>NC_083736.1:108954558-111454558 GCF_028564815.1 Eubalaena glacialis
TCACTGCAGCATTATTCAAAATAACCAAGACATGAAAACCACCTAAGTGTCCATTGACAGATGAATGGACAAAGAAAATGTGATACACACACACACACACACACGCACACACGAATATTATTTAGCCATAAAAAGAAGGAAATCCTTGCATTTATGACAATATGAATGGACCTTGAGGGCATTATGCTAAGTGAAATAAGTCAGATAGTGAAAGACAAATACTGTATGATCTCACTTATATGTAGAATCTAAAAAAGCCAAACTCATAGAAACAGAGAGTAGAATGGTGGTTGCCAGGGACTGGGGACTGGGGGAAATGGGGAGATGTTGGTCAAAGCCTACAAACTTTCCATTATAAGATGGGTAAGTTCTGGCTATCTAAGGTAAGCCATGGTGACTATTGTTAACAATATTGTATTATATACTTGAAGGTTGCTAAGAGAATAGATCTTAAATGTTCTGAGAGAAAGTGGTAGTTACGTGATGTGATGAAGGTGTTAACTAACTTTATTGTAGTAATCATTTCACAGCATATACATGTGTCAAATCATCATGTTGAACACCTTAAATCTATGCAATGTTACGTGTCAACTGTATCTCAATAAAGCTGGGGGAAAAAAAGGAAAGTGGAGGGCCAAAGTGAGAGAATAGTGGTGGAGCTTTGTGGGGGTGGGTTAGGAGAGGTGAGGGAAGGTTTAAGTAGGTTTTTTTTTATTGTGAACCTGGAAGGACAAGGAAAAGAATCCAGGACTACAACTTTCCTGGAGGCATTGCCTAGCCAAGCCTCCTGGAATAAGATCTGAGGTAAGAGTTGCCAACAAACAAACACCCGAAACAAAAACCCACAAAAACTTGTAATTTGTCTTCTCTCTACCTATAGCAAAGCCCAATCTCTACTCCAAAACACAGTCCCACCGCTCCATCCGGTGGCAGTCTTGAGGTAGTGCACTGAGAATGTCTGCCAGAGCCACCCAGACTGCATCAGTACCTCGACGTGGCAGGGAGGACTGGCCATGTTATTATCTTTTAATCCTCAGGGGATTCTAATGTGCTGCTGTATTTGAGAATGACTGGCCAAACGTGCATTTTCCCCTATGACACAGAGACTTTTTCTGGTGCCAATCAGGATGGCAGGTGGCACCTGGGCAAGGTGCTAACCTGGGCAAGGTGCTAATCTAGGCCATCGCTTTGTTTTTTACATTCTCTCCCCAGGAGTTTCACTCTTTCTCATCAATTGCCATTTCTCAGTAAGGGATTGTGTATTAGGTGCTGGGAATACGGCACTGCACAAGACAAACAAGGACTCTGTCTCATGGAGCTTACAGTGAGGAAGATAAGCAAATCTGTACTTACAGATGGTGATAAGTTCTATGAAGGAAATGGACATGGTATTGAGATGGAAAATGACTGAGGTGAGAGAAGACTTCTTTGAGGAGGTGACATTGAACTGAGACTTGGAGAATAAGAAGTCAGTTATACCCTGAATAGCCAAAGCAATCTTGAGAAAAAAGAACAAAGCTAGAGGTATCATGCTCCCTGACTTCAGACTATACTAAAGAGTTACAGTAATCAAAACAGCATGGTACTGGCACAAAAACAGACACATAGATCAATGGAACAGGATAGAGAGCCCAGAAATAAACCCACACACTTATGGTCAATAGTCTACAACAAAGGAGACAAGAATACACAGTGGAGAAAAAACAGTCTCTTCAACAAGTGATTCTGGGAAAACTGGACAGCTACATGTAAAAAAATGAAATTAGAACATTTCTTCACACCACATTTGGACACATTGGACCTAGGATGCAAGACCTGAAACCATAAAACTCCTAAAAGATAACATAGGCAGAACTCTCTTTGACATAAATCATAGCAATATTTTTTTGAATCTGTCTCGTAAGGCAAAGGAAACAAAAGCAAAAATAAACCAATGGGACCTAATTAAACTTAAAAGCTTTTCCAAAGCAAAGGAAACCATCGACAAAATGAAGAGACAACTTACTGCATAGGAGAAAATATTTGCAAATGATATGACTGATAAGGGGTTAACATCCAAAATATATAAACAGCTCATACAACTTAATATCAAAAAAGCAAACAATCTGATTTTAAAAATGGGCAGAACTTTTGCAGCAACATGGATGGACCTAGAGAATATCATACCAAGTGAAGTAAGTCATAGACAGATATTATATCGCTTATATGTGGAATATAAAACATAATACAAATGAATCTGTATACAAAACAGAAACAGACTCACAGACATAGAAAACAAACTTACGGTTACCAAAGGGGAAAGGAGGGAAGGGATAAATTAGGAATATGGGAATAACAGATACAAACTACTATACATAAAATACATAGGGAACAAGGATTTAATGTATAGCACAGGGAACTATATTCAATACCTTGTAATAACCCATAATGGAAAATATATACATATATATAAATTATTCATCTTGCTGTACACCTGAAACTAACAAAATACTGTAAATCAACTATATTTCAATTAAAAAAACAACAAAAAATAGGCAGAAGACCTGAATGGACATTTTTCCAAAGAAGACATACAGATGGCTAGCAGGCACATGAAAAGATGCTCAACATCACTAATTATTAGAGAAATGACAATCAAAACCACAATGTGATATCACCTCACACCTGTCAGAATGGCCATCACCAAAAGAACACAGATAACAAATGTTGGCAAGCATGTGGAGAAAAGGGAACCCTCGTACACTGTTGGTGGGAATGTAAATTGGTACAGCCACTGTGGAAAACAGTATGGGGGTTTCTCAAAAATCTGAAAATAGAGCTACTATATGATCCAGTAATCCCACTCCTGGGTGTGTACCCGGAAAAGAGGAAAACTCTAATTTGAAAAGATACATGCACCCCAATGTTCATAGCAGCCTTATTTACAATAGCCAAGATATGGAAGCAACCTAAGTACCCAATAACAGATGCAAGGATAAAGAAGATGTGGTATATATATACAATGGAATATTACTCAGCCATAAAAAGGAATGAAATCCTGCCATTTGCAATAACATAGGTGGACCTAGAGAGTATTATGCTTAGTGAAATAAATCAGACAGAGAAAGATAAATACTCTGTTATTGCTTATATGTAGAATCTGAAAATAAACAAATGTATATAACAAAACAAAAACAGACTCAGATATAGAAAACAAAATAGTGAGGGAAGTGGGGACGGGCAAGATAGGGGTAGGGGATTAAGAGATACAAAATACTATGTATAAAATAAATAAGAGACAAGGATATATTGTACAGCACAGGAAAATATAGCCATTATTGTGTAATAAATTTAAATGGAGTATAATCTATAAAAATATTGAATCACTTTGTTGTGCACCTGAAACTAATATAATATTGTAAATCAACTATACTTCAGTTAACAAAAAAGAAGTCAACTACAGGAAGAGTTGAAGCAGGGCTTCTGCCAGCCCATAGAGTGCCTTTGTTCCAAAAGAAAAATTAACTCTTCTCTGAACACACATAGCCCTGCTGACTTGTGCTAAGTGCTCACTGTCACTTTGAGGTCAAGAGATAAAGCACTTTCTCTAGGGAGTTACAGTCCCACACCATGGCGTATGGCTTGGACAGTAGATTGTGGGCTAGGTTTCAGCTCACTCTACACCTCAGCTGGATACCCTT
Organism: Eubalaena glacialis; assembly: GCF_028564815.1. Taxonomy (NCBI): domain Eukaryota; kingdom Metazoa; phylum Chordata; class Mammalia; order Artiodactyla; family Balaenidae; genus Eubalaena; species Eubalaena glacialis. The sequence goes on from NC_083736.1 coordinate 108,958,239, forward strand.
GTGTAGAGAACAACACGCACAGTCTTAGATGGGAGTGGGGAGTAAGGACCCAGCTTCAACTCTTCCCATGGCTAACTTCAAGCAGATGGAACTGCATGTGCAGGAAAGAACTTCACGTGTTCTAGAAGCTATGAGACCAGTGGCAGGCAGAGGCCAGATCACACAGGTTCTTATAAGGTAGAATAAGGAGTTTGTATGTTATTTAATCCATGAGAAGCAGTGAAGGTTTTTAAGTAGAAGGAGTGAAAGAATCTGAGTTATATTTTAAGAAAATCTATCTGGTTGCTGTGCAGAGGATCTACTGGAGGGGCAAGACCCCTCCAGTATTAGCACCCCAAATTCCACCTGCCACCTTAATTCCCCTTTGCCATGCAACCTAACATACTCATAGAGTTCCAGGGATTAGGAGGTTATTGAGTAGTCAGATCAGAGATGGTGATGGTTTGGATTAGGACAGTAGCAGTTGAAGAGGTGAGAAACGGACAGATTTAAGAGATATTTTGGAGGTAAGTTGTGTAAAGGAATTAATGAAGGATAGCAGGATTTTGACTAGAGCCACTGGGTGGGAAGAAGTGCTGTTTCCTAGGATGGAGAAGACAGGAGGAAGAACAAATTGGGAGAAGGAACAAACCAAGAATTCCATTTTGTTACAATAGCCAAGATACGGAAACAAACTAAATGTCCATTGATGGATGAACGGATAAAGAAGATGTGGTATTGGGACTTCCCTGGTGGCGCAGTGGATAAGACTCCATGCTCCCAAGGCAGGGGGCCTGGGTTCAATCCCTGGTCAGAGAACTAGATCCCACATGCATGCTACAACTAAGAGTTCTCATGCCACAACTAAGGAGCCTGCCTGCCACAACTAAGACCTGGTGCAGCCAAATTAAAAAAAAAAAAAAAAAAAAAGAAGAGTGGTATATACATGTAATGGAATATTACTCAACCATAAAAATGAAATCTTGCCATTTGCAACAACATTAATGGACCCTGAGGGCACTATGCTAAGTGAAATAAGTCAGACTGAGAAAGACAAATACCATACGATCTCACTGATATGTAGAATCCAAATTTAAAATAAAACAAGCTCATAGATACAGAGAAGAGATTGGTGGCTGCCAGAGGCAGGGGAATGGTAGGTGGGTGAAATGAGTGAAACAGGTTAAAAGGTGCAAACTTCCAGTTATAAAATAAATAAGTCACGGGGATGTAATGTACAGTACGGCGACTATGGTTAATAATACTGTATTGCATATGTGACAGTTGCTAAGAGATATCTTAAAAGTTCTCATCACAAGAAAAAAAATCTGTAACTATGTATGGTGATTAATGTTAACTACACTTATTGTGGTGATCATTTCACAATATATACAAATCATTATGTTGTACACCTGAAACTAATATAATGTTATGTGTCAATTATACCTCAATTTTTAAAAAAGAATTCCATTTTAGCCATTTCAGGTTAAAGATATATGTGTAAGATTGTCAAGTGGAGCTGTCAAGTAGAGTTTGTTATGACACTGTAGCTCAGAGGAGAAATTTGGGTCAGATATATCAATTTGGAAATTATCATCATTTGGGCTATTTTTCAGGCCATGAAAAAGGATCAAATCACTTCGGGAAAGAAAATGCAGAGAGGTAAGTCTCAGAACAGAACCCAGAGAAACTCCAGTTTGAGGGAATCAGGTAGATAGTGACCAAAGTGGGAAAAAATACCCCAGGAGACTTGTGCCACAGAAGTGCTGAAAGGCTACTATTTCAAGAAGAATTGTGTGGACAGCTGTGGCTGAAGGATCAAGAAAGATAAGAATTAGAAAAGTGATCCATGACTTTGACCATATGGTGGTCATTGAGGCTCATAATAAGAACAAGAGGACCAGACTGGAAAAATAAGAGTGTGGGATGCTTGAAGTTGAGATTTTTGGAAGTAATGTCGATTTTCATTAAGAAAGGTCTGGGACCCTGGCGTGGCACTGGGAGTAGATGACAAATCATTGGAAATGAGGAAGCTAAGAACAGAGAGCCTTGGGTGTTGAATGGTGAAGTTGTCAAGGATTTGAGATGGAGAGGAAGTGTAGTGAGGTTTCCAGGCAGTCTTGAGTGTGCTTGTGATCACAAATTTGTGGCCAAACCAGTCAGGCAATTTTTAATATTTTCAGCTGCTTCAATATAGACAAAGAACCATGTGGTTCAAGTAGGCTTGGGGTTTTGCCTAGTGGATATGATAGGCAGCTAAGAGGAGAAAGGAAGTGGACTGACTTTAACAAGGGAGTGTGTATTGGTTTCCTATTGCTTCTGTAACAAATTACCACAAACTTAGTGGCTTAAAACAATACAGGTTTATTATCCTACAGTTTTGAAAGTCAGAAGTCCAAAATGTGTTTTACAGGGCTAAACTCAAGGTGTCAGCAGATCTGCATTCCTTCAGGAGACTCTGGGGGAGAACCTTTTCTAGCTTCTAGAGGCTCCCTGCATTCGTTTGCTTATAGCCCCCTCCTCCATCTTAAAAGCAAGCAACGTTGGGCTGAGTCTTTCTCATGCTGCCATCTCTCCAGTTTTCTCTTCTAATGCCCTCTTCCACTTTTAGGGACTCTTGTGATTGCTCTGGGCTTGTCGGCATAAACCAGGATAATCTCCTTATCCTAAGGTCAGCTGATAAGCAACCCTAATTCCATTTTAACTTTAATTTCCCTTTGCCATATAACCTAAAATATTCACAGGATTTCAGGGATTAGGTTGTGGACATCCTTGGTGGGGGGGGGGGGTGGATCATCATTCTCCCTACCACAGAGTGATTATAATAATGTTAATGGATGGACTCTACACTGGGTAAGGAGGCAAATGGAGAAAACGGTGGGCAGATGAAGAGTAAAAATGTGGTGGAATCAATGAATTGGAGAAGTAATCTGAAGGGATTGAAGAACTGTAGCACTAGAGTAGAAATTTTCAAAATGGAGCAGTTTCTGGTGATGAAAAAGGCTAGTGTAGAATCATATCACAGAGGTGAGTATCTGATGTAAAGTTGTAGAAAAGACCAGCTAAAGCAGTCATGGCTACCATATGACCCAGCAATCCCACTACTGGGCATATACCCAGAGAAAACCATAATTCAAAAAGACACATGTATCCCAATATTCATTGCAGCAGTATTTACAATAGCTAGGGCATGGAAGCAACCTAAGTGTCCATCAACAGAGGAATGGATAAAGAAGATGTGGCACATACATACAATGGAATATTACTCAGCCATAAAAAGGAATGAAATTGCGTCATTTGCAGAGACATGGATGGACCTAGAGACTGTCATACAGAGTAAAGTAAGTCAGAAAGAGAAAAGCAAGTATCGTATATTAATGCATATATCTGGAATCTAGAAAAATGGTACAGATGATCTTATTTGCAAAGCAGAAATAGAGACACATATGCAGAGAACAAACGTATGGACACCATACGGGGGTGGGATGAACTGGGAGATTGGGATTGACATATATACACTATTATGTATAAAATAGGTAACTAATGAGAACATACTGTATAGCACAGGCAACTCTACTCAGTGCTCTGTGGTGACCTAAATGGGAAGGAAATCCAATAAAGAGGGGATATATGTATACGTATAGCTGATTCACTTCGCTGTACAGTAGAAACTAACACAACATTGTAAAGCAACTATACTCCAATAAAAAAAAAAAAAGCAGTCATGGGATCTTGGCGCTGATGAGCTAGAGGGCGGATTCCACGATGGTGCTTGCTGGCACTGGTGTCCACACAGTGGAGGGAGCTCCCGGGAATGGCTGTCACCAGTGTCTGTGTTCCCAGGGTGAACTGTGGTTGTTTCCTGCCTCTCCAGGACACTCTCAAAGATCAGCAGAATTGTAGAATTACAAATTAAAGAACACACCTCAGAGACCAAGAAGCAGCTGATGCATTTTGGAGTTGTTTTGCAGAAACCAGACCCCACCCAGATGGAGGGTGCTGAGCAGTGAGCACAGAGTCCCCAGACGGGCTGGGGCCTGAAGATTGGTATGTTAACCGCTGTGGCCTCACCTTGTTACCTCACCACCCACCAATCAGAGAACTGTGCACGAGCTGATCACATTCCCAGTGACCCTCTCCCTCACCTTGCATTTAAAACCCCTTCCCTGAAAGCCATCAGGGAGTTCAGGTCTTTTGAGCATTAGCCAACCCTTGCTCTTCTTTTCTTGGTACCTTGCAATAAATGCTGTACTTGCCTTCACCACACACTCATAAAAAAGAAGTAATGGAAGTGAAAGTCTAGGGTGTGGGATGGGTGATCCAAGTGGATGTTAAAGTCACCAAGAATGATGAATGAGCTTCATATTGGGGAGGACAGCTGAGCCTTGAGGAAAAAATGTAAACCCCACAAGCTAGGGGAGCCTGTGAGTGAAAAGGGGCCTTTGTCGGTGCCAACTCAGCCAGGCCCAGGATCCGGCAGGGCTGCAGCTCCTGCTCAACAGGAGGGATGGAGCCCTGACACTCCACCCCACTCCCAGGGGCTGGGCTCCGGGTCACAGGCCTGTGCAGTGACCCCCTTGGGATGTGCAAGCAAGATCAAGTCCTGAGACCCCGGCACTCCTGCCGGTCCCCTGCCCCTCCCGTGGCTTCCACGAACAGCAGGAGGTGCTGGGCCTGAGGACCCTGTGCTCTTCACCCCAGGGCTTTTGGCTCCTGTAGGCAGATGGCACCCCTGTGTGGGTGCTTCTCTTCGGTGAGCACCCACAGCCCGGTCTGGCTGTGACACGGCAGTCTCGGAGGCCAGGGACAGGACAAGTCACTCCCTGTGTGTGGGGGGGGGGCGGGGCCTCACCTGGGGGCGCAGTCCCTCCTTGTATCCGCCATCACAGCACCACAAGCATCACACGCGGCCGTGGGAGCGGAAACCTCCCGGGAGGCCCTGCAGAGGAGCCAAAGAGACAGGAAGAGGATGGGAAGGCCCTCTGTAGACAGGCCCTGGGCAGGGAGAAGAGAAGCAGCACTGATGGTGAGAAGAGCGATTCCAAAGCCCTCGTGATTCAGTCAACAAACACCTACCTGTGCAGACACCATGGGGGTCACAAACTTGAAGAAGATCTGGACCGTCCCCCTAAAGGGCCTGTGCTTTTCTAGGGGAGCCAAACAATGTCCACACATCTCAGTGCAACCAGGAGAGCCTGTGGGGGGGGCAGGGGCAGCAGATGCAGAAGAGAAGGCTTCCCGGAGGCGGCGAGTTGGGGGCCGGGCTGTAAAGGAGCGCTCTGGACTGGTCTTCAGGGAGTGTGCCCTGCCATGCCCGGCAGGAAGTGAAAACCTCTTCCAGCTGTTGTGGCCTTGGGTCCTTCCCCCGTCCCCCCTGACCCTGATGATGGATCTGCAAAGGGAAAAGACGTGGCCACTTCTGTTGACTAACAAGGGATAGGGTGGGGAAAGAGAGCACGTTTCCTTAAGGAAATCTGAAATCCTGGATTGTGCCAACTTCCTGACTTGGAGAAGATCAGGAGTTATGGGTGGATGGCTGGAGATGGAGGGCAGGCAGCAACTGAACACCAGTGATAGGGAGTGGGACGTCCTGGATGGGTCTGCACCCCTGGGCAGGCTCAGGCAGATGACTGAGGCCCTGGAGACTGACCCATGGACTTCTGGGCCACGTACTTGCCATGAAGAGAGTCCCAATATCAGAGCTGGGAGGAGACGCTCCCTCAGTTTTGCTTTAGGTACTTACTGAAGGCACACTCGCTCAGCATTTTCTTTTCTTCTTTGTTTGCTGGTGCCAATTAGTTCTCACTCCCAGGGACTTGGACCCAACTCCAACTTCCTAGGGAGATAGCTTGCTGCCGCTGCAAAAGCACCATCTCCTCCAGGGTCCTCTTCACTCCTGTCATTTCATAGCTATAGTTTTTCATTGGCAACAGCTTGCTCCATGACAATAGCTTTCTCCATGGCAAGCCCAGTGCCCAGTCCCACCTCCCTGCACAAAGAAGAGGCTCTAGGTGCACACTTTGTTACCAGAGACTTCATGATTGACAGCAGTCATCATGTTGTGTTTCAGCCCTGCTGAGAAGTAGAGGAGACAACTGGAGAGGATATGATTGAGTATAAATATCAATAGAATCTTGGCAAATATATCGAGACACCAGCACTGTGTGCAGCTGGGAGGGCCCAGCTTCCAGAGGTCTCAGCCAACCCCTCCAAGAAGGGCCCAGGAATGATGGTGGGGGAGACAGTAAGATGGGGACCGTGGACAGTTCTGCCATCTTTGAGTTTCATGTGTCAAACAAGAACAGACACAAATGACAGTTCCAATGGCGAGTGGCATTGGTACATTGGAAGTTACCCAATAAATTTGGTAGATGTGTAAATGCATGATTTAATGAATAAAACTGATAGGTTTGGGTAGGAGGTGAAAAGGATGGGAGGGCACTGAGCTAGGCAAGAGAGGAAAGGATTGGTGGCACAAACAGGAATATGTGCTTATATAGGAGGTAGAAGACTTTCTTAGTAATAATTTTAGTAGTAATAATTATTAGTAGTAATAATTACGGCCTCAATCTGCTTTCCAGGCCCATCTGCCACGCTGCCCATGCTGGAGCCATTTCATTCCCTGGACAGGTACACATGCACACACATCTCTGCTACTATGCAGGCTGTTTCCTTTCCATGCAGAGACCTCCTTCCCCTTTCCCTGCCATCCTTCATTGCTAGGTAAACTCCCAGTGACCCTTCTAGGTCCAGGTGAAATGCCTCCCCTTGAGTACCTTCCCAGGCACCAACCCACTTCCTTCCTTCCCCTGTCCCAGTTAATCATTCTCTCTCCCATACTCCCATAGTACTTTGTGTTCATCCCTGTTTTAGCACTTGACACTTGTGTCATCATTGTCCAACTGTCTGCCTCTAGACCATGAACTAGAGCAAGTCATGAGACTTAGGCATCTGTGAGTGAGGCCTCTCTAACACAACCCTGGGTATATAGGTGGGTACTCAATACTTGCCTGGTGAATGATTGAATAGCTAGGATCTGTAGTGTATGTCCTATAACTTCATGGGTCAACAGATGGTATTAATATTGCTAGGGTGTTGCTGTTTATTTAAGGAGTCAACGCTGAATTGTTGTTTTTACATTGTTTATCTGGGACTCTCTTCATATATGGGTTTTATGAAGGGCAGACTGCATTGGACTGGATTTTTCCTAACAAGTCCATAGAACTATTGCCAGCTTTCTTGTCTCTGATCATAAGAGGTAGAGAAACTTTCTGATGAACTGGAAGTGGTGAAGCAGTGTGCTCATTCATGAATAAAATACTTATCTTTGCCAGCTAGACTTATCAAGAGTAAAATATCACAAAGAGAAATTGCAGAAACCACTATACAAAGGCCCACATACCCCTCATGCTTTTCTACCAGTGGACATTTATTACCAAGTATTTTGACAATGGTTTGTCTGAATTCCTTGAATGTCTTTGATTTAGCTGCTGTGTCTACTTCATATTGAGTGTCACAGAGACTTGACTCTGATGGTGTTAAGCTATGTAGCTGCTTTTTGTTAAATTGGGGTGAGCAATAAGGGACTTGAAGGTACCTTGAACTCCAAATGAAAGATCACCTTTCATTGTATGGACAGAAGCACTGTTTTAGCATCATATCCTATACCGGTACTACTGTTCTTTATGTGTGAATTAGGACTCAGCTCTGAAATCATTAGTCACAGTAATCTTGGCCATTTCATAGCTGTTTTTCATTGGCAGCTTCCTAATGAGCTCGTCTTTGGGGTGCCAAGTGGCAGAGCTATGGGACTTCTTTAACACATTTGAGAGATATAGTCAGATAGTCAATTAGCATTTTTATTTACTTTGGGAGAGATTTGAATTCCAAGACCTGCCTGAGATTTTCCTGGTAGTACTTGCACTAACAAAACATGTCAAAAATTTCATACTTGTCATCCTAGGAATTTGGCAGTAACAGTATTGAGCAGACTAGGACTGAGGTGGGTGACTGCTGAGTTTAAAATGACTGACGAATTAGTAGCTATGAACAGTCTGCATGGAACTACTCTGGGTCAAATATTTTTGAAGAAGTTGAAAAAACACTTAGTATAACCTGAAGTGGAATCTGCTAAGATGTGTTACAACCGATGGTGTTAAAAAATACGTGTGGAGAAGAAAAAGAGTTAGTGAACAAATATACAAAACTTGTGAAAACATAAGGTCTTTATCTCAGAGTTATTCATTATATTATTTATCAGCAGTTACATTGCAGACAATATTTGAATCTCTCATGTGTCATTAAACTGATAGTGTCAAAGGGGACCATCATTCACTCTCATTAACTTAACCTTCACGGTTCTGTGAACTTTTGTCAGAAATAGAAGCTGAATATCCTGAATTTCCCTACCACTGTGTGTGTGTCTGTGTGTATGTGATTTTTTGAGCTCAAGGTGGAGACTGAATTATTTTTGATTGAGAACATCTCCCTCAATTGTTATTATTGAACACTGAATGGCTTTGGAAATTAGCTTTTGTTGTAGGTTTGATAATATTTCTTAATGAACTAAACCTAAAATTACAAGGCAAACAGTGCTCATATACAAAACTTCTATCATGGTAAAGTCATTTCAATGACAACTAACATTATTTGAATCAAAGTAATGTCAGGCTGCTTTATACTCTTCACATGCTTTCTAAAGTTAAACTAAGAAGCAAATCTCTATTCCCATACAATTTTACAGTAGATATGTATTCAAGCTCAGACTATAGTTCCAGCAGCTTTTTTTCAGACCTCTATGCAAGTACAAAGGAAATTTCCATATTTCAGACCCACTTAACAGTTGAGGAGCTTCCACATAAACTTCAACTGGAAGGGATTATTCTGCAACGTAATGACATGCTAAAAGGCAAAGATCAAAAGAAGAACCTAATAGAACTCTACAATTCCCTTCCAAGAGATGAATATGCTAAATTAAAATCATATGCTTGTGGATTGATACCAGTATTTAGAAGTACCTATCTCATGGACTGATATCAATATTTGCCAATATCTGTGTGAAAAGACATTTGCAAAGGTGAACTGCATAAAACTTCATTACAGAACAACAGATGAACATATGCTATTTTGATAATAGAGAACACTAACTCTGTCAATTAAGCAAAATGTTATCCTCCCAAAAGAATTCCATTCTTCTCATTAATAGACCTATATTATTAAAAAATTGTATGCGATTATTAATATTTTTTAGTTTCAACAGTAAAATATTTGTGGATATTTGTTTCCTCTTCTGTTATGTAAGTACCTACATAATAATCTCGATTTTACGCCTGAGCACCTCCAAACCCAAAATGTTAACTCTCTTCCCTTTACAGAAGTTTCCTCAAACCCAGGTTGTCAATATATTGGACCACTATGGTTTTTTGGACAATCATAAAATTAAAAGGACAGGAGCCTTGTGAACCTGAACTTAGGGTAAAACCTGAGGCGTCAAAGAACAGGGAGGCGACTGAGCAATCCTACAACCGAAGGGCCTTGGTCGTTCGCTGGGCGCAGGGCACGTCAATCCTCGCTTGTCAGCAAATAAGCTTGGAGCTCGTGACGAGGGGGCACGGCCCACTGTCTACTTTTCTGGCCCCGCCCCCCGCCTGCGGCCTAGAGGAATCTTTCCCACACGGCCTGGCCCACTGCTATCTGAGGCCCAGCCTCGGTGGGCCGCTCCCGGCGTCGGCCCCCTGCCCTCCCTGTCGTGGGGCCTCCTCTGTTGTCCCGTCAGCGGCCTCCCCGTCCGGCAGCCACAGCCCTCAGCCTCCCCTCAGGGCAGCCACCTCAGCGGCCACTGCCTGCGCGGTCGTCGTCCCCGCCACAGCAATCGACGCCCGCCTGGTTGAGGTAACTGCCCGGTGCCATGTCGGCCACGGGAGATGGAGACCCGGCCCCGGGAGGCCCAGAGGGCCCCGCGGGCGCAGCTGGGGACCAGGCCGAGGCGGCCAGAGCCGGCGACCGGGTGCACCGCGACTCGGAGCCTCGCGGGGGCGACGCGGCGCCGGGGGCCGGGGCAGCTGGAGTCGCGGGGGCCTGGGGAGGCTCTGGGGAGGCGGCCCTGGAAGGCGGGGGCGCCGAGGAGGACTCGGACATCGGGCCGGCGGAGGAGGAGGAGGAGGAGGCAGGGGGCCTGGACCTCGTGGTAGAAGCGCACCAGTTCCCCATGACGGGCTTCCGCTTCATGTTCCTGGGGCTGGTGTACTCACTGCTGCGCCGCGTCCAGTACAACGACCACATCGTCGTCCTGCCCCCGCCGAGATCGCGCCACGGCCTGGCCTGGCTCCCCCAACTCCGGGCGCCCGACGGGCGGGGGCAGGGGCCCGCGGCCCAGGAACCCGAGGAGGCGGAGGAGGCTGCAGCGCCGGAGCCTGAGGAGGCGGAGGAGGCCATCGCCCCTGAGGGTGAGCGGCTGGCCGGGGGGTCGGTCGGGAGACCCGGGATCCCGAGGGACCCAGGCTCAGAGGGGGGCCTCGGGAGGTGAAGCCGGGAGTCGGGGCCTCCAGGAGCTGAAGGCCAGAGGGGCCCAGTAGAAGCCCAACTCCATAACGACCTCTCCAGTTTCGGGGTGGGGGGGGGAATAAGCTGCCCTCTACCAACCCCTGGTAAGAGATCTGAGATGATCGGTGCCATTTATCGGTGAAGGTCAGTGGAGGCAGGTGTTCGGGAGGGAGCTTGGGAGGAGATGGAAGAGAAAAGAACAAGCAAACGGCTTTTGGATCCTGGCTTTTAAAAATGTCAAGATTCTTAGAAAGTTGATCCCAATACATTATGAACTGATACGGGAGCACTTGGTCACGGTGAAATATCCAGGGGGGTGAGGAACCAATGAGCTTCACCACAGATTTTTGTCATCGAGGCAAAACATGTTTTTGCAACAAAGTTCTGACCAAAACATACAGAATGCATCAGACCCCGACGATTCTGATCCATTCCCTAAAGGGCCAGAAGTAATCAGCAGCACAGGGTGACAGATTTACTGGAAAAAGAGAAATAATGTCACTGTGAAAATGATCAAGCAGGAGCAAAGTGAGGGCCATGGAAGTGTGACAGCAGCCAGAAGGAAGGTGCCCAGCTACTGTTTTCTTAGTTGCTCCTATCCTTCTGCGTCTCCTGAGGGTAGAGTACTGGATGTTGGTTGCTATTCCTTTTGGATTGGGATTTTTTTTTCTGTGAATGTCTCGTCCCAAAGTCTGTATTATTATTCACTAAAGGAACAACTAAATATCGGGATGAGAACGCCAATGAAGAGGCCCAGGGTGCTGAAAGTGAGGGGGAAAGAGAGAAGTTTAACAAAAAACAAGAACCTGAAAAGGATCTGAACCCAGCAGGACAGACCCAGAAAGTCCAGGTAGCTGTGTATAGCTTTGAAAATAACCCAACGGTTCCCAGGCACTTACCAATTTTGTTTTCGTGTTTTAATTCTCCCAGTGAATTAAGAAAAAAATGTGTTTAAAATTAGTTTAACAGTTCAAATTTGCCTACTTAGAATGTTAATAGAACATTCATGCACCTAGTAATATAAAATGCATTATATACTGAAATATACTTCATGGCTACTCATTTGTTCTTGTGAGGTCTTTTGTCCTCTACCTGTAAGACTACTAACAAGTTGTAAACGTATCAATGCCTAAGACCAATCTTTGTTTAGAAAACAGTTACTAGAAGCAGCAGCAAAAGTAGCTGGGCTGTGTGCACTAGTGGGGCCTTCATTACTTGGCCACAGAAGTGCAGTCTCCTGTACTAAGAGATGATGACTTTTAGAATGTGACTACTTACAAATAGCAAAATGTTCAGAATTTCAGGTAGGACCACATTTAGTGATTAATACCTAAACATTTGTTCAGTTGTAGATTTTTGTATTTTATGTGACAGTCAAAAGAAAAGCAATTTAGTCACAGGATGACTCTCGTTTATCACTGAATTGGTAATGAAGTCTTAAGGTATATCTTGTCTTTGAGTATATTTAAATGATTAACATTTTTTCTGCATTTTCACAGCTGTGTATTTCATGGTAATAGCCTCTTTCTCATATGGTAGATAATAGAAACTGAAGGTCTGGGAGGGTAAGGGAGTACCATTTGTGGAATGAGCATAGGCTTTTAAGGTGGAGAGAGTGATTTAAATCCCAGAATCGCCTCTCAAGGGGGAAAAAAGCATTTATGGTGTTGGGCAAGAGGGAGACAAGGTTGGTATGATCACATGATTGAAGCCATCGGTTGTACAAGCACCCTGTATCCAAGATGCAGGTTACAAGAGGAAAACGTGTTGTTCTTCTCTACTTGTTTAGATAGAGCCCTCAAATGCAGCACATACACAAAGGGCTGACCATTTTCTTAGATTTAGAAAGTCTCTGGTGCTGGTTAGTGCTGTATAATTGTTAATTTTCTCTCATTTTATCCTGCAGTTGGGAGGAATGAAAAGAAAATGAAGAAAGAAGAAAGGATCTGTTGTTCACGATTTTTAGGTTTTTCATTTTTCAGAAGCCCATGGGAATGTTAATAACAATGATTCCATTCCAAAATTCATCACCCCAAAAGTGATATCCAATAACATTTGACTTTTGTCTTTTACAGATATATTTGACAGCATTTTTTCTAGTTAAAAATAAATTTGTTTTAAATTAATAAACTGAAATGCAGGCAGATTTTATTTACATAAATAATCCTGACTCAAATCTCTTTTACCTTTCTTTAACCCACTTTACCTTCATTGAAAGGCATCACTTTCTACCATTTGGTAAGCCTGTTTTAAATTCTTTTATTGCAGCCCAAAATAAATTAAAATTTCAAGTTTAAAACAATTTTTGTGAAGACAGAGATGGAGGTCGAGCCTTTAGAGTTGTGCTGTTTACTACGTTAGTCACTAGCCACGTGTGGCCGCTGAGCATTCAGAATGTGGCTAGTCTGAGTTGAGATGTGCTGTAAGTGTAAAAAATACTGTAAAGTCTCATTAATAACTACACATTGAAATGATAATATAGTGTTAAACAAATATAACATTAAAATTACTTTCTCCGGTTTCTTTTTACTTTTTTAATGTGGCTACTAGAACATTTAAAATTACACATGACTTGTGTTATATGTGTATTTCATAGTACTGCTGTGAGCTTCTGAAGGAAACCTGATGGATGGCCCAGCTTGCCTGGAGGCCAGATGGTGCTGCAGAGCCTGAGCTCAGACACTGATTTGGAAAACTGGTTCTCAAAGTTTGGTCCTTAAAACAGCATTATCAGCATCACCCAGGAATTCTTAGGCTCCACCCAAGACCTGCAAATCAGAAACTCCGGGAGTGGGGCCCAGCAGCCAGTATTGTAACAAGCCCTCCAGGGGACTCTGATGCAGCTAAGGTTTGAGAAGCACTGGTTTAGAGCCACACGGGGAGAAGCTGAGACCCACCTGTGGTGGGACCAGCCTTCGTTCACTGCCTTGGGACTGTTTTAGGTAAACTAAACAGGATGGCAGGGGCTGGACTGGGGAGGAGATTAGAACTCACAGGGGCTGAGACACAGAGAGGTTAAGAATGGGTGATGGCAGCAGAAAAATGCATAAGGGGAAAAGCTGGTTCCACAGGATAGAAAGTCCAGAGATAAACCCCCACACATATATATGGTCACCTTATCTTTGATAAAGGAGGCAAGAATATACAATGGAGAAAAGACAGCCTCTTCAATAAGTGGTGCTGGGAAAACTGGACAGCTACATATAAAAGAATGAAATTAGAATGCTCCCTAACACCATACACAAAAATAAACTCAAAATGGATTAAAGACCTAAATGTAAGGCCAGACACTATAAAACTCTTAGAGGAAAACATAGGCAGAACACTCTAAGACATACATCACAGCAAGATCCTTTCTGACCCACCTCCTAGAGAAATGGAAATAAAAACAAAAATAAACAAATGGGACCTAATGAAACTTAAAAGCTTTTGCACAGCAAAGGAAACCATAAACAAGACGGAAAGACAACCCTCAGAATGGGAGAAAATATTTGCAAAAGAAGCAACTGACAAAGGATTAATCTCCAAAATATACAGGCAGCTCATACAGCTCCATATCAAAAAAACAAACAACCCAATCCAAAAATGGGCAGAAGACCTAAATAGACATTTCTCCAAAGAAGATATACAGATTGCCAACAAACACATGAAAGGATGCTCAACATCACTAATCATTAGAGAAGTGCAAATCAAAACTACAATGAGGTATCACGTCACACCAGTCAGAATGGCCATCATCAAAAAATCTACAAACAATAAATGCTGGAGAGGGTGTGGAGAAAAGGGAACCCTCTTGCACTGCTGGTGGGAATGTAAATTGATGCAGCCACTATGGAGAACAGTATGGAGGTTCTTTCAAAAACGAAAAATAAAACTACCATATGACCCAGCAATGCCACTACTGGGCATATACCCCGAGAAAACCATAATTCAAAAAGAGTCATGTACCACAATGTTCACTGCAGCTGTGTTTACAATAGCCAGGACATGGAAGCAACCTAAGTGTCCATCGACAGATGAATGGATAAAGAAGATGTGGCACATATATACAATGGAATATTACTCAGCCATAAAAAGAAACGAAATTGAGTTATTTGTAGTGAGGTGGATGGATCTAGAGACTGTCATACAGAGTGAAGTAAGTCAGAAAGAGAAAAACAAATACCATATTCTAACACATATATATGGAATCTAAAAAAAAAAAAAAAGGTTCTGAAGAACCTAGGGGCAGGACAGGAATAAAGAGGCAGACGTAGAAAATGGACTTGAGGACACGGGGAGTGGGAAGGGTTAGCTGGGACGAAGTGAGAGAGTGGCATGGACATAATATGCACTACCAAATGTAAAATAGATAGCTTGTGGGAAGCAGCTGCCTAGCACAGGGAGATCAGCTTGGTGCTTTGCGTCCACCTAGAGGGGTGGGATAGGGAGGGTGGGAGGGAGATTCAAGAGGGAGGAGATATGGAGATATATGTTTATGTATAGCTGATTCACTTTGTGATACAGCAGAAACTAACACACCATTGTAAGGCAATTATACGCCAATAAAGATGTTATAAATAAATAAATAAATAAATAGCTAGCAAGCTGGTTCCAAAAGGACGCAAACCTGATACTGTGTATAGGAAGTCTAAGAAAACATTCAATCACCATATATTGATTGTGGATACATATAGAGAGTAACAGGCAATGCATGTGAAAGATGTATGCAAATGTAGCATACAGAAAGGCATGCAGTGGAAAGATAAACACATTTAGGATGGTGGTCACCCCTTGGGGAAAGAAAAGGAGAGGGATCCTATTGGGAAGGGCTCCACAGGGGGCTTCAACTGTATTTGTAATGTTACATTTCTTAAGCTGGGTGGTGGGTACGTAGATGTTGATAGTATTATTCTCTATACCTCTGTGTAGGTCTGAAATATTTCATAATTAAAAATGAGAAAAATAAAAAGAGGAAAGGGAGAGAATAAGCTTAATACCTAGACTCTGTTTAAGAGGGAAAAAAGGTTAAGTCATATTTGATCAGAGGATCAGAGATAGGGAAGGAACTGGGGGGTTGAGACTAGACAGCCTCATTTCTGCATTTAGTTAAGGCTTCCTCAGTGCTCTCTTGGTAGCATTGATACCTTCTCTCATATTCTGTGGTAGCACATCTCATATTCTAACATATTAGCATTATTTTTTTATTTGAGGTGATGAGTTCACTTAAAAGCAACCATTTAAAAGTGAACAATTAAATGACATTCACAATTCTGTGCAGCCACCACATCTTTAGTTCCAAACATCTCCATCACTCCCAAAACCCTGTACCCATTAAGCAGTCACTCCCCATTTCCCCAGCCCCCAATTCTCTGGCAACCACCAATCTGCTTTCCATCTCAATGAATTCACCTATTCTGGACATTTCCTGTAAACGAAATCATACAGTATGTGAACTTTTGTGTCTGGCTTCTTTCACTTAGCATAACGTTTTCAAGGCTCATCACATTGTAACGTGTATCAGTACTTCATTTTTATGGCTGAATAATATTTCTGTTGTATGTATATACCGCAAGTTGTTTATCCATTCGTCTGTTGATGGACATTTGCGTTGTTTCCACCTTTTGGCTATTGTGAATAGCGCTGCTATGAACATTCATGTCCAAGTATTTGTGCATTATTTATATATATGTGTATCTACTGCCCCCACCCCACCACCCCCAGGACTGTGAACTTCTGAATGGCTGGGGCCTTAAAAGCTTTTATCTTTCTTTCCCAAAGTCCTAGGCACTGAGTTGTCCACTTAGTAGGTGCTCCACTAATGCCTGTTAAAGTAAACTTAACACTTCCACAATCCTTTTTTTTTTTTGTCACCAGTGTTGATATTTTAAAATGTATTATCATGTATTCCTTATGGCTAGAACCACATGGTGAGACAGAGGCACAGGCCCCTTGTCATCATTACTCAAAATGAAAGGGCAAGCCAATAGACAGTTTTCCATATAGGGTGATTTGAGGGGCTTCAAACTGGTTCTGATCTGTTAGTGTTTATGCCGTGCTAGTTGTTAATATAGTATTGCTTCTAGGCCCAGGCAAGAGATATCTCTGTCTTGAGCTCTATGCTTTAGAGGTCCCACTTTGGCCTTCTTCCAACCACACCCGTCCCTATAGGGCCAGGAGCCCAGCCCATGGAAACAGGGGGTGTGTCCCTGCTAGCCCATGCTCCAGGCACCCCTGAACAGTCCCAAGCCTGCTTCCAGGGCCTGTGTGCTCCTCTTAGAGCTGTCCTGGGGAGGGCTGACTGCACTGCCAGGGTATGTGCTCCCAGGCCCAAGGGGGGTTGTATGCCCAGAACAGGGGGTGGGGCCTGGCCTAGGAGCCAGGGTATGGGCAGGGGGAGGGGAGGGGGCAGCTCTTCCCACACCATTGGAGCACAGCTTAGAGGAGCCTGAGAATTCTAAATCCCAACCTGGCCTTTCAGGTCATTATGAAGGTACATTTGTCATGGAAGGAGATACAACTTATTTTATTTAATGGCTTATTAGTTGATTTAAACATTTCAAATATTTTTAGACATGTGGATACCTAACTGAACTCTTTTTCTGAACCCTGCAAATATGACAAATGTTACAGGAGGGCCAGGTTAAATATTCACTCTATCACCCCTTCCCCTTGCTCATTCTGTGTTCCACTGTTACCTGAGCATAGCGGGGCCCCTTCCTTTTGATAATGGCTTGTTCCAGTAGCCCATCTTGCAGTAGGACTCAGACCTAGTCCCGGGGCCAGGCTGGAGTACAACCACCATCTTGTCCCCTCTACTCATCCCCATCTGCATGTTCTCTCCCACCCGTCTCTTTGCTCCCCAGGTATTTACACATGTGAAAACCGCCTCTTCAATACCACCTCTCCCCCATACAAACACCCACCTGGAGGCCATCAGCTTGGTCAGGCATACCTGCGTAGGGGTCCTTTATGCTCCGCACAACCTCTTAAGATCAATTCGGTTTTCTGGCAACCCTTGGGTCTAAGTTGTCAATAACCTATTCAATTTCCCTCCCCGTGTGACAGACGGAGACAGACTACAGAACAGGCTTTATTGAATTTATTTGCTTTGCATATAGCAGAAATCAAGAATGCTAAAAGAAGCTGAAAACTTGTCAGAATGTGCCTCTAGGCATTAAAAAAAGACTTAACCTCTTTACTGAAAACAGATTTTTGTTGCTAACTGTGAAAAGGAAATTGTTAATGGAGAGTTCTTAGAGTGAGAATAACCTAATAGTGGTCCACCCTGAGAAAAGGGGGAAGGGAGGTATAACAGTTAATCTACCAGGATTGCCTGGGTAAAGGGCATCTACCTTAATGAACTGTTCACTATGGGAATACAAAGGAAATCAAACCCAATCAATCAATCAAAAACCTAGCATTATCAAAAAGGCAAAGATATAGTATGAGGAAAAATAGATGTTTTACAGAGAAAACGCAAAACCAGCACATGATTGTACAATATCACGTTATACCATCATCAGGAAAACCAAGCACCAAGGGTTTAAATTAGCTCTGGCACCTCACAGCCTCTCTGAATTTGTTTTTTGCATGAGGCAGCACCCTACTTGGGATTTAATGGCACAGTTACGTCTAGGTCTGCATTTCTGTTTAAGCAAAGTAGCCCCAAGGTGACAGAGGCAGACACGGTGAAAGGTATACTAAGACACTTCTGGGTTTCCTGAGAAAATGAGCTAGGTACTGTCCAGGCATCCAAAGGGAGCTCTCCATTAGTGTTTAGTGTGTTTGGGGTTGGAATAGAGGGGAAGGACTTGGGGTGGCTGGTTCACTGGGGAGGTGGGGGCTGTCCAGCCTAGTGACTGTTGAGGTGTGTGTGCCTCTAGGAATAAGGGCAGGGAAAGGCTGCTTCAATCACTTCAGGCTTCCCGTTAGCAGAAAGTCAGTTGTTCTGTGGCTTTGAGGGTGCAGTCTTGTCTTAGGTTAAAATCTTCTGAAACGGAGACTGCTGAGGGAAACGGACAAGAAACTGGGCTACTCGGAGGTTTCCACCTTAAGGCTGGAGCCAGGGCATAAGACAGCTCTCTAGTGGCCCCAGACTTCCTTGTGGAAGGCTTCCCATCTGCTCCATTGAAAGCACAGCTTTTGGAATTTGCAGAATTTTGAATTTCAACAGGGTCTTAAGTGCTTTAAAAATAGGACATGTATGAAGTGCAGTACACTTCTAAGCAACTAGAGAGGGTCACAGCGGCACTGGGGCCAAAGGTCAGGCACTGACCGGCTAACCGTCCAGAGGGATATGATAGTCCCCAAGGAACGTTACGCCCCATAGGAAGGCGCTCACTGCCGCCAGACTTGTGACAGGTGGACATGGGGCACGTGCAAAGAGAGGTCTGTATAAGTCGCAGGTGTTGGGAGCCCTCAGGGATACAAAGAAGGTGTTTCAAAGGGCAGTGGGCTGATTGGGGGACTGGCTGTGCAAAACTTTTCTTGGAGACCCAGAATTTTCACTTCTACCACCTCTTCTTAGGGGGCTTTGCAAAGTTTGGAGCAGCAACCAAAGAACTGAAGCATTTAACTAGGCTCATAAAACCTAAAAGCCAATCCCTGGACCAAATCATCTGGACCTTTCCATTAGAATGAATTTATTTGATCAAGGGAAATGACCACCTCTTAGTTGCTCCAACAAAATGCTTTCTCCCTTCTAAAGCACATTGTTCAAAGTTAAAGTTTTCTCAGTTCGACAACAGTGCAAACATTTTACACAGTTTTTATAGAGGAAATGCTGGGTTTTCAGATGCTGGCAGTGACTGTACTGAAGGTTAGGCATTCATGGCATCTGTGTCATTCAAATAATTATTAGCTTTAATTCCCCTTTTAAGGCTCTTATGCTTAATAAAAATGGTTACAGTAAATAATCCACTACGTGGCATTAATACAGCTACTGGCAATTATCATTTAAAATGCTGATACTCCACCCAGGAGCTATTTATTGCATGAGTTTTGTTACATGGCTCCATGCTTTGGCTTTCTTCTTGGCCAGGGAGAACCAGACTGGCTCAGCCGGCTGTTGTAGCATGGCTGGGAGAGTTGAAGACCTTCTGGTTTCTTTTTCCATAGAAGGTACTTGAAATATCTTCTCATCTTCGAATCCCACTGGAACCATAGCAAATAACACACAAGCAGTAAGAAGCCCCAGAGATACTGAGGTATGTTTATGGGATGCAGTAAAAATTTTCCTCCTTTCAGGTTTCCTCTGGCTTCTAAAAGTCAGTGCATGGGCAATGCCATAGGGTGGTATGTGAAAAGGGTAACATCAATATGGCCAGAGCCACAGGGGCCTGACATGGGAAGGCCTGAGAGAAAATACCTACAGCAATAACTGCCAATCTTTGGGTGGTTATTATTGGATTGTCTTACACTTTTGAATTGAGACCAGAGAGGAAACATGTTGTATGGTATCTGTTCAGCCTTTAAAATTTCATATTAGGTAATATTGTTTTTGTTTTGCCAATCCATTATGTTGTATGAAATGATTGTTGATGACTCAATAGATACACCCAGTAAAAGTCTATGCTAAATAACATTATATCAACTACCCCTACCTAGCAGCCTACTTCACTATTCCCCGATTCTACTCCTTCCCTCATCCTGCTTTACGGTTGATTGACTTAGTGGCTTAGACTCAACCAGTGGTTCTCAACCCTGGCCACACATTAGAACCACCTAGGGCTCTTTTTAAAAATACAAATGCACATGCTATTTCCTGAACTAATTGAATTAGAATCTCTAGCAATGGATCCAGGGCCATCTATAATTTTTAAAAAGCACATCAGGTGATCCTAATGCACAGTGAGAGTTGAGAACCACTTGATAGGATTACTGTGCCCATGAGACTATTCACAGCTATAAGCAGGTCAAGTGCTGCTATATCATGGCCAGATGGTGGGTTCCTAAATTCCTAGTTTAATTTCTTCATGAGGCGGACTAAGGCAGAGAACAAAGATGACTCAATATAAATCTATCCTCCCCTCCCCCTGCTCCTTCTGAAAAAAAAAAATCCCTCTGGCACATGACTCTACTGATGAGACCCCATTCTATTCTATCACAGCACAGTGTTTTTTTTCAGCTTTCAACATTTCCCCACCTCTCATACCTCTGCTCAGAATACAGAGGGGCTGAAACAAGCCTTTTAAATAGTTAAAAAGCAATTCAATACCGTTGGGCATTTATAGTGGATTATTTTCCACAGTTTCACTGGGCATGTAGAAGGTGAGAAAATGCCGTTTTGCTATGGACTAGAAAGTGGCTTGGTTCTTTCCTCTTGACTACCAGCCACAGGAAAGTCCTAGTGAGCGACCACAATTTTGTTCCCATACAGCTTCCTCCATGGGGTAAAAGACTGGGAGACCCTCTGAAAATTACACATTGGACTCACTTATAGTAGTCATAATAATTGGATTTTCCTAAAACAAGCTAATATCTGTATCTAATGGAAGACCCATGAGAGAATCATAAGCTGATTTGGGGGAAGAGACATGTATTGTCTGAAATTGCAAAAGTTTTACAACTTCTGCCAGGGCTATTTTGGGAGTGGGGGATTGGGGTGTGTTTTTTACCTGCTTTGGTAGACTTCGGTGGCTTCGGTGCCATCTTCTCCCGTCTGTTGACAGAAGTGAAAACCCTCCTTGGTTGGTTTTCATCTGCAAGGCCAGTTCTCTTTAATACAAAAATGAAAACAGAAAGCTTGTAAGTCCTGACATGAAAACAGCAAATTACTTATTCAGATCACAAGGTGCAAGTCCTGTCCTGGGTATTATAAGTTCAACATTAATCAAAAGGAAAGAGAGAGATAAGGAAAGAAATAGCACAGAAAGCACCTTGGTTCAGAATTTGGGTTCACAAAATCTAAGCTGGTTCAACTTTATCACCTTTCTGAGCTGGGAGAAAAGGCTGTCTAATCATACAAACAGTGTAAACAGGTTAACATGAGAATTATGTAACTTGACAACAACCTTTTCTCTAGGACTTTGCCAGCACTTAACAGAAAGCTAACAGAAATGAGGTGGTCACAAACAAATCTTATCAGTTAACTGACGTTCCGTAGATTTCTACGTAACAAAACCTATTTACATCTGACATGCGCTCCTTGCATTACAAAGTGATATAACAATAGGTCTTTTCAGAATTGTACAGTTTAAGCTTTTCAAATTAACCTCTCCACAACTGGTCTAAATTAATTAGTTTATATACCCTAGTGTATTTCCCTCTGACAAAGCTTTAACCAAGGTGGACTTTGCCCCCTGTATGATCCTGCTCCCTTAAAAATACTAATAATGAAATGAAAAGATCTTTAAAGCAAAGAGTTAAACAGATTTTCACATGATCCCACAACAAATTCAGTAAGCACCTAAAAGTATAGGAACTTAGACATCTCGATATGTAAATTTCATTGAGCTTTCTTGAGTCAGTTTTATGTAGTTTTGACAAGAGGGGTTCTCATTCTAAAACTTCCAAAGACATTGAAAATGGGACATTGGAAGCAAGACATCATCCCAGCATGCCTGATCCACATGTGGTACCATTAGCCTAGTTCATCACATAACTTCTCTTTTAACCTACAGGGAGGTGCCAGACCAAACCAAATCAATATGTGGAAACCCAAACACCAAACATTACCTTTACTTACATAAAGTTAAATCATTATGTACTGATATGGAAAGGTGCCCAGAAATAAAGTAAGTGAAAAATAATATGTATAGTTTAATTCCATTTATATTTTCTTAAATACATATACATATTTATAGGCCTAAAATATCTGTAAGAATAGTTACTCAACTCTCACCCCAGTGGTGACCTTTGGGGATTTTTAATAACTACTTATTTCTCAACCAATTTCATGGAATCCTGCTCTAGAATATTTAGGACAGGATTTGATTTACAGAATCTTCTCGTATTCATTACTTTTCACAAATCCTTTAAGAACATAAAGTGGAGCACATTTCTATGAGTACAAAGCAAGTCTTTTCCCCCAAAGAGTTCCCTTGCCTTGATTAATACATCCAAGGAGCTGGGGAGCTGCATGTCTGGGAAAGTTCCCAATGTAAGCTTAATCAGTTGCTCCAGCACCCTTTTGGAGTGTTTTGTGGGCTGCTCCAGGTCTTACCCCATATCTAGGTTCCTTAGTCTCAGCCTTGGCTCCAGCTCTATTCTTGGTTTTTGGCTCTTTCACAGGAATGTTGGCCTGGAAACTCCCCTGCCTCTGCTTTATCATGGTTATCCAAGTTGGCTCTGAGGTGGCATGATCTGACTGTCGACCAGGAGCTTTTCCTGAGAAAGGAATGAAAGAAGTTAGAACTAAAGTGAGGCAGGGGCTTCCCTGGTGGCGCAGTGGTTGAGAATCCGCCTGCCAATGCAGGGGACACCGGTCTGAGCCCTGGTCTGGGAAGATCCCACATGCCGCGGAGCAACTAAGCCCGTGCGCCACAACTACCAAGCCTGTGCTCCAGAGCTCGCGAGCCACAACTACTGAGCCCGTGTGCCACAACTACTGAAGCCCACGCGCCTAGAGCCCATGCTCCACAACAAGAGAAGCCACTGCAGTGAGAAGCCCGCGCACCGCAACGAAGAACCCCCAACACAGCCAAAAATAAATAAATAAAATAAAGAAATTTATTTAAAAAATAAATAAAGTGAGGCAGGCAGGGTCTTGAGACTGGCTGGGACCTACCCACAATAATGTCCCAAATGGGGATCCTTGTTAACTGCCAAATGAAAATAAAAAGATAACATATAGAGAAGGGCCCCCTTCTTTTGTGCCCTCCCCACAACTTGGCAAGGCAGGAGTTCCTTGAGTAGATAAGAAGCTGTACTTCAAAGTTTGCAAACCATCCTCTTACTGGTCCCTTTGCCTCCGTTGTCCATCCCTCTTCCTATCCCCATTTCAGGGTAGGACAATGGGTGCCAGGTGAGCTGGGAAAATTCCTAGGAGGCCAGACACTTAGGTCACTGATGTCATTTCTCTAACTCCAAGGAAAATCTTATTGCATTTGTTACTTCGTGGTCTCTAATGCAAGTGTGTGGTTAAATGGATACGGTTATAGGCATGGACAAGACTGTGTGATGATGAGTCTGAAGGTACAAAGGCTTTGAGAGCGATAAATGCTCAAAAAATCACCTAGCCCTGGATTCTTAGACATTTCAGGTGAGTTAAGAAGCTGTGGAAGTACAAACATTTACAATAAATTAAGATTTCAAGCTGAGGGTCTGAACATAGTGCTCTGTTAATGAGCTGGCTTTTAAAATCTACATGGTGTTGAGGGGAGCATAATCCATGTAAAGGTATTTTGAGAAAAGCATAAACTCCCATCTACATGTAAGGTGTATGGGGAAAGGGGGATGGGGAGATGGTTATGTGTCCATTACAGAGTGTGGACAAATGTCCAGAGGGGACCCCTTTGGGAAACAGAAGGAAGCTTGGTAAAGTCTTTTTTCTCACCCTTATACTTCTGTGAGGAAGAGGTTTTTCTCAGTCGGACCCCAAAAACGTTTTCAATGTCAGCCCAATTGGTGGATGAATTTGAATGGCTGTTATCTTGATCATCACTCTCAAGAACTTCCTCCTCAGAGTAAGTGCCCCCAGAAGTGGACGTTTGCCAGACAGGAGCATCGGTGAACTTCACAGGTTTGGTAGCAGGAATCAGGATGTTCTTAATGAGGTCTTCGGAGCCTTGGCTGTGTTTCTTGGTTTTGTTTGGAGAAGCTGGGTCTCTCCATAGGGACCAGCAGCTAGGATCGCTCTCCAAAGTGGTTCCCTCAGCAGCAGCACTCATGGGACTTGAATACGCCTGTTGCTGATGTGCAGGGACTGCAGGAGCCTGAAAAGGGTGTCTGGGACGCAGGTGCTCCTCCGAGCCGCTCCACTCCGCAGGTGCACTCACCGGGCCTGCTGAGAAAGCCTGTGGCTGAAATTCAGCCTCATCTTCGGCTTGGCCAGGGTGTCTGCCAGGCAGCTGCTCTTTAGAACTACTCCACTTTACAGGAGTGCTCTCTGAACGTGAGAAGACTTCTTGCAGGCCTTCAGGCCTCCCCAAGCACGGTAAAGGGCTTTTCGTAGGCAGCTGCTTCAAAAAAATGCCTCCCTCAATATCGGTACCCTCGTAGCCTGAGAAAACTTGGTGCTCGACTTTAGGCCTCGACAAAGATTTGGAAGGTTGATTTGAAGACAGAGGATCCTCATAGATTCCCTCCTCGGTAGAAGGGCTCTCTGAAAAGACTTGCTGGACCATAAACTTCATGAACAACTGGAAAAGATGATTGGAAAGCAGCGATTCCTTAGATATGCCTTCTTCAACTGCCATGCTCTCTAGACGTGAGGACATTTCCTCAACTTTAAACTTTTTAACCGACTGGGCAGGATATTTGGGAGGCAGTGACCTCCCAGAAATGCCCACCTCAACAGCAGCACCCTCAAAACTTGACATTTGCTGGAGTTTAGGTCTCACAGTGGACTGGGAATGTTCGGAAGGCAGCAGCTTGGTAGAAGCACCCCCTTCAATGTCGACACTCTCTGGACCTGCAGAGATTGGTTGTTTGACTACTGGTCTCATCGGGGCCTGAGAAGTCACTCTGGGAGGCCGCGGCTCCATGGAAATGCCCCACTCCGCAGCAGCGCTCTCCGGACCTGCTTGTTGCTCGGATGTAGGGCCCACCCAGGACTGGAAAGGGTGCCTGGTCGGCGTCTGCTGCACAGAAGCACCCCACACTCCAGGTACGTTCTTTGAAGCCCAGGAGACTTCTTTTTGGTCTTTGGGCCTCCCCAAGGCCTGCGAAGGGGGTCTGGGAGGCTGATTTTCCTCACAGCTGCTCCAATCCTCAGCACTACTGTACTTTTCGACGTAACTATTTGACCCTGTGGAGACTTCATCTTCAGGCTCCCCCAAAGCCTGGGAAGCGCATCTGGGAGCCAGCTGCTCATCGGAACTGCTCATCTGCACGACAAAACCTGATTCTGCAAAGACTTCTTGGCCATCTTTGGACTTCCTCAAAGGCTGGAGAGAGTGCCTGGGAGCCGGCTGCTGCCCAGAGCCACTCCCCTCTTTGGAAGCACTCTCGTAACACGAAGAGACGGCTTCCACTTCTGGCTTCCCCAAGGACTGGGAAGAATATCTAGGAGCCCACTGCCAAGGAGCCTGCCGCTGCTCAGGACCGCTCACTTCCACAGCTGAACTTTCTGATTCTGGGAAGACTTCTTGTTCATTCTTGTGCTTCTTCGAAGGCTGGAAAAAATATCCAGGAGCCAGCTGCTGCTCCGGACGACTGCCCGCCTCTGAAGTGCTCTCTGAATCTGAGGCAACGGCTTCAGCTTTCAGCTTCCCCGAGGACGGGGAAAGGCTTCTGGGAGGCAGCCTCTCTGCAGAAATACCTCCCTCTACCAAAGCTCTCACGGTATCTGAAATGCTTGCTGTAAAGCCCTGGAGAACGTTTCCAGGAGACTTTTCTTTGTAGGTATCTTGATCTGACTTCATTTTAAATTGGACACTTTTCAAATCAAAGCTGGACGCTTCTTCCTCTTCTGACTGGCTATGAGAAGGATCCAGAAACCCCTGATCCTCCAGTGTCACTGAGAAAATATCTTGGGTTGTAGAAGGGCTTCCTACCACGGGTAAAAGAGCAGCTCCGGCTTCTGTCTTCTTGGCTCCAGAAGCCCCATCTTCATGGGATGGTGACAGACCACTAACCATGGACGCTTCCATGTCTTCAGGTATGGGTTGTGATGCTGATGCTTTTCTGGCTTCAAAATCTGTACCGGCATTTCTCCTTCCCATGTCATCTTTATCTGAAAGCAGCTCCTGAGGAGTAGCGCTTTCTGTTCGTGCCGTTGGGGGCTGCTCCATGACTTGCTTTTCCAAGGTCAGGTGCCAGGAAAGGAAATCCCTGGCAGTCTTACCGGCAGGTGGGGACCCAGCTCCATTACCTAGGCCAAGTGCTCGACTGGATGGTTTAAAGCTTCTTCCTTTGGATCCATGCTCACTTGCTTCTGAAGTACTTGAGCCTCTTCTTCCACATTGTCTTCTGTATGCTGCTGGAAATGGGTAGCCCTGACTCTCAGCAGCATCTCTGTTTGCAGCCTGATCTGTTGTCTTCTGTTCATAAATCCCAGTTTTGTTTCTCTGTTCCCAGCCTGAGGCACCTGTACCAAATAGAAGTAAGGAAAGGAAAGATGTATACTTTTGATTTTGTAAAATAAGAATACTCCTCCCTGGCCCAATGGGTACCTATTTGCTATTGAATTCCCTAGCATGGAGAAGTAGCTATTCAGAAGACAGAGAACAACTTGGTCACTATTAGCCTTCTGTGGTGGGAAATTTTTAAATCAAAGTGAAATCCTGTTTTATGAACTGATTCCAAGGTTGGCACGTCACCATTATATCAATACTCTGTTCCACCATTAGATGTGAGACACAGCAAAAGGCAATTTTTGAACTTGTAACAACGATTACCTTTTAGGAAACTGACTGGGGCAGGGTGAAGGGAAATTTTACTTCCTATCTAGTATTTATATTTTCTACTTAATTTTACTTAATTTTTATATAATATGCAGGTATTGCTTTATTTTTTAGAAAGGTGTCAACAGGGGTTATCTGGAAGGTAGGATTATGGCCCCCCATTTCTTCTGCTTTCAACTCTCTTTATTAAAATAATCTGATGTAATATACATGCAAAGCCATTCTCGGAAAGCCTTAACAATTGCATCGGTCCACAGGCTTCAGGTCAAGCACAAGGCAGCAGTTCTACAGACTGCTCCTCTCCTCTCTACTACTTTTACTAAGGAACTTATTTTAATCCCCAGGTGGGAGGGGCCTCGGGGGCCTCCCCTCCCTCCCTCATCATCCACTGGTCCCTAGCTCCATCTAGCGGTTTCACATCCAGCATATAGTGCTGAGCATGGGGTGCTGTACTTCAAACCACTCCCATGACATGGAAGACCAAAGTATCTGCCCTCATGGACACTGAATAAGTATTATCCTCTGTGTGTAAAAGTGACAGCTATTAAAAATAAATATGAAAAGAGGATAAAAAGAAAGCAAAAGAAATTACTCATTTAATTTCTTTCTTGTTTTGTTGTTGTTATGCAGAAGAGTTTTGTGGTTTTGTTACTTTTCATGGGAAAACGTATTTAGGGATATCCTGCCTTTGAACCCACATGTGAAATCCTTTGTGGCAAAAATATGAAATAGCTGTTTGACTTAATTTGTGGAACAGGAATTTTGGTTTAGCAAGTATTGCTTGAAATTAGATTGCCATCAGCTGGAGCTAACATCCACACACACACACACACACACACACACACACACACACACACACACAGAGAGAGAGAGAGATTTTCACTCCAGTGGTATTTGTTGTTTGGGGATTTGATGGGTGTTGGCTGCCAAGGACATCTGTCTGCAGCTGCCCAAGCCCTCTTTGCCCATGGATATGGGAACTGGTCTCACTGTTAACACAAGACCTTTTCTCTCTACTGGAAGAGAAAAGCAACTTTAAAAAACCAGGGTTTTTTTTCGCCAGTTCTGTTATTATTGTCTGGTTCTGTTGCTGAGGGGGAATGCTGAAGGGGAAATCACTGGCTGCCCTCAGATATCTGGGCTCACTGAGGAACTCAGCATGTACATTAGACTTAGAATTAAACAAACTTACAAACAAACATAAAACACCTCTCTGGTTGGAAATTCATTTAGGTACAATAGGAATCCAGGTAGGACCCTTTACCTAAATCTCACACAAGTGGCAACTGTATTAATTGGGCAGTTTAGATGGATAAACTTGGACCACATTAGTATGCATCTTAAACTGAAAGCTCTCTGAGGACCAGCAACAGCAGGCCTGGGTTCCTGTCGCGTAGCACCATGCCATTAAGCTTGAGGACATGTTTCTGGGTGAGGGTGAAGATGTGCCAACCTGTACTGTCTTTTTTCGCCTTCTTTTGGTCAGCTTCCTTCGGTTCGGTTGTGCTTTTCTCTTCTTCAGAAGCCAGTGGAAGGCTTGGCTTCTCCTGCTTTGGTTTTGCCTAAAAGAGGGAAAGAAAGAGCTTGAATCAGACTTAAGTGCTCTGAACCCACCCCTGCACGGTTGCCGAAGAAAAAAGCATCAGGAAAAAAGTCCTTACTATCCAAATGGCTCTGTTGGGAGCATAATAATACAATTCACAATGGAAATTATTTCCAATGGCGTCCATCACCTGGTGATCATTTTACCTATTGGAAGTGGTTCATCTAGATTTGAAGTTTCTGATCTCTGAGTGCTATGCTGCAGGGAACTCTAGAAAACACCCCAGAAATCACTGACCCACACTGCAAGGCCATAAATCTGAAAACGGGGTTGCTGGGCCTGACAACAATCATACTCAACCAAAAAAGGTAATTAAGAAAACACTTCCATTTACAATAGCATCAAAAAGAATGAACTAATTGGAAATAAATTTAACCAAGGGGTTCAAGACTTGCACACTGTGAACTACAAAATATTGCTGAAAGAAATTAAAGAATTAAAAAAATGAAAAGACATCTCATGTTCATGGATTGGAAAACCTAATGTTAAGATGGTGATAATCCCCAAAGTGATCTACAAATTCAGTGCCATCCTTATCAAAATCCCAATGTGTCTTTTTGAAGATATGGAAAAACTGATTGTAAAATTCATACAGAATTTCAAGGGATCTCGAATAGCCTAAACGATCTTGAAAAGGAAGAATAGAATTGGAGGACTCACACGTCTTGATTTCAAACCTTACTACAAAGCTACAGTAATCAGGACAGTGTAGTACTGGCATAAGCATAGACACATAGATCAATGGAATAGAATTGAGAGTCCAGAAATAAACCCATTCATCTTCGGTTAAGTGATTTGCAGAAGGGTGACAAGACCATTCAATGGAGGAAAGAATAGTCTTTTCAACAAATGGTGCTGGGACAACTGGATAGCCACGTGCGAAAGAATGAAGTTAGACCCGTATCTCACACAATATGTAAAAATAAACTCAAACTGGATCAAAGGTCTAAATATAAGAGCTAAAACTCTTAGAAGAAAACATAGGGTAAATCTTCATGATCTTAGATTTGGCAATGGTTTCTTAAATATGACACCAAAAGCACAAGTACCAAAAGAAAAAAAATCAATAAATTGGAATTCAACAAAAATTTTAAAATTTTGTCCAATTTCGTTCTCTTGATAAAGTTAAAAAACAACTCACAGAACGGGAGAAATTTTTTGCAAATCGTATATCTGATAAGGGTGTAGTATCCAGAATATATAAAAAAACTTTTACAACTCAACAACAAAAAAACAAACAACCCAATTTAAAAATGGGCAAAAGACTTGAATAGACATTTCTCCTAAGAAGATAATACAAATGGCCAATAAGCATATGAAATGATGCTTCACGTCATTAGTCACTAGGGAAATGCAAATCAAAACCGCAGTGAGATACTTCACACCCACTAGAAACACTGTATATAAAAAAAGGAAAATAACAAGTGTTAGCCAGGATGTAGAGATATTGGAACCCTCATATATAGTTGGTGGGAATGTAAAGTGGTGTAGTTGCTGGGGAAAACAATTTGGTGGGTCCTCAAAAAGTTAAGTATAGAATTACCATATGACCCAGCAGTTCCACTTCTAGGTATATACCTAAATGAATTAAAAACAGGCGTTCAAACAAAGACTTGTGTATGAATGTTCACAGCAGCAATAGCCAATGGTGGATAGGACCCAAATGTTCATCAATGGATGAACAGCTAAACTAAACATGGGACATCCATACAATGGAGTATTATTCAGCCATAAAAATGACTGAAGTACTGATCTGTGCTACGACATGGATGAACCTCTAAAACATTATGCTAAGTGAAAGAAGCCAGACACAAAAGGCCACATGTTGTATGATTACATTTACATGACGTATCCAGAATAGGCAAATCCAGAGACAGAAAGCAGATTAGTAGTTACCAGGGGCTGAGAGGGAGGAGGAATGGTGAGTGACTGCTTAGTGGGCCTGGGGCTTCCTTATGCAGGAACCAAAGCTACTCTGGAAGTGGAGAGCGGTGATGGTTGTCACAACATTGTGACTGTACTTAATGCCACTGAATTGTACACTTAAACATGAT
Organism: Eubalaena glacialis; assembly: GCF_028564815.1. Lineage (NCBI taxonomy): Eukaryota > Metazoa > Chordata > Mammalia > Artiodactyla > Balaenidae > Eubalaena > Eubalaena glacialis. Next base: position 108,988,904 of record NC_083736.1, read on the forward strand.
GAATTTTATGTTATGTGTATTTTACCATGATAAAAAATGTTATCTAATTCAATCCTTCCACCAATTCAGACTGTTCCAATTTGTCTGACTTAGTGCTATTGTCGTAGGCTAAATTCATAAATCGGTGAGCATCCTAATTTGGCTTTGAGAGTTTGACGGCCATCTGTCCTGAGCAGGAGCAGAGCCTATGATAGAAGCAAGCATGTCAGTTCCATGACAACAAGGAATGTTAAAGCCTGTGCTTTAACTTTGGTCCTAACCAAATTGTTTTTTTGTTGCCATATCTAACTGAAGGCTGCTTCCCTCCATAGAATCTTTTAACATCAAAACAGAGTTTTGCACTGACTGGCCAATTATCTTCATCATAAATTACCTTTCTGTATACTTTTTAGTCCCCAAGGTTAATTGTTCTAAACTCTACTTCACTCTAAAAGCCCTCTCAAGTTCAAAAACAACCAATCAAATTAACCACACAATAGTATGAGAATGGAAGTGTTGATATGAGCACAATCTGCTGATTTTCCAATTGTTGATGGGTATTTTTTGGTTGGCAAAGCTAGACATATGAAATACACATACCTGCCCTCTTGTGTCAAATGACTTTTCATACGAATATGTGTCTATCAAACAATACTACATGCCCTAACCTTTGAGATTCTGGCATTTGAATCTGTAGAGGCTTTACTTCCATAAAAATCTCTATTGTTTTCTTTGTGAAATAACTGAAAACATCTGCAAACTTTTTTTTCAGAAATACGGTCTTCCATTGCTTATAAATTACAGTGCTGATTATTTGGTTTGTAGAATTGGACAGAAAATGTAAACCACCAGGCAAATCAAAAGGAAGAATGGCAGCTCCTTCCCCAGACATCCCCCTAGTATTGAGCTACAGCAGGAATAAAAGCGTCCCCCACAACCTGCGACTTATGATGGAGCAAACACTTGCCTTCTTCAATGTCAAGATCATGTGTGATGAACCCTTCTTTCGTGGGCTCTTCGGTGACTCATCATCAGCAGAGATTTCTTCAAAATCCTTAGAGACTGTGTCAGATCGAATAAGAGGTGGGCTGATGCTGGGTTGGCGTGGGCGCCATGGTGGGATCTGTCAAGGAAGAGGATAGAAGGAAAAAGTTAAAACTTGTGTGCCTTCCTCCAAATTACTTGTTGCTTAATGATTGAAGGGCTAAGAACCCAAAGTGAAAACAATGAGCCAAGGAAAGAATCTCCTACCTCCTTGTCTTCCCTTCCAGTACGTACTCAAACCAAAGACGAATAGCCTTGGTTCACTCTCTGGGTTGCTGCACACTTTTGCCAATCCCCAAAGACAGAAACTTCAAATTGCTTGTTTGATCAAAACCAGAATCCTGGTGTTACCTCCTACTGATGCCAACTATAAATCTTGTTTGAGTCTGATCTTTGTTTTGATCTTGGCGCTGTCTTTGGAAGTCCAGATCTTGTGAAAGTGAGTCTTTGAGTTATGATCTGGGCTTGGCATCCAAACTCCAATCCTGATTTCTATCACTCTGCCAGTCCAGGAATTGTCTGGATCAAATCTTGACCGTGGTGGTTGCTTATCTTAAGCCTGTCAAGATTGATTTTCTGGGATTTTTAGAAAATCTACAGAACTAGTCCTGGTTAGAACTGGTTTACTAGTTTTCTGAAGTGGATAAAATTGATCATTTGGGTTTACCTTGAGCTTCAGCAGACTGATTTAGTTGATTCCAGTTTGAAGTTCATGGTACACTTGAATTTGAGGCACTGGTCCCTGACATGGTCCTCTTGATGTGGATCAGAATACCTGATTTTATCTTTAACAAATACTGGCTAAGCATGTACAGTGTACCATACCCATTTTAGGCAGTGGGCCTACAGCAATAAACAGAACAAAATCCTTGTTGTCATGGAGCTGACATGCTTGCTTCTGTCATAGGCTCTGCTCCTGCTCAGGACAGACGGCAGTCAAACTCTCAAAGCCAAAGAAAAGGGGCCACAATGAGTTTCTGCCTGTGGGGTACTCCCAGCCAATGTCTAAGGTGCCCTCTTATTACTACCAGGCCCCACTGGGGGCTCTTGAGGAGAGACCTTGGGGATTAACCATCCCCAAGCCCAATAGTGATAATAATCACTATACTAATGGCAGCTAACTTTTACTGAAGGCTTTACTCTGCTTTAATCTTTATTATTTCCTTCCCCTTGCTAGCTTTGGGTTTAGCTTGCTTTACCCTTTCTAGTTCCTTAATCTGGAGAGTTAAGTTATTGATTTGAGATTTTTCTCCCTGCCAGGCAGGGAGTGCTCTCCATAGATGTATTTCATTCAAACCTTACAATTCTTTGAAAGCATTTGCTCTTGTGGTCTCCATATTACCGATGGGGAAAACCAGGTCTGAGAAATTACATGACTGGCCCTAACTCTCACAGTGGCAGAGCAAGCATCTGAAAAGGTCTGCTTGTCTTTAAGCCTATGTTCTTAACCCATCTGCACTCCTGTCTCCTAACTACAGGGGTCAGGAAGGGGATGTCCCATACTCAAGTTCAGGAAGTTTAAAGGCAACAGCCAGAAGAGGTGGTGTGCCTGCTTCCTTAAGAAGGGCTGCAGAGGGAGAGTTGGGTCTGTGAGCAATAAGAAAAGCTGCTTTGTAGTCTCAGTTTCTTAAATTACTGAATTCAGTTTGATTCAACAAAAAGAAGATGCTAATAATCTGCTATTACCTCTTCTTGTCAATTTGTCCTCAAATAAAAAGAACATGAAACATCTTGAAGAGTAATCTAGGCACCCACATTCCTAACACTTCAGATAGGACATCAGGTGAAAATTTGCCAGTAGCATATGTTTGTCAGAGATGAATCCATGTGTGTCTAAGTACGCACAGCTGGGGCGGTGAAACTCCGAATGGCTCATGAAATCACTTATGGTTCCTTTGGCCGTTCACTCCTCTCCTACTTAGATAACTGTGGTAATTCTAGAGCTAATACATGTCGATGGGCGCTGACACCCCCTCTCGGGGAGTGGGGGATGCATGCATTTATCAGATCAAAACAAAAAATTGGCTCGGTCTTGGTATTTCTAACAAAACCGTATGCCTGGATTTCCTCTCCCGCAATCTCCCAGTTGCTCTGAATGTCACTTAATCCATTAAGAATCCTGCTCCTTCAAGGGACCCAACCATTGGCTAAGTCCGTATTTACCCCAGCTTCTATGCAACACTGCATGTCAGGACCCTTGACTTAATGGTATCAACCACCCTGTCATTTAGGAATGTCACCTTGGCACTTAAGGGAAGTTTCCCACGCAAACATCAATCTGGTTGTTGATGACTCAGCTTCTGTTAACACCCTACTCCATCTTCAGCCCTGTTTCCCAGGGGAGGGACTAAGGGAGCAAACCAAAAGTATGAGGTGTGGGTCCAAACCAGACATTTAAGAAAACTTGTCTTTGGGCTACTGTAGTTTTCCCTGCCCCCTTCATTGTGGGAAGAAATGCCCCTAGAATCTTTTTCTTATCTTTTTTTATTTTAATGGACTATCTCTTCTATAAGAGTCTCTTTGTTTCTGGGACTGAGAGGAGGGAGAGAAGGAGGAGTCCAGGAAACAGTTTTCCCCTTTCTGAATATGAGAAATAACCCCGTGGCATTTGGTCATGTGTACCTGGATTTTTGCCACTGGATGCCAAGGGAGTATAGCTGTGGAGACAAGGGAAAGCTGGTGTTGATGTTTAAAACTGAAGAAGACTGGAAAGTTCATGGAAGTGACTTTTCCTGCTGTAGTGCAAGAGGCCAACGGTCTGCTGACCTAGGGGCTGCTTTACAACCACAAGATCAGCGCTACTGGTGACCATCTCAGTGTTTGTTTCTCCACCCTTCATGGCTAATGTACCCAGCAGAACTTCCACACACAGTATGAAAACCAGAGCGAGAGATAGGGGGTCTTAAGCAGACATGTCAGAAATAAGCCCCAGTTACCTCTTGCCAAATGCAAAATAATCAGCTCTCTAGTGGAGAAGAGTCTGACTGAGCAATGGGTAGGGGTAACTGGAGGTAAGAGACTGTTCTACGTATGTGTTGCATTTTACAGAGACTAAAGATGTACCCTCCTTCCTGTGGAGGCAGGGCCAGAGAAGCTCAACATCTTAGAGATTGGGGTAAGGGAAAGACTATGGGTTTGGAGGTCAACACATCTGGGTCAGAGTTCCAGGTCTACCACTAACTATGTGGGTCAGCTTGAGCAATTTCTTTAATCTCTCTGAATCTTTATTCAATCCTCATGAGCAACCCTTTGAGGTAGATATTAATATTATACCCAATGTTGATGAGGAAAGGAAGGCTTAGAGAGGTTAAGCAATCAGCCCAAAGTCTCAGAGCCAATAAGTAGCAGAGCAAGGATTCAAGTGTAGGTCTATCTGTCCAACTTTGAACAATTCTCCTCGATTACCTCAGTGATCTTGGAGCCTGTTACCTCAGTGATCTTGGTGCCTGCAACCCAGACTCCACTTCTGGGCACAGCCCCATGCGTACTACCAGTCCAAGCTCTAGGCAGAGTTCTAAAATCATGAGATCTCTGTGGAAGAAAGAAAAAACATGGGGGTTGGAATGCCTGCACATTAACAGTGGAATGTCACTGTCATAATACTTAAAGCATTCTTGGGGTGTGTAAAGAGAAGTGAATATGGTGATACCAGCCAACACTGTGTGCCGGGCACTAGGTAAGCACATCATGTATTTATTTGTTCTCTCATTCAGTGTTTCCAACAGTGGGGTAGAATCAGCTGAGAAGCAGGTCCAAATTCCTCCCTCCTTGTTTTTTGACAGGAGAGGAGTCGGGAATGGAAGATGAGTAGTCCAATTAGGCACTGATGCTCGAGTTCACTATTACCTGAAGCAGTCTGCCTCTCTGGACCTCTGGAGAGGGGCATATTCTGCTTCCTGATCTTTCAGACTCACACTCCAACATGAAGATGCTGTCATGGGACAGGGCTTTGTTCCCCATGCTGCTCTTGGCCCTGGACAGGAAGGAAAAAGTCTTATAAAAGCAGCCAAGGGAACCAAAGGAACCAAAGACACATGTATCAATATGTCTATAATATGGCTTACCATAGACACCTCAGAAGCATATGTGCTGACACAGAAAGTTGTCCGTGAGATATAGAGTGAAAAAAATAAAGAATAGTATGGTCCCATTTAATACATATACATATATTACATACATATGTAGTTTGTGTTCATAGAGAAAAGTCTGGAAGGATATCCACCAAATTGTTAGTGGTGGTTCCCTCTGAGGAATGGCACTAGGAACAGGAGGGGTATTTTCATTTTATACTCTATGTACTTCTGCATAATTTTGATTTTTTTAAATGATCAACACGTATCTTTTTTATATAATAGCTTTACTTTTACTGAGATATAGCTTACATACCATACAATTCACCATTGAAAGTATACAGTTCAGTAGTGGCAACACTGTGGAAGGGGAGGGAAGACCCTGAATCTTGCTATTATTAAGATGAGAGTTATAAAAGATCTTTCACACCCAATTTGTGTCTAATGTTTTTGTTTTGATTAAAAATATCAAATATGTGCCCAGATGCTGGATACTTTCATTCACCAGGTCTTTTCCTCTTTCACACAAGGGTTCTGCAATATATTTGTCCTATTTTCAAAGTCATCTTATGCACCCACCCTACCCACCTCCAGCTTGCTAAACCCAGATGGAAACACCTTCTGATTGGGAATGGAACCATGTTGATAAGAATTACATTAGGACAAATCAGGGGAAAGTTAGAAGCAAATGAAAGGCTAAAGGCACAAAACACTCCTTTGGGGATGTGGGAATATATTTCACCTTTTAAAATTTTCAACCAAAGACATCACAAGAAAAGAAAACTACAATATATCTTATGAATATAGATGCAAAAATCTTCAATAAAATACTAGCCATCTGAATCCAGCAACATATAAAAAGAATTATACACTATGACCAAGTAGGACTTGCAAGGAATGCAAGGTTACTTTAATATATGAAAATCAATTAATGTAATATACAATATCAATAGAATAAAAAGAAGAAACCACGTACATGGTCACTTCAATAGATGCAGAAAAAGCATTTGTAGAATCCAACACTTTTTCATGAAAAATACACTCAACCTTGACGGAGAACATCTGTGAGAAGCACACAGTTAATATCATAATGATGAAAGACTGGATGCTTCCTCCCTCGGATCAAGAACAAGACAAGGATGTCTGCTCTCACCACTTCTAGTCTGCATTGTACTGGGTTCTAGCCAGGGAAATTAGGTAAGAAAATGAAATAAAAGGCATCCATACTGGACAGGGAGAAGTGAAATTATCTCTAATCACGGATGACATAATCTTGTGTATAAAACTCCTAAGGAACCCATTAAAAACTACTAGAACTAATCAATGAGTTCAGCAAGGTTGCAGGGTACAAGACCAATATACAAAAATTGATTATATTTCTATATACTTGCAATGAACAATCCAAAAGTGAAATTTAGAAAACACTTCCATTTACAATACCACCAAAAAGAATAAAATATGGATGGACCTAGAGATTATTATGCTAAGTGAAATAAATCAGACAGAGAAAGACAAATACCATATGATCTCACTTACATGTGGAATCTAAAAAACAAAACAAAAAACAAGACAAAACAGAAACAGACTTATAGATACAGACAGCAAACTGGTGGTTGCCAGAGAGGAGGGGAGGTGGGGGGCTGGGCTAAATAGGTGAAGGGGATTAAGAGATACAAACTCCCAGGTATAAAATAAATGTCACGGGGATGTACTATACAACATAAGGAATATAGTCAATAATACTGTAATAATTTTGTGTGGTGACAGATGGCTACTAAACTTATCATGGTGATCATTTCATAATGTTTTTGATCAACTCAGTATGTTGCACACCTGAAACTAACATAATATTGTATGTCAACTATACTTCAATTTAAAATTTTTTATAAAAAAGAATAAAATAGGAATAAATTTAACAAAAGCTGTGTAAAACTTATACTCTGAAAACTATAAAACACTGATGAAAGAAATTAAAGAAGACCTAAATAAATGGAAAGACAACCTATGTTCACAAATTGGAAGACAATCTTGTCAAGAGGGCAATACTCCACAAATTGATCTACAGATTTAATGCAATCTCTTTAGAAATTTCAGCTGCCTTAAATTTTTTTTTGCAGTAATGGACAAGCTGATCTTAAAATTCAAAGCGAAGTGCTAGGGACCACAAATAGCCAAAACAATCTTGAAAACGATGCATAAAGTTGGAGGACTCACACTTGCCAATTTTAAACTTACTACAAAGCTACAGTAATCAAGACAGTGTAGTACTGGCATGATAGACATATAGATCAATGAAATAGAATGGAGAGTCCAGAAATGAACCCATTAATCTATGGTTAACTGATTTGCAAGAAGGGTGCCAAGACCATTCAATTGGGAAAGCATAGTTTTTTTAATAAATGGTGCTGGGACAACTGGATAGCCACATGCAAGAGAATGAAGTTAGACCCTTATTTCATACCATATATAAAAATTAACTCCAAATGGGTCAAAGACCGAAATATAAGAGCCAGAACTCTTAGAAGAAATCATAGGGGTATATCTTCATGACCTGGATTTGGCAATGGATTCTTAGACATGACACCAAAAACTTAAGCAACAAAAGGAAAAAAAACAGATAAATAGATTTCATCAAAATTACAACCTTTTGTACTTCAAAAGACAACCCACATAATGGGAGAAAAACTGTATACCTGATAAGGGACTTGTATCTAGAATATATAAGAAACTCTTACAATTCAATAATAAAAATAAAAAAGAATGAAATTTTGCCATTTGCAGCAACATAATGGACTTGGAGGAGATTATGCTAAGTGAAATAAGTCAGACAGAAAAAGACAAGTACTGTATGATAGCACTTATATGTGGAATCTAAAAACTACAACAAACTAAGAATAAAACAAAAAAGAAGGAGACTCACAGATATAGAAAACAAACTAGTGGTTACCAGTGGGAAGAGGGAAGGTGGAAGGGCAATATAGGGGTAAGGGGGGAAAAGGGTTACTACGGGATTATATGAAATCATGTGTGTGAAACTTTTGAAAATTGTAAAGCACAATAGAATTTAAAGAATCTTTCATTCAAAAAATAAAAAATAAAAATATAGATAACCTAATTAAAAATGGACAAAAGATCTCAATAAACATTCCTCCAAAGAAGGCATACAAATAGCTAACAAACCCATGAAAAGATGCTCAACATCATTAGTCAGCAGGGAAATACAAATTCAAACTATAATGAAATGCCACTTCATACCCACTAGAATGGCTAGAAACAAAACTAAGATAACAAGTATTGGCAAGGTTGTAGAGAAATTGGAAACCCCATACACTGCTGGTGGGAATGTAAAAGAATTCAGACACTTTGGAAAACAGTCTGGTGGTTCCTTGAAAAATTAAACATTAAATTACCATGTGACCCAGCAACCTCACTCCTAGGTATATACCCAAGAGAAATAAAAATGTATCTATCCAAAAACTTATACACAAATCTCCATAGCAGCATGCTTCATAATAGCCAAAAGGTGGAAATAACCCAATATCTGTCAATTGATGAGTGCATAAAGTGTAATATATCCATGCAGTGGAATACAATTCAATTTTTAAAGGAATAAAGTACTGATACATGTTACAACATGGATGACTCTTGAAGACATGCTAAGGGAATCAAGCCAGTCACAAAAGACCATACATTGTATGATTCCATATATATGAAATATCCAGAATAAGCAAATTTATAGAGGCAGAAAGTAGATAAGTGGCCACCTATGATTGGACTGGGGTTAGGCAGGAATGGAGATGGACTGCTAATGGGTACAGGGGTTTTTTAGGAAGGGATGAAAATGTTTTTAAATTAAAGTAATTTTTAATACTTCAAATACTTTTTTTCCATTTATTATCTTTATTACCAAATTATACATGTAGGTTGGCATTTTAAAAAAGAATCTGTAAATGGTAACTAGAGTAGCAGCTCAGGCAGTGTAGGGCTAGCACCCACCTTGTCATTGTGAGCCTGCCTGGCTGAGGGATGAGCACGTGGGATATTTGATTGTGACACACTCCGAGGACAATGTGGTGCTCTGGGGATTAAAATGGCACCCACGCTAAGGTGGCTTGTGGGCCAGCAGGGGAGGAGAGGAGGCAGATGTCTGCCACTTTGAAGTAAAGTCCTACCCACATTTTCCCTAAAACTCTCCTACCCAGGTGACCCTGGTGGTGAAGGTAAGATTCTCTGCTTTATGAAAATAGCAGAAAATTAACGTGACTCTAGAGAAACACAATGGAGTTGTTTCTGATGCAGCACTGGGAGAGCACCTCTACACGTTCGCTCATTATGCACACATACACACTTCCATTCACTGCTTCTCCAAGACCTGCTGGCTCAAATCAGGCTCGAGACCAGTGTAGGATCTGTGACTACCCCACCTCCCCTGCTTTGTGCAGAAAAACTGCAAGGAAATCTTCGGCCATAAGTGGGCTTAGAAACTCTGGCCTTTCCATGCCGTGCATCAGCCAGAGTATAACCATTGAACTGGCTCTCTAGTGTCAAGCCCTCCCTGATCAAAGGATTACATTAGCACCAGCTGTGGTCAGGTTTGTCGGAAACCAAACCTCCTGCCCACTCCCTGGAGGCAAAGAAAAGAAAACACATCCAAAATCCAAATAAAATCTTGGCCTTAATTAAAGGCAATAAAGTGTAGTACACCAGCACCCACGAAAAAATCAAATAGAGGAATGGGATTTGTCCGTTCTATCAGATACAGCTTAAAACACTCTTGGAAATAGATACTGGACCTATTGTACAGCACAGGAGAGGGCTGGCCACAAGTTTTGTTATGATTGATCACTTCAATGGATGAAAAAAGCTGATCTCCCTAACTCCCAAGTGATATTCTCCAGGGTTTCTCCCCTAGCAATTAAGCAAGAGGTTCGGGTCAGGGGTGAACTTCAGGCCTCCTAAGGTATATTCTTAATTAATTTACGCTCCTTGCAAAAAAAAAAAAAAAAAAAAAAAGACCAATCTCAGGTCCTTAGAAAAACACGCTTCCTCATGTATGAACTAGTTCATGCACTTATACTCACTCCCTCTCACTCTCCCTTCCTCCCTTCCTCCCTTCCCCTCACTCTCCCTTCCTCCCATCCCCCACCCCGCCCCAGAGGTGCGCATGCACACACCTTCTTAGTCTGGAGAATACATCAGACTAAGTGGACCATTTTGAAGGCAGAGGCGCAAGTAAAAAGGGGCAAGGTAGAACTTCAGTAGAGACAGCCCTTGCCAATTTGTAGAGACAAAGCAGAATAAACCCAAACTTCCCTCTCCCACCTCACCCTCTGGTTTTTTTGTAGGGCTAGTCATGGTTTTCCTTAGATCTCTAATGCAATGGTCTATAATGGTATGATTTGTGAGGTACGAGGCAAGCCCCTTTGCAAAACCATCTCCCTTGCTAGTAAAGCTATCTGAAATACCTCACGTTCAATGCACTCATTAAGGTCCTTTTTAAGGAGACCTACGTGCTGTTAGTGGGCAGTATAACATGTTTGCTAACTGTCCCATTACCTCCAAGTAAAGCCTTGAGGGAATGGGTAGCAGTACACGTGAGCTCTGTAGGGAGTCCAGGTAAGTCTGGAGTTTAAGGCCAGGGGAACAGACCCAAGTGGAACTCCATAGACAGGAATCCAACTGATCCAGGAACAGCTGCAGGTACTGGGTGTCCAGATTTTCCACAAAAAGATGTGGAAGTTGAGGCTTCAAAGATGAAAATTTGAATAGGAGTGGCAATGGTGGCTGAGAAACAGTCTTCCCCATACCTTCTGTGACCAGTTACAGCATTTCCCCCAGTCTCCTGGGATGGAGGGAGAAATGAATTTGGGTTCTTTGCTTGCTTGCTTTTTTGTTTTTACATTAACACAGTGATTTCACCCTTAGGCCCCAACCCAGCTAGATGGCTTCACTATCTAAGACTTTAATCACGCATTACGAGATCTGGAGTCTGAGGGCTGGGCAAGCAAACCAGATCAAGCTTCCTAAACGACGGAGGCCATCCTGACCTTATGAAAGAGAGTCCTCCAGCTCCTAACTAATGGTAGGCCCCTACATGTCACTGTAGCTGTGACAGCGCAGGTTGCCCTGATCTACCCGCTCCCTCTCACGCAGCACTCTTGGGGGAGGGGGTATGCATTTGTCACGCTCCATCCAACCCACTGAGCTGTGCAGCCCAGACAGCAAACATATATATATATATATATATATATATATATATATATATATATATATATACACACATACATACGCGCACAGGGAAAGGCCTCCAGACCCAGCTCCCACAGGCAGGGAGGCCAAGAGTCCCTGGGACCAAAGGCCCATTGGAGATTTGGCTGCCAAAGGGGGACCTGGATCTAGCTACCTGCCCCTTGCCCCGCCCCCACCCCCCGCCCCACCTGAGCTTACCCAGGCTTGGTTTGTTGACCTTCCCAAACTGGCTTCACAGAAGAGATGTTAATACTGTCACTGGACAAGCTTGGTTTGAGCCTCCTCTTTCCCTGGGCATCTTCAGGCTCTTTTTTCTTCTTCTTGCCAAAAAATCTCTTGAAGCCTTTAAATTTGGATTTCTCCTTTCCTGGAAGTTAGAATTGAAAGTGAGGCAGAGTGTGATGGTGGAAGGGAAGACAGGAGAGGAAACGGCCCTCGTTGCAGGAATGAGCACTAAGATCCCAGAGGCCCTCCAGGTCTCGGCCCTCGGCCCCAGTGGCCACAGCACCTTTCACCTGGTTTGTTCTCTTCTTAGTAACTCACTAACAAAGTATCTGAGTTTCTGGTGAAAGCAGAAGCTCAGATCCCAGCTTGTGGCCTCTGGGCAGCCTCTATTCTGGCTCAACTCACCGTGCGTTCACTTGCCACTCAATTTCAACTATTAACACACACCTCTTTCCTGGTCCTAAGAAGTTCATTCATATGCAGCAATTCTTGAGCCAACATAAGCACTTGGTACCCCGGTCACTGGAGTCATGGTGATCCAGTTGGGGAGCGAAGCTTCCACATGTGACAAACTCTTCAGGACCCTTGGAAATCCCTGCGGGAGCTGGTATTGCCCAACCTGTGCGCTGAAAGGATGCAGACCCAAGGAGTGAGTGCAGTGGGGTTGGTGCAGTCAGGGAAGACGTCCTCAAGGAAGGGATTTATGAGCAAGGGAGAGGGCTGGGAATGGGGAAGAAAGGGCTGCTGGGCAAAGAAGCTCCCTGTGCAAAAGACATGACAAAATCACCTACCAAAGAGTTTTGCAAGGGAGGATGTGTGTGAGTGTGTATGTGTGTGTGTGTGTGTGTGTGTGTGTGTGTGTGTATTATGTGCATTGTGTATGTTCTTCAATTATTACTGATTGGTTCAGATTATCTACAGTGCTGATGCCCTCTGCACATGCAGATAATTGAAAGTTTGCTCTATCATAATAAAAAAATCAGGGCAGCAGTGAGGAATGTGAGCTTTAAATGCTCCTCAGGCTCTGTTTGGGATTTCTTGAGCTTCCTAATAAGCACATATATCTTTATCGGGGCTCAGCAGAAGAGGGGAAAAGGCAGGGGAGTTTGCACTGCATGCTTCAGAGGGAAGGAACCAACTCTTACTGCTTCACATGCAATAATTTACCAACTCGGGTGTCTCATTCCAATTTCCAACAGCCTGGTCTCTGGAAGGCCTCTTGTCAGCACAGCAATGCTGCAGTGGCAGTGAAGGGCCCAGCCAAGGGAATTGCCGACAAGGCTGCCATTAGAAAGACTTAGTGGTGTGATGCAAAGCACCACCCAAGAGTCAGAAAACTCTGGAATCCTGGGCTTGGCTCTGCTATCGATTAGCTCTGTGACCTCGGGTAAGTCACTCAACCTCTCTGGGGCTCAGCTGGAAAATGAGGGGATCACGCTAATCAGCATCTCCCAGAGTATGTTCAGAGGGATACTCATAGGTCTGTTGCATGAAAAGGGGGTCTGCAGTCTCGTCAATCTGGGAAATGCTGATTAAACAGAGTTTAAGGGTGTGCTTTGCAACAAGACTCTTCTGAAACTTCAGCATGCCTGTGTGTATGGTGAAGCGCCAAGAAACGGGGTAACGGTGTTGTCTCTCCCATGCATGTATGCAGAACGTCTGGCAAAACACACTTTGGGAAATGCTGAAGTAGGGCTCCTTCTAGCGCTGAATGCTATGGCCAGTTTGTGTACTGATTAATCCTAGGCCTGCCTATTCGAAAGGTTTCTAAACTTCAAGGACTGCCTTAAGTCCAGTTTCCCACCATCACTACAATTCACGCTCCTCTCTGTACACCTAAAACTTGACTGTCGGCACCACAAGTTTTGCATCTGAATGTTCTCTAGTCTGCGCATTCATTCATTCATTCACCTATTCAATGAACGTTTATTAAGGTCAAGCACTTACTATGTTTTGGGTATCAGTGAGAAAGGAATAAGATACAGTTCTACGTCTTAGCTACTGTCCCTCACATCTAGGCTGTAGGCGGGCCCTCTTTAGCAACTAGCACAGTGCAAAGCACGCAGTGACACTCGAGAGACACCTGAGTCCACTGAGGGGTGCAGAATACCAACACAGCTTGTCACTTCCCTTAAATTGAGATCACTGAGCAGAGCCATCCTTAAGCATCCTATAATTTATACACTGGCCCTTATTGGGGTTGACATAAATTATAAATAATGTGGCAAAGAGCTTGGCATAGGATCTGGCATGTAGTAAATGCTAATAAATGTGAGCTAAAATTAGGGAATCAATAATTGTCTATTAAGACCAGATTCAATTCTATCTGTAGAATTGATCTATCAATTCTATCCATCTACTCTATCTATCTAGCGATAAGGGGAAGAACCCCATATCTATAACTCAATAGTGAACTCTAAAATATACATGATTAGAAGCAGAAGCCAGCACGGGTTGGGGCAATACAAGAAGATGGTAGGGCTGTGTGCTTGGTAATCGTTGCTTAAGTAACTTCAGTTTTGAATGATTTGAGGAATTTCTCATCTACTAGGATGTACCTATATAGATAGGGTCATGGTTAGGATAAACTTGGCAATTCTACCTTGAGATAGACAGAATAAAGAGCAAAGGTACAATAGGAAACATGTTTTCCCAAGCTTCCTTCTTCCATTTTTTAAGGAAAAAAATTAAACTAATTTCTATGCTAATAAATTATTTAAAATGATATTTGACCTCATAGAACCACTGTGAGGATTCAACGTGAAAGTGCTGAAAAGTATACAGGATGGAGTAGGCTGGCTCTAAAGTAATCTCTATTTTGCTCTCCGGCTTTCTTTCTTAATCTTCCCACCCCCAAAGGGTTTCTAAAATCCATGAAATAGTGAGATTTTTATGTAAAATCCTGATTACTATACTATACTAATTACTATAATCAGTTTTTTGCTGGGATGTATTTACCAACTGGACCTCTGGGGGAAATGCCCTTACTTGTAATATTTGCCTACTTCTGTGGTGTAAATCCTCCCATCATGGTCAATTTCAAGCTACTAACATGACATTTAGGGAGAGATGTGCACAGCCTCCCAAGCCAGTGTAAGGTAGCTCCAACACACCACTAAATAACTCCTGCCCAGTGAGGATGAACTGGGCAGTGTCCCCTCACAAACGGGAAGGAGGCTTTGCAGGCACTGCCATTGTTCAAACAGAAGGAATGAGACTTATTGATTCTTGACAGGTGGATCCTCTTCTGGCCTTCTGAAATGAGAACAACTTTCTGCGCAGAGTGTTTGGAAACATAATGATTATCGCCCTTCTTGCTTTGAAATCCCAAAATGGAAGGGAGGAGGGCAAAGCTAGACGATTTGGAGTTGCAAACCTGCTTCTCACAAACCAGCAAAGACAGAGGGGACAGAATCAGTAGGTGGTAGCTCAATCTGTGACACAATCTACAAACACTTAATAACTGAATAAAAACACTTCTAATAAACTTTTCAGGCTGTAAAACTGAATGTACCAAACATAGTCATTGTATGAGCAAACCAAGTTATGCGTTAACACATTTTTATGTTCCTAAACTAACCAAACGACTAGTGACTATAGAACTGTAAAAGGTGTTAAAAATTAAGTATGCATATATTCCAATGTTTCCCTAGTCTTCCATTTTTGCTCGGCAGAAACAACTTATTTTCCCACGAGGATTTAAAATACCTTAAGCAATGCATGTTTCTTTCAACCCTGGCCACTAGGAGGCAAAGAATGTTTCCTTTCCTCCCTCGGGGGTAGCTCTGGGTATAGTGGTGGTATAGCTTTGTTGGTAGGGAGTTGGCGAGACACCAAGAGGTGGGCGGGCTGCCCATGGATCTGGGGCAGTGACTTGAAAACTGGACATAGCCTTACTAAGCAACCCATTGCCAGACATCCAGTTCAGCTGCAAGAGTCCAAGTCTTCAGCCTGCTCTGGCTTAGGAGAGCTCTCCATCCCCAACAGCATCAGACCCCGTGTATGGAGACCCTGGGAGTGAGATACAAAGCTGCGAACTGTCCACGTGCTATGTTACTTTTGAAACCCTAATGGAATCCGAGACACTTGCCATATATTGACTGGTGTAAATTGGCCTTTCAAACTTTCTTTTGCAAAGGGGTGCCTTTAAATTGCCAGCAGCTGGGGCTTCCCTGGTGGCGCAGTGGTTGAGAGTCCGCCTGCCAATGCAGGGGACATGGGTTCGAGCCCTAGTCCGGGAAGATCCCACATGCCATGGAGCAACTAAACCCGTGCACCACAACTACTGAGCCTGCGCTCTGGAGCCCGCGAGCCACAACTACAGAAGCCCTCGTGCCACAACTACTGAAGCCCGTGCGCCTAGAGCCCGTGCTCCGCAACAAGAGAAGCCACCGCAATGAGAAGCCCTCGCACCGCAACGAAGAGTAGCCCCCCCGCTCACCGCAACTAGAGAAAGACCGTGCGCAGCAATGAAGACCCAACGCAGCCAAAAATAAATAGATAGATAAATAAATAAATAAATTTATTTTGAAAAAAAAATTGCCAGCAGCTGAGCCCTGTGTAGGCTGGTTTCCAAAGTTGCTGAAAGTGTAAAGGGTAGATAGTCCTAGACAGCAGGTTTGGGTCAAAACCCACATTTGTATCCAGCAATGTCTATGGAGGTCACCTATACACTGGGTAACTTATGCCACCACAAGGCACAGCAGTGGTGCTCAGTGAGCTGACAGCTGTTTGGACTTCTCCTGTAACAAAGCCATTGACTTCCCTGTCCAAGCCCAAGGACTACATATTCCCAAACAGGCAGTAGCTTTCAACATCCTCATCCACCAAGGGCCTGCAGTGCATCACATACCAGAAAACAGCCCATGGAAGCAGTCCTCTCCCCTTCCCCCAGACAAGAACACACTTAAATCCAATGAAGAGATCATTGCTTTGGGTTGTATATTTGCTTATTTACCATGCACACAGGCAGCCCTTCTGGGTTGAACTTGAGCTTTCAAAATGCATCGCGCATAATGGTGACCTTGTTCTCTTGTGTTGCTGCTTGGAAAGAAGACTCCTCTAACCAGCCTTTCTTCCCTTCAACCTCCCAGCAGCACCTTATTCTCTGGCTGGCAATGACTAATACTAAACATGTACCCAAATGCTTGGTCTCTGTAAGAAAAACATCTTGGGAACAGAGAAAGGGCATTTCCTTACCTCCACTCTTTATCAAGATGCAGCGCATTGACACCTTTTTTTCTAGGCACCTGTCTAGCTCATATCCAAAAAGACAGATCAGTTCATTTGGCAGTTGGGGTTGCCTTGGTGAGGAGGCCTATCATTCATTTATTTATTCATTCATTCATTACAAACTTTTGAGTGTCTAATCACTTTTTCTGAGACCCAATACTGAACAATGGTGACACAGAGATGAAGAGCCAAGCCCTGCCCTCAAAGATCCGTGCACCATGTTCAGATTCCCCAACTCACATCATTAGTGAAGTCAGGCCTCCGGGAAGCCACAAGAAGGTTCCCCTCTCTCTGTCCTTCCAGACCAAGTCTTCTGCACCACACTAAGAAAACTCAGCAAACATTGAAGAACAACCCAGTGAACTGTTAAATTCAGTACTGCCTTTAAATTCAATGGCTCATCTTATGTCTTATGGTTCCTCCCCTTCCCCCCACCTTTTTTAAGTGTCAATAAAGCTTATCATTGTTTAGTGACCTTTGTCTCTCTATTACCCCACTCATGGTCTCCTATCATTCACAGGTGGCACCATAATTTATGCAATGGATAGGTTTTGCAAAAGAAATTTTTGTAAATTGATTCCCATTTAACAGAAGGCTATGGTGGCTTCTTTGTTACTATCCCCCTTTACTCCTCAAATTACAAATTTATCTGTTGGTTAAGTCTGGATTATTATCTACAGCAAAACCTCAGTTGAGTCTCTCAGGTCCTGGCCTGCTCTGATTCTTTTTTTTCTCTGATTAAGCAGAAATACTTCTCCTGCCTCAGTAAATGGAACCTGCTAACCATCCCCAAAGAAGATTGCAGGGCCTAGACAAAACTATTTTGACTATCAGAGTTTGAGATGAAAGAGAAGAGATTAGAAGATGGAAAACTAAATATGGACTGAGTCTAGTGTCATTAGAAATTTGATATGAACTTGTTTTCTTGTGACTTGATTCTTTTTTCTAGGGGTTAAACACATTAAACATATCTAGTTCTAGTTATCAAGATTTTATTGGGTTACTTACCCTCATCACTGGCCTCCAGAACTTCCATACTGCCAGAAATTTCACTTAGTGATTCAGCTATAGTTCAATCACTAAAATAAAATTTAGAGCAAAAAACAAAAAATCATTTACCATCTAGGATATAATACAATCATTTTACCCTACTCCTTATCCTCCAGTTAGATTCTTAAACTATGCAAGAAAAGATATGCAAAGGGAATTGCCATTAGAGAGAATTATTCTTCCTTAAAAAAGACAATGATTCCACATATATGAAATGTCCAGGATAGGCAGACACATAGACACAGAAAGTGCCTTGCTTAGGGCTAGAGGGACAAGGGTGAGTTTTTGAGTGATAGAGGACAGGGTCTCCTTGCTGATGACAATGTTCTAAAATTAATTGTGGTGATGGTTGCACAACTCTGTGAATATATTAAAAAGCATTGAATTGTACACTTTAAATGGGTGAATTGTATAATATGTGAATTGTAGCTCAATAAAGCTGTTACCAAAATATAAAAGACAAATGTACAAAACCTGATCTATTGCTTTGTGTTGGGGCCCATTACATTTGGAGGCCTGTTACTATTCATGGGTATGCCCAGGCAGACAAAATTGTATTGATAAGCCATAAAGAAAAAAATTGAGATATTTGACTACATAAAAATTTTAAACTTTTGGCCAAAACGAGTAAAGAGTCTACAAAAGAATAACAAACGAGGAAGCAATACTTACAACAAATATAGATAAAGGTGCCAATTTTCTTAATTTGTCAAGAGTGCATGTAAATCAATAAATGACCAGCAACTGGATATAAAATGGGGCAAAGGATACCACAGGAAGTTTATAGAAAAAGAAATACATAAAGAAAAGCTCAGTCCTACTCATAATTAAAGAAATGTAAATCAAAGTATCAAGTTAACATGTTTACCTATCAGATTGTCCAAAAGTTTTAATTTTGATGATATTCCATGCTGACAAGGATGAGAAAAATGGACACGCTCATACATTATGAAGCGTAAATTGCTCTCTGAAGAACAATTTCACAGTATCAAAAGTTAAAATACACATACCTTTTGATCCAGTAGCATCACCACTAGAACTTCACCGTGTAGCTATACTCACACTTGTACACAAAAATATATATGCAAGAATGTTTATCACAGCATTGTTTTAAGCAGCCCAAAGTGGGAAACAACCAAAGTGACCATCAAAAGGATAATCCTCCCATGACTCTGATTCTATATCACGGGAGAATTATCTGTCCCTGGGCTCCTTTCCATTAGTGCAGATAATCAACTGAGAGCCTACTGTGCACTTTCAGTCTAGCCTTCTAGCCAGGGAAGCATGTCAGTTGATAATCAAACCTTTATAAATCAATGCTGACATTTCTGATGGGAGTCTGTGGGTGGAGGGGAGGGGGATCTGATGAGCAAGCCCAGAGAAAGGAGCAAGAGCGCTGCGGAGAGGCCAGCAGAGACTGCGCTCATCATAGCTCGCCTTGGGGTCTGGACGTGACTGACTCAAGTACCATCAAGTTGGATTAAGTAGATTCTGGAGCCCCCCTCCCTACACTAGATCTGTCCTGCTCCCAGAAACAGTCAAGCTGCCATTGCTGTTTCATGGATGGGCTCCAGGCCCATCACGTGCTGCCCTCTAGCCGTTAAGCCCCTGATACTTCTCTGGAGCTAGAGAGGGGTGACCACAGGCTCTGAGGTTAAGGTGAATTTGAGAGGTCACCCACTGAGAGTGACTGAGGCCTTGGAAAGCAAAAGCTTCCAAACCACAGGGAGAGCCAGCAGGGTCCTGGTGTCAAGATGGCTTGAGACCCTCTCACTGAGAAGTCCTATGGTTCCCCACAGTGTGTGTTCTTTCTCGCTGCAATGAGTAATAAACCTAGCTTGTTTAACAGCAGGTGTGTTGCAGGTGGGCTTTGGCTGAAAGGTAGTGACACTTTATTCAAGTCACTCAAACTCTATGAGCCAATATCATAATTCTACCTGAAGATGACAACCCCAGGCCCACACAATGCTCACTAATTACCACACACACATATACACACACATACACAAGTTCCATCTGGAGATCTGGACAGAGCAAAGGGGTAGGGGAATTCAGAAGGCCCTCAGAAATTCAGCGGGAGGACAGGAGAATTCCTTGGGCCAGGAACAATTCACATCACTGGTGAGTCCCTGGGCCATCTTAATAAACATGGCAGCACCCCAGCCCCTGCCACTAAGAAAGGCTTCTTAGACACTGGGGAAATAAACTACCTCTGAGCTTTAGAGAAGCCCGTGGAAAAGGAGCCCATTTTCCAAAATGCCAGGTCACAGCAGGCTAACATTGCCCCTGACCCACCACTGTCAGGGGCAGAAGAAGAAAGGGGAATGATAACCAAAGAGAAAAATATGAAAGACAAAGGGAGAACAAAGAAAGAGGGCATCATTGCGGCATCTGCATCCCTGGAGCGCTAATAGAATCATTGGATCTAACTAACTTTTGAATTTAAACTGTCTCAAATTCTTTCTGGCATACTCACCTTGTATGCAGGACTGCAGGCCCTGAGGACAGTAGAACCATTGGCTGGGCTATCTCCTCTTCCAAACCAACCAACCAACAACCACAACAAAACATATAAACCTCCCCGTGATTCGAAATCCTCTTCCTGTTACCACCCATTTCTCTGCCTCTCTTTAAAGCCAAACTCTGAAAGGTTATCTATACTTACTACCTTTATGTCTTCACTTTTATTCTTCTGCACTCTCTCCAGCTGGCCTTCCAAATCCAACTGCTTCCAAACCGCTCCACTAAAACTGCTCTCGTTCCATCCACCCGTCTGTTACTTGACCTCCTGGCAGCGTGTGACACTCCCTCTTTTCTGAATAATTTTATCACTTGCCTTTCTGAACATCACACTCCCTTCATTTTCCTCCTACCTCACTGGCTGTTCCTTCTCAACCTCCCTTGCTGTATCTTTCTCCTCTCCCTGTTTTTGAAATGTTGTAGCATCCGAGGGCTCTACCCTTGGCCCTTTTCTTTATCTACAGTCATTTCATAGACCAGCGCCATTAAATAGAAATGTTAACGTGGACCACAATTGCAAGCCACATAGGTAATTTTAAATTTTCTAGTAGCCACGTTCAAAAAAGCAAAAAGAAACAGGTGAAGTTACTTTTAATAATATATTTTAGTTAACTCAGTAGAACCAAAGTATTATCCTTTCAACATGTAATCATTATAAAAATAATATCAATGAGATACTGTATGTTCTTTTATTCATACTAAGTCTTTGAAATCTGGTTTGTATTTTTCACGTATAGCACATTTCAATTCAGATTTAGCCACGTTTCAACTGCTCAGTAGTCACATGGGGCTAGGGACTACCATATTCTAGATGATCTCATTCACACCTTATGAATACTATCTAGACACTGAACTCCAAAATTTCTACGTCTAGACTGGATCTCATCCCTGAACTCCATATTCCTATAACCAACTGTCTATCCAACATCTCCACCTAACGGTGCATATCGGCCGATTGGGTCCCCTCACACTCACTCCTCCTGGGTTTTATGTGCTCTGGCCCCATGCCCGTGCCCCCCGACGGACCACCCATCCTGCTACCCTCCTACTTTCTCCCTGTGCTCCAGCCTCACTGGCCTTCTGGCTAATCCCCAACACAGCCAGCCCCTTTCAATCTCAGGGTCTTTGCATTTGCTGCTCCCCCTGCCCGGAGGGCTGTTTCCCCAGCTAGCTGCATGGCTGCCTCTTTGATAGCATTCAAGTCAGCTCAAAGGGTCCCTCCCAGAGAGGACTTCCATGATCAGCCTAGTTAAGGCGTCTAGTCTCTCTCCATCACATTATCCTTTACTAACATCTTTGTAGTACTCATCGATGTCTGAAATTATATTCTATATTAATTTAGTTACAGCCTCTTATCTGTCTCCTCTACTAGAATGTAAATTCCATTAGGGCAGGGGCCTTGTCCATTTTGTTCATCACTGGATCCCCCAGCACCTGGAATGGTACCTGGTACATCTGTCAGGCACTTGCTAAATGTTTGTTCAATGAATGCATAGATTCAATGAAAGAAGGAGAAGTAACGTAAGAACCATCTTTGCGGTCAGAAATTTCTTAGAAGTCGAGGCATGCTACAGGACGCAAAGGAAGACCTGTCGTGGGGGGGAAGCTCCTTATTTGCCAGCTGAGCAGGACCTGCCTTCCCTCCCAGCAAGGTGAGCCCCTCTCGTCCTTGTCACAGAGAGCCTACTCCCGGGTGTCCCGGCCACGAGACTCCTGTGTGTGGAGCCCCACTCAGCTGGGCGAGGCCCAGATCCTCCTAGAGGAGGCTTCAGGAACAGACACCACCACTGGCAAAGCTTCTTTCCATCTACCCCAGGCTGACTTATTAACCAGAGCTCTGCTTCCCCAGTATCTCCTCACAGAGGACCAAAGACTGTATTTCTTTCATGTGTCTCATTATGGCTAATATAAGTTTAAAGTGAACTGGTTCCTTAATTATACCAGGGCTCTTTAATAGCGGCCTTGGCGCTGCCTCCAGGCTGGTCTCTATTTTTATTTATGATATTTAGCAAAATGTCACCTCAGTGGTATCTCAAAAAAAAAGTCACAACGCTCTCTCTAAAATACCAATCTGACCATGAGCTTAGACTAGTTCACAGACTTCCCGCTGCCTGCAGGACAAAAGCCAAGTTCTTCACAAAGTTCTCAGCGATCGGGTGCTCCCTGCCCCCCTCCCTTCACCAGCAGTCCAACCACACGCGCACCCTCATGGTTTGGTCTCCCAGAATCACCAGTCATTCCCTAAATACACCATGTTCTTTTGCATTCTCTGTGCTCTGCACAGGCTGTTCCCTTAGTCCGGAACCTCGCCTCCCTCAGCTCCACATCCTTGAAATCCTACACATTCTTCAAAATCCAGCTCAAAGGTTACCACCCTTGCCTCACGCTCTCGCCCCTTGTACGTGCCCCTGTCATAGCTGATATCCCCTTGAAGACAGGGACCCCATTTCACGTATCTGGAGATCCCCAGCACCTAGCACGACACCAGGCACGTGGAAGGTGCTCCCTGTGTGTTTTTATGGATGGATGAATGCAGGAGTTGGGGGAGGGATGCAGTGACGAATAGGCATCAGTGGGGAAATGACCCCCTTTTTTAAACATACAGGGACAACCTAAGACACACTTGCAGCAAAAGACCCTTCTGCATGAAGTCCCATGAAAAAGCTGGCAAGCCGTGTAAGGAAAGAGGAAATAATGTACGTTTTTATCCAGTAAAGGATGAGGGGCCTCCAGAACCACTTCCAAAGAGCATAAAGTCCTGTAATAATGGTCATCAGGAAGTCTGGCCCAGCAGAGATATAAAGTTGCATTATCAGTCATTATTTAAATGCTTGCTTGCTCTCTCTAGGCCAACCTCAGGGGCTTAAGCCCCAGAACTGCCTTTTCCTTCTCAAACTGACTGAAGGGCTGAACAAGGGCTCTAGGGGGAAAAAAAAGAGAGAAAAACAGGAAAAAGGCCTGTCTTCCAAGGTTGTTGAAATTTTTTAACCACAGCCTGGTTCAGATTCAAGGATTCAGAAGACTTTGCTTGACAGATTTTCTGCCTTCCCAGAGTGGGGAATGCTAATGAGAAGCAGCTGGCCTAATTTTTTAAAAAATCTGATAGGATGAAATGTTTTTCATAGAGTCTGTGGTAGGCAGATGGCCCCCAAGGTTGTTGCCTCCCTGGTTTGTATGCCCTGTAAATTCCCTCCCCTTGAGAACACTGTGGAGGTTCCTTAAAAACTAAAAATAGAGCTACTGTACGACACAGCAATCCCACTACTGGGCATATATCCTGAGAAAACCATAATTCTAAAAGTGTCATGTACCACAATGTTCATTGCAGCTCTATTTACAATAGCCAGGACATGGAAGCAACCTACGTGTCCATCGACAGATGAATGGATAAAGAAGATGCGGCACATATATGCAATGGAATATTACTCAGCCATAAAAAGAAACAAAATTGAGTTATTGGTAGTAAGGCGGATGGACCTAAAGTCTGTCATACAGAGTGAAGTAAGTCAGAAAGAGAAAAATACCGTATGCTAACACATATATATGGAATCTAAAAAAAAAAAGAAATGGTTCTGAAGAACCTAGGGGCAGGACAGGAATAAAGACGCAGACGTAGAGAATGGACTTGAGGACACAGGGAGGGGGAAGGGTAAGCTGGGACAAAGTGAGAGAGTGGCATCGACTTATATATAGTACCAAATGTAAAATAGATAGCTGGTGGGAAGCAGCCGCATAGCACAGGGAGATCAGCTCGGTGCTTTGTGACCACCAAGAGGGGTGGGATAGGGAGGGTGGGAGGGAGACGCAAGAGGGAAGAGATATGGGGATATATGCATATGTATAGCTGATTCACTTTGTTATAAAGCAGAAACTAACACACCATTGTAAAGCAATTATACTCCAATAAAGATGTTAAAAAAAATAAAAATAAAAGGGCTCTGGTTTTGCCTCCATTTCTGCCTTCCCTTCCTCCTCATTGTACCTCACCCCTAGAGTAAACCAGGAGAAGCGCAGAAAGACCCAACTCATGCCACCCCTAACCCCTTAGATCTTCTGCTGGGGGCGGGGGTTAGTAATGCAGAGAACTTGACCTCAAAGGTTCTTTCTGCCGTCTCCTTAGCGGCCTCAGAGCCTTGTTGATGGGGAGTTCTATTCTGTCTTGTCAATCCACATAGCCTCTAATTGAAGCTCTGCTCTTTCACAGTCAGGGGCAATTCATATTACACAATTCCTACAATGAATGAAATTGCTGAGTCCTAACCCTGTGCCAGCCTGGCACTGTGAAAATGGTTTTCCATGCATTATCTCATTGAATCTCACGAGAGCCCTATGAGGTAGGCTTTGTTATTTCGTTTTTATTATTTTCAGCCCCATTTCCCAGATGAGGAAACCGAGTCTCACTGAAATTAGGTAATCTGGACAAGGCCATACAAGTAATAGAGCTAGGACTCAAATCCAGTTCTGGAGGATTTCAGAGCCCATGATTTGACCCCTACACTCTGCTCCCTCCTTACTTGGCAAAATCTGGTAAGTATCAAATGACCACTCACTCCTACCCCAAAGAATCTCATGTATTAGCCCATTCCAGGACTTGAAAGCAGGATAACTCGCCAGGTCATTATCAGCCCCTAATATCTTTGCCAAAGATTTGTTGGTCATTTTAACAATAGAGAGTCCTGCTAAAAATGGCTCACTGGACACATATATTGTGATGAGAGATCACACAATATAAAGAGGGGATAGGTCTGTAGCATGGGCCCCTTGGGTGGCCAGGCTGAAGTGGGGTACCAGCAAGGGGCGCGAGAAGCATGGGGACCCTGAGAGACTCAAGGAAGAGCCAGAATTGAGTTGAGGGGCCCTGAGGATAGATGTCACAGCTTTAAGTGCATGTTGGATGCCAAGAGCTCTAGACCCAAACTCTCCGCCAGCTCTCAAGTCCATCCCAAGCAGAGTATGTCTGAGGCTTTTTATTTTATCCTGTATTTGTTGTGGCTGCTGTTATCACTGCTCCCAGCAGTCAACAAGCCATCAGTTGGGGGTGGGGGAAAAATCTCCAAGGAGGGAAAAAAGGCAAAAGAAGAAGAAAAGAGGTTGGTGGTGCTGAGGCAGGCTGTGACTTCTACGTGGCTGGTTAGATTCTGGCGGGAGACACAGGGGAGATAAAGGAGGAAGAGAACTCAGCCACAAGAATGTGCCCCCCTTTCTGTTTGAATTAAAAAAAAAATCCCACAAGGACTCAGAGGCAAAAAATATACACATCAATTTTCACTGCAAAGAAAAGGAGCTGTTACAGTGGAGGATTACTGGACTGAATGTCAATATTATGACATAGTTTGAGTGTGTTTCATGTTTGGTAATTGCAATCATTGTTGCTTTTGTTGTGGTCATCCATTTACAATGCTTGGTGTCAGTCTATTTATCTCTTGTAAAAATAAAATACAGTGTGTGTGTAAAAAATAATAATAATAATAATTCCTTATGATGCAAAAAAAAAAAAAATGTGCCCCCAGCCCAAGCTGAACTATCTGTGACTTTCGTGAAGCCAACTTGTACCTTTGGGGTTTTATCTAAGGTCCTTTAGCCCACAGGGAGTGGGCTGGAGAGGCAGTCACCTCATGGTTATGATGAATAGCCTTTGGTCTCCCGGTTCCGGGCTGAAATAGAGAGAGGTCTCAGACTGAACTGCATCACCCCAGGGAGGGAACGGGCAGAAGGAAGGGTGTGCCACTGTCGCCAAGGGGCCCAGGCCCATGGAAATAAACATGCCTCCAAGAATCTGAGAGCCCTGGCCAATCTCAGTCAAGGTCATATTTAGGGGTCTTTAAATCCTCAGATTTCCTTAGCCCTTAACCCCACAGACAGCCCTGCCACAGGGCAAAGAAGCAGCTGTTTATCTGGGGCTGCAGGGAGAGTTTTCCAAAGGTTCTCTGGTCCCCAGATCTCCCCCTTTCTCCATGGCCTAAAATACCCACCATTAGAATTAGGACCATTAGAGTTAGAACCCACCATTAGAACCAGACAGCAAAGTCAGAATGTTATTTCCCAGGGCCTCTCTCTTTGCACCCCAAAATCTTCATGCAGACCTACTATATACTCAGTCCTGTTTTAGGGGCCATGGAGACAATGACAAAATAAAACAGTTAACATTTACTGGGCATTTAATACGTGCAGACACTGAAGTGTTTTGCATACACCGTCTCATTTAATCCTCAGAGCAATCCTGTGCGGTAGGTACTATTTATTCTCACTCCTCCCCCACTTGGTAGATGAGGAAACCGAAAGGCTAAGTAACTGCCCGGGGTCACACGCAAGTACATGGTGAGGGCAGGATTTAAACTGAGGTAGTTTGACTCCAGAGCCCATTAAATGCTATGCTAAAACAACCCACTCCCTGATGACAAAGAAAAAAATACACATGAAAAATTGAGAGCAGTGCTTGATTGGGAATCGGAAGGCCTGGGTCCTGATTGTGCCCTTCCTACAGATTATCCTTGTGGCCTTGCCCCAGACATAGCTCCTCGCTGGGCCTCAGTTCCTGCATTTGTGTTCTTTTGTTGTTGTTGTTGTTGCTGTTGCTTTTTGGCCACACTGTGTGGCTTGTGGGATCTTAGTTCCCCGACCAGGGATCGAACCCACGCCCCCTGTACTGCTAGTGCGAAGTCTTAACCACTGGACCACTGGGGAAGTCCGGTTCCTGCATTTGTAAAATGAGGAGGTGAGAGAAACTTGTCATGTGTTCTCTTATGATATTTTAGGACAAGTATTCATTTTAAGATGAGGCCTCAAAGGCTAAACTCTTGGGTACTGACTCCATATAGGAGGGGTCTGCAGGGCCCAAGAGTCGTGGCACAGGAAGCCAGAGTGTGTGTTGCACGCATGCGTGTGGTACAGGGGACCGGGAGGCAGAAATGAGGCAGAGAGCCAAGGTTAAGCTGGAGAAGTGTGTCCAAAACATATCACCAAGCCGAGCTGGGCAGGGTGTAGCAAAGCAGGGCTAGAACGCTGAGATCTAGCTGTAAATGAGGTCAAGGAAGAGGGAGGGTGAGAGTGAAGGGGAGCCTCAGATGGGAGGATTGGGGGATGGGAGGCAGCACAGCCACAGGAGGTTCTGGGGGGCACTTGTGTTGGTGGCTCCATTTAAAGCGAAAGGGACTGGAAGGGACCTCTCGGTGTAGGCTGGAGTCATAATGAAAGGCCTGGGAGGAGAAGCCCACCTTCAGAAGGGCCATTTGCTAGGCAGAAAAGTTTGACAGCTTGCGGCCGGAAGCACTGAGTGCCAGCATAGGTGAGCTGGGGATGAGGGCAGAAAGGGCAGGTGACAGCCACAAACGCTGAGTGACCAGGAAGAGCCTGAGGACTCTGGCCCGGAACGACGTGCTTGGGGCACTGAGGCTTGGGTGGTATCTGGCTCACCTACACCCCTTTTGCCCGAGGTCAAGTCTGCTCTCACACCTGACTCTCATGCCTCTTTGGTCCAGTGCCTGCAAGAGAAGCCAGAAGCTTCTGGAGAAATACTGACAAGCCACAGGAAGGAGATTCCAGGACAAGGGACACCAGATAGCAGCGGACTGGAAGATGGAGTGTCCCAGGGCCTGGGGCTAGACAGGACACCAAGAGGGTGGAGAAAGAGGGACCCCCTAAAAGAGGGCCCACAGCTGGGCCAGGCTAGATGGCAGCTGGTAGGGGAGGAGAGAAAGGCCCAGATTGCCAAGGGCAGAAAGGAGATTCCTGGTTCCCTCCTGTGTTCACTGCAGGCCGCAGAAGCAGAGGGGATCCCCATGCACAGCACTCAGGGCATCCTCACACTCATTCCCTCATTCGGCTGCCGTCACTCCCGGCAGGGAAGAAGTCAGTGATGTGTGCAAGGCTCTTCCCACCCGGGTAACCACCTCATAGGAAAAGAAAAGTGGCAGTGAGACCCAGGAAGGAAGAAAGCTACCAGGCTTTCTTCAACTTTAAGGTGTAAGAATCCCTAGTCAGAATGGCCTGGGGACAAAAAAATCCACCCTGGGAGCAGTGCCCGGGGGGCGGTGCTTACGTGGCGGTGCGAGGTGGCCGGCCCCTTCCCAGGCTGGACACTGCTCTGTGGTCCACTTGAGAGTGAGAGGGAAGCACGCAGCCAGCATCTGAGGAATACATGAGATAATGCATGAAAAATAGCACAGCACCTGGTACAAAGTAAGTGCTCAAGAAATAGTGGGGGTGGGGGGGGAGGGATAAATTAGGAGATAGGGATTAACAGAAACACACTATTATGTATAAAATAGATAAACAACAAGGACCTGTTGTATAGCACAGGGAACTATATTCAGTATCTTGTAAAAACCTACAATCGAAAAGAATCTGAGGGACCTCCCTGGCGGTCCAGTGGTTAAGACTCCGTGCTTCCAATGCAGGGGGCATGGGTTCGATCCCTGGTCAGGGAGCTAAGATCCCACAAGCTGCGAGGCGTGGCCAAAAATAAATAAATAAAAATTTTAAAAAAAGAATCTGAAAAAGAATATATCTATATATATCTGAATCACTCTGCTGTACACCTGAAACTAACACAACTTTGTAAATCAACTATATTTCAATTTTAAAAAAGAAAAGAAATAGCAGGGTTTTTAAAACTACTAGTACAGATATGGACAATGGTGCGAGAAATGGGTTTGAGGAGGAAGGCTGTAAGTCACCAGCCTGCGTGACAATCACTGATTCCGGGGACCTCACCCCCAGGGATTCTGATTCTTCCATTGGGGCGGGGCCCAGAGATCTGCATGTTCCGTAAGTTCCCGGGTGATACTGAGGTACAGAGTTCAAACACCCCACTTTAAGGAGACCCTGCTATAAATCATGTTGGCTACTGGGCCTGGCTGGAACAGAAAAGCTGAAATGGGAACCATAAGAAATGGATGTGGTGGTGAAGAAAAAGCAACTCAAATGACATCTAGAGAGAACTGTGGCCGCAAAGGAAGGCATTTTGTTTTTCTAATGAACGTCTCTAAGACTTGAACCTCCAATGAGTCCTAGAGCAGCTGATGGAGAGTTGACACCCCAGCCCTGCTATGAATTAGCTGTGAGGCCTCGGGCACACTGAGTCCTCTCTCTGGGCTGCAGTTTCCTCACCTAAGAAGTAAGGGATTGGGCTGGACTTGGATCTAGGGGTCCTGTTAGCCCAGGCATTCCAGGATCCTATGATTCATTGAGACAATCAATCAAAGTTCCCAGTTCATCCCTAGAGAAGCCAGATTTTGAAGAGGCCCCCTATAAGCCTTGCTTGAGTTGGCCATCAGGGGACCAGCCTTCAGAAGCCTGTTGATATTTTCAGAAAACGCTCCTATTTTTACCTTGTTTAGAAACCTAAGCTATTTTTCCCATTTAAAAAAAATGCACAGGGTCACAGGAGATTTGATTTAAAATTCACCATTCATTTTTTCTTCACCTTTGAAAGAAATTTTAAAAAGTTTTTTTTTTTTCAAATCAGGAGTTCATCCCTATCAGAGAATTAATATCTCATCTCAGAGTTTCCTTCAATTCTGAATAAGCAAACATAGGCCATTTCTACATGAAATAAGGTCTTCAGATCATTGACATTTGGCTTCGGAAACCACAGGCACAGAAGGAACAAACACTCTTCACAAGTAAAAGTAAAATTATGTCCTTCAAAGACTGAAGATGAAGGTTTAGTGGGGATTTTTTTTCCATCTCATTCCCTTAAAGGGCTTCTAAAGACCCCCTCCAAGTATCACAAATGAATAGTGAACTAGTCCGGAAACCTCTGTTCATACATTTTACGCAAACCCAGGAGAGTAGACTTTTCCTGCCTTACCTACTGGGCTCTGCTCAAAATGTGAACAGGCAGATATGCCTGGGTTCCCCAGACCCTTTCTGTTCCCTAACCTCCATGGGGCTCAGAAGAGTCTCCCTCTGACTTACTTTCCTCTCCATTCTTCCAGAACAGTTGGGCTTATGGAAAGGGGAGATCTGGATGCAATAAGGAAGGGGAAGTAACCATGACCCACAGCTTACAGGATGGGCTGGTCCCTGGGTCATGAGGCCCCCGGGATAGGCATAATGACCTTGTTGATGTGAAAATGTAACATGACTTTATCAGTCTTTAGCAGAATCTTTTCTGAAACACAGTGCCTACCATTTGTTGCTTTTTTCCTATCCATATCTAGACTTTCCCATGTCTGTATCTCTTCTTTTTCTTATCTAGACTTTCCCATGTCTGTATCTCTTCTTTTTCTTTTTTCTTGTTTCCATTCCTCATTTTGAACATCTACTGTATATGCTATAGTAGATAACTGAATTGTATTGTTATAATGTGTTGTATTCATAACAAGGAATATAGTTCCAAATGTTCAAATAAGATGTGTACACTGTTTTATGTTTCAACTTTTTAAAAAATTCAAGCAAGTTGCTTTAACAATATGGGGCCCTTTGTTTATTTTTTCCCATTTAGCCTTGGCCCCAGTAGATAACACCCTTCCCCTCCCTATCAGGCTCTGAGTTCTTTGAGGGTTAGAACATCAAACTAATAAAGATCCCGACAAGCTCTGTGACCTTGGACAAGTCATATAATTTTTTCATACCTCAGTTTCTTTATCCACAAAATGAACCTGTCTGGGGACAGAACTGGGGGGATGGAGGGAGTAGGTGGGATGAATGAGGTATGGATGTCACAGTATCATGTCTTTTTGTGCAGGGTTCTTGAGTCTCTGATCCAGTAGTTTCTGATCCAGTAGTTCCTTTGTCACAGAAAGAGAAATATGGCACCTTGACCTTCTGAGGAGGAAGCATGATGTAGTTGCAAAAGGATTAGGCTACGGAGTGGGGCAAATCTAGGTGTGAATCCTGGCTCTTGTCAATGACTAGCCTGTGATCTTGGGCAAATCATTGAACTGTTCAGAAATGAAATTTCCTCATCTGTCTAGTGGGGCTAAGAGTACCTTCAGCATAGGCTAACTGTGAGGACTCATTCACTTAATAACTGTTTGTTGAGCACCTACTATGTGCTGAGAAGAAATCAGAATAGTGCTCAAAAAAGAGAAGGGCCCGCTCTCACAGACAGTTTGGTGAACTAACTCACATAAAGCTCTTGGCATGAGGCGTAGCACATAGTAAGCTCTCAATACGTGGTAGCTACTATCATTGTTACCCTCCCTTCTCCATGGGAAGGCTGTCCTTCCCCTGGTGTTAATGACCTATGTCCCCCTATGTCTTCATTGGTTTCCCAAAAGCAGGGGATGAGACTCCCTGTGTTATCCACACTCTCTCCAGCAGCCAGCCCTCTGGAGACCAGCAGTGTTGTCAAATGGCTCTGTGCACTGGGGTCTGGGGCCTGGGGCTGTGTGAAGACAAAGCCAACTGCATCCAGCTTGTGTCCTTTGCTCGTTAGCTGTCACTGGGTCAAGCGGCCACAGATATGGCTTGAGTTTAAATTCCAAATGCCTGGAAAACCCACTGTCCCCAGAAAGCCTCTCTCTGGGCACACAGAGTATGGTGACTTCTCTCAGGGGAACTCCTGAGCCCAGGCGAGGCTGTTCAGGCTCCTCATTTACACTGTATCGTGACTAACTCAGAGCCCTGTGCTTTAGCCTTCATCCTAGTCCGTCCCTAAACAGTTCAGACTGCTCTTCCAGACAAGGTAGTAGCACAGCAAGGAGAATCCTTTCCCTCCTTCCTCTTCTCAAGAAAGATCTAAACAGTTCTCCCAGGCCACCAGCAGAAAACTCTCATTTTCCTTTTCCCTCTCAGAAGAACAAAGACGGGATTATGACTCATTAGTTGGTTCAAAGTTTTGCTCTTTTTTTATCAACATTAGGCGGCAAGGGAACTCACATTTACTAAGGGCAACCTATGTGCCTGTCAGTTACCTGATTGAATCCTTGTGACAACCCTGTGAGGTAGGAGTCATTCTCTCCATTTTACAGATGAGACAACTGAGGCCCAGGAAGGCTCTGGCAGTCACCCATGGCCACACAGCTAGTAAGTAGCATTGTGAGGATTCAAGCCCATGTCTGACTCCAAAGCCCCATGCTCATTTCTCTGTATGGTGCCAAATACGTTCAGCAATTGTACGTGTGTATCTCTCAGGCCAGACACTATGCCGGGTGGCTGAGCCCTGGGGCAGCGTGGCCTTCAATAGCACACCGTAAGCTGCTGTGAGGTGCCCTCTTCTCTCCTTTTGGGCCAGATGCCTTGCTCCTTCATTAGCAGCCTGGGGGCCAGGCTGGTCCATACACTGCTCTGGTTTCCCAACCCCAAACGCCAAACTTCCACGTATCCTTAAAGTGGTACCTGGGCTCTCCCGCCACATTACTGGCTGGGTGTCAGACTGAGGAGGGCCTGACATTGTGAAGAGCTCCTGACTTCTGCTGCTCTCCA
Source organism: Eubalaena glacialis (assembly GCF_028564815.1). Classification (NCBI taxonomy): domain Eukaryota; kingdom Metazoa; phylum Chordata; class Mammalia; order Artiodactyla; family Balaenidae; genus Eubalaena; species Eubalaena glacialis. The sequence goes on from NC_083736.1 coordinate 109,021,645, forward strand.
ATACAACCTCCCCGATTCAGGCGCTCCCATTCCGAACTTAAGACGGTTCTACCAAGGCAGAACTTTTGCACCGAATGTAAACAAAAGCACACTTGTGAGCAAACTTATAACATAACCTTATACTTATAGACGGCCTTGTGCTCTTCAAAGAACTTCCACATCCATTTGACCGTCCAGACAATTCTGTGACATAAACAGGGAAGCGACATTGTTATTTTTATTATTCCCATTTTACAGATAAGAAAACCAAGGCCCCAAAAAGGCATGGGGACACATCTATGGTAATGCTGTGAGAGCTGAGTGTTAGGGCTCTGCTTCTGAAGTGACCTTTAAATAATACGCCAGGGGAGGACCCATTTGTAAGCCCTGCAGAAGCCCTATTTACATGATGACAATTACTATATTAATCATAAATCTCTGGCAATAATTACTAACATCTCTCAAACTCTTACTGTGCTGGGCACTGCACTACATGCTTCATTTCTCATGCATTGTTTCTCAGTGGATACCATAATCCTTCGAGGACTAGGTCCCATTATTACCCCCATTTTACAGCTGAGGAAACTGGGGCTCAGAAGGCTTAGAGGAACATACACAAGGCCACAAAGCTAGGAAGTGGTAGACAGGGGACCCAAGCCCAGGACTGTCTGATCCCTGAACCACGCTCCACTAGACTACAGCGCCTCTAAAGTTGAGTCCAATATGGAAGCCACTAGCCACGTGGGGTTATTTAACTTTAAACTCATTAAAGTGAAATAAAATTAAAATCTCAGTTCCTCGGTCACATTGGCTGCACCGCATTTGCTCAATAGCCACACGTGGCTAGTGGCTATTGCATTGGACAGCACAGATAGAGGACATTTCCATCACCACAGAAACTTCTACTGGAGAGTGCTGCTCTAAACACTTAAGGGCGGGCCTCCCCAGACTTCTACTTTGGTAAAATGTTATTCACTGAAGGCAGGGTTTCTCAATCCTGACACTATTGACATTTGGGGCTGGAGAATTCTTTGTTGTGAGGGCGGTCCTGTGCATTGCGGGACGCTGAGCTGCATCCCTGGCCTCTACCCACTAGATGCGAGTAGCACACCTTCCCCCTAGTCTTGATGACTGGACAAGTCTTCAGATATTGCCAACCATCCCCTGGGGGAGTCAAATTGCTCCCCACACCTCTGCTAAGAACCTCTGGGTTAAGGTTAGCGTATGTATTTGAAGAATCAAATGGCAAATCTTATCATTACCTTACCTTAGCCTCTTGAAGACAAGCCATTTCACTGACACTCATTTTTTTCTAGTGAATCGCAGTCTATACAGTAATTTGCAGTAAATGAGTGGGCTTAAAAGCTATTGAAGATTTCATGAAAGAGTAAGACCATTTAACGCAGCAGGATGAGCGTGAAGATGCCAAGAAGGGATCACTGCAATGTACTGTACGATTAGTTCCTCCAATTTGCTCTCCATTAACCATAACTATGAAATTGCCAAGGAAGGATAAGAAATGAATTGGTTTAAAAAGATAAAGGAATGTCAGCGTAGAAAATCAATGAGGAAACCACAGGAGCAATCACATCACATACTGCATTTTGGCTACCAATTTCCAGAAATAACAAAATATTGTGCTATTTGAGAAACGGGTGAAAGAATCCCCAAAATGCTAAAGTTGGCCCAACAGAATATGGGCTTTCAAGGGATTCAAAAGAAACTAGTGTAAACATTCCCATACAAAATGCTGAAATTTTGGTTACTGATGAAATAATATACTTTTCCACATTTTTCGTACATTCCCAAGGAAGCTAAAGCTCCTTACAACAAATGGAACACTCCTTAGAAAGCTGCTAAAGACCAAATGGAATTTGTCAACTGCATCTTCAGAGAAATCTCTGAAAGCTTTTATAATCATTCCCTCCTAAATGAATTTTCACAAAGAGTTAAATATTTTAATGATGTTATAGTCAAAGGAGACAAAGTTTTGGTAAACCGGTAAATACGGCAAGTAGTTTATTCAAGAACTTTCCAGAGAGCCGGCTTTCTCCCCACCTCCCCAGCAGAGGGTGAGGCTGGGGGCCTAGGGCGGCGCCTCCTGGGTAGGCACCTGCCACCCCATGGCTCCCTTATCACTCTCATGAATGGACAGTGCCTCAGACAGATGCCACAGGGTGAATGCAGGTTAGCAAAATGCAATAGCCAGTCTGGGCCCCTTGCCAGGGGAGCTGGAGTTAATAGCTTTTCTTCTAAAACTAGAAGAAGCAAAAAAAAAAAAAAACGGAAGAAGGGAAGGAGAGAAGGATGCAAAGTGCCACAGGGATCTCTAATGACCACATTAAACACTCTTAATAACAGTAAGGAGTGGAGGTTGGGTCTGAGCTGGCGGGCTGAGGGGCTGCAGCTACGTGCACATTTCTGGTGCTTTCTGCTAGTTCATATTTGCCTGCCCCAGCTGGAAGGTCAAACGGAGCCAGGCTTCAGGTTCATCATAGCTCCCCGGATGCAGGTCGGCCTCGGGTTCAGGAGAACAGATTGCAGGTGGGAGGGGAGATAGCCCTGAAACCGTCAGCCACTGGAAGGACGTGGGGGTAGGTCTCCTCCAGCATCTGGGTGCCAGGGGGCTACCCAGGGCCAAGAAAGAATGCATGGGCCCCCTGACTACCAACAACTGGAATTCAGAAAAAGTCAACATGTGTGTCGTCTAATCTCAAATAGCAGCCTGCACTGCTTTGGGGGGCATCAGGGAAGTTTTGCAGCCAAGGGGAGAAGACTGGCACATCAATTACAATAGTTCTTCCCTGGTTGGGGGTCAGGGGCTTGTGGCAGAAGCGCTCAGCCTCAGCTTCCTGCATCCTGCTCTTAGAGTAGAAGAAGCTGACCAGCATGATGTGAGAGACCCACCAACCTGCAAACTCCCCCAGATGACCCCCGAGCATCAGAGTGACACAAATGCATCCAGGTCATATCGAAATGCACATCGTCTGGAGTAATCCATCCAGGCCCACTAACCTAGCATCCATCGGCCAGTCTGGCCAAGAGCTAGCCCCTGGGCCACAGGATGGCAATGTGTTAGCCAAGGGGAGTCCACAACCTGGGACACCAGAGGCTGGGAGAGGAGGGCAAGATTCAGGCCCAGAGCACCCGGAGAGGGAAGGGGCTGAAATGGGAAAGGGTTGTGACAGGACAGACTGAGGTTGCCAAAACCAAAGCTGCCCTAGCTCACTATTTTGCCTTGGGCTGAATCGACATCTGCAGCAGCCCAGTGAGGGGCCACTGTATCCCATGATGCATGCTTTTCGTCCTTTGCTCAGAGGATGATTTTTCCTCTTTCCCAGGCTGTACAGCTCTACACCAGAAGACGGGGTACCAAGGACTCTAATCTTACATTTGTCATTGACTGTGTGACCCAAGGAGAATCACTTAACATCTTTGGGGTCTGGTTTCCTCACCCTTAAAAATGAAGACATTTTCACCCATCCCACCATTACAGGATCTTGTCTGGTTAAGACAGTTCTTGGGCTTTTCCTCCATCTCCTCATGTACTTGTACAAAACGGTCTCACATAACTCAAGAAGCCTACTATTTTCTCCCTTCTACCAATACACATATTAATTGATCCCTTGATAATTTGCCTGTCACCTGCTGTCATTCTATGTCTATGAAAAGAACAGAACTTAACAGCTAGTTATCTTAAGCAAGAGCTATATCTAACAAGAGCTAGTTCCGAATTTAAACACCAAAACCGGTACCCTAGCAACTCACTTGGTTACAGTGAGGGGCCAGTGGGGCTAGTGGCATGGAGTCAAGCCTACAAGGATATGGATGCCTCTGAACATATTTCCGCCGCTGGCCAAACAGCTCCAACTCATATCATAAATGTATCTACCTGTATATAAAATCTAGAATGCAACTGTGATGTGCAGAGGAAACTGTGAACCAATACTGTGTTTCCACCCAAATTCAACTTTCAAAGCCTACTGGGCTTCCTTGAAAGGGTGCAACTCTCCTGAGGTGGCCAAGCTGTGATTCTAGGAAACCCCCCTCTGGGGGGGTGTTGAGGGGATGGAGGGTGGCAGGAAACCCAAGGCTCACAGGGGGAGCAGTGAATGTTCCAGCAGCCCAATTTCCCTCCTGGTCTTCCTCTCCCACTACCCCCTCGAAAAAGCTCAGAGAAGGGACCCTAGCGCCACATCAGATAACTGGAAGACTGCATATTGTACAGGTTGGAACAAATTTTGAAAATGAAGACAACTCAGAAAACGTAAGGTGATTTTCTCCACTAACCCAAATTCTGCTGTATGTTTCCATTCCTGTCGCCTCCTTCTTCTGGTCTCTCTCCCACTTGTCGCCCCAGGCTTGTCTATCTCCTGTCCTCCTTTACATTCTGTCCTACTGAGCCTACACCTCCCACCCCACCTCCTGCAAACTGCTGCTGACTGGGCCGACAACTCCCTAAAAAGGCAAGCTCCTCAAGTGCATCTTGGTTCAGTCAACAACATTCCTTCAACAAATATTGGTGCCAGGCACTGTGCTCGCTTGGTTCCGGGAAAGGAAAGCATAAGTTTCTTCCACGATGCTCAGCACAAAGCTTGCTACAGAGCAGGTGCACAATATTTTTGACTGCTTACTGAGTCTCCATACCGTCTAGGTCCCGCGAGGGACTCCAAGCCTCTTATTTATAGAAGCCTTGACCCTGTAATAATCTCCTCAAATGCTCTCTTATCATTTCTCTTATTCCTTCAGCCCAGATTCCATAAATCATCAGATCAGCTCGGGCCTATAACGGTGGCCACAGGAAGTGGCCACTTGGTCCACTGAGTCCCCTTTTTCCACCCCCAAAGACCTCAGGCTGCCCCAGATCCCCTGCATGGAAAGCCGGACGTTAGGACGAAGGGCCCTTGCTGCATTTGCAAGCAGGAGGATCTAATAGAAGCCAGCACTGAACCCCAGGGAGGAAGGGCTTGCACACCACCTGGGAGCAGCAACAATGCTCTTAGCATCTCCCACTGTAAGGACTGTCACCTCCCTCCTCCTCCCAAAGGCTTCACCGTCTACCTCTCTGTCATCTGGTGCTATGGCGAGTTCCACAGAGAAAGCCTATAATTTCCACAGCATCCATCCGAGGCCAGAGGTTGAGGGCACAACAGTGAGCCCGGGAGCTGGGGTGATAAAACAGTTGCAAGGACGCTTTTCAAGTTTCAAGAGTCCAGGCCCATTCCCCACCGGAAGAGCGGGAGCGCGCTCTGGTGCCAACCATGAGGAAGCAGCAGAAGGGGCAGCCAGCCTACCCACACCTCCATGCGTGAACCTCCCGTCTTTGGCGCCTCAAATGGAGTGCCGCGAAAAATCACATGGAATACCACGGTGGGCCTGCAGGCCAGTCCCTGCCCGGTCCCTGCCACACGGTGCCTGTCCATGAAGGCAGAGGACTGCAGGGACCCGCCGAACCCGTGCAACTCTCGACTGCTGGAGACCTGCAATGAGTGAGGTGAGTTTCTGGCATGATTCCAGATTGTGATAGCTGAGGGAGAAGAGTGTTAGCTTCATGAACGGAAATTGAAAATAACTGCACACCCACTCATCAACCATATGACTAGATCTATGGTGCTTCTTCCTGCTGTCACTGCTTGAAATACGTACACACGACATCCAAAATCACCTCCATGGGCACGTAGTGAGCATAAACTGGAGCTAACGCCACATCAAATAACTGGGAGACTGCGTATTGCACAGCTTGGAACAGATTTAGAAAATTAAGACAACTCAGAAAATTTGAGGTGATTTTCTCCACTCCCCCGAATTTCCCTCTCTCTTTCCATCCCTCTCTCCTCCTTTCCCTCCTCTTTCTCCCATTTCTTGCCCAAGCTCCCGGGGACTCAGGTGAGCCAGGTGGAGACGGCGGCGGAAAGCAGAAAGCCTGCAAGTCGGGAGCCTCTGGGTCCAGCCACCCCGCCCCGCCCCCTCCGGGCCGGCCGAGTCCCGGAAGCGCGCGCCCCGCGCCCGCGCCCCCGCCGCCGCTTTCCCACGCACGCGCACACGCACGCACACCTGCGTGAGCCCTCCTAGGAGCGGGCTGCCCGCACGCGGCAGGCGCGTCGCCGCGAGTTCGAGCCCCGGGGACGGCGCGTTCCCCGCCGCGCGCCCTCGGCTGGTTCACAGTTGCTCTTCTTCGCGGCGGGCGCCCCGATGGGGCGGGAAGCGGTGGCCGCACCGGCGGCCGGCGTTCTGCCGCTCTGCACTCCGTGCAGTCCGGTTGCAGTGCTTACTGCGCCCACCACTTCCTCTGGAGTCTTCAGGCAACCATAAAACTCAGCCATGGTGCCTCTCAGGGAGCCGGAGGCCGGTTACGCGCCCTGTCCGCTGGGGTGCCTAGGAGCCCGCGCTGTGGGCCTGCCCTTGGGGGCTGCCACGTGGGGGCAGCTCTGTACGCCGAGCGCCCACGCGCACGCAGCCCCAAAGCCACCGGCCAGTGCAATCACCAGCCAGATAAAGTTTCTTCTCGGAGGCCTCTCGCTGTCTTCTGAACTAGTTCCAAAAAGGGCTGAGCTTGTTCCTTACATGGTTAGGAACTAACTCTCCCTTTTTCCTCTGCCTCCAACTTCCCGCCACCACAGCATCCTTAGTGCAAAATACCAGATGCTCTTTCTTAGCCTCCCTGTGTCCCTGCAGGGCTGACGAGTGTGAGGAGTAACTTGGAGCGGAAGCCCTGAGGAGTTAGAGACTTTGATCCAGGCGGGGAAGGATACTCAACAGCTCTGGGAAGGAGATGTAAAGGAGTCGCTTTCTGGCATTTTAGATCTGCAGGCTGAGGGCAGGGAGGAACAGAGGGAGGGAGAGAGAGGTGAAGCCTCAAAGGGAATTTAAATAGCAAGGCTGCAAGTATTCCCACCTCAACCTGAACACTATTTTTTGACCCGTTCCTGTTAAATCTCAAGGGAAACGATTTACTCCCTAAGCAAGTCTGGGGTCACAAACAGAAAGAGCAAGAATGTCTTTAAAGTTGTGCGATCTCAAGGGATGCCCATGAGATAGAAGTCCCCACCAAAGGTTGCGTATACACAGTGGATCCCAGTCATAACATGGCTCACCTTGCAGGGATTCAGAGATACTGCTGATCAGATTGTGTCTGCCCCAAACCAAAAGGTCTGGAGAGAGCGCAAAAGTGTGACCTAACGCTGGCTATCCGGAAGGTCCAGTAGGGCATCTCTCCCAGTCCCAGTTTGATGAAGGAGTGTCCCTGCCTTGGTATCTGAGACGCAGAGATTTGCAAGATTTTCACTTTTGAAGTGTCTGGTGAAAGCATGAAAAGCAAAGCAAATGCAGATGCGGGCTTTAGCTTCTTAAAATTACTGAGCGAAATCAAGGATTTTAAAAGGTCAAGATTTCTCCTGTGACTGCATTCAGGGAGGTCATTAAGCACCGCAGGACTGGTCTAATCTGACAGCCTTTCTAAAATCTGGCTTCCCTGAATAAAAAGAAAGAAGAAAGCCAGGTCAGAGCCCCTCAGGGGGTTTTGGCTGATCTGCAGCACAGCGCCTGCTTTCTCCTTCAGGCTGCAGTGGGCAACACCCTGCTTCTGGAATTTCATTGGGTGAGTAGCCTTGGGCCTCTGGAGCAGGGCAGTGCATGGAACTCTCTCTTAACATAACTGACCAAGGACTAGATTTATATTGTGGATACTGAACCCTGACCTGTGGCTAAAATTTCTAGCTAGAATTCCTTTTTAGCTGGAATTTGTGGTCAGTTCTCTATTATTCGTATATGGTTTACCTACTTAGTGGACTTTCTGCTATTGTGCTTTTTTTTTTTTAACATCTTTATTGGAGTATAATTGCTTTACAATGGTGTGTTAGTTTCTGCTGTATAACAAAGTGAATCAGCTATACATAGGCATATCCCCATATCCCCTCCCTCTTGCGTCTCCCTCCCACCCTCCCTATCCCACCCCTCTAGGTGGACACAAAGCACCGACCGAGCTGATCTCCCTGTGCTAGGCGGCTGCTTCCCACTTCTGCTATTGTGTTTTAATCAAAGAACTTCTGGGGTAGCTACCCCAGTTGTAATATCAGTGGGTGGTTGGGAAAGACCAATTTTAATATTGGCCAGAGAAGAAACTAAGTAGGAAGGCAAATCTGTGTCATTCCCCTCCCACCCAAATAGAACACACTCCGAAAACCATGGAATTTGGTTTTTTGATTATGCACGCTTTGTGATTATTTGGCCAACTCCTTTCTTCCATTGCTATGAATAATTAGGAGTAAGGGTCCACAGAAAATCCATCCTGTAATTCCCAGACTGCACTGATGGCTCCTTCTGCTGAACTCTCACAGAACTTGCCATTTGTACTCTGGAGTGAGAGCTGGGTTCAAATGCTGCCTCTGGCTAAGTTTGTGAGATGTGATAACTGCATTGGCATTTTGTGGGAAAATGTCTTTGTTCTTAGGAGATACACGTTGAAGTATTTAGAGGTGAAGTGGAATGATGTCTGCAATTTATGCTCCAATAGTTCAGAAAAAAATGTGTAGGGGTGTGTGTGTGTGTGTGTGTGTGTGTGTGTGTGTAGAGACAGGGAATGATAAAGCAGAATGTGGTAAAACGTTAACAGTTGGTGAATCTAGGTGAAGCATACGAATATTATACTATTCTTTCAACTTTCCTGTAGCTTTGAAGTGTCTTTAAAATTAAAAGTCGGGAACAAAATCTTAGCTCTGCCTGCCTGCCTTTATCAAATATATAGCAGCAAATTATTTACTCTTTGCAAATCTGAGTTCCCTCAGCTCTAAAATGGAATAGTAATAGAACCTACCCCATAGGGTTGTTAGGAGGGTTAAAATGGGATAACAAATGTAATGCCCTAAGCATGGTGCCTGTTCCTTAGGAAGGTCTCAATAACTGAGCGGAATTGCTATTATCGTGCCACTGTCATTTACCATTCGGTTATATGCTGTTTTTTATTGTTCTTAAGGTGTTTCAAATGCATATATCCTATCTCCTTAACTTTGGTTTTAAGCCTTCAGAGGCTAAAACGCATTTCTTACATTTTTTTCTTGTATCTACCATAGTGTCTGGCACAGCACTTTGTGAATCATAGATAGTGAACAGAATGCCTTGTTGAGTTGACTTTGAGGTTACTGTTCTGTGGGATCTGAGGTCAGTCATAACATGACTTGAAAATGATCATGTGCCCAAAGGCATGTTGTTTATGACAGACCAGTAGAAGAGAATGTTAGCATTGCATGGTGGGAGCTGGGTAAGAAGATAGGACTACAAAAACAACTATTTTGGGGAATAGATTTTTTTTAATTCTTAAAGTTGAAGGTAGATACCTTCATGCACATCCAGACTTTTGGGAAAAGCGTCGCCTTTTCTAAATGCCAGAAAGGCATACATTCCATTACTTGGCTTTCAGGATGGAGATGGCCTCTACTAAGCAAGGTGGGCACATCCTTAGGGTGCCAGGCCAATTAGGCAGATTTCCAGAGGTAGCAGGGTACAACTGCTCCCTCCCAACAAAAGGGGGCGTGCAAACACTGCAAGTGACTGCCCCCGGTCTTGGATAAATGCCTCCATTGCTTTTGGAGGGAGTCTGAGCTTCCTGGCTCTAATCAATCATTCCAGTGAGTCTAAAACATGCAGGGTAAATTCAGCTGAAACCTTCAGGACTGACTTTAAAACCATGCCAAGACTTTTAAACATCTGGCTCTTGAAAAAAAAATCTGTAATCACTAGAGCCTGAAATAGAGAATAGTGAGACTCACTTCTGAGCAGATGCAAACCATTCCAGAAAGTTCCTCTCAGTCCCGTGGCTTGTGGCTTCTGTCTCCCTCCTTCTCCTTTCCCTCTCCCCTCAGCTTACCTCCTGAGGCTCACTGTATGAGTTCCCATTAAAGGCTGGCAAAGAAATGGTGGGTTTAGGGGTTAGGAATGAGAAACACAAAGCAGTTTAGTGTCTGAATCCATGTGACCCTGCTGGTCACAGCATCCCAGATGGAGTGACATCTCAGAAAGCCTGGGAGGATAAGCTAGAGAGCTGACTTATGGCTTCTATGGAGCCATTGATCCAGACATTTCAGAGTGCCTTCAGAAAATCTGCCCTCACAATACCCTAGGGAGTCTGGGGGCAAGTGAGATTCAGGAATTAAAAACCAACAGAGCCAGAGCTATCTCTAAGGGAGCTGGACTGGGGGAAACTGCATTTGGTGGGGCAAGGACCTCCCCCAGTCCCCCCCAACATTTTTAAACAGGTCAAGTCTGATGCAAATTCACATTCAGGGCAGAGGAGGTAGGAATGGGGAGAGGAAAGCCAATAAGATACTGTGGTGGGAGAGTGGCGAGGAAAAGATGCCTCCCTGGGATTGGAGGGCTGAAAGGGAGGAATGCCTACATAATGAGGCTTATAAAGCCATTGGCTAATGGTAGACCGCAGTCCTGACTACTTCTTCCTTCAAACCCTCCTCCCCCTTTCTCTCCTCCTCCTCTTCCTCCTCTTCCCCCTTTCCCTTCTCCTCCTCCTCCTCTATCAGGCAGTCTTCAGAGCCATTGATCATCTCTTTCTGCCTCGACACCTTGGATTGGGGAGGGGACAACCAGGAAAGTCACCATCACTTGCCACACTCCAGGCTTGTTCTTTTGGTGGAGGAGAGCAGCCAGATTTGGAGGAAGTCTGTATTCTATAGAATGTTTAGGATGTAGTTTTATTACTTTCAGGCTCTGTATCCAATAACACAAACTTGGCTCCAGGTGTGGTCCTAGGGGACCCCTCCTGACTGAGCAGAGATGAGAAGAGTCTGTAAATAGACATTGTGAAATGTTTCTAAATGCACACCCGTCCATCTGCCTGCCTGCTTGGTTTGCCTGTGTTTCAGATTTTCCCTTTCCTGAGTGGAAACTGGAGCTCAGATGGGGCCAATGATGTTGGGAGTGAAGGTGCAAGGAAGTGGGAGATCCTTGCCAGTTTCTTGCTGGATGCCTTCATTTCCTTTCTCCTGGCTGTGTGAAAACTCTAGAATGATTCCCCCCACTGCCGCCCCAGCTCCCCGGCCCTCAAGAGCCTGAGGATGCAACAGTGCTCAGGGAGGAGGAGGAATCCAATTTTCTTTTTCCTTGCTTCCCTCGTGGCCAAAATAATGATCTCCAACCTGAAAATCACCAGGAAAGAGAAAGCACACACGTTTATCACTCACAGTTTACTCAGCCCAGAGCTAAGAATGAAGGCTTCCTTGCCCGGGCAGCTGAGAAGGAAGCGACCCCCCAGGTCTGGAGTCAGTGATTCACACTGGCCAACCTCAACAGCCTCCTGCTGTCGTTTTATTTCCTTTATTACTTAACATCCTGGAGAAGGGGTTCCTAATCCTCCCTCCTAGGCCACTGGCATCCTGAGTCGAATGACTGGTCAGTTGGACAAGTAAAGGCATGTAGCCAGGGCAGCTGGCCTTCAAGAACTCCCAAGAAAGAAAGAAAAAAATGGTTGAAAATTCTAATGGCACACAAAGATATAACATGATGAAACTTGAAAGCCCTTCTCTACCCTTCATACCCAACAAGTCCATATCCTCATTCTTGGATTCTTTCCAGGAAACAAAAGAGTTGTATGCATATATAGTTTTGGTTCTTTTTATTTACAAAAACAACCACCAAACAAACAAACAAAACTGAATCGCGCACTACACTGCTTTTTCATTTGCTTTTTTTCCACCTAATAAGCAATCTTGGCAATCTCTCCCTCCCAGGCCAAGGAGGTGTCCCTCCTTCTTTGATAACTGCACACCAACAGACTCTCAATTGATCTTTGGGAATGAAAATTTGAGAACTGCTCACTCCCAAAGTCTGTCCTGTTTCCTCAATAGCTTGCTGTGTGGCAGGTGACAATAGCTGATAACAGTAATCATGTCAACAAATATGTTGCTTCTCTCAAGCCACAAAGAGCGTAGGCCTGCTAAGAGATGGTCCCAAAGAGTGGTGTCAATGGTGGGAGGTTTAGGTATCATGGCAGGTCCAGTGCAGAAGCTATTTGAGTTGGGGTGGACTAAGGAAAGGATATTGATTTTCAGGCCACCTCCTATATGCCACCTGCTTGACTGCCGTGCTCTGGTGAATTACCACCAGCCTCAAGATGACTTAGCTTTTATACATCAGTGCTGACCCAAACAAGGGCCCAGGAGAAGGGGATAAACAGAGGAACAGAAAGGTCTTTCCTTTCTTGATTAAACTTTCTATTTAGGGCTTCCCTAGTGGCACAGTGGTTAAGAATCCACCTGCCAGTGCCGGGGACACGGGTTCAAGCCCTGGTCCGGGAAGATCCCACATACCGTGGAGCAACTAAGCCCGTGCGCCACAACTACTGAGCCTGCGCTCTAGAGCCCAAGAGCCACAACTACTGAAGCCCGCGCGCCTAGAGCCCGTGCTCTACAACAAGAAAAGCCACCGCGATGAGAAGCCTGTGCACCGCAACGAAGAGTAGCCCCCGCTCGCCGCAACTAGAGAAAGCCCGTGAGCAGCAACAAAGACCCAACGCAGCCAAAAATAAATAAATAAGATAAATAAATTTTTAAAACAACTTTTTATTTTAAGCTAGGTTTACACGCAGTTGTAAGAAGTAATACAGAGGGATCCCATGTACCATTTGCCTAGTTTCTCCCAACGGTAACATCTTGCAAAACTATAGTGTAATGTCACAACCAGGGAAATAACATTAATACAATCAAGATATAGAACATTTTCATCACTACAAGGATCCCTCATGTTGCCCTTTTACAGTTACATCTACTTCCCTCCCACCCCAACCCTCACCTCAATCCCTGGCAACCACTAATCTGTTCTCCATTTCTTTTTCTTTTTAAACTCATTTGCGGTTTTTTTTTTTTTTTTTTGGCTGTGTTGGGTCTTCGTTTCTGTGCGAAGGCTTTCTCTAGTTGCGGCAAGCGGGGGCCACTCTTCATCGCGGTGCACGGGCCTCTCTCTATCGTGGCCTCTCTTGTTGCGGAGCACAGGCTCCAGACGCGCAGGCTCAGTAGTTGTGGCTCACGGGCCTAGTTGCTCCACGGCATGTGGGGTCTTCCCAGACCAGGGCTCAAACCCGTGTCCCCTGCATTAGCAGGCAGATTCTCAACCACTGTGCCACCAGGGAAACCCTGTTCTCCATTTCTATATTTTGTCATTACAAGAATGTTATATAAATAAAATCATACAGAATTATTTTATAAATAAAATCAACCACTATGGAAAACAGTATGGAGGTTCCTCAAAAAATTAAAATAGAACTACCATATGATCCAGCAATCCCACTGAGTATATATCCAAAGGAAATGAAATCACTATTTCAAAGAAATATCTGCACCCTCATGCACATTATTCACAATAGCCAAGACATGGAAACAACCTAAGTGTCCACCAACAGATAAATAGATAAAGAAAATGTCTCTCTCTCTCACACACACACACACACACACACACACACACAGGAATATTATTCAGCCATGAAAAAAGAAGGAAATCCTGCCATTTGCAACAACGTGGGTGGACCTTGAGGGCATTATGCTAAGCAAAATAAGTCAGACAGAGAAAGACAAATACTGTATGATCTCACTTACATATGGAATCTAAAAAAGTTGAACTCATAGAAATAGTAAAATGCTGGTTGCCAGGGGCTGGGAAGTGGGAGAAATGGGGAGATGTTGGTCAAAGGGTACAAATTTCCAATTATAAGATGAATAAGTTCTGGGGATCCAATGTACAGCATAGTGATTATAGTTAACAATACTGTATTATATACTTGAAAGTTGATGAGAGAGTAAGTCTTAAATGTTCTCACCAAAAAGAAAAAAAAGTAATTATGTAAGGTGATGGAGATGTTAACTATCTTTATTGTGGTAAGCATTTCAAAATATATATGCATATCAACTCATCACACCCTACGTCTTAAACTTATACATGTTACATGTCAATTACATCTCAATATAACTGGAAAAAATCATGCAGTAGGACTTCTGGTTTTTGGTTCTGCACACAAGGAGCTGGGATGTCACCACTCTGTTCTAACAACAAGTAAAAAGCTGAACAAACTATAAAATCAACAACTCTTCCTGGATCCATAAGAGAGGGGAGGACTCAGGGCAAACTGCTGCCCCCGAGACTGGGAGTCAAATATAGAGAGTCATGGCTCCCCAAAGCCAAGATTCACAGGCAGAAACTGCTGCAGGAGCCAGTGGCCGGGTAGGAAAACCTGAACAAATTACTGAAGGCTTCATGTGGACAACTCTGAGAGTTAAAACCAGCCAGGCTAACTAAGAAAAAAAAGAGAAAGGGTACAAATTACTAATATCAGAAATGAAAGACGGGACATCACTACTGATCGTATGGACATTAAAAATATAATAAAGGAATACTGTGAACAACTTTAAGCCCACAAATTTGATAACCTACATGAAATGAACCAATTCCTTGAAAGACACAATTTGCCAAGTTCATACAAGAAGAAATAGATAATCTAAATGGCCTATATCTATTAAAGAAATTAATTATTGAAATTACTTATTGAAGTAATAGCCTTCCAAAACAGAAAGCTCCAGGCTAGGTGGGTTCACTGGTGAATTCCACCAAACACTCAGGAAGAAATTATGAGAATTTGTAGAAAGAGATTTCTACAATCTCTTTCAGAGGATGGAAGCAGAGGGACTACTTCCTAACTCATTCTATGAGGCCAGCAGTACCCTATACCAAAACCAGACAAAGAAATTACAAGAAAACTACAAAGCAATATCTCTCATGAACATAGATGCCAAAATTCTCAACAAAATATTAGCAAAGAGAATCCAACAGCATATAAAAAGAACTGTACACCACAACCAAGTGACATTTATCCCAGGTGTGCAGGGCTAGTTCAACATTCAAATATCAGTTAATGTAATCCATCACGTCAACAGGCTAAAAAGGAAAAATCACATGATTGTATCAATAGATGCAGAAAAAGCATTTGACAAAATCCAACACCATTCACGATAAAAACTCTCAGTAAACTAGGAATAGAAGAGAACTTCCTCAACTTGATAAAGTATACCAACAAAAAACGTACAGCCAAGATCATACTTGATGAGGAACTCAAAGTTTTCCCACTAAGATCAGGCAAGGATGATCATACAAAGCAAGGATGTCCTCTCTCACCTCCACTTTTCAACATCATATTGGAAGTATAGCTAATGCAATAAGACAAAAAAGGAAGTAAAAGGTATACAAATTGGAAAAGAAGACACAAAACTGCCTTTGTTTGCAGATGACATGATTGTCTAGGTAGAAAATCTGAAAGAATTGACAAAAAGACTACTGGAACTAATAAGCAATTATAGTTAAGGGGGTAGGATACAAGGTTAATATACAAATGTCAATCACTTTCCTATATATGAGCAATGACCAAGTAGAAATTGAAATTAAAAACATAAGACCATTTACATCTATACCCCCCCCCCCAAAATGAAATACTTAGCTGTAAATATAACAAGATATATACAAGGTCTTCAAGTTTCCTATATGAGGAAAACTGCAAAACTATGATGACTGAAATTTTTAAAAGACCTAAATAAATGAAGAGATATTCCATGTTCATGGAGAGGAAGGCTCAATATTGGCAAGATGTCAGTTCTTCCCAACTTGATCTATAGATTCAATGTAATCCCAATCAAAATCTCAGCAAGCTATTTTGTGGCTATCGACAAACTGATTCTAAAGTTTATATGGAGAGGCAAAAGACCCAGAACAGCCAACACAATATTGAAGGAAAAGAACAAAGTTGAAGGACTGACACTACCCTACTTCCTGACTTAGTATGAAGCTACAGTAATCAAGACAGTGGGGTATTGGATAAAGAATAGACGTAGATCAACAGAACAGAATGGAGAGCCCAGAAATAGACCCACATAAATACAGTAAGCTGATCGTTGACAAAGGAGCAAAGGCAATACAACAGAGCAAAGATAGTCTTTTCAACAAATGGTGCTGGAACAACTGGACATCCACATGCAAAAAAGGGAATCTAGAAAGGAATCTAGACTTTATACCCTTCACAAAAAGTAACTCAAAATGGATCATAGACCTAAATGTAAAACCAAAACTATAAAACTCCTGGAAGGTAACATAGGAGAGAACTCGGATGACCATGGGTATGGCAGTGACTTTTTAGATACAACACCAAAGGTATAATCCATGAAAGAAATAATTGATAAGCTGCACCTCATTAAAATTAAAAATTTCTGCTCCGTGAAAGACAACATCAAGAGAATGATAAGACAGGCGACAGATTGACAAAATATATTTGCAAAAGACACATTTGGTGAAGGACTGTTAACCAAAATATACAAAGTACACTTAAAACTCAACAATAAGCAAACAACTTGACTAAAAAATGGGCCAAAGATGTTCATGGGCATCTCACTAAAGAAGATACAGATGGCAAATAAGCATATGAAAAGATGCTACACATCATATGTCTTCAGGGAAATGCAAATTAAAACAGCAGTGAAATACCACCACACACCAATTAGAATGACCAAAATCTGGAACACTGAGAACCCTAAATGCTGGCAAGAATGTAGAGCAACAGGAACTCTCATTCATTGCTATTGGGAATGCAGAACGGTACAGTCACTTTGGAAGACAGTTTGGCAGTTTCTTACAAAACCAGACATACTCTTATTATATGATCCAGCAACCCTGCTCCTTGGTATTTACCCAAAAGAGTTGAAAACTTATGTCCACACAAAAACCTGCACAGAGATGTTTATAGCAGCATTATCCAAAATTGCCAAAACTTGGAAGCAAGCAAGATGTCCTTCAGTAAGTGGATGGATAAATAAACTGTGGTACATCCAGACAATGGAATATTTTTCAGCGCTAAAAAGAAATGAGCTATCAATCCACAAAAAGAATGGAAGAAATTTAAATTCATATTACTAAGTGAAGTAAGCTGCTATGGTCTGAATGTTTGTGTCCCCTCCAAATTCATATATTGGAAACCTAAAGCCCAAGGTGATGGTATTAGGAGGTGGGGCATTTTGGAGGTGATTAGGTCATGAGGCTAGAGCCCTCATGAATGGGATTAATGCCCTTATAAAAGAGGCACCAAGGCTAGGTCGTCCCTTCTGCCATGTGATGACAGACCAAGAAGTTGGCAGTCTGCAACCTGGAAGAGGGTCTTCACCAGAACCCAACCATACTGGCACCGTGGTCTTGGAATTCCAGCTTCCAGAGCTGTGAGAAATGTTTGATGTTTATCAGCCACCCAGTTTATGGAATTTTGTTATAGCAGCCCGAATGGACTAAGGCAGAAGTCAATCTGAAAAGGCTACATCCTGTATGACTCCAACTCTATGACATTCTGGAAAAGGCAAACTTTAGAGACAGTAAAAGATCAGTGGTTGCCAGGATTCGAGTGGGGGAGCAATGAACAGGCAGAGCAGAGAGAATATTTAGGACAGTGAACATACTCTACATGATAGTAATAATGATGGATACATGTCATTATACATTTGTCCAAACCCATAGAATGTACAACACCAAGAGTGAACCCTAATGTAAACTATGGACTTTGGGTGATAATGATGTGTCAATGTAGGTTCATCACTTGTAACAAATGTACCCCTCTGATGGGGGATGTTGATAATGGGGGAGGCTATACATGTGTAGCACTGGGAGAATATGGGAAATCTCTGTATTTTCTTTAAATTTTGCTGCAAACCTAAAACTGCTCTTAAAAAAGGAAGTCTTTACCAAAAATAAATAAACTAATTAATTATATAATTAATGGGAAAAGGTCACAGTGGGGGGCGGCACAGGGGAACTAAAACTACTGATTTGCTGCAGAGGGTAGGCTGCAATTGAAGAAATGTCTTGGAGGCTCTTTCACACCCATCCCATTTAATTTTGGGGGCGCTCACTCTTGAGTGCCCTCCTCCAATCCCAGCCTGGTATTATTAGACTGAGCGTAGCCCCAGAAGCCCAGACATTGCCCCCCCTCCCCTCCACCAAACTTTTTATCTGAACTCTCTTCTCCCATACACAGCAAACTACTTTCTGATGCATGACGGTGACAGGCACATATGGGTCAATCAAAATCAATCGAATATTGAAAACCCTGTTAGGGTTGGTGTTAAAAAGCTCCAGAATCACAGTGCCTTAAACCCATGGGAAAAGACGTATTTTTAAGGACCTAAGGAAATCATTTCTTTCTTTTTAATTCTGGTAATGGACATTTTAGTCACTGCAATAGATTTTTCAGTTAGGGTGATTTTTTCACTCCCTTATATTGAAGGCTGAATATACAAACAGACAATAGCCAGACCGTATGTGACAATAGAACTCTGACCCACACCTTTACAACAACCAGCAAGGAAGTCAAACCACAAGCTCTCAGTAATCAGCTCAGATTCCCTATTTTTGCTGCTATCCCACCCACCACCCCCTCACCCCTTCCAGCTCAGGAATAGCCAGAGGGAGCCAAATAGGCTCCACAAACCGATCATATAGGATGCCCTGCTTCTAGTTAGCCCACCTCCAGCTTCCCCATGACAACAGCCTCCAATCAGGTCGTACCTGAAGCCATCCCTTTTTTTGCATTGTAAAGTTTTCCCACTCCCCTGCCTGCCACTGAGTCTCTGCCAGATGAGGGTGGCTGACCCCCTGGTGTAGTAAGCTCTGAAGCAGTAGCGTCTTTGGTTCTCATTTGGGTAGTCTTTGTTTATTTCCACAATGTCACACCACATGGCTGGCTCCCTGCTTTAGCCTGCTACGTGCTCTTGGCCAGGGCAGCCCAGAATGTCTATACTGGCGCGCTTGAACCGTCACAACCGCATCATGATACAGCACTTTTATGGTTAAGTCCCCTCCCCCACCCCCGGGGCCTTCTGGCATCTTGCTGTAGTGATAAAAAATATTGATATTGAAGCCAGATACTCCAGCATTTATTAGCTGCATGACCTCAGGCATGTTACTTACCCTCCCTAGGCCTCGGTTTTCACATCTATCGGGTGGAAGCATCTCTGGAGGGAGACATTGTTGACCTAGAGAGGTGTAGAAATGCTTGGGTCCCTGACCCTCAGAGCCACGGTCCTAGTCAAACACCCACTGCTGACCAGTGGGCTGAAAAGGAAACACAATCACTGGCAGAGCTTTCATGTGGGAACTGTGGGTCAGGCTCTGGCTCAGGTCCCAGAGAGTTCAGCACACCCAGCTTTTCCTGCCCATGTGGCCCACGAGCTGGGGAAGGAATAGGCTTCTTGGAGGAGTGTGCAAAAAGATTTAGTGACGAATGAATGAAAAGATTCAAGGATCCTTGTTTTATTTCTCATTTTGCCACCAATTGGGGCTTTTGATAAGGCATTGAAGCCTTCTGAGTCTCAGTTTTCCCCACCCTTCCTAGCTGACTGGTCATTATGAAGACGTGATGGAATAATGTGTGTGAAGCTCTGTTTAACTTTTAAGTGTTATGTAGATACAAGGAACTATTCTTAGGGGACACACATTTACAACGGGAGTCCTGGTGGAGAGAGGCCAGTGAGAAGGGCACATCTTCTCATATTCTTCGTGTCTTGTGGCTGGGCTCCAAAGCCCATGGTCTGTGTGCACCAAAGGCCCTGCGCCTAGCAAAGGCCTCTCCCTGTCTCCTCATGATCCTCGTGTGCCCCAGAAGTGGCCTGTCCATGTCAGTGAACCCTCACTGTTCTCTGAATATGCCCAGAAATGAAAACCTCTCTTGTCTCTTTAGAGCACTTAACAGTTTGCAGGCCTTCCTCACACCTTGGCTCCTCACAAGAGCAGAGTAAGGGAGGTGGCCTGGCTAAATGGCTGAATGTATGGGTTTTAAGGCCAGGCTGTTTGGTAGCATCTCAGCTCTGGCACCGACTGGCCTTAGGCAAGTCACATACTCTCTGTAACCAAGTTCTCTCATTCATAAAATAAGGATGAAAATAAAATAGTACCTACTTGACAGTATTGTTTGAAGATTAAATGAGTTAATATGTGTAAACAGAACAGTGCCTGGCACTTGGTAAGTGTTGATAAATGTTTGTTATTATTATTATTGGGCAGGGCGGTGTGTGTTATCCCCATTTTCGTCAATTGTAGAACTAGGAACAGGACTGGGACCCTTGTTCTAAGAAAAGTCATTCTATAAAAATGAGTGTACCCATGGAATGGGAGAAAGTATTTATAAACCATATATCTGACAAGGAATTAATATCCAGAATATATAAAGAACTCTTACAACTCAGCAACAAAAAATAAACCACCCAATTTAAAAATGGGCAAAAGACTTGAATAGACATTTCTCCAAAGAAGATATACAAATGGTCAATAAGCACATGAAAAGATGCTCAACATCACTAACCCTTGGGAAATGCAAATCAAAACCACAGTGAGATACCACCTCATCCATTAGGATGGCTACTATCAGAAAAGCAGAAAGTAGCAGGTGTTGGTGAGGATGCGGAGAAATTGGAATCCTTATGCACTGTTGGTAACAATGTGAAATGGTGCAGCCGCTGTGGAAAACAATATGGTGGCTCCTCAAAAAATTAAAAATAGAGCTATCATGTGATTCAGCATGAGATTTGTACACCCTTGTTCATAGCAGCATTATTTACAACAGTCAAAAGGTGGAAACAACCCAAATGTCCATCAAAAGATGAATGGATAAACAAAATGTAGTATATACGTGTGATGGAATATTATTCAATCTTAAAAAGGAAGGAAATTCTGATGCATGCTACAACATGGATGAACCTTTAGGACATTATGCTAAATGAAATAAGCCAGTCACAAAAAGATAAACACTGTATGATTCCACTTATATGAAGTACCTAGAGCAGTCAAACTCATAGAGACAGAAATTACAATGGTGGTTACCAAGGACTAGGGGAGGGGAGAATGGGGAGTTAGTGTTTAATGGGTACTGAGTTTCAGGTTTGCGAGACGAAAGTTCTGTCGATGGATGGCGGTGATAGTAGCCCCAAAATGTGAATGTACTCAATGCCATTGAACTGTACACTTAAAAATGGTTAAGATGGTAAAGCAGTTATACTCCAATAAAGATGTTAAAAATTAATTAATTAATTAATTAAATAATTATGAAATCCATAAAAAACCGGTTAAGATGGTAAACTTTATGTTATGTGTATTTTATCCCAATTTTTTTAAAGATTTTTTTTGATGTGGACCATTTTTAAAGCCTTTGTTGAATTTGTTACAATATTGCTTCTGTTTTATGTTTTGGTTTTTTGGCCAGGAGGCATGTGGGATCTTAGCTCCCTGACCCGGGATTGAACCCGCACCCCCTGCATTGGAAGGCGAAGTCTTAACCACTGGACAGCCACGGAAGTCCCCCAGCTTTTAAAAAATTAAATGAATGTAGAGTGGCTGGAGGGGAGACTGACAGAGTATAAAAGCAGGATCACAATTGGGAAAGTGCTGTTAAAGGAACAGAGCCAGACCCACAATCCCAGTAGGCCATAGGTCTCATCATCTTGTCAGGCTCTTCCCAGGCTAAAGACTTCTGCTCCATTTCAGGAAGATTTTTCCTCTTGGAACCCCAAAAAGTAGGAAATGAGCTTTATTTATGTGTCAGTGCACTCATATATGTTCAAAGAAATAAAACAACCCTTTCTTTTCTTTCCTCAGTAGTAAATTGCCCCTCCAACAGGCTGACATTTTCAAAAAGAACTTGACCAAGAACTTCCTATGGCCTTATGACAAAGATCAAGCTCCTTAGCAAGGCTTTCAAGGCCCCGCATGGCTTGGCCTTGAAGGCCTGCTGCCTTTGCAGTCTCAACTCCCACCATGCATCCCTGTAATCCTCTTTCTGCTCCACCACACTGACCTTCTTCTAGGCCCACCACAGGGCCTTTGCATATACTGTTCCCTCTGCCTGGAATACCTTTCCCTCCATTCTTTGCCTAGTTGAAGTCTACTCATCCCTCAGGTCTCAGCAAAATCCTCACTGCCTCAAGGAAGCCCTCTCTGATCTCCTAACAAATCAGAACTCCCCCATTATGTGCTCTCACAGCATACACTTCTGCTTTCTAGAACTTTTCACAATTGTATTTTAGCATTCATTTCTGTGATTATGTGATTAATGTCTAGCTTGCCAACTAGACTATAAGTTTCATGAGGGCTGGGACCATGTGTAGTTTTGCTCATCACTGTAGTCAGCATAGTGCTGGCCATAGTAGAGAGTTTAACAAATATTTGTTGAATGAATGAACGAACAAAATAAGATATTTACAAAAACTCAAAAGCGTATACAGTTAAGTTTCCAAAGTACAGATTTCTGATCTTAAGGATTCCAAATAAAAGCAGTGGGATGTTTCCCTAGGTCTTGAAGCGCCTCAAAACCCTTTCTCTTAAGACAATTACATTCTGATTAGGTGGGACAGGTTCATAGACACTCAATCTGCGTCCCTCCCACCATACCCCTACTTGTCCCCCAGTCCCATGGCCCTTGGGTGTCACCTCCCCATACATCAGAGGTGCGTTCTGCTGATGCCCATTGAGAGTGAGGCAAGCCCTTAGCCCAATAAGCATAATGCAGGATCCAGAAGGCCAGGGATGGATAGCAAACTCTTGTGGACCTGGAATGCGAAAAGGTCAGGGTGAGGGGCTGGGGAGGAGGGAGGGAAGCACCCGGAATCCTCCCTCTGGAGTCAGGGAATAACATATCCTGGGCTATCCACACAGCTCTCCACACGGCCCCTAAGCCCTGCCTAACTGGAGGCAGGTGGGAACTGCCGGCAGGTTCCAGAGGGGAGTCAAGAAGAGATTTTTCCTCCATAACTTGGCACCTCTGTTCATCTGCAAAGATAAATACAGACCCAGCAGAAAGGGCTGCCTTCTGATTTATGAGGACTCCATGACAAGGTAGTCTGGGAGCCAAGCGAGCTGGGATTCCATCCCCCACGTCTTTACATCTGCAGGGCAACATTTTTGTGGGAGGAGATGGGAAGTTGATTAACTTTTGACACCATGTCAAAAAGTGGTATTTCCTGACCGAACACCAGGGCAGCCAGAAGTTTATAAATGAAGACTCTATGGTTCCGTTGTTTGAAGATATGTAAGTTGTCGTTGGAGTAAAGAAGCTTTAGTTTCTTATAGGAAATATTCTGTGCTGGGTAAATAGAAGCCATAAGCCTGTTCCACTGACAGTGTGGCTTCGGCCTGGGCAGGCTAATGAAATGTCCACTGTCAGCCTGGACTGCACAGGCACATGGCAAGGGCAAGGCACACACTGTCGCCAGAGTTGAGGGTAGCCCATGGAGTAGGTGGAAATCAAAACAAGACTTCCTGGACTTTGCTGACGTGTGTTCTGAACAAGGTGGCTTTGTGGTTGCTCCTCGTCTGTTTCTTCCTGTACATGACCCCTTAGCACCTCTAGGATTTGCTCATGCTGGTCTTCCATCTCCTCTGCCCCAGAGAGAGAACACTGGCTGGGGTGTCAGGAGCCCTAACCCAAGCAGGTCCCCACTCCTCTCTTGCTATGTTTCTTCATCCAGGAAATGAGAAGTCTGGGCTGGAATCTAGTAACCGGATGTTTTCTCTGCTCCCACCAAGCACTGATGACTTCTGAATTCTCCTAGTTGGAACCTAGAATGCCTCGCTCCATCTGTCTGTCTCTTCCTTCTAGGTGGAGAAATAGCTGGCACTCATCTCTTCCAGAAAGCCTTGCCTTATTCTGAATTCCACCAGATCCTAGCTTCAGACTGCATCATCTCATTCAAGTCATCTCATGGGTGTCTTTTGCTAGGTAGGTCCTTGAGTACAGGAACTGTGCTTTCTGGTTCTTTTGTCTCACACCCCACCCTCAACATGTAGTATAGCTCTCCTTTTAAAACTGGTATGCAATCCAGGCTGTTGATTGACTGCCTAACTAATCAGTTACATACTGAAGATGAAAGAAAACCAGAAGGCTTTCTGAAAGAAAAGCAACAGCAATTACAGTTAAACAGGCTTCCTAAGCAGGCCAAGTATGGTTAAGAATAAGGATTCTGGAGTCAGATGCAGGTAGATGCGGGTTTGAAACGCAGCTCTATTGAGTACTAACTGTGGGTTTGTGAGAAAGTCATTCATATTCACTGTGCCTTTTTCATCTATTAAAATGGGCATAGTGTTAGTACTACCTTGGGACTGTTACCAAGTTTCAGTGAGATCATGCATGAAAAGTCTTCAGCACACTGTCTAGCATATAGGAAATGTTCTAAGCTGTTGGCTCTTCAATGATAATGGTAGTGATGATGATGGTGATGAGATGTCAACCAATCCCAGGAAGCTTGGCCTCAAGGCAGAATGTCTATGGACATTTGACCCACTGTTACTTCCTTCCCGTTCCTTAAAAAGTACAAGTGACTTCTAGAATCTTGAACAAATGCCTGATTGCCTTCTGGAATATCCACACTTGACTGCAAGGAGTCAGGAATTGATGATCTGAGATCTTCTTTTAATTGCCCTCATGATATAGGGAAATGTTTATGTAAATAATGGGAATTCAAGGGTGGATATGTGATGTGTTATGAATGGTGGATATGGGGATATTGGGAAGGAGAAAGTATAGAACCTTAGATATCACCAAAATCTGTTCTTAGAACTACATTAAGAGTAAAAAGATTCCTTTTTAATATATAAGGAGGAAATTCACACAGGATCCAGAAATCCCTCCTAAGAAACACTTCTCAGCTGAGCCTCTCTCATTATCTAGCTGCCTACTGGACATCTCCACCTGGGATGTCCCACAGACACTTCAAACTCAGCTGGTCCAAAACTGAACTTGTTTTCTCTCCTTAATCCACAATCCCCTAAACCTTTCCCTCCCACCCAATAAGCCAGGTCACAAACTGGGAAGTCCTCCTCAGCTCTACCTTCTCCCTCAACACCCACTGTCAACTAATCAATAAACTGTACAGATTTGAACTCCCAGATAGCTCTCCAATCCACCTGTAGCTCACGCTGTCCACTGTACTGCCCCAATTCATCAACTCTCAGTGGACCAGAGAAGTTTCTTCTTGATAGCTCTTTGGCTATTACTCAACTTATTCCATCCCCACCATCTACAAAACCACCAGAGGGAACATTCTAAAACTCAAATTTGTCCAAGTCAATTCTTGTTTTCAAATCACCTCCCTGTCTCCCTAGGGCCTTCAGGTGAAGTGGAAAAACTTGGTGAGACAAAAGCAATGGCCCCAGCTACATTGTGCTCAACACTCCCTCTTCCCCTGGGGACCTCAGACCATTTACATCAACTAGAGGAGGGACAGACTATAGACCTACAAGCTGCCTAGCTGTGCTGATTCATCACTGGTGTGCCATACTATTTTTCACTTCTCCACCACCTCTACCCAAAAGTGCTCCCCCCTTCCTCCCCCAACATGGTGAATCTTACCTACCTCCTCTGTGAGGTCTTCCCTGTCCCCTCTCCCCAACTATAGCCTCTCTGCTCACTAATGTCCATATAAGGTCTTGGACACACCCATCACATCGTAATTGCTCAAACTAAGGCCTCTCCAGGACAGAGATAATATTTTATTCATCTATGTATCTTTAGCACTCAACACAGGACCTAGTCAGGGAGATCAAAAAGTACAGACTTCCAGTTATAAAATAAATAAGTCCTGGGGATGTAATGTATAGCATGGTAGCTATAGTTAATGATACTGTACTGCATATTTGAAAGTTGCTAAGAGAGTAGATCTTAAAAGTTCTCATCACAAGAAAAAAATTTTGTAACTATGTGTGGTGACAGATGTTAACTAGACATTATGGTGATCATTTAGCAATATATACAAATATCGTGAATCAGTATGTTGTACACCTGAAACTAATATCATGTTATGTGTCAATTATACCTCAAAAAAAGGCCTAGCCCAAAGTAAGCATTCAGTAAAGGTTTATGGAATGAATTAATGGCCTCACTAAATCTCTATCCCCAATAACAACAGGTCAGTACCTAATGAGGGTTCCCTGACTTTGGGCAGGAACAGAATCTGAAAAATTTCAAGGGACTTGAAGTCTGGCCTTGACTGGTACTCAGTGTGACTTCTTATCCCCAACTCAGCTCCTCCATCTCCAGTCCCAGATAAGAGGCACAAAGGAAAACAGAGAAGCAGTACTGCATAGCCTTGAGCCTTTGGTCACATAGTTTCTCCACACTCTCCAAATCTCCCTTCCATCCTTTGAGGCCTAGTCTGGAGCGTCTTTCTCCGTGAAGAAAGGTCATTCTCACCCCAATTTGACAAGGAATTCCCCCTCCTCTGAACTCCTAGAAAGGCTATTTTCCTAGGTAAGTCTGGCACCCATTATAGACCACCTTGTTGGGTCAGTTAATTGGCTTACCAGGGAATCTCAGAATGTCAGAGCAGGAGAAACCCCGGGAGATTATCTGGTCTGACTGTCTCATTGTGCCCAGGGCCCTGAGGCTTGGCGAGAGCAGTAGCTTGCCAGAGATTGCAAGTCTCCTGGAAAGTGTGATCAAATAGGTTCCTAGACTCCACCCTAGACCCATAAAATCAGAATAAGGCTCTGAATAAGCCCCAAACTGCCCTATGCTACATGTTTGTTGCGTTTCCTCAAGAGGCCATTTGATGGCAGAGGCTCTCTCTTCCCAGCTCTCTGTGTCTCTCACAGCACTCAGCACAGTACTGCCCTATAAAGTTTGCTTCAGTGATAAGCCCCTGGGCTGTTATTCTCCATGAGAAAACTCAAATAAACATAGAAACCCAACTTGAAGTTAGTCTAGCCGAGGGTACCAAGGAAGAGGTGGCTTCGGTAGCCCTCCCCAAATGCTGCTTTCTGTCTGATTTTCCAAGTCATCCCTGACCAAAATGATTTCAGGTTAGAAGATTCTATTTCCTAGGAGGACAAAGGGTCAATTACTTGGACCCCCTCAAACATTTTCCTTAACTCTCCTTTAGGGAAAAAATCAACATTCCAAAACACACACACACACAAATGCATGATTACCCGGACATCTACTGGGGTCACAATATTACACTCTATTGGTGTCTATCCTCAGCCCAGGCCATGATCCCAGAGAGCCGGGAAGCTTAATCACAACGGCTCATTACAGTCACAAGGCTGAGCTCAGGAAGGCAGGAAGAAGGCCTCAGACACTTTGGTAACTCTTTCAACAGGGAGGATGACAAAATAGGCTTTCTGCTTGAGCCTCAGTTTCCCAGAAATTCCCACAAAGCCCGTTCCCCAAGATTCTGACCAGTCAAGGTTTCCCTCCGCCGAGAAGGCCAGAGATAGCTCAGGCTCTCTCCCCACTGGCTCCACTGACCCTGGGAAGAAAGTGGCCTACCTGCTTGTCAGCCGTCAGAGAACAGCCATGGAATCGGCCCCAACCTGGCCCCAAAGCTCCTTCCATTAACGAAAGGCCACTGGCCTGTCCCTGGATCTGTGAGCACAGTTGCACAGGCAGGAGAACTGGCTCGAGGAAGGAAGCGTTGCTCCCTCCCTCGCCAGCCATCCACTTGCAGCAACCTGGCTAGTGAGTGCTCTCTGGAGCCCATTACTACTCATTTACATCCACAGCTTATCTGGCCACTCCCCTGGGGATGGAGGTGACCAGGCAAGCTCCCCCGAGCAGGAGGCCCAGAGGCAGGACAATTACCTGAAGTCCCCAAAAAAGTATGAGCTGTGTTCTGGGAGAGCAGAGGGTCTGCGGGGGCGGGGCGGGGGTGGGGGTGGGGAGCGGCGGGAGAAAGGCCATGTTTGGTTGATAATTTCCAAGGGCTCACGCAGAGCCAGCAACAAAAGATGTGACCTGAAAAGTCAGACACCAGGTAGACACTAGAATGGAGGTAGGCTTGGAAAACAAGGGTGGCAGCAAGTGAGAAAGTCCAATTACCTTGAAAAGCGTTGGGGGTGGGCGAGTTGAGGCCTCAGGGTTCATGGGCAGATCATCCTGCCCGTGATCATCCTGCTTTAAAGCCCAGGGAAGCTGAGTAGATGCTACAATTTTCTGGTGAGGCCTAGACAGGGCCTTGTCCTCATAGAGTTTAGCCTAGCAGGGCCTTTCCCTCACTTAAAGAAATCCAGACCCAGCACTGATGCCTCCCAGCCCTGTGTCCCCAGAAACCACCACGGTTTAGAAGCTAGAAAAGGCCATTGGCATCACAGTGAGGCCTCGTGCATGTGAGAGGATGTCAAGCACTCATCCCCAGTCCCCCATCAGCTGGATGTGAGCTTTGAATTCTTTTCCTACAAGTGAGAGGGACTAGCCCTGAGTCATCCACATTCTCTCCTGGAGTCTCCTGTGTGGCCAAGGAAACCAGTTCACCAAATCGGGCTGGCTTTGCTATGGAGGGTTTCCCAACTGATGTACCACTTACCAAACGACTGAGATGACAAGACCACCAACGCCAGGAAGGCGCCTAGGGAAAGAAACACTCCAGTTCTACCCAGGCCCATGCAGCTTGACAATACCACCTCAGCCCATCAGTTTACTGAGCTTCATTCTTGTCGGCTGAAGTCAGTAGAGCCCAGAGGACCCATGGATTATATAAACTTTCGGATACATTTTAGATCTAGACAATTCTATGAGAAGGACAGTAAACCGTTATAATCCTGGGGGGAGTAAGGGGAGCCCTTCCAAGGTCTGTCACTCTGGGACATTTTAACAAGAAAAAGAAGAAAAAGATCTACCATCCAATTGAGCGCCATCCTTCATGCAAGGCACCGCTCACATGCTTTACGTGTATTATCTAACCTAACCCTTACAACAGTAGGGCAGAGGTGCTATAAGTAGGCCCACTTCAGAGAGGTTTCATGACTTGCCTGGGACCACACAGCTGATATGAGGCAGAGCCAAGGTTCAGGCCCAGGGCTGTGGGACTCCAAAGCCCGTGCTCTTAGCCACCGCACCTGTGCTTCTCAAAGCCAGAGCTTGGTAAACACGAGCAGATTCCCAGGCCCCATCTCAGACCTACTGACAGAATCCTGGAGCGTGGGCCTGGGAATCTGCATGCTTAATACCACACCAAGGGGTTCTGAGGCACCGGGAAGATTTAGGGCCCCGCTCGACACTCTGCCACCTCCTGAGGTGGCATACAATGTAGGCCGGAATGCTAAAGCCTCCACGCCAGGCCCAACGTTGCTCGGCAATCCTCCCAGCAAATCTGCCACCTGTTACTGGCCACTAAAAACCAGGAGTCTTTTAGCCGGGCCAGGTCTGCTTAGCCCCTTCCTCTAGACCAGGGACTCCAAGCTTTTATGGGGTCACTCACCTCTTTGAGGCTTGTTGAAAGGTCTGGGTCTTCCCCCTCCTCCCCCCAGACACATCCACGCAGAGTCCCGCACTCCTTTGGTGGCCCCCTCACAATACACACATAATCCTTTGCATAGTTTCAGGGAGGATAGAGATCCTCTGAAACCCCTGCATGACCACCCACCCAGCCCAAGGACCCCACATTACAGAAGCTTCCAGTCTAGAAGTCTGAACCCAGATTAGTTCCTGTGGTTTTATTTTATTTTCATCCTTTCTGTGTTAGAGATACACAATAGAGTATTATAGGTGAAATGACGTGTTTTCTGGGATTTGTTTTAAAATACTCCCAGGAGATGAACTATAAAAGAAGTGCTTTATTCCTTCATAGAATCAAACCTCAAAATCCTACGGTTCATAACAAGTGAATGCAACTCCTGACTCTGAATGCTGTACTGAAGGAGAAAAAGGGTGCAAAGGACATCACTGAAATATGGATGGTGGAGTAGATGAAAGTATGGTATCAATATTAACCTTACTAAAATTGAAGTGTACATGCTTATGAAAAGAGAAAAATCTCGATTCTTAGGAAGCCCATACATGTACATGAAGCATTCAAAAGTACAGAGCTTTGATGTCTGTAACTTAGCCTCAAATGGTTAAAAATATTATATATAATAAATAGGAAACATAAAATATAAATACATAGAGAATGAGCACAGATAATAAAGCAAATGGTGTAAAATGTTAAAAAAATAATAAAATAAAATACTCCCAGGTATGTGAGGGTGAGGGGGGGGAGGAGTGTCAGGATGGATGCCACAAGATTGGCCACTGTGGAAGCTGGGAGATGGGTACATGGGAATTCATTCTACTGTTCTCTCTACTTTTGTCGAAGTTTAGAAATGGCCATAATAAAAAGCTATAAAAAGTTAAGTTGAACTGCATGGTATGTGAATTATATCTCAATAAAGCTGGTTTTTTTGTTTTTTTTGTTTTAAACCAACCTACTGTTCTAGACCTGCCTAAATCTGCCAATGGACACACTAAAGGCCAAGAGAGAAACATTTACTTTCCCGCCTGCTGTTCCTTCAGGCAACAGAACAGTTAGTCAAGATCTCTTGGTCTTGCTAAGATGGCAGGAACGGCCCCCAGCAGGCCGCAGTGAGGTGGGGAGGATGAGGGGGGAGGGTGTCTAGCTAGTTGCTGTATATGAAGGGCCACAAGCTGGAGGCCTAATTGCCTCTAGTAATAGGCGTTACTCTGCTAATAATGAACACAATAATGATGATTATCACTTACATTCCATGTTCAGAGCACTTTACAAAGAGAAACTTAAATGTAGCGGACATCCCCTGAACAGGCCTGCTTCCCTGCTGTCTAAAGCTTGCAATAAGAAAGAGGTTTCCTGAATGATTTTTTTATAAAGGAAGATAGTTCTTAAAGCTAACGATTGGCCATGAGATTTGTTAACAAGACAGACCGCAGAGTAATCACCAACAGACTTTCTACACAGAAGACTGGGGGGCGAGGGGCTGAGGAGTGACCCCACTGCCTACATGCAAACATCTGCAAAGAGTCCGCTCACCCCGCTTCGTACCTATGAAGCCTGAAGCGGCCTCCTCCCGTGGGTCTCCCAAATACTGCAGCCTTTACTTGGGGAAGTGACTAAACATACAGCAATCTGCAGAGCTGGCCTAGCCACGCCTTCATGTTTTACAGCATGGGTCCCTCTGTCACTGTAATTTCTTTGTAAAATGGGGATGACAATGGTTGACGTGAGGTTTCCATGAGATTATGGGCATATCTCATTTTATTGTGCCTCACTTTATTGCACTCTGCAGACACTGTGATTTTTACAAATTGAAGATTTGTGGCAACCCTGCGTTGAGCGAGTCTCTGGGCACCATTTTTCCAACAGCAATTGCTCAGCACTTTTTAGCAATAAAGTATTTTTTAGTTAAGGTATTACATTGTTTTTTAGACATAATGCTATTACACACTTAATAGACTACAGTATAGCATAAACATAACTTTTATATGTACTGGGGAACCAAAAACATTGGTGTGAGTCGCTTTACTGAGATATTTACTTTATTGCGGTGGTCTGGAACCAAACTGGAGATACCTCTGAGGCGTGCCTGTATCTAGGTAAAGCCCTCGGAACCGGGCCTGGGCACAGAGGGAGTACTCAGTAAATGTTATTCTCATTCATGCTGTTTTCTTTGGATGGCTGCACTACAAGCCAGTCTCCCAGAGCTCACGTGGATGTGCTCTAGGCACGAGAGGAAGTGACCAGAGTGTGACACTCCAGTCTTCACTCAGGGTGGGCCATCCAGTGGCCAACACTTCAAGTGCAATGACAAACTCTGATGGATTACAGTGAATCCGCACCTCGTGGTCAAATGGCAGTTAATTCCTTCCTCGAATTCTCCAAATGGAAGTCTTACATTAGCTACAAAAGGAGCAGAGATGGCCTCATCCTGTAACCTACTTCTTTGCTATTCTCTTGCTTTAATTAGTTTTGTTTTTAATAACTTTATTTCTTTAAACAATTTTTCTATCCAGAATGGTATTAAGGCATTTTTAACCAGTCCAACCCTCTAAGGATGCCCTCTGAAGTCCAACCAGTCTGCAATTCTGTAAGCGGAGCCCTGTAATCTGCTCTTACACATACACCCTGCTCCTTATTTTGATTTCCTGTGAGTGGTACTTAATAAGAATGCCAGCTTAACAAACAAGACTGAAAGAAACCTCTGCAACTCCTAGGAAATAAGCAACATGGGGCATCTGATTTTCCCTACATAGAATCCTGAGGGTCTCTTGGATGAATTTTTAAAAATAAAAACAAACCCTGCTTTAGGAAACGTAGCAAAAACCATAAGGAAAGAGTAACTAGCAAGCTCAGGGCAGGTCCAGCTACACAAGAAAACAGACCCCACTGCCACCGTCACTGCCATTAGTCACAGCCATGTTCCTCTGGGACCCTGGAGACCACATCTGCAAAGAGCCACAGGCTTTGGGGGCCTGGTGAGCAGGGGTCAACAGATGACAAACTGTGTGGGACCCAGAGCCCGAAGAGCCTATTACTATCTCTCCAACAATAGCCCTTCTGGGTGACACTGGCCCCGTTGTTCTCCCACTTCCATTGTTCTGCCCAGGACCCAGGGTTTCAGGGGCAGGTTCTAGCCGTCTTTGATGAAAAGGCTCGGTTGTGAGAAACCACAAATGGGAGGTGGTGGCATATGCACTCTGGGCTGCACTTACAGAGGCTGCTACAGCAGGGGCACTCAGCACCCCAGCCATCTGACCCCTGTGGCAACAGAGCAGGGCTCTCTGCCTTTTGAGGAGCCACTCGGCCACCAGCTTACTGCCCGCCATACAGTCCGTTGTCTCTGGATCCCCTTTTGTATCCCTGCCTCTCTACCCTGAGCCTGATGCCAGATGCCAAAGCAGTAGCCACACTGTGGAGTGGAACAAGAAACCCACATGTTAGCGAAGCAGCAGATTCCTCTGGGCGATCTGGATCCAGCTATAAATGTGGGGAGCATGAGGGAAGGCACACAGTGGGCAAGAAATGCAGCCAAGTCCATTTTTCCTTAGGCAGATGGGATTCGTCTGCTTTGCAGATCACTGTGATAAATTTTAAAAACAATAATTCTGGGCTTCCCTGGTGGCGCAGTGGTTAAGAATCCGCCTGCCAATGCAGGGGACACAGGTTCAAGCCCCGGTCCGGGAAGATCCCACATGCCACGGAGCAACTAAGCCCGTGCGCCACAACTACTGAGCCTGCGCTCTAGAGCCCGCGAGCCACAACTACCGAAGCCCGTGTGCCACAACTACTGAAGCCCACGCGCCTAGAGCCCGTGCTCCACAACAAGAGAAGCCACCGCAATGAAAAGCCCGTGCACCGCAAAGAAGAGTAGCCCCCGCTCTCCACAACTAGAGAAAGCCCGCGCACAGCAACGCAGACCCAACGCAGCCAAAAACAAATAAATAAATAAATAAATTTTTTTAAAAAAAGACGAATTTGTAAAAAAAAAAAAAAGAAAAACAATAATTCTATCACAGGTGTGAAATGTACAGTGTGGGGAATCTAGTCAATAATTATGTAATATCTTTGTAGGGTGACAGAAGTCAACTAGACTTCTCATGATGATCATTTTGAAATATACAGAAATATCAAATCACTATGTTGTGTACCAGGAACTAACATAGTGCTGTAGGTCAATTATACTTTGAAAACAAACAAGTATACTCCTAGAAAAAGAGATCAGATTTGTGGCTACCAGAGGCAGGGGCGGGGTGGGGGAGGGGAACTGAATGAAGGGGGTCAAAAGGTCCAAACTTCCAGTCATAAGATAAATACTTACTAGGGATGTAATGTACAACATAATAAATATAACTAACACTGCTGTATGTTACATATGAAAGTTAAGAGAGTAAATCCTGAGTTCTCATTACAAGGAAAACATTTTTCTTCTATTTCTGTAATTTTGTATCTGTATAAGATGATGGATGTTCACTAAACTTACTGTGATAATCATTTCATGATGTATGCAAGTCACATCATTATGTGCTGGGCACCTTAAGCTTATACAGTGCTGTATATCAACTATATCTCAATAAAACTGCAGGGGGGGAATAAAAATAAAGCAATTTCTTTAAAATAAAACAATTCTAGACTAGCTTCTCTCTGATGCCCAGATCTCTACTGCCGACTGTAGTGCACACAGGGAGATCACACTGGTTTTGTTATGAGTGTAAGTCAGGAATGGACTGGAAAGGCATAGATGGGCTATAACAAACTCTCAGACTGAAATATAAAAATATTTCAATTCCTTTGGAGCTAGACCTGAGCCTCAATGAATTAAAACTGTCTTGACCAGAGACTTCAAATAATCAGCAATTTTGTCCTGGCTTGCCCTAGCCCCTTATAGGGAAATGGGCCAAATCACAAGACAGTGGGGAAATTTTTGAAGTGGGGAACATTTTGAGCACATGCACATGCAGCCCAGTCTCCCAGGTCTCTCTCTGTCTCTCTCTCTCTCTCTCTCTCTGTTCTTGGCCATTGGTTGTCAAATTTTAGTGGCACCGAAATCACCTGGGACACGTGTTTAACAGGCAGCGTCCCAAGCTTGCCCCCAGTCACTCAGTTGGATAGTCAGCTAATATTCACGGAATACTACTACATGCCAGGCACTGTTATAGGCACTAGGGATCCAATAGTGAACAACACAGAATCCCCGTTCACAAAGAATTTACAATTTAGTGGATGAGATAGGCAAGAAAGAAAAAAGGTAATTGCAAACATCCATGAGTGCTATAAGGTAGATACACTATGGATGTGATATGGAGAGACTAGCATGGGGTGTGATTTTAGAGATGGTGATCGGCGCAGGCCTCTCTGAGAGGGTGACATTTGACTGAGGCCTGAGTGAACAGAAGGAGTCGGCCATGGGGAGGGTGTTATGTCAGAAGGAAGAGCACGTACAGAGACCATGCTGAGATAGGAAAGTGCTTGATTCACTCCAGGGTAGAAGGGCAGACAGACGGAAGGCCCAGAGAGTCATTTTCAGTAGATCTTAGAAAAGGGCCAGGAAGCTGCATTTTTAACAAGAGCCCCCTGCCAGGTGTCAGAGGTGCAGGCCCAGTTGAGAACCCCGAGACTCCACTGTCATTCAGAACGCTGACCTCAAGGCCGGCAGCGTCACCCCACTCAGCAGACATGTGCTCAGTGTTATTCACTGAGAAGGGAAAGATTTCAAAAAATAATTCCACTGGAAAGTTCCTTGGGAGAAGTGATTTTGTCTGTTTTCTGTCCATGGTGCCTAGAATTGTGCCTGGTACACAATGATAGCTGATGAATGAATGAAGGGCAGCCACACCAAAAAGCTCCTGGCGCTTGATGAGTTAACTTTCAATGAACCAGAGTTTTTCTTAAACAAACCTTCATAAAAACCTAAATAAAAAGCTCTTGCTTCCTGCCCACTAGTTACCCAAGAATGCTTCATGAGAAGCTCCCACTTTCTGAGCAGCCATGTCCAGGGTAGTCTCTGCATTTTGAGGTAGGAGCTCAGTCTCACTGCAGGGCCCTGTGGGCTTAGAGGAAGGAGAACTGGTTGAATCAGCTGAGCTCACACTTGGGACCAACCAGTCATGGCCACAGTCACTGGACTCCCTGGAAGGCCCACATCTGAATTCCTTGATGCCAGGTGCCACCTACAGGCTGCTGGGAGTCTGGCCGGTTCACTCAGGCATCCTGGTCAAGGCTGCTGTGGGGCCTGCCCAGGCCTTCTGAAGCCTCAGCACGATCCATTTAGATAAGTTGGGTCTGGGCCATGTTTGGGGGCCTCCCACCTGCCCTTTTATGCATCCTTCTCAATACCTCTTACCTCAGGCAACCAGGACCATTGGGATGACTTTAACCTGGACCCATGATGGTACCTGGCCTAGAGGCAGGCCCACAATACCTAGGCGGGGCTATAAAATCTGAATTCCAGATATCTTTCTCTCTCTCCGGCCTCCTTTACCAAACAAAACCTTCCTGTGGCGACTTCTGCTTCCAGGAAGATGGAGTGGATGTACTTTTCCCCATTCCTCCCGCTAAATACAAATAAGAACACTGGACGTTATGAAGAAGAAGAAGGACTCAAAGGTGGATAGAAGAAGACAGACTAGAGGCCTTAGGACACGAAGAACAACAATGGTGGGGAGTTCCCTGGGCTTTCTTTTTGCCTCACATATCTCAGACTTGGGCTGAAGAAGCCAACAACTGAGAAAGGACAAGAGACGCAGTCCAAAAAAAGCCCCAGGAAAAGCCTGCTCTCCCTAGCCAAAGACCCAGGAAAAGGAGAGGCCATAAGATAGAAAACAAATTTTAAATAAATACTCTACTCCAGCCAGACACCACAGAAAAACTGTGGCCCCATCCCCATTAAAGGCAGCAAAGGCCTAGTGGGGATCCCACACTTCCACCCTCCCACCAGGATGGCCTCAGAGGAGGCCTAGTGGAAAATGAGGAATTTCACTGCTGCCCAACAGTAATGAGGCGCCGCCACATGGGAAGGCACACAGATACAAAAGGAAGAAATAAAATTGTCCCTATTTGCAGATGACATGGTTGTATAAATAGAAAATCCCAAGCAAGCCAGAAAAAATCTAGAACTAATAAGTGAGTTTAGCAAGGTCACAAGACACAACATAGAAAAATCGATTATATTCCTATATGTTAGCAATGAATGCATGGACACAAAATTTTAAAAATACAATACCATTTACAATCCCTCAAAAATTTTAAATATTTAAGTATAAATCTAACAAAACATATACAACACCTGTTTGCTGAAAATTTCAAAACACTGATGAAAGAAATCGAAGATCTAAATAAATGGAGACACATAGGGATGTTCATGAATTAAAAGATTCAACATAGTAAAAATGTCATTTCTCCTCCAAGTTATGTATACGTTTAATGCAAAACCCAGCAAGTTTATTCAAAACTGCATATGGAAAGGCAGAGAAACTAGAATAGATAAAACAATGTTGAAAAATAACAAGTGGGTGGAATCAGAGTGATAGACACATAGATTAATGAACAAAACAGAGAACCCAGAACTAGATACACAAACACACCCAACTGATTGTTGATAAAGGTGCAAATGATGCTGGAGCAAGTAGGCATCCATAGACCAAAAAAAATTAACTCAAAATAGATGATGGATTTAAGAATAAAATGTAAAAAAACTTTTAGGCAAAAAATGTAGAAGAAAATCTTTAGGATCTAGGGTGAGGCAAAAGTTCTTAGACTTGACACCAAAAGCATGATCCATTAAAAAAAATGGATAAGATGGACTTCATCAAAGTAAAAACTTTTACTCTGTGAAAGACCCTGTTAAAAGGATGAAAAAACAACTAGAGAGAGAAAATATTTGCAAAGCACATGTCCAACAAAGGACTAGTATCTAGAATATAGAAAGAACTCTCAAACTCAACCTCAGAAAAACAAACAATCCAATTAGAAAATGCCAAAATGACATGAACAGTTATTTCACCAGAAAGGATATACAGATGGCCAATAAGTACATGAAAACGTGCTCAATATCACTAGCCATTAGGGAAATGAAAACTAAAATCACAATGACATACCTAACAGAAAGGTTAAAATGAAAGAAAATAGTGGCAACGCCAAGAGTTGGTGAGGATCTAGAGAAACTGAGTCATTCATATGTTGCTGGTAAGGCTGTAAACTGGTTTGGCTACTCTAGGAAGCAGTTTGGCAGTCTCTTAAAAAAATAAACATGCAACTACTGTATGATCCAGAGATTACACTCTTGTGCCATCTATCCCGGAAAGATGAAAACATGGTCACACAAACACTTGTATATGAATGCTGATAGTAGCTTTGTTCATAATAGCCAAAAACTGGAATCAGCCCAGATGTCCTCCAGCAGGTGAATGGTTAAGCAAACTGACAATCCATACCATAGACTACTACCCAGCCACAAAAAGAATCAGGTCTTGATACATGCCAACAACTTGGATGAATCTCCAGAGAGTCATGCTGAGTGAAAAAAGTCAATCCCTAAGGGTTACACATCTGTATAATTTTATTCAGATAACATTCTTGAAATGACAGAATTATAGAAAGGGAGAACAGATAAGTGGTTGCCAGGGATTGAGGAGGGGGTTGGCGGAGGCGGGGGACGGAAGTTGGTGTGGCTGTAAAATGGCAACATGAGGGATCCTCGTGGTGATGGAAACAGTCTGTATCTTGACTGTATTAATGTCAATACCCTGGTTGTGACATTATGCTATCATTTTTCAAGACTTTCCCATTGGGAGAAACTGGCTAAAGGGTACATGGGATCTCTCTGTATTATTTCCTACTAGTGCATGTCAACCTAGCTCAAAATAAAAAGTTTAATTTAAAAAGAAAAGACCCTTCTATTCCTCTGTTTGTCCCCTTCTCTTGGACCCTGCTACAGTAATCCACCCTGAGGTGTTAGTGGGTAGTCAGGGCACTGAAATTATCCCCATCTCCCATTACATCTCAACAAGGGCTTCTGGAGATCATAGAAGGGCAACTTTTTATAGAACTGCCTTGAATTTAAAATCAGGACACCTTGAGGCCTGGTCTTAATATGCTTTGTGACCTTGGACAAATTGCTTAGCCTCTCTGAGATTCCATTTCATCCTTGTAAATAATTTTTGAAGATTAAATGGAAGTGTGAAAGCACTGGGTAAGTTGTAAAGCAGTACACAAAACGGAAGGTCTTCCTCTCTCTCTCCCTCCTTTCCAGTCCTCATTGCTACTGATTGGAGGAGGGGACTGTGTCCTAGGTCTTCTTGTATGACCATGGCTTAGCCTGAGTCACTGCCCCAGGAGGTGTTTAGTCAGTGCTTATTAACGCTGATAATGGCAGAAGGTGTAAAGCCAGGGGTTAGCGCCAGTGGGGGAGAAGGAAGGTTCAGAGCCCAGCAGGACAGTGGTGAGACTTTGAAGGGCCCTTCGTAGCATCCCACGTAGAGAGCTCCCTGCCCTGGGCAAAACTCCACTACGAGATGCCATGGGATGGAGAGCCCGGGCCCATGGAACAGGCCAGCTGCCAGTTTGGGGAAGCAGAGATGATGGGAGAGAAGAAAAGCTTCTCACTTTGACTAAGAACTTTCCTCTCCGTTATCACCTCCGCTCCCCATCACCATCCTGAAGCAGGCCTGGCAGGGGGCATCCTCACTCCACATTTACAAACCCTAAAGCGAGACAGGGCTGAGACCTGCCCAAGGTTCACACAGCGAATGAGTCAGTGGCACAGCTGGGGCCAGACTCCCCGGCCAAGCATTTCCCGCAGCATGGATGGCATCCAAATGGAAAAGCTAAGGCAAGGGAAACGCAGCCCCGCGCCACCCCGACCTGGAGCCTCTCCTGAGGGAATTGTGGCCAGCCTCCCCAGGCCCTTCCCCACAACTTCTGATCTGCAGGAGCTGCTGTCACAGTGGGCCTGGCAGTCTCTGCGGGGTGCTGCCCGGGGAGGCGGCTTCCCTTTCTCCCAGCTCTGAGCTTTCAGTGACCTATTTAAAGGCAGAGAAACCAGTCTGGGGTTTGGGTCTCTCCCAAGAGGGTGTCTCCCACAGGTGGCTCTCCAGGGCCTTCCCAGGCGCCTCTTCCGGTGGCGACAGCTGGGGTGAGGTGGGGAGGGTGTTTTCCTCTTATCTGTCCCCGCAGGCCCAGTGTCCTTGGGGGGAGGCGGCAGTGCCCCCCCCCCCGCCGGGCTCTCCCCAAGGGCCCCATCTCTCCACAGTGCCCCACCAGGTCTCCGATGATAAAACTGAAATATGAAAGTGCACGTGCTGCTTGGGAGGCGGAGAACCGGAAGCTACGTTCTGGGATTAGTTCATCCATTTGCACATTGCCAACTTGGAAAGCCGAGCAGCTCTGAGGCCAGGAAGGTTTGAATGGGGGATTAGGGGCAGGAGGAGCTGCAGCAAGGACTCTTGAACTGTCAGCAAGTCACTGGGCCAGCCCTTCCTGAGGACGGCCTTGGGTCTGGCCCCAGGCTGTGCCCGCAGGCCACTGCTCCTGCCCTCTGGTTGCTCTCGGTCTGGGATGAGGGGACAGGGCAGAGCTCCCAGGGGAGACACGAGGACAAGAGCATATAATCAGGCCAGTCAGTTTTGACTTCCAGGCAACTCGTTGGACCTTCAGAAATTCACCTAACCATTCATTCGTTCCTTTATTCATTCACTCTTTACCCATTCCTTCACTTAATAAATATTTATGCTGCGCCTATTACATGCTGGGCCCTGGAAGCACAGTGGTGAACAGGGCAGGCTCTCTGCCCTTCTGGAGCTTACAGCCTAGTGGAGGAGAGAGGGGCAGGGGGGCCTGTTTGGATAGGGTACTTAAAAGAGGCCTCTCTTACCACGAGGCCACACCCCACCTCCTAAAGATCCTAGGATGCTTTCCAGTTAGTGCTGCCAAACCTGAAATCTAAGTGTCCTGAAGAAACTGCCAACATTTTGCAGACATGGGTCCCTAGCACCTCATAAAAACCTTCTCCCTTCTCAGGGCCTCTCACCCGTAAAGGAAGGTTGGAAGAGGGAAGAAAGAGGAGGATGAGGTTACAGTGAGGAGGCCCCTCGAACAACCAGCTGTTCAGCCAGTGTGTCATTCAGTAATCCCTGCCTCCCAGTCGCTCCAGAAAGTCCCTCCCTGTCTTTTAAAGTCACAGTAACTCAGGACCAGTTGGTTCGACTTTCCTCCATCCGTGTACTCAGGAAGAATCTGCTGAACAGCCACAAAGCGCTGACACTTCTCTGGGAACTGGAGATGCAGGGGGGAACTGGATAGCCACGTTCTCCTCGGGAGCTTAGAGTTTAATCAATGGAAGCGACAGAGATTAATTCCTTTCATGAATAACTAATTAATTACAACTGTGCTAAATGCTTTGATAGAGAGGCAAATCCTCCCCATCCGGTTCTCCCCCATCCACTGCTTGATGCTCGGTATTTCCCCCTCAGAGTTTACATCCTCCAGCTTAAGACCAGACTCCCTGTTACAGCCCTAATCTTACCTAGGAGTAGATTTTGATCAGAGGAGACTCTGCCAGCTCTCAGTTGGGGGAAGAAG
Organism: Eubalaena glacialis; assembly: GCF_028564815.1. Classification (NCBI taxonomy): domain Eukaryota; kingdom Metazoa; phylum Chordata; class Mammalia; order Artiodactyla; family Balaenidae; genus Eubalaena; species Eubalaena glacialis. The sequence goes on from NC_083736.1 coordinate 109,062,489, forward strand.
GGAACGCAGGATACAGGTAAGAAGGGGGAGAAGTCTTCCCTTCTCAGCCTTTGTGGATATCTCAGCCGGTCAGGGCGCATGCCTCACCCTTCTTACCCGCTGCGGAGAGCTCAGCGCGGCGAGGCAGAGTGCAGCCTGAGCTGCCGTGTTCTAAGTGTCTGCTATGTGCCAGGAACGATGCAGACATTGTCTCTCATTTTCACAACAAATCTTACAAAGAGGATACTATTTTTAGCATCTCTTTAAAGATGTAGAAACTAAATAAATAAATAAAGATGTAGAAACAGATTCAGAGAGGCCAAGAAGCTTGATATACCCCGGTTAAGATCCCAGGTCTAGTCTGGTCCCAAAGAACTTCTTTGAAAGAGAGGTCAGGGAAGGCGTTCCAGAGAAAGAGTCCAAAGGAGTCTTCTCCAGACCCCCCTCCATCCTCGGGACTCAGCCAGCGCTTGCACATCCACAGCTTTTAGGCTCCCAATTCCCTGGAGACAGGCTGTAAGATGGAGATCAGATAAAGAGCCAGGGGATGATCAGGACCCCAATTCAGTTACATGTTTGGTTTCAAACCTCCCGCTCCATCAAGTCGGGCATCCCCCAACCCTCACCCAGAAACCTAAGTGGCCTAAAATCTGAGTGGTGTAATTTCAAGGTGCCTCCCCCCACAATTTGCTAAACCTGAACTTCCATCCTTCCTTTAGTTTAGGGCCGTTTTCTCCTGTGTGGGGTAGGGACCAGCTAGGTCCCCTCAGCTGCCAAAATGCACCTCCCCGCCGCCGCCAGGAGAGGGCGCGTGCTAAGTGTTCTCACAGTGAATCTCAAGTACGAAAAAGCTTTCAGTGGCTGTGGAGATAAGAGAGATGGTCGGGTTGGAAGGGAGAAAGACCGTACTGGGATGAGGGCAGGCCTGAAGAATCATGGTGGTGGAGTGTCCTAACTTTGTGGATGTCTCAGAGGAGAAATCTGTGTCTCCTAAAGTAGCCAAAGAGCAGGCTTAAAGTCTTTATGCAAAGAAAACCAATAAATGAAAACCTGAGGAGGGAGGGGCAAGATGGCGGAAGAGTAAGACGCGGAGATCACCTTCCTCCCCACAGATACATGAGAAATACATCTACACGTGGAACTGCTCCTACAGAACACCCACTGAACGCTGGCAGAAGACGTCAGACCTCCCAAAAGGCAAGAAAATCCCCACGTACTTGGGTAGGGCAAAAGAAAAAAGAAATAACAGAGACAAAAGAATAGGGACGGGACCTGCACCAGTGGGAGGGAGCTGTGAAGGAGGAAAGGTTTCCACACACTAGGAAGCCCCTTCGTGGGCAGAGACTGCGGGTAGCAGAGGGGGGAAGCTTCGGAGCCACGGAGGAGAGCGCAGCCACAGTGGTGCGGAGGGCAAAGCGGAGATTCCCGCACAGAGGAGCGGTGCCGACCAGCACTCACCAGCCCGAGAGGCTTGTCTGCTCAGCCGCCGGGGCGGGCGGGGCCTGGGAGCTGGGGCTCGGGCTTCGGTGCTAGCCGGGAGGGAGTCCGGGAAAAAGACTGCAGCTGCCAAAGAGGCAAGAGAATTTTTCTTGCCTCTTTGTTTCGCGGCGCGCAAGGAGAGGGGATTCAGAGCGCCGCCTAAACGAGCTCCAGAGACGGGCGCGAGCCGCGGCTATCAGCGCGGATCCCACAGCAACAGGGACGCAGAGGGAAAAACGGAGAGATTCCCGCACAGAGGCTCGGCGCCGAGCAGCACTCACCAGCCCGAGAGGCTTGTCTGCTCACCCGCCGGGGCGGGCGGGGGCTGGGAGCTGAGGCGCGGGCTTCGGTCGGATCCCAGGGAGAGGACTGGGGTTGGCTGCGTGAACACAGCCTGAAGGGTCTAGCGCACCACAACTAGCCGGGAGGGTGCACGAGAAAAAGTCTGCAGCTGCCGAAGAGGCAGGAGACTTTTTCTTGCCTCTTTGTTTCGCGGCGTGCAAGGAGAGGGGATTCAGAGCGCCACTTAAACGAACTCCAGAGACGGGCGCGAGCCGCGGCTATCAGCGCGGACCCCAGAGACGGGCATGAGACGCTAAGGCTGCTGCTGCCGCCACCAAACAGCCTGTGGGCGAGCACAGGTCATTCTCCACACCGCCCCTCCCGGGAGCCTGTGCAGCCCGCCACGGCCAGGCTCCCGTAATCCGGGGACAACTTCCCCGGGAGAGCGCACGGCGCGCCTCAGGCTGCTGCAACGTCACGCCGGCTTCTGCCGCCGCAGGCTCGCCCCGCCTCCTCCGTACCGCTCCCTCCCCCCGGCCTGACTGAGCCAGAGCCCCCGAATCAGCTGCTCCTTTAACCCCATTCTGTCTGGGCGGGGAACAGACGCCCTCAGGGGACCTACATGCAGAGGCGGGTCCAAATCCAAAGCTGAACCCCGGGAGCTGTACGAACAAAGAAGAGAAAGGGAAATCTCTCCCAGCAGCCTCAGAAGCAGCGGATTAAAGCTCCACAAACAACTTGATGTGCCTGCATCTGTTGAATACCTGAATAGACAACGAATCATCCCAAATTTAGGAGATGGACTTTGGGAGCAGGATATATTAACTTTTCCCCTTTTCCTTTTTTTTGTGAGTGTAGATGTGTATGCTTCTGGGTGAGATTTTGTCTGTATAGCTTTGCTCTCACCCTTAGTCCTAGGGTTAGGTCCGTCCGTTTTTTTTTTTTTTTTTTTTTTTTTGGCTTAAAAATTTTTTTTCCCTAATAAATGTTTTCTTAATAATTTTTTCCTTATTTTCTATTTTTAAAAAAATTTTTAATAAGGTTTTTCATATTTTTTATTTTAAAAAATTAAAAAAATTTTTTTCTTAATAAATTTTTTCTAAATAATTTTTTTCTTATTTTTAGTATAAAAAATTAATAAATCTATTTTTAAAAATTAAAAAAAAATTTTTTTTCTTAATAAATTTACTCTTAATAATTTTTTTTCTTATTTTTTATTATAATTGCTTTATTTTATTTTATTTTATCCTCTTTTTTTCTTTCTTTCCATTTTTTCTCCCTTTTATTCTGAGCCGTGTGGATGAAAGGCTCTTGGTGCTCCAGCCAGGCATCAGGGCTGTGCCTCTGAGGTGGGAGAGCCAACTTCAGGACACTGGTCCACAAGAGACCTCCCAGCTCCACGTAATACCAAACGGCGAAAATCTCTCACAGATCTCCATCTCAACATCAAGACCCAGCTTCACTCAACGACCAGCAAGCTACAGTGCTGGACACCCTATGCCAAACAACTAGCAAGAGAGGAACACAGCCCCATCCATTAACAGAGAGGCTGCCTAAAATCATAATAAGGCCACAGACACCCCAAAACACACCACCAGACGTGGACGAACCCACCAGAAAGACAACATCCAGCCTCATCCACCAGAACACAGGCACTAGTTCCCTCCACCAGGAAACCTACACAACCCACTGAACCAACCTTAGCCACTGGGGACAGATACCAAAAACAACGGGAACTACGAACCTGCAGCCTGTGAAAAGGAGACCCCAAACACAGTAAGATAAGCAAAATGAGAAGACAGAAAAACACACAGCAGATGAAGGAGCAGGGTCAAAACACACCAGACCTAACAAATGAAGAGGAAATAGGTAGTCTACCTGAAAAAGAATTCAGAATAATGATAGTAAGGATGATCCAAAGTCTTGGAAATAGAATAGACAAAATGCAAGAAACATTTAACAAGGACGTAGAAGAACTAAAGAGGAACCAAGAAACGATGACAAGCACAATAAATGAAATTAAAAATACTCTAGATGGGATCAATAGCAGAATAACTGAGGCAGAAGAACGGATAAGTGACCTGGAAGATAAAATGGTGGAAATAACTACTGCAGACCAGAATAAAGAAAAAAGAATGAAAAGAACTGAGGACAGTCTCAGAGACCTCTGGGACAACATTAAACGCACCAACATTCGAATTATAGGGGTCCCAGAAGAAGAAGAGAAAAAGAAAGGGACTGAGAAAATATTTGAAGAGATTATAGTTGAAAACTTCCCTAATATGGGAAAGGAAATAGTTAATCAAGTCCTGGAAGCACAGAGAGTCCCATACAGGATAAATCCAAGGAGAAACACACCAAGACACATATTAATCAAACTATCAAAAATTAAATATAAAGAAAACATATTAAAAGCAGCAAGGGAAAAACAACAGATAACACACAAGGGCATCCCCATAAGGTTAACAGCTGATCTTTCAGCAGAAACGCTGCAAGCCAGAAGGGAGTGGCAGGATATACTTAAAGTGATGAAGGAGAAAAACCTACAACCAAGATTACTCTACCCAGCAAGGATCTCATTCAGATTTGATGGAGAAATTAAAACCTTTACAGACAAGCAAAAGCTGAGAGAGTTCAGCACCACCAAACCAGCTTTACAACAAATGCTAAAGGAACTTCTCTAGGCAAGAAACACAAGAGAAGGAAAACACCTACAATAACAAACCCAAAACATTTAAGAAAATGGGAATAGGAACATACATATCGATAATTACCTTAAATGTAAATGGATTAAATGCTCCCACCAAAAGACACAGACTGGCTGAATGGATACAAAAACAAGACCCATATATATGCTGTCTACAAGAGACCCACTTCAGACCTAGAGACACATACAGACTGAAAGTGAGGGGATGGAAAAAGATATTCCATGCAAATGGAAATCAAAAGAAAGCTGGAGTAGCAATTCTCATATCAGACAAAATAGACTTTAAAATAAAGACAATTACAAGAGACAAAGATGGACACTATATAATGATCAAGGGATCGATCCAAGAGGAAGGTATAACAATTGTAAATATTTATGCACCCAACATAGGAGCACCTCAATACATAAGGCAAATACTAACAGCCATAAAAGGAGAAATCGACAGTAACACAATCATAGTAGGGGACTTTAACACCCCACTTTCACCAATGGACAGATCATCCAAAATGAAAATAAATAAGGAAACACAAGCTTTAAATGATACATTAAACAAGATGGACTTAATTGATATTTATAGGACATTCCACCCAAAAACAACAGAATACACATTTTTCTCAAGTGCTCATGGAACATTCTCCAGGATAGATCATATCTTGGGTCACAAATCAAGCCTTGGTAAATTTTAAAAAATTGAAATCGTATCAAGTATCTTTTCCGACCACAACGCTATGAGACTAGATATCAATTACAGGAAAAGATCTGTAAAAAATACAAACACATGGAGGCTACACAATACACTACTTAATAACGAAGTGATCACTGAAGAAATCAAAGGGGAAATCAAAAAATACCTAGAAACAAATGACAATGGAGACACGACGATCCAAAACCTATGGGATGCAGCAAAAGCAGTTCTAAGAGGGAAGTTTATAGCAATACAAGCCTACATCAAGAAACAGGAAACATCTCGAATAAACAACCTAACCTTGCACCTAAAGCAATTAGAGAAAGAAGAACAAAAAAACCCCAAAGCTAGCAGAAGGAAAGAAATCATAAAGATCAGATCAGAAATAAATGAAAAAGAAATGAAGGAAACAATAGCAAAAATCAATGAAACTAAAAGCTGGTTCTTTGAGAAGATAAACAAAATTGATAAACCATTAGCCAGACTCATCAAGAGAAAAAAGGAGAAGACTCAAATCAATAGAATTAGAAATGAAAGTGGAGAAGTAACCACTGACACTGCAGAAATACAAACGATCATAAGAGATTACTACAAGCAACTCTATGCTAATAAAATGGACAACCTGGAAGAAATGGACAGATTCTTAGAAATGCACAACCTGCCGAGACTGAACCAGGAAGAAATAGAAAATATGAACAGACCAATCACAAGCACTGAAATTGAAACTGTGATTAAAAATCTTCCAACACACAAAAGCCCAGGACCAGATGGCTTCACAGGCGAATTCTATCAAACATTTAGAGAAGAGCTAACACCTATCCTTCTCAAACTCTTCCAAAATATTGCAGAGGGAGGAACACTCCCCAACTCATTCTACGAGGCCACCATCACCCTGATACCAAAACCAGGCAAAGATGTCACAAAGAAAGAAAACTACAGGCCAATATCACTGATGAACATAGATGCAAAAATCCTCAACAAAATACTAGCAAACAGAATCCAACAGCACATTAAAAGGATCATACACCATGATCAAGTGGGGTTTATTCCAGGAATGCAAGGATTCTTCAATATACGCAAATCAATCAACGTGATACATCATATTAACAAATTGAAGGAGAAAAACCATATGATCATCTCAATAGATGCAGAGAAAGCTTTCGACAAAATTCAACACCCATTTATGATAAAAGTCCTGCAGAAAGTAGGCATAGAGGGAACTTTCCTCAACATAATAAAGGCCGTATATGACAAACCCACAGCCAACATTGTCCTCAATGGTGAAAAACTGAAACCATTTCCACTAAGATCAGGAACAAGACAAGGTTGCCCACTCTCACCACTATTATTCAACATAGTTTTGGAAGTGTTAGCCACAGCAATCAGAGACGAAAAAGAAATAAAAGGAATCCAAATCGGAAAAGAAGAAGTAAAGCTGTCACTGTTTGCAGATGACATGATACTATACACAGAGAATCCTAAAGATGCTACCAGAAAACTACTAGAGCTAATCAATGAATTTGGTAAAGTAGCAGGATACAAAATTAATGCACAGAAATCTCTTGCATTCCTGTATACTAATGATGAAAAATCTGAAAGTGAAATTAAGAAAACACTCCCGTTTACCATTGCAACAAAAAGAATAAAATACCTAGGAATAAACCTACCTAAGGAGACAAAAGACCTGTATGCAGAAAATTATAGGACACTGATGAAAGAAATTAAAGATGATACAAATAGATGGAGAGATATACCATGTTCTTGGATTGGAAGAATAAACATTGAAAATGACTCTGCTACCCAAAGCAATCTACAGATTCAATGCAATCCCTATCAAACTACCACTGGCATTTTTCACAGAACTAGAACAAAAAATTTCACAATTTGTATGGAAACACAAAAGACCCCGAATAGCCAAAGCAATCTTGAGAACGAAAAATGGAGCTGGAGGAATCAGGCTCCCTGACTTCAGACTATATTACAAAGCTACAGTAATCAAGACAGTTTGGTACTGGCACAAAAACAGAAATATAGATCAATGGAACAGGATAGAAAGCCCAGAGATAAGCCCACGCACATATGGTCACCTTATCTTTGATAAAGGAGGCAAGCATATACAGTGGAGAAAAGACAGCCTCTTCAATAAGTGGTGTTGGGAAAATTGGACAGGTACATGTAAAAGTATGAAATTAGAACACTCCCTAACACCATACACAAAAATAAACTCAAAATGGATTAAAGACCTAAGTGTAAGGCCAGACACTATCAAACTCTTAGAGGAAAACATAGGCAGAACACTGTATGACATAAGTCACAGCAAGATCCTTTTTGACCCAGGTCCTAGAGAAATGGAAATAAAAACACAAATAAACAAATGGGACCTAATGAAACTTAAAAGCTTTTGCACAGCAAAGGAAACCATAAACAAGACCAAAAGACAACCCTCAGAATGGGAGAAAATATTTGCAAATGAAGCAACGGACAAAGGATTAATCTCCAAGATTTACAAACAGCTCATGCAGCTCAATAACAGAAAAACAAACAACCCAATCCAAAAATGGGCAGAAGACCTAAATAGACATTTCTCCAAAGAAGAGATACAGATTGCCAACAGACACATGAAAGAATGCTCAACATCATTAATCATTAGAGAAATGCAAATCAAAACTACAATGAGGTATCATCTCACACCGGTCAGAATGGCCATCATCAAAAAATCTAGAAACAATAAATGCTGGAGAGGGTGTGGAGAAAAGGGAACACTCTTGCACTGTTGGTGGGAATGTAAATTGATACAGCCACTATGGAGAACAGTATGGAGGTTCCTTAAAAAACTAAAAATAGAACTACCATATGACCCAGCAATCCCACTACTGGGCATATACCCTGAGAAAACCATAATTCAGAAAGAGTCATGTACCAAAATATTCATTGCAGCTCTGTTTACAATAGCCAGGACATGGAAGCAACCTAGGTGTCCATCATCGGATGAATGGATAAAGAAGATGTGGCACATATATACAATGGAATATTACTCAGCCATAAAAAGAAATGAAATGGAGGTGTTTGTAATGAGGTGGATGGAGTTAGAGTCTGTCATACAGAGTGAAGTAAGTCAGAAAGAGAAAAACAAATACAGTATGCTAACACATATATATGGAATCTAAGGGAAAAAAAAAAAAAAAAGAGGTCATGAAGAACCTAGTGGCAAGATGGGAATAAAGACACAGACCTACTAGAGAATGGACTTGAGGATATGGGGAGGGGGAGGGGTGAGATGTGACAGGGTGAGAGAGTGTCATGGACATATATACACTACCAAATGTAAAATAGATAACTAGTGGGAAGCAGCCGCATAGCATAGGGAGATCAGCTCGGTGCTTTGTGACCACCTAGAGGGGTGGGATAGGGAGGGTGGGAAGGAGGGAGATGCAAGAGGGAAGAGATATGGCAACATATGTATATGTGTAACTGATTCACTTTGTTGTAAAGCAGAAGCTAGCACACCATTGTAAAGCAATTATACTTCAATAAAGATGTTTAAAAAAAAAAAAAAAAAAATGAAAACCTGGGCACTGAAGAAATGACCAGAAGGAAGAACACTAAGTTAATACTAGTTGATGCTAGGTTATGGGAATATGATATATATACATATACAGTCGCCGCTTGGTACCTGCGGGGGATTGGTTCCAGGACCTGCTGTGGATGCCAAAATCCAAGGATGTTCAAGTCCCTTATATGATGTCATAGTATTTGCATATAACCTATGCACATCCTCCTGTATACTTTAAATCATCTCTAGATTGCTGATAATACCTAATACAATGTAAATACTATGTAAATAGTTGCCTGGAGCCTGGCAAATTCAAGTTTTTCTTTTTGGAACTTTCTGGAATTATTTTCCCTGAATATTTTCCATCCACAGTTGGTTGAATCTGTGGATGGAGAACCTATGGATATGGAGGGCTCTCTCTATATATATACACATATACATATATATATACACACACACACACATATATATGCACATATATATGTATACATATATAAAAATATAGGATTACAATATGATATGATATGATATAATGATATAATGATATGATATGATATGATATGATATGATATGATATGATATGATATACGGAGAAAGGGAGAAGCATTCCCCACCACCCAGGAGCTGGCCTTGCACTCACAGCTAGGCTTTGCTCTTCTCCTGTTGAATATAAACAATTTCATGAACAGTAACATTGTAACAGGGAGGAGCCAAATCTGGCTGCATGTTGGATCAGTTTCTTTTACTATAACCTTTGCTTCCCAGTTGCTTTTGTTCACTAAAAGGATACTATCTATACATAATGGCCTGCCTCGGGAGACCCTGCCCCTCTGCCTGAATGTTAAACCAAAGTTCCTTTGTTCAGGGAAACATCTGGACCCTGTCCCCCTGTGGATGGCTGCAAGAAACAAGAAATTAACACATCCCCTCCCCGAGGCTGGCCATTCCGGGGGATATTTGCAAATCTTATGGGCTTTTTATTTTACTTCCTCATCTCCTCCCCTTCTCTGTGCTGTAAAAGAAACTGGCATACAAACCCCGACAAGATAGTTATTTTGAGACTGTAGTGTGCCATCTTCTTGCTCTGCCGGCTTTCCAAATAGAGTCCTATTACCTGCCTCAACACCTCGTCTCTGATTTATTGGCCTGTCATGCGGGAGCAGAGTGAGCTTGGACTTGGTAACAACATCAGACAAGGCCGCTCTGTGACAGTGATGGACCAAGGCAGAAATATGACCACTCCTTAATCATGTCTGAACCCAGGCAAAACATGACCGTTGTCCAAACCACAGAAATGACCAAACATCTCCCTCTCCTGGCTAATATGAGTGGCTGCTGCTTGTTTACCAATTACAGCTTTAGCATCTCTCTAGTATGCCCTCCTTCTAGATAAAATTTCTTGAAATATTCAGTCACAGAAGTGGCCCTGCTTCCTAATAGCACCCAATCTAGAGCAAACCCTGGCTTCCTTAAACCCTCCCCAGATCACAGAACACAAGCCCATATCCTGTAGGTACTTTCTAACAACCTCCTCTTGAGATGGCCATGGTTCCCCATAGTGTGCACTGCTCCTTGCTGCTGGGGAGTGCTGAATGTGTGTGTGTGTGTGTGTGTGCATGTGTGTGTGTGCATGCGTGTGTGTGTGTGTGCGTGTGATAGGTAGATGGACAGAAAGAAATATATAAATGTTCATATAAATGTGTCTCACACACATACAGTTTTTTCCTACATGATTTGGTCTTAATTTTAAACTCTTCACTTAACATTAAAATGGAGCCTTGGTTGGACCTCTGAAAAACAGTAAAATCTCATTCATTGAAAGAGCCATAATTCACAGTACATGAGTACAGACAGCCGAAGTTTACCTTTGCCCCAACTATTAAAAAAAAAATGAGTAAGCTATGAAAATTAATCATCTGAATATAAATGGCTGGAGACAGTTCAACTAGTTTGGAAGGAGCATCATTTGCATGCAATTATGCACTAATTACCTTACCTATTCATTAGCAAAGGTCAAGGTTAACCTCTACTTAGTTATATCCTGTTAGGCATTAGTTAAGTTTACTGTTTTACTTGAAGATAACTTATTCTTAAACAGTCTATGAATTGGACGTTTTACTATTGTAGGGGGCCTTCATCTACTAATTATTCAGAAACAGTGAGACCAACTGCCTTCGGGGTTCTTCAGTTGATTTGTGGGGCAAAGGCCTGTGAATCAAAACAGTTATTCAGGCCATTTTGGCAGACAAGTAATTTGATAATGATGGTGATATTTCTTCACCATTCAGAGCTGAGCCCCGCCTCTCAGTCCTCTCTAATCCACGGTTTCTCAAACTTGCATTGTAGACATTTGGGGCTGGATAATTGTCTGGGGGTTGGGGAAGTCTGTCCCATGCATGATAGGATGTTTAGCAGCATCCGTGCTTTCTACCAACTAGATGTCAGTAGCACCTCTCTTCCCCACCCGGCCCTCACGTAACAATCAAAATTGTCTCCAGACTTTGGCAAATGTTCCTGGGGGGCAAAATCATCCAGCTGAAAATCAATGTTTTAAGCCCAGAGTCTTGCTAAATGGTTTGCACTTCTAATCGCTTTCACCTCTGCTCCCCACTCACTTAAAATAGACAATGGAGAGTCATCTGTAGTCTTGACCCTGGCCTACTGCTGCCTCCACATAGGTGAAAGTGCTACATAAAACCAAGGCACAGCTGGAAGACTGAGGCTCAGAACAAACCCCCAATCAGCCTCCTGCAATGGAGGAGGGTTCCCAGGCATCTCTCTGTCACCGGCCCCTTGGCCTTTGAGGGGTTTTCAGAGGTGACCATTGCTTAACTCCCTTTACCCTACAATTGTAGGAGGGAGCCCTTGCCTCCCAGCTAAGTGCTAAGTACTGGGCACCTACTCTGTGTTGGCCCTGGGTTAAAGAGAAGGCTAAGGTGACAACGAACAGACAATCCCAATACAGTTTGACCAGGGATCTGAGAGAGGAAAACCCAAGGAGGCTGTGGGATCCCCAAGAAGGGTGCCTGGCCCAGGGAAGGGGCCCCAGAGAAGGTGACATTTATTGCTGTTATGAAAAAAGAATGGGAATTAGCAAGACAAAGGCTAGGCTGGGCTGGGCTGGGCTAAGCTAAGGCCAGAGAGGGGTCTAGAGCAGATGGTTGAGATAGCATGGTCTGTGTGTGGAGGGCAGTAGTTACCCCAGGTTGCTGAATATTTCCCCAGCTTCAGGAGGGAAGAAATAAGAGATGAGGGCAGAGTGGTAGGCAGGAGCCTGCTCACAAAGGGCCTCGTGTGCCAAGCTAAGAGGGGCATTCTTTATCCTGAAGGGTTGCAGGTCTTGAAACACCCCAAGAAACACCTGGCAGACTTGTTAAAATGCAGATTGCCTGCTCCTGCTCTCAAATTTGCTGATTCACTTGGTCTGAACTTGAGGCCCAGGCATCTATATTTTCTTCTTTAGACTGTTAGTATGGTGGATTACATTGGTTGCTTTTCAAATTAGATTCTGCCTTACGTTACATTATCAGATAACTCCACTTGGCTGTGGCATATTCTTCTTTTTCTATGTTGCTGAATTCTGTTTACTAATACTTTATTGAAAATTGTTGCATCTATATTCATGAGGAATACCGGTCTGTAGTTTGATTGACTGATTTTTGGACCATCTTTATCTGGTTTTGTTATCAGGCCGATGCTGGCCTCATAAAATGAGTTGAGAAGTGTTCCTTTCTCTTCTGTTTTCTGAAAGAAATTAGGTAGAACTGGTGTTATTTCTCCTTTAAATGTTTGGTAGAATTCACCAAGGAAGCCATCTGGGACTGGGCTATTCTTGGTGGAATGTTTTAAATTAGTAATTTAATTTCTTTAATAATTATAGAACTATTCAGGCTATTTAATTCTTCTTGGGTGAGTTTGAGCGGTTTGTGATTTTCAAGGAACTGGAACATTTCATCTGAATTGTCAAATTTATGATAGAATTCTTGGAGGTATTCCCTTATTATTCCTATCATGTCTGCAGTGTCTGTATTGGTATCCCGTTTCATTCCTGATATTAGTAATTTGTCTACTTTCTTTTTCTTTGTCAGTCTTACTAGAGGTCTGTCATTTTCATTGATCTTTTCAAAGAATCTGCTTTTGTTATCATTGCTTTTTTTCTGTTGTTTTTTTTCAATTTCATTTTTTATTTCCTTATTTCGCTTGCTTTGGGTTATTTTGCTCTTCTTTTTGTAGTTTCTTGAGGAGGAAGATTAGATCATTGATTTGAGACCTTTCTTCTTTTCTTATATAAGAATGTGATGTTGTAAGTTTCCCTCTCAGCACTGCTTTAGCTGCATCCCACAATTTTTGATATGTTGTACTTTCATTTTCATTCAGTTCAAAATATTTTCTAATTTTCCTTGAATCTTATTCTCTGACCCATGGATTACTCAGAAATCTGTTGTTTAGTTTCCAAGTATTTAGAAATTTTCCTCTTATCTTTCTGTTATTGATTTCTAGTTTGATTCCATTGTCATCAGGGAACTTACTCTGTATGATTTAAATTCTTTTAAATTTACTGAGGTTTATTTATAACACAAGATACAACCCATCGTGGTGCATGGTCTATGTACACTAGAAAAAAATGTGTATTTTGCGGGAGTGGGTGGAATGTTCTATATATGTCAACTAGATCAAGTTGGTTGATGATGTTGAATTCTTCTATACCCTTGCTGATTTTGTCTCAGGCATCAACATTTTAAACCAGATTTGGGGAAATGAAATGCAGCCCTCACTTAAGACCCACTGCTCTGGGGACTGAGTAGAGGATGTTGAAAATCTGATTTAAGGGCACCAGGAAAAAGGACTCCCTGACCGCAAGTCTCTCCCACACAAGTGCAGAATGTAATGGTTTCACTGACCTAAAGCTCCATGTTCCCTGGGACGAAGCACTTGGGATTAGATACATTTAGCTGATTAAGTCTTTTCCACCCACAGAGCAGGATGTAGAGATTGGCTGGCCCCTAAGAGAGTATTGACTGGGGGAAGGGAGCACAAGCAGGGGCAGCATTACACTGGAGTTTCTATTATAATTGTTCCTATTACAGCTTTGCCTAAGGCCTGCGCCCTGGCTCTGTGGGCCTGGAGGAGCCTGGTGGGAAGGCCCTCAGAATGCTGGCAGCTCCCATAGGGCAGGTGGGAATGAAGGAAACCTAGATGTTCCTCAACTGGCCTGGCCTGGCCTGGGCCTCCACCCCAGGATGGTCCTGCCCAGCCCAATGCCCATGCTTATCTGAGCACAGTTCTCTGGGGTGCGGGTAGCCTGGAAATTCAAAGCCAAAGGATCAAAGATAGCACCTTCCTTCCTTTCTTCCCTGGGGCAGCACAAGTAAGGGCCACGATTTCCTCCTAGCATGTACTGTTTGCTTGTTCCAGCCCCAAGGAGCACACTGCCCTCTACTCCTCTCTGAGCATGGGCCCCACAAGCCCCCAGCCCCACACCCCCAACTGCAGTTTTCCCTGGGAGCAGCAAGGTGGGGGCAACAGTCTGAGAAATTGTAAGGGGGTGCATGGAGAACCCCAACTTTTAGCCAGATCTCTCCACTCCTCCTCTCCCTTCCTCCTCCCAAAGTATGGCTGGAACAAAGATATGGGCTCCCAAGGAGCCAGGTACAGGAAGGGGAGGTGGAGACCAGAAGAGAAAGCAATCAAAGGTAGTGGTTCTTAACCATCAATGGGTCCCAGAGTCTTTTGAAAATTTGATAAAATAGTTTTGGACTTTCTTCCCAGAAAAAAAAATGCCCCTGGGATGGACCCACAGTTATGCCTTCAGTTTTGGGGTGTTTGCAGCTACCTAAGGAGTAATCCTTGGGCCCCACTCTAAGATCTTCTGGATTAGAGGAAGTGGCAACCTGTATGTCCCTCTTCCCCTTCAGGGGGCAGAAAGCTTCCTTTCTCTCTGACCCCCCAAGGCATTCTCCTCTCCATCTTCTTGAGTAGCCAAGATGTTATATCCAATGACAAAAGACAATAGGCAGAGTCTTAAGGGACTCCAAATAGCTAAAACAATCTTGAAAAAGAAAAACAAAACTGGAAGACATACGTCCTGATTTCAAAACGTATTAAAAAGTTACAGTAATTAAAACAGTGTGGTATTGGCATAAACACTAATGGAATAAAATAGAGAGTTCAAAAATAAACCCTTGCATATAGGATTTTTGACAAGGGTGCCAAAACCATTCAATGGGGGAAAGGACAATCTTTTCAACTAATAGTGCTGAATAGTGCTGGGAAACTGGGTATCCACCTGCAAAAGAATGAAGTTGGACCCTTACCTAGCACCATATACAAAAATTAACTCAAAACAGATCAAGGACCTAAATGTAAGACCTAAAACAATAAGACTCTTAGAAGAAAGCATAAGACAAATGTTTCATCACATTGGATTTGGCAATGATTTCTTGGATATGACACCAAAGGCACAGATAATAAAAGAAAAAAAAGACAAACTGTGTTTCATGAAATTTTAAAAATTTTGTGCATCAAAAGACACTATCAATAGAGTAAAAAGGAAACCCACAGAATGGGAGAAAATATTTGCAAATCATATATCTGATAAGGGGTTAATATCCAGAATATATAGAGAACTCCTAAAATTCAACAAAAAGAAACCCAGTTCAAAAATGGGCAGAAGATCTAAACAGACATTTTTCCAAAGAAGACATACAGATGGCCAACAGGCACATGAAAAGATGCTCAACATCACTAATCATCAGGGAAACGCAAATCAGAACCACAATGAGATAGCACCTTACACCTCTCAGAATGGCTATCACCAAAAACAAAACAAAACAAAAAAAAACACAGAAAGCAGTTTTGGTGAGGATGTGGAGAAATTGGATCCCTTGTGCACTGTTGGTGGGAATGTAAAATGGTACAGCCACTGTGGAGAACAGTACAATAGTTCCTCAAAAAATTAAAAATAAGAACTACCATATGATCCAGCAATTCTACTTTTGGTATATACCCAAAATAATTGAAAGCAGGATCTTGAAGAGATACTTGTATACCCATGTTCATAGCAGCATTATTCACAATAGCTAAAACATGGAAACAACCCATATGTCCATTGATGGATGAAGGGATAAGAAAATTGTGGTATATACATACAATGGAATATCTTTCAAACATTTTTTTTAAAAAGGAAATTCTGCAAGGTGCTACAACATGGATAAACCTTGAGAACATTATACTAAGTGAAATAAGCCAATCATAAAAAGATAAATACTGTATGATTCCACTTATATGAGGTACTTAGAGTAGTCAAATTCATAAAGAAAGAAAATAGAATGGTGGTTGTCAGGGACTTGGGGAAGGGGAGAATTGGGAGTTATTGCTTAATGGATATAGAGTTTCAGTTTTACAAGATGAAAAGAGTTCTGGCGATAAATGGTGGTGATGGTTGCACAACAGTGTGAATGTATTTAATACCACTGAACTATGCACTTAAAAATGGTCAAGATGGTAAATTTTATGTTGTGCATTTTACCACAATTTTTTTAAAGACAGTAGGCAGACAGGAAGGCCATAGCTAGCTATTCACCTAGCATTTGATCATGAAAGAATGATTCTCTCTCTCTTAGTTTCATGTCCTTCAGCCCACTTTTGATCTCATTGATTTGTACTTCCAGTCCTTAGCCATTTGGGTTTTAGCCATTTGAGTTGTTTCCAGGATGCAAAATCCATTGATTTTCTAGGTATCACTATGTCTGGATATAGATGATGATGCCTAGGATATCTTCCATGACTTCAGATTTGTGCAAAGTAAGATATAAGGAGTAAGTTACAAGGGTGAAAGGATGCTACACACTTGAAGTTGGTCACAGTACCAAAGGAACTTAGAAAACGTACTATATAAGGCTTGAGAGATGAGGGGAGGAAAAAAAAGGGTTTGGTGGGGGCTCTGAATCCCTGTTAAAGTAACTTCTATTTACCCCACAGGGGCAATGTAATAACCCCAAGATCAAAATGCATCTTGCATCATTTTACGATGTCACTTACTTTAACTCTTTAACTAATGCATCTCAGGCTCTCTCAAACCAAGAACATTCTTTGTTTTATCAGGCAAGAGGAACAAAAAAATTGACTTGGCTCTCCTGCTCCATCTCACCTCTCAGCCCAGTGAGCATTTTCTCGGGGAACATTCCAAGGATTGTGGCTAAGTGAGAACAAAGGCCTGATCTGCATTTCTCTCTTCCCTTTGCCGTGTTCAGATCATTCAGTAACTATTATCCTAGACATGAGGCTCCTGCTCAGGCCCAGACAAATACAAGTAGTTGTACCCAAGGAGCTCTACCTCCTGGGGCTTGGAGGTACCTCTGAAGGTGACAAAAGAATCCATCTCCCTGAAGATTCATTGGGTATCTCATCAGATTCCTGCCTGTGTATATATATTTCCACCACATGCTGACTTCTGTGCTCTAGTGGCCCTGAAGGATAAACAAAGACTGTGGTCAAGTTGGGGGAAGCAGTTGGATACTGTGATGCCCTGGAATGTTTGGGACATATACCTTGCACCTTAGGATACTGGCCTCAGACCCTGGAGCCAGATAAGGGCTCAGTTTCACAGAGTGCAGTAAATGAAACGATTTCAGGACAAGAGCTGAAATGCCACCCTGCATCTCACTCAGCGATGCAGTTTTTCTTTTTAAAAAACTTACATTTTCATTTGCTTTTGAAATTGTGAGGGTATTTCTATGGTTGAAAACTCAAAAGGTACAAAAGGGCATCCAGGGAGAAGCCTCCCTCCCACGTCTGTCCCACTCAGGGTCCCTCACCTGAGGCAAGCACTAGGACCAGTTTCTTCTATGTCCTTCCATTGACACTTTGCTTCATTCTTTATTACCTCCTCTCCAAGTTCAGATTGGGAATTTTTTCCCAGCATTTCTAGTTTGTTCCTGCAAACACGGAAGGGCTTGCTCTTCACTCGTAATCAGAGGTCGCAAAACAAGTCTTTCCTTTGCAAAGCACCGCTCTGCATGGCTTGCTACTGCTTGGACTGCATTTTAAGCACTTCGATTCTCTTCCACAAGAACTAATGCTTTGTACCCTGCTCTAGGCCCTGTGAAGGACCCCAAGATGAGTAAAGCCTTTGTCCTGATCCGAGGGAACTTCTTTGTTAGTTGGGGACACAAGACTACCCATCCAAAATAAATGGTTAGAGCAGATGGGGTGCACTGGAGATTCGTGGGACTGGTTTCTGGAAAGCCTCGAATGCTAGGAAGAGAAGTTTGGCCACAGTATTGTTGGTCTTCAGTAACTTGGTGTTTAAATGTCTTTGGAGTCAGAAAAGATCTAGGCTCGAATGCCAGGTTTGGTGCTTGATCAATTCTCTTAACCTCTCAGAGGCCCAGTTTCTTTCTGTAATATAAGGATAATCATTTGCTACCATGGGCTTGTTTAGAGGATTAGATGAGATGGTGAAGATGCAGCACTTGGCATGCAATGGATACTCAAAAAGTGGATTGATTGTTCTTATTTGTAGGAGTATCTACATGAAACTTGGGCCCACAAGGACTGTGTGTATATGTATGAGTGTGTGTGTGTGTGTGTGTGTGTGTGTAAGAAGTACTGACAGTCAAGTTCATGAGCTCTAAGGAATGTGAGCAGGCACAGGGCCGCGGGAGAGACCAGATGGGGGCCTTACCTGCATGTGGAAGCTGATGCTGAATCCACGGGGTTGAGCTTTCCAGTTGACCACTAGGGCAGGAAATGGGGTGGAGGATCTTTAACAGATTATGAGCACAATCATGACATGGTAAAATTAATGTTCAACGGGGGTCATTTAAGAGCGGTGTGGAGGCTGGTGTGGAAAGAGGCAGGACTAGAGGCAGAGAGTCCAGTAAAGACTGTCATCAAGGTGACAGATTCTGAGGCCTGGTGCCTTGGTGGGTATAGAGGAAAGGGATGAGTTAAGGGTGACCAAAGGGCTTCCAGCCAGGGGACCTGTGATACTGCCTTTAAGAGAAGAAGGAAGGGGGCTCAGTCTGGAGGGAAAAAATAGGGTGGTACGTGCCAGCTCTGCCCTTGGGACAGCAAGACACCAAACCGAAGCAAAACCTTCTACTGAAGTAGGTAGCTTGAGGCTGATTCCTTAGGGGATGCTGAGATAGGGCAGATCACACTGGGCCAGTTCTGCAGTTTTCTGATCCTCCAATGTATTGAGCAGAAGAAATCTGCCTAAAAGGAGAGAGGGAGAAGCAGAACATGTGTCATTAAATGGTCATTTGATATTAGGGGCTGTCTGGATTGCCATGGTGACGAAGATGAGGAACATGATGCTTTTACCATCAATCATATTTTAGGTTTGCGCTCCTTTGTGCTGCCTGGTAACAAAGGTTCTGAGCAGCTCTGTTTGCCTCATAGTCTGAACTAGGTGAGGGATAGACCTGGGGCTGCATCCTGACAGTTTGTGGAGAAGGATTTGGAAGAGCTCAGCTACACCACACTGACCGGTGAGCACTGGCCTGGGGGCAGCCCCATGGTTCCATCATCCCTGGTCTCTCTGGATTGGGAAAGAGAGCGATGCTCTTCATGATACCAACTTTTCAAGTCCTCATTACTCTAGGTACATTCCTAACTCCCCCGTCGTGATGGCCTGAGTGGCATCTTCTCTTGGGCTTGTTGCCTAGAAGATGATGTGGATAAAAGTGCTCAGAGGCACATTACAGGGATGTGACATGAGACCAGAAAGGGCACATATTGTCTGATTCCATTTGTATGAAAGGTCCAGAATAGGCAAATCCATCGAGACGGAAAGTAGATTAGTGGTTGCCAGGGGCTGGGGGAGGAGGGAATAGAGAGTGACTGCCCATGGGTACAGGATTTCCTTTTGGAGTGACAAAATGTTCTGGAATTAGATAGTGGTGATGGTTGAACAACTCTGAACATACTAAAAACCACTGAATTATATACTTTAAAGGAATGAACATTACGAGAGGTGAACTATTTCTCAATCAAGCTGTTATTTCAAAGAAATGATCTTAACCCTGGTGGTCCAGTGGTTAAGACTCCATGCTCCCAATGCAGGGGACCCTGGTTCGATCCCTGGTCAGGGAACTAAGATCCCACGTGCCGCAACGAAGATCTGGCGAGCTGCAACTAAGACCCAGTGCAGCCAAAAAAAAAAGACCAGATAGACGTCTGTATTCACGTCACATACGAAGCCCATAAATATGTATACGCACTGAGGGGTAACTGGATTTTCACTGTCAAATTGCTCTTAAGAGTTGGTATACTATATTAATATTTAGCCGTTGCTTTTATGTTTTCTAAATGCTCCTTTGCTAAAACTAAGAAACCCTAGGGATGGGATAAAGGTGGGTGGGTGGAGGACTGTTTTCTCTGATGATGAGGCTACTGGAAAAAAAAAAAAGGCTTAAACGAAACCTACCAAAACAAAAACAAAGCCCAAGGAACCCCATGAAAGTGATTAGTGTGTACATTTCAAGTAACCTAAGGTTTCATTGGCCTTGGCAATACTGCAGAGGAATCTTGCCATAAGGATAAACTTTGCCCACCCCATCTCCCCTGGATTCTAGGCATGAACATGTTTTTCCTCAACATCTGGCTGACATTTCATTCACCTCCCCATTTTGAATGTGCTATCAAGGGTGTTTTCAATGCCCAGTCAGCATACATCCTCATCCACACTGCAATGAATATTTCCCCTCAGAGCTATATGAAATATAGCTATATGAAATGCAGCTCAGCAAATGTTTATTGAGTGCCTGCCAAGCGCAAGGCACCTAGAAGAACAAGATGGCTCCTCAGGCTCTCTTCTTCCCCGGCTGCACAATCTCTCTCCAGAGCAGCGTCTACTGGATGCCAAAATACTCCAGTGAAAAGGGGGAGGCATGATGACCACGTGCCAAAATCAGGCTTCATTCCTGAGGGCTACTCTTTGTTTCGGTGCACGGGCTCTAGGCACACGGGCTCAGTGGTTGTGGCTCGCGGGCTCCAGAGCGCAGGCGCAGTAGTTGTGGTGCACGGGCTTAGTTGCTCCGCGGCGTGTGGGATCTTCTCAGACCAGGGGTTGAACCCGTGTCCCCTGCATTGGCAGGCGGGTTCTTAACCACTGCGCCACTAGGGAAGTCCCCTTTACGGGTTTTTCTAACGTGGCCATCTTATGGTTTATAGAACCATAGCCAATGAGGTGTATCAACCTAGAAGGGCAGCCAGGAGGGGGTTAACGCTGAGACCAGGCTTGGGAGTCAGTGGGATACTTCCCAGAGACCAAGAAAAAAGGGGCAGGAGGCAACAAGTTGTGACATATTCAGTTACAGGTTGATTTCCACAGAGAAATAAGCTGATGATCTGGGGCAGGAGGTGGTATTTCTGCTTGCCCTGGATTAAGAAGCAAGCCAAGGGAAATGGGGCTTGTTTGGGTGACTGGTTAGAAACTTTTCTTAAGTTCATAATGGTCAAAATAACCCCAGGGGGGTTGACCTTAGATGTTGTCTGTGTTTAGGAGTGTCGGGAACATAAAGACTCCTTTGCCCCCATCAAATACCTCTTTCCCCAGCTTACTGTTACGAAACCAAAACAAAGCAAGATGAAAAGCCCACACACAATCAACAAATCTCAAGATGATAGTAACATTCATGGGGGGGAGGGGCTTACAGTGTGCCAGGCTCTTTGCTAAGAACTTTATTTCCATCCAATATCTCATTTAATCCTCCCACCGACTCTCTGAGGTAGGGGCTATTACCACAGTAATAGCAGATGAGGAAATTGAGGCACCTAGTCTGTGTTCAGAACTCTTCCAGGG
This sequence comes from Eubalaena glacialis, assembly GCF_028564815.1. Taxonomy (NCBI): domain Eukaryota; kingdom Metazoa; phylum Chordata; class Mammalia; order Artiodactyla; family Balaenidae; genus Eubalaena; species Eubalaena glacialis. The sequence goes on from NC_083736.1 coordinate 109,083,982, forward strand.
ACTCTGGGGGGATACCAGATAGTAGATTCCCGAAAATCTGGAATGGTTCTGTGAACAAAAATTGTGTCGGTTGTTTAGGATAAAGTCACTGAAAGGATCTGCAAGAACTGAAGGAGAGCATAGATAGTTTGCGACTGGTAAGATTTCATTTTCTAGCTTGAGGATAAATTTTCGATGTTTAGACTAGACTGTCCCAGAAAAAAACAGAACCATAACTCATCTCTTGTAATTTATGTAGAAGACTGAATGTGCCTTCAGCTGTTTTATCGTGCTTCCTGCAATGACCATCTTTCACTCTCTGGAAAGCAGAGGGGTAGCATGTGACCTCCTGTCTCCGTGCATCTTCAATGCCTGGCTTTGCCTCCAAAATGAAGAAATGGACACCTTCCCTGGGAAAAGAGAATATGTATTTCCAAACATGGAAGGAAGAAGACAAGACGGCACCCGCCCCCAGCCTCCCCCTCCCCTGCCCCGGCCCTAGCCCTGGCCCCTGAGCGGGGTCAAGAGCGGACTGCCCGTGCTTCAAACACTCCGTGTTCTTTCCATGTCTGTGCCTTTGAACAGGCTGTTGTCAAGGCCTCTCACTCTCTTCCCCTTCTCCACAGACAAGTTCGAAATTCAGCTAAGATCCAGCTCAAATACTGTCGCTGCATCTTGTGAACCCCATCACCCGTGCCCCCACATACTTCAGCAGACTGGATTTCCCTCCTGTCCCCCTGTGCACCAAGGAGAGGACGGGGCTATGGCAAGATGCGGTCAATGCATGCAGCGCGGACTCCCCAGCTGGACCCATCTCTTCAACTGTGCACTTTCCCCAAACACACACACACACACACACACACATATCTTACAGAGTACAGTATTGTGGTTACGTGGGTGAGCTCAGGATTCAGACGGCCTGAGTTTGAGTCCCAGCTTTGTCACTAACTAAGTGAATGACCTTCGGAAAATAACTGACCCACTCTGTGACTCAGTCACCTCATCTCTACAATGGGAATAATAACAGTACTTCTCTCACGGAGTCATTTTAAGGATCAAATGCGAGGATATATAGAAAGTGCACAGAGAGCACAGTGCCTGGTATATAGTAATTGCTCAGTCAGTGGTACTTGGTATTATTATTACACAGGGCTTGGCGCCTAAAAGGATGCCAGATACATATCTGAGTGAGTGGTTCACTCAGTAAGGCTTTCGGGGTTTAAATTAGGGATGGGTCAGGGTCAGCTGGGCTACACAAGGAAGCTGCTTCCCCTGACCTCATTAGTCTCTCACTGCACCCTGTTCTTTTCCTTCAGTGTACACACCACAGTTTGTAATTATACATATACTTGTATATTTGTTTGGTGCCAGTCTTTCCCAAGAAACTAAGCTCCATGAGGCCAGGGCCCATGTGTGTTTTCACCACCATTATATCTCCTGTACCTGGAACAGTACCAGGAAGATGGTAGGTGCTCAAGAAATAGTCTTTGAATTAATGAATAAATAAAAGTAGAATTCAGGAGCGATGTGGGATGTAGGTGGCCCCGGAAGATGGTTAAGAATTGAGTAGGTGGGCAAGAAGGCTTCCAAATGGAAGGAAATCCTGAGAAACCTGAGCTTGTATGAGGCACTTGGGGGGAATACAGCCAGTAGCTCCATTTGGCTGGAAGAGCAAGAGACTGTTCCCATAGCTCAGGTCATATACGGGGTAGCAAGATAGGAGATTAGTGGGAGGAGGTAGGGAATGGCATTGAATGCCAGGCCACTCAGGGATTCATTCTGTTGGCTAAGGCTTTGGCCTCTATCAACATGCAAATATTCCTGGGAATAGTATGTATTATCAGCCGAGTACAATTGAGTATAAGTTCATTTACTTACTCTTTGCATTACAGAAAACTTTCCTTAGAGGGGAACGTGATGATACCAGGAGGCCACTAGAAAGAGAAAATAGTGCCCCGAGATGATCCAAAAGCATATGAAGAGGGAGGTGAAGATGAAATTTATCCATCTCCAGTGTTGCCTTGGTCCAGAACCTGAACCTCAAATTATATATAAATCATTTCATTGAAAAATGACTCTTCTTTATAAAAGGTATTGATGGGGAGTAGGAGTGGCCTGTGTGATAAGAGGAGGCTTTTGATCACTGATTCAATCTCTTTACTTGTTATAGGTCTGTTCAACTTTTCTGTTTTTTCTTGAGTCAGTTTTGGTAATATGTGTGTTTCTGAGAGTCTGTCCATTTCATCTAGATTGTCTAATTTATTGCTGTACATTTTCCTGTGTCATTAAAAGTCCTTTGTAAGTATCATTTTTGATAGCTGCATAGTATTCTATTGTATGGCTGTCCCATGTTTTATTTAACCGTTCTCCTAATGGTTCTCCTCAGGTTATTCAGAGCTGAAATGAATGTCTTTGTACAAAATCTCTGTCTGTATTACTAGTTCCTTAGGATAAATCCCTAGACAAGGAGTTTCTGGGACAAAAGCCTGGACTTTTCTTAAGGTTCTTAATGCATCTTGCCAAACTGCCATCCCCAAAGGTCAGACCAATTTGTTGTTCTCATCAGTGCATGCAAGTGCTTTATAATGTTAGGGGTTGTGATTTTTAAAACATCTTTGCCGATTTGATGGGTGAGAAATGCCATCTTATTTTTAGCTGTTATTTTAAAATTTCAAGTGGGGTCAAAATTTGTTAATATTTCATTACATATTTGTATTCCTTCATATGCAATTCATCTATTCAGTTCTTTATCCATTTGTTTGTCTTTGTTCTTTTAGTGTCTTTCTTATTGATTTGCATTGTCTCTTTATCAATTATCTTCAGTATTTATTGCAAGAATTTTCAGGGGGTTTTTGCCTTTAAATTTGTATATGCTGTTTCTTGGTGTCCAGAGGCTTAATTTTTAGGTAGGCATACCAATCAATTTCTTCCTTCATGAGCTCTTCTATCCTATGTGTGCCTAAAAGCACTTCCCCACCCAGGAATCAGATGGGTAATCTCATTTCCTCCCTCTTAAAAATTTATCTTTTATACATGCAGAATTTATTTCAGTGTTTGATGTGATTATTTTTCCCCAAATCGCAAATCATCCCAGCACTGTTTATTGAATAATCCTTCCCTTCCCATTGATTTGTGATCTTTCCTTTACCTTATAAATTCATATATATGTATGCATACATATGTACACACACACACATCTATTTTTGTTTTGTTTTTCTGGGCTGTCTATTCTGTTCCATTGATTTGTCTCTTCTTGCACTGCAATCACACTGTTTTAAATGCTGTGGGGTTCTTTTGGTTGTCTTTTTTGATAAGTATATAACAGTTATTAGAATAGGTTTCTTTTTCAGTTCAAATTTTATAATGTTTACTTATAAAAGAATTCAATGAGAATGATGATGCTACTTTGACAAACAAAATTTTATTTATTTAATTCTGTGGTTTTATAATATGTTTTTGATAGCATTACTCCTCTGACTTGAACTTTTCTTAGCTATTTATATTAGTTTTCTTTTCAGATAAATATTACATTTTGTCAGGAGGGCCGGTTCCTTCCCAGAGCCCACGTAAGTTATACAAATTGGGGGCTGCCTAATTCACCTACTTGGATCATTAAACAGCATCCTCATAATGAACAAAGCAAGAGTCCACATGAGCCAGGCTCCAATTGTGCCTTTAGTTTTCATACCTTCTTTACCTCCTAGAGGGAGAGATCTAAAGAGGGAAGAAGATTTTGGCCACAGTTGCCTGAAGAGCTGAAATGAAAAGGAATAGTTCACCATGCCCACCACTTTCAAAGTCTACTTTTCCCTCTCTCCAAAGTGGAATTACTCTCTCAAGGGACAGATTATTTTTTATTTAATTTACCTTAATTTTATTATCCACATTATGGAATTACACATATAAAAGCTCTTAGATTTGTCTCTGTCTGTGGAGCATGAACCAGTTACTCAGCCTCTCTGAACCTCAGTCCCCTGAACTGTAAAATGGCAGCAAGAACCTCATTATGCAAAATGCCTGGCCCAGAATCTGACTCAGAGCAGGCAATCAGTAAATGGCAGCTAGAGCATAGTTATGAGAGCTAGGAGAGCATATGGGTTAAGACTACAGGCTCCGCCTGCGCTCTAGGGCCCGCGAGACACAACTACTGAAGCCCGTGCGCCTAGAGCCTGTGCTCCGCGACAAGAGAAGCCACTGCAACGAGAAGCCCATGCGCCGCAACGAAGAGTAGCCCCCGCTCGCCACAACTAGAGAAAGCCCGCGCGCAGCAACGAAGACCCAACGCAGCCAAAAATAAATAAATAAATAAATAAATTTATTTAAAAAAAAAAAAAAAGACTACAGGCTCTAGGGCCAGATTTCTTGGGTTTAAATTTTTATCTTTTTAGCACTAACTAATGTTCTGATCTTGGACAAGTTACTAAACCTGAACATGTTTTGGTTTCCTCTTCTGCAAAATGTGGGTAATGAACGTACTGGCTTTACTGGTTGTAAGGAATGAGTTCATTCCAGAAAACACTTAGAACAGTTTCTGGCACATATTAGGCACTCAATTAATGTTAGCTACTCCTGTTGGCAGTGCCCTTGGTAGTGGTCTTACTGTCCTAAACCTAGTTATTTGGCCACTTACACAATCAAGACTGTATTACCTCATAGCACCATCTAGTGCTTATCTGGGGAGACTCCACATCTATCTTTTAAGCAACAGTCATTTGCTTGAGAGAATATTTTAAAGGGAAAAAAAAAAGAAGAACCATTTTTAGGAATACAAAAAAGTTTTTTTGAAATATCTTATCTTGATTTCAATATTTCTCTAGTCTATCTGGGCTTGTATTTATAACTGTCAGAATTGTTGACTGCAAACAACAGCAACAGATTGAATTAAGCAAATTATTGGGCATTTCACAGAATCAACAGGAAGGCAGATGAACCAAGCTAAGGAGATGGGCAGGAAGCCAGGGAGGCTTGGAGTGGGGACCCCAGCTAAGGTCATGCCACAGGACCAGCTTGGCTAGCATGTCACTACTGGCAACAGCTCTGTCCACTGCTTCTAGATACCATCACCACAAATCGTTGCTGCCTCTGGACTCCGCTGATCCCACGTTGGTTGCTGGGCCTCTGCTAGATGCAGTTTCTATGAATAAATTCAAAACTTCCACTTTCTGTATAAATCTCTCAGGATTCAAAGTCTTTGATGAGAGCCTGAGTCCCCTGTTGGTGCCCTAACTGCCCCAAGGCGTATGGATGAAGAGGCAATATGTGCTTCTCTTGGTTTCCGTGGTGGGAGTTGAGGCTTTGCTTTCCAGATCCACAGTGAGGGATTACCTCAAAAAAGAAGAGGGCTTGACCAGCACCACATTATAAATCAGCTATACTCCAATAAAAATTTTTAAAAAAGAAGAAGAAGAGGCCTTGGATAGTGACCTCAGGGAGGGTTGCCAGATAAAATACAGGACACCCAGTTAAATTTGAATTCAGGGAAAAAAAAGAATGCTTTTTTTTTTAGTATAAGTATGCAAATATTGCATACTGAGAGCAAAAACTTAAGACAATCATGCCTAGTTTGGGTGAGGAGGGAGACAAGTACTCTTACTGACTGCCAGTAGGCACATGCACTAGTACACCCAAGTGTATTAGTCACGGGTCTCCAGAGAAACAGAACCAATGTGTATATAAGAGATTTATTATAGGAATTGGCTCACGTGACTATGGAGGCTGAGAAGTCCCACAATCTACCTTCTGCAAACTGGGGACCCAGGACAGCCAGTGGTGTAATTCCAGTCCGAGTCCAAAGGCCTGAGAACCAGGAGCACTGATGGTGTAAATCTCGGTTCAAGGGCAGAAGAAGACCAATGTCCCAGCTCAAGCAGGCAGGGAGGGGTGGGGGTGAGGAGTGAATCCTTCCTTCCTCTGTTTTGTTCTATTCTTCAATGGATTGGATGATGCCCACTGCCTCTGGGGAGGGCAATCTGCTTCGAAGAGTCCACCAATTCAAATTCAATCTCATCCGGAAACACCGTCACAGATACACCCAGAAATAATGTTTAATCTGGGCACCCCTTGGCCCAGTCAAGCTGACACATAAGATCAACCATCACACCAAGTGCATTAAAAATATTCACAACCTCTGACCCAACAATTCTGTTTTTAGAACTCATCCTAGCCTTTGACCCAGAAGTTGAATTTTAAGGAATTTATCCTAAGGAAATGATCAGAAATAGGCAAAATAATTTGTATGCATAGTGCTCATCACGGAGTTATCATTCATAAAGAAAAATTGGAAATAAGCCTAAATATGCAACTAGGAGAATGGTGAAATAAATTATGGTTAATACATATGATGGTATCTTATGCAGTCAGTAAAATTATGTTTATGAAGCATTTTAGCTGTGTGGAAAACTCTGACAAAGGAATGTTCAGAGATAAAAGCAGGGCAGATAATTGCAGATATAACTCACTAGCTATATAATCTTTGGCAGCTTAACCTCTATCTGTTTACTCATCAGTAAAATGGGGATAATATAATGACAGAACATAGAATGGTACCTTGCACACACAAAGTATTAGCTGGTATGTGTGTGTGTGTGTGTGTGTGTCTGTGTGTGTGTGCACACGCACGCACGTGCATTTGAGCAGAGAGAGAGAGAAAGAGAAATGGTGGTCAAGAGAAAGTTGTAATAATGGCGACAACCCAACTCAGTCTTCCTATATCTCAGCAAGTCTCTTGGATGTTGGGAAGCAGTTTATGGTGGCGATGGCAGTGGCTCAGCTTCCCTGGACTGCAGCTACGGGGCTGTGTTCTTGAGGTAAATAGTCCTGGTAGAGGCTTCCTGATGGCCCACTTCCCTGCCTGGGGCAGAGGCACCCCTGGTGGGCATATGTAGCTGCAGCATCCTGGAAGTCATTCCTGCCGCCCTATTCCTCCAACTCTTCTAGTGATTTTGTGAGCACTTATTTCCCTGTGTTGAATTCCTTTTTCAAAATAACTAAACAGTTTCTGTTTCTTACCACTGAACTCTGACTAATACGAGGATGAAATAGAAAGACCTGTTCGGGACATGGAAAGATTCTGATGCCTACTGATGTCAGGTATGCCTAAGCGGATAGAAGAGTCTGAAGTCTGGGATAAGACCAGAGTAAATAGTATGTGAGTCATAAGTCTCTGAATCACATTTTAAGTCGTAGGACTGGATGATGGATGAAATTATCTAGGGAGAGAGTGAGAACAGATGCTGGCCCTGGACATACCTGGTGCACTCCAACATTTAAAAATCTGCTAGGGATTTCCCTGGTGGTCCAGTGGTTAAGACTTCGCCTTCCAGTGCAGAGCTAAGATCCCACATGCCTCGCAGCCAAAAAAAAAAAAAAACCAAAACATAAAAACAGAAGCAATATTGTAACAAATTCAATAAAGACTTTAAAAATGGTTCACATCCACATATATACAATGGACTATTACTCAGCCATAAAAAGAAATGAAATTGAGTTATTTGTAATGAGGTGGATGGACCTAGAGACTGTCATGCAGAGTGAAGTAAGTCAGAAAGAGAAAAACAAATACTATATGCTAACACATATATATGGAATCTAAAAAAAAAAAAGGTTCTGAAGGACCTAGGGGCAGGACAGGAGTAAAGACGCAGATGTAGAGAATGGACTTGAGGACACGGGGAGGGGGAAGGGTAAGCTGGGACGAAGTGAGAGAGTGGCATGGACATATATACACTACCAAATGTAAACTAGATAGCTAGTGGGAAGCAGCTGCATAGCACAGGGAGATCAGCTCGGTGCTTTGTGACCACCTAGAGGGGTGGGATAGGGAGGGTGGGAGGGAGACACAAGAGGGAGGAGATATGGGGATATATGTATACGTATAGCTGATTCACTTTGTTATAAAGCAGAAACTAACACACCATTCTAAGGCAATTATACTCCAATAAAGATGTTAAAAAAAATGGTCCACATCAAAAAAATCTTTTAAAAAAAATCTGGTAAGAGAGGTGGAAATCGTAAAAAGAAAAAAAAAAAAGGCTGAGGAGGAGTAGCCAGTGAGAAAGGAGAAAAACCATTAGAGTATGTGTATCCCAGAAACCAAGTAAGTAAGGAAAGCATCTTGAGGGGCAGAGATCAATTCTGCCAAATGCTGTTGAGAAACTAAGTCAAGGTTACAAAAATGTCCCTGGGATTGGGAGCGTAGACAAGAATGGTTTTGAAGGAGTGATGGGAGCAAAAGCCCAACGGAGTGGGTAGAAGAGAGAATGGGAGGCGAGGGTGTGGAGATGGTGTGTGTGAACAGACAACCCTTGTGAGAAGTTTGGAGATCTAGGGAGCAGATAAATGGGGCAGTAGCTGGAAGGAAGATCTGGGGTCAAGGAAGGGGGTTTTATAAGAGAAGAAACACCAGAGCGTGTTTATTTGCACAGAGGTATGATCAAGTAGAGAGGATGATATGTATATGCAGGAGAGAGGGGGTGGATAACTGTGGGAGCCAAGGTCTTGAGAGTATGTGAGGGAGATGAATTCAGAGTCCAAGGGAAAGGTCCTTGATAGGAGGAAGGACACTGCGCTGCACCAAGCAGGAAAACAGAATGTAGATAGAGATGGGGGCAGTTAGTGGTGGGAAGATGATGGAATTTCCATCTAACTGCTTCTACTTTCTTACTGAAATACAATGCAAGGTCATCTGTGGAGAATGAGAATAGAGAGGGAATATGGGAGGTTTGAGGAGTGGAGGTGGTGTGAGATAGCGCTCCTGGAGAATGAGAGCGGGAGAGAGTGAGAGAGTGGGAGAAGGAGAGTGGCTGTGACTGTAGAACATAACTGTTGGACTGCATTGTCCATTTGTGAATTATAGTCAAAAATTTTCAAGTGAGCCCCTCCCCATTCCCCACCCCCAGGCAGCTGCTGATCTGCTTTCTGCTATTATAGATCAGATTGCATTTTCTGGAGATTTATACTGGTGGAATCATATGTATGCCTTTTTGTCCCAAAATATTTCATATTTTGATGCTATTGCAAATGATAACTTTTTCATTTCAATTTTTGAGTGTTTTTTTAAAATTTTTATTTATTTATATTTATTTTTGGGTGTGTTGGGTCTTTGTTTCTGTGCGAGGGCTTTCTCTAGTTGCGGCAAGCGGGGGCCACTCTTCATCGCGGTGCGCGGGCCTCTCACTGTCGTGGCCTCTCCTGTTGCGGAGCACAAGCTCCAGATGCGCAGGCTCAGTAGTTGTGGCTCACGGGCCTAGCTGCTCCGCGGCATGTGGGATCCTCCCAGACCAGGGCTCGAACCCGTGTCCCCTGCATTGGCAGGCAGATTCTCAATCGCTGCGCCACCAGGGAAGCCCAATTTTTGAGTGTTTGTTGCTATTATATAGAAATAAAATTGAGATTTTTTTTTCATAAATTTATTTATTTTATTTATTTTTGGCTGCGTTGGGTCTTCATTGCTGCACATGGGCTTTCTCTAGTTGCAGCGAGTAGGGGCTACTCTTCGTTGTGGTGCACGGGCTTCTCATTGCGGTGGCTTCTCTTGTTGTGGAGCACCGGCTCTAGGCGTGCAGGCTCAGTAGTTGTGGCGCATGGGCTTAGTTGCTCTGAGGCATGTGGGATCTTCCCGGACCAGGGCTCGAACCCATGTCCCCTGCATTGGCAGGCAGATGCTTAACCACTGTGCCACCAGGGAAGCCCAAAATTGAGATTTATTTGTCAATTTTGTATCCTTCAACCTTGCTAAACTCACTCATAAGTTCTAGGAGCTTATTTGTAGCATCCATTGGATTTTCTATACAAATGATTGTGTCATCTGTGAATAAAAACAGTTTTACTTCTTATTTTCCAAAAAAAATTTTTTCAAGTGAGACCAGCCACTAGAGTATGATGCCTTCTGCTACAATGTCCAGTCGTTTATGTGCAATTAGGGAATAAGGGGACGATTGGGTTTAACCAGAGTTGTGCTTTCAAAAAGGTCTAGTGTGTGATCAAGAGAGAGGGTGGCTGATGGGGGGGGGTGTAGAGGAAAAGGTCGTTGGAGCTGAAGAACATCAAGGAAGTGGGAGGGGAGGTGTGGGATGGGTCAGCCATGTGGATGTTAAAGGCACCGCATAACCTTAGGGAGGACAACTGAGCCTGGAGGAAAAGTCTCTCTCAGTACAATTTACACACCTCCTGCTGCAGGCTTCTGGGAAGTGAAGGGGTCCAGGGCCTAGATCCTGGATACTCTAGGACTCTGCCTCCATGCCCAGTGTGGGGCCAGGCTACGGGGATCTAGCACTCTCCAGGGCTGGCCTGCACTCATGCCCCCCACGCCCGCCCTCAGAGCCCTCCACCCTCAGACAATCCGGCTCTAAGCTCTCAATAACCTAGACTTTTTGAAAACAAATGCCTGTTCACTCTCCTCCTGAGGCAAGTAAAGTCCAGACCTCCATGTCACAGGCCTTGGCCACCCTTTGTGGCAAGATTGAGTAAGGGAGAGAAAAATAAATTTTACTTAGTGATGAAGCTACAGCAGAGAAAAGAGGCAACAGTTAGATTATGCTGCCGCACAGAAAAAAAAAAATCAAAGAAGGAATAATTCCCACATTTTAACACTATATATTTCTGGTTGGTGGTATAGTGGAATCACACCTATACACATGCAGAGGTATGGAGTGTGTGTGTGTGTGTGTGTGTGTGTGTGTGTGTGTCGGTAGACACACACAAGCACAAGGAAATAAAGGGAATTTGTCTTTGACACCTACTGTCTGCCACTTATTTGATGATTCCTCCCATTTTATTGGAGTCTCTTGTCCCAGGGCCACTCCTGCCCCTCTACATTCCCTTAGCTACAGAGGATGCCCGCTGTGTGCTCTGTGAAGCAGAACTCTCCCTGTTTCTATCCCTACTCACCAGTTCTCTTTTAAGTGACAATGGATGCGAATGGGTTAACGAGATTAAAAACAACCTACTGTTGCTTTAGCAAACCACTGAGTTTCCTAGGCAACATAATGCCTGGATGTCTCCTGTTTCTTCCTGTTTCTAAAAGCCCCCATGGAAGGAATGGTGAAAATATTAATCTTGGCTAACACTCAAGTCCCTGCTCTTCCCCCACCCCCACTCCCCACTTTACTCCCCCAGCAGTTGACCTTGCCTCCTGCTTCATGGAAAACATTGAGGCTGTCAGGTGTGAATTCCCTCTGCCTTGAGGTCCCCGCATCTTTCTCGCCCTCCTCTTAAAGGATGACGTACAATCCCTGCCTCCGATCCCTACCCCTGTCCCCTTCCTTGGATTTCATCCTCTTCTGTCTCACCTCCTGCCACAGGGTTGATTAATATCCCCTCTCTTCTGTATTTTTCAACCTCTAAACACCTACTAGCTCTGTGACTACAGCCTGAGTCTATCACAGCTCTCAGAAAAACAAATCAAACCAAGAAATCCAACTGCCCTCTGTCCTCCATCCCCCTCCCTTTAGTCAAGCTTATTGTTTGAGAGCTGGATCTCCTCAATCCTCACATCCCACTCACTCCCTAGGCCCCTGGAACCAGGCTTTGGTCCTTCTCACGCTCCCACACTCACAGGACTGTGGCATAGGTAACCTGGGACTTCCAAGTGGCCTAGTCCAGTTTACTCTTTAGTCTTCATTTTTCTTGATCCCTCTGCAGCACTGTGAACCTCTCCCTCCGGGAAACTGTCTCCCCTCCCTTTGCTTCTGTCAGACCACACTCTCCTAGTCGTCTGTCCATCACTGGGAGTTTGTTTGGGTTTTTAAAAAATATTTATTTACTTACTTATTTATTGATTTATTTATCGTTGCAGCACACAGGGTCTTTTCGTTGTGGCGCGCAGGCTCTCTAGTTGTGGCACACAAGCTCTAGAGCATTGCGGGGTCAGTAGTTGAAGCGCGCAGGCTTAGTTGCTCCGCGGCATGTGGGATCTTAGTTCCCCAACCAGGGATCAAACCCGCGTCCCCTGCATTGGAAGGTGGATTCTTAACCACTGGACCACCAGGGAAGTCCCCCATCACTGGGAGTTTTTAATCTCAATCTCCTTGGTGGGTCCTTCTTCCTCTCCCTCTCCCTAAAATGGCAGTCTTCCCCCAAGATTCTACCTTGGCCCTCATTTTCTTTCTACAACTGGCTAACAACCTATAGATGCCAGGCAAGTAATTTGAATGAGTCACGCGAGGATGGTGGATACGTGACAATGTAGTACATGCTGGAATTCACAAAGAAACCTGCTCTCTCCTTTTTTTTTTTTTTGAAGCAATAGTAACAACCCTCTTCCCCTCTTCTCTATCTTTCACCTTCCATTTTCAATGGAGTCATGGGTACAAAAAAACATTTGACTATCCTCTTTACTATTAAGAAAAACAGAGCAAATATGCTAAAAGACGACTGATATTTGGTCTCGGCATTGGGGATACAGTAGGGAGCAGTGTGCCCTCTGAGGGAGGCAGCTGCCAATCAGCTCTGCCAACTGTTGCCACACAGGGATCTAATGCCACATCGTCCAACTTTTGTTTTTTTAAACATCTTTATTGGAGTATAATTGCTTTACAATGGTGTGTTAGTTTCTGCTTTAGAACAAAGTGGATCAGCTATACATATACATACATCCCCATATCTCTTCCCTCTTGCGTCTCCCTCCCACCCTCCCTCTCCCACCCCTCTAGGTGGTCACAAAGCACCGAGCTGATCTCCCTGTGCTATGCGGCTACTTCCCACTAGCTATTGATTTCACATTCCGTAGTATATATATGTCCATGCCACTCTCTCACTTCGCCCCAGCTAACCCTTCCCCCTCCCGGTGTCTTCAAGTCCATTCTCTACGTCTGCGTCTTTATTCTTGTCCTGCCCCTAGGTTCTTCATGACCTTTTTTTTTTTTTCCTTAGATTCCATATATATGTGTTAGCATACTGTATTTGTTTTTCTCTTTCTGACTTACTTCACTCTGTATGACAGACTCTAGGTCCATCCACCTCACTATAAATAACTCAATTTCGTTTCTTTTTATGGCTGAGTAATATTCCATTGTATATATGTGCCACATCTTCTTTATCCATTCATCTGTCGATGGACATTTAGGTTGCTTCCATGTGCTGGCTATTGTAAATAGACCTGCAATGAACATTTGTGGTACATGACTCTTTTCGAATTATGGTTTTCTCAGGGTATATGCCCAGTAGTCGGATTGCTGGGTCGTATGGTAGTTCTATTTTCAGTTTTTTAAGGAATCTCCAGATCGTCCAACTTTTTAAGAGAAGTCAGAAATACGGGTTTTATGTAAAAATCTTTTGGTTAAGTGTTTACATCTAATACTTTTTAAAGTAACATAAATGCGAGGGTCAAATAAGCATGGATTGGAGCCAGTTCTTGTCACAGGGCCAACAATTTTCAGCCTTGGGTTAGCACACTGTGCACTGAACCTTGGCAGCACCTCTGCCCTATGTTCTCCCTGGTGATCCGATTCAACGCCAGTGATTTATTTCAACTCCCACTCGCAGCCTGATCCCTCCTGCCTTTATCTCTCCAGTCCAGACCCCTAGCCTGAGCTCCAAGCCCCAGTACTCCACTGGCTACATTACTGGATCTCTCCAGCATGTTCCTTCTGCCTGTGCTTTTCTCTTTTTTGTATTTTTAAAAATTTTAAAATTTTATGTTGGAGCATAGTTGATTAACAATGCTGTGTTAGTTTCAGGTGTACAGCAAAGTGATTCACTTATACATATACATGTATCTATTCTTTTTCAAATTCTTTTCCCATTTAGGTTATTACAGAATACTGAGCAGCATTCCCTGTGCTATACAGTAGGTCCTTGTTGGTTATCTATTTTAAATATATCTGCCGGTGCTTTTCAAACATTAATGTGCAGGTGACTCATGTGGGGTCTTGTTAAAATGGAGATTCTGATTCGGTGGGTCTGGGATACTGCCCAAGATCGTGCATTTCTAACAAGCTCCCAGCCAACGCCGCTGGTCCGTGAACCACACTTTAAGACACAGCCCCCATCTGAAGACAAGGTCCTTTCTGCAAGTTTGCTCTCCCCCCGCATGCCTCCTCTTGGTGGATGATAGAGCTTCTGTCCACACACCCAACCAAGGGTTTGGGACATAAATTGGATGTAGAGAGAGTAGGAGAAGTAGAGGAGGAATCCTAAGCTCTGTCCCATCCAACTCCCTAACATCGATCCTATTCATCCCCGCAGGTGTGTCCACACTGTCACAACCTTGATTTACGCCCTTGTGCTCTCCTGCGGCTAGGCTCCTCACTGGTGTCCCTGCTCTAGCATTCGCCCCTCCAGTGCATCCTCAATTGTCCTACCGGTATGATATTTCTAAAAAGTGAAATGATCTCATGGAAAGCCTGGGACAGACTTGTGGGTTTAAATCCCAGCTCTGCCTCTTAACTAACTGTGTGACTTTGGGCAAGTAACTTCACCTCTATGTATATCGGTTTCCTCATCTATAAAAAGAGAATGATAGTAGAACCTAATTCGTTGTGAGATAAATGAGGCAATATTTGTTAAGTGTTTGTAGCACTCAATAAATGCACATTAGCTGCGATGTTGGCCACGTCACTCCTAGCTTCAGTAAAGTTGGAGTGTTGAGGGTAAGGAGGAAGTAGAAAGACATAAAGCAGGAGATAGGTAGGCTGAGGCCAGATCATGGAAGGTTAGAGTCTCAAGTTGGGGTTCCTGGGAAAACAGGCTCCGTGATGGAGGTTAGTGCAAAGGAAATTTATTGGTGAGTGTTCTTGGGTTCTGTGCCTGAATGGTCAGGCCAAGAAGCAGGATCAGGCAGAGGGAGAAGTTGAGCTGAGGTGAGGTCACAATACAGCCTCAGTCACTCCCACAGGGAGTGCCCCACACGCCATCTGCCTCAGAGTGTTTTATGCAAAGCCCAAGAGTTATCCAACCACTAAAAAGGAATGATAATTAGGTAACGAGATAGAGGTGCTAATTATCGCTACAATGGCAAATATATTACAATATATAAATGTATCAAATTAACGTTGCTGTATACCTTAAATTTACACGAGGTTATAAGTCAAATATATTTCAATAAAAAAAGGAGCACAAGCGTTATTCCATACAAAGGGTTTAGAACATTGCCTGGCACATAATAAGTGCTCAATAAGTGCCCAAGTAATGTTAGCTATTACTAAAGATGCAGATTCTCAGACTTTACTTTAGACCTACTGGATCAGAACCTTTGAGGGCTGATCCTAGGAATAGACATTTTATAAGTACCTTCTCCCTTCTCCAGATTATTCTGATCCTCACCGAAGCTTGAGAACCACTGGTTTCCCTAGAAAGCTCATCAATTTCCTTGTCCATCTGGCGAACATTTTCAAGACTCAGCTCAAATGTCACCTCTTGTACAAAACCTTCCTGGATCAGACCTCCCATCCCCCCTTTGCCTACCTCCTTCTTACTGTGTGTAGACCACGATCACAGCATCTATAACACTTTGGCTGTCTGTCTCCCCTTACTAGACAGTGAGCTCCTTCCTTGGGGGCAAAGACTTTGAATCCCCAGCACCTACCACAGCGCCTAGCATGAAATAGGACTTCAAGAGAGGATGTGAAGGGCAGACCCCTTTTGGGTCTCTTTAGAATCTCAGCACCAAGTGCTGCCTACTCTAGTCTCTGAAATTGAAAGTGTGGCATCCATATACTCCTATTACTTAAGACATAGTTGGCAACTTTGGAATTCTTTTTAATTTTATTGACGTATAGTTGATTTGGAATTTTGTATTTATCCCTTAAAAGTTTGAACTTTGTATTGCTTTTTATAATAATAAAAGAAATTTATGCTCACTATATAAAAAAGTAAGCAAAAATTACCCATAATCTCACAACCCAGAGATAACTGTTATTAACTTTTATGTGTATTTCCTTCATATTTTTTTCTGTACATGTATATTTAACATAATGGGTTGCCATATTCAAATCAAGTCCACAAAAGAAAAGGGAGCCCTCCTACACTGTTGGTGGGAATGTAAGTTGGTGCAGCCACTATGGAAAACAGTATGGAGGTTCCTCAGAAAACTAAAAATAAAGCTACGATATGATCCAGCAATCCCACTCCTGGCATATACCTGGACAAAACTATAATTCAAAAAGATACATGCACCCCTATGTTCATAGCAGCACTATTCACAATAGCCAAGACATGGAAACAGCCTAAATGTCCACCGATAGATGAATGGATAAAGAAGATGTGGTACATATATACAATGGAATACTAGTCAGCCATAAAAAAGGACAAAATAATGCCATTTGCACCAACATGGATGCAACTAGAGATTATCATACTAAGTGAAATAAGTCAAAGACAAATACCATATGATATCACTCATATGTGGAATCTAAAATATGACACAAATGAACCTATCTACAAAACAGAAACAGACTCACGGACATGTAGAACAGACTTGTAGTTGCCAAGGGGGAGGGAGGAGGGACAGGGATGGACTGAGAGTTTGAGGTTAGTAGATGCAAACTATTACATTTAAAATGGATAAACAACAAGGTCCTACTGTATAGCACAGGGAACTATACCCAATCTCTTGGGATAAACCATAATGGAAAAGAATATTTAAAAATAATGTATATACGTGTATAACTGAGCCACTTTGCTGTACAGCAGAAATTAGCACAACATTGTAAATCAACTATACTTCAATGAAAAGAAATTTAAAAAAAACAAATCAAGTCCACAAATATTTATCGAGCTCCTACTATATGCCAGCCACTAGTCTACGCACAGGGGATACAGCAGCGAAGGAAATAAACAAAATCTCTGTTCTCATATAACTCACAGTCACTTTGGAGGAGATAGCCAAAAAAGTGAGTAAATGATACTGCGATGGAGAAAAATAAATTTGAGAAGGAAGGAAGGAGAGTTGGGGGAGGGTGTTTTGAGACTTGAAAGCAGTGAGGGAATGATCCATGAGGCTATCTGGGGAAGAACAGTCCAGCAAAAGGAATCATAAGTACGGAGGAATTGGAATATGCCTGATCGTTCAAGGGCCAGCGAGGTGGCCACTGTGGCTGGAGCACAGTGACCAGGGAAGGAAGTGGGAATGAGGTCCTAAAGTCTTAAAGGTAAAGGCAGGGTGGGGCGGTACAAACCCTGCAGGGCCTTTAGGCGGCTGTAAGAACTTTGGGCTTTTATTCTGAGTGAGATGGAGAGCATCTTTGGATAGTTAACATGGTTTCCAGTTCTTTGCTACCATGTATCAGGCTTTGTGATTTTTCTGTACAAATCACTACTCATATCTCTGAGTACTTCCCTAGGAAAAATTTCTAGAAGATAAATTCTTTGGTCACAGGGTACAAATACTTTGAGGCTCTTGTTGCATATTGCCAAGACTGCTTTCTAGAAAGTCTGCACCCACTTACAATGTAATTTATTTTTTTGATCTTTAAAATCAGTTTTTTTAATTGGAGTATATTTGCTTTACACTGCTGTGTTAGTTTCTGCTGTACAGCAAAGTGAATCAGTCATACGTATACATATATCCCCTCCTTTTTGGATTTCCTTCCCATTTAGGTCACCACAGAACACCAAGTAGAGGCCCCTGTGCCGTACAGTAGGTTCTCATTAGTTATCTATTTTATTACAATATAATCTAATTCAACAAATATTTATTGATCACCTATTACATGGCAGACATGAAATACACTGGTGAACAAGATGACTCTTTCATCCTAGCAATTTCACTCTGGCCAGCATTGTGTCAGAGTGCTTGCCAACACCAAGTTCTTAAAAAGCTTCAAGCAACAAAAGGTAGAAAAGAATGCTCCAATAATTTGAATGATGAAAAATATGTTGCTATTACGTTCCTTTGGATTTATTTGATTATGAGTGAGGTTGAATTCCTTCCCACACCTTTTCTAGCTAATCGGCCAATTGTCCTATTTTTCTTTAAGAGTTCTTTAAAACCTTTGAAAATAATTTAAAGGAGGCAAGAAGTCTGGAAACATTAAAAGACTTAACATATATCTTGGGAAATAAGTAGTCCTCAGGTCAAATACATAGGCTTTAGACACTGATTTGAAGAAAAGAATATATATAATGCAACTCTCATGTTCTGGAGAGGGCTTTTTAGTCAGGAGCACCTGGCTTATTTCCAGAGAACTTGAGAATTGCCACTCTGGACGAGACCTTCCCACGGAGTGCTGTGACATGAGCTGGAATGGTAGGAGGCTTGCATTCAACAATCTCAACATCCCAGTGTTTACCTAATAGCCCGCTTTATTGAACATCAAGTCTGCTTTGAAAGCATTTATATTTTCAAGCTGTATCACTTCTTGAGGTTTTCAACGGCACAAATTTTCTAACCTCTGTATGAAGCAGGACTTTAATCCATTAACCCTCCGAGGGTGTACCCTGCTACAGAGGTATAGCAGGAAAGACACTGGACCGTGATAAGTGAAAATTTTAAACCCCCTAGCCCTCCATAAAAACATTTCCCCCCTCTTTTTATTGAGATATAAGTGACATATAACATTGTGTAAGTTTAAGGTGTATGACATATTGACTTGTTACATTCATATTGTTATAGATTGCCACTGTCGTGTTAGCTAAAACCTCTGTCACCTCACATAATTATCATTTCTTCTAGTGGTGGGAACAATTAAGATCTAGTCTCTTAGCACGTTTAACGTTTATTATATGATTTTGTTGTCTACGATCACTGTACTGCATATTAGATCTCCAGGACTTATTTATCTACTAGTTGCAAATATGTGTCCTTAAACATCTCTCCTATTCCCCCACCCCCAGCCCCTGGTAACCATCATTCCACAATCTGTTTTTTTAAGTTTAGTTTTGTTTTGTTATTTTTTTTTTCAGATTCCACATATCAGTGATATCACACAGTACTTGTCTTTCTCTGTCTGACATTTTCCCCACTTTTAATAGCGGTTACCTTTGAGGAGAGAGAACCAGGGGTGAGAAGAGGGGATTTAATTTACCTTTTGTATCTTTCCATAGTTTGAATTTTATAACCTTAAACAAATATGACTTTTAAAACTGTCCAACATGGTTTATCTGGGTGGGAGCTAATGGCTTGTTCTTACTTTTTACTTTGTATCTCTGTTTGTCAGGAATAAAACCCCTGAAGAATCATTTATTATTTTAAAAATTTCCGTAGTTTTGTAAAACAAAATCTGTGTGTGTGTGTCTCATATGTCTGCAGGCATATAGACCAAACTGCTAATGTGTGGGCCGGATTTAAAGATTGTCTGGGGAGCTGGGAGGGGGAGAAACGAGTTTCATTTTTTACTTTATACACTTACATACTGTTTAGGTTTGTTGTAGTGAACATGTATTATAATACACTCTACATTTTTTCAGAGAAGAAATAATAAACCATTTTCCCCCCTGAGGCTACAAGGGACATGTGCTCATTCTGGAAAATGTAGACTAATGTAAAGAAGAAGCTAACAATCACAACAGTTAACATTTGAGCATGTTTCCTTTCAGGCTTCCTTTTATGCATTTTTTTTTTTACATAGTTGAGTTCATGCTGTGTATAGTTTTGTATCCTGTTTTTCTCTCTCAAGATTAAAACACAAGCATTTTCCTGTGTCATGATAATATTTGGATGGCTGCATCATACACCATTTTATGGTTTTGTCACAATCCAAGCGGATTAGTCAGCTATTTCTCAAAGTTGAACATTTACGTTGTTTTCAGTATTTCCATATTACAAATGATTCTTTGATGAGCATCTTAGTAATGAAATCTTCATTTGCATTTCTAAATGTTTCCTTGGGATAGATTCCTAGCGGTGGAATTACTGAACCAAAGAGTAGATTTCCAGAAGTGGGATCAATGGATTGAAAATATTTTTATGGATAACAAAAGGTTATACCAATTTCTACTCCCCCCAACAGTGTACAAGAGTCTAGCGCACAGCTCTCTGGCCAGCATTGTATATCACCCCAACCTTTTTTTGTGTGTGTGTGTCTTTTATCCTTTCTATAGGAAAGTGGTAGGTGACAGTGTCATCTCCATTTTTCATTGCTATTGAGACTGGACATTTTTCATATGCTTATTCACCATTGGTATCCCTTCTTCCGAGAACTCCCTATTTCGATTTTTGCCCATTCATTGACTAGACTCTTAGGTTTTTCTTGTCAGTTGAAATGAGCTCTTAAAAGATATTAACACTTTGTCATATTTGCTGCAAATGTAAATATTTTTCACAAGTTTTTTGGTTTTTTAAATGTCTTGGCCGTACACAGTTTTTTTTTTAAGATAATTAGGTTCTAACTACAGCCGAGTGCCCCCAGTTTCAGCCTGTTTCCCCTTGATTAAATTGAAGAGGTTTGACGAAAGATCTGGAAAGGCCATTTCAGCTAATCCTAAATTTAGATCTGTGAATAAAAGTGTGTGGGCCCGATTTAAAGATTGTTCAGTTCATATGCACTTTTTAAACGATTTAAGAAGATGGGGTGGGGGCAGGGATGGAAGCAGTTTGTGCCAGAAATTTTTCAAATTCTGAGGTAAGAAGCCAGTTCTCTCCAGTCTCCTGCCTGTTGGGAGGGGGAGTAAATTTTGTGCAAGAACTCTTGATGGAAAAGTACTGCTCTGGGCTGCAGATGTGTACATGGCTTGGTTTTAATTATTCTTTCCCCCTTCTCTCTATCCTTGCTTCCGCTCCCCTCCCCCTGCCACCATAAAGAGGGCGGCCAGATTAGGACTCTGAAGGGTATAGACTCTGCTTCCTCCGTAAGGCCGCTCCTGTGCAGCCGGTTAGCACATCAAAGGCCGGATGAAATACCGAGGAAACGAAGGGACCAAACCTAGGATCCTTCCAAACTCCCACCTTCCTCTGGGCTCCAGCACAGGGCTATTTTGACTGCCAAGGATAGCTCGGCCGACTTCAAATAGAAGAACGCTGCCAAACAAAGAAACTTTGGTCATTATTCTGAGCAAGACAAACAAAAACAAACAAACAAACAAAAAAACGCAACAGAATGTTGCTTGCTGATGCAAGAGCAAATCAGTGATTGCAATGAGATTGAGCAAATCAGTGACTGCAAAAGGATTTAGTGTTCCAAAAACGAACCCAAAGCAAATCGGACGATCCGATCTGTTTCCCCAGATATTGGGAGAGCTGTCAGATGAGGCCTGTGCACTGACTTTAGCTATCCCGGGGGTGTCTGCCCCACAGCATCTGATCGGGGGAGGATTGGAGAAAGGTCGTCAAGGGCAGCGAATGGGGATTCCCAAGGTGAAAATGGGTAGTCTGGGTCTCTAGGGTGGGAAAGGAGCTCAAGGAGTGAGTTTCCCGTCTCCTAAGAGAGCTTCGTGGTCCCGAGGGTTGGCCGGGGAAAGATGAGTCTTCGGATTGGAAGGTGGGGAGAAGCTTAAAGCAGGGGAAATGGAGTCGGAGTGTCTGGCTCGCATCAGGTGGCGGACGGGGCCTCACACAGAACCTGGCAAGGCCGAGCGGGTCGCTGTGCGACGAGCAACTGGGGGTGCGGAGGAGGGCAGCGTGCTGCGTCGCGGTTAGCTAGAGGATGGCGTGGGGATGGCGTGAGGCTGGGGCCAGGCCTCGCAGGTATTGCTGAGGGGTGTGTTCCGCAATCTCGGCGGCGGGGTAGGCAGGATCCGGCTGGGGGAGGGGAGCCAGCATCCCGAGGCAAGGTGGGGGTCCTGAGCTAGGCGGGGCCCGACTGAGCAGCGCCGGGAGCTTCGGAGGCCGCGGGGAGGCGGGGCTGAGAGGCTCCGCCCATCCGGCCCTGCCACCGCCTGGCTCCGCCTCCTCCGCTGGCTAGTCCTTGTCCGCCGGGCCCCGCGCGCCACTAGCTCGCGGAGAGGGAGGAGAAAGCCAGTTCCGGAGCCCTCCCTATCCCGGCCCAACCTTTGCTCTAGCGATCATGGCTGCCGAGGATGTGGCGGCGACCGGCGCCGACCCGAGCGAGCTAGAGGGCGGCGGGCTGCTGCACGAGATTTTCACGTCGCCGCTCAACCTGCTGCTGCTCGGCCTCTGCATCTTCCTGCTTTACAAGATCGTGCGCGGGGACCAGCCGACGGCCAGCGACAGCGACGACGACGAGCCGCCCCCGCTGCCCCGCCTTAAGCGGCGCGACTTCACCCCTGCCGAGCTGCGGCGCTTCGACGGCGTCCAGGACCCGCGTATACTCATGGCCATCAACGGCAAGGTGTTCGACGTGACCAAAGGCCGCAAGTTCTACGGGCCTGGTACGGCGGCCGGCCGGGGGCCCCAAAGACAAAAGAAGGAGCCCCGGCACGGGGCTGGGTCCCGGAGAGGCGAGGGGGAGCGGGGCGCCCCAGGGAGGTGGGGGCGGAATGGCGGCAAGCCGGGGAGGGCGGGGCAGGGCGGCTCCCCGGGCGGGCAGGGGGCAAGAGGCGTCCTAGAAGGGCTGCGGGCCAGTGGGGAACGCAGAATTCCCGGTCCGCGCCGCCAGCCCCGGCGTGGGCTGGAGGAAGACGGCCGAAGCGCTTAAGCCGGGGGCGGGTGGGTGAGATCGCGAGGCTGGAAGGCGGGGGCTGGGGGTGGTGGCACAGCAGAGCGCAGTGTTGGGGGGTTTCGAAGGTATCGGGTTTGAGGGTTCCTGAAAGGAGGGGATGGTGTCCGGCTGGAGAAAGGAAATGAGGGTGTCTCGAGGGAAACCTGATGGGGGGGAGGGCGGGAGGAGGTAGGGAGGTCCAGCCTTGGAGGGGACGCGAAGGCCGATGACGCCAGGAGTAGCCATGGTGGAATGTGAGGTTCTGGGAGAAGGGAATCGGAGATGGGATTAGCGGCAGGTAGGAGCATTGTGCGTGGCGGTGAGTTATGTGTGTGTGCGTATTCAGTGTATGCGGCTTGTCAGTCGTGTTAGTGTGTGTGCGTGAGCGCGCGTGCGCTAGGAATGTGGCATGTGTCAGGTATGTGTGTGGCATGTGTTTGGTATGTGTGTGCGCGCGTGCTGTGTGTGGCAGACGGGGAAAGCTGGGAGGTGAACAAGGGAGGCTCCATGGGGGAAGGGAGCTGGATGAGGAAGGCTGAATGTAGCGGACGACAGGAATGTGGCAAGACGAGAAGGTAACACAGTATTATACTCCGTAGCAGGAGAGAAAGGACTAGAAGCCAAAAAAAAAAAAAAAAATTAAAATGGAGGGAAGGAGAAGTGGGAGGATCCGGAGAAACAAGAGGGGTAGGGCTATGATGGCCGCTGGGTGTGGGGATTTCAGGAAAAGCCAACCAGAGGGGAAATGAGGGGTGGGTGACTGCTGAGCTGTTGGAGGGGGACAGGCTTGACGGGGCCTTGGAGATGAGGCTTTTCCAAGCTTGGTTGCGGATCAGAATCACCTGATGCGCTTGAGGTACAATACAGATTCCTGGCCTAATCTCCATAACCGCGGGAGGGGGGGAAGATCGAGGAATCTGCATTTTAACACACCCACCCCCAGGCAAATTCGAGAAGAATCCAGGTTTGGAAAGTTCTGCTTTATAGAATGTTTGGATCAGAGGAGGAAGAAGAGATTTTAGCTCCTCCAATATGGATGCCTCTAAAAATAAGGGGGCTCAGGGAGTATGGCCACTGGTCTGGAGACGAGGAAGAGGATAGCAGGCAGTGACCTGCCTTCATCCCGGCTCCTGGTTTGTTTTACTCTCCCAGTCCAGCTCATCAAAATCAGATGTGCTAAGGTTCTTAAGGAACTCTCCCACTTAGCAGTTTTTCCTCGTGGAGGATTTTAGAAGACCTACTTTCTGTAGGCATGTAACGGTCAAGATAATTTGAAAACCACACCTACATTATTTGTCACTTACAATGGCACACCTAAAGGCATTATCAATAAGCATAATCGTGTAAATATCTGTTCTTACTGAGCTACACCGTAAAGCAATTGAAACGTGTGCCTGGAGCATCATCATATGATTGTAGTTTGCAAAGTCATTGAGAGGAATGTAGGCCTGTGTATGGAGCCCGAAACTGGGAGTCAGGCAACCTGATGTGACAACATCATTTGGAAATTATACTTGATGTTATAAAGGATTCCTAAAAATTATTCATTATTTTTAATGATATTATTGTATGCATGGCACTTTTGTGGGTGCTGGGAATATAGCAGTGAACAAAACAGGCACCAATCTGCTCCTGGAGCTTACATTCTAGTGACTATACATTCTGGTGAATAATATATATGTACTCCAAAGACTTTCAATGCTCCCCTCAGATTGTTTAAGTATTGTGACCATAATTTCTGAAATGGTGAGGTCCAAACCTGTACACTTGGCCTATTTACCTTCTCTAGTGGAAACGGTAGTATGTAATGATGATTAAAAATAACCATTTTTCTTTGGACTCGTATGTGCATTTAAAAGTTGATCATAAATTTCGTCTAATTTGTAAAAATAAAAGAATCCTGGTGGATTGAGGTTTCAGGTGGCCAGGTCGTAACGAAACTTGATCTGTTCTCATACTTGGCATGGTGGTTACCTACAAACTTTTTCATGTCAGACTTGCTACTCAGTCCACCTTTGGGGAAACAACACATTGTTTAAAGTACACTGGCTTCTCTTCATTTACTTGTGCAATATTTAAATACGCCTAAAAATCCACTTTAAGTACCTACAGAATGATTCACTGCTCTCTTAGACAAAAATTTAGTGTCATATATAATAGCATAATATTATGTATAATAGCATTCAGATATCTTATAGAATTTTCACAGTCTTTAAGCCCACCCAAAACAGGGTGACAGACCTGAGCCCCGTGCCATCTCTTCTTTGTTGACACTGAAGATTATGTAACCTGTGGATAGATTTCTGAACCACTGATATTCATAAAATGATTTCTCCTGCAGATACCACATGTTAATGTTTAACACAGTCTAGTCTTGCAACCAAAGATGTCTATAAGACGCTTTTGACTCATTAAATCGTATCAGAGTATGTTTATAAGAAGATGTTTTCATTTACACTTTAGCGTTTCTTATCTTCAGAAACCGTAACTTTCACTGATGCAGCCCAAGTGCCTAGAACAGAGCCAGGCTCCAGGTTCAATGTCCAGAAGTCGAATTCTGCCCCACGAACTCACTATTATCTTGGATCATTCCCTACTAACACCTTCCCCACCAGGAGATAATCATTTATGGCTTTTTTATTAGCTGTTTGAAAATCACAAGAAATGAATGCTAATGTATAGCATTTTGATTTAGTTTTAGTTATTTAAAAGTTTAATGACAACAGGTCTTTCAGTATCCACTAGGTAATGATCAAAGGATCAACATCACTTATGGTTTCCAAATGGAATTTGATATTCAAAAAGCAGGCTCTCCATGTTAATGGGTAAGGAAGCCATTTTCTGTGTGTGAACCACAGAGAAATTGACTCTCCATGTTAATGGGTAAGGAAGCCATTTTCTGTGTGTGAACCACAGAGAAATTGACTGCCTAATAAATAATCGACTTTGGTTTTGTTTTGTTTTGTTTTTAAAGAGGGGCCATACGGGGTCTTTGCCGGAAGAGATGCATCCAGGGGCCTTGCCACGTTTTGCCTGGATAAGGAAGCACTGAAGGACGAGTACGATGACCTTTCTGACCTCACTCCTGCCCAGCAGGAGACCCTGAATGACTGGGACTCTCAGTTCACTTGTAAGCGGTTGTTTTTTTTTTTGTTTTTAATTGTGCCTGGATCAAATTTCTACCAGTAATGGCATTCACGGCAGTACAATAGTTATTACTAAGCAGGCTGCAACTGGGAAGCGTTTTGATAGGCTCCTGAATCTTGGACGGATCAAGTTCATGGCTTGAAGTAATTGCAGCAGTGCTGAGTCACTTGCTGTGATTGCATACCAATTTCTAGCTAGTTCTCTGTGGAAACCTGGGTTTCTGTTTTTTAAATTTTTGAGAGGTTTGCATAGATTTCACAATAGGATTTGGTGCTTGGTGTGCAGGGGAAAGGAGAGTGGCCATCTTGGCTATAGAAAGAGGGATTTTCATAAGCCCTCACTTGTAGAACTTGCCGTTTAAAAGCAGCCCACATTTCTGTTAAAGAATGAGAGACTTGTATTCTACAAAACAGCTTCTCTTTGAATCTAATTGAGCCTAACTATAGGCCTCATCTACAAATGATGCTTATAATCTGCCCAGCAACAATGGTGTCTGCGTTTTTAAGAAGAAAGCAAAAAGGAGACACTTGTTTCCTGGCTTATGGTATGGGCTGAGGTCTCTGGGGGGAAGTAAGGACGGGGGTTAAGTTCGTATTTTGAGAATTGGGGAACTGGCTTTTGTCCAACCCAAGTGTTTGATGATCACTTTAGCAATATTTCACTGCTAAGAATTTGAATAATAATCTTTCCCAGCTTTGAAACAGTATATAAAGACAGTGACCATTTCCTTGAGGGGGATTTTTCATTGTAAATGTCATTTTCTATTTGCCATTCTCTATAATCTGTTAAATATTATTGGCTTTTTTGGCTAAATCCAACCATTTTCTTTGAAAACAATGCTGACTTCAGAGAGTTCTGGATTAATAATTAGCCAGGTATGGCTCTACCTTTAGAATTTGGATCCCAAGCAGACTAATAGCTTTCAAGTCCAGAGGCAAGTCTTTTTACTCTGAAAACATAATTCAGCTATCTAACAGTCCCTCATTTTTTGCATCTTCAGGATACCTTTGTAACAATAGATTCTTCTATATGAAACCAATGAGTCGTAATTCATAACTTACAAAGCTCTATTTTCTAGGGCCTGCCTTCATCAGTGGGGTAAAAAGTGTGGTTCCCCCAACCCCTTAAACTAAGGCTAGCCCCAAATACTGTTGTGACACTTCAGCTACACTCAGAGCTGGCGTGGATTCCCCTTAAGGCAGGTTTCTGAGGCGCCACCCGGCTTTTCTTTGTCTTGCACAGTCCCAAGCACCCTAGGGACTTTTATAAAATGTTCAAATAGGGAAGTTCCAATTGTTCCTGACGATTATTTCACACCAAAGGAGCTCCGGTTGCCTGGTTAAACAGATTGGTTACTCCTCTAATTCCTACCGATACTCAGAAAGAGGAGTTCTTTTGGCCTCTGACTTTGAGATGATTAACCCTACGTTAGCTTGGCCCTAATAATACAGGCAATATGGTGGTTGTCTGCTGACTCCGCCCCTTCTCAGGTCCCTTACGTTCTGGTTGCCCTCTTAAATCTGTTTTCTCCAACATCTCCAGTGCTCTCTGGCCTCGCTGTTACCACTTCCCTTTAACCACGTATAGCTGTTGCCCCGTGTTGGGGGAGAATTCCGTCTCCTGCTCTCCCCTTCACCCACTAGACTATTATCACTCCTTCCCTTCACTGCCAGACAGCCATCTAGTAATCCGTGGTTGTCCCTAACCATTGCTCCATCCCTCCTTGCTCCCTGCAGTATGGTTTCTACCCCCACGATTCCATTGAACCTTCTTTCTCAAACGTTTCCAGGGACCTGCTTCTTGCCAATACTGATTTCACTTCTCCAGTCCCTGTTGTCAGTCTCCAGTCACGTGCCCCTCCAGAGTGGCTCCCTCTCCAGAGTCCCCATTTCGGTCCACGGAATCTCCAGTTTTCACTTCATTAACTCATGTTTCCAGCTTCCTTTACGTGTCTCATATCCTTCCCTTCCCATCCCCACGGACACCCCCTCCTCCTGGCTCTTGTTCCTCCGCATGTGGATCCACCTGCTGGCCTCCTGGTCACCCTGCTCCTGGGCTCTCCTAACCGTAATCTGCCCTGCTCTCTATATACAGTGATACCGTTGTGGCCACAGCACTGTTTTGCCCTGTCATTCCTTTGTCGTAAACTTTCAACGCCCTTTGCCACCTATGGGATAAGTCCGGACTCCTCAGGCTGGCTTTCCACATCTGTCTTAAGATTTCCCCACCCTGTTTGGCTAGCGCTACTCCCAGTCTACTCCTGCCAACTTGGTCTCTTTATTGCTCCCCCAGATACATTCGGTCACACCTGCATGCCTTTGTGTGTGGTATTTGCATTTTCTGGAAACCCCTCCCTCCCCAAGTTCTTCTACACATTTTCCAAAGCATATCCTTCTCCCACAAAGTGTTCTGCAACCCTTCCACCTAAGTCACAACAAGCCCTTGCTCTGCTAAACCTCCTATGCACAAACACAGCTCATTCTGACATTACCTTGCACACTCGTTGTCAGGCATCGCTACCTGTTCTATATTTCTGTCTGCTGAACAAAACTCTAACTCCCTGGGACTTGGCTGGGACTGTGGTATAAACCACCTTCAAGAAGCCCAACAAGCTACTGTGTCGTTTGTAGGCCTCTCACAAGTGCTTTCAAATGAAATGTCATGATTTTCTTGAAAGCGTGAGAGTGACCATTGTGTCTTCCTCTCTCCTTCCAGTCAAGTATCATCACGTGGGCAAACTGCTGAAGGAGGGGGAGGAGCCCACCGTGTACTCAGATGAGGAGGAGCCGAAAGATGAGAGCGCTCGGAAAAATGATTAAAGCCTTCGGTGGAAGCATATCTATTTTTGTATTTTGCAGAATCATTTGTAACATTCCAGTCTGTCTTTAAAACATGGTGATTTCAATATTTAGAAAAGTTTTGAACTTGCTGTACATTTTTTTAATTAACATCACTAGTGACACTGATAAAGCTAACTTCTGTCTTAGAATGCATGATATGTTCGTGTGTCACAGATCCAGAAAGTGAACTGCAGTGCTGTAATACAAATGTTATTACTGTTTTTCTTCTACCTGTCGTCAGTACAGGCTGCATTTGAATTTGTTTTTCCTGAGAGACAGGTAAGACGTGGGTATTTGCCCCAAACAGGTAAAAATGTTAAACGTGCGAAGTCCTTCAAGCATCAAGGAACAAAGGATCAACTTTTAGTCATGATGTTCTCTGAAGACAGCAAATCCCTTATTTCTCAATTGACTTAACTGCATGATTTCTGTTTTATCTACCTCTAAAGCAAATCTGCAGTGTTCCACAGGCTTTGGTATTGATTAAAGAGAGGTGTCCAGTAACAAAACGAAATCTCAAAGCTGGGCTCAACTGCAAGAAATCTACTTTCTTTGTTTCCAGTCTGCACCATTGTCCTTGTCCGCCTTGGGACCCTCAGATGCCCTCATTAACATAGTAATCTACAGTAAGGATTAAAACAGGATGTGAACATTCAAAAGCAAGCTTTGGAAAGAATCAGCTGGCTTGCCTAAAAACCTAAAATACATGAATAAGATTGTAGGACTATCTTCCCAATCCCCACGTTCATGGTTATTTTACGTGGTTGGACGTGAGAGAGGGGCATGCAGGACAGGAGCAGGTGATTGCTCTCCTAAGAGCCTTCACACCCCTGAAGAATGAGGAAACCGTATACATCCCTAGCCAAGTGGTTTTTAAAGTGTATTCATAAAGTAACAGTTATTCTTCTGTTGTTACAAAACTATAGCCACTGCAAGAGTAGTAGTCAAGTGTCTTGGTCTTTGATATTGGTCTTTTGATTAACAATAAACTTAGCTTAAGTAGACTGTACAGTTGTATGAATTTGTAAAAGTATTATATGAACAATTAGGTTTCTTGTAGTTGAATAGTCATTGTATTTTCTTGTGAACTGTGTTTAATGGTTTTACCTCAAATCAGAAAACAAAATGAAGTGCTTTGGTCAGTTAATAAAACGGTTTTACCCAGTATAGTGTGGTGGGTTGCCCTGTTTTTTTAAAACCTTAATCTGAGTAGCCAGCTTCAAGAGTTTCACTTTTGAGTGACTTTTTTGTATTCCAAAAGAGACAAGTAAAGGGGCAGAACTTTACAGAGGCCTCACACCACAAACCAAATACCAGCTTGTCCTGTTAAAAAAATAGTGAATTGAATTTACTTTTTGTGACTTGTCAAATTCTGCCTCTTTAAGTCAGAACTTAATAAACTCAAAGGCAGACTTCCACCTTGAGGTGTACAGCAAGGTCACTAAGGAGTAACTCTAGTGAAGATTGTTACCGAGTGCCAAGGCAGGTTTTGGTTTTGCTGTAATGTATCATCGGATTAGTAAAGTGTTCAGGAATCCTTATAGTGGCAAAGTTGATTCACTTTGTGCCGAAAGAAGGATATCAGATTTGCATGTGCAGTTGGTTGTATAAACACAGACAACCTATTACCCTGAATATTAGTGTTCTGCCATTTTAGTGTTAAAATTGGCAGACTCTTCTTACAAAGGAGGTACTCCCTGAATCAAAGAGGGCTCAAAAGCTTTCCAGCTTTTACGTTCTCAAACCATATTGCCTGTTTTTGTTGTTTTTAAATGTGTCCTTTTCCCCCACTAGTTTTCATTCAACAAATATTCGAGTTGCCTGTTTTGTGCCAAGCAACCTGTTAGGCCATATGCTATGGGGGAAGGGGAGGGAGAGAGAAATTGGGCCACCTTTGCAGCCTGAAATCTCATTTAGATGCGAAGATTAGGCTATTCCCTTTACTAAGTTAAACAGTTGTCTGATGCCAAGAGGAAAACATCCAGAGCCTGGTTAAAAGCTTCAATCCCAAATAGCCGGATTCCCCTCCATTCAGAACTAAATCAACATGTATTGATTACAGGTAAAGTGATATTACTATCAGGCAGGACTTTGATCTAAAAACTTCTCAAATCCAGTTCGCATAGTCGTAAGCCATACTATGTAAAAGGCGCCATTTAAGAAGATGAGGGAGTGGTGGTTACAGCGGGGGAAGGGTCAGCTGTTTGCTCCCCACCTGCTTGCTTCTGGCCCCTGCCCAGATACGTGGTTCTCAGTCCCAGCATCTATGGGTCAGAAGCAGCATTCACTATGCGTTTGTGGTATCTCTGCGGCTTCTCTACACAATGCCCTGTTCACCTTACCTCAGAGGGCCAAACTTCATGCAAATCCTCAATCCAGAACAAGCAAGAACAGCCCTTGCTGTCTCAGAAAGAGCTCTTTGAACCCAACAAGAACCCTTTCAGCTCTAAAGTGCCCAGTTGTTCTCTAAGGTACAGTCCGCCTTTGTTAGGGATGCTTAGAGGCGGTTTGCTGTACATTTCATGTGAAAATACAGCTAAAGCTTGCTGGGTCAAAGACTGATCACTGAAGCCCCTCGTGTCTCTGACTCGTTTCTGGATGTTGAGTAACTTCAGCACTTCTACCAAGGCCTGAAGGGATGAGATGAAATTCCGTGGAGTCCGTTTTGCTACCTTTAAAGAACTGATAAAACCTTTGCTGAAGGGAGAATAGTCTTTAAGTCCAAATACCATGATTTTAATTTATCCAAAATGAAAATACAACTGTGGTTTCGTGAGCTCTGACAGGCAATTACCATAAACTGGGGAAGCTGCCTCGAAACTTGAATATTGAAACCAGACGTATATTTTCATAGGGAATGTTACTGCAGGTGTGCAACATTCTAGCCAGTACATGCGGTCAATGAACAAAGACTCTATGACAACTTTATTTTTAATATATCTGAAAGTCAAATATGTATTATTTCTCTACCAATGCAAATGACAAAAGGGATCAGCAACGTTAGTGCAAAGCAGCATACTACGGGTAGAAATCCCAACCCCCCAAAGTGGAATTATCAGCATTTATTTAAAAGTTAACATTTTGAACAGTCTTGCAACAAATGAAAATACATTTATTTGGTTCTTATTTTCCAAATTACCAGGTTACATGGCTTTCTACCTGAGAAATTCAAACAAATTGAACAAAAACACACTGACAGATTTTTAGCTTTCTTAAAGTACTATTAGCAGCACGTACAAGGAAAAACATAAAAACACCTATTTTAAAAGACACAGCTTAAAGTTCAGACCCTCACTTAACTGGACATAGGAAAAAGATATGAGAAAATACTTCTGCACCACTTAAACAACAGCACAACAAAGAATAACAAAGTTGATTAACAGAAAGTGATTACAACATTTTCGGCTCTATTCCATCCCTTACTGAGCCATTCATCTGAAAAGTTCAGGATAATTGTTCTCTTCCTTGTTTAAGGCCTACACACACCAAAAACAAGAGGTTTACTCAAATCTAGAATGCATTACCACGAGACATAAAAATCCAAGGTTGTACGGAAAGTAAACATAAAACCAGTATTTTTACTTTCTTCTAGGTCCCAGGATGGTATTTAGCAAACAAAACAAGACCAAAATATTATATAGAAGTGACTTAGCACCAGTTCTATTATACAAAAAAATTTTTTAATTGCACATGCTGTATTCTGCAATTTATTTTTTTATGTCTGGTTACTGAGCAGCAAATTGTTTTCACGCCTAAAATCTCTGCAAAGAAAAATTATCAAATGACAGAAGAGATTGAGTTGTTTTTTTTTTCTTTTTCAAAACAAGCATAGCTGCTTTCCATTACAAACCCATAATGCTCTTTGTTTCAAGGGCACGAAACATGACAAAATAAGGAGGTGGGGTCTCATTGGAGGAGAATAATACCTGGTTACCAAAAGTTGTCTGACAAAATACAAGCTGTTAGTAGTTTAAAAGGCTACTCCGGACAACAGTACTCTGAACGTTAATAATCACTGCTAGTCCTCAGAGGAGAAAAGGCACTCGCCCTAGGAGCGACGTTTCAGATTGGACAAGCCAAGCCTGGTTTTGATGGCAGAGTCACTGGCTTGCAAGTGGAATTGAATATAAGGGCGCCAACAAATCATTCACTGACAATGAGTATAATCAATCTGCTATGTTACATTCATGTCTGAACCTTTGCTTGTACTGGCATACCTCTATTAAATGCTATTAGAGGAGATCAACGAAACAACTTGTGGCTCTCACTTTAGATCAATTAGAAGATTTTATAGCCATTTCAGATATCAGGTTGCTCAAGAGGGTGGTCATGAGCACACATCGTGCCTCGTCATTCTGGGCAACCACAGTGACTGGCATCCTACCTTGGCTTTACCAGCTGGTACTTTTCTACGGACTATCAAGTTAGGACTGTTTGAAATGAATCATGTCATATGAAAATGTTGCCTTCCACTACTTCCGTGGATTAAAATCACCTTTTCCCCACTGCAGGCAATCTAATCTCATTGAGGTCTTCAATTGCCATGTCAGCTATAGCTTCGTTGGAAGAAAAAAAGTCACCTACTGCCCCCTGAGGTCCTAAATCCAATATAAGGCAGAATGAATCAGCCGAGCTTTCAATAGAACATGCACTGCATTAAGATGTATGTCTTTACGAATCTATAAAATATCTCAATTTAAAAACATATTCAAGGAGTCCAAAACCAGTAGGTAAAAAGATAAATTGCTTATGTTAAGAGTTTACAAATCCGGCACACATACAATTTTTCCCCTGCTAGAAAACTATGGGCTTTACCCATGACTCTTCCTAACTCCATGGCATTACTGAGGATTGAGGAGGCACTTGTTACTGTTTTATAAAAGTCAGTTTGGGGATATTCAGTGGCTTTTTACAAACTGATGTCACCCAACCCTGAGTGAAAGGATTACATAACCTGAAATGGAATACTGTCACGTCCTCTCTTCCCAAGTGCCATTATTGGTGCCCCAGGATCGTTCAATATTTCCTTTGGCAAATCCCACGTTGTATCACTTCAGTCCTGTTGCTTTTCTAGGATGGAATGACATAGGGTTCTTCCAAAAAAACAACTCTGCTAATGGTCTGTGTAAACCTCAAAGGACAATCTGAGCCCCTTTTAGATTCTTCTTCCAAGGCTTTGTTTCTAAAAGGACAACTCTTTGAGTCCTATGAACATATTAATAAGATTAATTTCTTTCTAGTGGGTGCTCATGGAACTGTCTAATGTCATGAAGAAGTCTATTATATGTTCTAGGTGGCATCTCTCCTCTTTTATCTATAGGTACTTCTAGATAAAAGTCAGGAAAGTTTGTTGCTGCACATGGTGTGCTGACCAAATTAAAGAACGAGTGAAAAGATCATTATTCATTCACTGCCATTCCCTTTGAAGATAAATGATGCTAAATGATAACATTATGACAGCTGAAGAGCCATAGAGGGCTATCTTAACTCCTCTTGACGTTAATTTGCTCCTTTGATGGCACCAAATTAAAGTTGCAATCGAAATGTAGAAATGTCTGTCCTTGGATAAGGAAGTTTTGCAAGCACATTGTTTTACCAACCTTCAGAATCTGGATGTTTTGTGTTTCCAAAGTTTGCCAACACACCTGCAACACACACACACACTTAGATCTATGCTTTATACTTTGGCAAGAGAAACAAGGTTTTGCATTTGACCTCGCTCCTGCTCCTAAGTGTTGCTCTCTTGCTCTGTAGTTGCTAACCACATAGCTACATTTGGCCTGAAATTTTCTTCTTGCACATTTTTATTGTGAGTAAGAGTTTTCTGATCTAAGAGACCTTCAAAACATTTGAAACTATAAAGAACCAGTGTAGTTGTTTCCTGAATAGCTTCCGTCGTCAATGTGCTCCTGACTGTTACGTCTGATATAGTAATTATCAGAATTCAGCATGAAATCTTCAGAATTCTCATATCTTTTAAACCTCCTTGCATCCTGGTTATGTTCTGACTTCCGTGGAGCCTCTCTTCTTTTGGGAAAATCCCCCAAATAGGAAGCATTAGCACTTTTTGACGATGTTCTTGGCACATGAAAGGGCCTATAGTTCACTTTCTGGTCAAATGTACTATCACTAAACCGCCTCCTCTTTCTTGTGACAGTGTCTAATTGATCACTGGCACTGGATTCGTGGTGGTAGCTTTTATCAAATACGTATTTGGGAGCCAATATTTCCCTCTTTTTGCTGTTGCTCTTCTCATCTCTAATAGAATTGTTTTCACCCTCAAGCCATGAACATCTCAGTTCATAATTGGACCTCTTGCCTGGTTTCCTAAGCTCGTATTTAGAGTATTTTTCCTCCTCATGTTTCCACTCTGAATACAAGGTTTGCTGACTTGACCTAATTTCTGGATCGCAAGTGATGATTTCATCAGCGTCAAGAGATCCCTTTTCTGGGGAGCTATCATGTGTGGCCACAGATTTCTCTTTCTCCTCTTTGTTTATGCTAAGGATTTCACTGAAACATTCAGAATCACTGCTAATTTCCTCTAAGAAATCTGTCAACTCCAAATTAAAGTCTGCTGACCTGTTGGGCGAGGAAACTTGGCTTTGACTTGTGGATATGGAATCTTGGACCTGGTAAGCATGAGTCTGTTCCAACAGATGGCTCTTTCCAAAAGTTGGGGATGGCCGATCACCAGCTTCACATACTGTGTCCTTGCAATGATGTTTAAACCCCTTAAACATTCTACATTCTTTGGCATAATCCACTTTTCCTCTCTTTTCTGGTTTATGCTCAGGATCCTGAGTATAAATCTTTGTCCAGGAATCGTCTTCTTGCACCTGTTCTCTCCTATCTAGGTTTTGCATTTGGCTCAAACTGGTTAAATGACACTTATGTTTTCTCAAATTGATTTGAAATCCACTTCCTTTCGCATGGACGACCCTCTGCCACTGACATGTGCTTGTTATGTGACTTGGTTCTAGGCAGATACGGGCATATTTTGGACTTTGATAGTAGTTTAAAAGATAGTCAATAAATTCATCTGTTTCATAGATCTTCTGTTTCCTGCCATGGTCTCTCTCAACTAATCTGGAAGAATAGGATTTATTAGAACCATGGTAGTCTTCTTTCTCAAGAGATTGACCTTGAATCATTGCAATTTGCAAAGAATTCCGATCAGGGAGCAAACTGTGATTGTATTCACTGGTTAATAATTTTCCAGTTCTCTCTTTTCTAGCTGAATATCTTAATTTTTTTTCCCCAAGGTGGCGGGAAGATTTACGTAAGTGAGCCCTAGCTCTTTTCTTCTTTTTTTTTTTTCGCTTCTTATCTGACTTGGAAACCTGATATCTTGGCATTTCCTCCTGATTTTGAAGATACTGAGTGTTTAACTCTTCTTTCTTCAGAGCTCCCAGTGTGGTCCCCCGAGCACGATTAGCTTTGGAGCCTGCAACATCTACCTCCCGTGGGTTAAATTGTACAGACCCCTTCAAAGAAAAAGGTTAAAAATCTCACATGAAAAACTAAACAGACTAAAATTTTCAAAGAAAATTGGGCTTTCTAGCATTGTTCTGAAGAGGTTTCTAACTACACCTAGGATAGATTGAAATTAGGAACAATATCACACTGAAGAAACAGGAGGTACTAAATTAAATGTCTCGGTCTAACAGGAGCTGCTTTTACTAGGTCTGTGCCCGTCCTTATGTTAGAAGGCACCCCGGTTTACATACCTTCAAAAGCACATGACACTTCGTATACCCGGACAAAACTATAATTCAAAAAGATACATGCACCCCTATGTTCATAGCAGCGCTATTTACAAAGCCAAATCATGGAAACAACCTAAATATCCATCGACAGATGAATGGATAAAGAAGATGTGGTACATATATACAATGGAATACTACTCAGCCACAAAAAAGAACAAAATAATGCCATTTGCAGCAACATGGATGCAACTAGAGATTTTCTTACCAAGTGAAGTCAGTCAGAAAGAGAAAGACAAACACCATATATCACTCATATGTGGAATCTAAAATACAGCTCAAACAAACCATCTACAAAACAGAAAGAGACTCACAGACATAGAGAACAGACTTGTGGTTGCCAAGGGGGCGGGGGGTGGAGGAGGGAAGGACTGGGAATGTGGGCTTAGCAGATATGAAATTTTATATATAGGATGGATAAACAACAAGGTCCCACTGTATAGCACAGGGAACTAGATTCAATATCATGTGATGAACCATAATGGAAAAGAATATTTTAAAAAAAGAATGTCTGTATGTATACAACTGAGTCCCTTTGCTGCACAGCAGAGATTACCACAACATTGTAAATCAGCTATACTTCAATTTTTAAAAATTTTTTTAAAAAGCACATGACCCTTTTTCCTTTGTTCACAAATGGATGAGTCTACTTACTGTTCCAGGTATTGTGCTAAGGGCTGGGGACATGAAGAGGAATAAGAAATGCTCTATAGCCCTCCCTGGGGCTACAATCCTAGAACAAGAAAAAACTGATGGGTGAAATCTGTGTCTAAAAGGGTCAGCTGCCTTTGTAAAAGATAAACAAAGGGTTTTCTGGGTTTTATTCCAGCCTCTTCCTATGGATTGCAGGTGAGCGTGTCTCTGAGCTGCCCACCTCACCCACCTCAGCTGGAAACAAGACAGCAAGTAGAAAATATGGCTGTGACAATGGTTCTCTCTGTGGTGCTCTCTGCTCTGCACGACTGCAGGGCAGGTGAAAGGTCCTGAGCACGGGCCCTACCTCGCTGGGAGAGTTTGTACTGAGCTCCCACTGACACCTGGCACAAATCAGGGCACAGAGCTTACCCAGGACTTGGGATTAGAACCTGCGGACTGCAAAATCAGTGTAAGGTATCGATGAGGCCAAGAATTAGGCACCACACATATTTAAAGAGAGAAATTCTTCAAAAGGAGTCACCCTTGGCAGTCATTAAGGTAAACTAAAAAAGATCCAGCTCACCTTATTGTAAAGGTAAATGTGAGGTTTTTCTGATCCTGATTTCATGCAGTTTGATTGGCCACACCAATGAGAACAAAAAGCTGAGATGGCAAATACACATAAAATTAACTCTATCTAAAATGAATGCCACGGTTGTTGCTTTTGTTGTGGTCATCCATGTACAATGCTTGGTGTCGGTCTATTTATCTCTTGTAAAAATAAAATACAGTGTGTGTGTGTGTGTGTGTGTGTGTGTGTGTGTGAAAAAAATAAAATAAAATAAAATAAAATGAATGCCATGGGACTTCCCTGGTGGCGCAGTGGTTAAGAATCCGCCTGCCAATGCAGGGGACACGGGTTTGATCCCCGGTCCAGGAAGATCCCACATGCCGCGGAGCAACTAAGCCCATGCGCCACAACTACTTAGCCTGTGCTCTAGAGCCCGAGAGCCACAACTACTGAGCCTGCGTGCCACAACTACTGAAGCCCGCACGCCTAGAGCCCGTGCTCCGCAACAAGAGAAGCCACTGCAATGAGAAGCCCGCGCACCACAACGAAGAGTAGCCCCCGCTCGCCGCAACTAGAGAAAGCCAGTGTGCAGCAACGAAGACCCAACGCAGCCAAAAATAAATAAATAAAATAAATAAATTTTTAAAAAATAAAACGAATGCCATTCACTTTTCATATTTAAGAACACTGAATATGGCTTTTTAAATTAACACTTTGGGAGGCCTTTCTGGTCTTTACTCTGGGACATCTGCTGAGTCTGGTTATGTTTAGGAGGCCAGTAAGTGGGAGAACAAAAAACTTCCAAAACTGAAACTCTCCAAACAAAACAATTGGCCTGTGATGTGAGACATTCCTTAGCAAATAGTTTAAGACTAGACTAAGGGACTTCCCTGGTGGTGCAGTGGTTAAGAATACACCTGCCAATGCAGGGAACACGGGTTCGAGTCCTGGTCCGGGAAGATCCCACATGCCGCGGAGCAACTAAGCCCACGTGCCACAACTACTGAGCCTGCGCTCTAGAGCCCATGAGCCACAACTACTGAGCCTACACGCCACAACTACTGAGCCTGCACTCTAGAGCCCACGAGCCACAACTACTGAGCCTGCGTGCCACAACTACTGAAGCCCGCACGCATGGAGCCCGTGCTCCGCAACAAGAGAAGCCACCGCGATGAGAAGCCCGCGCACCACAACACAGAGTCGCCCCCGCTCGCCACAACTAGAGAAAGCCCGCGCGCAACAACGAAGACCCAACACAGCCAAACATAAATAAATAAATATTTTTAAAAAGGACTAGACTAACAGGAGCTTGCTCCACAAAGGTCTCTGTTCCAGGTTCTCCCTTCCCATCCAAACCTGTCACAGATGAATGGCCAATGAAAATTAATGGAGGACTACAAACCCAGCACCCACACCATCCATTTCTTCCCCCGTGCATTTTTTGTTACCTCAATTAGGAACTTAGAAAAGTAGATGCACAAGCTATGTCGCCCTGGGTGAAACGATCCTAAAGTTTAGAAACACAAAGTGCGTGTGTGCCAGATGGTTGGGGGGGGGGGGGCGGGGAAGGGGGGGTGAGACCCAACGCCTTCAGAAAATCTGGGTATCCCTTTGGTAAATGCACAATTGGGGTTATTAGAGATCAGCCTATTGAAAATAAACCCCAATGAACACAGTGAGTCTTCCACGTGTGCTGTTCAAAGGATAGGCCTTTGCTTAAAACTAAAGGTCATGTCCCAGAAAGGTCAGTGCCTACCCAAAGCCACGAACAAAGAACAATGGGGCAAGAGCCTTACTTCGATTTTCCTCAGGAGCGCCCGCAGCAGGCGGAGGGCCTCCTGCTCCCTCCGGGCCAGCAGGCCCTTCCTCTCCTCCCAGTCCTCCGAAGAGTTGGGCCCCTGACGGGCCTCCGCTTTGGCACTGTCCTTCTGTCTCCTTTGCCGGTGTCTGCCCCTTTCCTTCAGGGCGCGCCTCCTGACTCTGGCCTTTCTCCTCTTTTCCTGGGCTTTCCTCTCCTCCTCTTTTCTCTTTCTGGATAATGATTAACAGAGTCAACCCTTCAGAAGGTATTTATCAGTCATTTGCTCCCCTTCCCACTCCCATCCCCCTGCCGGGCCCGACAACGCATAACTAAGTTGATGAGTTAGAAACATGTACAGGAGACCTCATGCAGAGAGTATTAAAAAATAAAAAAGAAGGCTACTGAATTCAAAGGAGGGGCCTCTAGCCTCCACCTTCTCAAACCATCAGCAGGGGCCACTGGATCCAGCTTTCACAGCAAAGATTCCGTTTCTCTTGAGATCAAAACCTTCCGTGAGTTGGTGGCACAGGGGCAAATGACAGTAAGTCAAGGCAATCAGAAAATAAAGGTGAGAACTGGTCTTTGGTGCATACTACTTAACAGAGTACACCACCATAAAAACAGACTGGCTTAGAAGAATACGGCCTTATTTTTCTGCCATTTTCTGAAAATTTCAGCTGTTTTGGGTAGGCCCTCATGGAAACATGGAAAAGGGGGAAGAAAAGGACAATGGCCTGAGGGAGGGCTTAGCCAAAAACTGGAGGATTAGCTAAACTGCATGGTCAATCTGGAAATTTGGGGGGAATCGTTACCTTGACTGGGCTCAGCTTCTGGTCAAGTTTCACAGACGTGACCTCAAGTAACTCCTGGCACTCCGCCAGCCAAAAAAAGTGAGAGGCAGATGGAAGGGTGCTCTTAAACTCCTCTTTTGAATGGTTGTAATTTGCATAAAAGACTGGAAGAATAAACATGCAAGGGGAGGAGCCGGGAGGTAAAACTGGTTTTGGGAGCCCTGTGGTTCTGGACCATTTGTCCCTTCTTAGCAAACCTTTGGCGATCCAATAGCCCTTTCTAGTCTCAAGCTCCTAAACTGGGAAACAATGATAAACTCAAGGAAGTAAATACAGAGGCTCCTCAAATTCACAGAAAGAACTTAGGCCAACGAGAAAAATAGTCTCAACAAATCCATGCCTTCTGGCCTATGGGTTAGATTGATTATTGATCATTTTATGGAAGAAAATCTTTTCTAGACCTAAAAAGAATTTTTCCCCAAAATTTCAATTGATAGGCAAGGTAAAATTTGGTAAATTTAGGTAAACTGGTGAAACTTTTAAGTTAGTAGGCTAGAATTTTCACTCTAAAAGTTCCTGGTCTTTTTTTTTTTTTTTAATGACCATTTCCTCCCAGACATCTTAATCTGGCTGGTCCCACTATTCTTCATTACTTGTTCTTCCTGACAAGCATACTTTTTAAGTCTCTTGCTTTCAACTGCTTTCTCTTTTGGTTTTGTAACAGCACAGTGGAAAGACTGCACCAATTTCTGCTCCCCACGGCCATTCACCTGAAGGGATAAATCCATAAATCAAAAGTTTAAACAAACCCTCTTCGTTGAAGTTGGTCTCCTCACCTTTCAGCCTCTTCCTCTTCTCTCTTCTTTTCTTTTTTCCTTTCTTCCTCCAGCTCCTGTAATTTCAGCCTTTCTTGATTTCTCCTCCTTATAGCTCCTTCACTGAAGTGTTTGGTTGTATCAAACATAACCTGCCCCCAAACAATTCAAAGTTTCATTAGAAAAGTTTGCCCGCTGGCTGGGTGTGTCGAAGGCCAGAGAGATAAAACTAATTTGTACGTGGCAATGCCAAACCAAATGAATTAAAAATGCCTTCTCTGCATCCCAGCACCCAGACTGTTCCACTGCTTCTCAGTTACCTGCCAAACAGTCCTTGTGGGGCTCTAGAATTTTCTTTGGCAGAACCCTTGAGGAGCTCACTTGACAGCCATAGGCGGCATCACAGTGCCATGATGGATGCAAGTTCTAAGGGATGTGAGTATATTGCCTCTGGTTTGTTATAGTGATTAACTGAGTTAACGTATTTTTTTAATCACCAGAGACAAAAAGAGTCCAAAAATGGGTGGGAGGAGGGTGGGAGAGCAAAGATGTAAGAAAACTGACCAAATGAGATACAAGATCTGACTACAGTGATTATTAAACAACTTTGCAAATCTCTAAATAAAGTGGAAGTCAGATTGAGGTGCTACAAATAAATTTGCCTAAAAAATAAAA
The DNA here is from genome assembly GCF_028564815.1 of Eubalaena glacialis. Taxonomy (NCBI): domain Eukaryota; kingdom Metazoa; phylum Chordata; class Mammalia; order Artiodactyla; family Balaenidae; genus Eubalaena; species Eubalaena glacialis. Next base: position 109,125,475 of record NC_083736.1, read on the forward strand.
GGAGGCAGAAGTAGCTATTTAAATATGCATGAGTGATAAACACCAAATTCACCATCATGGTTACCTTTGAGGGGAGGGAGGGGCCTGCGACTGAGGATGGTACACAGAGGGGAGCACGTTCTCATATCACTGGTAATGCTTTATTTTTTAAGCTGGGCAGTGGTACATGGGCGGTCATTATAGTATTTGCTATATCTTTTGTCGGACTGAATAGCTCATAATTTTCAAATATATATTTTAACCCACATAACACACACACACACACACACACACACACACACACACACACGAAGCTACCAAAGCTGAAAGTCCGAATTCACACTAAAGACTGATTTAGAGAAAAAGGAGGGTTTAGCTGCATCTTATCTTCTGCTGGATTAAGGCTTCAAGAAGGAGGTGACCAGGCATTCAGACAGTGATGAAGTGACATGCCTGGATAGACAGGCTGATTTTGAAAGGAAAGGATCCAGGTTTGTTGGGATTCTGTTTTAGCAATTTACCTGACAGACAACATGAAAGTATAATAAATTGTGACCCCAGTAGCAAAGAGGGAGTAAACTGCTCTCCTCGTGGTTTCAAGCTGCATGTTGCCCTCTCTCCCAGCAACTTGTCAAATGGAATAAGTATATGAGATACTTCCATAAGGACCATGAAGAATCCTTTGATGCCCCCAAGAAGCTGGGGCAGAGCCCCAGACTATAACAACCATCGTTTTCAATCCACAGCTGGCAGCATGGCTGATAGAAGAATGTTCAAATCAGGATGATATTTTTTCCCCTAATCATCCACTGGTTAACAACAACACAAATCTTTACATTAGCTATTGATCAGAGCCTACTGGGGTCTAAGGAAATTTGTTGCAGATGCTTCCTCCTAGCTTTCACTCAGGACCACCTGAACAGTGGGAAATTTTGTTTAAAAAACCCTGGCTGCTCCTTACCTTAATGTTACATGCCAGAGCTTTCCCATCATCTCCTTTAAGCATCAGCTTCATCCCGCGGAGGGACTCCATGGCCTTTACAAAGTCAGTTGACTCCTGGTACTGTATAAAGGCCTCGAACGTCTGCAAGCCGAAGCTGAACCCCCCAAAGCTCCCACCAGTCATGACTTCTCGGTAGGGGTCGAGCATCGGAATATCCACATTCTTGATCTTCCCAAAGCTTTCAAAGACCACCCGAAGGATCTCTTCACATGGCTTCTCCCCGCTGGAACCTTTAGGTGCAAACCACTTGCAGGGCAGGCCTTCGAAGTATATGGAATCTGGGCTCTTATCGTGGTCCTGCTCTTCAGACGCGTCACCCAACGGCGCCCCCTTTCCTTTGGGGAAGTGTTCCCACTCCCCCTGGGCATCTGTGGCCACTACTCTTAAGTCTGTTTTCAAACCGCTTAGCTTGATGATCTTCCCGTGTAACTTGGCCTTCAGGATCTGAACCAAACTTCGAGTTTCAGCCTCCCCCTCAAATCGGATGAAGTCCTTGGTGCTCTTGGAGAGCCGCACCGTGGTGAACTGGTCAGGACAAATCAGGCTCTTCAGCTGGTCAAGAACTTCCCAGTTAGAGAAGGGCCTCATGGGTTCCGTGCTCTCAGGGAGCAATACACTGATCATCAACTTTGCTATGGGCTTGAGGTAGAGGTGCTGAGCCGCACAGAGCTCCGTTGCCTCTGAATTATCATACACCACCGTGACCATCATGGTATCCGCGGGAAACCTTAGAGGGCGAAAGGGAACATTTTGATACAAATGGAGCAAAACGCAGATTTGGATTTTGAATGCTGCCATTTGCTGGACTCAGGTCAAATTGATAGGGGAACGTATACTATCGGGAGAATTAAGACAATAGCTTACATTTGTTTAATGTGTTTTAGAGGTTTCAAAGAGTTTCCAAAGACTGTGTCTCAGTTCCCCTAACTGTAAAATAGAAATAATAGGATTTCAGGAAGGAGTAAATGAGTGAGTACAGGTGAAATCCTTAGAATAGTGCCCGGCACACAGGAAGTTCTCAGTCAACATAAGCTATGGCTATTATTTATACTACTTTGTCTCATTTGGTTCCTGAAGCAACCTGTGAGTAGGTATTTTCATGCCTGTTTTAGAGATGGGGAAATTCAGATGGATTCAGGAAAATTAAATGACTTGCCCATATATTGACACTCCAAGATTCCAAATCTCCAGTCTATTGTACAATTGAGCTCAAATGTAAAGTCCCAGAAAAACCTGCTGGGGATGGCACAGAAACAGGGCCGGGGTAAAATACATGCAGCACATTCATGAACACGCACCCAGCGGACAGTTCTAACCCAGGCACCTGCTCTAGCATCCTTCGTCCAGGTTGCTTTCCAAGTCTCACACGGACATATCTACTCTCATTCCTCCAGTCTGTCGACTTTCACTAAATTGAACGCTAAGATCAAGGGAAGAGGAGACAGCCTCTCCTAGTGAGTGACAAAGAGAATCTGCCCTCTACTTTGGGACTGGAAAAACCTCCAAACATGAGTGCTTGCCGGCATTTCATATGAACAAGCTCTCTTAAGCTGTCCCAAGGTGAGTAATATCACTGATACTGGGAATTAGGGATTTCTGCTCCTATTTGCTGACTTCAAATAGCACTTCCCAACTTTATTTTCTTTTCTAAAAGTGGATGTATTCAGAGTCTGTATCACCTGAGTTTCTCATTAATGTCAACTTCAAGGAGATTTAGACCCAAACATATATGGCCAGATGATGGAAAGTATAACGCAAGATTTACTACTAAATCTTGGTTAACCTTATAGGTACATACTTCTTTTATAACTGTCCCTGAAGGACAACCCAAATGAACTCCCTTTAGGAGAAAAAGTCTGTATAAACTGTTTTTTAAAAGGCCACCAAAAGCAGTATCTTATATTAGGTTCTAGAAATCCTTATGTTAGCAACACTGAACTGGGATGATATGAGAATACACATGTGCTCCTTCTCCAAAAACATTATCTAAAGAGCATAATGAAGACAAAATCCAGTCCGTTTTGCTGCAATTTACAACATAAATAAGAGTCAACACTAAACTCCTTTAGGAGAAAAATTAATTTGATATTCAATTAAGATATACTGTACCCCCAAATTTATCTGTAATCAAGAGGTATTTATTTATACAACCTAATTTAAAGCAAGGCTTTAAAAAATATTCCAGAAAAAATATACACAAAATAGTTAATCACTTCAAAGTAACCAGTTTGTCATGCTCTCCATTTATTCCAGTGATACTGCTTTTGTTTTAAACATTTTGGAATGCTTCGCTTGGATTGATTTCAAAGTCTGAGCTACATTCTTTTAAATAGCCTTGATGGAGGTCAATTTTGAAATTCTTTTATCGTGTATTTGATATTTCAAAATCATCAAAAATTATCTAGAATCAAGAATGCTGGATAAAATGAATGACTATAAAGAACAAACTGACTTTCTTAATTGTTTTATAAGCCCCCTTACAAGGAGATTCTGAGAAAGGCGCTAATTATTTTTTTTTAATTAGTGCGTACATTGCTGGAACAGGTATAAAGCTTTGAAAGATGGCAAGTTTGAAGGACAATATTGACTGTTGTAGTATATAACAGTTGCAAAAATGATCCTGATATTCCACCCCTCCCTGTATCCACACCCTTTGTAATGTGACTTTGAGTTGTTGCTATCAAGAGATAGAGTCTATTTTTCCCCAGCCCTTGAATTTGAGACGGCCTTTTTTTTTGTCCCTAACAGAACGTGGCAGAAATGTCCAAGTGCCAGTTCTAAGATGAGGTGTCAAGTGGCCCTCACTCTCCTGGAATCCTGCCATACCATGAGGACAATCCTGGGCTAGCCTGCTTGAGGATGAAAGGCCACATGAAAAAGCCCTCTTGTGACAGATGAGCTATCCTAGAGCAGCCAGCCCCCAGCCAACCCACCAACTGATGGCTGACACATGAGCAAACTCTGTCAAGATCAGATGCAGCCATCACAGATCAGCAGAACAGTGCTGAGAACCTACAGACTTGTGAGAAATAATAAATGGTTTTTGTTTAAGCCACTAAGTTTGGGGATGGTTTATTATACGACAACAGCTAACTGATACAAACATCGAAATTTTAATTAGTTTCAAGATACACCATCCCATTTAATAGTTTTTACACAAATAAATAAAAATTACAAAAACCCATTCCTGGGAGAGTTTTGGGAAGAAAGAAAAACTAGGCACCTTCATATCTTGCTAGAGATAGTGAAAATTAATTACATCTTTTTTTAGAATAACTTGGCAAAACAAACCAAGAACCATAAAATATGCTCAGGCCCTTTGGTCCAGTAACCTGCTCTAGAAAATCATGCTAAGGAAAGAATTAAAAATAAGAAAAGAACATGTTCAAAGCTGCTTATTGCAGTGTCATTTTAGATACAATTTTGTCACAACTATGTATACACAGGAATGAAGTTCAGAATTGCATTATGGTTTTTTGCAAAGTGGTTTTAATAAAACTTTTTGCTGACTTACAGTGTTAACAGAGGCATTTGTAGTCATTCATTTAAAATTATGGTCAATATAAATGGATTTTATTAAAAACTTCAATTTTTCCTTCTACTTCAGATTAACCTCACAAAGCCCACTAAAAATCATCAACTTCTTGAGGTTAAATATATGCCTCATATCCTTCACAAGGGTGATTTCCCCACAGTGATACAGTTTCTATATTTTAGCCAGATCTCTCCACTTTCCTGAAGTATAATAAAGGTTCCCCTCAAACTTGGAGGGAAACCAGTCAGATGGTATTTTATAGTGTTTGATGTGCTGTATTTTTGACATTAAAAAAAAAAAACAAAACTGGCTATCACTTCCATCTCACACCGAAGCAAAAATAAGCAGTAAATTCTACAGCAGAGGTTACAACTCAGATGATCACAGTGGACAGCAAGACGGTCTCAGCGAGCAAAAAACACTGAACAGAGGCGGAGGCCAGTGCCTCATCTGAAGCCCCAGTGAGGGAAGGAGGGCCTGGGGTGGCCGCATCCTCCTATTCATCCAGAGAGGCCAGAAACTGAGGTCCTTATGCGAAGTCTGATTTTTCAGACGCTGAAAATCAAGGAAAACAATTTACAAGCACTGCAAAGTGCAAATAAACAGACTTGCAGGCCTTGCTGCCTTGCCTGTCCACAGCCTCTGCTCTAGGGTCAATGTTTGCTCACCCGGCCCTCCAGTGACAGGACTCTACACCTCGATTCGGAAGCATTTAAGTTATTTTCTGACTTTCTCAAGAGGACACAATTGGTTTTCAAAAAAAAAAAAAAAAAAAAAAAACTGGCCTCCTTTAAAATCCTCAATTCCAATTCCTCTTTCCCAACTTCAGCAACAGCAGCAAATTAGACATTGCTTCTCCTCTCTTCCCCTGCTGGTCACAGGCTTTAAAATGAAATGTTTGTGAATATTTCATCTTTGAATACTCTCCCAGAATAGGGAGCTAACCTTCCAATCTTATTATTTTTTTAAATATACTGAGGACCTACTGTGTACCAAGAAGTAAGCTTTTTACATATGCCATGGCTTCAATGCTACAGCAATGTCATTGGCAATTTCTGCCAGATCACTGAAAATTAACCAGATGGTGCCTGGCGCATAGGTGCACGATAATTATGAATTCCTATTGCGATGCTTTTTCCTTAAAGAGGCCTCAAGCCAAAACTAACAAAAAATGTAGGAGGAAGAGGAGGGGGAGGGGGAGGAGATTTCCTACCAGGAAGACAGGTAGGAGGGGGAGAGGGAGGAGGGAGAGGAGGAGGAGGAGAGAAAGAAGGAAGAAAGGGAGGAAGGGAGGGAGGGAGGCATAGGTGTGTACTTATTAACATGGAAGGACGCCCATGATACTTTTTAGAGGAAAAAATAAAAAGCAAGTTGCAGGATAATAATGTGCAATGTGATCTTGTTTTTGTAAACGTAATATAAAGTAATAAAAGTAATATAAACACACATGCATGGTGGGCGTACGTGCACGCGCACACATACACACCTCTCTATAAAGTCTGGAAGGATGTACATCAAACTCACATGATAATAACAAACTATTGAAAGGAAGCAGTTCACAGTTGCTGATACAAACTGGCCCAGAAAAGAATCAAAACAGAGTAATACAGAAGCAACTCCCTTTTCCCATCAAAGACACCCCTCTGTCTGCCATCACTGTAAATGCCCACAGGCATCTGGACCCGTAACCCAAGTTTGTGTGAGTCCTGACTGAAGCCTGGGAGATCAGACTAGGACTTTGGGTGATGAAGGAGCACTTGGCCACTTCAGTACTAGCTGTACCATAGGCTGCAAAAGTTATTTTTAAAAACTGCCTTATTGAAGCATAAATGATATATGATAAACCACATTTCGTATCAAAAGTGTACATTTTGATGAGTTTTGACATATCTTTACACACTTATGAACCCATCACCACAATCAAGAGAGTGAAAATGCCCGTCACCCCCTTCAGTTTCCTCGTGCCCCTTTGTAATTCTCCCCCCACCTCCAGTGACCACTGATTTGGCTGCAGAATGTTTAAGTCTTAACTGATTTATTTTATAGCAAAAGCAGACAGATGTTTCTGGAAAATACTCATAGTTACAATCCAATATTCAACTTTCACAGGTGCTTTCTTCTAAATCAGGATAGTTTCTCAACTCTAAGCTTAAATGTGCCAATCCTTGAATCTAGTTAAAGCTGTACGAGGCCCTACCCTGCTCTTGAAAAATAGGTTTAAAAAGGTTTGTGCTTTTCTCCCCATACAATCCCTGTTTTTAACCCTGTTTAAACATGTTCAAAAAGTAATCTGTTGCTCACCATTGCTAATTATTAGAGAAACGCACATCAAAACTACAATGAAGTATCACCTCACACCAGTCAGAATGGCCATCATCAAAAAATCTACAAACAATAAATGCCGGAGAGGGTGTGGAGAAAAGGGAACCCTCCTACACTGTTGGTGGCAATGTAAATTGATACAGCCACTATGGAGAACAGTATAGAGGTTCCTTAAAAAACTAAAAATAGAACTACCATATGACCCAGCAATCCCACTACTGGGCATATATCCGGAAAAGACAAAAACTCTAATTCGAAAAGATACATGCACCCCAATGTTCACAGTAGCACCATTTATAATAGCCAAGACATGGAAGCAACCTAAGTGTCCATCGACAGCCGAATGGATAAAGGAGCTGTGGTATATATTTATATATATATATATACATACATATTATATATATATATATTACTCAGCCATAAAAAAGAATGAAATAATGTCATCTGCAGCAACATGGATGGACCTAGAGATTATCATACAAAGTGAAGTCAGACAAAAACAAATATTATATATCACTTATATGTGGAATCTAAGAAAAAAATGATACAAGTGAACTTATTTACAAGACAGAAACAGACTCAGGGACATAGAAAACAAACTTATGGTTACCAAAGGGGAAGGGGGGGTGATAAATTAGGAGTTTGGGATTAACAGATACACACTACTATATATAAAACAGATAAACAACAAGGACCTACTGTATAGCACAGGGAACTATACTCATTATCTTATAATAACCTATAATGGAAAAGAATCAGTTATATATATATATAACTGAATCACTTTGCTGTACACCTGAAACTAATACAACATTGCAAACCAACTATACTTCAATTTAAAAAGGTAATCTACTTAAATCAGATATATTATTTAGTAGATATAGTTATACATTTTATGTATATTTATATATATTAATAAAAATATATCTACCCAAATAGGTGGAATCACTGAGATCAAGTTATTAGGATATGATTTAAAATTGATTCTTTTTTTAAAAAATTTATTTATTTTTGGCTGTGTTGGGTCTTTGTTGCTGCGCGAGGGCTTTCTCTAGTTGCGGCGAGGGGGGGGGCTACCCTTTGTTGCGGTGCGCGGGCTTCTCATTGCCATGGCTTCTCTTGTTGCGGAGCACGGGCTCTAGGTGCACGGGCTTCAGTAGTTGTGGCGCTCGGGCTCTAGAGTGCAGGCTCAGTAGTTGTGGCGCACAGGCTTCAGTAGCTGTGGCTCACGGGCTCTAGAGCGCAGGCTCAGTAGTTGCGGCACACGGGCTTAGTTGCTCCGCGGCATGTGGGATCTTCCCAGACCAGGGCTTGAACCCGTGTCCCCTGCATTGGCAGGCGGATTCTTAACCACTGCGCCATCAGGGAAGCCATAAAATTGATTCTTTAGAATGACCTAATTTGCCCTCTAAATACCCTTTTTAAAAAATTGAGGTAAGTTGGTTTATAACATTATATAAATTCCATGCGTATAACATCATATTTCTACTTTTTTTTTTTTTGGCCACAGCACGCACCTTGCAGGATCTTAGTTCCCCAACCAGGCATTGAACCCCAGCCCTGAAAGTGCTGCATCCTAACCACTGGACCGCCGGGGAACTCCCTTATATTCCCACTTCGGTATACACCTACAGTGTGCTCACCACCAAAAATTTAGTTTCTATCTATCACCATACAGTTGACCCCCTTTACCCATCTCACCCTCCTGGTTGCGCCTTCCCCTCTGGTAACCACTACTCTGTTCTCTGTATCTATGTGTTTGTTTTGTTTAGTTTGCTAATTTATTTGGGGGTTTTCTGTTTGCTTGTTTTTTATATTCCACATGTGAGTGAAATCATATAGTATCTATCTTTCTCTGTCTGACTTATTTTATATAGCATAATAGCCTATTTAAAAAAAAAGATGAAATCTTGCCATTTGTGACAACATGGATGGACCTTGAGAGTATTATGCTAAATTTCCTTTTAATATGTCTGTGGTTCAACTGACAGTAATGGTAGAATTCATTAAAAAATTTCCCATCATTTTTACCAATCACTATCATATGCAAAGGTTTAAGAGCCTAATATAAACTGAGCCCTGATGGCAAGGAGTGTCATAAGTACAGCCTCCATAAATTATCAAAAAGTTGAATTTTAATAAAGATTTTCAACTACTCCCATGTTCTAGTATGTTCCACCATGACCTCCCCAGCCCCCTCACACATACACACATCTTTCTTCTAGTCTTGTGATTAAAAGCAACACCACTGAGATCACTTATTCTTTAACGCCTTTGCAGAGGCAAATGAGAGCTCCTCTAACCTTCAAAAATTAGAGTTATTCAATAATGTTTACACAGTGCGCATTCCAGCAGTATCTTGTGTACATAGCTCTACCAAAGCATTTCACTCAACCAGCTCTCAATGCCAGAACACTTCTAGCAGCTTCTCAGAGAAACATGGCTGCTCTCTCTAGTCATGGGTCCGCCTCATCTTCCTGCCTCTATACCTAATAGCAAAGCTGACTGAATATCAGTAGAATAAGAGATTAGAGAAAAGGAAACAGTTTTGAGATATTTCCACAGGCCTAAAACAGTTGTTTGAACCTGCAGTGAAAATTCAGTAAATTCTATGGGCTCTGCATCCAAAGTTCCTCCAATACCTTCTCTCATTTCAGAAGATACTAGAGAGATTCCTCTGCTACACCTCAGGTGTTTTAGATCACAACTATGACTTTAAAACTTTAAAAGCACTTGAGTCATGAGCAAAGTATCCCTCAGCCATTTTCTTTCCCTTTTTCTCACTCTCACAAATATTTGCTGTCAGAGTGCTAGCAAGGGCATTTGAGTCACGTTTTTTAAAAACAGTGAAAAAAAAAACAGGACCATCTGCACAATTCAGTACCCTCTTTCGAAGTAGTCCTTTGCTGCCTTTCTTTTTTCTTCAGGCTTTTGAACCTTAAAGTTAAGCCATTTTGAAAGCATTTAAGATGTATAAAGTTATATTGACATATTTATTGTCAGCGGGACAGCCAAAATGTATTTGGGTCAAATCAACATAGCCAATTTCCAAACTTCCCAACTAGTACAGAATCCCCGTAAGTCTTGACCAAACAGAAGTCTTCCCTGCTTTTTCAGTCAAGAGGTCATGGATGAACTTTCATGTGTTTTGATACATCATTAGCCCAAACAACAATTTTAAAACTGAGGCTGACCATATGCTCTGATCTTGAAAAATCTTTAAATCACATCATTAACATCAGCAGCACGCAGTGTTGCAACAAGTGGAATACAACCAATACAGGACCCCCCAAATGACGAAATTCCCAAATTAAGATGGTCCTAAAGGGCTTACTGTGGCACTGGGGGCTTTCAGGGCAGAAAGGAAGTGACTTTTGGAGACCTGCAGCAATGATAAATTTGTGACCATGAAATACTGGAGTCCTACTGAGAGAGAATCTCTTCTACCAGCACTCAAAGAAAATCTGCTCTAAGGTAGAGTTTAGTATGGGGAATTTTGATCTTGAAATGAAGAAAACTGGATTTGTGTTAATTCACCTCTTTGGGCAACTTAATTTCTTGTTTTTGTTTCCCTATTTTAAAAGATCATACGAATGTTCCCTTTATGCGATAATGTTGGTCAAAGCAAAGTGTTTCTGAGACTAATAAAAATAAATTAACCCAATTAGCCATAAAAAAAGAACGAAATGTTGACATTTGCAGCAATGTGGATAGACCTAGAGAATATTATGCTTAGTGAAATAAGTCAGACAGAGAAATACTAATACTATATGATATCACTTATATGTGGAATCTAAAAAATAATACAAATGAATATATATACAAAACAGACACAGCCTCACAGACATAGAAAATAAACTTATGGTTACCAAAGGGGAGAGGGAGGTGGGGAGGGACAAATTAGAGGCATGGGATTAACAGATAAAAACTACAATACATAAAATAGATAAGCAACAAGGATATATTGTGGGGCTTCCCTGGTGGCGCAGTGGTTGAGAATCTGCCTGCCAATGCAGGGGACACGGGTTCGAGCCCTCGTCTGGGAAGATCCCACATGCCGCGTAGCAACTAGGCCCGTGAGCCACAACTACTGAGCCTGCGCGTCTGGAGCCTGTGCTCCGCAACAAGAGAGGCCGCGATAGTGAGAGGCCCGCGCATCGCGATGAAGAGTGGCCCCCACTTGCCGCATCTAGAGAAAGCCCTCGCACAGAAACGAAGACCCAACACAGCGAAAAATAAATAATAAAAATAAATAATAAATTAAAAATTAAAAAAAAAGGATATACTGTGTAGCACAGGGAATTATACCCAGTATCTTGTAATAACCTATAATGGAATCTAATCTGCAAAAATACTGAATCGCTATGCTGTACACCTGAAACTAACACAATATTATAACTCAACTATACGTCAATTAAAAAATAAATTAACCTAAAGAAAGGTTTGTGTTAGGCCTTTCTGTGCATATTGCATTTACATAACTCTGTTAGTGAGTACAGGAGTCACTCCATGGTTGCAAGAGAGGGAGCTATTTTTTAAAATACGCATAGGGCAGTCGGCAGACCCATCTCACCAATCTTTTGGTTTTTTGCCCCCTTTTTTTAGCACCAGGAACATTTTTGTTATAGAACACCTCTCTCTAGACACTTCCAGCTAGGAATACCACTTTAAACCTTGGACTGATTTACTTTGATGCTACTAAAGTAGACTCATTGCTTTCTCTTCTTCACATTAAAAAAAAAAACTATCAGGGATTTAAGGGAATGTGGCTATCTTCTGTACTTTTGCCTCACTCACTGAAGAGTCGGAGTATTATTTGTGGGAAATGCATGCCATCAAGTCACCAGTGTTTTGCTTCTCTGAAGATTACCAGCAAAATTCCTGCCCACAAGTCGCCACCTACAGGGGAAAAGCAACCTTTACATGGGACCGTACTTTGCACTCCTAAGCAGTTTGTGAGAACCGCGGTATTTCGCAACCTTTTTAAAATCCCAAGGTAAATTTATTTGAATATAAGGCCTGCAGAAGAGGATATTACCCAATACCTTCTGGCGAAAATGTGATCAAGGGAAGAAAGACTGGAGAAGCCACAATTCATGTGAACTCTTCATGGTGGACCACTGTGTAGTGGCATCCTGACCACGGAACACTGCCACAGAGAAAGAGGGACAAAGTCAGAAGCAGATGAGGTGGTTTTAAAAAACAACTGTATATTTATGATTTTCAGCACGAACAGCGTGTGAGGTTTACACGGTTGTACTTATGGACCATCACGATCTGGGTTTTGCACCTGCTGAATAACAATTCCAGATATTGACGTGATCAACACATTTCTCATTTTTCATGCCTATAGGAAATTTCTGTAGAAATTCTATATAGAGATACAGTCTATAGAAACGCTATAGCAACCCTAATGAAAATCTTCGCACAGATCTTTTAAAAATTGTTTCCTCAAAATATGTTCCCATGTCAAAGGCTAGGAATACGTTTATATGGCTCATTACATATTGTCAAGTTGTTCTCCTGGAAGATAAAGTCAGTTTATCATGCCATCAGCAGTGTTAACATGCCTGATTTCCTGGCAGCCCTGTTCACGTTGGATCCTTATCGTTTTGATTTCTGCTACCTTTGTTAGTATACAGTGGTGACTTAAAGTGGCTCTAATTTGCATTTAATTTTTCTGTAGGCTGAAGCTCCAGCCAAGCCTGACACTGATATTCAACCGCCTATTCAATGTCTCCAAGCTGAATGTTCCATTTGCATCTCAACCTTAATTTCCCTCCCCTGCAAACCTGCCCCCCACCTCAGACTTACTTCCCTCACCCAGTGACTCCCATCTCCCTAAATAGAGCCACCCTGCACTCAGGTGCTCAGGCTCAGAACCAGGCGCTCTTCCTCGCCTCCTCTCGGATTCAGTCCTTCAGCAAGCCCATTCGACTCCACCTTGACCGTACGTTCCAAATCCATCTCCATCTTTGCGGCTACCCCCTGGGTCCGCACCCATCATCTCTAACCTGGATGATTGCAACAGCCAGGCTTCCCTGGTGGCGCAGTGGTTAAGAATCTGCCTGCCAACGCAGGGGACACGGGTTCGAGGCCTGGTCCGGGAAGATCCCACATGCCGCGGAGCAACTAAGCCCATGCACCACAACTACTGAGCCTGTGCTCTAGGGCCCGCGAGCCACAACTACTGAAGCCCGCACGCCTAGAGCCCGAGCTCCGCCACCGCAATGAGAAGCCTGCGCACCGCAATGAAGAGTAGCCCCCGCTCGCTGCAACTAGAGAAAGCCTGCGCACAGCAACAAAGACCCAACCCAGCCAAAAATAAATATATAAATAAATTAATTTTTAAAAAAACAAACCCTTCAGTGGCTCCCTAGCATGCTTTGAACCAAATCCAAACTGCTTCTCCTCAAATACAACCCCTGCCCACCTCTTTCAACCCATCCTGTATGCTCTTCCCCTACTGCCCTTGTCCTCTCAGTCCCAGTCACATTGGCCTTGCTTACTACTTTTTTTTTTTTTGAAAAGCAACATTTATTAGAACCAATACAAGAGTATGAAAAGAGGGAAAAGAGGAGAGTGGAAGAGGGGGAGAGAATGAGGTCTGCATCAGATGTCAGTTGTGGAAACACATAAATTGCCTACTTTTAAACATTTACATTTAAAAGGCGAACACACACACACACACACACACATATATATATATATATATATACACCACTTATCCTAAAAAAAGAAAAAAATCAAAAGCAGACATGTTTGCCTTAAATAAAACCAAACCCACCCCACCCCCCAGTCTGTAAGTTCCAGGAGAGCAGGTAGGGACTGTATTTGTCTGCTTCACCATTTTCTCTTCAGAGCCTACAACAGAGCCTGGCACATGGTAGGGACTTAACAATACTAAGTCTTACCTGAAACAAAGAATTTGCTCAGCAACTACATATGAAACAGACTCACAGACGTAGAAAACAAACTTATGGTTACCAAAGGGGAGAGGGGGGGAGGGATAAATTAGGAGCTTGGGATTAACAGATACACACCACTATATTTAAAATAGATAAACAACAAGGATTTATTGTACAGCACAGGGAACTATGTTCAATACCTTGTAATGACCTATAATGAAAAAGAATCTGAAAAATAATACACACACACACACACATATTTGTATAACTGAATCACTTTGCTATACACCAGAAACTAACAAAACATTGTAAATCAACTATACTTCAATTTAAAAAAAAAAAAGGTGTTGCTCCCATATTGAAAATACTAATAATAGCACATGGAGACGAATAGTGAAATGCTAATACAGAGCTGCTTTTTCTTTCAAGGCTCCTAAAGCCACTAACATTAATCAGTGAACGTGGAGATCAGTCAAGTGCACCTACCAAGCAGCTACTCCATTTAAGACACTTTGGGGGCTACAGTGATGAGTTACCCTCAAAGAACTGTGTCTAGAAAGTGAAAGAAATTAAGACAACTGCAATCTGAGGAAGAAAATGGTGAGTGCCATGGGAAGCACAGGATACTTTGGGCCACAAAGAAGTGATAATGGCTTTAACACTCTTCCTCATGAAATGAGTGTTAGAATTCCTGGGACTAGACTTCAGTGGTTTTCAAATGTGTTAGCACCGTACCCTGCAAAAGTGGTGGGACGTGCATAGTTACAGCTGATTGTAGTTGTCACAACAACTGGCACAGGGACAGGCACCTCTGTCACTGGGTGAGCAGGGGGCCAGACTTGCTAAATGTCCTGCAGGGCCTGAACAGATCTGCACAGTGAAGGCCTCTCACCCCAAATGCCAGCACAGAAATGGCTCATACCTGTCCCTCTAGAACATATGAAGTGCCTTCAGCAAAGTCCAGATTAACCTTTTTAACACATTGCTTCTTAGGTCATCATTTCTGAGTTGGTTTTTGCCCCTGAATTCTTTTCATCATTTTGACCCAGATCCTATTCACACCAAGTATTCAGTGGAAAGAAAACCTGAGTCCAAGCAAGGCCCGCCAGTCTATCTGTTGGGGACCCTAGCAGAGTGGGCTTCGAAACCTCAGCCCAGAGGAAAGGTACCACGTAAGGATGATGCTCAGCTCCTGGCCAGTAGCCCTTCCCAGCCATGGCCAGAGCATTCCTGTGTGTTAAGACTATTTGCATTTCAGAGTCGGTTCTTCTGCAGGTCTGACAATTCCCTAATTACAGAGTAAGAAAAGAAGCCAATCCTGGATTAGCATCTTCCTGAGTGGGGGCTTGTTTCCCTAGAGTAGGGGTCTGGAACCCATAGGGTCAGATGCATCCCAGGACGTGGGGGACGTGCCCCCGGCTAAGAAGTCAGCACTGCACAGCCCTGCCTAGCGAAACCCTGACCAAGTCTTCTGTCATTTCAAGAGAAGCTTAAAATCCTGATTTTTATTGGGCTCTTTGGTTTTTCAACGTTGGTCCCTAATTCAATTGCTTTTTAAAATATTGTACAGGCTGAAGCATACCCATCTAGGGCTGAACTTGACCCTGGACCCCTAGCTTGCTCCTTCTTCTTGGTTACATGTACCCAGTGCTCCCCAGAGGTTCGGGAAATTTTAAAACAAGAGTTAAATATGCTGGACTTCCCTGGTGGCGCAGTGGTTGAGAATTCGCCTGCCAATGCAGGGGACAAGGGTTCAATCCCTGGTCCAGGAAGATCCCACATGCCGTGGAGCAACTAAGCCCGTGCACCACAACTACTGAGCCTGCACTCTAGAGCCCGCGAGCCACAACTACTGAGCCCAAGTGCCACAACTACTGAAGCCCACGTGCCCTAGAGCCCACGCACCACAACAACTGAGCCCACGTGCCGCAACTACTGAAGCCCGCCTGCTCTAGGGCCCGTGTGCCACAACTACTGAGCCCACATGCTGCAACTACTGAAGCCCGCAAGCCTAGAGCCCGTGCTCTGCAACGAGAAGCCACCGCAATGAGAAGCCCGCGCACTGCAATGAAGAGTAGCCCCCGCTCGCCGCAACTAGGCAACTAGAGGAAGCCCACGCACAGCAGCGAAGACCCAATGCAGCCAAAAAAACAAAACAAAACAAAAACAAAAACAAAAAACTGGGCAAGGTTCTCAAGAAAGAGCAAGGCAGGGATGGGCTCAGGGACCCAGGTAGGGCACACCAAGGGATTAGGACTGGCTTTGCCTTGCTCTTCTTTGCTCAAAAATTCTCAACTTCTCCCTCATTCTTACTGCATCAAGTCACAAGTTCCTTTCAAGGCTCTCCAGAACACGACTCCACCCCACCTCACCAGCCTTATATTTCATCATGCCCTGTGTCTACCCACCATTCTAGTTGGGCCAGTCTCCCTTGAGTTCCTTCAGACATGTCCACCCCCTCTCTCCAAATGTCCTCTCTCCCTGTGTAAGTCCCGCCCACCCTTTAAAGCCTTGCTCACATCCCACCTCATTTATGAAACCTCCTCTGTGACATGAAACAGTAAAATGCTTTCGAACTCAAGGGCTGGTGTCAACCAGACCCCGGTTCAAATCCCACCTCTGCCATTGACCAGCTGGGTGATTTACCCAACCTCTTTGAGCTTCAGAAGGTGATAATAGTGCCTACCTTACAGAATTTTTGAAGGTTTAAGGAAAATGATGCAAGAAAGTATTTAACCCTCATAAGTGCTCAATTAAGGTGAGCTTATTATTATTATGGCTGACTTTCTTCTCTGTAAGTGGTCCAGCCCTTACGCTGTCTCTTCTGAGCAAAACACCACTGGATTCCATGCAGTCCACGTCTGCTCAGACTGTGCCCCAGGCATTAGTCTACCTCAGCCTCCAGCTTGCTTTAAAGCATCTTAAAGTTCCAGGAGCATGTTGGATGTAACATCGAACTGACACAAGCCCAAAGGGGACACTGAGAGAGTTGCACAAGTAACACCACACTGGCTCTGGAACAACTCAGCGAAAGTCCCTCTCTCTAGCAAAGGCAGGAATGCATACTGGGAAGACAAACACGTAGCCAGTCTCCGTGGCAGAGAGCTGCTTCAGCATCTGAAACAAATCTCTCTCCCTCAGACACACACACACATACCACCACTGCCACCACCATTACCTTCACATTCCCAAATCTCTGCGCCTCGCCTTTCCTTCTGATGCTGAAGATGACACATGAAGCCAGTCAAAGGCCACTCTCTTTGCATGAGTGTATGACAGGGAACCCAGACAAATGGGCCACACTGCAGGTGTGCTCTTTGGCTGGGATTACATGGAAATCTCATGCCCCATCACAGGAGCCAAGATGGTCTCTGCTGGCTCTGCCTCTCCCCCCATGTTACTCCACCTCCAGTCAGCCCTACCCATCCTCTGATACACATGATAGCTGGCATCCCCTGGGCACCCGTGCCAGCGGGCCTATTCCGCTTGCCACTTTCTCTGTGCTTAACAAGGGCCAACGTAAAAATATCTTCATGTACCGTTACTCCATGCTTCAAGTCACTCCATGCTTTGAGGGACTCCCTCCCAAACAAAGAAACAGGGCACAGAAAAATGTTACTGGGCTTCCCTGGTGGCGCAGTGGTTGAGAATCTGCCTGCCAATGCAGGGGACACGGGTTCGAGCCCTCGTCTGGGAAGATCCCACATGCCATGGAGCAACTAGGCCCGTGAGCCACAACTACTGAGCCTGCGCGTCTGGAGCCTGTGCTCCGCAACAAGAGAGGCCGCAATCATGAGAGGCCGGCGCACCGCGATGAAGAATGGCCCCCGCTCGCCGCAACTAGAGAAAGCCCTCGCACAGAAACGAAGACCCAACACAGCCAAAAATAAATAAATAAATAAATAAATAATAAAAATAAAGGAATTCCTTTAAAAAAAAAGTAAAATAAATATCCTTAAAAAAAAAAAAGAAAAATGTTACTACTGGAATGCCACATTCTTTAAAAAGCAAACAAAAAACTCAGAACTGGAGAGATCCCAACTATATTATCCCCAAGAGTGGTTTTCTCAGCATGAAGACTGAGCCCTATCCCTGCACAAGTTTACGCTCTCAACAGCATGAAGTTCCAAAGTTAGATCAGAGGCAGGTAGAAGAACAGGGCAAAATGGGCCTGATCTTTGAGACCTTATTCTCAATCTAGAAAAGACACAGAGAAAGTGAAAAAGTCCAAAGGGTAACCAGTCCTCATGCTGGAACCCGGTGTTCCAATAAAACTCACTCCTCGGAGTTAGCAGCATTCAAAAGCCCTCCGGTAGTGGCTGGCTTTTTAAAAAATCGCAAAATACAGGAGACCAAATGTAAAGAAGATGCGAGTCCCAAGGACCAAGACTACTTGATTGCCCCGCATTCGGGGATGGCAGTTTTTCCTACAGCATGGGCCTCTCCAACTTGCTTCCTCCCTGGAAGCAAGCTCAGGACCCCAACCCAAGCTCAGGACCCCGTGACCGTGGGTGGGCCCTGCTACCCCAGTCAGATTGGGAACAGTTTTATTCCACCCGCGCTGGAAACCTCAAGCGAGACTCTCGACAAATCTCTGAAGCCAAGGACCGGGTCACAGGGCGGCGGGGGCGGCGGCGCCCTGCTGCTGATTAATTGGATGAATGCACAGGAGCAGGGGAGGAAGCGGAGCGCCCGGCCCTTGGCGTGTGGACCAAACAGGAGAGGGCACCTTCAGTTCCCGTTAGCGGGATGCCACCGCCAGCGTACCCCAGGGGAATGCCTCGAGTGACCTCGGCGGGAGCAGCGGCCAAAGCGAGCCCTTGAGTGGGTGCCAGAGCGCCCCCTAGTGCGGCGGCAGGACCGGGGGACTTGGGGCAAGGTCTAGGGTGAAGGGAGAGGACCAGGGGAAGAGCCCAGGCGCATCTCTGGAAACTCTGACTGCAGGGGCTGGCGGAGCGACCCGGGTCTCCTGAGCATCCCCTCCCCAATCCCTGCCGAGGGTCCGGAGTGGCCCTGTCTGCAGGCACCCAGCTCCCGTAGGCCAGGCCGGCCGGCCGGCCAGCCGGCCAGCTGGCCGGCCGAGACGCAGCGGGACGTGGCTGCTGCTCTGCAAGCAGAGCGGAGGGCATTTACCG
Organism: Eubalaena glacialis; assembly: GCF_028564815.1. NCBI lineage: Eukaryota > Metazoa > Chordata > Mammalia > Artiodactyla > Balaenidae > Eubalaena > Eubalaena glacialis. Next base: position 109,144,357 of record NC_083736.1, read on the forward strand.
GGAGCCTGGGAAGCCGCTGTGTCTCCACTCTGGTCTCCGCTGGGGTACCCGGACTGCCGCTGCCACCGCCTCTTTCCAGTCGCCGCAGTCTCAACCTGCAAACCTCCCAGTCGCTCCCTGCGACTGTAGCCCGCGAGGCCAGCTGTTGAATGGCTCGCGTCGAGCGCACGGGGCGCAGAAGCGTCCCCGCCGCATCCAAGTCGGCGACGCAGGCGCGCGTCCCGGTGCCAACGCCCCGTGCGCCCCTCGCCCCGCTGCGGCCCTGGCGAGCTCGCGCAGCCGACTCCCGGCTCCAGGCTGCCGACTCCCAGCTCCCGGCTCCTGGCTGCGGGCTCGCCCGCCGGCCGGCCCTCTCGCTCCCCTCGGTGGGCTCTCGCCAAGTCAGTTGCCTCCCCTCGCGGGCTCCGCCCCCCTCGCTGCCATCCCTCAACTTGCCCGCAGGACCAATGGCAACAATAGACTAGTCCCGCCCCTTCGATTCCCCCGGGGCCAATCGCCTTCTCCTGAGGACCCATTCAAGTAACCCCGCCCCTCTCGTGCGGCAAAGCCCCAGCCAAAGTTTATCCCACCGCGCGGTTGCTCTTGACGGTTGCAAGGCTTTGCCAGGCTCCCCCCACCCCCCACCCCTGGACGGAATTACAGTGATTTAGAGGCTGCAGCTCACCTGGTCTGCCGACCTCCACACGACCTATTTGCTTTGAATAAAGTAGTATAAGAAAGCGAACAAGAGAGGTACCGTTATCCACCTCATCCCTGAAGGGGCAGGACTGCTGAGAAATGTACACGCGCTCGGCCAGCACTTACACATCACAGGGTCAGCAAGAACCTCGAAGGTCATCGACTGACTCTATCCTCGCACTGGTTGTTTTTGCTTTGGGCTTTTGGTTTTGTTCTCCCACGTACAGGGTCCCTGCCCTCTAGTCTTTACAACTTCCAATGACAAGGACTCACTGGCTCCACAGACCACCGCTTGGGTCTCTGCCTCGTGGCTTGAGGCTGAGTGAAACCGGCCCTCTGGTAACTTCACGCAAAGCCAGCTTTGCCCCTCTTCCCCATGGTGGTCCAACAATTTGAAGACAAGTCTTCCGGCCCCACAATTCTTCCAGACTAGAGTCTGCTCCAAAGACCTGGGTTCAAGGCTCTGCTTCGAGTTTAAGCCAATTCCCTTATATCTTTCAAAAGTAGAAAGCAGGAACTGAGTCTAACCTCCCCCCCATCGCCCCAACCCCAGGGCACAGACGCTTCTGCCTGATCGTGTCCCTTGTCCAGCCACTAGACTCTTCTACTCTAGCTTCTTAAGGATGGCATTTGCTTTCTTGACTGCCATATCACATGGCTGATGCATATTAGATTTATTGTCAACTCACCCCGGGGCTATTTCTCACTGCTGCTGCTACCACAAGGGTCTGTTTTCTACTTGATTAGCTGGTAAATGTCATTGGGTTTTGCTTGGGGGCGGGGGTACTAATTTCACTCTCTTCTACTGAGACCTCTTTGCCTGCTCATTCTGTCCTAAATCTCTCTCCATCTCTGCTTGCTACCACTGCCTTGCTCCGGCCCCCATCCTGTTTGCACAACTGCCAAAGAGCCTCGTAAGGGGGCCGCTTGCTCTAGCCTTGCACCCTCCTGGGTGGCCTTCCAAAGATCCTCTCCTCATCCATTTTACACCAGAAGCCAGAGTTGTCGCTAAAACACAAATATAATCATGCCACCACACTCCAACTTCAAAGCCCATCCCAGCTTCGAATCCTTTTCTACTTCCTTTCTGCCCTCCTTTGCTTTCAGGATAAGATCCAAAACCCATGGCAAAGCATATAAAACCCTTGGTGATCTGGCCTTGCAGCCTCATTTCCAGTGGTTCCACCTCCACCACAGAGCACTCTACACTTTAGGTCAAAAACTCCCTGTTGTTTCTCAAATGAGCCATGGTCTCCAACACGTCTATGCCTTTGATACAAAGTCTGGAATAACCTGCTTCCTACCCTCCTAATCCTGACCTACAATACACTGATGTATTTTTTTTTTATTGAAGTATAGTTGACTTACAATATTGTATTAGTTTCAGCTGTACAGTAAAGTGATTTGGTTTTATATATATATATATATATATATGTATATATTCTTTTTCAGATTCTTTTCCATTATAGGTTATTACAAGATATTGAATATAGTTCCCTGTGCTATACAGTAAGTCCTTGTTGTTTATCTATTTTATATACAATAGTATGTATCTGTTAATCTCAAACTCATAATTTATCCCTCCCCCCCCTTTCCCCTTTGGTAACCATAAGTTTGTTTTGTATGTCTGTGAGTCTGTTTCTGTTTTATAAATAAGTTCATTTGTATTATTTCTTTAGATTCCACATATAAGTGATATCATATAATATTTGTCTTTCTCCGTCTGACTTACTTCACTTAATATAGTAATCTCTAGGTCCATCCATGTTGCTGCAAATGGCAATATTTCATTCTTTTTATGGCTGAGTAATATTCCATTGTATATATACACCAGATCTTCTTTATCCATTCATCTGTTGATGGACACTTAGGTTGCTTCTATGTCTTCGCTGTTGTCAATCACACTGGTGTATTTTATTCATTCATTGAATCACATGTTTATATGGGGGGCATAAACATGTGATTTTAAAAAAATTTTATTTGATCCCTCCATCAGGTGCTTCCAAGTAGAATGTAACAATTCTGCTTCCATTCACATTGCTACACAGACATCAGGCCACCGATTGCAATGATTGGTTTGGACTTCATCTCATCCAAATAACTGAAGGGTTGGTGGAGACTGAGACTGGGATTTTCTTCTTTGCCAAGTATCATTAAGTAATAATCAAACTTACTCCATTAAGGTTGGCAGTTTGAAGGCCGGAGGTTGTGGCCCTTTTCCTTCATGTTTACATTAACTTACAAAAACCCAGCTTGTTAAAGTGTTCTGCGTGTGTGTATGTGCTTATCGTGTGAGTGTGTTGGGTCCTTTTTTCTTTTGCTTTTTCTTTTTTTTTAAGATCAGGATAAACTAAACCACATTGTACACCTCCAACTTACACAATATGTGTATATGTTAATTATATCTCAATAAAAAATGTATATACAATAAGATCAGGACAGCAATTTGTGACATATTATAGGTGTTCATGTTTCTGGGTCTGAAGAGAAAGCACATGAACAGGACTGTATGCTGTAAAAATGAATCAACTAGAATCACACAATTACAGAACTCCAGTGTTAAAGGGGGCTTTTAAGCTAATGTAATCAAACCCCACCCAAGATGCTAGAATGACTGTGTGGGCAGTTTTTCAGGTTCTTTACAAAGTTCTTAGCTCCCTGGCCTCTGAAAGCAGGCTTTGTTCTTACCGCTAAAATATATGGCTTTGCCCAGCTAAGTGCTTTGAGGGGCACCTGGAATGCTTCTCTGTCCATTTTTTCCCTCTAGGGTTAGATGTGTCCTCAGGACCTCCTCTTTCAAAATGCAGATCGCACTTGGAAGATCCACATGCTAACGTTTATTAGTTATCAACCCTTAGCATAAGGTAAGCAGCATAGCTTAATAGGAAAAAAAAAATTTAAGGTACCTGTACAAACAGCAGTTTTCAAAGTGTTTTCATTTATTTTGTTGTATTTGATCCTCATAGTAACCTGAGTAAATATCTTGATTTCCATTTTACATGGGGGGAAGCTAAGACTCACCTAGGTTAAATCATTCCTCAGGGTATTTGAATTCCAGCTCTGCTATTAACCTTGGACACATGACCATGCCACTCTAGGCCTCGGTTTCCCCATCTATAAAATCAAATGAGATTCTTTCCAAGGTTTCTTTCAGCTCTGTCTCTAATCCCTTGTCTCCTGCTGGCTGAGATCAGGGAACTGGGGGCCTGGGCATTTTCATGGTGGCAGGAAATAATTTTGGCACTAGAGATACATTTTGGAAAGGACAAGCTCTGGTGGAATGCCAAAGCTGACAGCATGAGAGCAGTGAATACTAGAAGCAAGGCAATCTGAGAAAGGAAAGACAAGGGGCCCTGAACTCCAAACCCACCTACTCCCTAGCTCTATAATACAACCACTGCCATTCCAACTGTGAACTCAACATTCCAACTTATTTGCTTTAGAGATTAAAGAATCTTCTATGCAAATCTTAATTAAAGTCTGCTTTGGCAAACTATTTTATCATATTCAGACATAATTACCACAATAAATTACATAAAGAAATCTATTGTGTGTCCCCTGCTTATTCCACATAGCAAAAGGGCCAAAAAGAAATTGCAGCTGAAGGAAGTCATTTGGAAGGAAAACCAAGAGGCAAATGGATACATTCTAATAATTTATACAAGTCCAGCAGCGACACACTCCCCATCCCCCGCTCACTCATTTGCTGAGGACTAGAGGAGCACTGAGACACAGCTAATCTAAGGGCTATGCATTTGCTTAATCTTACCACGAAAATACAGGCTTTACGCCTAATATAAAAGAAATTTAAGATGCCGGGTGAGAGTGGTGATCTTTAAACTGGTTGTGCAAGAAACTGAGAGTTAATTCCTAAGATGATAAGCCTACTTAATAGTCTGTTCTTTTTGGAGTGATTAAAAACATGTTTAATTACAGTAGAATCAGTTTTGGCTTCCAGACATCTAATCACTTTTTCAGTAAATGGCTCTAAAGTCAGAATAAATAACACTAACCTACTTCACTGAGTTCTTACAAGGATTAATTAATTGATTTTAAAGGGTTTCAGAAGTTTTATAAAACAGTGGCCTAGCAATCAGGAGACCTAAATTTAGTGCAGACTCTGCCTTTAATAGCTGTGTGGCCTAGAGTGATTGATTTTTTTTTTTTTACATATTGCAGTCATTTATTTCTATAAAATGTCCAGAAAAGGCAAATCTATAGACAGAAAGCAGATTAGTGATTGCCTGGCACTAGTAATAGGAGGGGCACTGACTGCATATGGGCAAAAGGGATCCTTTGGGGGTGATGGAAATGTTCTAAAACTAGATTGTGGTGGTGTTTGCACAGCTCCATAAATTTGCTAAAAATCACTGAATTATATATTTTCAAATGAGTGAATATTATGACATGTAAGTTAAAACTGAATGGAGCTGTTTTAAAAAAAACACATAAATAAAAGGTTAGTCATTAAATACATTCAACTGATTATGGGTGCAGGGAATAAAGCAAAAATGAGTAAACAAATGAAACAACAGATATACCTTTCGAGGCTCAAATGATGAGACACGAACTAAGGAGTTTAATTCAAACTTCTGCAGCAAGAGTTTTATAGTTTTAGGTCATATATTTAGGTCTTTGATCCATTTTTAGTTAATTTTTGTACACAGTGTTAGGTAAGGGTCCAACTTCATTCTTTTACATGTAGATATCCAGTTTTCCCAGCACCATTTCTTGAGAAGATTGTTCTTTCCCCATGGAATGGTCTTGCCACTCTTGTCAAAAATCATTTGACCATACATGTGAGGGTTTACTTCTGGGTTCTCTATTCGGTTTAATGGGTCTATGTCTGTCTTTATGTCAGTACCACACTGTTCTGATTACTGTAGCTTTGCAGTAAGTTTTGAAATCAACAAGTGTGAGTCCTTCAGCTCTGTTATTTTTCAAGATTGTTTTAGCTATTCAGAGGCCCTTGAGATTCCATATGAATTTTAGGAACTGTTTTTCTCTTTCTGCCAAAAAATGTCATTTGGATTTTCATAGGGATTATATTTAATCTGTGGGTCACTTTGGGAAGTATTGATGTCTTAACAATATTGTCTTCCAATCCATGACCTTGGTTTGTATTTCCATTTATTTGTGTCTTCTCTAATTTCTTTCAGCAATGTTTTGTGGTTTTCATTGTATAAGTTAATTATATAACTTATAATTGTATAAGTTAATCTTTGGTTAACTCCTAAGTATTTTTTTAATTTTTATTTTTTTAATAAATTTATTTATTTATTTATCTTGGGCTATGTTGGGTCTTTGTTGCTGCATGCGGGCTTTCTCTAGTTGCGGCGAGCGGGGGCTACTCTTCACTGCGGTGCGGGGGATTCTCATTGCGGTGGCTTCTCTTGTTGCGGAGCACAGGCTCTAGGCGTGCGGGCTTCAGTAGTTGTGGCTCGCGGGTTCAGTAGTTGTCGCTCATGAATAGAGTGATTGATTTTACTTCTCTGGGGCTCGGTTTCTCCAGCTGTAAAACGAGGGGGAATTGGGCTAGATAATCTCTGTACTTTGGGTCTAACATTGTAATACTCTAGGACTCACCATCATTATATCCTTTTTTTTTTTTTTTAGTAGCTTAAAACAGCAATAATCTACTTTTGGTTTTCCAGTTTTCCTAAAATTGGATTCCTGGAAAATTTTCCAAAATGTCTGCCTGTTCCCCAGACACAGTCACTTAGGCATACTGACCCCAACAAAACTGTCCAAATATGAATAGAGCAAAAATATAATAAAGATAAAGAAAGAAGGGAAAATAGAATCTAGACTTTCACAGTCATGAACAAGTAAACAGAAGCCATTTCTTAGTAACTGCAGACCCACACTTTTTTTCTTCCCAACTTTTTTCCATGCTTTTCTTTTCCAAGGATTTTATTACTCTTCCTCTTCCCTAAAATGAATCTGGGGCCCTCATTACCAGCTCTAAAAACACTATGACTATTTATAAGAGGACTTGAGAAGAGATGTTTTAAAAGGAAAATGACATTATATGGAGAGGAAGAAAAGCAGAATACAAAATTGTATGTACAATATAATCTCAACTAGGCTAGAAAATAGTGCATATGTTGAGGACTGTATGGCCATACACCAGAAGGTTAACAGGCTGGTCTTTAGCTGGCAGGATCCAGAGTTAGATTTTCCCCTGCACTTTAGCTTTTTTTTTTTTTACACATTTTTTTACATTTAATGAGCATGTATTATGCTTGTTAAAGATTATATAATATATATATTACATATATGTATGTATATATGTATAGTTTGTCTTTAACAAAAGGAAGAAGAGTGACTCCTTTTTATAAGAAGCATAGAGGCATAGAGTAGTGGTTAAAATGGTGGGATTTAGAGCCTAAGTTCTTCAACCCCTGTGAGACTCCGTTTCCCTTCTATAAAATGGCAATAATACTAATAAAGGACCTACTTCATAGAGTTACTTTCCAGATTAAATAAGCTACTCCATGCACGTGCTTAGAGCAATGCCTGGCACCATTATTAGCAATTATTTAAAATGTTAAATATTTACTGGAAATATGTGCATATGGTGAAAAAAAAAGTGCAGAAGACTTTAAAATAAAAAGTAAAATGAAAAAGTAGAAATACTTTTCCCCTCTTTAACCCCCAGCCTCACTCCTAGAAGTAACCACTGTTTACAGCTTCTTACGTATCCATCCAGAATTTTTAAGGGCAAAGGCAAACATATATCCTCTTTTTCACACACACAAACACACACACACAGGCAGGCACACGCAGAATCATAGCATATGTGCTACTTCTCACCTTGGTTTTTCACTTAATGATCTCTTTTGGAGATCTTTCCATAGCAGAACATCTAGATTTACTCCTTTTTTATTGTGATAAAAGACACATAACATAAAATTTACCATCTTAACCATTTTTAAGTGTACAGTTCAATAGTGTTTAAGTATATTGACATTGTTTGTGAAACAGATCTCTAGAACTTTTTCAACTTGCAAATCTGAAACTTTGTAACCACTAAACAACAACTCTTCTTTTCCCCTCTCCCCCAGCCCCTGGTAACAACCATTTTACTTCCTGTTTTTACTAATTTAGATACCTCACAGAAATAGAATCATACAGTACTTGTCTTTTTGTGACTGGCTTATTTCCCTTAGCATAATGCCCTCAAGCTTCATCCATGTTGTAGCATGTGACAGGATTTCCTTCCTTTTTAAGGCTGAATAATACTCCACTGTGTGTACATACCACATTTTAGTTTATCCATTCATCTGTCAGTGGGCATTTGGATTGCTTCCACCTCCTGGCTATTGTGAATAGTGCTGCTATGAACATGTGTGTACAAATATCTCTTCGAGTCCCTGCTTTCAATTCTTTTGGATAAATACCCAGCAGTGGGATTGCTGGATCGTATAGTAATTCTATTTTTAATTTTCTTGAGGAACCTCTATACTGTTTCCCATAGCAGCTGGGCCACTTTACATTCCCACCAACACTGTACAGGGGCTCCAGTTTCTCCACGTCCTGGCCAACAGTTGTTATTTTCTGGGTTTTTTTTTTAATTAAATAGTAGCTCTTCTAATGAGTGTGAGGTGATTTTCTCCTTATTTCTAACAGCTACACAGTGTTTTGTGATGTGGGAAAACCTCTATCAATGGACAGTTTGTTTGAGCCTGGTCTTCAGCTATTTCAAATAATACTGCAATGAATACCCACGTATCTTTATATACATGTGGGGTATTTTTTTAGCAAAGGAATTGCCAGGATAAAGTGTATGTGCTTTTTTGATAACTTTTGATTATAAAATAAGTTCAGAGATAACAGAAAAGTTGCAGGAACATCCATGTTCCTTTCACTCAGCTTCCCCAATTGTTAATAGTTTATTAATTTGCTTTATCATTTCCTTTCAATATATATGCATATTTCTCTTTTTTTTCTGAACCACTTGGGAGTAAATTTTAGCCATGATGTTCCTTTAACCCTAAATACTTGAGCATGTATCTCTCAGAACAAAATATTTCTCTTCCATAAGCACAGTGCAACTATTAAAATCAGGAAATTAATATTGATAAAATACTATTATCTAACCTACAGAAAATATTCATAGTTCTCCTATTGTACAAATAATATTTTTTGTAGCAAAAAGAATTGGTTGGGGGGGGGGTGGTTCCAGGATGTAATTCAGGATCAGATATTGCATTTGTCATTTCTATCCGGCCTCCTTTAATCTGAAACAGTTCCTGAGGCTGTCCTTGCCTTTCATGACCATGACATTCTTTTCATTATTTATTATTATTTTTTGGAAGCAATCACAAACTTACAGAAAAGTTGGAAGTACAATACAGAATGTCCTGGATTTTTCTTCCTGAACCATTTGAGAGTAAGTCACCAACCTGATGCCCCATCATCTCTGAATGATTTCGTGTGTATTTTTTTGCCCAACAAGGATATTTTCCTATCTAGCTATGACACCACCATCAACATCAGGAAATTCACATTAATAGATTACTAACATCGAATCCTCAGGTCCCATTCAAGTTTCTCCAGTTGTCCCCAAAGGCTCTATTATGGCAAAAGGATCTAGTTCAGACCCATATGGTGCTTTTAGTTGTCACGTCTCCTCCATCTCCTTCAGTCTGGAAGAGTTCCTTGGTCTTTTGTTGACTTTCAAGACCTCGACACTTTTGAAGACTACGAGCCAGTTATTTTGGAGAATGTCCCTCAACTTGGGTTTGCCTGATGTTTGCTCATGATTAGATTCAGGTTACATACCTTTGGCAGGCCTATGACAGAAGTGACACTGTACTCTTCATTCTGTCAGGTGGAGCTCGATTTCAGTGTGTCCTATTACTGATGAGTTCGCTCTGATCACTTGACTAAAGTGGTATGTGCCAGGCTTCTCCACTGTGAAATTATTCTTTGTAATTAATAAATATTTTGGGGGCTTCCCTGGTGGCGCAGTGGTTGAGACTCTGCCTGCCAATGCAGGGGACACGGGTTCGAGCCCTGGTCTGGGAAGATCCCACATGCCGCGGAGCAACTAGGCCCGTGAGCCACAATTACTGAGCCTGCGCATCTGGAGCCTGTGCTCTGCAACAAGAGAGGCCGCGCACCGCGATGAAGAGTGGCCCCCACTTGCCGCAACTAGAGAAAAGCCCTCGCACAGAAACGAAGACCCAGCACAGCCAAAAAAATAATAAATAAATAAATAAATAAAATTTTTTTTAAAAAGCTTAAAAAATAAATAAATAAATATTTTTGTGAGGAAGTCCTTTGAGACTATGTAAATCTTCCATTTCCCATCAAACTTTCAATTTGTTCACCTGTTTATTTATATCAGTATAGACTTATGGCTTCCTCTTTTATTCAATGGGTTATAATCCATTACTATCATTGTTTACTTTGATGCTCAAGTTGTCCTACATCTGACCAGTGGGGACTCCTTCAACCTGGCTTCTGTGTCCCTTTAATGTGTCCCCATCATTTTTTGTGCACTTCCTTACTTTCTGGCACAAGATGGTCCAGGTTCATCTCATACTTTCACTTATCCAGTCCTGAAATCAGCCATTTTTCTGAGAAGGCTTGGTTCTCTTTCATGGAAAATAGTATTTAGAAGCCAAATCTGGGCACTAGGTGTGGATATTGCTATCGGTGTGTTGCTGCTCCCTGGCCCTCTAGAGGCTTCTTTTATACTCTTTTACTCACATGCTTATACACACACAACACTCACACATAATATATCTATATCTATATCCATATCTATCTATCTATCTATCTATCTATCTATCTATCTATCTATCTATCTATTTGGCCATGAGTTCACTCTGCTATATCCCAGCCAACACCATAGGGTTCATTCTAGTTTTCTCCCTTTCCATATTCTGAACATATTTTCTCATTTTATCAATCCCCCTTATGTAATTGTGCTGGGAGGTTTATTTTTCATTTTTAATAATAACTACTATTTATTGACTGCCTATCATGTGCCAAGCACTGTTCTACCTGCTTTACAGCCAAAATTTTATTTAATTCTCAGTATACCTTGCGAGACAAGCATGATTATCCCCATTTTAGAAAGGAAATTGAGGCATAGCGAGGGTAATTTGCTCAAGGTAGGATAGCTAGTTAAAATGAAGCCTGGTTCAAACAAAGATGTAGATTACCTCCTAAGCACCATACTATTCTTTTTCTCTCCTTTTTTTTTATTGTGGAAAAAACACTTAACATGAGATCTACCCTCTTAACACGTTTTTACGGTTACAGTACAGTAATCTGTAAGCACAATGTTGTACAGCAGATCGCTAGAACTTAGTCATCTTACATACTGGAAACTATATACCCTTAAACAGCAACTCCATATGCCCTGTTCCCCCAAACCCCTGGCAACCACCATTCTACTCTATTTTTCCACGAAGTTGACTACTTTAGATACCTCATCTAAGTGGACACATGCAGTATTTGTCCTTCTGTGACTGGCTTATTTCACTTAGCATAACGTCCTCAAGGTTTATCCATGCTGTTGCATATGGCAGATTTCATTATTTTTTAAGGCTGAATAATATTCCATTGTACATGTATGTATATACAGATATATGCCAGATTTTCTTTATCCCTTCCTTTGTCAATGGGCACTTAGGTTGTTTCTATATCTTGGCTATTATAAATAATGCTGCAACGAACATGGGAATACATATATCTCTTTGAGATCCCAATTTCAATTCTTTTGGATACATACCCAGAAGTGGCATTGCAGGATCATATGGCACTTCTATTTTTAATTTTTTGAGGGAACTTCATACTGTTTTCCATAGTGACTGCACCATTTTACATTCCCATCAACAGTGCACAGGGGTTCCAATTTCTCCACATCCTGGCCAACGCTTCTTATCTGTTGTCTTTTTTGATAATAACCATCCTAACAGATGTGAGGTGATTTTGATTTGCGTTTCCATCATGATTAGTTATGTTGACAGTTTTTTATATACTTGTTGGCCATTTGTATATCTTCTTTGAAGAAAAGTCTACTTAAGTCCTTTGCCCATTTTATAATCTGATTATTTGATTTTTTTTGCTGTTAAGTTGTAGGAGTTTCTTATATATTTTGGATATTAACCCCTTATCAGATATATGGTTTGCAAATATTTTCTCCCATTCCATTCGTTGCCTTTTCACTCTGCTAATTGTTTCCTTTGCTGTGGTGAATCTTTTTAGTTTGATGTAGTCTCATTTGTCTATTTTTGCTTTTCGTGCTTGTCCTTTTGGTGTCATATCCATGAAATGATTGCCAAGACCCACGTCATGAAGCTTTTCCCCTCTGTTTTCTTTTAAGAGTTACTGTATCTGGTTTTACATTTAAATCTTTAATCTATTTTCAGTTGATTTTGTGTGTGTTGTAAGATAAGGGTCCAATTTCATTCTTTTGTATGTGTATGTCTAGTTTTCCCAACACCATTTGGGTTTGTTGTTGTTATTGTTTTAAATTTTTAAATTTTTTATTTTTTACTGCTTTATTTTTTGATGTTTATAAATTTTTTTCTTTTTCTTTTTTCCCTTAAGTTATTACAAAATATTGGCTATATTCCCTGTGTCCCGACACCATCTGTTGAAGAACCTATCCTTTACTCACTGTGTACTCTTAGCACCCTTGTTGACTATACATGTGTGGGTTTGTTTCTGGGCTCTCAATTCTGTTCCACAGGTCTGTATGTCTATTTTTATGCCAGTACCATACTGTTTTAATTACTGTTGCTTTGTAATGTGTTTTGAAATCAGGATGTGTGATGCCTCCAGCTTTTTCCTTCTTTCTCAAGATTGCTTGGCTATTCACAGTCCTTTGTGGTTCCATATGAATTTTAGGATTGTTTTTCTATTTCTGTAAAAAATGCCATTGGGATGTTCATAGGGATTGCATTGAATCTATAGATCACTTTGGGTAGTATGGTTATGTTTCTCTAAGATGGCCCTCAACAATCCCTGCCTGGTGGTATTCATCCACTTGTGTAATCACCTCCCCTTGAGTGTGAGCTGGATCTAGTTAATCACTTCTAATGATAGACTGTGGCAAAAATTATGGGATGTCACCTCCAAGATTAGGTTAGACTTCTGTCTAATTCTCTCTCTCTCTCTCTTTCTCCCTCCGTCCCTCATGTGCTTCCTCTCTCTCTCTCTCTTCCTCTCAGGGAAGCTAGCTGCCCCATGGAGAGGCCCACGTGGCAAGGAACTGAGGGAGGCTTCTGGCCAAGCGCCATGGAGGAACTGAGGCCCTCGGTCAACAGCCCGTGAAGAACTAAATCCTGCTAACAACCACATGAATGTGCTTGGAAGCAAATCCTCCCTCAATTGACCCTTCAGGTGGCAGCTTTGTGAGATACTCTGAACCAGGGGCACCGAGCTAGGCTGTGCCCAGATTCCTAACACAAAAAACTGAAATAATAAATGTTTGTTGGGAATTCCCTAGTGGTCCAGTGGTTAAGGTCCCGTGCTTCCACTGCAGGGGGCACGGGTTTGAACCCTGGTCAGGGAACTAAGATCCCCGCATGCCGCATGCAGCCAAGAACTAAATAAAAAATTTTTTAAATAAAAATAAAAAATAAATGTTTGTTGTTCTAAGCCACTGAGTTTCGGGTAAATTGTTACACAGAAATAGATAACTAGTACAGTAACCAATCTCCCATTTCCATTGTCACCCTCCCTGACACTATGTCTGCTCTCCTTGCTTGGGGCCTCTCATTCTCCATCACCAGCTGCTCCCCTACATAGATTTCCTCCTCATCCTTCTCAGGCTCTGACTCCCCACACCAGGCCTCTCTTCCACGACGACACCTCCATCCACCTGTTTGGACTCTGATCTGTCCTCCACAGGGACACCTCCTCACCCTGCTGGGTCTCTGACACCCCAGTCTGCACCCCCATACTCCCCACCATGGATGCCTACCTTGCTCTGCCTCACCCAATGGCTTTAGGACTGGATTTTTCAGGAAGGTGAGGCAAAAGGATAGGGTATGTGCATTTTGATTTTTAATATATATACTGTCAAGTTATCCTCCAAAAATCTTACATCAATTTACACTCTAAAAAAAAGGGACTTCCCTGGTGGTGCAGTGGTTAAAGCTCCGCGCTCCCAATGCAGGGGGCCGGGGTTTGATCCCCGGTCAAAGAACTAGATCCCACATGCATGCTGCAACTAAGAGTTCACATGCCACAACTAAGGAGCCCGCCCACTGCAACTAAGACCCGGTGCAACCAAATAAATAAATAAGTAAATTTACACTCTAGTCTCTCTCCCTCACCCTGTCCTTTCCTCATCTCACAGGATGCTGGTTGGTTTTTCCTTCCTAGTACTGTTTCTAGGTCTCATCCCAATGAAATGTCAAATGGTTCAATCTTCTTAAAACCACCTGCTGGGTTTCTCTGTACTGGCATGTCTAAATAGAGAGCATTTTCCTGCAAATCCTCTTTTACGCTCACTGACAGTTATGGGCTTCCATCCTTGGTCAGTGGGTTGTAATGCAGAGAACTATAAAGGAGGAAAAAGAAAGTATTTGTTTATAAAGAAGAGCAGTATGCTTTCCAACAGTTTGTGACAAGGATGCACATTCAAATTGTAGACCTACAGGAACTTTTTCAAAATGAGTTACCTTGCCCTTTGTTAAGTTCTGAATTAGTACATATCAAGCCAAGAAGGAGCTATTTCTTTCTCAGCGCATCTTTTAGCTTTCAGGTTGCAATTTGTGCACATATGTGCATTTTCTCTAACTGGAGCTCTAGCTATTCTGGTTTTATGCCTCTGTCCCTTAAGGTAATACATATAATTAATATTTATAAAGCACTTTATGAAATGCAGTTAATTCATCCCATCCTTACAACAGCATTATGGGTTTGAAATTTCTGCCTCTATTTAACACATGGGGAAAAACTGAAACTCTCAGGGTGTGACTTACCCAAGGTCACACAGCTAGTTAGTGACAAAACTGGGGCTGGAACTCAAGTCTTCTGACTCCAGACCCTGAGATCTTTCTACTACATTGGGCTACCTCTCTGGGTTCTTCTCCTTCAAAGAAGTGTTCTTGAAGACTTGAGCTCCCCTTCCAAAGTGGAGCCTGAATCTGTAGGAACCTCTGCCCAGCCTGGTAGACTCAATTTGGCCAGGCTAAATCAGTTCTTTAGAAGTGATTTGTCCTAGGATTTACCTGCAGCTCTTTATTGCATCATTAAAATACAGTTTTTAAAAAATGTCTTGGGGATACTAAGATTATTACTCACTGAAAAAATACAAATAAAAAGAAATTGGTTCTACTCAATACTCTGTAATGGCCTATATGAGAAAAGAACCTAAAAAAGAGTGGATATATGTATATGTATAACTGATTCACTTTGCTGTATACCAGAAACCAACACAATACTGTAAATCAACTATACTCCAATAAAAATGTTTTAAAAATTAAAAAAAGAAATTGGTATATTAACCAAAAAGAAAAACAAAAAAACCCCCAAAATGTTCATCAATAACACCATGTTGGGGACTGGTTTTGCTGTTCAGTGGTGAACTTTAATTTAAGAAAATAAACCAGATGCCATTGAAACAAATTAAATGTCCTTCAAAGGGGACTGGTTAAATAAATTGCAGTACAAGGAAATACTATATAGATGTTAAAAAAGAATAAGGCAAATCAATATAAAGGTGTGATTTCCAAGCTATACTGTTAAGTGAAAACAAATAAAGACCAAAAAAAAAAACCAGTGTGAATAGTACCCTGTCATTTGTGAGATATATATATATATATATATACACACACATATACATAGAATAATAGAATAACTCCAGAAGGATACACAAAAAAATTGAAATACTGAATGTTCCTGGGAAGGACAAATGGGTGACAAGGGTAGATGGAGACTTACTTTTCACTATCTCTTTATGCCATTTCTTTATACCATCTGAATTTTACCATATGCCTGTATTACCTGTTAAAAATATTTTTAGTTATATAGTGCTTTACAATTTTTAGAGTATTTTTAAATATATGATTTTATTTAAAATACATGTAATTCAAGGTAGTAAATCTTATACCTTTTTCATAGAGACCTTCAAACTGGTTTCTGCCTTCAACCTACTTTCCAGCTTCCCCCTCTCCAGTCCCTGCTCACTCCAGCCACACCTTAGAGAAGACTGATCTACACTCTTCCTCTCTCCTGCCAGCAGGGCCTCCAGCTCCACTCTCTCACTCCCTTCTAATTAATGTAACTAGGCATTATGTTCCATAATTACATGGTTTGTCAGTGAAATCAATAGTTGCCTCCCTTGTGACAATGACATTTTAGCTCCATCAATCTCCCCAGAGCCCAGCAGCTTCTCTGGGCCAACAAAACTCCCAAGATTATTAACATGTTCCTCGACTCTCACTCATTTTCATGCATGCAAGTAAATGAGCAGAATCTCAAGTCACATGATTTAATACACTCTACCCATGATTATCTGGAGATAAAATTACTATCAAATGTATATTTTTAAGACTTTATCTAGGTATAGTTTACATATTACAAAATCCAGCATTGTATGCTTATGGCTCTGTGATTTTTAGTAAATGTATAGAGTTGTATTTTTTAATGATGTATTTTTTATGTGTTTTTTTGATGATGATCTTAAGAACCTAACGTAAAATATCCTAGATCATATTAGGTTTCTGACATGACTCAATTTCTTTCTTCTGGCCTCAACTCCCAAATTTGTTCCCTGCCCTACTCCTTAATGGAAGAGATCTAATTCTATTGTTCCTTAAAACCATAGCATGTCAGAATTGGAAGGGCCCTTAGAAATCAACTAGAGATGGGAAACTAAGATCCACATAGGGCACATGATTTGCCTAAAGTCATATAACAGGTAAATGGCAGAGTCAGGACTAAAATCCAGGATTCTTGCTCCTAGCCCAATAAACTTCCCATTACAGCACAGAGCCTCTTCTCTTAAGTACTGCTAATGTCCTGGAAATCAATACATCAACCACCATCAATAAATTAATCCAGCTAAATCTAAAGATATGATGATGGAGGAAGCGCTTGGGTTGAGGTGGGTCTAGAGAACAGGTAGGAAATATAAGCTCTTTCCTTCATGACCCTTCTGGGTGAATTTCTTTCTTATTATGTAGCACAATTAACCAAGAAGATAGGCTCTTTTCTGCACAGAGAAGGACCTTATAGTTACCAGTCAAGAGTATCAATTATTATTATTACTCTTATTATTATTGCATTTTCTCCAGCATATGTTAACAAGATGAAATGAAACCAACATAGGCACTGCTTCCTGCTTTTGCCAAAAATTACGCTAAAATTAGCCTCTGTTCCCCATGGATTTGGGCCAGGGAAAGCAATTTCGCTTCTCATTTTGTTTTTCTAGCAATCAGTTTGTAACAATTAAACAACTGACGATAAAGCAAGAAGTACCCTGTATATTTTTGTGTGACTGAACCTGAAATTGTTTTCTAGCATCAATTATAGTGGCACTTGGTGTCACCATAGCAGGAAGGACCTTGCCAACAACAGTTTTGAGGTACTGTATATGGCGTTCTGAACCTAAGAAAACTCTAAAGTGTTCAGATTGACATGGAATCACTGTCAACTATTTTATTTTTTATTAAAAGTCATATATTTTCCCCCAGTAATTCCTGTCTAAGAATGTATCCTAAGAAAAAGCAGATATTTATGTACAAAGATATTCATCAGAATTTTTTATGAGTAAAATCTTGGAAATAATTAGAAGCAATTGGAAGTGATTAAATAAAATATGATAATTCCATAAAGGGGAATTTTATGCAGCTATTAAAGTCACCTTTTCAAATTTTTTTTCATTTTTAACAGCTTTACTGAGATATACTTTATATACCATAAAATTCACTGGTTTAAAGTGTAAATTCAAAGCTTTTTAGTGTATTTACAGAGTTGTGGAACTATCACTGTAATCCAATTTTAGAACATTTTCATCACCCCAAAGAGAAACTTATACCTATTAGCAGTCACTCTCCATATCCCCAACCTATAAATTGATAAGAAAAATACATAACTCAAAAGACGATTGGACAAGTAAAGGCAATCACAGAAGAGGACATACAAATGAATACTATACATATGAAAAGATGTTCAACTTTACAAGTGATAAAGGAAATGGAAATCAACACAAGATACAGTTTTCCCCCAATCAGATGGGCAAAAATGAAAAAGATTGATAACATCTGGTACTAGTAAGGGTGGGGGAGAAACAGGCATTCTCAGACACAGTTGGCAGGAGTATGAATTGTTAACAACTGTTTCTGGAAAATAATCTGGCGCCATTTATTTACTCTTTTTAAAGCACATACATACCATTGCGGTCAGCAACCCCACTTTGGGAATCTATCCTATAGGGATTAAAGGACCAGTATCTAAGGATATACGTACAAAACTGATTTGTGCAGGGATTGCCAATTGCAGATCATGGTATACAGTATGATCCCAGCTTTGTGCCGGGCACTGCTCTTGGCACAAGCAATACATGCCTACTTTCAGTCCCCCCAGCAACCCCATGATCGCAGATAATATTCTCACTCTCCATGGGGGAAGCTGGGGCTTGGAGAAATGAAGCAACTTGCTCTGGGTCTTACCCGCAGCTACCAAGTGGCAGAGCCAGCATTCATATCCAGGTCCACCTGGTCCCCAAACCGAGATATCGTCCAAGAATGATAACTTTCTGGTTAGAACACCTGAAACTCCCTCAGTGGGGGTGGGGCTAATCTTTGGGGACATCGGTTTTTAAGACGCAAAGCGAACTCCTGTCTCAATGAAAGGCATGGAAGTTTGTGAGGCTAGAACTGGGTGAGAAAGTAGTAAGTGGGGGACTGGATTGTGAGGAACGTGTAAAATTCATTCATTTATCCATCCAACAAATATTTATTAGCTTTTACTATGTGACAGGCACTGTTTAAAGCACTGGGGGAATCATCAATGAACAAAACAGAGAAAGAACTCTGCCCTTGAGAATTTACATTTGGTGGGGATGACGCAGACAATTGACAAATTATACTTTATATAACAAAATATACTTAATATACAATTTATTGTATAATATAAAGACAGAGATAATATGTGAGATGGAGAATAGAGCTATGGAGGAAAATTAAGCAGGGAAGGGGGCTGGGAGGACGGGGGTGTTGGAGGGGACACTGTGATTTTAGAAATGGTGGCCAGAAAAGGACTCATCGAGAAGGAAATATTTAAGCAACGATCTGAAGGGTGTGAGAGAAGAGCCATGCAGATATCTGGGGGAAGAGCATTCTAGCAGAGGGAACAAGGGACCCACGGTAAAAGCCTATCTATTATGTTCAAGGAGGAACAAGGAGGCCCAGGGGGTGGGACTGAGGGAAGGAGGGGGAGAGGAGTAGATGACGAGGTCAGAGAGGGACCTGGGAGCCAGACTATGTGTGCAGAGGCTTGCGGGCCATGACTTTACCTTGTCCTCAGAACGAGATGGGGAACCATTGGAGTTATAAGAAGAGGAGCGACATGACGTGACCTACCTTTTAAGAGGGTGTCTGTGGCAGCTGTGTTGGAAATAAATGGAAGGGAGGCAAGGATGGAAGAAGGAAGACCAAATGGAAGGCTAATGCCATGACTGAGGAGAACGGTGATGGCAGCTTAGACCAGGGCGGTAGCGGGGAGATGTAAGAAGTGGTTAGAT
Source organism: Eubalaena glacialis (assembly GCF_028564815.1). Lineage (NCBI taxonomy): Eukaryota > Metazoa > Chordata > Mammalia > Artiodactyla > Balaenidae > Eubalaena > Eubalaena glacialis. Next base: position 109,163,756 of record NC_083736.1, read on the forward strand.
TCTGAATATATGTTGCAGGTAGAGTCAACAGGATTTGCTGATGATTTACGTGTCAGATGTGAGAGGAAAGTTTTTGCATGAGAAGCTGGACAATTGGACTTGCTATTTACTGAGATGGGAAGGGACTGTGGGAGGGGCAGGCTAGGGGTGGTACAGACCAAGGGCCCGACCGACTGGTAGGAGCTCACAGGGACAGGCCGCTTCAGAACACCCACCAGCTTCACTCCTTAAACTCTGCTGTGAATGAGACCCAGACCTCTCAGGACTGAAAGGAGCCCTCCTAGGCTCTGCTAGTTTACACTCAGGGATCCCCTGCCAGTGAGGACTGAGGCCATCTTTTTCATCCTGAGGCGCATCTAACTAAAAGCAAAACAGAAAAGCAACAAATTCAAAAGCCAAAAGTTTCTTATATATCCGTACAGTGAACATAAACAGAAAGCCCAGCACCAGGCATATGGGAGGTGCCACAGGGACAGGCGTCTGTTGAGGATGGAGAGAAATGGCCTCTCCAGAGCAGAGAGATGGGAAATCGTGGCAGGCAGAATAATGCCACCTTTTAATCCCCAGTGGCTTGCTTTCAGGATAAGATTTAAAGGTTGTGAGCCTTCACCAATTTTTACAGGGGAAGGAGAGTTCATTTCCTTTCCCTGGCAGTTGGCCCTTCCCCAATTGGGAAGGATTCTCTCTCCTTCACTCAGTGTCACTTTTACAGCCTCCTCTGGAGACCTCCTACGATTCCCGCTCTCAGATTTTCAATTTATGCTGACGCTTGTGTCATACGTGAGAAACTTTTAGAGACCCCAACATAATACACAGTTGCAGAGCATTAGTACTGCCTGCCTGTTAAGCACACAAGGTCCTCCTGCGCGATGTGCTGACTCAAGTTGTCCACAAGTAGCACACACCTAATCGGAGGCTAATTAACGCTATCCAGAGAAACAAATGCTAAGAGCCACAAGAACAAGACAGAAAACACGTTATGAATTCAGCTCTGCATCACTTCTGTCTTCCAGGAATCAACAGGCCAGGCAGGAGCCAAGGGTGTTGCCAGAGAGGCTTTCAAACCTCCACTAGCAAGGCCATCATTTCTGCCTTCGTTTCCTATCGCTATTCTGACAAATTACCACAAATTTCGTGGCTTAAAGCAACACAGATGTATTATCTTACAGTTCTGGAGGTCAGAAGTCCTACAATCAGAATACCAGCAGGGCAGCATTCCTTCTGGAGGCTCTAGAGGGGAGAATCTGTTTCCTTGTCTTTCCCAGCTTCCATAAGCCATCCACATTCCTTGGCTTGTGACCCCTTACTCCATCTTCAGAGCACATCACTGCAACCGCTGCTTCCATCGTCACATCTCCTTCTCTGACTCTGACCCTCTTGTCTCCCTCTTATAAGGACCCCTGTGATTATGTTGGATAATCCAGGATAATCTTCCCATCTCAGGATCCTTAACATAATGACATCTACAAAGTCTCTTTTGCCATGTGAGATAACAGGTTCCAGGGAGTTCTTGTAGATGCTCTTTAGCAAGTTGAGGAAGTCCCCCCTCTATTCCTAGTGAAGTGAGAGTTTTTATTCTGCATGAGTGTTGCATTTTGTCAAAAAAGTCTTTTCTCCATCTACTGAGATGATCATGTAAATTTTCTTCTGTGAATATGGTGGATTACATTGATTAATTGTTGAATATTGAATTATTGAATTAGCCTTGCATCCCTGGAATAAATCCCACTTGGTCATGGTATACGATTCTTTTTATACACTGTGGAAATCTATTTAATAATAGCTTGTTGAGGATTTTTGCATCTGTATTTGTGAGAGTTATCAGTGTATAGTTTTTTGTTTATTGTGTGATATCTTTGGTTTTGATATCAGGTTAATACTAACTTCATAAAACAAATTGAGAAGTAGTCCCTCTTCTTTTACTTTCTAGAAGACATTGGTAGAATTAGTATAAATCCTTCTTCACATGTTTTGTATAATTCTCCAGTGCAGCTATCTGGGCCTGAAGATTTCTTTTCTGGGAGTTTTTAAATGATAAATTCAATTTCCTTAATAATTATAGGGTTGTTCAAATAATCCTGTGGGTTCGAGAGGGAGTATAGTTGTGCCAACACCTTGATTTTGGATTTCTCGGCTCCAAAACTGTGAGACAATAAGTTTCTGTTGTTTTTAAGCCACGCAGTTTGTAGTACTATGTTACAGCCACCCTGGGAAAGATATCCAGTGTCTATTGATTGTCTTTCTTCAATCAATCGGTTTGATGTCTTCCTGGTTCTTGGTCTGATGAGTGATTTTTGACTGAAACTTTGACATTTGGGGTATTATGTTATGAGACTCTGGATCCTCTGTAAATGCTCTGTCTTAGCTGGCTTCCTGTGACACTTCTGCCGGGGGAAGAGGAAATACTGTCATGCTCCTGCCAGGTGGTGGTGAAAGTCCAGGTTACCCCTGAGCCTTCTTTCACAACTGAGGAGGGGCTGCTGCGTGCGGCTGGAAGTCCCAGCTCCCCACTCAGGCTCCGCTGGTACCTCCCTGGCCAAGAGCTGTAGATAGCTTGTCGCTGGCCTCCACGTGGCTTCTAGTGACACCATGAGGAGAGGCAGCCTCCTTACTGCTGGGCAGCAGTGAAAGTCTTCACTCTCCTCCACGCCTCCTCTGACACCACCCTGGCAAGAGGCTCGGGGTGCTTCATTACAACCTGGTGAGGTGGAAATCTCAGCTCCCCACTTGGCCTTTGCTGATGGGGGTGGGGTGAGGCCACATTGTTTTCTGTAGCGCTTGGCTGGAGTAAAGCAGTTATTATCTATACATTTTCTGTCATTCTAGGCTGTCCCTTTTCTGGCCTTTGGCTAAAGAGGCCCCACTTTTCTTGGGGCTTTTTTGTCTGCATTCATTGCCACTTCCGGGTTGCCCTCCTCGGCCATTCTGGGTTGTCACCTTCTTCAGCTCCAAGTCTAGGCTATATGAGGCATAAAGGAAACCTGAGGAACTCACTGCCAGATCATTCCTTGGGTCCTAAAATCCCTAGATGATCTGCCTTCTTCTCTCCACCTTTCAGAGTCTTCATATGTTTGTTTCATATACAATGTCAAGAATTTTTAGTTGTATTTCACCAGAGAAATAGCAACAAGTATGTGTATTCCATCTTCTAGAAAGCAGAAGTCCTGGACTTTAAAAAAAATAAATTCAAACAATATAGACCAAAGGTAAAAACACTTTCCCACTCTCAGTCTCATTCAGAATCAAGAAAATGGGCAGCCTCAGGACCCAGGGGTCTCTCTCTTAGGAAATACTACCCTTGGCTTTGCTATCCCTTAGTCAATTGGGAAACCCCAAATACACACTTTAAAAAGAGTGTTTTGAGCTGCCTGTGTTCATTCCTATTCATCAGGGTTTGTTTGTTTGTTTGCTTTTTCAAATTGAGCTCCACAGAGTACCTTCCTCAGAATTACCCTGAGATACTTATTAAAAATGCATTCAGACCTGCCGAATCAGAGTCCAGGACTGGAGACTTGGAATCAACACTTTAACAAGCATCCCCTGCCCTCAAGAGATTCTGGTGTACCCTAACATTTGAGAACCGCTGATCTAAGCCAGTGAGTGATAAAATTACTGAAACAGACCAGGTGTACGATGAAGCCTTATAACAGGCCAAGAGGCTATCCTTCGGGGACTATTAATCATTAATCAGGGCCCTCCAGGCAGACTGGATCAACCAGTTACTAATCCCCCTCATTGCCTTCACAGCCAGTCACTGCTGTGCTTCTTTGCACAAATAACATCTTGAAAGTCCTCAGCTAGTGCTTTGCTACATTTCACTTGCTGCCCAGAGCTATCATTCTGGTAAACCTACCAAAGACAATGAAACTTGTCTGACAGGTTTTATTCTCAGTGAAGTCACACTGGGTCCAGTGAACACAAACCATCCTTTTCAAATAATCCACTTTAGATTGTCTCCTGGAATCAGCATCAAACTTACTGATCTGTCTGTTACACTTCCTCTCTTATTTCCTTTTTTGAAACCTATGATCACATCTGCCTGTCATCAGGCCTCTAGCACCTCTCCTAGTCTCCACATTGATGAAAATAAAAGTATCCTCAAGAGTGGTTTAGGGGTCTCATCTGCAAGCACTCCCAATACTCCAAGAGATGTAATTTGTCCAGACTGGAGACTTGGACTTGGTTAAAGCAATGAGATGCTCTTTAGATAACCATTTTATCCATCCTGGACTCTTCTTCCTTTACCAATGTTTGGTCTAGACTCTTGTTATTCAGAGTGGGGCTGGAGAACCAGCTGCATCAGCGTCACCTGGGAGTTTTTATTAGAAATGCACATTCTTGGGCCCCACCCAGACCTACTGAGTCAGAATCTCCATCTTAACAAAATCCCGAAGTGATGCATATGCATGTTAAAGTTTGAAAAGCCCTGGGCTAGACTTTTCAGTATGAAAATTTCTCTTTAACAGAAATATAGGTACAAAGTGAGCGCAGAGGAGTTCTGCTCTGTCTTTATCATCCATCACTACATCATTGTCAATTGTATCCCTTTCTTGATTATCTTCCTGCTCTTAACATTATTTGTGAAAAGCTCTTTATGGTGACCTTACCATTCTTTGACGGTCCCAGGTCTACATCTGGTGTTTAGTCTTTTGAACACTGTTTATGCAGGTCTATACCAGCCCCCTGCACTTATCAGTGGCCTTGTGGGCCTCCTTTCCAAATTTAATCTGCTAAGGACTGAAGGTAAGGGACCTTTCTTCATCAAGAATCCACAAGGCACAGTAATTCTCTGCACAGGGAAATCTGTTGCAGTCCAGGCTACAGAGCAATCAGGAGTTGCTACATCCCTCTCTTTCTGCATAGACCCTCAAACAACCTTAGATTTTCAAAAGGGTCCCTAAGACTGGCCCCTGAAGGATCTTGTTACTTATTCCAGAAAAGTAGACTATTCCACCTTTGGCTCCCAGTAAGTTATATATGCTTATTAGGTAAGCATAGACCTGTAAGACCACACACCACTTGCAAGTGTCCCACCCCATCCCATTTGTTTCTGGGAGTCCCACCCTGGTTGGTTGGTTGGTTTGTTTTTCCTATACTGTTGCAGCTTCTACTTCTCCATCCCCTCTGCTTGCAAGGCTGCTTAGAGCAATCTGACTGCTTAGTGTCCATGATGAGATACCAATGTCCATGCTACCAGTGCTTTCTGTAGCTCCTCCCAAAGCTTGCAAGCCTTGGGGTGCCCAAGTGGTTCTGGATTAGATGGGTATCCTCCCAACTCTGTGCCATCCTCTGTCACCTGGGCCTTGAAACAGCCCTGCTTTCGTTCAGTCTCTCAAAGGCTCCCTCCAGCAAGTCCAGCAATTCATGGTTCTCATTTGCTTAACCATGGAAGTTAAAGGTCCAGAAAAGGAATCCGTGCCATTTTATCCCCTCAGAGCTCCTCTTACGTTTGTCTAGGCCTCTTCACCACCAAAAACTCTTTTCTCTTGGTTACAAAGCAGAAGACCCCACATATATGAACGGATACAAAAGGACACTGATAGGTGTTTGGGGGGGAGGAAGGAGGGAGATTGTATACTTTAGTAGCAACTGGCTTCCAGTCAAGTAGATCAAAAGTGTCCAGTTATCACTGCATTTGTTTAATTTCCAAACACTTAGGGAATTTCCCAGTTACCTTTCTAATTATAGATTTCTAATGTAATTCCTTTATGGTCAGTGAACATACTCTCTGTTATATTCATCCTTTTCAATTTATTAACATTTTCGTTACGGTCCAGCATGGTTTCTCATGCTGAATGTTCCTTGCAGCAGTGCTAGTGCGTACTGGTATACGTACTGGTGCGTACAGGTACGTACTGGTATACGTACCTGTGAGTCCCTAACTCCTGGTACAGCTCCAGGCAGGTAGTGGCACCTGCTTCTCTGTCCACAGCAATGTCTCATACGAGGCATTGCACATAGGTGTGCAGTACATATTTACTGACTTATCTGCGATGGGTGGAGCAGACTGGTCTGAACCTTTCAGAGAACCTCAGGTCCTGTTCATTTACTTTGCCGGTGGCTGGTTAATTAACCTTCCATTGTCAAGTTGCCCCTGGAGCTGGATAGACAAGAAACAGTCCTCGTTTAAAGGTCGATTAAAGGTCAGGAGATCCCTTTGGAAAACATTTTGGCAGTTTCTAGAAATGTTTCTTTTTTTTAATTGTCTAGTGCAGTGCGGGAGAGACAACCATTAAAAACATCATCACAGGGGTGCTAAGTCTTGCAAAAGGAGAGGTACGGGGGCTATAGAATGTAGGAGACTTAAGCTTCACAGTGAGTCCGGGGTGAGGAGGCGACACTTAGCTGAGCTGTGAAAGATGAGTAGGAGTAAGCCACAAAAGGAATGGAGAGAATTGCCACTTGACATCTCTGCTTGGCTGTTTAATAGGCGTCTCAGTCTTCTTTTTTTTTTTTTCTTGCATAATATTTTCTTTTTTTTTACTTTTTTTTTTGATTGAAGTATAGTTGATTCACAATGTCGTGTTAGTTGCAGGTGTATGGCAAAGTGATTCAGTTATATTGTTTATCTTCTTTTTCAGATTCTTTTCCATTATAGGTTATTACAAGATATTGAACATAGTTCCCTGTGCTATACAGTAGGTCTTAGTTGTTTACCTATTTTATATATAGTAGTGTATATCTGCTAATCCCAAACTCCTAATTTAGCCCTCCCCACTTCCCCCTTTGGTAACCATAAGTTTGTTTTCTATGTCTGTGGGTCTCTGTCTATTTTGTATATAAGTTCATTTGTATCGTTTTTTGGCATCTCAGTCCTAATACGATCCTGCCAAACTCTTGGTCTCCCCCTCCCTTCCCCCACCACTTGACCAGCCTGCTCCTACTGTCTTCACCACATCAGAAATGGCAACTCCATCCCTCTGACTCCTCAGGCCAAAAACTTTAGAATCATCCTGAATGTTTCCCTCTGTCACACCCCATATCCAGTGCCAGCTTCTCTTGAAGCTGATAAAGTTTTAGTTTCAGGGACCCTCACATTCCAAGGCCCTGGACAGGTCCCTAGGAATGTGTTCACATTGTCATATATTTTTGTATAATTGGGAAAGATATTTTAACTGCGGTCAGTTAAGACCACTATCTCCTTCCACTCCAACTTTCCTTCCATCACATTTCCCCTTGTGTTGCATGGTATTGGAGTGACCATGGACATTTTGGGGATCCTGCTTAGGGGAAGTTAAGATGGGGACACATTTAGCTGGGCTTTGGGGACATACATTTATGTGGTTTGCATTCACTTCCTGGTGTCGTGACAGAACACTGGAGGACCAGAAGTCATACTGGGATAGGAATCTGTCCTATGGCACTTGGCACGGGCAGTATAAAGGTCATAGAAGTGACACAAGGTTTGATATGTACACAGCCAGAACCTAGTCTATGGAGAATTCTCCCAAATTATAGAATTGTATGCAGAGGATTTGGTTCTTATTGATGTCTAAATAAAAAATGGAATTTCTCTGGGACTTCCCTGACAGTCCAGTGGTTAAGACTCTGTGCGTCCACTGCAGGGGGCACAGGTTCAATCCCTGGTTGGGGAACTAAGATCCCACTGGCCGCGAACCCAAAAAGAAAAAAAAAAAAAGATGGAATTTCTGTCTTGTTAAAAATATACTGGATAGGGACTTCCCTGGTGGTGCAGTGGTTAAGAATCTGCCTGCCAATGCAGGGGACACGGGTTCAAGGCCTGGTCCGGGAAGATCCCACATGCTGCGGAGCAACTAAGCCCGTGCGCCACAACTACTGAGCCTGCGCTCTACAGCCCGTGAGCCACAACTACTGAGCCCACGAGTCACAACTACTGAAGCCTGCGCACCTAGAGCCCGTGCTCCGCAACAAGAGAAGCCACCGCAGTGAGAAGCCTGTGCGCCGCAATGAAGAGTGGCCCCCGCTCGCCGCAACTAGAGAAAGCCCGCGCGCAGCAACGAAGACCCAATGCAGCCGAAAATAAAATTATTAATTAAAAAATATGTATACTGGATAATGCAGCATACACAATTATAAGTGCAGCCTGCTCTTTTTTTCTTTTTGATGGAAATCCCATTAAGTAAAATGGACCAGAATCCCTATGTTTGTAGGGCACACACCTGTAGCAGTACTACAAGCACTGAGTATGTGTGTGAAGTGATGTTTGCTTGATGAATCTCAGCATACAAAATCATGTCTTAGAGTATCTGACCCATCCGTCTTGTCTTGACAAAGCCTGGCTCATTGTTGTGATTTTTTTTCTCACTTTAAATACATACTCACTTTCGTACTTAATTTTGTACTCTTTTTTTAAAAACAAGGTCCCACAAATCTTATAAGCTTCAAGCCCTAAGACTGCAGCCCTACTCATACTCTATATCCAACCAGTAAGTCCAGATGGCTGCACTGTCAAAATATATCCATAATCCAACCCCTTCTCACCACCTCGACTGCTACTACTCCAGCCCCAGCTGCCACCGTCTCTCACTTGGCTTACTGCAGTAGCCTCCTGACAGTCTCCCTGCTTCATCCCCATCGTCCCCCACCCCAGACAGTCTATTCTCCACATAGCAGACAGAAGGACCTTTTCATGACACAAATTAGATTATTTAACTATTCTGCTTAAAGCCCTCCGATAGCTTCAGATATCTTGCTCGGAGAAAAACCAAACTCCGTAAAGCAGCCTGCCTGCCCCTTCATGATCTAGCCTCCAGCGGCCAATTTAGCATCATCTCCAACCACGCTTCCCTGTGCTCACTCCACTCCAGCCAAACCATGCTCCTTGCTGTTCCTCAAACACACCCCACAAGGTTTCCTCCTCCCCACCCCTCCGCAAAAGTTCTTCCTTCAGACATCCATATGGCTTTTTCTCTCACCTCCTTCAAGTCTTTGCTTAAGTACCACCCTCTCAGTGAGGCTTACCTTGATCGCTCCATTAAAAATTTCCCCCACCCGCCCTCCTTTGCACTCTTGATCCCTCTTACTCTGCTCTCTACTTTTTCTTTTTTCCCATAGTGCTTATCCCTTTCTAAAACACTAGGCAGTTTACTTATTGATTATGTTTATTCTCTTTAATCTCTCTCCTCCTAGACTGCAAGCTCACAGGCACAGTAATCTTAACTTCACTCACTGGTATATCCTCAATACTTAGAATAGTGTCTAGCACCTAGTAGGTACTCAATAAATATCTGTTGAATGAATGAATAAATGAACCAAGAGTGGGAAGAGCATGTGCAAAGTTCCAGAGATGAAAGATGTGTGGCTTACTCAAGGAATTCAAAGAAGTCTCAAGGAGTAAGGTCAAAAAGGAAAGTGGCTCAAGCTGGAGTCGGGCAAGGCAGGCAGGAGCCAGAGGGGGAAGGAATCTGTAGACCAGAATAAGGATATTGAAGTTCAGAGCAGGGAAAATCCATTGAGGAGTTATAACCAAGGGAGTAGTGTGATCATAGCTCAGAGACATCATTGGCAGGTGTATAGAAAAGGGAGCCCTGTGATGGTGATGGCAGGGGTGGGGGAGGGGGGTAAGGCGGTGAAGACTGGAAGCAAAGAGACCAGTTAAGAGGCTATTGAAGTAGTTCAGGCAAGAGGCGATGGTGTCTCAGACTATTTTGGATGGTGACAATGGATACGGAGAGAAGTGGAAAGACCTTTTATTTAGGAAGTAGAATCAGAAAGCTCTGATGATGAACCAAAAGAAGAAGGACGTTTGATAAGAAGGGTGTGGTCATCTGTGCTGACTGCTGCTAGGGGGTCAAGCTAACAAGGACTGAAAAGTAAGTGTCTATTGGAATTTAGCGACACGGAAGTAACAGGCGATCTTGTCAAGCGCATTTCCACAAAATATAGACGGTTAAAGTCAGCCTGGCCTGAGTGCGTGGACAAGTGAGTGGGGTGTGAGGAAGTAGAGGCCACTTGACATATCGACAAAGCCCCTGACACCTAGTAGGCTCTCAATCCATACCACTTTCCTCCCTCCTTTCCCTGCATCAATGATGTTGCATAACTGCAATAATATTGCTAATTAAACTCTAGGTAAAAGAAAAAATGTTAAATTAAAATAATATCATAAGTAGTTAAATATTTACTGTTCCTTTGGTATCAGATTTCTTATGGTAAAATATTAAATTCAAATATTAATAAGGAAAACAGCTGGTTCTGAATATTCAGACTCCCAGAGGAACACAGTAATGAATCATTTTTAAAGCCGGACAGCTTCACACTTAATCTGCTCAAGGAATAGGAACACAGTCATTTTTCAATAATCGTTTTACAAAATGAATATAAATTTCTGATTAGTCTGTTCCCAAAATGGAAACGACCTTTTAACATCATTGTGATAAATATTTGTTGTAAGAAATTCAGGCATTAACCTAGTGTATATAGAAGAAAGGAGATTCAGAGTTTCAGTTTTGCAAGCTGAAGAATGTTCTGTAGATGGGTGGTGGTGATATTTGCATAGCAATGTGAATGTATTTAATGCGAATCAGCTGTACACTTAAAAATGGTAAAAGCAAATATCGTATATTAACGCATATTGGTGGAATCTAGAAAAACGGTACAGATGAACCGGCTTGCAAGGCAGAAATAGAGACCCAGATGTAGAGAACAAACGTATGGACGCCAAGGGGGGAAGGGGGGGTGGGATGAATTGGGAGATTGGGATTAACATATATACACTAATATGTATAAAATAGATAACTAATGAGAACCTGCTGTATAGCACAGGGAGCTCTACTTCACTTCGCTATACAGTAGAAACTATCACAACATTGTAAAACAACTGTACCCCAATAAAAATAAATAAAAAATTTTAAAAAATGGTTAATAGGGTAAATTGCATGTTGTGTATATTTTATAATTTAAAAAATAAATAACTTCTAAATGAAAGAAGAAAGGGAAGATAGCCCTCTAATCCCACTGCTTAAGTTGGCATATAGGATTCATCATTCATTCATTCAACAGATATTTACTGAATGCCTGCTATATGCCAAGCACATGTCTAGGTGCTGAGAACACATTAGTGAACAAAACAACGTCCTTCCCCTTGTGGAACTTACTCCTAATGGGAAAGAAAGAAAATAAACAAACAGGAGAGTATGTATCATGTCAGATGGTGATAAATGATAGAAAAATAAGGCAAAGAAGGGAGATAATGAGTCATGGGGAGGTTGTAATTGTATATAAGGAAGGCCTCACTAATAAAGTGACATTTGAGCAGAGACCTGAAAGAAATGAGGGAGCGAGCCATGCAGACATCTTGAAAGAAGAGCTTTCCAGGCAGAGGGAACAGCCAAGGCCAAAATCCCAAGGCAGAAGCAGGTTTGGCATGTTCAAGGAACAACAGAAAAGCCAGGGTGACTGGAAGGGAGTAAGTGAGGGGAGAGGAGTAGGAACGGAGGTCAGAGAAGTGTGGAGGGTCTCTGAAGGCCATAAAAAGGACTTTGGATTTTACTCTGAGTGAGGATAGAAATCGTTGGAGAGTTTTGAGCAGAGGAAGGACCTGATATGGCTTCAGCTTAAAAGAGATTACTCTGGCTGCTGCGCTGAGACTGGACTGAAAGAGGGCAAAGCAAGAAGCAGGGAGGAAAATTAGGAGGCTAGCGCAATTATCCAGGTGGGAAATGATGGTGGCTGAGACCAGGGTGGTGGCAGTGAAGATGGGGAGAGGTGATCAGATTCTGTACATATGTGGCTGGTGGCGCCAACAGTGTTTGCTGAAGGGCTGGATATAGGCAGAGGTCAATCTAGGCTTTGAGAGGCCTGAAGCTTATACAATTTGGGGGGTTCTCTGTTAAGAAGAAGGATACAAAATTAGATACAAAATGAATATTTATTTAAAATGAGAAAAGAAATCACAATATATTACAAATTTATAAAAGCTGACAAGTACTACAAACATCAGAAAATCTAGAAAATAACTTAATATTAACTTCCTGACACACCCCTATAAAGCCTTTTACTATATAGTTTGTTGCATACTATTTAGTCACCTGTCCATGATAATTTTATAATATCTTCTATAAAATAACAGAAAGATAATTTTCTCTTCTAGCATAGTTGATCAAAATTTCTATTTTATCATCAAAAAGTCTACAAACAATAAATGCTGGAGAGAGTGAGGAGAAAAGGGAACCCTCTTGCACTGTTGGTGGGAATGTAAATTGGTACAGGTACTATGGGGAAAAGTATGGAGGTTCCTTAAAAAACTAAAAATAGGAACCTCCATATGATCCAGCAATCCCATTTCTGGGCATATATCTGGAGAAAACCATACTTCAAAAAGACACATGCACCCCAATGTTCATAGCAGCACTATTTACAATAGCCAAGACATGAAAACAACCTAAATGTTCATCAACAGATGAATGGATAAAGAAGATGTGGTACATATATACGATGGAATACTACTCAGCCATTAAAAGGAACGAAATTGGGTCATTTGTAGAGACATGGATGGACCTAGAGACTGTCATACAGAGTGAATTAAGTCAGAAAGAGAAAAACAAATATCGTATATTAATGCATATATGTGGAATCTAGAAAAATGGTACAGATGAACTGGTTTGCAAGGCAGATATAGAGACACAGATGTAGAGAACAAACATATGGACGCCAAGGGAGGAAGGGGGGGTGGGACGAATTGGGAGACTGGGATTGACATAAATACTTATCTAAAAAACAGAAACAGACTCACAGACTTAGAAAACAAACTTATGGTTACCAAAGGGGAAAGGCGGAGGGAGGGATAAATTAGGAGGCTGGGATTAACATATATACATTACTATATATAAAATAGATAAACAACAAGAACCTACTGAACAGCACAGGGAACTCTACTCAGTACTCTGTAATAACCTATACGGGAAAAGAATCTGAAAAAGAATAGATACATGTATATGTATAACTAAATCACTTTGCTGTATACCTAAAACTAACACAACATTGTAAATCAACTATACTCCAATATAAAATAAAATTTTTTAAAATTTCTGTTTTATTGATACTTTTATTTCATTTTTATTATCGCTAGAGTTTTTAATTGCCATTGTGGTAATAATAAGACAGGTTTTGACAGGTGAGTCTTCTTTCTTTCTTACATATTAACTTCCTTCCTATCATATTTAAATTCTTATTCATCAAAAATTCCAGAAAACAAATACAAAATTGACCTGAAAACAAGATATTTATATGAGCGATATGAATGCATTTAAAAATTGACACTGCACCACATTGAGTTATGTAATTGTATAAAAATCACTCAATATTCCATACATTGAGTTATTTGATTAATATGTTTTGGCTTTTTGTGACAAGAAAACTTATTTCTTCAGGCTAGCTGCTGTGTCCATGATACTTTCATGTGCCATTTCATCAGAAACTGCCAGACTTCATCAGAACAAGATGAGTCAGATACACTAAAACATGATCCAATATTTTAAGATGCATAAAATATGCAAATTCATACATAGACAAAATCACAATTTGTAGTACTGCTACAGGCTGGTGCTCTGCAAAAACAGGATTTCTGATAAATTCTATTTCAAGATTCCCAGAAAAACTTACTGTAGCCACTATGGAAACAGTATGGAGTACTTAAATGTAAGACCTGAAACCATAAAACTCCTAGAAGAAAACATAGAAAAGGCTCCTTGACATGGGCCTTGACAATGATTTTTTAGATATGGTACCAAAAACACAGGCAACAAAAGCAAAAAAAAAAAAAAATCATCAAGTGGGATTTCAAACTAAAATGTTTCTGCACTGCAAAAAAATCATTCAACAAAATGAAAGGGCAACCTACAGAATGGGAGAAAATATTTGCAAATCATCTATCTGATAATGGGTTAATATCCAAAATACGTAAGGAACTCACAACTCCATAGCAAAACAAAAAAACAAAAAAAAACAAACCGAACAAAATCCAATTTAAAAATAGGCTGGACCAAAAAAGACATACAATGGACAACGGGTACATGAAGAGATGCTCAACATCACTAATCAACAGGGAAATGCAAATGAAACCCACAATGAGATATTATCTCATATCTGTTAGAATGGCTATCATCAAAAACACAAGAGATAAGAAGTGTTGGCAAGGACATGGAGAAAAGGGAACCCTTGTGTACTGTTGGTGGGAATGTAAGTTGGTACAGCCACTATAGACAACAGTATGGCAGTTCCTCAAAAAATTAAAAATAGAACTACCACATGATCCAGCAATCCCACTTCTAGGTATATATCCAAAAGAATTGAACTCAAGATCTCAAAGAGATATATGCACTCCCATGTTTACTGCAGCATTATTCACCATAGCCAAGTTATGGAAACAATCTAAATGTCCATTGACAGATGAATGGGTAAACAAAATGTGATAGATAAAGAGATAGACGCACATACACACACTCAATGGAATATTATTCAGCCTTAAAAAAGGAAATCCTTTCACACACTACAACATGAATGAGCCTTGAGGACAGTATGCTAAGTGAAATAAGCCAATCACAAAAAGATAAGAATTGCATGATTGAACTTATATGAGGTATCTAAAATAGTCAAACTCGGAAGCAGAGAGTAGAATGGTGGTTGCCAGGGGCTGAAGAGAGGGTAATGGGGAGTTGCTCTTCAATGGGTATAAAGTTTCAGTTATACAAGATGGGTAATTCCTAGAGATCTGCTGTACAACACTGTACCTACAGTCATCAAAAATGTATTGTACAATTAAATATTTGTTAAGAGGGAAGAGCTCATGTTAAGTGTTCTTGCCACAATTAAAAGAATGGATGGTGCACTGAGTTGCATATGCCACATTATTGCATATTCTGTCACATGAGTGACAGGAGTCCCATTCTGACTAGGCAGTACTGAATCCTCCATATATAGTTTTACATGTCCAGTGAGCGGAAGAATTTTCCACAGGCTGGTTTTTGCTCTGTACATTCCCAACCTTATTTCTTCTCAGCTACACGTATCTCCAGTGCTGGTGCTGCAGGACACATTAGTTCCAAGATATGATCATTGGCTCTACACCATTAGTCAGCATAGTGAGAGATAAGAGTATTCCCGGATGACATTCTTATGCCGGGACGGCTACCAGTGACGTAGAAGTGACTGCAAGCCATGTAAAAATATCTGATCAAACCCCAAATAAATGTAAACCCAATTCAACTTCTCCTTTGTATGACCCCAAAATGTCCACAGCCATCCAATACCAACCCTACCACAAGGGGAAGAATGACAGAAGGGAAGCTGGAGTGGAAAGAGACAGCTACCTTTTTTTTTTTAAAGATTTTTTTCATGTGGACCATTTTTAAAGTCTTTATTGAATTTGTAACGATATTGCTTCTTTTCTCTGTTTTGGGTTTTTTGGCCTCGAGGCACGTGGGATCTTAGCTCCCCGACCAGGGATCGAACCCGCGCCCCCTGCATTGGAAGGCAAAGTCTTAACCACTGGACCGCCAAGGAAGTCCCGAGACAGCTATCTTAACTGATGGCAATTAAAATATTTCACTTTTGCAAATTTTACAAAAGCGTGTAGCAATGTTATCCCATTGTTGGGGCCTTGTAAGAAGCTGCCGCAAGTGAGGGGCTCCGATGCTTAAGCTTCATTAGCGTCACAGTAACTGTAATACTAGATGTGGAGTGAGAGAGAGGAGTTGAGGATGATGCCCAGGTTTTGGGCCTGAGTCACTGGGTGAGTAGAGCTGCTGTTTACTGAGATACGGAAGATTAAGAGAAGTTTTGGGGGAAATCAGAAGTTCAGTTTGGGATAGGAAAAGTGTAAGATGTCTATTAGACAGCTAAAGGAGAGATCAAGTAGGCAGTTGGATATACAAGTCTGGAGCCCACAAGAGAGGATTGGCTGAAGAACTAAATTAAGGCGACAACAGCACATGGGATGTATTTAAAGCCGTGAGATTGGACACGGAGTGAGGAAAGAGAGAGAGATTAGACCTAAGGTTAAATGTTAGCATCACTGAGGTCAAGGTAACAGAGAATTTGCCAAGAGTTGGCTGGAGTGAGTCAGAGTATGGAAGGAGTAGAACTAGAGACAGCGGTCATACTTGGTGTTTTGGAAATGACTTTTCTCAGTAAAAGCCCTTGGGGTTGTTTCCTATTAGCATATATAGATTTATTTCATTATTTTAAAAAGTTCTTTAGCATAAGGATCACTATAATTTATTCCTCCAGTTCTCTTTCGATGGACATTCAGGCTGTTAATCTTGGTGATTATAAATAATCCCACAACGAGTATCTCTGAACATACATTCTTGTGCACGTGCAAAATATGCCTCTAAGATTCTGAATTCTGAAACTGCTAAATAAAGAGTAAAGTTTTCCCTTGGTATCCACAGGAGATTGGTTCCAGGACTCCCTCGGATACCAAAATCCAGGGATGCTCAAGTCCCTTAATAAAATGGTGCAGTATTTGCATATAACCTACACACATCCTCCCATATACTTTAAATCATTTCTAGATTATTTATAGTACCTAACACAATGTAAATGCTATGTAAATAGTTGTAAATACAACGTAAATGCTATGTAAATAGCTGCCAGAGCAAGGCAAGTTCAAGTTTTGCTTTTTGGAACTTTCTGGAATTTTTTTTCCCAAATATTTTCTATCTGCAGTTGGTTGAATCCACAGATGCAGAACCTGAGGATGTGGGGGGCTGATTATATGCACATTTTCAGTCTCACACAGACTGCAAAATTTCCTTCAACTGACTTTCTTATCAGTAATATGAGAGAACTGCTCCTTCCCCACACCTTTCAAAGCACTGCATAATAATAATCTTTTAATCTTTGCCACCCTGTAGGTGTTTTAAATAGCAATGTTATTTTAATTTGCATGTCTTTGATCACCAGTAAAGCAGAACAGCTTTTCATATTTATTTCCATTTGTATTCCTTCTTTTGTATTATAACTGGGGCCTTTGACATTTTTCTGTTTGAGCATGTCTTCTTTTTATTTTAATCAATTTGTCAGAAACATGTCATAAATGTTGCAAATATCTTCTCCCCAAAATGTGTTTGACCTGCAAAATTATTTATGGTGTTAAATGTCCATCGACAGATGAATGGATACAGAATGGTACATATATACAATGGAATATTACTCAGCCATACAAAGAATGAAATAATGCCATTTGTAGCAACATGGGTAGTCCTAGAGATTATCATACTTAGTGAAGTAAGTCAGATAGAGAAAGATGAATATCATATGATATCACTTATATGTGGAATCTAAAAAAGAATGATACAAATGAACTTATTTACAAAACAGAAACACTCACAGACTTAGAGAACGAACTTATGGTTACCAGGGGGAAAGGGGGGAGATAAGTCTGCGCCCCCCGCCCCCGGCAGTGGAAGCACAGAGTCTTAACCACTGGACCACCAGGGAAGTCCCCACACACTATATTTAAAATAGACAACAACAAGGACCTACTGTGCAGCACAGGAAACTCTGCTCAATATTCTGTAATAACCTAAATGGGAAAAGAATTTGAAAAAGAATAGATACTTGTATATGTATAACTGAATCACTTTGCTGTACACCTGAAACTGACACAACATTGTAAATCAACTATACTCCAATATAAAATAAAAATATTTTTAAATTATTTATGGTGTTCTTATAGAGTTTGGTTTTTCTGGGGGGTTTTTTTGTTTCATTTTTTGTAATGTGCCCCAAGCTTTCATTGTTTTCATTTAGCGGCTTCTGCCATCTATGTCACATCTGATTGTTTTTTAACAAGAGCAGCAGAAATAGATTTTAAGATTATTAACCCAAAGCTTAGAGAGAACACGTTCTCTTTTCATAGCTAATCAGACATCTGTAATGGGGACAAAATTGCCCCTTCCCACCCCCAACTTTAATCAAGATGTTTTTCTTTACGTTGTTGGCAAAGACTACTGCCTAATTGAGACTTCTGTGTATTCAGTGAATGCTTCTGTGTATTTGGCCTCACAAAACCCAGGGGCAAATGGGACCGTGTGCTTTCTCTAACAAACACAAGAACAAACACAAGTAAGGCAGCCTATTAGGAGCTTTTTCAGCTCTTTTGTAAAATACATGTAACATTTTCAGCATGCAATTTGCATAAAATGGTAGGAATGCAGTTTTCTAAGTTTGAATGCATTTCGGTTAATTCCGTGTATAATACACACTTGAAATAAAGTACTTCTATTCCAAAATATTTTTTAATCATGGGTTTTTTTAAGCTCTTTAGGTAAGAGGTTTTTGCCTTGCATGGGGTAGAAACCACAACTGGTCCATTAAATCAAGTGGCTTCCACAGTATTTGAATACTGCAAGTTGAACTTTCTTTAAACCCAAAAGCTGAAACAAGAGTTTCAGTATGAACGGAATTGTTAACAGTCATTTTCTTAAAGATTAACAAGTTAACTAAAAAAGTTGCTGTCAACTACCCACAGAAGAAAGACTCCTTAATCTTGTTTCTTTCCCACTGCAAGTTGAACTTTCTTTAAACCCAAAAGCTGAAACAAGAGTTTCAGTATGAACTGAATTGTTACAGTCATTTTCTTAATGATTAACAAGTCAACTCAAAAAATTGCTGTCAACTACCCACAGAAGAAAGACTTCTCAATCTTGTTTCTTTCCCAAAGTATTGCAGGTGTTTCAGAGGTAAATTTTGAATTCAATAAGTGTCCAAAATAAGGAAAACCAAATAAAGCACCTAGACTCAGTTATTGCCCCCCAAAAAAGTTTACAAAATCTTTCAGATCACAAGAAACTGTGAAGTTGTTAAACTATCAGAATGCAGAAACAGACACTTCAAGCATTCTTGTTAGGGAAGCAAACTAGGAAAAAGAATGTTCTCCATTTAAATTTTTTCCCTCATACTTATTATCTGAGATGGCTGGTTTTGAGATTATCATATAAAATCGATAACAGAACTTACAGTAGAAGAAATTATCCCATTCACAATAGTAGTAAAACCCATAAAATATCTAGAACTAAACAAGAAATGAGCAGGAGGACTTCTATAAAGAAAACTCTTGTGGGATATAAACTAAGACTTCAATAAATGGAGACATATTGTATTCTTAAATAGGTAGACTCAACATTATAACAATTTTAGTTCTCCATAAATTGATCTAGAAATCCAACACACACCCAACCAAAATTCTAGAAAGGAATTCTCTGAAGGGAGAGATGGAGAACTTGACAAAATCATCATAAAATACATTAAAATCTGGAAAAGAAGGGTAATAAGTGGGGATTAATCTTACCAGATAGTGAAGTGTATTATAAAGCCACAGTGATTAAAAGAGTGTGATACAGGAATTGACAGGAACTGACAGTTTAACGGATCAGAATGGAGTATAGAAATGGACTTAAATATATGGGAGAACATAGTCCTATGTGATAAAGTTGGCATCCATTCACTCAACAAATATTTACTGAGCTATATCTGATGTAGACATGCAACACTCAAAATTTCTGCCTTGAGTAGAGCTTAAATTCTCATGGAAGACACCAACCATCAAACAAACAATAAATAAAATATATAGTACATCAGACAGTAATCAGTGCTATTGAGAAAACCCAGGCAGGAAAGAGAGATGGGAGTTGGAGGGAATTGCAATTTTAAATAGAACAGTCATCTCTGACAAGGTGACATTTCAGCAAAGACTAGGAGGTGAAGGCATGAGCCATGTAGATAACCTAAGGAAAGAGTAGATCAGATACGGTGAGGTTTCTCAACATGGGCAGTATTGACAGTTTGGGCCAGATGATTCTTTGTTGTAGGGGAGGCCGTCATGTGCATCATAGGATGTTTAGCAGGATCCCTGGCCTCTACCCACTGGATGCCAGTAGCTACCCTCCTCCCGGGTGTGACAATCACAAATGTCTGTAAACATTGCCAAATGTCACCTGGGAGCGAAATGGCCCCCAACTGAGAACCTCTGGTTTGGAGAGAACAGTGAGGGCAAATGTCCCGAGTGGCTGAGGAGAGTGGTTGGCATGTTAAAGAAACAGCAAGAATGCCATTGTGACTGGAGTGGAGTGAGCATGGGTCAAGGATCAGGGTGGATGGGGGGCTGGGAAGAGAACTAGTAGAATATGACGTAATATATTTGGGGGGAGGGGGTGGTCTGTGGCAGATCATACAGGACCTCGTAAGACACTGTGATGACTTTATCTTTTATGTAGAATGAGATGAAAAGCCATTGGAGGATTTTGAGCAGAGAAGTGATTTGATGTCTTCTATTTTCGGAGACCCAGTCAGTCTGTTGTGTTGAGAACAGGTTGTAGGTGAGCAAGGGAAGATGCAGGGAGACCAGTTATTGTGATAAGCCAGAGAAGAGGTGTCGGTGGCTTCAAAAAGGCTTGGACTAGGGTGAGAGTAGTGGACGTGGGGAGAAGTGGTAGATTCTGGATATATTTTGATGGTAGACTCAACAGGATTTGCTGACAGATGTGAATAAAAGAGGGGCATCAGAAATGACTCCCAGGGACTTCCCTGGTGGTCCAGTGGTAAAAAATCCACCTTTCAATGCAGGGGACGTGGGTTCGATCCCTGGTCGGGGAACTAAGATCCCACATGCCGCGGGGCAACTAAGCCCGCACGCCACAACTACTGAGCTCACGTGCCTCAACTAGAGAGCCTTCGTGCCACAAACTACAGAGCCCATGCACCCTGGAACCTGCACGCCACAACTAGAGAAGAGTAAACCCACATGCCACAACTAGAGAGAAGCCCATGCACCACAATGAAGATCCCGCGTGCCACAACTAAGACCCGATGCAGCCAAAAATAAATAAAATAAATAATTAAAAAAATATATATATATTAAAAAAATGACTCCCAGGATTTTAGCCTAAGCAACTGAGAGGTTGAGTTGCCATTTAGTGTTATGGGGAAAACTTCAGGGGGTGCAAATTTTGAGGGAAGGTTAGAGTTGGGTTTTGGACATGTTGACTTTGAGTGGTCTTTTGGGCATCAGAGTGGAGGGATGCAGTTGATTGGATACACGGCTCTGAATTTCATGGGGGAGGTCAGGGATGGAAATATAAATTTGAGGTCACTAGCATATAGGTGGTATTGAAAGCCATGAGACCAGATGAGATCACCATGGGAGTAGATCAGACAGAGAAAGGTCTAAGAACTGAGCCCTGGGACAGCCCAATGTTAAGAGGTCAGGTGAGGGAGGATGGCATGGGAGGGGGCGGTAAAGGAAAAGTGGTAAAGGAAACTGAAAAGGTAAGTCAAGAGAGATGGAAGAAAACCGGGAAAATGTGTGTCCTGGAAGCCAGGTGGAGAAAACGGTTCAAGGAGGGAGAAGTAATCAATGATGCAAATGTCACCAATAGGTCGCTGGATTTAGCAACAGGGAATTAATGAGTGGCCTTTATAACAGCAGTTGTAGCAGAATGGTGAGCATGAAAGAATGGCTGAAGTGGGTTGAAGAGAGAATGGGAAGAAAGGAATTAGAGACCACAAGAACAGGCAACTTTTTAAGGACTTTTGTTTTAGAGGGGACCAGAGAAAGTAACTAGAGGAGGAAGTGAGTTCAAGAGAAAGTTTTAAGATGGGGAGTAGAAATAGCATCTTTGTATGCTGATAGGAATGACACAATGGAGAGAAAAGCTGATGAGGCGGAGAGAGAGGGAAGCTGCTGGGAGGAGGTCCTTGAGTAGGAGAAAGGGGATGAAATCTAGTGCACACACAGAGGGAGGGGCTGTACACAGAGTCGCAGACAGTTGGTTTACAGCATTAGGAAAGACAGCACTGAATACAG
This sequence comes from Eubalaena glacialis, assembly GCF_028564815.1. Classification (NCBI taxonomy): domain Eukaryota; kingdom Metazoa; phylum Chordata; class Mammalia; order Artiodactyla; family Balaenidae; genus Eubalaena; species Eubalaena glacialis. The sequence goes on from NC_083736.1 coordinate 109,185,546, forward strand.
ACAGAGTTGTAGGTAAGAGGGCAGGTGTGACAGTGAGAGCTTGTGGAAGTTCTCTTTTGATCGCTCCTATCTTTTCAGTGAAATAGGAAGCAAGGAGAGAAGATGAGAGAGGGGGTGCAGAGGCTTAAAAGAAGAAAAAGTATGTGGGCTGTGAGGTTAAGGCCAGTAGGTCTAGAATTAGCCTGACCTGTTTTACTGAAGTTCGTGCATGGCACTGACCCCTCATCAAGGCATGAAGCATACTGATTAATGGTGTTGCTGTGTAACCATGGGTCTGTGGAGATGTAAGGGGGTTTGTACACGTTATGTATTGATAACAGTGAGATTAATGATTTGCACCTGGCCTCAGTATGACACCTGCCCCTTCCTCCCAGGGCTCTTCCATTGAGGCTGGAATACGCCTATATGACTGGCAAAAAAAAATTTTTTTAACCCCAAACAAGACTCCATTTTCGACTCCCTGGTTCTGAGGTGTTCCATGCACATGTCAGTGGCTCCTGGTCCCAGTGAAAAGATGTCTTGCCACCACACTTATAGAGGAGGGCAAGAGGACCCCTTGCTGTATCCTTTTTCTGTAGTAAACTGTACATCTGTAAGCACTGCCATTGGGTCCTGTGAGTCTCCTTTAGCAATTGAACCCTGTTCACCTGCCACTGTGAATGCAGCGTGATATAGTTACCCAGGAGAGTGGGAGAGACATTAGTGGGGAGAAGATACATTTTTCAAATAAGGCACTGGGACAAACGGTGTAGTAGACGTGTCTGCCCAAATCAATTCACAGTGATTCCTCCTAGAGAACTCCCACCCTCTAACTTCTCCATTCCAATCCATAGGGTCTCAGGATTGAGTTCTCAACAGCCATGTTTATATTAAGTGACCCATGTCACCGATCAAATCAAAGGTGAACCCCTGACCTAAGTTGAACTAATCAGAGTCTCTGCCAGTCTGAAGAGCTGGTGTCTAGAAGGGAGGAGACCTAAAACCTTAATTGTTGAGCTTTAGTATGGCTAGCTTCCACCACAGGACCAAGTAGCAGAGAAAACCAATCCACAGAGAGAGATGAATGAAGCCAATGCTCAGAGAGCAGCAGAGATGAGAGATGGAAAGAAACTAGTACTCTTTGCATTCCTGACACCTTTCCCTTCCCAAATTCCAACCCTTTTGGAAATTAAACTCCATCCTAGAACTAGGGTTTCAGGGAAATACTCCATATTCTCATAGTTAAGTTTTCCTTTTTCCCATCTAGTTAGTTTAAGTTAGCTCCTTTACTAGCAGCTAAAGATCCTTAACTCATTAGCCATTTAGAAACATATAAAGCTGGATCCCTATCTTACCTCCTACACAAAAATGCATTCCAGATGGAGTTAAGATTTCAATTTAAAAATAAAACAATACAGGGAGTAAAATAAAATATAAGAGAATATTTTTACAATCTTGGAATCCAGAAACCAAAATGGAAAAAGATTTAAACATTTGGCTATATACAATTTTAAAAAGTGTTAACAGCCAAAACATCAACAAAGCCAAAGGGCATAAAATTGGGGAAAATATTTGCAACCAATGTGAAAAGCAAATGACTAACATTAGTAATACACAAAGAACTGCTATAAGTCAGTAAGAGAAGACAAAACAAAAGTAGACAAGTTGGTAAGGGACAAAAATTGGTAAAGCACAGAAAACCAATTATAAACGGCCAACAAACAAATGAAAAGATGCTCAACTTGACCCTTAATTCAGAAATAGGTGAAAACTATAGATCAGCAAATATTAAAAAGATTAATAACCCTAGTGTTGATAAGGTTTTGAAAAAAACCTTATTATTTTGAAAAAACCTTTTACCATTGGTTAAAAGGTTTGAGAGTGTAGTTTGGCAACATCAATCAAAATTCTAAATGCACAAAACCTTTTGATACCAGCAAGTCCACTGCTAGGAATTTACCCTACAAAAATATTCACATAATTCATGTAACAATATTTATAAGATGTTTATTATAAAATGGTTTATAATAGTAAAATTTGGACATACCCAAATACCTATCACATTGCATTGCATTTAAAAATATATATATATGGTATATCCACAGAGTGCAATGTGCTGCAGCAATTTAAAAAGATTGAGGCAGCATTGTATATGCTGACACAGAAAGTTACTCAGGAGATATTTAAAGTGGAAAAAGCAAATTGCAGATCACATGAAAAGCATGATCTTACTTTTTTAAAGGGGAAAGAGGAGGAGGGATAAATTAGGAGTATGGGGTAACATACAAACTACTATACATAAAATAGATAAGCAACAAGGACTTACTGTATAACACAGGGAACAATATTCAATATCTTATAATAACATATAATAGAAAATAATCTGAAAATATATATATATACATATAAAACTGAATCCGTTTGCTGTACACCTGAAATTAGCACAATATTGTAAATCAACTCTACTTTAATTAAAAAAAAAAGAAGGGGGAGGGGGAGACTAAAACACCATGATGTAGTAACAGTCACGGGCAGTGGGAATGGGGCAGGAGATGGGAACAGAAGAGTTTAACTTTTACTTTATACAGCTCTAAGTGGCTTAAACTTTCTACAACAGACATTTATTAATTTGTAATAATGTTTAAACCAAATATTTTTAGAAGCCTCAGACAAAAACTTAAACAGAAAGGCATACCATATTTTCAAATAGGAAGATACAACATCAAAATATGTGGGATAGGGAAGGTGGGAGGGAGGGAGACGCAAGAGGGAAGAGATATGGGGACATATGTATATGTATAACTGATTCACTTTGTTATAAAGCAGAAACTAACACACCATTGTAAAGCAATTATACTCCAATAAAGATGTTTAAAAAAAATATGTCCATTCTTTCTAAGTTAATTTATAGATTTAACATGATCCCAGGAAAACTGCCTACTTTGGGGGCTCGAGAAGCTTATCTAATGTTCATATGGAAAAATAAGCAAGGAAGAGCAACCAGAAAACTGCTGAAAAGGAAGAATAATGGAGCAGGGGAGACTAGTCTACTAGATATTAAAGCATATGTAATATATATAAATAGCAAAGATGTTTATTACAGCAATGTTTGTATTAGACACAAACCGTGGACCACTGAAATACTTACCAAATAAGACTAGTTAAATAAAATATGGTATGTCTGTGTTATGGAGTACTAAACAGTCATTAATAATAATGAAGTACATGCGCTGATGTGGAAAGATGCTCATAATATATTGCTAAATCCAAAAAACAAGTTGCAAAACCATAAACATAATGGAATCCCATTTATGGAAAAGAGGAAAGTCATATGCTCATATGAACACACATACATCACATGTATGTAAATATATGAAAAGTAGGTGGGAATTATGCCCACTGAACTGATAACAGTGGTTACCTCTAAGGAGGGGACTGGGATTCAGATGGTGGGAGGGAGGGTAACATGGACTTTTGTTCTGTATACTTCTAGAATGTTTGAATCTTTTATGATGAGAATGTATTCATGTAGTACCTGTGTAATTTTTTTCAGAAGAAGCTCATAACTTTACTGAAAGAGCAGTTACAGCCTGCTTTCTTGTGAATGTTCAGGCATATGGGATCGCAAGCAAAGTTTACAAATGAGTCTTCAGTGATTCATTCAATCACGTGTTCATTTCCTCATTCATTCAACAAATATTTCTTGAGTTCCCGCTATATGCCAGGCACTTGCCCTGATCCAAAGCAGCTCACTCACCTGGGTGATCACTAAAGGCAGCAGTCAGACAAAGTGACTGAGCCACAGGAGCAGCTGATATGGCCCTGACCAAGTGTGTATGATTAACGTCCAGCAATAAAATAAGAAGTTAATGCTGATCACAAGAATGTCCAAAAGTGAGACAGAACATGTCAGAGGCAGAAAATTTGGATCTAATGATGCCAAAAGCAAGCAACTTTGAAAAAATCCAACATGTTTCTCGTAAAACTTTTGCCTAAAGCCTTTCTGGCTCTGGGAACCGACTATGGAATTGACTCTGCCGTTCCTTGTGCTTTTTGGGTTGCCAAAGTGGAAACCCACCCATGGAACTCTGCATTTTCCTTCTGTATCATCACAGATTCAGGGAGTAGAGAGGGGCAGGGTCTTGCCAAGGCAGCTGTGGGGACCTCAGAAACCATAGATTTGTGGCTAAGTGTCTGAATCCTCCCTTCCTGGGGAGGACTGCGTTTTATGGGGCCAGAGCCAGTGTGAGGCTTCTAGCAGAGGCAGCAGAGGCTGCCAAGAATCTGAAGATCAGGTCAAGGGGTGGCGCAGTGGTTAAGAATCCACCTGCCAATGCAGGGGACACAGGTTCGAGCCCTGGTCCGGGAAGATCCCACAGGCCGCGGAGCAACTAAGCCCGTGCGCCACGACTACTGAGCCTGCGCTCTAGAGCCCGCGAGCCACAACTACTGAGCCCGCGTGCCACAATTACTGAAGCCCCCGCGCCTAGAGCCCGTGCTCCGCAACAAGAGAAGCCACCACAATGAGAAGCCCGCGCACCGCAACAGAGAGTAGCCCCCGCTCGCCGCAACTAGAGAAAGCCGGCACACAGCAACGAAGACCCAGTGCAGCCAAAAATCAATCAATCAATCAATTAATTAATTAATTAATTTTTTAAAAAGCCCATAGGAGAGAGCCGAGGTCTGATCACCAGGATGACCTCCCCCAGGCCCAGATCCAAAGAGTCGGAGGCAAGAGTCAGACTGAGCTAAGAATTTGGCGTTGTGTTTCCTCTCAGCTCGCTGGCCCGGTCCCTCTGAGCTACCAAATTCCCTCCTCATGTTCCCCTCTCTGTCCTCCCACATCCTTTGGATTCAATTCACGATGTTGGCTCTCCTGCCAGAACCTTGGCTCTTCTCCACATGGTGCCTGGCCCTCTGCCTCAGGCTGCAGAAAAGTCCTGAGACAACCCAGCCCCTGGGACCCTGCTACCAGAAGTCAAGCCTGTGCCACCACTCCCACCCCATGTGCCCTGGTCCCTTTTGTGGCGGGGGTAGACCAGGACCCAGATTGTGGGCATGAGAATCTCACCAAAGGACCCCTGGCAAGGCGCTGCCTGAGCAGCTCTTCCTTTCCAATATTGCTCTCTTGGCAATATTTGCAACACGTGGCAGGCATATTTCTCAGTGTAAATTCCCAAATTGGTATTCCGGATTAGCAATCAACCCCTTGTAAATTCAGACAGGGGAATTCTGACCCTAGACCTGAACACTCCTGGGAATGCCAACAAGACAAAGTTTCTGAATCCTCGAATCTGAGAAACAAACCCTAGGCCTCTGGAGGCCCTGCTTGTACAATCAGCTGGTTTCTTTCTTTACCACTTCATCATGCAACAGGCAGAGTCCAAGGGATGATTCTGAAATGGGGGACCCTCTCTGGGAAGGTGGGCTTAAGGAGGGCCTCCAGGAGGATCCTTGGGCAAAGTCTAAAGGTTGTGCAAGCATGGTGGTGGGGAGAGGTCAATGGCCAGAAGGAAGGTGCAGAGTAGCAAAGCAGTTAAGAATGTGGCCTCTGCCTGTGTTTGCATCTCAGCCTGGCCACTTGCAAGCTGTGAGACTCTGGACAAGTTAATTAACCTCTCTGAGGCTCAGTTTCCTCATTTTTAAATGGGATCATCATAGCACTTACCGCTATGTTACAAGAATTAAAGGAAATGGTACCACAGAAGACTTAGCACAATGCCTAGCACATAGGAAGCACTCAGTAAATATCACCTGCTTCTGGAGGAGAGTATAGCTAAGGAGGAAGAGGGGAATGAAGGAGACATAAGAAAGACTCAGGTAAACTTTGCCTAATTTCCACTTTTTTCCTAGGGCCAACCTTGAATATTTCAGGTGCTTAACCCAGAAACATATTTGCATGCTTTGTACATTTCCCTGTCCCAAATCAGTAATCTGATTTCCAGTCCTAACTCTGTCCTTGTCTAGATGTGTGACCTTGGGCAAGTCTCCTAATCTTTCTATGCCTCAGTTTCTCCAAATGTAAAACTAAATGGTCATTGTAGAAAAATGTTAAGATCATTCCTATTCTAACATTCTGGTTCTATCTTACATTCTTGTCTTTTTCTTTGGGAAAGTATAATTGGGTTGAATTGTTTCCTCTAAAATATATGCTGAAGTCCTAACCCCTGCTACCTCTGTGATCTTATTTGGAAATAATTACAGATGTAATCAAGTTAAGATAAGGTCATTAGGGTGGGCCCTAATCCAATATATCTGGTGTCCTTATAAGAAGCCAGTGGGAACCTGCTGTATAGCACAGGGAGCTCAGCTCAGTGCTCTGTGATGACTTAGGTGGGTGGGATGGGGGGATGGGAGGGAGGTCCAAGAGGGAGGGGATATATTTATACATATAGCTGATTCACTTCAAAGTACATCAGAAACTAACACAACATTCTAAAGCAACTATACTCCAATAAAAAAAAAGAAAAAAAGAATAGAAGATATACAGAAACACACAGGGAAACATTTAGCTTTGGGAAAATAGGTCAACGGGCACATAAAATAAGTGATACATTCCATTTTTACACTCATAATCATGCTTTTAGAAACAACTTTCTTAAGCATCAAAGTTAACATGCAGATCAATGTGATCCAAAAATACTTTTAAAACTTATCAAACAACTTGATATACCTTTTAAACTCAATATATCTATACCATGAAGTAACATTTCTACCCTGAAATTTTCACAAACTGAAAAAAATAACCTTTAACAAATTCTTTAGTCTTATTTTTCTGACTTCTTGGGCATTTGACAGCAATTTTGAAACATTCTTTTTTATAGCAGCCTGCAAATTTTGACTTCCTATTCTTTATTCATAAAACAAACTTTCTAATTGACTTTAATGAACTTTGTATTAATACAGTAGAACGTATATAAAATCATGCTGCTTCTTGGGTTTAGGTTGCTGAGTTGAAAGTAAAGCTACCGATTGTTAAATATAGTGTATTTAACCAGGGTGTCTGGAAGGTGGTCTTAGTCCATACGCTTTTTCTGTGAAATAGTACTAAGAGCAGCCAAAAATTATAACCTCAAGGAAACCGTAAAGTTTAGAGTGCATTAATTTTTAACATTTCCAATAAGATGTTTTAACACATGCTTTTGTTTAATAAAAATAAAAGGGCGGGGGGACTTCCCTTGTGGTCCAGTGGTAAAGAATCCACCCTCCAATGCAGGGGACACGGGTTCGATCCCTGGTCAGGGAACTAAGATCCCACATGCGGGGCACCTAAGCCCGGGAGCCACAACTACTGAGCTCTCGCGCCTCAACGAGAGAGAAGCCTGCGTGCCACAAACTACAGAGCCCATGGGCTCTGGAGCCCACGCGCCACAACTAGAGAGAGAAAACCTGCACACCACAACTAGAGAGAAGCCCGCGCACCGCAACGAAAGATCCTGCATGCTGCAACTAAGACCCGACGCAGCCAAAAAAATTAAATAAATAAATAAATAAATGTTTTATTTAAAAAAGAGAGAGAGGGAACTTCAAAAAAAGGAAGAAAGAAAGAAAGAGAGAGAGAGAAAGAAAGAAAGAAAGAAAGAAAGAAAGAAAGAAAGAAAGAAAGAAAGACAGAAAGAAAGAGAGAAAGAAAGAAAGAAAGAAAGAAAGAAAGAAAAAAAGAAACACACAGGGAGAAGGCGGCCGTGTGGTGATAGAGGCAGAGATTGGAACAATGCATCTATAAACCAAGAACACCAACCAGCTGTCAATTGCCAGCAAAAGACAGAAGCTAGGAGAGAGGGAATGAAAGATTTTCCCTACAGGTTTCAGAAGGAGCATGGCCCTGCTGACACCTTGATTTCAGACTTCTAGCCTCCAGAACTGTAGGAGAATAAATTTCTGTTGCATTAAGCCACCCAGTTTGTGGTACTTTGTTGCGGCAGCCCTGGGAAACTAATCCAGAAAGTTTTCCCAAAAGCATGTCTATCTTGTGCTATCAAACCATTGTTTCCAAGGGTCCCGCCTGCTTTCATATCTCTATTTCTAATTAAAGAAAGCTTAAGCACAGCATTCTAAATTCCTGATTCAGTAATTTCATTAAATGTTAAAAATAAATGCATGATATACCAGATATTCAGAAAATGTAAATTACTAGAAGATTGTTATAGCAACGTCCATACTAATTAACATGTCTTAAGAAAGGCCGTGCATGTTTATCAACTAATTAGAATCACACAATCAAAAGAATAAAGAATGCTTCCTTAGGGTATAAAATAAATAAATAACTACAATATTTTCATTAAATAGTTGGCAATGTTCCTTTGAACCTATTCGAGTGTTAGAAATTGATGTATAAATGAAATGCTTTTATAGTTCAGATTTGATATTTAGAAGAGACTTAGACCATTAGAGAAAATTGTTTTAAAATGTATCATGTTTGAGAAAAGCTATGATGCTTATGATGCTATGTGAAGAAAATAAGATGTAACACATTTCAAATTTTGAAGAATGTTTTAGAGACTCATTTCCATATTCTAATGAGATCTGAAAAATTATCAGAAGTTTAGATGGTTTGATTAAAAAATGCACCAATTCCTAGATCAGGGATTGCCAAGTATAACCGACAGGCCAAAATTCATCCCACCACTGGTTTTTGTATAGGCCATGAGCTAAGAATGGTTTTTATATATGTAAACGGTTGAAAAAAATCAAAAGAAGAATATTTTGTGACACATGAAAATTATATGAAATTCAAATTTTAGTGCCCACAAATAAAGTTTTATTGGAACGCAGCCTCCCTTGCTCATTCATTTACCCATTGTCTATGGCTCCTTGCATTCATTTTCTATTGTGGTACAACAAAGTCTCACAAACTTAACGGCTTAAAACAACACCATTTGATGACCTCACAGTTTCTCTAGGTGAGAAGTCTGGACAGGACTTAAGTTGGTTCCCTGTTCGGGGTCTCCCCAGGCTGAAATGAAGGTTTTGGCTAGGGCGGCAGCCTCATGTGAGGCTCAGAGTCTTTTATCAAGCTCACGAGGTTGTTGGCAGAACTCAGTTCCTTACAGCTGTAAGACCGAGGCCTCCTTTCTCTTATTGGCCATCAGCCCAGAGCTGCTCTCAGCTCCTTGAGGTCACCCACATTCCTTGCCACATGGATCTCCCATCTTCAAAGCCAGCAACAGAGACTCTCCCTCACAGCTGAGTCTCTCCTCTTATCTGATTAGGTTAAGCCTACCAGTGATAGTCTTAAGGTCAACTGATTTGGGATCTGAATTACATCTCCAGAATCCCTTTACAGCAGCACCTGAATTAGTGTTTAATTGAACAACTGGGATAAAGTGTATGTACATCAGGGGCCAGGAAGCTTGAGGGCCATCTTAGAATTCTGCCCACCACATTGCTTTCCAGCTACCATGGCAGACTTGAGTAGAAGCAACAAAGAACATGTGGCCCACAAAACGGAAAATATTTACGAGCTAGGTCTTAACAGAAAAAGTTGGCTGACTCCTGTCCCAAATTAAGCTGAGTTTCAAGTTCAAGAAGTGTGATCCCTGTTCAGCAAATAACTCTAAAGCTGGGATAGTATAAACAGAAAGAGGAGGCCATGAGGGTGGGAAAATAGTAGCATTACCAAACTGGTTAAGCATTTAACTCACACATACCCAAACACAGATGATACTGAACTAATGGTAATTTCTTCAAATGAATCATTTCAAGCACACACTAAGGGAGTAATGAAATTATTACTCATGTCATGTCATGATATGATCACTACCCTCCCAACTCTGTCAAATTTTAATATATTTGCTTCTTCTTAAAGTAAAAAAACACAGACAGTTGGAGCCCCCTGTTGTACACTCTTCTAATCCCATGCCACTCCCTCCCACTTCAGAGTTAACCACTACCCTTTGACCACATGTCCATCTATACATAGACAACATATGGCACAGTTTATCATATTTTGAAACTTTACATAAATGGAATTATACAACATGTATTCGGCAATTTGCTTCTTTTGCTCTGTGTGTTTATGAGATTCATCCACAATGATGTGTGTAGTTATACAGTTGTTCTTCCATATCCACAGGGGATTGGTTCCAGGACCCCCCATATATATCAAAATCCATGGATGCTCAAGTGCCTTATATAAAATGGTGCAGTATTTGCATATAACCGACACATATCCTCCCCTGTACTTAGAATCATGTAAGTATATAATACCTAATGCAGTGTAAATGCTATGTAAATAACTGTAAATACAATGTAAGTGCTATGCAAATAGTTGCTAGTGTGCAGCAAATTCAAGTTTGGCTTTTTGGAACCTTCTGAAATTTCGTTTTGAATATTTTCAATCCGAGGTTGGTTGAATCTGCGGATGCAGAATCGGTGGTTATGGAGGGCCAGCTCTAATTTGTTAATTTTTATTGCCGTAGAGTATCCCATTTTATGACTATACCATGGTTTGTCTATTCTACTGGTGGTATACATTCGGTTTATATCCAGTGGTTTGCTATTAAAACAATGCTGCTGTAAACATTCTTGTATAGTCACTTGACTCAAATATGAAAAAGCATCTCTAGCATATTTACCTGGGAGTAGAATTTCTGGGTCTTAAGGTAAGTGCATGTTTATCTTTATTAGATATTCCCAAATTCTTCTCCAGGATGGTTGTGAACAGTTTCTTTTCCCTTAAGTCCTTTCTGACAACCAGCATTATCAGACTTTTCATTTCTGCCAGTCTCTTGAGTGTGAAGTTATCGTTTAACTTTGCATTTTCCTGATTGCAAATGATATTAAATCTCTTTCCATATTTTTATTGCCCCTTCAGGTGTCCTCTTCTGTGAACTGCCTGTTCAGAGCCCTTAACAATTTTCCTATTGAGCCATTTGTTCAAAGTTTTCTAATTGATCTATAGTGCTTTACATATTCTGAATACTAATCCCTTATCATTTATATTCATTTATTATCCACTTGAAAAGTATATATTAGTATATACCATGCACTAGACATTGTTTGAGGTCTGAGAAATATGACAGTCAGCAAAACAAAGTCCCTGCTCTCAAGGAGTGGAGAGATGGGTAGTAAATAAATGAGCAAATAGACATAGAATGTCAGATAGTAATAAGTGCTATGAAGAGAAAACAGAGGAAGAAGATGAAGTGACAGAGGTGTTATTTTCAACAGGGTGGTCAGAAAGGCCTCTCTGAGGAGGTGACATTTGAACAGAGGCATTACTGAATTGAAGTAGAGAGCGAAACCTCTATTTGGATGAAGATTGTTCTAGGCAGAGGAAGATCAGGTGCCAAGGGTCTAAGGCAGCAGCAAGCATGTTGCAAATATTTTTCCTAGTCTGTGGCTTGTTTTTTTTTTCATTTTTCATTTTGTTCATGATTCATTTCTTTACACACAAATTTTTAAATTTCAATGTAGGAAAATTATCAAGCTTTTACTCACGGTTTATCTCTTTGCATTTTGTTTAAGAAATTCTTCCCTACCACAAGGTTGTAAAGATATTTGCCTGCATTATCTTCCAAAAGTTTTCAAGTACTTGTCACATTTAGGTCATAAAACCACTTTGAATTCGTTTTTGTATACAATGTGCAGTCAGGATCTAATTTAACTAACTTTTTTCCATATGGATAACCAATGGTTCCAGTAACGTCTGTTAAATAATTCCTCCTTTCCGCACTGTTATGTATCAAGTTTCCATTTATGTGTGGGTCTGTTTCTGGTCTCTCTCTAGTGTTCCACTGATCTATTTCTTTTTCTCTGCTATATCTTAATTACTATAGCTTATAAGAAGTGTTGACATCTGGTAGGGTATTTCGTGCTGCTTAATACTGTCTTTTTTATTCTTGTTCCTATTTAGAATTTTAATTAGAATTTAATTAAATCTCTAAGTGAATTTAGGGAGACTTGACACCATTACTCAGTTCTCCTATACATGAACATATTTTTGTCCCTCCATTACCTTAGGTTTTCTTTAATGTCATTCAATAAAGATTTCTACTTTTCTACATAGAGGCCTTAACACATCTTTTATTAGATTTATTCCTGGGTGTCTTTTAGTTTTTGTTGCTACTGTAAGCTCTAACTGTTGCACTGTTGATTTTTTTATATTGCTCTTATATCCTCAAACCTTATTTGTTTCAATAGTTTGCATATTCTCTTGTATTTTCTATATAGACAATCATGTCATCTGTTAATAATCTTTGTTTCACCTTTGATACTTTTCATTTATTTCCTTTTTATTACTATACTGACTGGAACCCACAGTACAAGGTTGAATAGAAGTGCTAGTTTTGCTCCTTTATTCTATTATAGTGGTGACTTAATAGATTTTTCTTATCTTAAAACATTTATATTACTGAGATAAACGCAACTTGGTCATAATGTATTTTTTTAAATTAATTTATTTATTTATTATTTATTTTTGGCTGTGTTGGGTCTTCGTTTCTGTGCGAGGGCTTTCTCCAGTTGCGGCAAGCGGGGGCCACTCTTCATCGCGGTGCGCGGGCCTCTCACTATCGCGGCCTCTCTTGTTGCGGAGCACAGGCTCCAGACGCGCAGGCTCAGTAGTTATGGCTCACGGGCCTAGTTGCTCCGCGGCATGTGGGATCTTCCCGGACCAGGGCTCGAACCTGTGTCCCCTGCATTGGCAGGCAGATTCTCAACCACTGTGCCACCAGGGAAGCCCCCATAATGTATTTTTTAATACATTATTGTTTCTGATTGCTAGTAGTTTATTTTGGATTTTTGCATGTATATTCATAAATGAAGTTAGCCTGTAATTTTCCTTTCTCAATAGCCTTGCCTGGTTTGGCATCAAGGTTATGCTAGCCTTATAAAATGAGTTGGAGAGGATTTACTGCCACAGTTTATATAGTATTGAGATGATCTGCTCCTTGAATGTTTGTTGGAACTCACCCGTACAACCAACTATTTACTGGGTGTGTGGTGAGTTGTGTACTGTGCTTGTTTGTTGGTTCCTTAGTAGATTTTTAATGACTGCTTCAGTCTCATTAATAATCACAAGTTTGCTCAGTTTTCCCATTTCTTCCTGAGTCAATTATGGTAAATTGTAGTTTTATATGAAATTATCCATTTTATTTAAGTTTTCAAATTTATTGGCATAAAGATGTTCATAAAGATCTCTTATTATTGTTTCAATATCCCATCTACTGTGTCAGTTACTTTACAACTCTTGCATTTTTATTATCTGTGCCTTCTCTCCTTTTTTCCAGAGAGTTGTCTGTTTTATTCATCTAGCTAGAGAGTTGTGTGCTTTATTCATCTTTCTCAAACAACCAGGTGTTCATTTTTTTCTGATTTGTAAATGCATTTACAGGATAGACTTGCAAAGGCTGAGTCACATTTAATTCTCTATTTAATCAATAACATTTATTAGAATAAAATTACACAAGAAGAAATACAAACTTTAACAAGAATAATTATCTGTTAACGTAACAGTTAAGCACATGAGATCAAGCCCTATCTTGGCATATCCAGCATGTATATATGTCATCTTTATATTTACATAAAAACTAGTGTTTTATTCTGTTGTTCCTCTTGATTTGGCTTGGTGTTCTATTTTATTAATTTCTGCTCTTAACGTTTTGAAATTCTTTCCTTCTACTTCCTTGTTTTCTTTCTAACTTCTTGAGTTACTTTTTAGCCTTTCACCTTTTCTAATGTAAGAACTTAAAGCTATGCATTTTCCCCTCAGGACCACCTTAGTTGCACCCTCACAAGCTCTGATACTTCATATTTTCATTATCATTCAGTTCTAAATACTTTCTAGTTTCCAGTACAATTTCTTCTTTGACCCATGTGATATGTGATTATAAATATCCAAGTGTATGTGACTTTAAAATTATCCTCTTGGACTTCCTGGGTGACGCAGTGGTTAAGAATCCGCCTGCCAATGCAGGGGACACGGGTTCGAGCCCTGGTCCGGGAAGATCCAACATGCCACGGAGCAACTAAGCCCGTGTGTTGCAACTACTGAGCCTGCGCTCTAGAGCCCGTGAGCCACAACTACTGAGCCCGTGCACCACAACTACTGAAGCCCGCATGCCTAGAGCCCGTGCACCATAACAAGAGAAGCCACCGCAATGAGAAGCCCGTGCACAGCAACTAAGACCCAACGCAGCCAAAAATAAATAAATAAATTTATTTTTAAAATTATCCTCTTGTTTATTATTTCTAATATAATTTCACTGTGATTAGAGACTATGATTTCCATGATAAATATTCTTGGTATTTGTTAGTTTGCAATTTAATGATCAATTTTTTAAACTGTTATATTTGTGCTTGAAAAGAACATGTATTACCTAATTGATAAATGTAAGTTTCTATATATGTCCAGTAGAGAAAGCCTCTTAATTGTGCTTTCAAATCTTTTATACACTACTAATTTTTTGTCTGCATAATCTCTCAAATATGAAGAGAAGTATGTTAAAGTCTCTCCTATTTGTGTGTATTTCTCCTTTTCTCCTTGTAATTTTGTCCATTTTTGCTTTTTTACAATAATATAATTAGATTACATACAGGTTTAGAATTTTTATACCTTCCTGATGGATTGTTCCTTTCATCATAATGTAGTGACCATATTTATGCCTAATGTTTTCTACCTTAAAGTTCATTTTGTCTGATACTAACATCATGGTACCGGGCTTCCCTGGTGGCGCAGTAGTTAAGAATACACCTGCCAATGCAGGGGACACGGGTTTGAGCCCTGGTCCGGGAAGATCCCACATGCCGTGGAGCAGCTAAGCCCATGCGCCAGAACTACCGAGCCTGAGCTCTACAGCCTGCAAGCCACAACTACTGAGTCCGCGTGCCGCAACTACTGAAGACCGTGCGCCTAGAGACTGTGTTCTGCAACAAGAGAAGCCACCGCAATGAGAAGCCCGCGCACCGCAACGAAGAGTAGCCCCCGCTCGCTGCAACTAGAGAAAGCCCGCGCAGCAACAAAGACCCAACACAGTCAATAATTAATTAACTAATTAATTTTTTTTAAAAATCATGGTACCAGTTTTCTTTTGGTTATAAATTTCTGGGCATATTTTCTTCTGTCTTTTACTTTCAAACTTTCTGTGTCCTTATATTTTAGATATATCTTTTATAAACAGCATAGCTGGATCTTTAAAAATACAATTTGTCAGTATACGTTGTTTAACTTGTAAGCTTCATCTGTTTACACTTGTCATTGCTAGTTTATTGGAATTCTTTCTACGACTTTAATTTGTGCTTTCTACTTACCCTATTTTTCCTTTTTTTTCTTTTTTGCTACTTCTTTGTGCTTGAAGTATTAGTGTTATTTTTAATCTATGGCTGGGTTTGTGGGGAGGTTGAGCAGAGGGGTATTTATTTGTTTTTACAGGAATCATTTTAATCTACTTTTACATTTTGTAAGGGTTAATTAAAACAAGATCATCATATCATTCATGAATTCACTTAATTTGACACAGCAAATGGCAAAACCTTGCAATACACTGGAAGTAAAAGAAGGAGTATGACACCACTGCCAAACCCTCTGTATTGTGGAACTCCCATTCTTGTTTCAGGATGCGAACTTTGTATCCTGTTTCTGACACCAATTGTCAGACATAAGACTAAGTCAGCATGCTCATGATGTAAATTCACATGTTAAATATTAATACCTTACTTCCTGATTTAAAAATAAAAATAGATATTCTCATATTTTTGTCCCCCTCCTCAAAAGGGTTGGAATTAAAGGTTGAATTATAGCCCCTCAAATGGTTTGTTGAAATCTTAACCCCCAGTACCTCAGAATGTGACCTTATTTGGAAATAAGGCCTTTACAGAGGTAATCAACTTAAAAATGAGGTCATTAGGGTGGACCCTAGTCCAACATAACTGGTATCCTTTAAAAAGGGGGAAAATTTGGACACATAGACAGAGACTGAGACTGAGGGGAAATGCCACGTAAGGATGAAGGCAGAGATTGGAGCAATGCATCTCCAAGCCAAGGAACACCAAAGATTGCCAGAAAACCACCAGAAGCTAAGAGAGAGGCATGGAAAAGATTCTCTCTCACAGCCCTCAGAAGAAACCAACCCTGCTGACACCTGATCTCAGACTTCTAGCCCCTAGGACTATAAGACAATAAATGTCTGCCCCCAGTCTATGGTACTTTGTTACTGCTGCTGTGTTAGTGATATTAATATTAATATTATTAATGCAGTTGGGAAGCATTGACCATGTCCACTATATTACTGGAACTAGATGTCCTTAAGGGTACTTCTTTATTTCCCTAATCCACATATTTTTAAAATTTATTTATTTTATTTATTTTATTTTTGGCTGCGTTGGGTCTTCGTTGCTGCGCGAGGGCTTTCTCTAGTTGCGGCGAAAGGGGGCTACTCTTCGTTGTGGTGTGCAGGCTTCTCATTGCAGTGGCTTCTCTTGTTGCAGAGCATGGGCTCTAGGCGCCCAGGCTTCAGGGGTTGTGGCTCGCAGGCTCTGGAGCGCAGGCTCAGTAGTTGTGGCGCACGGGCTTAGTTGCTCCGCGGCATGTGGGATCTTCCCGGACCAGGGCTCGAACCCGTGTCCCCTGCATTGGCAGGTGGATTCTTAACCACTGCGCCACCAAGGAAGCCCCACAATTTTTTAAATGATTTTATTCAGTGACAGAAGACAACAAATTGTTGGAAATATTTTTAATCCATCTCTTCATCTGATAAATATTGCACACTTACTATATGGCACTTACTGGGGATACAGTAGTGAACAAAACATGCAGGCTCCTCTCATCATGGAGCTTATGTGCTAATGAGGGAGAAAGACATGAAACAAACAAATATATAGGGACCAAAATAAGTGATATTAAGGAAATACAGGGCACTATGAGAGAGTATAAGAGAGCGTTTGTAGTAGTTCTCTCTGGAGAGAGAATCTTTAAGCTGAGAGCTGAAGTAGAAGGATCCCCATGTGAAGACAGAGGAAGATCATTTCTGGCAGAGGGAACTGCATATGGAAATACCTTGGCATGTTTGAAGAACAGAAGGGATAGCAGAACTTATTAATAAAATGTATATGCATGGGAAATAAGGGAGAGGAGACAATCAAAGATGGCTAACTTGGAAACTGGGTGAACAGTGATAGCTATTTACTGAGGTGAGGAAGACCTTGGAAAGAACAGATTGGAACAGGGTGAGAATCAAGTGTTCCATTTTGGACATGTTGAATTGGAAACCTACTAAATCTTCAAGTGGAGATGTCAGTTGAATATACAAGTTTGGAGCTCAGGGGAATGTCTGGGCTAGATTTTTATTTTGAGTCATCAGTATAGGTGGTATTTAAAGCCATGGGACTGGAAGAGATTATTAAGGGAGTAAGCGAAGCTGGAGAACAGACGTGGACCAAGGACTGAGTCCTGGAGCATTCTAACATTTTGAGATTAGACTTTGTCAGATCTGCATTGTCATCTGAGACTCACCCTTCGTAATTCTCCGGCCTAGCCTCTCTCTGTTGACAAGTGTCAGGTCTGCATCATGGTCTGAGGCATTTCCTGCCCAATCTTGCTTCCTCCCGCTTTGTATTTCACAGGTAGTACCCCCAATAAACCTCTTGCACTCCTAACTCTGTCTCAGTATCTGCTTCCCAGAGGACCTGAACTGACAACAACTGGTACTAGGATTGGTCTGAGAAAGCAGAGGTAAGGTGGGGCTTTGGGACTGGATCATTTACTACATGAAGCGAAATGAGAACCTCATCCCAAGTGGTATGTGGGCCAAGGCCCAATTGCTAAAACTTTCACTGGTAGTGAGTTGGGAGAATGTTCTGGTGAAAGAAAATGTTCTGGCAGATGCAATGAAAAGAAGATGTGGATAACATTGTTTGCAAGGACAGTGGAATTGGCTGGCTCTTATTAAATTGCATTGAAACCCTATGGAGGAATAATAGAACTGCTGAGGGCAACTAACATTAGAAAACTAAGTGTAAAAGCCAGGGTGCCTCGTTGGTAGCTCACAAAGAGGTCCTTATCTTCTTCAATGAGTGAGCAGAAAAATCTAAAGACCAAACTTAGAACTTAATAATTAGAGTCACCAAGCTTCAAAGATGACTGAATGCTTATCCAAAGCAGATCTGTTATGCCAAGGTCAGGGCTCTAGTTAGGAAAACCCAGGATCCTGACAAATGGCATGAGAACATCTAAGTAAATGCCTCCAAAGATTTTTGGCTCCCCAGACTGCTCTGAATCCTCAGAGCGTGCAGAGGTAACCCATTCCTCCCTATTAAGGGCTAGCATTCACCTCACTTCTTTAGGGAAGACGGTAAAAAGGCCTCTCCCCTATAAGGCACAAGATCTGCCTTCACCTCTTCTCCTGGTTATCAGGCCAATAACTAGGGTATAACCCAGCCAGGGATGTACTGGACTTGGTAAGAAAGAAAAGGGTCTATATACACCAAAAGGGCTGCCAGACCTTGCCAACATATGCTGGAAGGAGCCAGAGAGATCCCATGGATTGGATTTCAAGGGTGTTTCAAGTTCTGGGTCCAGAACTTAAGACTGGATAAGGGAAGGTTTATTGACTTGGGAGCACTCTCAGGATACAGGTCTTAACACCTTGGCAAGGACCCTAGGGGTAGGTACAAACCTACTGTTATGGTGGCTCCTAGAAGCCTGGAGAAAGTGATAAACCACACTGAGTGAGGTTAAAATGCCTGAATTGCCACAGTAGATGGTAAAGAAAGGAATTCAAAGGTTCAAAGAAGTAAGCATGCTGGAGCTGATATGTTACCTGAGGCCAGAAAACCCACCAGAGAGTAATGCGGCATGGGAGGACTCAGGAGACACACCACTGACCAAAGCCAAGAGGAATGCACTGGTGAGAGGGGGGCCAGCATCACCAAGAAGTTCTGTGGTGGCTCTTCTTTGCAGGCCAGGGGAGATGCTAGGAGAGGCAATCACAGAGTTGGGTTCATTAATAGAGGCCAAAGTAATAAGGACCGCAGCTTTGGCTGCGTTTAACTGCCCAAAGCCAGGAGGCCACAATAACTATAATGACTGGCAATGTCAGAGGGGCAGCCAAGAGAGCTTGACCCTCAGGGAGTCAAGAGGATTAATAGAGTATGGTGCCCCTAGGGGCAAATAGACGGACAACCAATAAGGATGTTGTTTAATTATATAATTTTTAAAAAGCAGCAATGCCCAAAAAAGCCATGATGCTCTGCCCAGTTCCTGGACCTGAGTCAGTTTTCAGACCCAGAACCCACTGACTGAAGAAGTGGCTAGGTCCCCAGGAGGAAGGACACTGCATCACCATGGTAATTATAGACCATAATAATAGTTCCAGTCCTTCCCTAAAGGGATCTATGGCCATTTACTTAGGTGAGTGTATGCTGGGGAAAGTGGAGACATTTAGAAGACTGCTAGACATTTAATACCCAGAGATCTAAAGTGTCTCTCTAGGAAGGGGTTCCAGGTAATAAATAGGGAGGTAGAACACAAATTTGGATAAAAGATAGTTTCTAAATATAGGTGTATTCTCCTGGGATACAGGATTTAACACCCTGGCAAGGACCCTGGAATACGGTACAAACACACCTTGAAGGTTGGATCCTAGAAGCATAGAAAACATGTTGGTTGATATTAACTTTGGGTAGAAATGCCTGAACTGCCACGACAGACAGTGGCTTAGAAGGCTCCGGGAGGTGGGCATGCTGCAATGGATGTGTTATGTGAGGCCAGAATATCCACCGGAGGATTATATTGTACAGAACAGCTCAGGCCATGTGGCATGTGCTGGTGCGAAGAGCACTAGCATCACCGAGAAGTTCATGTGGCTCTCCTCTGCAGGCCAGGGCAGACAGTAGGAGGGGCAAACACGGAACTGGTCTCACAACTAGCAATAGGGATGACAGGGCCTCTTCCATCCAGGAAAGACCAGAAATTCACTCTCATGGAAATGGACATTTACTCTGGGTGTGGTTTTGACTTTCCTGCCCACAGAAACTCAGCCAGAACCACAGTATCCAGGGACCTAAGGAGTGCCTGACTGTGCACACCATGGAATCTGACACAGCGTAGCAGCCGACCAGGGACTTGCTTCAAAGGAAGTGTGGGAGTGTGCTTGTGACCATAGGACCCCCTGGCATGTTACCTTCCACACCATTCAGAAGTAGCTGACCTGATAAAGCAATGGAATGGCCTACTGAAGGCGCAGCTGAAGCACCAGCTCAGAAGCAATACTCTGCAAGGATGTGGTACCATCCTCCAGGATACAAAGTAAATGCTAAGTCAGAGACCTCTATATGGCACCATCTCTCCCAGAGGAGAAGTACATGGGTGCAGGAACCAAGGAGTGGCAGCAGAAGTCACCACATACACAGTCATTCCCAATAGCTTACTAGTAGGGAGACACTGGGCTTTCAGTCCCCCATAATTTTGAGCTCTGCAGTGTAAGAGGTACTTGTCCTCAAAGAGGGCACACTCTTACCAGGGGCACAGCAAGAGTCCCACTGAACTATAAGCTGCCAGCAGTGCACTTTGGAGGCCAGAGGGATGGGAGGTAGGAATCAAAAATACTCTGTTATAAGGAACTTGTACTACACATAAAGAAGTATGGTATTATTTGAAGGCGGACTTAGATTAGTTAAAAATGTATATTATAGGGAATTCCCTGGTGGTCCAGAGGTTAAGACTCCGCACTCCCAATGCAGGGGGCCCAGGTTCAACTCCTGGTCAGGGAACTAGATCCCACATGCCGCAACTAAAGATCCTGCATGCCGCAACTAAAGATCCCGCATGCCGCAGCAAAGATCCCACACGCAGCAACGAAGATCCCGCGTGCCACAACTAAGACCCAGCGCGGCCAAATAAATAAATAAATATTTTTTTAAAAAAGAGTAAGTTTTTTAAAATGTATATTATAAACTCTAGGGCAACAATTATAATTGGTACACTAACAGGAAAAAAAGATAAAGAAACACAAAAAAAAAGAAAAGAAAAGAATTGGCATACTAAGAGAGGAAATAAAATGGAATCATATAAAAAGCTCAATTAAAACCATAGAAGACAGAAAAAGAGGGTGGTGAGGAAACAGAGAACAAATGCAACAAATAGAAAACACTGACAAAGATGGTAGATATTAATCTAACTATATCAATAATCACTTTAAATGTGAATGGTCTAAATGCACCAATTAAAAGACAGAAATTGTTGGAGTGGATAAAAAAACAAGACCCACTATATGTTGTCTATAAGAAACCCACTTTAAATATAAAGACAGGTAGGTCAAAAATAAAAAGGATAGACACAAATATACCAAGAAAACACTAGCCAAAAGAAAGCTGGAGCTGCTACATTTCTATCAAAGTAGCTTTCAGAACAAGGAATACTATCAAGCATAAAGAGGAGCATTACATAATGATAAAGTGGTCAATTCTCAAGAAGAGATAACAATCCTAAATGTATATGCACCTAACAACAGAGCATCAAAATAGGTGAGGCAAAAACTGACAAAACTGAAAGGAGAAATGGATATACCCACTATCAGAATTGGGGACTTCAACATCCTTTTGTCAGTAATTGATAGATCAAGTAGATAGAAAATCAATATGAATATAGAGTGGATAGTGGAGAAGGGAGAAGATGACAACCAGTGGAAGCCCTGAGACCAACTGCAGCAAGGTGTAATTCTTCCCATTAACCTCCTCTACTATGTTTCCCATAGAAAGAGAGGCTCACAGGAAAATTGTGTGGTTTTGGAGAAGAGAATCCAGGCAACACAAAGGGAAAACTGGGCAGGCATGGAGGTGCACGGCTTAGATCACTCTTCAAGAAAGAATTTGCCATATATCTGTAAGGAGTGAAGTTAGCTGACAGCCTCCAGCTGCAGCACCTTCCAAGATCAGCTGCAGCATTCTTGACAAGACCATGCTTTCCCTTGGAAGATTACAGCCAATGACGGAGCATGGTGGCAGTACTAGGGCCTGGCCATTTCTGTCCAACTCCGGACTCTTCTAACAGGCCGTCTTTCCTCCAGAACTCTCCATTGGGTTGATCAAGACTTTGTCACATCTGCCTTGCAGCCTAAGTCATCTCTGCCCAATTCCCCTTCCTCCCCCAACCCTTTCACATGTGTCAGATCTGCATTAAGGTCTAAGGATTTTCCTTGCCCAGTCTTGCTCCCTGCCCTTTTAGCTTTCACAGGCATTATCCCCAGTCAACATCTTGTATTCTTAACTCCATATTAGCATCTGCTTCCTGGAGGACCCAAATTAGCACAATTAGCCACTCACCACTACCATCCACTTTGAGAAATTCTGCAGAAGACACTTAATCAAGCATTTCAAGAGTCTCTTCATTATGATCAAAATGTTTTCAGCAAGTTCTTCAGTTGAATTCACAACTAGGTAATCTAGACAACGAAAATCATTTAATACCCCAAACTCACAATCTCCATCAAAGCATATGTGCTACAGCTACAGTTTTTGCAATCATTGCATTCAGTTTCTCTTGCATGGTACTACAATGATGAAGCTTGTCATAAAAGCATAAATTTGGGTTGTTCAAAGTCAATCCTAGCCATGCTTATGATCATTCAAACTGAAGGTTTTTTTCCCAGAAAGACACAGATTTTTCTTGAAACTCAAATAGTCAAGTGATGACTTTTCCTTATGAAAGTCAGTGACTTTCTTGAGCAAAAGTAGTCATTTATAGTCATTGCCCATCTCTTCATAAAGCTGAGGAAGAAAATCCTTAACATAACTGACAAGCATTAAGTGCTTCTCTTGAATCTCCATGTGTAGCTCAGGTAGAGAGAGCTTTCCTGTGGATAATAGTGTGTAGATAGATGTGTTAGGGTAGATTAGACTCTGCTGTGGTAACAAACCAACCCTGAAATTTCACTGACTTAACACAAAGATTTATTTCTCACTCACACAAAGTCCTATGAGATGGTTCCTGTCAAACAACTCTCCTCGATAGGTTTCCTCTAAGTGATAAACTCAGGGATCCAGGTTCCTTGCATTGTGCTCTGCCATCTCAAGTCCTTTGCTTCCAGCTGCGGCAACAGCAGAGAGTTTCAGCATGAAAAATTATGAAGGTTATTGGATGGGCCAGGCCTGGAAGTGGCAGTTATCAATCCCATCCACATTCCATTGGCCAGAACAAAACCACATGACCCCACTTGGCTAAAAGGAAAGCCAAGGGGAAATATAGAGGAGCACATGGATATTGGTGTACAATCTCTTCCATAATAGAACTTTGCTTTTGGTGTAACAGCTTGAATACTTGAAACAAGGCCTCAAGTTGGATTTACTACAGTTTTAACACCCTTCATACTTTATCCTTATACATCACTTCTAGTCTAAGTTATTCTCATGATGTCCTTCCGTATCTCTGTTAATTGCATCACCATCCACCCATTTACTCAAGTCAAAAATTTAGAAGTTATCCTTGTTTCTTCTACATGAAAAGCAGAAAAAAGAGAGCCAAATAGCCCAATGCAGGGGTGATTCCAAAGCAGCTTCCATGAATATTATGGTCTTATAGGAAGGCATATTCCTACAATGAAGATGGGTTGATCACATTTACCTGTAAAGAGTATCTATCCTAATATTCCCCTAACTTCTCATTCTAGTGTGATAGCCCATTAATACTCCCCTAAAGGGAAGAGGGTGCCTTGAATATCTAATGTGAGTATTCAGGTCTGCTTAGCAGTCATACTTCTCACAGTCAATTAAGAAACAGACATTCTGATGCATATATCAGTATCATATGACTCGGTTCATTCATTCATTCATATATTAAACAAATATTTAGTGACTGCCTACTAGCCTACATGTCATGGCACCATTCTAAGACCCAGAAATATAGAAGTATACAAAATAGACAAAACCCCTGCCCTCACGGAGTTTACATTCTAGTGGGCTAAAGGAAGACAGGTTTTTAAGGAAAATACATAGTATGTCAGATAGTGATAAATTCTATAGAGAAAAAGAAAGCAGAGAAGGGGGCAGTGGTGGGAATAGAAAGGCCTGTTAGGAGGAAATTCCAATAATGTAAGGGAAAGAGAATAAATTTTAAAGGGAAAAATGAGTGCCAGGCACAACTACAAGATTTTTGGCCTGAGTTACCAAAAAAAAAAAAAAAAAGTTTCATGTACTGACATGGGGAAGACAAGGGGAGGGGCAGATTTGGTGCGGAAGACCAGGGGTTTGGTTTGAGACACATTAGGCTTGAGATGCCCATTAGATGTCCAAGTGGAGCTATTAAGGAGGAACCTGGGTATGAGAATCTGGAGTTCAGGGGAGGATTACAAGCTGGAGATACATATTTGAGAGTCATCAGGACATAGATGGTATTTAAAGCCACAAGACTAGATGAGATCACCATGGAAATCAGTTTAAACAGAGAAGAGGCTCAAGGACTGAGCCTGAAGCACTCCAATATTTAGAGGTTGTGGAGATGAAGAAGAACCAGCAAAGGAGACTGAGAAGGAGTGACCAGTAGTTATCAAGAGTCAGCCCCCGGAATCAGCTTATTGCAGGGTACACTGACAACGCTGAATTTCTGGATCCGCAAAGTTAAGGAATAGATAGCAGGGACTCCCACCAAGGTACTACTGTCCTGTGAAATCTGGTTGATTAGTCAGTCAGCTTTTCCCTTTGCCATCTTCAAAATGCAACAAACCTCATGAAAATTATATGCAAAACAGCAGCAGCATGGCAATATTGTGGAAGGTATGGCTAGTCTCTGGTTGAGGATACTAAACACCAGAACCGTGCATGCCACACTTGCAGGAGGAGCTCAGCCCTGTGACCCTCCAACCAGGCTCTCAGGCCCGATCTTGGAGAGCTTCCAGAAGACACAGTGAAAACCACTCCCAGTGCCCCAATGGCAAAGGGCTACACAGCTCATTGCAGCCAGCTGCTGCTACTTTCACTGCTGCTGCCAACACCAGCTGATCTAGAAGGAACACTTTCCACGACAACAGCTGGACCTTACCAGCAGGTTAGGGTGAGGATGAGGGTTAAGTTAGTGTTCGGGTTGGATTAAGGTCAGAACTTCCCGTCTGTGATGGGCTAAGTCCCAGTGGCCTTGAGCCTCTCCTCGGGATGTTCCCGCCACATCCTGCTGTAACTGAAACCTTGGCTGTCTGCTGACCCCTCTAAAGTGCAGGCTGTTTATTCTCTCATCTCCCCACAGCTAAATGCCTTAGAAAGTGCCAAGAGGTGGAGTTGGAGCTCTCCTTGCTCCCCAAGGCCACTTCCTGATCTTCGTTCCTTGCCACTCTTGAGAAGTCTCTGGCTCCTCCTTGACTCACACCATCCTGTTATTTCACCCTCTCCCCATCCTGCTGGTAGTCTTCTGTCACCTTCCTGGTCACTGCCCTCATTCATATAGGCTTTAGTTCTTGACTATCTGTCCTCTTTGTCCCAACTTCTCTCATCATTCTCAGTGATTTCGACATTCACACGGTCAACCACACAGCACCCTGGCCTCTTGTTTCCTCAATCTGCCCATTGCCAGTGATCACTGCCATTTTGCGGAGCACTTCACAATCTGGA
Source organism: Eubalaena glacialis (assembly GCF_028564815.1). NCBI lineage: Eukaryota > Metazoa > Chordata > Mammalia > Artiodactyla > Balaenidae > Eubalaena > Eubalaena glacialis. The sequence continues at coordinate 109,211,058 of NC_083736.1, forward strand.
GCAGCAGTATGGGGCCCTGTATCTTGAAGGTCCATGTACATCAATGCATTTTTTTCATTCACACATCCACACATGATTTCCAGAAGCTGACAAACCTTTAGTACAGGAATTACGTAAAGGCGCATATAATTTACTGGGAATTAGGCCTGTGCTTCATTCTTTTCTGTTTTGTTTTCCATTGAACTCACCATGGGTCAGCGTTTACAAATGGGATTTTAAAGTTTAACAGTGGATGAAAATAAACCCCCAACAATACAAAAATACACATGCAGGAGGTTGTTCATTGTAACATTGTTTATAATTGCAAAATACTGGAAACCACCTAAATGTTCATTACTAGGAGCGTGGCTAAATAAACTATGGTACATCCATACAATAGAATACTATGTGGTTATAAATAAGAGCGAGAACAATACCTATGAACTGAGTTGGAGTAACCCCTAGGATAGAGTATACAGTGAAAAAAGCAAAGTACCAAAGTTATATCTATAGAATGTTACCTTTCATGTAATAAAAGGAGATATTTTCATGCAAGCACCTGTACACAAATGTTCATAGCAGCTTTATTCATAATAGCCAAAAACTGGAATCAGCCCAAATGTCTACCAATGGATAAGTGGATGACCAAATTGTGGTACATCCACACAATGGAATATGACTCAGCAATAAAAAGGAAGAAACTATTGATGAACACAACAACATGGGTGAATCTCAAAGACATTGTGCTGAGTGAAAGAAGCCGGTCTCAAAAGGTTACATGCTGTATGTTTTCATTTATACAGCATTCTCGAAGGGCAAAACTATGAGAACAGAGAACAGATCAATGGCTGCCAGAGCTGGGGGTGGGGGAGGCCTTGACTACAGACAGGCAACACAGGAGAATTCTGGGGGCTGATGGAGCAGTTCTGTATTCTGATTGTGAGGGTAGTCACACAGATCTATACATGTGTTAAAACTCATATAACTAACTCTACACGGAAACAAGGTAATTTTACTGTACATAAATGGCAAAAAGTGTAGAGGTGGAGCTGGTGATTAAAATGTGATGAGTTTAGGGAATTCCCTGGAGGTCCAGTGGTTAGGGCTCCACGCTTCCACTGCAGGGGGCACGGGTTCGAGCCCTGGTCAGGGAACTAAGACCCCACATGCCATGCGGCCAAAATAAAAAAAAAATGTGATGAGTTTAGCCCTAGGTCTTCAGATAGATATTAAAGGTGTATCATTTCATCACCTGGACCATCTCTTAGTGTTTTAAAAATACCAGCTGCAAAGAAACTAAAAGTATTAGGTGACTACCATAAAAAATCATTGAAATTTGGATTACCATAGCCTGGTAACGGGAGCAAATTAAATTCCATTATGGGAAATATGTATCCCCAACATAGTTCCTGATACAGAGTAAGTATTCAATAAACATTTGTGGAATGAATAAATGAGTGAGAGAATGAAAGAAGGAAAAGGCTCACACATTTTGATATGAACCCTTCCTGCCTCAACATCATCAAAAATTTTGAAGCAGAATGGAAGGAAATTCAAACATTGCTTAAAGTTAAATACAGTGTGCCAAGGGAGAGAAATGCAAAAGCTATGGAAGCCACACTTTATAGTGTTATATTTAACTGTAAAGGTCAGAGCTGCTGAAGTCATTGTTGACACACTTGCCAAAACTGCTGCTCAAGACATGGTGAAAATGATGACTGGGGACAAAGAGTCTCTGTCAAATATCACAGTTCACTTTAGAATTACAGATGTGGCTGGAAATTTAAAATGGCAAACATCCAATTTCTGACAAAGCTGATATTATTCACTGGGAATTGATAAATCTACCAATCTTGTGAATCTAGTTAATCTTTTGCTATTTATCATATATGACCTAAACAAATAATTTCGTGAAGACATTATGTTCTGCTAATCTTTTCCAACTTGTAGAACTGAAGATTTCCTTCCTTCTCTCCTTTCTTTCTTCCTTCCTTCCTTCCATCCTTCATTCATCTAACTAATGTTTACTGAGCACTAACTATGTGCCAGCCAGTGTTCCAGGCACAGGGGACACAGCTGTGAACAAGAGACAACATCCCTTCCCTCATGGATCTTACATTCTGGTAGCTGGAAACAGACGATAAACCAAGAAAAGAAAAAGAGCAGATAGGGATAAATGCTATACAGAGAACTGAAATGGGGCGATGTGGCAGAGTGAATGGGGGCTGTGTAGACGGGGTGGTCAGGCGAGCCCTCTGACAGGAGATAACATTTAAGCTGAGCTTGGAATGACAAGGAACCAGCTCTGCAAATATCTGAGGAAAGAAATTTCCAGAGAGAGCAGCTAGAGCAGTGGTTCTCAAAAGGAATGGCACTGTCTCCTAGAGGGCATTTTGGACACTGGGGAGAGGGGAGCCGGAGTGATTGGGGTACCCTACTGGCATTTAATGGGCAGGGCAAGGATGTTGCGTATCTGCAATGCACCAGACTGTCCTGCATCCTTCATGGCTTTCAAAGATCCCACCAGGCATCCATGTAGGTGGAAAAGCTGTTTCTAATTATCAGAGTTGAAAACTTAACTCTGCTTAACTCTAAAATACAAAACATTTTTCTCACAGTGTTTATGTATACAGAATTTCCCAAGAATGCAATTACCATGTAAATAGAAAGCAGATTGTATTTTGTTTCATTCAGAACTTCACCAAGAGTTGTTCAACATTTCAAAACCAACACCTCCCTCATGGCAAGGCAAATATCACCAGAAACACTGCAGCTAATGGGAATGTTTCAGGGAAAATTGATGATGGCGGAGAGATTTTTTTTTTAAATGGATAATACACACCGGTGGTAAAAAGAAAAGAGGGGAAAAAGCAAACAGTACAAAAGGGCACACAGTCAAAAGTCAATCTCCCTTCCACCTCTGTTCCTACCTCTCCCAGTTTTCTCCCCTAGAGATAATCTGATTATCAGGGGTTTTTTTATATCCTTCCAATGGAATTATATTTTTTTTTAGAAGGGAGGAAGGGAGGGAGAGGGGGGAAAATCCATACAAATGAATATTTGTCTGTGCATTAAAAAAAAAGATGAGGAAAGATGCACACAGCAGAGGGGGTATAGTTCAGTGGTAGAGCATTTGACTGCAGGAAAGATGTAGGCACACACACACACACACACACACACACACACCCCCCAAGCTCTTAAGGTTGGTTGCTCTAACGTTACCTCAGAGGATGCGCAGGGGGACTTAATTTTCTTTAATACACTTCTATACTGTTTTTTTTGGTATGACAGGTATATTCTACTTTTGCAATTTACAAAATTCCATAAGGTTAAAGAATAAAATACAAATTAAGAGAGCAGGAATCAACCAACATTGGCATAAATATAGCAAGATAAACTATAATCTTAGAAACATCAGCAAGTTAAACTAAGGTAATGTACTAACAGAAGATTTAACTCAGTGAGAAGAGAAACAAAAAGTGAGAGTTGGAGAATCAAAAACTGTGAGCATCTCCCAAGGCCTGATGAGGAGGACAGGAGGCTGCCTGCTGGCCTGAATCAGCCAGCCACCCTTTTTCCTCATATTACAATACTACTTCTAAGATTACTTTACTTACTGCCTCTTTCCTGTTTTTCTTTTTTCTTTTTTTTAGTTATCATAAATTTATTTTTAACACAGCACTCCAGTTTCACATCGTGTGCCTTTTCCAAAGTTGGAGATCCTTTTCCAAAGTTGGAGAACTTACTATGTTCTTCACAGACTTTTCAACAAGTATGAAAAAGAGGCAATGAGATTAGCTTGCGTCTACAAGTCACAATCCAAATATAGGACACCCTCAAGGACTGATTTATGTTTAGGATCAATCTACATAATGTTCCCAATGCTTAGCAAATGAATGAGACTCTGGCTGAGTAAAATATGAACAAACCTTGTTACGTTAGCACATTATCATGAAAAGACAGAAGGCAGCAGATAAATACTTTGCTGTTACTCATTTTACTGTGCAAGGTTCCTGTTGTGAAAAATTACTTTCGAGGTTAAAATATACCATCAACTCACGATCTCTCCTGGCTCACAGCTGTGAAGACTAAACTGGTTCTTCCTGCCTCTGGCTCACTTGAACATCTTATTCCTGCTGAAGACAAAAAGAACAGCAGTGCTAAAGAAAAGGGTATACCTGGTTCCCAAGGTGGATGCAGTTGAAAGCTCACACAAGTTGCCTTAAAACCAAACAAAACCAATACAACCCAGTTGAGCCAATCTCCATACGATGTGGTTATTGCATCAACTGTTCCATTCCCAGGGCAGAGCTCCCTGAAGGACCTTTAGGATCTAGTCCTGTTGTCCAACAGAGTGCTCTAGGACAGAACTGGTAACTGAAGGTTCCCTTACTGTAGTCCCCAAATTCCAGTTCAAACCCTCTTAAAGTCCAGTGTCCTCTGGTCTTTAGAGTCATAAACCTACTTTCTCCAACCTCCCACAGCCGTGAAATTAGCTTACAGCAAGACAGGTGAATTCACAAAACAAGAAAAATAAGCATCCCCAGTGGTTGAGAGCAGAGCAAGCCTTCTGTAACTAGAACAAGTCCTCTTTTTCCATTTCTTTTTTTTTTTTATTGTAGTTGGTTTACAATGTTGTGTTAATTTCTGCTGTACAGCAAAGTGATTCAGTTATATACATATATACATTCTTTTTCATATTCTTTTCCATTATGGTTTATCACAGGATACTGAATATAGTTCCCTGTGCTATACAGTAGGAACTTATTGTTTATCCATTCTATATATGATACTTTGCATCTGCCAATCCCAGTCTCCCAAACCCATCCCTCCCCCACTCCCCCTACCCCTTGGCAACCACAAGTATATTCTCTGCCTGTTTGTTTCATAAATAGGTAGAACAAGTCCTCTTGATCTAAGCCCTGCAATGCCTTTTAGAAAAGGATCCTTTATCATCATGTGTGTTAGTAAATGTAGAAAATAACTATACAAGCCTAAAAGCAACTGTGTACCTGTAATGTCTTCTACTAATGTACTGCTAGACTGCCTTTTCACTATTATTACTGATATGGCTTTTTAAGAAGAGAAAACAGGGAGAAGTTTGGAATTTTTTTAACTTATCAAAATCCTTCTTAGACTCTGGCCAAGTCACTCTTAACCCTTCTTTGCCTCTGTTGTCCCCTTAGCTCGCAGAACCACTGAAAATGTCTCTACTTGAGAGACACTCTGCAGTCGCCGTGGACGTGTTAGTGTAGCTGGTAGTGGATGTTGGCATAAAACCGACCTAGATTTGAATCCTGATGGCGTCTAGCAGCTGTGCCTAGAGCAAGTCAATCTCTCTGTCTTGGTCTCCTCTTCTCTAAAATAACATCTAATCATGGCTAGCACATCTGTAGTGTTACCTGCATCATTTTTCATTTAATACAACAACCCCTAGAGGAAAAAACTATAGATGAAGCAACTGAGGCACAGAGAGGTTGAGTGACTTACCCAAGGTCACACAGCTGGTAAACTGCAGAGCCAAGATTCTAACGCATGTTGGAGTCCTGGCCCTAACCACCACACCTACAGTCTCTCCAATTGAGAGCAATAAATGAGGACACACCTACTAAGGGCTGTTTTGAGGATTAAAGGAGTAAATGTATGAAAAACCTAATTCAAGTGTCTGATATCGTGTGTATGTTAAAGAAGGTTTTTTTTCCTTCTGCACTGGGAAATCTGTAAGGCTTTTTCCTGGGGCAGAAAAAAAGGTTGGAGGGATGAGAACAGAGGCGAGGGGAGGAAGGAGGCAAGGTGGAACGTGGAAAGGAAAAACGGGGTAAACAAGGCGGTGGGGGGGCACTGAATATTCAGGACGCAAGAAGTGGAGCGGGCTAGGCCTTGAGAGAACGCGGTGACTCTTTCTCAACTGCAAACAGAAACGTACCGGCCGAAGAGCAGACATTAAACCGACGCAGCCTCAGCCCCGGGCCGGCAGCCTCAGCCCCGAGCCGGCTTCCTCAACCCCGCCCCGGCCCCAGGCCGGCTCGGCCGGGGCGCGGACCTGCTTCCCGTCCGGGCCGCGGGTCCGCCCTACGCCGGGCGGAGCCTGGCCCGCCCCCCGCACCGGAGCCCGGGAGCCCCAGGCCCGAGCCACGCGATCTGCCGGCCGCCCGGGGCTCGGGCCGGGGAAGCGCGATGGCGACTTGGCGGCGGGACGGCCGGCTGACGGGCAGCCAACGGCTGCTGTGCGCGGGGCTGGCGGGGGCGCTCAGCCTCAGCCTCACCGCGCCGCTGGAGCTCGCCACCGTGCTGGCCCAGGTCGGCGTCGTGCGCAGCCGCGCCCGGGGGCCGTGGGGCGTAGGGCTCCGCGTCTGGCGGGCCGAGGGGCCCCGCGCCCTGTGGAAGGGGAACGCGGTGGCCTGCCTGCGCCTCTTCCCCTGCAGCGCCGTTCAACTGGCCGCCTACCGCAAGTAAGAGCCGGGCACGGGCGGCGTGGGCGGGACCCGGGGCCCGGGAGGCCGCCGCCTGGCGTCCCGCGGCCCGACGCCGCCCGGGTGCACGGGATCCGGCCAGCGGCGCCCCACAGCCCCCTTCCGAAGCGCGTGGGAGCCCCTCGGGCCAGACGGCAACCTCTCTGGCCTCCAAAGCGCAGTCCCCACCTTTTCCTTTTCACCTTTTCTTGGGATTCCTGCCCCGTCGGGTGCAGTTTTGTGGGGACGCAGCTCTGGCCCAGAGAGGCTGACCGGGTTGGACGGGCGAGGAGGTGGAAGGGGGCCAAAGGAGATTTGGGGGGAAGGAGTGAAGAGATCTCCGGAGAGATGGCCCCTAATCCTTCCCACCATCCGCCAACTTGGAAATTTTGCTTTGGCTGGCTTGGGAGAGAGACCCTTTTGAAGATGCGTGTATGGAAGTGTGTCAGAGCCCCCAGAAGAACGTGCTTGGTAGGGGCACAGGGCCCAATCCACTGCGACAAAAAGGTCACGGAGTTAGGCGCTCCCCACCCCCCAAGAAACTGGACTTTAGGGTCCTACAGAGGCTGCAGCTTCCCTTCCCCAAACTGCAAGCAGCTCCAACCTCGCTGCTCCCTGGACTCCTTCTTTGGGCTTTTAACACCTCCCCCCAAAACAGCTGCATTTTAGGAAAACATCTAAAGAGGTAATGCCAGATGACTCTTAAAAGCTTCCTCAAGAACTCAGAGATACTTGCATTTTAACTGGAAACAAAGTCTAAAAGAATGAAGCGGTAATGATGCAATTTCAGGTAGAGGAGATGTTTCTGCAGCTGAGGGGATGTTCCCCGTGTTCCTCATTCGCTGGGCACACTGCCAACTCGGAAGACGCCTTGGCTCAGAATTAGAGAAACACAGCCCACAGTCTTGACCACGTAGGTCGGCCTTGGAGGCTAACAGTCAAAGGATTTTGCCTTTGGCTCTGGGAGGCCAGAGCTGGCAGTCTCACCTGACAGCTGACGAACAAGCCCGATGGAATCTTCCTTATCACTGAGTCCTCGAGGCCAGTGCTCATTTCACCTGTGCCTGGGAATAGAGTTGCCTTCTCTTTCTCTAGGAAGGGAGGGTAGTGAGATCGTGGGGCATTTCTGTCAAGGCTCTCTTTCCTCCCTAGCCCCCTTTCCCTCAGCAACATCTGGCCTGCAGTCTGTAAACAGTTCTCCTCTGAATTTTAATGACTCAGTTTCTCCCCACTTCACTCTGCTCTCCACAAAGTATGGAACTCCCCCTTTGGAATGTGCACCAAGGGGAGGGAAGCAGAACTTCAAAGGCTGGTTTAAGTACTGTGGCTTTGCTGCTAACCATCTAGAATATATAGTCATCCCTCCGTATCCGGAAGGGCATTGGTTCCAGGACACGCCTCCCCAACCAAAATCCCCAGATGCTCAAGTCTCTTGTAGGAAATGGAGTAGTATTTGCATGTAACCTATACAGTCATCCTGTACACTTTAAATCATCTCTAGATTGCTTATAATACCTAATACAATGTAAGTACTATGTAAATCGCTGTAAATCAATGTAAGTGCTATGTAAATAGTTGCTGATGTGCAGCAAATTCAAATTTTGCTTTTTGGAACTTTCTGGAATTTTTTTTCCTGAATATTTTCAATCCGCAGTTAGTTGTGGAACCCACAGATACGGAGGGCTGACTGCATATCATTGGATTTTTAACAGCTTTACTGAGATATCATCGACATAAAAATTGTATATGTTTAAGGTGTACAACTTGATGTTTTGATATATGTGTACATTGTGAAATGATCACCACGATCAAGCTAATTAACATATCCATCACCTCTACCTAGTTACCATTTTGTGTGTGTGTGTGTGTGTGTGTGTGTGTAAATCGTTGGATTTTTACAACACTTGCCTCCTTCCCTGTAAGGTCCACAGGGCACGAAGTATTATGCCCACTTTACAGATGCACAGTTGGGCTCAGATTGGCCACACCACTCGTCAGTGACAGAGCTGAGCTCCACCACCTGGCCTTCTGACTCCAATGCCCATGCCCTATTACTTCTTGCTGCCTTTCTCTCTGCTTTCATTAAGTGACCATGGTGTGCATGATGCTGGGGACGATGCAAGATGAAAGGGGCATGGTCCCTGTGCCCCACAGCTTACAGAGCAAAAGAATAAGACTAGTGTGTCCATAGCATGTGATTGCTAAGGATAAAGTGCTATAGCAATTCACACCTCTGATGACGGAGGAGGAGGAGATGTAAAGATGTCACAGTGGAGAAAAACCATCGGAGTTTGGTGTTGGGAGAATGAGTAGGAGTTTTCTGGCAAAGCTGGGGAGAAAGATACTGCAGATAATGCCACAAGCAAAGGCACAGAGGTGGGAAGGCATGCAGCGTGACTGGAGCATAAGGTGTGTCTCTGGCTGTAATGGGAAGTACAGCCAGAAAAGCAGGTTGGAATGAGATCTTGGAGGGCCAGATTAAGGAGTTTGGACTTTACTTGGAATGCAAGGGTAGCTGTGGGGGATTTTTGATGGGGGAGTACTGTGATTACAGCAGTTCAACAGGAATTGTTGTCACCTGGTAGCAGTGGAGGACGGCTAAAGAGGAGGAAGGCTGGGGGGTGGCAGGACCACCTGTGGCACTAGTCCATGTGGCGGCTGAGGGCACCTGAAATAGGCTGATGACAGTGGGAGTGGAGAAGAGGAGATGTGTGGGAGAGGAAGAACAGATAGTTACCCAGGCTAGGTTTGCTAATAATTTTTTCCTGCAAGATTAGTTTCTTTCTGGAAATTAAAAAGAAATATTTCAGTGATAGACAGCAAAGTGGTTGATTAATCATGGTGCCAGCCTTCCTACATAAAGACAATACCTTGGGTCCATCATTATACTGATTAATCTCTACCCTCCTGACCATGAATTTGCAAAACAGTTGGTTGGGGGTAATGGTACAGCCTATGATTATGGGTTTGAACTAAACATAAACCTCCAGAATGTTCAGAAAATGGAGTGGTTCAGTGACTTGTCCACAAACACAATTACTGGCAGAGCTGGAGCTTGAAACCAGGTCTTCTAGCTCCTTAGTGCAGGGCTCTGCCCAACATTGTGATGCTGAAGTGTCTCCTTACTTGGATTTACAGTTAAAAGAATCCACTCAGTAGAGTCTATTAGGAGCTAGGTCCTTGTGCTAAACAAATAAAACCTAACACAATGGATGGCTTTCAAATATATCAAATAGTAGACCCTCACCCAACATTATGCCACAACTGTTTGTCTAGCTGTATAAACATTGGTTTGGGTCCCTGAAACTCTGAAATTGTTCATAACCAACACCATTTCCTTATTGTGTAATCGATTCATGAGCTTGTGTTTGGCTGCTAACTTGTGTCAGGTTGAAGTGTTGGCAGTTCTACCTACATACATCCAGGGTGTGTGTAATATCCATGTGCCTGAGAGGACGGGGTTACTGCTGTTCACCAGCTCATCCAGTTTCGCTGGAAGAAGCTCCTGTGCTGTGTGTAGGAGTGGGAGGAAGAGCAGAAAGGGGAACACTGCTGCTCCACACAATCAGACAAGCACTTAAGATGTGGGGACCAGGATGATGTAATTGATGGCCCATCAGGGGTGCCCTGCCTTGACTCTGATTGTAAGAGGAACGATTTGTAGTCTTTGTCTCTGTATAGTAAAAGTCTGAGAAGAAGGACTTTCTTTGGTTCTTCTTTTTAATTTTGCATATTTGATAGCAAGACCCAACTTTATAAAACAAACTCATAGAAGACAGAGCTCCTCTTCCTAGTTCATCAAGTCATTCAGAGGACCAAGGGCCTAATGCCTCTCTTGTTGCCCCTGTCAGTCGTCTCTTTGGCAGGGCTGTTGAACTCTCTTAAGATCTATGCTGAATGCTAGTGCAGCGTCTGGCACAGTGTGGATGTTCGGTGACTGGGGAATGAATGCATTAATGCCCTGGGAGTGGCCCGCGGGATGGGGAATAAGGAGGAGGTAATGAGAATGAATGGTGTTTCTTTTGGCATTCAAACTCCTGCTTCTTCTAGACTGTTCCCGCTTGCTGCAGACCACCCCCCCAGCCAAGCATTTCCACTTCCTGTCTCCCGTCCCCTGGCTAAGGTTCCCCTGCCACTTGATTGGCCAGGGGAGGGAGGAGGGAGGACCGAGGGAGTGTGCAGGCAGCGAAACCGAGGCAGACGGCCCACTGGTGAATGCCAGCTTAGTTACCTGCATCTTTAAAAGGTTGCTGGTTCACTCAAATGACTGTTTCAGTTGGTGCAGTTAAGGTAGGGTGACAGAATGAAGTCCAGACTTTCCTACAGCTTGAAGGAGATGTTTTTAATCGACCAGTGTTTACTTGGGAGCCAAGGAGCCGTCCTAGAACCCCTTCAGTGGTTTCACCTGAACTCTGGCTCGTCTTATTTATCAGAGAGGGGGCCCTGGCCTGCTGCCAAACTGAAAAAGCAGGAAATACACAACTTCACTGGAGCTTGGAAAGCCAAAGAACTGGGGATGCTCTCATTTTTAAAAAGATACAATACTTTTATTTTAGCCTAGCTCTGTTCACTTTCTTTTTACTCAGATCCTTGCTATCCCTCTCCCTCTCCCCCTCCCCACCCTCCAACAGAAAATATTATTTTTCCTGGTTTCCAAGCCCTTTTTTAAATTTTGTCCTCATCAGCAAGAATGAGTAAAATTCCTTTGCTTCCTGGCCAGGGAACGTGCACCATGTAAAAGTCCCCTTAGAACAATTTCTGCCGAGGTAGGCCCTCATGACTGGGGATGCACTGCTTCCAGAAAGAGGGATTGTAACAGAGTGGCTTTCTATTCTGCATTTAGAAAAGTCCACCCCAAGCCATTTTTTTACTAAATTGTGAAACTGCAGAGAAACACAAAGAATAGTCTAGCAAACATTCATATACCCACCATGCAGAATTGACAGCATGAAAGATAATTAGTTTAAAAGATACTTCAAGTATCTTTTTTTTACACAAGAAATAAAATATTGCAGATAAAGCTGAAGTCCCCTTCATTCTCATTCCCAGTCCCATCCACTCTCCACCTTCCTGGGGGTCTATTTTATACTTTTTTATATGTATCTATATCTATCCATGATTAGTATAATATATGGTTTTGTGGATGTGTTTCTTAATTTAAATGTAGTCAGCCCTCTGTATCTTCGGGTTCTGCATCCATGGATTCAACCAACCACAGATTGGAAATATTTGGGGGAAAATATTCCAGAAAGTTCCAAACAGCAAAACTTGAATTTGCCACACTCCAGCAACTACTTACATAGCATTTACATTGTCCTAGGGATTATAAGTAATCTAGAGATGATTTAAAGTATACAAGAGGACAAATAGTATACCATTTTATATGAGCAACTTGAGCATCTGCAGATTTTGGTATCCGTATGGGGTCCTGAAACCTGTGGATATACAGAGATGGCTGCAAATGGTTATCACACACCATTGGTCACTCTACAACTTGCTATTTTCACTCAACTTTATGCTTTTACGATTTATCCGTGTAAATACATAGTTCTAAGCACATTCATTTTAACTAAAGTATCATTGTATCACTGTCCTACAATTTATCCATTCCCCTACAGATGGACATTTAGATGGTTCGATTTCACTTACAAACAACGCTGTATGTGTCTTCATATGTACCCGTGCAAGAGTTTCTCTAGGATATACACCTAGAAATGGAATTGCTGGGGTGAAAGTAGGCATTTTCCCAATTTTACTAGATACTGCAAAGTGACCTACCAATTTACACTTCTCACAGCAGTGGGTGAGCGTTCCTGTTTCCACACTTTCTCACCATCACTTGATGTTGTCAGACTTTTTAATCTTTGCCAGTCTGCTGGTTGAGAAGTGGTATTGTGTTATTGTTTTTATTTGTTATTTCCCTGACAGTTGGTGGGGTGGCACATCTTCTCTTATAATTATTAAACCAATGTATTTTTTAAAACTCAATTACTGGGGATGCTCAAAGTCATCGTTTCAAGCAATTTCATTTACGTTGCAACAGAATCAAAGGAGCACATTCCAGTTCCGTATTTACCAAGTATTTCTGTTCATTTACACCCCACAGGCAAGCCAGGGTTGACAGTTATGCAGATAAAAGGGGGAAATGCTTGAAATGAAGTGAGGACTTAGGGTAGATAGAAATAAGAGGGTTAGGTATCTCTTCCTTATAGCTGTTATATAAATTATAACAGCTAATTTTATATAATTAGAATCATAGTCATTAATATGAACATAATTGAATGTGTAGAATTGAATGTGTTATTCATTAATCCTAATACATTAGTAATTTTCCTTTTGTAAAGCATTTCCAAATGCAGGGAAATGTTGCAATAAGTAGCATCGAGCACTCTAGCACAATCCATGGCTGATTCCCTTGGGCTTTTCTCCCTATTTTCTCCCAGGTTTGTTGTGCTGTTCACGGATGACCTGGGCCACATCTCCCAGTGGAGGTCCATCATGGCTGGGAGTCTTGCGGGCATGGTTTCCACCATCGTGACATATCCTACAGACCTCATCAAAACCCGGTTAATTGTGCAGAACATGCTGGAACCATCTTACAGGGGGATCCTCCATGCTTTTTCTACTATTTATCAACAGGAAGGGTTCCTGGCCCTTTATCGAGGGGTTTCCCTTACTATTTTAGGTAAGATGGAACTTTTCACCTTGTCCAAGAAAAGACTGTGTTCTTTGATACATGCAACTGACTTGTATACCTTTGTTGGTAACCAGTTAAATCCATTTTATTGAGTTCAAGGGATATATATATGAATGTATTGTATACCTTTGTTTGTAACCAGTTAAATCCATTTAACCGAGTTCAAGGTCATATGGATTCAATCCACACAGAGTCGATTAGCTTCATTCTATTCCATAGCCATACACCCCACTCCTAACTCTGGTCTGTTATATCCCAGGGAGGGAGTAGGACAGAGTGCATGTGGCTCAGCACAAATTGATAGGAAGACAGTCCCACACACTCCCCATCTGACTGCAGGAAAGAGTCTCTGCGTGCATCGGTACACGTATGAGCACAACCAGGGTAGCAACTGTAGCTTCTGTGGTCTTTGGAACCTTTGCCAGGGCTACACGTGCACAGGTCACCAGGACCCCCAATTGCCAATCCAGTAGACTTTTGCCTTTTATCTGACCTTTGTTGCAGCATTTGATGAGATCGATCACTCTATTCTGGAAACTTGGCTTCTAGAACCCCACTGTCTCCTAGATGTCTTTCCCACCTCTCTGCAGCTCTTTCTTATCTGGCTCATCTGACGATGCCAGCCCCCTGTGTGTCACTATCCCCCAGCTCCTGCCTTAGCTTTCTTCTCACCCTCCATACCCCCCCCCCCGGGTGGCCTCATCTAAGCCAGTGGCTTGAACAAGCATCATTATACTCTAATGACTCCCAATCTCATCTCTATAATAACAATGACTAACATCTATTGCAGTTTACTATGTGCCAGGCACGGTGCTAAATGGTTTGCATACAGTTCCTCATTTAAGCCTCATTTTACAGATGAAATAGATGCTTGGGGAAGCTAAGTGACTTGCCCAAGGTCACAGATAGAAAGTGGAAGAATCTAGCAATATAACCCCAGAGCTCTCTCTCTTAACCACTGACTACTACCACTTCCCAATGGCAGTACAAATGCCTGCTATTGGACACCCTCACTTGATGCTCCCTTGGCTCACTGAAGTCAAGAGTAAACCTGATGGCCTCGTTAGTCACACAGCTGCCCCCCTCCTGTGTTCCCTAATGAACGAGACCGCCTTTCTTTCACCCAGTGGCCCAAGCCAGAAGAAACCTAGAATCACTTCAACTTCAACTCCTCCTCTCACTCCACGCCCACTTCAGCCACAAGTGTTGTCAATTTCACCTCTTTTAACTCTCAAGCCTGCCCCCTTCTCCATCCCCATCTTCTCTGCCATAGGTCACACTCTCATCATCATCTTTCCTGCAGACACTTATGAGAGGCTCCTACCTAGTCCCAGTCTTGGGTCTCTGCTGCCCTAGTCCGCCCTGTGCCCTGCTGCCAGGGTGTGATGATCTTTCTAAGTGCAAGTTGATCATTTCACCAACCTCTTTACACTGCCCTCCTTAAAAGCCTTCACTGACTCCTGTGAGCTACAGGGAAAAGCCCAGATTCCTTGTGGCATACTAGATCCTTCAGACCTGGCCCTGCCAGCCCCTCCTACCTCATCTCCTGTCACATTCTACCTGCACTCCTGCTTTGGCCATCTAGAAATACTTGCATTTCTTGGAAATACCACTCTCTTTGTACATGCTGTTCCCTCTGCCTGCTCTCCCAATGTCTGATGAACTCCTACTCATTCCTCAACACCCAGTTGAAAAGTTCTCTCTTCTGTGAAGTCCTTCTTGATTCCCCCAGGCAAAATTAATCCCTCTGATCCTTGTGTACCTAAAGCACTTTGTATAGCCCCCTTACTATGGCATATGTCATCTGTCTGTCTCTCCCACTAGATGGTGAGCATCTCCAGGAATTAGCCTACTTACACCTCTGTATATTCCTGGCACCTGGCATAGGGCCCATCACATAGCATAAACTCCACAGATGTTTTCTGAATGAAGGAAAATATAGGGTTGGTGCGTCATTTTTAATGTGTTTATTAAATATATATTACATTTTTCTAAAGATGAGCAACCCCACTAGTGTTACCCCTCTTTTAAATCTCATTTTGAGGGAGAAATTTAGTCCCTATGTAAACTTCAGATTGCTCCCAAAGTTTCTGGAAGTTTCAAAGTGCCAACTACTGCACTACTTGCCCACCATCTTTTCCTAGAAAGGTGAGGCTGCCATACGGTGCAGGGTACCCACTGAGCCCTGATATGGCCACATCATTCCCAGGGGCAAGGGCAAGTAACCTTCCTCACCACTACTATCTCACTCTTCAGGTTTCACAGAATGTTTCCTTCTCAGCTACAGATCAGTTCCCCCCTAGTCTCCAAAACTTGATTAAGTACCGCCCACTAACTTTTTTTTCATGGGAGTGATTTTTTCCCCAACACTCTATTTCTTTAAATTCAAACACCCAGAAAAGTTAAGAGAATTGGAAACAGCCTGGATAAACAACAAGGTCCTATTGTATAGCACAGGGAACTATATTCAATATCCTGTAAAAAACCATAATGGAAATGAATATGAAAAAGAATATATATGTATCACTGAATCACTTTGCTGTACAGCAGAAACTCACACAACATTGTAAATCAACTATACTCCAATAAAATAAACTTTTAAAAAAAGAATTGGAGGGGCTTCCCTGGTGGCGCAGTGGTTGAGAATCCGCCTGCCAATGCAGGGGACACGGATTCGAGCCCTGGTCCGGGTAGATCCCACATGCCACGGAGCAACTAAGCCCGTGCGCCACAACTACTGAGCCTGCACTCTAGAGCCCGTGAGCCACAACTACTGAAGCCCGCGTGCCTAGAGCCCGTGCTCCGCAACAAGGGAAGCCACCGCAATGAGAAGCCCGCGCACCGCATCGAAGAGTAGCCCCTGCTCGCCGCAACTAGAGAAAAGCCCGCGAGCAGCAACAAAGACCCAACACAGCCAAAAATAAATAAATTAATTAATTAATTTAAAAAAAAATTGGAAACACCCATGTACCCACCATATACCAGCTCCTTCAATTAATGTTTTGCTTTATCTGTCCCTCTAACCATTCATCAGTCATATATTTTTTGATGATTTCCATGTAAGTTGCAAACATCAATACACTTCACCCCTCAACCCTTCAACATGCATATCATTAACTAGAGTTCAATATTTGTTTATGGCTCTTTTAAAAGTAAAATCGACATAGAGTACACAAATATTTAGGGAATCTTTTGATGCATGCATTTTGATCAATGACACAACCCGTATCAAAATATAGCACGTTATCATCACCCAAGAAAGTGCCTGCTGCTTCGGTTGGAGTGACTTGTTTAACAAGCCCAGAGCCGGTCCTGTTTACTTTCCCTGGATTCCCCACAGGCATTTATGTTCTCAAGCCAGTGTTTCCTGAGACATCACAGCCTCTCCCTGGCCTTGTTTTTCAGGTGCTCTCCCTTTCTCTGCTGGCTCCCTTCTAGTTTACATGAACCTGGAGAAAATCTGGAATGGACCCCGAGATCGGTTATCTCTCCTCCAGAACTTTGCCAATGTCTGCCTGGCTGCCGCAGTGACCCAGACACTCTCCTTTCCCTTCGACACGGTGAAGAGAAAGATGCAGGTGAAGAGTTATGTTTGGGGGGGTTTGTGAGTATGTGGGAGGGATGGCTTGCAGTGTTTGTGGGTGGGTAACAACAGCAAAGAACATGGAGCCTGAGCGATGCCAGGTTTCCAAGGAGCCCATGACTGCTCATACAAACACCCTGCAAACCCTCACTCCGTGGCATTTCTGCTGCTAACCTCAGGGCAATGGACTCGAGCCCAAGCCACCTCCCCATTCCCATCCTCTGCTTTTTTAAGTCTTTTATAAAGCACTTTTCTTTCCTCTCTTCATAGCTGCCACCGCCCGTTACATCAAGGCGGCCTCCACAGCGAGGACAGGGCACCCTTGCCTTCATAGCCTGTCCTTACTTCAGTGAAACAGACTGGAAAGAACCAGAATAAGCCAGGAACTATCAATAGCAAGGGGCCAGTAGTCCCTGATTCCCCTGCTGAGGAAGTAACTGCATTTGAAATGGGCCGGTGTCTTAGTGGGATTGGCCCTGCATTTTCCTAATTGTTACCGAGGAAAACTCACAGTTTCTCTACAGACCACAGAGACAAAAGCCTGATATCTGAGGTCTCAAACAGAGGAACTGGCTTAGCCTAGAATCAGCCAATTTTGATCAAAGAAAAATCAGAGTAGTCCAAGTAAGGTTGGGGGTTACAGGCAGATCCACACAGGGCAGGGGTGGGAGTCGGTGGACTCAGAATCAAGCAAGGCTTCGCATCTGCCCTGAACCCTGCTCACTCTCCACCAGCCTCCCTTCAGACTCCACATCCACAGGCTTGCCTGCCTCCCTGGCCTCTTCCGGGCAAATCTTGATTTATACAATCAATGTATTCCTGAAGAGCTGCTTGGATATTAATTTGGGGGAGTTGAATCCAATTTTAAATGATCAGTCCCCGCTGAGTTTGTTTTTCCCCATGTCTCTAACTTGTCCCTCTGCTATTTCAGTGGCCCCCGGCTTCCCCACGTGGTTTTC
Source organism: Eubalaena glacialis (assembly GCF_028564815.1). NCBI lineage: Eukaryota > Metazoa > Chordata > Mammalia > Artiodactyla > Balaenidae > Eubalaena > Eubalaena glacialis. The sequence goes on from NC_083736.1 coordinate 109,228,728, forward strand.
TTGGCCAGGCCAGGCCAGGCCTCACTTACCTCAGCACTAAAAAGTCTGAAAGTACTTATCTCAACCTATAAAGAAAAGCTGCCTTCAGAACAATACACATCACAATTACACCCAATTCTGCTGCTCCAATCCATCAAACTTTTCATCTGTCTGGGTTGCGTTCCTTTCCTGTCCTTTGTCCAAACACATTTTTTAAATTGTCACGTTATTGTAATTTTAACGTAGATGCAAGTTTAAAGCCTGCTTAGTGCATGCTTATTTATAAAAGCCATTATTCCTCATTTCAAGAGTAATGTACATACACTTAAAAATGGTCAATTTTATGTTGTGTGTTTTACCACAATTAAAAAAAAAGGAATGCACATAGATTATAGAAAATTTGGGAAATACAGAAAAATACAAAAAAGAAAATAATAATTACCTATAAGCCCAACACCTATGCATTATAATGATTAATAGTTTTACTTCTGTGTATGTTCATATGTGTATGCATATGTGTGTGTGCATAAATATAAGTATATAATATATGCATATGGAAAGTTATTTTTCACAAAATTGCATTCCTACTGTATATAAAAATTAATATCTGCTTTTTTCACTTATTTTATAATGGATAGTGCCTCAGGCCATCAAGTATTAAGAGCATCTTTTCTAATTATCACATATATTCTACCATATGGATGTGCCATAACTTAAAAAAATAAAAAACAGATTTATTCTTTCAAAGTTCCGGAGGCTAGAAGCTTAATATCAAGGTGTTGGCAGGGCCATGCCCCTTTTGAAGGCTCTGGGGGAGGATTCTTCCTTGTCTCTTCCAGCTGCTGGTAGCCCTAAGCATTCCTTGGTTTGTGGCAATACAACTTCAATCTCTGGCTCCATCGTGCCATAAATAACAATTTTTGTTTTTTAATATTCAGGTTGTTTCTAATTCTTCAGTATGATAACACCACAGTGAAAGCCCTTGTATTTTTTCACATTTGTGATGATACCCTTTAGCTGTATTCCTAGAAATACAGGCCACAAGATAAAAATAATTCTAAGGCTCTTAATGAAGTTTGCACCCCAGAAAGGCTGTAAGTTTACGCCTGCACCAGCAGTGAGTGGGGTGGTTCATCTCAACTCCCATCAACAGTAATGACTATCACTTTCTAAATCCTTGTGAACCTAATAATAGCTGAAAAATGCTGGCACATTACTTTAATTTGAATTTCATTGATTATAAGCAAATTGTATGTTTTTCATATATCAATTTGTCCTTTGTATTTCTTTGTAAATTTTCTGTGTCCATTGCCTATTTTTCTAGGCTATTCAGCTTTTTTTACTAATTGGTAAGAAGTCTTTATATGTTAAAGATATTAACCCTTTGTCATACACTGCATGCATTTTTCCCAGTTTGACAGTTGGCTTCTAATACTGTTTATGTTGTTATTATACATATTTTTAAATTTTTATGCAAATATATATATATATATATTACTATTTTTTGGTTTCTAACTTTGCTCTTCTGTGTAAAAGGCCTACCTCGTCCCACAATCATACGACTATTCACTTATATAGTTCTTTAAATATTTTTGTTGTAATTTTTACACTTATCACTTTATTTAGAATTTACCTGAGGTATGATGTGAGGTAATCATCTGACTTTTAAAAAAAAAATAGTTTACCAATTGTTTAAGCACCATTTTTGGAATACTCTCTTTTCCCCACTACTCCGTGCTGCGACTTTTACCACATCCTAGATATTTGTATATGTTCTAGGGTCTGTCTTGGGGCTGTGTATTCTGATCTGTAGATTTGTCAGCCTGTCCTCGTGCCAGTGCCACACTATTTCAATTCCTATAGCTTTATAATACCTTGTAATGTCTGACAGGGCATCTACCCCCTCACCACTCTTCTTTTCAACATTTCCTTGATTATTCTCAGTCATTTGTTCTTCCTGATGAACTTTAGAACTACCTTGTGATTATGACTGGAGTTATGTTCAACCTATATACTTGGAATAATTTATGTAAAATATTCTATCTTTATTCAGGAATACTGTATATCTCTCCTATAGCTTCAGTCTACTTTCTTTACATTGAACCATATGACATTGCCAACATCCTACCTTTTTGACATACCCAAAGGGCAACTTCATATGGTTAACTCTTATAAAAGTTGATTTCTTCATATGATAATTATGCTCTTTCTAAAAAAGATAGCTTCTTAAAAAAAAATCCAGGGTGAGGTTGAGTGGGAAGGAGGTATGATATACTACAAGCTTTTTATTCATTTTTTTTTTTAACATCCTGGCCTTAGGAATTTATCTTCCTGTCAGGAGTGAGAATGGGCTCTCGCTGGTTGGCCATCAGAAGATGGATGAAACTAAGGCTGCTTATATCACTGGCTTCCATGCTTTGAGGATTGCTTTTTGAAATAGTAGAGCCAGAGGCGTCTCGCCAGCACTTTCTGGCACCTCTTATAATTTAGTGTTCCTTATGCAGAGTTCAAGGTTTAGTGAGCTCACTTCCTCCCCATAGCAAGCCTGCTCAAACCCAGGGCTTTGAGCCTGGGGGTTGGAGCAGTCAGTGAGAAAGGGTGAGAGTCTAGGACCAACTCCGGTGTGTGGGTTTTTTCCCTACACCAAGGAAGTCTCCAACGGCAGCTGAGTGTCCTACAGTTCCACTCAACTCGGACACTCTCTACTCAGAGACAGCATCAGATTCCACAGGCCAAGGGCTCAGTCCCACAAGACTGCCCCCCCACTTCAAATGCCGATGTCAAGTCCAGGTTGTCACCTGTGCTTCTGAAGTATAAATTAGAGGTTCCCACAGCCCCATCCTTAGATTCAATTAATTTGCTAGAGTGGCTCACAGAACTCAGGAAACCAGTTGACTCACTAGATTACTGGCAACCAGGCCCCATCCTTAGGTGCTTTCCAAAAGTCACTGCATTAACATAAACTCAGGCGTGGTTGAAAGGGGTTTGTTATGAATATCAAGGCACCTTTATTGCTCTCTTCACTTAGGTAATGTCAAGGATTATAGGAGCTCTATGCCAGAAATGGGGACGAAGACCAAGTATATATTTCTTATTATACATCACAATATCACAAAGGGTTTCAGATGAAATTCAGTGACATCTAAATGTGAGGGTGGAGGTTTCAGTCTTCTCTGTAAACTTTTAGCTTTCCTTTTTCCACCTGAGAGCTAGAACAATGACCTCTTATGGGGTAATCTAGCCACCACTACATTCTACTCTAGAATATATACCTACCACAACAATATGCTGTACACTAGAAGTGGGTATTTGGGGGTAAATTTGATCATATTTTCCCTTGTATGGAAGCCTTATGCATAATGCATACACAGAGCTTCAACAAGAAGCTTTCAAATAAGTGCAAAGTCATGATGGCTGTAAAAAAAACCCAAAAAAATCCAAAGAGGCAATTGCATGGTTTTCACAAAATATGATCAGCATCCAGTTATGAATGACAACATAAATGTCATCCAAAGATACGGGAAGCGAAATCTTACGGTTGCGATCAAAGTGTTATTTTACAGGAGTTAATAAACACTAATACCTTGTCCCGCCTACTTAAAAAAAATTAACTCCCCAAAACAGAACCACAGGCTGCTTTTAAATGCAAACATGCGTTGCTTTCTCTGGCCATTAGATGTCGCTGCAGTAACGGAGCTTATCTGAGCACTACCTGAGGGTATGGGAGCCTTGCAGCTGGTGATCACCGACTAGTTAACAACCCCCTAATCCCTGCTCAAAATACATCTTCAGTTCGGAGAGTAAGGAACCTAGAAACAACAGGCTAACCCTAAATTCTGTTGTGGCTGTTGTTTGTTCCTGCAGAGCACTCAATCCAACTTCTCCAAGAAGAGAGAGCTTTAATAGCAGTCTCCCCGCCACCCCCCGTGGGAGCAGGCAGGGTTTGCCCGCAGAATTTATAAGGAGAGAGCTTTGCGGGGCAGCCGGGCTGCTCTGACCTGAACACACTTAATGGTAACATTTGCATTCCATCGGCTTTCCTCCTCACACTGTCCATCAGGAAGCAAATCAATGTCAGGTGTCTGTTAGATAACAAGCTGGACAGGGAATTTCCTGAACCCCCATACCGACTGGCCACTTTGTCTGAATGTCTCATTCTCCTAATGTATGCTTTATCCAGACACACACAAAATCTGTCCGTTTAATGCCGCATCGGGTTGGAAGTCTCTTGAACACTAATGACAGTAATCATAAGTCTTGTTTAACCAGCTGAGCCCTTCCTTCACCGTGCTTACACTCATTTTATTCCTTTTTCTTTTTCTCACCCCGGCTCCTGGCTGGCATGCTAGAGACTGGAGAGGTAAATAAATTATGCATGTGCATGTTTTGATGGGATGGTTTCTGGTGGGAAGGGGGTGAGTCAGCCCTGCGCACAGATAGGATGAGGTGCCCCCATACCTGGGGCGCTTTCATGGCCCCCAAGACCACCCTGCCTGAAATGCCCTTGGCCACACTTCAGCACATTTCAGCTCAAGCTCTTCTAGGTATATACCCAGCCTTTCCACTTTTGTCTCTCCCACACCTGGCCCTGAGCTTGGGACCAAAGAGGCTGGCAGCACTTAGTGTATTGAGGGGACAAGTAGAACAGTAAAATACTGATGGAGATTAGTTTGTCTGATGAATCTGTGGGCTCTCCATAAGGACCAGGGAGTCCTGAGCAAATGGTTCTCTGGACAGTTCATGTGGAAAAAAAAGAGGAAGATAAGCTGCCCGGAAAATCCAGGGAGCAGCCGAGAAGGTGGAGCTTTGGAATCTGGTGGGCCTTCTGAGAGGATCAGGAGGGAGGCACCAGGCACAAGCTCAGTCTCCCGCAACTCTGCCTGACCCCCCTCCCTGCAGCCCGTATTAGGTATCTCCATTTCATTAAACATAAAACCAAGTGTTAGCCTGTTGCTTTCTACCCAGGGGACTTCGACCCCATCAGGGCTCACAAGGCAAGCAGGATTAGGCCAGGTCAGCATTTGAACTGAAAGCACATAAGATGAAGGACAGAGGTAGTATCCAAGGGGCACAGCTGACTGAGCAGAAAAGGCACGGTCCCTGAGTGAATAGAGGGCCCCAGCTGTTCAGACAGATGCTTGAACCTGCCTGAGATGCTGAACTGCGCACGTAGCTTCATCCATTCCCGCCAGGGCGCCCCGCCCCTCTCGTGGTTCCTCCTGCTCAGATCCACATCTTCAGCCCTGAGCCACATTTCCCGAGCCCTGGTCCCACACTTCTCACTGTTTGCCGGACGCTGCCATTTGGCTGTCGCCTCTCCAGGGTCACCTCTAAGTATGTATCAAACTGTCTTCCCAAGGTTCTGCATTTCAGTGCTGTCATTCCCCCAGCCACCCAGGCTGCAGACCCGGAAGTTGTCTTTGACTCTTTCTCTTCCCCCTCCCCCAGTCAACCTTGAACCCAGTGGGGTCTTCATTCCTAACGCTCCCACGTTGGTCTTTCTTTTTGTCACTGTCCCTGCCCTAATCTAGGACCTTATCAGCTCATACCTAGGCTGCTGCAGTAATCCTCTAATTGGTCTCAGGATTAACTCTGAAACTGATCATAAGCATTGGGTACTAATGTACCAGGCACTGTGCTAAGGGCTTTATGCTCATTATCTCATTTAATCCTGGCAACAAACCTGCCGGGTAGGCACTGTGCTTATCAAGCCCATTTCACAGAGGAGAAAATCAAGGCTCTGAGAGGTTCCGTAGCCTGCCCAAGTTCACACACTCAGTCACTGAGTAACCTGAGATGTAACTTATCACCAGGGCCAATATTCATTTCAGTCCCCTCCAGCCCAGGCTTCTGCCAGACGAATTTTCTTAATATCTGCCTGCGTTGTGTCCTTTATTGCTCTGAGAGAATAAAGGCTGAGCCCCTTGGCCTGGCAGGCTGCCCTTACCAACTTTGCCGCGCTCGTTGCACAGAGGCCCCCTATATCAGGAGTCGCAAAATCAGATGCCGGCAGGAACTTGGAAGTAACAGGAAAAAGAGAAAGTAGGGAAACCCAGGTAACATAACACTCACCCCCTAGAGAATAAGGATTCCGATGCAGTCTGAGCCATCCTGGCTTTCAGAAGCATTCTGAAGCGCTAACTGCACTGTGCTCACAAAATGTGACCAGCATCTAAATATGAATTGCAGCGTGGAACAAAGTGGGCCAGGGGAGGCTGCAGCAAATTCCTCTTCTCCAAAGGATAGATGCCATTTAGAAATGTGGGCCCACTTTTCAAGGGAGCCTGAAATCCAGATTTTTATGTAAGATCCCAGTTTTTCAATGTTGGCAAATAAAAATTGTTAAATCCTGCCAGGGCTAAACAGAACATGCCTTTTTCTGACCTCTGCTCTGTTCCAGCCTCCAATTCAATCAAAATTATCTTAGCCCCCCCTCCCCCATCCCCCTGAAGAATAAGTGTATTTCACATTCCTGTCCCCTCTGCCTGGAGCATCTACCTCCATCTCACCTGACATCTGCCTCGTGGTGGCTGTCTCTTCTGACCTACAACAGCACACATCTGTTGCTTTCGTTTGATAAAGGAGTTGGCTTTTCCTACCCCTCAAACAGCTATCCTATCGTGATGGATAAAGGCAGGTGTTTTGCCTCTGTAGAACCACAAATGGGGGTGTTCCCTACGGCCTCGGAGGGGATTCCAGGGTAGGAGAATCCAGGTTAACTAACAGGATGCTCTGCCAATAACTGCAGATGCTGTTTTCACTGTCACTCCCACCCCACCCCCAAGGGCATATTTTGTTCCAAAAGCTTTGTGGGTGAACAACCCCTTTTAAATGATGCTCTTAGCCTGTATGTGCGCTCTGGTCCAGCTGGTTTATTTTCCACAGCATTTCTCCGCGTGCCCCACCTTCTGCCATCTCTCCACCATTGCAGCACATCTCCACCCTGTCTGAGCCCCCTCCTGAAGCCTTCTCTCCCCTCCTCAAGAGGAAGAAGTCTCCCCATTCTGAACGCCCAAAGCTCCCTCTCGCTATAGCTCTCAGGCCCATGTCACATGCTTCCTTGTATCATAATCTTCTGTGTCCATTATTCCTTCTAGACTTTGAGCTCTTTGCCTTTGGGACGTATGTCTTACACATTTGTATGTCCCCACAGCACATAGCCTCATGTAGCAGGCACTCGATACTTGTTTAAAAATGAATGAAGTTCAGGGCCGGCTTCTGAGATCTCACTGCCTTGTGAGTACAGAATTGAACCTTAGCTGCTGCTGGGTGAGCCCCAAGTCTGTGTGCTCGTCCCTACCCCTGCTGAAGGTAAGAACAGCCTGCCCTTTCCCCGGCCTGCTGACCTAGGGAAACCTCGGCTTGTCCCCTGTCTCAAACTGCCTGCAATCCTCGCTCTGAAAGTGCACTATCTCCCACCCCCTACCTTAGCTCTCCAGTTGTGTATCGCAGCTCCAACAGCTGTTACCATTTCAAGATAAGTAAATATGCTAAAAGGACAGAGTAAAACAGTCTTGATGTACACCCCCCTCTTCATGGCAACCTCCCACCGCTTTGTACAGTGCCTGGAAGTGTCTGATGAATCAGCATCATAGCACTTGTATTCGTCAGTTTGTTGACTTCAGTAAATGTGATATGAATGAACAGGTCTAAATCTGTGCCCTCCTTTGGTGGGGAGGCTTTTGTCAGGGGTAAGGATGGGGACAAAATATGTCTGGAGGAGGTAACGAAAGGAAAGTTTTCCCTGGGAATAAGAAATTGTGATAATGTGATAATAACTACCATTTATTGGTCACGTGATACAGACCAGGCAGTTTATTATCCCATTCCATCCTCTTCATCGACCCTGTTAAGTATTGTTATTATTCCTAGTTTCTAGGTGAGGAAATGAGGCACAGAGAGGGTAACAGTCACTTAGCTAGCAAGTGGGGCGGGGGGCTGGGATTGAACCTAGGTCTCTCCTTCAGGCCCATGCTTTATCCACCAGGACTGTAGGGGCTTGGTCCTAGATGCTAGGTAATCGGTTATTTTTTTTTTCCCAGTTCCCTTGCCCCGGGTGTGGGAGTAGAGGATGAGGGAGAGGGAAACCTAACCTTGAGATGTGGGAGCACTCGGCCTCAGTTGAAAAACACAGTAGTGCGCAAGCTCAGAAACAGGCACGAGAGCGGCTTTGGCCAGGGAATGGTTAACTCAAGTTGGAGAAAAAAAAACCTTTGGAAAACCAGGCTGTCGGCGGCTCTGGCTTTCTTTGGCCACTGGCAGCCTGACAATGGAAGACTTGAAGCCGGCAGGTTGGAATGAGAAGCAGAGAACATTCAGCAGCCATGGACCTTTGGCCGCCGCGGACTGGCCATGCCGCTCGGACGGACTGGGAAGAAAGCCCCTCCGGCTCACCGAGCCCCTAGCAGAGCAGGTGCAAAGCCCCAGGAGGGGAAAGTAGATTGTTCTCATCACAACTGCTAGGAAGCGCTAAGCGAGTTTCAGATGTTCCGCCTAGGTCAACATTTCTTGGTTGACATCGTGTCTATTGTCAGTAGGAATAGAGTTCTATTTCCCCAGCACAGCCAACTTGCCCGATGATCCTGAAGTACGAACACTGCTGGGTTCTAAGCTCTCAGGGTCATGGGAGAGGATGGGAACCTTACCTTTTTAGTTCGTTGCATTTTTAACTCCTTGCCGTCATCTTGCTCTGGGGGCTGGCCCCTCTGGGGACTGACTTCTTCTGCCTAAGTCAGTAGCATTGCCTTGGCATTCTGAGAAAAAAGTATGCTTTTCGGATCCAGGTAGATGTCTGGACATCCCTCAGGCCAGGTGGCTTCGTTTGAGCATCATCGTTAAGGTGTAAGGAAAGGACAAGTCTCCCCTTTGTTTTTTCCAAAGGTGTAGAGTGCCCTAAATACTTTAGGGATGGCAGTTGTTGATCATGGAAACGAGACTCTCCCCTAGAGGGCAGGCGAGGAGGGAGTAGGGAGGAGCCTTCCTAATTCCACTCATTGTGAAATCACTCTGCCCTTTCTCCTGACCTGAGCTGGCTTACTCCTTCCAAGGGATAAAGTCTAGGTATCAAAATGGCCACCCTCTGCTAAGCAGACCTCTTTGAGCTCCAGCTAAACAATAACAGCAGCTAAGACAGGCGTTCCCCTTCCCCCTGCCTCCAGAGTGGGGGTGAAGAGAGAGGTAGGGGAAAGGGAAAGAAAGGTCCCAGAAAAGGCCTGCTGTCAGCCAAGAAAGGCCTGCAGCTGTGAGCAGTCATCTGCGGCTCCTGCTGTCAGGAGGAGATGGACACTGGGGTTTGCCCATCCCTCCGCTGGCCTCAAGCCAGCTTTAGAAACGCAGCACCGGTTTTTACCTCCTTTCCCCCACAGAGCTGTTGTTCATTTGTTCTTGACAGCTGTGTTCATCTTAAAGCTTTCATGGGCAGATTAGCTCATTGGTCCAGAGTGTGGGCTTTGGATGCCATCCCTGTCCCTTACTCTTCCCATGAACTTGGGTAAAAGCCACATCGCCTCTCTGAGCCTCACCTTCCTCATCTGTAAGGCACGGGGAGAAGCCTAGTGCCTGGCTCATATCCCCATGGAGAAGACTGAATTGGGTTAATGCAGATACAGAGCCAGGCACAAGGTAAACACTCAATATAAATACTCAGTAAAACCGAGGTACTATTTTTATTCTTGAAGCATCTCTTCAGAATCTACGCATGGCGTTGAAGGCCTGATTAGAACCATAAAAGCCGGGCCAGGTGTGTTTATGTGTTTCCTATGATCACTATAAACACACAAATGAGCTAGCATCGCAAGACCTCAAAAGATCTTCCGTCTCTATAGATAATGGTGATCAGGTATGGTAGGGGAGTGGATCATTCATTCGTTGGGTTAATTTAACAGGCGTTTACCTAGAGGCCACCCTGCGCAGGTACTGCCTATGTCTGTATTCCCAGCCTGCAGAAAACTGGCATCTGCCAAACCTTCTCCTGCACCCTTCCTACCCAGTCTCACTCCCAATCAAGGTGACACTAGGGAATTCCCTGGCGGTCCAGTGGTTAGGACTCCGCGCTTTCACTGCCGAGGGCCTGGGTTCAATCCCTGTTCGGGGAACTAAGATCCCCCAAGCCGTGGGGGGCAGCCAAAAAATAAAAATAAAAAATTAACTTTAAAAAGGTGACACTAAAAGTTGGCTCTTGGGCCGCTGCTGCTCAGCACGCGCTCCCACGGCCTCCCTCTGCTGCTCTCGCTTGCATGCATCTCAATTGCTTTCTGGCCCAGCTGCACTTTTGATTTCCCCGCCCCCGCCCCCAATCAGCACGTGGGAACTGTTTCCCTTCTCTTCCCAAGCAAAATACTAACCTGCTGTCCATTTACTCGCTTCCCCCATGTCATTGCGGGCTTTCCGAGCAGGTCCTCGGGCACCTCGGCCAGGATGGGGGGGTGACTTGTAGGCTTGCCAAGCTGGGGGCAGCTGCCTGCACCCGTTTGTGTGGACATCCCCACCACAGAGCCAGGGTGCTTCTCGGCTGTATGAGGATAACTCTTGGGGACCTAGCTCTGCCAAGAGAAACTTGGGCCATGTGGCTCACAGGACATAAAGGTCCTTTTACTTCAATACCATTGGCTTTTTTTTTTTTTTTTGGCTTGTTTGACTATTGGGGATTTGCCAAAGGACAAAAGCCTCCTACCACAACTGCCTTCCACGCATGTATGTCCTCAGATGGCTTGGGAAGTGGACCACTTGGTCTTCAGGTTGCGTCCCATATGGCTACAGAAGATAAAAGTTGTTTCCAAATAACAAGTGAAAGGTTTTGAGCTCCTGTTTGCTCCAACTAGCAGACTCTCTTTTTTTTGTTTTTGTTTTCTTTCTTTGGTCTCTCCTTTTGAATGCTTTTTTTTTTTTTTAATTAAGACTTTGGGGGTTTTTTGGAGCAGTTTTAGGTTCACAGCAAAATTGAGAGGAAGGTGCAGAGATTTCCCACGTACCCCTTCCCCACACGTGCGCGGCCTCCCCCATTACCCACAGCCCCCACCAGAGGGGTGCATTTGTTACCAAGGATGAAGCTATACTGACACATCAGAATCACCCAAAGTCTGTAGTTTACCTTAGGGTTCACTCTTGGTGGTGTACATTCTATGGGTTTGGACAAATATATAATGATGTATATCCATCATTATAGTATACAGGGTGTTTTCACTGCCCTAAAAATCCTTTGTGCTCTGCCTATTCATCCTCTCCCCCAAACCACTGATCTTTTTACTGTCTTCATATTTTACCTTTTCCAGAATGTCATATAGTTGGAATCATACAGTATGTAGCACTTTCAGATTGGCTTCTTTCACTTAATAATATGCATTTAACTTTCCTCTGTGTCTTTTTGTGGCTTGGTAGCTCATTTCTTTTTCATGCTTAATGATATTTAATTGTCTGATACCACAGTTTATTTATCCATTCACATACTGAAGGACATCTTGTTGCTTCTAAGCTTTGGCAATGATAAATAAAGCTGCTTTAAACATCCATGTGCAGGTTTTTGCGAGGACATAAGTTTTTTTTTTACCTCCTTTAGGTAAATACTAAGATCTAATCTAATCAGTGCAATTGCTGGCTCCTATGGTAAGAATATATTTAGTTTTGTAAGAAACCACCAAACTGCCTTCCAAAGTAACTGTACCATTTTGCATTCCCACCAGCAATGAGTGGGAGTTCCTGTCACTCCACATCCTCACCAGCATTTGTTGCTATCAGTGTTCTGGATTTTGGCCATTCTAATTGGTGTGTAGTGGTAATTGGGTTGTTTGTTTTCTTATTGTTGAGTTTTAAGAGTTCTTTGTATGTTTTGGATAACGGTCCTTTATCAGATATGACTTTCGCCAATATTTTCTCCTAGTCTGTGGCTTGTCTTCTCATTGTCTTAATTAATGCTCTTTTAAAATTAATATTCTACCTTTTGCATAGGTAACATATGCATATGATACAAAATCCAAAAGGTACAAAGAGTGTCCATTGAAAAGTAAGCCTTCCCCAACCTTTGTCCCTGGGACTCCCAGTTCACTGCAGAGAAAACACTGGTTGTTTCCAGTTTCTTACCTGGTCGTTCCAAAGGTGGTCTATGCAAAGATACACATAAACGTGCACATTTATGTTCTTTTTGTTTTTAGATAATCAGCAGCATGCTACATATACTCTTCTGCACTGTTTTTTTCACCTAAAAATGTATCTTGGAGATGGCACCTTATCAGTCCAGATGGAGCGGCCACATATTTTTAAATGGTGACATAGTATTCCATAGTCTGATGTATTGTTTCTTTAACTAGCCCCCTATTGATGGACATTTAGATTATTTCCAATTTGCTGCTGTTACTAACAATGCTGCAACAAAAATCCTCGTAACACATCATTTCCCACAGTGGCAAATATATCTGTAGGATAGATTCCTAGAAATAGGATTGCTTTGGTCAAGGGTGTATGAGTTTTACATCTTCATAAATATTGTTTAATTATTTCAGAACTCATGGAAAGAATGAACAACCTAAAACGTTGCCTCTGTTGGAAGGCCTGTATGGAGTTTATCACAGAAACAATCAAGCACATTGCTTTGCAGCATTTACCTTTCATTTCCATCAACTGCAAGTTCGTTCCTCCTTTTCTTCAGTATGTATTAAGCACCTACTGGATGCCTGGCATATTGGTAGATTTGGGGGCTAAAACCACATACAAGATAGACAGACATGGTCACTGCCCTCATGGTATTTATAGTCTGTGAGGTGGGGAAGACATGAAAGAAATAATTATACACTAAATCATTACAAACTGTGTCACGTGCCTGGAAAGAGAAGTACAGGGTGACCAAAAGTGTTTACTAGGCTCCTGACTTAGGCTGGAGATCTGGGAAGACTTCTCTGAAGAAGTGGTGTTTAGTCTGATTAGTAAGAGAGACTTAGCTAGGCAGAGGGAACGGCAGGTTTGAAGTCCTAGGGGCAGGAAGGAGCCTTGAGTAGGACCAACAGCATGGATTAGAGGAGCAAGAAAGGGCCTTCAAGTTCATTTAGTTCCAGTCTCCTTACCTGACGTGTGAGGAAACTAAGGTTCAAAGAACTAAAGGACTTGGTCAAGGTTATGCAGATAGTGGCAGAGCCAGGACTAGGACCCGGCTTTCTCAGATGATGTCTGTTGCAGAATGCCGCATGCCCATCCTGGCAGCTGCAGATCCGAACTAGACGCCATGGGATAGTTGCCTGGGTTTGTGTGGAGGGAGGATTTAACTTCAGAGCCTTGTAGCTAGTAACCTGACATGTTTTGTGTCTCTTTGCTAGGAAGATACGGTTCGGGCAAATGGCGGTCTAGCGTTCTAGTCTACTGGGTTGGTTTAGTCTTCAGCATAATTTTCTCCAAGTTTTGGTTTTTGGTTTTTTTGGGGGGTGTGGGGATTTTTTTTTTTTTTTTTGGCCTTGCTGAGCAGCTTACGGGATCTTAGTTCCCTGACCAGGGATCAAACCTGCACTCTCAGCAGTGAAAGCACAGAGTCCTAACCACTGGACCACCAGGGAATTCCCTCTTCTCCAAGTTTAAATACTAAATAATAATGATAATGGTGGTTACTATATGTCAAATGCTGTTCTAAGCACCTTACATATGTTTTATTTTATCTTGACAACAATCCCATAAGGTAGGTGTTATTATTATTATCCCATTTTACGGATGAGGAAATTGAGGTTCAGGAAGGTCAAGGCATTTGCTCAAAGTCCCAGAGCTAGTGAGTGGCAAAGTGAGGTCTCCATCTAAGCAGTCTGGCCTCAGGACCCATGTGCTCTCCCCAGGCGTTCTCACTGTCAGCAGCAGATTGATGGGCTCAGGTCTCAGCCTGAGCTGCCCTGTGCTATGGAGGGCCTACACCAGTGATCCTCAACCTGTCTGCATATCAGACTCATGTGAGGAGCTTGCCCAAAATGCTGACGTCCAGACCTCACCCTAGGTCAGTTAAATCTCAGTCTCTGGGGGTGGATCCCAATCACTGATGGTTTTGAAAAGCTTCCCTGTTTCGTCTAACATGCAGCTAAAGGTTGAAAAGCACTGCTATATAGCCTTACCATTCCTTCTTTCTTTGGGGGTATTTTAGTTGGAGCTGCTGTAACAGAAATCCATAGACTTGGTGGCTTAAACAACAAGCACTTATTTCTCACAGTTCTGGAGGCTGGGAAGTCCAAGATCAAGGTGCCAGCAGATTTGGTGTCTGGTGAGAACCCACTTCCAGTTTGCAAATGGCCACTTTTTTGCTGTGTTTCCCCCATGGTGGAGTGAGAGACATTATCTCTCTTGTGTGTCTCCTTATAAGGGCACAAATCCCATTCATGACAGCTCCACCCTCATGACCTAATCACCTCCCAGAGGCCCTCACCTCCAAATACCATCACAGTGGGGGTTAGGGCTTCAACATATGAACTTTGGGGGCCCACAAACATTTAGTCCAAGGGGCAACCAGCAATATGGTTTGCCTTTGTGATCTGGGTATCTGTTTAGTATGACAGTTGTAGAGGCATTTATTCATACCACACCATGAGCTCCAGTCTTAGCATAAAGAATTCATTTGGTGTGCATGCTGTGGCACCCACATTCAAGGACGATGTGTGGAAACAAGTCTGTCGAGGGCTGAGGTAGTCATCGCAGTCCTGGGCATCAGGAAACAGTGTAGCTTAGTGGGGTAGAGCTTGAATCTGAGTCAAACAGACCCAAATTCAGGTTGATGCTTTTTTTCATACAGTCTGTGATTTGGGAGATTTATCCTTTCTCGGGCTCCATTTTTTTTTTTTTTTTTTTTTTATAAATTTATTTATTTATTTATTTTTGGCTGTGTTGGGTCTTCGTTTCTGTGCGAGGGCTTTCTCTAGTTGCAGCGAGCGGGGGCCACTCTTCATCGCGGTGCGCGGGCCTCTCACTATCGCAGCCTCTCTTGTTGCGTAGCACAGGTTCCAGACGCGCAGGCTCAGTTGTTGTGGCTCACGGGCCCAGTTGCTCCGCGGCATGTGGGATCTTCCCAGACCAGGGCTCGAACCCGTGTCCCCTGCATTGGCAGGCGGATTCTCAACCACTGCGCCGCCAGGAAAGTCGGGCTCCATTTTGCCCTCTATAAAATTAGGCTAATAAGATAATACTACCTATTGCATGGGGCTTCTGTGAGGATTAAACGAGCTGGTACATGTCAAATGCTCAGTGTAATGCCTGGCACCTAACACTCTGTAAATATTGGCCATTATTTTACTTCATGGCCGTCCATGTGGCTTACTTGAGCCTGGTCACGGGTAAACAGTTGTATTTGGGAAAAACTACTAGTGACACTGATATTAAGGGGAATTTTGTTTGACATTTAATGAGTGCCCAGTATGTGCAATGAAGGGTATTAGACCCCAAAGAGCTAGGACAGTGAGGAAGGCCTAGTGCCTGCTCCCATGAGCTTGCTGGCTGCCAGCCCAGAGATTGCATCCAGATAACTCATACCAGGTAGCCTGGACCACAGCAGAGGTCTAACCAATAACTAAGGGAGCACAAAACAGGAAAAGAACCTCGATTCAAACAAAGAAGCTATAAACTAATCATAAGGCAATCAAGGAAATGTGAACACTGATTAGATACATGATAATATTAAGGAAATATCATAGGTGTAGTAATGGTATTATATATTTCTATATATGTAATATACTTTATTTTATATTTTAGAGAAGAAGCCATTGTATTTTCGAGAAACATAACTAAATTTAAATTAAACAGATAAATTAAAATGATGTCTTGCAAGGGATAGAGATGAATAAAGATTGTCAATACACTGCTAATTGTTGAAGCTGGGTGGTGGAACTTTCCATTCATTTTACTAGCCTCTCCACTTTTGTATATGTTTGATATTTTCCACAATAAAAAGTGTTTTTTAAAAAAAAACAGGGACTTCCCTGGCGGTCCAGTGGTTAGGACTCTGCGCTTCCACTGCAGGGGGCACGGGTTTGATCCCTGGACGGGGAACTGAGATCCTGCATGCCGCATGGCGCAGCCAAAAAACAAACAAACAAAAAAACACAGAGAGAGGTAAATTTCAAGAAAAGGAGGGAGGGAGACAAAGGAAGAGGGAGCAAGGAAACAAGCAGTTCCGATCGCAGAATCAAGAAGTTTCAAGATGAGGTGGCATCTGACCTGGACCTGGGTGAGGAGGATTTTGCCCATCAGAAAAAGTATACGTAATGTTCAGGAGGTAATGGGTGTGACTGGACGTAGGGCTCCTGGGGTGGGGGTAGGTATTAGTCAAGGTTCTCCAGAGAAACAGAACCCATAGGATGCATATATGTAGAGAGAGAGAGAGATGGATTTTAGTTACTTGGCTCATGTCTGAAATCCGCATGGTAGGCCAGCAGACTGGAGATGTTGCAGTTCAAGTCCAAAGGCAGACTGCAGGCAGAATTCCCTCTTTCTCAGGGCACCTCAGTCTTTTTGCCTCTTAAGGCCTTCAACTAATTGGATGAGGCCCACCCACATTATGAAGGGTAATTTGCTTTACTCAAAGTCTAGTGATTCATTTTTTTTTAATTGAAATATAGCTGACTTACAATGTTGTGTTAGTTTCAGGTGTACAACAAAGTGATTCCATTTTATATATCTTCTTTTTCAGATTCTTTTTCCTTATAGGTTATTACAAAATATTGAGTATAGTTCCTTGTGCTATACAGTAGCTCCTTGTTGGTTATCTATTTTATATACAGTAGTATGTATATGTTAATCCCCAACTCCTAATTTATCAAATTAACAAAGTCTAGTGATTTAAATGTTAATCTCATCTACAAAATACCTTTACAGTAACATCCAGACTGGTATTTAACCAAATAGCTGGGTACTGACGGCAGCCTAGCCAAGTTGACACATGAAACTAACCATCACGGGGTGATAGTGGGAAATGATACTGGGAAGACAGGTGGGGGCCAAACTGTAGAGAGTTTCGAATTCTGTTAAGTTTTCTTTGGAAAACACTCCTTCTGGAAGAGTTTCTTTGGAAAATTGGGGGTTGGTGAAGGTTTCGAAGCAAAGCAATGACAGCACCTGATGAGTTTTGAGTGGTACCTGGCCACTGTGTGCAGGAGGGAGAGGGCAGAGACTGGAGACGAAGGGATGGGTAAGCAAAGTCTGGTCCTCACTCAAGAGACATGAGAGGTACTGGCAGTGGAACTGAAAAGTGTCTGAAGCATAGAATGTAATGCAGGAAGGAGCAGGAGATCAGACTGAGAAGCAGGCAGAGACCAGGTCATGGAGGGCCTGGTAAGCCAGATGAAAGAGTCTGGACTTCATTCTGAGGGCAACAGGGGCACCCTGAAGAGTTGAAGTCAGGGAGTAACCAGATCAGATCACCCTGGCCGCTCTGTGGGGAATAAGGGCAGGTAGACGAGCTAGCAGCGGTTGTGGTGAAGGTGAGAGATGATGTGGCTTGGACAAGGGCGATGATAGTGGGAAGAAAGAAAAGTGGACAGATTTGGGATACGTTTGGAGCACTGGAACTAGCTGGTGAGAGATGAGATAGCAGAAGGTGAGGGATGAAGAGAACTTAAGGGTGACTCCAGTTTTGGGCCTGATCAAATAGGTCAATGGCGGTGCCATTTCCTGACATGAGGACAACTAGAGACAGTCAGGGTTGGGGTGGAGTTCTGAGTAGGACATATAAAGTTTGAGGTGTTTGTTAGACTTTCGAGTGGAGATGTCAAGTAGATAGTTGGTTACACGATCCTGTGGCTCAGAGGAGAGAGGGGGGCAGAGGAGAACAGAAAGAAGGCCAGTGCAGTTGAAGTGTAGTATGTGAGCAAGAGAGTGACACAAAATGAAACAAAATATGTACGGGGGCAGTTCACTCAGGGCCTGAGCCTTTGAGTCGTGTGCTACAGCCATCTCCTACTGGCTCAGGAGAGCTGATTATTAAATTGCAGCAAATTTGGGAGCTGGTTGACCTCACAGTTGGTAGCCTGCAATCTGCCACGGTGGGAGTATTTACACCATTGAGGTCAGCAAATGCTACAACTCAGGGCTTCCCCCGCCCACAGAACCAGTTGTTAAATATTTATCACTATATTACCACTGCAGCTTACAGACAACAGTAAGAAATTTATATTTTATCCTAAGTGGCTTTAATAAAGCCATTAAAATATTTTAAGCAGGTGAATAAAATGAGTTGATTTTTTTTTAATCACTCTAGCCGCTCTATAGAGAGGGAGGGTAAGGAGTTTCAAACTTTTTATGTCCCAAGGAGACTACTAAGGAAGCTGCTGCGGTGGTCCATGTGAGCACTGATGGTGGCTTGGCGGTGAAGGTGGAGTGAAGGAAAGACATTTGGAAGATTGTTAGGGTCCTAAGATTGACTACAGATGGTCCCCGATTCATCACAAGTTGATTATAACTGACCTGTCATATAACTCAGGTATATGAGTTATACATGAGTTAGACACTTGGTTAGTGTCTTCTGTTTTAGTTGTGGTAGGGGGTCTCAGGTTGCAAAATTATTACCTTGACTCATGACTGGGGGCTTTTTGCAGTTTTACTGGAAACCGGCAGAAAATAAATCAATAATATTATCTCATAGCAGAATAAGACAGTTAATTTCCTACATGAACACAATCTCCTTTTTTCAATATTTCAGTCTTACAGTAGCAGGAGGAGCTTCAAGTCTTGTGATTAGGCTGATTCTTTCTAAGGGAAAGGAGGCTTAATATCTGTTTGACAGCAGTTCTTTCTCGATGGGATAAGAAGGAAAGGAGGCCGAGTCGGAACAGTGCTAAGGTAAACGCTTTAAAATAAGACATTCGCCAAAGCCCCCTGACCATTTTGGTTCCCGTAACTCCAGGCTGGAGACTCAGCTTGTTCATTTCATATCCTGTTTCTCATACTCTGGTCTGTGCTTGGTTGTTACTGTACCTCAAAGGGAAGGCCAAACCCCAAAGTTCACGCTTCGCCCTGAGGGAGGATATAAGTCCCTTTTCCTACAGAGCTGAACTTCTAGTTGGGGGTAGGAGCAGACCAGTAAAGAAAGTAAATAATTACACCAACTATTAAAAGGCAGGGAAAAGACATAGGCCTGGTCAGAATCAGTTCAGTGAAGTCATGGAGACCGATGCCACAGTGAGTGGGTATAGCAGTGAGCGGGGAGGTGGGAAGGGTTGTGCCTCAGCAGGTGAATGGATAACCAAACACCCACACAATGCAATACGACTCAGCAATAAAGAAGAAGAAACTAGTGATGAACTCAACATGGTGACTCTCAAAGGCATCGTGCTGAGTGAAAGAAGCCCGTCTCAAAAAAGTTACATGCTGTATGTTTCCATTTACATGACATTCTCAGAGGGCAAAACTATAGGGACAGAACAGATCAGTGGCTGCCCGGGGCTGGGGGTGACCTTGATTATAAAGGGGCAGCACAGGAGAATTCTGGGGGCTGATGGAGCAGTTCTGTATCCTGATTGTGAGGGTGGTCACACAGATCTATACATGTGTTAAAACTCATATAACTAACTCTACACCAAAACAAGGTAACTTTACTGTATGTTACTTTGGGAATGAGATTGGGCAGTGTCTATAGGACAAAGATTGGAGGAAGCAGTCATTTTTAATTTGGGAGGGACTTGAGTTTATTCCTCTGCTAGGGGGGAAAATCAGGTCTCTTAGGAAAGGTGCCCAAGAGGAATTCAAAGGTGTGAGATCCAGGGCACCAGTGGGAAGAAAAGATGGTCTATTTTCCCTACGAACTGGGAGGCAGGGTCGCCTGTCTAGGGCGGAGGACACGGTGTGGCGTGCGGGGCGTTGAGGGGTGTGGTAAGGTTGGGAAGAGCCACTGTGAGGAATGGGAAAGGATGCTTCCAGGGCTCGCTCTCCAGTATGAGGATCCAGCAGAGGTTAGAGACCTCAAAGCTTTGGTGGCACTGACCTGCCCCTTTGTGGATTCATGTTCAGCAGCTTGGAGCAGAGAAGGGGTTGGTGGGGAGGGGGGCATGGAGATCAGCTGAAAGACAAAGGATTTCGAGACTAGGAACAAAAAGAAGTGCTGGGAGGACAAAAAAGGAGGACCGTGAAGCCAGCAGGGAAGTGGTGGCCTGGGAGACAAGGGAGAGGGCGTGTGACTAGAGGGGTTAGTGATCTGAACGCTGACGGTTAAGAGGCATCAGGGAGCGGGGGAGCTGGGTGGATGAGGACACTGGTCCGAGCAGTTCTCAAGTGTAAGATTTCAGAAGTGGAGACAGAGGACTAATAGGTCACGTAAGGGATTTGATTGATATTTAGAATAATTTCTACATAACAGTAATAGCAGCACTAGCTCATATTTATTGATCCTTTCCATGTGCCTGACACACTGAGTGCTTTGCATGCACATCTCGTTCATTCTCACAGCAGATACTATTCTTATTTTCCAAATAACGCAACTGAGTCTCAAAAAGGTTAGGTGAGTTGCCCAGGGTCACATGGCCAGTAAGTAAGTGGGGCAGCCGTGGGCTAGAACCCAGCCTGTCCGACTCCAGAGTTTATGCTTTTCCGACTCTTATACTCTACTGCCTCTCCCACATGGAAGAGCTTGATTCCATTGCAATAAAATGCTATACTAGCCTCAGCTAGACATTTCAGAAACGAACCAAAGTAGGTGCGTAGCTTGAGGTAAACTTGTCACCATTTCTGAAAGCCAGCTATGAGGGGCTGTCCCCCTCACAGTGAACAAATAGAGTCCATTTGCATATAGATGGTATACTGAAAAGTTATCTCATCTGATCGTAAAATTGTTTTTCTAAAGGACAAAAGAGTTACTTTCAAAGATGGGGCATTTTGGTGGTCAGTCAGGATGGTACTGGGGGTGATGATGAAATCCATGGGGTGGCCAAAGGGGTGTAAAGGTGAGGATCACTGAAGCCGAGGTCCAGAAACTAGGTATGGGATGGCTTGTGACTACAGATGCCGAAGTTCCCTACGACGGTGGTGAGTGTGGAAGATGGGGAGCTACCAGGTGTCACAGGCCTCAGTGAATGTGGAAGAGTGGCCAGTAGGCCAGCAGCTGAGAGCAGGGAGCAGGAGTGTGGTTCAGTGGCACGAGCCCCAGCTGAGAGCTTTTGGCATGAGAGCAGCAGAGTCAGGGTCTGGGAACAGAAAGAGGGAGCTGGAAGAATGCCCTGCCCTCTGCTCCCCAGCCGGCGACATCTGTGATGTGGGGAGATGAGCAGCCCCCACTTGAGAACTTCACAGAGGAGGAATCGGTTAAGACAAGGAAACAGAAGGCACTTAAAAAAGATGAAGGGCCCGAGAGGTGTCTACCACATCCAAAGGGCATAGTTTGGGAGGCAATGTTAAGTGTGAAGTTGAGTCCATCCCAAATGGCTGCTTCCTTCCAAGAAAAAATAGCCACAAATATGTGAATGGGGTGTCATGGCTTTACTGCATGGTAATATTCGTTCTAAGCCCACGGAACAGGTAGAGCCCCGTGGCAGCCATTCTTTATCATCATCTTGGCCAGGACATTGCATCCAGAGCCCAGACTTGAGACCTTGGCTACTTGACTAGAACCGTTATTTCCCAGTGACTAAATCACCTCATCCCATCTTCTGTCTCCTGCCAGGCTCAGAGCCCCTACCTTCCCCACTGTGGAGGAGTAGATGTCCATTTCTCAGGAGCAGTGGACTGCTTCCGGCAGATAGTGAAAGCCCAAGGGGTCCTGGGGCTCTGGAATGGATTGGCAGCCAACTTACTGAAGGTGAGAGGAGTGGTGAGTCTACTGCTTGTCTGCCTCTTTCACTTCTACCCTGTTCTGTGCCTTTGCTGCTCCCCCTACAGTTTGCGTGGAAACATCTCCTCTAGCACAGTGCAGGCTGGTTGTCAGCCCTGAAGAGTGGGGACCCTGTGCAGTGTTGGGGCATCTGACACCCCATCCCAGAGGAGCTGAGCATTTAGTGTAAAGGTTCCCAACATGTAGGTTCATGGACTCCAAAGGGAACTTAACCCCCTATCCTAAAATTGTATGCAAAAATGTGTCTATATGGGCATCTGTGCATCCCTCTGCGGAGAGGATCCATAACTTTCATCATTTTCCCAAAGAACTCCATGACCAAAAAAAAAAAAAAAAAGTTAAGAACTGTGGACTAACCTTGGACTAACCTTGATGCAAAGTGATTCCTGATTCCAATCAAGACAAGCACATGTTGGGAATTCCCCAGCTGTCCAGTGGTTACGACTCGGTGCTTTCACTGCTGGGTCCAAGTTTGATCCTTGGTTGGGGAACTAAGATCCTGCAAGCCCCGAGGCGCAGCCAAAAAAAGGACAAGCATATGTTGACAGGCAGTGTCAGGCTGCCTACATGCATATCAACCCAGACCCAGGCTTCCCCAGGGCGTGCCCTTCAATGGTTCTGCCATTCCTCTCCCCAACACTCACTGGGCCAGCTTGCATTTTGCCATCTTCCCTGATTCCAAAAAAGAATGACCATGTTGCATTGTCTACAGCCTTTATCTTAGTTTACCCTGATCCAAGTTGATTGCAGACGCATTGATGTTTTCTTTTAAGATTTTAACATGATTTTCATTTTCTTTTTAAACAGATAGTTCCATATTTTGGAGTTATGTTTGGCACCTTTGAGTTCTGCAAGAGAATCTGTCTTTACCAAAATGGCTACATCGTGTCTCCTCTGAGCTATAAATTGACCCCAGGGGTGGATCAGAGTTTGAAGCCCCAGGAATTACGGGAATTAAAGAAGTTTTTCAAAACTGGACAACTAAAGTCTAAAAAACCAACTCTTTAAAACTGAATGGAGCTAGAAGTGCACTGACTGAAGGTGTGTTGCAATCAGAGAGAAAGGTAGCCTCAGAATTGTGCACGCGTGGAGTGACAAGAGGGTGCTCCTGTCTGCTGCTCTTGGAAATGAGAAGATTCGGCCATACCTGAGCTCCAAACTGATGGCCCTGTAAACACCTACGCCACCGAGGGTTTCCCAACATGACCGTCGCAGGATGGCATTCCACCAGATTTTACAACAAAACCTAGCAGTAGTGAAATGTGCAATCTACACTCTGAATGTAAGTAGGCAATTTACACAACACCAAAGAAAGGGCATTGCCATGACTCCTCAGAGCAACATGTAGTTGAAGTGGCTGGGCAGATACCAGGCCGGGAGCTCCGCCACAGGCTCACAGCTTACACCAACCCACAGCAGCCTAGTTTCACCCAGATTCACTCCAGGCTTCCTGGAGTGAATTCCTGATACAGTCCTGGAACTCATAATCTTTGCTGACTTCTGAGTGCACACACCATGGTGTAAATTATGCCTTATCAGAAACTAAATGAAAACGTTTAACATTTAAAAGTTACCACTGTCGAGGAGGAAAACAAGATGGCGGAGTAGAAGGACGTGCTCTCACTCCCTCTTACGAGAACACCAGAATCACAACAAGCTGCTGGACAGTCATCGACAAGAAGACACTGGAACTCACCAAAAAAGATACCCCACATCCAAAGACAAAGGAGAAGCCACAACGAGACGGTAAGAGGGGCGCAATCACAGTAAAATCAAATCCCATAACTGGTGGGTGGGTGACTCACAGACTGGCGAACACTTATACCACAGAAGTCCACCCACTGGAGTGGAGGTTCTGAGCCCCACATCAGGCTTCCCAACCTGAGGGTCTGGCAATGGGAGGAGGAATTCCTAGAGAATCAGATTTTGAAGCCTAGTGGGAATTGATTGCAGGACTTCGACAGGACTGGGATAAACAGAGATTCCATTCTTGGAGGGCACACACAAAGTAGTGTGTGAATCGGGACCCAGGGGAAGGAGCAGTGACCCCGGGAGAGACTGAACCAGACCTACCTGCTAGTGTTGGAGGGTCTCCTGCAGAGGCGGAGGGTGGCTCTGTTTCACCGAGGGGACAAGGACACTGGCAGCAGAAGTTCTGGGAAGTACTCCTTGGTGTGAGCCCTCCCAGAGTCTGTCATTAGCCCCTCCAAAGAGCCCAGGTAGGCTCCAGTGTTGGGTTGCCTCAGGCCAAACAACCAACAGGGAGGGAACCCAGCCCCACTGATCAACAGTCAAGTGGATTAAAGTTTTACTGAGCTCTGCCCACCAGAGCAACAGTCAGCTCTACCCACCACCAGTCCCTCCCATCAAGCCTCTTAGATAGCCTCATCCACCAGACGGCAGACAGCAGAAGCAAGAAGAACTACAATCCTGCAGCCTGTGGAACAAAAACCACATTCACAGAAAGATAGACAAGATGAAAAGGCAGAGGGCTATATACCAGATGAAGGAACAAGATAAAACCCCAGAAAAACAATGAAATGAAGTGGAGATAGGCAATCTTCCAGAAAAAGAATTCAGAATAATGATAGTGAAGATGATCCAGGACCTTGGAAAAAGAATGGAGGCAAAGATCAAGAAGGTGCAAGAAATGTATAACAAAGACCTAGAAGAATTAAAGAACAGACAAACAGAGATGAACAATACAATAACTGAAATGAAAAATACACTAGAAGGAATCAATAGCAGAATAACTGAGGCACAAGAATGGATAAGTGACCTGGAAGACAGAATGGTGGAATTCACTGCTGCGGAACAGAATAAAGAAAAAAGAATGAAAAGAAATGAAGACAGCCTAAGAGACCTCCGGGACAACATTAAACACAACAACATTCGCATTATAGGGGTCCCAGAAGGAGAAGAGAGAGAGAAAGGACCAGAGATAATATTTGAAGAGATTATAGTCGAAAACTTCCCTAACATGGGAAAGGAAATAGCCACCCAAGTGCAGGAAGCGCAGAGAGTCCCATACAGGATAAACCCAAGGAGAAACACGCCGAGACACATAGTAATCAACTTGGCAAAAATTAAAGACAAAGAAAAATTACTGAAAGCAGCAAGGGAAAAACGACAAATAACATACAAGGGAACTCCCATAAGGTTAACAGCTGATTTCTCAGCAGAAACTCTACAAGCCAGAAGGGAGTGGCATGATATACTTAAAGTGATGAAAGGGAAGAACGTACAACCAAGATTACTCTACCCGGCAAGGATCTCATTCAGATTCGACGGAGAAATCAAAAGCTTTACAGACAAGCAAAAGCTAAGAGAATTCAGCACCACCAAACCAGCTCTACAACAAATGCTAAAGGAACTTCTCTAAGTGGGAAACACAAGAGAAGAAAAGGACCTACAAAAACAAACCCATAACAATTAAGAAAACAGTAATAGGAACATACATATCGATAATTACCTTAAACATGAATGGATTAAATGCTCCAACCAAAAGACACAGGCTCGCTGAATGGATACAAAAACAAGACCCATATATATGCTGTCTACAAGAGACCCACTTCAGACCTAGGGACACGTACAGACTGAAAGTGAGGGGATGGAAAAAGATATTCCATGCAAATGGAAATCAAAAGAAAGCTGGAGTAGCAATACTCATATCAGGTAAAATAGACTTTAAAATAAAGAATGTTGCAAGAGACAAGGAAGGACACTACATAATGATCAATCCAAGAAGATATAAGAATTATAAATATATATGCACCCAACATAGGAGCACCTCAATACATAAGGCAACTGCTAACAGCTCTAAAAGAGGAAATCGACAGTAACACAATAATAGTGGGAGACTTTAACACCTCACTTACACCAATGGACAGGTCATCCAAAATGAAAATAAATAAGGAAACAGAAGCTTTAAATGACACAATAGACCAGATAGATTTAATTGATATTTATAGGACAGTCCATCCAAAAATAGCAGATTACACTTTCTTCTCAAGTGCGCATGGAACATTCTCCAGGATAGATCACATCTTGGGTCACAAATCAAGCCTCAGTAAATTTCAGAAAACTGAAATCATATCAAGCATCTTTTCTGACCACAATGCTATGAGATTAGAAATCAATTACAAGGAAAAAAACATAAAAAACACAAATACATGGAGACTAAACAATATGTTAGTAAATATCCAAGAGATCACTGAAGAAATCAGAGAGGAAATCAAAAAATACCTAGAGACAAATGACAATAAAAACATGACGATCCAAAACCTCTGGGATGCAGCAAAAGCAGTGCTAAGAGGGAAGTTTATAGCAATACGAGCCTACCTCAAGAAACAAGAAAAATCTCAAATAAAGAATCTAACCTTACACCTAAAGGAACTAGAGAAAGAAGAACAAACAAAACCCAAAGTTAGTAGAAGAAAAGAAATCATAAAGATCAGAGCAGAAATAAATGGAATAGAAACAAAGAAAACAATAGCAAAGATCAATAAAACTAAAAGCTGGTTCTTTGAGAAGATAAAATTGATAAACCATTAGCCAGACTCATCAAGAAAAAGAGGGAGAGGACTCAAATCAATAAAATTAGAAATGAAAAAGGAGAAGTTACAACAGACACCGCAGAAATACAAAGCATCCTAAGAGACTACTACAAGCAACCATATGCCAATAAAATGGACAACCTGGAAGAAATGGACAAATTCTTAGAAAGGTATAACCTTCCAAGACTGAACCAGGAAGAAACAGAAAATATGAACAGACAATCACAAGTAATGAAATTGAAACTGTGATTAAAAATCTTCCAACAAACAGAAGTCCAGGACCAGATGGCTTCACAGATAAATTCTATCAAACATTTAGAGAAGAGCTAACACCCATCCTTCTCAAACTCTTCCAAAAAATTGCAGAGGAAGGAACACTCCCAAACTCATTCGATGAGGCCAGCATCACCCTGATACTAAAACCAGACAAAGATACTACAAAAAAAGAAAATTACAGACCAGTATCACTGATGAATATAGATGCAAAAATCCTCAACAAAATACTAGCAAACAGAATCCAACAACACATTAAAAGGATGATACACCACGATCAAGTGGGATTTATCTCAGGGATGCAAGAATTCTTCAGTATACGCAAATCAATCAATGTGATACACCATATTAACAGATTGAAGAATAAAAACCACATGATCATCTCAATAGATGCAGAAAAAGCTTTTGACAAAATTCAACACGCATTTATGATAAAAACTCTCCAGAAAGTGGGCATAGAGGGAACCTACCTCAACATAATAAAGGCCATATGCGACAAACCCACAGCAAACATCATTCTCAATGGTGAAAAACTGAAAGCATTTCCTCGAAGATCAGGAACGAGACAAGGATGTCCACTCTCACCACTGTTATTCAACATAGTTTTGGAAGTCCTAGCCACGGCAATCAGAGAAGAAAAAGAAATAAAAGGAATACAAATTGGAAAAGAAGAAGTAAAACTGTCACTGTTTGCAGATGACAGGATACTATACGTAGAGAATCCTAAAAATGCCACCAGAAAACTTCTAGAGCTAATCAATGAATTTGGTAAAGTTGCAGGATACAAAATTAATGCACAGAAATCTCTTCCATTCCTATACACTAATGATGAAAAATCTGAAAGAGAAATTATGGACACACTCCCATTTACCATTGCAACAAAAAGAATAAAATACCTAGGAATAAACCTACCTAGGGAGACAAAAGACCCATATGCAGAAAACTATAAGACACTGATGAAAGAAATTAAAGATGATACTAACAGATGGAGAGATATACCATGTTCTTGGATTGGAAGAATCAATATTGTGGAAATGACTACACTACCCAAAGCAACCTAAAGATTCAATGCAATCCCTATCAAATTACCAATGGCATTTTTTACGGAACTAGAACAAATCATCTTAAAATTTGCATGGAGACACAAAAGACCCTGAATAGCCAAAGCAGTCTTGAGGGAAAAAAACAGAGCTGGAGGAATCAGACTGCCTGACTTCAGACTATACTACAAAGCTACATTAATCAAGACAATATGGTACTGGCACAAAAACAGAAACATAGATCAATGGAACAAGATAGAAAGCCCAGAGATAAACCCACGCACCTATGGTCAACTAATCTATGACAAAGGAGGCAAAGATATACAATGGAGAAAAGACAGTCTCTTCAATAAGTGGTGCTGGGAAAACTGGACAGCTACATGTAAAAGTATGAAATTAGAACACTCCCTAACACCATACACAAAAATAAACTCAAAATGGATTCGAGACCTAAATGTAAGACCGGACACTATAAAACTCTTAGAGGAAAACATAGGAAGAACACTCTTCGACATAAATCACAGCAAGATCTTTTTTGATCCACCTCCTAGAGTAATGGAAATAAAAACAAAAATAAACAAATGGGACCTAATGAAACTTCAAAGCTTTTGTACAGCAAAGGAAACCATAAACAAGACGAAAAGACAACCCTCAGAATGGGAGAAAATATTTGCAAACGAATCAACGGACAAAGGATTAATCTCCAAAATATATAAACAACTCATGCAGCTCAATATTAAAGAAACAAACAACCCAATCCAAAAATGGGCAGAAGACCTAAATAGACATTTCTCCAAAGAAGACATACAGATGGCCAAGAAGCACATGAAAAGCTGCCCAACATCACTAATTATTAGAGAAATGCAAATCAAAACTACAATGAGGTATCACCTCACACCAGTTAGAATGGGTATCATCAGAAAATCTACAAACAACAAATGCTGGAGAGGGTGTGGAGAAAAGGGAACCCTCTTGCACTCTTGGTGGGAATGTAAATTGATACAGCCACTATGGAGAACAGTATGGAGGTTCCTTAAAAAACTAAAAATAGAATGACCATATGACCCATCAATCCCACTACTGGGCATATACCCAGAGAAAACCATAATTCAAAAAGACACATGCACCCCAATGTTCATTGCAGCACTATTTACAGTAGCCAGGTCATGGAAGCAACCTAAATGCCCATCGACAGATGAATGGATAAAGAAGTAGTGGTACATATATACAATGGAATATTACTCAGCCATAAAAAGGAACGAAATTGAGTCATTTGTTGAGACGTGGATGGATCTAGAGACTGTCATACAGAGTGAAGTAAGTCAGAAAGAGAAAAACAAATATCGTATATTAACGCATGTATGTGGAACCTAGAAAAATGGTACAGATGAACCGGTTTGCAGGGCAGAAGTTGAGACACAGATGTAGAGAAGAAACGTATGGACACCAAGGGGGGAAAACCACGGTGGGGTGGGGATGGTGGTGTGCTGAATTGGGCGATTGGGATTGACATGTATACACTGATGTGTATAAAATTGATGACTAATAAGAACCTGCAGTATAAAAAAACAAACAAACCTAAAAAACAACTAATACTAAACTTTCTTTGGGTTATTTGTATGGAAATATGTTAATATAAATGTTTCAGACATTACATGAAATTTCTAAAAATCTTATATGTTCTGGTATAATGTTATAAGTCATAATTCTAGTTATTACCTTAATATATATATCTCAGAAATAACTAAATTTCCTTGTCGATTGCATTATTATGAACTTTCATCAGATCTTTAACCGTGGTCATTTTTAAGTCTTTTGTCATTTACAGACAGTTCTGGGTGTACTCTGATGCTTTTGCAAAAATGTTCCTATAAAAGGGTTTCATCTTCAAGGAATTCATGGAAAAGACTGACAAGTACAGGTTTCTGGTAACTGACTATACTGCTGAACTGAATGAATAAGCATTTTCAGAACTCTAATGGAAAACTGATGAATTCATAAAAGTGCTAACAAAAGATCAAGATGAAAAAAAAATTAATTACATGGGACTGAGTGAACTGATGAGGATGATTATAATTTTTGTGACTTTCTGTTTGAATAAAAAAAAAATCCCACAGAGGCAAAAAATATACAAATCAGTTTTCACTGCAAAGTAAAGGAGCTGTTACAGTGGAGGATTACTGGACTGAATGTCAATATTATGACATAGTATGAGTGTGTTTCGTGTGTCGTAATTGAAATCATTGTTGCTTTTGTTGTGGTCATCCATTTACAATGCTTGGTGTCAGTTTATCTCTTGTAAAAATAAAATACAGTGTGTGTGTGTGTGAAAAAATAAAAATAAAAAATAAAAATGGGGAAACTGAGAAAAAAAATAAATTACAAAAAAACAAAAAACAAAAGTTACCACTGTCATAGTAGAACCATCCTTCTTTATTTAATTTGAAGCATCCTAGGCTTAGAATCTTGTGTTTCTGGAAGGTAGTTTATACCATGACTGCTTCATCATGCCCCAGAAGACCTTCTTTCAGTTGAAGTCATGTATAGTTCAAGTGGCCTGAATTCTCTGCCTTTTTAACTTGCTTTACAAGCCTACCCTGAAAATAAATTATTTAGTCAACTTATTCTCACAACATGTCCCAGTTGCCTAGAAAGGATCAAATAGAACATTGGACGTACACACACACACACACATACACACACACAAAATGTAACTAAACAAAAAACACTTCAGTCTGATCATCTCTACTAGATTTTTTAAAATCAAATTTCGGGTTTATTCCACCTTGGGGATTCTATGTCAAGTTTATGTAACTGTACCTTTTGAATAGTGCCTATCTATGCATTAAAAAAACTAATATTAAGTTGTTAATTTATACACAGAGAGAGACTTGCAGTATGTTGAAAGTATTTTTCCCTATTAAATTTATTTTCCAAAGAAAAATGATGTTGGTCATTTATTACTAATCTGAGTTGTAAAACTATGGCTATCTATATATACTGGCCAAAACCTTTAAACTCTCAGAAACCTGTCCTATTGAAATATATCAAAATAACTCATTTTTCCAACCGCTGGGCAGACGGTGTTTTATGGGGAAGAGCAGTTAATACACACATGAAAATCTCATCTGTAACCCAATCTGTTAGAGTTTAGAGGGTAGCAAATTCTTAACCCAGAGTGAATCGCTCATGTTAATTACTCTTGATTTTCCTTGAGGTGAACAACTTCTTAAAAAATTCTGAAAGCTGCAAAAAATTATTTTAAAACTCTAGTTCTGTTCCTGAAATGAACTTCCAGCTCTTTGCATTTTCTCAGAGGTATGAAGGAAGTGTTCTGCTTTTCCACCTTATGGCTGGCAGTGGGCACCACCAAACTGGGCTAAGTACTTTAGGAGGATTGTAAAGATGTGTGATGCAATATATATATTTTTTAATTTTTAAAATAAATTTATTTATTTATTTATTTTTCGCTGCGTTGGGTCTTGGTTGCTGCACGCAGGCTTTTTCTAGTTGCGGCGAGCAGGGGCTACTCTTCGTTGCGGTGCGTGGGCTTCTCATTGCAGTGGCTTCTCTTGTTGCAGAGCACGGGCTCTAGGCACGCGGGCTTCAGTAGTTGTGGCTCACAGGCTCTAGAGCGCAGGCTCAGTAGTTGTAGCACATGGGCTTAGTTGCTCCGTGGCATATGGGGTCTTCCCGGACCAGGGCTCGAACCCGTGTCCCCTGCATTGGCAGGCGGATTCGTAACCACTGTGCCACCAGGGAAGCCCAGTATTTTTCTTAGTATTAATAAAATCTAACATGTATTGAATGCTTACTATGTACTAGACTGTTTATGCATATATTATCTCATTTAATTGTCCCTATAGTCCTTCAAGGTACAGGTACCATTATCATTCCCATTTTACACCTGAAGTCATGGAAGTCTGGAGAGGTTAAGCAACTTACCCAAGGCCTGACAGCAAGTGGCAGAGCCAGTATCTGAACTCTAGCAGTTTGGCTGCAGAGCCCACCCTCTTGACCACTGGGCCAAATTACCTCTCTCTTACTTTGTCCCAGATTCCCAAACTCAGATGCTCAATCCATTCAATCTTATAGATACAAAGGAATAGAGCCACAGAATCTTAGAGTTAGACGGGTGCAGAACTCTCTTCCCAGCCAACACAGTAATCTCGTCTACAGTGTCCCTAACAAGTGGCCATTTTACCCCAACTCTTAACATTTCCAGTGACAAGAAGTTCCCCACATCGTAAAGCAACCCATTCCACCTTTAAGTCGCTCTTTTGTTTGTTTGTCTGTTTTGTTTTGTTTTTTTGCCACACCATGCGGCTTGCGGGATCTTGGTTCCCCAACCAGGGATTGAGACCAGGGCCCCAGCAGAGAAAGCACAGAGTCCTAACCACTGGACCACTAGGGAATTCCCAAGCAGCTCATATTTTAGAAAGTTATTTCTTGTTCAGCTGAAGTCTACCTTCGTGACACTTCTACCAGCTGGTGTTGATTCCATATAGAATGTCTTATTCTCTTCCACCTGACAGCCCTTCAATTATGAAAACAGTCATGATGGCCCTCCTTCACCCAAAGCTCTTTCCCAGTTAAATCTCTCTCATTCATTCAGCCATTTCTCATATGACATGATTTGCAGGTACTTTACTTTCCTGACTGCATTCTTTGAATATGTTCCAGTTTGTTAATGTCCTCTTAAACATGGCATCCAGAAGTAAGCACAAAGCTCTATGGGCAGAGAATGGACTTGAGGACACGGGGAGAGGGAAGGGTAAGCTGGGACGAAGTGAGAGAGTAGCATGGACATATACACACTACCAAATGTAAAATAGATAGCTAGTGGGAAGCAGCTGCATAGCACAGGGAGATCAGCTCGGTGCTTTGTGACCACCTAGAGGGGTGGGATAGGGAGGGTGGGAGGGAGGTGCAAGAGGGAAGAGATATGGGGATATATGTATATGTACAGCTGATTCACTTTGTTATAAAGCAGAAACTAACACACCATTGTAAAGCAATTATACTCCAATAAAGATGTTTAAAAATATATATACAATAAAATAAAATGGATAACCAACAAGGACCTCCTGTACAGCACAGGGAAGTCTGCTCAATAGTCTGTAACAAACTAACTGGGAAAAAAATTTGACAAAGGATAGATACATGTATATGTATAACTGAATCACTTTGTTGTACACCTGAAACTAACACAACATTGTTAATCAACTGTACTCCAATATAAAATAAAAAGTTAAAAAAATAAAAACTTGGGAAAAAAAAAAAAAGCTCTATGGGTGGACCAGCAGAGGCCCCAATGGGACTAAAAGTCCCCTGATCTGTTCATGACCATCATCTTGACCCAACTCAAGACTCATTAGCATTTTTTGGCATTGCCAACTCACAGTCAAGTAAGACCCTCAGTTCTTTTTCACACATGCTCTAGCTCCTTATCCTTAAATGTCCTGCACTAAATAGAGCATTAGAAACCTTTGTTGTGGTCCTTCCCATTTTATAAGCCTGGGTTTATTCTGGACTTTAGCCCTTCTGACTCAGTTCCTAGAGGTTTGTGATACTCTTTGGTCTTTGCCCTTGGAAGTCTAGCCCTCACTGTGTCATCTATATATGTACTTTAAACATTTGAGCTCATCAGAGGATAACCTGGAAGGGCATTTAATTTATTAGATATCTCTCCCTTTTGCATTTCTCATTGGAATTTTTCCAAATTGTGCAGGACTGAATTTTATCTTGGGAATCTCTCACCCTCCTGAGCTATCTTTCTGTTTGGAGCTTGGCCAAGAGATCATATTTACCTTTTCTCTGATCCTTCTGAAGTCTAACACACACACACTCCACAGGTTAGTTAACCTATCTGACTATGCCGAGCATTCTTTTGTTTGACAGATCCAGACCAGTCAGTCTTGGTCAGTTTCCCTTAGATTCTTGTCACTTTTACTTTGCTAACCAGATCTTCCTTATTTATTATCAGGATTAAGCCTAGTTTAGCAATTTACCTCATTGCTTCTTCAGTGTTCTGAGAAGTGTAATTATCAGCAAGAGAGTAAAGAATTTATCCAGTGTGTTGCTATCAGAATAATGAAACCTACAGCAGATATTCAGATGGCTTTTGTCCCTGATCAACATTTCTAGTCTAGGTGATGGCTTTATGAAGTACTATTCATAGCTTTTATCTATCTAGGCAATCTCTAGGTATGCTTCCACAATGACAATCACTTTCATCTCTCCCTTTCATTTTCATGGAATGCTTTTCACCCTCCCACCAGTGAATTGTTCTCCTTCTATATGGTATCTCTCTGAACCAGGTTTACCCTTCCTTTTCCTGATGCCAGTCAGAAGTCCCATTCCATCAAGTTTGAACAATACCTATAAAGTTGTGTTTTCTTGCTTGTATTGACATTTTACATTCACTTTATTACCCATACTCTGGGTGTGTTAGTACATAGATAACTGAGGCCTTAAGTATCATTTCTGACCCTCTTCCTTGTTTTTTCTGAGAGTTACTAGGCACTGCCTTAGCTTTAGTTTCTCTTTCTTAATTATACATGTATTCTACACAACTTCCAGAACACAATAGTTACTAACACAGAGCTCCCACTATGTCTCACTGGAGGAATTTGTTTTTGATGAATTGACTAGCCATATATCATTATCAACATCATTATCATTGACATTAGTCTCTATTTCCCTGGACTCTTGCTACTGGTTTCTTTTTTTTTTCCTTTTTTTTTCTTTTGACTTTTTCATTTTTTTAACTTTCAGAAATAAAAATGTTGCCCCCAAAAAACCAGTATAAAGAATTTCCATGTATCCTTCACTCAGCTGCTCCGAATGTTAACATCTTACATAACCGCTGTAACTAAAAGTACTATTGGTAGACTATTATTAACTAATCTACAGATATGTATCCAAATTTCAATAGTACCATCAATGTCCTTTTTCTGGTCCAGGGTCCAATCCAGGATCACACATTGCATTAACCTGTCATTCTCCTTAGTCTCCTTTAATCTGTGACAGTTCCTCAGTCGTTGTCTTTCATGACCTTGACACTTTTGAGAACATCTGACTCCTTGAGGTACA
Source organism: Eubalaena glacialis (assembly GCF_028564815.1). Classification (NCBI taxonomy): domain Eukaryota; kingdom Metazoa; phylum Chordata; class Mammalia; order Artiodactyla; family Balaenidae; genus Eubalaena; species Eubalaena glacialis. The sequence goes on from NC_083736.1 coordinate 109,263,434, forward strand.
CCTGGTCATTGGCAACCAGGAGAGCTCCAGCTCACAGTAGATTTAGCAAAATACCAAGTCATGACATGGACTCGCTTTTAAACGTATTTCATCTTCAGTAAAGCTACACTTAAGCACCCAAAGACTGAAAAGGGACAAATTCTATGTAATTGTTTGATCATCTTTCTGTGGAGAGAGAGAAATCTAACAGAACAATAAATGTGGAGGTGCTTGAAACAGTAAAAGACCATTGGACTAGAATATGGTAGGGACATCATGCTCAAAGGGAGTAGCAGATGTGGCCAATGAAAGGTAGAAAAAGGTACATAAGTGATGGTAAGGTGGGTCAGAGTAATTAATATTTGAATAAAAATGCATTCACCAGAATGTCAAGAGTTCAGACTAGAAAGGTTTTGAATTGTATTTTGAAATGCATTCTAAAACCCACCTCCCTCTAAACAAAATGCTCCAGAGATTTTTTTGTTTTAGCTGTTCATTCTCTCACCAGTAGAGGTAGAGGATTGGCTACCGCTTTCAGAGAACACACTCTGTCACTGAAATTGCACAACAAGGTCATTTCTGTATCCAGCTGCATTTCTATTATAATCAGCTAACAAGAGCATAGCGGCCTCTCGAGAATACAGGTCAAAGATAGCCCCCAGGATCAACAAAGCTGGAGTGAAAATTTCTCTTCTTTGAACACTTGCTGTGTGTGCTCAACACTTCGGATTGCTGGGGTTCTTGGGAAGACTAAGAAATTGCAAAGTATACTTAGAGGAAGGACCTGACATTCCTGGAGGAATCCTAGAATTGGGTCCTTTAACGGGCAGATCTGGAGAAGGTGGGAGAGGGCAAGAAAGTAAAGTGAGGGGTATGCCACCTATGTTTCCAGTGTGCTGGGTACCTAGGGCTCAGCTGCAGTTGGAGTTTTCAACAGTTATCCTTACTTTTATAAACATGGTTGTGATTACTTACACAGGATTTGTGATGACACTCTCAGCTCCTGTTCTGAATCTGAGGGAGTGTACTCAAGCTAACAAGTAGGTTTTTAAGGACATGTGTGGCAAATGCTCCCCCAGTGCAGAGATTAAGGGACTCAGTAAGCACTTGTCCCTTGACACAATGGGTGTCAATCTAGTTCTATTGATTCCTCTAAACCTTTCTGGAGTTCAGGAATCTACTCAATTCAAGAGCACTTTACCTGGGGGTCCAGGAACCCAAATACCAATCTAATTCACACAACCTCTTAACCTTAACGGTATAACCTCTATCTTCGGCTTCTGGCTAAAATAATTTCCCCACCCCCTACCGAGTTCTTTGGACTCTCCTCTGCCAATTCCCGGCAAGATCTCTGTTAAACTGCATTTGCAAACCGGGGTCTGGGGCACGCTGACAGTGTCCCAGCTCTGCTGTTCCCCAGTTTCCTCTATAGCTTCACCCGTCAAGCTCCAGGGCAGTGCTAGGTCTAGGGTGAGAACAGTGAGGCACTTGCCTTGGCACCAAATGTAAGCGGGAGCTAAACAACTCAGTAATCAAGACGAATGATTATTTTAATGCACTATTTTTAAATATCAAAAGGAATACAAAAATCCATGATGAACAACGTTTCGAAATTTATAATAAAGACAGGCTTCCATCTTGCACTTGTAGGGTCCTGCCTCACTTGCCTCACCCTCATTCCAGCCCTGGGGCTCCAAGTAAACTTTATTTACAAAAACAGGCGACCGGCCAGAGCGCCATACTTTGCCTACACGAATCTTTTTTTAAAATATTGCATTAAATATTATTTGTCTTGACTACCAAGTTTGGGAGGGGGGTGTTTGTCTGTTCTTTGGAGTCCCCTTAAATATCGCGCCTCACCCTTGTCCAGGCACGTCGTGACCTCCTGCTCCCTCCGCGCCCCCAGGCCTCCCCCAGGGTCCCGCGTCCGGGCCGGGTACTCTCTGGGGCCGCCCCTTCCTCGGGCCGGGTCAGGCGCTGCGGGCGAGCCGGGGCGACGCCGAGGGCGGCCGGTGCCCGACTCCACGGCTCCTCCCTCCGCGCGCTGAGCCATTCAGCGGCCCCGGCGCCCGCCCCCGACGCCGGCCGCCCGGGCGCCGGCCTCCCCTATATAAATCGGCCATTTGCGTCGCTCCGCCCCAGAGCCCCGGAGTCCAAGCCGGTTCCTCGCAGTTCCCGCAGTCGCCCGCCTCCTCTTTCCTTCCAACATGACAGATGCCGCCGTGTCCTTCGCCAAGGACTTCCTGGCAGGTGGAGTGGCCGCGGCCATCTCCAAGACCGCCGTAGCGCCCATCGAGCGGGTCAAGCTGCTGCTGCAGGTACGTCCCGGAATCCGAGAGCCCGATGAGGAAGTGGGGGGAGGGGGTCGCGCGGGAAGCGGTGCCCCAGGGCCTGGGGAGAGCGAATCCTCCGGACCAGTCCAGGGAAGTGGCAGCGTGGGAGCAGGGGTGGCCGCAGGGTCGGACCAAAAGGCAGACTTGAGGGAGATGCTTTAGTGACCTGAAGTTCAGGATCTAGGAAAGGGTCAGGGGCGGAGGGTCGGGGGAGGAAGCCCAGGGCCTGGGCATCCCGGAGGCAGCGAATTCGGATGGGACAGCCCGGGGGTGACTGGCTCCCGGGCCCGGAGGTCAAGGGCTAAGCCTGCAAGCCGGCACTGAAAAGAGGGACACCTGCCCTTACCGAAGACCTCAAGGTCGCGGCAAGGAGATAGCAGCCCCGTGGAGGCCGTGCGGCCGGTGGAGCTGCCTCGCAGCCGGCCGCCGCGCTCCGACCTAGCCGGGCCGGAAGCCGGCGCCGGGAAGCGCGTGTCCCTTCTGCGTCCTCCCCCGCGCAGCCGCCGGCGCGTCCCCGCGGCCTGGCGTCCTGCGCGGCGCGCTCTCCCGCTCCGGCTCTAGAGGGCGCGCCTGCACGGGCGTAGGGGTGGTGGCCCACGGGTCACCTCCAGGAGAGGAGGGGGGCCAGAGCGGGAGGGAAGCCGCTCCGGGGACCCTGAGGCGTAGGCCACGGTCACCAAGGTGACTGCGCCCGACGTGGGTCTCGCCCTGATGCTTCTGAACCTGGGTCTGAGGTAATGACTTTTCTCCCAGGCCTAAAGGTCACGGGTCCGCTTGAGGGTGCCTCCTCCCCACCCAAAGGGATGGAGGCTTAATGCTTCTAAGGGTGCAGATCACCTCTTCCACCTGTGACAGCGTCAGAGGTTTGCCGGGGGGGGGGGCGGGGGGGGGTGTCCAGCCTGTGTGACATAGAAGACTAGATTTGGGGAAAGCGGGAGCCAGCTAACCTTAAGGGTGTCCATTGAGATGATATATTCTCTTCCCTTTTCCCTCCTCCGTGGTTATAACTCTCCCTGTTGGCCTCCTCCTTGTCTGTCAGGTGCAGCATGCCAGCAAGCAAATCACTGCAGATAAGCAATACAAGGGCATCATAGACTGCGTGGTTCGTATCCCCAAGGAGCAGGGAGTCCTGTCCTTCTGGCGTGGTAACCTGGCCAATGTCATCAGATACTTCCCCACCCAGGCTCTCAACTTTGCCTTCAAAGATAAATACAAGCAGATCTTCCTGGGTGGTGTGGACAAGAGGACCCAGTTTTGGCGCTACTTCGCAGGGAATCTGGCATCAGGTGGTGCCGCCGGGGCCACATCGTTGTGTTTTGTGTACCCTCTTGACTTTGCCCGTACTCGTCTAGCAGCCGATGTGGGCAAAGCTGGAGCTGAAAGGGAATTCAGAGGCCTTGGTGACTGCCTGGTTAAGATCTACAAATCTGACGGGATTAAGGGCCTGTACCAAGGCTTTAACGTGTCTGTGCAGGGTATTATCATCTACCGAGCTGCCTACTTCGGTATCTATGACACTGCGAAGGGTAAGTTTGCTGTGTGCTTCAAAACTGTGTTCTCATGAGATCATTTATAAGATCGTCGTGCCATCCTAATTTGCCAGGAGCCAGAGATTTCTTTGTAATTGCTGAAGGAAGCCAAGGTCACCCAGTACAGCCCTTTGTGTACAGATGAGATGTTGGGGATGAGGGGACGTGGCAGACAACGAGTCAGGAGGACTCTGCTTTCTGGTAAAAGTATCTCTTTCCTATCCTCAGGAATGCTTCCAGATCCCAAGAATACGCATATCTTCATCAGCTGGATGATCGCACAGTCCGTCACAGCGGTGGCTGGGTTGACTTCCTATCCGTTTGACACAGTGCGTCGCCGCATGATGATGCAGTCAGGGCGCAAAGGAAGTAAGTTCCGCTTGAGCAGAAGATGAAGATGTGGGCATGGAGCATGGGCACAAACTAGCCATGCCTGTCTTCGAAAATGGCAATCTGTTGAGATCGCAGATGGGGTTGGTTGGTCTGTGTCTATTGCACAGTTGCCTTTGAGTGGGCCCTTTGGGTGCTTATGCCCAAGAGGCTTCCATGGTATTAGAGGTTAAGACCAGCGGGTAATCTACGTATCTCTGTTGTTCTCTAGTCACCAGATTAAGATTTCAGTATTGCCCACACTAATGTGTCAGTGTTGGATTTTTAAAAACTGACATTAGCTCTTAGAGGTGGGGCTCTGGTTTAGTCTAGTTAAACCTAAGGATTTTTCATCAGCCTCAGGTCACCAGCTCCTTGTCTTTGTCCTTTGCAGCGGATATCATGTACACAGGCACACTTGACTGCTGGAGGAAGATTGCTCGTGACGAAGGAGCCAAAGCCTTTTTCAAGGGCGCGTGGTCCAATGTCCTCAGAGGCATGGGTGGTGCTTTTGTGCTTGTCTTGTATGATGAAATCAAGAAGTTCACATAAGTTATTTCCTAGTTTTTCTTCTTCTGTGAACAGGCATGTTGTATTATATAACATATCTTGAGCATTCCTGACAGACTGTTGGCTGTCTATTTATCAGTGGCAACTATTTACTGGTTGAAAATGGGAAGCAATAATATTCACCTGACCAGTTTTCTCTTAAAGCCATTTCCATGACGATGATGGGACCCAATTATGTTTTTTATTTTAGTCACTCCTGATAAAATAACAAATTTGAAGAAATAAAAAATACCTGAAATATAATTTTGTTTGTGGTTTATTTTCATATAAAAGTACATTTTATAATTTAGTAAGTGCTGCGTTGAGTAAAATGCTACATGTTTAATAAATGCTATAGTATCTCCTGAGATGAAGAGCTTTCTTCTAAAACCAACCTTCAGCCATCCACTTAGCAAAGAATAGCTCAGTCGTGTGACCCATCAACATTCCCAATACATTAGCAAAGTGAAATTCAGACCCAAAGCATCCAAAAAACCATTGGTCCATTGCCTGCGGACAGTCATAGCTGATGAGCTTCCTCTAAAAAGTACTATGTACCCACCTTTCCTATCTTGTGGTTATTAATCAAGAAATATAAGCTGAATTGTTCACTTTAGAATGGTGGTTCTATGAATTTCACCTCATTTCAACAGAAGTATTGTAAAATATAAGGTGGTAACAGCTAGCAACTTTTGTCCAGTTGCCTTCCCTCATCTATCTTCACCTGTCTCAAGTCATTTTAATTTAATCCTGTTCAAAGCAGAGGATTAGAGCTGGCATAGTTACGCGGTGCTGAGATGGCAGTGCTGTTAAAGATTACGGAGAGTGCTGCCACGACCTCAAAACTCATTTTACAAAGAGGAAATGGAGCATCTGCATCTTGCCTAACAAACATGCAAATAAGCCTAGTCAATGGAGGACATTTGTTTTTTTTTTTGGATAAACCCTTACTTGGGATCCATGTGAGAGTGTGTTTGCAATTTCTGTAGCTCTTGATAAGGCCTCGGAAATCCAGTGGATCCTTACCTGTAACACGAGATTTGTGTGAAGAATAAAGCACCATGGCTGTCAAGCCACAACATTTCAAAGTAGAAAGTGATAGGATCGGTGGTCCACGTGCACAGGTAAAACATTCCTGAGGAACATCTCGCACACTGGCATGTTTAAGCGCCACTCACAGACGGGGTCTGCATCACAGGCATTGGTGCCCAGGGGATCGTAGAGTTTGTTATGTGCCCCCTGGCCAAGCACCTTAATTGTAGTATAGCTTAGTTGTTGAGAACTCTTCACAATGTATACATATCGAATCGTCAAGTTGTATACCTTAAATATATACAGTGGTTACATGTAAAAGGTGTGGTAATAAAGTTGTTAAAAAAAAAATCCAGGCATCAGGCCTGGATTCTGCCACTTACTCTGCTGTTGGGTAAGTTATTTAATTTCTCTAAGCCGCAGTTTTCCTCATCTATAAAATGAGAATAATGCCTGCCTCCGAGGATTGTTTCAAGGATTAAAGAATTTATGCAAAGCATCTACCATAGAACATACATACATAATAAACACTCTATAAATGGTAACTGTGATAATCATTAAGAGACAGTTAAGATTTCAGGGACTCCAGAATCGGAAGTACCTGGATTTGAATCCTGGCTCTGCTGCTTATTTAGCTGTATGGCCTTGGGCGAGTCACTTATCCTGGGTCTCAGTTTCCTCATCTGTAAAGTGGGGATTTAATAGTGCTAGCCATATTTCCTAGGGGTGTTGGGAGTGAGGGTTAAGTAACATAAAGCATGTAGAGCAATCAATATGGCGCCCGGCATCTAGTAAGCACTCTGATGTGAGTTTTTCATAATCAGACATCCATTTTGTTGAATGAAGATCTGCCCAAGCAGAGAACTACTTAAAAATGAATTCAAATCCACTTTTCTTTCTCTGCAACAGCCTACACATACTATTTTTTGCAGAATTTATATAAAATAAACCTCAGCTTAGGTCTTTTTCAGAGAATTTGTTCCTGAAAGGGGATAAGAGGCTCTCCACTTAGGGCTGCAAACCACAATACAAGAGAACCCAAGCCCCCTTTATGGTTATTACAATGGATGTGGACTCACTGAGCTGGCAGCTATTAAAATAAACCTAGGACCGAGCATTAATGATCAGAAAGAAAGAAGTGGTGCTTCCTACAATTGGGTGGCTGACAGATGAGGTGTTTTTTTTTTCTCTCTCTCTTTCTATTCTTGTTGTTCAATGATTTTTGAAATTTAATTTAAAGACAAAGTGGTTTTAATCTCTCCAAGCTGTGCAGGATAGTGCTATAGAATTCATTATGTCCATTATGCTCATGCGAACATTGATGGTACACAATCTTAGCAACCCCCTAATTTATGCCGTTGTTTTGTTACTATTCAAAGCCTAACAGCATCCGTGAAGCCTGATTCCAGGTGAGAGAGCCAGAATACAGGTCAGCTCGCACACAGCCGTGCTCCCCATTCCAGGGGCCACTCCGCTCAGTCACTGAAGGCAGTGTGCTCCGGGTGCTCCAACCGCTGCAGAAAGAAACCAGGGGTGTCTCCCCACAGGGGCAGTTGTCGTGGATGGTAAGTCATTTAAGCCATTATTTTTGTATTAAAAGAGATGCGGATATGTTAGAGAGTCTATTGCACAATTTGAATGTGTTTTAAAGCTGCAAAGAGAGTTCTTGTGTATAGAGGACCATTTCTGGCACTGCCCTCAGACCCCAGGGGGAAACCTTTCAGCCTTCTCTGCCATTATGGACACTTCAGTAGAAAAAATCTTAAAGTATCGCTGTACCGGATGCTAGATTTTCAAGCGTCCGTGTTCCTGTGGTAAATTTCATTTCTCCTGTGAAGTTCGTGAGCATAGTATTTCTAATTTGTTTTTTAGGTTTATCAACACAGTTAATATCTGTACATGGTCATCAAAGTTGAACAGTAAAGAAAAGATATAAAATGAAAAGCAAACATTTCCCTGTCCTCCCTCTCCCATCCCTAATCCCCCTCCTCAAAAGTAACCATTATGAACAGTTTCTTGTCTATCCATCCAAAAAAAAAAAAATGTAATGCATCTTGTTGTAAGAGTAGCTGATTTGTTTTTATCTGAATCATATTCTGACTGCTTGGATTCAAAATGGCATGATTCTTTTAGACCGGTGTCAGACTGTGGGCATGAGGACTCACAGACGCTGTCAGAGGCAGGAGGGTAGGGAAAGGGTAGCTTCTGGACCCTGAGCAAGGATTTCTAAGTGTGACCCTTTATTAAAACCTTAAAAGGAAGCCAGTACTTTCCTTTGCGCTTTTAGCTTTGGTCGCTGAGTGACCCGGGGGCAAGTCACTTTTCACATCACAACCTTAATTTCTCCTCTAAAGTCCTTCCAGTTTAGATGTTCTCTGGGTCCATCATTTTTACATAAAGCAGAATCTGTGAAAGGACTGGGATTAGGTGATTGAATCCTTCCCGAGAACATTTTAAAATATCTAACACAGTCGTAAGTGAATAGTCTCTGACTCAGAACAGTCATTTGCAGACTGTGTGGGAGGGTTGGCGTTGGCAAATAAAATTACGAATGTAAAGATTTACATTAATTTCGGGACCAAGAAGCTGAGCAACAAAATTACAGCTCAGAGTTTGTGTCAAAGGTGGTCTGATTTACCTCAAAATAATTAACTTCAGTCTTTTCAGAGCCTCATTTTATTATGTGTAATGTGCACTTCGGTATGCAGGTGGAGATTTATTGGAACAACAAATATTGGATGCTACAATTTCTGGACACACACAAAAATGCCTTGCGGTCCACTCAAAATGTTTGGAGAAGCTTTCCCATCATTTCAGCCATTATTTGCTTTAAGTGCAGGTGAACAAGTTCAGATGCATGGTGTTCTTCTTAGCCAAAGGCTTAAAAGAGCCTTCGGTATCCTGGCAACAAATATAAACAATGTTCAAGTGACAGACTGGGCAGTATTTTCACTGTTCCCTCTTCGGAGACACAACTGAGTGACATGAAAAGAGTATTAATCCATGGTTTTTCCATGACTGTCAGTCGAAGAGGGGTCTCATTTTGATGGTGAGCGTCCATCCTGGGATTTCATTTCCTTGTGTGACTTTTGTAACGCAGGGAGGAAATTTAGCACTGTTGAGATTTAAGGGAACTTGTGGGATCTAATCTCCCGACATGTTTCACTGTCTCTAATGTTTTCACTCCCACAGCAGAGATAGTTGTGGCCATAAAGACATAACCAGGGCAAAGTCTGTGCTAGACCACTCTTGACAGATCAACTTCTGAGGGCCTCGTGTTTGGGAGTGAAAAGGGAAAGTCTTCCATCTAAATGAGCTTCCAAGGCCCTGCTGGGCGAGGAGCAAATGTACTCTCTCATGGCAGAGAGAGACATGCCGCGAACCTAATGATGCTTCAGCCTCGGAGCCACCCCTTGCACGGGCCCCTTTCCAGCCCTGGGAGGCACCGTGGCAACATATTCATTTGGTCATCTGGTTTTGTAAAATGTTCAAAAGATATATTTGTGTTTTTTAAAAGAGGGCACCCAGATTATATATAATTATATAAACTGATATCCCCACAAAACCTGCATCTACTCCTGCTGGTGGAGCTGGAATAGATAAAGGAATCTGGAGGCAGCCCTGTACCTCAGGCACAGGCGTCACCCAGGTCTGGGACTTCCTTGTCACCTGGTCTCCCCACTGCTCCCCGTCTTCCCACTCAGGACTCGCTCATGAGACTCTTTTGGACTAGAGGTCTCATTTTCAAATACCAAACTTTCTCACTTGACAGCTGTGCAATTTTTAAAATTTTTTTTTTGGCCTTACCACTCAGCATGCAGGATCTTAGTTCCCCGACCAGGGATCGAACCCGTGCTCCCTACAGTGGAAGCACAGAGTCCTAACCACTGGACTTCCAGGGACTTCCCGACAGCTATCCAATTTTTACTTAACTGCTTCGTGCCTCAGTTTCCCCATCTGCCATTCGTGGATAACAACAGTACCTACCTCATAGGAATAGTGTGAAGATTAGCAAGGTTAGTATGTGTAAAGTGCTTAGAACAATGTGGGCACCTGCTTTACACAGTTTTGCTATTATTATGACTGTTATTGTTTTATTGGAATGCTTTAAATGATTTTTGTTTCATTCATGGGAGACTGATGTAATGGATTTATCCCTGACCTACAGATTTCTGAAACAGTCTCAAGAAAATGCCACATGTCCTATAGACAGTGAATCACACACACACACACACACACACACACGAACAAAGAAAAGGTTGTAAAGAAAGAAAAGGACACTTGGAGTGGACTGAATAGAAACGTGGTTATAGTGGTAATCCTGAACTCTAAGTTAGAGCACTTATTTTACAACACTGACTATTCAAGGGAGCAAAGGCCAAAAATAAATCCATCCTGCCTCATACCCAGACCCCACTGCCCTGCTGGCCCAGGGGCACTATGTGATCACCGGGGTTCCCTTTGCTCTTGTAGTATTTCAAGGAATCCATGAGGTCCCGGCCTGATTACCCAAGTCTATGATGTGACTCCCTAGGGAAAGAAGCTGCTGGGGAGAGGCAACACACCAAGACCTTTGGAAGCAAAAGATCTTCTTTCACTTTTGCAATTAAGTTCAGGAATCAGGAGTCCCTTTGTTACAAAAATTGAGCCTTGTAGTGGGCTTACCCTAGAAGTGAAGGTCAGGGGGTAAAAGTGCTTGCACTTCTGGGTAAAAGCATGCTGTTTGCCAATTAGGATTTAAAAGCTGGGAGTTTGGCCATTGAAATTATAATCCCACTTCAGCTCCATGTTTCTCTGTCTGTCTTGGGTCACATCACACCTCATCATGGGTTAGTGCCTCAGTTTGTCCACCAGGAAGATTGGGAATCAACTTTTCTTGTTTGGGTTACAATACCGTTTGGTTTCTTTTTTTTTAATTTTTATTGAAATGTAGTTGATTTACAATGTTGTGTTAGTTTCAGGTGTACAGTAAAGTGATTCAGTTATACACACACACACACATATATAAATTTTTTTACAGAATCAGATACAATATCATTTCTTAAGTCTTCTACCGAGGACTGTGGCCCTTTTCAGAATTTCTAGATCTAGACACATTGGATTGTTAAGCCTGCTTCTGCTGATTAAACAATCGATACAACCAAATACCATGATTTCTCTAAAACTACAGAATCAGGATCATAGCTAATTATTTTGACCTCCTATATGCCAATGTTGTGCTAAGCACTTTGCATGGATTAACTCTCCTGACCCTCTCAACAGCCCTGAGAGGTAGGTATTGTTATTAGCTCCATTTTACAGCTGATGAAACTGAGGCTTAAAGAGGTAAGGTAACGTACTCTGAGCTGTCCTTGACTTTCAAAGAGAACTTCAAGGCTATCCTGTCCAACTACTTATTTTCAGTCATAAAATATATTAAAATATGAAAGCTGGCTAGTTTCAACAATAGACAAAATCCATCTGATAAATATTCAATTAAATAGAAATTGTAATAACCAAAGCACTGTTTACAGAGTTCATTTTTAGAGTATGGGTTATTTACTATTCCAGCCAATTTAAGAATTATTGTTTAAGAATAATTACTTGAACCTAAAGCTACATTTGATTTTATTCAAGTTTCCCTAGCTTTTTCAGGACAGACCCTCCTTTTAAATTTATTTATTTTATTTATTTTATTTTTGGCTGCGTTGGGTCTTCGTTGCTGTGCACGGGCTTTCTCTAGTTGCGGCGAGTGGGGGCTACTCTTTGTGGGGTGTGCGGGCTTCTCTTGTTGCGGAGCACGGGCTCTAGGCGCGCAGGCTTCAGTAGTTGTGGCACGCGGGCTCAGTAGTTGTGGCACGCGGGCTCAGTAGTTGTGGCACACGGGCTCAGTAGTTGTGGCACATAGGCTCAGTGGTTGTGGCTCATGGGCTTAGTCGTTCCATGGCATGTGGGATCTTCCCAGACCAGGGCTCGAACCCGTGTCCCCTGCACTGGCAGGCGGATTCTTAACCACTGCACCACCAGGGAAGCCCCCAGACCCTCCTTTTAAAAGGAGGCGCTTAGCAAGGAACGCTGAGCCCCCTTCTAATGTTATTTGCCTGAGGCTGGGGTTATTGGGTTATTGGGCCATTGGGTAAGGCCCAACCCAACTAACACAACCACATGACCACGTGGTGTTTGGCGCCCCCTCACCTCTTGCCAGGGTTAGGGGTTGGGAGGGGCCGTCTCAGCAAAATGCTGACACCCGGGCGTTGGTCTGTTTTAGCTGATTGCACCAGCTATGGAGGGACAGTAACTTGTGCCTCTTGTCCTGCTACTTCCGCTCATGCTGCAAAGTCCCAAACCAAGCTGCTTGCCATTCCCTCACCAGGCATTCACGTTCATATTCCTAAGCTTTGCTGTACTATTATGTGGACTACAGAAAAACGCTCAACCTAACAGCTGTGAGTTATGTTTTATTCGGGGACCTTACTGAGGACTGCACCCGGGGAGACAGCCTCTCAGACAGCTCAGAGAGCTCTGAGGAACTGTTCCAAAGAGGCAAGGGAGGAGCCAGGATATATAGGAGTTTTTGCTGGAAAAAAAAGTGTGGTCGAACATCAAAAGATTACTGCTAATCACAAAAACATGCACCTCAAGTTAATGATTTTAGCGCTTTTCTATGTATGGGAAGATGCACGAATCTGGGCTCATTGAAATCATTCCTTAGATATGCATCTTAACTATCTATAGCCAGTATCCTGTTTTTCTCCTTCCTGAATTCCCCTCAGGGTGCGCCGTGTTGGGCTGGGGGTGCAGCTGCAGTGGCTTCTGGCCTGATGGCGGGCAACATTCTTTGTTTACTAGACTAGCAGGCGGTTTTGTCCGCAGTTACCCCCCCGCCCCCTGCCCCGGCCCACCTGCCCTTCCCTACCTCTCTGTCAAGGCACGGTCCTTCAGGACCCAGGTGCCATCACGCCTTTTTCTGCAAGCCTTCCCAGACTCCACTAGCCAGTGCTCGCTGCCCTTTCCTTTGAACTGCTAAAGTAGTCTACTTATGTCAGCTCCATGAGCCAAGGAATTTTGTCTGTTCAATTCATGGTTGTATCCCCAGTGCCTAGAACAGTGCCCGGCACCTAGTAGTTATTCAAGAAATTATTAAGCAAATGAATTATAATGTTTGTGTCATTGTATGATGACTAAGTATTTACTTGTCTGTCTCCATTAGGGGCTATGTCTTGTTCCTCTTTACATGCCTAACATGGAGCAGAGAACTTAACACAGAGCGGATGTGTGGTAAATGTCCATTGGAGGGAGAAATGAATGAGAGGATGAATGAATGAACATGTAAACTGTGCTCCCGCAGGAGTGAATATTGGCTGGATCCAGCATCTTGCTCCCTGGGAACGACTCTGCAGTAATAAATTGCACAGGGCCTTCTTGATTGGCATCTATTGTTTGCCCAGCTCCTGGGCTTAGAGGGAGGCTCTGGATATAGCAGGGGTTTGGAAATCACCGGGTTCCCATACTGCTGCTATATTGTCCATGCTAGAGCCAGGGTCTTAGAAACCCCCCTCCCCAAATCTGTGTGAAAAATAGGTGTGACTCCACAGCAAGTCCTCCTAGCAACCTGTGGACATATGCTGCCTATTCAATCACGAACCCCAAACACGGATCCCTCCATATAGTAAGTGCTTGATGGGTATCTGGTTGTGATGGTGACAATGCTGAACACTGACTGTCACACAAGATGACTCAGGCCACTCCAAGGGGAGAGGAATAGGCATGTTACTGGGGCACCTGAGGACGCTGCCATCAGAGCTGTACCGACTGCACACCCACGTGACTTATTAGGGCTGATTAGGCCAGACATACTCCTGTGCCTGGGCCTGATGTTCCCAGCCTCTAAGACAGACCCAGCCACAGAAAGCCGATGAGAACCCTAGAGTGAATGTGACCCTCTTCGATCTGCTCTGAAGGCAAGTGGGTTTGCTCTCTCTCTCGAAGGTGGGTGGGAAGCCCCCAGGGATTTGCTCTCTTATTGCTCACCCATTGTCATTTCTAGAGCTTTTTATTGTGGGCCAGACACCCTTCTAATTGTGTATGGATTCTCTCATTTAATCCTTTTAGCTGCTTTATGATGCAGGTGCTATGATTACCATTTTCCAGATGTGGATAACTGAGGCAAGCCATATGTATATATAGCACCTGCAGCTGAAAACCCTGAAAGCAGAGGCCCCCCACTTAAGAGAGGGCCAGGAAGCACTGCAGGATTATGTGGTTCCTGGAAAATGACCAGGGAGATCCGATGAAGGAGAGTGGTCTGCAGCATCAGGAGAGGCCTTGGTGTAGTGGTTAGAAGATGGCTCTGCCTCTTTCCAGCTGTGAGGCCAGGCGGTGGACAAGGTGCTAAGTTCTCAGTGCCTCAGCTTGCTCAGCTGTAAAATGGGGTCAAAAAGAGCACTGTAGTGCGGATTAAATGAGTCAGTACTTGCGAGGCGCATGGAACAGAGCTTGGCACAGAGTATGTGCTTAAGTGTTAAATGACGGCGGGGCTCTCTGGAGACCGCCAGCCTCGTCCCTTGAGGTGCTGGTTTTTTCAAGGGAAAGGTTGTAGGGGGCGCTCTCGGCATGTTAGCTACAATAGTCTTTGCTGCGGACGGGGAGTGGGGGAAGAGTAGCAGAGGGAGATGTCCCCTCCCGCCACGGGGGCGACTGAAGGCAACTACCTAGGAGAGAGGAGGGCCGGGCACACCCTGAGGGGAAAACGCGGCTGCTGTGGGCATGATGGCGACTGAAAGCCGCTGGAAGCGCAAGGCTGGATGAGAGATACAGGCTAGGAGACCCGCCGCGCAGCCGCCGCCGCCGATGGCGAACTCGCCTCGCAGGGCTCAGCCGCCTCCTCGCAGCTGCCTGCAGAGGGCGCGCTGCTTCTCTGCTCGGCCCGGCGCTGCTGCCCGGCGGCTGGTAGTGCGGCGCCCTAAACGCAGGCAGCTCTCCAACCATCTCGGGCCAGCCCACCTCCTTCAAGAAGCCTGCTCTGACCACTGCGACCACAGTCTTCCTCCCCTGATCCCCTAAAGCATCATCCGCGCTTGCATAATTTAGAACTCGGATATGTGCTGGCTGGTTCGCTGTGTCGGATGTATTGGGAAGTCTTGGCTTCACAACATATCATACCTTGTATTTCTCCCCCGCACCACACGCGGCCCCTGGCGCGCCGGTAGCCACATAGCGAGTGCCCAGCGAACACTTGACTTGCCTCTACGAGGTCCCGCTGTAATGACTCCCCAGGGAGACTCTCAGGGTCCCTGATGTCACAGAGCCCAGGGTTGGCAGAAGAGGCGCCTAGCGGGATGCCTGCATGGCCTCCCTTGACACCTGAGCCTTCACTAACCGGGTGGGACTGGTATAGCCCACCTCCAGAGGCAGTGCCTTGTGCAGAGGAAGCCTGTCTGCAGGGAAGCCCACGGATATGGAAACATTTGCCGAGCCCGGGCTTCAGTGCAGAGTCCTGTGCTGGGCACCCGGGACACAGATATAAACAGGGTCCTTGCCCTCATGGGAGGCAGCGTGGAAAAATGGAAACAAGAGATGGAGAGTCAGAAAATTCCCACATGCTAGCTGCGTGACCTTGGGCACATCGTGTTGCCTCTCTGAGCCTCAGTGTCTTCATAACGTATCTCTAAGAGGGTCTGGAGTGGGGTGGAGTAGGGGTGATCAACGTCTACTGTAGCCAGACCTATAATGTTTCCACTTTCATGAGGAGAATATATTTGTTTATTGAGTAATTTATATTACATTTTTAAGTCAAAAAAATTAAGTGGAAGTGGTAGCGTTTTGTGACAATCAAATGATAAAATATTTATGAAAGCTTTTTGTTAAATCGAAGAGGCTCCACAAAGGTTCATCACTTTTTCCACTGCTAAAAATACGTAGTAGGCACTCGGGTAAATGCTTCTTGAGGAGGATGAAAATGTTTCCCAGGTGATGAGGTGAACAGTTAACTCAAGGTTACAAGATCCATGCATAAACATGGAAGTTAAGGATACAAGAAGGTCTGGCATGTGCCAAGTGACTTGTCCAGACACTTGAGTTATCCAGATGGTAAGTGTCGAATGAATGACTCCAGAAATCACCGTGGGTAGATGGTCAGGGGAGGCTCCACCACGGGCACAAGTCTCGAGATCAGCCTTGAGGACTGGATTGGATTTTGGTAAAGAAACACAGGGAAGACCATCTAGACGGAGGAATGGCCTGAGTAAAGGTGCGAGGCAGGAAGGAATGAATGGTTGGAAACTGCAAGTGCCAGCGGGTAGTTTTTTGCTATCGTATCCACAGTCCTTGGCATGTAGTAGGCTCTCAATAAGTATTTGTGGAGGGAAGGAAGGAAGGAAGGGGGGAGGGAGGGAGGGGAGAAAGGGAGGGAGGGAGATGAATTAATTTGGCCAAGTTGAGACCAAAGCTTCCCATGAATCACGAATCAGGACAAGCAGACAAACGGAGAATAGAGGGACACAGAGTTGTCTAACATCCCTGAGACTCATCTTCCCTTCTGATGATAATACTCACCTCGAAGGACTGTCCTGAAGATTCAATGACAGAATGTGTATAAAGTACCTGCGGCAACCCACAGGGACACTTGGTAGCCATTGTGATCACAGCCCTGAGGCTGGAGCAGATTTCGGAGGAGTGCTTTGTATACAGTAGTCCATCAGTCAGTATTTTTGGCTGAGAGGAAGGTTGGGGACTTTGAACTTTTTCCCTGTAGGCGGCGGGAACCTCATATGCAAAGTGGGGTGAGGTGTGGGCTGCAGGGCAGGAGGGGAGGAGGTGCAGGTGCGAGGCTGCTGTAACTGGGAGAGGATTAGGACAGGCTAGGGCGGTGGCAGTGGAAATGGAAAGAAAGGGATGATGGGAAGAGGAGAAGCAAGGGGACTTGTTATTTTTGAAAGGAGACTGCCTGGAAATGGCTGCAAACTAAAAGGGGAAACAGGGACTTCCCTGGTGGCGCAGTGGTTAAGAATCCGCCTGCCAATGCAGGGGACACGGGTTCGAGCCCTGGTGCAGGAAGATCCCACATGCCGCGGAGCAACTAAGCCCATGCGCCACAACTACTGAGCCTGCGCTCTAGAGCACGTGAGCCGCAACTACTGAGCCCTCGTGCCACAACTACTGAAGCCTGTGTGCCTAGAGCCCATGCTCCGCAACAAGAGAAGCCACCGCAATGAGAAGCCCGCGCATCCAACAAAGAGCAGCCCCTGCTCTCTGCAACTAGAGAAAGCCCGCGCACAGCAACGAAAACCCAACGCAGCCAAAAATAAATAAATAAAAGTAAGTAAGTAAATAAATAAATAATAATAATAATAAATAAAAGGGGAGACAGGTATGAGGTCAGAAAGATGCAGAGACCTCCCAAGTGGGTTTTACTGCAAAGAGTGAGGATCCAAGTGCTTTCTGGACTCCTTTAACGAACTGAATCCACATTAGTTCAGAGAATGACTCTGGGATCAGAGAGGCCTAGGTTCAGATCCCAGCTCTACCACTTCTTAGCTCCATGTCCTAGGGCAAGCCACTTAACCTCCCTGAGCCTCAGTTCCCTCATCTGGAAAATGGGGAGAGTAATAACAGCACCCACCTCACAGAGCAGTTGTGGCGTTTCAGTGAGATAATGTGTAAATGAGAGAGAGCCTAACAAACAGCACTCAGTGAACGGTAGCTGGAGTCCTCGTTATTGTTAATAGTAACAATAAAGCAATGTGCTACATATTGAATATAGAAAAAACTTGGAAGACACAATGGCAGGTGCGTAGGAGGTGGGTTTTACCCTGAGTTGTTGAAGGTAAAGAGGCAGGAGTTGTGAGAGCAGAGTGGGGAGGGCATTCCAGGCAGAAGGAAAGAGCCGATGTCTTCAGAGTTGGCGGGTGACTTCACGCGGCTGGCTCGCTGGGTCTACATTGGCAAGGACGGAGGCTGCTGCGATGGGGCCGGTGCAGCAGGACCTGCGGGCCAGGCATGGGAGGCAGCTGAGTCCTCACCTCAGCATGAAGAAGCCAGGGAAGTGATATGAGGGAGTGTCTCCAGTGATTATTGCTAGAGAAGTCCTCTTGGTCTCCAGCCTCAGCATGTTAGAAGAGGAAAGCAAATCCATGAGAGCAAGTGTATTAGTCAGGGTTCTCCAGAGAAACAGAATGTATACATAAAATAGGCATTGGCTCATGTGATTATGGAGGCCAAGAAGTCCCAAGACCTGCCATCTGCAAGCTGGTGGTGTAACTCAGTTGGAGTCTGAAGGCCTGGGAGCCAGGTGGCCTATGGCATAAGTCCAGGTCCAAGTCTAAAAGCCCAGGAACCAGGAGCAGCAATGTGTGAGGGAAGTAGAAGGTGGATGAAGCAAAAAGAGCAGATTTGACTTTTTTCTGCCTTTTTGTTCTTTTGGGGTGGGGAGCCCTCAACAGACTGGATAATGCCCGCCTACATCGGGGAGGGTGACCGTCTTTACTTCTACAACCGAGTCAAATGCTAATCTCTTCCGGAGACACCCTGACAGACACACCCAGAAACAATGGGCATCCCTTAGCCTAGTTGACACAAAATTAACAACTGACAGCAAGCTAAGGAAGAGAAGGGCCCCAGGGCTCTCTCCCTGCAGGGGCAGCCCCGGTGGGACTAAACCGAGAGTATGGAATAAGGGAGTCAGAAAGTTTCTTTGCTCTGGACCCTAAACACGTATCTACAATTCCAAGGTGATGACCCAATGGGACCTAGAAGTCAGCTTCTACCCACAAAACCCTCAGCTATCAGCTGCAAAATGCTCATCCCAGGTGGTACCTTCCCCACTCCCACCCCAGGGGCGGTAAACTGGCAGGAGGTTTTTGGCATTTTTTAACCCCAGGGCCTGGTCTAAGGCTTTCATTTCCATGCTGATTTTATAAGCAGATCTTTCTCAGGCCTTGACTCAGGGCCAGCTGAGCTGGGCTCATTTCCTGTCTGTGCAAATGGTATGCACCCATATAACCCTTGGTTACCTAGGCCCTTGGAGGGAAGCCTTGGCCTAAATAGCCCCGAACAAGAGACAGTAGAAAAGCCTTTTATATTTAGCTTTAGGGTATCATCAGTGATTTTTTGGCAGCACATTTCCCTTCCTAAATAGGGTTGGATTAGGCTAATATTAAAATGAACTTTGGACTTCCCTGGTGGCGCAGTGGTTAAGAATCCGCCTGCCAATGCAGGGGACAGGGGTTCGAGCCCTGGTCCGGGAAGACCCCACATGCCGCGGAGCAACTAAGCCCGTGCACCGCAACTACTGAGACTGCTCTCTAGAGCCCGCGAGCCACAACTACTGAGCCCACGTGCCACAACTACTGAAGCCTGCATACCTAGAGCCCGCGCTCCGCAATAAGAGAAGCCACCGCAATGAGAAGCCCGCGCACCGCAACGAAGAGTAGACCCCGCTCACCGCAACTAGAGAAAGCCCGCGCGCAGCAACGAAGACCCAACGCAGCCAAAAATAAATAAGTAAAATAAAAAATAAAATGAACTTTATGAGAGGCAGTACCTCAGAGTGCATAAAAGCCTTAATAGCACAGCGGTTACAGGTTCATAACCACACTGTCTGGTCACCACCACTTACTAGCTGTTTGTCTCTCTGAAGCTGAGTTTCTTCATCTGTAAAACGAAGAGAGCCAGAGACCCTTCCTCCCTGGGTGTTTGTGAAGACTGCGTGAAATACAATGCATGTAAAGTACTTAGCCCCAGCCTGGCCCACGGAAGTATTCCGTGAGGGTGGTGGTCATAATGATCCTCACATTATTATTATTCTCCCAGCAGACCCGTTGGGCTTTGGAGAAAGGAAGCCGGCAGGTATCCTGGGGGACGGACATGTGAGGGAAAGTCAGACCAGGATTAAAGACTGTCAGCATACAATCCAGAAAAAACACTCCACACTGGAAAACTGACTGTGTCCACTTGTTATCCTGAAAACCACCAGAACCTGCTTTCTCGACCCTTGTTCTCAGCCCTGCGCCAGTTCCTCAGCCGACTGAGGCCGGGGTGAGCAGGTGGTGCTGGCCGGCGACCAGCTGGACCCCGAGCCTGTTGGGAAGCACTTCTCTGTGCCCGGGGCAGGCCCGGCTGGGGACAGGTGCGTGTTTTCCAGGTGAATGGCTGTTATCCTCGCAGTCACCTTTGTCTGTGAAGAGGGGAGGAGGCCAAAGCCTGTGGAAGGAGGCCAAATCCCTTCTGCCTTGTGCGGGCCTCACCTGCCTCTGAACTCTTGTCACGTTAGCAGTTTCCTCATGGGACATGTTTGGAAAAAAAGACTAGAAAACATACAGGTTTTTTTCCTAGCTAGGACATGGTAAAAAGACCTCTTGGAAATAACTGTCACGGCTAAAGCCTGGCCTGTGTCCCAAGCCAGGAAGACAAATTGGTAAGTTCAGTCTTTATGTCCTGGTTCTTCCATTGCCCACAACCCAAAGCTCTTTGAACACGCCTTTGTGAGCCCTTATCCTGTTTATTTCCCCATTTACATGTCTTCACGTTTGTCTCTCCCTCTTACGTCATTTTTTGCAGAGGTAATATACAGGTAACATGTGTCTCTGATACCAAACTCACAAGGCATAAAGGGTTTGCAGTGGCAACGTGGTCGCCCTCCCACCACCGTTCCCTAACCACCCCCAGGTAATGTAATCTCTGTTCCCGCGTTCCGCCGGTCCCCTCCAGAGATCATCTATGAAGATGCAAGCATACATATGTCAGCACAAACGGTAGCATTCTTTTTTTTTTTTAATTTATTTATTTTTGGCTGCGTTGGGTCTTCGTTGCTGCACGCGGGCTTTCTCTAGTTGCAGCGAGCAGGGGCTACTCTTCGTTGCGGTGCGTGGGCTTCTCATTGCAGTGGCTTCTCTTGTTGCGGAGCATGGGCTCTAGGCATGCAGGCTCAGTAGTTGTGGCTCACAGGCTCTAGAGCGCAGGCTCAGTAGTTGTGGCGCAAGGGCTTAGTTGCTCCGCAACATGTGGGATCTTCCCAGACCAGGGCTCGAACCCGTGTCCCCTGCATTGGCAGGCGGATTCTTAACCACTTCGCCACCAGAGAAGCCCCACAAACAGTAGCATTCTTACTCACGTTTGTATTCGCAGTGCCCAGCAGAGGGCCAAACACATAGGCCTTCCAAAAAAGTATGTTGGTTGCATATTTGTTTGCTCCAAAGTTTGTTGCCCTCATCCCAGCCCTGTCCATACTGTCTGGTTGATGTCCCCACGGGCATATCAGCAAGTTACCTGTTTGGGCTCGCGGCTCTGGCTGTACTTTCTCAGGACTGAGATTTACAAAGAGGCCACTGGGGCCCTGCTTACTATAAACGACTCATTATCTTTCACGTTAGAGCTCGGAAACACCATCCTGGTGCACTCATTTTCTTCCCTGCTCTCTTTGGTGTCAAGCCAAAGCTG
This sequence comes from Eubalaena glacialis, assembly GCF_028564815.1. NCBI lineage: Eukaryota > Metazoa > Chordata > Mammalia > Artiodactyla > Balaenidae > Eubalaena > Eubalaena glacialis. The sequence goes on from NC_083736.1 coordinate 109,284,639, forward strand.
AGCTCTGGCTGCTCTTTGGTGGTAGTGGTTGCCTGAGGCTAGGGTTAAAGAGATTTGGATGCCATGCTCATCTTCGGGGAGTCTCATTCAGCTCGGAATTTTGGCTCAGGAAATAAAATGCAGGAGTTTCTGAACCACTGCGGTATGCCTCAGCCCCTGCCAGAGCTGGCTTTTCCAGAAGCATCCAAGCATTCAGACAGTGCCCTCATTCGCATTCTCTCTCTCTCACCCTCCCTCTCTCTCTCTTGCTCTCTCACTCTCTCTCCTCCTCATGTGACTAGGGGACAGGTTGGAGTCTACTTGATCTGTATGAAAGTACCTAAGGAAGAAAGGAAAGTGGGGAGGAGAAGGGCCACTCCTTGTCCTGCTCTGTTCCCACAATGTTTGCAAACCCAGGGAGGCAGCAGGGCAGAAGAGTAAAGAGAACAGAGTCTGGGGTCACACTACCTGGGCTGGAGTCCTGAGTCTGCCACTTAGCAGCTGTGTGACCTTAGGCAAGTTATTTAACCTCTCTGTGCCTCCGTTTTCTTCAACTGTAAAATGGGGATGACACCTGTACCTACTTTAAAAGATTGTTTTGAGAATTTAATGCGTTAGATTGTAAAGCATTTAAAACCGTCCCTGGCATATGGTAAATGCTATATAAGTGCTTTTTTTTTTTAAATTTTATTTATTTATTTATTTATTTATTTATGGCTGTGTTGGGTCTTCGTTTCTGTGCGAGGGCTTTCTCTAGTTGCGGCAAGTGGGGGCCACTCTTCATCGTGGTGCACGGGCCTCTCACTATCGCGGCCTCTCTTGTTGCGGAGCACAGGCTCCAGACGCGCAGGCTCAGCAATTGTGGCTCACGGGCCTAGTCGCTCCGCGGCATGTGGGATCTTCCCAGACCAGGGCTCGAACCCGTGTCCCCTGCATTGGCAGGCAGATTCTCAACCACTGCGCCACCAGAGAAGCCCTAAGTGCTTTTGAAATAAAAATAAAACTTTTAATGTTAGTGGTTCCTGTGTTAGATCTATTTTCCTGAATTTAGCCATCCCCTAGCTGTAAGTTTCAAGGGTTTCACTTACTGACCTGGGGCCCCTTGGTGCATTTTTATTTTCCTATTGGGAAAAAGCCGAATGCCATCTTAGAGAGGAAAACCGAAAGAACAGCCCGTATGAAGGATAAAAGTTCAGTATAAAGGCAGGGTTGTGTCACTATGCTGACTTTTGCCTGGGGCTGCTCTGGGGCCCCTCTCTGCCTCTAGAGGGTGATAAGAGCCCTCTCGAGAGCTTCCCCAGCCAGTGCCTTCTGGGAAGAGTTGCTCTGGCTGCCGAGCTGGGTGCAGCGCTCAGCCTCCCCAAAGATGTGTATGCTGTTATGGCAATGGGCCTCAGCCCTGAGGGGCTGCAGAGCAAGAAGACAGCCTGGAATCCAGGTCCAGATCTTGGCGGTCATCAGAGGTCATTCTACCGGATTGGCAGGCTATGCTCCAGACAACAGGGGTGCCTCATGCTCTTCAAAGGGCAGGGTGGTCAGCCCAGCTCCTCCTAGGCCTTCTCGCCAGGTCTCTCCCGCTTCTGCATCAGCCCGACACAGAGCGGCGTGCCTTCCAAATGACCTAGCACCAGAAAGACATCCAAAGTCAGCTCACCGAGTGTGTATAGTTCGGCCAGGAGCTCCTGGGAAGGTTCCATGGGACGAGCCAGGGACTGTCATGTGGGAAGGCTTCAGGCCTCAGGATGGGTCCTGGACAGCCCTTGGTCACTCTCAGAGACGCACTCAGTGACGGGAACCCTGATGACCCTGACCACGTACCCCTGCGTGTCCTGTGCCTTGTGATCAGGCAGGGCTGGGCCCAGCTGTGCCAGAACAGCAGGGGTTCAAAGGGCACGCCACTTGGCGCACAGGTGTTGCCCACAGAGCTTAGTACAGTTCTGTGGAAAGAGAGCAAAAGCATTTCCTTAACGACCAGTATGCACGTATGGACTCATTCAGCAAAGGTTCAAGTGCCTGTTATGAACAAGGCCCTGTGCCAAGTACTGAGGGGAGGGGAAGAGGATACAGAGACGAATTAAGTGAGGTCCTTGCCCTTAAAGACTTTGTCCTCTACTGGAGAAGCCAGCCATATAGGTAACAAGCTGAAATATGAGACCCACCTCTTTAACTGATTTGACATTTGCTGAATACATATGCTGGGCGGGGCACAGCAGAGAAGAAGAGGGAGAAAACCCTACCCTTGAGTAGCTTATATCTCCATGATGGAGGCAGAGAAGTAAGAAGACAATGATGATATAATGTAACAAGGATGCTGATGGGGTCAGCAGACAGAGTTGTGGAAGTAAAGAGCAGGAATGCCGAACCGACACTTGGGGAATCTGGGAAAGCTTCCAGACAGGCAGTTCCGATAAACCAAGACCCACGGCTGCCACTTGGCATGGCTACGATGTAAATGGCGCCCCCTGGAGTTGTGTACCGCCATTTGCGGCAGCCCAGGCTGAAGGATGAATAGGAATTAGCCAGGAGTGCTTAATAGGTGTGATGAACCGAAAGTGGCACAAAATGGCTAGAGTGGTAAATTTTAAAATTAAAATTTTATCCTATTCCTTTATCATTTGGGTTCTCTCTCTCTCCACACACACATTTTATATATACAGCTGACCCTGGTAAGTGTGGATGGAGGGAGAGTGGGAGTTGGAAACTCGTCATTTTATGGCTATCGTCGTTGTAAAGATTAGAACGGACAAAAATCATCCATGGATGCTAAATTTAGTGGAGATTTTAATGAGAAGCAGGATATTTGCATGGTCTTAAAGTATCTCCCCACAGACTGTTTATTATGTGCAAGGGAGACATTTAAAAGTAGCTACAGAGAAATCGGGCACCACCTTGAACTCTCATTGGTGATGTGATCAAAATTAACATCACCAATGAGAGACAGACGTCCACTGAGTGCCTCCAGATTAGACACCATATTAGCTATGCAGCCGCGTGCCAGCAGAGATGCATATCCCCAGTCGAATCGTGAGGAAACAGCAGGCAAACAACATGAGGAGCATTCATTCTGTTAAAAGTGTTAGCAAGGGGGCTTCCCTGGTGGCGCGGTGGTTAAGAATCCGGGTTCGAGCCCTGGTCCGGGAACATCCCACATGCCGCGGGAGCAACTAAGCCCATGCGCCACAATTACTGAGCCTGCGCTCTAGAGCCCGCGAGCCACAGCTACTGAGCCCGCATGCCTAGAGCCCGTGCTCCTCAACAAGAGAAGCCACCGCAATGAAGACACAATGCAGCCAAAAATAAATAAATAAATATTTTTTAAAAAGATCTACTCTCTTAGCAATTTTCAAGTATATAATACACTATTATTAGCCATAGTCACCATGCAGTAATTAGATCCCCAGAACTGACTCATCTTATACCTGGAGGTTTGTACCCTTTGACCAACATCTCCCCATGTGGCAGCAGCCAAATATTGAAGAGACTTGAATATCACAGTTGGAATCTGGACTTTATCCTGAGGACAATGAGATACACACAACAGATAAATTTTTTAAAAAGACCTTGCACCACAGTGTTGATTCATGTTTGGTTTTCTTATTTGTAGCTTTTGGTAGTTTACAGATTTGGAACAGCTGTCACATACAGTGTATAACAGGTCTGGGAGGGACGGTAAAGGCGTACTCTCAACTGAGTGCAGGGAAAGGGCTTGGCCTCGGAGGATGTTCGAGGATGGAGAGGAAAGACAGCACGTTGCAGGCTGAGCGGAGGGAGGCGTAGGGCTAATTTTCTGAGCACCTGTTATGTTTGGAGGACACTTCGCCCTAGAGGTACAAAGATGAGCACGGTGGTCCCTTCCCAGGAAGTCCGGTGGTGTCACCTTGCTGGAGGGCTGGCAGTTTGGTGTCCTGGATTTGTCAGGGCAGCCACGAGAGGGCCTGGGCTTCAACCTGGCCTTGCAGGACTATGGGGGGCTGGCGGGGCTGTCGCTTTTGGGGGCCGTCTCTCCAGCTGGCCTAGAGGATGGGGGTTGGGAAGAGAGACTTGTGTTTTGTAAAGAATTACCATGAAAGCAAGTTGAAAAGCCTCCTTCAGACTCTGAGAATCAGGCCCTGCCCATCCAGAGCAGAAACGTGGGCTGTCGCCTCCTCAGGTCAGAGGTCTCAGTGGGGAGAATGGGAGCTGCTTCTCCAGCCTCACCCCCGATTTCCTCTCCCTGGTTTCTCCTTCCCTTCTGGAAGGAAGACCCCAGACCATGTTCTGGGAGATCTGAGCATCCTCCCTCTGGGAGATCTTCATTGGTCCCACCCCAGAGAGACCCAGGGAGGGAAGCACAACCCCAGTCACCACGGGAGCTGGTCGCCTGAGACCTCTCTGTCCCCAGGGCGGGCCCTTCCTCAGGGCAGTCTTCCTTCTGGGCGGTCCCTGCAGGACCGAGGCCACTCCTTCTCTGGAAGCCACTTCCCCAAATCCCAGGAATCCCCTCTGGCCCTGTGGACATGCACATTATCCTGCCCTGGGCCTGCCCCCGACTTTCTCATCAGTGTCAAAACTTCCTTTTCACTTCATGTTCCTTCCTTTCTGTCCGGGAAAATCCGACGTCAGTAGGATAAATCAGATAAGCTGAGCTGTGTTCAACAGTGAGCTAGCTGTTAAGCCAGTGTATGTCCCCAGAATTGACCAGAACTTCAGGCCCCTGAGACTTGGAGAGAAAGACCTGTTTGGTCAGGCCGGGCCTTCTTCCTGCTGCCTTGGGCACATCATTCAGGACTGGTTTATAGACGGGCTGGAGAATGCAGGGGGGTGGGGTAGAGATGATGGGGGACCCGGAGGCAGGAAAGCACATCAAGAAGCTGTGGCTGCACGTCTAGAAGACGGTGGCCTGGCCTCAAGTCTTGCCAGGGTGTGCAGGGCTAGGTTATTGAAGCGAAAATGTGCAGGATGGAACAGGCCTGACTTGGTGCCTGGACCTATGGAGATGTGGGATGAGGGAATGCCCCGGTTTCCTGCTTGGCCACATAGGTGAGTGGTGGTGCCATTTATTCAGAAAGGGATCATCGGACAGGACAGACTATGGGCGTGAGGGGAAAGGAAAGGATGATAGTGTAGTTGAGGCTATCAAATTGGTTTTTTAAATAAATAAATTTATTTATTTATTTATTTTTGGCTGCGTCGTGTGTCATTGCGGTGCGCGGGCTTCTCATTGCGGTGGCTTCTCTTGTTGCAGAGCACGGGCTCTAGGCGTGCAGGCTCAGTAGTTGTGGCACACGGGCTTAGTTGCTCCGCGGCATGTGGGATCTTCCTGGACCAGGGCTCAAACCCGTGTCCCCTGCATTGGCAGGCGGATTCTTAACCACTGTGCCACCAGGGAAGTCCCTGGGGCTATCAAATTTGAGTTGCCTGTGTGACAGCCAAGTGGGGCTGGCCAAGAGCCATTTGGATTGAGGGGACAGTGTATGGTCTGGAGCACAGGAGCAACCTCTGGCCCGGAAACAGAAAGTTTTAATATTTTAACACACACACACACACACACACACACACACACACACTCCAGAACTTCCAACCTGGTATACTCCCAAGGTCATTCAGCCCAGGGCAAGCTGACAGAAGAAGGTATGGAGAGTCCCTGCACGGTTTTTTTTTTTTTTTAACATCTTTTTTGGAGTATAATTGCTTTACAATGGTGTGTTAGTTTCTGCTTTATAACAAAGTGAATCAGCTGTACATATACATATATCCCCATATCTCCTCCCTCTTGCGTCTCCCTCCCACCCCTCTAGGTGGTCACAAAGCACCGAGCTGATCTCCCTGTGCTATGTGGCTGCTTCCCACTAGCTATCGATTTCACATTCCGTAGTGTATATATGTCCATGCCACTCTCTCACTTCGTCCCAGCTTACCCTTCCCCCTCCCTGTGTCCTCAAGTCCATTCTCTACGTCTGCGTCTTTATTCCTGTCCTGCCCCTAGGTTCATCAGAACCTTTTTTTTTTTTTTAGATTCCATATATATGTGTCAGCATACGGTACTTGTTTTTGTCTTTCTCACCTACTTCACTCTGTATGACAGTCTCTAGGTCCATCCACCTCACTACAAATAACTCAATTTTGTTTCTTTTTATGGCTGCGTAACATTCCATTGTATATATGTGCCACATCTTCTTTATCCATTCATCTGTCGCTGGACACGTAGGTTGCTTCCATGTTCTGGCTTTTGTAAATAGTGATGCAATAAACATTGTGGTACATGACTCTTTTTGAATTAAGGTTTTCTCAGGGTATATGCCCAGTAGTGGGATTGCTGGGTCATATGGTAGTTCTATTTTTAGTTTTTCAAGGAACCTCCATACTGTTCTCCATAGTGGCTGTATCAATTTACATTCCCACCAACAGTGTAGGAGGGTTCCCTTTTCTCCACACCCTCTCCAGGATTTATTGTTTGTAGATTTTTTGATGATGGCCATTCTGACTGGTGTGAGGTGATACCTCATTGTGGTTTTGATTTGCATTTCTCTAATGATTAGTGATGTTGAGCATTCTTTCATGTGTTTGTTGGCAATCTGTATATCTTCTTTGGAGAAATGTCTGTTTAGGTCTTCTGCCCATTTTTGGATTGGGTTGTTTGTTTTTTTGATATTGAGCTGCATGAGCTGCATGTAAATTTTGGAGGTTAATCCTTTGTCAGTTGCTTCATTTGCAAATATTTTCTCCCATTCTGCGGGTTGTCTTTTAGTCTTGTTTATGGTTTCCTTTGCTGCCTGCACGGTGGTTTTACAATGCCTCCTTAATAGTCATTGTGCGTAATCATAAGGACAACAGTAATAGTGGCCCGGAGACATTTGAGTTCTGAAACTCCGGAGTCATGCCTCTCTGCAGGCTACACAGCAGGCCTCCCCTCAACTTCTGTGAATGGTGTTGTCAGAAGGCATGGGCTGGAGGATGTGTGGGAATGCTGGGGTGGGTGTTGGGTGCTTGGCAGGGAAAGAACACTTGTAAATCTGTCTGATCCTTCCCCTTTCAGAGCCTATTGAGCCCTTCGTGTCTGCATCCTCACCCTGGTCCGTTCCCATCCTGTGTACTACAGGGAGGGCAGCACCGCACTCTCAGCTGCACAGGATATTCTCAGGCTGAGGCCAAGAGCAAATCACTCCCAGTCACCACTTCTGCAGGCCTAGGTAGGCACGGGGTGGAGCAGTGGGGGGAGGGGGGAGGGGGGGAGACGGGGGGAGGGGAGGAAGGTGGCAGAGGTGACTTTTCTCCTAGGTTGGAAGAGAAACAATTGGTGTCTGAACTTCCTGGTTATAGAACATCTAGCTAGTAGAAACCTGTGTGTGCCTGGGGGTGGGGATTGGGGAGTTTCCCCTCCCTCCAAGTGTTAGGAATAATAAGGGACATTCTTGGGAGAAGATGACAAGCTGAGCGCTCCCACACAGGAGTCCACACTGAGCTTGTTTCACCACGAAGAAATCTTGAATGGCAGCCAGGCTTGTACTCACTGATTCATTCAGTCACTGAGGGCTGGTCTTTGTACTGAGTGCTGGGTGGAGTGGGGCTGGGGACTGTGCCCTTGGAGAGCCACCAGCCTAGGTGCAAACACAGAACAGTCATTCATGCAATGACATCAGAGCAGAATATCCCAGCACGGCACCAACTGGTTGCAGTTGTGCCTGCTAAGTTGCCCAGGGTGACCTGGGGAGTGGAGACAAGTGCCTGCGGCCCGGAAGCAGACAGGGTTCATTCGTGGCCTGCACACAGAGGATGGCCCAGAATGCTGGGCGGGCTTTCCACCAGAAAGGGTCATGTTCCAAAGCAGACTGAGCCAGCCAGCAAGAGGCCCAACCCCACACCCAAAGTCCCCCTGCCACCCTCTCCTTCTGCTGAAAAGAAAACAGGGCCTCAAATGTAGACCCCAAGGGCAAACCCCGGGCCACCCTCAGGAGTCGCTTCCAGGACTCTGGCTGACATCCTAGAGGCAGGAGAGAAGGGTTTGGCCCCCCTCCCCAGCCTACAGTCTCCAGTGTCACGAGCCTTTCTGGAAAGCCTTCAACAGTAAGTTACGGGACTTCCCTGGTGGTGCAGTGGTTAAGAATCCGCCTGCCAATGCAGGGGGCATGGGTTCGATCCCTTGTCCGGGAGGATCCCACATACTGCGGAGCAACTAAGCCCGTGCACCACAACTACTGAGCCCGCGAGCCACAACTACTGAGCCCACGTGCCACAACTACTGAAGCCCGCACGCCTAGAGCTCCGCAACAAAGAGAAGCCACCACAATGAGAAGCCTGTGCACCGCAATGAAGAGTAGCCCCCGCTCGCCACAACTAGAGAAAGCTGGCGCACAGCAAGAAAGACCCAACGCAGCCAAAAATAAATAAATAAATAAATTTTAAAAAATTATTAAAAAAAAAAACAACAGTAAACTACAGCCCGGCGAGGAGCAGGGCCAAGTGGACAAGAGACTGGGCCACAGCTCCCCTGCCCTCATTCCTGCATCCTTCCTCTTCCCCTTAGTGTTGAGTGCTTGCCAGATGTGCCTTCCAGACTCATGGCAAGTGTCCCTGGCTCTCTTCCACCCCTGCTTTTTTTCAGGCAGAAAGAGGCCACCCATTCATGGAAAAGCCACTGTTGTCAATCTGTCCCCAGGGCCCTCGTTCAAGGTGGCAGCTGGGGGGCCTGAATTAATGGCAGAGGGGAGTGGGAGTAGGGATGAGGGTCATTCAGGACCTGGCAGCATAGTCAGGCCCAGGGGGTGCTGGAGCCACCGCCTTCTGACCCATGAGAGCCAAATGCTACATTTTCAGAAATGCGGGCTGCTTGTTAAGCACAGCTATTGTGTAGAAACATATATACTTACAGTGAAATAAATTCTATCAAAAACTAAGGTAACAAATACCTTCAAACTCATCACTTCCTATTCATTTTACTATATGTTACTTTATCTGTGCCCTTGAGGTTATTTATTGTCTATCATATCTGTGTGGTTGAAATCCTGTATAACAAAGTGCAACTGCACTTCTTCCCAACATCACAGTGAAGTTGGCAGCTTGAAATCAGGTGGGGTGGGAGTATTTACAACTCAGAAATCAGTAAGTGCTATGAATCAGGGTTTGAGTTATTGTTCGGCTGATTATCTAAACCTAAGAAAGTGAGGGGAAAAAACGTTAATAATGCAGATTAAACTCAACTGTGAGCCATGTCTGTAACTGTTACATTGTGAATAATACCAAAAAATGAGGAACTAATCTTCAAGTGTTTGAAAACCATTGTCCTACCTACAAAGAAGTCACTCACATTATTGACAAATTAATGAGGTTCTGACATGTCTTTGTTCTTTCACACGTAAGTGAAAATATCAACCAACATTCACGTCAAAACTACATTTGTTCATCAGATGCAAGCAACCACAGGTTGGCTACAGATGTAAGAGTCTGGCAAAAATCAATGAAAGCATTCTGTGGGAATCAGTTGGCTACTGATTAATAAATACACTTAATATTATTAATTAATATGAATATCAACAATATAATTCATTTATTATATTGTGTATTTTATTATGCGTAATTTGTGTGCTCTACATCCTTTATATCAGTAAAATTTATAATTAACTTATGTACATATATACATCTATACACTTCCCCCCAGAGAGCCAGTTGTTAAACATTTACCAACCCACCACTGGTTAAGGTCCAAGGTTCAGAACTTCTTTGGCACCAGAAACACAAGGTTCAAGGGTCCAAGAGGTATTCCAACCCTGACCAAAACCTGGTAGAGGACAGACACGTGACTAAAAACACCTATGTGGTTTGTTTTTTTTTAATGCAAACAAAGAAAAATCTTTTCTAAAACATCACTTAGGCTTTAAACTCCATGAAGGTGAGGACTTTGCCTGTCTCATTCACAGTGGCCTCCTGGGTGCTTAGCGAGTGCCTGGCAATAGGAGGTGCTCAGTCAGTTCTTCTTGAAAAAAACGAATGGTTCTTCTATGCCAACTAACTTTGATTTAGCTTCTTCCTCAATATATCATGCAGAGAGGGGCCTGACTGGAGACCCAGGCCTAGAAACCCCCTCCCCACAGGTTCCTTGCTCCCCCCGCAGTCCGTCTCTGAGAGGCCTCCTGCTCCAGCATGCCTTGTTGGTGCCTGACAGGAAGGCCCACTGCTTTACTTCCTGGATGCTGGCTCTCCACGTTGGCCTAGGCTAGCTTGGTGCGTTCACCTGACGAATGGACAGCATGAAAAGAAATTGAGGGGTGGGGTGGGGAGACGTGAGGCAATGAGGGAAGTCCAGAAAAATACAGTCCAAATGGGAAACCATTTGGCTTGGGAAGAAAAGTGCAGGCCAGTCTCCCGACTAGAAGCCTATGGAAATTTCCACTTCTACCTACCACCTAGTAGCTGTAAGACCTTCGACAAGTTACTTCACCTCTCTGATCGTCAGTCTGCTTATGTAGGAAATTATCTAAAGGGACTACTCTAGAAGATCTCCTTGGTTTCCTCCAGCCTTGCTGTGTTGGGGGCTACGGCTGACACACACACCTGCAATCTGGTGGGTGGGTAGGTGGGGGAATGCTGATACACAAGAAGGGCATCATGTGAAGCTTGGGAAAGGTGTGGGGTTTTTTGGGTTTTGTCTTTTAATTTATTTGGTTGTGCCGGGTCTTAGTTGTGGCATGCGAACTCTTAGCTGCGGCATGTGGGATCTAGTTCCCTGACCAGGTATCAACCCAGGCCCCCTGCATTGGGAGCGCGGAGTCTTAGTCACTGCGCCACCAAGGAAGTCCCGGGAAAGGTGTGTTTTTAAGAAAAGAATTTCTCTTTAGGAGTAAGCAAGCGTATCGAAAAATCCCAGTTGGTGAGGGAGGCTGAAAAGAAATACTACAGCTTCCGAAAGACTTGGATAAACTCGTGGCTGACAGTTTACTGAAGGACTCAAGGACGACACTCGGGTCTTTGCATCCCATGATGCCCTTGTCTGAGTCAGAGGAATGGGGTCCTCACCCACAGGGTGGCATTTTTATACCCTTGTGTTCTCATGTCCTTCAAACGCCCTGGCTCAGGTCCTCGCTGCGGCACAGACGTGCCCACACCTTCTTCCCACACCCTGAAACCACTGCCCAAGGACAGGCAAGGTGATCTGAAAACGAAGCCCGGCAGTTTCCAGGGCGCCGAGAGGAGGCTTCCTCCCGGCCCCTCCCCCGCCTTGCTACTTCTGGTCCCCAACTGCAGTCTGGGCTCAACTCCTGATGAGTCAGCTCTAGGCCTCTTGCTCTGCCTGTACTTTATGATGTTCATAATAACCCTGTGGAAATGATAAGGCTGCCCTTTTTCTATCCTGCCCCGCACTGCACATATGAGTGGAGCCTTCCCTAATAGTGTTTTTCTCCTGCTACTCTTCTGTTCAGAATGCCTCCAACTGCCTGCTATCTTGAGTCCAAAATCATGGCCTGACCTTCAAAGAGAAGTTATCATCAACTCGGCACTTAACAGTGTGCCAGGCGTTCAGTCTAAGCGTTGTATCCCCTGATCCTAGTAGCAAGTCTAGGATAGGACCTCCGCTATTTGTCAAATGAATGAATGAATAAGTGGTCAGGACAACCCTGAAAAGCAGGTACTTTTATTCCCCATGCTATTAATTATGAGCATGCTACTAATTAGGAGACTGAAGCTTAAGGAAGTTAAGTAACTTGCCCAAGGTCACGATTAATAAGAGGACGAGTCAGGATTCAAACCCAGGTCTGTCTGATTCTAAATCCTGGGGATGCTTATACTATATATGGTTCTTCAAGTCTCCCCTCAACCTCCCTCGCCCAGGAAGGTTCTGGCTCAGTAGACACAGCCCTGTGATATTTTTGGTTCCAGTTATTCCTGTGGAGATGGCTGCAGCCTTCCCGACAGAGGGCACATATGACAGCTGCCCCAACTACAAGCACTACCCACCACAAATGGCTCATCGTATCCTGAGGATTGGCCGTAAGATAAGGCGGCTGCCCCTGGGAACTTCCACAGCCTTCCCGGGATAGGCACACCCTTGGCCCGGCACAACCTCTGATCTGTCCTGGGAGGAAGCACATCCCGGAAGTTCTGTGGTAGAAGGATTTCCTTTAAGGGAGCTGCCGTGCAGCCCGGGCTGTTATCAGGGAGGAGGGCTCCACCTGCCGCTGCGCGGCCACCTGCAGGTACCCCCTCTGCTTCTATGGAACCTACTGACCTCTTGTGGGCAGAATGCAAATGCACCGCGGCTGGCGGGGCAGCCTTAGAGGGTTTGGCCCTCAGCCAAGCTGTGCTCCCACATCCTCCTGTTTGGGGGAAGCCAGCTACCCCTACCAGGTTGATTTGTCTAGGCCAGTACTGAAGCGGGTGGGTCTTGAGCTCGCTGTGCCTCAGTTTCTTCACCTGTAAAATGGGGATAAACAAAGGCCCCCGCCATACTTTAAAACCTGAGAAAAAGCTTTAATTGGCGGCAAATGGATGGGTAAATTTAAGATGCTAAGGCCCCAGGGGCGCACGCATGAAATTCTTGGCACCTGAGCAGAATGATTAGCTATTACTTAACAATGTGAAGCAACCTTTCTTCATGTCACAGCACACAGAGAACATTTGTCCGGCACACTGGGATAAAAGGAAGAGCTGTCCCACTCTCGGCCCGGCTCCCCCAAAGCCTGAGAGCACCGATATCTCAGCACTCCTGTCGCAGGAGTGGTGGTGAGCCTTGTCAGGATTCTCTGTCCCTACTTTCCATACAAGACAGCCGGCAAAGGGTTTGGTGGGTGGCCCTGTAGTGACCATAGGTCCAGGTGGGAATGGCCACTGAGCAGTGGGCAAGGGTCTTATATGCCTGCCTTGGCCCCAAGGCAGAGCTCTGCAGGCTCTGCTTTACCTGTGTTCCTTTCCTGATGCAGAGAGGCGAAGAGATCACAGCCACCCCACAGACGTCTGGGCCAAAGCAGATGGCATCTGGGGATAGTCTGGGTGGAGCAGAGACCAAAGACACGGTGCCTAGTCAGAGCAAATATCTGTGGGGCTGGGGCATCTGCCATCTGTCACCCCACAAGCTGCTTCTCTCTCCTCCTCCTGCTACACTCAGGTCTCATTGACTCACTCATCCCCAAAGCCCTTCACGAGTGGCAGCCGACTGCCAAGCCCCATGCCAAGTACTAGGGCTACAGGATGGAACTGTTGACTTCAAGGAACTCAGTCTGGTAGAAAGACAGACAAGGAAAGAGGGGCGCTGAATAGGGCCTGCCTGTAAAGAGGAGGGAAGGTGCGAGGGCCTAAGACAGCCTCAGGGAGTCAAGAAAGTTTGCAAGGACACTTGAAGAAAACATGGGGGGTGGGGAAGGGAAGAGTAACTGGGGCATAATGAGGCAGCTTTCCAGAGAGAAGGACGTGTACAAAGGAGGCATTGAGATGGGGGGGGGATGAGGCATGTTCAAAGCACTTCAAGGAGTCCAGTTGTGCTAGAGTATAAAGTGCTGGATGGGATTGGGGTAGAGGGTGATGAAGCCAGGCTGGCAGCAACCAGATCAGAGAGGTGCCAATGAAAGGAGTTTTTACTTCATTCTGAAGGCAATGGGGGGCCGCTGGGGCACTCTGAACAGGGGAGCGCCATGATCCAAGTCACCGTTAAGCAACGCTGCTCTGGCAGCAGAGGGAAGGGCAGGCTGTCGAGGCAGGGACATTGCTGAGGAGGCCGCTGCAGTCGTTTGGGTTATATGGGTCCAAAGCCTGAACTAGGACATTGTCAGGGAGGGTATAAAGGAGGGATTTGAGAGCCCTTAAATAAGCGGAACCAACAGAACGTAGCGGTTGTACGGAAGTAGGTGATAAGGGAGAGAGGCCGTGACAAGAGAAGTGTCAGGTTTCTGGCTTGAGTCACTGGGCAGGTGCCATTCCCTGAGCTCGGGAACACAGGGAGGACCCAGGCTGGGGCAGGGGAGGGAGACAAGCGCCACTGTGGATATACTGGCTGTGAGGTACTTGTGGAACATCGAGGTGGGGATGTCTCAGACCCTGTTGGATACAAAAGTGTTATTGCTCAGCAGCAGAGGTCTGGCTGGAGATACGAATTTGGACGTCTTCAGTATGTAAGGGGAGCTGAAGCCAAGGTCATGAATGAGATGAGCAATGGGATGATGAATGAGAAGAGAAGAGGGCTAAGGACGGAACTCTGGAGCTCACAAGCACTTAAGAAATGGAAAGAAAATGGGAGAGAGCCTCGTGTCCTAGCAGTGAAGGGAGGAGAGACTGGCCATCAGAGCCAGATGCACCAGAGAAGTCAAATAAGATAGAGTGGAAACGCGAGGAGAGACATTTCAGCAGCGTGCTGGACGGAGGAGCCACACAGCAGAGGGCTGGTTCCAGAAGCTTAGGCTGTGAAGGGCAAGAGACCACCAAAGCTAGAAGGGGGCTCTGTGTCAAAGGGAGTTTTTGTTGAAGGTATCTGTTCAAATTTCCAGGCTGAGGGGAAGAGATGGAGAGAGAGGGAGAGGTTGAAGCTACAGGAAAGAGAGAGGACATAAGTGATGGAGCAAGACCCAAGGGGAGGGGACCTCCCTGGTGGCGCAGTGGTTAAGACTCCACGCTCCCAATGCAGGGGGCCTGGGTTCGATCCCTGGTCAGGGAACTAGATCCCACATGCAGGCCGCAACTAAGAGTTCGCATGCCACAACTAAGGAGCCCGCGAGCCGCAACTAAGACCCAGCACAGCCAAATAAAAATAAATAAATAAATATTTTAAAAGACCCAAGGGGAAGCCAGGGTACTGGACATGAGTACCTGGGGGAGGTGGCTCCCGGCTGTGGGCAGGAGGAGGGGGTTGGATGTAGGGAAGAGGGTGTTGCAGGTTGGGTTTGCTGAGAAGCCGAGTCTGAGATGGAGATCAGCACGCAGGAGGGTTATGAGGGAGTGCTCCCGGGATCACCACCCGCGGAAGGGAAGGAATGGAAGCAGGATTGGGCTACAGTGCAGATTCGACGAAGGCTTCAGCCAGCCCCATGGGAAGCTCTGAAGCCAGGCGTTGGGACCAGGGGCTGGGCCTTTATACCCCCCACCAGTCATTCATTGGATACAGGCTGCCCTAGGAAGTTGGCTTGCCCCTGGGCAAAGCAGCTCTCTTCTGCTGAGGCAATCCCCAAAGGGGCCTGACAGCTGAGGGCTGTCGGCTTAGGCACTGAGTCCTTCAGTCCTGAAGGGGGTCAGGAAGCACATACAGTGCCCGAGACAGAGAGGAAGGGGGCGCCATTGCATTTGAGTTGAATCTGTGGGCCAGTCAGGCTGCGGCTGAAGTTTACACTGTTGGCCTGAATTTTGCTCTGCGAAAATGGAAACAAGTCCTTCTGCTGAGAAGGGGGGCTGGCCGGAGTTGCGGGCTGGAGGAAAGTGGAATGGCGGTGGGATGGCTGCTTCAGGACCCTGAAGAGGAGCTGCCCAGGGACATAGGATAGGATTGCCAGGTGGCGTTGGGGTTTTAGTTGAAACCAGAGAAGGGATCATTTTGGCAGGCCCAAATAGCGTTCAGATTTCAAGCTCCTTCATCCTCGGCCATGTGGATCTGTCCTCCCTCCTTCCGATTTAGTCAGTCTGTACCAGGAAACGTCTATATTATTTAGAGAGGAATATTTTATTGCACCATGTTCCTAAATTCACAAACTTTTTACCTAAACTATTTCCTAAACAAGAACTAAATTCAAGGATTTCAGTATCTAACTTATTTTTGTTATGACAATAGTTACTTATGCTAATGGCAACAATCTGGCTAATGGCAAATAAAACGATGTGGATATTAAACGTTACACAGCAATCAGAAAACTATTTCAGAGATGACAATAAATAAACACTTGTCTATGAGCAGATGAATGAAAATGACAGGAGTCAGGATTAAACCTAATTAGTAGGCAAATCCAAAATGTAGGAAATTTCCAAGGAAAATTAATTATGAAGCCACAAAGGGAAAACCGTTGCCATGATGAAATCAGAACACGTGGCTCATCGGGTACTAGAGTGACAAAAACCAAGTACGCTGCACAATGAAGTGAGCTTTTATTATTATTTTTTTATTTTTATTTTTTTTTAATTTTTGGCTGTGTTGGGTCTTCGTTTCTGCGCGAGGGCTTTCTCTAGTTGCGGCGAGTGGGGGCCACTCTTCATCGTGGTGCGCGGGCCTCTCACTATTGCGGACTCTGTTGTTGCGGAGCACAGGCTCCAGACGCGCAGGCTCAGTAGTTGTGGCTCACGGGCCCATTTGCTCCACGGCATGTGGGATCTTCCCAGGCCAGGGCTCGAACCCGTGTCCCCTGCATTGGCAGGCAGACTCTCAACCACTGCGCCACCAGGGAAGCCCCAAATGAACTTTTGTAGTACCTTTCATACTTTTCAAAAAGTCCATTTTCCATCAATAACATGCTTTTTTTTTAAATTAATTAATTAATTTATTTATGGCTGTGTTGGGTCTTCGTTTCTGTGCGAGGGCTTTCTCTAGTTGCGGCGAGCGGGGGCCACTCTTCATCGTGGTGCGCGGGCCTCTCACTATCGCGGCCTCTGTTGTTGCGGAGCACAGGCTCCAGACGCGCAGGCTCAGTAGTTGTGGCTCACGGGCCCAGTTGCTCCGCGGCACGTGGGATCCTCCCAGACCAGGGCTCAAACCCGTGTCCCCCACATTGGCAGGCAGACTCTCAACCAGTGCGCCACCAGGGGAGCCCTAGTTATCTATTTTATATATAGTAGTGTGTATATGTCAATCCCAATCTCCCAATTTATCCCTCCCCCCGCTTATCACCTGGTAACCATAAGTTTGTTTTCAACATCTGTGACTCTATTTGTTTTGTAGATAGGTTCATTTGTAGCCTTTTTTTAAAGATTCCACATATAAGCAATATCATGATACTTGTCTTTCTCTGTCTGACTTACTTCACTCTGTATGACACTCTCTAGGTCCATCCACATCTCTACAATTGACCCAATTTCATTCCTTTTTATTGGCCGAGTAATATTCCACTGTACATATGTACCACATCTTCTTTATCCATTCCTCTGTTGATGGACATTTAGGTTGCTTCCATGTCCTGGCTATTATAAATAGTGCTGCAATGAACATTGGGGTGCATCCCACTCCTGGGCATATATCTGGAGAAAACCAGACCTTGTTTTATTGTGCTTCACTTTACAGCACTTCACAGATACTGTGTTGGGTTTTTTTGTTTGTTTTTTTTGTTTTGGCCACGCAGCATGTGGGATCTTAGTTCCCTGACCAGGGATCGAACCCGTGACCCCTGCAGTGGAAGCGTGGAGTCTTAACCACTGGACCACCAGGGAAGTCCTGTGTTTTTCACAGATTGAAGGTTTGTGGTCATCCTGCATCGAGCAAGTCTATTGGTGCCATTTTTCTAAGAGCAAATTGCTCACTTGATGTCTCTGTGTCACATTTTGGTAATTCTCACAATATTTCAAATTTTTCATTATTATATTTGTTATTGTGATCTGTCATCAGTGATCTTTGATGTTACTCTTGCAACAAGATTATGACTCGCTGGAGGTTCAGATGGTGGTTAGCATTTTTTAGAAATAAAGTCTTTTTAAATTAAGGTATGTACATTTTTTTTAGACATAATGCTATTGCACACTTAAGAGACTACAGCATAGTGTAAACATAACTTTATATACACCGGGAAACTAAAAAATTCATGTGACTCACTTTATTGCAATATTTGCTTGGTCACAGTGATCTGGAACCAAACCCACAATATCTCCAAAGTGTGCCTGTAGTGCCATTATCCCCACTTTATAGATGAGGGCATTGAGACACAAAGAGGTAAAGTGACTTGTCCAAGATCACAAGGAATACATGACAGAGCCGGCACCCAAACAATCTGATGGCAACATTGTATGTTTCCCAGAATGCTATGATGCCTCCCACATTTTGAGGGCTAGACTAGTGATTTCTAACTGTTCTGTCGTCTTGGGCCCCTCTGAAAATCTGGTGAAACCAATGAATCCTCTCCGCAGAAAAATGCCCACCTGCTCACGTATACACACAACATATTACTTTCAAAGAGTTCAAGGACTTTCTGAAGTTCACCCTGAACTCTATGGAGCCCAGGCTAAGAAGCTCTGCTGTAGGCTAGTCCACTCCCAGGAAGCAGCTTGCCCTAGACTCCCACCTAGCTCAGCAGGCCCCCAGCTTCCTCCGGGAGAGCACGTGTCCACTGCTTCGGGGCTACTCTCACAGCTGAAGTTCAGAATGCTCTGGCTTTGTAACCTGACACTTGTGACCTCACATTTTCCCTGGTACCATGCCCAGTGCCATTTGCTGCACCAGGATGAGGCTTCTGGTGGGCTAGCCCAGCCCTGGCTCACAGATGATAAGAAAGCTCTAAGAATTTTCACAGAGAGATAGGACACCGTGCTCTGAATGCAAAAACAGAGAGGGAGCGGGTAATCAAGCTCCCCGGCAGAGCAGATGAAAACTGGTGATGTCAAGGGTGCTGCCAGCACTGCTACAGGCCAGAACTGGAGATCAAGTCAGGAAAGGATACAAGAGGACACAGACAAAAACCTGCTCTGAGGGCAGCCAGGCTGGGTGCTGCGGTGTGCCCTCCGCTACCAGAAATTCAGTCGATTTGAGCTGTCCCAGAGCTCAGAGCTCTCAGCAGAGAGATGTGGGATTCCCATTTGAGCTCAGCACGGGGTGGGGGGCAACCACGGTTGCAGTTCATCCATTCAAGCAACAGCTAGTATTTAGCATGTGTCTACTGACCAAGCACTTACCATATGCCAGGCACTGTTCTAAGCACTTTACAAATATTAACCCACTTCATTCTCGTAACACCACGACGAGAGGGGCACCGCTATTGTCTCCATTTTCCAGATGGAAAGCCTGAAGCACAAGCGATATTAAGTGACCTGCCCGAAGTTATACAGCTAGTTAAGTGGCGGAGCTGGGATTCAGACTCCGGCAGTCTGGCCCTCAGCGCCCATGCTCTGCGGCGAGTGTGATGCAGGCACTGGGCTAGTGGACACCTACAGAGGCTGGAGCCGGGAGCAGCACAGACTTGGTCCCGGCTCCAAGCTGCTTACCTTCTAGCACTGGCCCCAGAGCAGTTGACGGGCAATCACAGCACATCCTGACAAGTTCCTCCATCAGGGTGGGGACGCTATGGCTGTGCTCCAGAGCAGCAGCCAACAGGTTACAGGGACTCCTTTCTCGGGCCCAGGTTCAAAGGAGCCAAACAGAAAGAAGCAGGTGACCCATTTCTGGTGGTGGGTTCAGCTCCCACTCTGAAGCCTGGAAAGCAAACCACTGTGAGTGAGGTTCCCATCAGGAACTGCAGGAGCGCAGGAACCAAACAAGTGTCCTGCCTCCTGTTTGGGGTGTCCCTACAGACCTGTTCCCTTGTTGCTCTTTCCCTGCAGAGACAGCGAGCTCCCTGAGGGCAAGGCCAAGGCCTGCATCTTTCTCCATCCTACCCTCAGTGCCCAGCACAGGCTGGGACCTTGTCAGCACTCGGTAAATGTTTATCTAATTCATTCATTCAACCAATATTTATTGAGCATCTCCTGCATTACCAGGAACTACTAGGCTCTGGGATACAAAAGTAACCCCCTCCCCCCCAAAAAATCCATCCTCACTGTGAGAGTGCCAGACAATAAACAAACAAAATGAGCAACAAAAAAAATATAGGGTCTTAGGGGAAAATGAAAGCAAGGAAGGAAGATAGGAGGTATGGGGAGGTAATGAAATTTTAGATAGAACAGGCAGCAAAGACCTCTCTGAGAAAAATGACATTTAAGTCAAGACCTGAAGGAGGGGAGGGAATGGGCCATGCAGATACCTGAGGGAAAAGTGTTCCAAGCAGGGGAACAACAAATGCAAAGGGCTCAGGGCGGGAATGTGCCTGACAAGTTTGAGGGCCAGGGAGGAGACCGCTGTGGCTGGAGGGGACTGAGCTGAGGGGGATCATAGTAGGAGCTGAGGTCCAAATGAAGGAGCAAGTAGTGGAGACTGCGTCTGGTGCCTAGGAGCGGGGGAAACAAAACAGCTGCATGGCATGGCAGCCCTCTAAACCCCGCTGGGACTCACAGGGGAGGCCCCACAGGAATGTCTATTAATAACTCACTCTCTCTGCAGCTCCATTCCAAAGGCATCACTGGGAGGACAGACAGGGGCTTTCTTGAATGTCCTCCTCCTCCTCGGTCTGGGTTTAGGGCTGAGCCAGCAGGAGCGAGCTGAGATTAAGAATTGACCTTTAGAGTTTGCGCAGTCCATCCTTCTACCTCCAGAAAGTACTCCACTCATTTGTCCTTTGAGATGCTATGATGAAGGGCGTGATGGGATGTGGCCACCTATTCCCTCTGGTCCTTCTGAGGGAAAAAAAAACTCTCAATTAGGGTCTTTAGATAGCAAATTCTCTTTCACAGTCCCTCTTTCCCACCTCCCTCCCTCCCTCTGGCTCTACCTTCAGGGGCAAAAAGAATAAGTGGCCTTGCTTCCCTTTGGGGATCTGGGGCCTGCACTGTCCCCAAAGAGTCGAAAGTCAAACCCTCTGTTACCTGAAAGATGATTTGTAGTTCTTTAGATATTTTGGCTATGAGCTTCTGTATATACTTTTCTGCATTACAGATATCTTTACCTACTCTGTGGCTTGCTTTTTCACTCTCTTAATAACAGAAACTCTTAATTTTAATGTAATCAAATGTATCCATCTTTTTTTTTTTAAGAACTTTTTATTTATTTATTTTTGGCTGCGTTGGGTCTTCGTTGCTGCACGTGGGCTTTCTCTAGTTGCAGCGAGCGGGGGCTACTCTTCGCTGCGGTGCGTGGGCTTCTCATTGCGGTGGCTTCTTTTGTTGCAGAGCACCGGCTCTAGGAGTGTGGGCTTCAGTAGTTGTGGCTCGCGGGCTCAGTAGTAGTGGCGCACGGGCTTAGCTGCTCCGCGGCATGTGGGATCTTCCCGGACCAGGGCTCGAACCCATGTCCCCTGCATTGGCAGGCGGATTCTTAACCACTGTGCCACCAGGGAAGTCCCTCATCTTTTCTTTTATGATTAGTACTTTTGTGTTTTAATTAAAAGGCCTTTCATTTCCCAAAGATAATGAAAATATTTTGCTATATTATTTTCTAGAAGTTTTATATTTTACCTTGCACATTTAGATCTATGATTTACCTAGAATTGATTTTTGTGGATGATATGAGGTAGTGGTCAAGTTTTCTTTTTGCCATATGGATAGACAGTTGTCCTAACAAAGTTTTTTTTTTTAAATCCTTTCCCAGTGACACCTTTGTTGTATATCTGTTATATCTCTACAGGATATGTCCAGATGTTTCTGGACTCTCTATGGTTTCATTGATCTATTTGCCTATCACTGGGCCAATATCACATTGCTTTAATTACTTTCTCTATATAAAAAGATAATATCTAGTAGAACAAGTCTTCCCACCTAGTTCTTCAAGAATGCTCTGGCTATTCTTGGACCTTTTCATTTCCATATAATTTAAATTAGCTTGTCAAGCCTCCCCCACTTACACACACACATACAACTGTTGGGGTTTTTTAATGGGGTCTCATTGAATCTATAAATCAGTTTGCAGAGACTTGACACCTTAAAGATACTGCATCTTTCAATTCGTGAACACAGTTTAGTACTCTATTGATTTAGGTTTTAATTTTTCTCAATAATTTTTTATAGTTTTCTATGTAAAGGCCTTGCATGTGTTTTTCTAGATTTACCCCTAGGTATTTTTTTATGACAACGTTTATATATATATATATTTTTTAAATAAATTTATTTATTTTATTTATTTATTTTTGGCTGCATTGGGTCTTTGTTGCTGTGTGCGGGGGGCTACTCTTCGTTGCGGTGAGCGGACTTCTCATTGCAGTGGCTTCTCTTGTTGCGGAGCACGGGCTCTAGGCGCACAGGCTTCAGTAGTCCTGGCTCATGGGCTGTAGAGCGCAGGCTCAGTAGTTGTGGCTCGCGAGCTTAGTTGCTCCGCGGCATGTGGGATCTTCCTAGACCAGGGATTGAACCCGTGTCCCCTGCATTGTCAGGTGGATTCTTAACCACTGCGCCACCAGGGAAGCCCCCAACGTTTATATTTTTAAAGTTTCCAACTGTTTGTTGATTATATACAGAAATACAATTGATTTTCGATATTATCCGCATGTTCAGCAACCTTTCTAAATTCATTTATCAATTCAAATGTTTATCCTTCAATTCTTTTGGATATTCTATGTACACAATCATGTTTTCTACAAATGATGACAGTGTTGTTTCTTCCTTTCCAAATCTTTAAACTTTTTGTTTCTTTTTCTTCTCTTAATGCACTGGCTAGGATTTCCAACACAATGGTAATACAGGGAATCCTTGTCTCATTTCCAATTTCAGGAGGCAAGCTTTTAAGTATGATACTTGCTGTATAATTTTTTTATAGATACCTTTTATCATAGTTAATAAATTTCTTCTAGTCATAGTTCCTTATTCCCATGTGTATCCTTACAATAAATCCCTATTAACTATGATAACTTGAGTATCTGCTCCTAACGTCCAAAAGAGCTTAATTAAAACAATAATAATTTTGACACTTTCTTCTAAATATTTATACCTCTCAATTTTCTTATTCAGTGAGGTAGAACTTCCAGAATAATATTGAGTAATAGCAATAACGGCAAGCATCCTAATCTTGTTCCTGACATTAACGAAAATGCCTCTAGAATTTCATCTGGATCCTATTTGTTAATATTTTATTTAGAACTTTTACAACTATATTCAGGATTTTTATACCTATGGTTTTTTTTTTAAATTGCCAATAATCATTTATAGCCAAGATGCTATACATTTAGGTTACACTCTTTTATTTTTATATTTATTTTTGGCTGTGTTGGGTCTTCGTTTCTGTGCGAGGGCTTTCTCTAGTTGCGGCAAGCGGGGGCCACTCTTCATCGCGGTGCGCAGGCCTCTTCACTATCGCAGCCTCTCTTGTTGCGGAGCACAGGCTCCAGACGCACAGGCTCAGTAGCTGTGGCTCACGGGCCCAGTTGCTCCGCGGCATGTGGGATCCTCCCAGACCAGGGCTCGAACCCGTGTCCCCTGCATTAGCAGGCAGACTCTCAACCACTGCGCCACCAGGGAAGCCCATATACCTATGTTTGCAGGTAAGATTGATCCATATGTTTCTTTCTCCTGCTATCACTGTCAGGTACGGTATCAGTTATCCTATTTTCATATCAAAAATTGGGAAAAGTTATCTTTTTCTATTCCCTAAAACAGTTTAAGAACTATCTGTTTATTGAAGTTTTGCTAGAACTCAGTGACACATTCTCATTACCCAAGATCACCACTGTTAATATCTTAATGCATATCCTTTCAGATCTCTCTATGTGTGTATGTGAGTACACAGGAACAGATATATAATACACCAAATAAGATCACTCTGCATGCTGTTCTGCAAACTTTTTTCAGCCAACAATCTCCACCATTTAAAAAAATTTTCATCTCATCTAATACCACATATTTATATTTTCCCAACTGACCCCAAAATGACCCTTTTAGCTGGTCTGTCCAAACCAAAACCCAATTCAGAACAAGGCACTAATTGAATCTGGTTGTTTTGAAAAGGAAAAGTTTTTTCTAACAATTGTATTTGTCTTAAAATGGAAATGGCTTCTTTGGGAAATTGTAAGTTTACCATCACTGGAGACTTTCAAGCAAAGGCTGGACCAATATGTGTCTGGGAGTCTGCACAGGGAATTCCTGCATATGGGACATTAGAGCACATGATTTTTAAGGTCTTTTCCAAACTTAAGTGATAACGATTCTATGAATGACTCTCTCCAAATCCTATTATTAAACCACTTCTGCACTGGATCTCATCCCCTCCTGCCTACTCAAGTACATCACTCCAGTAATTCTTCTCTTTCCTTGCAGGAACTGTTTTTTTAATCAATTTTTACTTCTCTCTTGGCATTTTCATCATCACCATTCAAATATGCTGTTATTTCTCCCATCTTGAAAATACCTACTGTCAATCTGATTTTCCACTCCACATACCACCCCCAATTCTTTCCTTTCCTTTTACAGCAAAACTCCCAAAAACAAACAAAAAAGTTGTCTGTGTTCACTGCCTCCAATTCCTCATCTCCCATTCTCTGTTGAACTCAGTCCTGTCAGGCTTTTGCTCATACCACTCTACTGAACTGCCCTCGTCAAGGTCACCAATGACCTCCACATTGCTAAATGCAATGGCCATTTCCAAGTCCTCATCTTACTTACATGTGCTGGTCATTTGCCTATTTGCTCTCAGAGCCATTCCCTCTTCTCCTGCTCTGCTGTGTAGAACAGACTACATTTCCCAGCTGCCCTTCCCCTCTGACTTCCTGATACATTTGGCCAATGGGAATCATTGGTTTAAGATTAAAGAGCAGGAGAAGGGGAGAAGCCAGGGTATTCCCCTTCCTTTCCCTCTGTTTGGAGTGTCATCTCTATCAGTGACTGTATGTCCTCTCTGGTTCCCACTGGATAGGCCCTCCCTCCATGGACCACGCTCCTGCTGGGCCAGCCTTCCTGCTTCTGCTGTGTGGTCCCTGATCTTGGACTTGGGCAACACCACCTTTTACTTTTACCTCCAGTAGAGGTGAAGCAGCTTCCTGCTGCTTGTTCATTCTCTCACTCATTACAATCTAGTCACATTGGCCTTCTTTCGGTTCCTCCAACATGCTAAGCTTATCCCTCCATAGGGCCTTTGTATTTTCTATTGCCATCATCTGGAATGCTTTCCCCCTGATCCTCACCTGGCTGACTCATTCTCATCCTTCAGGTCTTACATGGCTCAAATGGCTCCTCCTCAGGGTCCATCCCTGACCACCATCATTCTCTATCACATCACACTATTTTGTTTTTTTTGGCCTTGCCATGCGGCATGTGGGATCTTAGTTCCCCAACAAGGGATCGAACCCGTGCCCCCTGCATTGGATGTGCAGAGTCTTAACCACTGGACCGTCAGGGAAGTCCCACATCACACTATTTTAACTGATAATTTTCTTGTTCACTTGTTTGTCTGTCACCCCGCCCCCAGAATGTGAACTGCTTTGTTCTCCACTATGTCCCAAGCTCCTAGTGCAATATCTAGCATATAACAGATACTTAATGTATATCAGTTGATTGAATAAAAGGTGGATTAGCCTTGAGCAGGAAGAGGGCCACCTCTTCCTCTGAGACTGGAGAGAGAACAGGATGGGAGCATATGCAACAAAGTGCGCCCCTATGTTCTTGGTGCTTTGTGGAGGAAAATCATCTGTGGAGAGAGAGGCCTTGTAGGCAGAGAGGTTTGTGAAAAGTGGTGAAGGCTCTAAATTGTTCCTGAGGGAAACAGGAGACTTGCTGACCCAAAACACATAGTAGAAGGATTAACTAGCTGTGGTGAGAACCCAGCTGATACTGGAACCATAAATTCACAATGTCAAACTCCACTAATTTATAAGATATGGACACTCATCTATTTGGGTAAAGATCAGAGAAAGCAGGTTGTAAGACTGATTTTAAATTGGGAGCTTGCAGGGCAGATGTTATAATATTTAAAAAAGGTAAGATTTATCTATTTATTTTTTCAATTAAGCATGCTGTAACAGAAGTCAAGTCCAAAGTTTTAATCAAAATATTTGATAATTAGGACTCACTGGCAGTGGCTTAAAATATTTGGGCAGAAGACTGTTACCCTACAGATTTGTGTAATTTTTTTTGAAAAAAAAAAAAAAGAACTACAGGTCTGGCCTGTGTACACCTAACTCTAATCATTGTCACTGTAATGAAATGTCATTGCCTCTCACCCACTTCCCAGGCCTGTTGCCAATTCCAGACTGGTTTACCCAGAGACCTTTGAACCAAGAGCTAATGCATCCCCTTGACCTTACCACAAGTATGTAATACGAAGTTTCTTTATGGCCTTCCCCAAAAGTAATTATCAGAGTTTCTGTCAACAAGAAAAGGACAATACTCAGGCACTGGCTCTGGGGAGTCAGAACGCCACCATGAGACAAATCAGACTTGGGGCTCAGGGCCTGGGGTCAGGAGATAAATGGAAATTTCAGCCT
Organism: Eubalaena glacialis; assembly: GCF_028564815.1. Taxonomy (NCBI): domain Eukaryota; kingdom Metazoa; phylum Chordata; class Mammalia; order Artiodactyla; family Balaenidae; genus Eubalaena; species Eubalaena glacialis. The sequence goes on from NC_083736.1 coordinate 109,310,690, forward strand.
GAGTTTATATAAGAATAGGCTTAGCAAGTTTGCAAATACACCGTGAGATTATTTTCCTTGTTTGAAAGGAGGTAAGGTTTACAATAGCACCAGAAGAAATGAAGGTGTAAATTTGAACAAAATATTTGCAGCATCTGTACATGAAAAACTATAAAACGCTGGTGAGAGAAATCAAAGATCTAAATAAATGGAGAGATATGCCATGTTCATGGGTTGGAAGATGCAAGATCATTAAGATGTCAATTCTCCCCAACTTGATCTTTAGATTTTATACAATTCCAATCAAAATCCCAGCAAGAATTTTGAACATACCAACAAGCTGATTCTAAATTTTATATGAAAAGGCAAAGAACTAGAGTAACCAAAACAATTCTCAAAAAGAACAAAGAAGCATCATACTACCCAATTTTAAGATTTACTATAAAGCTATAATAGTCAAATCAAGATAGTGTGGTACTGATGCAAGGATAGGCAATAGACAGAAAAGAAAGTGCAAAACTATAGTCAACTAATTTTTTTTTTTTTTTTTGGCTGTGCCGTGTGGCTCGCAGAATCTTAGCTCCTAGACCAGGGATCAACCCGGGCCCATGGCAGTGAAAGCGCTGAGTCCTAACCACTGGAACGCCAGGGAATTCCCAGATTTTTGACAAACCTACAAAGGCAATTGGTGAAAGGAACGTCTTTTCAACAAATGGTGCTGGAACAACTGCTCATCTTTATGCAAAAAAGAAAAAAAAAGAAAGAACCTTAACACATGGATCATAGATCTAAATGTAAATATAAAACTTCTAGAAGAAAATATAGGAAAAAAAGCTGCATGATCCTGGGTCATGAAAGGCAATGCATTATTAAGACAATGAAAAGACAAACCAGAGACTGGGAGATGTTGCAAATCACATACCTGATAAAAGATTTATATCCAGACTATATAAAGAGCTCTTAACACTCAACAATATAAAAACAAACCCAGTTTAAGAATAGGCAAAAGATCTGAGCATATACTTTACCAAAGAAGATACAGAGATGGAAAATTAGCAAGTAAAAATATGCTCACAACAATGCAAAAATCAAATAATCCAATTTTTAAAATGGGCAAAGGACTTTTTTGGGACTAGACACTTCTCCAAAGATAATATACAAATAGACAACAAGTATATGAAAACTTGCTCAACATCATTAATCACTGACAAAATGCAAATCAAAACAATGAAATATCATCACTACTAGGATGGCTACTATCAAAAAACAGAAAATAGAGAATTCCCTGGCAGTCCAGTGGTTAGGACTCTGAGCTTTCACTGACAAGGGCCAGGGTTCAATCCCTGGTCTGGGAACTAAGATCCCACAGGCTGCGAGGTGCAGCCAAAAAAACAACAAAAAAAAAATCGGAAAAAAAAAGAAAACAGAAAATAGGAAGTGTTGGTGAGGATGAGGAGAAATTGGAGCCCTGTACATTACTCCTGGGAATGTAAAATGGTGCAGCCACTGTGGAAAACAGCATGGAGGTTCCTCAAAAAATTAAACAGGATTACCATATGATCCAGCAATCCCACTTCTGGGTATATATCCAAAAGAATTGAAAGCAGGGTCTCAGAGAGGTATTTGTACCCAATGTTTATAGCAGCACTATTCACAATAGCCAAGAGGTGGAAGCAACCTGAATGTCCATCAATGGATGAATGTGTAAACAAAATGTGGTCTATGCATACATTGGGATATTATTCAGCCTTAAAAAGGAAGGAAATTCTATCATATGGTACAACATGGATGAACCTTGAGGACATTATTCTATGTAAAATATAAGCCAGTCACAAAAAGACAAATACTGTATGATTCCACTCATATGCGGTCTCTAAACTAGTAAAATCCACAGAAACAGAAAGTAGAATTGTGTTTATGAGGAACTAGCTAGGGAAGGGAGAGTTGTTGTTTAATGGGTATATAGTTTCAGACTTATAAGATGAAGAAGTTCCAGAGATGTGTTTCACAACACTGTGAATATACTTAGCATCATTGAACTGTGCATTTTAAAATGGTTAAGATGGTAAATTCTTTTTTTACATGTACATGAAATATTTTTATTGCTGTTAGTTTTACAAAAACAGGGTTATATTATTCACACTTTTCTGCAGTTTGCTTTTCTTTTTTTTTTGAATTTTATTTTTTTATACAGCAGGTTCTTATTAGTCATCAATTTTATACACATCAGTGTATACATGTCAATCCCAATCGCCCAATTCATCACACCACCACCCCCACCCCCGCCGCTTTCCCCCGTTGGTGTCCATATGTTTGTTCTCTACATCCGTGTCTCAATTTCTGCTCTGCAAACTGGTTCATCTGTACCATTTTCTAGGTTCCACATATATGCGTTAATATACGATATTTGTTTTTCTCTTTCTGACTTACTTCACTCTGTATGACAGTCTCTAGATGCATCCACGTCTCTACAAATGACCCAGTTTCGTTCCTTTTTATGGCTGAGTAATATTCCATTGTATACATGGGCCACATCTTCTTTATCCATTCGTCTGTTGATGGGCATTTAGGTTGCTTCCATGACCTGGCTATTGTAAATAGCGCAGCAATGAACATTGGGATTCATGTGTCTTTTTGAATTATGGTTTTCTGTGGGTATATGCCCAGTAGTGGGATTGATGGGTCATATAGTAATTCTATTTTTAGTTTTTTAAGGAACCTCCATACTGTTCTCCATAGTGGCTGTATCAATTTACATTCCCACCAAGAGTGCAAGAAGGTTCCCTTTTCTCCACACCCTCTCCAGCATTTGTTGTTTGTAGATTTTCTGATGATGCCCATTCAAACAGGTGTGAGGTGATACCTCATTGTAGTTTTGATTTGCATTTCTCTAATAATTAGTGATGTTGAGCAGCTTTTCATGTGCTTCTTGGCCATCTGTATGTCCTTTTTGGAGAAATGTCTATTTAGGTCTTCTGCCCATTTTTGGATTGGGTTGTTTGTTTTTTTAATGTTGAGCTGCATGAGCTGTTTATATATTTTGGAGATTAATCCTTTATCCGTTGATTCATTTGCAAATATTTCTTCCCATTCTGAGGGTTGTCTTTTCATCTTGTTTATGGTTTCCCTTGCTGTGCAAAAGCTTTGAAGTTTCATTAGGTCTCATTTGTTTATTTTTGTTTTTATTTCCGTTACTCTAGGAGATGGATCAAAAAAGATCTTGCTGTGATTTATGTCAAAGAGTGTTCTTCCTATGTTTTCCTCTAAGAGTTTTATAGTGCCCAGTCTTACATTTAGGTCTCTAATCCATTTTGAGTTTATTTTTGGGTATGGTATTAGGGAGTGTTCTGATTTCATTCTTTTACATGTAGCTGTCCAGATTTCCCAGCACCACTTATTGAAGAGACTGTCTTTTCTCCATTGTATATCCTTGCCTCCTTTGTCATAGATTAGTTGACCATAGGTGCGTGGGTTTATCTCTGGGCTTTCTATCTTGTTCCATTGATCTATGTTTCTGTTTTTGTGCCAGTACCATATTGTCTTGATTAATGTAGCTTTGTAGTATAGTCTGAAGTCAGGGAGTTTGATTCATCCAGCTCCATTTTTTTCTCTCAAGACTGCTTTGTCTATTCGGGGTCTTTTGTGTCTCCATACAAATTTTAAGATTTTTTGTTCTAGTTCTGTAAAAAATGCCATTGGTAATTTGATAGGAATTGCATTGAATCTGTAGATTGCTTTGGGTAGTATAGTCATTTTCACAATATTGATTCTTCCAATCCAAGAACATGGTATATCTCTCCATCTGTTAGTATCATCTTTAATTTCTTTCAGCAGTGTCTTATAGTTTTCTGCATAGAGGTCTTTTGTCTCCTGAGGTAGGTTTATTCCTAGGTATTTTATTCTTTTTGTTGCAATGGTAAATGGGAGTGTTTCCTTAATTTCTCTTTCAGATTTTTCATCATTAGTGTATAGGAATGGAAGAGATTTCTGTGCATTAATTTTGTATCCTGCAACTTTACTAAATTCATTGATTAGCTCTAGTAGGTTTCTGGTGGCATCTTTAGAATTCTCTATGTATAGTATGTCATCTGCAAACAGTGACAGTTTTACTTCTTCTTTTCCGATTTGTATTCCTTTTATTTCTTTTTCTTCTCTGATTGCCATGGCTAGGACTTCCAAAACTATGTTGAATAATAGTGGTGAGAGTGGACATCCTTGTCTCGTTCCTGATCTTCGAGGAAATGCTTTCAGTTTTTCACCATTGAGAATGATGTTTGTTGTGGGTTTGTCATATATGGCCTTTATGATGTTGAGGTAGGTTCCCTCTAGGCCCACTTTCTGGAGAGTTTTTGTCATAAATGGGTGTTGAATTTTGTCAAAAGCTTTTTCTGCATCTATTGAGATGATCACACGGTTTTTATTCTTCAATTTGTTAATATGGTGTATCACATTGATTGTTTTGCGTATATTGAAGAATCCTTGCATCCCTGGGATAAATCACACTTGATCGTGGTGTATGATCCTTTTAATGTTTTGTTGGATTCTGTTTGCTAGTATTTTGTTGAGGATTTTTGCATCTATATTCATCAGTGTTATTGGTCTGTAATTTTCTTTTTTTGTAGTATCTTTGTCTGGTTTTGGTATCAGGGTGATGGTGGCCTCATAGAAGGAGTTTGGGAGTGTTCCTTCCTCTGCAATATTTTGGAAGAGTTTGAGAAGGATGGGTGTTAGCTCTTCTCTAAATGTTTGATAGAATACACCTGTGAAGCCATCTGGTCCTGGACTTTTGTTTGTTGGGAGATTTTTAATCACAGTTTCAATTTCATTACTTGTGATTGGTCTGTTCATATTTTCTATTTCTTCCTGGTTCCGTCTTGGAAGGTCTTCCTTTCTAAGAATTTGTCCATTTCTTCCAGGTGGTCCATTTTATTGGCATATGGTTGCTTGTAGTAGTCTCTTAGGATGCTTTGTATTTCTGCAGTGTCTGTTGTAACTTCTCCTTTTTCATTTCTAATTTTATTGATTTGAGTCCTCTCCCTCTTTTTCTTGATGAGTCTGGCTAATGGTTTATCAATTTTGTTTATCTTCTCAAAGAACCAGCTTTTAGTTTTATTGATCTTTGCTATTGTTTTCTTTGTTTCTATTCCATTTATTTCTGCTCTGATCTTTATGATTTCTTTCCTTCTACTAACTTTGGGTTTTGTTTGTTCTTCTTTCTCTAGTTCCTTTAGGTGTAAGGTTAGATTCTTTGAGATTTTTCTTGTTTCTTGAGGTAGGCTCGTATTGCTATAAACTTCCCTCTTAGCACTGCTTTTGCTGCATCCCAGAGGTTTTGGATCGTCATGTTTTCATTGTCATTTGTCTCTAGGTATTTTTTGATTTCCTCTTTGATTTCTTCAGTGATCTCTTGGTTATTTACTAACATATTGTTTAGTCTCCATGTATTTGTGTTTTTTACGTTTTTTTCCCTGTAATTCATTTCTAATCTCATAGCATTGTGGTCAGAAAAGATGCTTTATATGATTTCAATTTTCTTAAACTTACTGAGGCTTGATTTGTGACCCAAGATGTGATCTATCCTGGAGAATGTTCCATGCGCACTTGAGAAGAAAGTGTAATCTGCTGTTTTTGGATGGAATGTCCTATAAATATCAATTAAATCTATCTGGTCTATTGTGTCATTTAAAGCTTCTGTTTCCTTATTAATTTTCTGTTTGGATGATCTGTCCATTGTTGTGAGTGAGGTGTTAAGTTCCCCCACTATTATTGTGTTACTGTCGATTTCCTCTTTTAGAGCTGTTAGCAGTTGCCTTATGTATTGAGGTGCTCCTATGTTGGGTGCATATATATTTATAATTGTTATATCTTCTTCTTGGATTGATCCACTGATCATTATGTAGTGTCCTTCCTTGTCTCTCGTAACATTCTTTATTTTAAAGTCTATTTTATCTGATATGAGTATAGCTACTCCAGCTTTCTTTTGATTTCCATTTGCATGGAATATCTTTTTCCATCCCCTCACTCTCAGTCTGTATGTGTCCCTAGGTCTGAAGTGGGGCTCTTGTAGACAGCATATATATGGGTCTTGTCCTTGTATCCTTTCTGCAAGCCTGTGTCTTTTGGTTGGAGCATTTAATCTATTCACGTTTAAGGTAATTATCAATATGTATGTTCCTATGACCATTTTCTTAATTGTTTTGGGTTTGTTTTTGTAGGTCCTTTTCTTCTCTTGTGTTTCCCACTTAGAGAAGTTCCTTTAGCGTTTGTTGTAGAGCTGGTTTGGTGGTGCTGAATTCTCTTAGCTCTTGCTTGTCTGTAAAGCTTTTGATTTCTCCATCAAATCTGAATGAGGTCCTTGCCAGGTAGAGTAATCTTGGTTGCACGTTCTTCCCTTTCATCACTTTAAGTATATCATGCCACTCCCTTCTGGCTTGTAGAGTTTCTGCTGAGAAATCAGCTGTTAACCTTATGGGAGTTCTCTTGTATGTTATTTGTCATTTTTCCCTTGCTGCTTTCAATAATTTTTCTTTGTCTTTAATTTTTGCCAATTTGATTACTATGTGTCTCGGCGTGTTTCTCCTTGGGTTTATCCTGTATGGGACTCTCTGAGCTTCCTGGACTTGGGTGGCTATTTCCTTTCCCATGTTAGGGAAGTTTTTGACTATAATCTCTTCAAATATTTTCTCGGGTCCTTTCTCTCTCTCTTCTCCTTCTGGGACCCCTATAATGCGAATGTTGTTGCGTTTAATGTTGTCCCAGAGGTCTCTTAGGCTGTCTTCATTTCTTTTCATTCTTTTTTTCTTTATTCTGTTCCGCAGCAGTGAATTCCACCATTCTGTCTTCCAGGTCACTCATCCGTTCTTCTGCCTCAGTTATTCTGCTATTGATTCCTTCTAGTGTAGTTTTCATTTCAGTTATTGTGTTGTTCATCTCTGTTTGTTTGTTCTTTAATTCTTCTAGATCTTTGTTAAACATTTGTTGAATCTTCTCGATCTTTGCCTCCATTCTTTTTCCGAGGTCCTGGATCATCTTCACTATCATAATTCTGAATTCTTTTTCTGGAAGGTTGCCTATCTCCACTTTATTTAGTCGTTTTTCTGGGGTTTTATCTTGTTCCTTCATCTGGTACATAACCCTCTGCCTTTTCATCCTGTCTATCTTTCTGTGAATGTGGTTTTTGTTCCACAGGCTGCAGGATTGTTGTTCTTCTTGCTTCTGCTGTCTGCCCTCTGGTGGATGAGGCTATCTAAGAGGCTTGTGCAAGTTTCCTGATGGGAGGGACTGGTGATGGGTAGAGCTGGCTGTTGCTTTGGTGGGCAGAACTCAGTAAAACTTAATCCACTTGTCTGCTGATGTGTGGGGCTGAGTTCCCTCCCTGTTGGTTGTTTGGCTTGTGGCGTCCCAACACTGGAGCCTACCCGGGCTCTTTGGTGGGGCTAATGGCAGACTCTGGGAAGGCTCACTCCAAGGAGTACTTCCCAGAACTTCTGCTGCCAGTGTCCTTGTCCTCACGGTGACACACAGCCACCCCCCGCCTCTGCAGGAGACCCTCCAACACTAGCAGGTAGGTCTGGTTCAGTCTCCTATGGGGTCACTGCTCCTTCCCCTGGGTCCTGATGTGCACACTTTCTGTGTGCCTTCCAAGAGTGGAGTCTCTGTTTCCCCCAGTCCTGTCGAAGTCCTGCAATCAAATCCCGCTAACCTTCAAAGTCTGATTCTCTAGGAATTCCTCCTCCCATTGCCAGACCCCCAGGTCTGGAAGCCTGACGTGGGGCTCAGAGCCTTCACTCCAGTGGGTGGACTTCTGTGGTATAAGTGTTCTCCAGTTTGTGAGTCACCCACCCAGCAGTTATGGGATTTGATTTTATTGTGATTGCGCCCCTCCTACCATCTCATTGTGGCTTCTCCTTTGTCTTTGGATGTGGGGTATCTTTTCTGGTGAGTTCCAGTGTCTTTCTGTCGATGATTGTTCAGCAGTTAGTTGTGATTCTGGTGTTCTTGCAAGAGGGAGTGAGAGGATGTCCTTCTACTCCACCATCTTGAACCAATCTCCCACCAATTTTATGTTATGTGTTTTTCTACCATAATAAAGAAGAAAAATATGTTCAACATCATCTGACATTAGGGAAATGCAAATTAAAAGCATGAGATACCACTGAAAAACTGTCATAGATCGGAGGAGACTAAAGAAACATGAAAGTTTAAATGCAATGTGAGATCCTGGATTGGATCCTGGAACATAAAGAGGACACAGTGGAAAAACTGATGAAATCCAAATGAAGTCCGTAGCTTAACGTTATTATACCAATGTTAATTTCTTAGTTTTGACCAATGTACTATGGTTTTATATATATTAGTCTTCTAGGGCTGCTATAACAAAATACCATGGACTGGGTAACTTAAACAAGACATTTATTTGTCACAGTTCCAGAGACTAGTAAGTCCAAGATCAAGTTGCTGGCTGATTCAGTTCCTGGTGAGAGCTCTCTTCCTGGCTTGCAGATTGCTACCTTCTTGCTGTGTCCTCACATGGGAGAGAGAGAGGTGGAGAGAAAGAGAAAGACTGGGAGAGACAGAGAAAGAGAGGGAGAACTCTCTGGTCTCTTCTTGTAAGTGCACTAATCCCGTCACGAGGGTCCCACCCTCATGACCTCATCGAAATCTAATTACCTCTCAAAGGCCCATGTCCACGTACCATTACATTGGGGATTAGGGCTTCAAAATGTGAATTTGGAGGGGGACAAAATTCGGCTCATAGCATTATATAATACTGCGGTCCCCAACCTTTTTGGCACCAGGCACCAATTTTGTGGAAGACAATTTTTCCATGGATGGGGAGGGGGGATGGTTCAGGTGGTAATGCGAGCGATGGGGAGTGGCAGATGAAGTTTCAATCGATTGCCCGCAGCTCACCTCCTGCTGTTCGACCTGGGGGTTGGGGACCCCTGATATAAGATGTTAATATTAGGGGAACTGTAGTAAAGAGTATAAAGGAACTCTGTACTATTTTTGGAACTCTCTGTAAATCTAAAATTATCCAAAGATTTTTTAAAATCTAAAAGACAAATCAAGGTGGGAATTCCCTGGTGGTCCAGTGGTTTGGACTCCACGTTTCCAATGCAGGGGGCACGGGTTCTCTCATTGGGAACTAAGATCCCACATGCTGCACAGCATGGCCAAAAAAATAAATAAAAAATAGAGTTAAAGGGGCTCATGAGAGGAATTCTGATCATCAATCACAGGATCAGGCTGGGTCAAAAGGAAGAAAGAGGGGGACAGAACTGCAATACTGGGAGAAAACGGGAGGTTCAAGGTTCTATAAAGTTTAAAAACAGGTTGAGGGAATTCCCTGGTTGTCCAGTGGTTAGGACTCTGCGCTTTAACTGCTGAGGGCCTGGGTTCAATCCCTGGTAGGGGAACTAAGATCCCACAAGCCATGCGGTGCAGCCAAAAAATATAAATAAATAAATAAATAATACAAAATAAAAACAGGTAGAGTTCACCATAAGTGATGCTTTTTGTTTTCCTGGAGGAATATAAAAGATTAAAAGCTCAAGTGTAATGGACTGTGCTTTGTTAAAACTGAGTGAAGGGACTTCCCTGGTGGCGCAGTGGTTAAGAATCCGCCTGCCAATGCAGCTGACACGGGTTCGAGCCCTGGTCTGGGAGAATCCCACATGCCGTGGGGCAACTAGGCCCGTGCGCCACAACTACTGAGCCTGTGCTCTAGAGCCCGTGAGCCACAACTACTGAACCTGCATGCTACAACTACTGAGGCCCACGTGCCTAGAGCCCGTACTCTGCAACAAGAGAAGCCACCACAGTGAGAAGCCTGCGCATCACAATGAAGAGTAGCCCCTGCTCGCCATAACTAGAGAAAGCCCACACGCAGCAACAAAGACCCAATGCAGCCAAAAAACAAAAACAAAAACAAAAACTGAGTGAAAAAGAGGAGTAGTCAGGTGAAGAAGCAGAATAAAACATCAAAAGAGTAAAAAAGGGCATATTTTCCCTTAAGAAAAGGAGGTGGTCTGCAGCGGTAAGGCTCCTAAAATGGTTGACACAAGCTAGTTTTTAAAAAGCTTTTCAAGGAACTCCCTGGTGGTCCAGTGGTTAGGACTAGGCTTTCACTGCCAGGGCCCAGGTTCAGTCCCTGGTCAGGGAACTAAGATTTCACAAGCTGCCTAGCATGGCCAATAAATAAATAAATAAATAGCTTTTCAATTTCTCTTAAACAATAAAATTACACTTCCAAATGTAAACAGTTATTGCGGTGGCAACATTTTACTGTATTATCACAGTCAATAATTTGCAAAACCAAACAAAAAAATAGAATAAGACTCTCCAAAATTTCAATATGGCTCTTTATACTAACTCTAAAACACTGCGTTTGCGGCTAAAACACTACAACTAAATAGAATAGAGAGACTATGTCATGTCATGTTATTTTAATAACTATTTCAACATGAAAGCATAAAACACAATGAAGAGCACATGCTTGTTTGGTGCTAGTGACATAACAATTTGCAGTCTTAAAGATGAAATAAAATGCATAAGTTGAACCAGATGTTGAAATGGTTCTGGATTATCATCTAAAGGCAAACACTTCAGAAAATACGTAGAAAGGTAACCACGCATTTGCTACAGGGAGTCCTCTATGCAAGGGTCTTTACAATGCACTTTACTTGATGGCTCAGAATAAAAGTGTGATCTGTTCCCAATCATGTATTTTTTAAAAATCTCACAGGAGAAGCAATTCAGCATAGTTCTATAGTCAGATTTCTGGCATTATCACTTAATGGCTATGGGACCTTGGGAAACATAAACTCTCAGAACCTCAGAGTACCCATGTGTAAAATGAGAATGAAAATAGTTAAACTTATCTCATAGGATCATTGTCTTGTTTAGATTAAGATAAAACCTTATAAAGTTCTTTCTATGGCACCCAACTCAATAAGAATAGTAAGTATTCAATAAAAGTATTATTATTATTATTACTGTTACTATTTTTGATTGTTACTACCAATAAAATAATCACCCTTCACACAGAACTAGAACAAATAATCCTAAACTTTATTTGGAACCACAAAAGACCCAGAACTGCCAAAGCAATCCTGAGGAAAAAGAACGAAGTTGGAGGCACAATGCTGCCAGACTTCACGCAATACTACAAAGCTACAGTAATCAAAACAGCATGGTACTTGCACAAAAACAGACATATGGATCAATGGAACAGGATTGGGAGCCCAGAGATAAACCCACGCACATATGGTCACCTTATTTTTGATAAAGGAGGCAAGAATATACAATGCAGAAAAGACACTCTCTTCAGCAAGTGGTGCTGGGAAAGCTGGACAGCCATATGTAAATCAATGAAGTTAGAACACACCCTCATGCCATACACAAAAATAAACTCAGAATGGTTTAAAGACCTAAATATAAAACATGATACCATAAAACTCCTAGAAGAGAACATAGGCAAAACATTCAGACATAAATCATAGCAATGTTTTCTTAGGTCAGTCCCAAGGCAATAGAAATAAAAGCAAATATTAACAAATGGGATCTAATCAAACTTATAAGCTTTTGCACAGCAAAGGAAACCATCAACAAAACAAAAAGACAACCTATGGACTGGCAGAAAATATGTGCAAATGATGTGACCAAAAAGGGCTTTATTTCCAAAATATATAAACAGCTCACACAACTCAATAACAAAAATCCAAACCCAATTAAAAAATGGGCATACATTTTTTAAAATGGGCATACATTTTCTTAAAAAAAGACATACAGATGGCCAAAAAGCACATGAAAAGACGCTCAACAATTATTAGAGGAATGCAAATCAAAATTACAATGATGTATCACCTCACACCAGTCAGAATGGCTATCATCAGAAAGTCTACAAATAATAAATGCTGGAGAGGGTGTAGGAATGTAAATTGGCGCAGCCACTGTGGAAAACAGTATGGAGGTTCCTTTAAAAACTAAAAATAGAGTTACCATATGATCCAGCAATCCCATTCCTGGGCATATATCTGTAGAAAACCATGATTTGAAAAGATACACGCACCCCAATGTTCATTGCAGCGCTGTTAACAATAGCCAAGACATGGAAGCAACCTAAATGTCCATGGACAGATGAATGGATAACAAAGATGTGGTATATATATACAATGGAATATTACTGAGCCATAAAAAAGCATGAAATAATGCCATTTGCAGCAACATGGATGGACCTAGAAATTATCATACTAAGTGAAGCCAGGCAGAGAAAGGCAAATGTTATATGATATCACTTATATGTAGAATCTAAAAAATAGTACAAATGAACTTACTTACAAAACAGAAGCAGACTCAGAAACACAGAAAACAAACTTATGGGTACCAAAGGGGGGCGGGTGGGTGGATAAATTGGGAGTATGGGATTAACAGATGCACACTACTATATATAAAATAGATAAACAACAAGGTCCTACTGCATAGCACAGGGAACTATATTCAATATCGTGTAAGAAATTATAATGGAAAAGAATAGAAAAAATATAGATATATACATATGTATGTATAACCAAATCACTTTGTTGTACACCTGAAACTAACACAATATTGTAAATCAACTATACTTCAATGAAAAAAATAATAATAATCTCTCCTCAAATCTAAAAACAAAACAAAACAGGTTTAGTGGAAGTAAGAGTATGAAAGAGCAGCAATGGTAGGAGGCTGTGGTCAGAGCAGAGTATTGGCTCTCACAGGTGGTGTAGATGATATCCAAGGAGTTTATGGCTAAAGGGGGTGAAGCCATATTAACAAATTGAAGGAGAAAAACCATATGATCATCTCAATAGATGCAGAGAAAGCTTTCGACAAAATTCAACACCCATTTATGATAAAAGCCCTGCAGAAAGTAGGCATAGAGGGAACTTTCCTCAACATAATAAAGGCCATATATGACAAACCCACAGCCAACATTGTCCTCGATGGTGAAAAACTGAAACCATTTCCACTAAGATCAGGAACAAGACAAGGTTGCCCACTCTCACCACTATTATTCAACATAGTTTTGGAAGTTTTAGCCACAGCAGAGAAGAAAAAGAAATAAAAGGAATCCAAATCGGAAAAGAAGAAGTAAAGCTGTCACTGTTTGCAGATGACATGATACTATACATAGAGAATCCTAAAGATGCTACCAGAAAACTACTAGAGCTAATCAATGAATTTGGTAAAGTAGCAGGATACAAAATTAATGCACAGAAACCTCTTGCATTCCTATACACTAATGATGAAAAATCTGAAAGTGAAATTAAGAAAACACTCCCATTTACCATTGCAACAAAAAGAATAAAATATCTAGGAATAAACCTACCTAAGGAGACAAAAGACCTGTATGCAGAAAATTATAAGACACTGAGGAAAGAAATTAAAGATTATACAAATAGATGGAGAGATATACCATGTTCTTGGATTGGGAGAATCAACATTGTGAAAATGACTCTACGACCCAAAGCAATCTACAGATTCAATGCAATCCCTATCAAACTACCACTGGAATTTTTCACAGAACTAGAACAAAAAATTTCACAATTTGTATGGAAACACAAAAGACCCCGAAGAGCCAAAGCAATCTTGAGAATGAAAAATGGAGCTGGAGGAATCAGGCTCCCTGACTTCAGACTATACTACAAAGCTACAGTCATCAGGACAGTATGGTACTGGCACAAAAACAGACATATAGATCAATGGAACAGGATAGAAAGCCCAGAGATAAACCCACGTACATATGGTCACCTTATCTTTGATAAAGGAGGCAAGCATATACAGTGGAGAAAAGACAGCCTCTTCAATAAGTGGTGCTGGGAAAACTGGACAGCTACATGTAAAAGAATGAAATTAGAACACTCCCTAACACCATACCCAAAAATAAGCTCAAAATGGATTAAAGACCTAAATGTAAGGCCAGACACTATAAAACTCTTAGAGGAAAACATAGGCAGAACACTCTATGACATAAATCACAGCAAGATCCTTTTTGACCCAGCTCCTAGAGAAATGGAAATAAAAACAAAAATAAACAAATGGGACCTAATGAAACTTAAAAGCTTTTGCACAGCAAAGGAAACCATAAACAAGACGAAAAGACAACCCTCAGAATGGGAGAAAATATTTGCAAATGAAGCAACTGACAAAGGATTAATCTCCAAAATTTATAAGCAGCTCATGCAGCTCAATAACAAAAAAACAAACAACCCAATCCAAAAATGGGCAGAAGACCTAAACAGACATTTCTTCAAAGAAGATATACAGATTGCCAACAAACACATGAAAGAATGCTCAACATCATTAATCATTAGAGAAATGCAAATCAAAACTACAATGAGATATCATCTCACACCTGTCAGAATGGCCATCATCAAAAAATCTAGAAACAATAAATGCTGGAGAGGGTGTGGAGAAAAGGGAACCCTCTTGCACTGTTGGTGGGAATGTAAATTGATCCAGCCACTATGGAGAACACTATGGAGGTTCCTTAAAAAACTAAAACGAGAACTACCATATGACCCAGCAATCCCACTACTGGGCATATACCCCGAGAAAACCATAATTCAAAAAGAGTCATGTACCAAAATGTTCATTGCAGCTCTATTTACAATAGCCAGGACATGGAAGCAACCTAAGTGTCCATCATCAGATGAATGGATAAAGAAGATGTGGCACATATACACAATGGAATATTACTCAGCCATAAAAAGAAACGAAATTGAGTTATTTGTAGTGAGGTGGATGGAGTTAGAGTCTGTCATACAGAGTGAAGTAAGTCAGAAAGAGAAACACAAATACAGTATGCTAACACATATATATGGAATCTAAGGGAAAAAAAAGTCATGAAGAACCTAGTGGCAAGACAGGAATAAAGACACAGACCTACTAGAGAATGGACTTGAGGATATGGGGAGGGGGAAGGGTAAGCTGTGACAAAGTGAGAGTGGCATGGACATATATACACTACCAAACGTAAAATAGATAGCTAGTGGGAAGCAACTGCATAGCACAGGGAGATCAGCTCGGTGCTTTGTGACCACCTAGAGGGGTGGGATAGGGAGGGTGGGAGGGAGGGAGATGCAAGAGGGAAGAGATATGGGAACATATGTATATGTATAACTGATTCACTTTGTTATAAAGCAGAAACTAACACACCATTGTAAAGCAATTATACTCCAATAAAGATGTTAAAAAAAAAAGAAAAGCCATTGACAAGGCCTCCCTGCCATTACATCCCAGAATTTACAAAATTTGGCTGCTTATCAGACAGTGAGTGATTATAAAACTTGGTGAGTTGCTTTTGCCTCGATGAACCTCTCTTTAGAATGATGATGCTATTTATTGCGTGCCAGCAAGCTAGACACGGTGCTAGGCACTTTGCATTCATTATGCTCTCTAAAATAAACCCTGCAAGGTGCTATTGTACCTATTGTCTTTTTCTGATGAAGAAACTGCGGCTCAGAGAGGTGAAGTGCCTTTCTTAGAGTTAACACAACTATGAAGCAGGAGCGCTGGGATTTAACACAAATCTGACAGTGTTCAGTCCACTGTGCTTTTCTATTTCTATTTGAGGTGTACTTTTGGTTCCTCTCCACTCAAAACATTCAAAAGGTGATGCTGATGGATAAGAGGATATAAAGATAGGTTACACTCATTTTCTTTAAAATAAAACATTGTTTCTTTTTTCTTATTTAAAAAAAAATTGAAAAATAAAAATAAAAACAAGATGACACTGTAGAAAACAGTTTGGCAGTTTCTCAAAGGTTAAACGTAGAGCTACGATATGATCCAACAACTCTGCTACTACCTACACTGCACATCTAAAAGAACTGAAAGCAGGGATTTGAACAAATATTTGTACACCAATGATCACAGCAGCATGATTCACAATAGCTACAAGGTGGAAACAACCCAAGTGTCAATCAACCGATGAATAACAAAATATGGTATATACACACAGTGGGATTTACTAAGCCAAAAAAGGAATGGCATTTTGTTACATGCTATAACATGGATGAACCTTGAAAACACTACGTTTAGTGAAATAAGCCAGACATAGAAGGACAAATATTGTAGATTCCACTCACACGAGGTACCTAGAATAGGCAAATTCATAGAGACAGAAAATAGAATAGAGGTTACTAAGGGCTCTTAGCTGCTTGACAGGATGGTAGCTCCCTTGGGTTGCTTACCAAGACCCCATTTTCATTCGGATCAGAGCTATTCTACCCCCTCACTTGAATCTGGCTTTTCCTTCTGTATGTACAACATCTGATAAGGGTTGGTGTGCCTAGAGTTTTAACATTTGAGGTAAAGGAAACTTTATGCAGATTCTGGCTTGTTATGGATTTTCTCTGACAGTAGAGAGATTCAAACCCTAGCCAATACCTGCCAGTCTAAGAACAGAGACAGAGCCACTTAAAAGCATCTGGCTTGCTGTAACATTAAATGTAATTCGTGTTACTTTTTTCTATGACATCATATTTTTTTCAAAAATCTTTAAACATTTTATTAACTTTGAAGAAGGAATAAGAATAGCTCCTTTAGAAACTAGACACACTGAAGCACTGATCTATTCACAGAGCTTCTACACAGATGAAGAAGTTTACTTCAAATGGACAAAAAATAGTACAGAAGACCTATACTCAGAAAGATTGAGAAAAATCCATCTCTAGAAAGCAGGTCAGATGGACTCAAAGACCTCACCGAATGTAGGAGAATCACTGGGAAGCCACGTAAAGCCTTCTGCTGGGGCATAAAGGTAGGAACCAGTCCATGTAGTCAAGAAAACGCTCTTTTTCTTCCTGATCTCAATGCCTGTCTCCAGTCTGGGTTCACAGAAAGGTCCTGATCATTTGAACTGGTTGTCAATCAAGGTTCCCTTCATTTTCGCTTTCTTGGCTTCCAGTTCAGCCTGGAAAGGAAGAAAAGTATATGTCCTGATACATGACATGAAATTCTGATTTTCCTGCCTTATTCTAACTGCCCCAACACTATCCCCTCATGCTCATTTAGTATACAAACTAGAACCGTGTTTCTAAAATTGTGATGAAACTCTAGCAACTGCTTTCCAACCTTTCTGATGTTGTGACACACATTGAAGATAATAATATCTGTATGGTAAAATGGGGTAAACACACAGGGCTGTGGTCTATCAGTGTAGGGATCCCACAGCTCCAGGACCCCTGAAGGACTGGAGGAATCAATATCATGACATATCAGTATCCTATTTGTGGCAGAACAGGAGGAAGAACACTGTTCTAGAACAGTGCTACTTAAAGTTGTGCGGTCCATGAAGATACCACAAAAATTGAGAGTAAGCATTTAGAAACTTTTATAGCAATTTGACAGAGGAATAATAAAGTAAAATAATCTCGTAAGAAGAATTCAGGCAAATTCATTTTTATTGCATTTTATAAATTACAAATCTACTCTTGACAAATTTTAAACAAGAAGCAAGCACTGGTCCTTCACCTCAGAAAATCTGATAAGCACTGCTCTAGATCACTATGGCAAGGTAAAGCAGCTCTCAAGACCCACTACCTCTGTCACCAAAAACTGCTCTACAGTCAGTAGAATAGACTGGTATACTTTTCGATGAGGCACCAATGCTGGGATGTCTGAGTTGAAAGAAATATCATAAGTAACTTATTATCAGGAAAACAGAAACATAGGCACCATCACATACAGACGTGCGTGCTCCACAAAGAGCCCAGGAATAGTGCAGACAGTGGTGGTGGAAGCAGTGCTTTAAGAAGCAGCGACCAGCCCCAATCCTGGCGCCCCAATGTAGCCCCACTGTATGCCTCATACCCTGGGAGAGCACCCATGAGCCCCGATCTTGAACTCCTGACCTTGGACCACAAGTAGCAGATTAACTTATCATTCTCGTTAGGGCTGGCTAACAAGAACTATCATTTGGGGCCTGGATCCTGTGGTCACTATCCCAGAGTAGGGTATGTACTGACAGCCACGGCCCACGGTTAGACACCTGGCAGCCAGCCACACCATAACCCCCGACAGACTTCCGAAAGGATTCCCCTGCCTGCCGGAGGGTCTTTCAGACCGAGGAGCCCAAACAGTCCAGCCCAGCGCCTGCCACCCCCCACCCCCGCCACTCACCAGCTCCTGCAGCCGCCTCTTGCTCATGCCTTTGCGCTCCAGCTGCTTTTCAATCACCTTGGCATTCTGCGCATACGAGTCAGCAACTTCTCTCTGAGGGAAGAAAGAAGCACCCTTAGGCCAGCAGTCTCACCAAAGAGGAGCAACAGAGACCTCGGGAGAAGTTTATACTCCTCAAATTATGAAATTATTACTGAAATGGCAAGACTCTGCTCCCTTTCAACTCTTCAGCTTTTCCATAATCCGGGAGAGTCAGGTTTCAACCGAAACCACGTTTAAATAACAGATAACATCTCTCTGTAAACATCATTATACTGAAATACCATAAAGGTAATTGCTGCGTTTGCTAAGGACAGACTCCCACACCATCAGAGCTGGACTGGAAGGGACTTGAAATTGCTGAGCCCAGTAGTTTTTCAACTGAAGAGGGATGAGGAGGGATTTGCCCCCTAAGGCATCTCAAAAAACAGTATGAAACAAATGACTGATCTAGTCCAACTCCCTGCTCCTTATCTTACAGACATGTCCCTGAGATCCAGGGAAACAGGACCAGCCCGGTATCACAGCGTTCCTTAGTAGCAGAGCAAGATCTACGAGCGAAGTTTCTAGTTATTCTGTTACTCGATGCTCTGGTTTGAGAGTCCCCTCCCCCCGCCCCCATTCCAATTCCCCCGAGAGCAGAAGCACACTTACAGCCTCAATCTCCTCTTCCTCTTCATCAATAGTAGACACAGTGACAGAGCTGAACTTGCCCATGTCTTTAGTCCGTTTCGTCATCATCACCTGGAGTTGTAGGAAGAGGAATCAGTCTAGTTCACCTCAGGAGGCTCTGTGAGTCGTGTGTGTGTGAGTGTGTATGTGTGAGTGGGTGTGTGCAAGTGTACAAGCCTGGCTCCTGGGGGCAGGGGACATCCTTGGGACAGGCTGGCCTATCTAAAAGTGCCCATCTTTTAATTTGCATTATATTTTTCTAGTATTTGCCATCAAGGGTTTTTAAAAGTATATTTAAAGACTAGCCTTATTCATTCAATTTTAATTGTTCACACTGGAAAAAGAAGAAATTTCAAAGGAAGTAAATGTGGATAAAAACCATACAATTTCTAACTTTACTCATAGAGCAGATGTAGGAAAGAAAAGAGAACACATAATAGGTGTTACAATTTTGTAGCATCTGCTTATACACAAAAATGGCATTCTCTTAATAAAGAGAGCACCCATAAAGGGCAGTTTCTCATGCACCATAATCTTATTTAAAATTTTAGGGCTAAATCTGTAGCTATATTAACCCATCTGTCTCCTTCAGTGATAATTACCTTCTTAGGAGGCTCTTGTTTCTGAGTATATATGTTCGTCTTCCCAAAACCCTGGCCAAACTTGACTACTGCTCCATCCACAATGAAGGTCACAGGAGCATTCTTCGGTTGGGACTGGTAGAAGAGTGGCAGCCCGCACCTGCAAACAGCAGAGTGAATCTCAAGGAGGCCTCAGAATCCAAATCCCCAAAACGGTGCTTCACAAAGTGTGCTTAGACTCTGGGAATATTTGTGTTCGTGGCATAAACTGATTATTAGCTCTTCCCAGTGTTTCCCAAAACTACTTGATAAGAATCACTGACGGCTGGGCTTCTACGGCTGGGCATGTGGGATCTTCCCAGACCAGGGCTCGAATCCGTGTCCCCTGCATTGGCAGGCGGATTCTTAACCACTGCACCACCAGGGAAGTCCTGGTTGGTCACTTCTATTATACTTCTTCAGCTAAGTGAAGTAGACCCATACCCATAAGATATGATTAAAGTAGTCTAACAAATCTAATGTGGCTGTAAACTAAAATGCCTTCTTAGCCATTTCCCTGCTTTAATTCTAGTCTGAGTCTTCTGAGAGCCAAAATTGAACTGTAATTCATCAACAAGATTAAACTTATTATAGTTTAATATTCTCACTGTTAACAGCCTAAAGCTGGAAATCATATATATCTTTAAATAATAGTCTCTAAAGTTCTTGGGTCTGTAGTCCTATGACAGACTTTATAAATAAGTTTGTATTAAATTAAACTATGTTGGGATTTCCCTGGTGGCGCAGTGGTTAAGACTCTGCACTCCTAATGCAGGGGGCCCGGGTTCAATCCCTGATCAGGGAACTAGATCCCAGGTGCAGGCTGCAACTAAGAGTTTGCATGGCACAACTAAGGAGCCTGCCTGCCACAACTAAGACCCGGTGCAACCACTATAAATAAAAAAAAAATTACACTATGTTACATTTACCATATGACCCAACAATTCCACTCCAAGAGAAAACACATATTCCCACAAGATTTATACTAGAATGTTCATAGCAGCTTTATTTATAATAGCCAAAGCCATTAACAACTCAAATGCCCTTCAACAGGTCAATGGTTAAACAAACTGTGGTGCAATGACTACTACTCAGCGATAAAGAGGAACAAATTACTGATACACATAACAACTCAAATGAACCCCCAAAGCATCATGCTACATGAAAGAAACCAGATGGAAGAGATACATATTGTATGTAGTAGAACACATACTGTAGAATTTACATCACATTTTAGAAAAGGTAAAACCACGGTAACAGAAGGCAGATCAGTGCTGGCGAGGGGAGGGGTGAGGAAGGAGACTGATTGCAAAGGAGCACTGGAAACGTCTATGTCACAGGAGTGGTGATGTTACATGGCTCTATGTTTTTGTCAACACTCATCAAACTGTACACTTAGGAAGGGCAAATTTTATTATATATAAGTTACACCTCAGTGAAAAAATAATACTATGTTTAAAAACCCATTTTTGTGGCCAGCTGGTCGGAGATGTAACTTGGTCAGTTGCATCTCTTTAGGAAGCATATTGGTATTTGCATAATTGAAGTTTGAAGGCAGGAAAGATTATAGGGATAAAGATATAACAGAGAATTGTCTCCAAATGATCCTTTTCCTAACACATCATTGCCTCTACTTGCTTATGATCGGAGAAACCCACACTGTTAATACTTACTTTGCACATTTCTTCCTGTACTGTCGTTCAATGCCTTCAGGCCTGCACAGAAAATGGAAGTTAAAAAAAAAAAAAGATACGAACAAATCTCATAACCTACCAACCTCACTAGCTCATTTCTTCAAATGCTAAAAGGGCTTTTCAAAAGTTATCCTTTCATAGCTCAGCTGCTTATTTACACATGTATTCATTTTAAAGCATTCCTTCCTTCCACAAACACTTACTGAGCCCCTAAAATGGGGCAGGCACCTCCCTGACAGAGGAGGAGGCGCAGTAGTAGCTGTGGTCACAGCGGCAGCTGGGGTCACAGTAACAGTGACAACAATAACAAGAGTGGCGATCACTGGTATAGCTTTTATTATGTACCAGGGGCTGTTCTAAACTGTATGTGTACTAGCTCATTTGATCCTTACAACAACCCTGTGAGGTAGGCCATGTTATCATTCCCATTTTACAGTTGAGGGCGCCTAAGCACAAAGCAGTTACATAGTTCACCCAAGGTCATAGAGTTAGGAAGTAGAATACGTTGAATTCAAGCCCCGGCAGTCAAGCTCAAGAGCCCATGCAACACTGCCTTAGATAATCAACTGGGAAATAAAGATTCTTCCACCCATCCAGTTGCTTAACAGAAACCTGGGACTCATCCTTGTCTTCTCTTTCCCTCATCTCCCACAACCTACTTCGTCAGCAAATCTTGTGGATTTTACTGTATCTACAAAAAAGGTCTTGAACCTGTCTACTTGTCTCCACCCTCCTGCCACCATCTCAGCCCAGGGCACCAGTATCTCTGCCCCAGACTATTGACACAGCTTCCTGACCGGTCTCTGCACTTTCCCTTCCTGTTTCGATTTTTAAAATAGGTAACATGTGCACATGCTATATGAAAGAGTATAATGTGAAAGGTAAATATCCTCCCTACTCATCTTCCACGTGCCCAGTTCTCTTCACCAGAGGCAAATACTGTTTCCGGTTTCCTCAGTTCCTCCCAGAAAGAGTCGATGATACAACCAAAGAATCCTTCTTGGCATATAAAGAAAATATTTTTTCTCTTCCTTTTAAGACAAATGTAGCATACCTTATACTACTCTCTACCTTTTTGTTCACTTAAAAATCGTTTTTATTTTAAATTTAATTTTATTTATCTTTTTATACAGCAGGTTCTTATTAGTCATCAATTTTATACACATCAGTGTATACATGTCAATCCCAATCGCCCAATTCATCACACCACCACCCCCTGCCACTTTCCCCCCTTGGTGTCCATACGTTTGTTCTCTACTTCTGTGTCTCAATTTCTGCTCTGCAAACCGGTTCATCTGTACCATTTTCTAGGTTCCACATATATGCGTTAATATACGATATTTGTTTTTCTCTTTCTGACTTACTTCACTCTGTATGACAGTCTCTAGATGCATCCACGTCTCTACAAATGACCCAATTTCGTTCCTTTTTATGGCTGAGTAATATTCCATTGTATAAATGTACCACTACTTCTTTATCCATTCGTCTGTCGATGGGCATTTAGGTTGCTTCCATGACCTGGCTATTGTAAATAGTGCTGCAATGAACATTGGGGTGCATGTGTCTTTTTGAATTATGGTTTTCTCTGGGTATATGCCCAGTAGTGGGATTGATGGGTCATATGGTCATTCTATTTTTAGTTTTTTAAGGAACCTCCATACTATTCTCCATAGTGGCTGTATCAATTTACATTCCCACCAAGAGTGCAAGAAGGTTCCCTTTTCTCCACACCCTCTCCAGCATTTGTTGTTTGTAGATTTTCTGATGATACCCATTCTAACTGGTGTGAGGTGATACCTCATTGTAGTTTTGATTTGCATTTCTCTAACAATTAGTGATGTTGAGCAGCTTTTCATGTGCCGCTTGGCCATCTGTATGTCTTCTTTGGAAAAATGTCTATTTAGGTCTTCTGCCCATTTTGGATTGGGTTGTTTGCTTTTTTAATATTGAGCTGCATGAGCTGTTTATATATTTTGGAGATTAATCCTTTGTCCATTGATTCGTCTGCAAATATTTTCTCCCATTCTTTTTTTTTTTACCATCTTTATTGGAGTATAATTGCTTTACAATGGTGTGTTAGTTTCTGCTTTATAACAAAGTGAATCAGTTATACATATACATATGTTCCCATATCTCTTCCCTCTTGCATCTCCCTCCCTCCCACCCTCCCTATCCCACCCCTCTAGGTGGTCACAAAGCACCAAGCTGATCTCCCTGTGCTATGCGGTTGCTTCCCACTAGCTATCTATTTTACGTTTGGTAGTGTATATATGTCCATGCCACTCTCTCACTTTGTCACAGCTTACCCTTCCCCCTCCCCATATCCTCAAGTCCATTCTCTAGTAGGTCTGTGTCTTTATTCCCCGTACCACTAGGTTCTTCATGACCTTTTTTTTTTTTCCTTAGATTCCATATATATGTGTTAGCATACTGTATTTGTTTTTCTCTTTCTGACTTACTTCACTCTGTATGACAGACTCTAACTCCATCCACCTCACTACAAATAACTCAATTTCGTTTCTTTTTATGGCTTTCTTTCATGTGTTTGTTGGATATCTGTATATCTTCTTTGGAGAAATGTCTATTTAGGTCTTCTGCCCATTTTTGGATGGGGTTGTTTGTTTTTTTGTTATTGAGCTGCATGAGCTGCTTGTAAATTTTGGAGATTAATCCTTTGTCAGTTGCTTCATTTGAAAATATTTTCTCCCATTCTGAGGGTTGTCTTTTGGTCTTGTTTGTGGTTTCCTTTGCTGTGCAAAAGCTTTTACGTTTCATTAGGTCCCATTTGTTTATTTTTGTTTTTATTTCCATTTCTCTAGGAGCTGGGTCAAAAAGGATCTTGCTGTGATTTATGTCATAGAGTGTTCTGCCTATGTTTTCCTCTAAGAGTTTGATAGTGTCTGGCCTTACATTTAGGCCTTTAATCCATTTTGAGTTTATTTTTGTGTATGGTGTCAGAGAGTGTTCTAATTTCATACTTTTACATGTACCTGTCCAATTTTCCCAGCACCACTTATTGAAGAGGCTGTCTTTTCTCCACTGTATATGCTTGCCTCCTTTATCAAAGATAAGGTGACCATATGTGCGTGGGTTTATCTCTGGGCTTTCTATCCTGTTCCACTGATCTATATTTCTGTTTTTGTGCCAGTACCATACTGTCTTGATGACTGTAGCTTTGTAGTATAGTCTGAAGTCAGGGAGCCTGATTCCTCCAGCTCCATTTTTTTCTCTCAAGACTGCTTTGTCTATTCGGGGTCTTTTGTGTTTCCATACAAATTGTGAAATTTTTTGTTCTAGTTCTGTGAAAAATTCCAGTGGTAGTTTGATAGGGATTGCATTGAATCTGTAGATTGCTTTGGGTCGTAGAGTCATTTTCACAATGTTGATTCTCCCAATCCAAGAACATGGTATATCTCTCCATCTATTTGTATAATCTTTAATTTCTTTCCTCAGTGTCTTATAATTTTCTGCATACAGGTCTTTTGTCTCCTTAGGTAGGTTTATTCCTAGATATTTTATTCTTTTTGTTGCAATGGTAAATGGGAGTGTTTTCTTAATTTCACTTTCAGATTTTTCATCATTAGTGTATAGGAATGCAAGAGATTTCTGTGCATTAATTTTGTATCCTGCTACTTTACCAAATTCATTGATTAGCTCTAGTAGTTTTCTGGTAGCATCTTTAGGATTCTCTATGTATAACGTGATACACCATATTAACAAATTGAAGGAGAAAAACCATATGATCATCTCAATAGATGCAGAGAAAGCTTTCGACAAAATTCAACACCCATTTATGATAAAAGCCCTACAGAAAGTAGGCATAGAGGGAACTTTCCTCAACATAATAAAGGCTAAATATGACAAACCCACAGCCAACATCGTCCTCAATGGTGAAAAACTGAAACCATTTCCACTAAGATCAGGAACAAGACAAGGTTGCCCACTCTCACCACTATTATTCAACATAGTTTTGGAAGTGTTAGCCACAGCAATCAGAGAAGAAAAAGAAATAAAAGGAATCCAAATTGGAAAGAAGAACTAAAGCTGTCACTGTTTGCAGATGATATTTTCTCCCATGCTGAGGGTTGTCTTTTCGTCTTGTTTATGGTTTCCTTTGCTGTGCAAAAGCTTTGAAGTTTCATTAGGTCCCATATGTTTATTTTTGTTTTTATTTCCATTACTCCAGGAGATGGGTCAAAAAAGATCTTGCTGTGATTTATGTCAAAGAGTGTTCTTCCTATGTTTTCCTCTAAGAGTTTTATAGTGTCCGGTCTTACATTTAGGTCTCGAATCCATTTTGAGTTTATTTTTGTGTATGGTGTTAGGGAGTGTTCTAATTTCATACTTTTACGTGTAGCTGTCCAGTTTTCCCAGCACCACTTATTGAAGAGACTGTCTTTTCTCTATTGTATATCCTTCCCTCCTTTGTCATAGATTAGTTGACCATAGGTGCGTGGGTTTATCTCTGGGCTTTCTATCCTGTTCCATTGATCTATATGTCTGTTTTTTTTTTTTTTTTTTTAAACATCTTTATTGAAGTATAATTGCTTTACAATGGTGTGCTAGCTTCTGCTTTACAACAAAGTGAATCAGTTACACATATACATATGTTGCCATATCTCTTCCCTCTTGCATCTCCCTCCCTCCCACCCTCCCTATCCCACCCCTCTAGGTGGTCACAAAGCACCGAGCTGATCTCCCTGTGCTATGCGGCTGCTTCCCACTAGTTATCTATTTTACATTTGGTAGTGTATATATGTCCATGACACTCTCTCACCCTGTCACATCTCACCCCTCCCCCTCCCCATATCCTCAAGTCCATTCTCTAGTAGGTCTGTGTCTTTATTCCCATCTTGCCACTAGGTTCTTCATGACCTCTTTTTTTTTTTTTTTCCCCTTAGATTCCATATATATGTGTTAGCATACTGTATTTGTTTTTCTCTTTCTGACTTACTTCACTCTGTATGACAGACTCTAACTCCATCCACCTCATTACAAACACCTCCATTTCATTTCTTTTTATGGCTGAGTAATATTCCATTGTATATATGTGCCACATCTTCTTTATCCATTCATCCGATGATGGACACCTAGGTTGCTTCCATGTCCTGGCTATTGTAAACAGAGCTGCAATGAATATTTTGGTACATGACTCTTTCTGAATTATGGTTTTCTCAGGGTATATGCCCAGTAGTGGGATTGCTGGGTCATATGGTAGTTCTATTTTTAGTTTTTTAAGGAACCTCCATACTGTTCTCCATAGTGGCTGTATCAATTTACATTCCCACCAACAGTGCAAGAGGGTTCCCTTTTCTCCACACCCTCTCCAGCATTTATTGTTTCTAGATTTTTTGATGATGGCCATTCTGACTGGTGTGAGGTGATACCTCATTGTGGTTTTGATTTGCATTTCTCTAATGATTAGTGATGTTGAGCATTCTTTCATGTGTTTGTTGGCAATCTGTATATCTTCTTTGGAGAAATGTCTGTTTAGGTCTTCTGCCCATTTTTGGATTGGGTTGTTTGTTTTTTTGATATTGAGCTGCATGAGCTGCATGTAAATTTTGGAGGTTAATCCTTTGTCAGTTGCTTCATTTGCAAATATTTTCTCCCATTCTGCGGGTTGTCTTTTAGTCTTGTTTATGGTTTCCTTTGCTGTGCAAAAGCTTTTACGTTTCATTAGGTCCCATTTGTTTATTTTTGTTTTTATTTCCATTTCTCTAGGAGCTGGGTCAAAAAGGATCTTGCTGTGATTTATGTCATAGAGTGTTCTGCCTATGTTTTCCTCTAAGAGTTTGATAGTGTCTGGCCTTACATTTAGGCCTTTAATCCATTTTGAGTTTATTTTTGTGTATGGTGTCAGAGAGTGTTCTAATTTCATACTTTTACATGTACCTGTCCAATTTTCCCAGCACCACTTATTGAAGAGGCTGTCTTTTCTCTATTGTATATCCTTCCCTCCTTTGTCATAGATTAGTTGACCATAGGTGCGTGGGTTTATCTCTGGGCTTTCTATCCTGTTCCATTGATCTATATGTCTGTTTTTGTGCCAGTACCATATTGTCTTGATGACTGTAGCTTTGTAGTATAGTCTGAAGTCAGGGAGTCTGACTCCTCCAGCTCTGTTTTTTTCCCTCAAGACTGCATTGGCTATTCGGGGTCTTTTGTGTCTCCATACAAATTTTAAGATTTTTTTGTTCTAGTTCTGTAAAAAATGCCATTGGTAATTTGATAGGGATTGCATTGAATCTGTAGATTGCTTTGGGTAGTATAGTCATTTTCACAATATTGATTCTTCCAATATAAGAACATGGTATATCTCTCCATCTGTTAGTATCATATTTAATTTCTTTCAGTGTCTTATAGTTTTCTGCATAGAGGTCTTTTGTCTCCCTAGGTAGGTTTATTCCTAGGTATTTTATTCTTTTTGTTGCAATGGTAAATGGGAGTGTTTCCTTAATTTCTCATTCAGATTTTTCATCATTAGTGTATAGGAATGGAAGAGATTTCTGTGCATTAATTTTGTATCCAGCAACCTTACCAAATTCATTGATTAGCTCTAGTAGGTTTCTGGTGGCATCTTTAGGATTCTCTATGTATAGTATCATGTCATCTGCAAACAGTGACAGTTTTACTTCTTCTTTTCCAATTTGTATTCTTTTTATTTCTTTTTCTTCTCTGATTGCCGTGGCTAGGACTTCCAAAACTATGCTGAATCACAGTGGTGAGAGTGGACATCCTTGTCTCGTTCCTGATCTTCAAGGAAATGCTTTCAGTTTTTCACCATTGAGAATGATGTTTGCTGTGGGTTTGTCATATATGGCCTTTATGATGTTGAGGTAGGTTCCCTCTATGCCCACTTTCTGGGGAGTTTTTATCATAAATGGGTGTTGAATTTTGTCAAAAGCTTTTTCTGCATCTATTGAGATGATCATATGGTTTTTATTCTTCAATTTGTTAATATGGTGTATCACATTGATTGTTTTGCATATATTGAAGAATCCTTGCATCCCTGGGATACATCCCACTTGATCATGGTGTATGATCCTTTTAATGTGTTGTTGGATTCTGTTTGCTAGTATTTTGTTGAGGATTTTTGCATCTATATTCATCAGTGATATTGGTCTGTAATTTTCTTTTTTTGTAGTATCTTTGTCTGGTTTTGGTATCAGGGTGATGGTGGCCTCATAGAAGGAGTTTGGGAGTGTTCCTTCCTCTGAAATTTTTTGGAAGAGTTTGAGAAGGATGGGTGTTAGCTCTTCTCTAAATATTTGATAGAATTCACCTGTGAAGCCATCTGGTCCTGGACTTTTGTTTGTTGGAAGATTTTTAGTCACAGTTTCAATTTCATTACTTGTGATTGGTCTGTTCATATTTTCTATTTCTTCCTGGTTCCGTCTTGGAAGGTTATACCTTTCTGAGAATTTGTCCATTTCTTCCAGGTTGTCCATTTTATTGGTATAGAGTTGCTTGTAGTAGTCTCTTAGGATGCTTTGTATTTCTGCAGTGTCTGTTGTAACTTCTCCTTTTTCATTTCTAATTTTATTGATTTGAGTCCTCTCCCTCTTTTTCTAGATGAGTCTGGCTAATGGTTTATCCATTTTGTTTATCTTCTCAAAGAACCAGCTTTTAGTTTTATTGATCTTTGCTATTGTTTTCTTTGCTTCTATTTCATTTATTTCTGCTCTGATCTTTATGATTTCTTTCCTTCTGCCAACTTTGGGTTTTGTTTGTTCTTCTTTCTCTAGTTCCTTTAGGTGTAAGGTTAGATTGTTTACTTGAGATTTTTCTTGTTTCTTGAGGTAGGCTTGTATAGCTATAAACTTCCTTCTTAGAACTGCTTTTGCTGCATCTCATAGGTTTTGGATCTTCGTGTTTTCATTGTCATTTGTCTCTAGGTAGTTTATGATTTCCTCTTTGATTTCTTCAGTGATCTCTTGGTTATTTAGTAACGTATTGCTTAGCCTCCATGTGTTTGTGTTTTTTACGTTTTTTTCCCTGTAATTGACTTCTAATCTCATAGTGTTGTGGTCAGAAAAGATGCTTGATATGATTTCAAGTTTCTTAAATTTACTGAGGCTTGATTTGTGACCCAAGATGTGATCTATCCTAGAGAATGTTCCGTGCGCACTTGAGAAGAAAGTGTAATCTGCTGTTTTTGGATGGAATGTCCTATAAATACCAATTAAATCTATCTGGTCTATTGTGCCATTTAAAGCTTCTGTTTCCTTATTTATTTTCTGTTTGGATGATCTGTCCATTGTTGTAAGTGAGGTTTTAAAGTCCCCCACTATTATTGTGTTGCTTTCGATTTCCTCTTTTAGAGCTGTTAGCAGTTGTCTTATGTATTGAGGTGCTCCTATGTTGGGTGCATATATATTTATAATTGTTATATCTTCTTCTTGGATTGATCCCTTGATCATTATGTAGTGTCCTTCCTTGTCTCTTGTAACATTCTTTATTTTAAAGTCTATTTTATCTGATATGAGTATTGCTACTCCAGCTTTCTTTTGATTTCCATTTGCATGGAATATCTTTTTCCATCCCCTCACTTTCAGTCTCTATGTGTCCCTAGGTCTGAAGTGGGTCTCTTGTAGACAGCATATATATGGGTCTTGTTTTTGTATCCTTTCTGCAAGCCTGTGTCTTTTGGTTGGAGCATTTAATCCATTCACGTTTAAGGTAATTATCAATATGTATGTTCCTATGACCATTTTCTTAATTGTTTTGGGTTTGTTTTTGTAGGTCCTTTTCTTCTCTTGTGTTTCCCACTTAGAGAAGTTCCTTTAGCATTTGTTGTAAAGCTGGTTTGGTGGTGCTGAATTCTCTTAGCTCTTGCTTGTCTGTAAAACTTTTGATTTCTCCATCAAAGCTGAATGAGATCCTTGCTGGGTAGAGTAATCTTGGTTGTACGTTCTTCCCTTTCATCACTTTAAGTATATCATGCCACTCCCTTCTGGCTTGTAGAGTTTCTGCTGAGAAATCAGCTGTTAACCTTATGGGAGCTCCCTTGTATGTTATTTGTAGTTTTTCCCTTGCTGCTTTCAATAATTTTTCTTTGTCTTTATAATTTTTGCCAATTTGATTACTATGTGTCTCGGCATGTTTCTCCTTGGGTTTATCCTGTATGGGACTCTCTGAGCTTCCTGGACTTGGGTGGCTATTTCCTTTCCCATGTTAGGGAAGTTTTTGACTATAATGTCTTCAAATATCTTCTCGGGTCCTTTCTCTCTCTCTTCTCCTCCTGGGACCCCTATAATGCGAATGTTGTTGCGTTTAATGTTGTCCCAGAGGTCTCTTAGGCTGTCTTCATTTCTTTTCATTCTTTTTTTCTTTATTCTGTTCCGCAGCAGTGAATTCCACCATTCTGTCTTCCAGGTCACTTATCTGTTCTTCTGCCTCAGTTATTCTGCTGTTGATTCCTTCTAGTGTATTTTTCATTTCAATTACTGTATGTTCATCTCTGTTTGTTTTTTCTTTAATTCTTCTAGATCTTTGTTAAATATTTCTTGCATCTTCTCGATCTTTGCCTCCATTCTTTTTCCGAGGTCCTGGATCATCTTCACTATCATCTTTCTGAATTCTATTTCTGGAAGATTGCCTATGTCCACTTCATTTAGTTGTTTTTCTAGGGTTTTATCTTGTTCCTTCATCTGGTACATAGCCCTCTGCTTTTTCATCTTGTCTATCTTTCTGTCACACTTAAAAATCTTGCTCAAAAAATATATGTGATCCTTCCCCATCAATTGATAAAGAGTTGCTTCATTCTCTTTAAGGGCCGCATTCCATCCATTTGTATGGATGAAGCAAAATGTCTTTTACCTGCTGGATAAACTCGTAGAGTGTATCCACTTTAAATTCTGATAGATACAGCCAAATCACTCTCTAGAGAAGTTGAAGCAATTTATACCCCCACCACCAATGTGAGACTTCCTGTTTCCTTACAGTCTCACTGACACAGTATGTTATTAAAATGTATTATTGCCAATCTGGCATGTGAAAAATGTGATCTCATAATTTGCATTTCTTTTTTTAAACAGCGAAGTCAGGCATCTTTTCATATACTTAAGAGGCATTTGTATTTTCTCTTCTGTGAACTGTCAGTTCATATTTTTTGTGTATTGAGTTGTCTTTTTATTTTATATTATGGAGACTTGCAAACGTTAAGGGGCCTTGCAAATATTTCTTCCCCAGTTTGACATTTGTCTTTGACTTTTCCCCCCGTGGAAATTTTAGATTTCTGTGTGGTCAAATCAATCGTGTGCATGATAGTTAGGCCTTCTCCACTCTAAATTCATATCTAAAATAAAAATTCTGATCGCTTATTCTAGAACCTTCTTCCATTACCATCTCACTCTAAATCATTATCTAAATAGAGGCAAGAGTGGCTTCCCAAGACAGCTAGAATAAAATGCAAACTCCTTACCATGGCCTTCTAGGCACTGACTGAGCAGAGAATGGGGCCCAGCCTCATCTCCTACATTCCCTCCCTACCTCACTGTGCACTCTCGCACCAGCCTTCTTTTGTTCTTGGAACAAACAAGTGCTTTCCCACCTCTGAACTTTCACACACACTCTTCTCTCTGCACGGAATGCTCTTCTCACCACTTTGCCAAGCCTGTCGCATTCTCATCTTTTTTGGTCTCAGTTCAACTATCACCTAGACATAGAGGCGTTCCCTGAACACCTTTTCGAAGAGGTTTTCATGTGATTCTGTATGAGCCCTTTGTTTCATTCATATGACTTACCATAATCGTAATTACTTTATTTTTCTGTCATCCCACTAGACTGCAAGGTCCATGAGATCAGAGGTCAGTGGAGACCATGCCTGTCTCACACACTATCCCCAGAGCTAAGCATAGTATTGCAATAAATACTGACTAAATGAATTCTTATAAGAATTTAAGTTTAGTGAGGAAAATTATAACCATGGAGGTAAGTTCTTACATGGAGGAATGTATATGGTGTAATGGGAACACAGAGGTGGGAGCACCAAGTCCGTCTGAGGCAGTCATGGAAGGCTTCATGCGGGGGTGATGTTTAAGTCAACAGTCCTGATAGAAAACAGTATTTCAGGCAGAGGGAGAACTATGTGCAAAAGGCAAAACAGTACAGCATATTCACAGAATTACAAATAGTCTAATGTTCTTGGGACCTAAAAAAATCAAGGGAGTACTACTGATCTTACAGACATAAAAAAGACTCTAAGATTATACTATGAACAACTATATACCAACAAACTAGATAACCTAGATGAAAAGGACAAATTCCTAGAATGATAGAATGACACAAACTACCAAAACTCACTGGAAAAGAAATAGAAAATGTGAATAGACTATAACAAGCATAAAGAGATTGAATTAGTAATCAAAAAACTTTGCACAATGAAAAGTCCAGGACCAGTGGCTTCACTGGGGAATTCTACCAAAAGTTCAAAGAAGAATTAATACCAATGCTTCACAAACTTCAAAAGAGGAAGAAACACTTCCCAACTCATTTTATGAGGCCAGTATTACCTCAATACCAGCCAAAGATATCACAAGAACAACAAAAACAACAAACTAGAGATCAATATTGTTTAAGAATATACAGACAAAAATCCTCAAAACAAAAAATAAATACAGGGGCTTCCCTGGTGGCGCAGTGGTTAAGAATCCGCCTGCCAGTGCAGGGGACACATGTTCGAGCCCTGGTCCGGGAAGATCCCACATGCCGCAGAGCAACTAAGCCCGTGAGTCACAACTACTGAGCCCACGTGCCACAACTACTGAGCCTGCACGCCTACAGCCTGTGCTCCGCAACAAGAGAAGCCACCGCAATGAGAAGCCCGTGCACCGCAACGAAGAGTAGCCCCCACTTGACGCAACTAGAGAAAGCCCGCACGCAGCAACGAAGACCCAACGCAGCCAAAAATAAAATAAATAAATAAAATTTTTTAAAAATACAGGCAAAACTGAATCAAGCAACATATAAAGAAGGTTTACACCACATGGCCAAGTGGAATTTATCCCAGGAATGCAAGATGGGTGCAACATACAAAAAAAGATCAATCAATGCGATACACTATAATAATAGAATAAAAGAGAAAACACACATGATCATCTTAACAGATGCATAAAAAGCATCTGACAAAATTCAAAGCCCCTTCAATACACTAGAAATAGAAGGGAACTTCCTCTACCTTAAAAGGGGCATCTATGAAAAATTCACATCTACTAAGCCACATAAACTAACATCATATTTAATGGTGAAAAACTGAAACCTTTCCCTGTAAGATCAGGAAGAAGACAAGGATATCCACTCTCAACACTTCTATTCAACACTGTACTGGAAGTTCTAGCCAGGGCAATTAGGCAAGAAAAAGAAATAAAAAGCATCCAGATTGGAAGGGAAAAAGTAAAACCATCTCTATTTGCAGATGATATAATCTTATACATAGAAACCCTAAAGCATACACACACACACACACACACACACACACACACTATTAGGACTAATAAACAAGTTTAGCAAAGCTGCAGGATATAAGATCAATATTCACAAATTAATGGTAGTCTTATACACTAGAAATGAACAATCCAAAAACGAAGTTAAGAAAACAAGTCCAGTTACAATAGCATCAAAAAGAATAAAGTACTTAGGAATAAATTTAACAAAGGAAGTGCATAACTTGTGCACTGAAAACTACAAAACATCGCTGAAAGAAATTAAAGACCTAAGTAAATGGAATGACACTTCATGTTCATGGATTGAAGACTTAATATTGTTAAGATGGCAATACTTTCCAAATGAATCTACAACTTCAACACAATCCCTATCAAAATCCCAGCTGGCTTTTTTGCAGAAATTGACAAGCTGATCCTAAAATTCACATGGAATTGTAAGGAATCCAGAATAGACAAAACAGTCTTGAAGAAGAACAAAGTTGGCGGACTCGCACATAATTTCAAAACTTAATACAAAGCCACAGTAATCAAGACAGGGTGGTACTGGCATAAGGACAGACATATAGATCAATGGAACAGAACTGAGAGTCCACAATAAACCCATACATATATGGTTAATTTATTTTCAGTGGTGCCAAGACCATTCAATGGGGGAAAGAATATAGTCTTTCAATAAATAGTACCAGGATAACTGGATATCCACACACAAAAGGGTTAATTTAGATCCCTACCTCACACTATGTACAAAAATTAACTCAAAATGGGGAGTTCCCTGGTGGTCCAGTGGTTAGGACTCTGCATTTTTCCACTGCAGGGGGCCCAGGTTTGATCCCTGGTCAGGAAACTAAGATCCCACAAGCTGTGTGGCATGGCCAAAAAATAAATAAACAAAAAATTTAAAAATTAACTCAAAATGGATGAAAGACTTAAAGGTAAGAACTGGGACTTCCCTGGTGGTCCAG
Organism: Eubalaena glacialis; assembly: GCF_028564815.1. Classification (NCBI taxonomy): domain Eukaryota; kingdom Metazoa; phylum Chordata; class Mammalia; order Artiodactyla; family Balaenidae; genus Eubalaena; species Eubalaena glacialis. The sequence continues at coordinate 109,345,267 of NC_083736.1, forward strand.
TGGTTAAGACTCTGCGCTTCCAGTGCAGAGGGTGTGGGTTCGATCCCTGGTCGGGGAACTAAGATCCCACATACCAAGATGCAGCAAAAAAAAAAAAAAAAAAAAGGTAACAACCAAACCCATAAAACTGTTAGAATACATAAGTATACATCTTCAAGACCTTAGATCAGGCAATGGTTTTAAAAATATGACACCTACAGCACAAGCAATCAAAGAAAAAATAGATAAATGGGACAATTAAAATGAAAACCTTTTGTGCTTCCAGGAATGCCATCAAGAAAGTGAAAAGGCAACCCACAGAATGGGAAAAAATATTTGTAAATCATATATCTGATAAGGGACTAGTATCCATAATAAAAAATTCTTACAACAATAAAAAACACAAATACTCCATTTAAAAAATGGACAAAGAATTTTTTTTAAATTAATTTATTTTATTTATTTATTTTTGGCTGTGTTGGGTCTTTGTAGCTGTGCGTGGGCTTTCTCTAGTTGCGGCAAGTGGGGCCTACTCTTCATTGCGGTGCGCGGGCTTCTCATTGCAGTGGCTTCCCTTGTTGCGGAGCATGGGCTCTAGGCGCGCGGGCTTCAGTAGTTGTGGCACGTGGGCTCAGTAGTTGTGGCTCATGGGCTCTAGAGCACAGGCTCAGTAGTTGTGGCGCATGGGCTTAGTTGTTCTGCGGCATGTGGGATCTTCCCGGACCAGGGCTCGAACCCATGTCCCCTGCATTGGCAGGCAGGTTCTTAACCACTGTGCCACCAGGGAAGCCCAAAAATGGACAAAGAATTTGACTAGACATTTCTCCAAAGAAGATACATAAATGACCAATAAGGACGTGAAAAGCTCAACATCATTAGCCATCAGGGAAATGCAAATCAAAACCACAATGATACCATCTCATACACACTAGGATAGCTATATCAAAAAGGCAGACAATAACAATTATTGGCAAGGATGTGGAGAAACAGGAACCCTCATATACTACTGGCAAGAATGTAAAATGGTGCAACTGCTTTTGAAACCACTCTACCAGGTCCTCAAAAGGTTAAACACAGAGTTACCATATGATCCAGCAACTCATACATATCCACCCATGAGAACCAAAAGCATGTTCACACAAAAACTTGTACACAAATGTTTACAGCAGCATTAGCCATAATACTTTAAAAAGTTAGTTTAAAAAAAACAAAAACACAGGACTTCCCTACTGGCGCAGTGGTTAAGAATCTGCCTGCCAATGCAGGGGACACGGGTTCGAGCTCTGGTCCAGGAAGATCCCACATGCCGTGAAGCAACTAAGCCCATGTGTCACAACTACTGAGCCCACGAGCCTAGAGCCTATGCTCCGCAACAAGAGAAGCCACCGCAATGAGAAGCACGCACACCTCAACGAAGAGCAGCCCCCACTGGCTGCAACTAGAGAAAGCCCACGCGCAGCAACGAAGACCCAACGCAGCCAAAAAAAAAAAAAAAAAGAAAGAATGATTTATTGAGTCATTCTACACGTGGATGAGCCTTGAAAATATACTAAATGAAAGATGGCAGTCCAGTGGTTGGGACTCCATGCTTCCACTGCAGAGGGCACGGGTTCAATCCCTGGTCGGGGAACTAAGATCCCGCAAGCCGCATGGCACAGCCAAAAAAGAAAAAAAGTTCATCTTCTTGAGATATTGAGACTCTAATACAAATAAGACAAGGGTTTTAAGTGGTACAATTATAAAGAAGTGATTAATATGAGCTAGATATTTGGACTTAATGGACCTTGATTTTCTTTCTTGTCCTTAATCTCTAGGAATATGTGAGATAGGAAAGGCCAAAGACAAAATAAAACATTCTCCCTGGTTGTGGCAGCAGCATCTAAGATGGCCCCAATGATTCTCGCCCCCTGGTATTGACATAATAATGTCAATAATCCTTGTATAATGCCCTCCCACAATGAACACAGCTGACCTGTGACACCAATAAGACACTGAAGAAATGATGGTGTGTAACTTCTGAGTCTTGGTCATAAAAGACATTATAGCTTCCAACTCGCTCTCTCTTGGATTACTCATGCTGTGGGAAGCCAGCTGCCATGTCACGAGGATACTCAAGCAGCCCTATGGAAGATCCTTGTTCTAAAGAACTAATGCTTCTTCCCAACAGTTAGCACTCAGCTGCCAACCATGTGAGTGAACCACCTTGGAAGTGGAACCTCCAGCCCTAATTAAGACTTCAAATGACTGCACCCATGGTCGACCTCTTAACCACAGCCTCATGAGAGACGAGAACCATCCAGCTAAGCTGTTCTTAAATTCCTGACCCACAGAAACTATATGAGATGATCAATGTTTGCTGTTCAAAAAAACAAACAACAACAAAAAAAAACCATAGGAATACCAGGAGATGAGGATGAACAGGTAGGCTAGGGCCAGATCATAGAGAGCCTTCAGACTTGGATTTTATCCTGCTAGCCAGGATTTTTTAAATTGCACTCCACAATGATCCCTAAATGAAATCGGATAGGAGAAAGGGGAGAAGTCCTTAATGGGTTGGGCTCAACTCTTCCCCAATCAGAGAAGCTTCTTGCTTATTTATACTTCTGGTAAAAATTTCATTTGAAGAAAGGATTCATTGTTTAAAAACGTTTGAAAGGCACTGCTGTAGGTGATGAAGAGTCACTGAAAGATTTGAAGCAGGAAACTGACATAACGTGCATGTGAGATCATTCAGGCAGTAGACGATAGACTGGAGGAGAGCGGGGGGTGGGGGGAGGTAAGAGGACACTTCGATAGCCCAAGCAAGTGATGCTGGGTACCAGAATGATGGCAGTGTGGCAGGGCTGAACAGGAGGAGGCAGCCACAAGACAGACTAGAAGGTAGAATCGACAGTACATGGTGAGTGACTGGATGTGTGCAGGGGATGGTGGGGGGCAGGGATGGATGAGACAAAGACAGGACTGGCTCCCAGATTTCTGCCCCGGGCCACTGCGTGAATGGTGATGTCATCGTAGGAGGAGGAAAAAGAAGGAATTGTGTTTAGCTGACACCTTCAGAGACCTGACTGCAGTGGCTTCAACTCAAGAGTTTCTTCTCACGTAAAATAAGTGTAGAGGAAGGCGGTTCCTGGTAATGGTTGAGACTCAAGGATAGCATGGCAAAAACTCTGCAATCCTTGTGGCCTTCACTTTCCAGTCCCAGGATGGCTGCTGGTGCTCCAATTATCACGCCCGTTTTCCAAAAAGCAGGAAGGAATGAGAAGAGTAAAAAGGACTTTCCTTGGAAGCCCCACCCAACAACTTCTACTTCTGTCCATTTTACTTGGCAAAAGCTAAGTCACCTTCAGAATCTTAGGGGGTTTTTGGAGTGGGGAGAAGCTGGAATATGTACCCTATCTTTACAGACACTGGTATATAGGCAGGTAAAATAGAAGAGTGTTGGAGTGGCGCTGAGTGAACCAATCTGTGGGACTTTCCCACGTTAGAGAAATGAGTTTGGCTTTAGTCATGCTGTATCTGAGGTAGAACATCAGGTGAAGAGGTAGAATAGGTAGTTAGATATACAGTTCTGGGCACAAGAGAGACACGGAGGCAGATCTAGATTTTGTGAGTCATCAGCATATAAGCGTAACTGATGCCATGAGAGGTGGTGAGAATGGCCAAGGAGAGTATAGAGAGAGAGGGGATAAAATCAAGGTCAGAACCCTGGGGAATGCCAACATTTAAGGGGCAGGAAGAAGAATCCAGAAGACTGAGAAAGCCAAAGAAGTAGAAGGAGAATCACAAGAGTAGTTTCACAGAAGTCAAGGAAGGAGACAGCATCAAGGGAGGCATGGTCAACAAAGATCCAGATAGAAAAGCACCCACTGGATGGGCAACTGGGGAAGCAATGGATGAGGGAGGGAGGGTACCAGGGAACAACAGAGTCAAAGGAGAGGTACTTTAGAATGGAAGACTTGGAGGTGGAAAGTGACAGGCTCCAGGGCATGCATTAGGCAGACTGCCATATTTTCAGTAACTGGGGCTCCCACACTCATCTGGCTAAAGAACAGGAGGGGTAAGATCAGACTGAAATTTCACCCCTGCTAAGAAAGGAGCATGCTAAAGTGGGCCCTTGGAAAGACTGTTCATGATTAGAGCAGGAACTATGTCAACCAAGGGGGAAGTCTACCATGCCTTGTTGGTAAACTCTGAGAACTCTGTGGCCCAACAGAGTCACTTGGCCAGAGGCCACTGGCCTGTGCAATACCCGGCACTAAGGCTGGGCCCAAAGCTGGCTCACTTCCAGGATCGGGCTGACTGGATTCCAGGGTTGCCACTTCAGCCTAGGGCCTCCCAGTTTTCTGGCCTACAGGTGAGGGCATCTGCCTTATAGTGCCATAGGAGCCTGTGGCCTAGTTGTGTTGTTAGATTACTTTCTGTATTAACTACTGTATATACATTTAATACATATTATCTAGAACTGTTATATATAATTATGATACATGTAATAAATATTTTAGCAATCCTAAAGACAGTCAGTTGAGAATTTTCAAAATCAGAAACCTAAATAAAGGTTAATAGAGGGAGAAAAAGCACAAGAGAATGGATTAGCTTTAGATAGGGCATGTTATTTATAAACCTTCCTATATACCACAATGGAGGACTTCCCCAATGTTACCTGGAGGGCCTTCCTTTGTGAATTTCATATGTTTTATAATCTGTGTCCCCACTTGTATCCTGTATATAAGCAATTTTCTCTTCAACTACATAATTCTAGAAGCCCAGTTGTCACAGTGGTGCCTGATTTGGTACTGAATGTCGCCTAGCAATAGTTTCTGTTTTCATTAGCGTGGGCTGATAACAGTTTGGTTTCTTAAATAAACATAGCTAGATGTCAGGCTGTAGCTTTTTCTGGTTCAACACTAGAATATAAGCTCTGTACGGGCAAGGTTCTTTGCTTGTTTACTGGTTGTACTGGTTTGGATAGTGTCCCTTAAAAAGTTATGTCCTTCCAGGAACCTCAGAGTGTGACCTTATTTGAAAAGAGGGTCATTGCAGATATAATTAGTTAAGATGAGGTCACAGAGATGAGCAGAATGTTCCCTTAATTTAATATAACTGGCGTCCTTATAAGAAGAGAAGAAACAGAGACAGAAACACAGGGGAAAAGCCATACAATGTTGCAGACAGAGACTAGAGTGATGCATTTACAAGTCAAGAAATGTCAAGGACTGCCGGCAAACACCAGAAGCTAGGAAGGGGCAAGGAAGGCTCCTTCCCTAGAACCTTCAGAGAGAGCATGGCCCTACCGACACAGTAATCTCAGATTCCAGCCTCTAGAACTGTGAGACAATTCATTTCTGTTGTTTTAAGCCGCCTAGTTTATGGTACTTTGTTATAGCAGCCCTAACAAACTAATATACTAGTATATTCCAGACTTTTAGGACAGTACCTGGTACACAGTAGGAGCTCAGTAAATGAAATATTTGCTGAATGAATGAATGGACTTAGAGCAGGATGACCTCTCTGTGGCATTTGGCACCTGTTGATGACCACGCCCTTCCCTCACTTCTTGAAATTCTCTCCTCTTCTGTTTTCCACATCACCAGGTTCTCCTGGTTATGTTCCAATTATTTTGTCTGCTTTTCAAACATCAGTGTTTCCCAGGATTATGTCTTCAATCCTCTCTTCTTGCTCCACACACTTTCCATGTAATTGTATCCCTTCCCAGGTTTCAATTCCCCATATACACCAAGGACTCCCAAATCTAAAACAGATCTAACCATGTCACTCCTCTACTTAAAAAAAGAAGATGGCTATTGCCTAAAGATAAAGTCCAAACTTGTCTACTTTAGCATTCTACTCTGTCCTCACCCCAGGATGCATGAACCCCCTCCTGTAAAGTAACTTAGGCTCTAGCCACAAGGGACTACTTAAATTTCCCAGGCACACCATATTTGATGCTTTTAATGCTTCCAGAGTCCCTCCACCTGGAATGCTCCTCCATCTACTTGGTGAAACCCTAGTTCAAGGCCAAACACAAATGCCACCATCTTCTGGTGTCTTTCTTGACCACCATTCAGGCAAGATGATCTGCTGCTGTCTGTTTTCCCATAGGCTTCTGTTCACCACACCAGTATTTTATCACATCACAATAGGTAATCTGTCCCCTCACTGAGCCATGAGCTCTTTAATGGTAAGGACAGTGCCTTATTTATCTTTGCAGATCCAGTCCCTAGCTCAGTGCCCGGCACCTGGTGTGCTGGAGATTACAGGTTGAATGAACTCATTCTACCTGCAAAAACCCCAAATTACAGCTATCAAATGGCAACAGAATCACATCTCAGCACCACTTCAACAAAGCACAATAAAGATATGGCTGCATTAACGGAAGTTAGAGACCCACCACAAATGTCAAAGTACTGGGCCCCAAATGGATGACCTGTTCCACACTAGATGGGGTATTTATACTCCTCAGAACTAGACCCCAAGACAACCAGGAAATCCTAGACAGAGAACATCAACCTCTTACCTCCGAAGATACATAGTCTCCTCGTCTTCTGTGTTACAAAACTTGTGGGCGTGTTTGGCAGCATCAATCACACGGGACCGATCCCGGGGCCTCATGGGCAATTTCTCCAACTGACAGTCTGACGGAATGGAGAAAGATTTGGTCACGAGAGCCACTGAAAAATACCCTGAGGCAATCAGAAGCTTTCAGTGGGGCCCTTAGCACTGTAATTTTTACTATAATTATCACGCTTATTGAAGCCTATTATTGAATGTTCCAACTAAAAATGACTTGGTGTCAGGAGACCTGGATTTTAGCCCCAGCTCTGGCTAATCACTTCCTCTCTAGGGCTCTTTCTCCTTACTTGATTATATTACCTCAAAAGTCCTTCCCACACTGCAATTCAAGTTTTCTATGAGTATTACTGATCCTGGTACACTTGGCTTGTGCTATAATGCATTAGAATGAGAAGAGACGATCAAGCGTCCTGGAATGCCTATGAGGAAGGCATTGATTGGAAAAGTTGGATAAGTGCTTCGGAAAGGAGAGAGTGGGTATGCTATCATATATATGGTATGTGAATGACCCATCCCAGTTAGAGGAGTTCTAATCCAAAAACAATGAAAACATACAGGAAATAAATTAGGTACAGTTATAAAGCAGACGGAAAATTGATACAATGCAAATTAAGTACCTAAAGGATGACAGAGAAGTCAAGTGATCAGAGTGATTGGAGATTCATGGAGGAGGTGGAGAGGGGAGTTAGCATGAGGCAGTTTGCACATCAGCTCGTGACTCTTCTCAACGACCTGCCGGAGTAGACATCTACTATTCCTAGCTTAAAAGTAAGGGAATTGAGGATTAGGAAGGCTAAGAGGTTGGCCACGCATTTAATAGGAAGCAGAACAAGAATTCAGACCCATCTCTAAGTGATCAAAAGGGAAATCATTTACTCAGTAAATACGGGAGGGCCTTCTATGTACCAGACACGGTTGGAACACTGTGCTGAGGATTCAGCAAAGAACCGAGCAGACAAAGACCCTGACCTGATGAAGTTTACAGGCCAGCAGAGGAGGCAGAAATTTTCAAATTAATAATTATATAACATGATCTTGGATAATGATAAGTGCTAATACAAAAAGTTAGACAGGATATTAAGAGGATGCACAGTGATCCAGATAGTGATAAGTGCTACCCAGAAAAATCAGGCACGGTAAGAGGAGAAAGAGTGACAGGGGTGCTATTTTAGATAAGGTAGTCACAGAAGGGTTCTCCAAGGAAGTGACATTTCAGCAGAGACCTGAATGAAGTAAGGGGGCATGGAGGGGAAAGGGTTTGAGGCAGAAGAAATACCGATCCCAAAGGCCCTGCAGGCAGGAACATTTTGACATGACAGAGAAAAATCAAAAAGGCCACTGTAGCTGGAGTGCAGTGAGCAAGGGGAAGAGTGTTAGGAGATGAAATCTGAGAGGTAGCTGGAGGTCTGATCACACAGGGTCTCGTTATGGACTTTGGTCTTATTCTTGGCGTTACAGGAAAACACTGGTTTGGAACAGGACTCTGGGGACAAAGAGTGGTGAGCAAGAGACTACTGTGGCAATCCAGGTGAGGGATGGTGGTGGCTTGGAGAAATGGAGGTGGTCAAAAGTAGATTCTAGATAGATTTTCAAGGAAGCACCTGCAGAATTTGTTGATGGACTGGATGAAGAAGTCAAGAATGATTCTGAGATACTCTGTGAAGAGTGGTACCACTGACTGTGATAGGCAAGTCTGAGAGGAACAGTGGAGAGCAGAAAGTAGGAGATCATGAAGTTAATTTTGAACATGGTCTCCCTCTCTCTTTTCTATTTTTAATTTTTAAAAAATTGTATTTAAGTATAGTTGATTTACAATGTTGTGAGAACACGGTCTCTTTAAGAGGTCCATTAGCCATCCAAATGGAGACGCGGAGTAGGCAGCTGGAGTTTGAGAAGAGGTGCAGGTTAAAGAGGAACATTTGGGAGTCATCAGCATATAGACGGTATTTAAAGCTTGGGAATGGTTGAGATCGCCTAAGGAGTGAGTACAGATTGAGAACACATGAGAGGACTGAGCCGTAGGGCCGTGCAATGCCTAAAAGTCTGAGACAGAAAAAGGAGCCAGACACTGAGAAGGGGGAAAATCAAGGTAGGAGAAAAATCAGTAAAGTGTGGAGTCTTGGATGCAAATGAAGGGTTTCAAGAAGGATGGAGTGATCATCTGTCAAATGCCACTGAGAGGGGATTTAAATGAGCACTGATAATTGACCACTGGAACTGGTAACACGTTCGTTAGTAACTTTGACAAATAGGATTTGGATGGTGAGGTGAGAAGGAAAGCCTGCTTGAAGTGAGGGCAAGAAAGAATGGGAAGTGAGGATGCAGAGACAGCCCATATAGGTAATTCTTTTTAGAAGTTTTGCTATAAAAGAAGCAAAGAAATGAGGTTATAGCTGGAGGAGAATGTAGGATCAATGCGGGTAGGAGGTTATTTTCACGTAACATCAGAGCTGTTAAAATATCCTTGTATCCGGCAGAAAGGTTACAAAGTTTCTAGACGCAGAGCGGGAGGAGAGTGAGTATATTTTTTATGGGAGAGGAATTTAGTTTTGAGAGAGGTCTGGATACAGAATCACATGGTTAAACAGAAAACCGAAAAGCTGCCCTGGAGTGGGGCTGGATGGGTACGGAGGATTTTGATGGAGAAGGAAATCCTCGCATAGACTCGGCTGCCAGATCACAGCCAGAGGAAATGCGCCCTCGAGAACCCGAAGTTTCGCTCCTTGCAGACTACTCACCCAGCACCAGGACCATCTGGCCGCATAAACAGTAGTAGACGTGAAGGGGCTTCTCGCCGTCGTCATACTCCTCCCGGTCCCGGGTGTCGGAGCAGACTACGGACCGGGAAACTACTTTAGGCATAGCTCAGAGCAGCAGTAGGAAAACAAAAGGCAAAAGTAAGAGTCGCGCAGAAATGACGTCACTCACGCGTCGCGGCTCTCCCTTACCTAGGCTGGTCACGCGTCCGTAGTAGTCGTGTGAGCTTCCCGGCCGTACCATTAGGCTAAGATGCATGGGGACACCCTGAGTCTCCCAGAACCTGACCTAAGTTCTCTGGGACTGCTTTACTTGGGACACTCTTAATAATTTAAATTATTCATTTATATTTCTATACACGTATACGTATGTATATGCATATATACATATATATAACTAGATATAAGAAAGAACTATTTACACTTTATATGCATGATACAGATTTTAGGTGTGCCTCTAAATATGATTTTGATTGGCTGTATTCAGGATGAGTACCTAATGAAGCAGGGGAATGTTAAAAATTGAGATCTAATTCACATAACATAATTCACCCTTTTTTAAAAATTAATTTATTTTTTGGCTGTGTTGGGTTTTCGTTGCTACACACAGGCTTTCTTTAGCAGCTAGAGGAGCTACTCTGTTGCGGTGCGTGGGCTTCTCACTGCAGTGGCTTCTCTTTGTTGCAGAACATGGGCTCTAGGCACGAGGGCTTCAGTAGTCGTGGCACGCGAGCTCAGTAGTTGTGGCTCATGGGCTCTAGAGCGCAGGCTCAGTAGTTGTGGCGCATGGGCTTAGTTGCTCCGCGGCATGTGGGATCTTCCCGGGCCAGGGCTCGAACTCGTGTCCCCTGCATTGGCAGGTGGATTCTTAACAACTGCGCTACCAGGGAAGTCCCATAATTCACCCTTTTAAAGTGTATAATTCAGTGGGTTTTAGTACATTCACAAAGTTTTGCAACTATCACCACTACCTAATATTTTCATCATCCCCAAAAGAAATCCCATATCCCTTAGCAGTCACTCTCCCCACCTCTTTCCCAGCCACTGGCAACTACTAATCTAACTTTCTCTCTCTGGATTTGCCTCTTCTGGACATTTCATATGAATGAAATCATACAATATGTGGCTGTTGGTATCTGGCTTCTTTCACTTATGTTTTCAAGGTTCAACCATGTTGTACCATGAATCAGTAAAAAAGTAGTAATGAATCGGTAAAAAGGAACTTCATTCCTTTTTATGACTGAATAATATTCTGTTGTATGGCTATACCACATTGTGTTTATTCATTCGTCAGTTGGTGGACAATTGGGTTGTTTCCATTTTTGTGATATAAAGAGTAGTGCTACTATGGACATTGGTGTCCAGGTTTTTGTGAGAACATGTGTTTCTATGCTTTTATGTTTTGTGAGGACATATGTTCTCTTGGGTGTTGACTTAAGAGTGGAATTGCTGGGTCATATGATAACCTTATGCTTAACTTTTTGAGGAACTGCTAAGAGTGTTTTCCAAAGCAAGTTTATTATTTTACATTTTACATTTACCACCAGCAATGTATGTGGGGTTCTGATTTCTTCACATCCTCACCAATAATTATCTTTGTCTTTTTTATTACAGCCATCCTGGTGAGTGTGAAGTGGTATCTCACCGTGACTTTGATTTGCCTTTCTCTGATGGCTAATGATACTGAGCACCTTTTCACATGCTTATCTTCTTTGGAGAAATGTCTATTCCAATCCTTTGCCCATTTTTAATTGGGTTATTATTATATTGTTCAATTGTGAGAGTTCATTATATATTTTTGGATACTAGACCCTAATCATGTAAGTGATTTGCAAATAGAGGCATCTTAATGATCCCGTTTGCCACAGGTTTAGGAAACATCTTCCACCCTTCCTTCCTCAACCCAGAAACTCTCCCAGAATGCTCTCTGTGGAGGACCAGAGCCTGGGGCAATCCAGAGTAAGGACATTGAGACAGTTTACATTGGATAGCTTCAAGTGATGACACCAAAATAGTGGATTTTTAACAGAGAACTTACTGAAGGAAGCAGGAGCTGGTGACCAGAAAATTGACAAGTTAGCTGGAAGAAGTGTAGTGTTCAAGATACACAAGATGTAAACCAATGGGAATTTAAAGCAATCTGCTAGCCCTCAAATGAACATGAGTTAATAAAGTAGAAAAGAAATGTCAAGTCTTAAAGAATCATAGCGTTTGCTCCTTAGATCTTAGTCCAGTGTCATCCCTATGATTCTATGTTCTTTATAATAGTATTTATTGATCTTCTACTGTGTGTTAGGCACTGTGCTACATACTGGTTGCATAGTGATCAATTATAAATAGTCTCCCTCCCTCAAGTGGCTTAGTCAAGCGCAGGGGTGGGTAAAGGGCTAGAGAGTAAATATTTTAGGCTTTGAGAGCCAAGAGGAAAAATCAAGAATATTATGTAGGTACTTATATAACGAGAGAAAACAAATTTCCACAAATGTTTTATCAATGAAATACAAAATATAATAATAATTGAGTATAATTTTTTTCATAATACAGATCTCCTAATAAGAATGGCATTCTTTTATGGAGAGGATAATATTTCACTTAATTAGGGTTCAAAGTGAGTGTTTCCTATCATCAAATCAGTTACAATCTCAATACACTTTTTTTTTTTTTTTGGCCGCACCGCGCAGCATGTGGGATCTTAGTTCCCCGACCAGGGATGGAACCCGTGCCCTGGAAGTGCAGTGGAAGCGCAGAGTCCTAACCACTGGACCGCCAGGGAATTTTCCTGTTTTTGTTTTTGTTTTCAATATATTTTTAAAGGTTTTTAACTTGTTCCAATTGGTCAAGATTTTTAAGAACCTCACTTTTAATCTGTAATAAAAGTTTACAACTTGATTTTTTCAAGAGTTAACAAACTGCAAGCACCCGTTAATAAAGGTCTTAATAAAAAATCTGTTACAAATATTTATCCATTAATGCTTATCTGTAATAAGATTTTATGTATTTCATCTTTGAGAAAAATCTTAACACAGATGAGTACTGCCATATACTGATATCAATCCACAGGCACCTCCGGACTTCCCTGGTGGTCCAGTGGGTAAAAGACTCCATGCTCCCAATGCAGAGGGCCTGGGTTCAATCCCTGGTCGGGGAACGAGATCTCCCATGCATGCTGCAACTAAGAGCCCACATGCCAAAATTAAAAGGTACCACATGCTGCAGCGAAGATCCCACGTGCCGCAACTAAGACCCGGAGCAGCCAAAAATAAATAGACAGATAAATAAATAAATTTTTAAAAAAAGAATTGCAAAATGGTGACAATTGAGCATTAAGTCAAATGCAAGGTCCTTCTGAAAGCAGGGCCCTATGCAATTGTACAGGTTACATGCTTATGAATCCAATTCTAGTTTAAGAGAACTGGCTTCATAGGCATGTAAAAAAAAAAAATCCACAGGCATCTGAGTTTTAATTGAGCATATTCATCTCTTAGATGGCACTTATAGAATTCTATCAGATTCTTCTCTTGACATTTGCCTTTCGGTATGTTGTTACATTGCAGAATAATCACTTCCAATTGAAGTTTAGGTGGAAGCTCCTCAACTGCACAGTTAAATTGCTTTTGAAATACAGAAATTTCCTTTGCACTTGCATCAGGGTCCAAAAAACACCACTGGAACTGTAATCTGAGCTCAGAAAAGATATCCACTGAAAATTTGTGTGGGACTGCAAATCTTGATTTTTTGTTTTAACATTTGACAGCACAGGAAGCAATTAAGTAACTAGACATTACTTGTAGTTCAAAAAATGTCAGTTGTCATCGAAGTGATTTCACTGCGGTATAAATTTCACATGTAAGCAGCATTTTGCCTTGTAATTTTAGGTTAAATTTATTAAGTAACATCATTACCTCTACAGCAAAAGCTAATTCCATTCAGTGTTCAATAATAGTGGTTGAGGGTGATTCTTCTGGCTCAGAAAATTTTCAATCCCAGCCACGAGCTATAAAAATACAAAAACAAAACAAAAAAATACAAAAACAAACAAACAAAACAACAACAAAAAACCTTATAACTGCTAAGTTGTTGAACTGCTGTTGGTAGGGCAAGTCAGAATATTCAGCCTCTTTTTCTGACAAAAATTCATGAAACTGACAATGGTTTAATCCATGAGAGTGAATGAAGTTCACTGTAGACACGAATGGTTGAATAACACAAGATAGATTAAAATATTTTCCTGCGAAGTACCTGCCGTTCAATAATATCAAATAACTGTAGGATTTAAACAACTTACATTTTCGCAAGCTTTGTACATTTGTCCAGCTAAGCCTTTTTCTCCTTCATACATGTTTGAAATGCATCTTAGCAGATTCTACTTCAGGTTGTATTGAATTAGTGGTTTCTTGACTTTTTTGAAAATATTCTCATTTGCCGTCATCTACAGATTATCCATACAGGCCAATTCTTCCATCGCTTTAAACTCAGCATTGACTCTTCAAATAAATAACAACAACTGAGGAGTATTATTAAGATCTGTCAACTTATAAAGAGCCAAGGAAAACCACTTGAAATAATTTGCCCTGTTTATAAATGACTATTGATGTTGCTTCCAATGTCCTCAACTTTTTGAGCTGCTGTTCTTGGTGAAAGCCTAATAGTCTTTAAAAAGTTTATTTTCCCTGGACACATTTCTTTGGCTTCTGCAATCAAACACGATTTAATTAACTCACCATCAGTAGATGGCTTTCCTTGCTTGGCTAACAAATGAGCCACTCAGAAACTTACTTTGGCAGCAACCTCATTTTCATTTTTAATTTTTGTGAAGCATTTTGCTATGGTAAGATATTCTATTTTAAACTTTCTAATTTTTCTAACCATTGCTTTCCTGTGAACTGGGAACATTGTAATGAGCACTTAGTTTGGTAATGTCGATGTATATCGTATTCTTTTAGCCATGCTACAGCGTCATTGTGTAATAAACACAGTGTTTTGACATCTAAATTGATGACCAAGTAATCTACACTCCACTGTGCCTTAAAAGCACAACGTTCAAAATCCACTTTTATTTTCTTGTTTTGACATGCTAGGTATGCACTTGTAATAAAAAAAAAATAATAATGCCAAAACACGGTGATACAAGTGGTACCCAAAATGCTGTTGAGATATAACCGTGTCACCGTGGTTCGTAGTGTACCGACCAACAGTGGGAAGTGATGAGGGCACCACATACAGTTTCTGTCACAGCTACTCCACTCTGCTATTGCAGCACAAAAGCAGCCATAGTGAAACTTTATTTATGGACATTGAAATTTGAATTTCATATCATCTTCATGTGTCATGAAATATGATTAAATACTATTCTTCTTTTGATTTTTTTTCAACCATTTAAAAATACAGAAAAACATTCTTAGCTTGCAGGCCAGAGGAAGAATGCTGGCAGGCTGGATTTGGTTGTAGTTTGCTGGTGGATGTGGCTGGTTTGTTTGAATTCTCATGTGCAACACTGTAGCCATTTGTATTAGTTTCCTTTTGCTGCTGTAACAAACTACGGCAAACTCAGTGGCTTAAGAAAATTCAAATTTGTTATCTTAGGGTTCTGGAGATCAGAAGTCCAAAATCCATCTCACTGGTCTAAAGTCAAGGTGTCAGCCAGGCTGATTGCTCCTAGAGGCTCCAGTGGAAAAGTCATTCTCTGCCTCTTCCAGCTTCTAGAGGCTGCCAGCAACCCTTGGCTCCTTGGCTGGTGGCTGCATCACTCCAATCTCTACTTCCATCATCACAGGGCCTTCTCTCTGAATTCAGACTCCTCCTTTCCTTTTATAAGGACCTTTTATAAGGACCCGTGTGATTATTATCAGGGCCACCTGTTTAATCCTGGATAATCTCCGTATCTCAAGATTCTAAATTTAATCACATCTGCAAAGTCCCTTTTGCCATATAAGGTAACATGTTCACAGGTTTAGGACATGGAGATTAGCACATGGAGATCTTGAGGAGGGGTGCATTATTCAGCCATGCCTTTGTTTTCCTCTATTCAGCAGTTCAGCAGGTAGTGAAATCCTATGTTCATGGCCCTAATTTCCCCATTTCTCTAAGCTTCACCATTTCTCTCTCCTCTCTCCCTCCCTCTATCTCTTTCTCTCCTTGTGTTCTAGGGGCTATAAATGGACAGCATACTACTACCTTTACTGCCAAGAACACACACTGTGACAACTGTTGTCTCCTGTAAGTGATCCTCTTCTTGACTTGTCTTCCAAGATTATTGGAGTCAAGAAAAATCTTTTGATTTTATTTTCTGTTGTTCCTTGGTTGTCATTTGTACTGAATTTTATTGATAGAAGTGGGAACTATAGAAAAATAAAATTCCTTGCCTTCACTGGCTAACAGAAATACAAATTCCCAGCCTCATAAGGCAGGAAATGATATTTTATTTGGTTTCTCTCTCCAACCCCAAATAGTCGAGGAAAATCACAATCTAGTCTGCATTTTGAAAACAAGAATAAAATTCCACAATTTCCCTAGTCATATAGTCCCATATTTTTCCTCCCTTTTAGGAAAATGCTCAGATCCTTGCCTCTGAACAATTTGGAATTTTTAATCTTCCCTGCAGCTGCATTGCTCACACACTTTTCTTTAAATTGAAAAGGACCTCTAGTTTCTTGACCCCTGTTCTTGGGGGGAAGGGAGGATGCTTGCCTGTGAAGAGGGTATTTCTTCAAGACGTCAAGGTGAGAATGGGGTGGAAGGAATTCTCGGCCAGCTCTGCTATAGTCAGTATATTCCAGCCCTATAATCGCCTGTGCTGGAGAACAATCTTCTGTGTGCTGCTTGCTATGACAACCCTGCTTCTGATGGGGAATGTGAGGGCACAGCGTTCCTGCAAAGCAACTCCATTGTGCAGTCAGGGAACACTCTCCCCACATCCCAGTGCCCCGGGGCTTCCAAACTGCTTCGGTTCACGCTCTTGATTTTTCCTCACTAGGTAGTCAAAGAGCTACTCCTTAGCTATACAGCAAAGGAGTGGCAGAAAACAGGCCCGCAACAAACTCAAACACATCTCTAGCCTTCAATGAGTTTTAGACATTTATACCCAGTCCCTTATATCCAGGAGCCTCCCAGACCCTCTCCTCTTCTCCAGTACATTATATGCCGCTTCTCAGTAGGATGTTTTCAGTGCATCTCTCTTGGGCTCAAACGCCTACAAAAGCTGCCTATCAAGCCTAAATTCCTCATGCTCGCATTTGAGGGCATTTAATTAACTTCTGTCATCCTCACTTTTCCAAGCCAGGGTCTCATCAGTCTGCATTAGCCACTCTAACCTGCCTACTACCCCCAGATCCTGGTTAAGCTCCGTGCCCACGCTCGTGCTGTTGCCCTCGTAGCAACTGCTTGAGTTTCTCCCTCCTAAGCCCTGCTTTCCTCTCTTCTGAAACAACTTTGAAATAGACCCATTCCAGGAAGCTTCTTCTAACCCCACTGGACTGATGATTCCCTTGCTGCACAGCCCCCCAGCATCTGTGGATTCACGTTTCTGCTATGTATCTTGCTGCTGCTCTGGAGGGAGAATTCTAAGACGCCACCCCCTTCCTCAAGATTTCTGGTCACTTCTTCCAGCTATTCAGTCAAACCCTAATCTAGGTTCTGCTATGAGGCAATTCTGTAGATGTAATTAAGGTCCCAAATCAGATGATTTCAAGATCAGGAGATTATCTGGGATGGGCCTGACCTAATCAGATAAGGCCTTAAAGTGAACTGGGCTCTTTCTGAAGAAAGATATTCAAACTGTGAGATGAAAAAATATATATACGTTAAAAAAAAAGTGTGAGAGGGATTTGATGGGAGAGAAATTCTCTATTGCTGGCTTTGAAGATGGAGTAGGCCACATGGCAAGGTATGCAGGTAACCTCTAGGAGCTGAGACTGGTCCCCGGCTGGCAGCCACTGAGGAAATGGGGCCTTCAATCTTACACCCACAAGGAACTGAAGTTGACTAACAGCTTGTGGTAATTTGTTAAACATCAATAGAAAACTAACCCACTTGCTTTTGTAGACCTTGCTTTTGTTGATTTCATATGTGCGTATTAGTAGACTGCAAGCTCCTAGATTAGAGGAAAAGGAGGTTTTTAATTTATTTTTGTAACCCCTTCCCACCACAGCCATAATGTGATGCTATTAGGGCGATTTGCCTTAACTGATACGTTGGAGTTAATGGGAGATATAAATCCTTGGCCATGAGAGTACTTGTTGTAAAGCAGCAGCTAGAATCACTACCACTGTCAAGTGCCTCCTGCCTCCCATGTTAAAAACAATTTCCTGCACATCTGATATCTTCTGGACATCTTCACGCAAATGTCTCACTAGTCCCATGAACTCAGTAAGTCCCCAAATTTCCTCTCCCAAAACTGCCCCTCCCTCTCTATTCTGTAATTCTGGTAATGGCACCTTCAAACCCCCAATTATCTTGGAGGTTAGAACTTGAGCCATTGTTTGTTTGTTTGGCTGCACCACACCGCAGTGCACCGCGGGGCTTGTGGGATCTTAGTTCCCGGACCAGGGATCGAACCTGTGCCCCCTGCAGTGGAAGCGCAGAGCCCTAACCACTGGACCGCCAGGGAAGTCCCCAGAACTTGAGCCATAGTTGACTCCTTCCCCTCTCTTGCCCCCACATTCTATCTGTTCCCAGGTCCTCTCCATTTATCCCCTCCTCTCCATGTTTATTGTCTTTGCCTGGTTCAGTATCTCTCACCTGGAATACTTCGGGAGTCTCCTAGTTGCTGTCCTGGGACCCATCTCTGATGAGCACAGCTCTGATCATGTCGCTTTTCTGCTCAACCACCTTCCAAGGAAGCCATTAGCTTGGCATTCAAAACTCTCCATGACTTAACCCAAACCTACCTTTCTCATATTTTCAAAAATCCTTAAATGAGTATTTTGCCTACCTTCTATGTTATTTTGGGTTGACCTTTTAAAAAATATTCTTTAAAACTGTTATTGCTTTTGCAGGTCCACATACTAACTGTGACTCTTCCCTGCAACCTGCAGCTTTTTCACGTGCATCTTACCGTTACTTTACTTCAGACTCACTGCTCTTCCAATTCTCTGCAGTCGGATATTCTCATACCTTGGACTCTTCCGAACATATATTAGCTGCTTGGCTTGTTGAACTGCCAAGGGGAAATGTGGTTCCAGAGCCAAATTGTGAGTGCCCAAAGCTAAAGCCTCATTCTGCTTGCCTCCAGCTCTCATTCCCTCCCCCAGGACACACAACACCATTTCATTCTGCTTTGGGGGTGATCATTGGCCTAAATGTTAGGACCCAAATCCCGCACATTCATCCCATAGACAAGGAACCCACATTCCATAGAGAAGGGACCCTCGACCTCATAGTCGAGGTCGATTTATTCTTTGGATTTTCAGTGATTTTAAGCAGTCACACACCCTCCTCCCCAGTCTCCAGTGTCCGCAGGGGGTGTGTCCCCTAGACTTCCGGCTTTTGGACAACCGGTTTTGCCTCCGCCCACTCCCACCTCGAGATCTCGAGATTGGGACTTCCATCGTTCTTCTCCCCCCTCAGCCACTGTGCGCACTTTAATAAGTGATCTGATCTCAAAAAAAAAAAAGAAAGAAAGAAAGAAAAAAGAAAGAAAGGGAAAGAAAGAAGAAAGAAAGAAAGAGAAAAGAAAGAAAGAAAGAAAGAAAGAAAGAAAGAAAGAAAGAAAGAAAGAAAGAAAGAAAGAAAGAAAGAAAGAAAGAAAGAAAGAAAGAAAGAAAGAAAGAAAGAAAGAAAGAAAGAAAGAAAGAAAGAAAGAAAGAAAGAAAGAAAGAAAGAAAGAAAGAAAGAAAGAAAGAAAGAAAGAAAGAAAGAAAGAAAGAAAGAAAGAAAGAAAGAAAGAAAGAAAGGGAAAAGAAAAAGGAAAACAGAAAAGAGCTTCCCGGGGTTCGTCTTAGAATTGGCAAATAGAGGTGCACCCCGTTCCAC
Source organism: Eubalaena glacialis (assembly GCF_028564815.1). Lineage (NCBI taxonomy): Eukaryota > Metazoa > Chordata > Mammalia > Artiodactyla > Balaenidae > Eubalaena > Eubalaena glacialis. The sequence continues at coordinate 109,364,541 of NC_083736.1, forward strand.
CACCCGATCCTAGTGAGTTCCAGGCAATTACGTGCGGCCCGCAGCTCGCCTCTCACCGCCCCCCCACCGCCTCCCGCCCGGGTTTAATGACCTAAGCAACTTTCCGTCCCCCCCCCCCGCCCCGTCTTGGTACGGCCTGTCCGGCGATCGGCGTTCCACCCCCGCCCTTTCCTTCTAGGTTGGTTCAGCCCCTGTCTACTCAGGGGTGGTGCTCAGCCGGCGCCAGACAGACCCTCGACTTCGGAGAGGCAGTGCAGTTCCTCTGGGAGCATCCCCCTCGGTTCCACCAGCTTCCCCAGCCTCCTCGGCCGCCTTACCGCCCGCGGGGACCCGAGAGCTCGGTGTATGCCCCACCCCTGACCCCGCTAGAGACATGTCCACCCCGGCTCGGCGGCGCCTCATGAGGGACTTCAAGAGGTAACCCGCCCGGGACGCCGGGGTCCCGGGGCTGCGGCCGGGGCGCAGGGCGGGGCCGGCGGAGGGCCGGGCGGGCGGCGGGGCGGCCGGCGGCGCGAGCGGGTGCCGGATCGCGGGCCCCCTGTCTGTTTCCTTGAAGGTTGCAGGAGGATCCTCCAGCCGGAGTCAGCGGAGCTCCGTCCGAGAACAACATCATGGTTTGGAACGCGGTCATTTTTGGGTGAGTCTGCGTTCCGGGTGGTGGCGAGGGCTAGGGACGCGTGTGCCCTCCGGGACCGGCCCGGTGCGGAGGCGGGGGCAGAGGGAGAGTGCTTGGGGCTGGCTGGGCCTAGGCGCCTCCCCGGAGCCTGTGCCTCGATTAGCTCGGTTCCCGCTGCCAGGGGAACCGCTTGGGGTTCTAAGGGGGGCGGGGCGGGGAGTGGTGGCGCTTCGGCGCGGCGGCCTGCCCGGGGTTTCTGCGCCCCAGACCTCTGTTGGTAGTGGTTTTGCGACCCGGGAAGCGGTGGTTTACCAGCGGTGGAGCGAGCAGGGCTCGTAATAGCCATGTCCTCAGATAAATCGGGGAGAGGGGAGCCCCCGAAGCGGGAACTGATTGGTTTTTCTCTGTGTTGCAGGCCTGAAGGGACCCCGTTTGAGGATGGTAAGAGAGTTTCTTTACCCACCTTTCAGGAGCCTGATCATCCGGGGAAAGGGTTCCCAGTCATCCTGGAAGTGCCTCCTACTTAGGAACCCGCTTCTCCCTAGCCTCTGCCCACTAAAGGCTTGAGTGGAATCCAGTCTGTGGCAGGTTGTTCTGACTATTGTCCGCTTGACTAGAACTGCACCTTTTTTATTGCTTCTTAAAAAAAAATCTGGGTAAGGCAGTAAAAGGAGCATCATACCACTGATGTTAAGGGTCTGTGAGGTTTGGGCTGTGATCCTGCTAAATTCAGCCCCCCATCAAGATACTGAGTAAGTGTCAACCCAACCACTTGCTGATAGGCTCAGAGACCCCAGGGACCATTTGATTCAGAATTCTTCACAAGGGCGGGAACTGTGTTCAAGCAGGTGCTTAATGTGTGTTTGTTGGATGTTGAATGGATGCAAGAATCCCTTGCACACAATTGTCTGGTTTCTACAGTCTGGCATTGAGTGCCTGTCAGCCTCACTGCTTTAAGATGGTCTTTAATGGCACCTTTAATAGCCAGATTGAGCATAATGTTTCTAATTTTTAAATGAGTTTTCAGTATGTGCTTTTATCAAGACTTGATGGTCAGTAATCTCAAAGCAGTTTCACAGTTGAGAGGAGCCTTAATGTACTGTCTTGACCAGTGTCCAACCTACTTCAAGGTACTACATGTACTTGTAGGTACATGATTTTTAATGGGTTTAGGTTTGACCTTTAAAAACACACGTTAGTTGCTTTTTAAGGATTTTTTTAAAGCTTCCTATTTTGAGATAATTATAGGTTCATGTGCAGTTGTAATAAATAATATTACAGAGAGACCTTGTATACCCTTCACCTGCTCCCCCACCCCTTTGGTAACAAGTCATCTTGAATGACTATGCACAACCAGGAAATTAACATTGATACAGTTTTAGTGCACTCAATTGTGTGTGTGTATGTGTGTGTGTTTGTGTGTATGTAGTTAATTGTTTTTGAAAGCTTAATACATTTAAAAACATGATTAAAAGTATTTGAACTACTAATCGACATCTTTAATATTTTGAGGTATTTTTAAAAAGAAAAGGATCTTTCTGTTATTTTTTTCTCAATGACTTACCTTCCTTTGGTCACATAGCATTTGAGAGATATTATACACATATGCACACATATGCACATAACTCAGTTTGAAGGCGGGAACAAAAACATTTCTGCAAACTACTAAGTACAAACTTATGTTGCCAAGTCAGTTTGCTTTTTGATGCTACCAACCACAAGATGTTGTGAGGTAGGTCAATATTAACCAATTCTATGATTTGTCTCAAACACTCACATTTCCCTAGAAGACTGTAGACAGTAACCTAAATACTTGTAGTTTCCTCTCTACCTTCACCCACTGGGTAGATATCACTGCTCTTCAGTGCTGCAATAAAAAGAAATGACAGCAGGGGAGTGTGATCCTCAAGCCATACTATTGATACTTTGGTGCAGTAAGTCATTTGAACTGATCCTGATCTGTAGCAAGAGCTAGCTAAGCTTAATTTTCCTCTACTAGACTGGTGCTAGTTCTTCATACTTAAGTTTTATGTGCAGATTAGCTGTGTATCTGCTTTAGCTCCAGCAGGCTTTGTTTTCATTGGCTTCTTTTTTCCTCCTGATTTTACTCAGACTGCTTTACGCTGGGCACAGCTTTATTAATAGTACACCACTTTGCTGGGGTTGGCAACTTAAATATCTCAAGGGTGCTTCTCTCATTTTAAGTGGTATGAGTTGAAAAGGTACTTGTGGAATCCATTATCTACCTGGACCTTCCCCCTTGACATTACTGGCTCTTTTTTTGGTGATGTGCATCTCCACCCTGACATTACTGAAAGGAATTACTCAGGCTAAATGACAGTACGCTTTTCTAATTCATTCTTTTGAGCAGTCTGCTATCCATGGATGCTTTCTCAGGTGTCTAGAACACTGACCAAGGTTACAAGAAATTCTTTGACCATTTAAAAATACCTGTTATTTACAGTTAGGGAATTTACTGGAAAGGCCCAATTAGGGACAAGTGGCATAGTTGATTTTGCTGTTGCCAACGTATTATATAAATCAACAGCTCCAAAACTACTTTTGCTGCTTCCTTGTAAACCATTTGTAGTGGAGGTTTCTGGAACAGCCAGGCCCTAGTTAAAGAGATGAAATTTTAAGAAAAGGAACTCTTAAAGGTATTTTGATTTAACTTTACACACTTGAAGGTAAGAGGACTATGCTCCCAAGAGCTTACACTACCAAACAAAACACTGGGGGGAGATACTTCCTCATAAAATATCTTGGTATGTATGCTGAATACGAAGGCTAAGGAACAATGTATTCTCCATCACATCATCTGAAAATTGTTAATAGACACAGTAAGATACTAGTACTTGATTTTCATAATAGATGTATTCTTAAGAATTTGGGGTCTTTTTTTAAAAAAATGAATCAAAGTCCACTAGGGGTGTTCTTAAGGTAAATAAATCCTATGATGAAGAGTATTTGGGTATTATCTTAAAAATCAGACTTTTTTCAGTCATCAAAAAAAGCTTCTTTAAGTACATGTACTTTGCTTTCTCCTCAGGGGTCACAAACTGGTGGCTAAATGGCAGAAAACACCTACAGAGGTGCTTTCTCTGGCCAATACAATATTTTCAAACAATTGAATTTGTGACTGTCTTTAGGCAGAACATACACTCTCTACTTTACCCATATCACTCCCTATTGCCATACACCTGCCATTTAACTCATTTATATAATTTTCCTGGTCCCTATACATAGATGGATTAATTGATACTTTCCTTACAATGTTGTGACCTCCTCAGGAAGATAAAAAATCAGTACAGATTGTGTACAACAATGGTGAGGCTTAAGTTTCCAATTATTTTAAAGCCTAGCCTTCTAAATATTCAGAGGACAAGCTCTAGTCTCGATTGCGTAGTATTAATTCTCAGATTTTAAATTTCCTTAACATTTGTTTTGGATCTCAGAAATTGGATTGAGAGTTGTACTAAAGAGGTTCTCATTGTTTAAGGTGGCTAAAAGTATGAAATATCCCTTTAAATGTGTGCTTTGAGTAAGATTAAGTACGTCGTAATTTATATTCACATTGAATATAAATTTTCTTGGTTTCACTTCTCAAGATATTAAATGAGCTGTTCTTAAAGACTTGATTAACTTCTTTGGTAGCTAGGTAACCACCTTGTTGAACTTTTAGGCAAGCATTAGGCAGAAAGCTCAAGTCAAGGGTTTTGTGAGCCACCAGCATATGTACTCAACTTGCTTTCACTGTGATTGATGTAGGTCAGAAAGAAAGTACTATTTAATATTTGAATTCATTAATTGTATTTTTCTTACTGATAGTGAAGTTTGGATTTTTGGTTTTTGCCTCCTTCAGCTGGGTCTAGAGATATGAAACTGTAGAATTATTGTAACTAAAATATTTATGAAGCACTTAGTTTGTGTCACTGTGCATCTTTCCCTCATTTAAACCTCACAACAATGCTATGTAGCAGGTACTATTATTAACCCTATTTTACAGATGAGGAACTTGAGGTTTAGTCAAGTTGAGCAGTTTCCCCAAAGGTTTCATAACTAGCAAGTAGCAAAGCAAGGATTTGAACCCAGATCTGTCTGACTGCAAAGCTTCTGCTCTGCCCCACTGCACTCCACTGTTTCCACTTACGCCTGCCTTCTGTGTGACTTTACCACCTTTAGGTATCATATTTAATGATGGCTTTAATTTAAAGTACCTGGGAGCTCTGCATGCTATTAAATCTGCCCAATTTTAGAGCAGTTTTTTTAGATCAATTTCTTGATGATAAATCTCTAAGCTATAATTTAAGCGGGTATCAACACTGAGCCAAATGTGTTTATACTTGAGATACATAAGGAAGCTCAGAGTTGTGAACTAACACTTATTCCCACTTTTTCTTGCGTATTATAATATCAATAGAACTGAAAAGAAAGAACTATGCTTTCTTCCTCAAAAATAGGAAGAGTTATGACCAGGTGGTGATAAAGGTGAAGTGTGTTCTGATGGACTATAGCATGTTTATCCATTCCAAAATATTTTGCTTTTTGTCCTTAGTTATAATACATAGTAACTTCAGATCTGACTTTCAAGTTTAGGGAGTAACAATAGTTGGGGAATATAATATGTCTCCATATGTTGCATTTTTAAAATTTTATTTATTTACTTATTTATATTTGGCTGCGTTGGGTTTTTGTTGCTGCACACGGGCTTTCTAGTTGCGGCGAGCGGGGGCTACTCTTCATTGCAGTGCGCGGGCTTCTCATGGCGGTGGCTTCTCTTGTTGCAGAGCACGGGCTCTAGGCGCGTGGGCTTCAGTAGTTGTGGCACGCAGGCTGTAGAGTGCAGGCTCAGTAGTTGTGGCGCATGGGCTTAGTTGCTCCGCGGCATGTGGGATCTTCCCAGACCAGGGCTCGAACCCGTGTCCCCTGCATTGGCAGGCGGAGTCTTAACCACTGCACCACCAGGGAAGTCCGATATGTTGCATTTTAAATTATTCTGAAACTTTGGGACACATGTTCATACCAAGAACAACTTTGTTAGCAAATTGTTTCCTATGAGCTTGCTGGTAGGAAACACACTTTTTGGTATTGTTACATGTAACAACTAGCAGTAAAATGATTATAGTCTTTTTTTCTTAAGTGGAAAGGAGGAATGGAAGCTAGGAGGAAATAAATTGCTAACTTGAAGGAACCAGTAACAATTTATACTCTATCTGAAGTGTGGTCTGTTGTATTAGAATAAGTAATTTATTAAATGGACCAGAGTAATATAGTGGAACGTGCATCACCTTAGATAATAACTGATTCCTTAAGATTACTTGAAGAAATTTCAGTCAGGAAAAAACAATTGCCCAATTGTTTTCTTGAATTTATTAAACCCAATTAAAAATAACATTTTGAAGAAAATAATCTCCCCAAATCACAACATCCAACAATTCTTTTTTGGTGGGGGGCGGGGGTGCGCTCTGGGGCATGCGGGATCTTAGTTCCCCGGCCAGGGATCGAACCAGTGTCCCCTGCAGTAGAAGCGCAGAGTCCTAAACACTGGACCGCCAGGGAAGTCCCCAACAATTCTTGAATGAGATCCAGTTTGTCCATTTCTTATAAATAAGTCTATAACTTAGTATGCTTTAGGGCCTCCTGCTACCTTAGTTGACACATATTCAAGAAAAATAATTTGTTTCAATAGTAGCGTAAACAAACATCATTAGAAAGAAATTTACTGGAGACATGAATGCAATCTAATATGATTTTTAAATTATTTCTGCCATTAATTCCTACCATTAGTGTGAATAATTGAGTTGGTTTTATAGTGAAGTAGCTTGTGAGTCATACTTAAGGGTTTTAAAGAGGGACTGTGAAGTTTTTTCTGGCTTACATTCAATTATGTTTTCATTATAGAGTTGCTATTACATGAAGAGGAGCCAGTGAACACTTTTCTTATTCCCTGCTATTTTAAAAATAATTTGATTATTGATTTGTATTTCTAGCATTGGTTTTTGAACTTTGTGCTCTCATTCTTTCTAGTGCATTTAAAAATCACCATTTAAGATGACAGCTGATTAAAATTGGCCTTTATTAAGGTCTTTCAGTCTTCTCAAGGAGGAAGGCCACGTTTTGGCTCTAGTTGCTTGTCATTTTAAGGATGTCTTCAAAATGTACAGTGGCTAAAGTTATCCTGCAGGCAGTAATTTTGAGTTTAAGATGGCTGTATTTAAGTTTGGGGGAGAATAATGGAAAAACAGAAAACAAATCACCTTTGAGTGATGGTTCTTACAGTGTCCGTCCATTTTTAGGGCAATCCCTGGAGCTGTATCTCTTACCTGGTCTCTTTCCTCTCTACTCTATATCTTTGCGTTATTTCATATAATACTTAAAAAAAAAGTCATGTAGTATTAAAAACAAAGTACTACCGAACAAAGTGATAAATAGGTTTTCTCAACCCTTTCTTTTCTAATTACAGGAACCTTTAAGCTTACAATAGAATTCACTGAAGAATATCCGAATAAGCCACCTACGGTTAGATTTGTCTCTAAGATGTTTCATCCAAATGGCAAGTATCACTTTTAATACAGTATTTTAAACTACTACACTGTTTATTTGGGAGGTATTCCACACTTCCTATTTGTCTGTAGCACCTGAGTATTTGTCTAGGCATCTTGCTGTTTCCTGAAACCTGAACTTGTTCATGGTGGTCTATTGCTGTCTTGGTCTGTGGTCCTAGAACTGAAGCAGTGAAGGGACATTGCCTTTGCTTGGAATCTGAGAGCCTCCTGGTTTTGATGATTTTATCATTTACTTACTAAACAAAAATAAGGATGTTCTTGAGGTTTCCTTTTAATATAAGGCCAGATTGGGGTAGTTTTGTGTTGTGATTATTTTCACTAGCATTTAGAGCAATAGTTTTCAGCTTTGGATGCAGATCAGAATTAGCATGGGACATTTAAAAGCCATGGATGTCCCGGCCCCACTCCAGACCTACTGAATATCAGATTCTGTGGTTGAGTCCAGGTATACGGTATATTGGAATTCTAACTTACTTGGTGATTCTAACTTACTATTCTAACTTACTATTTTGCTCTTTTATTTTTTTTCTAACTTACTATTCTAACTTACTATTCTAACTTACTATTTTGCTCTTTTATTTTTTTTCCTAGTGATTCTAACTTACTATTTTGCTCTTTTATTTTTTTTTCCTAGTAATAAGCCTAGAACAAGTTGCCTTTTATTCAGGTTAATAATGTATTTTCCAGGGTATCAGATATTTTTATCTTCATACCAAAATGAAACCTTGTGAACTCTGAGCTATCTTGGTTATTTCAGATAGGAGATAAAGTTTAAAAATTTAGTGGAGTGAATTTCCCATAAGTCTATCGATGATGAGGAACCCTCTTAGAAATTGTGCGTGGTTTCCTGGATAACAGGGCAGTCTTTTCAGAATAACAAGCATTAAGTATCTTCCAGTTTTATACTGATTATGTTTGACATTCTCTGATCATCCTGTTCCACTAGTAGTGATTATGACACTTCTTTTAGGAAGGTAACTAAGAAGCAGCTTAGTAATCTTTTTTAAACCTCAAAAGCAAAGTATTCTTGACTGTATTTGTCTTGACTATGATGTTAAAACCTTAATGGTTTTGTTATGTTTAACATAACCTACTTCTATGCTCTTAGTCTATGCAGATGGTAGTATATGTCTGGACATACTTCAGAACCGTTGGAGTCCAACATATGATGTGTCTTCCATTTTAACATCCATACAGGTGAATTTTCCTTAATGTGACTATGGCCTTTGATATGTTTATATTAGCAATTGTTTTTGAAAGTCATAAGTAAAAAGTAGGTCAGTAAGACCTAACCCACCAGAAAACATATATGTTTGCCTAGCTACTAGCAGATTAATGTAACTGTAGATTATTATGCTAAGAGAGCAAATTTAGCTGCTACCTAGGACAATTCGAGTGTGTTGAAGATACATATTGGGTTGGCCAGAAAGTTCATTCAGGTTTTGCATAAGATGGTACAAAAAACCTGAACAAAGTTTTTGGCCAACCATATATATATATATATATATATATATATATATATATATATATATATTTGCATTGAGGAACTGACTTTTTACAAATTGTCTCTATAGTCTCTTTTGGATGAACCCAATCCCAATAGTCCAGCAAACAGCCAGGCTGCTCAGCTGTACCAGGAGAACAAGCGGGAGTATGAAAAACGTGTTTCTGCGATAGTAGAACAGAGCTGGCGTGACTGTTGACCCGGGTGCAGGAAAAGAAGCAGCTGGTCATAAGAAAAATATATATTGATGTGTTTGTCACCTTCCTATTCGTCAGTGTCATTACATTTACTTTATTAAAAGCAAAATAGCTGTTGTGCTGTTTCCATCTTCCCTTGCCAGGCTTTTCCTACCCCTTCTACCCTCTCCTTAAACATCAGAAAACACCCTCTATGAGATCAAATGTACTGTACCTGGGTTACGTGCAAAAAGTCACTAATGCTTAATTAATTCCTTTTCTGTTGTATCTCATTTCCAGTTTTATGGCAGTATTGTGTTACTGTACTTTACACTAAGCTTTTAAAATGAATTGTTTTACAAGTGGTGCTTATGCATAGCTTGATGACCAGAATGTTATTTTTAACAGAATGAATGATTACTGAAGTGTTTCACCCTGGCTGGTCCTTCACTTGTGTTGGATTTAGAAGTGAATTTTTGGAATATGGCCTATAGAAAACAGGGAAACAAATCCATATAAACATCCATTTTGAAAGAGCAATGGAAGCTAAAAAGGCTATGATACTAATATCTAACTAACATGAATTGTGTTTTTTACTGGTAGGAAGGAGAATGTTAAAGGGCTCAGCCAAAGGAGTGCAGCAATCATAGTAACTGACACTTCCTCTCCTTGCAAGGTGTTCAATGGACACACCCAAGCTAAGATTCAGAATACTGAAGTCTTCTGGATTTTCACTTTTTAAAGAGGTGTGGGAGCAGAGGAATGGAAACAATCATTAGTTTTTAAGCTAGGGAAGGTTGGAGATCCTTTAATCCTTTTAAAGGAGCAGTGCTACCCTAGATAAACAAATTTATAATCCTCCATTGTTTTTTTAGAGTTTTAATTAACCCAAGGAAGGGAACATGTCTGTGGTAAACCACTCAAATCCTCTGTTAATGCTGCATGCTTTAGTTTCTTCCTCCCTTTCAGTATTATAAGAACCTTAAAGTCAATGTTTGCGATCTTTCTTTGGATATTTATACTTTTAGATTGACAGTACCTTTAAGTAGCAGTGTAGGAAAAAGCTTGTAAATGTTTTGTCTGATGTTCCATTGTCACCTTTTGTGCATTTATCACTCTTATGAATTTAACTTTGCACAAGTAACCCATGTAAAAAAATGTACATTTTTCAAAACTTGTAAATAAAAATAACCTTAAAAATTTGTAGTCAAGGTATAATTATATTTTAGCTCAGTATGAACTTTTAGTATGAATTTATTGGACTCTCATATCTACTCATTTCCCCCCTTAAAATAAAAATTATGGTAAAAGCAAAAATACAGATTCTGGGAGAGGGAGAAGAGTAGATATGGAGAGGACGTATTTTCTTTTCAGTCATAAGTGTTTAATGCTTTTTTAAACATGCTAACAAACAGAATGTAAATCTACTAGGCAAAACAAAGTTACTTCAGCATATATTATAGTCAATCAAGGGAATGAAATTGTGGTAAGGGGGGAGAATTAACCTGGAGATTTACCAGCATCCTCAGAGACCAAGATCTAACTTGTTGATCCTGACATTCCACCTCTTAAAAAAGCCCTAGCTTAAAAAACAAACTAAATAATAAAATGGTATTTTAAGTCTCATGTAAAGCTTGGGAGTACAGGTATCCTCAGTGTTACCTTGTTTAAACAAAACTCTCCTTTCTTCTGAGGAGCAATCTATCTCATTTTAAAGAGACAAGGACAGTGACTGTGGAAACTCACTTCTTGGGGAGGGGGGTGGGCGCTAATTGAAATTAAGTCCTTACGGTGTATGTACCCACTCATCCTCTAAGACATGGCACTTAAAGGAGCCTCAGCATGAGGGAGCTCATCCTACACTGAACACATGAACCGGTTAGTTTCACCTAGAAGCAACTTCCTTAAATGCACTTACTTTCTCTTAAGTCCATTTCTACCTCAAAGTAGAATGACATTAAATTGGTCTTTATTTGGCAGATTAGTTTTACATAAATTTCTTCATCCTACTGTGGCTGGATATCTTTTTTTTTGTTCTGTTTTTTTTTGTTTTTGCCACACTGTGCAGCTTGTGGGATCTTAGTTCCCCGACCAGGGACTGAACCTGGGTCCACGGCAGTGAAAGCACTGAGTCTTAACCACTGGACCTCCAGGGAAGTCCTGTGGCTGGGTATCTTAAATATATTTGACACTGTTACTTATACTTGAAAAAATTAAGGTGAGATTGGGAATGTGCAAGTTTAATATTTTTTTGGTACACCTCCTGAGAAACACTATTCCCAATCTCTTTCATGGGATAATCCTTTTAAAATCTTACAACGGCGTCAACAAGCTGACCTCCCAAAGCATCATATCCACGGTCAAAGGCACCACAAATCATTTCAAAGTTTAATGCTAATTTGCCTTTTTTCTTTACAGTTTTTTTAAACAAATGCCACAGGCTGCCTGCATACAATAATTTATAACAACAATAAACCAGATTTGTGAGGTCCCCTTTTAAATGGCAGAATTGAACTTGAACCTTCAATTCTGCACCTGCTGGTGTGGCAAAGAGGGTATGATGAAGAACCAAAGTTGTAATTAAAGTCCTTTCTTTAGGACCGATCTCCAGCTTCAGGAGTTACTCATAGCACAGTGAATGCACTGTATACTATTTGAAAAAGAATCCCAACAGAATGCAGGAAATTTCTATTCATTTTATAATCAAAGGGGAGGGAAAAAAATCTAAACAATAGATCTGTGAGCCTCAAAGCTATAAATATATATATAACTGAAAGCAGAGTTAGTTCCTCAGTATAATATATTTAAGTGATTCAAATAAAACTTAAAACTGCTCATGTACCTGCGCAGGTTTTATAGCAAGGTTACTGGGTTAAAACGACTGCCATCTCAAAGAAACGGAAAATACAAGAACCAACAAAAAGGGGACAAAATAGAACAGCAGCGTTTGTCAGCAGCTCATTTTTGCCAAACCCATTTCTCAACATTCTTTATTCTCAAGCAGAGTTAAATGACTTCACCCTAATTCCACATCTATACCAAGGCTGATCTAAGAAGTTAGGAAATCTGGACTCGCAAATCGAGAACCAAATATACACTTGGCCCCATTATTTCAGAGCTTAACTTTAACTATATTAATATTCTGTTCTATTGAACTTATATAGATAAACCAGATTTGTGTAACATTACCCTACTCCTCCAGCCCCCACATCATTTTGGGAAGAGGAAAGAAATGTAGAGAAATGAGTTTTCACACTCCTTAATCCCCAAAGCCACTCTTACCCAAGAGAGTTGAAGCCTGACTTTTCTAACACTAATTGAACCACAGCTTCTCAAAGTTGGCATGAGACTTGTAGGTAAAAAAAAAAAAAAATCCTATAAAATCTATAAACATTTTAGCTTAGTTCCCCTTGCCACTGTTAAAACATTAAGTGCCAAAATAAAATGCACACCTCATTTCCCTTCCTACCAACATTAGGAAAGGCCATATACTGCAGGACAAAAAAGTTAGTGGAAAGCAAACATCACTTACTGTGTTAAACACTGTAGGTGACTAAAAGTCACAGAGGTCCAGGCATAAAAGTTAATCCCTTTATATTTTTTAAATATTGATTTAACTACAATGGACAGCTTCTTAATGTAAAATATAAATAAGAGGGGAAAGGAAATTGTTCACTGTGGGCCAATTACATGTCAAGTTTGGTGCTAAATGTTTTAAGACACTGTAAACAACCTAATTGTTCTAAATATGAAGTCATTGGAAGTGTTTATCAATGTCAGTATTCATCTCTGAACATTAACACTTGATTTATCTGAGATACAAAAACAAAATCACGTAAAAGTAAACAGCCTGAGATTTGGTTGCAGCCAGCAGGTTGGTCCCCAGAGAAAACGTGATGGGTGGCTGACTGCCTGTTCCTATCTGCTAAGTCATTATGTTCATCCACATGTGCTCTAAGTGTTGAAATATTTTGTGCAAACGCCACTTCCCTTCTCCAAAGACCCAAAGTGTCGCTACCAGGCTGCTTCCCAGAAACAAGCACACCACCATTTTGATCAACTTTGGCTCCTTTTTATTCAGGAAGCATACACTAATCCTTTTTATACAGTTTTTTTTACATTCCAGAAATAAGCGAAAATAGCAGTTTTAAATATGTTACAAAGTTGGCTTTGGGGGCTAAATAAGCTTTTTGAGAGAGGGACCAGCCAACTAACCTTGTCATCAAAGCACCAATGTATCTTCAGTCTTTTACCAAGCTCCACCACAGCTGTGGCCACCTTGGATGTGCTATACACCCAAATCATGTGAAAGCTATAACGGAGAGTTGCTGCGAGTCTCTCTGCAAGGCACCAAGAACAGACAGTTCCAGCTTCCTTTCTTCAGACTGAATCAAAGTTTTGGGAACTTTTCAATTGCTCTCTCAAGTAGTGCTCTCTCAGCATGAAGACTAGAATTTGTTAACACTCATATATCACAAGATACAGTATATTACTTCCAATATTCTGGAAACCACATGGTAGAAGTTATAAATAAACGAACACTAAAATTACTTTAAGAAAGTTTTACATCATTTAGTTGGTAAGGACATTTACACGTACAGCACAACTTACTATTAAACATTCTATAACTGGCTTCACATAAAGATGAAAATAGGTAATACAAAATGACCTGACATTTTCAGTTAAGTCTGGAATTAAGACTGTAGTTTTATTGTAGTCAATATCAACTTTACATATTGTTGCAAATTGCTGTGCTATGCCCTTTAAAATGGGAATTTCTTTCTCGGGGTGAAATTCCATTTGGATATGTGTTCTTGCTTTGTACAAACTACTAAAATCTGAAGGACACAGCAATATCAAAGACGCAAACAGTAACTGCACAATATTATCTGCTGGATTAAGCTAATACAAGTGGACAGAATTCTTCAAGTTCCAGTATCTAATAAAGCACTATATGAAATGAACAAGGTGAAACATCTTAAGAATGAATATACTCTGCAACCAGAACATGTAGCATTTCTTTTATTCACAAATCTGCCTCATTAGGCATTTACAAAATAAATTAGTAAGATCTCAATTTGCTTGAGGCATCACAAGCTCGTAATGCCCCACTTGGCCTTCCTGTTTGAGCTGGTCTAGTAAATCCTCCTTCCGTCTTTTTCTACCTACCACCAGGTACCTATCGTGGCCCACCCCATGAGACTTACTCTTAAGACCATACTTCTGGGCAATCTGATGTATTTGCTTCCGCTCATCATTAGTCAGCTCTGTAGAGAAAGTTAAATCCGTGTGGCTCTCCGAGCGGGCGTAGTTTCTGATGATCTGTTCAATATCTCTCTTGGCAATTTTATTTACCCGCTCTACATCAAGACCAAGCCCTTCCCGCTTATGCTGCTCTTTGACAGAGATTGGCTCCCGAATGCCCTCACCAGATTTACCTAAGCCACCACCCGTCCAACCCATCTTTCTCAGCAGCTGATTTCCAATGTTATCTTCTTTGATTTGTTGTTTGTAAGCCTCCTCTGCTGAGCGACCCTGAATTTCATTTCTTGAAATCACATCTTCAATAGCTCCTTTCTTCAAGTTGTTAATGACAGTCGGCTGGGTCTTTTTGAGGGTTTTCACAGCTTCCCCAGCAGCTTCATATTTGACAGTTTTCTTCACTCCAACTGCTTCTGCAATTACTTCACTCTCTAGAATCACCTTGCATTTCCATCGGAGTCCTGTCATTCTTTCATAGACATATTCAACTGTCATTCGATTAAACTGAGCTGTGTCGTTCAGCGTGCACACAGGATTTGAAGAATTCTCATAAACTACGAGATCCTTTATATCTTTCTTCTTCCCAGATCCCCTGGGTGAAGAGCCCGTTTGGCATTGTGAACTTTTGACAGATGGGTAAGTGGGCTGTGTTTTTTGAAGGATTTTCAAAGCCTCATCAGCAGCTGCATGTTTACTTGTTTTTTTGGTTCCATAACCTTCAGCTAAGCAGTGATCTTGCAAAAACACTCGACAACGCCATGTACGATTTGGCATCATCTCATATTTGTATTCAACAGACATTTTGTTGTATGAGGCAGAATTGTTAAGGATACCAATTGCATCATTTGCATTTTCTGTAAGGATAAAATTGGTCCAGTGTTTGGCAGAAGCATTAAAAATCGGCTGCCCAGAAGCATCTTTAGCCAGCACCACCAGCTCTTCTGGTGGTTTCAGAGCTGGAGGAAATTCGTATGAAGGCATGCCAACCTGACACACCACAAGGTCCTCTCCAATCGTGTGCTTGAATTTCCGTCGGACAACCCTAACTTCAATACGTTTCTGCAAGAGTTTTACAGCTAGCTCAGTAGCTCGATCCCTGGAACCATTCTTGCTGCCAGCATAACCTGTAGTTAAGTAGATATTTTGGCATCTAACTTCACAAGCATAACCATCTGTTAGAAGTTTTTTATTTTTGGGGATGTCAGCAGGAGGGATTTCTTTTAAAGGAGCGTATATATATTCAGGATTTGTCTTACATGCCTGAATACAACGAGTTAACATATATGTGTAATTAATTTTATCACATCCATAAGTCATCTCTGGATTAGAAAGGTTCTTCCAGATAGCTGCTGTTAATTTTTCAATAAAATACTGCTTCTCGGCTACCACTGACTCAGGAAATGTCTGTGATGGTGAAGGCTCAGGAGCTGACTGGCAGTTTGCCTGCTGTGATGTGCTGCTGGGGGCAGGGTTTCCACTGTCAAAATACATGTTGGCTGTTACAGGCTGGTCTTTTGTGAAAATAAATCCTGATGAATCACAATACTGAGAATTTCCATCTTGTATACTGAAAGAGTCTTGAGTATAATCTTGGTAGATGTCTCTTGGCATGCTGGCAAAATGTGTTTGTTCATTTACCTCTTTTGTTTGAGGGCCATAAGGATCTTCCTGTCTTTCATCTTTTGAACTACTAGCTACAAAATGTACAGGCTCAAAACGAGGTCTCACATGGAATTTGGAACCGGCTTGCTTTTTAGGAGGACTTTGACCTATAGAATGAGTGAAATTTACAATTCATTAAAAAAGGAATATTTCAAAAGAACCAAGCAGGAAAATAGTACCAACCATATTATTTTTGCAAACTATATTGCTGGTACAAGATACTTCCCATCACAAAAACTTCAGGTCATTTAGGTGAAGGGACTCAAATATCAATGTAAGATTCCAGCATAAGGAGGGATGCTCCCTGTCTTTCCATGTGTAAGGGAAGAGACTTGATAGAAAATATGCCATTGACTCGAGTATGCAGGTCACCACCATGCATGACTGGTAGATGCTTCTGCATCTAATGAGTTAAAGCACAGGTGAAGTGTACCGAGTAAGAGGTTGTTCCGCTACGATCTCATACCACCTGTACTGAAAAGCTCCCTTCTTAAGGACTGCAAACGGAACAGATGGCTCTAATGCAACAGAGATGACGAGCAGAGGCATTTACAAAGCCTCTCTTTTGTACCAGAAGTGACTGACTCTGTGATGGTGCTTTACATAGTTGTGACTAAAAAATCAAATAAATAAAAAAAAATTGTCAAAAGATTCCAAAGGTTTTCAACTTCAAAATCTTAGTTCTGACTTATTCTGCACAAAAAGGTGTTTGCTATATTTTATTTCTAGAACAAACAGCTGGAAACTAATGATTTATGGAGGATATCAAATTTAAAGCTATGGAAGAACTCTGTTGAGGCTATACCAGACACTAGAGCTTTCTCCCTATAACACTGTTTAGTAGAAAATTGGTCCACGTTGGACCCATCCAAGAGGATTTAGTTACTTAGATGCTCAAATGATCTAGAGTATAAGGTTGTTCTATTTAAAGGGAGGTTCCATGGCAAGGACTTCAAGGATAGCATTATAGTATGAGTTCAGTATTCTTAGTTTTCAGTTCTATTTAGCATCCTAAAAAAAATGTATAAACTAAAAGTTAAAATTTTACATTTGTGTAAGATCCAAAGTTACCAATGTTATTTAAAATCATATACCACACTCATATCATTAAAAAAAAGCCACACTTTCTTCAAATCCCACCTTCCAGAAATAAGTATACTCACCATCACATGTTGAGAGGTGACGTTTTTGCCCTTTGGACAGCATCAGATCATATGAAGGCATCTCCCCAATATCAATACCTTCAGCCATTTGGAGAATTTTTTCCATCAAGCGTGGGCTGTACCTATTAAAATTAATATAATCTACAGTTAAAACAGATAAGAATGCAGTTTTTGAAAAAGTTTCCAGATGACCCGTCTTATAATTGCTCCCACAGGACTTTACCAACAGAGTGTCTTGGCTATAAAACTGAAGAATCTGCCATAAAATAGTTATGTATCAAATGAGTAATTATGTTACTATCATTAGAAGACATACAAACATAAAAATCAAGAAATTTAGGTGAAGACCTTATCTTTAATTTGAACTAAAAGTATCCATATAAACTCATAATTTTTCTTTATCATATATGCATATTATATGTAAATAATTACATTAATATAGTTACAGAAGTACTAAGAGTGTTAATAAGAGATGGGTTGTGGGACTTCCCTGGCGGCGCAGTGGATAAGACTCTGCGTTCCCAATGCAGGGGGCCTGGGTTCGATCCCTGCTCAGGGAACTAGATCCCACATGCATGCCGCAACTAAGGAGTCCGAAACTAAGGAGCCCACGTGCTGCAACTAAGGAGTCCGCCTGCTGAAACCAGACCTGGTGCAACCAACCAACCAACCAACCAAATAAATAAATAAATAAATAAATAATAAGGGATGGGTTGTTAACATCCAGATTGTGGTTTCTATCACTTCCCACCAAGAGGAATCAGAGTCCTGAGAGAAATGGTTGGATCCAAGTCTGGGGCAAGAAATGTATAAGGTGAACCTGGGAGATATTTTTGTGCCTGGACACAAGGAAGCTGTCAAAGATCTCAGAGGTTGTGTCAAATGGACTCAGAAGTGAGCCAACTTGAGTATCAGTAAGAATAACCACAGTGGATTGAAACACATCAAATATTTTAAAAATCCATTAGTTCATAATAATACTTTCACACTCATTATTGGTCACCTTTGTAGGATGGTAGGGAATCAAATCATTATTCCCAAAACAGGTAATGTTAAAGAAAGCAAGCATTTATCTGGCATTTTCCTGTACAGACTGTACCTCAGAGAATCTAGAGAGTTGATGAGGAAAATCTCTTTTACAGAAGCATTCCAGCTAATAAATGAAGGAATGATAGATTACTACCATTTTGCGACCCATAATGCAACAATAAGTGATCATCAATGGCTGCTAAGCTTATCAGATGAAAAGTTGATGGGGAAGAACCTAGAAATAGACCCATACGAATGTGCTCAACTGTTGACAAAGCTGCAAAAGCAATCCAATGGTGGAAGGACAGCCTTTTCATCAAATGGTGCTGGACCAAGTGGGTATCCTTAAGCCAAACAAACAACCTCAACCTAAACCTCACACCTTACACAAAAATTAACTCGAAACGCATCACAAACTGAAATGTAAAATGTGAAACTAAAAAGCTTTTACAAAAAACACAGGACAAAATCTTCAAGATCTAGGGCTAGGCAAAGAGTTCTTACACTTGACACCAAAACCATGATCCATTAAAGAAAAAGTTAATAAAATGGACCTCACCAAAATTAAAAACTTTTGTTCTCAAAAGACCCCATGAAGAGGATGAAAAGACAAGCTACAGACTGCAAGAAAACATTTGCAAACCACACACTTGACAAAAGATTAGTATCTAGTATAAAGACCTCTCAAAATGCAACAGTAAGATATATACATATATATAATGTGCATATATGTGTATATACATATATATGTGTACACATACATATAAATGAACAAAAGATATAAACAGAACATTTCACCAAAGAGGATATACAGATTGCAAATAAGCACACAAAAAGATGTTCAACATCATTAGCCACCAAAGAAATGCAATTTAAAACCACAATGAGATATCACTCCATACCTATCAGAGTGGCTAAAGTGAAAAATAGTGACAACACTAAATGCTGACAAGGATGCAGAAAAACTGGATCACCCATACATTGCTAGTGGGAATGTAAAATGGTATGGACACTCTGGAAAACAACTTGGAAGTTTCTTATAAAATTAAACATGCAATTACCTCACAATCTTGCAACTGCACTTTTGGGCATTTATCTCAGAGAAATAAAAGCTTATGTTTACACAAAAAACTGTACACAAATGTTCAAAACAGCTTTATTTGTAACAGCCCAAAACTGCAATCAGCCCAGATGTCTTTCAACAGGTGGTTAAACTCTGGTACCACACACCACAGAACACTACTCAGCAATAAAAAGGAAAAAACTACTGATACACACAATATCGTGTATGAGTGGGAGGGAGATGGATGTGGTTCTAAAAGGGCAACGTGAGGGATCCTTGTGGTACTGGAACTGTTCAATATCTTGACTGTGGTAGTGGATATGCAAACCTACACGTGATAAACTGTCTAGAATTAAACACACACAACACATACACACACACACACACCCCAGTACTAGTAAAACTGGGGGAATCTGTAGAATCAGTGGATTGTAACAAGGTCATTATCCTGGTTATGACATGATACAATAACTTTGCAAAATGTTGTCACCGGGGGGAACTGGGTAAAGAGTACAGGGCATTGCTTTGTGTTATTTCCCTACAACTACCGGTGAATCTATAATTATTTCAATAAAAATTTCAACTAAAAAAAGCTGGTGGAGAACTTTATAATCTTAATATCACTAAAAATTGGACAATCAGACCTGTGTCCCTGATGTGATATGACAGGACAAAGATCTAAAAAGTGTTCTTCCCACCAAATAATTGAACTCAAACCTAACAAGCCCTTAACTCCTAGAAACATGTTGAACACCATCACAAGCATGCAGCCAGCCAGGGACTTCCCTGGTGGTCCAGTGGGTAAGACTCCACGCTCCCAATGCAGGGGGCCCTAGTCGGGGAACTAGAGCCCGCATGCATGCCGCAACTAAGAGCCTGCATGCCGCAACTAAAGATCCCACATGCCGCAATGAAGATCCTGCATGACGCAACTAAGAGCTGGTGCAGCCAAAATAAATAAATATTAAAAAAAAAAAAAAAAGAATACAGCCAGCCAAATCCATAATGAAGGAAACACTATGTGGCAGCCCATTTCTTCATCAAATAAACAGCATGAAATAAAGGGTGAGGGAATGGTTATAGGTTAAAGGAGACAGATCAACCAGATATGCGTGGACCTTGTTTGGATTGTGAATCAAACCAACTGTAAAAAGGTATCCTGAGACAAATGCAGAAAATTAAACATGGACTAGGCATTGGATGATTTTAAGAAATTATTGTTAATTTTGTTGAGTATGAATAATGGTATTATGAAAAACTACCTGGTACAGATATATACTAAAGTATTTGCAGGAGAAATGATGTCAAGATTTTCTTTAATATACTCTAGACTATCACCCACAAAAAAACTGGGGGCAAGATGAAATGAGAAGGGTAGCACGACAGACTTGATAATTGCTGAAGCTGAGTGATGGGCACATGGGTGTCCACTAAACTATTTTTGTGTGTTTGATTTTTCCATAATAAAAAGCTTTAAAACATACAATTTTTAAAAGGACTCCTTTATGAAGTAGATTGGAGCTTGACAGAATATCAATTTCCTGCAGAGAAACAAAAATATGGGCTCAAGTGAAGTTTTGGTTATCATGGGGATCTACTCACCCTTCCTACCTTCAGAGCCTTTCCCAGCCTACCAGGGACCACTGGACTGCCAGGGAATTCCCCAAGAAAGTTCTGAAAATGAGTGACTAGCACACCTCTACATGAATAGGTTCTGAACTTGAAGGAGGATAACATTTTCCATTTTCAACACAATAGGTTCCACACCCTTCAGATGTCTTTCCTTGCAGAGCAGAGAAGTGACATGGTGGCCTTCACTGACAGATTACCTGGAAGCCAGCCCAGTTGTAACCCACACTTCCCACTGATAACTGCTGCTACTAACACCAGTATTTAAACGCCAAGAGTAATTTTATTTTTATTTACTCTAACCTAAATATCAAAAAACATCGCCTAAAACGTCATACATTGTATATATCACTTTCATGAAGACTTGGGAGTCCAATTTCCAAGGTGATGAAAACAAAAGATTATGAAAGTGAGATGAAGTCTACAAATCTTAAACTGGTATTGCCACTCTTGCTACCAAAATTGGTACTACAACCAACCCACTCACCTTGAATTCCAGTCAAAATTCTCCAGACCTTAAATTATAGCCTGATTCCAAATACGGTATACAACTGTAAATGGCATGTATGCCATACAGTGTGCATGAATGATGCATTTGGGGCCCACTCCATTCACATTCACTTTTTCTCTCAGGTTTCTTCCAGCGTTAGTTATGATTATACCTACTTACTGTTCTCTATTCATTACATCTGCCACAAAATTCAACATCACCCATAGGCTATAAAAATAAACCTCTGTGTTAGTTGCCAACCCAGTCATCTTCTCAGCCCTTTATTAGGAAGTCATAATACTGAAGAAGCCCAACCAGCTGAAAAAATAATGGAACAGACCGTATAGTGCCTAACACTTGACTATTCAAAGAACAATGCAAATATTAATCTTTGCATTAATCTTTACTATGAAGACCACTAGGATTTCAGTCTCCAGAGAGTAGCTACCCAGGGATAAAGAAGTTGTTCCACAAATTTGAAATAAGCCAAGGCAGTAAAGCTTTCATTACTCAGTTTTCCATAGTGTATTTTTTTTTTTTGTAGTGGATTTAAAAGGAACACCTTTACTCCAGAAATTTTAGAGAATCCACCAAGAAAAGCACCTACAAACCCAACCACTGATAACTTCACTAACATTTTGGGGTTTACTTTTTATTCCTTTTTCTATGCTTCTCATACCACGTCCCCCCACCACCGCAAAAAAAATCACTATCAGATCATCTATGTTGATTTGTAATCTGCTGGGAGCGGGTGTTGTTTTTCTTAATTTACTATGTCATAAACTTTCTCTCCATGTCATTACCACAGGAGTTTTAATGGCTATATAGTACTCTATCTTACGGTGGGACCATGATGTAAAGTGTCAGCAAGGCAAGTCTAATAGAGTAATTTTAAGATGCATGCATATTATGTAGTTAAGTCTGTTAATTCACCCATTTGGTTGTAAATGCTTAAAAAAGAAAACCAAAAAGCCCCAGCAGGTCTTTAAGGTTTCCAAAGATAGTTTATTATGTTCCAAGCTTTAGGAAATCACAACTGTCCCACCATACCTAGCATACAAAAAGATGATGTCTAATGGACAAAGACATCTGACTTCATGAATCTTACATTCTTGAAAAAAGACACGTGCATATAGGTGTATACTTATGATATACAATGGCACCTGAAATTTAATGAATATTCAGTAATAGATGCTTTCAATTTTTTTTAATTTATTAAACTGCTCTACTAGGTCCAAATAAAAAAGCTGAGGTTTGGGGGCTTCCGTGGTGGCGCAGTGGTTGAGAATCTGCCTGCCAATGCAGGGGACACGGGTTCGAGCTCTGGTCTGGGAAGATCACACATGCCGCGGAGCAGCTAAGCCCGTGAGCCACAATTACTGAGCCTGCGCGTCTGGAGCCTGTGCTTCACAACGAGAGGCCGCGATAGAGAGGCCCGCGCACCGCGATGAAGAGTGGCCCCCGCTTGCCACAACTAGAGAAAGCCCTCGCACAGAAACAAAGACCCAACACAGCCATAAATAAAATAAATTAAAATAAATTAAAAAAAAAAGCTGAGGTTTGAAAACTAAGCAAAGATTAGGATTTCCAAGTATAAAATTATTTATGCAAAACTATTCTTAAGACTCCTAACATAGTCAGTGAATAACATAAAACCAAGATTATTGATACATCTTTTGAAAGCTCCCACTCATACTTCATTAGCTGGTGACTGATAAACTCTACCTACTATGTGCGAGGTTAGTTTCACATGAGCCCAGCCAGCATCTACCTTCCAAACACCAATCTCAATCAACAAGGAAGAGACAAATAATCAAGGTGGCAAAGCTGATTTCATTTTAGGGTATATTTTCTCTATTAATTAATATCTCATCAAAGGTAATTAGGCCAGGATTCTGTTTCTAATACTACTGATGAGAATGACTGGAAAACTGAATGCTCCAGTTAACCAAACATTCTGCTTTATTAAATATACATACACTATTGACAATTTTAAGTAAAAACTGCAGAGGTCCCTAGGCATTCATATGAACAATTATGTCAGTGCTGTAGACGTAGTTGATTAGAAGACTGCACTAACTTTTCATTAGCCACAAGACGTATCTTAGAAACTGCCTACAGAAAACAATCTTGACAGGTTGTTTACTTTTATGAAGCAGACAAGAAAAAGTGAAGAGAAATAATTTCAGCTATTTGGGCTTCCTCATTGCCTAGACTATGAGGGAAAAAATGATCAAAAAGCAGACTGGAAAACATTGCTTTATTTTATCCTATAAGGCAATGGTTCTTATAGTGTAGTCCCTGGATGAGCATTTTGTGATCAACAGTATTATCTGGGAATTAGTTAGAAATGCAAATTCTGGGGTCCCACCTCACACCTACTGAATCAGAAACTCTGGGAGTGGAGCCCAGCAATTTGTGTTTTAACAAGCCTAACAGGTGATTCTGATGCTTGCTTAAGTCTGAGAAACATGTTACAGATAGTCAAGAAGATATTCAAACTTGTTCTCTGACAATCGCCACTATCACCAAAAAGAATGAAACATGGTTTGCTTCCCTGCACATTTGAGCTCCTCCTGGCTTGGTCTTATGATCAAGGAGTTTTCAAAGATGTCCTTGACCTAGGAGTTATTTCAGCCCCAGCTAAATCAGAACACAGAAAGTCCTGCGAGTGGGAAACAAAAGGCAAAGAGTTACCTTCTTGCTACTGTTTATAATCTGTTCTGTAAATCAAGGGATGAGCCTTGAACAACAAATTAACAACTTTAGATTAGAATGGGCTGTGTCACCATGTACTCCACAGTTCCCTTGGGAGAAGAGAAGAGTCTTCTGTCACAGAAGAATAGACCAGAAAACAAGAGCTCTGCCAACATCGACATTAACAAGTACTGGAATACAGATTTTACCCACCTGAAGATGACAGCTAATATAAAGCCTGCCTAAAGTGGAAGACTGCACTTGGTCCCTAGATTCCAAGAGTCTTTATTGCCTCTTCCATTTCTCCTATATCTAAGTTGTCAGGTACAATGCAAACATTACTCTTCAGTTAAGCTACTGGATAATGTTATAGCAATTCTTGTATTGATTGAATTGACTTAACTACAATGCAACATGATGACAATACATGTGTTGATATATACTATACACACAAATGCTCTGGATGCCTGAGCTTTTAACACTATCCCTGGCCCTGTTCGTGTTTTTAATGCCCTAGTCATGCTCAAGGCTGCTGTTGTTCTTGGGATGAAATCCTGAGAGATAATAATGACTTATGTCTGTTACTTGCTTTCACTCCTGGTCCATCCTTCCCTATAGCAGCTGTGTCTCAGTGGAAAGAGCATCGGAAGACTTGGGTCCCAGCCCCAACTATGGGACCTTGGAAAAGTCACTTAACTTCTTGGCTTCCATTGATTTAGCTGTAAAAATGAGACACCACTCAATTTCTAAGGTTGTTGTATTAAATGAGATACATAAATATTTTAAGTATTTTGTACATTATAAAGCTGTATTCATCTGTTCATGCCACACATATTTACTGAGCAGCTATTATGAAGAAGGCACTCTTCTAGGCACTGAGGATAAAGGTGTGAACAAGAAAGCAAAAACCCTTTCCCCAAAGGAGCTTACATTCTTGTGGGAAGGTAAGATTTATCATTAACACAAAGGATGGTTATTCTCCTCACCTATGTAACTTCTTTTTTTTAAGGATTCAGATTCCCCATGGCCTTCCGTGATATTAAGGAAATCTATGATTACAGGATAAAGGTACCTTTTCTACTGCCAGAACAATATTATTAAGTGAAGGTCAATTAGATTTATCTGACTTGATTAATTACTGAGGCTTCCCCAGTTGTAGCCAGTTCCTCCAGTGAAATAATCATTCTCTCTGGAGGCAGAAATTACACTAACCTAAAGAAGACAGAAAAAAACACATTTGTGTTATGAAAGCAGAACAAAGTATCACGCTGGATGCTATGTTCAACAATTAAGCACTAACAGTAGACAATCCTATTTATCTATATCTGTTACAGTCATTCCTGAAACTGAACTGGCTGAATTTGATCTGATCATTTTCCAGAATTTCTCATCCTTCCTAATAAAAAATTCACCGTGAGGCAAGAGTGTCAAAAAAAGAAGCCTCTTAGTCTATCAAAGGAATGCTTAGTCTAGTATAGGGCCTGTTTGAGGGTTCTGTAGGACAGTGGTCCAAGTAGTCTGTTGAGAAAAAAAAAAATGCGTTGGAACCATACCGCAGTCTCCATTGAATGCAAAGAGCTTTCAAAGAGGCCTATTCAGAACACGCACCAGGTTCTAGGAAAGAGGGGGGAGGGGACACATACCTAAACCCTCACCCAGAGGCCAAATGTTAATCCTTCTGATCACAATTAAGGTGAATGAGGGCAATCCTTTTTTACAGTAGATATATCCATTTCTTTGTTTGCGTCCAGACACATTATGCGCAAATCTACAAGAAAGGCGGGCCCTGCGGCTGAGAGACCTCACACAAACCGCCTCCCCAGAATAAGCCAGTACAAACCAGCTGCGGGGCTGGTGTTGTTTAATTTAACGGGGATGGAAAGGGAGGCCAGTCAGGAGGCGACTAGAATTAGAACCAGAGTCCCCCTCCCCTCCCCCCACAGACCCTCGAAGCCCCGACTGTCGAATATTCTCTGCGGATACCGCATCCCTGGAAGGTCCTACGCAGGTCCGAGGTTCTATTCGTCATTTCCCACGCCCTCCAAAAACACCATCACAATGACCACCTCTCAACAATCCTCTCCCAGGCGCTTCTTTATCTCCATCCCTGGTCCTGGAGGGGCCGCTCCCGCGATCCCCGCACCCTTCTAGCTGTTATGTCATCCCCTGCCACCTAGCTCGGCCAACCCCCCCAGGCCAACAGTGAGCCCTCTGGAGTCCTCCAGCACCTCCAAATCTCCAGTCTCTAAGCCCTCATCCATACCCGCCCCCCCGTCCCTATCCCGACCCTCATCGCCGATTCCCCCCCGACCCGGGTCCCTAACCCGACCCTCACACCTTCCTCACCTGCAGCCCAGGAAAACGTGGTTGGTCCAGGCAGCGGAGAGCGCGAGGAGCTGGTCTAGGGCAGCCCCGGGATAGCTGTGCAGGTGCCGACAGATGAAGCTGCGCCGCAGAGCCCACTGCCAGTCACTTTCGTGGCTATAGCGCCACTGCTCCAGCACTGGCTCGGGCGGGGGCGGCGGGAGGGGCGGCAGCGGCGGCGGCGGGAGGGGGGGCAGCGGCGGCGGCGACAGGAAGTCGCCCCCCAACAGCAGACGTCCGCCAGCCATCTTCTCCGCCCCCAAGCAGGGACCCCAGGGATGAAGCAGACTCGCTACCAGGAGCGAGCGGGAACGGGGGTCGGTGGGAGGGGCCGGGTGAGGAGGGGCGCGCCGAGGCGCGAAGACCAACTCTCAGGGGCTTGGAGTGTGTGCGTGACGGGCGACCGCTGAAAAGGCGAGCACGAGCTCGCGTCCCGGCAACTCGGGAGCACGCCCGCTGCACTCCTCCAACTCGTGGAGGAGCAGGAGGAGGGCACCCGCCGCAGTCACACGCGCGCCGGGGAGGCCGAGCCAGGCCCCGCGCTCCGCACCTCCGGCTACCCGCAGACTCACGCACTGCACTGGGAAGGAAAAAAAAAAAAAGACACCAGCACGCTTTCCTCCCCTTCCTCTAGTCTACCTACCCGCGTGCAGCCCCGAGGTTGTGAGGCCAGTGCGCTTGCGCCGCGGCTGTTCCCTAACTTCGAAATCCCGTCACTGAGTCTCGCGCGACGTAAGTTTTTTTCCCTTTTCTGACGACTACGGGCCTTTGACGCACTATGGTAACAAGCGGGGGGCGGGGCTCCGGGAAGGGGATTTTTGGAAGGTTCTCTGAGGCTTGGGAACCTTGTTCTGTTAAGTCCCTGGAAGGCTCCCACAGGTGATTCTTGGCAGCAGTAGCTCGCCTGACGCTTTTCCCTGGGTTTCTGACAGTGGGACCGTGTACTTTGGGAGGGACTTGGGTTTGAAATGTATTTTACCCTTTTTATTTTTTTAAATGTCAGCTCTCCGAGGCGCCTTTTCTTCAGAGGATTAGCTTTGTATTTTACTGTGAAGTAATACTAAAAACGAAACACTTAGAAAATCATCCACAGCGCCACTTCCCTAGTCAACCACTTTTATCATCCATACTGCATCCCAATTGCTGACAAGCATCGTGTTTACACAGTAGTGATCACGATTTCAAATAATTCTGTATTAACTGTATCAATATAAAACGTGCAGAATATTACAAAATGCAAAAGGGGCCCCCAAAAGAGGGTTAAAAGCTGCACAGCAGCAAATGGCTCAATCACTCTGTAGGCAAACGTTATTACTAGACCCGTGGTTCTGCTCCAGCTCGATCCCTCAATCCCTGTCTGCCAATCTGTGCTATGAAAGTAGTTAATGAGTGTCTGTCAGCGGGAATTTACACAGCACCTACTGTGTGCTCAGTATAGTCAATACAAAGGAAAAAGAAACTGGGTTTTCTCTGTTGTCCTGGAACTGATTGCAGTGTTAGTGGGGAGAAATAGTCCTGCACAGAACTCAGTGTCCCACAGCAGCAGGACCGTTGGATAAGGTAGCTTTGACCCACTGTCCCCTTTTGTTTAATGATGTATTTCTCATTATGTGACACATTTATGTGTAGGGGTGTGTTGGACTGAGAAGAGCAAATTACAGCATTGTTCACACTGTTTCATAATGATCTATTTCCATGCCTGTCTCTCCCATTACACAGGGAGTGCTGTCTTTGACTCTGATAGGCATTCATGTTTAGTGAAATAATGACAGTCTTTGAACCATCAAATCAAAGAACATGATACTAGAAAGGAAGCTTAGAGACCATAAACTCAAATCATCATTGCATGAGTGAGAAAAATAAGGCCAGAGAGGTGTAGTGATAGCTTAAGACTGTAGAGACCATTCCCGGCAAAGCTGAGATCAGAATCTAGGTCACCTGATTCATCATCCAGTGCTCCCCCAGTCATTTGCCATTGCATTGCTCTGTTTTTTTCTTTCTTCGCAGTGTGTACCACCTTTTGAACTTTAAAATAATTTGACTCCTCCCCACCCCCCGTGACAGCCCCCGTGAGAACAAGGAACGCATCTGTCTTGCTTTTAGCACCTACACCTGGCTCCTGTAGGAACTCCACAGGTATTTGTTGAATTAAATGAATGACTGAATGAATGAAGGCTCTTTCTGTTGTCCCAAACTTGTGAAATTCATTTTCTTGGGGCCTACATTTTAAGCTGATTTGTAATTTTACAGTTAGATTAATTTCAGCCTAAGATGCCAACTTTCATCAAAATCAACATTGCAATCAATACACAGCTTTCGGGACTTCCCTGGTGGCGCAGTGGTTAAGAATCCGCCTGCCAATGCAGGGGACACGGGTTCGAGCCCTGGTCCGGGAAGATCCCACATGCCACGGAGCAACTGAGTCACAACTACTGAGCCTGCGCTCTAGAGCCCACAAGCCACAACTACTGAGCCCGAGAGCCACAACTGCTGAAGCCTGCGCGCCTAGAGCCCGTGCTCTGCAACAAGAGAAGCCACCGCAATGAGAAGCCTGCGCACCGCAACAGAATAGCCCCCACTCGCCACAACTAGAGAAAGCCCACGCGCAGCAACAAAGACCCAACACAGCCAAAAATAAATAAATAATAAATAAATAAATTAATTAAAAAAAAGAAGTACAGATAATTATACCAAAAGACCATAGTGTTAAATAAAAATACACAGCTTTCTTAGAAAAAGAGTTGAGAAAATAAAAATGCCTTCCTCTCAGCTTGGATGAAAATTCTTCCATCATACAGGAACAAATAATTCCAATCTGACTTGTGAATTTGGATTACAGAGTGAAAGGCAATGAAATTGATGTTAGAGGCCATTTGCTCTGGAACAGCCATAGCTGGAGTCCATTTGTAAATCCTGCTATGGAATAAGCAGTTTCATCTCTAGGAAACAAAACAAAAATTCCCAGGATTCTCCATGACCTTTCCCTGGTAATCCTTCTGATCAAAAAAAGCCTTCAGCCAACCTATCTCAGCCTATTCCCTTCTCACAAGCCACAGATGTTTTCTCAGTGAGCAGGAATTGAAACCCCTAAGCAGAAGTAGATTATCGGAATAATGGTTGAAGAGAGGTGTAGGAGGGGGCTCTGATAACAGCAGCCATTGCCATCCTAAAACAATCCAGAAACCTCCTGTAATCACCTGTCCTCCTCCCCTCCATCATCCTTCTCTGTTCTAACACAGGCTCCTGCCACTGTTTTTACATAAAACACACACACAGAGTCTGACAGCTCTGAGCTTCCTTCCCTGCCCTTTCCTGTGGGGAAGCCAGTGCATGATGAGAGGAGGGAAACCTGGAACCTGGCTAAGCACCACCCTCATAAACTATCCCAGAAATTAGATCACCAAAAGTTCTTGACCAGAGTATTCTGCACTACAATAGCCTCTTGAGGAATGGCTACTAAATGGATTAAAAGCAGTAGCTAGGAGCTGGCCAAATTCCGGTAATTTGAGCACCAAAGTTATTAAGGACAGTTATGAGCCACTGAAAAAATAGGAAGCCATAAGTCCACAGTGATACCAAGTAGATAAAGAAATAATGAGAGAGAAGGGAGGGCCTTTGCTTACAATAGAACACCATGTGCTGACTGGTAAATATGAAGGGAATGCTGGAGTTGGAAAATCATCATTTTGTAGATTGGTTCAGGCAAGAATTACCAATAGATGCTAAATCTAGGGGGAAATGTTTGATGAGGAGTAGGATATTTGCATGGACTTATACTTTCTCCTCACAGATTGTTTACTAGTAGCAAAGAAGGTGAAAAAACAGTGATTTTATAGTGCAGAGATTGGGCAACACCTTGACCCAAAATGAGAACAGTCTATTTTTTAAATGGGACTTCAAAAATATCAATGTCATGGAAAGACAAAGAAAGGCTGTTTCAGATTAAAGGAGACTAAAGAAACAGGACACAATGGGTGATCCTAGAGCCAATCTTATATGGCAAGAAAAATTGCTGTAAAGTATACTATTCAATAGATTAAAGTGTAACAATATTAAATTTACTGAAGTTGGTGACTGTGGCTATGTAAGAGAATATCCTTATTTTTAGGAAATACCCACTGGAATATTTAGGGGTAAAGGGCCATGATACATGTAAATTACCTTCAAACGGTTCAGAAAAAAATATTATGTATCTCTATCTATCTAGATACAGAGAGAGCCTGAGTATAAATGATAAAGCAAATGGGGAAAAATATTATCAGTTGGTGCATCTGGGTCAAGATCATGTGGGTATACTTGGTATTATTCTGGTAACTTAATTTCAAAATTAAATGTTTCAGAAGTGCAATAGTTCCCTACATTGGTGAAGAATCTCAATCTAGCTACCTCTTAATCACTTTTTATTGTGTGTCCAGCACTTTCCTGGCCCTCTGGGGGGCTATAAAATGATGTTCCTACCCTTAGGAAGCTTAACCTCTCTTGAGGAACGAAGTCCCTCAAACGAGAAGCAGAGAAGATTATAAAATTTCAGCCAGGAGGTTAGAAAAGGAAGAAGAGATCAAGATAGGTGAATGCGGTCAAGAAGGGCTTCAAGGAGAAGGCAGGCCTGAGCCTCAAAGGCAGGATTTAAATCAGTAGAGGATATTTCAGATAATGTCAACAAATAGTTTGCATAACTCAGGGAGAGGCCTGTGCAGAGACTGAATGGACTGGAATGGAAACGGCTATTAGGAAGTATTGGAAAATATGGTTGAGTAGATAAGATAGGGCCAGTCTGTAAGTTCCTCAAGAGCAGTGTCTAACTGATCGCATGCAAAGTATCCCCCATAGCAGAGGGCACTGGACCAAATCCATGGGTGGTGTCCAATACACCCTTATCATTTGATTAAGAAAAAATAATTTCATTGAGCCTAAAACCAAGATAAGTTTGTCCCCAATCCTATACATAACAAATATACATATAATTTTTATAGGTATTGAGCTGAGGGCAGGGACTTTCTAAAGTCCAAGCCAAACAAGCTAAGAGATAGTACAGGACCTGACTGGACATTGATGGAAGGTAGTAGGTCCAGGTGGCAAAGCCAACGTGAGGTATTAACTGTTCTAATGCAGAAGTCTTTCAAGAGGTGCCCTCATTTTAAAAGAATGGCCTTGCAAGAAAACTGTCCTTTTAGCAAAGGGATGAATCTCCCCGAGCGGGGGCATTTTGAACACAAAAGGACACTGCTTAACCTCAGTGCTTACAACTGGAGCCTAGTTTGCTCAGCCTTTTTGAGGGTATTAGCGGCCTGGTTCTGTCCCTAGAAGTAGTTGGCCTTCTCACTGCTCAGCAGGGCCCCAGGAACTGGCTCTCAGAGCCCCAGCAGACCCTTGCCCCCATCTATGCTCTAGCAAAACTATATGCAAATTTTAGTTAATCAAACCCATTTCCCCACTAACTTGCATTAAAACATCAGCCATTTGTCTTCATTTCTGATTTCTTTTGACCAGCCAGTCACTTTTTTAAAAAAATAAATTTATTTTTTTTATTTTTGGCTGCGTTGGGTTTTCGTTGCTGTGCGCGGGCTTTCTCTACTTGCAGCGAGCGGGGGGCTACTCTTCATTGCGGTGAGCGGGCTTCTTATTGCGGTGGCTTCTCTTGTCGCGGAGCACGGGCTCTAGGCGCGTGGGCTTCAATAGTTGTGGCATGAGGGCTCAGTAGTTGTGGCTCGCGGGCTCTAGAGCACGGGCTCTAAAGCGTAGGCTCAGTAGTTGTGGCGCACGGGCTTAGTTGCTCCGCGGCATGTGGGATCTTCCCGGACCAGGCCTCGAACCCGTGTCCCCTGCATTGGCAGGTGGAGTCTTAACCACTGCGCCACCAGGGAAGTCCCCAGCCAGTCACTTCTAACACCTTTAGGCTCGATGATGCATCAACAAGCACCAAAATGCATTAGAGGTGGGGTCAGCAAACCGTGGCCCACAGGCCAAATCCAGTCCATCTGCCTGTATTTCTATGACCCTCATGCTCAGAGTGGTCTTTACGTTTTAAATGGTTGGAAAAAATCAAAATAATAATAATTCAGAACATGTGAAAATGAAACCCACGCGTGAAATTCAAATTTCAGTGTCCGCAAATGAACTTTTATTGGCACACAGTCACGTTCATCCTTTTACATATTATCAATGGCTGGTTTTGTTCTATAGTTAACAGTTGAATAGTTGCAGAGACCACGTGGCCTGCAAAGCCTAAGATAGTTACCAGCTGGCCCTTTACAGAAAAAGTTTGTTGGCCCCTGTCCTAGAGCAATGGTTCTCAGTTTGGGGTGATTTTGCCCTCCAGGGGACATTTAGCATTATCTGGAGACAGTTTTGGTTGTCACACCTGGGGATGGGATGGTATAGTGTGCTACTGACATCTAGTGGGTAGGGATGCTACAGTGCACAGGACAGCCTCCATAGCAAAGAATTATCTGGCCTCAAAAGACTATAGTGCTGAGGTTGAGAAACCGTGGATTGGAAGAACCTAAGGTACTTCTAGTAAAGGGGAAACTCCATCCTTAACAGGGATTCCGTTTAGTGAACACCCAGATCTTTAATTTACATTAGGTCATGGAACCTTCGCAATCACCCTGCAAGGGAGTTACTGATATTCTTCTTTTACAGGGAAGTTTTGACCACAACTTGCCCCAGAGCATACACAGCTGGTAAGTCTGGCTGGCTCCAGAGCCGGTATTTTTCCACACCTCAGTGCCTGCCGGGGCTCGGTGACGTCACAGGCAAGTGTTGTTCCCGTTCGGCTGCCCCCTAGTGTGCGAGCTGCGCAGACGCAGGCCAGTGTCGTTTCCCCTGGTACCCTCTCAGAGGCCTCCAGGCCTCGGTTCGGAGAGGGTATCGACCACCCTCCGGTCTCCAGCATCTGGCCATTCGGGAAATGAAGCTGGGGAAAGGAAACCCCACCTCGACGGCGACCAGAATTATTAAAACTGACCACTCTCCCTCTTGCCCACTTTAATGCTGGCAGAGACAAGGAGGATTCCCTCCCTAGTAGACCCTATCTATAGAAGGCTTTTCAAGTCATATCCATGGATTTTAGGGATGCTCACATCACAGTATTAAATAAGAGAAGACATGCAGCGCAGAGTTCTTTTCCTTCTGGAATTAAAACTCACCCGAATCTTACTCTGTAGGGTCTGGCACTCCACTTTCTCCATCTATTTATTATCCTGGAAGATAATGAGCTCAACGGATCAGTTAAGTCCATGCTAATGAAGGAAAAGTAAAGGACTTCCTGCTCACCCCCACCCCACCCCATGGAAATTTCAAGCCCAGGTGGGGGGAGTAGGCCCGGCAGCCTACCCAGGAAGGTTGCAAACTGGCTGATGGTGCCTCCCTGAGCCCCTCAGTCACCCCCTTGAAAGGAAGCCACCCACTCCTCCTAAGGCAAACCACGGTGGGCCCATCACCTAATGATCACACAGCCATTGAGCATTTCTTTGAATTTTATTGAAAATTGACATGGACATTAGAAAGGTATCAAGCTAAACAGTGCTGGTTTCGGGATGTTTCTCCTGGCGAATGAAAGCCCCAGAGGGCCAATGACTGGTCACATCTCTGAGCAAAAAGAACAAAGGAGAAGAAAGGAAAAACACAGACTCTGGAAAACATGCAAAGAGGCTCTCTCAAGAGACACAGGACAGTGGAATGGCAATGGTTGTAGGGATATATGGGAATGAGCACACTCACATGGTATTTTGATGCAAGTTAAACCAATGAATTCAAGGCAGATTTATCAACATCAAAACTCTCCCTCCAGATCCCAAGTTGAGCAGAAACTTCTCTCAAAACCCCAACTGGCCTTGGAAGGTTGGAGTCATCTTGCCCTCACTAAGCTTAAACTCCCCCGACTCTCCCTTATCCACCTGAGAGTTAGTAGATCCACTTCCCCCACTTGCTGGGGGGTCTGCAGAAGGTCTGTGAATGCTGAAGAAGATATGAATGTTGCTTGACTTTCTCGTCCATATTCAGAAATGTTTAATAGTGGCCGTAGACAGTCAACCCATTGAACCGGAGAATTGGGTGTTTAAAAACAGAAAACTCAAACGAAAACTTGTGAACAGTACTTCCACACCCACAGCTGAGGTCTCCTGCCTCAGTCACTTACACTTGGGTGAGTCGTCCTGCAGTTGTCTCTCTGAGGTTACATTTGGTCCATTCTCCAGCTCGGATGGTTCTTTTCCTGCCTTGTTAGGTTAGGACAAGACACTTCCATTTAAAATACCATGTAAGTCGGGAGAGAGCGTCTTGCCTGGACACAGGGACACAATGAACACTTGTTGTGTGGTGTGTGTGTGTGTGTGTGTGTGTGTGCGCGCACGCACTTTGGAGGGAGAGGGAATTGGTTGGTTTCTGATTTGAGACAATATGGAACCCTAACTCTTCTATAATGGCAGTCTTCTCCTTTAGACTTAGTGCAGCTGCTGAAGACAAGATTAAAAAAAGCTGGAGAGGGAGAGAGAAAGAAAGAAAACATGAAATTAGCTAAAGAAAAAGGACATTCAAAGTAAGACAGGGTGAGGGAAGTGGGCAGTGTGAGGTAGCACAGAGTATACTTGGAGAAGACAGGTGAGAAATGGGGTCACTGATGGACCATCACCCCTGGGAAATCTGCTGAGAAGGTTTTAAGAACACCACACACCAGTTAAAAGCTTCTTGTTTTAATTAAAAAAAAAAGAGAGAGAGAGAGAGCACATATTAACAGCCACATGTGAATGCCAAATAATTAAAACAAAAAACATAAACAAAAAAGTGATCTGGACTGCAGCTAGGAAAAGCAAACTTCTTGGCTTAAGAGACATGAGGGGTGTGTGTGTGTACACGTGGGGATTTTTCAAGAAAACCATTCTATTCCAGTCTCGGTTGGGGTGGGCGTGGAGCCGGACACAGACCATTTCTAACGACTGGTTTTGTTTCACCAGAAGTAAACAGAGTACTTAGGGTATTTTTTAAAATAGTAATAACTGTACCACTTAAAAAGTCTTTTCACTGAAGAAGGAAGAAAACCTTTCTGTCTACAGTGAGACAAGCTACCCAATAAAATAAGCATTTTAATTCTTTTAATAGCCTTGGTTGACTTTCTAAAGGTCTCATGTTCACTCACAGGGTAGATTTTTGTTTACCAAACTTCCTTGATGACAAGGATCATCTAGGGCACCTGTTAAACATCCGCATCCGCACGCCCCATTCCAGACTCCCAGGAAAGCTGAGCAGCTAACAGGTGCCTGTGACTCTTATCGTCCGCGGAAGTGCTCAGTTCAGGAGCTGGCCTAGAGTCCTCTGCTTTGCCTGTCCCTACCCACCCCATCCTCGAATATTTTCCTACGGAATAAAAACCTCAAAGGCCCTCTAATACTAACTATTCATTTTCTCCGGAACATCAAGAGACTTGTCTCCAGGAACATACATGAACACATTGAGTCCATTTGTAAAATGGCTCGGGACTCAGGAGACACTGAATTTAGCCTGGCTTCTGCCATGAAACAGGACTGGGGTGTCTGGCAAGTCCCTTCATTTCTCGGGGCCTCAATTTCCTCTTACAAAAAAGTGGGTCCTATCTGTCTTCTGGACCAAAATGTCTCCCTTCATACAAAATTCCTGCCTAGTCTCTGAAGGTCTCTCAAAGGCTGGGTGGCTCTAATACCTTTTGAAGTTTTCAGAGCTCCTCAAGCCTCAAGCAGTTAATCTGTAAACAAATGCAAATGAGGGGGCCTATTTGTAATGCAAATAATTACGGCGGATGGAGACCGATTAGTTGTTTAAGTTTGGGATTCTTGGGAAGCAGCCGCGAAACTGGTCACAGAAACATCAAAGCTGCAAATAAGTAGCCTTTCCCAAGGAGACCTGACAGCCCTAGCTTAGCATCTCCCTGAGCTACTGGCTGAGTACCCAAGCTTTTTTGTTTTTTAAATCTCCGAGCACAGGGTCTCCTAAAATGCTCCACTGTGTGACTTGGATTTTCTCAAGAAACTAGCTTATGCTTTCGCAGCACCACCTTCATACTTGCTTCTGGCCACTCACCAATCAGTGACTCACCAAACAATACATATCAAAACTGCACTCTTGCTTTGCCAACAAGAAAAGATGAAGTGTGTGCATTTGCTTGCTTTTCGTTTTTTCTACTTTTTGCTTCCTGTCATTATCTATTATTGAAGCGAGAACCCCCCTCCTCATTCTCAATACTTCAAAAAGACCTGAATATTTCGCATAGCCTTGTTTGTGTGTTTTGAAAGAAAGTGACCAAAAAAAAAAAAAAACCTCCAAAATAAAAAAGAAGAAGGTCATGGTCAGTGCCAGTGGGACTGTGAGGCAGAAATGAAAAGAAGAGGTGGGGCTTGAAGTGGAAGTACATGGCAGGGGCAGGGGACCCAGCTGCCTGGCGCTCCAAAGGAAAGCTGTCAGTTACAATAGGAACCTTGGCTTAAAAGGCTAAATGGAGTCCAGTCCAGCTGTAGCGGGGAATACTATTCAGTACACAGCCATGGATTACTGCAAAGGAAGGGCAGAGAAACGGCGTGTTAGCCACAGATCGTTGCCAGGTCACTCCAGCTCTCACTCTCTCACTGGCCAAACACCAAAGGCCACTGTGCCTCATGGCCTTGACAATGGAGGGCTCTCAACTTCAAAGGGGCTCCCAAAGCCACTATCGGATGGGCCCCATCATACAAATCAGGGCTGGAAGATTTTTAAAATACCAAATCCTTAGACTGGAGACAAAGTTAGGGACCTTCCAAGGCACAACACCTCTTTTCTCCTCTCCAACTGATAGTCTCACCTCTTCTTATTGTGGGGCACGCACAAAATACAGATTGAAACTCATCATCACATTCACCAAATAGACTGGAAGATTCATCAGAGCAAAACTGAAAACACTGATTCTTTGACCACTCAGTTCGGCAGTTTGTGACAGGGGATGGTTATACCTGCTACTGGCCCTGCCTTATTGGGATGGTGTGGCGTCCTAAGGGAAATTACAGAGGAGATGCTGAGACACCTCATAACAATTCCGTAAGACACTAGGTTGGTACTAATATTCAGGTTTATTCTGCCTTCTGCATCTGCGGGGTACTCAGAATTACAGAGAGGGGAAATTTATGCTACTTTCTTCAGCAGTCGTGTTGTCTGAGAAGGGCTGGCTGTAAGTAAACTCATTCCAGATTTTTAACACAGCTTGAGTGCAATTATTTTGAGTGAATCAAAACTGGAAAGGGCTGGGCTGACAGGCCAGAAGGAAAAGGCACCAAAGGATTCGCCTTCTGGAACCCTCTGAGAAGAGGCTGCGGCTCTTCTGTTGGGGGGCTGAGGGATGGTTGGGGAAGCCAAGTGACTGCGGACTAATGGGGAAAGCCGTGCTGACTAGTGCTCACCCAGCCATGGTGGATGCAAATACCTCAGGGGAACAAGCAGCAGCCAGAGTTGGAACAGGGAAGCTGGTGGTATAGAAGAGCAGGTGGGACCCCTGAACATGTTACAGGCCGGCAAAGATGGAGTGGGGAGTGGCCGGCTGGGGGCGCTGGGAGGGGCACTGGGATGCAGGATGCATCTTTAAACCACGTGACTGATGGCTTCTTGACCAGAGGCCAGACGCCGTCCTCAGACTCTCGGGCTTCTATAAACCTTGGCAGGAAGAGAGGGGAGGGCACGGGTTCTGTGCCCCCAGATGTGTTAAGGGGGAATTAGAGACAGGGAAGCCCAGCTCTGTTGCGCAGGAAAAGAGCGTCTACAGGAAGCCCAAACTGAAAATGAAAACAGAAGTTGGGTTAATGAATGGACGGATTAATGTCAAAAAAAAAAAGGTTAGAAGAAAATGTCATGATGACTAATGGATAAATTAGAATATAGCTGTGTTAGATGGTCTTAAGGCCTTATTGCACTGGCTTCTGGGAACATGCTTTCTCTCTCATTCACCCACACACCTCTGAGTGGCAACCACAGTGGCATTAGCTAGCAAAACAATTATCAACAGCCACAAGAATACTTCTCTCTTCTTAATTACTAGGTCCTGACTAGTGCCCCCCACCCAGACACCTTGTAGAGGAATACCTTTAGCAAATCTCCAGGTGGCCTCAGGCCACGGCACAGCGCGCCAGGCTCTCAACCACTGAGTGCCTCGCCCCATAGGGAAAGCAGAGGAGGTAGAGGTTTCACCTTCGGAGATACCCAGTCCACTACCTGGTACCCCTTGGGCAAGATCTGTTCGAGAAGTGTCTGCGGGCAGTAACTGGGCTCTGCACTAGGGTCCGACCACAGTCACCTGAAAACCTGAACTATGGAAATCCATTATTGGTTTGTGTTCACACTGCACTTTGAACTTTCTCCCATTTAAACTTCATCCTTGTGACGCAAGTTTGACACATGAGGAGGCTGAGAAACACCGGTGAGGCCAACTGACTTGCCTGAGGTCACAGAGAAAGAGTCACAACCAAGAGGAGCAGAGCCCGAATCCCTTGGCTGCTTGATCAAGACTCTTTCCGTCACGCCACAGTGTCCCTGAGAACTCCTTGCCTGTGGATCTAAGCCCCTGGTTATTTTTTACCTGAACACATTTATCTCATTAAATAAAGATATTGGGGAGGGACAGTTAAAAGCATATGCTGGGTATGTTTGTACAGTCACTTCCTCAGAGTGAATACATCCACACACACACACTCACACACACACACACGCATGTGAATGGCAGTTTATACCAGGAACTAGGAGTTTTGCATTCTTGTTCCAGTTCTGCCACTAACTCGCTATGTGAGCCTTGGTAAGTCTCTTAAATTCCCCACTCCTCCATTTGTTCATCTTGTCAACTGAAGATCAGCCCTTCCTCCTCTACCTCACGGGACTGTTGTAATGTGAAAATGAGGTACCATTCAGAAAAACACTTTGAATAGTATGAAAATGTAATACAAATGCTCAGCTCTATTTTTCTTCTTTGTCTACTTCCTAGGGGAAGAGAAACCTATAGAACACTGCAACGGCCTATGTCCTGGGCTGCATGGGAAGGCTGAAATATTTTGATATGTGTGTACCGTCCATGCACTGGGCACCCCCAACCAAGGGTCAAGGGGCCAGCAACCACTGAGACATAGCACCTGCAACTGTGTGAGGGTCACAGAGGAAGGATTTCTCTTGCAATTGCAGACAGCTGCCAATAGTGCCTCAAGCCATTTCAAAACCAGCAAGGAACAGTAAACCTCACTCTGCCTGCACTCTAGTTAATGAGGGGTGGCCTTTGTGATCCACCCCTGAAATGAGGGCTGTGGGGAATGGATGGGTTGCCTTTGCTGCTTTCAGACCCCAGGGAGCCAAGGCCTCCTTCCCCTATTTGGTTTGGAACTGCTTTTGTGGTGTGCTGGTGAGAAGCATGCCAGAAAAAGCCAACCTACTCAGGGTCGGGGTTGGCTGTTCCCACTGTTTGCCAATTGCCTCTCACTTGTAAAGTATGGCTTTAATTATAGTTTTGCCAGGATTCATTTTAGTAATGGCCATTACCAATGATTTACTCAGGGAAAGCTGAACCAAATTGTGTCAAAGAGCGTGAATTTGGGTTTCATTAACCGAAATCTAACTGAACAGGATGCATCTTTCCTGTTGTCCTCATTGGAAATGGGGGGGCCAAAGAAAATACACGTGAACTGAGTGTTGGCCTCTGTGCTGGGCATTGGGACTGCAGCCATGGACAGACGCTCTCGGAATTGAGAGTCTTCCTAGGTGGAAACCTGCTGTTTCATTCAAGTCAGCTAACAGGGCTCCAAGGCTTGCCTTTAAGCCAGACAATAAGTCATTTCATTGTTCTTTTCGGGTTGTTTCCTTTGGCCCAATTTCACGGGCCTTATGTTTCAGAAGCCTCTATGGACTTCCTCTTCGGGATTTGCTTGAAAGTAGGATGTTTTGCCAGCTGCCCAAAGTCCCCAGTGCAGTAGCTGCAGCAATTAGTTTGGTGACTAACAGCAGGCTCTCCATTTAAATCATAAACTCCATGGGTGAGTGGGGAGAAGTCTTCTCAATATTTTATAGTCCCTGATCCAAACAAACCAAATGTAAAAGGCATTTATGAGACAACCGGGGTATTCTGAACGCTGACTAGAAATTTTATGTGAACGAATTGTTAATTTTGGGGGTGTGATAATGGTGGCGTTGTCGTTATTTATTTATTTTTTTTTAAGAGTCATGAGCTCTTAGAGATACATGCTGAAGTATTTACAGATGAAATGATATGGGTTTTGCTTTGCAGTAATCCAGCCGGTTTGGGGCAGCAGATAAGACAGGATTGGCATATGTTGACAGTTGTTTGGGGGCTGTGTTGTGGGTACATGGGGCTGCATTGTACTGTCCTCTCTCTTCTTTCGTTCCTGTTTGAAAGTTTCTATGGTAAAGTTTAACAATGGTAATAAGCCTAATTATGTTAGATTTAAAATATTTATGTTCCTCCCCACTCACTACCTGAGTCTAGTTAAAAAGATAGAAGCAGCTTAATCATTGCTATAACCAACCTATAAACTATGTGATGCCAGGGGCTGCTTTATTCACTCCTGCAGACACAACACCTAGCCCTGAGGAATCCATCTTACCAACGGTTACCTGCTTACCTACTTATCAAAGGTGTTCATGAAGCCGGTACTTTTAGAATTAAATATTCTATAATATCTGAGAACCTTCATTTTCTTCCACTTTTATTATGGTTTTGGGGGCCAAACGAAATTAGAGAACTTGAACCCCTCAGGTAAGAAACAGCCACCAGAGGGAAACAGAGAAGCAAGTTTCCGCTGGCTCAAAACATTCCCAAACCTGGGCGCCAAGGCTGACCGTGACGTTGCAGGACAGGGCTTGTGAACTCAACAGTTCCCCTCGTCACAGCAGTTTAGTTAATTTTGAAAGTGATGGTGAAGGCGCCTTTAGAAAAAAAATGGCCAAAATTGAAACTTCAAATATTGATCACAGGATCCACCTATGCTACCTAGCTGTTCTAGTAGCAAAAGTCTGAAAACACCCCACTTTTAATCAGGAAGGCAAACATTCCCACATGTATACTTGAAATCACACCAGCCTATTTCTTCATATTATAAGTCACAAGAGAATACCAGCTAGAACAATGAAGCAGCTTCTTTGATATTAGATATGTGTGTTGGGCAGGGGGTGGGATTTGGGGAGATGTGTTCTAGAAGCCA
This sequence comes from Eubalaena glacialis, assembly GCF_028564815.1. Taxonomy (NCBI): domain Eukaryota; kingdom Metazoa; phylum Chordata; class Mammalia; order Artiodactyla; family Balaenidae; genus Eubalaena; species Eubalaena glacialis. The sequence continues at coordinate 109,405,950 of NC_083736.1, forward strand.
CTGCCAGTTCTATTTAGAGTTAATAAAGCTTACCGGGACCCTGGGTCTCATGCAGCATGCAGCAAACAGCAGAGTTAACTGTAAAACAGTAAAAGCTGATGAAGATGGAGTGAGCTTGGGGAGAAATCAAACATTATGAGTTGACACAAACAATGAAGAGTTAGAGGTCAAAGGAGATTAGGAGGAGTGGGGAGGGGAAGAAGGGAGGGTGTGCTGGTAGGGACCCCCGAAACACCGGTACTCTTTCTTAACCTCTTTAAGGGCAGCCAAAGGAAGTTCTCAGTATGTGACTCTATTAGATCCAATCACCATCTCTCAAGAAATGCTTCTACCCCTACTTCCACCCTCAACCCCCGCCCCCCATCATCACCACGGGACAAGAGTGACACAGGTCTAATGATGGGTCTTCCGAAGGTTAGCCAACTGTTCAGGGAATTACATAAAAAGCCCACACCTGGGGCCACTTATATATCTGGAAATATGGAAGAGGACAGGCTGTTTTGTCAGGCTCTCTTGTTAATAGGAGATGCCTCATGCCCGTGAGGTTTTCACTCATCTCAAAATTGGAAAAGGGTGCCATCACCAACTCCAAATATTCCTGGAGACTGGAGAGACATGTCTCCCTATATGGGGTCCTCTGCCTGGGCGTGGGGTGGCAGTCAGTTAATTGGGAGCAACGAGGAGAAAGCCTGGTCTGGGAGGAACTTCCGCTGAACAGCTCAATTGGGACTATTTATAGTTGAGTGTCAGTGGGGTCCCAACAAATGCATCTCCTAATTCCTGCCAGCAGGCTGTGAAACTGCCCCAGGGACTGAGTTAACAAACACCACAGGATTATGAAGGCAGCAGGTTAGAGCCGGAAGACAAATTTAGACTTTTCTGATCTTAAAAATAGGAATCCATTCCTGCTGGTGCAACTAACACAAGTCAGTTAATATACAGTGCGTCCAAAGAGGCTTTTTTCGGGCTAGTTGAACTTTATCTATCAGGTAATACCACAAAAAGTTAGTCTGTGACTTTGACATATAGTGTGATTCAGTAACAAAAAAATCTCTGGACTAATTGGTGAAAATACCCAAATTACACTTTTGAAAAAAGAATATTCAGATGGCAAAACTGAGTGCCTTTAAATATAAGATATTTTACTGTTGTATTTTATCGTTGGTGAAATGTTATACTGTTTTATCCTTAAGTGATAAGCCAGGCACAGAGGAAAGGATGTTTCCGCCTTCTGGCAAATATCTAATAGTTGAGTCCAGCAACAAGTGGCTAAGAACAGAAGGCAATGACCAGGGACATGTTTCAGATCCTCGGGCCGCTTTAGTAAGGACACTGCTTGACACTGCAAATGAGGGCTCCTACAGTCACACTGCACAAACAACTAGAGCGCAAGGGACCACTGGATGTTCTCCTGGTGTTGTACAGGTCCCGTCGGAAATGCTTTTCTCTTCTCTGGTTCTGGGATAAGGGATGGATAACTTCAGCAAGCAAGGCCTGGGCTTGGGTCAGGGATATTAACCCATATGGTAACCAAGAGCTCATGCTATCTTGCCTCACCAAACGCCAGGGGAGACAGATGGATTGTACAGTCATCCCCGGGGTTGAGGGTGGTGCCCGCGGAGGATACTAGCATCTGAGGGTTCCCCACCAAGTGCCCGGTACCCCAGGCTGGGAACAACCAAGCAGCCAAGAGGGAGGGACGGGAAGGGGTAAGAAATCAGGACCAGGTTGCAGCCTTCAGCGGTTGGCCACAGCCGTGAGAACTGAGGGGGGGCGAGGGGGGCTCCAGGCGTGGAGAGGTGAACCACCTCAGACCTAGGACAAGCAAGCAGGCCTGTGAGCTGGATCGGCTCCAACCTCCCGGGGGAAAGAGGGTGCCCAGAGGCTCCTGCTACCCTCTCTCTGCCCTTCTTTCTGTTCAGCTCTTTCTTGTAACTTTGCAGCTTCTCGTTGTTTCCTCCCTTCTTCTTTCTCCTGTCTCACATTCCTTTTGCTTTTCCTCCCCCTTTCCCTCCCTCTCCTCCTACCTTGAGTTTGCAGGGTTTTCCCAAGCGGGCCGAGCAGAGGGGCTGGGCCTCTGGGGCCACACACCGCCCTCCCCTACCCTCAGCTCCCCAAACTCAGGGAATCCGAAGGTCCAGTGGGGACACCGAGACCAGTTACAGGGGCCCAAAGGAGCCTATCAGCCCACAGCTGGCCTCTGTCACCGCCCTGAGGGGACGAGCAGGAGGGGAGAGAGGCCCTCGCCCCAGAGCAGCCCACTACTTACTTCTTCTTCTCTTTGTCTCTTTTCAGAGTCTGTGCGCCTCCAGCCTGGGAGCCCTGGGACTGGAGCAGCTCGGCTGCCGTCTTTCTCTGCTTGAAAGCGTTCACTTCATCGTCCAGGGATTTCTTCTTATCCTCCAGCTTCTTCTTCTCGTCCTGGTGTAGCTTCTTCAGACGGTCAAACTTCTCGTGCAGCTGGCGGGGAAGCACAGGGAGTTTGGGGAGACCCCCCGCGAGGAGATCCCAGCTGAGCCCGGGGGTGGGGTGGGGACGGGCAGGCTTGCGACCCTCAGGACCCTGGGACCTGACGAGACATTTCTGCCAGGGACGGCTATGTCGGCACCAAAGGGCACCATGTTCTGGAGAGTTCTCTTCTGCCATTTTACCTGTGTTTCTGCTCCGGAATATGGTCAGGGAACCGTGCATTCTGCTTAATCAAGCATTTGATTTAATAGAGTCCCCATAGTTACTACATATGGATAAAAATAACATCAGAACATTTACTGAGTGCTTATTATAGGCCAGGCACTGACTTTTATAAGCACTTTATATGTATTAACTCATTTAATCATCACAACAACCCTATGAGGTAGATTCTGTTATTGTCTGCATTTTATAAGGAAACAGAAGGTATGAGAAGTTAAGGAATTTGCCCGAGGTCAACTCATTCTTTTTATTTATTTATTTATTTGTTTGTTTGTTTATTTATTTATTTATTTTTGGCTGCGTTGGGTCTTCCTTGCTGCGCGCAGGCTTTCTCTAGTTGTGGCGAGCGGGGGCTATTCTTCGCTGCGGTATGCGGGCTTCTCACTGCGGTGGCTTCTCTTGCTGCGGAGCATGGGCTCTAGGTGCATGGGCTCAGTAGTTGTGGCTCGCGGGCTGTAGAGCGCAGGCTCAGTAGTTGTGGCGCACGGGCTTAGTTACTCTGTGGCATGTGGGATCTTCCCGGACCAGGGATTGAACCTGTGTCCCCTGCCCTGCATCGGCAGGCAGATTCTTAACCACTGCGCCACCAGGGAAGTCCTTCAACTCATTCTTTAGATGATTATATAATGACATCTCTCTCAATATGCAAGGGGCCCCTGCCTTTTCTTATTCCCTCCAATCAGGGAGGATCATGGGGAGTTGCAGAGAAAACTTCAGCAATGCCAAAGCTGGTCAAAGAAAACACTTGTCCTTGGACACGGCAGGAGATAAAAGAATTTTAGAAAATGGGATGAGTGCGGAAACCTCAGCTTTGATCAAGGGGAGGTTTAACTAGCCCTGAATAGAGCCAGAGACCCAAAGGAGAAGAGCAAGAATATTCTGGCATGCCACTGTGATAAGTGGATCAGAGAGCTAGGGGTGTAGGTGGTAACAAACTAGAATGTGATAAACTACCCTGAATAGTAAGAGCAGCCCAAGCATCATTGCACTTTCTTTTGAGGATTCAGGAGGAAATGGAGGGTTCTGCAGCACTCACAGTACACCGTGAAGGAGGTCAGGTGTCCTACAGGTATCTGGGACTGTCACTGAGTAAGGGGTGGTGGATGACAGACCTGCTGTGCAAACCAGCTTTTGCTAGTCACTTGGGGTAGGCTGGTGGTGGAAGCTCTGCTGATCAGTTGCTTTCACCTGGCTTTTGTTCACTGGCCTTTCATTCATTTTCTTTATCGTTGAGATCCCCTCACCTGTCTTCCTAAAAGTACTGGGTGATATTTTTCTTTTGAAAAGTGAAACTGAAATGAAGTCAAGTCTCTTGCCATGGGCTTTGGCAATAACACCGGACAGCAGATTAAAAGAGGAAGAGACTTGGGAAGTAATTAAGTGCTTCCTTTCTTTATGGGTTTCGAGGCCCAGAGAGCTGAAGCAGTTGCTGACATGACCAAAACTGTGGCTGAGGCCAATTAATCTGGCAGCAGTACGGGAATCGGTAGTGGGACCTTGGAGGCAAGGAAATGGTTAGAGGGCTAAATGCACTCTATTAGTCACGGCTTAAGTAATGAAAACTCCAGATAGACCATCAAGCCTTAGTTTAAAAACTCGCTAGAGCCGCACAAATGTTTCTTTAACGCCAGCATGAAATGGAACAGAATATTCAAGTGGATGGGGAAATGCACCAGCTATCACTGGTTTAGGATTCAGCAAGGTACCCAGGACTCCCTGGGACCATCTTTCCTCAAGGCCCTCAGGGCAGGCAGGTGGGAGCAGGACTGCGAAGAAAGTGATCAACTGTCCCTACTGGGCTCCAAACTCCCAGAAAGGGGGGGAAAATATCAGCCCGCCCCTGACCTCGAGGGGCTAGGTCAGGTCTTGACTCTTGAGTGGCGCTGCCCAATAGAACTTTCTGTGGCATGAGGGTTGAGCATTTGAAATGTGGCTAATGCAACTGATGAACTGAGTTTTAAACTGTACTTAATTTCAATTCATTTAAATTTAAATAGCTACATGGGCTAGCAGCTACCATATGGGACAGTGTGGCTCTAGTGAACTAAATAACAGAGAATGAGAAAACATCCCGGCCGTGGGGAATGAGGGATGGAGAAGACACAGATCTCACAGCCTCCTCTGTGCCAGCCAAGGCACGGCTACGGATGTTGTGCCCCATTCCTGCCCGGAGGCTGCAAGACTCCCCCAGCTGCTCTCTTGGGGCAGAAACCCCTGTCTTGCCCAAGTTCAGCCTCCTTTTCCTTCCCACCTGGCACGCAGGCTCACATTTACCTCTTTTTCTGCCTCTTTAAGTTCAGCTTCTTTCTCTTTGACTCTCTGGACGAACATCTGTCTCATCTCCTCTTCTTTTTTCTGGAGCTCCCCTAGGAACTCATTCCTTTTGGCCTCATACGTCTCCTGTAAACTGCGAACATGGTCGGGTTAATTCCCCTGCCTTTGGAATGGCTCCTGTTCACTGAAAACTGGCCCCAGGGATCCTCCCTGGGTTCTCCCACCCTCTCTTCCTCAGTTCTGTGGGACGTGCAAAAGCAGAAGCACAAAGCTGTGGGCACCTGGATTGGCACGTGCCAGCAGGGTCACAGGGTGCTGCGGGGTTATGGGGCCACCCTGGTGAACCCGAGAGATATCTGGAACTGGGAGTGACTTAGAACATCTGCTTCTATACCCTGATTTACAGATAAAGAAAGAGGCCCAGAGAAGTGAGGTGACTCACTCAAGATCACACAGCTAGTTAGAGGCAGAGCTGAGACCGGAAGTTGGGTTTTGTCTCATAATCTAGGTCCTTCCACCTGCACTATGCTGCCAGGTCCTGGCTCTGAAACTGATCACATTGATGAATGATTTCAACAAACACTTGATGAGACTCCACCATGTGCTGGACACAGAAATAAGTGATACTGTGCTAGTCACTCAATATCTAGAGCCAACAGCCACTGTGCCTGCCAAGAAACTCACAGACTAGTGGGAGATGCCTCGGTTAAGTCTCCCTGCCCCCAGCCTGGACTTAGTTTTAAAGAAGTAGGAGTTAGCCTGGTGAAGAGGAAGAGGATGTGTGCTCCGAAGAGGGCAGCCTGTGGAAGGGCACATGTGGAGAAGGAATGGCACACCTGGCTGGAGAAGTGGGAGATGAGATTCCTGAGTGTGGCAGGAGAGAGCAGGCATTGGATGCCATGTTAAGACTTAGATGTTTTAAGCAGGGCTGACTTGATCCATTTTGAAAATGGGAAAGACCACTCTGGGCATTGCATGAAGGACGGACTTTCCAACAAGCCAAGTAAGAAATGACAGGATCTTAACGTCAAGGGCTGGGAAGGAATGTGGGAATGGGAGACAAGCGAGGGAAGCAGAACTCCCAGGACTTGGGAGGAGTCAAAGATGATTCTGGTTTTTCGACTTGGGCAACCAGGTGAATGGTGGTGCCATGTACTATGACAGGGAACACTGGAGAAGGAGTACGTTTAAGAGGGAAGGAGATGAATTAAATTTGAGACAGCTTGAGTTTCGGGTACATCCTCTATGGGACAGCCAAGTGAAAATATCCAGTAAGCAGTGAGATCACTGGGTTTGGAGCTCAAAAGTAAGATGTTAGCTTGCGAGTAATCTATTTCTAGGTGGTAATTAGGGCTGTGAGAGTAGAAAGAACCAGCTGCAAAGAACATAGAGAGTGAAAGGAGCAGAGGCCATCAGAAAGAACAGGGAAAGGAAGAAGCTGAACAAAATGAACCTGCCGATGAGGCTTCGAAGGAGTAGTAGCGCGCGCGAGAGGGCTGAAACCAGCCGGACCAGTGCTAGAAAAGCCAACGGCAGAGAGAATTTCAGGAAGGAGGCAGAGGGGACGAGTATCAAATGCTATGTTGAGATTAAAAAAAAGATGGGACTCAGAGGCCACAGTGGAATTGGCCGTGAGTATGTGACTGCTGACCTTGGAGAGAGGCGTCTGCATTCAGTGGTGCAGTGGAGGCAGAAGCCAGTAAATACAGAACAGTTCTTTCCCTTTCCCATCAGAGCCGAACTCCTTGACAGGGCGGAGGCTGGTGACAAGGAGCAGGGTGAGGGAGAGTTTCTTTAGGATGAGAATGTCTGCCTGCAACATGGAAAGGAGCCAGCAGAGAAAACGTGCAGAGGGCAAAGACGTGGGAAACAGAGGTAGTCAGGATGGAGCCGACCTAGGAGGGGAGGGGACTAGATGACACCTCTTCCCCGCAGGTGCAGATTAAAGCTGTCGGAAGGGAAGGAGGGAGAAAGCAAAGGCAACGCCCACCAGAGAGACCAGCATGTTTTCCTCCAACTCCAGGGGCTCTGGCAGCCCCTGCCCATGAAAGGGGCGTTCACTCGCCCCTCCAGAACCAGGCATCCCCAAAGGAATGGCTATGCTTTGCCCCCAGGTTGGCTTTCTGCTGTGAACAGGTACTGTGGGATCTCAGAGGCCATTTGAAGGCCATCTTATCCCACAAGCAGCCCCCTTAACTTGCTTATCGAGGCCTGACAGTTCCTGAAAGGGGACCTGAGCTCCAATAAAGGACACCACACGGTAATTTACAATGTGGGGCTTACGTCACACATCACGCGTCCAGATCAAACACTTAAACATATAGCTCCCATCAGCATAGTTATTTGAAAGCATTTGAAGCAATGTTTTCAAAAACATTCCTCTTCTCTGAAAGCATCTTAGATTCTGATTTGAAATGTCAATGATTATTAACATCCTGTGGTCAAAACAAAACTTGCCCTTGAATACAAACACTAAGGACAGCGAATGAAGAGCCGGAAGTTCATCAACACTTGTGCGATGACCGCTGCCTGGTCCCATCTGGTTTTGATACCGGGGAGGGGGCTAAAGAACAGACTGGAAACCAGACACAAACTGCCACATGGAAGAACAAGGCCCGGACTCAGGGCTCGCAGCTGCCGTGTGAATGCTTGTGGCAGCAAGACAATCGGCCTTGCCGTCCCCTGGCCTCCTCCCTGCCCCCACCCTTATAAGCAGGACAGCAATGCTTACCAAGCCCGTCCTGCCACAGCTCCCCTGGCAGGTGTGCCGAGGCAGACAAGGGACGGGCAAGTGGAAGTGGCGAGCGACTTAGCCCTGTGGCTCCAGGTCTGGGCACCCGTGTCTCACCTCCCCTGTGAATTCTCCAGGGCGAGGCTTCCCCACCGCCGCCCCCCCCCCCCATCGTGTGCGCTGAGCTGAGCTGGGCCGGGCTGGTGGGAGAGGTACCTGAAGGGTTTGCTGTCGGGGTCGGTGTCCTTAAAGCCCATCTCCTCCAGCTTACAGCGGCGGTACAGCTCATAGTGCCGGCTGTGGGTCTGCTCCCGGAGGTCCTCCATGTTGATCCGGATCAGCATCTCCCGCAGCTTCACAAAGTCGCAGTGGGCTTCATTTTCAACTGCATAGCAGCGGTTGGGGTATTGGAAAGGAAGGTCACAAGAAGCAGAAATGGACAAAACGAGACGGGAAATGTCTAACAGTGACATCGCCTTTCAATCTGTGTATATAGAGCTCGCAATTTTGCCTCCTAATTGGCTTTTCTACTAAAAAGGCAAATGAAAAGTTACAAGAATGACAGTAATGGAAAACTGCAATACCATAAAAATATCTAAGAAGACATTCATTAGCACCTCAACCCAAATTCACCCATCAGACATTCACAGGAATGTTTGCTCCGCACCACTTTTAGGACGATGGCAAATGCACATTCAACCATCCATCTGATAAATACTTGCAGAATCTCTGTTCCCAGGATTGTGTGAGGCACTGGAAATTTAGAAACATGGAGTCTTGCCTGTAGCAGCTTCCAGTTTAGTGGAAGAACATAATACAATGCAAAAATTACCAACACGGAGGTATATAGCCAAGGTGCAACAAAAGCCCAGAAAAGCCCGGGGGCCTGAGAACTCCAGGGAGAGTGAAGGCTTCAACAAAGAGCTGACAGACCCCTAAGATGACTCTTGAAGGAAGGCTAGGAATTAATCAGGCAGATAAGGGACTCATCCTTGCAAGATCTCAATGAGGTTAGGCAAGGTTACACAGCTAGAAGTCGCAGGGTTAGGACTGCAATCCAGGTCCTCTAAAGGAGAGACAAAGGCTATGACCAGGTGCCAAAGTCCAAAGAATAAGGGGGAAGAACTAGGACATCAAGAGATGACAGTGACAAGGAGGGATGTGGACCACAGGTGTGGCCCACCTGGATGGTAGAAGCTTCAAAGGAGGTGTTTTTAGAGGGTGGATAATGGCCTGATGGCAGCAATGATGACCAGGATAGAGTGGGCCCCACTTTCCAGCCTGAGTGAACAAGCCCCCTCCTCAAAAGAGTGTGGCAAAGGTCTGCATTTGGGGCAGTGGCCAAGAAGGACAGAGGTGTGGACCCGATCCCAGCAAAGGAATTTCGGGTCATGAGCAGTGCTCTGGCACGTGTCTCCGGGCATGGCTCCACCTTGCTGGAATGGGGAGATGTGGCCTGACCACGTTGGGACAGTAGCATCTGAGATGATGAACAGGCACAGTCACCCTGGATTCTGTCTCACGGGTCTGGGAGAAGGTCGTGGAGACAGGGAGGGAGACGGGGATGACAGGGTGGGGCAGGGTTGCAGCAGATTGCATTGCGGTCATCAGAGCAATCTTTCTAAAGCCCAAATCAGCTCACATAACCCCTTCGCTTAAGACACACTGCCTCTGGGAGAAAGCCCCTCGCTGTCATAGAACATATCAGCGTTAAGTCAGGCAACTCCTCAGGACAATCTCCTCCTCCATCCCTGGAGAGTGGTCCCTGATGGCCAGTCACAAGGAGTGACTCCAAGGCCCCTGCAAGGCCCAGACAACGCATGGCTTCTCTCACTCAAACAGAACCACGAACTCCGACTTGCAAGAAACACTTGGAAAACCCCCTTTGTTGGTTGGGTATGGGGTGGTCTGAATCAGAGTATGTCATTGGGACCACGTCTGCTAGCTTCTCCTCATTTCACCTCAGGTTCCTGTCTCTCAGACTCCAAAATTCACTCCCAGGGTGGGACTGTTGGTCCAGAAAGCATTTGCAAATGTTCTGGGAGGAGCATCCCCAGCCCCAAATGGTAGAGAAGACCAAAACCTAGCATGGTTCTGATGACCAGCGTTGTCCTTACCCGCGGAAAAGCCAGCTATCGCCGGAGGGTGTCTGGCGTGCCCCAGAGCCTGCCAGCCTTTGATGTGATGTGGACAACTTCCCACCAGCTTCTGGTTGTTTGCTCAATGGCCGGAATGAGTTTACAGTAAACCAGCCACCCTCTCACACACGGTGCCCCTGCCGTCTGCCGCCCAGCATGTGGCTGGAAAGTCGGAGGACCAGACACCTCTTACACCCATGGCAATGTCCTGGGCCTTATCCACTGAACTGACTAGTACCAAAGGTAACTTACTTAGTATGTGTCAGGCAGACCACAAAAGGAAATTTCCTGAGCCCGTAGGCAATACATCTGTTTTTAATTTGCAAAATAATCATACATACAAAAGAGTGCTTGAAATGTACAATTTAAAGGTTTAAAAAAAAAAAAAAAGAACACCGATGTATCCACGGCCGAGGTGAAACATTACCAGTGCCCTAGAAGTCCCTTTGTGTCCCTGATCTCATGCCTCTCCTTCCCTGCAACAAGACTTAACCACTAGCCTGAGTTGGGGATTTATCCTTCCTTTGTTTTTCTTTATAGTTTTACCACTTATGCATGAATTCCTAAAGTTTAGTTTTATCTACTTTTGGAATCCATGTAAATGGAATCATACAGCCTGTCTTCTTCTATGATTTACTTAGCTCAACATTACATTTCTGAGATGCATTGCTGTAGATGTAACTATAGTCCATCCATTTTCGTTGCTGAATAATATTGCATTATTTGAACATTCCACAATTCACCCAATCTATTTTTAATGGCTATCTGGCTTGTTTCTAATTATTTGCTATTATGAACAATGCTGCTGTGGACATTGTTGTCTGTCTCCTGGTACACTCAGGAGAGTACACACGCTTTCTCACACACTCCTTCCTACCTTACTCCAAGTACATTTATTTTTGTTTTAAGAATGCCTTCTCCATTACAGACAAAGAGAGCCTGCTCACCGCAGAGAATCCAGGTATGGAGCCAGAGTTTGCCTGCTGGCAACGCCTACTTATGTTTGAGGCCCAAGCTGAATGAGTAGAGACTGGGGACAAGCTAGGGACTGGTCACACAGGGGCTGGGGACAAGCAAAGAGACAGACAGAAGGGGAGGCTCCCTGAGCGCAGCCCCTCTCCTGGAGATTCACTCACCCTGCACCGTGCCCCAGGGATACTGCCGTGCCTTCATCATCTTGTTCCCTATCTTCAGTTCTTCTGTGCTGCCAATGACAGCAAACGGCAGGTGGGCCTGGAACAGGAGGCAGACAAAAGCTCTGAACTCCAGGGAAAGGCACTGAGCGACCCCCAGTTCAGCTGCTGGTCATCGCCGGGGCCTCCGTGCTCCAGCCGCAGTGTCCCTCACTGTCGCCATCATCAAGAGGCCTTTCTTTTTTTTTTTTTTTTTTTTTTTTTTTGGGTGGCTCAAACAACAAACATTTATTTCTTTTCTTTTTTTTTTTTTTTAATTTATTTATTTATTTATTTATTTTTAAACATCTTTTTTTTTTTTTTAAACATCTTTATTGAAGTATAATTGCTTTACAATGGTGTGCTAGCTTCTGCTTTACAACAAAGTGAATCAGTTACACATATACATATGTTGCCATATCTCTTCCCTCTTGCATCTCCCTCCCTCCCACCCTCCCTATCCCACCCCTCTAGCTGGTCACAAAGCACCGAGCTGATCTCCCTGTGCTATGCGGCTGCTTCCCACTAGTTATCTATTTTACATTTGGTAGTGTATATATGTCCATGACACTCTCTCACCCTGTCACATCTCACCCCTCCCCCTCCCCATATCCTCAAGTCCATTCTCTAGTAGGTCTGTGTCTTTATTCCCATCTTGCCACTAGGTTCTTCATGACCTCTTTTTTTTTTTCCCTTAGATTCCATATATATGCGTTAGCATACTGTATTTGTTTTTCTCTTTCTGACTTACTTCACTCTGTATGACAGACTCTAACTCCATCCACCTCATTACAAACACCTCCATTTCATTTCTTTTTATGGCTGAGTAATATTCCATTGTATATATGTGCCACATCTTCTTTATCCATTCATCCGATGATGGACACCTAGGTTGCTTCCATGTCCTGGCTATTGTAAACAGAGCTGCAATGAATATTTTGGTACATGACTCTTTCTGAATTATTTTTTTGTCAGGGTATATGCCCAGTAGTGGGATTGCTGGGTCATATGGTAGTTCTATTTTTAGTTTTTTAAGGAACCTCCATACTGTTCTCCATAGTGGCTGTATCAATTTACATTCCCACCAACAGTGCAAGAGTGTTCCCTTTTCTCCACACCCTCTCCAGCATTTATTGTTTCTAGATTTTTGATGATGGCCATTCTGACCGGTGTGAGATGATACCTCATTGTAGTTTTGATTTGCATTTCTCTAATGATTAATGATGTTGAGCATTCTTTCATGTGTCTGTTGGCAATCTGTATCTCTTCTTTGGAGAAATGTCTATTTAGGTCTTCTGCCCATTTTTGGATTGGGTTGTTTGTTTTTTTGTTATTGAGCTGCATGAGCTGCTTGTAAATCTTGGAGATTAATCCTTTGTCCGTTGCTTCATTTGCAAATATTTTCTCGCATTCTGAGGGTTGTCTTTTGGTCTTGTTTATGGTTTCCTTTGCTGTGCAAAAGCTTTTAAGTTTCATTAGGTCCCATTTGTTTATTTGTGTTTTTATTTCCATTTCTCTAGGACCTGGGTCAAAAAGGATCTTGCTGTGACTTATGTCATACAGTGTTCTGCCTATGTTTTCCTCTAAGAGTTTGATAGTGTCTGGCCTTACACTTCAAGAGGCCTTTCTTAAGCTCCCGAGCTGTGTAGGGAGAATAGGCCTAGTCCAAGCTTCTGCTGTTCAGAAATTCACAATCGAAGGTAACAAGGACATGGCCGAGTGCGTAGGGAACAAAGACAGTAAATAAGCTGAATAATAAGCAGATACACAGATTAGCCAGCTAGTCAGTCTTCACAGTTGCCGAGGGGAAGAGCCTTTGGAGCGCAGGTGAGTGGGATGAGGAGGGCTATGTGTGGAGAGAGACTGAAGGAGAACCAAGGGGCTGGGATCACTGCCCCCCATTCCCGGAGTGTGACAGCGCCGGGAATAGGCACATACGGAGACCACACTGCTTGCTGACTGAGGTGGACGCTCCTGGTTCTCATCCTTCCCTAGAGCAAGAGCTCACGCTGAACTCTTGAGCCTAGAAGTCAAGTCCCCAAGTATTTACCCACGTGCCCATCCCTGTGCGGGGTTCTGTGTCAGGGGCTGTAAGGGAAACAAAAGGAGTAGAAGACACACTCTCTCGCCCTCTGGGAGCTTACACTCTGGCTGGGGAAGACTGAATTACATACCCAAAATCACGTAAGACAGAATATGCCCAAGGGCTCAAGTGTATGGTCTGGTGCCCTGCACACAGTAGGTGCTTAATAAATACTCCTTGAATGGCAGTGGCACGACCACAGGAATAGCAGAGGAAAGAAAAGTACAAATGCTTGCAGGGGAGGGGGGTAATGAGGAGCGAGGCCCGGAGAAGAGGCAGCCGCCCCCAGCTGGTAGCGTGGGACCTGGGACACCGGCACTGCGCCCCATTCCACAGGGAGCTGGCCAGGTTATAAGTCTGAGTCACCACTGGCCAAATGGAAGCACTGAATAAATACTGTTTACAAACCAGGTGATCCTGGGTGGAGTTTTAGCCAAAAGGGCTTTACACAGAGAAGGAAAAAGTCCACTGGAACAAGCTTTCTTAGCCTGCTTGGAGAAACAGGCTTCGATCTCAGATATTCTGACCCACTTGTTCACTCATCCAGTCTACAAATATTTACCGAGCTCCTACTATGTGCCAGGCATTAAGAAGAATACAACGGGGCTTCCCTGGTGGCGCAGTGGTTGAGAATCTGCCTGCTAACGCAGGGGACACGGGTTCGAGCCCTGGTCTGGGAAGATCCCACATGCCGCGGAGCAGCTGGGCCCGTGAGCCACAACTACTGAGCCTGGGCATCTGGAGCCTGTGCTCTGCAACAAGAGAGACCGCGATAGTGAAGAGGCCCGCGCACCGCGATGAAGAGTGGCCCCCGCTTGCCGCAACTAGAGGAAGCCCTCGCACGGAAATGAAGACCCAACACAGCCAAAAATAAATATAAAAATAAATAAATAAATAAAAGATTACTATTTAAAAAAAAAAAAAGAAGAGGAAGAATGCAACACCGAAAAAGCTCAGAGCCTGCCCCTGGCGAGTGCACAGTGTGGTAGGGGAAAGACGCACCAACAATGATAATACAGTAAAGGTCCAGACTATGAACAGAGGCTTGAGAGCTGGAGGAACTCAGAGGAAGGAGAAGCTAATTCCGTGGGAAGTCAAAGCAGGCTTCACGGAGTAGGTAGTAGCAATCGTACTAACAGGATTGGGAGCTATGGACCTGATACTAGCTGCAGCTCTGTTTCCCACGTACCAGGTGCTCTACGTTGCATTATCTCATTGAATCTTTACAACACTAGGAGGTAGGTATTCTTATTATCCCCATTTTATAGAAGAGGAAACTGAAGTCCAGAAGGGCTAAATGACTTGCCAGCAGCCACACCGTAGTAAGAGGCAGAGCTAGGGGTGGAATCCAGGTCTCTCTGACTTCAAGGCCCACCCCTGCTGGTCTACCACTCCCTTTTGGGGGATTCGAGCAGCAGATGAGGGGAGCACTCTAAACCCCGGGGGTGAACTGGCCATGCAAGGCCAGATTGTAAGAGGCAGTTGAAATCTGATCTCACAGCCAGTCCTTCCTTTCCATTCTCCTCTAACTCTGCACCCCAAGAATGTTCTTCAGAGTGGAAGAACACAGGCGTTAGTCAGGAGCTCAGACCCAGGACATCTGCTAACCCCCCGAGGTGCTTGGCCATCCAGCTGAAGCAGCTCCCCCTTCACCCCCTCTCAGCTGCTCTCCAATGATCATCTCAGGTGTTCCTACACCCCTTCCCACTTCAATGACTGTCCCTGAAATGGGGACAGAGGACAGAGGGAAAGATGAGGTTATGGATATGGAAGGTGGGTGAGGGGTGGAGGTGGGAAATGTTTCATCAGTCCTAGCAGGGGACCGATCACGAGGGTCACTGGGTGTGCAACATATGGAGCATGGGGTGGGGGGCAATGAAATCCTGAAAACTCTGCCTAAGTGCCAGAGCGTCTGTAACCTCTGCCAGCTGGCTTTGCAGGGGGGTCATCTGGACACAATTCATTCCCCCTCAGAGACCCAAGACACGTCGGGAGCCTCAAATCCACCCCCAAACACTTTCAAGGAAAAGGCTGCCCCTCCTGCAGAGAGCCCAAAGCTTCAGTCACACGAAGGGGCAGTCATGGCAGAGGGCTAGACCGAGGGAGGAAATGTTGCATCATTCTCACGCATCCTGGGCTCTCGGCTGAAAGTGATGGAGGAGGAGGGCATGTGAAGTGGGAAGTACTTCTCTGAGCTTAAGAGCAAAAAAAGAAAAAAAAAAATCCAAGAAGCGAATAAAGGCATTAAAAAATGTCAGTATTCCCTTGGGTCTGTTATTTTTATCTCCAAAAGACACTGTTAGTTAGAATGCCAGGGTCACTTGCTTTCCCTCCTCCTTAAACTGCTGTCATTTTATCCTTCCCCGCTCTAAAACACACAACCCCTGCCACGGCAGCTTCAGAGGGCTCCCGAGGCCTCCCACACACACTCCTTTGCAACTGGCATCAAAGTCTGTTCTGATAAGTATATGCAAGGATATCATTTCCGAGTGCTCCCAGGCAGATTTCATTTGATTCTACAACAGGCTTACAGAGCGGTTAGTATAAACCCCATTCGTGATTTGGAAAACTGGTGCACAGAAGAGTTAACCGAGTTGCCCAGGTCCCTAAGTCCCGTGCCCAGATCTTCCCAGGGAGCAGTGAGGACACCACGCTGTAGCTGCCAGCCTCTCCCAACCACCCAGGGCTGGAAGTCAGCTCAGCTTTAACCATGAAGGACAGGAAATCATGGGGCCAGCTCTGGCCCTCTTTCTGCTGCTCTTGAGAGACTGATGGCTCTGAAAACCAGAATAGAGTCGAGCAGAGCAGGGAGAAGGTAAACCCTCCAACCAACCCCACCTCCAGGGCTGATACTTTGTATGTGTGGGCCCAGGGAGGAGAGGGTAGATGCAAGACGGCACAGCTGCTGAAACCTGGACAGGTTCCTAAGGGGACTCCGTGTTACCCTCTCTCGCCCAAGAGACCTCGGATGCCCCAGTCTCAGAAAACTCCACCAGGAGATAGTCCCAAGCCTCCTCCTGGGAGTCTGTTCCCAGACTCACTACCTTTGCAGCCTCATATGTACCTTAAATTCCTCTCGGGACATTTTAAAGTGTTTGATGATCCAACTGGCATGATTATTCTATTCTGGTTCCACGACACCCATTCTACTAGGGAGGTTAGATGACCATCCCCCTAAGCCTCACGAAATAGAGTGTCAGGACCACCGTTTATCTCTCACCTGATAATATCCCGAGTGGGTGTGGCTTCCTCCCAGGGGGACAGTATTTCCCAGTCGTGCTGCCGGCTATGCTGGCCTCCATTCTAGGCTCCTACCAGTGACCGAGAATTGTCTGATTCTCTCAAGTCAACCCTTGGTGGTGATTCCCACAAAAGTATGTGCCAACAATGGAAACGGCACTGCTGCCTCAGGAGGAGAGACAGGCTTGTGCCTATGGGTCTCCCTGTGACCCTCCGGTCACCAATGCGCTCTCACTGGGCCCAAATGCCTTTGCGGGGGCCAAACCCAAGACCTCACAGGCAGCCAACTAACTGAGCCGAGTCGAGTAACTGGGCCTAGTCCCTGGTCCCTGGCCATGGTTTGAACCATTCAAAGAACAACATTCAATTGGAACCACATAGCAATTTTAAGCATTAAAGTCTACAACCTTGAGAGCTCTCAGAGCACAGGTGGAAAGGAGCACGCAACAAGACCTCTCCCTCCCTTCTCTTTCCCCTCAAGCTGAGATAAGGGTTTTCAGAGCCACCCAGAAGCCCAGGGGGAGGCTAGACCTCACGACTCTCATTTCCTGCCATGAAAATCCCTAGTGGGGAGCTGCAGGATGACGGGCGGCTCTTCTGCACTTGGGCAAGAGGCTTCTTCCACTCTTCCAATCCAGTTCCCATGACAATTGGCTGGGGTGGCCGAGGCTGTGAGGCTGGAGTCAAATTCAGAATTGAAAGGCCAGCACCCATTCCTCCTACCAGCCAAGCCCGGCTCTCTGATGATGCAGCTTCATATGCATGGCTTGTCCGAAGACCCAGTTTGACACAGTTGCTCCAGTGGCAGGCAGGCTCAGCAATCCTGTGTATATATTTTATAGCAGCAACTCCCCACCCTTTCCCCATCACAACACATGCAACACACAGCGTTCACATGCACGCCCCCTCCTGTGCACATGCCCAGTTCAGGCACGCTAGCTGTGAGCCACCCGTCTTTCTCACTCAAAAAAGCCTGGGGGAACGCAAGGGAGTGAGTGCTGAGTGATGCTGTTATAGGGATAACCCGGAATACACTCAAATTTAGTTTTTCAAAGTAAAACACTGGACTAATGTAAGAAAGGACTCAGAACCCCTCCACAGCCAAAACAGCATGGTTGAGGACTGCTGCTTCGTAGCACGGGAAGTTTCTGACCTTGAGGCCAAGGCTGCCCGAGCTTCAAGCAAGGGCCCAGAGCTAAGTCGAGAGCAGAGGCCAACGTGATTGCCACTCCTGACCCACAATGCAGCCAGAGGTCGTTTTGTGTGATGCCCTGAGATTGCTGAGGACTCTTCGCCCCTTTCTGTCCTTAGCAAAGCAAACCACAGGACTGAAAGCTGCCTCGTGACTTACGGAATCCACGTTCAGAAGGTATCTATGGGGCTTGATGTTCTAAGGTGACTAGGCGCTTCCAGACATCAGTGCCTGATGACGCTTCTCTCTAGGCTCCAATTTTCTTGCAGACTAGGCACCCTTTCAGGTTTTCTCATCATGACAGAAGCTAGTTTCCATCAGAACGCCCTGACTGCTGGAGAGGATAAGCACTAATCTTTTTTTTTAGTTTTTTAATGCTCATGACCGGTCAGAGAGGCTACAACTCCACCTCCCACAATCCACACAGCTCTACCCTCGGGCCAGATTTGTGTCAAAGATGATGAGGGACCTCTCATCACAAACATATCTTGGGTGTATTGATGGGCAGGAAGTCAGGCGAGACAGTGACTTGCTGCCCCGCTATGCTAATTTGTTGGCCGATTCACAGGAGGTGGCAGCTGATGCTCTAATGATAACTTAGGGGGTGGCAGCAGCAGGAAAGTTTTCTAAAAATGGCTTTTATTACAAGGCTTTCCTGAGTTTGGCCATACCCAGGCATTATGTCATTAGGAAAAACTGATGCCTCTCAACAGAGAAAAAGAAATCTGTTCCCAAAGCAGAGGCTTTCTGCAAGCTATTATCTGTCTCCTTGAAATCACAACATTGAAGATTTCGCAGCAACAGCATCAACACATTGTAAAGAAGCACGAAGAGCTATTTGACTCCCTGCCTTCTTCATTACTCACTCCTCTAGTAGGGGGAGTGAGAGGAAAGATGGCAAGCGGTTGGTTGTGGGTTTTTTTTTCAATTCATTCACACTTAATAAAGCAAAGCATAACCCTGAAATTTAAAAATAACATTTCTCTAGTCACCAGAAAAATTGGAGGCTACATGTCATTTTTCCTCCCAGGGGCAAAGGGCTTGATTATCTGAGTACAGATTAGCCTCGAGTCTCCGAAGCCAGCCAACTTTTTCAGCCTTGCCTTCTTTCGCCGCATCCATTGGTCAGAGACAAAGACCGTTTGCCTTTCCGGCAGTCCCATGGGGGCTGCCTGGCCTAGGCCAGTGTGGCATCAGAGAGGAGGGTAGAAGGAGAGGTCTGAATCCCCTGGAGTCAGTCTTTCCCTCCCTCAGTCTCTGGCTATCAATCTCTGAATCTCTTGAGGAGAGAGGAGCTATTTGCTTCTGGATTCTTTCTCACAAATACCTGAGACTCGGATAATGAAAGTTGACTACACTAAGATGGATGGTGATGTTTGACTGCTATTTGGTAAAATAATAATAATTAAGAGCAAATGGCCAGGGCTTCCCTGGTGGCGCAGTGGTTAAGAATCCGCCTATCAATGCAGAGGACATGGGTTCGAGCCCTTGTCCGGGAAGATCCCACACGCTGCAGAGCAACTAAGCCCGTGTGCCACAACTACTGAGCCTGTGCTCTAGAGCTTGCGAGCCACAACTACTGAGCCCGTGTGCCACAACTACTGAAGCCTGCGCACGTAGAGCCCGTGCACCACAACAAAGAGAAGCCACCGCAACGAGAAGCCCGCGCACCGCAATGAAGAGTAGCCCCCGCTCGCCGCACCTAGAGAAAGCCTGCGCGCAGCAACAAAGACCCAACACAGCTAAAAATAAATAAATTAAATAAATTTTAAAAAAAGAGCAATGTACTTAAAAAAAAAAAAAAAAAGAGCAAATGGCCAGAAAGTTGAAGCCCTGTGCTCCCACTCACGTTCATGGTTCCATTGATCTCTGCCACCGACTCATCATCTGTAGGGAACTGGTAGATCTGGACTCCATTGCTGACAAGCTCGCTGGTGATTTTGATTTTGAACTTTGTTAGCTCACTCTTAGAAATGGCATCTGATTTGGCAATGATGGGGATGATGTTTACCTAGGGAAGGGAGGAGCAAAGTGGCATCATTGTTGGTAATCCGCAGCTGATAGCAGCATGACCTAGGACTTCTACCAGCTGCCAGAGGGAGCAGCTCAACGCAATAGTCCAGGACTGGCCACCTCCATGGCCAAACAGCAGTGTAATATATGACAATGAGTGCTTACTGTTTGCTGGGCACTGAACTAAGTGCTTTACAAGGATTAACACAATTAACCCTGACAAAAAACCCTCCCAGGAGGTATTAGTACCACAATGAGAAACTGAGGCACAGAGAGGCTAAGTAGCTTGTCCAAGGCCACAGAGCAGGTAAGTAACAGAACTGGGATCCAGATCCAAGTTTAGCCTTATTCCTAAGTCCACAGTCTTAACCTGCCAGCTCAGATCCAAATTGATGAGCTATGTGATATCTTAATATCAAGGTCACTGCTTGGGTGATTTGAAGCAGGAAGATGACAGTTGGGAATCGACAGTGGACAAGGGGAGAGGTGGCAACTCCTTGCTAACAGTAAATTGTCCCAACCCATCGGTGCAGGCTAGCCCCAGCCAGTATGAAAGGAACCCACATGCGAAGGGAAGAAGGGCAGGGCTCTGTGAAGATGCACACCTGGCCCTCTTTCTGGCAGCAAACACTGATGAACCAACCCACTTACGTGAAGACAACCCTGTGTTACCAATTTGATCTGAGACTTAGCCAAAAAGAGTTATACTGCCGGAGTCTCATGATTAATTTCTGCATAAAGAAAGCAGGTACAAATGTCCAATTTTGGACAGCAAGAGAAAGGACTAATGCTACCCCAAAGTTCAATCCACCTGAACCTCAATCCTTGAAATACCTCCAAGAAGTGACAAGGCTTTTACTGCCGGAGGGTAAAGAAACTTACATGCCTGAGTGAGACAGAGCACAGCTAAGCTCAAGTTCACACACAAAGCACAGTTGGTCCTGCCAGCAGACTCCAATGGGCTGGCATGGATGGTACTTGGGCCCTGAAAAGAGCTCTAGACTTAAGACAAATCCCACCTCCTTTGCTCTTTGCCTTAGGAGCGCCTCTCAAGGCTGACACTGCAGCTTCAGGTGCTGGTCAAAGAAAGACTGGACGTTGGAGGCACCTCCCTTAAAGTCTTGGGGCGTGGGGATCGAAGCCCTTGGCAAGGTGGCAACACTTTTCGCCACGTCCCCCATTGGCACGCTGTAAACACAGGCCTACCTAACTCAGCTCCTCCACCAGGCCGCCAGCCGCATCACTCTGCTGCCTTCTTCAAGACATGCAGGATGGGGCGACATTTCCCAAGCGGCCCGTTACTCGCGGGCAGTGAACTCACTGCTGTGAAAAACGAAAAACTGCTCCTATTTTGATGCTAGCTGAAACTCCGTTTTTATAGTGAATGTGCTACTAAACAACTGCATATAAAGTAGATTTTTTTTGTAAAATAAATTCCCTGGAGTCAGAGAGAGCTCGGTCTGAATCCCAGACCCATTACAAGTTTTCTGACCTGGAGCAAGCTACTTGACTGTGCCTCAGTTTCCTCCTGTGTAAAATGGGGATAATAATAGTACCCACCACACTGGATTATTGGAAGGATGAAATAAAAACAATGCCTATAAAGTACTCATCACAGTGCCAGACACATATGAAATGTTAGGGGAGGAAACGTACTAGTAATTAGGCTTTTTAAAGACTCCTGTGGTCGACTCTTTTGCACAGCCAATAATCCTTTAACATGAAGAATCACTGTCTAATTTATATCCGATGTGGGACTTGCATTTTTGTTTATCTTAAAGCAGGATGTGCCTGATTCCCACAGCCATCTTCCTTGGGTATGGAGGCAATATAACCTGGTGCCACAGATCTGAGTTCAAATCTAGGCTCTGCCAGGAGCTGGCTATATGACAATGGGCATGTCACTTAACCTCTTAGAGCCTCAGTTTTCTCTTCTATAAAATGGGAGGTAATGATAAGTGTTTGCCTTACCGAGTTGTTGTGAGGATTCAATGAGATACTCCATGAGGTACTTTTACAGTGGTGACATATAATAAGGGTTTAACAAATGTTAGCTGCTATGATAAAATTATTATTGATAATAAGAATAGTAACTTTTGAAGTCGTTTGCATGTTTGATTCTAGTAAAGGTCAGTTAACATCAGGACAAAGGAAAAACACCTTTGCATCGCCAAAGCCTAAGGCCCTAGACCCAGACAGCCGTCTTGCTTGCATCCACCTTTATTCCCAAGAGGGATCAGGGCAGAAAGACAGCTCAGGGAAGACTCATGCCCAGTGCTGGGAAAACATCACAAAGCATACAACTCAGGTGCTGGATCAATTAACACCATCTTTATGGAGGGACAGGGAATGAAGGGGAGGATGAGGACGCCACAAAACCTCTCCTGAGCTCTGGCATCTGCACTGCACAAGAGACCAGCAGGAGGGAGCCCAGCTTGCCCTGTCTCCCGCCCGCCCTCGTCCCTGCCTCCCAGGCCTTGGTACCTTACTGTCCAGCTTCTTCATCGTCACTAGGTCCAGAGACTTCAAGGAATGACCCGTGGGGGCGATGAAGTACAAGCAGGCGTGGATGCGGGAATCATGGTAGGTGTGCAGTACCCTGCGGATCTTCAGCTCCTCCTGCAGGTAGGCCTCAAATTGGGCGTCGATGAATTCCACAATGGGCTTGTAGCTAAAGGAGAGAGTAGGGAAATGGCCAGACCACTTCAAAAACCTGGATTTTGATAGGCTTCGAAACTCTTTTAGAAGTTGAAAATGTCCTCGGTAATCTGACTCTCCCCATCCAGCTGGATTTCTCCATCTCCTCTCAGTGGGCCTCCAACTCCGTCAGACTGGCCACCTCTTTGGTCCCCACATGAGCCAACCATATGCCCATCAGTGCGCTTTCTCTCTAGAATGTGCATTTCTCTCTTCTCATCCCAATCCTGCCCTCCCAGGCCTCAGGGCTCGGATGAATGCCCATCTCCTCCACAATTCCCCAGTTATGCCAGAAATCCCTTCTGTGACCCAGGAGTGTAAAAAAGAATTATGCTATTGGATCGCTTACTGTTGCTTCACAAGGATTAGTGTTCCCTCAAATAGACTGTGTCCTTGTGAAGGGCAGGGACAGTGAAGGGCCCTTCTCTGCCCCCACGGGGCCCCGAGCAGTGTGGAGCCCACTGGCAGTATCTGTGGATGGGCTGATTGCGCGCCAGGCTGGGCTCATGTCTCCGCTTCCTGTGTCTCTCCCGCAGTGCCTAATACTCAAGCTGGTACCCAGTGGCGGTCAGGACCTCTCCTTGACCCATTGCTGGGGAATCTTCCAGAACACACTGGGTTCTGCTCAATCTTCCTGGGTTCGAGGCACTCCCCACTTGGCTCCCCTAAGGTCCAGATATTTTTCCAGTTCTCATTTCCTCTAAGGTTGTGACTTGAAAATCTACGTATTCGGACAAAATTTGGTAAAGATAGTCCCGTCTGCACAACCTTAACACACGTGCGCGCACACACACACACACAGCACGCCCCGCCCCCCAGCTCACTGAGTCTCCAGGCACGGCGCTCCCGTGTGGCTCCAAGTCTTGCCAGGGGTCTTAGCCGAGAGTCAGTCCTCTGCTTCTCTCTGTCCTGGGAAGCTTCTCTGTTCTCTCCCAGGCCATTCCTGCCGCCCCTGCAGCCTCTTCCTGCTCTAGCCTCCGCCCTGCCTCTGTTCTCATCTCCCTGTCTGTCCGCTGCCCCTGCCTCCAGGGCTTCTCCCTTCAAGCTGGAAGAGGTTTATCATCTGGCCCGGGAGAGGGAGTCTGCAGCGACCACTGCGGGAAGGGAACGCGACTGAAGGAGGAGCAGCAGCTCCCACCCTGAGCCTTTTTGAAAGATCCCCCTAGTAGAGAAGGCAAAAGAGCCTTTTTAAAAAGAATCACAGAATTCTAGATTCTGAGAGCTACATACAGAGAGAGCCAGATGCTGGGTACCTCTGGAGCCGCAGAGAAAAATCTAAAAATATAGTCCTTTCTTTCTTCCTTTGACCCCTATGAGCCAAACATTGTTCTGAAGGGTAAGAGCATCAAAGAATCTGTTGGTTGCAGAGATCCTTAGAAGGTTCCTAAAGAATTAGGAGTGGGGGCGGGGGGATACATCCCTTAGGTTTATCCAATTAATTTTCAGGTGACAGGCTCATTTGAGTGATCTAATTATGGCACTGCTACATTTTTCCCTCCATTACATAACTTTTTTACTTCATTTTTTTTTGCTCTACAAAAGGGATCAAAGGAGGAAAGAAAACAATGCATTTTTAGCTTTTTTTCCCCTGAATCTCTAGTGATACCCTGAGCCTATCTTTCTGCTAATGCCTCTGGCTCTTAGGGTCTCTGAAGAGATGCATCGTCAGACCAGCCAAAGCAGCCAGTCAACCAACAGTATTTGGTTTAGACTAATCCTAAATGGATGACTCATCTTTGTCTTATTCATTTTTCCCCTTCTTCCTGCATTTTCTTTTGTTTCTGCTCCCAGTTTTATTGAGATATAAGTGACATAGAGCACTGTATAAGTTTTAAGGTGCACAGCATAGTGATTTACATCATCAAGCGATTATCACAATAACTTTAGTGAATATCCATTATCTCATACAGGTACAAAATTAAAGAAATACAAAAAAATTTTCCCTTTTGATGAGAATTCAGGATTAAGTCTCTTAACTTTCATATATAACATACAGCCCTGTTAATTGTATTTATTATGTTGTACATTACATCCCTCGTATTTATCTTATAACTAGAGTCTTTTTTTTTAAATTTATTTTTTGGCTGCATTGGGTCTTCGTTGCTGTGTGCGGGTTTTTCTCTAGTTGCGGTGAGTGGCGGCTACTCTTCGTTGCAGTACGTGGGCTTCTCATTGCAGTGGCTTCTCTTGTTGCGGGACACGGGCTCTAGGCGCGTGGGCTTCAGTAGTTGTGGCTCGCAGGCTCTAGAGCGCAGGCTCAGTAGTTGTGGCGCAGGGGCTCAGTTGCTCCGCAGCGTGTGGGATCTTCCCGGACCAGGGATCAAACCTGTGTCCCCTGCACTGGCAGGCAGATTCTTAACCACTGCACCACCAGAGAAGTCCCATAACTAGAGTATTATTCATCTTTATATTCTCAGTGTCCGGCATGGTATCTGGAATATAGTAAGGGTCCCAGCCCTGCTCCCAACGGCTCATCTTCCCTCAGTGGCCGTCTCCCCCATCCCACTCTGTCATGCTCACTGGACTCCAGCCCATGGTAAACAAAAATCCCTTACTCCTATAGGCAACCTCCTCACAAAATGCTCCCTTCCTCTAAATGACACCTGACTCCCCTTCAGAGATGCTGCTTCCCTCATATCCTTCTCACCTGGAAATTTCTACACCCCTCACACCCAAAGGCAGCTTTTTTCCAGCCCATTTTCCCTGGCTTACTATGATCTCTTCCATCTCCTACAAAACCCAGCTCCAATATACTCTACCCCTCCTCCTCACTACTGTTTATCTTTTACTTTTCAGGGTAGGAATTCTTAACCGGGGTCCACAGACCTCCAAGGGGTCTATGCATAGAATTCATAGGATCCATGAACTTGGATAGGAAAAAACCACATCTTTTTCACTAAGCTCTAACTGAAGTTTAGAGTTTCTTCAGGTATAAAAGTAGGTAACAATCTGCAGTCACTTCAGCCTGTGATTTCATAACCAATAGAAATCACCAATATTTTTTGTTTCCTATTACAGTTGTTGCAAATATCTCAAAATAGCATTTATAATCATCACAACTTCTAAAGTATAATAGTTATTAGACCTGCATATAGATATTGTTATTTCAGGGATTAAAAGAGAAGCGCACAGATTACTATATCACAATTTTAAAGTATTTTGGTAACTATTTTTTGGTATAATTGATGTATTTTAGGCATTTAAAAATGTTATTCTGAGCCCATACGCCTCACTGTTTGGTTAAGGGGCCAAAGGCACAAAACAAGCCCTGGTCTAGACACTATTTCTTATTCATTTCAGACAATGATATATACTATGAAGACAATAAAATAGGATAATGGGATAAAAAGTGGCTGAGGGTTCAGCTACTTTAAATACAGTGATCAGGGAAGGCTTCTCTGAGGATGTGGCATTTGAGCTGCAAGGATGAGAATGAACAGTCATGGAGAATCTGGGAGAAGAGCATTCCAGGCAGAGGGAATAACAAATGTAATTGTCCTAAGGCAGAAACAAGCTTGACAAGTTTGAGCAGTAGAATTAGTGAACGAAGGAAGAACAATAAACTATTCACAATTGCCCAAAGGTGGAAACAACTCAAACGTCCATCAACTGATAAAGTGTGGAATATCATACAATGGAATATTACTCAGCCATGAAAAGGAAGAAAATTCGGACACATGCTG
This sequence comes from Eubalaena glacialis, assembly GCF_028564815.1. NCBI lineage: Eukaryota > Metazoa > Chordata > Mammalia > Artiodactyla > Balaenidae > Eubalaena > Eubalaena glacialis. The sequence continues at coordinate 109,431,864 of NC_083736.1, forward strand.
CCACATGGATGAACCTTGAAAACATCATGCTAAATGAAAGAAGCCAGACACAAAAGGACAAATAGTATATGGTTCCACTTCTGTGAGGTACCTAGAATAGTCAAATTCACAGAAACAGAAAACAGAATAATGGTTACTTACTGTGGGCTGAGGGGAGAGGGGAATGGGAAGTTATTGTTTAATGTGTTTCCTTTTGGGGTGATGAGAATGTCTGGGGACTAAACAGAGGTGGTGGTTGCACAACATTGTGAATTTATTAAATGCCACTGAATTGCTCACTTTAAAAGACTTAATTTTATGTTATGTGAATTTCACCTCAAGAAATACAAGAATAATAAGAGATGAAGCAAGCAAGGTAGCAGGGGACAGATCACATAGGGTCTTGTGGGTAGGATATAGTAAGGTTTTTTTTTTTTAACCGTGAAGAGGGTCTTCTGTTCCATAATGTTTTCTATTTGGTTATTGTCAGGTGATAAGAAGTCTATGGCTTTATGCATGTTTATTTTGAAATTGGCTACCTTGCAGAACTACTATCCATTAGAATTGTCTTTCAGTTGATTATTTTGGGTTTCCTAGACAGAGATATTATGGAAAAATAGTAATTTTACCTTTCAATGAATACTTTTCAATTGTCATCTTTCTTGATAATGTTGACCAGTCCTTTCTTGAAACACTGTCCCCTGGCTTCACTGCCACCATTAGCTCCTACCTCTATAATAACTCTTCTTTCTCACTTGCCTTAGCTTAAATTGTTGGCTCATCTCTGAAGTTCCATCCTGGACCATCTTTTGTTGTCATTCTACACATCACATGCCCGTTAGCCCTGCGTGGTCCTGGTCACTCCCATGGCCTCAGTTATCACTGTCTCCTATCCGTTTCCTAGACACCTGCAAGTCATCCCAGTCTCCTTCTCCCACGTGCCAGTCCTCAGTGCAAACGCAGCTGTCAGAAGCTCCCCTGCTGGAAACCCAGAAGGCCTGGTCACAGACATTATACTTGAACAGCACCATCGCAGGCATCAAAGCCAAGATACCATAAGGTCAGGTCTACTGGAACAGCGCCCAGGGTGACAACAGCTAATCTACTCCATCCTTCCAGTCACCTCTTCCCTCTATGCTCATTGCTATTCCACTCTCTCCTCATGGACTCATCATCCCTCAAAACCGTCCACTGTGCCCTCTGAAACCCCTGAACCATGGTAAACAAAATTGCCTACATCTTTGCCACTCAGACTGTGGTCCTTGAACCGGCAGCACTGTGGTCACCTGAAAACTTGTTAGAAATCCAGACTCTCCAGTTCCCAACCCAGACCTACAGGATCAGAATCTACATCTTATTAAGAGCCTCAGTGGCTTGTATGCAACTTTAAAGTTTGAGAAGTGCTGGCCTATATCATCTTCCTCTTCACAGAACTTGCCTTACCTCTTCACGCTACTGGTAACCTAATTCTCCTCTGAGGACCCTGCAACCCTGAGGACCCCATTGCCTGGCAGCCCCCTCCTACATAGGCTTCTTTTTTTTTTTTGGCTGCGTGCGGGCTTTCTCTAGTTGTGACGAGCGGGGGCTACTCTTCGTTGCAGTGCACGGGCTTCTCATTGCAGTGGTTTCTCTTGTTGTGGAGCACGGGCTCTAGGCGCGCGGGCTTCAGTAGTTGTGGCGTGCGGGCTCAGTAGTTGTGGCACACAGGCTCAGTAGTTGTGGCTCGGCGGGCTCAGTAGTTGTGGCACACAGGCTCAGTAGTTGTGGCTCGCGGGCTCTAGAGCACAGGCTCAGTAGTTGGTGATGCACGGGCTTAGTTGCTCCGCAGCATGTGGGATCTTCCCAGACCAGGGATCGAACCCGTGTCCCCTGCATTGGCAGGCGGATTCTTAACCACTGCGCCACCAGGGAAGTCCCCTGTGTAGGCTTCTTATTCTCCCACAACCTGTGTACGTTGGGCTCAGTGTGTGGGCATTCAGGTAGCCCCTCAGCCCCACTTCTAGGGCGTTACTCCTCTACCTCAGTGTAAAACAACTTTCTCCATTTGAGGCCTGTTCTATCCTCTTCTGGGGGTGCCTGACCCCGTCTTTCTCCCTGTTCTGGGTGACTGCAATGTGCTTGCGGACAGGCCATCAACCTTCAGCCACTTTATTCCTTGATCGCCTCAACTTCACCAACCTCCAGCTCCCTCTACTTCAGCCACCTACACATCATACCGTTTGCCAGGCCAGCTTCACCCAAGACAGCTTCTAACACCCCACTATCTGACGACCACCGCACAACTTCTCAGCTCTCCTATGCCTTCAGTCTGCCTAAACCTGATCTTTCACCTCATAGAATCCTCTGGTACCTTGACCTCTCCATTATCTCACAGGATATCAACCCCCTCTTGGCCTCATCTCCTTCTCGGCCCAGGCTGACCCCCATAACTGATTGTCCAAAACACTCTTTTATCAATTCATCTCCCACCACACCCCTGCTTTCTACCCTCCTTGCCTAGCGAAACTGCTGGGCTGAATAAATTTCAGGATCTGCTCTCTGCTCCTACACCACTGCTGCTGAAGTTGACTCGAAGCAATCACAAAACTTTGGGTCTTGGGGACTTCCCTGGTGGTCCAGTGGGTAAGACTCTGCGCTCCCAATGCAGGGGGCCCGGGTTCGATCCCTGGTCAGGGAACTAGATCCCACGTGCATGCCACAACTAAAGATCCTGCATGCCACGAACTAAAACCCGACGCTGCCAAAATAAATAAATCAATAAATATTAAACAAACAAACAAACAAACAAAAACTTTGGGTCTTGGCACCCAAATTCCTGGCCTCCAACCTCACAAAGGCCTTTAAAACAACATGACGATCCTTTTGCTCGGCCTTGATTGGCTCCCTTCCTACTGCTTTCATTGACCATGCCAAACTTTCAACACTTTCCTCAAGCTCCAGAACTTATTCATGACCCCTTCCCTCTCACAAGACGGTATTATCTTCTACTTTATCAACAAAATCAAGGTCACCAGGCTCACACTACCCCAACCCACCTCACTCCCTCCCCTTCCCCGTTCCCCTCTGGTCTCTGAGGATGAAGGGTCCCTCATCCTGTTCAAGGTCCACCGCCCCTTGTGTACTTGATCTTATTCCTTTCAGGCTCTTTGAGAACCTGGCTTCATCTATCAGCTCCTCACCTACTACTGACTACTCCCTCCCGCAACCTATAAACAGGCTTAAGTCTTCCCTCATCTCAAAATTTAAAAAAAGATCCTTCCACAGCCCAGTCCTCCTCAACCACACATTTCTCCCCAACTACTGCCCTGTGTCCTTTCTTCCCTTAGCAGTCAAGTTTCTTTTCTGTACCTACCACAGGGTCTGGCATATTATAGGTGCCCAATAAATATTTAATGCATGGATGGAGATTTTTTTTGAAAGAATAATCTACTCATTTATTTATTTTTACTTCTCGTTCATTGCTCAACACACTGTAGACTGTTTTCCACCCTCACCAGCATCCTAGCTGAAACCTTCAATGGATACTTTGGGTTTCTTTTGTTGCTGTTTGAAGTATAGTTGATCTACAATGTTGTGTTAGTTTCAGGTGTATAGCAAAGTGATTCAGTTATACTGTATATCTTCTTTTTCAGATTCTTTTCCATTATAGGTTATTACAAGATATTGAACATAGTTCCCTGTGCTATACAGTAGGTCCTTGTTGTTTATTTTGTCTATAGTAGTGTGTATCTGTTAATCCCAACCTCCTAATTTATCCCTCCCCCGCTTCCCCCTTTGGTAACCATAAGTTTGTTTTCTATGTCTGTGAGTTGGATACTTTTGGTTTTAAATGACGAGAAGTTAGAGGTGTTTATTTTCTTTTTCCCATCAATGTATATATCATTAATTCATTCAACAAATGTGTACTGAATACCCACTCTAAGCCAGGTCACTACCTTGTACTCATCCTGCAAGACTTCAAGACTTAGCCCAATCATTCCTGATCACCTCCTCTCCCCTTTCAGCAACCTGCACCCTATACTCCCACCGCCAGGCTTGATTGCTGCTCTTCCTGTTCTGACAGGCCCCCTCCACATACCTCTGTTACTGTACTTACCACATTATGTAGAGATTGTATACATATTTGCCCCCTCTACTAAACTACAAGCTCCTTAACTACAGACTGTGTCTTATTTCTCAGTAGCCCTGGCACCTCACACTGTACCTGGCACACAGTAGGCATTTAGTATTTTATAAACTGAACTAGATCCCCCGCATCAATTGGTTACTATTGTCTATTTCTCTCACATCTGCCCCCTCCTCTCCATCCTGGAAGCTTCTGCTCCTGTTCAAGCCCTTGTCATCTCTCCCATCCTCATAAAACTCACCTGTGACCTTCTTGCTTCCCTCTAGACACTGCTTTATCTTTTTCCCAGCTCAGAAAAGTTTTTTAAAGGAGCAGTGTATATCCACTTTATCTGCTTCTTTTTAAATTTTTTCAACTCTTTTTATTTTTTATTTTTTAAAATTAATTAATTAAAAAATTTTTGGCTGCGTTGGGTCTTCATTGCTGCACACGGGCTTTCTCTAGTTGCAGCGAGCGGGGGCTACTCTTCGTTGCGGTGAGCGGGCTTCTCATTGTGGTGGCTTCTCTTGTTGCAGAGCACGGGCTCTAGAGCGCAGGCTCAGTAGTTGTGGCACACGGGCTTAGTCGCTCCGCGGCACGTGGGATCTTCCCGGACCAGGGCTCGAACCCGTGTCCCCTACATTGGCAGGCGGATTCTTAACCACTGCGCCACCAGGGAAGTCCCAAAAATTTATTTTTAATTATGCAAGCAATACATGTACTTAATCTACCTTCCTCAGAGGTAACTACTAATAGTAGTTACTATTTTTAGTTGGTTGATTATTCTTGCAGACTTTTTTCTCTGCTTCTATAAACAGAGAGAGAGAGAGAGAGAGAAATGTTTGTTTTACTGGGAAGGGGCAGATCTATACAAATGGCATCATGATCTGTGTATCATTCTTCAACTTCTTTTTTTCACTTAACAGCATGTATATATAGATCTAACTCATTCTTTTACAGTGCCAAATACAGTTCCATGGTATGGTTGTACTGTAGCTCATTTAGTTGCCCTATTGGTGGAAATTTAGACTGTTTAAAAATATTTTTTCGTTCCATAACCAATGCTGCACTGAACATCCTTTTTGTATGCTTTTTATGAACAAGTACAGTTGTTTCTCTAGGCTATATTCCTAAAGGTGGACCTGCTGGATCATAAGATATTCACATTTAAAATTTTAATAGATACCATCAAATCTGCCCTTTACAAAATCTGTATCAATTTACACTCCCAGCAACATGAATAAAATTACCTGGTATTAATGGATATTATATTTTTATGTTTTATTTTTGCAAATCTGATAGATGAAAAAAATACTTCATTGTTTCATTTTACATTTCCCTACTCACTGATGAAGTTGAATGACAATCATTTCATATGTTGATGGGCCATTTACATTTCCCCTTCTGTCAATTACTTCTTTATTTCTCATTGAATTGTACAAGCTCTTTTTACATTTTAGAAAAATCCTTTGCAATAGAGGTTGCAAATATTTTTTCCTCATCTATAGTTTGTTTTTACTTTTGTTTATAGTATCTTTCAGTAGACTATTGACTGAAAAAATGCACAACCTAAAAGTTGAGAATTATGTTTTATTTGGTGGACAAAACTGAGGACTTAGCCCAGAAGACAGCTTCTCAGAGAGCTCTGAGGGACTGCTCCAAAGAGGTAAGGGAGGAGCCAGGATATACAGGGTTTTTTGCAACAAAAACCAGGTAGTCAGAACATCAAAAGATTACTGTTAATTAAAGAAGACCAGACATCTCAAGTTAAGGACTGTAGCACTTTTCTATGTATGGGAAGAGGCAAGAGTCTGGCTGGGCTCATTGAAATCATGCCTTTGACAGGCATCTTAACTATCTAGGGCCAATATCCTGCTTTTCTCCATCCATTCTGAGTCCCCTCAGGGTGCACTGTTGCAGGTGGCCATGCTGGCTTGATGGCCTCAACATCCTTTGTTTACTGAAAAAGCAGGCGACATTTTTCATCCACAAGAAAAAGGTTTTTGTTTTGTTTTTAACAAATTTAAATCTGTCAGTCTTCTATGACTTTTGGATTTTGTGTCATGATTAGAAAAGCCTTCTCTAAGGGATCAATAGCAGAATAACTGAGGCAGAAGAACAGATAAGTGACCTGGAAGATAAAATAGTGGAAATAACTACTGCAGAGCAGAATAAAGAAAAAAGAATGAAAAGAACTGAGGACAGTCTCAGAGACCTCTGGGACAACATTAAACACACCAACATTTGAATTATAGGGGTCCCAGAAGAAGAAGAGAAAAAGAAAGGGACTGAGAAAATATTTGAAGAGATTATAGTTAAAAACTTCCCTAATATGGGAAAGGAAATAGTTAATCAAGTCCAGGAAGCACAGAGAGTCCCATACAGGATAAATCCAAGGAGAAACACGCCAAGACACATATTAATCAAACTATCAAAAATTAAATACAAAGAAAAAATATTAAAAGCAGCAAGGGAAAAACAACAAGTAACACACAAGGGAATCCCCATAAGGTTAACAGCTGATCTTTCAGCAGAAACTCTGCAAGCCAGAAGGGAGTGGCAGGACATATTTAAACTGATGAAGAAGAAAACCCTACAACCAAGATTACTCTACCCAGCAAGAATCTCATTCAGATTTGATGGAGAAATTAAAACCTTTACAGACAAGCAAAAGCTAAGAGAATTCAGCACCACCAAACCAGCTTTACAACAAATGCTAAAGGAACTTCTCTAGGCAGGAAACACAAGAGAAGGAAAAGACCTACAATAACAAACCCAAAACAATTAAGAAAATGGTGGGCTTCCCTGGTGGCGCAATGGTTGAGAATCTGCATGCCAATGCAGAGGACACAGGTTCGAGCCCTGTTCTGGGAAGATCCCACATGCCGCGGAGCAACTAGGCCCGTGAGCCACAACTACTGAGCCTGCGCGTCTGGAGCTTGTGCTCCGCAACAAGAGAGGCCGCGATAGTGAGAGGCCCATGCACCGCGATGAAGAGTGGCCCCCACTTGTGGCAACTAGAGAAAGCCCTTGCACAGAAACGAAGATCCAACACAGCCATAAATAAATAAATAATTTTAAAAAAAAAGAAAATGGTAATAGGAACATACATATCAATAATTACCTTAAATGTAAATGGATTAAATGCTCCAACCAAAAGACACAGACTGGCTGAATGGATACAAAAACAAGACCCGTATATATGCTGTCTACAAGAGACCCACTTCAGACCTAGGGACACACAGAGACTGAAAGTGAGGGGATGGAAAAAGATATTCCATGCAAATGGAAATCAAAAGAAAGCTGGAGTAGCAATTCTCATATCAGACAAAATAGACTTTAAAATAAAGACTATTACAAGAGACAAAGAAGGACACTACATAATGATCAAGGGATCGATCCAAGAAGAAGATATAACAACTGTAAAGATTTATGCACCCAACATAGGAGCACCTCAATACATAAGGCAAATACTAACAGCCATAAAAGGGGAAATCGACAGTAACACAATCATAGTAGGGGACTGTAACACCCCACTTTCACCAATGGACAGATCATCCAAAATGAAAATAAATAAGGAAACAAGCTTTAAATGATACATTAAACAAGATTGGACTTAATTGCTATTTATAGGACATTCCATCCAAAAACCACAGAATACACATTCTTCTCAAGTGCTCATGAAACATTCTCCAGGATAGATCATATCTTGGGTCACAAACCAAGCCTTGGTAAGTTTAAGAAAATTGAAATCATATCAAGTATCTTTTCCGACCACAACGTTATAAGACTAGATATCAATTACAGGAAAAATTCTGTAAAAAATACAAACACATGGAGGCTAAACAATACACTACTTAGTAACCAAGTGATCACTGAAGAAATCAAAGGGGAAATCAAAAAATACCTAGAAACAAATGACAACGAAAACACGATGACCCAAAACCTATGGGATGCAGCAAAAGCAGTTCTAAGAGGGAAGTGTATAGCAATACAATCCTACCTTAAGAAACAAGAAACATCTCAAATAAACAACCTAACCTTACACATAAAGCAGTTAGAGAAAGAAGAACAAAAAACCCCCAAAGTTAGCAGAAGGAAAGAAATCATAAAGATCAGAATAGAAATAAATGAAAAAGAAATGAAGGAAACGATAGCAAAGATCAATAAAACTAAAAGCTGGTGCTTTGAGAAGATAAACAAAATTGATAAACCATTAGCCAGACTCATCAAGAAAAAAAGGGAGAAGACTCAAATCAATAGAATTAGAAATGAAAAAGGAGAGGTAACAACTGACACTGCAGAAATACAAAGGATCATGAGAGATTACTACAAGCAACTCTATGCCAATAAAATGGACAACCTGGAAGAAATGGACAAATTGTTAGAAATGCACAACCTTCCGAGACTGAACCAGAAGGAAATAGAAAGTATGAACAGACCAATCACAAGCACTGAAGTTGAAACTGTGATTAAAAATCTTCCAACAGGACTTCCCTGGTGGCACAGTGGTTAAGAATCCGCCTGCCAATGCAGGGGACACAGGTTCGAGCTCTGGTCCGGGAGATTGCACGTGCCATGGAGCAACTAAGCCCGTGCGCAACAACTACTGAGCCTGCGCTCTGGAGCCTGTGAGCCACAACTACTGAAGCTCACACACCGCAACGAAGAGTAGCCCCCACGCACCACAACGAAGAGTAGCCCCCGCTCACTGCAACTAGAGAAAGCCCGTGCGCAGCAATGAAGACCCAACGCAGCCAAAAATAAATGATAAATTAAAAAAAAATCTTCCAACAAACAAAAGCCCAGGACCAGATGGCTTCACAGGTGTATTCTATCAAACATTTAGAGAAGAGCTAACACCTATCCTTCTCAAACTCTTCCAAAATACAGCAGAGGGAGGAACACTCCCCAACTCATTCTACAAGGCCACGATCACCCTGATACCAAAACCAGACAAAGATGTCACAAAGAAAGAAAACTACAGGCCAATATCACTGATGAACATAGATGCAAAAATCCTCAACAAAATACTAGCAAACAGAATCCAACAGCACATTAAAAGGATCATACACCATGATCAAGTGGGGTTTATCCCAGGAATGCAAGGATTCTTCAATATACGCAAATCAATCAATGTGATACACCATATTAACAAACTGAAGGAGAAAACCCATATGATCATCTCAATAGATGCAGAGAAAGCTTTTGACAAAATTCAACACCCATTTATGATAAAAACCCTGCAGAAAGTAGGCATATAGGGAACTTTTCTCAACATAATAAAGGCCATATATGACAAACCCACAGCCAACATTGTCCTCAATGGTGAAAAACTGAAACCATTTCCACTAAGATCAGGAACAAGACAAGGTTGCCCACTCTCACCACTATTATTCAACATAGTTTTGGAAGTTTTAGCCACAGCAATCAGAGAAGAAAAAGAAATAAAAGGAATGCAAATCGGAAAAGAAGAAGTAAAGCTGTCACTGTTTGCAGATGACGTGATACTATACATAGAGAATCCTAAAGATGCTACCAGAAAACTGCTAGAGCTAATCAATGAATTTGGTAAAGTAGCAGGATACAAAATTAATGCACAGAAATCTCTAGCATTCCTATACACTAATGATGAAAAATCTGAAAGTGAAATTAAGAAAACACTCCCATTTACCACTGCAACAAAAAGAATAAAATATCTAGGAATAAACCTACCTAAGGAGACAAAAGACCTGTATGCAGAAAATTATAAGACACTGAGGAAAGAAATTAAAGATGATACAAATAGATGGAGAGATATACCATGTTCTTGGATTGGAAGAATCAACATTGTGAAAATGACTCTACAACCCAAAGCAATCTACAGATTCAATGCAATCCCTATCAAACTACCACTGGAATTTTTCACAGAACTAGAACAAAAAATTTCACAATTTGTATGGAAACACAAAAGACCCCGAATAGCCAAAGCAATCTTGAGAAAGAAAAACGGAGCTGGAGGAATCAGGCTCCCTGACTTCAGACTATACTACAAAGCTACAGTCATCAAGACAGTATGGTACTGGCACAAAAACAGAAATATAGATCAATGGAACAGGATAGAAAGCCTAGAGATAAACCCACGCACATCTGGTCATCTTATCTTTGATAAAGGAGGCAAGAATATACAGTGGAGAAAAGACAGCCTCTTCAATAAGTGGTGCTGGGAAAACTGGACAGCTACATGTAAAAGTATGAAATTAGAACACTCCCTAACACCATACACAAAAATAAACTCAAAATGGATTAAAGACCTAAGTGTAAGGCCAGACACTATCAAACTCTTAGAGGAAAACATAGGCAAAACACTCTATGACATAAATCACAGCAAGATCCTTTTTGACCCACCTCCTAGAGAAATGGAAATAAAAACAAAAATAAACAAATGGCACCTAATGAAGCTTAAAAGCTTTTGCACAGCAAAGGAAACCATAAACAAGACAAAAAGACAACTCTCAGAATAGGAGAAAATATTTGCAAATGAAGCAACTGACAAAGGATTAATCTCCAAAATTTACAAGCATCTCATGCAGCTCAATATCAAAAAAACAAACAACCCAATCCAAAAATGGGCAGAAGACTTAAATAGACATTTCTCCAAAGAAGATATACAGATTGCCAACAAACACATGAAAGAATGCTCAACATCATTAGTCATTAGAGAAATGCAAATCAAAACTACAATGAGGTATCATCTCACACTGGTCAGAATGGCCATCATCAAAAAATCTACAAACAATAAATGCTGGAGAGGGTGTGGAGAAAAGGGAACCCTTTTGCACTGTTGGTGGGAATGTAAATTGATACAGCCACTATGGAGAACACTATGGACGTTCCTTAAAAAACTAAAAATAGAACTACCATACGACCCAGCAATCCCACTACTGGGCATATACCCTGAGAAAACCATAATTCAAAAGGAGTCATGTACCAAAATATTCATTGCAGCTCTATTTACAATAGCCAGGACATGGAAACAACCTAAGTGTCCATCAACAGATGAATGGATAAGGAAGATGTGGCACATATATACATGGAATATTACTCAGCCATAAAGAGAAACGAAACTGAGTTATTTGTAGTGAGGTGGATGGACCCAGAGTCTGTCATACAGAGTGAAGTAAGTCAGAAAGAGAAAAACAAATACCATATGCTAACACGTATATATGGAATCTAAGAAAAAAAAAAAGGTCAAGAAGAGCCTAGGGGCAAGATGGGAATAAAGTCACAGACCTACTAGAGAATGGACTTGAGGATAGGGGGAGGGGGAAGGGTAAGCTGTGACAAAGTGAGAGAGTGGCATGGACATATATACACTACCAAGCGTAAAATAGATAGCTAGTGGGAAGCAGCCGTATAGCACAGGGAGATCAGCTCGGTGCTTTGTGATCTCCTAGAGGCGTGGGATAGGGAGGGTGGGAGGGAGGGAGACGCAAGAGGGAAGAGATATGGGAACATGTGTATACGTATAACTGATTCACTTGGTTATAAAGCAGAAACTAACACACCATTGTAAAGCAATTATACTCCAGTAAAGATGTTAAAAAAAAGAGAAAAGCCTTCTCTACCCCCAAAGTTATAAGAATATTCTCCTATATATTTTCCTTATATTTTTAGAAGTTGTTTTTAATCCAACTGGAATCTATTTTTGTGAATGGTGTTTGTGTGGGACGGTCTCATCTTATTTTTTCCTAACGGATGGCCTATTTTCCCAGCACGTTTTCTTGAATAGTCCATTCTTTCCTTGCTAACTTACAAATGCTAAATTCCCATATAAACATGGACTTGATCTTGGACTCATTTTTCTGTTCAATTGCTCCTTTTGCTATTCTTTTTTTTTTTCAAATAAATTTATTTATTTATTTATTTTTGGCTGCATTGGGTCTTGGTTGCTGTGCACAGGCTTTCTCTAGTTGTGGCGAGCGGGGGCTACTCTTCGTTGTGGTGCACAGGCTTCTCATTGCCATGGCTTCTCTTGTTGCGGAGCACGGGCTCTAGGTGCACAGGCTTCAATAGTTGTGGCACGAGGGCTCAGTAGTTGTGGCTCAAGGGCTCTAGAGCGCAGGCCCAGTAGTTGTCGCACACAGGCTTAGTTGCTCCGTGCCATGTGGTATCTTCCCGGACCAGGGCTCGAATCCCTGTCCCCCGCACTGGCAGGTGGATTCTTAACCACTGCGCCACCAGGGAAGTCCCTCCTTTTGCTATTCTGATGCCTTTACTTCCTTACCTCCCATTCACTCATGGCAATCTTGTTTCTACCCACGATTTCCCTGGAATTATTATTCTTAAGTGTATTAATGACCTTCATGTTGCCAAACCCAATGGATATTTTTCAGTTTTTATCTTCCTGGACACTATCATTCCCTCCCATATGCTATATAATACAACTCTCCCTTGATTCTTCTACCAATAAAAGTCACGATCATAACAATATCTTCTGTTCGTTAGTTACCCCGTGCCAGGCACTGTTTAAGCGTTTCCTGTGCCATACACGTGGAGTATGCCTCACCCATAACCCTCTGGGTAGATATCAGTATTATCATCATCCCTACTTGACAGAAAACTGAGGCATAGAGAATTTAAGTGCCTAGTTGTAGTGTAAGCCCTGACAGTTGTAACTTGCATTTTTGTAACGCGAGTGTCTGATTTAAGCTTTGATTTCGGAGGCATCCACTTCAAAAAGGCACCTACTTCAAGGACAGCTATCTCGAATAAACACACTGCCAGCCACAGAAAGATAAGGAACCAGCCCCGTCCACCTCCCCCCCACCCCAAGCTTCCTTGTTTTAAAGATATTGGTGGATTTCTATAACTGACCATTTAGGCCATTTGTTTTTTTCTCTCCCCACGTGTTAAATTCCCTCTCTTATGTTTTACATTCACCAATAAAGAGTAAGCCCGCAAAACCACAGGCCGCCTACCCTCGATCCCTATGAAAGCAGAACCCCAGGCCCAGGTGCTCTCTCTCTCTTTCTCTACCCTCAACCTCGCTGTGTAGCCCCAGATGTGCCTTGTCCTTTCCAGAACCTGTGAGTAATAAACCCTTTTTTCCCCTTCAAGTTTCCTGCCGGTTATTACTGAGGGCGTCTTGCAATCATAATAAGAGCCACAAGGGCCGGTCCAGCCGCAACATTGGTTATGGATAGGCTGAGACCAGTACAAAACGCTTGTCCAAGATCTCTGAGCTAATAAGTAGCAAGGTGGGATTTGAACCTAGGTCTGTCTGAGACCAAAGCCTGAGTTCCTAAGCACATCCCTTTCCAGCCTGTCCTCTGTCTCCCTCTCGAGTTCCTTTTGCTTCAGCAGCTTTCAAATGGTGCCCTTCTCCAGGACATGGCCTTCGTCACCGCTCTTCTCTGTCTGCCCCTGCACCCTGGGTAAAGCAGGGCCTTCTGATGCTCTCTTTCAGTGCAGCTGCACTGACCTATCTATGTCCTCATGGCCCTGTCAGAATGGAGAAACCACGGCTTTTTATTACAAATCCCTGGAGCTTACTCTACTCCTGTTCCCCAGCCCATTTCCCGGAGGCTTCTCAGTTTTACTTATGCGAGTTTGTATTATTTGATATAAGCATGTATCACATTTATAATCAGGAAAAACAGTAAGGATATTAAAACTATAAGAGAAGTAGATTAGCCTCTAAGGGCCTCTATCAGTTTGGTCCTCCCAAACCATCATCATGCAGGCGTTTTCCAATGTTAGATACGTCGACTATATGTTACTGTGAAAAACTTAATGGAGGAGATGCCGAGCAATCTGCAGCTGAGATTAATCACTCATACTGTGACCCAAATATCCCCTTTCCCCAGGGTTTAATTTATTCTCCACCAAACAAGATTAACACAATATGCAGGCCTATACAAAGCAGAGGTGTCCTTCGTCTAGAATTTCAAATGGAAAACAGAATTCAGTTCAATTATTAAGGAGCTAAATATATTTATTCATTATAAGGAAATGAGTATGGCTGTTGTTATTTTAAGGGAGAAATAGAAGAATTTGGGATATAGTTCATCTGAGAAGCAAGGGAATCCTCAAAGGATGAGCACTTTGCTCAAAATGATGAATGACCTTTTCTGCGAAGAGCACCTGTGATAACCATGTGACTTTTAGTTAAACGCAGATGGTGCCTGACGCTCTCCCCCTCCCTCAACCCAGCCCTCATCTCGTCCTCATCTGAGCCTCTCACTCCAGCCCTCACTGGCACACCGTTCTCAACCACCCACAGTCTCTCCTCCTACCTCTCTGCTTATTCCAGATCGGTCTCTTTCCAGGATGTCTTTCCCTCCATCTGCTGACTTAACATCCTCAGGTTTTTATCTTTAGCCCAGCGTTCATCTCACTCGGCTCCAATCCCTGGATGATCTTACGTGTGTCTGTGGCTGGAACATATCACCTGTACCTTGATAACCCAAGTCTGTTTCCAGCTCTAACCCTGCATATGCAGCTGCCTACCGATAAAGGTCATCTCCTCTCTCGATGGTCCGCAGGCAGCTCAAACTCAACACGTCCTAAACAGAGCTGATTCTTCTTAAACCTGGTTCTCTTATGGTAACTCTTACTGAATGCCGCCACCATCTGTCAACTCTCCAAAGCCAGAAATCCAAGCCTCATTCTAGATTCTTCTTTTGCCTTCCCAACCCCCAAGTCCTGTTGAGTCTACCTACTCAGTAGTTATCAAATCTGTCTCCTCTTCCCTGTCTCAGCACCTGTTTCACTGCTGGCCTCAATCAAATTGGTCCAACAGTCTCCTAATTGGTCTTCCTGCTCTCCAGCCCATCTCCACACTATCCCAAAGCCCCCTCTTCAAAGGCCAATTCGACTACATCATTCTACTTCATAAAGCTTTTCAGTGGCTCCTTATCTATACATTCTACAAACCCCTCCGTGATCTGGTCCCTGCTTACCTCTTCAGGCTCATCTCCCCTCACTTTTCCCCCAGCTCACGCCAAGCACCGGCCCAGGGGCACAGCAGGTATCGCGGGGCCCTAGGTTTACACGATTTGAAGGGCCCTCCAAGAAAGATCAAACAACACAATGACTGGAAATTAGTTCCAGGGCTCTGGAGGCACGTGTGCAACTGAGGACCCTGAAACAAGCTTCACTAGCTTCACAGTAACTCTACCCCTGGTCTAGCCAAACAGAGCAAGCTCAGCCCCCTAGAACATGCCACAGTCTTCCACATCCCTTTGCCTTTGTACAAGCAGCTGTCCCTGCCCGGGATGCTGTTCCCAACCTTCCCTTGTCTGTCCAGCAAAATCGTTCACCCTTCAAAGGCCAGCTCAGGGGCACCTCCTCTGTGCAGGCCTCCCTGACCTCCCTGCATGGAGCTGACTGTTCTCTCCTTCATGTTCTCATTGTAGCTTGTCCTTTACCTCTGTGTACCCTGTCCTTTACAGAGCAGGTCACACTCAAAGGAACTTGTTTGTTTAAGACCAGGTTTCCCCGTGAGTCTTTGCTTCAAGGGCAGAGACAAGGTCATTCCTTTTTAGATTGTCAGAGCACGGCAGGACCTGGCTCAATAAATGTCTGACGAATGGAATAGAAAGACATCCTGCTTTGGGCAAAGCGTGTGGAGTAGAACACTGAAATAGACAGGGACCCTGGGCGGAGGCGGCGCTAGTGAGCTCTCTGCTGCCTGCCTGCATCATCTGAGAGGTCCAGCGGGACCCCAGTGGTGAGCTCCTCCCCGTGGCCTCCCACTAGCCTCCCCACCCCACCGCCTCCCTTACCTGTCCTCCTTGTTGATCTGGTCCCCGAAGCCCACTGTGCTAACAATGGTGAGCTTTAGCCCCACGTTGCTTTCTTGAAGGTCATATGTATTGGACCGGAGCTGGACACCCGGCTGTGTGTGGGTGGCTGGCTCCCCCTCGAACTTGGTGTTGAACAGGGTGTCCATGAGGGTGGACTTGCCCAAACCTGTCTCTCCTGAAAAACAAAAGAATGAATTATGATGCATTCACACAATGACCACGCAGCCATTACACATCATGTTTTGGATGCATATTCACTGATATGGGAAAATGTACACGGTAAGACACTAAGTGAAGTGCACATAGAACTACATGGACTATTTGATCTCAGTTAAGTGAAGAAGAGTATAAGGAACTGCACCAACATATTAGCAGTGGTCATCTCGGGACAGTGGAACTGGGGTAATTTTTCTTAGTCTTCATATTTTTGTGTTATTTGAAAATTGAGTATGCATCGTTTTTATAATCAGAAAAAGAAACCGTGTTAAAGGCAGTGATGGCGAGGTAGAGTTATGCCTAGAAAGAGACTGGAAGGGCATACAATGTACTCTTACCAACAGTCATGTCTGGGTGGTGGGGTTATGTGCGCTTTTCACTTCTTTCTTTATGCTTTTCTCTATTTTCCAAGTTTTCTACAAGGAACATGTATAGCTTTCATAATAAAAATTTAAGGGCTATTTTCAAGTTTAAAAGAAAGGGACAGCAGTCCCTCATCAAATAAATATCCTCTCCTCTCAGTCCCCACCTCTCCCTGCCAGACCCAGACAGCACCCGGATATGTATCCCAGTGGGGAGACCATTTTTAGCTAATGGAGAGGGAATTTAGCAGGCCACAAATTACTCTTCCCTTTAAATTTCAAACAAGCCAGTCAATTGTTTGTTTAACTAACAGGCTGCGGGATACTAATAAATTGAACCCCTGGAATTTCAAAACCACTGGCTTTCGCACCAGGGCGACGAGTGGGGGAAGGGCTGCGGGAACTGGTGAACGTTTGTGGAGGTTATTCCTGAGAGACGCAGAGGATGTCAAGTCACGGCCAGGAACCAAGGACTGCGCTTTGAAGACCCGGGCTACCCTGCTGTTCTGCTATCATCACCCCTCTTCTCCCTTTCCCCGCTCCCAACCCTTGAGATGTGAGAATTGACACATATTCCCAGTTGGGAATGGGGGGAGTGGGTTTGCCCTGGGCAAATCCTGGCCTGGCAAGTCCCCTCTTGTGACCGACAGCACATATCTGCAGGGCAGTCCAGGGCTAGGGTTAGAGCTGCACAACCAATAACCGTAAATGGTCCATCTCCCCTCCCACCTCTGGGTGTGTCTAGCTTTGCATCTTGCAAACCTCTTTTATCCCCAATAATGAGCTATGAAGGCAGGAGGTGCTTTTAAAAATATCTGTCTATACTGAGAGCTTTCTGTATGCGGAGAGATCAGTGAGAGAGAGAGAGAAAACAAGGAGAACATTCAACTCAGCCTGGCTACCCGGCCCCCCAGCCCAATTTCATAGCCAGGTCTGACTAATGTGGTTGATTGCCAGGGTGCAGGGAAATGGTTCCTCACACAGATCGTGCTTCCAGCCAGGGTCTGCTATACCTATTAGCAGCAAAGACTCTCCCAGAAGAGGCCCTTTTTTCCCTCCCTAAAGGAACAGGAAGTATTTGGGTCCCCAGAAAAATTTGGTGAGGTGGGGGCCTTTGCCATGGGAGGTGGCAGACTTGGCTAAGCAACGGAATAAATCGCCCCCCTCCCCGCCCAAGGTGCGGGTGCCGCTCCACTGCAAAGGGGCCAGCACCTCTGAGACGGGAACACAGGGTGGCTGCCTCTCCCTAACTCGCCTTCCCTCTGGGCGTTGAAGCTTAAGCTACATTTTCGCCGGTCTTTGTATGTGCCTAATAAATTGTCCGTGTACATCCCCACTTTGAGACCCTCTCTCCTGTTCTGTGAGCTCTCTGCTGAATGCCCCGCAGCTCCTAGATCGTGGCGGGCCCTGACTCCCCAGCACCCAGAGCTGGCTCCCTGACTCCCTGATCCTAAGACTTCTCAGAGAGCAGGGGATGGGCAACTTCTGGTACTCCCCGGGAGCGCCTAGCAAGAGGCTCACACAGAGGCCTCAGGAGCAGTACCACAGAGGGAAGGGCCCGCCCTGTTTGCGCAGCTGTAGAAAGGGAGGCCGGGTGGGCCGGGCAGGGCAGGGCAACGGGGAAAATGACCACCCGGATGCCTGCCAGTGCAAAAGGGCTGTGGAAATTAGATGCTCAATGATGAGTGCCTGGAAGAAAAGACCCGGCGGGTGTCTAGGGAATTGTGATAAATGCAACATGAGAAGAGGGCAGAAAATCAAGTGTGCTTGTCCCATTGCTATCGAGTGCTCCCGTTCCAGTTTTCCATCAATGTGGAGCCTGGGGGAGGGGAGGGGTGGGAGCTCTCTCTCGATGGCTGGCACAGACCCAGCCTGAGCCTGGGATGTTGTCCTGGGCCCAGTACTGAGGCGGGGAGGGGAGCCACTCTCGGTTCAACTCAGATCAGGTCAGCAGATTCCACACCCCTGCAGGAAGGTGGGGACTTGGCAATTAGATTCCAGCAGGAAACCTGAGGAGTCCCGAGGGGTCAATTTCTCTCTCCTCCTCCCTCCTCAGAGTGTACAGCGGGGTTTCTTAACCCTTTTTAAATCATCTCCACCAGCCCAGAGGATTTCCCCTCACTTGACTTAATGTAGATAGGATCCTGGAAACACCAGGTTTTTAAAAAAGAATTCAATTTAAAACATGGAATATGAAATCTGCTTTTTCAAACTATACTCCCTGGGCTAGTCTGATGTTGACCTCTCTACCCTGAGTTCAAAACCACTGTGACAAAGAAAAGCTTAGCCCTTTTCCTCATCTGCTGTTAACATTTGCATCCTCTGGTACCTTGTGCAATTAAGTCCTTGCAAGTGATGAAATGCAGAGTCCCAGGCAGGTTATCACTAAATGACTGCGACCTAAGCCTAGCCCTTCCCCTTCTCTGGACTCCAGTCTCTTTTTCCATAAAATGAGCAGGTTTGAGTAGTAATAACAGCTATTGCTTCTGGAGCACTTACTATGTGGGCACCACTGTAAATACCTTACATATATTTCCTTATTTATTCCCTAAAATAAGGCTGTGTATTAGATAATACTACTATTTGTCCTTAATTTACAGATGGAGTAACCAAGCCACTTCCTAGCTATGTGAATGTGCCCCTGCTCTTCCATCTCTCTGCACGTCACATTCCTCATCTATAAAATGTGGAGGAAGAAACTGGCCCAGGGTCACAAAAGTAGTATGCGGCAATGCCAGCATTTGACTGCAGGCAGTCTGACACGGGAGCCCATGCATGTTCTAGTGCGTCCCATAGGTGTGATATGTTGTTTCATTCAGTCATTCAACAAATATTTAGAACCTTTAATAGGAGCCAGGCACAGGTTTAGGAGCCGGGGATACAGCAATGATCAGGAGCTAGTCTCTTCCGGCTCCGAATGTTGGAATAAACCAAGAGAAACGTCTTTGAGTTCAACCGGAAGGTGTCCAAAAGGGAACTCTCCAGGAACTCCTGTTGGCCAAGGGAGCCTATGGATGGGGACGAGGTCCTGCCTGGCTCTGTGACCTTGTCCTCTACTTCCTCCTGATCTTGCAGAGACCTGGCAAACAGTGGTGTGCTGGAGCCGGCTCGCCCGGCTTCCTGCAGCTCTTCCCAAGCCCATGTGCAGTGATGTCATGTTGGCAGCTTAAAACCAGCTATGGTGGGAATAATGACAGCACAAAAACTGGTAAATGCTACAAACCACGGCAACTTTTCTCCTGAGAGTGGGTTGTTTGACGCTGACCAGCACACCACCGCTGGCAGCCTGTCTTAGACAGGTGGATGGCTGCCTCTCCCAGAGACGGAGAGATGAAACCATCGCTCCCTGACCCTGAGAGAATGCTAGCTGCCCTTCCCCTCCTCTTGCACTGAGCCTCAATCCTGCTTCTCTTGTATGTTTTTTTTTCCAAGTTCAACAGAGCCCAGTTGAGCCTGGAATCCTGAGCAGTTTCAAAGTAAATATTATCATTATGACCCTTCGTGCTCGTCACAGGCATTCTCTGTTGCTGGCACATTCGGAGGGCTGAGTCTCTTTGGGGCTCTTTCCCAGCAGAACGTTTGCACTGCTGACTCTAGTGGTTCCTCCAACGCCTCCTGTACTATATCTAGAATCCTGGGATCCTAGTGATTTCCAAAGCTAAGCTAGTAGACTGGGAGTGGGCTAGTAGATTTTTTAGAACGGGAGGGGGACCTCAGCCCACTCGGTAATTACTGTCAACCACAGCGTCTGTTGGAGAGGAGCCATAATATGCTCACACCCATGTGCCTGGCCCTCTAAAAATAATGATCGTAGGTGTCATCATCAGTGCCCTTATGTATAAATTATGCTCTTGATTCATAAAAATTCTCCCTCTCAATCCCAGCATGCACATGCACACTTATGCACGGAGGGTACTCACTCCACTAGGCTGGGGCCTCTGATCAGCAGCCCAGCACCACAATAAACAATACTGTGATAAAAATATTCTAGATCTCTGTTAATAACCAAAGCCAGTGTTACCATAATTTTACACTTAAAATGCCCTATCAGAAAAGAAAAGAAAATTCTTTGGGGAAACATATTCTATGCCCAAACAGAACCGTTTTATAATCATCATTAAGGGAGTAAAGCTGACCGTTATGCACAGGCAGTAGGCATGAAAGTATGGTCACTGAAGGTCCTGCGAGAGAAACGATCACCTTCAGCAGCCAAGCTATGGATCCTTCGCCACGTCGGTGACACTACCCAGCCCCACGGCTGGGCTGAGATTGCAGCCTTAGAGCCACCGTAAGCCGTCTGTGACTTTGGCCCAAATTGTGGGTTCTCAGAGCAATGACAGGCTTGTGAGCCCAGCCAGAGAGGGGGATGCATGAGTTGCAGGCTTTTTTGGATCAGGGATGGGGAATGCAGTTAACCCAGTCTGGGTGGGTGCATCCAAGGGGTGCACCTGCACGGCTAAGAGGGGAGCTATTAGGGCAGCCATTTCCTGAAACTTCGTAAGTAGAGAGAGAGAGAGAGGAGGTGACTCCTTGGGTGTGAGGGTCTCCTTTCTACCCTGCCTCTCTTGGAGGGTCTGTCCTGGGCAGTTGAGTGATTCCATGCCCGCAGGTGCACAGTGAAGCAGTTGCATATGTACGATGCCTGGGTGGGTAGGGGTTTACTATTTCTCCCACTTGGGACTTCCCTGGTGGTACAGTGGTTAAGAATCCGCCTGCCAGTGCAGGGGACACGGGATCCACCCCTGGTCCGGGAAGATCCCACATGCCACGGAGCAACTAAGCCCGTGCGCCACAGCTACAGAGCCCGCGAGCCACAGCTACTGAGCCTGCGAGCCGCCAACTACTGAAGCCTGCACGCCTAGAGCCCGTGCTCCGCACAACAAGAGAAGCCATCGCAATGAGAAGCCTGCGCACCGCGATGAAGAGTAGCTCCCACTCACTGCAACTAGAGAAAGCCCGCGCGCAGCAGCGAAGACCCAACGCGGCCAAAAATAAAAATAAATAATAAATAAATAAATAAATATTTCTCCTGCTCACTTTGCCTTGAGCTTGGCTGCCTCTTCCTCCGGGCCCTAGAGGAGCCTGTGGTCCACATGTCCAATTACCCTACACTGCCGCCCTCAGAGAGCCATTCTGACCTATGCGGCCTCCCTCCTAAAGCTTTACTAGCCCACCCAATTGCACTTGGTTTGAGAGGCTGATGAGGGTGGGCCTGTCACTTCACTTCTCATCCCCTCAACTTCAGTGCAGGTCACCCGGAGCTCTGGGAGGAATGCCAAGGGACTCCAATATGTTTGTGTGGAAGTTTTTCAGTAATCAAATGTTATGTGAAATAAGCTGGCCATCAGCCAAAGATGGGAGAGATCAGGCAGTGCTAATATTGGATGTGATGGCATTTGATCTTGATGTCGATCACCATGACTGCTGTTTATTTTGTATCCCTCTCCTAATAGCACCTCATCGTAACCATGGGTAGACTTTTGGCATTTGAAGAATTAACAGCCTAGATCTGGACTCTCAGGCCCATGATATGTAAATCTGTGAAGCACATATTTTCATCTCATAGGTTCCAAAGCTGGTGCGTGAGAGTGAGTCATTTCACTAGTGAGTGAGCCTAGCTGACTGCCTGTCAACCATACTTAGAAGTGGCTTTGTTTTCTCTACTTGTCCGTGAGCGTGTAGCTAATTCTCCGACAGAAAATGATCTGAGGAGTGCCAGGGAGGGAGAAGAAAAAACAAAGAGTCCAAGAAAATGAATGACCTTAGTTACAAAACAGAACTTTAGACTACATTAGAGAGTAGAATATCCAATTCAGTAGTGGTTCACACCCTCAGTATGAATGAATTCCCCGTATGCTCTATACAAAAATAGGAAAAGGCAATTAGCAAAAGTGTTTGAGTGTTCCGACTAGCATGAAAACTGCCATTATTATGGTATTTATAGAATCATTAAGGTTTGGAGGTACGTCACTAAAAACATGCAGGTATGCCTTACCGCACTGTATAGTGAAAATTATACACTGTGATCGTGTTTGCAAATTTGGGATTATTTAAGGTCTAAGGACAGATTCTCAAAGAATGTCAACTGCTTGCTGTTCCTGAGATTTGTTTGGTTGGTGCTTGACAGTTTCCAAAGTGCTTCTGCATTCTCAAGAGATGTCTCTGGCAGCGGTTACCGAAGCAGTGGGAGGGACAAAGGGTCAGGCAGACCTGGGTCCTTGTCATGGCTCTGCCA
This sequence comes from Eubalaena glacialis, assembly GCF_028564815.1. Classification (NCBI taxonomy): domain Eukaryota; kingdom Metazoa; phylum Chordata; class Mammalia; order Artiodactyla; family Balaenidae; genus Eubalaena; species Eubalaena glacialis. The sequence continues at coordinate 109,454,550 of NC_083736.1, forward strand.
CTTATTCTGTGTTGCCTCAGCTAAGTCCCTTATCCCCCCGAGTTTCTTGGTCTCTGCCTGTTCCATGAGGATATGAATGCCACTTGGTCTGTTCACTTCCCAGAGTCCTAGTAAGGACCCAAATTGTTAACACGGGAAAGGGTTTGAGAAATGTAGTGAGTGGTTCCTGCGGGGATAATTCATGCATTCATTTCACATACATTATTGAACTCTCTTTGTGCTGTAATTAGCACAGTAGAGGTGACTAAGACATGGTTACCACACTTGAGACTAAAGGTCCAGGCACAGATACACTTAAAGGGAATAAAAAGAACTTGGCACACAGCTGTGTGGTCCCTGCACAGAGCTCAAACTGTACCAAGCACAGCAGGGCTGCAGAGGAAACAGACAGACCCAACCCACTGCCCACAGCTGGTAAGCAGGCATCTTTTCACAGCCATTACCTCCCTCCCAATTCTGCCCTGGCTCCTATTTTCTGCAGTCAGAACAAACCTGATAAGAGTAGCTGAGCCAGACAGCTCCCTTACAGAGTTTCCACTGGGTGTCACACAGCTCAGCTCCCCCCAAGGTATGGCCCCGCATTCTGGTCTAGGCAGGGAAAAATGTAACTACAGCCAGCAGCTCACCAAAACAAGCAGACGGATAAAAGAAGAAGAGGGGCAGAAACACTCCTGCAAATAGATCAGAATGACACACTATTGAACCTAATGACCTGCAGAGCCACACCCAGCCATTAAGGATCCATATTCTGTAATAGAATTTCCTGCTATGGAAATACTCACCCACGCACAGGATGTTGAAGCAGAAGCCCTGGCTGACTGACTTATTCACCAGCTGGTCGGGCAAGCTGTCAAACCCCACATGTCCAGCCAGGGGGACAGTTCGGCAACCTTCACCCTAATTTGGAAGGGGAGGGAGGGGAGAAAATGAAAATGTGCTTAAAAGCAACCTGGGTCTCACTTCCCCATCCAAATGCTCTCTGTGCTAGGAATTAACACCCACTGGGGCCCATCTCCCCTTAGCTAGTCTCTGATCCAAAGCAAAATGACCCATTCGCTTAGAAATCATGGATTCTTGGGTACAGTCACCCTTGAGGCTCCATAATGAACGTCACATAGTTCCAGACAGAGCAAACTACAGAGGGGGCTTGTAAGGGGTGGGAGGCCGGGGGGTCAGGGGGTGAGAAGGTTCCCAGCCTTGGGTTAATTCTCCTCACAGAGACTCAGTTTCCTTTCACGTCTGTCAAATGAGATAATATTACCTTACAGATGATTGGGAGACTCAAATATGCCAACACATGTAACGAGCTTAGTACAATGCCTGGAATACGTATAAGTATTCAGTAAATATGACAAAGGGACTTCAAAAAGCAATTTCTCTTCTCGGGACTTCCCTGGTGGTCCAGTGGGTAAGACTCCTCGCTCCCAGTGCAGGGGGCCCAGGTTCGATCCCTGGTCAGGGAACTAGATCCCGCACGCATGCCGCAACTAAAGATCCCTCATGCCCGTGACTGTCATCTGGCAAGATTGTTACCCTCACACATCTCACCCCACACCCTCCAGTGGAGTATTCTCAACAGACAACCATATGCCATCATTCAGTCCTGGTTTGTATATTCTGGGCCCCAGAGGGGTTCCTGAAGACAGCTGGGTTTCATGAGTGGCCTGCATCACTCAGGGCTACATTCACCCCCTTTTGCTTTTCCTCACCCTTTTCTCCACCTTTTTATCAAAGCAATCAAAAAAAGATCTAAGGGGCTTCCCTGGTGGCGCAGTGGTTAAGAATCCGCCTGCCAATGCAGGGGACACGGGTTCGATCCCTGGTCCGGGAAAGATCCCACATGCCGCGGAGCAACTAAGCCCGTGCACCACAACTACTGAGCCCACGTGCCACAACTACTGAAGCTTGCGCGCCTAGAGCCCTTGCTCCGCAACAAGAGAAGCCACCGCAACGAGAAGCCCGCGCACCACAACGAAGAGTAGCCCCCGCTCGCCGCAACTAGAGAAAGCCCGCGCGCAGCAACAAAGACCCAACACAGCCAAAAATTAATTAATTAATTAATTATTTTAAAAAAAAGATGTAAGTTTCCCACTGTTCATTCTTGGTCCTCGAGACTGCAGGGGAGACAGAAACCTAAGAGCCAGTATGCTTTATTGATGGAGCCTCCTACTTAGCAGGCATCGGAAATTGGGAGGGACTCAGAGTTGAGGTTTCCTGAGCCATATATTATCACCCCCGGCTGCCTCTTCCTATGTCCAAATTCAGCACCATGAAACTTCAAGTGCTCCAGGGCGTCTGGTCCAAGTGCCAAAAGATGAGGAAAGGGAATTTTCAAACTGAAGACAGTGAAGGGCAGCGGGGAGAACTCCACATCTTATTCTTAAAGATTTATTTCATTGTCAAGCCTCACCCAAGCACCTCCCACGTGCCCACAGTCATCTCCCACCTAGCCCAGTGCTGTGAGAGCCCTAAATAGCAGAAGAAAGAGTATGGCCTTTATTCCCTAGGCAATGGGGTTTGAAAGGGGCATTTTGAGTGTTTTGAGCAGGGAGGGCCATGACACAAGTAGTCTTTTCAAAAGATCATTCCAGCTGCAGGGCTGCAGGGCGCTTGATCGATGGGAGGAGAGAGGGAGCAGGGGCAGGAAGACATATTAGGAGAGGACTCCAATAACGCTGAACTGGCAGAGTGACAGCCAGGCACTGTGACGATAAATGCTGCTTGAAGTGAACTGATCTGACTTGGGACTCAGGAGGGAGGAACAAATTTGAGAGCCGTCCTAAAGAAAGGATGAGACTCGGTGAATGATGGGGCAGAGAGAGTGCGGGAGCAATCAAAGCTATAAGGCTGCAAGGTCCTACGCCTGGGAGATTGGATTGATGGCACCAAGGGCAGAAAGAGGGAAGCCAGGAAAGGGTGCTTTAGTGGAAAAGTCGAAGATTCTAGTTTTAAATAGCCATTATTTTAAAATTACATTTATCAGGTTTTTTATAAGAGTAATCCATGTTCGCTGTAGAAATTTTAAAACATATGGAAAATTATAAAGAAGAAAATAAAAATCACCCATAATATCACTCTCCAGAGATAATCACTATTAGTATTTACATGTATTTCCCTACAGTCTATATATAATACTTTTTTTTCTTTTTTCTTTTACAAAATAGGGATAATCCTGCATATTCCTTTTCATCACCTGGCTTAATAACCTGACACTTAACATAGTATGGATGTTCTCTTGAGTAATTAAGTATACTTCTAAAACATTACTTTTTTGGCCACACAGCATTCCATTGTAGGAATTTACCACATTTGCTCAACCAGTGAAATGTCTTCCACTACTAGACATTTAGCGTGTTTCCAAGTTTTCAACATTATAAGTAATAATTCTTGTTCTTACAGGTTTGCATAGTCTCTGATTATTTCCTTAAGCTAAATTCCTAGAATTAAAGCCTGCTGGGTCCAAGGCCACACACATTGGAAAGACTTTGGTACACACTGAGAAATCATTCAACAGAGAAGATTACAAATGTCTATTTCTAACGCCAGTATGCGAGACTGTTTACACATACTTAGACCAGCACTGAGTTTGAGGCTTTTTAACCATTGTGAATTGAATCATTGCAAAATGGCATCATGTAACTTCATTTGCATTTTATTAGTGAGAGTGAACTTTTTTTATTGTTCAACTACATATGTGTATTGTGTCTATGTATATGTGAGTTGCCTATTCACGTCTTTGTCCATTTTCTTAAAATGGGTGCTTGTCTTTCTCTTCTGGATTTGTAAAAGCATTTTCTATATTAAAGAAAACAAGATAGTTTTGATTTTATGGTGACACATCTACCCACTAAGTACTTAGGAATATGGGATTGTAGGCTCAGGGAGAATTCAGGACTGAGATATAAATTTAGCAGTGAGAGGTATGAAACTGGATGTGTTCTTCAAGAGACAGTACAGGGAGAAAAGAACTAAGGACTGAATATAAGCAATGCCCACAAGTAAGGAATGGGAAGATGAAGAGAATTCTTCCAAGGGGAAGGGGGATGATCAGAAAAGTAAGAGATGACCCAATAGTTTTCTATCACCAGAGGCCAAGATTGAAGTCAGGAAGGATTACAGAGAAACGACCATTGGTCTGGATTTGGTAAAGTCCACTGGTAACTTTTAGAATCCTTTTTTCTTCTGTATCTTTTTACCCGGTGTCCAATACACCTAAGTTAACTGGCAGGTTTGGGGACTAGGGAACATGGAATCTGGGTAATGTGTCTTTCTTGCCAATCAAGATTTAAGCAGCAAACTGTATGTCTCAATCCTTGTAGTTGAGAAAGCTTCGAAAATGAATTTGTATATGCAGTTCCTGCTTTAGGAAATCCTGCCTAGTGAGCACCATTCACTCCTGCTTTGATGAATCTTAGATGTCAAGGTCAGCGTTATGAATATCAGTCCTCATTGTTCAGAGGTAAATACGTAACGGTGAAAAGGACAGGACATCGGGCTGAATGGACACTGACCCCAGGACAGCCCCTGGAAGTTTCTTCCCTCTTCCCTCTCTAAACCTCTGATAGCTTAGCTCTTTCCTCTTTCTCCTTAACGTGGCCTGATTAATTGAGGACCTGACTGCTTTGATTGCAGTTAATTGAATGTTCCCTGGATTACAAAGTGCACAAAAGGAGATGGAACTGGCAACTTGGCCCAGGACGTCTGACACTAAAATCTTAAGTTACCATCTTGAGTAGCAGGTGGTGCCACGTTTGACGCTTTGAACTGAGAGGCTAGAAAGGCCACAGCCACCAAAATGTTAAATGGCCCATCTCCCGTGACCTGCAACCTCCCCTCGGGATCTACTCTAGAGAGACTCACATGCCTGTACAAAGGTCCATGTACAGTACAAGGAAACTCATTACAGAATTATTTATAATACTGAAAACCTAGAAAAAAAAAAACTAAATATTTTTCCGACAATGGGAAAAATATTGGGTTGGCCAAAAAGTTCGTTCAGCTGTTTCATAGGTTGTGACAGAAAAACCAAACAGTTAACTAAATTATGGTACGTGCATATTCTGGAATATTCCACAGCCATTAAGAAGAATGCAGTAGGTCTAGAAACAGAGTCACAGATGTAGAAAACAAACTTATGGTTACCAGGGGGTAAGGGCGGGGAGGGATATATTGGGAGACTGGGATGGACATATACACACTACTATATATAAAACAGTTAACTAATAAGGCCCTACTGTATAGCACACGGAACTCTACTCAATACTCTGTAATGGCCTATATAGGAAAAGAATCTAAAAGAGAGTGGATATATGTGTATGTATAACTGATTCACTTTGCTGTACACCTGAAACTAACGCAACATTGTAAATCAACTATACTCCAATAATAATAAAAAAAGAATGCAGTAGGTCTATAGGTACTAATCGGAATATCTCCAAGACATATTATAATATAGAAAAAAAGAAGCTGTAGAACAATAAGCACAGTATGAGGCCATATATGCAAAAAAACCCTCCGTGTGTATTTGCACTTAAATGTGTGTGAGAGAAAGGGGACTAAAAAGCCACCCACCACACCTAGAACTCAGGGTGCCTCAGGGGAGGGGACTGGAACTAGGGGCTTACCCAGGGGGGTAGTCAGTGTGCTTCTGCATTGTTTGATTCTTTTACAGCATGAATGTATTCACACATTACCTGTGTAATTTAAAAAACATTTTTAATACACAAAAAGAGAGTTCTGGCTCAGCTTTGCAGCAGGGGTAATTAGGCTGCAGAGTCTGAGAGAAGCTAAAAGGAAGGCAAAAATGAAAGCGTGCTCCTGAGAACTGGGAGAGGCCCCACTCCCCTCCCCAATTACATTTCCTGTTTTCTCCTCATCTGCAGTCACCTGCGGTCTTGAAATACGTTATACCACATTTCATATCACAGGCAGAAACAACGCTCTCTTTCTCTTCCGCCTCCTCCCCCGAGGACACACCGATTGCGCGTTTTAATTGAATAGTCGGAGGTTCGTGTTATGAAGAACGAGTGAGGAGAGTTCCAGCTGTGCATCGTTCTCCCCTTGCTGTGATTCTGAAAATAAAGGGTCCCATAAGCACCCAAGTGGGCAACCCCTGCCCCCCTCCCCACCTTCCAACCTTTATGGCATAGGACGCAAGCCATGTAAGAAGCCTCCGGAAACTGAGGGCGCATCTGTGTCGATGGAGAATTTCTGGCCTCCGTTTAAAACTGGGGTGGAAAAAAAAACTGGGGTGGTCAAGTTAGTAGCTGTCATTCTGAAGGACAAGACCAAAACAAAAAGTCTGGAACTCATGGCCAAAGACCGGGCTTGTCCCCAACTTTCTCCTCTGGCCTTGGCACAAAGATGCTAGGAAAGGACAGAAACACTGAAATAGGATTCTCTCCGGCAGCCTCATGTGTCACTTACTGGTGGGCCTGATCTCTCACACCTTCCCTTCCTCTATCTCCCTCCCCAGCTCTGAATATCAATCTCTGAGAGACCCTGCAAATCTTCAGGACGCTCAAACTCAATGAATAGTTCAATGATGCATGATGGAATATTAAATGGCTGATAAAAATATGTTCTAAGAATATTTAATGGCATAGGAAAATGATCACCAAATACTGTTAGATAAAAAACAAAAACAAAAACAATACCCTGTGTATACAGGATCATCCCAATCATGAGGAAAAAAAGTATGTATGCATTTTTAAAAGCTTGGAAGAATATATACCAAAATGGTGAGAATGGTTGCTTTTGGCTTGGAGGGGCTGTAGGAGCTGCTGCTTTTCTGTTTTCCAAATTTTCTACAGTAGGCATATTTTACTTTTATAATCAGAATTAAAATATTATTTTTTTAAGATTCTATGATGATACTCTCCTAGGCAGGAAAGTGGCCTCAGATATTTTAGCAAAATCTTTAGTTACAGCCAAAAAGTTGCTTTATGTACAGATAACCAGAAAATTTGGTGAAGTATTCAGCTTTCCGGCAGTTTTATTGTATATAAAACATTTATTTTACCAATAATACCATAAAACCTTATTATTCTTCTTATTATAACATATTTATATACAATGCAACATTATTATACAGTATGCCTTATTCTTATAAAGATTCATGTGAACCAGGAGTCAAAGTCAAATCACATACCCTGAAACATATAGCAAAAAGTCTTGCTGAAACAATCAGGTGGATGATAGCCCTATCTGCTACCTCCAGTGTTACCAAGGGAGTGAATGCCACTTATTATCCCGTATCATCGGCTATAAGAACCACAAAAGCACTGCTAAGTTCCCAGAGGTTAAAACAACAACAACTCCAATATGCCTAACACATCAAACGTCAGGATTTCCCTGGCTCCGATTAAGCTGAGCTGAGAGGAAACTGACAGTAGTAGCGATGCCCTGAACTGGGAGAGAGAAATCTGGGGGCCTTTCCGAGGAGAAATAAAACCTGCCAAAGCTAGCAGCACCCCTTAGGGGCCCCAGTGCCTTTCAGTGGGGGAGCAGCTTAGGGGATCCTGACAAAGCACAAAGGAGACCATCCTCACCATACAGGGAGAAGGCCCAGTTTTGGCAAATCCAATAGATGGAACTCTGGATTTTAATACACCAGATCAATTCCAGAGTGGCTTTTCATTCTATAAAAGGATTCACAGCAGGATTCTATTAAATAGCCAGCTCTCCTAGTGCATGTAAAAGGGGATTCAATAGACAAAAATTCAGCTGTCATGTACCTTTATAGGAAGTCAATAGCTATATACACCTACACGGACGGACAGACAATATGTGAAGGGTTGTTTGTTTCTATTCCAGTTCCAGAGACCCTGCTGAGCTAAAAGCACAGACTTGCTTTCTCTACAGCTGTCTCCCCACCCAGCTCAAGGAGTCAAAGCAGGGAAGGGGTGGAGTTAAATTCCGCCACCTCGTTCGGAAGCAGAAGCAGGCAAGGACCTAAAAGAAATGAGGCTGGAGGAAACACAAGAAGCGTACAATGTCAGAGCTGGAAACACCCTTAAAGATCACTTAATCCAACCCGTGCATTTGACAAAAAGGGAAACAGAGACTCAGAGGCGGGAAGTGACTTGTCCCGAGTCACAGAGTGATTTAGTGGCAGAGAGTGGTGCTGGGACCCAGGGCCGTCAAGCAGACCGCCGCTCTCAAATGGAAAAGCTGACTCAAGTGGCACATAGATTTCTTTCTGCTGCTAGAATTCTGGGACATTGGGCTTGTGGCTGATGCCAGTCGGGAGGAGAAGGGTCATGGAAAATGACCCAGAAGCCCGTGGGCTCGCCAAGGCGCCTCTGGCCCACAGAAGGCAACTGAGGCGGTGGAGGCCAGGAGACGCTGGTGCCCCTCTTCTGCATCTTCTCTCCCACCTCTAGCTCCCATTTCCCTCACTGCTGACTCAAGCCTGAGCCTCAGCCTGGCCTCTGCTCAAGAGCCCCAGGGCTCCCGAACCCAACCAGCCAGATTCTAGGTAAAATATCTCCACCTCAGCCAGGGGTGACTCTTGCCCAGGGTGGGTCAACTTTCCCACAAAAGCCTGACAGATTCCCTTCAAATCAGGCCATTTAGAGTTTCCTAGGTGTTCTGGCCATTGTTGTCTCCAATCTGTTAAAAAGAGGAAAAAAAAAGGTTTACTCACAGGCCTCTGGATGAATGCCCAGCTGTCCTCTGGGGAGCCTGAATTTGCCTCTGCCTCCATCTGGTCTCATTTAAAGGGGATCTGAAAAAACCCAGTTCCTGCCTCAGCGCCAGTGCTCAGAGCTGGGGGCCTCTGCTGCGAAAGGAAACTGAACACGACCTCACACCTCATCAGGGCCGTGAAGGCAGAGCTCTGCTCCCGCGACCCAGAGAGGGCCCTGGCGGGAGAAACCTGAGCCCTGGGTCCTGTCCCCGAGAAGGCCCGCGAATCTTTTGGCCAGTCACCTTTAAGTGAGTGGAAGGGATGACCCCACTGCAGGGCCAGCGGAGAGCGTGCTGCATAATTCAGCAGATGGCTGCCTCTAATGAGAAGACACTGCAGAAGCGGGAACGTTATCTCCCCCTCCCGAGCATGTGGTCCTTCCTCTGTGCAGGCAGAAGCCTCCTCCTGCCAAACCGAGGAGGAAGGGTCTGTCTTTCAAATTTATTCTGCGCGCCTCCTCCAGTTGTTACTTAAAATAATCCATCATTACGTGGCTGGTGGCTCCAAGATTTTTATTTAAAGCGGTATGGGAAAGAAAGAAAGGAAGGAAGGAAGGAAGGAAGGAAGGAAGGAAGGAAAGGAGGGAGGGAGGGAGGGAGGGAGGGGAGGGAGGGGAGGGGAGGGAGGGGAGGGGAGGGAAGGAAGGAAGGAAGGAAAGGAGGGAGGGAGGGGAGGGGAGAAAGGGAGGGAGGGAGGGAGGGAGGGGAGGGGAAGGAGAGGAGGGGAGGGAGGGAGGGAGGGAGGAAGGAAAGAAGGAAGGGAGGGAGGGGGAGGGGAGGGAGGGGAGGGGAGGGAGAGGAGGGGAGGGAGGGGAGGGGAGGGGAGGGGAGGGGAGGGAGGGGAGGGGAGGGGAGGGGAGGGAAGGAAGGAAGGAAGAAAGCCCACACATAGCCATGACTGTGCTATCTGGGGTTTAAGCTGAGAATCTTTTTTAACATCAGAGAGTCTTCAAGGCACCCAAGTATACTCTTCTCGACCTCCATGAGTATACTGAGGTGGGGGTGGGGGTGTGGCAGTGAAAAGAGGGGGAAGAGGGGACATGGCAGGATTTTTATTTCTTGGAAACATGATGAAAAGGCCAGAGTTTTTTTTATAAAAACGAATCTGTGTCATCTGGAAGGTGTTTTTCATTGCTTCATCCACTGACCAGCAATAACACTTTGGACTAAGTCATTTGGTCTCCCTGAACCCATAAAATGAAAAGAACAGTAATACTCATCCAGGAAGCTGCTGGGGAAAATGAAATAATACAGATGGAAGAGTTTTGAGATCGTTGAAAGAGACATGTTACACTTATCTACGGTATTCTTTTTCTTTCTTTTCTTTTCTCTGTCTCTTTCTTTCTGGAATGTGGTTTTAACGTAAACGCAACTGAAAGCGCTCCTCAATTGTTCATGCTAATATGAAACCAAGGCTCCGATAATCCAGAAACCCAGGCAAGTCCAGAAATCAGTCCTATTTAGTTCTGGAATACCTTTATCCAGGGGACTTATCTTTCTAATTAGTTTTGCTCAGGCTAATGCAACGGGTTCGCTCCCTTACAGCACAAAAAGGGAGGGGCCGTGCTGGGTAACAAAGCCAGCAATTAATAGAAAATTTACAGCAGAGACTCTACAAAGTAAATGCTGTGCACATGACTGCAGATCAAAATCTCATTATACTATACAGACAAATCGCTCGGCTGTAATGCAGTTTTGTAATAAGAATGCCGTAAACACTCACATTTCCAGGTTTTAGGATGTGAAGAGGAAACGGGGATTATACCGGCCTCTCATGTGGAAGCTCTGAGAGGGCTGTCGTGTGTGCCGTGGCCACCACTATATCCCCAGCACCTGGCACAGGGCCTGGCAGAGTCGGTGCCCAATAAACACATGTTGAAGGAATGAATGAAAATAAAAGTGCGTGAATTAACAAATGAAATGTTCCCAGCCTGGGAGCGGAAGTGAGATCTCACCCATCTTCACACCTACCCTTTTCCTAGTTAAAGCCCTCAGCAAGCCTTTCCTGTCACCCACCGCCCCCGCCCACTGCTGGATCAGGTCCCCTTGTAATGAATTATCCTAGCGGGCAGTAGCTCTCCTCTGCAGCACATCACAAAGATAATTATAGTTATTTGTGTCTGCCTCCACTACTAGACTGTAAACTCCCTGAGGGCAGGGGCCATGTGCATTTGTGGGGAGGAGGGCGGACACTGTAATTTCCCTCCAACTTTTAATTTTGAAAAGTCTCAAACACACAGAAAAGTTGGAAAATAGTACAATGATCATTCATATACCCTCGACCTAGATTCAAGAATTTTTAATATTTGGGGCCATGCAAATTTTCTTCAGTGCTGTATTCGCAGTAGAGGTATGGGTGAATATTGGGGTTTTCCTCTCCCTGCTTGGGGTATAATATGACTTTTAGTGCGAGGTGGTGGAGATGGCTGAGGCAGGGCACTTCAATGGGAATCAAGGTTAAGTGTCATTTGATAGCAAGACCAGAGTACAGCCACCTGTAGGCGGTTGCCCTGGGACAGTTGCCCCAGGCCCACCACAGCTAGGGCAGTGTTAGGCCCTGCAAGCTCTTTCTTTAGGGAGAAAGACCATTACCTGGCTGCACCGTGCCTTGCCAGGTTACCTTGGACAAGTCATGGAACCTCTCAGAGTATATATTAATAGCAGCCCAAGCCACCTCACAGGCAGGGGTTGGGGATGGAAACATCCCAAGAATCTTCTATAGTTCTCTAATTATTTCACCGTGTCCACAATTTGTCTCTCCAACTAGACTGCAATAAGCGTAAAAGCCAGGAACTATGTCTACTACTTTTTTCTGGTATAGTTGACCAGAGCTAGCCATAGTGCTGGACACTTAGCAGTCAATCAAATAAACACTTGTGGACATGATTAAGAAACAGTTTTGTCATACAGAATCTTTGTGGTGTTCATTCAGATGGGATGGGATTGTATTATGTACACAAAAGCTGAACTTCCAAGTTGCATGCATGCCCAAATAAGGATCCTATCCAGCAACTCTAAGGTCTGTTTTTGTCACTAATGATGTTACCTTACAAGCCAGAGTGACCCTCAACTGACTCTGGAAAGGACAGCCCATCCCTCACACACACACCGGAGCACTACTTGCAGGGCACCATGTCTCAGAGCTCATTAAAAAGAACTCCTAAGCCAGGCACACTTAGGTTTAGTCTCCAGTCTTCTTTACCCAAACCCTGGATACTCATTCCCAGGAAGAAACAATCAGCAGCCAGATGTCCAAAGGCCTCCGGAGTTAATTCCATCTTCCCCTGGTGAATTACAACTTCTTGCAGACACAAAGGCAGGCAGAGAGACAAATGACACATAAACAAGAGCTTCACTGGCTGGGGGAGGGGGGCATGGAGAGTGACGTCAGTTTTCCCAGAAACCCATTTATCACGATAACAAGGTCTCAAGTGCTCGGGCTGCTCTTTCAGCTTCAGAATCTGGCATATAATTATGTTCTTCATCATACAGTAGGGCAAGGCCAGCCAGAGCAAACTGGAAACAAGCAAAGCAAGCCAAGTGGCCCTAAATCACCCCCACCTCCATTTGCAGAACAAAGGGGATCTCTGGGTTGCCGGAGGTGAAACACAACCTTCTGGAATGTTCCCCTTTGCTACATCGGCCCTTCAATCTTAATTCAGGTTAGGGGGACTGGTGAGAGAGTATGGGCAGGTCGATGCAAATTAATTAGCTGACAAGAAAAATCACTAGTGTCCTTCTTGGTCACTAAGGATGGAGCAAGTGTAATCCAGGAGACTAATTCCTCTACTTAAGGCATGCCATCTCTAAAATGCAGGTAATGGAGGAGCAGAAAGGCACTCTGGGAACCCTCAAAACACTAAAGCAATACATATTACAGTGCCAATCTTGGGGAGAAGAGAATTCTCTCAAATTCCATTGTCACAGGGCACTGTCTCCCATCTTCTGCTGGTTCTTCCACATCATGACTGCATAAGGAGCTCCATGCTGGGGTCTTTCAGGGGGTGGGGGAGGTTCCAAAGAAATCACCTTGCCCTTCCAAACAAGAACAAGAGGATGGAATAAATGTATCCATTTCCTGTAGAGGAAATGCTACCAGACCCTGGATTCAGATTTTGAAAACAAATCAGTTTCAATTACACCAAATACCTAGAGGCTATGTATATTTTTTGCACTGAAATTGCATTGCATGGAGTATTTCCTTAAATAAGTAAGCCACAAGGTTTAAAAACCGTGTGTGTGTGTGTGTGTGTGTGTGTGTGTGTGTGTTTCAGAGATTTGCATCAAGTAGTATTTAGTGTCATGGGATCTGACCTACCTCTACTTCACTCTCCTTCCTCACCTCAGGGTGCTGGTAATTGTGGGCTTCTTAAAATCCCAGATACCCATGGATGAATAGAAAGGCTAGGTTGTTCCCTCAAATGGAATCATCCCCTCCCTTGGCAACGAAACTTCTGGTCTAAAAAAACAAACATGGAGCCTCGGGTCACTTCAGTATAATTTCTCTGCACATCCCAGGCTGGAAAACTTCAGTTCGTTAAATGAAGATTTTTTTTTTCCCAGAGTCGGCTGCCAACAAAAAGAGAGAGACGGCACCGCTTTTGCAAGCGTCGCACTGATTTTCCTTAGTCCCCATAACAAGAAGTCAGCTCCACAGGTTTTGGCACACAAGCCCAGTTACACTGAACACGCACCGGAGACAGATCCCCCCGCCCAGAGGCCCGCAAAACCCTGGTCAGGTGCTCAGAAACACGCCAAAGTACGCAGCCAGCCACCTACAAGCCAGCGGACTGCACCCCACACAAACGCACAAATGGGACCCAGAGGCACACAGCACAAGCAGACGCCGAGAGAAGCGTCCGGACACAGACACAAGCACCAGGGAGGCGAGCACACTCCAAGAAACTGGCGGACTCATCTAGGGTCACAGACAAGCCGGGCACCGCCGCCCGCCCGGGGAGGCACGAGCGAGCGCGCGCGCGTGCACTCATACGCACACAGTGATACACACACAGACGCAGTCACATATGTAATGCATATGGAGAAACCCTACCCCAGCCAGTCACCTCCCCGTCCCCCTCACCACTCGCCGCCTCCTGCCCCAGGCTCACCCCAGCCCCGAGTCCCTCTGGCTGAGGAGGTCCGGGTCCCGGCGGGCTGTGGGGCGCAGGGGCGCGGCCCGGCAGCCGGAGGGAGCGAGGCCAGGGTGCCGGGGACCCGGAGGGCTTGGCGGCCAGTGCGGCCATTCATTCGGCAACGCCCCAGCGGCGGGGCCGCAGCTGCAGCGAGGGAGGCGGCGGCGCCGACTGCAGCTCTTAGGCAATGCAAGTTCAGTCGCCGGCCCGCAACCCGGACCAGGTCCCCCACCCGCACGCCACCACGGTTCTCGGGGACGGGAGGCTAGGGGACTGAGTCGCTGACCCCGGGAGCAGAAGTCCCGCCGCGCCTTGGCTCCTGGATGCTGCCCACTGCCCTCCTCGCGGTGGAGGTGGCGGCGTCCAGGTCCCCTCGGCCCTTCCGAGGCCCCCGGCCCCGGCGCTGGCACCCAAGCCCCGCACTCACCACCTGGCGAGCTATATCGGTCGCTGCCATCGCTCCTGCCTCCGCCAGGGCTGCCACCGGCGCCGCCGCAACGGGAGCTACAGCACAGGAAACAGCGGAGCTCCTCCGACAAAGAGAAAGTGTTACACTTCGGGCGCGACCAAGTCCGGTGGGGGGAGGTGCAAGGGAGGGGCCCCCTCGCCGCGGCTCCAACCTCTCCTCTATCGCCCACCCCCTCGGAAGTGGGGTGCGGGGAGGGGGCGGATTTAACGCGCCGCTTCCCTCTCCCGCGAGCCTAGTTCCGGCTCTCCCTGCAACCTCAGTTGTAGGCCTTTGCGAAGGGGGGCGGGGGCTCCCCTCGGTGACCACGTCCTCTGCCCCCCCCTCGCCACTGGGCTCCGTGGTACGTCCCGACCTCTGCTGAATTGTCACACACCCCCCTGCTCTCGCCTTACATCCCTGAGTCCCCAGACCCCGGAGGCTGGAAGGGAGCCCCCGCCCTTCCCCCCCGCCGCGCACAACTCGGCGACTGAGCCCTGCGGTCCTCCTCTCCTTCCTCCCCGCCCCCTGTACCCCCTCTTCCTCCTCACCGAGATCTCTGGGTGCTTGGATGGGAGCGCCCGCCGCTGGAGTCTCGCTGCTCCACCACACCTCCCCCCACCTCCCCCATCCCGGCCCGGGAGTGCTGCTGGGGCGGGTAGGGGGCGGGTAGGGGGCGGGGGGGGGGGCGAGTAGCGGCACCTGCCGCCCCACGGTGGAGCTTAGAAAGGAGGCGGTTGGGGGGAGCCGCACTGCGGGCCCAGCAGCTGAGCTGTGACCTGCGGAGTCCGAGGCCAGCGGTCCTGAGACGAGACGCCCCTTCTGCCCTGGGGTTTCCACGCGGCGGGTGCTGTGGGCTGTCATTTCCGAGCTCGCCACCTTTGGGTACTTAATACAAACGGGCCCCACGCCTCCTCTCCCCACCGAGCCCTAGACGCTCAGCGTGTGAGCGGAGGCTCAGACGACTCACTCCCTCGTAGTGCCTGGACCGCCGGGGAGTCTCAGAGGAGCGGCTTGGGGCTGAAGGCTCCCAGCTCAACTGAAGGGGATATTGAGGAGGGGCGCGGAGCTGCCTCCGGTGGCTCTGTCCCGCCCGCTGATTTCCCCTTAACCTTGGGTCAGCCCGAGACTAGGCGGCCGCGGCGTGCAAAAGGAGACCCTCCGAAGGCAGAGGCTCTGCCCGCCTGCTTTTCTTTTCCTCCCGGCCCACCGCCACCGCGCGTCCCCTCCCTTGCCCTCGGCACCTCTCCCCCTCTCCGGCCTGTCGCTCCGCACCCCCTCTCCCGGGAGTGGCCCCTTGTTAGCTTCTAGTGGCTGGCGAACCCCGGCAGGCTTGGCGCGCCCGAGGCCCGAGCGGGCGGGACAATCCACTCCACTCCACTCCTTAAAAGGGCAGGTGCCCTGGTCTCGGAGAAGGACTCAGACCCTCGCGTGGAACCCGGGACCGCGGGGGGAGACAGATCCACGGGCGAAAGCTGGGCCCGCGAGGGGGCTGGGATGCAGCGTGGGAAATGGCCCAAGGCGGGAGCGGCTGAGGGGGAGGCAGGAGGGAGGAAAGAAGAAAAACGGGAACCAACGAGAGAGAAGGAGAAGGGACCCAACCCAGAGGCCCGTGCGCGCGGGGAGGAGGGAAGGCAGAGAAATTGGGGTGGCCATATGAAGCGCTCCCCTGGCAGTTGATTCCCCCTGCCGGGACAGTGCTTCTCACACTGTCTCAGGGAGCTCTTTACGTGCGTGTGAACCTTGAGAGCAAGGACTCCGCAAAATGCGTCCCCCAGTGCCTAGTTCGGGGCCTGGCATCCACCAAGCGCCCAATTAAGCATTTCCTGAACAAGCGGGCAGAGGATTTGGATTGGGGGGAGGGGTACAGAAGAAAGAAGAGACACAAGACAGAAGAGCCAAGTACTGGAGGTGCCAACTGTGCTGGAGACCTAGGAGGGGCCGAAAGAGAAGAGCCTGGCACAATCTGGGACAGTACAGGGGAGTTCTGTAGACAAACAGCGCAGGCCCGCAGGGCAGATGGTGGTGGCAGAGAAGAGGGGCGGCTGTTGTCTCCGAGGCCCGCCCGGGCGCTGGGGCAGGGCCTGGGCGAGGCGCCAGGCCCTGGATTGGGGTGGCAGCCACGTGCGGGAGCAGGGCTGTATATGAGGAACCGCTGTAAGGCTGGGCCGGGACCGGATGGGGGCGGGGAGTCAGAGGGGACTGGCCGCTTCCAGACTGGGTGTCTGGCAGGGAGACAGGTCTTCCCTGCAGACTTGGGCGTGGAGGACGGGGAGGGGCTGGAGGTCATTAGCTCTGACCCGGACGTGGGATCTGGGTGATGGCCGCACATTTGGCAAGCAGAGCTGAGAGCTGATACCCGGAGCCTCGGCGAGCCGGCGGAGGGCCCAGCGGAGCTGGGCTGGCTGACTGCGGGGCTTCCAGGGAATCCTGCTTGCCCCCAGTAGCACCGCCCTCCCGCCTTAGCGCTCCCCAAAGCTCCGTGCATTTCGGCCCAGCGCTGGGGCTACCTTAGCGGGGAACACTTGGTGCCCCGCCAGTGTGCCCCCACTCTGCCCGCCTGTCCCTAGGGACCCTCAGAACCTCGCGGAGGCCTCCGCCTCCAAAACGCTGGACCTCGTCGTAGACTGGAACCAAGTGTGTAACTCAAGTCTCCCTCAACCCCTTGGTCCCTCCAAGACCTGTCACCTGCGTCTGCAAGCGCCTCCTGGGGCTTGTGCTTCCCGGTTTCCGTGGGGTGCGGCTTGGTGTTGACGTGTGAGTAGGTGTGCATTTGTCTGTGTCAGTGTGCGTCAGCTGTGTCTGTGTGTTTCAGTGCGTGTCAATGTGTGTGTATACTGGCATGTGCTTACTCCTATGTTTGTATTTGTTTTTGTGTACCTGCCAGCGTGTGTGTTTCAGTGAGTGTGTCTGTGTCGATGTGTGTGTGTCAGTGTGCATTTTTGGTGTGTGTTGGTATGTATGAAAAGGTGTGCATGCCGGTATTGTGTGTGTGTCAGTATGTACATGTCAATGTGTGTGCCAGTGGCGGTGTGCGTATGTGTAGAGAGGTTTTAGCTCACTACGTTCTCGGCTTTACATACCTTACCTGACTCAATGCAGGGGGCCAGTAACTGAATGCTGTGGATTATAATACTTATTTCAACAAAGAAGCTTGGAGGGAGGGAGGGGAAAAAATAAAATGAAAACAAAGAAATTTGGAAATTCGCTGGGTTTGTCTTTAGTGCTGGGTCGCTTGCCCAGGCACGGGGCAGGGGCAGATACGGGAGGGCCGAGGCAAGAGTCAGTTGCTTCGACCAACTGACAAGTGGTCAGTTGCTTCCTTGAATGTCTGTCCCTGTTGATGAGTGGGGCCATAAGATCCCCTTCCTGAAGAGGCATTGTGGACCCTCAGGCCCTGCCACGAACATGTCTTCATGTTCGATGTGTCCTGGTGGGGTCCCTTGGGCCCAGCGCAGTTATCTGGCAGGTGCTCCATGTTTGTTGAGTGAATGAATAAACGGAAGCCTGTAAATGTGGTGTTTTCAGTGTTTCCACTGTCCTTAAGGAAGCTGGAGCAAGCAGCGACTTCCCCAGGCCAGCAGGTGACTGTCATTAATTTGCTAATGTTGTTTGTGGAACCGGACTCCCCGGGGAGGGGAAATGGCCCTCCCTGCTAGATAGGAGGGGGCCCTAATTATAGTCAAGCTTTAGAAAAGTCACCCTGATGGCTGGGGCAGGGGGTGCTCAGACTGGATGGGGGAAGGGGACAGGGAAGGGGAAGAGGGCAGTGAAGTGGAGCTAAGAGCTCAGCAAAGGGCTTTGTCCTGAAACTGTGGCTTTATGAAAGGAGAAAGAGGATACTAGAGTTGGTCTAAAGTGGAGACGCTCTGAGAACCATCTGAAAAGTAAGATCAGAAAGCTGGAGGAAGAGGACAAGGTGAAGCAGAGGGAAAATGATCTGAGATTAACCAAATCCAGTGCTGATAGAACCAGAAACTCAGTGAAGGGGCTGAGTCAAGATGAAGTAAGGATTCCTTTGTGCATTATTACCTGTTGCCCCTGGCTTTACATTATTTTATTCCAGTGGTTCTCAAAATGTGGTGTTTGTCTAGCAGTCTCAGCATCACCTGGGAAGTTAGAAATGCAAATTCTCAGGCCCCAGGCGAGACAGACCTACTGAATCAGAACCTTGAGGACTGGGACCCAGCAACCTTTGAATAAGTCCTCCAGGGGATTCTAATTTATGCTAAGGTTTGAGAACCACTGGTTTATCTGAAATCTAGCCATGGAGGGATGGGACACAGGACTGGGTAAAGTTTGGCAGGATATTGAGGGAAAATTCTGAAGCCTGGGCTGTAGCAATAATGGCAGATCCTGGTGGATTTCTACCAGTGGGCAGCATGAGAGTACAGAGTGCCTAGGGTTGGAGAAGAGGTGCCAAAAAAGATGGAGAGGGGACCCCTGTAGGGAGCTGGAAGTTTCTAAAGATAAACTTTGCTTCCTTTGAAATTTTACTCTTCATTCCACAAATATGAACTGCATATCAGCCACTGTGCTCAGTGCCAGAGGACTCAAGAAAAATGGGTGACAAGAACCTTTGCCATGACCTGAGGGAGCACCCAGGCCAGGTGCCAGATAGTTCCACAAACAACCAGTAACGTGATAAGTGATATAATCAGTCAGGAGCAAGACCTTGCGGAGGTAGAGACCCAGAGAGGTGAGGGAAGGCACCTCAAGACACATTTGGGGACTTCCCTGGTGGTCCAGTGGTTAGGGCTCCACGCTTCCACTGCAGGGGGCGTGGGTTCAATCCCTGGTCGGGGAAGTAAGCGCCCACATGCCGTGCGGCGTGGCCAAAAAAAAAAAAAAAGACCCATTTGGATTGAATCTTGAAGAAAGAGTAGTAGCTTATCTGGCCATCAAGGGGTGGGGGGAACAGTAGAAGAACACTATATGTAAAATCACAGAAAAAAAGGACAGAACATTTAGGGAATTCCAACTCTTGGCCAGAGGGAATGGTGGAGGAGAGGAGAGTGGTTGTAAATGTGGCTGGAAGAGAAGCTGGGGCCAGAGCTGGAAGGGGCACATTGGTCATGCCAAAGAGCTTAGCCTTTATGCTCCAGAGTAGGGCTTCTCGAGCTATGCTCTCCAGGGACAACGCCTGCTTATTCTGGAACCACGCCCGGTGCAAATGAGATGGATGCTCACAGTGAAAAACAAATCAGTTAATGGGTAGAAACTTCTCTATTTTAACTTTTTTTAACCATAAAGTTTTGTTCAGTCTTTGATAGATGCTCCTTCTTATCTGCTAGCAAGCAACAAAATGAATGAACATATAGCAAAAGAATGTTAAAGACAATCCCAGGACTGATTATGCTTAATTCAACAGTTTATTTTTTTTTCATGGACATCTGTGCTTGTGGCTATGATTTTGTATTGCACACACATAATGTAGATGTATTTTCTGCTAGCAGAAGTGTTCTTCTGAAAAGTGTTTTATTTCATATGATGAGATATCCTATATCAATTATTTCCTGGCATTCTAGAAAGAACATCATGACTTCCAGCTGCCGTGCCACCTGAACCAGTTGGAGAAACTGTCCATTAGATGGTGAGGAGCCACCGAAGGGTTTTGAGCAGGGGGGCGATATGAATACATTTGCGATTTTGAAAGGTCACTGTGGCTCCAGGTTGGGGAGAAGATTGGAGCAGAGAGCGATTGAAGCAGTTAGGACTCAGGAACCAGAACACTGTTGTAGCAGTTCAGGCAAGAAATGATGGTGACAGTGACATGGGACTGGAGTGGCATGGAGGGAACAGAGTCCGCTTTAAAAGGGGCCACCCATTAAGGGCCTTGTGTGCCGTGCTAAGGATGCTGAGGTTTCACCCTGTAGGGAATAAAGAGCCTTTGAAGCAGTGTTTCTTGGTGGATGGTACCTGAGCCGGCTGCATCAGAATCACCCTTACTGCTTCTTATAGAGGCAGAGGCCTAGACCCCACCACAGACCTGCCGAAACAGAATCTTTGTTTGGTAGAAGTATGGGTGTGTAAGAAGATTTCCAGGTGGTTGTGAGGTGCATCGCAGCTGGAGAACCACCATGTAAAGGTTAGAGCAGTGACATGGCAGTGAGATCTATGTTTACACAGCACACTTGAGTCACCACAAGAAGAACTGATTGAATGAGGGCAAGACCAGAGACAGGGAGACCAGTTAGGAGGCTACTGCCATAGTCCTAGGCTGGCTTTCTGCGGTGGGCAAGAGCCAGAACTCAAGAGAAGGCTGGGCACACTGCCCATATCAGGGATACTAATTGTCCTTAGACCCTGATTTGTACACATAGATTTAAACAAATGATACCATCTTGTGTTTCCTCAAACAATTCTTTTTTTTTCTTTTTGGCTGTGCCAGGTCTTAGCCACTGGGCCACCAGGGAAGTCCCCCTCAAACAATTCTTGTTCGCCACAATTAGTCCTCAGTGGTCTTCCCAGAATCACAGAGTTAGTCTAAGATGTGTAATCATGTCAAATGCATTGTGTACCTACCAGGGCACTGCACTAGGCACTGGGAGAGGTAGAAAGAAATATGAGGTATGGCTTCTGTTCTGAAGGAAGTTCCTGTCTAACTGGGGAGACGAGATATATGTGCACTAAAAGTCAAATAGTAAATACCAAATGTGTCATAAGGCAGTATCCAATATGAAGCATAGACAATAAATGTCAATGCTCTATTTCTGTTTTCTTTTTCTTTTCTTTTTTTTTTTTGCTGCGCCGCGCAGCTTGCAGGATCTCAGTTCCCCGACCGGGGATCGAACCCGGGCCACGACAGTGAAAGCGCCGAGTCCTAACCATTGGACTTCCAGGGAATTCCCCCAATGCTCTATCTCTTAACCTAGTGGTGATCACATGGGTGTTTGCTTTATAAATATTGATTTTTGCTTCATCTTTCTGCTTTAGGAACTCTTTGGGATATGTGTTACATTTCACGAGATAAAAGAAAGTTTAAAAAGACAATAAGTTCTGTGAGTTGAATGACATTCACCCACAGCCCCTAGACATGGTACAGAATCTAGAGAAAGAAGGTCTCTACCCAGTGACCTTGCAGTCTTCCACAGATGAGCCACCAGCACTGTGAAAGGATTGAAATAAGCCACATAGATGGAATCAAGATGGTAATGACACCTCAGTGAGATACTGGCTTCACCATCACCACCATTAGTCATCGGTTAAGGTGAAGTCTTTTTTTATCAATCTGTCAATGCTTTGCGTTTAGGTACTGATTTAGTTTTGTATTCATACACATGTGCACATGTAGGCGTGTGCTCACGTACATGTGCACACACACACACAGCGTCTTATTCCAAAACAGATTTTATGGGTCAATAAACTGGGAATAGAACATCAGTATCACAAAGGAGAATTCAGATATGCTGAATCTAGTGGGTTGATATAATTGCCATGATTAAGCTTTAAATAGGATTCTTAGCTTCTTGGAAGATATAACAAAAGGAGAAATACTAGCTGGCTTAGTTTTATGTGTTTTCTGTACACAGGGATCACTGATTCATTAATGTCACAAATATGAATAGATAACCTACTATGTGCCAAGTCTTAGACTAGGTACTGGAGATCATTGGTGAGTAAAAACAAACTTGGTCCTGGCCTTCATGGAGCTTACGGTCTAGTAGGGAGGACAGACAATAATCAAATAATCACACAATAAGAACAATTAAGGAGATATTTATTGGGGGGGGTGCAGATTTGACTTAGTCTAGCCTGTCAGTGTAGGAGGCTTCGTGGAGGAAGTGATGTTTGAATTGAGATCTGCAGGTTAAATAAGAGTCAGCTAAGTGAAGGGAGGACGGGAGTGGGAAGAGCTTTCCAGGCAAAGGAAAGAGCATGTTTGAAGGCTCTGTTCAAGAAGCGGAAAGGAAGCTGGTGTTCCTGGAGTACAGACGGACCGGAGGGGAATGAAATGAGGCTGCAGACATAGGCACAGAGCCAGATAATTCAGGGCCCTCGGCCGTTGTACAGAGCTGTTTGGACTTTTTTACCCTAAGCAATGGGGAGCCACTGAGGAGTTTGAGACAGGAGTGTGGCATGATCAGACTCGTGTTTTGAAAAGTTCCTTGGCTTCAGTGTGGAGAGCATATTGAAGAGAAGAAAATGGAGGCAGAAAACCAGTTAGGGGAATTCCCTGGCGGTCCTGGTTAGGACTTGGCGCTTCCACTGCAGGGGCACGGGTTCGATCCCTGGTCCGGGAATTAAGATCCCGCATGCTGCACGGCACGGCCAAAAAAAGAAAGAAAAAAAAAAAGAAAAAACCGTTAGGAGGCTCTTTTAGTCTTCCAGCTGAAAGATCATGGAGGCTTGTACTAGGGCAGTAGAAGTAGAGATGGAGAGAAGAGAACTTATTGGGGAGCTATTTAGAAGATAAAGACAACCCAGACTTGGTGATGTGGGAGATGAGGAAGACAGGGATGCCAAAGTTGACTCTTAAGTTTCTGGCTTATATGGTCCTGCAATTTACTGAAATGGGGAACACTGGAGAACCTCAGGTTTGAGGAAGAGAGAGAAAGTCTTTGGCTCCAGTTTGGGATTAGCTTGAGTTTGAGATGCTTTTGAGACATTGAAGGGGAAGATGTCAAGTAGGCAACAGGAGCTCCCAGAAGAGGCCAGGACCGGAGCTATAAATCTAGAAGTCATTGGTGTATAGGTAGCGTGTAAAGCCATGGGAATAAATGAAATGACCTAGGGAGAAAGTAAAGAAGAGGACCCAAGACTGATCCCTGGAAAACACCAGCATTTCGAGAAGAAGAACCTGAGAAGGGAACTGCAAAGGAGAAGCTAGAGAGGTTGGAGGAAAACCAGGATCATGGGCCGCCGAAGTCCAAGGACAAGAGGATTTCAAGAAGGTAAAGGTCAACAGAATTGAATACTGCCAAGAGGTCAAAGGAAGTAAGGGAAAACTGTTCATAGACTTTAGGGTCCATGGAGGTCATTGAGCTCAACAAGAGCTGTTTCAGGGGAGACGTGGTGGCAAAAAATGGCTTGAGCATGTGGAAGAACGACTGGGAAATGACTAAATGGATTCAGGAAATATAGTCAGTTCTTTGGGGAAGTTTGTCTGTGAAGGAAAACAGAGATGGCAGCTGGAGAAGGATGTGGGGGGGTTGGGGTTTCTTTAAAGATGGCAGAAAAGACCTGCGAAGGTTTGAATGTTGTTGGAAAGGATCCAGGTGAGAGAGAGTGATAGAAGATGTGCAGTAATGTGCTGCTAAATGTTTAACAGCTGGTTCTCTGAGAAGAAAAAAAAAACAAAAAAAGCAACCCTGATATGCAGCATTTGCTTATTTCCGTGGTGTAAATATTCTCACCACAACTGATTTCAAGCTCTCAATGTGAGTGAGTTCTCAAGCCCTGCAAGTAGGCTCCAGCATACCACCGACGGCAGAAAGGATTGAAATGTTCAGTTATCAGTTATCTTTTTCTTTTGTGAATTTCTCGTACATGTCCTTTGCCTGCTTTTATACTGAAACACTTTTTTTCCTTGTTAATTCATATGAGCTCTTTATATATATGGATATTAACACTTTGTCATTGAGTTTATTTATAGCGGACTTTTGTGTAAAGAAGTTTAAAATATTTGTACAGTCAAAATCTATCAATATTTCCCTTTATGATTTTTTCCCTTGGTGTTCTGCATTTCTTTGTGAATTAGTAAGTTGGCCCTCTGCTTTGATTTATGTGAAATTGGCTATTGTGAATTAGCTTTCCTGAGGCTGAGGTGTTTTAAATCTCAAAGGTGATGAACAGACTGTGGCTGTTAGTGAACTCACCAAGGTACTAACCATCCTGTGAGTTCTCCTGGTGGCCAGGTAACACCTCTAACCTCATCTTTTCAGTTAATTATTTCAGATATCATACTAAGACAGAAGGCACTTGCCAAGAGCCTGCCCTCTCTTTTAAAATTTCTACTCCAATAATTTGAATCTGCGTTTCAATCACCTGCACAGATATTCTCCCTACCACGGCAAATAAGACATTCAGGGACTTTTAGTAAGCTAGTGACATGATTCTATCATCACCTGCCAAGAAGGACCTCAAAAGATAATCAGACCTAGTATTTTGCTCCTAATAGAAGTAAGTAAAGTAAAATTGTAACCATTGACTTTAGCACATATTTTCCATACTCAACTGGTCAATGTTAAATAACTTTATAAAGTAGATTCATTCACCTCAGGCCATATTGACTTGCAGCTAATTCAACCAAGCCTGCTCATGGGTAATTCATGTTACTTAAAATCAGACATCCCATAGTGTCAATCACCAGCTGCAGGATCAAGTCAAGGATATGGCCAGGGTTTCAAGGGGTGGGTAAGCCAGTGGAATGAATTCACTTATTCGTTTATTCAATAAAGGTTTACAGAGCACTGCTGAGCACTGTACATAACACTGGGGATACAGCAGTGAACCAGTGCTATTATGGAACTTACAGTCTAGGTGGGCGTGGAGGGGAAGACATACAGGCTATTATAATACAACGTGATAAAGAGAACCACTGGATGCTCTGGGGCCCTCAGGGGATGGGTACCTAATTCTTGTAATTAAGTAAGGCTTTCCAGAAGTAGTGATAACTAAGTTGAGGCCTGAATGGCAGTAGGAGTTGGGCGAACAAGACAAAGGCAATGATCATCTCATCAGGCTGACGTCTAAGAAGAAAACACTAGTAACCAGAAATGGGTGGAGAAATGCCAGATGGTCAGCAAAGGTTCAGAGGTGGGTTCCAGTGGTGTGAGTCCATTATCTTGAGCTAGAGTCAAAAACCAAGGGTGGGGCTTCCCTGGTGGTACAGTCGTTAAGAATCTGCCTGCCTGTTGGGGCTTCCCTGGTGGCGCAGTGGTTGAGAATCTGCCTGCCAATGCAGGGAACACGGGTTCGAGCCCTGGTCTGGGAGGATCCCACATGCCGTGGAGCAACTAAGCCCGTGAGCCACAACTACTGAGCCTGCGCGTCTGGAGCCTGCGCTCCGCAACGAGAGAGGCCGCGATAGTGAGAGGCCCGCGCACCGCGATGAAGAGTGGCCCCCACTTGCCGCAACTAGAGAAAGCCCTCGCACAGAAACGAAGACCCAACACAGCCATAGATAAATAAATAAATAAATAAATAAATAAATAAATAAATAAATAAACCCAAAGTTTAAAAAAAAAAAATGAAGGGATGGATTTTTTAAAAAAAGAATCTGCCTGCCAATGCAGGGGACACGGGTTTGAGCCCTGGTCCGGGAAGATCCCACATGCCACGGAGCAACTAAGCCCATGCACCACAACTACGGAGCCTGTGCTCTAGAGCCCACGAGCCACAATTACTGAAGCCCGCGTGCCTAGAGCCCGTGCTCTGCAACAAGGGAAGACACCGCAATGAGAAGCCCGCGCACCACAACGAAGAGTAGCCCCTGCTCAACACAAGTAGAGAAAGCCCGCGCGCAGCAACAAGGACCCAATGCAGCCAAAAATAAATAAATAAAATAAATCAATTAAAAAAAAAAAAACCAAGGGTGAGCATGGATGTGTATATTGCAGGTGGGGGAGTAGGTTCCAGAATTAAGAACCTTTCATTCTCCTGCAGAGACATGGGGCGTGGGGACTTTGAAGAGCAAGTACTTTTTTTTTTTATATTTAGTTATTTGGTTGCACTGGGTCTTAGTTGCGGCACGCGGGCTCTTTAGCTGTGGCATGCGAACTCTTAGCTGCGGCATGCATGTGGGATCTAGTTCCCTGACCAGGGATTGAACCCAGGCCCCCTGCACTGAGCGCTTGGAATCTGAACCACTGTGCCACCAGGGAAGTCCCAGCAAGTACTTTTTAAAGTAAGCAAACAACAAGGTCCTACTGTATAGCACAGGGAACTATATTCAGTATCCTGTGACAAACCATAATGGAAAAGAATATGAAAAAGAATATATATATGTATAACTGAGTCACTTTGCTGTACAGAAGAAATTAACACAACATTGTAAATCAACTATACTTCAATAAAATTTTTAAAAAAAAGTAAGGAAGGCAAAAATAAGCATGCCTCAAGTGCAGGTAAGATCTTAGCAGAAAGGACAAACACCCTTTCCGGAAGCTTGCTTTTATATGGAATGCCCCATTCCCACTCCTTGGAGGGGACATATGTGACCTTTGCGGAGCTGGAATAGTACTGAGGTTCTGCTAGGATTATGGCAGGTTATTGGTTAATGTCATGCTCCATATTGTAGAACTCAGGGACAAAACGGAGTGTTTTTTGACCTGTTGGCAAATAGTCAAAGCAGCTTCCTGAGGAAGATCTGGGCTTCACTATAAGTAGCTTCATGGCCCACCTCCAGAAGACATATGACCTTCCATTTAGGTGAGACCAGAGGTCAAGCTTCTCAATTTTCATAGCAGAATATCTACCAACCACCTCCTCTATTGGTTTCCAAAATAAATGGATCAGCCCTCCATAAACAACAGAGAGAAAATTCTAGCTAAGCCATTATCAGAGATGACAGGTTTAAGTGGCCTACCATGTGGTTCTCTTTTAAAAATTATTTATTTATTTATTTATTTAGCTGCGTCGGGTCTTAGTTGCCGTGCATGGGCTCTTCATTGCGGCACACAGGCTCACTAGTTGTGGCTCACAGGCTTAGTTGCCCCTCGGCATGTGGGATCTTAGTTCCCCAACCAGGGATCAAACCCACATCCTCTGCATTGGAAGGTGGATTCTTTTTTTTTTTAAAGGTTTTAATTAATTAATTAATTAATTTACTTTTGGCTGTGTTGGGTCTTCGTTTCTGTGTGAGGGCTTTCTCCAGTTGTGGAGAGTGGGGGCCACTCTTCATCGCGGTGCGCGGGCCTCTCACTGTCGCGGCCTCTCGTTGCGGAGCACAGGCTCCAGACGTGCAGGCTCAGTAGTTGTGGCACACGGGCTTAGTTGCTCCGCGGCATGTGGGATCTTCCCGGACCAGGGCTCGAACCCGTGTCCCCTGCATCGGCAGGCAGACTCTCAACCACTGCGCCACCAGGGAAGCCCTGGAAGGTGGATTCTTAACCACTGGCCCGCCAGGGAAGTCCCCTGCCATGTAGTTCTGATCACAAATCTAGATAAGAGAACTGAAATTTTAGGAAAGTTTGCTTGGGGTGTGGCATCCACATTTTTTCCATTGTAGGTCACATAATAAAAGATGGAGATATGTACAGGCTGCATACATTGATAGTCATAGTGAAATATGGCTTGTTGGCTGGTCACAATATGGACTGTAGAGACAGTAATACAAAAGCATCCCCCAAAAGTTTAACCAACTGTATTCATTCAAAAGCGCACATTTGTAAGTCTGTTGTTGGTCATTGGTCAGTTTTGATTGATTCAATAATAAGAGTAAAACACTGACACTTAACAAAATGACCTGGAACAGTGAGACCTAATTCAGTCTGGGGCTGTCTTATGCTGACTTCAGAGACAGACTCCCGATGGGGGCTTCAATTTTGGCAGTTTTAAGAAAGAGAACACACGCTCAGCTGCATCAGGAGGACCTTGCTTAACCTTGTCTAGAGCTTGGCCATCCAACCTAAGGGGTTGGGATAATGTTCACCTGCAAAATTCTGGGTGAATCCAGTTCACTGAGCTGAACATTGACACACACTAGTAGTGGGTTTGATAATTTAGTTGTAAGCAAAGCATAAATGAATAAATGACAACCTAATACTGCCTGTACTCCCAAGACAGTCATAAAAATGTCTTTTAAAGTATATTTTGGGGCTTCCAGGGTGGCGCAGTGGTTAAGCATCCACCTGCCAATGCAGGGGACACGGGTTTGAGCCCTGGTCAAGGAAGATTCCACATGCTGCGGAGCAACTAAGCCCATGCACCACAACTACTAGGCCTGCACTCTAGAGCCCGTGCACCACAACTACTGAAGCTCGTGCGCCTAGACCCCGTGCTCCGCAACAAGAGAAGCCACTGCAATGAGAAGCCTGCGCACCGCAACAAAGGGTAGCCCCCGCTTGCTGCAACTAGAGAGAGCCCGCGCGCAGCAACGAAGACCCAATGCAGCCATAAATAAATAAATAAATAAATTTATTTATTTTAAAAAAATAAAGTATATTTTGTTTGTTTATGAAAATAAAGGACTGTGTGTGCTCACCAAAACCTATGAACCTGATGGATTGTGTGGTGTGTGAATTATATCTCATTAAAACTATTATACTAGAGGGACTTCCCTGGCGGTCCAGTGGTTAAGACTCCGTGCTTCCACTGCAGGGGGCGCGGGTTTGATCCCTGATCAGGGAACTGGGATCCCTCATGCTGCGTGGCATGGCCAGGAAAAAAACTATTATACTAGAGAAAAATAAAACCTATCAACCTCTTCTGACCACCCCACCACTGTGCCTTAAACTC
Source organism: Eubalaena glacialis (assembly GCF_028564815.1). Taxonomy (NCBI): domain Eukaryota; kingdom Metazoa; phylum Chordata; class Mammalia; order Artiodactyla; family Balaenidae; genus Eubalaena; species Eubalaena glacialis. The sequence continues at coordinate 109,483,218 of NC_083736.1, forward strand.
CCCTGGGCCCTCTGCACCCTACCGGGCTACACGAAATACAGGACAATCAAAATTCCTGGCACCGGCCAAGCATGGCCCAGGCCTGGAAGCTGGCTCTGACCCTGCTGTTATTGCTCTGGTTGTTTTGGCTCACAGATTCCTGACTCTGCGTATCTGGCCTAAGGTAAGAGACTCCTTCCTCCAGTCCTGGGCTCTCAGGATCCTGTGGTCTAAACTCTCCTCTGCACCCCTCCCCTTGCACCCAAGGAAGGGATCTTCTCACAATTGTGACTTATTTTCCACCAATACAGTGCAGAACTCTTCAAAATCTATGAATGCATTGAACTCAAGACGGCTCAGCAATGGAAAATGAGGGATTTCCAGTCACCATCTGTCCAATCCACATGTTCAGTTGGAGTCTGCATTTCCTTGAACAGATCAACAGAGCTTTTGTTTGTCCCCTGCAGTTTCAAGTTCAATGTGCTCAGATGTCTTGTCACATCCATAAGAAAATATAATCTTGTGAATCACTGGAGGTCTAACAAATTGGATTTGGGGACTCTTATTCCAAAAAGTCCTTGATTGGAGATGGCAGCTCAGTAAATCTCCATACTTGGGATCAATCTCTTCTAAATAGCTCATAAACTGCTCATGATTAAAGGCGTGAGCGCAGAGGAAATTCATAATCTTCATTGCTTTCTCCATCCCATCATGTGGTAAACTGGACTTGCAAAATTCATGGCATGAGGTATGAGGCAATGACAGCTGGGCCCACCAAATTTCTCTTGGCTTGAATACATTGTTTAAATCTTATTTGCCTTTCAAAGCAGGTGCTCCATGTATAACAAGTGAACTTTTCCATGTTTAGAACTTTTTAAAGTCCTTTAAAAAACCTGGTTGGGACCTCCTAATTCATGTGCGTTGGCCTTAAAAAAAAACCATGGGGACTTCCCTGGCAGTCCAGTGGTTAAGACGCTGCGCTTCCAATGCTGGGGGCGTGGGTTCGACTCCTGGTCGGGGAATTAGATACCACATGCCGCAACTAAGAAGTCCGCATGCTGCAACGAAGACCCGGCACAGCCAAAATAAATAAATTAAAAAAAAAAAAGCATGGACTTTGGCGCCAGACCCTTTAGGTTTAAATCTCAGTATGTTTCTTGCTAGCTATGTGTCTTAGGCAAAATGCTTAACCTCTTTGTGCCCCAATTTCTTCTTTCCCTGTAAAATTCAGGTAATGATAATAAGATCACCTATGTTAGGGGGTTATTATGAGGATGAAATATGTTAAAATTTGTAAAATGCTTAGAACAGTACTGACATATAATAAAAGCTAAGTATTAGTTATTAAGTAAATTAGATTAGTTAATTTAGCTAAAAATCTCAGGCAGGCACAAACGACAACTCCCCCTTTCCCAGGCCATGTTTGGGTCTGCAAGCTTCATGTCAGACACCTTGGATGTCCATTCACTCTCCTGGGTACTCTAAGTTCTCTTCTTCAGTCAAATTAGAGCACTTGAAACCTGTGTATTTGGTCACCTTTGCAGGATCACCTTCCCTGAGTTTTACTTCTAATGCTCTACCTTCCACTTTTGATCATTACAATAAAGAGTCATGTAAAATGCTTTTCTGCTGACTATTAAAAAATATTGTTGAGGACAATGTGCAATATAGTACATATTTGCACCTCCAGCCCAAACTATCCAGCTCCAGCCTCACGTATGCAGCTGCCCATCTGGCATTGCCACTTAGATATTTCAAAAGAAACAGACTCAACAAATTCAAGAACAAATACATCATCTCCACCCTGCTCTTGACCCTCAACCTGATCTTCATCAGTGTTCCACCTCTCAGAGAATGGCACCACCATGTAGCCTGTCACACAGATCAGAATCATAGGAGTCATCCTTTTTTTTTTTTAGTACAAAACAATAAATTTTTATTTGTTCACAATTAAACACAAGCAACTGCCTTGACATTTTAGAACATTCTAAGAAGGACAGCAAATCCTTTTGATTCCAATTCCCATTCACTAAGATTGTACCATTTCCTCCTGCAGTTCACACTTATGGCATTTGATGTGGATTGTTTGACATGCTTTTAAGATCAAGACGGGAAGGTGTAAACATTTTGACAAGATATGACTTTCTTAAATTTAGCTAAAAGCAGTCAGCCAAAAAAAATCTGTTTTTCACTGATGGGACCCCTTTAAACTGCAAGTTAGCCACATATGGTTGATCCATGATTGAGTTACAAAACTAGATTACTTCTTAGCAAAATCTGTTCCTCTGTAATATATTTATGGTCCACAGAAGTCTTCTGAAAAGTGATCACTGATTCTTCCTAGTGCAAAACGCCTGGCTGCCTCTTCAATAAGCCGAAGTATCTGCTGCCGAGAGCAGCGCGGTACCCTCCTGTCCAAACACGGTATGGAGGTGGGGAAAAGGAGGAGGGGTTGGTCTGTGGGGGAGGGGTCTCCCCTAAAAGATCTACTCCAGTGGTTCAACTAGTCTACTTATCCCCGAGGATGGACAGTTTTGTGGCACTGGGACAGGAAGGGGGAGAGAAAGCTCCTCTGCCTTTGTTAACTCATTTCAAGGCCAGAAGCCATCGTGGGCACAGGTGCTTGACTATCCCAGGCAGGTTCCCCTTGTAGTTACAGCCACTCTTCTCTCAGGTCGGCACATACAGACTGCAGGACAGCGTGGAGAAGACGGAAACACCGCTCCCCCGGGCACATCAGAGTCATGGACAGGGAAATGAGCCACGTGGGGACAAGGGTCACAGCAGCAGCCCAGGGGCCAGGCCCCAACCTCAATGTGTTCTTTCATATATAGAGAAAAGCTTAATCAAGTGCAATCAGTTCCTCTGCCACAGTCTGGGGGAGGGGGAGGGCAGGGGCACGTGTCAGAGAACTGTGGATGTAAACAGATACACAAACATCTTCCCATACTCATGGCTGATCAATTTTAATGCACGTACCTCGAAGAGTGAAAATGCCCAGAGTAAGACATGCTGATTTGGGTCATTCCACGAAAGACAGTTTTCTTCCCCACAGGAGACACACACTTCTGGGTGGGCTCAGGCTGCTCCTGGGGCCACTCTGAGGAGACGGCTGGTCTCTATGAGAGCATCCACAGAACGTGGGTGGCACTCCACCTCAACGGCAGCTCTGGACTGAGTCTTCACTCTGCCCAAACCTTCCTTAGACCTGTTCCCACTTTCTACCACCTCTTACTGCTTTGGGTTAGAAAAACTGTATCTTCGTGTAGTACTGTCTTTCACTTGTTCTTCAGTTATTTCTTTCTGGCTTCAAGTGGTATGTTCTAGTATTTGGTGAAAATTCACATTGGCTAGTCATAGCACTTTTGTTATATTCTCTACACTTCTCTTAACTTTTGCTTGTCTGTAAAGATTTTAATTTCTCCGTGGAATCTGAATGAGATCCTTGCTGGGTAGAGTAATCTTAGTTGTAGGTTTTTCCCTTTCATCACTTTAAATATGTCCTGCCACTCCCTTCTGGCTTGCAGAGTTTCTGCTGAAAGATCAGCTGTTAACCTTATGGGGATTCCCTTGTGTGTTATTTGTTGTTTTTCCCTTGCTGCTTTTAATATGTTTTCTTTGTATTTAATTTTTGATAGTTTGATTAATATGTGCCTTGGAGTGTTTCTCCTTGGATTTATCCTGTATGGGACTCTCTGTGCTTCCTGGACTTGATTAACTATTTCCTTTCCCATATTAGGGAATTTTTCAACTATAATCTCTTCAAATATTTTCTCAGTCCTTTCTTTTTCTCTTCTTCTTCTGGGACCCCTATAATTCAAATGTTGGTGCGTTTAATGTTGTCCCAGTGGTCTCTGAGACTGTCCTCAGTTCTTTTCATTCTTTTTCCTTTATTCTGCTCTGCAGTAGTTATTTCCACTATTTTGTCTTCCAGGTCACTTATCCGTTCTTCTGCCTCAGTTATTTGCTATTGATTGATTCCTTCCAGAGAATTTTAAATTACATTTATTGTGTTGTTCATCATTGTTTGTTTGCTCTTTAGTTTTTCTAGGTCCTTGTTAAACGTTTCTTGTATTTTCTCCATTGTCTTTCCAAGATTTTGGATCATCTTTACTATCATTACTCTGAATTCTTTTTCAGGTAGACTTCCTATTTCCTCTTCATTTGTTTGGTCTGGGGGGTTTTTGCCTTGCTCCTTCATCTGCTGCATATTTCTCTGTCTTCTCATTTCGCTTAACTTACTGTGTTTGGGGTCTCCTTTTCACAGGCTGCAGGTTCGTAGTTCCCATTGTTTTTGGTGTCTGTCCCCAGTGGGTGAGGTTGGTTCAGTGGCTTGTGTAGGTTTCCTGGTGGAGGGGACTAGTGCCTGTGTTCTGGTGGGTGAGGATGGATCTTGTCTTTCTGGTGGGCAGGGCTGCATCCGGTGGTGTGTTTTGGGGTGTCTGTGACCTTATTTTGATTTTAGGCAGCCTCTCTGCTAACGGGTGGGGTTGTGTTTCTGTCTTGCTAGTTGTTTGGCATGGGGTGTCCAGCACTGGAGCTTGCTGGCCGTTGGGTGGAGCTGGGTCTTAGCACTGAGACGGAGATCTCCGGGAGAGCTCTCGCCGACTGATATTACATGGGGCTAGGAGGTCTCTGGTGGTCCAATGTCCTGGACTCAGCTCTCCTACCTCAGAGGCTCAGGCCTGACACCAGACCAGAACACCAAGACCCTGTCAGCCACATGGCTTGTGATAACAAAAAGGACAACATACCTCCACCAATGCCTTTTTGAAGTGAGGCGGTAGCTCAGGACTTGAGTCAGAAGACTGCTTTATCGAGTGCAAGCATGGTAGGCTGAAAAATGGCCTCAGTAGCCTCACGCTGAAGCCCAGGAGACATCCTTGATGTGTCCTTGTTCCTCAACCCCCATATCAATCTGTTACCAAAACCAATCTATTTCATCTCCTAAATATCTCTTAAATGTTCAAAGCCCGCATCTGTTTTTATAGAGCTATGACCAGTATATACAAACTCTTCTCTTGCCTCTTCATTTAATAGTGTCATAAACCCACTGGCTTGTGCAAGAGTGCAGACTGGACACTTTTTTGTTTATTCAATAAAACTTGACACTCCCCTCTTTGCTCAGCCCAATCTTTGATGGGTGCTGGAGAAATAGAGATGACCTACCAGACTGGAAGCTCCCTGAAGCTTCCTGCCTTCAGGGAGCTTCCAGTCTGATGAGGGAGACAGATAAATTTCAATTGTTTTTTAGAAGAGATGTGCTGTGCAGTAAGCAGAGGTCAGTAAGCACAGGGTACTGAGAGATGACAGAAGAGCAACAAGTTAATCAGATGGGGGTTTGGAAAGATTTCCTAGGCCTTGAACCATGAGTAAGAGTTAGCTGGGAAAGGGACAGTTGAGATTGGAGATAGTCTAGGCAAAAATAATAGTGCATGCAAAGAACAGAAAGAAGAAATATCACTGTGGGTTCAAGGAACTCTAAGGTATTCATTGTGTCTGGAAGTCAGAATTTGAGAAGCCTGGGAATTACCAGTAGCCAGATCATTGCTTTGAGTGCCCTGTTGAGGAGTTTTCTCTATCCTGTAGTAGCTAAGAAGCCAAAGTATCCAAACAGAGGAGGGACAAAATCAGATCTGGATATTAAAAAGATCTCTGTGTGTATCCAATAACAAACCCCCCAAATGGATAAAAGAAATGGGGAAAAGATTTTTCAAAGGAAATATAAGGCTTGAACAACATTGTAAACTAACTAGACCTAACAGATATCTATAGAACACTCCACCCAACAATAGCAGAATGCACCTCCTTCTCAAGTGACCATGGAACATTTTACAAGATAAAGCCATATACTAGGCCATAAAACAAGCCTCAGTAAATTTTAAAAGATTGAAATCTTACAAAGTATGTTCTCTGACCACAATAGAGTAACATTAGAAATAAATAACAGAAAAAAATTAGGGAAATTCACAAATATGTAGAAATTGAACCACTCATATATAACCATGGGTCAAAGAAATAACAAGGGAAATTAGAAAATGCTTTGTGATGAATAAAAATGATGGCACAATATACTAAAATTTGTGGGATAAAGTTAAAGCAGTGCTTAGAGGGAAACATGAATAAAGTGGTATTCGATACCAAAGCCAGACAAAGATATCACAAGAAAAAAAACCAATATCTCTTATGAATATAGATGTAAAAATCATCAACAAAACACTAGAGAGCCAAATGCATCGACATTTAAAAAAGATTATACTCCATGATAAAGTGGAATTTATCCCAGGGATGCAAGGTTGGTTTAACATCTGAAAATTAATAATGTAATACACCATATCAATAGAATAAAAACCAAAAAGATCACTTCAATAGATGCAGGAAAAGCATTTGAAAAATTCAATACTCCTTTATGATAAAATAAACTAGAAATAGAAGGGAACTTCCTCATGCTGATAAAGGGCATCTATGAAAAATGCACAGCTAACATCATGGTTAATGGTGAAAGAATGCCTGCTTTCCCCACAAGATCGAGAACAAGACAAAACTGTCTACTCTCACCACTTCTATCCAACATTGTACTGGAAGTTCTAGCCAGGGCAATTAAGCAAGAAAATAAAATAAAAGATGACCAGATTAGAAAGGAAAAAGTAACACTATCTCTATTTGCAGATGACATGATCTTATATACAGAAAACCCTAAGGAATCCACTATAAACTATTAGAACTAATAAATGACTTAAGCAAAGTTGCAGAATACAAGATGAACACACAAGAATCAGTTGTGTTTCTATCTACTTGAAGTGAACATTCAAAAATGAAATTAAGAAAACAATTCCATTTCACAATATATTAGTCAACCATTATGCTGTACACTTTAAACTTACACAGTGATGTATGTCAATTATATCTCAATAAAACTGGGAAAATAAATAAATAAACAAATGATGCTGGGACAACAGGATATCACATGCAAAAGAATGAAGTTGGACCCTTACCACATACCATATATAAAAGTCAACTGAAAATGAATCAAAGACCTAAATGTAAGAGCTAAAACTATAAAAGTCTTAGAAGAAAACATAAGAGTAAATCTTTGTGACCATGTATGAGGTAATGGATTCTTTCGATATGACGTCAAAACTACAGGCAAGAAAAGAAAAAACAGATAAATTGGACTTCATCAAAATTAAAAACTTTTGTGCCTTAAAGGACACCAACAAGAAAGGGAAAAGACATCCCACAGAATGGGAGAAAATATTTGCAAATCATGTATCCGATAAGAGACAAAACTAAAATATGTAAAGAACTCTTACAACTCAAAAACAAAAAGAAAAATAACTCAGTTTAAAAATGGGCAAAGAATTTGTAACTATGTGTGGTGATGGACTTATAATGGTGATCATTTCACAATACATACAAACATCAAGTCATTATGTTGTATACCTAAACTAATATAATGTTATATGTCACTTATACTTTAATAAAAATTATATCTCAAAAAAAAGGTAAAAAAAATAGGCAAAGGATCTGAATAGACATTTCTCCAAAGAAGATAGACAAGTGGCCAATAATTTTATGAAAAGATGCTCAACATCATTAGCCTTCAGTGAAATGCACTTCAAATCCCGAGATACACCTACTTCACACCTGCTAGGATGGCTACAATCAAAAAGACATATAATAACAAGTGTTGGCAAGAAAGTGGAGAAATTGAAACCCTTATTCACAGCTGGTGGTGATGTATAAGGGTGCAGCCGCTTTGGAAAGCAGTCTGGCAGTTGCCCAAATGTTAAGCACAGAATTACCATATGACCCAGCAATTCCATTCCTAGATATAAACCCAAGAGAAATGAAAACATATGTCCACTCAAAAACTAGTACATGAATGTTCATAGCAGCATGAATCATAATAGCCAAAAAGTTGAAACAACCCAAATGTCCATCAATTGATGAATAGATAACTAAAATGTGGTATATCTAGGCAATGGAATATTATTCTGCAGTAAAAAGGAATAAAGTACTGGGACTTCCCTGGCAGTCCAGTAGTTAAGACTCCGTGCTTCCACTGCAGGGGGCACGGGTTCAATCCCTGGTCGGGGAAAGAAGATCCCGCATGCCGTGCAAATAAAAAAAAAAAAAAAAAAAAGGAGTAAAGTACTGATACGTGCTACAACATGAATTAATTAACTTTGAAAACATGATGCTAAGTGAGAGAAGCCAGTCACCAAAGATCATGTATTGTATGATTCTAATGTTATGAAGTGTCCAGAATAGGGAAATCTACAGAGACAGAGAGTATATTAGTATGTGCCAAGAGCTGGGAAGGTTGGAAGAGAATGGGGAGTGACTGCTAATGGCTATTGGGGTTTCTTTTTGAGGTGGTGAAAATGTTCTAAAATTAGATAAGTGGTGATGGTTGCACATATCTGTGAAATACTAAAAGCCATTGAACTCTACCTTTTAAAAAGGTGAATTGTATGGTATGTGAATTATATCTCAGTAAAGCTGTTATTAAGAAAAATCTCTGTGATGACAGGTACAGAAAAGAAACTGGAGGTGAGACTCAGGCCACGGAAGTGACTGGTGCATGGTCTGGGCAGGAGAGGAATGGGCCTGAGCTGGAACAGGGTTTATGGAATAGAAGCAAGAGAGATTCCAGGCGGAGATAGGCCAGGACTTGGTGACGATTCGTTTTCGGCTTGATTCTTAGCTCCCTACATAGTATCTGTCCTGATACTACCAGTTTGTATCCGTGAGTTGCTCTGCATCTACAAAACCCGCTGTTCCAAGCCACTCTCATCAGCACTCATCTCAACTACTGCCCTCTTGGATGGTCTATCTGTATGCACTCAGGTTCCCTGCCAATCTATTCCCTACATTGGAGCCACAGTGATCTTTTCATACTGCAAATCTATCATGTCATCCTCCTGCTTTAAGCTCTTCAATGCGTTCCCTCTGCACTTAGGATAAAGACCAAAATCCTTAACCCACTTGACCAGCCCAAATATCCTAGCCTCTGCCTATCTCTCTGACCTCTCCTTTTGTGCTCCAAGTCCACTGGACTGCTTTCAAGTGCCTCACCATGTTCCCTCCTACCACAGGATCTTTGCACGTGCTGTTCCCTCTATGGATGCTTTCTTCCATGCTTCACCTGGTGACCCCAACTCTCCCTTCAGTTACCAACTTTATCATCATTTCCTCAGGGAAGCCTTCCCTGATGGCCCGAGTGTCCTATTTTATGCTCTTAGAGCTCTTTGTACTTTTCCATGACGCTTATCACAGTTGCAGTTTTTTTCTATTTATGGAATCGTTTGATTAATGTCTGTCTCTTTCATTAGCTTGTAAGCTCCATAAGATCAACAGCTGTGGCTATTTTTGTTCACCATTGTATCTCTGGTGCCAAATACAGTGTTGGGCACATAGTAGGTGCTGAATTATATTTGTTAAATAAATGAATAAACCTCAGGAACAATTTTAAATGCTAATTAAAGCAACAATGACCTACCCTACTGTGTTCATAGATTGGCAAAGGTTAAAATACCCGGTGTGGGCAAGGGTTGAGGAAAATGAGCACTCTCATATCCTGGTGCTGGGTGTGTAGATTGCTGTGTCCTTTGTGGATGGCAATTGGAGCTTCAAATGTTTACACTGTTGGACTCCACAATTCTGTTCATGAAAACTTATTCCAAGAAAATGATCACTCGTGTGCATAATGGTGTACACAGGAGGATAGCTATTGAAACACTGTTTATAACAGGAGAAGGATGAAGAACAACCGAAATGTTCAAACACAGAATATTAGTTAAACAAACCACAGTGCATTCATACCATGGAATACTGTGTGGTGATTAAAAATGATCATGTAAATTGGGAATTCCCTAGTGGTCCAGTAGTTAAGACTCGGTGCTTTCACTGCTGTGGGACCCGGTTCGATCCCTGGTCAGGGAGCTAGTATCCCACAAGCCAAGTGGCTTGGCCAAAAAAAAAAAAAAAAAAAAAGATCATGTAAATTGTGTTTATCAACATGATGAGAAGTTCATGGTAGAATCTTTAGTAAAAATAAGCAGTTAAAAAAAAAAAAGCACTTACTAAAAAGCATCATGGGGACTTCCCTGGCGGTCCAGTGGTTAAGACTTCACCTTCCAATGCAGGGGGTGCAGGTTCGATCCCTGGTTGGGGAGGTAAGATCCCACATGCCTCACAGCCAAAAAACCAAAACCTAGAGCAGAAGCAATATTGTAACAAATTCAATAAAGACTTTAAAAATGGTCCACATCAAAAAAAACTTTAAAAAAATATAATTAAAAAAAAAGCGTGATGGAAGGATCCTGGGTTTTCTATTTTAATAGTATGGAGTATAGATATCTAAATTCATAGAAAAAGAACTGCAATGATAAATATGAAGCTATTTATTCTGAGTTGCTTTCTCGGGTCTTTCCCATCTTACCCTATGTAGTTCTATATTGTGTTAAAATCTATTATAAAAATGTACTCATGTTATCACTTGCATAATCGAAGAAATTTCAAACCAAAAAAAGAAAACTAAAGATAGAATACCAAAGGTAAATATGCATATATGACCATATGCATATGTACTGTAGATAAATATACATAATAAAGAGGATCTGAACTAATAATCACAAAAGTATTAACCATAGTTGTTCCAGATTGTGGGACTATGGGTGACCTTTATGCTCTCTTTTTGCTTGTCTATATCTTCTGCAGTTAGTATCTATTACTTCTGTAATAAGAGAACATCATAAAATATATTTTAGTTAGAAAAAAACATTACAATGAGAAATAGAGACCAAGAGAGAAGGCCCATTCATGCTGGCTTGCCAGCCCATTATCTCCCGGGAGGCAGATCTACGTGAGGGCTCACATTTTAATCAGAAGGTTGCTTAGTGACCATAGAGCCAGAGCAAAGGGCTTAGCTGGATGACTTTAATGTCCAAAGACAGCAAGCACCGACGCTTTCATCTCCACTGCAGTGATATACTGCCTGCCCAGAATACGCTGCCTTAAAACGGCCTGACACACCTAGTGCCCCAAGAATCCACCCCAACACTGTTGATCCCATTGCGCTGGACCTTCCCTGCTTGTGTACGACTTAGTCTCACCTGACCATGACCCCGGCTGACAGTAAACTCTCAGCTCCACGACCCAGCTTTACATCCATCTGAAGTCTGGTGTCTGATCCTCTGTTTCAGCATTTGCTCATGGAGGCTTAGTCTACAGCCCCTTTCTCATGGATTTCAGTTTGGACTTGCTCCTTCACTCTTCCTGCTAAGCTTCTCTAGCTGCAGAACCCCAGTCGGGGCCCTGCCTCTCCCTGTCCCACTCCTGGGCTGCGGGCAGCGTGTGGGGATTCAGACCTACACCTGACAAGGGGCCCAGACATTTCAAGAAGCTGAGTAGGGACCTCAGACTTGATAGCACGGGGTGGGCCCTGCCAAATGTTTTTCTCTCCAATTCCTGTTTCTCTGTGTCTAATGTTGACCGCTCTCCTTCCGGTGGACACAGCCTTTCTTTAGCTTATAACTCTCTGTTAAGTTATAATCAATTTCTCACTCTTCCTGCTTTGGGCCTGGGAAATATGTTGCCCCTAACTTATTTTTTTAATGTCTGATCTTATCCATCAGATGCTGGTTTTATTTCTTTGAGGGAGGGATTGCCCTGCAATTCTCCTACACAGATTTAAAGCTGTCAATCTAGAGAAACCAAATCATATTTTAAATTTCTCATATACTCTCAGTGTCTAACACACTGCCATGCATGCAGTAGTTACTCAATGATAACTGAGTGAAAGAATGAATTGAATGAAAGCAGATGCAAAAGATATATGGACAACAGAGTGGAAACATTGAAGAAATCAGTCTTTTTGAGTTCGTCTTAAAATGTAAATTTATTATTAATGGCACAAGTAATACATGAATCCATTCTTTTTTTTCTTTTAAATTAATTTTTATTGGAGTATAGTTGATTTACACTGTTGTGTTAGTTTCTGCTGTACAGCAAAGTGAATCAGTTATACATATACATATACCCACTCTCTTTTAGATTCTTTTCCCATATAGGTCATTACAGAGTATTGAGTAGATTTCCTTGTGCTATACAGTAGGTCCTTATTAGTGATCTATTTTATATACAGTAGTGTGTATATGTCAATCCCAATCTCCCAATTTATCCCTCCTCCCCCTTCCCCCTTGGTAACCATAAGTGTGTTCTCTACATCTGTGACCCTGTTTCTGTTTTGTAGATAGGTTCATTAGTAGCCTTTTTTAAAGATTCCACATATAAGCGATATCATATGATATTTGTCTTTGTCTGATTTACTTCACTCAGTATGATAATCTCTAGGTCCATCCTACATGAATCCATTCTTTTTTTTTAAAATGTCTTCTATTTATTTTTATTTTTATTTTTTTGGCTGCTCTGGGTCTTTGTTGCGGTGCACAGGCTTCTCATCGCGGTGGCTTCTCTAGTTGCGGAGCACAGGCTCTAGGCATGCAGGCTTCAGTAGTTGTGGCTCACAGGCTCTAGAGCACAGGCTCAGTAGTTGTGGCGCACGGGCTTAGTTGCTCCGCGGCATGTGGGATCTTCCTGGACCAGGGCTCGAACCCATGTTCCCTGCATTGGCAGGCAGATTTTTAACCACTGCGCCACCAGGGAAGTCCCCCCATGAATCCATTCTTATTTTAAAAAGAAAACAAAAACAAAGAATAAAGTAAAAGTTCCCTTTCATCAGTCATCTCCAAACCTAATCTCATCCCTAGAGGTAACCAGTGTTTGACATACATCCTTCTAAAGCACTGACTCTGTATGTGTATCTATATGTGCACTGAAAGGGAGTGAACTCAGAGATATAATGTTAAATGAAAAAATATTGCAAAACAGTATTTACAGTCTGGCACAACATTTTTTTTAAACCCTCATTAGCTATTATTTCAGTTCTGGACACAAATCCAATGTGTGTGTGGGGTGGTGCTTCCCCACACCAACAAGCTATTCTTGGACACCAGCAGGGTGACTGAGAATTCAAATCAATTTTTTTTTTTTTGGCCGTGCCAGGTGGCTTGTGGGATCTCAGTTCCCCGACCAGGCCATGGCAGTGAAAGCCCAGAGAATTCTGACCCACTAGGCCACCAGGGAACTCCCTCACATCAGTTCTGATACAATTTGATCGTGTCAGATCCCACAGGTTAAGGGTTCAGTATCACAAGATTCCCCCCACCCCGACTTCAGATGCTAATTGCAAGTTCAGGTTACCTATGCTTCTGACCAATCGGCTATAAATCAGAGGTTCCCATGACCCCTCCTCAGGTTCAATTAATCTGCTAGAACAGGTCATCATACAACTCAGAGAGACGCTTCCTTACATTTGCCAGTTTTATTAAAGGATATGATAAGGATACAGATGAACATCCAGATGCAAGAGATGCACAGGGCGAGTTATGTGGGAAGGGGGTGGAGCTTCCACACCCTCTTCAGCTGCACTACTCTCCTGGCATCTCCAACTCTTCACCAATCTGGATGCTCTCCGAAGCCCATACTATTGGGATTTCGTGGAGGCTCCATCACATAGTCATGACTGAACATTAATTCCATTTTCAGCCTTTCTCCCTCTTCAAGAGGATGGGGGGACAAGGGCTGAAAATTCCAAGCTTCTAATCATGGCTTGGTCTTTCTGGTGACCAGCCCCCATCTAGGAGCCATCCAGGAGCCCACCCAGAGTCGCCTCATGAAAACAAAAGACACTCCTACCACCCAGGTAATTACAAGGGTTTCAGGAGCTCTGTCAGAAACCGGGCCAGAGCCCAATACTCATATTTTTTATTATCTCACAACTATGAATTCTGTATGCCAGAACTGACATCTTTATGATATTGAGTCTTTCCATTCCTGAACATGGTGCATCCCTCCAAACATTCAGGTCTTCCTTTATGTCCCTCAATAACAGTGCAAGTCTTCACTGTGCTCAACACGATGTCTTGTAAATAGTTGGCATACAATAAATATCCGTTGATGATTATTTGATAAGGGTTTACTTGGGAATTGGAGATCAAGAAGACAGAGCCAACCTTAGGGAAAAGCAGTGACATTGGGTCAGTTACTTGTTGTGCCTCAGTTTCCCTTTCTGACAAATGGGCATAATCATAGTACCCACTCCAGAGGACTTCTGTAAGAAGTGAGATAATTCATGCAACTTGGAACAGTGAGTGCCTGGCGCATAATTAGTGCCTGCTTCGCATTAGCTGCTATTACTGTTGCTAGCTACTTGGCCTTGGCCATGTTCTTTAACCTCTAATCTGTCATTCAATCTCTCATTTAATTTGTCATCATTCCTCACTTGATTGCTCTAAGGATTCAAAGTGCTTGACACACAATAGGTATTCAAATAACTATTCCCTTGGTTCTTTATATGGTAATAATAATATTTAACATACGAACACTTGCTTTATGCCAAGCATTTTACCTATTGCCTTAGTTAATGCACTTAATTATCAAGAAAACTATATGAAGAAGGTGTGATATTGGGAAGCAGGTATCCCTAGTTTAAGAATGAGTAACTTGGGACATCCCTGGTGGCGCAGTGGCTAAGAATCTGCCTGCCAGTGAAGGGGACACGGGTTTGAGCCCTGGTCCGGGAAGATCCCACGTGCCGCCGAGCAACTAAGCCCGTGCGCCACAACTACTGAGCCTGTGCTCTAGAGCCCATGTGCCACAACTACTGAAGCCCGCGCGCCTAGAGCCCGTGCTCTGCAACAAGAGAAGCTACCGCACTGAGAAGCCCGTGCACCACAACGAAGAGTAGCCCCTGCTCACCGCAACTAGAGAAAGACCGCGCCCAGCAACGAAGACCCAACGCAGCCAAAAATAAATAAATAAATAAAAGAATGAGTAACTTGAAATAGATTGCGACTGGCCCAAGGGCATATTCTAAGTGGCTCAGCTGAGATTTAAACTCTTATTTCTTTTCCAAATATTGACGCTGGAGTGGGTGATGGCCAGTCATTTGTAAATTCAGTGCCTGAGCCTTTATTGCTGTATGGCTAAAGATTGATTCCCCTTACGGCTGGATGTGAAAGGCTTTCTTGTCTTCCTCTAAGAATAGGAGCACTTTGCTGCCCCCTAGTGGCCAACCAAGTTCTTACCCCCAGGTTCCACTTTATTAAAAAAAACAACTAACCATCTTTTTTAATTATTATTAATTTTTATTGGAGTATAGTTGCTTAACAATGTTATGTTAGTTTCTACTGTACAGCAAAATAAATCAGCTACACATGTACATATATCCCCTCTTCTTTTGGATTTCCTTCCCATTTAGGTCACCACAGTGTCTTAAGTAGAGTTCCCTGTGCTCTACAGTATGTTCTTATTAGTTGTCTATTTTATGCATAGTATCAATAGTGTATATGTGTCAATTCCAATCTCCCAATTCCTCCTATCCCCCCTTCCCCCCTTGGTATCCATACATTTGTTCTCTACGTCTGTGTCTCTATTTCTGCTTTGCAAATAAGATCATCTGTACCTTTTTTCTAGATTCCACATATATGTGTTAATATACGATATTTGTTTTTCTCTTTCTGACTTACTTCACTCTGTATGACACTCTCTAGGTCCATCCACGCCTCTACAAATGACCCAATTTCGTTCCTTTTCATGGCTGAGTAATATTCAATTGTATATATATACAACATCTTTTTATTTATTTGTTTGTTTATTTATTTTTGGCTGCTTTGAGTCTTCGTTGCTGTGTGCAGGCTTTCTCTAGCTGCGGAGAGCGGGGGCTACCCTTTGTTGCAGTGCCCAGGCTTCTCATTGTGGTAGCTTCACAGGCTTAGTTGCTCCGTGGCATGTGGGATCTTCCCAGACCAGGGCTCGAACCCGTGTCCCCTGCATTGGCAGGTGGATTCTCAACCACTGCACCACCAGGGAAGTCCCTGTACCACATCTTCTTTAACCATCTTTTTTATTCCCATAATTTCCCTCTAGGAAAGGTGTTACCTTGGGAGAGGCAAGGAAAAAAAGTGATTCAGGGAGACTTTTGTTATTGGTTTTTTGCCTGTTTTTTAATACAGAGGAGAAAATCTGAGTGTCTCTTACACCATCCAGCATGATGTGCCAGAAATGTCTGGAAAAAAGCAACACAGCAACACAGTGTTCTGACAGTTCAGGCTGCAGAGCCCCCCACTGCTGGATTTCTCCAAGCAGGGTCCCAGTTTCCATCTCTGTGGAAATGTCTTCTCCCTCCATCCCCTGCCTCAGCTCCCGGGAAAGCTGGTGCTGGTCCCCCATCTGCTCCTGGACCTCACAGGAAGGATCTGGGGAATAGGTGGGAGGGTCACCCCAGCTCCTGGTTCTGCCCCCCGCTGCTTTATTTACCCACAGCTGGCCCTGGCCCTCCGGGCACATTGGCACATCTAGAGGTCCTGCTTGTAGGTGGGGGCAGCATGGGGAGTCTAGGCAGAGCCAGGACTCCTGGGGTGTCTGGTGTGGGCACCCAACTGTCAGCTACTCATGGAATGAAGACAGTGGGCAGGCATCTGCTACAATATGATCCATTGGTATGAAATGGAAGGTGCAGGGAGATTCCATTCATGTATTTTACATATGCACTTACAGGTATATATTATGTTTCATATACACACATGCACATATGTTGATGCCTACATACATACCAGAGGAAGTTATGTCAAAATAGTAACAATGTTTAGCATCTAGGATGTAGGATTGTGGATGGGTTTTCTCTGCACTTACTTGTATTTTCAAATAATCTCTAGCAAATATATATTAGATCCACGAGCCCTGATTCTTGGTTACATTCACCAGAAAATAAACCTGAATAGCCACAGGTCCTGCATGTGACAGATTTCAAGAATTCAGTCTTGCTGTCTCTGAAACCCATGCTTAAACTTGTCAGATCGTGGGTCCTAATTTGGGGGTGGTGGAAACTAAGTCACTGTGGCAGAGAGGTTAGCACCTGTTTCTAGAAAGTTTGGATGAGGGGCAGGGTGTCAGGATTAGTCTGGAGAACAGGGCTCCCAGGCACCCTGAGGGCACCTACTGAGAAAGAAATAGTTCCCTCTTTCCCTCCTTTCTATTCCCTTCTTCCCTCATCTGTTGGTTCATTTATTCATTCAGACAGCAAACCTTTACCAAATACTTACTGATAGCTGTGCAGGCACCGGACTAGACTCTGGGGATACAGGGATGAGAAGACCCAGCGCCTGCCCTCAGGAAGCTCACCGCTTACTGGAGAAGACAGACAGACAAATCGCATGAGACTCAGACATTAACTGAGGCCTGTACAGGATGCTGTGGGGTCACCGAGGAACGACTGGCTAACTGCCTGGAGACATGGGAGCTTCACAAAGCTGGTGACAGCTGGGTTGGGTTTTAAGGGATGAATAAGAGTTTTCCAGGCAGACTAGGAGCAGGAAGCACCTTCCGAGTAGAGAGTGCAACATGCGCAAAGGCACCTAGGTGTGAGGGAGCGTTGTCGGATTTTAAGCTGGGAGGGCAACACGGTCAGATTGAGTCACTCTTTGACTCAATATATGTGTGCCACGGGAACAACTCCGGCGGTCCAGTGGTTAGGGCTCTGTGCTTCCACTGCAGGGGACACTGGTTCGATCCCTGGTCGGGAAACTAAGATCCTGCATGTCGTGCAGCACGGCCAAATATATATGTGTGTGTGTTTGTGTGTGTATATATATATATATATATATATGTCACACGCTGCGCTAGTAGTGGGGGTGATGGCAGTGAAAAAACCAAGTCCCTAAACCTATGGAGCTCACATTCTAGTCGGAAAGATTGACACAGAGAAAAAGGGATAAAAATAAAGCAGGGGATGGGACGAGAGAGAGACCAGAGGGTGCCATTTTAGACAGGGTGGTCAGGGAGGCCTTCCCTGACCAAGGGACATTTGAACAGGACTGGATGAAGTGAGGGAGCAAAAGGATCCTGAATGAATGGAGAAAGATCACGCCAGGCAGAGGGAACTGCAGGTGCAAAGGCCCTGAGGTGGGAGTGTGCTTGGCATAATCAAGGAACAAGCCGGTGGGGTGGGGGAGGACTAGAACAGCATGAGAGAGTGAAGGTCGGGGTGAAGTTAGCAGGAGATGGGGTGGGTGAGGTAGAGGAGGACCCGATCACACAGGGCCTTGTGAGCCACGCACAGCAAGAAGTGGAGACCTCCCTCTGAGTGGGATGGGGAGCTTTTGCTGAGACTACTTGTTGGGTTATGAGAGGAAAGTGCGGCATTACAATGATGCGAAGGTCTTCACCCAAGCAACTGGAAGGCTGGAGATGCCATTAAGTGACGCGGAGGAGACTTGGGGGAAGCTGGGGAGGACTCCAGTTTAGACGTGCTGAGTTTGAGAGGCCTATTAGACCTCGAAGGGGAGCTGTTGAGCAGGCAACTGGATCTGTCTGTCTAGCACCCAGAGGAGGGTTCAGAGCAGCAGGGGGACATTTAAAAACCTGACACCAGATGAGACCCTCAAAGGAGGGAATGCACAGAGAGAGGCAGTCCAAAGCCAGAGCCCTGTGGCTCTCCAACCTCCAGACGCTAGAGGATGGTGGGAGAAGCAGCCAGCAGAAGGCATTGAGGATTGACTGACTGGCTAGTGAGATCAAAGGAAAAGCAGGAGAGCTTGCTGTCCCAGAAGCCAAGGGAAGCAAGGGTCGAAGGGAGGACAGAATGATGGACTGCATCAAATGCCCTGAGAGCTCCAGTAAGATGAAGACTCAGAACTCACCATTGGACTTGACAGCAGGGATGGAGGCCGTGAATGACCTTGGCACACTCCCGCCTCACGGGCACGCAACCTGTGCAGTTGGACAGTCCGCTCTCAGCGGGGTCTTGCGCTGGTCTAATGCTCTTCTGTCGCCATCTGGAAATTCTTAAGCAACTTTTTCCAGTGGGTTGTATGATGACCCCTCTCCCAAAAGATATGTCCACCCGAATATGACTTTATTAGGAGAAAGGGTTTTTGCAGATGTACTTAAGGTAAAGATCTTGAGGTGAGATCAGATTGGATTAGGGTGGGCCCTAAACCTAGCAACAGATGTCCTAATGGGAGAAGAGCGGGGAAAGACACACAGAGAAGGTGAAGATAGAGGCAGAGATTGGAGTGATGCATCTATAAGCCAAGGAACGCCAAGCACTGTCTGTAGCCATTGGGAGCTAGAAGAGACACAAGGAATGCATTCTCTTTCAGAACCTCCAGAAGGAACCTACCCTGCTGACACCTTGACTTTGGACTCGCGGCTTCCAGAACTGTGAGAGAATCAATTTCTGTTCTTTTAAGCCACCCGGTGTGCGGTAATTTGTTACGATAACTGTAGGAAAAAAATACACTTTTGAACAGAGAGCCCCACATATTCACTTTGCCTTGGGCCTTGCAAATGATGTAGCCAGTCCTGCCTTGGCAAGTGTGGGTTCTGAGGCTTGGTGGGGTATGAACGTTATTGGAATGTGTTCAAGAGACAATGGGAGGTGAGGACGTAGAGACTGCCAGAGAAGACAATTTGAATTCCAGGCAGTCCTGCTGCAAAAGAGGGCACAGAAATGGAGTGGTGGGCTCATGGACATATATCCAGACAAAACTCTAATTCGAAAAGATACATGCACCCCTATGTTCATAACAGCACTATTTACAATAGCCAAGACATGGAAACATATATATACACACACACAGTGGAATGTTAGCCATAAAAAGAATGAAATAATGTCATTTGCAGCAACATGGATGGACCTAGAGATTATCATACTAAGTGAAGTAAGTCAGACAGAGAAAGATAAATATCATATGATATCACTTATATGTCGAATCTAAAATATGACACAAATGGGAATTCCCTGGCAGTCCAGTGGTTAGGACTTGGCGCTTTCACTGCCGGGGCCTGGGTTCAATCCCTGGTCAGGGAACTGGGATCCCACAAGCCTCGAGGCTTGGCCAAAACAAACAAACAAACTAAATCTAAAATATGATACAAATGAACATATCTATAAAACAGAAAGAGACTCACAGACATAGAGAACAGACTTGTGGTTGCCAAGGGGGAGGGGGGTGGGGGAGGGATGGAGTGGGAGTTTGGGGTTAGCAGATGCAAACTATTATATAGAGAATGGATAAACAATGAGGTCCTACTGTATAGCACAGGCAACTATATTCAATATCCTGTGATAAACCATAATGGAAGAGAATACGGAAAAGTATATATATAAACTGAATCACTTTGCTGTACAGCAGAAACTAACACTACTTTGTAAATCAACTGTACTTCAATAAAAAAAGAAAAGAAAGAAATGGAGTGGTGGGTAGATGGGGATATTGGATCAAGAAGGTTGTGGTTTTCTTAAAGAGAGGGAACAGCACAGTATGCTTGAATATGGATGGCAATGCTCCATTGGGGGGAGTTAATGATGCAAGAACAGGAGGGGACACTTGCTTGAGCAAAGTCTTTGAGTACTTCAGAGGAGAATCAATGGCAAATTTTACTTGTTCTCACATACACACACACACACACACACACAAAATCAGCATTTTGCGTCATAGCTGAAATGCTGCACCTATACCACACACACACAGCAGCAGCCCTCGTCACCTGTAAGCTGGCCAAGAACATTCACATCCACGATCTCGTTTGATTCTCACAAAAGGCCTGGGAGGTAATAAAGTCATTCCTTTCATGTCCATTTTTCAGATGGAAAAATAGAGGCTCGGAGAGGATAAGTGATGGCTCAAGATCACACAGCCGGTCACCGGCAGACCTAGGGCTCCAATCACAGTAAGGTCTTTCCCTCTCTCCTCGGCTGCCCATTTTAGCCAGTTTTCAAAACTCGAGGAGTGGAGGAAGCAAATTCCTGAGGCATATCCACTTCCGTGTATGGAAGCCAATGTGTCTACGGGGGACAAGCTGCTTCTCTCACAACAACGATCGGGGCAGCCCTTGGCAGGACTCCCTCCCTGGAGTGGGCTTCAGAGCGGGCCAGTTGGCAGCCAGCGAGGCTCATGAGGAGGACCCACTTGGAGCCGAGAGCCCTGTGAAGGACCTGCAGGGACACGGGGTCCAGCAAGCTCAGACTGTGTGCTTCTGCCCCGGAGAAGACTCCTCCTCTGTGCAGCTGCTGAGCAGGGGCGGGCAAAGGGGCACATGAAACAGAGCCCGGGGCAGTGGCTGTCGCTTTGGGGCTGTGTCGGGATGGCAGTGTGAGGCGCTGCTTGAGGGATGGAAGTGACAAGCTGAGCTGAGTGGCAGGAGTGGGTGGGAGGGCAGTCTAGGCTCTGGAGAAAACCGCACATGAACCCTCCTGTGTGACAGTGAACTGAGCAGAGAAATGTCACTTGCAGGCCTGGGAATGGCGGGGGGCACAACAATGACTCCTGCTGCAGCCTCCTCCTCAGCTAGGAGCTGGGGCTGCAGGGCAAGGTGGCCGCACTTGTGCCATCTCGACATCTCGGTGACAAATAGATTTAGCACTCAATGTCTAGTCACCAAAGTCAAGACCAGGAGCGCTGAAGTCCCCTCCCTGGAGGAGCTGAGTGGCCCAGATGCTGGAAAGGGGGCCAGAGGGTGGGCGGGGCCAGCAGCTTTCCTGCAGGGCCCTGTCACAGCCCATCAGGCTGAGCAGCCCGGTTTGCAGGAGGGGAGGGCCAGACACTACCCTCTGAATGACAGCTGAAGCAGACAAGCTCCGGGGAGAGGACGGAGGAGCCCAAGGCCAGACAGGAAGCTCACAGCCAAATCAAGATCATAAACCAAAACCAAACCCAGCTCCCATTAACTAAGGCTTGCCACACGCCAGCATCATTTGCTGTCTTTGGAAGAGCAACTTCAATTTTTAGGACACTGCTAGAAGGCAGACGTAATTATTATGACCTATCTAGCGAAGGAGGCTGAGGCACAGAACCGTGCAGTGCCTTACAAAGGTCACCTAGTTAAGTCCCCAAGCTGGGATTCAAACCAGGTCTGTCTGACTTCAGAGCCCACTTTGTTCATTCTTTCCTGCAGGGCTGTTATAACCAGTAAATTTTTTTTTTTTTTTGGGCTGTTTGCAGGATCTTAGTTCCCCGACCAGGGATCAAACACATGCCCCCTGCAGTGGAAGTGCGGAGGGAGTCCTAACCACTGGACCGCCAGGGAAATCCCTATAACCAGTAAATTAAATCAAAGGTGATTTCAATAAAAGTAAAAATAACTGCCTCCTTGTACTGAGCACCTACTATATGCCAGACGTTGTTCTAAGAGCTTTTACAGGCAGTAAAAAACTCATTTAATTGCCACCACAACCTCAGAAGTAGGTATTATCATCGTTACCACCTTCCTTCTACAAACAGGAAACTCCTTTGTGTAGAGTGAGGCAGAGGGCCCAGTTTTTGCAAATTGCCCAAGGGCTCCTGGATGGGGGCCCGGTCACCAGAAAGACCAAGTCACGATGAGAAGCTTGGTATTTTTAACCTCACCCCCATCCTCCAGAGAGTGGAGAGGGGCTGGAAATGGAGTTAATCATGGATCATGCCCGCGTGAGGAAGCCTCCATAAAATCCCAATAGTAGGGGGTTCAGGTAGCCTCCAGGTCGGTGAACACATCCACACCGGGATGATGACACATCCCAGCTCCACAGGGACAGAAGCTCCTGCACTCAGGACCCTCCCAGACCTCAGTCTATCTCTTCATCTGGCTGTTGATCTGTATCCTTTATCGTATCCTTTGATAAACCGGTAAACGTAGGTAAGTGTTTCCCTGAGTTTTGTGAGCCACTCTGGCAAATTAATTGAACCAAAGGAGGGGGTCATTGGAACCTCCCAGACCTATAGCCCTTTAGCCTGTTGGCTAGCAGCAGAGGTGATACCCTGGGCTTGCCACTGTCAGCTGAAGTGCTGGGGGGCAGTCCTGTGAGACTGAGCCCTTAACCTGTGGGGTCTGAGGCTATCACTGGTACACAATATCAGAACTGAATTAAATTGTAGAACACCCAGCTGGTGTCACAGAGAATTGTTTGATGTGGGGAAAAAACCACACATTTGGGACTCCCCTGGTGGCGCAGTGGTTAAGAATCCGCCTGCCAATGCAGGGGACACGGGTTCGAACCCTGATCCAGGAAGATCCCACATGCCGCGGAGCAACTAAGCCCATGCGCCGCAACTACTGAGCCTGCACTCTAGAGCCCGTGAGCCACAACTACTGAGCCCTCGTGCCACAACTACTGAAGCCCGTGCGCCTAGAGCCCGTGCTCCGCAACAAGAGAAGCCACCGCAATGAGAAGCCCACGCACCGCAATGAAGAGTAGCCCCCACTCGCCGCAACTGAAGAAAGCCCATGCACAGCAACGAAGACCCAACGCAGCCAAAAATAAATAAAATAAATAAATTTATAAAAAAGAAAAAAAAATCCACACATTTTGTGACCAGAAGTGAAGTGTTTGGCGTGAGTAGTAAAGGAGACTCACAGGGAAGAAACATACAGTGGGGAAGAACTGGGTTTTTCCCTACAGAGTGTAGGGGAAGAAAAATTATTTTCCCTTTACCCTTCTAGGTTCTTGGCTGAGACACCCTGCAATAAAAGACAGATTATCAGGAGAAAACCAAACAGAAGTTTAATAATATGTATGCCTCCTGTACACATGAGAGATAACCAGGAAAACTGAGTAACTCCCTGAAATGGCCCAAGCTGCCATCTTAAATACCATCTCCAGCTAAAGACAAAAGATGTTGGGGGGATGGGAGTGTGGGAAACAGTTTGGGGAGGTTACCAGGAAAAGCACAGTAAACGGTAAACCAGATTAAGGGTGTTATGCAGATTCAAGTCATTGCCTTCTGCATTGATAAGAGTTTCTAGAGATTTAGAGTCATGCTTCTCTTCCTAGTACAGAGGGGGAGACACCCTTACATGTGGAGATGTCCCCTACAAATGTAAAAGTCTCTTACAAAAGGGTAACTTCCACTCAGTTTTCAGAGCTTCACCTGTGTCTGCTGTTTCTTAAAAATAACCAGGTAAAGATAATCAATATGCCAAAGAGGCGTATTCTGGGGTGGTATATATATATATATTTTTTTTAATATAAATTTATTTATTTATTTTTGGCTGTGTTGGGTCTTCGTTGCTGCGTGCGGGCTTTCTCTACTTGTGGCGAGCGGGGGCTACTCTTCTTTGCGGTGCACAGGCTTCTCATTGCGGTGGCTTCTCTTGCTGTGGAACACGGGCTCTAGGCGCGTGGGCTTCAGTAGTTGCAGCAAGAGGGCTCAGTAGTTGTGGTGCACGAGCTTAGTTGCTCCGTGGCATGTGGGATCTTCCCGGACCAGGGATCGAACCCGTGTCCCCTGCATTGGCAGGTTTGGGAAGATCCCACATGCCATGGAGCAACTAAGCCCGTGCACCACAACTACTGAGCCTGCGCTCTAGAGCCCGCAAGCCACAACCACTGAGCCCGCATGCCACAAATACTGAAGCCCGCGCGCCTAGAGCCCGTGTTCCGCAACAAGAGAAGCCACCGCAATGAGAAGCCCGTGCACCGCAACAAAGACTAGTCCCCGCTCTCCACAACTAGAGAAAGCCCGCGCGCAGCAAAGAAGACCCAACGCAGCCAAAATAAAATAAATAAAATATAAATAAATTGTTTAAAAAAAGGAATTCCCTGGCGGTCCAGTGGTTAGGACTCTGTGAAGGCCCGGGTTCAATCCCTGGTGGGGGAACTAAGATCCCACAAGCTGCACGGTGTGGCCAGAACAAACAAACAAACAAACAAAAATCATGTGTCTTATGGGGTGGGGGGGTTAGGAAGGGAGTGGGGGAGGGGTGCCTCCTAGATGCCCCAGCCCTGAGAATGGCTTTTAGTACTACTGAGTCCTTTAAACTCTTCTGTTCACTTTCCAGAAACTATTGCAAAATATAACTTTTAATTGATTCATTTTTATTTCTTTTGAATCCCACAAAAGTAATACAGGGATACATTTTCCTTGGAAAAAAAGAGAAAACATTACAGATATGACTAAAATCTCCTTGGATACCCCTCTCCCATTCCCGGGCCCATTGAGAAGAGCCCTAGTTATAACCACTGTTAGTGCTTTGGTGTGATCCTTCCAGAGCCTATTCCATGCATTGACATCCATATGCATGAATATACACAGGTACAGAGTGGTGCTTTGTGGGTATTCTTTTACATAAATTAGATCACACTGATTCTTGTTGTTCTGCAACTTGCATTTGTCACTTACCAGTCCGTCTGGGAGATTAACAAACATCTATTGAGCACTTACCCTGTGCCAGGCACTGTTCCAAGAGCTGGAGAGACTTCAGTGTACAACACAAAAATCCCTGCCCTCATGGAGCTTACATTCTAAGGGGGCGAATAAAATAAGTGAGTAAAACATATAGTACGCTAGGTGATAATGAGTCCTGAGGAGAAAAGTAAAGCAGGGAAGCAGAGAAGGGAAAGTAAAAGAGAGGGGATGGCAGGAGGGGCTGCAATTTTAAACAGAATGGTCAGGGAAGGCCTCACCAAGAAGATCTGCAGGAGATGAGTGAGCAGGCCAACCAGACATCTGGGGAAAGAGCATTCCAGGCCAGGAGCTTGGCTGGCATGTTAAATGAATAACAGAAAGGTCAAGTGATTCCCAGAGCAGGGTGAGTGATGGGGAGAACAGTTGGAGATGAGGACTTTGGCTTTGGCTTTGGAGTAAGATGTAGCCATTGGGCAGTTCTGAGCAGAGAAGTTATGTGATCTGATTTATGTCTTACCGAGAAGTGAGAAGTGGCTGGGTTCTGGGTACCCGTTGCAGATAGAGCTGACGGGATTTGCTGAGGAATTGGTTGTGGGATGCGTAATGACTGTTGGGGAGGAAAAAACTTTCCTCTATCCTTCTAGGTTCTTCTGGCTGGTCTAGTCATTAAATTGAAGTGAGACAGATTAACAGGAGAAAATCAAATTTTAATTTGGTACTTACAGAAATTCATAGAAATATGAGACTCAAAGAAATGACCAAAGCAGGCAGATTTTATACCTTTTAGACAAAGAAACAATAAATGTGTGAAGAACTAACAAGACAAAGAAACTTAGGCTTGGGTACTAATTGGTGAAGAAACTAAGCAGAGTTTGCTTACATAACACTTACCCTGTGCCAGGCACTGTTCTAAGAGCTGAAGAAACCTCCTTATCTCTGGCAATAAGGATGTCTCTCTACCTCCTGGTGCAGGGAGAGGACCTTTCCTGTGGGAGATGTATTTCCTGTTTTCCGGAGGACAGAGAGGAGGGTCATAGTGTCCTTTCTGCACTGGCTGTTTCTCAGATAACTTTAATTCAAAATAATTAATATGCCAAAGTGGTATATTTGGGGGTGGCCTGCCCTGAACCCCGTCATGACCCCAAGGTTTTTGGTCTGAGTGATTGAAAGCATGGAGTCTCCATTTTGGAAATGAAGAAGATTGTGGGAGGAGCAGGTCTGGGGGGAGGCATCGAGGATGTGGTGCTAAGCCTGCTAAATGTGATGTGGCAACAAGACATGCAGGCGGCGATGCCAAGGAGGCCTTTGATTACACAGGTGTGGAGTTCAAGATAGAGGCCCCTCACAAATGAACTTACCTATGAAACAGAAACAGACTCGCAGACATGAAGATCAGACTTGTAGTTGCCAAGGGAGAGGGGTGTGGGGCAGGAATGGATTGGGAGCTTGGGATTAGCAAACTATTACATACGGAATGGATAAACAACAAGGTCCTACTGTAGGGCTTCCCTGGTGGCGCAGTGGTTGAGAATCCGCCTGCCAATGCAGGGGACACGGGTTTGATCCCTGGTCTGGGAAGATCCCACATGCCGCGGAGCAACTAAGCCCGTGAGCCACAACTACTGAAGCCTGGGCACCTAGATCCCGTGCTCTGCAACAAGAGAAGCCACCGCAGTGAGAAGCCCGCACGCAGCAACGAAGAGTAGCCCTCGCTCGCCACAACTAGAGAAAGCCTGCGCGCAGTAACGATGACCCAACACAGCCAAAAATAAATAAAAATAAAATAAATTTTTTTAAAAAGGCCCTACTGTATAGCACAGGGAACTATAGTCAATATCCTGTGATAAACCATAATGGAAAAGAATATGAAAAACAATGTATATATATGTATAACTGAATCTCTTTGAAGTACAGGGGAAATTAACACAACATTGTAAATCAACTATACTCCAATAAAATAATTAAAAAAAAAAAAGATAGAGGTCCCTGCTGGAACTATGACTGTGGGAGTTGTCCAGTATACAGAGGCAAGAACCATAGCCAGTACATATTTAAAGCCATGGTCTAGATGAGACCACTAGGAAACACTAAGAAAGAACAGAGATCTGAAGACACAGCCCTGGGGCACTCCACGATTTACAAGTCAGGGGATGAGGAGGAAACTGCCAAGGAGTCTGAGAACTGGGGAGGCAGGAGAAAAGCCAGAGAGTGTGGTGTCCTGGAGGAGGAGGAAGAAGGAGAGGTCAACTTCGTCAGTTATGCAGATGGGACCAGTCACAGGAAGATGGAGAAAACTGATCCTTGGATTTGACAGCATGTAAGCTGTTGATGATCATATAGGGAAAACCTCAGTCTTTTTCCTTCATATGTAGGGAAAAACCCAGTTCTTCCCCACTGTGTGTTTCTTCCCTGTATGTCTCTTCCCTGTATGTCTCCTTTACCTACAAAGAGAACATTTCACTTCTGACACTTCTGATCACCAAATGTGTGTGTGTTGGGAGGTGTTCCCCACACCAACAAGCAATTCTCGGACACCAGTGGGGTGTCCAATTCAACTCAATTCTGACACTATTTACCCGGAGATAGCATTAGATTCCACAGGTTAAGGGCTCAGTTCCACAAGACTGCCACACACACACCCAACTTCAGATGCCAGTCACAAGCCAAGGTTATCA
Organism: Eubalaena glacialis; assembly: GCF_028564815.1. Classification (NCBI taxonomy): domain Eukaryota; kingdom Metazoa; phylum Chordata; class Mammalia; order Artiodactyla; family Balaenidae; genus Eubalaena; species Eubalaena glacialis. Next base: position 109,511,107 of record NC_083736.1, read on the forward strand.
CCTGTGCTTCTGACCAACCAGCTATAGATCAGAGGTTCCAATGACCCCCTTCTCTGGTTTGATTAATTTTCTAGAGCGGCTCACAGAACTCAGGGAAACACATTTACCAGTCTATCAAAGGATATGATAAAGGCTACAGAACAGCCAGATGAAGAGATACATAGGCTGAGGTCTGGGAGTATGCCAAGTGCAGGAGCTTCTGTCCCTGTGGAGCTGGGATGCGTCATCCTCCCTGTATGGATGTGTTCACCAATCTGGAAGCTCCCCGAACCCCCTACTACTGGGATTTCATGGAGGCTTTCATAAATTTTATGGGCATGATCCATGATTAACTCCATTTCCAGGCCCTCTCTCCTCTCTGGAGAATGTGGGAGGAGCTGAAAATCCCAAGATTTTAATCATGGCTTGGTCTTTCTGGTGATCAGCCCCCATCCAGGAGCCATCCAAGAGCCCACCCAGAATCACCTCAGTAGAACAAAAGATGTTCCTCGTTGCTCTTATCACTTAGGAATTTATAACGGTTTTAAGAGCCCTGTGTCAGGGATGGGGTCAAAGACAGATGTTAGAACAAGAGATGCTCCTAGTATTCTTATCACTTAGGAAATTGTGAGGTTTTTAGGAGCTCTGTGCCAGGAACCAGGACAGAGAGCAATATATATATTCTCTATTACCTCACAGTGATCTTAACAACTTTGGTGGAGTGGAGGGGACAAAAGCCAGTTTAGAGAGTATGTAAAAGAGAGAGTTGAAGGACAAAGACTGGGTGGGCGGAAGCAAATGCAGATCATGATTTTGAAAGCGTTAGAAAAGGGGAAGGAGAGAAATGGGGCAATAGCTAGAGGAAACCATTTTTCTTTTTCTTCGATTGGAGCTTAAACAGCATATTTGTGTGGTGATAGAAAAGATCCAGTAGAGAGGGAAAAAATGACACAGGAGAGAGAGGGCAACTGCTGGAGCAAGGTCCTGAGGTAAGTGAGAGGGAATGGCATCGAGTGCCAACAGGTCTTGGCAGAAACTCAGTAGAGAATCTTCAACCCTAAGGGTTGGAAAAGCCCTTAGAGGTGATTACTCCAACTTTCTTCCATATGCAGTAATTCCCCCACACAGCCTCCCAGAAAATGCTGGTCCAGCCTTTGCTTGAACATCTCCAGTGATGATGAACTGACTACTACCCAAAGCAGTTATTTTCATTTATGACCCTTATAGTGGTTAGGTACCTCTTCATAACTGTACTGTACCACAGTCTGCCTCTCTGTCAGTTTCACCCACTGGACCAGGCTCTGTGCTCCAGGACCACAGAGACTGACAGTAATATCAACTGCTAAGCATTTTGCAGATTTCAAGCACTCTTTTCTAGACCCCCTCTCACTGGATCCTTACAGCACAGGGAGGAAGGTATTATCTTCCAAGCCACTGCACCGATGAAAAAACTGAGGCTCAAGGCGATTAAGTGACCAAAGAGAGCAGGCCTAGTAAATTGCAGAGCAATGAACTCAGCTGAGGGTTCCTGAATCCATAGCCCACACTTTCCACTCCTCCACTCTGCCTTAAGTCCCCTCCCTCTCTCCCACAGGCCAGCCCTCTGGTTTTTTAAAGGCAGCTGTCACGTCCCCTGTGAGCCTTCTCCTCCAACAGCTAAACATTCCCAACTTTCGATCACTTCTCACCTGAAGTCCCTTCACTCCTGGTCACCCCTGTAGATGGGTTCCAAAAACTGAGCACAATATTCTTCTTGTGTCCCCACCCGCTTTGCTCTGGGCGCTGTCCTGCCACTCCTGCAGCCTGGAATCCAATTCCTGCCTTGGAAAAGAAGCCTCATCAATCTGTTGTCTTACTCGTTTTTCACTCATAAATATGAATAACTTGTATATGTGTTTTTGGTCTGTTTTGTTCCTTTACAAAATCTTCTGTCCCCAGGATCCCTGAGAAACAAGTGTTCTATGAGCACAGAAGGAGGTGCATGAGGCAGCCCTGACATTTAATTATAATTTGAAATGTGTGGAGAAATGTGAACCCTACCTGACTTGCTAGATTAGGCATGTGGACCCTAACTGTCTTCGGAAGGAGCGTGTCCTCCCTCTGGATCTTGATGAATGAAACCATGTCGGGTTATTGCATCCGCCTGGATTTCCAGCAGCTCTGAGCGTCTGGTAGACAGGAAGCAAATCAACTGACTATTCTTCCCAGCCCGCTCTTGCCAAACTGGCTGCCAGGGGACCCTAGGAACAGAACTCCTGATGATGCCAGCTGGCCAACTGGAAAGGGTGGCCAAACTGGGGCGGGTTCTTCCTTGTGCCTTCACGGAGCAGCTAAACTTCCAAAAGAATGGGAACCACCCCGGGATAGGTATTACGGAACTGGCGGCTCCAGGGTCTTAGTGCACCCAAAAGGCAGTTGACCTCGATCCCTCAACTGTCCTGGCAGGGCCAGGCAGGGTTGTTTTTCTTCCAGGGATTGGCAACCTGTGGCATGCATGCCAAAGATGGCACGCAAATCCATTATCAGTGGCACTGCGACCAGCCGCGATGCTCTCTCCTTCTCCCTTTCCCTGCTCTTCCCTAGCCACCCACTGGAAGAGCTGACCCAGGGACAGTGTCTTCTCTTGAAAGCCTGTGCCCAGCTTGAGGTCCTCCTTGCCCCTCTACCAACCTTGACCAGACCCCCAGCACATCGAACAAAGGGATCATGCTCTAAGCAGACCAGTCGTGAGGGACTGCTCACACCTGCCCTAACGATAGGTGAAAGTAGACAGAGAGGGTATCATGCTTAGTGAAATAAGTCAGACAGAGAAAGACAGATACTGTATGATCTCACTTATATGTGGAATCTAAAAAATACAACAGACTAGTGAATTTAACAAAAAGAAACAGACTCACAGATATAGAGAACAAACTAGTGGTTATCAGTGGGGAGACGGAGGGGAGAGGGACAAGATAGGGGTAGTGGATTAATAGGTACAAACTACTATGTATAAAATAAATAAGCTACAAGGATATATTGTACAGCACAGGGAATATAGCCAATATCTTTTATAGTAACTATCTTTGGAGTATAACCTTTAAAAACTGTGAATCGCTAGGTTGTAAACCTGAAACTTATATAATATTATACATCAACTATACCTCAATTTAAAAAAAAGAAAGAAAGAAAACAGAGTATGGTTTCCCCAAAGCCACAGAATACACAGATGATGACAGACTCAGTGCCAGTAAAGGCACAGGCCCTATTTCTTGATCTCCAGAAATAGAATGAATGACAAAGAGGCACAATACAAAATACTACCAAAAATGCTTCAAGTTGAGATCTCACCAGGCTCTGCCCATCTGAGTGGAAACAATGTTCAGGTGAACTCAGCCTCAGCCCGTACAAGGGCCATTGAAACATTAAGGCCATGGCTTGGAGGCCTTGGGTCATTTAGAAAGATGCCACAGGGACTTCCCCGACAGTCCAGTGGTTAGGACTCCGCGTTTCCACTGCAGGGGGCATGGGTTTGATCCCTGGTTGGGGAACTACGATCCCGCACGCAGCGTGGCGTGGCCAAAAAAAAAAAAAAAAGAAAAGAAAGATACCACAAACCCAGGCAGGGGATTCTCTTCCCTCATTTATCTCATGTAAGAGACAGATACGGTCTCACAGAGGAGCCGCCATGAAACTTAGGGTTCAGATGGCAGAGTTGAGTGTGCCTCTAATTTAAAGTCTCCAAGATCAGAGTTTTCTCCCCTATCAGGCTCCTGCATGTCTGAGATCTCCACCATTAGAGCCAATCCTTCAGGTTAAGGCATTGAAGCCCCCTATCACGAGGCAAATATTTCAGAGCATAGGCTTTTGGCTGAACATCTGCCCCTTGAGCCAGACTGCCTGGGTTTGAATCCCAGCTCCACCATATGCTAGCTGTGCAAACTTGGGCAAGTCACTTAACCTCTTAACTTCTCTGTGCCTTAGCTTCCTCATCTGTAAAATGGGGGTGATAATGGAACCTGCTCACAAGGTTAGTTTGAGGATTCAATGAGCTAATACATGTAAACTTGGAGCAGTGGCTGGCACATAGGAAGTGCTCACCAGATGTTAACTGTTATCATTATGATGGGGTCACATTGTAAAGGGCTTTGAATGGGAGGCCAAGGAACAATGCAGGCTCAGGTCCTGCCTGGTTCCCAGACTCTCCTCCTCCCCCTCCATGACTGGAGCCACTTTCTGAGGATCAACCAACCCTCTAGCTACAGACTCAGCCCAGCCCCAGGCTCTAGCTCAGAAGGATGTCAGCAGTTCCAGCCCAGCATTCTGGGATTCTGCCTGGGGTCATCCTTACTACTGGACCAGCCCTGACTTCAGACCTCAGTTCTGACAACTGGGCAGCCCCCTTACTCCTGAGGCCCAGCCCCACATCCCATCATGCCTCAGTTCTGGTTGCTAAATCCTTGTCTTTTCCCCTGTGATTGCTTTGGGGACCTTTAACCTAGATGAGAAATTGAGATGTAAGTCATATGAGAACCACTCAGGATACTATATGATGAAATGTTGGGTGTGACAGGCAACAAGGATGCTGTGAAGAGGGAAGTGATTAGGATTAGAGCTGCCTGGAGGAAGCAGAGCTGTGATAGGTAGCATCTGTGCTGGCAGAAGGTGGAAGGGAAAAACAAGTCTGGTCACCTGCCTAGACCTTTAGCTTAGGCCCCTAAAGCTCACTTTACAATCTTGTTCTGGTTCCCAGTGCCTCACTGCCTGTCCTGTCCCACAGCAGTTAACTGGGTCATGTCCTATATCTGGAGAGATGGCAATGCCTACTGAAACTGAGGACAGCAGTGGCATCTCTGGATCGGAGGATGTCACAGTGATGCCCTTTGTTGATGGATAGTCATTGGAGAACTACTGAGGGATCCCTTGAAATAAAAATGAGTCTGAATCTTCCAAGCCAGCATCATTATCATTTAAAGCCGACAGCCTCATTCTTCTTGGAGGCTTCCCAAAAGGAACAAGATCAGGCCTTTACTGTCTTTCACAAACCCTCAGCATCAGGTTCAACTTGGGGTGAACCAAGTCTTTCCCACAATCCTTTGGGAACCATTTGCAGGCAACTCACCCCCTCCTCTGGCTCGGAACTGACCACTCTTGCTCTCACAGGGACAGATCATGGGCATGGATAGTGGACAGGATTTGTCTATACCAGTGCTTCTCAAACTATCTGTGGCGAAAGATAGGTTATTTGGTTTTTTAATTTCCAATCTGTCATGAACAGATACTATTGTAAAAGTTATTAAAAAATGAATCATGCACTTGGATGCTGCAGCAGTATCAAAGTTGCGTAAACGTTTCCAAGCTCTCAATGTCCTTTCTTATCTTGTTGGACTGGCATCTGTCCACAGACCACACCATTCTCGGCCTCTCTGGACTGCGTCTGCTCAATGAGGAGATGCTGGCAGATGGATGTGGACTCCCCAAGAAAGGCTGGCTCCGGGAGATCCTGCCCAGTCCCTGACCAAAGCAATGACGGAAGGGAGGCCAGACTGGTAGAAGATCTGCCACTTGCTAGCAGCCCCCGGTGACCTTGGACAAGTTACCTAACCTCTCTGAGCCTTAGTTTCTGCATCTGTAAAATGAAGATAATGTCTAACAGTACCTTTCTCATGAGGCTGTTGAGAGAGTTAAATGAGATATAATACATGGAAAGCAGTTGGCACAGTGCCTGGCACGCTGCTCACTCACTTACTGAAACAATACTGTCTATGAGGCTGTTGGACTAGAGGCTACGCTGTGTATTGGTTAAGAGCCCAGGTTTGGGAGTCATTCCATTTTTGGCTTGGAGTGCCAGCACGGCCATCTACTCCATTTTGTCACCTGAAAAATGGACACGCCACTTGGAGCTCCCTCACAGGGCCGGGAGGAGGATTCAGTGCTCGGCTCTGGGTCTTGCACACAGTAAGTGCCCGATGACTGGTGGTTAGATTCCAGTTTTGCCAGTATCCTCCTTCTAAGCCTGACCCCTACTCTGCCGTAGACCGCGCAGAGGGAAACGTGCCCCTAGCTGGGAGAATAAGGTCAGCAGTCTTCCCTCCTTCTGGTGTCAGAAACCAGAAACTATGTGTCACTGAACCAGCCAGAATCTTTTGGTTGTAATAGAGGGAGCGTGGGCACTGGAGCCAAACAGACCTGTTTGAATACTGGCTCCATCACGTATCAGCTGTGTATCCTTGAATTAGTTTCTTCACCTGTTGGGACCTCGGTTGTCTCATTTGTAAAATGCAACAAATGCAATAAACCAGTTGTCTCTACAGTGAGGTGTACAAGATGATTCATTGAGGTGTGGGAAGAAAATATTACAACTTTTATTTAAAGTTATTTTGTAACAAAAGGATAAAAGGGCTTCCCTGGTGGCGCAGTGGTTGAGAATCTGCCTGCTAATGCAGGGGACACGGGTTCGAACCCTGGTCTGGGAAGATCCCACATGCCGCAGAGCAACTGGGCCCGTGAGCCACAATTACTGAGCCTGCGCGTCTGGAGCCTGTGCACCGCAACAAGAGAGGCCGCGATAGTGAGAGGCCCGCGCACCGCGATGAAGAGTGGCCCCCGCTTGCCGTAACTAGAGAAAGCCCTCACAGAAACGAAGACCCAACACAGCCAAAAATAAATAAATTAACTAATTTTAAAAAAAAAAGGATAAAAGAAATTAAACTGTAATGTACCCAAGACATGCGGTGACACTGGCACCCTCATTTGGTCTATTTGTAACATGGCTGCTGATGGGTATCCTGAAGGAGGAATGGGAATTTCACAACACAGAAGTGTTTGATGGTGGTGTCCACACTCTTTCGTTTTATTTTTCAGCCTATTGAAAAGTTTTGCAATGTCTGTGTTGGGTTGTGAATTTGCAGATTATATCATCTGGTTTTAACTAAACCAGTCCTCTCCAAATGGAAAAGTGGCTTGAAAAGATTCCGACAAATAAACCACAGCCTGAATGAAGATACTATGAAGAATACAAGTACAAGTGGGCAACAGGAAAATGGCAGAACTGATTCATCTCCCATTCCTAGTATAAGTTTTCCATCAGCCCATTCCAAAATAAAAACAATGAACAAATTGGTTCTGATAAGAAATCAGCCAAAAAAAAAAAGAAAGAAAGAAAGAAAAAGAAAACATCAAGAAAGCTACTTAGGGAATTCCCTGACGGTCCAGTGGTTAGGACTCGGTGCTTTCACTGCCGGGGCCAGGTTCAATCCCTGGTCGGGGAACTGAGATCCTGCAAGCTGTGCGGCACAGCCAAAAAAAAATTAAAAAAAAAAAAAAAAAAGGAATGAAAAGCAAAAAAGAAGTTCAACTTGAAAAAATAGAAAGCTAATTAAAGTATGGTTCACGTCCACTTTGTTAATAAACTCACTTTAAGTGTGTAATTTGCCTTGATATATTAGTTAATAATGATGTGAAGCTATAACGATTAGCAAGATCTTTAAAATCTAAGCATCTGGGCTTCCCTGGTGGCGCAGTGGTTAAAAATCCGCCTGCCAATGCAGGAGACACGGGTTTGAGCCCTGGTCCGGGAAGATCCCACATGCCACGGAGCAACTAAGCCCGTGTGCCACAACTACTGAACCTGTGTGCCACAACTACTGAGCCTGAGCTCTAGAGCCTGCGAGCCACAACTACTGAGCCCGTGTGCCACAACTACTGAAGCCCGCATGCCTAGAGCCCGCGCACCGCAACGAAGAGTAGCCCCGCTCGCTGCAACTAGAGAAAGCCGTGCACAGCAACAAAGACCCAATGCAGCCAAAAATAAATAAACAAATAATAATTTTAAAAAAAACTAAGCATCCATTTAACTGATCAATGGCGGTAGACATTAAGATGGTGATTACTTTTTGTGGCAGTTTTGAAACATGTCTGGAAATTCTCCTTTTGAGGGGAGGGGTCTGTGTTTCCTTCACTTGAATCTGAGTGACCAACATAGTATGGTGGAAGTGATGCTAGATCATAGACCACATAGAGAGGCCATCTATACGTGTTCTGGCCAGCAGCTCCAGCTGAAGTTCCAGCCAACAGCCATCATAAAATGATGGACATGAGGAAAGACGTCTCCAGAAGATTTCAGCCTCCAGGTGTCCAGACACCCCCAGCCATCATGTCTTCCCAGACAATCCCCAGAGGTCATGGAGCAGAGACAAGCCGTCCCCATGTGCCCTGTCTGAATTCTTGACCTACAGAATCCATGAGCATAAAAAATGGTCATTTTTCACTACCACCTACATTTTGGGGTGATTCATTACACAGCAATAAGAACTAAAGGGGTAATGAAAGGGAGGGGGCACAAAGGAGACTTCTGAGTGCTATGATATTCTTTTTTTTTTTTTTGGCCGCGCCACCCGTCTTGCAGGATCTTAGTTCCCCGACCAGAGATTGAACCTGGGCCACGGCAGTGAAAAGGCCGAGTCTTAACCACTGAACCGCCCGGGAATTCCCGATATTCTATTTCTTGACCTGGCTGCTGGTTATACAAGTGTGTTCAGTTTGTAAAAATTTGTCAAGCTGTACACTTGTGATTTGTGCACTTTTCTATATGTATGTCATAGTTTCTTTAAGTTTACATGAAAAAACTGGGCATCCAGGACATAAAAATAAATCTCTACTATTTTTTTATCAATGTTTAACATCAAGTGATTTTCAATATAGTACTTTATTAAATCTCACTAAACGTAAAGATACATGCTTAGAAGCTTTGTTTGAAGTTTCATACTAAATAAAGTAAAAAAGAAAGTTCACAGATCCCTTTAGGGAAACACTTGTTTTTCCCATCGTGGTAAAAATGGGCAAAATAAATCCATGTGAAACAACATGATGACAAACTAAACTCCAGTCTTTTGTCAGCAAATACTGTTGGAAGGCATCTGGAAAACACTGCTGAATATTTGGACAAACAGTATTAGAATAAATGATAGAGTTTGGGAGGTTTGCTGTACAGCTGGATAAAATCTTTCTAACATTTTCAGCTTTGTATTTGCTAGATTCTGTTTCAGTAATGAAATCCACAAAGAACTACTTTTTTGTGGGCTACTAAAGGAAAGATATAAAGAACAAGATATAGTATGAACAAAAAATGATTGGTTTAATTTTTTAAAATTTCTATTGGAGTATAGTTGATTTACAATGTTGTGTTAGTTTCTGCTGTACAGCAAAGTGAATCAGTTATACATATACATGTACCCACTCTTTTTATAGATTCTATTTCCATATAGGTCATTACAGAGTATTGAGATGATTTAATCTTTTTTAAATGCCTTACAAAAAAACTGGAAATGCAGTTTTTTAATCTAATGAAGTGCTGTTTTGACAGGAATTTTTTTCAAAAGGTGGGGGTGAATTTCAAGGTAAGTTTACTGAAAAAGTTGGCAACCTTTCACAGCAAAGATATTGAAGCCTGAAATGTACAAACTGCTATAGGATTCACCAATATCCTACAGAAACTAGACTTTTGAAATGTTCATAGTACTCTACTTTGTAACAAGGTAGGGAGTGACACTCCCTTTGTCACTTTCCTACCACACAGAGGTTAGCTGGTTATTTTCTGACAAAGTCCTTAAAAGAGTTTTCAAACTAAAAGATAGTTTCCTTTCACACAAAGGTACATGTTTCAAATATACCGACATTTTCTGTGGTGTCCTTTAACAGTCAGTGGCTGTTTTTTTAAAACCATTATAATAAACACACTCAATATAGCTCTTCAAGGTTAAGTTGATATTTTAACAATGAGTGAGAAAATAACTGCTTTGGATGGAAACTCAGTTCATGGAGAGAACATTTGGAGAACAGATATTTGTGTTTTCATTGTTATGTAATTTTATTGCCAAAAATGATGTAAGTTGCATACCTAGAAAACCTCCCATATCTACACACTTAAAACCTGGGACTGAAAATATCTACCCTGAAAATGTCTTTCAAATGTAGAGTTTTGATGGATTTTGAACACATTTGTTAAAAACACAAAAGTGCAACAAGTGCTGATTGGTTGGCAAGAACAAATGATTGGCATCAGGAAAGGTGATTGTTTACCAGCTGAATTTCATCAAAAGCCACTGCATAATTGGTGGGTGGAATAGGAAAAGGAGAATCATGACGATGTGGTAAACTCAGCCCATGGAATCCGTCTTCCATTGAGAGCTGTGTATCTCTTTCAGACATGTTCCTCATCTATGACAGCCGCTGAAACCAAGTGCTGAAATAAACTAAACTTAGAACCACACCTTTACATAGCTGTATTATAGCATATAATTATAGCTGTATTACTGTATTACCGTATTACTATATTAACCCAAGTTTTTTTTAATGAAGCATATGCGATCACATTCTCTGTGGGAAAAAATGTATTCATAACATTATATTTATTTATTTTTGGCTGCATTGGGTCTTTGTTGCTGCGTGCGGGCCTAGTTGCAGCAAGCGGGAGCTGCTCTTCATTGCAGTGCACAGGCTTCTCATTGCGGCGGCTTCTCCTGTTGTGGAGTTCAGGCTGTAGGTGCACAGGCTTCAGCAGTTGTGACTCACGGGCTCCAGAGCGCAGGCTCAGCAGCTGTGGTTCAGGGGCTTAGCCGCTCCGTAGCCCACGGGATCCTCCCTGACCAGGGCTCGAACCCGTGTCCCCTGCATTGGCAGGCGGACTCCTAACCACTGCGCCACCAGGGAAGCCCTCATAACATTTTAGTAAGAGTCAAAATAGTTTTTTGTACTACAAATATTATAAAAACTTTGAACTGTTTGAAAATACTGTTTATTTCATCCTTGTCTCATCCTTTTAAAATGTCCTTTTTGTGTATGCTTTAGAACATACATAATGTATTAGTAGAGTAACACATGTACATCATTTTATAAAACACTCAAGTATTGAGAATACTTCTCAAAATATTTTTAGCAGAAGGGTGTGCAATCAAAAAAGTTGGGAGGACTTCCCTGGTGGTGCAGTGGTTAAGAATCCGCCTGCCAATGCAGGGGACACGGGTTCGATCCCTGGTCTGGGAAGATCCCACATGCCGCGGAGCAGCTAAGCCCGTGCACCACAACTACTGAGCCTGCACTCTAGAGCTCGCGAGCCACAACTACTGAGGCTGCGAGCCACAACTACTGAGCCCACATGCCACAACTACTGAAGCCCGCACGCCTAGAGCCTGTGCTCCGCAACAAGAGAAGCCACTGCAATGAGAAGCCCGGGCACTGCAACGATGAGTAGCCCCTGCTCACTGCAACTAGAGAAAGCCTGCACGCAGCAACGAAGACCCAACGCAGCCAAAAATAATAAATTAAAAAAAAAAGTTGGGAGACCACTGCTTGAATAGTGCCTACCTTGTTTTAGGGCATCAACCAGGTCATGAATGCAATGTGCTCGGCACATAATAAGTCCTCAGTGAGTATTGGCTCTTTGGCTCTTATGATATCCTCTATATGAGTGATGCATTAGAGGCAGTGTGAAATGATGCTGAAAAGCAAGAGCCTTGCAGTCAGGCAAAGTTGGATGCGTTCCCCTGCCACTTACTAGCTGAGACAATGTGATCAATGAACTTCGCAGGACTTCCCTGGTGGCGCAGTGGTTAAGAATCTGCCTGCCAATGCAGGGGACACGGGTTCGAGCCCTGGTCTGGGAAGATCCCACATGCCTCGGAGCAACTAAGCCCGTGCGCCACAACTACTAAGCCTGTGCTCTAGAGCCCGCGAGCCACAACTACTGAACCCGCGTGCCACAACTACTGAAGCCCGTGCGCCTAGAGCCGGTGCTCCGCAACAAGAGAAGCCACCGAAATGAGACGCACACGCACCGCAACCAGAGAAAGCCTGCGTGCAGCAACAAAGACCCAATGCAGCCAAAAACAAATAAATAAATAAATTAATTAAAAAATCCTTTCTCCTTCCCACTTCCTTAAAAAAAAAAAAAAAAAGAACTTCGCTGGGCCTCAATTTCTCATTAGTCCCCATCTCTTAGAGTTGTTATAAAGATTAAGAGAGATAATGCACTCTTTTGGTAACAGCTTCATTGAGCTATAATTCACACACCATAAACGTCACCATTTTAAAGTGTACCATTCAGTGGGTTTTAGTATGTTCACAAGGTTGTACAACCACTGCCAATATCTAATCCAGGACACTTTCATTACCCCCAAAAGACACCTGTGCCCATTAGCAGTCACTCTCCTTGCTCCTTTCCCCTCCCCTACGCCCCCCACCTAGCCTAGGCAACCACTAACCTACTTTCTATCTCTGTGGACTTGCCTCTTCTGGACATTTCATATAAATGGAATCAGACTATATGTAGTCTTTTGTGTCTGGCTTCTTTCACTTAGCACAATGCTTTCAGGGTTCCTCCATGTTATATGTAGCAAGCATTGTGGGAAGCATGCAGTCTTAGCCGGAGGTAACTCCTGGAGGAGACAGTATGTCTCTCACAAAAAGCAAAGCCCTTGCCCTTGACTTGGAATGCACTCTTTGTCCCAGGCCTGAGGAATGTAAAAGAGATTAGCAAAGCTATCTCAAGCCAGGAGACCTCAGGGAACTGAGAGTCCTGGTTGTTCCTTATGGCTGGGGGCTGTGTGTGAGCCTGCTTAAGGGAAGATAATGTTCAAGGATAGTTGTTGTAAACTTGTTGACGTCCACGGTAGTGACTGAACTGAGACGATAAGCAATTCTATGGGTTTATTGTCTAATAATGAGTTCCTCTTCTGTCTATATAAGATTCAGTAAATTCTAAATAAAGTACCTTGCAACCATCAGTTGTCTTGGTCCTTCTGACCCCATACTCACGGTGCTATTCAGTCCCTTACCCCTCTCCATCGGGACCTGGAAGACCCCCTGCTGTGGCTGGACCGTCGCAAGTGGCGCCCGAACAGGGACTGATCCCCCTTTTTTCTTTTTTAAAACATGTTGTTGTACACGCAAACCATGGAGCTCAGTACTGAGACGAACATATCTTTGCAGAACAAATTTTACAAAGCATGGGATAATTGCCAACATAAGAAAACACATAATGGCTAGAGACAAGCCACCCTGAATCCAGTTTTGGGGATTGAGCCAACGTAGTTGACTAAGCAACCCTTTTATAATTTCTGTTGGGTCATTTTCATCTAGGTGCGATTCTTGTATAGCTTGAATTTCTGCATTTAATTTACGTATATCTAAACTAATTTTGCTATCAGACCATACACTAAGAAAATGCATTTTGATTCTTTCCCAATCCCAGTCAGATTCATTGTACTTATGCGCCGTTACACAGATCCAAGAATATTTAGCATGACATTTCAATTTCATTTTAATCTTTAGAGCATTCATTTGATCTCCCAGACTTAAGACCACATCTTTTAATTCATCAAGTTCAGTTTTCAATTGGGAATCCATATGACTTTGAAGAGCCAAAGCCACACTGGTATTTTTAGATAACTGGTTGACAAAATGGGCTTCATTCACGCTTTTGGATAGAGCAATGCCGGCCGTGGCTGCAATAGCAGATAAAGCAGCCAAAGCTAAAATACTACAAATAAGCAATCCCCAAAATCTCTTAGTACGCTTTAGGGCTTTAGACAATTCAAGCCAAGCTTGTATTCCAGTGTTCTGATACCAAGGCTCACGCAGTTTGACTGGAAGCATAATATACGTAGGTTGTTTCATAACCATAACAGAATAAGAGCCATGAGAGGGCAACATACCGCTACTAAAAATACAATTATGACAAGTAATATTATAACCTCCAGTAAGAAGGGGTACTATATATATGTTTCCCATTAACAAAGCATAGGGTGGACCTACACACGTAATAACTGGTTGATAAGAATAAGATAAAGCTAATTTCCATACTTCCCAGTTCTTATGAAACACCAAACTATTATTGAGGACAGGTATAGAAGAAACAAGTATAGAGCCACCCTCAAAACTTAACATACACCGTATTTGAGAATTAGTCCAAGTAGAATTACAAACCTTAAAACTTGACTGAGGAAAAGCAGTAGGAATAAAAGAAGGCAAACGACCCGCCAAATGCCAGGAAACCACAGTCACTTGATGGCCCACCAATAAGGTGCCTTGCCCTCCTGTAGAACTTTCTACACACAGATAATGTCCAGAATCAGAAGGTTGTAAATTCTTAATAAGTATAGAATGATTAAAAGGATCTTTAGGGTTAACTTGGGTAATACGTTCCTGAATGTTAATTAATTGATGATCTTTATACCAATGCACAAATGTAGATAAATCTTCTCGTTTTACTATCTGCCTACAATATAAAGTAAGAGAAGAACCAGTAAAGCGATATATAACTCTATTATTAGTTGCATATTGTGATTCTACCTTTCCAGTATATAGCACAGTATGTTCAAAAGCTATAGCTTTAATACAGCCTGATTCCAAATTTAGCGGACTTAAACATACAGGAAAATAATTAAACCAATTGGAATGATTCACAGACATATTTGCCATCTTAATATTTCCAATAAAATCTCCAAAAACAGTATCATTATAAAATACAGGGAATTCAGCATTAATCCAGGAAACAGGTTGTAGCAAAGGGGGGTCAGGAACATAAGCCCAGTATAAATCATCAGCTTGAACAGAAGAAGTAGAAAGAACAGCCAACATAGCCAAAAACATTGTCATAGGGGTAAAAGGAGTCCTTTGAGCAGCCACTAATTCCTGAGCTTGAGCCACCAATTTCTTCAATTGACCCCAAGTCGGAGGATCACTTTGTCGAGTCCTTCGTGCTGGACGCCTCCTTTTCCGACCTCTTCTCTTGGGATCCATCCCTGGGGCAGTCTTCACATTCAGCGAGAGGCGCCGCATCCTCCGAATCAGCTGCGGGGTCTTTCTTGCCATCTATCTGTTTAACAAGACGTTCAGGAAGCCACCGAGGGGAGTCAGCACTTCTAGGAAAAACATGATCTCGACCCCAGATTAAAACTGGATCAGGTCCATTCCATATATTTGTCAGAGGGTCCTTCCACAGCACCTGTGCCGAAGCTCCTTGAGCTGTGGAAGTGGCCATTAGACGTTCAAAAGCTGTGTTACCTGCTCGATCAACTGTCAAAAAATTTAAAATAAACAAGGCATGATTCAATAAGGCATGGGGTGTCTTAGTAAAGCATCATTACTTAATTCCTTTTTATTACTGGATAATATTCCATTGCATGGATATACCACATTTTGTTTATCCACTCATCAGCTGATGGACATTGGGGCTGTTTCTACCTTTTGGCTACTGTGAATAGTGCTGCTCTGAATACTCGTGCATGATGAGGCATGTTTAATGCTCAGCACGGGGCCTGCCAGGCACCTAAGTGCTCAATACCAGTAGGTGGCTGCTCTCATTATTAGGGGGTGCTACATTGGGCGATTTGGGACCCAGGGTGCCTGGATGTCAAAAAGGGTAGGTGGAAGTCACCAAGGCCAGCATTCACTTACTGCACAATGTCACTGAGAGCTGTCCCTGCCCGCCCCACCCAAATGAGTAAGGCAGTGTGGCACAGAGGCATGAGCACAGACCCAGCTCCACCACTTTTGAGCTGTGTGATGCCGGGCAAGTCACTTAATCTCTCAACCTTGTGTGTAAGTTGGATATAAATAGTCTTCCCTACATACCTCACAGGCTTGCTGCTTGGGTCAAAGAGATAAGTTAAAAATATGAAAGCACTTTGAAAACCATAAAGCATTATTATTCCAAACCTTACATATTACAGAAACTAACAGCTCTCGAATAGAGTAAGGAAGCTCTTTGTTCTGCTCACCATTCTCCCTCTCTCTCCAGAATGTTCACATTCTCTTCAACATGACACCCTGGCCTTCTCACCACAGCCCCTGATGCTAGTACCTCCTTCCTTGCATCTACTTAAGGGCCAAGGGTGAGCAGCCTGATCCTGGGTAAAAACCTGAATTCACATCAAGAAAAGGCCTGCAGTGTCTCTTATTCCCAGGTAGAAATCTGTGCGACGTTTCTGGTTTTCTCAATAGCTAGCTGGTTAGAGCGCCCTCGTGTGTCTCCACGTGGTAATACCTGAGGTCTTTCCTGAGAGGTGACTTTTTCATCGCAGCATCAGTAAAAGGTGTAATGGAAATTTTTTTCTCGTCACACTTCATGGCCCATGCTTGACATTTGGACTCCAGTTAAGCCATTGCAGCCCGAGTCTTAGGCAGGTTTCCTTCTTGCACTCAGGCCTAAAGATTTCTTCCTGCTCCCTGCCCACACCTTTCTCCTCAGTCATTTTGAAAAACCCTGGTCTCACCGTTCACAGATGTCAACTTGGTCTTACCACCTTCTATTATTCCAAGGTTACCCAGCTCCCAAAGTAAGATCATACGTTTTTCTAAAAAGGGAAAAAAGTAAATCCAAAATAATAGAAAAGGATGTTTTAAGTGTTTACTAAATATGATTTGTTCTATAGTCTAAGGAGAAGGTATCGAGAATGTTAAACCTTTCACAGGGGTCTCCTCATGGAAAGCCCTGACACTTGGGAAGGGGTAAATGACAATCAGAGACAGTGATGTCTGGCAGTGCGTGCGTGCGTGCGTGCACACACGAACACATGTTTACACACTCTCACAGTCACACGCTCTTCTGCTCAGGGAGCTTTCTCTCTCGTGGCTTTCTCTCTCACTGAGAATCATGTGATGATATCAGCTCAGGTCTTTGGAGGAAAGAAAACTTATATTTTATATCTGGAACCTCAAGAATGTTCCCTGCAGGGACTTCCCTGGCGGTCCAGTGGTTAAGACTGCGCACTTCCATGGCAGGGGGCGTGGGTTCAGTCCCTGGTCGGGGAAGTAAGATCCCACATGCCACGCGGCATGGCAAAAAAAAAAAAAAGAATGTTCCCTGCTCCCTCCATCAGCTACCATTATAGAAGCCTGAGGGACTTTACTTCCCATATTCCACACATTCCCCTCATGCCTGCTCTGCATCCATGGATTTTTCTGAATCCATGAGCCCCATTGGCAAACTCCACTGTGAGCCAAAGATACATGTGCTTTTGGCTTCACCCCAGGAGCATGTTCCTGAAAAGTTGCGGGCAAATTAAATTTTTGCAGGTCAGTTATGATTCCCCACCGGTTTCCAATGAGACTTTTGAGCTGCGCTCTCTCCTCCTCAAGATTGATTTTCAACATTTCAGCTTGAAGTTTCTCTGCCTCTTGCCATCCTCCCCGACAGTTAAACCTCATCTGGAAAATGAAGAACCTGACCAAGGAAACATTAAGAACTCTCGAATAGTCCAGGACCTGGTTCGAATAGTCCAGGACCTATAAAAAATACACTAGAGAGGCTGCCATTTGGAAAAGACACCAGGTACCACCATTCAAAATGCAAACCCTCGCCCTACAGCCAACTTTTGGAGAGGCTATTTCCAAGGGCTTGAGGGGTTTTGCCCCACTCCCTTGGAGGGGGAGCAGCTGCCTCAGGGGATGGACATTTTCAGTTTAGGAGGATCTTTACTACCCCTTCTGCTTTCTGCTCTCTTCACCCCACTCCCAGGTATCAGATTCCAGAGACCCGTTGACTGAAGAGAAACACACAACCCAAAAGTTGCAAGTTACGTTTTATTCAGCGGACTTACTGAGGACTATAGCCTAGGAGGCAGCCTCTCAGAGAGCTCTAAGGAACTGTGCCAAAGAAGTAAAGGAGGAGCCAAGATATACGGGAGTTTTTGCAAGAAAAAATAAAAACGCGTTCAAACATCAAAGACTACAGCTAATCACAGAAAGCAGACATCTCAAAGTAGTGATTTTAGCCCCCCCCCTTTTTTTTTGGCCATGCCATGCAGCTTGTGGGATCTTAGTTCCCCGATCAGGGATTGAACCCAGAGCCCTCAGCAGTGAGAGCATAGAGTCCTAACCACTGGACCACCAGGGAATTCCCTAGCCCTTTTCTCCGTATGGCAAGATGCAAGAGTCTGGGCTCATTGAAATTATTCCTTAGATAAGCATCTTAACTATCTAGGGCCAGTATCCTGTTTTTCTCCATCCTGAGTTCCCCTCAGGGCGCACTGTGGGGCGGTGGGGGACGGTGGCTGCAGCGGCTCGTGGCTTGATGGCAGTTGACATTCATTGTTCACTGGACTAGCAGGCAGCATTCTTTGTTTACTGGAACGGCAGGTGATACTCTTTGTCCACAGACCCTCTCTCCTGAAATGGAGATGGGTGCTGTGGTCCCGGGGAACCATGTATGCAACTGGTGACCTAGACAAAGCACTTGGTAAGTAAAGAGTTGCTAGGGAAGCACCTTGGCTTTGGTCTCTGGCAACAGTTAAGCAAGGGCACGTGCACCCTGGGTCTGTGATGCTGGTCAGGCGACTGCCCTTGCAGTCTTTGAACCGGAACCAGAGATATTATTAGTGCTGATAGCGAAGGGAACTGCCTGCTTAGTGGCGAGGAAAATTAATAGTCCAAGCGTTCTCCCATCCTGCATTCTCCATGCTGGCATTTTGATGAAAAGAAATACTGCTGCAGCTGTTTGCATATTGTAGAAGTGTGTGTGCATGTGTGCGGTTTAGTGTTTACAGATTTGGGGTTGCGGAGGGGAGTTTCCAGAGCAACGGAAGTAGCTGCTTGTCAGTCAGGGTTCATTTCGAAAATGAAAGCCTGAAAGCTTGGGGCCCACTCTGGGCCTGGGCCTGGTCTCTGAGGAGCCGGCGAAGGCCAGGAGGTGGGTTTGGTTAGTCAGCTCAGTGAAGCAACCACTTGATCACCTTTTGCCTTTTTCTTTTACGAATTGACCAAGTCTATGAGCTGCTTTTGGTGTCCTGCAGATTCAGTCTGAGGCAGGGATGTGGGAGTGGGCATCGAGATTCTGGCCGAAGACACCTCCCCCAACACGTACACACACAGTTACATTTCCCCAGGCTGCCAAACCAGAACGAGGTAACATATTTCTCACACACCTACTAGGTACACAAGGGCAGTATGACTAGTCATCAAAGAGTTTAGTTTAATTGGCATGTCAGAGTAAAGGGAGAGAAATACAACACAAGGCTGTCTGTTCTGGATGCCGAAGGAGTAATACAAACAGATGGTTGGGGGAGCGAGAGGGATCACTCTGGGCTGGGGTAATCGGAGGAGGCTTACTGGAGAAGGTGGCAACTGAGGCCAACCTTGAAGGACAGGGGGAAGAACTTCACCAAATAGAAGCTACGAGGGAGGACATTCTAGGTAGAGGAGGACAAGTTCGAGATATGCTCAGGTTAGGACAAGTCCATCCGTTTGGCTGGAATTTGGGATTTGTGTGAGTGACTTGCTGTTGATAAGCTTGGTTTGAATGCCAGATCCTCTGTGCCAGAACAAAGGCCATGGTGTCACACAGACTTGCTCTGTTACTTCCTTCGGGGTGACCTTGGGCAAATGGCCTAATCTCTTTGCAAAGTGAGGATAGTAACAATACTTAGCTCTTGAGATCCTTGGGAGGGTGATAGAATGAACATATACAAAGCATTTAGCAGAGTGGCACATAAAAAATATTCAAAAAATGGATTACAAATGCATAGGCTGCCATGAAGGAAAGCTCCAGGTCTTTAGGGCTGATCCCAAATATTTGAGGGCAAAGGTGGAAAAGCCTCTGATAACTTCCATCACTGTGGGACCCAGTAGAGTGGGCTGGCTTGGCCTGAGTCCTCATTCCCTCCAGCCTAGACTGTTGGAACAGTCTCCTGGCTTTCTGCCTCTGCCTCTCCCATAATCATCTTCCTAAAGACCACCTTAATCATGGCTGTATCCCTCTCTGGCTCAAGAACCTTCTGTGGCTCCCCACTGCTCATGACTGAACTCCCTAACATGGCAGGGGAGGGGGGAGGCAAGAACTACCATTTATTGAGAGTAGAAAAGAGCAAAGAGGATGCTAATGTTAGGACTAAAAAGGTAAAATATCCTCCTCTTTTAAAAGCCCTGAAACTCTGAATTCGCGGAAATCAGCAGGTCCCTCAGGGAGAGAGCGGGCTGCATCTCTGAAGAGGGTAAGGCGTTCGTGGCCGATGACTCAGATTCACCAGTACCTGCTTCTTCAAGCCAAGCTGGGAAAGGTTAAAGAGAAGAGGGCGGAGAGAGGAGTAGGGAGCCTCGGGGAAGCAGGGGAATAGCCCTTCTCAGTTCCCTGGAAGGGCTTCCGCCTAGACACTTTCTCGAATTTCTCTGTAGGAATCCCGGGCAGCTCCGGCGCTGCGGGAAGGGTCAAGGCCACACAAAGGGCAGTGCAAGCGAACCCGAGTCACATGGGGCAGCCAAGCCGCCTCCGTGAATGCAAGGCGCGGGACAAAGGCGGCTCGGGGACAAAGTGCAGGGAGACTCCTGAGGAGATAAGAGGGAAGGGCGAAGGAAGGGGCGGAGAGCGAGCGCCCCGTAGCTCTAAGGACTGCGCTCCCGGAGGCCTTGGCTGGAAGCCGAACTCAGCCCGCCGCGGAGGGGACTCTCTAGAGCCTCTTCACCCAGCAACTGCGGGGATGCTGAGAACCCGGCTGCTGGGGCAGCTGGGCTGCTCCCGGCGGCGCTCGGGGCCAGCGCGCAGCCCGCCCCCGCGTCCGCCCCACAGTTGCCCACGCCGTGCGGGAGGCGGGGCCGCCCAGCTCACCTGGCCGTTTGGGGCGGGGCCGCCCGCGACCCGGGGGAGCGGAGGTGGCGGCGGTACCCGGGGTGCAGGAAAGGGGCTCGCTGCGGGGGCATGGCCGGAGCTCCCACCCCTCCACGCCCCCCCACCGCCCGTGCCGGGGCCCTCCCTCGGCTCGCTCGCGCTCTCCCTCCCTCTTCTCCCCTCCTTTGCTCCCTCCCTCCGAGCCCAATTGCTCAAGCCGCTTCCTTCCCCAACGCCAGCGCCAGTTCCTCTCTTGGTGGGGCCCGGGAAGGGCAGCGAACGCTAGACACTGGAACCGCCGCGGCGGCAGGACCATGGCCGAGCCCCGAGGGGCCGCGAAGCCGGCACCCAAGGCCTCCTTCGCACTGACCGAGCTGAGCCTGCGGAGCGCCCCGCAGCCCCGCCCCTTGAGAGTGGACACCGTCAGCCTGGGCAGGTACCGGGGCAACGCCACCGCCTCCCGGGAGCCCCCCTTCCACGGCTCGTTGATGCCCTCGGGAACAGGCTCGGGGCGCCGGCGGGGAGCGCTGCGGGAGCTGCTGGGGCTGCAGGGGGCGGCTCCCGCCGGGTGGCTGTCGGAGGAGCGCCCCGTGGAGCAGTCCCCGGGCGGGCCGAACGGACCGAGCGGTAGCGGGCTATGCCTGGAGCCCCGGGAGCACGCGTGGATACTGGCGGCAGCTGAGGGCCGCTTTGAGGTGCTGCAGGAGCTGCTGGAGGTCGAGCCGGGGCTGCTCCTGCGGGGCGACCCGATCACGGGCTACACGGTGCTACACTGGCTGGCCAAGCACGGGCGCCACGAGGAACTCATCCTGGTGCACGACTTCGCCCAGCGCAGGGGGCTGCCGCTCGACGTGAGCGCCCCGGGTAGCGGCGGCCTCACGCCCCTCCACCTGGCGGCCCTGCAGGGCCACGATATGGTCGTCAAGGTGCTGGTGGGCGCCTTGGGGGCAGACCCCACGCGCCGCGACCACAGCGGCCACCGGGCCTGTCACTACCTGCGGCCCGACGCGCCCTGGAGCTTGCGGGAGCTGTCGGGGGCCGAGGACTGGGAGACGGCGGGCGGCAGCGAGCGTAACAACGCCAACAATAACAGCAGCGGCGGCGGCGCCGCGTGTACGCCGAGACGCGCCCCCAGCGCAGTGGGCGCGCCGGTCGTGGAGACAACGGCCAGAGCGGCGGCGGCGCCCGCCAAGGGGAAGGACTCCGTGGGCAGACGGGTGGCGCAAATTCAAGGCCTTTTCCGCCATATGTTCCCCTTCTTCCAGGACCGTTGAAGGAGACGGAGACTGGAGAGCGTGGAGGGACCAAGACGCTGCGGCGAGGCCTCGGTCCCGGGTGGTCCCTGGCGGTCCCGGGTCCCACCGAAGGGGCGGCGCCTCGGACGCAGCTCGGGCCGCAGCCGTGGGCGCTGGTCCTGCAGGGAACAGACCACCTCGGGGTCCGTCTCAGGCACCTGTCTCAGGAGTACAGACACCGGCCAGGAGACGCGGGGACCAGGGCACGCCTAACCGAGGGAGAGCAAAGACCAAGCCTTCCTGGCGCCGAATCCCCAAACTACAGGATTAAGCAGTTAGGAGCAGAAGCGTGGTCCTGCTTGGGAGAGGGAAAGTTAGCTTCCAGTAGCCATTTCTGGGCAGGTGGAAGCTCTGGGTTTATTAGGAAACATTTGCTAGAAGAATGAGTTAAGATTGTAAACCACTGATGCAGAGGAAGCGCCTAACTGCAGGCCTGACTCGGCTGTTAACGGGTCACTTTGTGAGGGCGGGCTCAGCCCCTGTCAACCTGCTCCTGAGACAACCAGGCCTTACGCATACGGTTTGGTTTCTAATGTATCACGATTGACTTCTTAAGCATATTAAAGTGGCATATGTTTTCCTTTTGCATTACAAAGCTGTCCTTTGAATGACTTTTTTTTTTTTTTCATTAACCACCTCTTCCCTGTGTTTGCAGGGAAGAGGTCACCAACCCACGGCTGCGAGCTAGTGATCCAGAACAGTCTCTGGATCTCATTTTCAGAGCAAGTGGCCAAGATGTGCACCAAAGGAGCTACTTTCCCCTTGGCTCTGAGTAGAGACACACAGTTTACCTGTCTCCTGGGCTCTTTAGCATCTAGGTCTGGCCTCTTGCACAAGTCTCATCCCAGAGGAGTTGTCTGCAGGGAGCAGAGGGGAGGTAAAAGGAAAAAGCCTCCAAATATGTATTTCTAATATTTCCTGGTGAGTCACGTAATTTACCTTGACTTCTGCCCTCCAATGAGACACACCCCCTGGCACTTTTTTCCAAGATAGGGCTTTAATCGTCAGCATTGTGGGTTTCTTTTAATTACATTTAATATATAAGTTGTACTTTGGAAAACTGCTCCCATTCAGAAATAGTATGAATTGAGTAGAATACAGGTGGGTTGATTTGAGCTGAAACGAGGGAGAAGCAGTTGGTGGCTGGAAATCCATGCTGCTTTTGAGAACAGCATATTTTCAAAATAGCACTGTATCCCTGGAGGGTTGGGTAGCCCTTGCAATGGACTGCTGTGTCCCCAGCCCTCCCATCCCAGTCCTCTAAGGCCAGGGAGGAACTGAGTCACAACAAAACACAGCCCAGAGACACCACCCTGAGCCCATCCGTCCAGGTTTCCATCTCTGCCTGGCGGGCCTGTTTGCCCCTTCTGTGCTCAAAACGTTCCCACCTGCCCTTAATAACCCATTAGATTCTTCCCATCCATGAAATGATCCAGATCTTTCCTATTGATTCTCAGCCTGTCCCGTGTCTCTAGGAACTATACCTTAAACATATTTACACAGTGTAATGTAGCATTTCCTTTTTCTTCTTCTAAATGAACTTCTTTGGGAATTCCCCCGCCATCCAGTGGTTAGGACTCGGCGCTTTCACTGCAGGGTCCTGAGTTCAATCCCTGGTTGGGAACTAAGATCCCACAAGCCGCGCGGCAGAGCCAAAAAAAGAAAAGAAACAAAAATGAACTTCTTTGATGTTTGCAGTGTGAGGGTGAGCAGCTCCTGGCTTGTGGCATTTGGCATGCGCATCTAGCATAACCCTCCTCCACCCCCATGCCCATTTTATAGATGCAAATTGGCTAACTGATGCAGGACTGCGGTTTCTGCTCCACAACCTCTCCCTTGACAGCTGCCAAGGTGGGTTGGGCTTGGTGAAGGCGTCAGGGCAGGGCCTTCCTGCCACATGGCTGAGTCTGCGGACTCCTGGCTTGGAGGGAAGATTGGCATGTGCCTTCGCCCAACATTCAAAGGACACTTTTAACAGTAGTCCCCTCTTCATAGGAAAAGTTTGAACCTAAGCATCTTAACTATTAGCAGATTTGGGGACCTAAGACAAGCATCTGCCCTGCTCTTTCCAAAATGAAAACCAAGTCAGCTGGAAGATTTGAAAGCGGCTTTCTGGAGTTTTTCCTGTAGTCAGCTATTCTTCCCCACAGATTTTTCTCATCATGTGATATTGCCTAGCCTACCTCCTCCATGTAAAATTGAGGTTTGGCTGCAGGGGACAAACCCCCATGCTGAAAACTCTCCGTGCCTAACATCAAGCCATTGGCATTTCTGGTATGCTTTTCGAGGCAAGACTGGTATGCTCACCCCAAGAGAAAGAACAAATTCCCTGAGAAACTTCTTTTCAGGGGAGCAAAACAGAGTTAAGCAGATGATGCAAATCTGCATTCTAGTGGGACAGGCAGACAAGAAAAGGAGGCAGAAGCAGGGCTGTGACAGGTAAGCATGGGGGTTGGAGTAGGGGGTGCTGCAAAGAGGGCGGGGCCTAACCCAGGCCAAAGGTGCAGGAAAGGCTTTCCAGGGAGGAAGAGTACACCTGATCTGAGGCTGGAGGGGTGAGTGGGAGTCGCTCAGTGGAGACGGGGGAGCAGCCTCCTGGCAGGGCCACTGGAGTATGCACGGATGCACATAGCAAGTACCAGGAGATGTGAGTCAGCCGGTTTGGAAGGAAGGTGGGAGCTGGGGAGTAATTAACGGCAACTCTGGAGAAGTGGATGGGGGTCCAGATCACTAAGGGTCTCATAGGTCATGCTAAAAGAGGAATACAGATTTTAACCTAGAGGTAGCTGGGAGCCATAGAAGGTTTCTAAGCAGGGGAGTAACATGATGAGATTTTAGAAAAATCACTCTTCCAGTCACGTGGAGGATAGAGCCAAGTGGGGGAAAATGCATCATACAAGCAAAGCATTTCAGGAGAAACGCTTCAAGGAAAGCCGTGCTTCTGCTGGGAAGTTCAAAGACCCCTGTGGAAGGCAGTGGCCTTCAAACTTGTTTTTTTCTTCTCTCTTTTGCTCAAATGGAGCTTACCTCAGAGCCCCAGGTGTAAAACAAAGTGCGGAGCCGCTCAGGTGAAGCTGGGTTGGGACCTCTCCTCCCCATCCCGTGCCCCTGTCTTAGACAGGCCGGCGGGGGTCGCACAGTGGCCCCGGGAGCAAAATTGCCAAAACTGCTGGCGTGGTGAAAAGTGCTCAGCCTAACCTGGGTTCCAAAACCTGCTACTGATTAGTGACCTTGAGCAAATCACTCACCTCTCTGAGCTGCAGTTTCCTCATCAGTAAAATGGGAACAACACAAGCTCCCTTGCAAGGTTGTTCTGATGATTCGAGAAAATACATATGCAACGCCTAGCAACGCTGCAGGACACATAGGAAATAGAAAATAACAGAGAATGTATTTATAAACAAATTTATTAAAAAATAAATTCTTTGGAAAAATTGAAAGGTACTCAGCAGGCTCTTGTGGTGAAACTACTTTATCTGCTAGGGTAGTCCAGGAGGGATCTTGTGGTTACCTGAATTATCCCACCTCTAAAATGTGTCCACATTGATTGCAAATTATTTTCCCTCTGTACCAGATGAGTGGCTGCTCCTCAAAGGAGATATTGGTTCCTCTGCTGATGTTCTTCACAACCTACAAACTTTTACTTTAGACAAAATCGAAACAAGCCAACTTACCTTGTTCTCAGCCCACAGAAGAAGTAAAAGCAGTAACTTAGTAAGTAATTGCCCACCAACTATTAAATAGGTTAGATATTATTTCCAGATAAAGTCATAAACTGGAGTCAGGGCTAAACCTGAAATCCTCTGAAGAGAATAAAAGCACACAAGTCGACTCGTCTCTTGACCCTGTTATCTATAGAAATGCCCCCTCCCATCCCAGCCAACATACCCTGCATTCCACACCCAGCCTCCCTGTTTTCCCTCTTTCCCGTTCATTTTAGTGAAGGGAAGGAGCATGCCTGTCTCCTTTCAAGATGTAACTCATGCTCTCAAGCCCACCTCCTCCCACAGCCTAATTCCATCAGTTGTCCCTCTCCTGTATCTTGGAGCTCACCCTCAGTTTAGTTCAGTGCAATAAACGTTTGTTGAGCACCTACTAGGAGCCAGGCTCTTTGGGTGACAAACACTTCCCAGCCAAGCTTTTCCACAGGGAGGTCTCCTCCCTTAACATCTCCATTTCCTCAGCTCTTAATCACTCCTATGCATTCTGGTTTCTGCCTCTATCATCCCAGCACAATTGCTTCCACAAAGGTCTCCCATGATGACCTCCTGTCTGCCAAATGCAAGTCCTTACCTTTGTTCACTTCTTGGCAGCACTGGCCAATGTGGGCTACTTCCTCCTCCTTGAAACTCTCTTCTCTAGTCTTCCATGACCTCCTCTGGCTTTAGTTGCTGGCACTTACCAGGTTGAAGTCCTGGAAAGTTCACTCTACATTCTCTCCCTAAGTCATTTCGTCCCTTCCCCACTCACTCCCGCCCCCAACTCTGCTCCAGCCACACAGTCCTTGCTGTTCCTCAAAAGAGCCTTGTTCTCCTGAACTCTGGGATTCCTACATGCTGTTCCCTGTCCAGAAACACTCTTCCCTCTATTCCTTGCCCCCTTTCACCTGGCCTACTCCCACTCATCCTTCAAATGTCAGTTTAAATGTCACCTCCTTGGGGAAGTCTTCTCTGACCCTCAGGCTAGGTTAGAACTGCACCTTTTCTAATCCTTATCACACTTGAGAAGTTATTCATGCAGTTATTAGATTAATATCTCCCCTGCCCCACTAGACGTAAATTCCATGAGGGCAGGAACCAAGTCTGTCTTATTCACCACGTTATCCCTAGTTCCTGGTAGATGGAAGGCGCTCAGTAAATTGGCAATGGAATCACAGATTTGACCTCAAAAGCACAAGAAACAAAAGAAGAAATAGATAAATTGGACTTCATCAAAATTAAAAACTTTGGGGCCTGAAAGGAAACTAGTAAAAAAGTAAAAAGACAACCCACAAAATGGGAGAAAATATTTGCAAACATATATCTCATAAGGGTCTAGTATCCAGAATATATAAAGAACTCCTACAACTCAACAGCAAAAGTATAAAAAACCTGATTTAAAAACAAGCAAAGGACTTGAATAGACACTTCTCAGAAGATATGCAAATAGCCAACAAGCACAGGAAAAGGTGCTCAACACCATGAGCTGTTAGGGAAATGCGAGTCAAATCCAGAATGAGATACCACTTCACACCCACTAGGATGACTATCATCAAAAAGTCAGATGATAACAAGCATTGGTGAGGATATAGAGAAATTGGAACACTCATATTCTGCTGGTAGGAATGTAAAATGATACAGTCACTTTGGAAACTAGTCTGGCAGTTCCTCAAAAGTTAAACACAGAGTTACCATACGTAATATTGTGATTTATAATAAAAAACATATATTTGGTCTTCAACCCCATTCCTGGCACAGAGCTCCTAAAGCCCTTGGAATTTCCTATGATAAGAGTGATAAAGGTGTCTCTTGTATGTTAATAAGGTGACTTTGGGGAAAGCCCTTAGGTAACCTAAGGTTAGGAACTGGTTGCCAGGGGAACCAAAGGTGAGAGGAGAGGGGTGGAACTTTCAGTATACCCCCCCTCCACCCTCTGCGAGGAGAGAGGGGCTGGAGGTTGAATCAGTCATTGGCCAGTGTTTTAATCAGTCATGCCTATGTAATGAAGCTTCCATCAAAACCCAAAGGACAGGGCTCAGGGTTCAGAGCTTCCAGGTTGGTAAACACATGGAGATTTGGGGAGTGTGGCACCTTCAGAGAGGGCATGGAAGCTCTTAACCCTTTCTTCATACCTTGCCCTATGCATCTCTTCCATCTGGCTCTTCCTGGATTACATCATTTTATAATAAACTGGTGATCTAGTACGTAGGATGTTTCTCTGAGTTCTGTGAGCCACTCTAGCAAATGAATTGAACCCAAGGAGGGGGTCTTAGGATCCTCTGATTTACAGCCAGTCGGTCAGAAGTACAGGTAACAACCTGGACTTGCAACTGGCATGTGAAACCCGGGGGGTGTGGTAGTTGGAACCTCCGATCTGTAGCCCATCAGTCAGAAGCACAGGTGACAGCCTGGGCTTGCGACAAGCATCTGAAGGGGGAGGGGGCGAGGGACAGTCTTGTGGGACTGAACCCTGAACCTTTGGAATCTGATGCTGTCTCCGTGTAGTGTCAGAATTGAGTTGAATTGTAGGCCACTCAGCTGGTGTTGGAAAATCGCTCCTTGTCAGTGTGAGGGAACTTCCCCCCACTGGAATTGGTACCAGAACCTATTTACCATATGACTGAGCCATTCCACTCCTAAGGTATCTAGGTATTTACCCAAGAGAAATGAAAACATAAGCTTATATGTGAATGTTCATAGCAGTGTTACTCATAATAACCAAAAGATGGAAACAACCCCATTGTCTATCAACAGAGGAATAGATAAACAAAATGTGATGTAGCCATACAATGGAATCTTATCCAGCCATGAAAAGGAATGAAGTACTGATTCATGATACAACATGGATGATCCTTGAAAACATGTGCTAAGTGAAATAAGCCAGTCACAAAAGACCACATATTATATGATTCCATTTATATGAAATGTCCAGAATAGGCAAATCCATAAGAGACAGAAAGGAGATTAATGGTTGCTTAGGGCTGAAGAGGATGGGGGATGGGGGTGGGGGGGTGATAGCTAAAGGGTAGGAAATTTCTTTTTTTTAAATAATTTTTTTATTGGGACTTCCCGGGCGGTCCAAGTGGTTAAGACTCTGCGCTTCCACTGCAGGGGGCATGGGTTCAATCCCTGATTGGGGAACTAAGATCCTGCATGCAGCGGGGCACGGCCAAAAAAAAAATCATTTTAAAAAATTGAAGTATAGTTAATTTACAATGTCGTGTTAGTTTCAGGTATACAGCAAAGTAATTCAGATACATATATTCTTTTTCAGATTCTTTTCCATTATAGGTGATTACAAGATATTGGATATCTTGTAATATCCAATATATTACAATATCCAATGTAATATCCAATACCCTGTGCTATACAGTAGGTCCTTGTTATCTATTTTATATATAATTGTTGTGTATGTGTTAATCCCAAGCTCTTAATTTCTCTCCCCTCCCCCATCCTCTTTGGTTGTTTTCTATGTCTGTGAGTCTATTTCTGTTTTGTAAATAAGTTCATTTGTATCTTTTTTTAGATTCCACATATAAGTGTTATCATATGATACTTGTCTTTGTCTGACATACTTCACTTAATATGATAATCTCTAGGTCCATCCATGTTGATGCAAATGGCATTATTTCGTTCCTTTTTATGGCTAATATTCCATTGTATATATGTACCACATCTTCTTTATCCATTCCTCTGTTAATGGACATTTAGGTTGCTTCCATGTCTTGGCTATTGTAAATAGTGCTGCAATGAACATTGGGGTGCATGTATCTTTTCGAATTAGAGTTTTCTCCAGATATATGCCCAGGAGTGGGATTGCAGGATCATATGGTAGCTCTATTTTTAGTTTCCTTTTTTAAAATAAATTTATTTATTTATTTTTGACTGTGTTGGGTCTTCGTTGCTGTGCGCGGGCTTTCTCTAGTTGTGGCGAGCAGAGCTGCTCTTCATTGCGGTGCACGGGCTTCTCATTGTGGTGGCTTCTCTTGTTGCGGAGCACAGGCTCTAGGCGCACAGGCTTCAGTAGTTGTGGCTCGCGGGCTCTAGAGCGCAGGCTCAGTAGTTGTGGCGCATGGGCTTAGTTGCTCCGCGGCATGTGGGATCTTCCCGGACCAGGGCTCAAACACGTGTCCCCGGCATTGGCAGGTGGATTCTTAACCACTGCACCACCAGGGAAGCCCCTGTAGACTTTTTTTTTAAAATAAATTTATTTATTGATTTTTGGCTGTGTTGGGTCCTTGTTGCTGTGCGTGGGCTTTCTCTAGTTGCGGTGAGCAGGGGCTACTCTTCGTTGCAGTGTGCAGGCTTCTCACTGTCGTGGCTTCTCTTGTTGCGGAGCACAGGCTCTAGGCATGCGGGCTTCAGTAGCTGTGGCATGTGGGCTCAGTAGTTGTGGCTTGCGGACTCTAGAGTGCAGGCTCAGTTGTTGTGGAGCACGGGCTTAGTTGCTCCGCGGCATGTGGGATCTTCCCCGGCCAGGGCTCGAACCTGTGTCCCTTGCATTGGCAGGCAGATTCTTAACCACTGCGCCACCAGGGAAGCCCCCCTGTAGACTTTTTAATAATGGCCATTCTGACTGGTGTGAGGTGATACCTCACTGTAGTTTTGATTTGCGTTTCTCTAATAATTAGTGATGTTGAGCATCTTTTCATGTGCTTCTTGGCCATCTGTATGTCTTCTTTGGAGAAATGTCTATTTAGGTCTTCTGCCCATTTTTTAATTGGGTTTTTTTTTTTTTATATTGAGCTGTATGAGTTGTTAGTATATTTTGGAAATTAATCCCTTGTCAGTAGCATCATTTGCAAATATTTTCTCCTAGTCGGTAGGTTGTCTTTTCATTCTGTTTATGGTTTCCTTTGCTGTGCAAAACCTTTTAAATTTAATTAGGTCCCATTTGTTTATTTTTGTTTTTATTTCCATTACTCTAGGAGACAGATCCAAAAAATATTGCTGTGATTTATGTCAAAGAGTGTTCTGCGTATGTTTTCCTCTAGGAGTTTTATAGTATCCGGTCCTACATTTAGGTCTTTAATCCATTTTGAATTTTTTTTTAAATTTTGAGTTTATTTTTTGTATATGGTATTAGAGAATGCTCTAGTTTCATTCTTTTACATGTAGCTGTCCAGTTTTCCCAGCACCACTTATTGAAGAGGCTGTCTTTTCTCCACTGTATATTCTTGCCTCCCTTGTCATAGATTAATTGACCATAAGCACGTGGGTTTCTTTCTGGGCTTTCTATTGGCAATTTCTTTTTTTTTTTAAATAAATTGATTGATTGATTGATTGATTGATTTTTGGGTGTGTTGGGTCTTCGTTTCTGTGCGAGGGCTTTCTCTAGTTGCGGCGAGCGGGGGCCACTCTTTATCGCGGTGCGCGGGCCTCTCACTATCGCGGCCTCTCGTTGCGGAGCACAGGCTCCAGACGCGCAGGCTCAGTAGTTGTGGCTCACGGGCCCAGCTGCTCCGCGGCATGTGGGATCTTCCCAGACCAGGGCTCGAACCCGTGTCCCCTGCATCGGCAGGCAGATTCTCAACCACTGCGCCACTAGGGAAGCCCCGGCAATTTCTTTTTAAGGTGACAAAAATGTTCTAAAATTGACTTTGGTAATGGCTGCACATATCTGTGAATATACTAAAAACCACTGAACTGTACACTTTAAATGAGTGAATTGTATACTCCGTGAATTATATCTTAATAAAACTGTTACTTAAAAAAAAACAAAACAGAAAGAACCAGAGAGAAATGTCCTCTTCGATTAGATTAGAGAGCAGTGAGAACACAGACACAGAGTTATTGAATTAATGAAAGAGAAGTGAGGAGGGGCAGCCTTCAGAAAGGGAAGGAGGAAGAAGTATATAAATAGAAAGCTGACAGAGGAATTAGAAGAACTAAAGCAATGAGGTCCCTGGGTGTGGAGATAAGGCTCCTTCCAGGCCTCAGAGGCCCTGAAGCAACCCTGTAAGCTCAGTTCAGTGCGATAAATGGTGTTCACATAGGGGCCCTGGGTCATTATAACCAGGTTAAAGTGTTTAGTATCTCTGTTGAAGAAGGCAGAGAAGTTTATGACACATCCTAAATAGGTAACAGTCTAAAAGCTTGGGTTCCTATGGGCGCACTCCTCAGTCATCCAGAAAATGTACGTTTATGGAGCACACTCAACTGATAAGGTCCTCCTGAATTCAGAACATCTTAAAGGTGTGATGGTCTTTTTGATATGTCAACTTGGCAAGGCTCCAGCCCCCAGTTACTCAAACACTAATCTAGGTGTTTCAGTCAAGGTATTTTGCAGATGTAATTAAAGTCCACAGTTAGCTCACTTTAAGTAAAGGAGATTATCTTAGATAACATGGGTGGGCCTGATTTGATCAGGTGCAAAGCCTTAAAAGCAGGGTTGAGGCTCTCCCAAGAAAAGAAATTCTGCCTGTGGGCAGCAGCTTCAGCCAGTGGACAGCCATGCCTGTGAGATCCTGTCTGCCTTTCCTGAAGGCCTGCCCTGGGAGTTCCCAATTTGCCTCTCAGGCCTCATAATCACAGAAGCCAATTCCTTGCAATAAATTCCTCATTATATATCTCCTACTGGTCCTGCTTCTCTGGGTGAACACTGACTCATAAAAAAAGCAACTGTGTTACTCCAAGATATTAAATTTGTGATCAAATTAAAGTTTATTCAGATGGAACATATCTAATGCTTAGATGGTGGTTTCTAATACCATTCTCCAATAAAAGGAACCAAGGTTCCTTGTCTCCTTGAAGAAATGGCTGATTCTGGGCTGGGGAAATATTGGATTATACCATAAGTATAAAATAAACATCCAGGGACTTCCCTAGTGGTCCAGTGGAAGACATGGAAGAACCTTAAATGCATTATTACTAAGTGAACAAAGCCAATTCAAAAAGGCTACATACTGGGACTTCCCTGGTGGTGCAGTGGTTAAGACTTCATGCTCCCAATGCAGGGGGCCAGGGTTCGATCCCTGGTCAGGGAACTAGATCCCACAGGCCGCAACTAAGAGTTCTCGTTCCGCAACTAAAAGATCCCGCTTGCCGCAAACTAAAGACCCAACGTAGCCAAATAAATAAATAAAAAAAAATCCATACGTCCATTTTGATATAAACAAATGACAGAATAAGTAAATAGGGAAGAAGAGACAAATCTCCCATGCAGAAAAATTCTGGGTAATTTATGGAGCTACTCGTCCCTTGAAGAGTTAAAGCGGGGGAGCATGACTCCCCACTTCTTAAGCTGCACATTGTGACTTACTTCCAAAGAGTACAGTCGGGAAGGGGGAAAATAGAGTAACTGTACAGTGGAGAAACCTGACCAACACTACTTCAGCCAGTTGATCAAGGTCAACATCAATGATGATAAATCATGGTGAGAGTACATACCCTTGGAATGATCTGATAAGAACGGCCCGTTACCTCTGTGATCTTCCTTCCCCAAAACTTATAACCTCAGTGTAATAATGAGAAAAACATCAAACACAATCCAATAGAGGGGCATCCTAAAAAATATTTGACCAGTACTCAAAACTGTCAAGCTCATGTTGTTGAACCCAAGTTCATGGGCCTGACACACAGTGAGGCCAAACAAATAGAAACATCAGAGTTTGGAGCAGAGAAAGGTTTATTGCTAGGGCCAAGCAAAGAGTTCTGATCCAAACTCAAACGTTTTGGATTGTTTGGCCTCACTGTGCATTGGGCCCACGAACTTGGGTTCGACAGCAGTCATCAAAAACAAGGAGAGTCTGAGACACTATCACAGCCAAGAGGAGCCTAAGGAGACATAACTACCATATGCAAAGTGGTATCCTGGATGGGATCTTGGACTAGAAAAAGGCTATTAGGTAAAAACTAAAAAAATCTGAATAAACTATGAACTTTATATTATCTTCTCGACTTTTCTCTAAATCTAAAACTGTTCTAAAAAAATAAAGTCTATTAAAAAACTAGAGGGACTTCCCTGGTGGTCCAGTGGCTAGGGCTCCGTGCTCCCAATGCAGGGGACCCGAGTTCGATCCCTGGTCAGGCAACTAGATCCCACATGCTGCAACTAAAAGATTCCACATGCTGCAACTGAGACCCGGTGCATCCAAATAAGTAAATAAATAAATATATTTAAAAAAAAAACTAGATCAGGAAAAAAATCAGATGAACAAATACTTCTGAATATGTACTCTACAATTTTTTTTTTAAAGATAACTGAGTTAAATTTATTTTATTTTATTTTTTGGCCACCCTGCGCTTCTTGTGGGATCTTAGTCCCCCGACCAGGGATTGAACACGGGCCCACGGCAGTGAAAGTCCCGAGTCCTAACCACTGGATCACCAGGGAATTCCCTGTACTCTACAAGTTTTGGTACTAGGCTACAAAATGAGGAGTCATTCCGCTGTTTTCATTTTTACTTTAATTTAAAAGCAAGTCTTGATGATTTAAGTGGCTGGCAGTCTGTTGACCCTCTGTTGATAGTGACTGTCCTATCTCCTAGTCAGTGCCAAATGAGTGGCTTTTCTACCCCAAAGAGACATTAGCAGGTAGCCCCCCCCCAGTAGATAACCTCACTTTCTATTTCATCAAAAAGACAGAAATCACCTAAAAAAATTTGTTCAGCTTCCTGCAACCAAACCTATGAACTGACCTGCATGTGCACCCATTTTTCCCTTCCTGTGCTCCTGTTATAACAGTTACCACTGATGCAGTGTTAACTGCATGCCAGGCACTATGGTAATGCAGACAAAAAAAGGTTGCGTGCCATTTCAGTAAACAAGAATGTCGCCCGCCATCAAACCATCAGCCACTGCAGACGTCCCAACGGCGCGCCCTGAGGGGAATTTGGACAAGAGAAACAGGATACTGGCCCTAGATAGTTAAGATGCATATCTAAGGAATGATTTCCATGAGCCCAGACTCTTGCATCTTCCCATACATAGAAAAGCGCTGAAATCATTAACTTGAGAGGTCTGTTTTTTTGTGATTAGCAGTAATCTTCTGATGTTTGACTATATATTTTTTTCCAGCAAAAACTCCTATATATCGTGGCTCCTCCCTCGCCTCTCTGGAACATTTCCTCAGAGCTATCTGAGAGGCTGTCTCCTGGGCTGTAGTCCTCACTAAGGTCCCTGAATAAAACATAACTCGCAACTTTTAGGTTGTGGGAGTTTTTGTGGTTTTTTTCAGTCGATAGTAAGCATAGTGCATGCATTATCTCCTTTAATCATCACATCGAAATTCCGAGGTTCTCATAATTTCCTCATTTTATAGTCAAGGAAAACTGAGACTCAGGGAAAGTAAGTGACTTGCCCAAGGTCTCACAGCTAGAAGGTGTTAGAACCAAGTGTTCCAACCCGGACTCCAGAGTCTGACCTCTTAACTGCTAGGCTCTCCTCCTCTGTGAGACAAATCCCTACTCCTGTGCTCTGACTCATCACTTCCCAGCCCTTGGGAGCTTTGATCCACTGACTATTTGTATTGTCCCCTCTGTGTTCCTACTTCTTCCCTTCTGTGCCCTTCACATCATTATGCAAACAAGCTGTCACTCCCCGGGTCAAGACAAGACCCCTCCTCTAATCCCACAGGTTTCTCCAGTTCTCTCTTGACTCGAATATTCACTACTCAACTGTCTATTGAGCATCTTCACCTGGAAGGCTTACAGCCATCCCATGCTAAATATACCCCAAACTGAACCCTTGACCACTCCGCTTTCCCACCAGAAAACTATTCTCATGGTCTTTCCCTCTCAGCGAATGACACCACCAACCACCTTGCTGCTCAAGCCAGAAACTTGGGCGTCATCCTTGCCACTTCCCTCTTCCTCTTCTCCTACACTCAGTCAGTCGCAAGTCTTGTTGATTCTACGAAATCTCTCCTCTGTCCATTTAACTCCATCTCCACTGCCTCTGCCCTAGTGCTGGCCACCGTCCTTTCTCATGCGGACTACAAACCACAGCCTCTTACTAGTCTCTACTTCTATCCTATGCTGCCCCATCCCCAGCCAGTCTGATCTTAGCACTCCACACACTAACCCTGGTGATTTCTTAAACCCAAACCCAATAGGCATCTGTCCATTTTCAAGCCCTTCAATGTTTTTCTGGGCCTCAAGATGCAATCCAAGCTCTGTCTCAAGGCTTTGAGGCTCCCGGTGATCTGGCCTCTGCTTACTCTCCAGCTTCCTCCTTCATTACTACTTCCTCTGGGCACCCCTCTCCTGCCACCCCCGAGTATGTCCCCTTCCCACACTTCTGCCACACAGAGTGACTTTCAGTTCCCTAAAGTCTCCCAGCTTTCTATCTATTTATTTTTTTGGGGGGGGCGCCCACATGGCATGTGGGATCTAGTTCCCTGCCCAGGGATCGAACCCACGCCCCGTGCAGTGGAAGCGTAGAGTCTTAACCACTGGACCACCAGGGAAGTCCCTCCCAGCTTTTTCCTGACTGGGCCTTTTCACAGTCTGTATCCTCTGTGTAGCACGTGAGCACACCACACTCCACCCGCCAGATCTAACTCCTCTTTGGCCTTCGGGGCTCAGCTTGCTCTTCCTCAGCCCCTCACTCCCATGTTCAGGGCAGGTTCCCAAGGACCTAGTGCCTTCCTCACCACAGCACTTAGCATCAGGGGCTGCGGCTGTCTGCACATTCGTCTGTCCCCTGCAGACGAGCCGGTGAAGATGGGGACCTGTGGATGTGGCTCACCCCTGCAGCCCAGCACCCAGCACCCAGCGCCATGCATCCACCTCGTAGTCTGTATTGGGTGTTTGCGGAATGAACAAGTGGGAGTCGGAGGCAGCTGACCTTGAATTAGATCCACAGGCTTTCTGATTAAACTAACAGTTGTTTTTTTGTAGGTCATTTGCATTCTGTTCCAATGCCTTTCTCCCTTTGGTGGCCCCCGTGGAAACACTTTTTCTAATGAATCAGATACACATTTAGAGACTTACAAATGTGGCATTAGAGGTTCATGATTTTAGAACCAATTTCCTCATTTTGAGCGGCAGAAAACTGAAGTCCCCAAAGCTGACATGGTTTGTTAGTAGCAGACTCATTGTAGCTGTAAAACTGGGACTATATCTTGTCTTACTTCAGTTACTCTGGTACCTAACTGTTGGTAACGCCTGTCTTCTTTCATTTAAACGGTAAGGTAGGTTGCACTGTGACTGTGGCTTTCACGATTAACCATGTGTTAATATTAAATGGGGCTGGGACCTCCCCGGTGGCACAGTGCCACAACTACTGAGCCTGCGCTCTAGAGCCCGCGTGCCACAACTACTGAAGCTCGCGCGCCTAGAGCCCGTGCTCCACAACAAGAGAAGCCACCACAATGAGAAGCCCGTGCACCACAACAAAGAGTAGCCCCGCTCGCTGCAACTAGAGAAAGCCTGCGCGCAGCAACGAAGACCCAATGCAGCCAAAACTTAATTAATTAATTAATTAATTTAAAAAAAGAGAGAACGCAGTTCCACTTAGGGTCAGGCTGAGGCACAAGTCCTGTCCCACTGCTCCTGGGTCTCCAGCGACAGCTTTGGATATGCAGCTGCAGGTGGCCTCATCAGTGACCATAGTTCAAGTGCAGGTGTCGGTCCACCAGTGTGGTGAATGAGGTGCTCCTACAGAGGGTGAGTAGTGAGAACAGTGCCATTCCCTACTCGTTATGCCTGAGCTTTCATGATGTGCCCGATTCTCCAGATTCTTTCCCTAGCGCCTTAGACCCCAGCTACCTACATACCAACCACGCATGCGCACACACACACCATTTGCCTCCTCGTGAACCTGGGTGAGGCCTTCCCCCAACTCCCCAGGCAAGTCATTCCTCCCTCACCCTTTGTAAACACACGTTAAGGCACACATTTTGCACTGCTCTTGCTCCCTTGTATGTCCCTCTCCTCATTCATTCATTCATCCGTTCAACAAATTTATTGAGCACTTCCTTTTCTCACTCACTCAACAAATATATTTATTGGGCACCTCTGTTATGCCAGCTGCTGGTATGTAAGAGCAATCAGCAGTGAGCAAGACAGACCCTATCCTTGTAGAGCTCAGTCTAATGAGGGAGACAGACGTCAATTAACTAACCACACATAGACCTTTACAGTTACAATTGGGAAGGAAACTCCACAGGGTGATTTAGAGGTACTAAGAGGCAGGACCTAACTGGATTGAGGGGAGAGGAGCAGTCAGGGAAGGTCTCGCTGTGGAGGTGCAAAGTAGCTTGAGACCTGAAGGATGAATGGGAGTTCACCAGGTGAGGAGAGAGAACATTCCAGGTCAAGGGAATAACAGTGGGAAGGCTGAGGCCGGGTGGAGCTTGATGCTTTGAGAGACAAAGAGGTCAGTGTGGCTGGATCCAGTTTTGTGAGTGAAGAGAGGGTAAGAGCCACCCGTGCTCCTTTTGGGCCATGTTAAGGAGTGAGATTTATCCCGAGTAGTGTGAAGGGTTGGAAGGGGGAGTGGTGTGCCAGCAGATCTGTGTCTCGAAAAGCTCACTCTGGCTGGCCACAGGGCTATTAAACTACGGTTTCTCAACCTTGGCACTATTGACATTTTGGGCCCGATGATTCTTTGTTGTGGAGGATTGTACTATGCATGGTAAGGATGTTTAGCAGCATCCCTGGCTAAACATCCTCTAGCTGCCAGTGGCACCTCCCCGTCCCCTAGTTGTTGCAACCAAAGATGTCTCCAGACATTGCCAAATGTCCCCTGGGGGGCAAAGTTGCTCCCAATGAAGAATGATCGATTAGTTTTCTCCGAGGGTTTGCCACCCTCCCTCCCTCTGTTCCCAGACGGGCATATCTGATGTGCACAGGTACAGATGCACGGTATGCTCTCTTGGCTGCAATACCTGTGAGGGTCATACTTGCCTCTGGCTCCCCAAATACCCAACGTTTTGCATAAGCAGGGGCTTCATGTTTGCTTCTCCGGGCTAAACCACCCTCAGGGAAGGGTAAATGGTTAATATTTCACCCTGTTCTTTCCAAGAAAATCTACTTCCTGTTCAATCTGGTTCTCATTGCCATTCCTGCTGACAGCAGCTACCTGCCATGTTAAGTACTCAAACTGTTAGTTGCTATCAGCAGCAATGAGAATTGTGGAACTCTTTTTTTACCCTGGCCAATGAAAGCGCCAATTCCTAACCACTGGACTGCCAGGGAATTCCCCTTTCTTCTTTTTCTTAAATTTTTTTTTTTGTTTGAGAATTGTTTAACTTTTTTTCATCTGTAAAATGGGAGAATTATCTGGTAGGACTGATCCTTGATCGACATTATCATTCAATCCTTACAAACCCGAAGTAGGTATGATTCTGGATAAGTCTCCTGATGTTTCCACAGCTGGTTCAGTAACAGAGGTGGGATTCAACTGGAGGTGAGTGTAAGGCCCAGGATTTTAGTTCTCAAGTCACCCTACCTCCTTTCTTTCCAAGACCTCGAGTGGTTACTCTACTCCAAATTCAAATCCTGGAACTAGAAGGGAACTGGCATCTCTCCAAAGGCTGACATTGAGCACCAACTCCATGCCAGCTCTGCCTGATTTCCCCCCTGACGACCTGCCCCTTCCCACTATCTTCAGTCCCTGTGTCTTATTTTTGCTTTATCCAGCATACAGCCCATGTCTGCTGGGGAGGGGTCCACACCAGAACTTTAATCCTGCTCACTCCCCATTCCTCTTCCCCTTTTCCTAGTTAGGCACTGAATCAACTGCTTCAGTGCATTATTAACTTCATCCTCACAGCCCTCTGAGGGAGGTCCCATATTGCAGATGACACTGAGGCTTACAGCTGGTGCATGAAGAGCCAGATTTGAATGCAGACTATGCAGTCTTGTCACTCCAGACTGCCAACTCTTGGCCACCACTCTGCTGCTGCCTGCTTCTCAGTAGGCCATTGAGGGATGGACAGCATCACCAAGGGGTTGACT
This sequence comes from Eubalaena glacialis, assembly GCF_028564815.1. Taxonomy (NCBI): domain Eukaryota; kingdom Metazoa; phylum Chordata; class Mammalia; order Artiodactyla; family Balaenidae; genus Eubalaena; species Eubalaena glacialis. Next base: position 109,550,561 of record NC_083736.1, read on the forward strand.
GTCTTTTAAAAGCTGATCTTATGCTGCACCTCTTATAGGTAAATATAAGTCCTAAATATCTCAAAGCTCCCATTCCTCCCTTCAGGAAGCAGCAATCTAGTCCACCGAGGAAACAAATACCGGCACTTACTGTACGAGGCAGTGAGGAGCCACTGGATCCAGGACCTGTGTCCAACCCCAGGCTCAAAAGAAACCCCTTTTACATGGCCAACCAACCCTGGTGTCCATCATTTTCCCTTTCAATTTTAATCCTCCTTATTCAAGGTCTATAGAGAAAGCTCCCTCTGCCATGTGACCTTGGCCTTGTCCTAACCTCCCTGGGCTCAGCGAGGAGCCAACCTACTCTGAATGGTGAGGGTGAGGTATTCCTAATACTCCAAAATGGTTAGAAATTTCCATCACATGACTGTCAATTTTATCAAGTCCCTCTGCCTTGGACTTGAATAACATTTTTAGCACATTAACATTTACCAACTGCTGTTCACACAGTAGCAGCTGTCTTTGAATATGAAGGAAACACTGATGCAGTAAGAGAAAATATTTGAAATCTAGGAGCTTGTAAAGGAAGTGGAAATGTTTTTCCAAGATCTGTTGGCAGCTCCCACGTTCTTGGGCTGGTGGGTATTCTGCAGCCCACCCTTCAAACTTCTGGTGAGCAGTGGTCCTTAAGGACTGTGGTCATGAGCCTCCTAGTGTGGTTACAGGTCAGGGGCCCCTCGGCTGTGCAAGGGGTGCAACCACCATTTACTGCACTCTGACAGCTCCTGTCACTTGCTTTCTCGGCGGCTCTGTCCAGCGCAGGCTCCCTACAAGCTGGGTAGGGAGTTAGCACCAAACCTGATCCCCCTTCCTCTGCGGCAGTTCCAGCCTAATTCCACAGGTAACTGGCACTCTGGCTTCCTCCCATCTTTCCCAGATGTTAGATATGGCCTGTGTATTGGCCTATTACTAGCCTAACATACATCTGTCTATCCATCGGTTAAACTCAAGTACCTAATAGTGCCTGGCCTGTAAATTTGAATGTATTAAATGTCAAAAATACTCTTGATTTCTTTCAACCATTTAAAAATGCAGGGACTTCCCTGGTGGCGTGGTGGTTAAGAATCGGCCTGCCAATGCAGGCGACACAGGTTCAAGCCCTGGTCCGGGAGGATCCCACATGCCTCGGAGCAACTAAGCCCGTGCGCCACAACTACTGAGCCTGCGCCCTAGAGCCTGCAAGCCACAACTACTGAGCCCGCGCGCAGCAACAGAGACCCAACGCAGCCAAAAATAAATAAATACATAAATTTATTTTAAAAAATAAAAAAAAAATGCAGAACTTTAGTTCACAGGCCATACGAAAACAGTCAGCAGACCAGTTTGCCAATCCCTGGTTCACGTGATTCCTACTCTTTGAGGACTGGCACCATAGAATAGTATATGAATATGATTTTTATGGGACTTCCCTGGCAGTCCAGTGGTTAAGACTGCACGAGTTCGATCCTTGGTCAGGGAACTAAGACCCTGCCTGCGTCGTGGCACGCCCCCCCCAACAAAAGCCTTTTATTTTAAGAAGGTGCTACCCTCAGGTATGAGGATATACAGTAGGTATAAGAGCTGCTAGTTACAGGGAGCTATTAAACAACAAAATCTAAAAAACCAGTTCCTTACTTTTACTAGCCATACTTCTAAGTACCTGGTAACTAGAGAACATTTCTATCATTGAACAGTCCTGTGTTACATCTGATAGGAGGGGTATTTATTCAGTACGTCATCACAAACCAGAATAATACAATAACAGTTCCAACAAAAGGTTCACATGTTTATTACTGAGCTACACAGTGAGCAGTGGTGAGGAAAGATCAAGAAAAGAGGAGAGAGCATCAAACACAGGCAGCTGTTCCAGACACTAGTGATGTTCTGATTATGTGTGCCACTTCGTATGTGAGGCTCCTTATAGACCCAGCTTGGTTCTTCTCCAATGTCTTCTCTTAGAGTTGTACCTATACAGAAGGAAATCACAAATTACAAAGGCAGTCTGACCTCAATTTAGCTGCTCTTATTGACCACAAACTTTGCCTTAAAGTACCATAAAAATCTTTGAAAGAAAAAGGGTTCCACTTTCCCTACCTTTAACAAGTTTGGAGCTCTTTTTGGAGAGTAAAAAACGATTTGCTAGATGTGTTAAAGAACTAGTCAAAGCAATTTTTTACCTCTCAAAATGATTCCAGGCTAAGGAAAACACACACTGGTTCCTTATAGGGACTAAGTAGTGGAGAAGCTCTCTCCTCTCCCCAAGTGTACGCTCATTCACTTTTTTTTTTATAATTTATTTTTAATGCAGCCTATTTCTTTCTTTTTTTTAGAGTAATCTTTTATTTATTTATTTATTTTTATATTTTTATTTTTGGCTGTGTTGGGTCTTCATTTCTGTGCGAGGGCTTTCTCTAGTTGCAGCAAGCGGGGGCCACTCTTCATCACGGTGCGCGGGCCTCTTCACTATCACGGCCTCTCTTGTAGCGGAGCACAGGCTCCAGACGCGCAGGCTCAGTAGTTGTGGCTCACGGGCCTAGTTGCTCCACGGCATGTGGGATCTTCCCAGACGAGGGCTCGAACCCGTGTCCCCTGCATTGGCAGGCAGATTCTCAACCACTGTGCCACCAGGGAAGCCCTTGCATAATTTTAATAATACATTAACACCTTCAGTCACTTCAATACCAGAGCCAAGTGATTTGCAGAGCTAAGGCTATCTCAGAAATGTTCATGTTGATCTGCCATGATTTTACCCCCATAAAAGGCAAAATCAAAAATGATCAACACAGATTTTCTTTCAGCAGGATTATGTCAGTACTTCCACGAAACGGAGCACTGTAATTGCAACCTGCTTTCAATACATTTTAAAAGTTAGACAACACACACACACACAAAAAGCCAGACCACAGAGCAAGAGACCAGCATCTGATAATTGCAGGTACCCTCTATTGAGCTAGGCACTGAGCTTTATATACATTTCTTTCATTCCTCACAACTATAAAGGCAGGTCCTACCATCATTGGATGAGGACACGATAAACCAAAGGTTGCAATCAATTGGCCTATAAAGCTACAGTGGGTGGCGATTTTCACATGTCTAACTGGCTAAATGAATTAAGGAAATGGGCCTTCAATTTTAGCCCTGACAATTCACATCTTAATCTTGGTCTTCACATCAGCCAACTAATCCCACTTCTACTTGCCATACAACCAAATCAGACTTCTATACTAGCTTCACGATCTTGCACTCCTGAGCTTCAGTCTTGGCAGGGACCCACTTGCTAGGCTCACCCTACAGTATCAGCTTAAAAATGCTTTGAAAATATTTTGGCTGAAAGGCACGCAGGAGACCTGAGTTTTAGATATAGCTTTGCCTGGAGTTACCCTAGACGACCTTGGAGGTCCTTTGTAGCAATTCTAGTAATGTCTTTCTCCTAAAACCATCACTTCAATTACTTCTGCAGTGGAAAGCCATCTTCCAATCTTTAGAAAAGATAAACACTATGATCTTCCCCACTGGGATGTGTAATGAGACAGCCTTCCATCTTATGTTCTGGCTCAGACTGAAGACAACAAGGAAATTAACAAATATTGGAGGAGTGTCTGCCCCTAAGCCCAGCTGTGGGCTGACTGCCTCCAGAAACCCAGAAGAAGCACATTAAAAAAAAAACCAAAAGAATTTCAGAATGGTGGCTCAGGACGAATTAAATTGCATAGAACTTTCAATTGTGCATTTATGCCCCCAAAGTAATCCTAAGTTCAACAAAACACAAGGGTGGGGAGTGTTTGCCTTTACCTGATTTTATTACCAGTTTTCATTCGAATCCACTGGGGAATGGGACGATTCTGCTTTTGTTTCTTGGCCAGGAATCGCTTGATCCTGAAAGTCTTGTGAGAAGACTGGGAAGGAAATGCAATCAATTTAACAGCAATACCAGAGCTTGCTCCAATGATTCAAAGTCAGGAACTCCCTAAATCCAACAAATAGTCGAATGCTTAACATATACCAAGAACAACCCTCTCGATGCTAAACCCATCACTGCCCTTTGCTTTGTTCCTCACTTCTCCGGAGGCAGATACCATAATTCCCACTGTTCAAAGAAAAATCAGTAGTCAGGAAGGTAGGTAACCTGCCCCAAAGCAGAGTATTAATGCGCAGATTTGGCTGGGATTCAAACCCAGGTCCTCTCTGCTCCAAGGCTAGGGCGTGTTCCAGTCTTCCCTGCTGTCAGCCCAGGACTGAGAGGGCTATAGTCAGAGATGGCGGGGACTAAAGCACGTGGTTTTCAGGAACAATCCCTTGCAAGTCAGTGAGTCTCAGCGCACTATTTTGTACACCAGGGTACTGGGACTTCCCTGGTGGTCGAGTGGTTAGGATCCCACGCTTCCACTGCTGGGGGCCCCGGTTCGATCCCTGGTCGGGAATCCAACAAGCCGCACGGAGCGGCAAAAAAAAAAAAAAAGATTTACACAAAGTCCCTGACTTTCGGTAAATCTGTTCTAGCCCACTGACCATTTTGGTATTAATTCTAACTCTATTTAAAAAGTCACTTTCCCAAGGATGACTTTCCCAGTTTCCCGTCACATTCAGAGCACATCACCCCTTGATCCAGGCGTTTCTACGAGGTGACGTTCAAGTCCCTGAACAAAAGGCTAAAAAGTCCTGTAATCTCACGACGTGGAAGGATCCTGGCCCCCAAGTAAAAACAGTCTTCGAAAACCAGCAGCCTACATTCCCTTTTCGATGCCAGGAACATCCCGCGTGTCGCAGGCAGCCCGAAGTCAGGCCACGATTTCTGGGGTACCCCCTCGACTTCTCTTCTTGCCCCCGAAACAGAGTTCGCTCCGGGAAAAACGGGAATCCCTGCCCGCCTGAGCAGTGGCCTGGAGCAGAGAGCGCCCCTTCGGACCTCGCGGGCCCGGCGCAGCCCGCCCCTCCCCAGGTGCTCGCTCGCTTCCCGCCAGGCCCTCGGACTGGAGCCGTGGCCCAACTCCATCTCCTCTGGAAAAGGCCTTAAAAAGGGTCCCGCACATCGACGCAGCCCACGGCACCGGCGAGCTCGCGGAGACCTCAGGTCTCGGAAAGCCACCCCAGAGCTGATGGTAACGGATGGACTTACCATGACGAGGAGCAAATCCAACCGCACATAGGATGGCGGACAAGAGAAAAAGAGGAGGAATCGAGCGGAAGGACGTGTTTAGAAGGCGCCGCCGGGGGCGGGGCTTGGGGAGGACACGCCGTGCGCCAACCAACGCCCCCTGGCGGCCGCTCTCTGCACACGCTCCCGGGAGGCCGTGGGAAACCGCGCTCGTTCGTGCGAAATGGAATTCCCTTTGCTGCAGTTCCGTAAGTGGGTTTTTCAGGAGCCCGTTAGTGTGCCAGGGGCACCCTCTGTCATGGGTGAGACAGACAGTCCGTGATAAACGCCAAGGCAGAAACCCTTCCGAAGGCGGCAGGAGCGGAGTGGGCGAGGCTATCTCCAGCGAGGGCGGGGGAGATGTTATGTTCCGGCGCAAGGGACTTCGGTCCTGCGTTTGGGAGGGAGCGCGCCTAGGGGCGGGGGCTGGGAACGCCCCGCCGGAGGGGGCTAGGGGGTTGGCCCCCGGCTCTTTCTCGGCGGTTGTTTCCAGTAGGCTGGGCCGTGCGGGATGGGAAGGTACAGTGGTGTTGGCCATGGGGCTTTAGACTAGGCAAGAGGCTGCCAATCAAGGGTTTTTTTTTTTCTCTTCCAGTTTTATTGAGATATAATTGACATACAGCACTGTATAACCAATCAAGGTTTTACACAACGCAGAGTACTAAGGATCACGGCCCCAATCAAGGTTTTAAACTGAGAAAGTTCTGGACAGAACATTTCCTTGGCTGCTAGGAAGCTCAGACTGACTTTGTAACCCACCTTTGGCAAAATGTACAGAAATTAATGGCACACGTTTTGGATGTTAATGTTCCCCGTTTTTATCTTTTTCTTCTCCCCATTTAGAAACAAAGATCTCTACAGTCACTTCAAGCATTTTTGCACCAATAGATTAAGGTAAGGGTTTTTAACCTGGGGTCCACAAGGGTCAATGTATAGAATTCACAGGGTACATGAACGTGGATGGAAAAAAAAAATCACAACTTCGTTTTCATCAAACTCTGAAACGTAGTGCTTTCTTTATTTACAAATGTAGGCAACAAACTACAGTGACATTAGCAGTACCTGTGACTTGGTCACCAATAGAAATCAAAGATGGTTTCATATCACACTGCAGTTGATGCAGATGTCTCGAAATATCATTTATGTACTCATCACTTCTTTGAAATTACAGTAGACCCACAAGAACTCTGTTAATCCTGTATGTTGCTATAGTACACATTTCTTTTAGAAAATATTTTGATAGCTGTATTGCAGTGTGATTGGTTTTCTTTATCATCCTGTGTACTTTGTTTTATGCATTTAAAAACATTCTGAGAAGGACTTCCCTGGTGGTGCAGTGGTTAAGAATCCGCCTGCCAATGCAAGGGACACGGGTTCGAGCCCTGGTCCGGAAAGATCCCACATGCCGCGGAGCAACGAAGACCGTGTGCCATAACTACTGAGCCTGCGCTCTAGAGCCCACAAGCCACAACTACTGAAGCCCGCGCACCTAGAGCCCGTGCTCCGTAACAAGACAAGCCACCCCAATGAGAAGCCTGCGCACAGCAACGAAGAGTAGCCCCCGCTCGCCGCAACTAGAGAAAGCCTGCATGCAGCAACGAAGACCCAATGCAGCCAAAAATAAATAAATAAAATTTATTTAAAAAAAAAAAAACGATTCTGAGGGACTTCCCTGGCGATCCAGTGGTTAAGAATTGCCTTCCAATGCAGGGAACGTGGGCTCGATCCCTGGTTGGGGAACTAAGATCCCACATGCTCCGGGGCAACTAAGCCTGCGTATCGCAACTACTGAGCATGTGAGCCACAACTAGAGAGCCACGTGCCAAAACAAAGGATCCCGCATGTCACAACAAAGATCCCGCATGCCGCAACTAAGACCCGACGCAGCCAAAAATAAAATAAATAAATAATTTTTTAAAAATTCTGAAAATAAGTCCAGAAACTTTCTCAGACTGCCAAATGGTTCCATGGCACAAAAATGGTTTCGAATCCCTGGATTGGGGTAGTGACAGATGGTAGAACAAACAAACTAGGTAGGAGGCTTTGGAAATAGTCTAAACAAGAAGTGATGGTGGCACAAAGTAAGGTAGTCACCATGACGTTGAATAAGAAGAAACAAGATCAAGAGGTGATTGTGGTGCTCCCTTCGGCAGCACATATACTAAAATTGGAACGATACAGAGAAGATTAGCATGGCCCCTGCACAAGGATGACACGCAAATTCGTGAAGCGTTCCATATTTTTTTGAATGTTCTCAATAAATGGTTACATATGTGGAAAAAAAAAAAAGGTGATTGTGACATAAAGTTAGCAGGTCTTAGTCCCAGGTCTCTGCCTTGGGCAACTGGATGCTGGTGCCTTAGATCTAGAGAGGGAATACAGAAACCATAGGAAGCTTGAGCCCAATTTAGTAATTACCAGGGTTTTGTTTGTTTGCTTTTTGGCCACGCCACGTGGCTTTCAGGATCTTAGTTCCCCGACCAGGGATCAAACCCATGCCACCTGCAGTGGAAGCACGGAGTCCTAACCACTGGACCACCAGGGAATTCCTGAATAATTACCAGTTTTTAACAGCAACAGTTTAGTTACTTTAATCCCACCCAGTTTTTAGATTCAGATCCTCATCAAAATTTACATTTAATTCAAGTGAGACCTCGGGCTTCTTACCTTGGATTTTTATTATTTATTTAAGAGCCAGTATTTTCTTTTTGGTGACCAGAAGGAGCAACAGATAAGCCTTTAGTAGATGAATTACCATCGTCATTATCATCATCATCATAGCTACCATTTCCTCAGGTTTAGAGTGTGACTGACACTGTGCTAAGAGCTTATATAAATCATCCTTTTAATTCTTACAGCTTTATAGGACACTTGTTGTTCTTTCCTTCTACATTGCATGGCACCCCTTCTAAGTTTCTTTTGCTGATTCTTCCTTATCTCACTTTTTAACATTGGAGAGCCCTGCGGTTCAGATTTGGACCTCTTCTCTTTTCTGTATACACTCCCTTCCTTGGTGACTTCATCCAATATCATGGCTTTAAATGTTTTCTTGGACTTCCCTGGCAGTCCAGTGGTTAAGACTCGGCACTTCCACTGCAGGGGGCACAGGTTTGATCCCTGATCAGGGAACTAAGATCCCGCATGCCACACAGCGTGGCCAAAAAAAAAAAAAGTTTAAATACTCTCTTGGTTGACGACACCCAAATGTATGTCTCCAGCCTGGATGTCTCCTTGAACTCCTACTACCTTCAACGTCCCCACCTGGATGTCTAATAGATGTCTTTAAACTTAATGTGTCCCAAACAGAACTCCTGATATTTTCACCGTCAACTGGCTCACTCAAAAGTCCTTCCCATCTCAGCAATGTCACCTCCATTCTTCCTGTTGCTTAGGCCAAAATTTATTTTCCACTCTTCTCTTTTTTTAAAAATACTTCCTCATTTAAAAAAAATTTTTAATTTATTTTATTTATTTATTTATTTTTGGCTGTGTTGGGTCTTCGTTGCTGTGCACGGACTTTCTCTAGTTGCGGCGAGTGGGGGCCACTCTTCATTGCGGTGCGTGGGCTTCTCATTGCAGTGGCTTCTCTCATTCTGGAGCACGGGCTCTAGGCGCACGGGCTTCAGTAGTTGCGGCACGTGGGCTCAGTAGTTGTGGCTCACGGGCTCTAGAGCACAGGCTCAGTAGTTGTGGCACACGAGCTTAGTTGCTCCACGGCATGTGGGATCTTCCCGAACCAGGGTCGAACCCGTGTCCCCTGCATTGGCAGGCAGATTCTTAACCACTGCGCCACCAGGGAAGCCATCCACTCTTCTCTTTTCTCTCACATCCCATATCCAATTTGTCAGCAAATCTGGTCAGTTTGACTTTGAAATGTATGCAGTACCTCAGAATGTGACTTTATTTGGAGGTAGGGTCTTTACAGAGGTAATCAAGTTAAAATGAGGCTGGCTAGGGACTTCCCTGGTGTTCCAGTGACTAAGACTCCACGCTCCCAATGCAGGGGGTCTGGGTTCGATCCCTGGTCAGGGAACTAGATCCCACATGCCGCAACTAAGAGTTCAGTACCTCAAACAGACAAAACAGAAGAACAGGCCCCTCAGGGCAGTTGACAGCTTCACTGTTTGGCCTGGACACTTCTTGTTTGAGGAACCCCTGAAGCACTTCTGACCAGCCAAGAGGGTTCCTCAGAGTAGAGCTTCAGAATGACTGCTGAAGGCAAATGGGAGCCGTTGAAAGCTTTTGAAGGGCAAGCAGCAGCTATGTGGTTATTTTAGAAAGGTCGCTTGGGCAGCTGTGCCGAGAGCAGATGGAAGCAGAGGTAAGAGTGGAAACAAGGAGACCCACGGGGGCCACTGCTGCAGTCCCAGCACAAAGATGCGATTTTTTTGTTGTAGCTACTTCCCAGTCCCTCCCAGTCTCTCCCTTTCATTCCTTGCAGATTTAGCTCCTGGCTCACTGCCGCTCTCTCCAACACTGCTCCTGTCATGATTCCTGGTGAGTTCAGTATCCACTTGCAGCCGCTTGGCTTCCTCTCTTCCTGTGACCCCGTCCTCCGCTGCACCGCAGCCACTTGCTCCCTTGCCAGCCCTTCGACCTCGGCATGATCCCACTCTCTGCTGTCCTTGCAGCTGACTTTCTCTAGGACCCCAGCACTGACGACGATGCTCCCACCCCACCGGGACCACCCATCCATTGAACCTATGCCCTGTCCCTGTTCCTTCCGCTGCCCCTCCGTGTCTCCTTTTCCCTCCTTATTTAGCTTAAATTGTATCAGCCACTCACTCGTCCACACCCTGCCCTTTCTTGTACTTGCCTGGAGAGACCGTAACCCTAGTAAATCCAGTCCTCCACCTGCTCGACAGCCTGTGCCTCTGACAGCTGAATGAGCCTGGAGGAGACCGACTGACCTCACTTCGGGTTCACGACCACTGACTTCAAGTGGGCCCTGAAGGCTGCCCCACAGTTCTACATTTCTCCAGTGCAGCCACCCTCCCATTCTCCTAGAGCAGTGCACATTCATGTGCACATGAATCACCTGGGGATCTTGGTCGACTACAGATTCTGACAACTTCCCAGGTGACCTGCATGCTGCTGGCCTGTGATTAGCAAGGGCCTAGGCCAGGGGCTGGCAAACATTTTCTGATAGCAAATATTTTAGGCTTTGCAGGCGACATATGATGTTTATTACAACTATTCAACTCTGCTGCTGTAGGTAGATAGTACATAAACTAGTGGGTGTGACCAGGTTCCGATAAAATTTTAGTTACGGAGACTAAAATTTGAATTTCGTAGAATTCTTTTGTATCACAAAATATTATTCTTTTGATTTTTTTCCATCATTTACAAATATAAAAGCCATTCTTAGCAGGCTGTACACAAATAGGCAGTGGCCAGGCTTGGTCCACTTTTGGCCTAAATGACAGTTTTAACCCTTCTTCCTCCGTTCTCACTCTCAGTGATGCCCTTGCTTCCTAGCCACCGAGAAAACTTCAGCAATGGCAGGAGAACTTCCATAACTCACCTACCGCATCCCAGCTACCAGCACTGTACTCGAATCCTCTGCCTTCGTCCTGTTCCTACAATGGATCCTAACCCCTGTCACCTATTCAGAAACCTGCCTCTGGCAGTTCCTCCCTTTTTGTCCCTGCTTTTCCCTGGATTGTTCCCATCAACACACAAATAAATACACAGTCGTTTCTCCCATCTTAAAAACCTGATCTTTACCCCGACTCCCTTTCCAACTACTGCTGTTTTCCTTCCTTTACAACAAAACTGAAAGATTTGTCTATATTTACTATTTCCAATTACTCTCCTCATTCTTTCTTTTTTGTTTTTAAGCTATAATTCACACACCATAAACGTCACCATTTTAAAGTGTACCATTCAGTGGGTTTTAGTATGTTCACAAGGTTGTACAACCACCACCGGTATCTAATCCAGAACACTTTCATTACCCCCAAAAGACACCTGTGCCCATTAGCAGTCACTCTCCATTCCCCTTCTCCCCCCAGCCTTAGGCAACCACTAACCTACTTTCTGTTTCTATGGGTTTGAATATTCTGGACATTTCATATAAATGGAATCATACATTATGTGGCCATTTGTGTCTGGCTTCTTTCACAATTTTTCAGGGTTCCTTCATGTGGCATGTGTCAGTAATTCTTTCCTTTTTATGGCTGAATAATATTCCACTGTGTGGACATAATCATTTTGTTTATCCATTTATCAGTTGATGGACACTAGGGTTGCTTCTGTGTTTTGGGCTATAATGAATAATGCTATAAACAGTGGTGTGCAATTATGTTTGAGTACCTGTTTTCAATTATTTTGGATATATACCTAGGAGTGGAATTGCTGGGTCATATGGTAACTCTGTTTAACCTTTTGAGTAACTGCTGGGGTATTTTCCACAATGGCTACACCATTTTACATTTCCTCCAACACTGCGTGAGAGTTCACATTTTTCTCGCTAATGCTTATTATTTTCCATTAAAAAAAATTACAGCCATCCTAGTGGGTACCCATCCTTTCGGGAGCCCACTCCAATCAGGTTTTCACCTAGCACTCAAGCTGAAACTGTACTTAAGATCATCAGTGACCTCTGTGTTGCTAAATCCTAAGTTAATTTCTCAGATCTGATCTGACCTATCAACATTTGTCTTAGTTGACCTTTTCTTAGAATACTTTCTTCACTTGGCTTCCAGGACAGCACACTTGGTTTTCTTCCTATCCTTCTGCCTGCTCCTTCAGAATCTCTTTTTTCTGGTTCTTCTTTATCTCATTTCCTCCTCAACTCTTTATTCAAAAGTCATCTTCTTCCCTGGTGGTCCAGTGGCTAAGACTCCGTGCTCCCAATGCAGGGGGCCCGGGTTTGATCCCTGGTCAGGCAACTAGATCCCACATGCATGCCGCAACTAAGAGTTCACATGCCACAACTAAAGATCCCACATGCCGCAACGAAGATCCTGCACGCAGCAACTAAGACCCGATGCAGCCAAATGAATAAATATTTTAAAAAAAGTCATCTTTTCATTGAAGCCTTTCAACCCCTATCCATGAACATCACTCTCCTTTCCCCTGATTTATTTTTTCTCCTAAGCACCTGTCACTTTCTAACAATACGTATTTTGCTTGATTTATTTACTTTCTCTCTCCACTTTAATGTAAGTACCATGAAGGCAGGAATTTTATCTGTTCCGTTCACTGATGTAATTCCAGAATCTAGAACATGAATGGTACATGGTGTGTGCTCAAAAAATGGCAAATGAATAAATGACTGCATGAATGATGGCAGCTTGAACTAGGGCAATGAAGGCCTGGAGAGGAGGGAGATGAATGGCACAGGATGATTGAGTGGCCTTGGGGAGTGAGGATGGAGTCAGACATGATCCTCAGTGCTGAGTGAGTAGGTGGTTCACATCCTCTGTGAAGCAGGAGGATGGGAGGAACGTTGAGTTCAATTTGGGGCCAGGGATACTTGGGGTCATTGGGTGATGTCCGGTAGGGAGCTGCATCTGAGATCAAGGGATTGGTCAGGGCTGGAGATATGGAAGATAGCCTTAAAGTCTGGAAATATAGATAATACATCATGCATTACAGTAGCAATGAACAATCATGTATTTAACCATGCCTCCGTAGTATAAGCTTAATAAATATTTGGTGGATGAATAAATGAGCTCTGTGAGATTTCTAAGGATGGCCAATCCTATGTATTGTCGGTACATACTTTCTAAGAATTCACCAAATGTCAGCCTGTCTTTGCTACCTTGCCTTCCTTAATAAGGATATAAATGGCCATAATAAATTTTTGTCATGTAGAGGACAGCCCCAGAGACAGTAAAGAAAATTCTGGGCCACCCCCATAAAAACATGTAACATATAGAGCCTCTATATACCAACAAAAGGCCACAAAACTCCTCTAATCTTTCTCCTATGGAATTAGTTTAGATAAGGTCTGTGAATACCATAGGCAGTTAGATCTTAATTTATAATCAGAGTTAAAGTACTGCCTCAGGACTACCTTGTATATGCCTGCTGGGCAAGGGGGTGTGGTTCCTGATTTTGAAGGCATGAAAGCCTCATGAATGCCCAAGCCACTCCCTTTTCACTGCCCTGGAGGGAGTTTCTCCTGCCTACTTCCCTTAGCATCGCTTCTCTCCACCAGAGCAGCAAACTCTCCAGGGCTGTCAGCATCTGGAGGCTGGGGACCTTGTTCACAACTGTGGCCTTAGTGCCAACACATAGGAGGTGCTTGATGAATGTTCAGATATCCAGTGTCTGAGCTGTCTCCATCCTGTCTTTATTTCCAAAGAAATCAAACCTGTGTCCGAAGAAGGCAAAAATGGAATCAACTGCTTAGCAGGAGGGAGGGCCCTCCTGCAGTCTCAGCAGTTTGTCTGGTTTAGGGATTTTCTTCAGCAACACCTGGCAGCTTAGGGGCAGGAGACTCCCACCCCAGGCCATCACCACAGCCCCTCTCACATGGTGCATTGTGCCCTGGTTATTTCTGGTTGTCTCTTGACACCGCTGGCCCATGGTTCCTCAAGGACAAGGACTTGAGCCCTTGAACCCCAGGGCCTCTGCACAGTCAGTGACTAGTAAATGTTAAGTGAATACATAAGTGAATGGAAGAAATTTAAGAGGGGGTGGGGAGGGGCTTCCCTGGTGGCGCAGTGGTTAAGAATCCGCCTGCCAATGCAGGAGACACGGGTTCGAGCCCTGGTCCGGGAAGATCCCACATGCCGTGGAGCAACTAAGCCCGTGCGCTACAACTACTGAGCCTGCGCTCTAGAGCCCGCGTGCCTAGAGCCTGTGCTCTGCAATAAGGGAAGCCCCCACTTGCCACAACTAGAGAAGGCCCACATGCAGCAACAAAGATCCAACGCAGCCAAAAATTAATTAATTAATTAAAAGAAAAAAAAGGGGGTGGGGAAGTGTGGTTTAACGAGTTGGACTGGGCAGCAAGTAGAACAAGAGAGGGAGGTACTGACATGAAAACAGCTGTGAGAGGGCTGGCAACGGGCCCCAGGCTGGGTACAGAGGCAAGTGCTGCCAACTCATGACTGATGGTTCTGGGGTGATGCTTCTCCTAAGCTGCCAAGAGGTTCCCTTTTCACCTGCCTTCTCAGGAAACCTACACTAGTGGTTATCACTTCCCCTGGGTATTCATCCTTTCTCAGTTCTTTCCTTTTGGCTTCTAAACGTGCTTTAGTATTTCTCATATTAAAAAAAATCCTTCCCCAATACCCTTTATCATCGCCATTTTTTCACTGCCAAACTTCTCTGCAAAGTTGTCTATGCTGTTTCCATTCTCAGCCCAGTCTGGCTTTCATTCCTTATCATTCCAGGTCATCAATGATTTGTAAGTCACTGAATCCCATGGCCTTTTTTTAAAAAAATATTTTTTGGCTGTGCCACATGGCAGGTGGGATCTTAGTTGACAGATCAGGGATCGAACCCTTACCCCCTGCAGTGGAAGTGTGGAGTCTTAACCACTGGACCGCCAGGGAAGTCCCCCCATGGCCTTTTTTCAGGCATCACACTTGACCTTCCAGCAGCATCCAACCCTGATGGCCACTCCCCTTCTTCATTCTTATCCTTGGGTTAGGTAATATAATACCAGTCTTCTGGTTTTTCACCTACTCTCTGGCTACTCCTTTTCTGTCTTTATAGATACATTTCCTTACCTGTATAGTATCCTTAGAGTTCTTTAAGGCTGGGCCTTAGGTCTGTTTCTGTTCTTTCTCTACTCTCTCCCCCTAAGTGATTAAATCCAGGCCCATGGCTTCAATGATCACCTAAAAATAGATGAATTCCAAACCTGTATCTCTAGCCCAAATCTCTTCTCTGAGCTCCAAGACCTGTATATCCAACTGCCCCCATCTCCACTTCCCACCTGCCACTCACCCCTCACTGTCACATGGTTTCTGCCTCACCAGTTCACGCGTGCCTCAATACTGCCAAATCCAGTGAACAGTGCACATTTCTTATCTTCCTTAATCTCTCTGTGGCATGGGACACTGCTAGCCATTCTCCTCCTTGAAAATACCCCTTCCCTTATGCCAGTACTCTCTCCCAGTTGAGGACCATTCTCTTTCAGTCACCTTCGATGGCTCTTCCTCTTTACCTGCCTCTTGGGCTACTGGTTTCTAAAAGCTGAGTAAACATAAAGCAGTGACTTATAAAGTAAAGGCAAACTGACATCACATTAGAGAAGCTGGCAGCATGGAAATGAAGCAGCAGCTCAGGATGTTGTCCAGACATTTTGGTTCTTATGGAACAAGAGTGGTGAACCATGATTTGGTCTTCTTGGTGAGCAAAATATAGGCATAGTGCTAGTGAAGGTAGTAACAAATATCATTCATCCACTTTCAAAATTCCCAAAAGGTTAATTAAGTATCAAAAGTTTAATTTCTCAAAACTAACAGCTATTTTGTAAAGTTAATAAACACACTTAGCTTCGTACTTGAGTGATGTTGATATTTATTGGCATCGACTGCAAAACAAGCTAAGAATAAAAGTTGCTATTTAACAGGAACAAATATTGGTGCAGTTTCCTTCCTGGAGACGGTAGGCACTCAGCTTATGAGACCTAAGATAAAACAAAGACTGGATTGTCAAGCACCAACTAAGGGTTAAACTTTAGTAATATAAAAATTGCTAAAGGCAAAAGGAGATGTTAAAAAAGTTTTTTTTATGCTAAGCTCACGTAAGCAAACAAAAAACTAAAACTAACCCTAAAACTTTAGGACATAGGATATAGACATGACATGACTATTTAAATTTTTGCAGAAGCGAAAATCTGTTATATCCTTCACTGTACTTGTATTACAATTACATGCTTGTTGCTTCTACACTACACAAAGTCAACAGTTATCACCAACAATGACTATAACTAGATCTGAACAAGACTTCAAAGTGACTCTGCTCCACTGAAATTAAGAAAATTCAATCCTGGATTAACAAAACCTTTTGATTTTAGAGCCAGTTCCCGTATCTTCTTCTCGTGTCATACCTAATTAAGTCCTCTCTTGACATTTCCTGCCTGCAAATTGCAATGTATGTCCTCTCCCTCAGCTTTGTCGGACACTTTAAAATTAATTTGTAGGAACTGCATGAAAAATGAAATTGTACTTCCAATCGGAGCATGCAAGCGGGGTCCTGCTTTGATGCAAGACACACTCCTCTGCAGTGTACCCCACCAGCACAGCGACCCCCTTTCTCTCTCTCTATTCCTTCGCCCTGAAGGCACTTCTGGATTGCTTAATTCGTGCTCTTTGGCTGCCTAGACAGTCAGGACACCTAAGGCCATTTGGACCTGTCACTCCTCGCTTCCTTCTTTTCTATGGCTAATACCACTTTCCTGCTTTTTTTCTATGGTTGAATCTCCAGACTTGGTGCTGTCATCATGGGGACAGAGTCGATTTCGGCTTCGAGCTCCTGGTTGGTAAAGCTGCATTGCTGGGCGATCCTAAAGTAAAATGAAATGTTAATGTTACAACATTGCTACTAAGCATTTACAGGGGATTTTCAGAGTCATAAGTTATATATTGATATATACCAAAAAGAACCCACACAAGACCAAAAATGTGAGGGCACAGTACATGACAGTAAGTGTCGATGGTTAATTGGCTTCAAACTGCCCGCTTCCTTTCCCCTATCTACAAAGAAAAACAACCGTTTCACTTTTTAAGCAGCAGTTAAAAATAAGTATTATTTTATAGGCCTAGAGTAAATTTTTGATAAGGCTACTGCCTAATTTTCTTAACCATCTCAAGATGAACTGAATCAGCTTGAATAGTTTTTCCTTAGAAACCATGGCCACTGGCTATCTCTCTTCCCCATCAGTAAATTGACTTTAAAATGCACCACCACCTGAGAAAATTTTAGGAGTAAAAACAACAATAATAAAGAATGCAAAGTCTTAAATGAAGACCTCCCTGAAGTTATGAGCTCAGACCCCTGTAACTTAGCACAAATATGACTGTCTGTTAATTCAGGTTTAACAAGGTAACAGCCTAGCTTGAGACTCTCTAGGTGGCACTTTAGATCTCAGGTTCCTAAATAATCCTCAATAAAGTCACCAGGTACCCCTCAGTTCAAGTAATGTGTTTGGTTATGACAATATGACCCTGGAAAACTTAAATGTATAGGCCTTTTTTCAAATTCAATAAAACACGACATGAGCCTTCCTTGCCCTTTCTCTCTGACATATGAAAGTTAGCCTTAAAGCATTATTCCCAAGTGAATAATTCCAGCAAAATATTTCACTATTTTAACAAGATGAAACGTTAAAACAAATGACACTGCTGCGTAGCATGTAAAGAAACAGATGATGGGGCTCCTACTGTGCAAAGATGGGACAATTTAACCATCAACAAGGACAATAACTGATAGTAACAAGTCGGAGTACACCAAATATTTCTAAATCCACAAGTTCTTAAAGACTAAACAGAACAAAGCTCATGGATAGCCCCTACAAGTTGCTAGGACACCAACTCATTACTCTGAACACTGTAAATAAAGGGAAAGGATCAAGTGTTTTTCTTGCCTTTCCCCCACCTTATGAAATAACGCATCTAAACAAAATTATTAGGAGAAAGGCTGATAAAAAATTTTATAATATATGGATCAGGCTTACAATACCTGAACTAATTGATCAGTTGTTTTTCCAACTTTTTATCTTAAAAAATTTTAAATCTATAGAAATGTTGCCAAACTTGTACAACAAATACCTAATACCCTTCTCCTAGATTCATGATGGTTAACATTTTGTCACATGTGCCTTTTCCGACTCTAGTGTGTGCAGGCATACACGTATATAGACACATTATATTTTTGCAGAACCATTTGAGCGTTAAGTGCAGACATCATGACCCTTCATTGCTAAATATTTCAGCTTGTGTATCTTAAGAGCAAGGACATCCTATCACATAACCATAATATGATTACTACTGATCAATCTTATCATCACAATAAAAGGACACCCAGACATTGTATGCTTCCTGATATGATGCAGTAGGAACTGCACAACACCACCTATCAAGTATTCTTGCCAATATATTCAGGCCTCTAGATGAGAGGCCACCTGTTTTTGTGAATAAAATTTGACTGGCACACAGCCAGGCTTATTCTTTTACATGTTGTCTATGCCTACTTTCCTACAAAGCTTACTGGTTGTGACAGAGACCACATGGCCCACAAAGCCTGAAATATTTACCATCTGGCCCTTGACAGAAAAAATTTGCTGACCCTGCTCTAGATATGACTACTGGTTTTCAAGGAAACATAGAAGGTAGAGGAACATGTTAAATGATACCACAGGGATGTAATTAGCCAATCTGGACTGTTAGAAGCTCTGCAGGGCAAACTGGATTCTGCAACAAATAAATGGTAGGAAAACAAGAGGAGGAGGAATTGTTTAGATTAAAAGAGACTTAAGGGAACATTTCAAGCAAATACAATTTGTGGACCTTGTTTAGAGCCTACAAAAAAGATGTTAATGAGACAATTGGGAAAATCTGAACACTGAGTAGGTAGGATGCTAAGGAGTTATTGTCAGTTTTGGTTTTTTTTCTGGTGTGAAGATGCTACTAGGGTTATTTTATTAAGAAAAAGAGTCTTCGGGACTTCCCTGGCAGTCCAGTGGTTAAAACTCCGCACTTCCACTGCAGGGGGTACGGGTTCGCTCTCTGGCTGGGGAACTAAGATCCCGCATGGTGCCTCGGGGCGTGGCCAAAAAAACAAAGTCTTTACTCTTAATATTGACGTATTTAAAGAAGAAATTATCTGTCTAGGATTTGCTTGAAAATAATCCAGTAGGAGTAAGATAGGCTAGAGTAGAAAGAAGATTGGCCATGAGGTGATAATTGCTGAAGCTGGGTGATGGGTACATCACATTATTCCTCCGTTCTCTCTACTTCTGTGTGTGTTTGAAATACATACACAATCTTATTAACAATAAGTTAATAAAAGGACCCCACCAAGACTGAAAAGGTGCAGATAGTTAAAGTTCCCCTAAAATTCTATAATGAACAACGAGCTAGCCCTTTCCTTTATACGTGCAGGAAAAGAAAAAAAAAATCCTCATGAAAATAAGTTTAACGAAAAGCAGCACCTTGTTTCTTATGCGATCTCTCTTAACCACTTCCTCTTTCTTTTCAGTTTTTTCTGAGCTGCCTACTGGTTCTGTACTTTCAGGCTTCTTTCCTTTATCCCGAAGGGCTTCTTTCTCTTTTTTCATTTCTTCTTCCTTTCTTTTAAAAGCCTTCTCTTTCTCATAGCGCTCCTTCTGCCTGCGGCGCTCTTCCTCCTGCCGCTTCAGCCTCTCTCTTTCCCGCAGTATGCGCTCTTGGTCTCGTTCATAATCCCGCTCCCTCTCCCTGTATTCTCTGCCACTCTCATCTTCAGGTCTGCATGAAAAACAAATCTGAGAATGCACCCTCAAAGCTCTTCTAATCACAAATGCAGGAACATTCTGATCCTGACTTTGCCACTACAATGAGGTTGAACTTTTGGAGCAGAATTTTAAAAAAAATACTAGTATTTTGAAAAACAATTTAAAAAAACCCCCAAAGTCATTCACCCAGATTAAGATACTAAAATATATGAAACCTGTCCTCCTCATCCCCCTACACCTCATAAAACCAAGTATCTTGATTCAGGTACAAGTCCAGAAAGTAGCAGTAAAACTAGCACCTAGAAACATATCGAAAACAAATGTACCAAAGAGCCCTCGACTACCGACCTCTTAGGCTTTTCATCTTTAAATTCACCATCAGAACGTTTGGGCAATGGACAACTCTGCCCACTGGCTCTTTCATCACTCAGATTCTCTTTGTCCAATTTCTTGGCCTTTTCTCTTTTGTCCAATTCTTTTTCATCGCCTTTTTCTGGCTTCTTGAGCAGCTTTAAAGAGAACAAATTTAAGTTTATTTTGAAGGGTGGGACATTGTCTTCTGATTCTACCAAAGAAAATAATATACTAAATATTTTCAGTTTAGGCTATAGAAGGCCCCCGTCTCTGCAGGTACTCGTAAACTTTCAGGTGAACAACTAGTGCACGAGAGCAGTAATTTGCTAAAAGGACGCTATTAATGTGAAAGTGTTATCCACTCAAATGAAGTGGTTTAATCACTTTGTGGCAATAGGATCAAGACTCCTTTGGCTTAAATGGGTCAACCTTTAAGTAGACCAACGTACACTTTCAAGTATGCCTTCTGCAGCCCAGCATGTTGGCATAACTTGATAGGAAAATATGGTATGAATTTAAAATGCTAAGCAGATCATTACTGTTGGACTATTTTTACGTAGTAATTACAATGACAAATACCTTGGTCACCAAAGGAGAGATCCATTGCAGGAATAATTTTGCCTTGAGTCTGAGAGTAGTTACATACTTATGATGGTACAATCATATTATCATTAGAGATGAAAAGCAAAAATTATTTGGCATTTGATTTAAAAATCCAAATACCTCATACAATGGAACTGTGAAGTTCCATCTCTACTGAATAGGAATTCTGCTCAATGTCATATATATGACAGAATGCAATTCTAAAATAAAAGTGGTTTATAAAGTCCAAATTGCTAACAAAAATTTCTTTCTCATGCCACTGCTATAAATCTCTATAGAATACCCCCAAGTGTTGGATATTCAGAGAGATTTTTAGGCAAAATAGAAGAATTTCAAGTCTCAGAGTGAAGGCATCATAGAAAGTTTCATCTCAGGGTGAAGGCATCATACAAGCCACCAAGCAAAAGGCGAAGCACCACAAGACTTAAGCATGAAGTATTTCAGCACACAGACAGCCACTGCAAATGGTGAGTCCAAACTGGACACTAAGAAGGCACCAGTGTAAAGTGAGGATACCATGTGCAGGTTTCATTGGAAGTGTTCTTATTTCTCTAATGAACATCTTTGTTAGAAGCCAAGATGTTCATTACTCTAATAAGAACATTAACAGATATCTCTAGCATGGCTGGCTCTACCTTCTGCCTTGCTGACAGTTAGAAATAGCAAGTCAAGTCACTTGTGGCATGGCGGACAGAGAAATCGCTAGAAGGAATTAAGATGGGAACCTCCCCACACTGCCGCCAAGCCCCTTATCACCAATAATGAGTCCTGGAGAGCCTAGGGGAACCCTAGCCACATGAACAGCTGAATTTTGAGGAGGTAAAAGGAGACCCTGCCATCATCTCTGTGAGATTTTCTCTGACTTTCTCTGAAGTACTATGTACGAGTACTTCCCCAGGAAGTTCGCTGAAGCAAGGGCTGCCAAGCCATGCCCTCAGAAGGGAAGTAGCAAGGCTGGGATCTTTCTATAGGTTTTCCTCTTCCTACATGCAATATATTAATCAGAATCTGCTGCTCACAGATTCCCAGGTAGATGCAAGAAGGTAACATGGGGAATCCTGTGAGAGGGGAAAGGACGTAATGCAGGGGGTATATCCCTAGTACTCCCACAAGGCAGCCAGTTATGAGAGGCATATAAAAAGAAGAGAAGAGAAAGAGCTCTTTAGGCATGGTTGTCCTCTAGCTGTATATTGTTGAAGCTCCTGGGTACACAGCAGAGCATCAGCAAGTCATCTGAGCTTCCTTCTAAAGTAGGAATTTAAAATGGCTCAGCTTTTAAGAAGACTTAGGTCAGTCTGAAGGGGTTTTCTACAGGTAACACTACCACCACCACCAAAAGGACTTATTAACTAAGACCTGTGTGTGTGACATGATACTAGGTGCTCTGTATCATGTACTTGGTCCTTACATTTTTCTGATTCACAGCTTGTAACAGAAACCTGTGTACCTGAGGACAGTGGAAAACAAACAGATGAGGCAACTTCATGTATCAAAAATGAAGGAAAAGCTGAATATAACCCGTAATTCATGCCAGCCAGCCCTAAGCCCTTATTTATGAAGAACTGAGAAAATAATAATCCAAAATTGAACATTTTCAATTATTAAAAATAACACAGATCTGCACTGAATACCATGTAAACTACTTAATCTTTTAAATTATTTTAAATTAAAAGAATAATACTATTACTATTATAGGAAAGACTTCTGTTGATTCACTCCCCCCCCCCAAAAAAGACAAAAACAAAACCAAAAAAACTGTTTACACCAACACAAGATGCATGCATATTTGAAGAAGTAGATACAGTACATGCAATTTTCAGCAACATGCAGTCAGTTTAAGTTATTTTCATACCTTAATCTTTGGTTCATCCTTTAATTTGTCCCTTTCTGGAACTCTGTCTATCTTCTTTAGCTTTTCTATATCTTTCCTTTTTCGTTTCTCTTCTTCTTTCCATTTCCTCCTCTCTTCTTCTCTTTGTCTTTTTCTTTCTATTTCTCGCCTCCTTCTTTCTTCTCTCTTTTCTTCTCTCATCCTCTAGAAAGAAACATCAACACAAACCTTCAAACAAGATAACTGCCACCAAAAACTTAGTCTTGAAGGTATGGTGGGCACCCACTTAACTGTATCATCTTTCCTTCCCATTTTCTATCTCCTTAACCCCCTCCCCACCCCATTCAAAATATGAGAGAGAATAAAGACCAGGGCCTGCTAATATCAGAGTCTCCCACTGCTGCCTTACTACATTATCCAGAGGCTTTTAGGAAATCAAGAGAGTGTCTCTGGAGCAAGCTAAGGACTCCCTGGTTTTGCAGAGTGAATCTTTGGTCCAACAACCAGAGTGAAGGAGAGGGCCAGAGAGTGAGGCCAATGAGCCAAATCTTTAAAGAATAATGGCAGAAAAAGCAGCTATCTCTCCTATAGGATCCCAATGCTCTTATACTCACAGAATGCAAACCAATGAAATAGAAGTATTGAGAGAACTATAAAAACAAAAGGTTTACCTGCTTGTTTTTCAGGAAGCTCAAAAGTGGGGTTGTCTTTTTAGCTACATAAATGTAAACAGATTATTAATAATACTTAATCAACCCCTAGAAAGGATTCCGTTTTCTGACATTCCCTGCCAACCACCCAAGGTGGGAAAACTACACCCCTTAAACAGTAAGTTCACAACTATATTATTGGAAAGAAGTTTTACAGTATTCTATTTCGATTCTGAAGGTTTAAAATAATTTTTTAAAAGTTAAGAAATTCAAATTAAAACAATGAAACAATTATTAAAAAGAGCAATTCCCAGTCAGTGAGAATAAAGTGCAAAGGACATTCTCTTGTTTTATAGATGGGAGTATAAATTTGCTCAACCAGGAAGAAACTGGGGTAAGGGGCTAAAAATATCTAATACTTTTGACCCCGTAATTCCACTTCTGGGAATTTATTCTATGGAAAGTATCGGAGATGGGCTTATACTATGCATCCATTAGTAAAAACCAAGTTTTAGAAGAATATTTAATTCATTCTTCAATATTCTGAACAATGCTATCTAACCTTGTAGCTAGCTTTTTGAAAAGCATACTTCCTTCCTAGGATAAATTCCTAGGAGTGGAAATCCTGGGTCAGAGGCTATGCTTGTTTAGAGCTGATATAGTAGTGACAACTTACTACTAAAACCAACATCCAAGCGAGAATTTCTCAAGTGGTTTTCAATTTTGCAGTAACTAACTTCATTTTTTGACATTTTCAGGTCAAAATTTTTTTTAGGAATATGAGCTTATTACTAGAAAACACCAATTGATCTTCAAAGGCTTACCAACATCTTAAGGTCCCATATGAGTCTTCAAACTTTTTATACTTCTGTTACATTTGTGTGGCACTAAATAAGTCAGAATTTTTCCCATCTTATCAATGCATTCTCATAATCCTGTGAGGCAGGTATTATCTGCACTTTATAGTAGAACAAACAGAGTCTTAAAGAAGTCAGTGCTTTTCCCATGGTCAAACAGCTAGCAAGTGACAGAACTGGGAGTCTGACAGGTCTTCTGATGAAAAAGCTGTTACCCTTAATTCCTTTTGCCCACTTACCTATTAATTCTCTATTTTTTGCTTCTATTTCCTCTAGCAGTGTCTCTGGAGTAGATGTCATTTTCTCATTATCTGCAGCATAACTTTCCAAAAATTTTCTATATTCTGGATCTAAATAATTATTTAAGTAAATAGAAAATATAGCAGACTTTAAACAAAATAGGAAATATTATCTATGGGAGAACTGCAAGCTATACTTATGGGACCTTCAGAGACTATCATGTATAGCATGTAAGCAGTTTCTGCATCAGTACACCTTTAATTAAACTCAGCATATGAAAATCGGGTGTTCTAAACAGATAAATGAGGGCAGATGTCCTAGATGTGGCACTAGAGGTGATGGTAACTTCTGGAATTCTTTCCTAGATGCCTCCGACATCAGAAAGGGTAACACATCTGAGTCATTACGTTGTATCTGGAGCATGTACTGTGGAGCATGTCACTTGATCTAGTCTTCACGGTCTGAATCTATGATACAATCAATAAGCAGCTGTGTGTTGAGTCTTTTCTGTGTTTTCCTTATAAAATACCCATTATAGTAATAAATAATGGAAACCAACCTAGTTGATTCTAAAATGCCAATCTGATATAAAATATTGCAGCTAAGTCCTTAGCCAACACAACCACATTACAGAGATCTCAAAATCTGGATCCAGTTTACCGTAAATGGCAATTATTTCAGTTTTTTAGTTCCAGTATTTCAGTTCAATGTAATTACTATGTGTGCAGTTAACTGCATATTCAAAGCCTAGAAAACAGGACTGGCCACTACAGATACTTTATATTAAGTTACTCAAGTATAGAAATTTTTCCATCACAGCTCTCAATGATAACTCTTCCTCTTTATAAAAATGGAAACCAAAAGTCAAATAAATAATCATAAAAATGGTAAGAGGCCTCAAGGAGTTGTAATTTGAAACATCTGATTTTTTCCCATTGTCTTCTAATGAATATACCTAAGGTGATTTACTACTCAACAGTCAAAATATATTGCTTAATGGTGAAGGGATGAAAAGCCATTAGCCAAAGAGAATGAAAACTAGAGGAAACCCACCTCCATTCTAACAAGCAAAGCTTTCATCAGTGAATTACATTTCTCATGAACTTTATTTCCTATGTTTTCTTAATTTAAAAGATTGGAGTCCACTTAATTCCCACAAAGGTAATATTTTTTAAAAACCCATGGCCCTACTATATATACAACACAGGGAACTCTACTCAATAGTCTGTAATAACCCATATGGGAAAAGAACCTGAAAAAGAATGAATATATGTACATGTATAACAGAATCACTTTGCTGTACACCTGAAACTAACACAACATTGTAAATCAACTATATTCCAATATAAAATAAAAATTAAATTAAAAAAAACATGGCATTAGCATTACATAACTAGAGCTATACTGTACCATCATCGATAGTCCCAACTTTAGTATCTCTTTTCTTAGTCTTCTTTTTTGCAGCTTTTTGAAAAGGTGCAAATTCTACTATGGCAGGATATTCCTGACCTGTTTAGAAAAAATAGCATACTTGTTGTAAGAAAGAAAATGTCAAAAGTGGATACAAGAGACTCAACCCACCACTCTCTAGGCCTCCTTTGATGACAGTGGTCTGAATAGGTCTCCTAACAGGCATAAATCACATTGGCACAACTAAAATCAACATGTTACCAAAGGAGCCCCCAGTTCGTACTGATAACTTAGTGAAAAGATATGGGAGGGAATTAAAATACTCATTTAAATTCAACTTCTAAAGTGTGATATTGTGATATGTGGGGGAAAAAAATCTACAAACTAATTTTCATTTAAAAAATACATCAGAGGGAATTCCCTGGCAGTCCAGTGGTTAGTACTAGGCACTTTCATTGCAGGGGCCTAGGTTCAATCCCTAGTGGGGGAACTAAGATCCTGCAAGCCATGCAGCATGGCCAAAACAAACAAACAAACAAACAAAAAAACCAGATCACAATACTGATTATACAGGGGTATAAATATGTCAAAAGTCACCAAATGCACACATAAAATGGATGCATTTTAATATGTAAATTATACCTTAATAAAATTGATGTTTTATAAGTGCAAAAATATACATCAGAAATCTCTAGAACAGGTAAAGCTATAGAGATAGAAAGTAGGTTAGTGCTTGTCTGCAGATGAGGAGTAACAGCTAATGGGTACAAGGTTTCTCTTTAGAGAAACGTGTTCTAAAATTAGATTGTGGCGACAGCTGCACAACTCTGTGAATATACTAAAAAACACTGAACTGTACACTTTAAAAGGGTGAATTTTATGGCATATGCATTATATCTCAGTAAAGCTGTTATTAAAAAATACACCAGGAGACACCAAAAGCACAGGCAACAGAAGTGAAAAATAGATAAACTGTGCTACATCAAAATTAAGAACTTCTGGGGCTTCCCTGGTGGCGCAGTGGTTGGGAATCCGCCTGCCAATGCAGGGGACACGGGTTCGAGCCCTGGTCCGGGAAGATCCCACATGCCGTGGAGCAACTAAGCCTGTGCGCCACAACTCCTGAGCCTGTGCTCTAGAGCCCGCGAGCCACAACTACTGAGCCCGCGTGCCACAACTACTGAAGCCCGTGCGCCTAGAGCCCATGCTCCGCAACAAGAGAAGCCACCGCAATGAGAAGCCCGCGCACCACAACGAAGAGCAGCTCCACTCGCCACAACTAGAGAAAGCCTGTGCACAGCAACAAAGACCCAACGCAGCCCAAAATAAAAATAAATAAAATAAATAAATTAAAAAAAATTTAAGAACTTCTGTGCATCTAGGGACATAATCAACAGAGAGAAAAGGAAGGCTACAGAATTGGAGAAAATATTTGCAAATCATATATCTGATAAGGGGTCAATATACAGAATATGTAAAGAACTCTGACAACTCAACAAAAAAAACCCCAAATAATCTGATTAAAAAATGTTCAAAGGACTCGAATAGACATTTCTCCAGAGATGGTATACAAATGGCCAATAAGCAAATGAAAAGATGCTATGTGCTCAAGCATATGAAAAGATTAAACTATTACCTCACTAATCATTAGGGAAATGCCAATCAAAACCACAATGAAATATCATCTTATACCTGTCAGAATGATTACTATTAAAGGGGGAAAAAAAACAGAAAATAGCAAGTGTTGGCAAGGACATGGAGAAATTAGAACCTTCATGCATTGCTGGTGGGAATATAAAATGGTGCAGCCACTATGGAAAACAGTATGGTGGTTCCTCAAAAAAATTAAAAATAGAATTACCATATGACCCCGCAATTCCACTTTTGGGTATGTATTCAAAAGAAGTGAAAGCAGAGACTTGAACAGATGTTTGTACATTCATAGCAGCATTATTCACAATAGCCAAATGTCCCTCAACAGATGAATGGATAAAGAAAATGAAGTATATACATACAATGGAAAAGGAGATTCTGACACATGCTACAACATGGATCAACCTTGAGGACATTATGCTAAGTGAAATAAGCTAGTCACTAAAAGTCAAATACTATGATCCCACTTATATGAGGTACCTAGAATAGTCAACTTCATAGACAGAAGGGTGGTTCATAGAGGTAGAATGTAGTTGCAAGAGGCTGGGGGAGGGAGAAATGGGGAGTTGTTTAACAGGTAGAGTTTCAGTCTTACAAGAAGAAGTTCTAGAGATTGGTTGCAGAACAATGTGAATGTACTCAACACTACTGAACTGCACATTTAAAAATGGTTAAGATGGTAAATTTTATTTGTGCATTTTACCACAATTTTTAATAATGCAAAAAAACAAAAAAAGCAATGAGGTAATGATACATACTATAAGATGGATGAACCTTGAAAACATACTAAGTAAAAGAGGCAGTCACAAAAGGCCACATATTGTATGATTCAGTTCATATGAAATGTCCAGAATAAGGAAATCCATAGTTAGTAGATCAGTGGTTGCCAGGGTCTAGGGGGAGAGGATAATGGGAGATGACTGCTAATGAATACAGGATTCTTTTTGAAGTGATAAAAACATTCTGGAATTACATAGTGGTAATGGTTACAAAACTTGTGAATATACTAAAAACCATTGAATTTTATGGTATGTGAGTTATATCTCAATTAAAAAAAAAAACCCAAGTGACTACTGGAAAAATACACCAGATCCCTGCTATAGAATAATGTCATACAAGGTATAAAATTCCATCCTTAGATCTTTGGCATGTAAACATAAGCCAGGATAAATTACTATAATTGACCATTAGGCATCACAAAGCAGTCACACAGGAAACAAGATTTTAGAAATCCTAGTGAATGCAGAATCATATTACCTTAATAATTGATATATTTGAGAAGGAACAGATAAACCAGACTGAAACAGAAGGAAATTGTGGAAGACAGGCTGAAAAAAACAGAAGTGAGGCCAAACTATGGAAGATGCTGACTACCAGACTAAGGAATTTGGACTTTTTTTCACAACTGCTATCTTAAGTCACTATTTTCAAAAAGATTAATTTCATGGCAATATAAGATTAAATTATACAGAAAGTGGAAAAAATGGAAAATCCTATAAGGTTAGAGACTGGTTGTCTAAGCATTAGGTGATGAGGATATAAAGTGTGAAAGTATTACTAAGTCTAGATGAACAAGATATTAAAAAGCAATAAATTGACAAAATCCATCACTTGTTTAAATGTAAGGGATAAAAAAGAAAGGAAAAAAGTTAAACACAACTCAGATTTCCAGGAAATCACTGCTATCTACTGGAATAAACTTGGAGTGGAGAAGTAGCTGGTTTGAGGGGATTAATAAAAGCTGGACAAACACAGTAGCAATCCTTCAACTTTTACTGGCATATTCCCTGACAAAGATTTCCTTTTTACCAACTTTGAACTAATACTGAAAAAACATAACCTAACAAAAAGACACATCATTCACCTATGATTGCAAAGCCAAAAGAAAAGTGGCAAATGGAAGCTTGGACATTCTCTGGCTAAATGTTGCAAGCAGCAGATAATAAAATGAGAGTTAAGGCAGAAGTTTTTCTTCCCTATAAACTCCTGGATACAAAGTGGGAAATCATCAAGTTCAATGTTTTAATTATATACAACTTAGAATGTTAAACAGTACTCCAACTGGCAACTATTGACATAAAGAATCTGACTTAAATAAGTGTTGGTCCTTGAAGCAAGAGGAGAAGTAAATATTTAAAATTTGTCATACAAGTTTAAAGAGTCATTTATCAGTATCACTGTTGAAACTAGTAAATACTCAAAACAACAGATCATCTAATACCGGGCAAAAGAACAGTCACAGGAGGAGAAAACTGTGGCAATTTCATTCAGTTGATCAAACTACAGAAATAATAGGTTAATACAAATACCTGAGGACTGTAAAAAGTCATATTATCTATTTATAAGGCTGTCATAAGCTTATCAAATGTGTAAAACTCTTTAAATGTTGCTCATCTTATCACCCAGGATTTTAGAAACGCCATGAAGGCATCGAGAAAACACTGTGAGACACACATTGTCTTAAACATACAAATGACAAAGAAACCACCCCCCTCAGTTAAAAGGACTTACCTTTATTGTCAAGGAATACATAACCATCGAAACGATCCCTGAACAAAATAATGTCCTCCTGGTTTTTAAAGTTGATGTATGCTCTGGCATACATATGAGGATACAGGCTGCAGGGAGGAAAGCAATTATGTCAATGTGCTTGCAGGTGTCTGACTGAATTACAAGTATGCATATATTAAAAAGATAGGCTCAAAAATCAAATGGAAAACATTAGTAGGATAAAAAAGAATGGAAGAAACCTTTTTCATTTACCCCGTCCCTCTTTTATTTATTTATTTTACCTAGTATCATTAGAAAAAAACTCAAAATAATCATGCTCAGGCATAGGCTGAAGATGTTCCTGAAGCTGCTCCTTGGTCAAAGTGGGCGGTAATCTCCGTATTACCACCTTAAGAAATGAATAAGGAAAATAAAATTAGTACAAATCAATTTTCTGTCATACCTGAATCACTGTCCCTGAAGAAAGTTGGCCTTTAAACGATGAGATCACTTATAAAAACCCAAGAGAATGTTCAGAAAGCTCAGAATGATTAGTCAAACATAATAGTAACGTAGTTTAAAAAAAAACCACAACTCTCAGAAAAGAGAACTGCCTGGAGCAAGGAAAATCTCAGGTTCTGTTAACCCGAAGCCCCACAGTTTACTAGGTTTTCGCCTCATTTTCTATCACCCATTTTCAGTAGTGGTAAGAAATTAGTAAACCAACCCTGGTCTTTTGTGGGTGCCATGAATTCTTGATTTATTAATATTTCCCTACCACATCCAACACATCCTAAAATAAAATCCTTACTCAATCAGCATAAAGAATTCAAAATTCTAAGGAATACCACAAATTCCCTCATTGCTCCCCAAATAAGGATGCACCCGATCTGGCCCCCAGACCATAATATCCCCCACCCACCCACTCCCTCAACGAGCCTCTATTAATATTCCTATCACAAACTACTCCCACCCGTGATGGCCTCTTCACTATTCAATAATTCCCCTCCAATTCCTCATTCTTTTCACTATCGCTACCCCTCCCATTATAATCTCACAGCTCTGACCTAAACCCTTCTTGTCTGGGAATCCCCCCGCCCTCCCTCACTCCCATCCCGGGGCTCGGCGGGGAGGGGCTCCCCCATTTCTGGCGAGTGGATGAGACAGGGTGATGCGATTTTCACTCAAGTGAAGAAACAGAGGAAGAGACTGGGAGAGGAAGAGGGCAGCCCCTTCCCAACCATCCTCCACGGGTGTTGGAACCGTCCCGCCCCCTCCTGGGCCGACAGCCGGCCAGACACCTTGCTCAACGCCTCTTTCTTCTCCTTGTTCCGATCCTGCTTATCTTCCCCTTTGATGCTGTCCCCCGAAGCCCCACAGACGCTGCCTGTGGCCCCCGGGGGAGTCAAGAGGGTTACTCGCTTCTCCTTAGGCCTATGCTCCTTCTCCTCCTTCATGGCCACGGTTTCGCTCCTCATCGCGGTAGCTCGGCCTAAACGCCACTACGCCGGCACCTAAAGACTCCCGGCCCTCTCCGGACAGAGCTCCGCCCCCAACAGACGCCCCTAGTGATAACCGAAGCCCTGCTTTCCGTTGGGCCCTGCCAGGATCTCGCGAGACTTCAGGACGTCCGGCTTCTTTCAGTGGAAAGGTTGTAACACCTGCTCTTAGCTTCCCGCCCGCGGAATCCCCGCACCGCCCAATCCCCTTGCGACCCAGACTCCCTCGGGGCACGTCATTAGCAACTCCGCCATCTTGGCTGGGACGAGTATTTCACGGACTACAAATCCCGGCATACAAAGCACTTACTCGGGCTTCCCTGGTGGCGCAGTGGTTAAGAATCTGCCTGCCAATACAGGGTACACAGATTCGAGCCCTGGTCCGGGAAGATCCCACATACCGCGGAGCAACTAAGCCCGTGTGCCACAACTACTTAGCCTGCGCTCTAGAGCCCACGAGCCTACTGAGCCCACGCGCCACAACTACTGAAGCCCGCGCACCTAGAGCTCGTGCTCCGCAACAAGACAGGCCACCGCAATGAAAAGCCCGCGCATCGCAAGGAAGAGCAGCCCCCGCTCGCTGCCAACTAGAGAAAGCCCGCGGGCAGCAACGAAGACCCAACGCAGCCAAAAATAAATAAATAAATAAATAAAAAAGCATTTACTCGCTTCTGGCCGGGAGATCTGGAGTCGTAGGTGTTTCAGGGTTCCTATTTGTAAGTAAATGGAATCCTTAATCTTGAAAGTGTAGTGTTTTTCAGATCTAAAGATACTTTCTGTGGGCTTTGTTTTCCTCAGATAAACCCGATGTTATCCAAAGTTTACCTCACTAGGGGAACGACTTGTATTTTCTATCATTGGTTGTGAAGTGTCCTTTCAGAGGCTTTAGAGTTTTTTTCCCTTATATTGATTAGGATTCAGACACTTAATAAACACGCACAGAACACTGACATTAAAGGATCATTATAACCAAAATGTATGAGATTTGTTTTCATCACCGTTTTTTTTTTTTAATTAATTTATTTATTTTTGGCTGTGTTGGGTCTTCGTTTCTGTGCGAGGGCTTTCTCCAGCTGTGGCGAGCGGGGGCCACTCTTCATCGCGGTGCGCGGGCCTCTCACTATCGCGGCCTCTCCCGTTGCGGAGCACAGGCTCCAGACGCGCAGGTTCAGTAATTGTGGCTCACGGGCTTAGCTGCTCCGCGGCATGTGGGATCTTCCCAGACCAGAGCTCGAACCCGTGTCCCCTACATTGGCAGGCAGATTCTTAACCACTGCGCCACCAGGGAAGCCCTTCATCACCATTTTTAAAAGTAAAGGGAATCTATCATGGTACTGATGCCCCGCAGGGAGGAGAAAATAAAATAAAACCCAACTTGCTTTAGATGGGATTGCCCTCCTTCCCGCTTTTAAAAAGGCTAATTATGCATTATTTATAATAGCCCCAAACTGGAAACAACCCAAATATCTGTCAACTGGCTAATGCATAAACAAAATGTGGCACATTCATAGATCGAAATACTACTCAGCAATAAAAACGAACCGATACGTCCATCCACATGAGTGAATCTCAAAACGATTATGCTGAGTGAAAGAATCAGGACACAAAGAGAATACATGCTGTATGATCTCATTGATATGAAATTCCAGAAAAGGTAAAACTATAGTGAGAGAAAGCAGATCAATGATTGCCAGGGGGGGCCGGGGGTGGGGAGAAGGGCTCGACTGCAGAAGGGCTCCAGGGAACTTTTTGGAATTATAAAAAATGCTCTTTATCATGATTGTGGTGGTGGTTGCATGACTGCGGACATTTGTGTAAACTCATTGAATTGTACACTTAAAATTGGCAAATATTATTTTATGTAAATTATATTTTATTGAAATTCAGCCCCTCAGATTAAAAGAAATGCAAAATTTGAAAAATATTGCTTAGCAAAAGCCCCAGGGGGCTCCTCAGGAGAATGGAATGGAATCTGTCTCCTTCTCCAAACCCAAGAAAAATCTTTTTCCGTGGAGGAGCTGGTTAGTAGTGATCTTGAAGAGACAGCTGGCAGTGGAAGTCTTTACAAGAGGAAGAAATCTTTCCCCAAAAAGGAACCAATTAGTGACCCTAAAGAGGCAGGAAACAAGAGTGTCCCCAAGAAAAAGAGGAAATTCTCTTGTAAATGTCAAGTATTCTGTTTTGGGGGTTTTTAATGTTTTATTATACTTTGTTAAAAAGGAAAAATTGTACATTTTAGAATGTTTTTATGAGTAAATTTAATGTACTGAAAATTTTAAAAAAAGAAAAGAAAAAGAGGAAATTCTCTTCCAAGGAGGAGCCACTCAGCAGTGGACCTGAAGAGGCTGCTGCCAGCAAGAGCAGCAGCTTCAAGAAAAAGAAAAAGCTCCAAAAGCTATCCCAGGGTGATTAGAATTGACATTTCCCTGGTGAGGCATAACTTGCAGAGATATTTCCCAACCTAAGCCTATATCTCAATAAAAAGAAAAATATTGCTCTAAATGATAGCGCGTTTGTATTTCATCAACTCTAAGATACCATCGAATCTAAAACCATTATTTTATATACAAAGAAAGAAAAAAAATGCTGCCAATTGAACTATGACACACTATCAATTTTAAGATGTATCTTGATTTCAGAGGTGTTAAAATGTGAAAAAAAGTGTTAGTATCAATTGAACATATTATATCTCTATTTTGTGCAGTTAAGCAAAAAGGAGGTGAAATGGGAGAGAAGGGCAAATGATAAGCCAGAGAGAAACACAGACACCCACAGCAGGCAGGAACCAAGTTAAGGATGCAATAGAAACCCAAGGCAGAAAGCTGGCTCAGGGCCAAGGACCCATTTTTGCTGACGTCTAGAATATATTACCCAGACTCCATTCTTAAATTTTCTCATTTCTGTTGCCAAGCATATGCTTGTGTTCCTAATTCCTGTTGCCAAGGCTATTTCCCTGTATTTGGGATCTGTTACTCACTCTTGCCTCCAGCACCTGCCCACTCGTACAAGCCTAGCTTAAGTATCTGCCTCTGAACTCCTACTTAGCTTTGCATTTACATCTTGGTGTATGCCTGTTTTGGAGTGCTTGCTAGCTTTAAACAACTGCTGTATTTCAGTCGTCAGAGTTGGGTGTTCCAGGGCTCAGTCCTTAGACCCCTTTTCAATCTACACTCACTCCTCTGTTAGTCTCATCTGTTCTTGTGGATTTTCTCTCTTCGCTGACAACTCCAAAATTTATATCACCAGTCCATACCTCTCCTCTGAATTCCAGACATATATCCAACTGCCTACTTTGACATCTCCACTTAGATGTCTAACAAACACATTCAGATTCTCTGAACATGTCCAAAACTGAACACCTGATCTCTCCTCACACCGCCTGTATTAGTTTCCTATTACTGCTGCAACAAATTACCACAAATTTTTTGGGTTAAAATAACACAAGTTTATTATCTTACAGTTCTGTAGGTTAAAAGTCCAACAGAGGTCTCACTGGACTAAAACTGAGGTGATGGCAGGACTGAGTTCCTTCCTGGAGGCTCTAGGAGAGAATCTAGTTCCTTGTCTTTTCCAGATTCTTGAGGTTGCTCATATTCCTCAGCTTGTGGCCCTTCCCTCCATCTTCAAAGCCAATAATATAGCATCTCTCGGGACTTCCCTGGTGGTCCAGTGGCTAAGACTCCGTGCTCCCAATGTAGGGGGCCTGGGTTCGATCCCTGGTCAGGGAATTAGATCCCACATGCAGCAACTAAAGATCCCACATGCTGCAACTAAGACCCGGCATAGCCAAATAAATAAATAAATATATATATATTAAAAAAAACCATAGCATCTCTCTCTGACCATGCTTCATCTATGTCTCTTTCACTCTCTCTTCTGCTTCCCCCTTCCACTTTTAAGGACCCCTGTGACTACGTTGTGCCCACCTGGATAATCCAGGATACTCTCCCTATGTTAAAGTCAGCTGATTAGCAACCTTAATTCCCATTGCCATATAATGTAACATAGTCACAGGTTCTGGGGATTAGGGTGTAGACAATTTAAGGGGGCATTATTTTGCCTACCACACACTGTAAAGTTTCTTTTTTTTTTTAAAGGGAATTTCATTTTCATTCATTTATTTATTTATTTTTGGCTGCATTGGGTCTTAGTTGCTGCGTGCGGGCTTTCTTTAGTTGTAGCAAGCAGGGGCTACTCTTCCTTGCGGTGCGCGGGCTTCTCATTGCGTTGGCTTCTCTTGTTGCGGAGCACGGGCTCTAGGTGCGTGGGCTTCAGTAGTTGTGGCACGCGGGCTCAGTAGTTGTGGCGCACGGGCTTAGTTGCTCTGCAGCATGTGGGATCTTCCCGGACCAGGGCTCGAACCCATGTCCGCTGCATTGGGAGGCGGATTCTTAACCACTGCGCCACCAGGGAAGCCCTGTGAAGTTTCTTTTTAATTAAAATTTTAAAGTACAACACGTAAAGATAAGTGCACAAATAATAAACATATAGCTTGATGAATTTTCACAGAGTGAATACACTCACATAACCAGCACTGAGATCAAGAAGTAGAACATTGCCAGCATTCCAGATGCCCTCTTGGTGTTCCTGCTCAGTCACTTCCCCCACCAAGAATACCACCATCCTAACTTCTAACACCATTGATTAGTTTTGCTTGTTTTAAACTTTATGTAAATTGAATCACACAGCATGTATTCTTTTATGTCAAGCTTCTTTCTCTCAACTTTTATTTATTTATTTATTTAGGCTGCACCACGCAGCTTGTGGGATCTCAGTTCTCTGACCAGGGATTGAACCCAGGCCACGGCAGTGAAAGCCCAGAACCCTGACCACTAGGCCGTCAGGGAACTCCCTCTCTCAACTTTTATGACTATGAGATTCATTTATGTTGTCGTATGTAGCTTTGAATTGTTCATTCTCATTGCTGTATAATATTCCATTGAATGAATCTACCACAGTTTATTTATCCATTCCAATATTTGGGGTGCTGCTCTGAACATTCTAGTATGTGTTGTTTGGTGATCATATGTATGCATTTACGTTGGATACATACCTAGGAGTGGAATTGCTGGATCCCAGAGTAAGCATATGCTCCACTTTATTAGATACTGCCAAAGAGTTTTCCAAGAGGTTGTACCAATTTACACTCTTACCAACAGTGTGTGAGAGTCCCAATTGCTTCACACCCTTCCCAACACTTGCTAATGTCTGGTGGGTGTGTAGTGGTTGCTCATTGTAGTTTTACTTTGCATTTTTCTGATGATTAGTGCAGTAGAGCACCTTTTCATATGTTTATTTTTTACTGTATGCCTTTTTAACCTTTTGGTTATTGCACCATGTTAATATATTATTTATTCCAAAGCAAAATAAAAAAAACAAAACCAAGGTGCGGAGGTGTTACGGCTCCTTTTCACCAGTTAAGGGGGCGAGTAAAGGAGAGAGAGAGAGAGAGAGAGAGAAACTCTCCTCAAAGTTCCTTACATCATTGATTCTCAGCATTTGATTGTACACTCCAAGATCCTTCTTCCCACTTCCCAAGTTGGCAATATCATGGTTGGGACCCCACCGTAGAAAAGCAGAAAGAAAATGTTTACACATACACAGAGAAAACCCCTTACTTTAAAAATTCTTCCCTGGCCTTCATTGAGCAGACTGCTTTTTATAAGTTGTATTGCCCCTTTTGTATTAACTCCTTTCACAAATAAAATTCCTTGTGGTAATCATGTGGGACTGCCCGATGTTCAGCTCCACCCAGCATAATGGGCAATATAACACTAACACCCAACTTCAAGATCAAAGTTCCTTTCATTTAAATGCTGTTGTGTTTGTTGTTGTTTTTAATTAATTCTTGATCCAGAGCAGCTCTGAAACTACCCAAATCCCAAGCAGACGATGAGAAAAGGAGTTGGATAATTTGTAAAGTACAAAAAAAAAAAAAATCCACATAAGTGCCTGCTGATTCTAAAGTTATCTGTAAAGGAAAGGATAATAGCTTATTTTATATATTAGCCAAGTTAAAGATATGTTTGAGAACTTTGGACTCCAATGTAAAAAGGAGGATTACATAGTATAATTATTTAAAGTACCTTCCCATTGGTCAAGGATTATAACAAAAGATGTTAACCAGCTATTCCCCATGTGTACTGATGACATAAAAAAAGAGGTAATGGAAGATATGACATAAGCAGTTCAGTTTCATGGGAAACAAAAGTGAATTTCTCAATTAAAAAAATTTTTTTTCAGTTTAAAATTGGTGGCTGAGGCTTGGAGGAGTGACATTAGATTCTGAGTGAGAATACCACACTTATGTAAACTTGTAAGTAAATAAAATAAGATTTAAAATCCTGAAAATGTATAATTGTCTCAGGGGAATAAA
Source organism: Eubalaena glacialis (assembly GCF_028564815.1). NCBI lineage: Eukaryota > Metazoa > Chordata > Mammalia > Artiodactyla > Balaenidae > Eubalaena > Eubalaena glacialis. The sequence goes on from NC_083736.1 coordinate 109,588,077, forward strand.
TTTACAGGGTATAAAAGTCAAACAAAAATTACAAGTTAATCATATTCTCTAATATGGACTTAGAAAGAGCCTATGTACTGAGAGTGAGATTATGTTTAGACAAAAGACTTACGGACTCACAACAACAGAAACAATCGTGAAAAAAAGCTCAATTTTACCCTGTGCTGGGCACATTAGGTGTAATAACTTGTTTAGCCCTCACACCAGCCCTATGAGGTGGCTGCTATTGCTTTCACTATTTTGCAGTGGGTGAAATTAAGACATATTTTGGTGGCTCAAATCCAAAATTACATGGTTAGTAAGTAATGCAGGTGATTCATGAACCCAAATTACATCTCCAAGGCTGCTAGTTTAAAAAAAAACAAACCTAGAAAAAATTAGTTATCTTTTATCTTAAAAATACCGGTAAATTCTCAGATGCAACAGTAATGTTAATAAAACGATGTTTATATTATAAAAATATGAAGAGATTTTGTCAAATATTAAACAAGTACAGTAACACATTCTATAGATATAGAAGTAAAGGAAGACAATTAGAAAGGGAAATAATGAACTTATAGAAGTTCAGGTTTGAGGGATTTGGAGCTATAAAAAACCCCAAAGGGGAAAAAGACGTCAAAGACGAATATATAAGAAAACAAAAAAGTTATGACCAGAAGTGTTTCTTCTTTATGTATGGTAAACAGCTACTAAGCAGAAACTTCTAAGGCTAAGGGGGAAAATGGTTCAAAATTAATACTTTCCTAATTTCAAGTAGGGCAATGTTCCAAAGACAAAAAAAAGCTTCCAATGTTAAAAGATCTCATAGTGTTACTGAACCAAACTTGGGTCCACTCACCCTATGCAGTCAAGCCAATCTACTGACACTGGATTGTGGTGAAGGAAAGTACAGTGTTTATTATAAGGTGCCCAACATAGGGTCAAGCAAGGAGAATAGCCAGCTCATGCTTATAAGACCCAAACTCCCTGATGGCTTTCAGGGAAGGGTTTTTAAAGACAGTGTGAGGGAGTGTGATCAGCTCATGCACAATTCTCTGATTGGTTGATGGTGAGGTAACAGAGTGATGTTTTGGGAATCTCAATCATCAACCTGCTGAGTTCCAGCCAGTCTGGGGTCTCCGTGCTGGTGGTCAGCATGCAGTTAACTTTTTCCAATTGGTGGCGGTTTTAGTATCTGCAAAACAACTCAAGGATGTAGCTCAGGATATTATCTCTAGCCCTTGAAGAGAAACTAAAGGTCCTTGACTTTGTTTTATGGATAAACTATTATTATTTTGTCTTGCTTGACTGCTTTCCTTTGTTTCTGCATTTTCTCACTTCTCTGATTAAATTTACCCTAGGGAAGGCTAGGAGGCTAAAGCTTTTCTGCAAACAGATGCGAGGGACATGGAGGGGTCTGTCCCAGGTAAGGCCCCTCAGGGTTCTGCTTGGTTTCAGTAGTTCATGTTTTCTCTTTATAGACGTTAGAAATCCTTTGCCTTTTGGTTGTTTCAAATACTTTAAACCGTGGTTCAGATAATCATATGAGTAATGAATAACAGTGAGTTTAAAAATGAAATCACTGATCTCTCATCTTCTAAAATGGCCCACACTCTGTGGAGTGTTTCTCCCAGGGTCATTCTTGCCTTTTGAGGTGAACCGCATTCTGTCTATGCAATGTGTTTCTCTCTAAATAAATCTACTTCTTCCCTAAAAAAAAATGATACCATTTAGAGTCACCAGCTAAGAACAGGGTATTCAAAATAGAAAAGATTTATCTTGGGAGTTCCCTGGTGGCCTAATGGTTAGGATTCCAGGCTTTCACTGCTGTGGCCTGGGTTCAGTCCCTGGTCGGGGAACTGAGATCTCAAAAGCTGTGCAGCACGGCCAAAAAAAAAAAAAAAAATAGAAAAGATTTATCTTGAGGATGTTAAGATAAATAATTTTAGATTAGTTTCTGCCACAATTTAAAAAAGTTATTTGGATTTCTTTTCCTAAATATTAAAACAGAGGATTGCTTGCCTAATTAATTCCCCAAATTCTTCCCCTACTCCACTCAGTTTCACATAGAAACAAAGGAAGGAATTATCTATTGAATTTTATTGAAGATGAGCGTTGAGTTCTCTTATAGCCACCGCCACCCACAAACACGCATGTGTGGGCACACAAGTAGAGTCAGAAAGTATCTGAGAGGGAAAATGTACAATACAATTATTTGTCTCTTCTGTCCACTCTCAATTAAAAGAGAAAAATAGACATGGAATATTGGATGGAGAAAAAACAGTTTTTTGGACCTAAGATATTCTGTTCATTTATGTGCTTTGTTTTTTTGTTGTTGTTAGTAATTTTTAATTTTTTTAATATGTGCTTTGTTATAGATTACTTTCCTCTGTACTAATTTTAAAAAAAGCTGGAGAATATTCAAGACCTTGTTAGCTAAATAAGAAACCTTAACCATCTTGAAGGCAAATTTCCAAGTAAGAGTAAATTTGACTATGCTTTTCTCTTTGTCATAAGCCATAGGGGTCCTTTCTATTGTGCCTCCCTGACATTTAGTATAAGGACTTAAGGACTCATAATATTTTGCTAAAGAACCTGTCTTTACCCATCCTGTGTTAGGCATGTATTAGCTCCAATAGCTTGTAAAACATGTTTTGGAGAATTTCATGATGTCATAAATATGTCTATTGTAGAAAATAGTTCCAGCTCACAAATTGTATATGTTATTAATCACTCAAGTCATGGCAGACTGATAAACCACAAGTAAATAACAGTAGTGCTTCTAATAAGATTTACTCACAATGCCACATCTTGTTCTTGCATATACGTCCCCTTATCCCATTTAGTTTTATTTCTTTCATTTAATCCTAAGTCGGTGTTAACATTATTATGACTATATAAATGTTGTTCCTAGCTGAGACATATAATATACCATTATTATGCTTCCTTTCATATATGACATTTTGTTTTTCCTGGAGTTATTAATTACTTTGGTTATTTTATTTTATTTTTTTGGCCACGCCCTGCAGCTTGTGGGATCCTAGCTCCCCGACCAGGGATTGAACCCGCGCCCTCAGCAGTGAAAGTGTGGAATCCCAACCACTGGACTGCCAGGGAATTCCTATTTTGGTTAGTTAGTTTGACTGATTTGTTTCCTTGTATTACCTATTACTAATTTTTCTGCCAAACCCTTCCAGAGATGTAAAGCCATACTCCATAAGGTCAAACAAATCAGGTAATCTACTAGTTTTTGTTTTTGTTTTCTATTTGGAGACATATTTCCTCCTGTCATCTACCCTTCTACTCCTGTAAGGATTGTTTGATCTTTAGGCCTGCTACACAGATGTCTTCCTGGGACTTCACTTTGCCTTTCTTGGATTCCCCTGTCTACTGGATGTCATTCTGTTTTTGACTATTTGGGTTGTTTCCAATTTTTGGCTATTATGTACATTTTTGTACATGATTCTTCACACAAGGATTTCTGTTGAGTGTATACCTAAGAGTGGAATTGCTGGGTCATAGGTTGTGCATATGGTGAATTTGTGAAATTGGATGGAAAAAAATCCCATCTTTATTTTCACTAACCATTAAATGAAATTTAGCATTTCCTTCAATTATGAATGTAGACAACAAACCATAGCAACATTAGCAGTACTTGTGAGTTTGACTGATAGAAATCATAGATCTTTTCCTAGCACATTACAGTTGTTGCATGTAACATGAAATACTGTTTATGCTGATGCCTTCAGTTCCTGAACTTTTCTGGGTTTCTGCAGCACAAACTGGCTCATTTCCTGTTGGCTTTCCCCATGCGTGTACTTAGTCTCATAATTCCTCCATTCAGCTAAGCAAGTTTTATGTCCTTGTGGGTCCATATCTTTTATCCATTATCATTTTAGTGGGATTTCAGAGTGTTGTGGAAGATGAAAACATGTTTCCAAAGTGTTCTATATGGCTTTAAATTTAAATCAGATCTGTAGTTGTATCTTTTTTCAGTATTATTTATGTATACCTTTAATCTTTTTAATAGGTCAATCTTTTTTTAAATTATATTTATTTGTTTTTTAAAAGTTATTTTTGGCTGAGTCGGGTCTTAGTTGCGGCACTCGGGATCTTTCATTGCGGTGCACGGGCTTCTCTCTAGTTGTGGCATGCGGGCTTGGTAGTTGCAGCATGCGGGCTTAGTTGCCCCGTGGCATGTGGGATCTTAGTTCCCAGATCAGAGATCGAACCTGCGTCCCCTGAATTGGGAGGCAGATTCTTAGCCACTGGACCACCAGGGAAGTCCGAGTAGCTCAATCTTGATAGAGGTATGTCTGTTACATTAGTCTTTTCAAAGAACCAGCTTTTGGTTTTGTTGATGATCCCCATTTTTTTGGGGTGTTTGTTTTATTAATTTTGCTCTTTATTATTATTTTTTTCCCTCTATCTTAGGGATGTTCTGCTCTTTCTCTAGCTTCATGAATTGAATGCTTTATGCATTAATTTGGAATATTTTTAGAGGTGCACTTAACACTAAATTGTCTTCATGATTCCATTTTAGATGCCTCTCCCATGTTTTTTATATGTATTTTATTGTTATTCAGTTTTAACTTTTTCATGATTTTCATTAGGATGTTCTCATTAACTCGTTGGCTATTTAGTGTTGTGTTTTTAGTTTTTAGATGTATGTTTTTGCTGTCTTTTTAGTATTGATTTAAAATTTCAACATGCATGTTTAATTTTTAATGAGTTTAGAGTTGATAGATGGAGTTTCCAGTGCTTTAACTCCAGTCCTTCCAATCACACCATCCACTTTTCTGTTATGGTTGTAAGGTATTTGGGTTTCATTTTTTTAACCTCCCCTTTTTATATTAACAGTTAGTACATATTTAGATTTTACAAAGTCTTTACTCACCATTTCTTTTTGTTTTGTTCTCCTTTTTGGGTTCAATTTCCTTCTTGCAAAAATCTTCATTTTAAGAGTTACGTCAGTGAGGGTCTGTGAATAAACAGTAAATGCCCACAAGCTTTATATATCTAAAAATGCTTTTATTTCTCTTTCATTCTCAAATGAAAATTTAGCTGGATACATTTAACCAAGTACCTCACCTTTGCTCCAATGTCACATTCTTAATGAGGTGACCCTGACAACCCTTTAATAACTTTCAAACCATTTCCTGCCCCAGGCAGTATCAATTCCCTTACTTGTTTTTACCTATTACATAATTCACCTATTTGTTTATTGTTTATTTCCTATCTCTCCCCACTAGAATGTCAATTCCATGAGGGCATGGATTTCTGTCTATTTCATTCACTATGTATCCCAAGCGTTTAGAAAAATACCTGGCAAGTAGAAGGTGCAGAGTTTTAAAAAAATAAATTCATTGCACTTGCTGAGTTTGTTGAATGAATATAGAATTCCTGATTGACTTATTTTCTTCAGCACTTTGAAGATATTATTTTATCACCTTATTCTATCATCTCTGGTATTTTTTTTTTTTTGAGAAGTCTGTAGTTATTCTTCTTTTGTTACTTTTTGGGTACTCTACCTCTCTTATCTTTTAAGGTTTTCTCTCTGTTTTTGATGCTCTGCAATTTTACTACAACATGTCAGATGTGGATTTGTTATTATTTATCTTGCTAAGTACTTAAGGTTGCTCCTTTAGCTTGAAGATTTACTTTATTTCTAAAAATTTCTCAATTGTTATCTCTTCAAATATTGTCTGTTTCCCATTCTCTCCTTCTTGACTCCCTATTAGATGTGTGTTAGAATGTCTCATTCCCCCTACCATGTAACCAGGTTTTCCTTTTCTTTTTCATTGGTTTACTGTGTTGGGTTCCAGGTCATTTCTTCAGATATGTATTCCAATTCAGTGATTCTTTCCTTGACTGTGTCTAGTCCATAATTTTTAAACTTTGTTCAAAATTTAATGATATTTTTTTAGTTGTTACAACCAGGAGAGTGCTACTGGCATCTAGTGGGTAGAAGACAGATATGCTGATAAAATTTCTATTTGTATATTTTTCAAATCCATCTTTTTTAATGCTTTAACATGTTTGTTTTATGGTTCTTCTTCCTTCCTTTTTCCAAAAGCTCTTTTGGATTGCTCTATTATCTCTAGTTCCTTAGATGTAAATTATCCCATTTGTTGCCTATTCTGACTCCTCCCTCAAGGCAGTTAATTTCCTGATGTGGTCTGTAATCTTAGCTGTAAGCCCATCTTCATTGGGATTGCTCTCTGTAGAAGTCCCATGTACCAGGGTATGACAATGTCCTTACAGAGAAAGTTTGTGTTTGCCTTTACTGGGTCCCTTGATTCCCACCAGTTCAGATCTGTTTTACTGTTGTTTTTGTTGTTACCATTGTTTGTTTCTCAGTTTGAGGGACCCTGCACTTTGCAGGTGTGAAAAATTTAAACCCTACTCCCAAGCATCTCTGGGCCTGATGCATCCTTGATGTTGCACCCACTTTTGCATTTGTTTACTCTTGTGCAAACTACCTCATGCCTCCTGGGATTCTGTTTCGCTCTTCTGCTTCAATCCAGTCTTGTCTGCTTTTGGTATTCCCAACTCAATTATTTAGGATTAAGTTTAACACTGTTTTAAACAAGATAAAATTTATTACTTTCTGCTATAAATGAAGTCAGAAGGCATGAAGTCCAAGGTGGGTATGGTGGCTTGATGTTCATCAGGGACACAGGCTTGTTCTCTATTGTTGCTCTACCATCCTTAGCATGAGGCTTCTGCTTCATAGTCCAAAATAGCTGCTTGAAAACAAAAAACAAAAAACAAAACCCAAAACAAAAAAAAACCCAAAATAGCTGCTTGAGCTCCAGCCACTTCATCTGCATTCTAGCCAAAAGGAAGGAGGAAGGCACAAAGGGCATGCCCCCCTCTTTTAAAGGACACATACCACTTTCACTTACATCACTTGGCTAGGACTTAGTAAGGGAAGTTGGGAAATGTTTTTACTAGGCAGACATCAGGGCATCTTTTATTCAAGACAAAAGGAGAGAAAGGATAATAGGGGATAATTAACAGTTTCTATCACACCCATTAAATTATAAACCACCCTAGAATTAGGATTCTGCTTTATACCTTTTATGAAATTCAGTGCTCACAAGGAGCTCAATAAAAATCTCTTAATAATGATGATTAATCCTTTTAGCAAACATTTATTCAGCACCTATTTTTTTCTTTTACCTTTTTTTCATTCAGCACCTATTCTATGCCAGGGACTGTGTTAGGCACTGGAGCTACAAAAAAAATGAAATTAACACAGGAAACAAAGACTTTACCCAAGAAGTGTTGCTTTAAAGCAGGTATTTGAACCATTAACAAAAGTTGTCAGGCAGAGGAGGAGGGGGAAGATATTCCAGGCAAAGGAAATAGTTTATGCAAATTATCAGAGGTATGAAACAGCATGTCATGTTAGGAAATGCTGGCTGTCTGGTATACCTAGACCAGCGGTCTCAACCATGGGCTATTTTTCTAGAAACAGGTGCTAACCTCTCTGCCACCGTGACTTAGTTTCCACCACCCCCAAATTAGGACCCACAATCTGACAAGTTTGATTTTGTTTTATTATCATTAGATAATGTTTATAAAATGTTAGTCACATGTGTCTCAATAAATAGTAGCAGTTGTATGCTGCAGAGAAGTCAAGTAAGGTAAATACTAAAAAACGTAATTTGGAACTGGGTCGTACCTTAGAAAGGTATAAACCTTTTGCTAAGGCTGGGTGACCTTAGCAAAAGTCATTACAGTGGAGTGCTGAATTTTTTTTTAAAGCTCTTTATTTTTAATTTTTTTTGGTCACGCCACACGGCTTGTGAGAGCTTAGTTCCCCCAACCAGGGATCAAACCCAGGCCACGGGAGTGAAAGAGCCGAGTCTTAACCACTGGACCGCCAGGTAATTCCCTGGAGTGCTGAATTTATCAGGATAGGTTAGGCTATGTTGCAACTACAGACAATACCAGAAATTTCAATGGTGTAAGATAAGAGTCTCTTTCTCCTTCATCCAAAGTCTGCAGCAGGTCCAGACAGCTCTTCAAAACAGCTGCCTTCCCTGGCTTGACTAAGCAATTGAATATGCTTTGATATGTTAACTTCACCATCTCAACCTGAGGCTTCCAAGTTCACTTGAGCAGAGGAAGAGAGAAACTGGAGAATCACATAGAGGCTTTGTGCACGTATTGCTTCTGCTTACATTTCCTTGGTCAGATCTAGTCATGTGGCATTGTGCAATACAAGGGTATTGGGAAGTGTAGTCTCCCTATGCCCCGGAAGGAAGGGACACAAGATATTGGTCAGCATTAATAATGTCCCTGAGAAATGGTAAAGCCAAAAGGGGGCTTTTTTGGTGAGCTAAAGAGGAAGTGGGAGGAGAGATTGAATTCTTGTAGACAGCATGAGGAGCTCCATGGACCCACTCCCCAGTGAAACTGGTGAAGATTATTAAAAAACAACAACCATTTACAGTCTCTGGAAATAATCCTAAGAGTATACACCAAATGAAGAAAATATCTATTCAAGAATATCTACTAGGATTCCATAAGAACAGCAAGAGCCTGTGGTATTTGAACCGAGACTGTTCTCTCCCTCCCCTTCCCAGCTCAGTGAGATGGAAGCTCCATTCCCGATGGGTGCAGCCAAGAATACAGGGCTCCCCCTCTATGCAGCTCCCATAGAGGACTGTCTTCCCAGAAGGGGTAGGACATCACCATTTTTCATCCTGCCTCCAGCTTCCTGTTGCTGAGGCTAAGTTCTGGGGTAATGTGGCTGAAAGGTCGGGGTCCCTTCTTTCACCCAGCCCCCTCTGGTGGGACAGAAGCTCTACCTTGAGCATGGTTGGGCTGAAAATACTGGGACTCTGATTACCGTTGCCCTGGCTGGTATGGTGGTTCCACACTGGCAGAGGCAAGCTAAGAAGACCTGAGGCTACTGCCCCACCTCTACCTAGCACTTAAGTCCTAAAGTGGGGATGTTGCTCAGAGAGAAGCAACCTCACCCCTCAATCCCATAGTCTTGGCTTGGAGATTTTTCTCTGGGGGAGAAGGTTACAAAACAGTCCATAATCTCTTCCCAAAGGAACTGACTTCATCAGCAACACAGAATAGGAAGTTCGAGCTTAAGGGTATTCTCAAAAACAGTGGAGGTAGTGGCCTTTGGGAGGAGATTGGTAGGTTCAGTGGAGATATATAAACTAAACTGTAGGCCACCTCATCTACAAGAGAGAACTGGGTAAGGAGACGGCTGGGAGGAGCCCTCCTAGGCTCAGAACAACTCTCAAACATTGATCTCAGGAACTGTTCCTCCAAAGGAGCTCTGGGACTTCCCTGGCTGTCCAGTGGTTAAGACTCCGCGTTTCCAATGCAGGGGGTGTGGGTTCAATACCTGGTCAGGGATCTAAGATCCCACATGAAGCATGGCCAAAAAACAAAAACAAACAAAACAAACAAACAAAAAACAAAGGAGCTCTAATTTGTATGCTGCAGAGAAGTAAGGTAAATACTGAAAAATGTAATTTGGACAGTAGAGCAATTTATGCCCCAGGGTGTTGTTGAAGACAATAGAGCAATCATTTTGCAAACAGAGTTTAACAGCTGGGCACTGTCAGGAAAAGAGACAAAGAAAAACCTGTCAAAACCACTGTCATCTTGGGAGACTATGGGTTCACCCAAGGCCACACCCCTTGAGGACCAACATCAGAGGATTAACACTGGGGGGTGGGGGGATAGCAGGGATAGACTTCAGTAATGATCCAGCCATTCACTAAGCAAGTAACAATAATAAGCCCAGAGTGGTGGCTGGGGGGCCTGCACCCAGAGTTAGTATATTACCTAAAACATTCAGTTTCCAAAGAAAATATATTATGAGATATACAAAGAAACAGGAAAGTATTACCCATACACTATAGGGTGGTGGGGAGAAGCAGGTAACAAAAACTGCCTGTGAGAGTAACCAGATGTCAGAGTTAACAAAGACTTCAGAGTAGCCATTATAAATACATTCAAAGAACTAAAGGAAACCATGATTAAAGAAATAAAGTATGAGACAATGTTGTATCAAATAGAGAATTCAATAAATATAAATTATATATAAAAAAGAACTGGAAATTCTGGAGTTGAAAAGTACAGTAACTGAAAAGAAAAACTCACTAGAGGGTCTTATATTACCTTATTAGGGCTGCCATAACAAAATACCACAGACTGGGTGGCTTAAACAGCAGGTATTTATTTTCTCACAGTTCTGGAGGCTAGAATTCCAAGATCAAGGTGTCAGCAGGTTTGGTTCTTTCTTTCTTCCTTCCTTCCATTTATTTATCTAGCTGTGCTGGGTCTTAGTTGCGGCATGCGGGCTCTTAGTTGCAGCATGTGGGATCTAGTTCCCTGACCAGGGATTGAACCTGGGCCCCCTGCATTGGGAGCGTGGAGTCTTAATCACTGGACCACCAGGGAAATCCCCAGGTTTGGTTATTTCTGAGGACTCTCTCCTTGGCTTGCAGATGGCTATCTTTAACTGTGTTCTCACATGGTCATTCCTCTGTGTCCATGTGCCCCTGATGTTTCTTTTTGTATCCAAATTTCCTCTTCTCATAAGGATACTGCTCAATGGTAAGTAGACTTATCATGGTGATCATTTTGAAATGTATATAAATATTGAATCACTATGTTGTATACCAGCGACTAACATAGTGTTGTAGGTCAATTATACTTCAAAAACAAACAAATTCATAGAAAAAGAGATCAGATTTGTGGTTACCAGAGTTGGCGGGGGGGAGTTGGATGAAAGTAGTCTAAAGCTACTGGAAAAAACACATACAATGTAAGAGCTGTGAGTTGAGTCTACTCCGTGTCTTACTGAGGACTGTAGCCCAGGAGACAGCCCCTCAGATAGCTCTGAGAAACAGTTCCGAAGAGGTAGGGGAAGAGCCAGTATACATAGTGCAGTCAAGATCTCGGTAAAGGTTTACTGCTCATGAGGATCAAATATCTCAGTCAATGATTTTAGTACTTTTCTAAGTATGGGAAGGTGCGAGCATATGGTGTCACTGAAATTTTTCCTTACATATGCATTTTAACTATCCAGGGGCCCATATATCCAAAACACACAATGCTTCATCCTGAATTCCTTTCAGGGTGTCCTTGTAGGTCAGTGACTGCAGTGGCCAATGACTTGATCCTTGTAGAACTGGAACGGCGGGCCACATTCTCTGTTTACAGTATAAACTTCCAGTTATAAGATAAATAAGTACTAGGGATGTAATGTACAACATGATAAATATAATTAGCACTGCTGTGTGTTATATATGAAAGTTGTTAAGAGAGTAAATCCTAAGAGTTCTCATCACAAGGAAAAAATTTTTTTCTATTTCTTTAAATTTGTATCTATATGAGATGATGGATGTTCACTAAACTTATTGTGGTCATCATTTCATGATGTATGTAAGTCACATCATTATGCTGTATACCTTAAACTTACATAGTGCTGTATATCATTTATATCTCAATAATACTGGAAGAAAAAAAATTAGGACACCACTCAGATTAGATTAGGGCCCACCCTAACAGTCTTGTTTTAACTTAGTCACCTTTTTTTTTTAAGTTTTAATGCTTTTTTGAATTTTATTTTATTTTTATACAGCAGGTTCTTATTAGTTATCTATTTTATACATATTAGTGTATATATGTCAATCCCAGTCTCCCAATTCATCCCACTGAGTTTTAATTTTTAATTTTTTTTACAGTAGGTCTTTGTTGGTTATCTGTTTTATTTTATTTTATTATTTTTTTATTTTTAAAAATAATTTATTAATTTATTATTTATTTTTGGTTGCATTGTGTCTTTGTTGCTGTGCACAGGCCTTCTCTAGTTGCGGCGAGCAGGGGCTACTCTTCGTTGCGGTGCACAGGCTTCTTATTGCAGTGGCTTCTCTTGTTGCAGAGCACGGACTCTAGGTGCGCGGGCTTCAGTAGCTGTGGCTCGCGGGCTCTAAAGCGCAGGCTCAGTAGTTGTGGCGCACGGGCCTAGTTGCTCCGCGACATGTGGGATCTTCCTGGACCAGGGCTCGAACCCATGTCTCCTGTATTGGCAGGCGGATTCTTAACCACTGCGCCACCAGGGCAGCCCTCCATGGTTATCTATTTTAAATATAGCAGTGTGCATAGGTCAATCCCAAACTCCCAATCAATTTAAAAAAAAATTTTATTGGCATAGAGTTGACTTACAATGTTGTGTTTGTTTCTGCTGTACAGCAAAGTGAATCAGTTATACGTATACATATATCCATTCTTTTTTAGATTCTTTTCCCATATAGGTCATTACAGAGTATTTTTTAAATATTTATTTATTTATTTGGCTGTGCCGGGTCTTAGTTGTGGCATGCGGGATCTAGTTCCCTGACCAAGAATCGAACCCCGGCCCCCTGCGTTGGGAGCATGGAGTCTTAACCACTGGACCACCAGGGAAGTCCTGGTCATTATGGAGTATTGAGTAGAGTTTCCTGTGCTATACAGTAGGTCCTTATTAGTTATCTATTTTATATATAGTAGTGTGTAAACCTCCCAATTTATCCCTCCCCCTTAGTCACCTCTTTAAAGGCCCTATCTCCCAATATAGTCATATTCTGAGGTACTGGCGGTTTCAACATACGACTTTTGGGAGGGAAACAATTCTGCCTATATAACAGGTCTCCACAGTAAATTTGAATTGGCAGAAGAAAGAATTAATAAACTTGAAGATATATCCATAGAGATTATGCAATCCAAAGAACAGAGAGAAAAAAGAATGAAGAAAAATGAAGAGCCTCAGAGAAATATGGAACACCATTATGCACACCAACATATACGTAGCAGAAGTAGCAGAAAGAGAGGAGTGGGAGAAAGGAGGGAAAAAAAGATATTTGAAGAAATAATGGCTAAAAACTTTCCTGAATTTATTGAAAAACAATCTACCCATCTAGGAAGCTCAATGGACTCCAAGTAAAACAAATGCAAAAAGATCCATAAACAGACACATCATAATAAAAATGCTGAAATATAAAGACAAGGAACAAATCTCGAAAGCAGCAAAAGAAAAATGACTCATCATTTACAAGGGAATCCCAATAGGATTAAAAGCTGACTTTTTATCAGAAACAATGGAGGCCAGAAGAAAGTGGGACAATATATTCAAAGTGCTCAAAGAAAAAAAAAAAGACAGTCAACTAAGAATCCTGTATTGAGCAAAGCTATCTTTCAAAAATGAAGGTGAAATAAAGACATTCCCAGGTATATAAAAACTGAGAGACTTCATTGCTAGTAGACCTACCTTACAAGAAACAGGAAGTTTTTTAGGCTGATATCAAGTGACCCCAGATATTAGTTCAAATCCATACAAAAAACCCCAAAGAACACAGGTAAAGGTAATTGTTGGAGGAGGTCATCAAGATGTGATCGTTGGTTGACCCGAAAGCTGGACCCAGGCAATTAGAGGCTCCTTATCCCCCCACTACCCGAGTCAGTGGAATATGTATTCTACCCACCATTCCCACACTAGGTGCCATTTCAAGAATGTAGCCTTGAGAGAGTAATGCTGAATTGTTGAGACCACCTGGACTGAATATGTGACTGAACCCTGTTAAGGCCTCTATGTAAACTTTTAAGATTCTGGTGGGTGGATGCAGAGATTTACTTAGCTTGCAACCACCCAAGACAAGCCTCCTATGTAAGTTCCCTTGCTTATTAAAACTGCCACCTACAAATCTGGAGTGGTCTGCCTCTTTCATTGGTATCTCCTTACCCTCCGTGTAAGGGGGCGAATTTCAGATTTCACCTGGGGAACTCCTGAGGTTACAAACCAACAGTAGTTGTATAATTATTAAAGACAGTATAAATGCATATTTCTTCTCCTTTCTTCTCTTAACCAGTTTATATATTAACTGTAGAAAATGATATGTCTATAGTGTATTGTTGGGCCTATAACATATAGAAATGTAATATATTTTCCAATAATAGCACAAAGGAGGTGGGTGGAACAAAGATGTATTGGGCTAAGGAAATGATTCCAGATGGTAACTCAGATCTACCAGAACAAATAAAGAGAATCAAAAATGATAAAAAGAAGGTTAATATAACAGAAGGTATAAATATATACTTGTTCTCCTTTCTTTTCTTAGCTCCTGTAAAAGTCATAAAATTATATAAAGTAATATAATAATGTATTATTAGTTTTACATTTATAGATGTAATATGTGTAACAGTAATATCACAAAAAGGGGTAAAAGGGAATAAAAGTATATAGGAATGTTTTATATCTCACTGGAAATAAATTAGTATAAATCTGAAGCTGAATTTTTTTTTATAAAGGATATATTTCTTTTTTTAAAATTAATTAATTAATTAATTAATTTTATTTTTGGCTGCATTGGGTCTTCATTGCTGTGCACGGGCTTTCTCTAGTTGTGGTGAGCAGGGGCTACTCTTTGTTGTGGTGAGCGGGCTTCTCATTGCAGTGGCTTCTCTTGTTGCGGAGCATGGGCTTTAGGCGCGCAGGTGTCAGTAGTTGTGGCACGCGGGCTCAGTAGTTGTGGCATGCACTCTAGAGCCTGTGCTCCACAACAAGAGAAGCCACCGCAATGAGAAGCCGAAGCACGGCAGTGAAGTAGCCCATGCTTGCCGCAACTAGAGAAAGCCCGTGCACAGCAATGAAGACCCAGCACAGCCAAAAGAAAAGACATGAATGGTAAACCCTAGAGCTGCCATTAGGGAAATAATTCCAAAAATGTGAAAAAATCATTAAAGAAGTTAAAATGCTACATTAGAAAAATATTCACTTAATGCAAAAGAAAGCAGTAAAGTTGGAATAGAGGAACATAAATGAAAAAAAGCAAAATACAAACATACATTCAACTCTATCAACAGTAACAGTAAATGTGAATGGATTAAACAACGCAAAAGATAAAGTTTGTCACACTGGGTAAAAAAAACAAGATCCAACTGTTACTGTCTACAGGAGACATTTTTTTGGGGGGGGGGTGCCATCTTAGCTCCCCGACCAGGGATTGAACCTGTGCCCCTTGCAGTGGAAGCAAGGAGTCCTAACCACTGGACCGCCAGGGAATTCCCGGGAGACACGCTTTAGATTCAAAGATATAAATAGGCTGAAAAAGATATATCATGTAAACAGCAACCACAAGAGAGCTGAAATGGCTATACTAATATCAGACATAATAGACTTTAAAACAAAAAAAATGTTACTACAGATAAAGAGGGACATTCTATAATGATAAAGGGGTCAATCCATCGAGAAGATATAACAATTATAAAATATATGCACTTAGTAAAGGAGCACCAATATACATGAAGGAAAAACTGACAGGAATGTAGGGAGAGATGGACAATTCAATAATTTTTGAGACTTCAATACCCCATTTTCAATAATGGATAGAATAAGTAGGCAGAAGATCAACACAGAAATAGAAAAATCTAACAACGCTATAAACCAAATAGATCTAAGAGACACATCCCACTCTTAGAACCCTCCACCCAACAAGAGAATGTACATTCTTCTCAAGTGTACATGGAACATTCTCTAGAATGGACCAAATGATAGGCCATAAAACAAACCTCAATAAATTTAAAAGGACAGAAAGAATACAAAGTATGTTCTCTAGCTACAGTGGAATGAAATTAGAAATCAATAACAGAAGAAAAACTGGAAAATTTATAAATATATGGAAATTAAACAACATACTCTAAAACAATCAATGAATCAAAGAAGTCAAATGGAAGATTAGAAAATACTTTGAGATGAATGAAATGAAGACACAACATACCAAAACTTATGAGATGCAGCAAAAGCAGTGCTTAGTGGGAAATTTACAGCTTTAAATCTGTACATTAAAAAAAGAAAAATCTCAAATTAATCACCTAACTTTCTACTTTAACACACTGGAAAAGTGTCTTTTCCAACTAAACCTAAAGCAAGCAGAAGGAAGGGAATAATAAAGATTAGAGGGGAAATTAATGAAAGAGAGAACAGAAAAACAATAGAGAAAAATCAATGAAACCAGAGCTGGTTCTTTGAAAAGATCAATAAAATTGGTAAACTTTTAGCTAGATTGACTAAATAAATAAATAGCAAAAGAGAGAGGACTCAAATTACTAGAATCAGAAATGAATAGGGAAGTACCTGGCTGTCCAGTGGTTAGAACTCGGCACTTTCACTGCAGGGCCTGGGTTCAGTCCCTGATCAGGGAACTAAGATCCCACAAGCTGTGCGGCGCGGCCAAAAAAAGAAAAAAAAAAAAAAAAAAGAAAAGAGGGGACATTACTGATGATCTTATAAAGATAAAAAGGATTATAAATGAATACCATGAATAACTGTAAAAGAAATTAAAGATTAAAATGAATGGAAAAACATCCTGTGTTCACTGATTAGAAGATTAACATTAATTTTTTAAATTACTTTATTTATTTTGGCCACGTCGCCATGAGGCTTGCAGGGTATTAATTCCCTGACCAGGGATTGAACCCAGACCCTCAGCAGTGAAAGTGTGGAGTCTTAACCACCGGACTGCCAGGGAATTCGCGATATTAATTAATGTTATTTAGATGGCAGTGCTCCCTAAGTTGACCTACAGATTCAATGCAATCTCTATCAAAATTCCAGCTGATTTATTTGTAGAAATTGACAAGCTGACTCAAACATTCATAAGGAATTCATAAGGAATTGCAGGAGATCCAGAATATCCAAAACAATAGGAGGGCTCACACTTCCTGTTTTCAAAACTTTCTACAAAACAACAGTAATCAAGACCTTGTGGTACTGGCATAAAAATAGATATATAGATAAATGGAATAGAATTGAGAGTCCAGAAACAAGCCCATCTGCCTATGGTCAACTGATATTTTTACAAGACTGACAAGAACATTCAATGGTCTTTTCAACAAATGGTGCTAGGTCACTGGATAGCCACAGGCCAAAGAATGAAACCAAACCCTTATCTCATGCCATACACAAAAATGAACTCAAATTGGATCAAAAACCTAAACGTAAGAGCTAAAACTATAAAACTCTTGGAAACATAGGGGTAAATCTCTATGACTTCAGATTTATTTATCAGATTTATGTATTCTCAGATGTGATGCCAAAAGCATGAATAACAAAAGAAAAATGGTTAAATTGCACTTCATCAAAATTAAAACCTTTTGTGCTTCAAAGAATACCAACAAGAAAGTAAAAAGACAACCCACAGATTGGGAGAAAATATTTGCAAATTATATATCTGATATGGGCCTGGTATCCAGAATACATAAAGAACTCTTACAAGTGAACAACCCAAAGTCAAAAAACCCAATTAAAAAATGGGTAAAGGACTTGAATAGACATTTCTCCAAAGATGACATACAGATGGCTAACAAGCACATGTAAAGATGGTCGTCATTAGTCATTAGGGAAGTACAAATCCAAGCCATGATGAGATACCACTTCACAGCTACTAGGATTGCTATTAAAAAAAAAGGGGAATAAGTGCTGGTGATGTGGAGAAATTGGAGCCCTCTTACATTGCTGGCAGGAATATAAAATGGCACAGCTGCTGTGGAAAACAGTTTGCCAGTTCTTCAAAAAGTTAAAGATAGCATTACCAGGGACTTCCCTGGTGGCGCAGTGGTTAAGAATCCGCCTGCCAATGCAGGGGACACGGGTTCGATCCCTGGTCCGGGAGGATCCCACATGCCTCGGAGCAACTAAGCCTGTGCGCCACAACTACTGAGCCTGTGCTCTAGAGCCCGTGAGCCACAACTACTGAGCCCGTGCGCCTAGAGCCCGTGCTCCGCAACAAGAGAAGCCACCACAATGAGAAGCCCGTGCACCACAATGAAGAGTAGCCCTTGCTCACCACAAGTAGAGAAAGCCCGCGCGCAGCAACGAAGAACCAACGTGGCCAAAAATAAAAAAAATAAAAAAGATAGCATTACCATATGACCCAGCAATTCTACTCCTAGGTGAATACTCAAAAGAATTGAAAAACAGGTACTCAGAGATATGTACACATTTTCAGAGCAGCCCTATTCACAATTGCCAAAAGGTGGAAAATAAAAAATGTCCATCAACAGATGAATGGATAATAAATTGTGGTATATACATACAATGGAATATTATTCAGCCTCAAAAAGGAAGTTCTGATACATACTACAATGTGAATGAACCTTGAAAACATTATGTTAAGTGAAAGCCAGACACAAAAGACTACATATTACATGATTCTATTTATATGAAGTATCTAGAATAGCTAAATCCACAGAAACGGAATGCATATTGGTGGTTGCCAGGAGATGCTGGGAGGAGAGAATGAGGAGCATTTGCTTAATGGGTATGAGGTTTTCTTCTGGGGTGATGAAAATGTTTTGGAATTATATAGAGGTAATGTCACCAAACTGTTCCTTTTAAACCGGTTAATTTCTTGTTATGTGAATTTCACTTGTTAAAAAAAAATGTTTTAAAAAAGGTTAAACAGTTACCATATGACTTAGAATTTCCACTTCTAGGTATCTCCCCAAGAGAAATGAAGATGCACATACACACAAAAATGTGTGTACATGAATGTATCATTATTCATAATAGCCAAAATGTGGCAACAACCCAAAGTCCACCAACTGATGAATGGATAAACAAAATATAGTATAACCATAAAATGGAATATTATTCAGCCCCCTTAAGGAATGCATTGATATACTCTACAACATGGATGAACGTTGAGAGCATGCTCAGTGAAAGCAGGCAGTCACAAAAGGCCACATATTATATGATTCCATTGATATGAAATGTCCAGAAGAGGCAAATATGTAGAGACAGGAGATTAGTGGTTGCCTGGGGGGATGGAGAGTGACTGCTAATGGGTATGCTTTTCTTTCTATTTTTTTTTATTAGCAAATTTTTAAAAATGTTTAAAAATTTTATTGGAGTATAGTTGATTTACAATGTTGTGTTAGTTTCAGGTGTAGGGTATTGCTTTTCTTTTTGAAGTATTGAAAATTTTCTGAAATTAGATAGTGGTGATGGTTGCACAACCTTGTGAATATGCTAAAAGCCACTCAAGTGCATATTTTAAAATGGTGAATTATATGATATGTGAATTATATCTCAATAAAGCTGTTACAAAGAAGAGTACATGGGAGAGAAACAAAAGACATTAAGTATACATTATTCTTGGTTGGGCGAGAGGGAAGGAGAGATAAATAGCTAAAGAGGAAGATCAATGGAAAAAAAGCAAGGGAGTGATTACCATAAAAATCAGCATAGTGGTTACCTGTGTGTGTGATCTGGAGAATCTGGATAATGTGATGGGCTTCTTGAGTGTTGTCAGTTTTGTATTTCTTGACCTGGGTGGTGGTTATGCAAGGGGTTCCTATGTAACTACTTGTTATACTGCAAAGTTGTGTTTTATGCACTTTTCTCTATGTGCCTCTCTCCATCTCACTAAGTGGTACCACTTTCCACCTGGTTGCTCAGGTCAAAAATCTTGGGGTCACCTTGACTCTTCTATCTTACACCTCATATCTAACCTGCCAAGACAACTTGTCAGTTTTACCTTCAAACTACATTCAGAATCTGACCCCTTCTCACCACCACCTGGTTTGAGGCACTTACCATCTCTCACCTGGACAGCCTTTTTTTTTTTTTTCTGGCTGCGTTGGGTCTTCATTGCTCTGTGCTGGCTTTCTCCAGTTGTGGCGAGCAGGGGCTACTCTTCGTTGCAGTGCGCAGGCTTCTCATTGCAGTGGCTTCTCTTGTTGCGGAGCACAGGCTCTAGGCACATGGGCTTCAGTAGTTGCAGCATGCTGGCTCAGTAGTTGTGGCTCGTGGGCTCTAGCGCGCAGGCTCAGTAGTTGTGGCGCACGGGCTTAGTTGCTCCGCGGCATGTGGGATCTTCCCGGACCCAGGCTCGAACCCACGTCCCCTGCATTGGCAGGCAGATTCTTATCCACTGCGCCACCAGTGACGTCCCAACAGCAGTAGCCTTCTAACTGATCTCTCTGCTTCATCCCTTGACCCTCCTGCTCCGGTTTATTTTCTACATAGCAACCAGTTTCTTTTTTTTCTCCTTTGATTTGAAGGTGTTTCTTAATGAGATATAATCACATACAATGAAACGCACATACATGTACAGTCCAGTGAGTTTGGATAAATGTAGACACTTGTGTAACAAACACCCCAGTTAAGATATAAAACGTTTCCATTATCCCCCATAAGTTCCAGAAGGATCCTTTTTAAAGCCAGTGTTAGATCATGTTAGTCCTCTGCTCAGAACCTCCCAGTGACTCTCCATGTCACTGAGAATAAAAACTCAAGTTCTTACAATGGCTCATAAGGCTGTACACAGTCTGCCCTCGCCCCCCCCCCCATTACTTTTCTTATCTAATCTTAGAGTTCTTTTCTCTTCCTTCAGTCCACTCTGTACGGGCTCCCAAAACAGATAATTACATTTCTTCCTCACTGTTCCTAGGACATGTCAGGCACTTTCCTGCCTTAGGGCCTTTGCACTTGGTGTTCTGTCTGGAATGCTCTTCTCCCAGATACCTGCTTCATTTAGGTCTCTGCTCAAATGTCACCTTATCAGAAGAGGCCCTCCCTGACCACCCTATATAAAATAACATGCCCCCCCACCCCGCACTCTCATCCCCTTACCTTGCTTCATTGTTCTTCATAGCACTTAGCTCAATCTATTATATATTATGCATGTATAATTCTGTTACTCTCTCTCATGTAAGTTCTAGAGTGCAGGGACTTGAATGCTTTTGCTTTGGCTGTATCTCCAGTGCTTAAATCAATGCCTGGCATAGAGTGGGTGCTCAAAAACTATTTATTAAATGAATGTCCACAGCCTCCGGTCTAGTCCAGTCTGCCATCACATCGCCTGGACTAGTGCACGAGCCTCCTAACTGATCTCCCTGTCTTGTGTCCGGTCTTCACGATCCATTTCCCACACTGCAGAATTATCTTTTAAAAATTCCGATCTGATCATCTCACTTTCTTTCTTAAAACCCTTTGATGGCATCCCTTTGCCCTTCTGATAAAGTCCAGAGTCCTTAACATGACTTGCAAGGTGGCTGACTTGGCCCTGACTACCATCCGTCTTTTTCCTCCAGCATCCTGGTCTGCTTGGAGTTCTTAGCTGAAGCCAGTCTCTCACTTCAGGTCCTTGGTATACACTAACCCTCTGACTGTGATACTCTTCCTACCACCCCCCTTTCAGGTCTCAATTTGAGGGTCATCTCCTAGGGGAGCCTCCTCTGAGCTCTCAGACTAGGTTAGCGCCTTCAGAGTTCAGCTGCAACTCATCTCTGCTGGCATGCTTTCTTTTCCTCCCCATATTTTTTTTTTTTTTTTTTGCCACGCCACAAGGCTTGCGGGATCTCAGTTCCTCAACTAGGGACTGAACTCGGGCCACGGCAGTGGAAGCCCGGAGTCTTAACCATTAGGCCACTAGGGAACTCCCTCCATATTTAATTTTTTTTTTAATTTGTAGGAATAATTATTTAGTTTTCACCTATGAAATGAAGTTGTACCATTTAATTAAAGGTAATAAAAAATATTTCTTTTAAAAAATTTAATCATAAACTTTGTAAACATGAAAAATACCTTGAGTACACCACTGATTTTTGCTACTCATTGTCCTGTTTCTTTCCATGACACTTTTTAGAACACTGTCTTGCTTTGCGTTCCACCTCAGTGTAAGCTTCTCTTTCTCCATCTGCCTCTACAACATCCTCTTTCCTGTTCTGCTGTTTTTTTGTCTCATCTCTTAAATGCTGTTTTCTGTGTGATGCTTTCTTTAGCCCTTTTCCCACTAGGCTTCTCATGTATCCCCACTGTACTTAATACATTCTGTTAAAGAATGTTATCACATTATATCAAGTGAGTTTGATTCTGAACTCCCCCAAAGGCTGGGATTGGCTTAATCCTGAGAGATCAACCCAGTGCACTTTTGTTCTTGTACTCATCACACCTGCACTGTTTGATGTCCAGCTCCATGAGGTAAGGGGCTATGTCTACCTTGTTTGCTAATATCCCGTATGCCAGGCATGGTGCCTGACAGAGTACTTGCTCAAAGAATATCTTTAAATGGACTAACGAATATGAATATAAAAACTCTAACCCACAATTTATTCTTACATCTGTTTCCTGGGATCAGCCCAAATTCTAGTCAGATCAATAAAAATTTACTGGTCATTTGCCCTAACTGGCCTCCCTGCCTTCCATCTCCCTGCCATCTATCCAATAGCCTGCAACCACAGTAACATTAAAAAAAAAAGTCGGATTGTGTTCCCCTCCCCAAGTCTCTATCTCCTCATTACCAACAGAATATAGTCAAAGCTCCTCGGCTTGGGTTCAAGGCTTTGGCCCTGATCTCCTTTTTCAAACCTCTCTGGGTTTATTTATTAAGTGCTTATTATATGCCAAGCACTGGCCTAGTCACTGAAGAGTTCACAAACTAGTTGGAAAGACAGGCACATAGATTAACTTTAATAGGGCGTGATCAGCTCTATTACAGGGTCTGTGAGAACACAGTTTCAGACAATGGATTATAAAATGTTAGATTTTTGCCGTCTGCAGGTTCACAAGTTCAGTCTAGAACTGCATGTCTAATACGGTGGCTATCAGCCACATTTCAAGTGCTGAACAGCCACACGAAGCTAGTGTAGTGGCTATCATACTGGACCGCGAAGCATAGGCCATTTCAGTCATCCCTGGAAGGGGGGTTACCTATAGGTGCTTTAAGGAGAGCAAGGAGCATTTCCCATACGCACAGGCTGTGGGACTACCAGTCCCCCAACCCAATTCTCCCACTCCCACTGCTCCCCTCAACCCCCAACAGACACACCTTGGCTGGGGTGTATTTTGAAGTAGTACGGGCTCCCAAAACAGATCATGTATGAAAGTACTTTTGTAAATTATTACGTGATGCAAAAATGTGATATAATAAATAGGTTCAGTTCTTGTTTTCATCACAGCTTTGGTCGCTTCAAGCAAATTCTAGCTCTTTTCTCGAACTTCTCCCATCCCCCAAATTTATGCTAAAGGGTTTTGAAAAGTATCTGTTACACACAGGCAGCATTTATACCAGGTAAAAATCCAGGTTATACCTACCTTGATGCTTTTACAAGCCATCCATCCAGGACCCTACTTCACCACCCGCCTTTTCCTCTCACCTTCCCTAGAAAGGAAGAACACGAATTAAGATTTCCAAAACAACAAAACATTTATTTTGAGATTCGAGAATAATGGGAAAATTAAGTAATGGGAATTGGACCCTCATCGGGGTCTTCTGGGAAATCGGAAGCACCACCCTTTTCTGCAGCTCTATGCTTCTCCAGTTTAGCAATCAATTCTTTCGCTGGATTGAAGACGCCATTGGTCTGCTGGTCACAGACATAGCAGCGCGGGGTGGTGCGGAAATGCTGCAGCGCACAGCTCTCGCAGAAATAATGCCTGCACTTGGTGACAACTGGGTTTTGGAAGGTCTGGCGACAGATGAAACACTTGAATGGTATTTCCTCCTCATCGCTTCCCACTTCATAGTTTTCGTCCTCATAGACACCATAGCGACCCTCATCAAGCTCACGTTCGATCTGCCACCCATGCTTGTAATCTGAACGGTCATGGAGGAATTTGCAGCTGTCTCCGAAGCCGCAAAAACCAGTCTCCTTGTAGTCCTTACAAATGTCGGGCTGGTAATCCCAGCGCACGGTGGCACGCAGATGCTCGGGAGCTCGGATGGGGCCCTTCCTCACCATCCCGGAGGAAGCATTGCCCATAGACGTATCCTTAGGCTTCATGTATTTCTGATAATTATTGATTCCCCGATAGATCTTGTCATCTTCCTTGCCCCTCAGCTCCTCCTGGATCTTCTGGCTGCGCTCAAAGATGGCTTGCGCGTCACGTTCCTTCTCTGTGTCTAGTTCGTAGACAGCAGTCGCCCCCATATCCTCTGGCCCCACGGGTTTCGCCGAGCGAGTGGACTTATAGACCACGCCGAGGCTCTCGGGCTCGTTCTCCCCCTCTCCCTCCTCGCTACTCAGGTCGCCGTAAGCCGCCTTCTGTTTACCACTGCCACGGGTTTTCTGTATCATCGGATTGTGGGTCGCCCGCTTCTTTTCCGGGCGGACCACAGTGTTGCCTTCGTCACTGCTGCTGCTGCTGTCTCCGGACTCTTGGTCGCAGACTGGGCGCTTTCTGCGGCCTGCAGCCCCTTTTCGCACAGGCTTTTTGAAAAGAAAGGTGCACACCTGGTCTGTCGTCTTTCCTGGAGAAAGTTGCTCTGCCATTTTAAGAGTTTCGAGCTCCGAAACGGCTGTGGCCTGCTGGGTGGCGCGGAGCTGCTTCACGTCACTGCACGTCTTACGCTCGACCGCGAGTCGGTACAAAATCGGCTGCGGAAAGACGACTGTGGGAGCGAGAGTGTGCGAGAGCGCGGGCGCGCGCCACTCTTGGGCCCTGCCGCGCCCCGTCACTTCCTCCGGACGCGTACGTGACCCCGCCCCGCTCGTGCGCTGCCGCGGAAGTTACCGGAAAGGGATTGAAGCCGGGTCACCTTTAAGGAGCTTGGAAGGAAGTGTTTGGCCTTGGTAACGGTGTCGCGATGTGGTTCGAGATTCTCCCCGGGATCGCCGTCATGGCCGCGTGCTTATTCATCCCGGGAATGGCCACTGCACGCATCCACAGGTTCACTAACGGGGGCAAGGTAAGGCGGCTTCTCCGGCCCGGCGGCTGACTCCACCGGCTGGCGTTACGAAATGGGCGGTGGGGTCGGGAACCCGTTAGGACCCGGAGACTCCCTCCGAGATGGGGAATACCGAGATCGGCCCTCCCTTTTTTTTTTATTGCCTAAAAGCAGAGGCTTGCGGAACGAAGCCGACGGGAACCGTATTCTACTTTAGCAAGAAACAGCTGGTTGCTAGGTGAAGCGTGGGCAGGAGGGCGGAGTAGAGTTTTGGGGGCTGGAAAGGCAGGAGATTGAAAGAGGTAGGTCCAAACTGCTAGGCAGAGGAGAGAGGCGTCAATTAGTCTTGCCCCACTCCCTCTGACCTCTGGTCTCCTTTCTTGCTGGATTTTGATTTTAATTTCTCGCATCCATATCTTGGTCTTCTTGTTTTTCACTTTTTTCCTAGCCTTAGTTAGTTTGTTTTGTTTTTGGCCCCGCCGCGCGGCTTGCGGGATCTCAATTCCCCGACCAGGGGTTGAAACCCGCTCGGGCAGTGAAAGCGCCCAGTCCTAACCACTGGACCGCCAGGAAATTCCCCTTAATTAGGTTTTTTTACCTTGACATTTTTTTATCCTCCCACTTTCTCTTGCCAGCCTTTAGGAACTTAGGTCATGCTCCTGTTTTTCACATTAGGATTGTGATTTTCCTCTCTAATTAGTCCTTCACATTATCTCTAAAGTACAGAGTATAAATGTATTTACTTTCTGGTTTTGTGATTGTCTTTCACTTGTGATCTACCACTGTTGTTTCTTCTCATTAGGGTCCCCAAAGGGAACAAGTAGTCATGACTTTAAACAAAAAAAAAAGGGGAAAGAAAAAAATGATGCTGGTTAAAATAGAAAGTGTAAGAACTCATGGTTACCATCTTAACTCTAAAGTTTAGTGGTCCGATTTTATTTAGGATTCTGGTCTTATATTGTTAATTTGGTTTTTATATCAGTGATTGCATTTTTCTGGAATATCACTTATTAATATCCTTCTATTGGGTCACTCATCTTTATAAACTACAATAACAATTTCTTTTAATTGTAGGAAAAAAGAGTTGCCTATTATTCATATCAGTGGAATTTGATGGAAAGAGATAGGCGCATCTCTGGAGTTAATCGTTACTATGTGTCAAAGGTAAGATGGCTCTGATGCTAGCCCATCTGTCAGGGTTGAGGTGCATTCTGGTTAATGTTTTGCCAAAGGTCTTACAGCAGACTGGGAAAATGCAAACTAAAATAGCACTGTCTTTTACATATTTAATGATCCTTTGTATTTCTTATTATGTGGATCATCTGCCCATATCCTTTCTTGCTCTGTTATCTTTTTCTTTTTGATTTATAGGGCTTCTTATATATATATTACAGATATTAATCTTTTGTCTCTTTTATATGTGGCAAATATTTTTCCCAGTCTGCTGTCTTTTTTACTTTATGGTGGCTTTCATCAGATAGTTTTTAATCTTGATGTTCAGTTTATCATATTTTATTGTTCTGGATTTTGGGTTTTATATCTTGTTTACAAATGACTTTTGTACCCAAGATTCTAAAAATATATTTCTACAGTTTCTCCAAATACCATTACAGTCTTTTTTCCTTTTTTACATTTAGTGCTGTGACCTGTCTACAGGTCATTTTGGGGTATAATGTGAAGCAAGGATTTAACTTTAGTTTTCTCCAAGAAACAGCCAGTTGTCACAGTTATCTACATATGGAAAAGTCCATTTTTTATTTGAAATACCACTCTAGTAAACTAAATTTCCATATACACATGGGCCTGTTTCATGAATGCACTCTTTTATACTCCATTGGTTTGCCAGTTCCTGCACCAGTACATTAAAGAATTACTATAATTTTATATTTGATTGAATCATATGAAACTGCTGTTTTTGTGGGTCAAATATGGTTCAACTTAATAGTATGTTCTTATACATTGTAGGAGTTCATCCTTATTATTCTTGTAAAAATTTTTACTATTTTATACTTTCTCCTTGCTAATTCACCCTTCACAGCAAATCTAGGTAAATATTAATTCCATTTTATAGATGAGAAAACAGAAGGTCAGAGTGATTAAATTACAGTATAAGGACTCAACCTATGTGATCTGCCTCTCGGTATAGTGCTATTTGAGAATCTAATCTGATGAACATGATGATATATATCTACTCATCTAGAGTGGTATTTCTCAAAGTATGGTTCAAGAATAACCAAAAAACAGGAGAGTGGGGGAGGAATTCCCTGGCGGTCCAGTGGTTAGGACTCCGAGCTTCCACTGCAAGGGGCAGGGACACGGGGCACGGGTTCGATCCCTGGTCAGGGAACTCAGATCCCGCAAGCCGCACAGCCAAAAAAATAAAAAAAGAAAAGAAAAAGTATGCCATCAGGATCACCTGGCATGTGAGATAAAATACAGATTCCTAGGACCCTGACTGGACCAAATGAATTAGGATTTTTACAAGGTGGCTCCTAGGACTATGCAATTTTAATTTCTCTCAAGGTGATTCTTCCTTCAATTGAAACAGAATACGTGGAATGTGTTATTTTAACACCTGGAAGAAATGTCATCACTGATTACTCTTTTACTTTGTTGTTTCTGAAGTATTTGGTTGTGAACTGAGTTAAGATAGAGTGGTCTTCTGAATAGTGTCATGCTTACAGGGCAAGAGTTCTGGAGTTGGGGGTCCCTGAACTTGAATTCTGGCTCTACTGCTTCCTTACCGACTTAAACAAGGGACTTTAAACCTCTCTGAGCCTCCATTTTTTTCACCTGTAAAAAAGTAGAATGGGGCTAATAATATCTTCCTGATGTTGGCTGTTATTTTATAAAATGGATTTACCTTACTGTCCTCTGACTCTGAGGGTGCTTTGTAGAAGGATCCAGGTGGTAAATAGTTGCTTTACTTTAGTTTTGATTGCAAGTGGAAGGGGGGGTTGTCTTTTCATATAAAGTGGTATGTTTGCTACTGTCAGAAAATGAAAATTAGGAGTCATTATAGGTTATAGGAATCATTGTAGGTTATAGTACATGTACATCTTTGACAGGAACAGAATTCTCACATTTTCCTTTTTAAACTGTTTTTCAGGGTTTGGAGAACATTGATTAAGGAAGCATTTTCCTGATTGATGAAAAATAACTCAGTTATGCTTGTCTACCCCTGCTAGAAGGTTATGCAGTGTATTGTGTAGCATGCAGTGTATTTTGTAGTGTGTAATAAAAATAAAACAAAAAAGTAAAATCAGAGGTTTTCTTTACTTTTTAAAATGGTACTACACAAGATCAAGCAGTCTACCCAATGTAGCTTTATCACTTTAAAAAAACTAAAGGCAACTGAGGCTTGTAAAATTATAGACGTAATGTACACCAAGCACCGATCACTGTGCCTGGTGCCTAATGTGTCACAAATGGTAGTTCCTGCTATTGTAATATTACTGAAAACCATTGTTTCTTCAGAGATTGCTAGGAGAATACAGAAAAAGTAGTACTTTGTTTTTTTTCTAGTTCCTTTTCTGGGTGAATCCTATGTGCTTAAAATTCCAGACCGCACCTTCAACTTTGATGCACTCTGTATCCAGCACATAGTATTCACTTCAGTGTTGATTTTTATTTTAGATTGCTGTGTAGAGCAGCAACAACAGTGATTATGTTTATTAAAATGAGTGTACCGACCATTTGAAATAAAGAATTGCATGTTCAGATGATATGAAGATCTGAAAAGGTGTAACTACTGTGAAGATGGTGATACTCCATGTGTACAGATCAACACCCCAGGTGACCACAGGACCTCTGGGTGAGAAAACTAAGTTACTTGTCATCCCCATCTTTTACCTAGTTTAACATTTGATCTGCTGGTGACCTTAAACACACCTGCACTGTATAGTTTCCGTTGACCTCATCTTACAGGACAGGGCTTACAGAGGAAGGAGGTGGCAGTCCCTCTTAGAGGAATACTGTATATTGTGCCACCCTGTGATGATGAAACTGTTTAAGGAAAGCTGTGGTCATGGTTAAAAATTTAATACAACCTCTAGTCTTTATTTAGTGCTACACAGGGCTCATTTTGCTGACTGTTATGAGAAATATCTCTGGAAAGGAAGAGAGAGGGCAGGTAGTACAGATAGGAATACGGGAGACTTACTGACAACATTACTAAATTTGTCACTAAATCTATTGATTTTTAGGTCTGTTCTCTGTCCACTGTACCTCTAGGCGGGGCTTATCCACTAGAGGATTCATCCTTAGATGAATGTCAGGGCTGTATAGCGAGGGGCTACAAAGTGACAGAAAATCAGTTGGTCAGGTTTAGCATTAGCGTCAGAATTCTTCACTCCCTTTTTTGTGGCACTTGCTATGAAATTTAGCCTTATTTTTATACTCCACTGCCAGGGAGTAAACCAGATTAAAACGCACACTTTGAAGCTAGAAGACTATAGTGGTGCGTTGTAGCCTGCATTTCTCTTGATTTTTTGAAAGTGCAGTTAGCCAGAAGGGTTTTCTTACAGCAGCTCTGACAGATGTGGTCTGGCTACTGACCTCGGGTCCATTGGTCACCTGCTTTTAAGGCCAGTTGAAAGGATGCTTGGTAAACGATGCCATTCATTTGGTTTTATTATCTTTTTTATTTATGTTTATTGAAGTATAGTTGATGTACAATATTATATAAGTTTCAGGTATACAACAAAGTCACAATTTTTAAAGGTTACACTCCATTTATAGTTATTATAAAATATTGGCTATATTCCCTGTCCTGTACAATATATCCTTGTAGCTAATTTTATACATATGGTTTTATTCTTTAACTTTTAAAACAGATACTGTATTCACATAGCTCAAAAATCCAACAATATAAGGTATTCAGTGAAATGACTTGTTCCAGTCCCCTGCCCAGCACCTGCCCCACTGTCACACTACCCCAAAGGGTCTCTATGCATGTAGAAATACAAACACGTGTTCTTCTGTCTTCTGTGATGGTAACATTTGATACACAGTTTACCTTTATGTCACTTGTTTGGAAGAATGATTCTTGTTTGAAATTATATCTGCCAGGCTGCCATCATTATTTCTAGGGTCAAATGAAATAGTCAGTAGGAAAAGAGTTTGAAAAAGTTTAGAGGAAGCCATACACATTCAGAAGGGGGTTGGAAGAGGATGGCCCTGCCCTTTGGGAAACACTTTTAAGTGAAATATTTATGAAAAAAAAAGACAACACTCTAGAATCAGCAATTCCAACTTATAAGGACCCTTAGACATCTAGTCCAAATTCTGATTCCTCAGATGAGGAAACAAAGGTTCAGCGATGGGAAGCCATCACCTGGCTAGCTAGTAGCAGACCTGGGACTAGAATCTTGGTGTCTAGACTCCCAACCTAGTGTACTTTCAACTGTTCTTTGTGGCTCACTTCAATAAACTGCTGAGTGAATGCCACATGCCAGGTACTGTGCCCCAGCTTTGAATAAGACAGCCTCGCCCTTCTGGAGCTCAGTCCGGAGGACTGCAAGGCAATTACAGGATGGGGCGGTGAGTGCTATGACAGGGGTCTGCAGAAGGTGCTGTGGGAGCACACAACTGGGATCTGACCCAACCTTCAGATGGGGGGAAGGGAAAGGGCTTCAGGTAAGTTCCAGGTGATGCCCACACCAAGCCAAGTCTTGAAGGTTGGGGAGCATTTACGAGATAAGCAACTGAGGCGAGAAAGCAGCGCGAGCGTGAAGACACAAACTAGCGTGGCTGTGTGGGAAAGAGCCGCAAGTCATTGTGCAGAACTAGAGCAAAGAGTGCGAGGCAGGAAGGAGAGGGAAGAGGGACCGGAGAGGCTGGCAGGGCCCAGAACACCAAGGGCCTGGCCCGTCTCCCTTGGGTGTCAGACTTTGTCCAGGGCAGCTGGAAGCCTCTGGGGGCGGCGAGCAGGAGAGTGAGGTGGGGACCTGCATCCATCTGCCGGGCTGCTCTGCAGAGCACGGACTTAAAGACGTGCTTCTCAGCCAGGGTGAGTTTGCCCGTCAGGGCACATTTGGAAAGTTTGGAGACGTTTTCACTTTCACGTGGGGAGTCGGGAGAGGTGCTACTGACATCTAGTGGCTGGAGGCCGGCAATGCTCCTCAACAGCCTACAGTGCAGAGGCCAGCCCCTCCCAGGACAGTTTTAGGGAGCCCACGACGTCAACACTGCTGAGATCGAGAAACTCTGAAAGCAGCGGGGTCTCCATCAAGCAACACGCCAGGAAGTGTTATTTTTTATTTTTATTTTTATTTTGGCACGGCTTGCGGGATCTTAGTTCCCCGACCAGGGATCAAACCCGTGCCCCATGCAGTGGGAGCTCGGAGTCTTAACCACTGGACCGCCAGGGAAGTCCTGAAATGTTGCTGTTTTTTTAAAAAAAATTCCTACTTATTCAGGTCAGGAGTCTATGGGAGCAATTCCCCTTTTCCTCTCGTTCCTCGTTCTTTTTTCATTAGAGTTCAGATCCCAGATTCTCTCTCGGCTCATTTCTAAACCTGAACTTTATCCCATCCCTGGAGGCATTTGTAATCCCATGGATGTATCCCAACTCACTGCGAGTGACGTGCTTCAAGTCGAGAAGGCAAAGAACAAACCGTTTCTTTTCCGAAGGGCTGTGGAGACTCAGAACTTTGGGGGGATCAGCACATCAGGAGGCTCGCCGCCTTCAGCCGTGTGACCTCACGCAAGTCACTTCACTGCTCTGAGGCTCAGGTCTCCTCCTATCTTCCAAGGGAGGATAGTACGCGCTCTGCACACGTCCCTGGGTATCTGAGACAGTCAGGACGCCATGTATGTGGAGTAGTTTGTAACTGGGCAGCCCTGTGCCTGTGGAGGGGATCACTGCTGGCGCTGCAAGCACCCCTGGAACAGCTGTCCGGTCCACTCCCAGGCCGCCCAAAGGCACTTACCCGAATGTGGTAGGAGGACCTTCAGGCCCACTGCGGAACCAAGTGTAGGTGGCGGTAGCAGTCTTGGGTCCTCTCTTAGAATGAGTGATCACACCTAGGGATTCGCAGAACACCGCAACAAAGACAACAGACCACACTAACCTCGATAAGGACACGCATTGCTCTAAAGGTGTGTTCTGAGAGCAGAGAGGAAAATGCAGTTTCTTGCCACCGTGAGGACTGAGTGCCCAGTTACCCCTCTCGGCAGACGCGGCCTGCTCTGTTCTAGGGGAAGGTGGTGACCGGATGGGACTGGAGCTGGCCGTCCTCAACAGGGAGCCTCTGGATGGAAGGAGGGTGGAGAGTTAAACACCACTTGGTTTTCAAGATTTCATATCATCCTGATACTTTTGTGACCTGAGAACTCAAATGATTCTACTACACTTTTGTGACACACAAGACACACGGAACGGTTATCGAGGTTTTTCTTTCCCAAGTATGTCGATGCAGATTTTACGTATCTAAAGACACTGGCGTTCAGCTTCTTGGTTTGGGTCCCCGTGTGCTTGTGTAATGCCGCCTTCCTCCACCCCACCTCATCCACACACCCCTGACCCAATATTTCATCTCTGAGGTTTGCATACTCGGGAATATTCTTTTGGGATGTGCTCTTCCTTTGCTTCCCAGATGAAGCTGGAATAGAGCCTGAGCTAGATCCTGAGGGGTTGAGAATGTTCTTATGACCTTCACATATGGGGCACTGTTGATAAAAGATGAGGAAATTTCTGTAAGGAATAAATCCAATGCTATGTTTGCATAATCTTTAATTGTTAAAGGTTTCTTTGGCATATTTGTGTACCCTCTGTGTCTGATGCTGTTGGCCATAATATACCTCTCCCACCCCCAAAGTCTCTTTAGCAATGCAGAGCCAAGTCACTGCTTTTGGGATTTCCACAAATCTTGATTGAGGACTAAAGACCTAATTGTTCTTTTCAGGGCATCACTGAGAAAATGGCCTAGCAGATCTTACTTGTGTAAACCCATGTAACTGGTGCTTTACTAGTTTGAACACATTTTGTTTCATCTGTTGTTCTGTTTCTTGGCAGGTGTCTTCCTAAGTTCCAGAAAACATGGAGAAACCAATTATGATATATGGGCTAGAGAGTAGTCAGGTAATAAAATTTACGAACAAGTATGCAATTTCAGTTATGACCCTAAAGGACTGTAATACCAAAGGCAATAGGAAAAAAGGGAAGACAATGGAAACACTGAGCATCACTGCCCCCAAGAAAACAAGAATCTTTCCCATGTGTTTAGGAGTTTCGTTGGTATACCTGCCTGTCCCCCTGTGTGCCACCTACCACACGGCTGGGGAGTGTCTCTTTCACTTAGCAGACAGATTTTTTTCCTTCTAGGTTTAATACCCTTTTTTCTAGAGGCCAGAAAACAGCACAGGCCCCCAGAAGCCCACTCCGGTCTCTCATCTCTAAGAGCCTGGTCTTTGGGGCGAGGTGGGTCAGGTCTCTAGGGCAACTCTGGAGTTTTCATCCAGTGTCTGTTGGGGGCAGCCCAGTGTGGTTATGACCGTGGAACAGAACATCAAGGCATCACCATCAAAAGTCCAGCCATCCGGGAACAGCTCTGCCACAGTACCTGTGTTCTGAGCGTGGCACTGTTCAGTGAGGCACTCGCCCTATGGCAGACCTGCATGCTCAGGAACAGCTGGAACGTTCTGAGTGGTCTTTATGACATCATGACTGTCAGGGATCCACCCACCTGGGACTGACTGGCACAGTCCAGTACTCAGGGTGTGTGGCCTTTATGGATGGAGAATGGGCCTCAGTTTAGGAAAGGCCCTGGGCTCCTACCACCTCCTCTCCCTTCCCGGGACAGTCTGGTGGCCTTTTAGACTGGAAGTGAGGTCACTCTGCCACACACTTAGAACCTGCCCCAACCCAAGATGCCTTGCTACATTTGACTCACTGGTTCTCTTTTCACGTGAGCACACCTTATCTTCCCACCTAGATTGTAGGTGCATTGAGGGTGGGAACCTTGTCTCACTCAGCTTCACTTCATCACAGTGCCCGCCACCTGTCCACTCTGCAGCACTTAGAAGATATGTGCTGGCTGACTGGGCTCACTTGACAGGAGAACGTCAGCATTTAGCCCGAGCTTCATCGCTGAGAACTGACAGCCTTGCTGGGCATAGGCCGGGAGGAGGAAGGGCGGGGTGGGAGAGTAAGAAGATAAATAAGGGAAGGGGGTGACGGGGTGAGCATGAGGGTACAAGAGGAGGCGAGGGCAGGAACTGGGAGGGAACTGACATGACTGAAGGACTACAGGTGGGAAAGAATAGAATCCAAGGCCCAAGGTGTGGCGTCCTTCCTGGCGCGCTGACGTCAATCGCCCCTGCCAGCACCCCCCAACTGCCCTCAATTCAGGAAGGAGCTGACAGCGACGGAAGCAACTCCTCGCTCTAGTGAGCACCGCATCCTGGGTACAGATTCGCCCCACTTCCCATATGCGGGGGGCAAGTGCGGCCCCTGCCCTCTCCCTCCCCTGGCGGAAGGAAGAAAGCCTGGGAGGCGGGCTCGCACGTCCGATCCCGTGTGTCGTCGATGGTCTCCCTGAAGCGGACCGGGCACGCTCCGCGCACTCACCGGGCTGCCGTCAGGGTCTGGAAGGGCTTCGTGGCGGGTCTGGGTCCGCGGGGCACATCTTTGCACGCAGGCTCCACCTTCTTGCAGGGGCCAGGCTGGACCAGGCGCCGTGTGTGTGGGAGAGGGGCTGCCAAGGCCTATTTCCTGCTCCCCCTCCTCCCGCCCCACCTGCTCCTCTCCGGGCTCCGTGCCACTTCTCCACACTCAGCTGCGCCGGGAAGGAGGCATCCGAGGAAGGCATGCTTTGGAAGAACCTGTCCTCAGTGCTGCCTGAGGGTTCAAAAGGCCTCTCAACCTGGACAGCCTGGAGGCCAGGCGGCCTGGCTGGGGGTAGGAGGTGAAGTTGTGGCCCACCCACTTGCAGCTCCTGCTTCCAAGAGGAGCCTTTCTAATCGTCTGGGAAATCTCTCCTGGCTCCCTCTCGCAAACATTTTGTCTTCTAGGAGTTTCTCATCGCTGGTCTGCAAGTCTCTCTCCTCCGGGCAATTAAGAATCCCACTGCCCGCCCTTCCAGGCCAGGTCCTCACCCTGGGCCTCGCACCAATGGCCCCGGGGCTTCTTAGGAGAGGTCTTGCTGCCCCTGCCCACAAAAGCTTGGCATGCAGGAGGCTGGAGCTCTGCTCTTTTGGAATGCATCTACATAGGGCCTAGTGTTTCCAGTTTCCCCTCTTTCCCCCAGGGAACCCAGGAGGAGGGCAGGGTGTGGACCAGGGCCTGCTATGGCACTAGAAGGTTCATGGCAGTTGGTCTGATGGACCTTGTGGGAGTCAGATCAGCAAACAGAACTGAGGCCAGTCCTTATCATCAATCATTTTCGTAGATCAGGAGCCTGTGGGCTCACCAATGGCAGTGTCCACACGAGTCCTCCTCCTGCGTTGGCTGCTGGGCATCAAGCCTAAACAGTGAGAGCTCAAGACACACCCGCCCCTGTTATCCTAGGCACATTCTCCTAGCTTTGGGGAAGTGACCGGCTCTTTCTGACTGCTGTACTTTTTGATTCTCCCCGTTATGGTTTGTCTCTTCATCGTCATGATTGTGGTACCTAATGGTTATTGGGCACTGTGGACAAAGAAACTCGCCTGCCACTCTAGTAAACAAAGAATGTTGCCC
Organism: Eubalaena glacialis; assembly: GCF_028564815.1. Lineage (NCBI taxonomy): Eukaryota > Metazoa > Chordata > Mammalia > Artiodactyla > Balaenidae > Eubalaena > Eubalaena glacialis. Next base: position 109,623,429 of record NC_083736.1, read on the forward strand.
GCCATCAAGCCAGGAGCCACTGCAGCTGCATCCCCCAGCCCAACACGGTGCGCCCTGAGGGGAATTCAGAAAGGAGAAAAACAGGATACTGGCTATAGATAGTTAAGATGCATATCTAAGGAATGATTTCAATGAGCCCAGACTCTGGCATCTTCACATACAGAGAAAAGCACTAAAGTCATGAACTTGAGATGTTTTTTGTGATTAGCAATAATCGTTTGATGTTTGACAACATTTTTTTTTTCAGCAAAAACTCCTATATATCGTGGCTCCTCCCTTACCTCTTCAGAACGGTTCCTCAGAGCTCTCTGAGAGGCTGTCTCATGGGCTACAGTCCTCAGTAAGGTCCCTGAATAAAACAGAACTTAAAACTTTTAGGTTGTGCCTGTCCTTGTTTTGAGCTTCCTTTCATCTTCTTATCAGCCTTATGAAGTGATGCCTATCAAGATCCCCATTGTACACATGAAGCTCAGAGAGGTGAAACAACCTGCCTAAAGTCACAAAGCCAGTGCATGGCAGAGCTGGGGTTTGAAATCCTGTCTGTGATCAGAGCCTGAGTTCCTCCATCTAAGCCACAGTACCTCCCACCCCAGTCCATCCCCAGTCCATCCCTACCTCACTACACCATCTCAGCAGTCTCTGTGTGTGGGTCCTGGATCTGTGTGTGTCTTCCAGGCAGTGAGCTCAGCATTTCATCCTGGATAAAGAGGACACTTAGCAAAGCACTTTCCTTTCTTTATTGGGATTGAGACCAACTGTCTTATGGTAAGAAACCAACCACTCCACATATAAAGCACAGTGGTTAAGGGCAGGGGTTCTGAGACTTAGGGCTTTCATGGATTAAGAGAATTAATAAAACTGGGTCCTAACACAGGGCCAATGACTTTTGATTTCACCATTTAAAAGAACACTATTTATACTACTACTACTACTATTAATAGTACTACTAGAAATAATATCTAACCATCATAGAGGCTGTGATGTACCAAGCACTGTTCTCAGTCTTTACGTGAATTATCTGATTTGATCCTCATAAAGAACCCTATTCCATAGGCACTGTTATCCCCATTTTATAGACAAAGAAACTAAGAAACGTTAAGTAAATTGTTCCTGGGTCTGTGCTGATAACCATTACAATATAAGCTCACCCTTGATTCATAAAAGACATCTTTGAAAAAAATCAAGCACACAAGGGAGACTCTAACCTCAGAATTTGGGAATAAATAAGTAAAAGCTCAGTGAAGTTGGACAGCTCTGGGTTTGAGTTTGGGGCAACTTATTTAATACACTCTGTGCCTCTGTTCAACTGTAATGAAAGCACTGACACCTACCTAATGGGGCTATTGTGAGGAGTAAATAAGCCCTTCCCACGGTGACTGGCACATAATAAGGACCCCCAGTACATAGCAGCTGCAGGCTTACTACTCCTCCTGGCACAGCCCTGCGAGCCCATCTGCTGGGGAGAAGCTGGGTATGGACAGGACAGCCTGGTCCTGCTTTGCAGGTCAGATTGTTGCTGTGACTGACTATCCCCCTCTCTCACTAACAGAAGCAGTCAAACATTTGGGCTTTACTTCCCATTGGTTGAAATTGGTGTTGCCTTGGCAGCACTTGTAAACATTCCGGCTGGGAATCCTGGGGAAAAGCTGCCCAGAGACTTTCTGAGGCTTCCCAGGCTACTACTGTTCCAGACAAGGATCTGGTCACTCAGGTATCGAGGGTTATTAAGGGTGGGAGGGTTCCACAAAAAGGACCTGCAATTGTTCTCCCCATTCATCGCTCAGACCACAAACTTGGCCCTGGCCCTTCACACCCATTTTGCCCATCTGGCCTCTCACTAGGAAGGGAAGGGGAGAAAAAGAACTAAGAGAGGCCAGTTGGAGGGATGCTTTAGACTGGTGCCCACAGATGTGTGAGGGTAACATCTGAACTTTCCTGAGCCCTGCTCCCCCCTTGCCCTCTGCCACTGGAGCACAGGGCTCCCTGGGTCCTTCCATAGATGAGGCCCCTACCTCATTTGCTAGGTGTTGAAGGGCACAGATTTGGCTTCCAGTCAATTTGTCAAGAGGCAGTTTGCTGAAAGCCAAGTCGCTGAATGACCAAGTAGCCAAATGGGCCATTTTCTGAAGGATCACGTTGCTGTATGGTTAACTCACCAAAGCCTACCGAATTTACCAATTTACCAAAAAACTATTGTTGTCTAACTATAGAGTTTACGGCAAATTGCTTTGGCCAAATTGGCATGGGTCTTGGGCTGGGGAGAGCTAGTTCTCTAGAGCTAAGGGCCTCCAGACACCCTTACCGCCACCCTTCAGGTCCTCCTCACTCTGGGATGGGCAGCCTGAGAAGATTCCGCTTTCCTCCAGAGGATGGAAAACTGTCCACCAGTTGCAGCAACAGGGAACTGAGGCAGAGGCAAACAAGCTTAAAATGCTGACATGAAACCCAAATGAACATGAGTCAGTATTATTCCCGGGATGTTTAAAGGCTGTTCACACCATTTCTGGCCTGACGGCCAGGGGAACTGGGGTTGCTTTGTACAGCACTCACCACACCTTGGGACCAGCGATGTCCAGAAAGGGAACAAAGGGTGACCCTTCTTGAAGGAGGCTCGCAGAAAGAGAGTGAGCACATTCTGGACGGCAGACGGAAATGTGAGATCAGGGCCCCAGGACTCTTTGTGAATCTTGGAGGGAGGAGAGTGGGGTGATTAAGAGCACAGGCTGTGGAGCCGGATGGTCTGGTGTGAGCTTGGCTTCCTCATCTCACATGGTAACGAGAGGCCCTCTCTTTATGACTCAGGGCCCCAGCAGGAAATTGTTGGCATACAGAAAGTAGGAGAGGTCGAGAAGTGTTAAGTAAAGGGAATATTTACAAAGGTGTGGGCAGAGGGTAGGGAAAGGAGGGGCTGGTAACACTGGGGCCATGGGGTTGAGGGGAGAGGAAGGTTACCCTCACCAGACTGACAAGTGGTGAGCAAGCTGCCCCGGGACAGATGGACGCCTCCTCCACACAGCCAGCCACAGGTGACCCTGGAGGCGGAGAGCCCCAGGTGAATACATGCCCGGAGCTCACTCTTCTCCCTTCAGCCTGGTTTCCCCATTGTGTGGCACCTCCTGGAAGCCAGAGGGCATGGGAGAGCCCACTGCTGCAGTCCCGGCAGGTCAGCGTTCCAGGGCAGAGAGCGGGGGAGGTGGGGAGAGTGGGCCTGGAAGGGCACAGGGAAGGTCTCCAGCCATGATCTCACAGCGCTGTGCTAAGAGCTAAATGGAACGAGGCCCATTACACACCCCAAATTGGGAGTTGCTACTTTTACAAAAATAAATAGCTCCCCTGGGAGTGAGAGAGCCACTTTCATGCAGGGATTGCCTACAGGGGGTTTATAACTGGCGCTAGAAGTACGTGACTGCTCCTCAGTGAGGAGACCTCAGTATAGCAGGGAAAGAAAGAATCCAAGACTCAAGGGAAAAAGATGGAAAACGTGCAAAGACTTCTAGCTCTGTGATGAACCCTTCACAGCCCTGATAACTCTAATTTCCACAGTCTCAACAAATGCTAAAAGCATTTGGAAAATTTTAGTTATCACTTATAAACATCTTACTAAAATAGGAGCAGACAAATGTTTTCTGAATAAATCTCAAGCCATGAGCCAGCATCATACTTACTGGTGTGACACCAGAAAGCACGCCCACTGAAGCCCGACGCAAAAGAAGGAGGCTCACCATCTCCACTTTCACTTCCATTTTTCCGGAAGTGTTACCCAAAGCTAACACTTATATATTGTAGGAAAAGAGATGACAAAAAATGATAGTTTCCGGCAGATAATTGTATACCTGGAAAATCCAAGAGAAAAAAACCTGAAAAACGAACCTCTCCTATACTGTACTGCCTCTAATCATTTTGATATACTTTTTTAAAGAGCCACTTGCCCTCAGTGGCCTAAAGCAGGGGCTGAAGTTCTAAGAAAGACTCAACTAGAAATCAATATTGTTGGAACTCTAAGGAAGTTAGGAATCATTCGGCTATGTCTTGCTGAAGTCTTCATGGTTATGAGAATTGGCAAATCCTTGGTTTTCAGGAATATGGACCTCAGCAGCCAGGCACAAAGGGTAAAGAGTGAGGCCTCTCTCCTACCCCAACCCCTAATTCCCTCCCTAGAGGCAACACCGTTTCCTGTGTTTTGTGATTCTTCAAGAGATAGTCTGTACTTAGACGAGAGTGTACACACGCGCACACACACACACACACACGCAAAAAGTAACTTTTTGAGTTTCTTTTCCCAGTCAAAAGAAAATGAATGTGACTAAAAATGTCAAATTTCAGAAGGAAGTAGATGTGGATAAAGGTCCCTACAAGCCAGATGATGGATACAGAAGACACTCAAAATGTAACTGAACTAGCTCTAGCTTTAGCCAAGAATGCCATCGCTGCTGCTATCAAGTCCATGGAAGGTAGTAATCCTCTTGGGGTGCGTAAAGGATGGTCTCATTATATAACAGCACACTAGGAGGCAACTAATAAACTCATACCTTGTTTGCAGAAGCCGAAAACCCCATCAAAAATATCGACTGGATCACACAGGGTGAATTCACAGAAGAAAGGGGCCGTGAACAAATTGAGGAGTTCATTTCGGTAAGTCCGTTGACCACTCCAGCTCAGCACACAAAGGGGAAGAACAATTAAAAGGCTCCTGTTTGATGCAAAGTGGGAGTCCTTCCAGGAAGCCTAAGCAATGATATCACAGGCGACCTGAATAAATAAAAACTGTCCTCATCTGGGTTGCAAAGTCAAGATGGGATAGTCTTTGAAGGTGAAAAGCCAATTGTATTTTCCAGTGTTTGTGTCGTCCTCACCGTACACCTCCCTAGGAAAATCGGATATTCTCAGCTAAGCAATTTCCCCATGCTGCTGCTCTAAATGGGGGCCTAGTGGCCTAAGGAGGGAGGTGCCCCTCTAAAACGGGGGTTCTCCAGACCCAGCTTTAGAGTTCTCATATTAACAGAGGGGATGCACACAGATCACAAGTCTTTTTGATTTAGCTTTGGAATGTATTCACTGTACAGTCAGATGCACATGATCATGAATTTCTTTTCTTTTTCCTCCTGGTCCTGGCTCTGACCTATTTGTGTGGCTTATCCCGGCAGCTCTGGGGAGAAGGCCCTGGGTGGCTTTGCATAACTGGCGGGGTGGATGAAGAAGAATGGCCTGAAATCCCCACTCACTGTATTTCCTTAGAAGAGAAAGCAGTTGAAATTGGTGGAGGCAAACTCCCCCAGCCTGGGAGAAGTCTCCAGCTGTCTCTGTTCCTCTGATCAGCCCATCCAAGCCTTCCACCCTAAGGGCACTTTCCCAGGCCCAGGAAGGCTTGGTCAGGTGGGAAGGAGGAAAAAGGTCAGGGGTTCCTGGCTCCACACCCTCCATCCGTGATTGCGGCACGGCTCGCCATTGCCATTGCAAGGGGTATCAAGAGCACAGTGAAGAGAAACGGTGCAAAGTACTAGTTACTCTTGGGCCTTCCTGCTCTGGAGCACATCTCCCATTTGGGTTTGGGCAAAAGTTCCTGCCTGCTGCACCCAAAGTTTGTGAATCAGACTGAAATTGGACACAGAACAAGCAGGAAAATGTTCCCCTGCAGATCCTACTGGTTCTGAGTAAAAGGCAAAAGTCAGTCCGGACAGTGGCCTATAGGGCCCGACATAATCTGAGTCTCCATCCCCCCTTCCTCCCAACTGCCTGCTCAGACTCCATCACCCACCACCTTCTCCCCGTTCACCTTCCTCACTCCAGCCATGCTTGCCTCCTTGCTGTTCAACTGCCAGGCATGCTCCCACCTCAGGGCCTTTGCACTTGCTGTTCCCTCTGCCGGAAGGAACCCTCTCCCTTGAGATCTACTCTCATGGTTTGCACTTTCCCTCTCTTCAGGTCTTTGTTAGGATGTCTTTTGCTCACTGAGGCATTTCCCGGCCACCTGATCTAAAATTGCACCCATCTCTCCTCTGACTTATTTATTTTTTTCATTAGCACTTGCCTCTACCTATGATATTAGATTTTATTTACCCTATTGCCTTTTTTCCATCACCAGACCACATGATCCATGAGGGCAGAGACTTTTGTTCATTGCTCTGTCCCCAGGCCTTAGAAAGGTCAGGTACATAGAGGATGTTCTATAAATATGTGTTGAATACATGAACAGATTTATTCTCTCCATACCATTATTCTTCACAGATGAAAAGCTAAGTCAAGGGCTGTTGTGAGGACACAGACAATTAGAAAGTAGAAGGTGACGGAAAAGCTAAAAGCTCTATATAACTCCTGACATAAAATCACCCTGTTCCCAGCCCCACTAATGCAGCAAGCCCTAGAAGTGAAGTCTACCATCTAAGTGCTAGGCATTTCTGATGGAGAACTTTCTCAAGCCTATTGCAGATTTCCCAGAGTCCACCATACACCAGGGGACAGCAAATTAGGAGTTACCATTTCCTGAGTGAGCACTGCTATGTGCCAAGCACCACTAAGCACTTCACATGCATTATCTCATTTAATCCTCACAACAAACCTGTGTATAGGTACCTCAGTGTACCCATTTTACAGATGACGAATCTTGAGGCTCAGAGAGGTTGGGCAATTTGTCCAAAGTCTTTCTGATTAACCAGCAAAATGAAGTTCTGATCATAGGTCTGTCTGATATACTTCTTCCACCTTAACAGGAAAAGTACTTTTTGATGACAGAAATAATGCAGTTTACTATCAATGAAAAATGCAAATTCAAAAGATTTTAAGGTATTGCAATGTGAAAGGGGGCACGGGTTCAATCCCTTGGGAACTAAGATCCCGCATGCTATGCGGTGCGGCCCCCCCCCCCCCAAAAAAAAGAATGATTAAATCTGGTATCACAAGGCTTGTGTGTTTGTGGGGAGGGAACCAGTGCACTTATACATTACCAATGGGCATAATAATTGGTTAATTTTCTTCAGGAATGCAATCTGGCAACAAGAATACACAAATAAGTTCTTAATACCAGAAAAACTGGAAAATCCCCCATGCCTATCACATACTTAAAATATTTTTACAATAAAATAAGACATCATTATTAAAAAAAAAAAAACTCTGAGCAAAAAGACACAAAGTAGAAAATGAAAGTTCCCAGATCTACTCCCTCAAATGTCACTTATCATTGATAACAGTTTTGTGCATATACTTCCAGGTGCCTGTTGATTTTGAGTGTCCAATAATATGTAATTGGCTAAGCCATCCATGGTAGAGTAGCACAATGAGATACTGTTTCCTGGAAGTGAGTATATGAAGCATATGAAGCAATGTTATGTAAAAATGATAAAACATGGGATAACACACACTCACTGCACAGAGATAAAAATGGGAAGAGAGTGGCCTGATGGAGACAGCTGAATTTACTGTGTCTAAGGCTGCTTTAGAAAATCCTAGAACTGAGACATCTGATGGGATGGAGAGAGCACTGCTCGGGAGCCCTCCGAGCTGGTTGCTTGGGAGCCCTCCGAGCTGGCTGCTCGGGAGTCTGGGTCCCAGCTGTTGTGTGGGATTGTCCCTTCCTATTTCTAGGCCCCAGGATCCTCATCTGCAAAGTGAGGGGCCTTGTTAGATGATCTTTAGGGACCACTCCAATGCTACAAAGTCTGTGATTGTTTGACAGATTAAACATTAGGCCTGAAAAAGTATATCAAGTAACACAGAAAGGTTGGGAAAAAAAAGACATGCTCCAACGGGCCTCATGGGGTTGGCTGTCGGACTCCTTCACTGAAAGGGAAAATGATTTATGTAAGAAGACACAGAACTGATCTCAAGGAATCTAGAGTCTGGTGCTCTCCTCTCTGGCTAACTGAAACAGCCAATTGGGTATAAGTTTGAAATAAAGTTAGCTGAGGCAGAAGGCCAGCCTACATTTTTTTGTTTTTTAAAGGAAGGCCTGAAGTCTTTTTACCATCTCCTCCCAAACTCTCTCTCTACATCACTGGGATTGTTAGACAATCCTACTTCCTTCCTTCTGTGGACCTTCATCTTAATTCAAGATCTTTTTTAGGAAGCTTTCTGTGCCCCAATAGCCAGTGCAACGGTGTTCCGTCGAACTTGTTGAACACCTCTGGCATTCAAGGCCTGGTGCCCAGACTCAAGGCTACATCATGCCTGTGCGGACCCTAGGTGTTAGTAAGATCTGTGCTTTGGAGGGGGAAGCTTCTCCAAGGGATCTGAGGGATCTGAATGATCCCTTGCCTGATCTATTCCTCTTCTGACCTTATTTTACCTACCACCTAGGGCTGCAATGAAGTGAGTCTGATTTTCCAAAACAGCTTGTGAAATCAGCCCCCTTACTTTCTAGTCACACCTTTAGGTCTTCTGGAGTACAGTGAGCAGAACACGTGTTCTAAGCACTTTCTAATTATTTTCCAATTAACCAAAGTTGCCTTCCAAGTAAAGGTCTGGAAGGAGGTTAGTGTGTACGTGTGTGTGGTGTGTATGTACACACACACTGAGCGTGGGCCCCTGAGCTCCAAAGCCCAATCTCAAGCGATGTCTGCACTATTCACTTATTTGACATTTTAGCTCCACCTTTTCTCTCCCCTACCTGTGGAGATAAGCGGGAGTTGACTATAGTTTGAATCCCAGTCAAAAGTGTTAGAAATGGATCCAGAAGCAGGGCTGTAACCCCTACTGTTGTGCGCTGCCTTCATCTAGACAGCTTGAACAGAAGTCTGCTTTTCTTCCTTTGTGTGCTTTTTATTTTTTCCTATGAAACAGAACTGGGAGTATCAAGGCCACTGGTCGCACTACACAGAGTTTTTAAAGAGGGAGGATGTGATTCACAGCTTCCACTACATCTACTGTGTACACTGGAGCATCCCAACTGCTCGGAGACCCATAGCACGAACCACTGCCAGTGTCTACTTCACCATCAAGATCAACACAAACCAACCTCCGGTAAGCGCTTTCCTTTTCTGCCCTGTTCCCTTCAGTGAGGCTTCAACGAGAATAGAGACTTCTCTTGTCAAGGCCATTGATGGGCCCCTTCTTTGTGAAACAGAACAGTCATATTTCTGTCCTCGTCTTGCTTGGTCCATCTGCAGCACTTGCCATAGCTGATCACTCCCTCCTCCGTGAAATGTTCCATTTGGCTTCTAGAACAACATTCTCTCCTGGTTTTCCTCCTGCCTCACTGACCATTCCTGCTCTACTGGTCTACTGGCCTCTCCTCCTCTCACCAACCTCTTCATGTTGGAATGTCCCAAACCTCAGGCCTTGAATCTTTTCTCTAGCCTCACCTCCTTGATGATCTTATCCAGTCTCCTGGCTTTAAATGCCACCTCTAGCTTATGATTCCCAAATTTCTATCTCCAGCCCAGATTTCTGCCACTTGGATGTTTAATAAACATCTCACTTATTGTATCCAAAACTGAACTTATTTGCCTTTCCAAGTCCAACCTACCTGTGCCTTTCTCATCTCAGCTGATGGCCGAAATCCTTGGCGTCATCCTTGACTCTTCTTTTTCACTCACATCCATTAGGAAATCCTGTTGGTCCTACCTTCAAAAATAGGCCCTGATGGGACTCCCCTGGTGGCGCAGTGGTTAAGAATCCGCCTGCCAATGCAGGGGACACGGGTTCGAGCCCTGGTCCGGGAAGATCCCACATGCTGCGGAGCAACTAAGCCCGTGCACCACAACTACTGAGCCTGTGCTCTAGAGCCCGCGTGCCACAACTACTGAAGCCCGCGCACCTAGAGCCCGTGCTCCACAACAAGAGAAGCTACCGCCATGAGAAGCCCGCGCACTGCAACTAAAGAGTAGACCCCGCTCGCTGCAACTAGAGAAAGCCCACGCACAACAATGAAGACCCAACGCAGCCAAAAAAAAATTAAAAAAAAAATAGGCCCTGAATCCAAGCATTTCTTCCCACTCCACCTCTACCACCCTGGGTCAAGACACCATCATCTCTCACCAAGGTTATTTCAATAGGCTTCTAACTAGTCTCTCTGCTTCCACCCTTACCCGCATCCTGTCTCTTTTCAGCCAGCCAGAGTGAGCCTTGGAAAAATGAAGTTATGTCACGTGTCTGTTTTGAATGTTCCAACATGCTTTTCAAACTTCAAAGTGCATGTGAATTACTCAGGGGTCTTGTTAAAAGGAAGATTCTGATTCAGCAGGTCTGGGGCTCAAACTTCTGCATTACCAAGAAGCTCCCAGGGGATGCTGATGCTGCAGGCCCACAGGCCATACTTTGAGTAATGAGGGCCTACAGGCCTTGTGTGATCTGGTTCCTTGTTATTTCGACTTTCCCATTACTCCTTCCCCCTCACTCTGCTCCAGCCACTCTGATCTTGCTACTCCTTAAATAAGCCAGGTATTGTCCCTCCCCAGGGCTTCTGCGCTTGCTGTTCCCTTTGACTGGAACCCTCTCCCCTAGGTACGTGCACAGCCTGCTCGCTCACCTCCTCCACTGCACTTCCTACCCACCCCCATGATTTTGCTTTTCCTCCATAGCACTTTATCACCTTCTGATCTTCTATGTAACTTCTTATCTTGTTATACTCTGCTCCCCCACCAGAATGTAAGCTTCAGGAAGGCAGGGATTTCTGTCTTGCTGTAAAACAAAGCCTGGTAAATAGCAGGCACTCAATAAATACTTGAAGGAATGATTGCTTGTAGCCACTAGGTCGACCGTGAATATGAAATATGTTGATAGCTGGTGTGAAAGGAGTCCAAATAACATGTATGAATCCAAGGCTAGGGTCCTTAGAACAGGCTTGGTACCAAGCATAATGCCTGGAATACAGCAGACATAAAAATGTTATTTCCCCTCTGCCTTCATCCTTTCAAAGTTATTTGAGGCTCTGCCTGACTCTAAGGCTTTATATATGACGACACAGTGAGCCAACTATGTCCTATACTCATCCTATCCTAGTACAAACTTACCTAGTTGGAGAGTTTGGAACCTGGAGTGATCTAAAGAGGTAAAATCTGTGAGTTCTCACTTCTCCTGGTCATATATCCCGCCATCAGCTGTCTTGCTAACTGGTGAGCTCTAAGATCGGAAAGTGAGGCTGCTGGAGGTGAATGAGACCATAACAAGAGACCACACAGAGACAGGGCTTGGGAGCCTGGCTCTCGCTCAGAATTCCGGGTATAATTTTGGAGGGGACACTGGATGGGGACCACTGAGACAGCATTACAACCTAGATTTTTATGCTGCTTTTAAAATGTTTTTGAACCATGTTCATCTATATGGTTTCATTCTTAGGCCATCCCTACAAGGTAAGTTGGTACTGTTGGTTGAGTAAACTGGAGCACGTAAAGAAGGCACATGACTTCCTCATGCTCCTAGTAATGAGAGCACAGCCTCTCTTGACTTGTTTTCAATTTTGTGGATACTCTTAAGGTATTTGTTGCCAAAAAGATCTTCTGGGGAACACAGGTTTGAAGTGAAAAAGAACTACTACCTACAGACCTCCAACTCACAGGGAAAATGAATTCTAGAAATTGAAGAGTCTACTTATGGACACTTGTAGCAATGGAAAGAATCATGAGTTGGTGTGACTGGTCTTGGTTGACAGCTGTCTTTTTCTCTTAGGATACACCCATTGATGTCTCTTACGTCTTTGAGAGCCATTCATTTGTTCACAGGTAATGAACATTTAGAGACTTACTTTATTTTTTATTTTTTATTTTTTAAAAAAATTGGTCATAGCTTTATTCAAACGAGTAAAGTTTTAGCTGGTAGTAAGGCAAAGCACTGTTCATTAACATTTATTTATTTCCCAGTTAGATATATTTTTTCTTTTTTTTAAAAAATTTTTTAATCAGTCATCAATTTTATACACATCACTTTACACATGTCAATCCCAATCGCCCAATTCAGCACATCACCATCCCCACCCCACCACAGTTTTCCCCCCTTGGTGTCCATACGTTTGTTCTCTACATCTGTGTCTCAACTTCTGCCCTGCAACCCGGTTCATCTGTACCATTTTTCTAGGTTCCACATACATGTGTTAATATACGATATTTGTTTTTCTCTTTCTGGCTTACTTCACTCTGTATGACAGTCTCTAGATCCATCCACGTCTCAACAAATGACTCAATTTCATTCCTTTTTATGGCTGAGTAATATTCCATTTGTATATATGTCCCACAACTTCTTTATCCATTCGTCTGTTGATGGGAATTTAGGTTGCTTCCATGACCTGGCTATTGTAAATAGTGTTGCAATGAACATTCGGGTGCATGTGTCTTTTTGAATTACGGTTTTTAGAGACTTACTTTAAAAGGGTGGTGGGAAAACTCATCACACTCCAGGAGCCCAGCAGGCCCACAGCCACAGGTAATTTACATAATGGTCACTTTTCTTCTTTGGACCACCTACTCCATTCAGATGGGCTGAAAGTAGGAGTCTGCCTTTGTTCTAGAAAATTGTTTTTATTTTTAGTGTCTCCTTTTTCAGTGATTATAAATGTGAGGATTAGTTGCTGGAGTAGGGTGGGGCCAAGGTAGGTCATGTCTACTGTTTCTATGTGAAACTTCACAGTCACATGGAACTAACTCACATATAACAATTCCTTTTATTTGTACAGCGTCTCTCTTAAAGAATCATTACATATAAACTCATTAAGCCTTTTATTGAAGGGGCCTAAGGAACAGAGACGACCTTTGTCCCCCACCTACAAAAGGCATTTTGCTCACTAGGAATGTAACAGAGTATACAGGTAATCAATCCCTGGCTCAATGTTTTGTTTCATTTTTAAAACTTCTGTTGTGTTTGTTTTTCTTCCTCTGCAGACCAGGAATGACTCACTTTCAAGAAAAACGCCTGAGGGACATTATTGAGGCCAAATATATTTTAATGAATTCAAATATCTTCCAATTCAACAGTGTCAGAATCTTCCAGAATATTTTAGGAATAGATTTCTCATCGGAGTGTGTTAAAAATACGATACTGCACATCAAACCACAGAATATTTATTGAATAATAAACTTGTGGCACACAATCCAGCTGCATTGGTTTTCTTTGCATTCATTCATTTTCCAGTTGGCAACTTCCATCACATTAGCAGAGTAACCAGTAAGTTGTCTTCTATTTTCTAAAAGGTTTTTCCCATCACTATCTGCATCACTCAGAGTCTTACAGGTACAAAAGCTGAGTTTAGGGAGTTGCTAAAATTCACTTGTCAGACCAAATTGAGATTGGTCCTTGGCTGCTTGTTCCCCCATTTGAGCCTAAGTCTCTAGCCTGGACACACCTCTTTCATGGGCACAACTAGGGAACAGAAAAATGGCAACAGTTCTACAGCTCATAATATAACCAGTCTGAAGCGTTTCCCTACTCACAGACCCCTTTATTTACTGCAAGTTAAGCCTCACTGTTAAACAATACATTCTGAAACTATGAAACTGGGCGTGCTGCCTAACACAACACAGCATTACAACTGTGATGGCACCAGGGTGGCTTGAGGATTGGGTGCAATGAAACAGGGAAGGTTCAATCGCCACCCTTACTATTTCTTGTCTTCTTCCCATCCTCACACCAGATCGTTCCTACCATCCCTGTGAGGTTGTCTTGCCTGGCTGCAAGGTTTTAAAACACCAAATACAAAATTATGAGTGATTACTTACAGGTACATCAGAATATGTATTTACATACACAAGCACTGGAAGGGAACACAGAATACTAAAGACAATTGATGGGGTAAGACTGGGGGTAATTTTTCTTTCTTCTTCTTTTTTAACTGTTGCATTTGTGCAATCAATTAAAAAGGAGGGAAAATCTCATCAGAGCAACAGGTGAGGAGGGTGGAAACTAGGTAAGTCTCCTTGGAGAACAAAAAATATATTTCAAATACAATAGCCCTCCCATTTGACTTATGGCTCAGGTGACTAAAACACAGTTTGAAGCAGTAACTCTAATAGGCTGAAAATAAAATACTTTTAGCCCTTTTATTCTTCCCTCCTCCTTCCCAAAGAACATGCTACTGAAGCTATTCTTTGGCAGATCTTTCCTGAAAAAACCTTGATGAAAGATATGATAAAGTTCTGAAATAAATTAATATATTTTCTTTCATTTATTCAACAAGCATTTGTTGAGTATCTATTCTGTGGAGGAGACAGAAGAATCCAATGAAAATCCACAATATTCATATATCACAAAATTGTTGCATTTAAACTACCTTGCCTACTGAATGAAAATTAGAGAACAAACCCATTCAGTCTCTAGGAACCAGTAACAAAAAGTAATGTTCTTAGAGAACAAAATTTTTATTTTTTCTTCTTTTTTTTAAAAAAATTTTTTTTGGCCACCTGCGCAGCTTGTGGGATCTTAGTTCCCCGACCAGGGATTGAACCCGGGCCCTCGGCAGTGAAAAACGCCGAGTCCTAACCACTGGACCACCAGGGAATTCCTGAGAACAAAATTTTTAAATGGGGAATATAAATTTAGGTTTTATTACACAGGGAAGTGGATGGATTTTGACTCACAAATTTGGGACCTAGTTTCCTTTTAACTTTTGGAAATAATACATTTATTAGGCTAGGCAACAATGATGATAAATCGAAATCACTTCAAATTCAGGGATCATAAATGTTGCTACATGCCAACTGGCTGTTTGGTTCATTAATTGTGGGTTAAAGTTAGACATTTTCCTAGAACATATGTTAAGTAGTAAAAATTTTATCTGTACTTTGATAAAGTATATAAAGCATATTTTCACTGCCTTGTTTTAAAACATTTTTTCTTTTATTTTTTTTGAAGAGTACACTGCATTTATTTAACCCCATAAATTATAACATCTTAACACATGTAAATTATTTGTATTTTTAAAGTGCTTTGAAAGATATTTATTTATTTATTTAAAAATTTTTTTTACTTTTTAATTTTTAAATTTTTTCAATATCCACCAGCCATTGCGTGACACACCAGCCGCCTCCCCAAGGAGCTTGAAGGTTAGGGGAGATGCCCAGTCTTGCCCACCACTTCCAGAGGCCCAGGCCAGCCACGGAGCCCTCAGGTTTGGGGACAGTCCCACCAGCCACTTGCTATTCATGCTTCCCCAGGAGTTGCTGAAACCCAGGTCACAGTTTGCCGTGGACTTGCAGACAACGGCGTCCAGAGGGCTCGTGTTTTACACAGGCACTAAGAACTCCTTTATGGCTCTTTATCTTTCGAAAGGACGTCTGGTCTTTGCACTGGGTGCAGGAGGAAAAAAACTGAAGCTCAAGAGCAAAGTGCAGTGATGGGAAGTGGCACACGGTGGCATTTGGGCAAGATGGAGAAAGGGGGCGCTTGGTTGTGGATGGTCTGAGGGCCCGGGAGGGAAGTTTGCCCGGAAATTCCACCGTCAGCCTCAGAGCACCAGTTTACCTGGGATCGTCTCCATCAGGAAAACCAAAGACCCTCCCCCAAAACAGCTTTGTGGGATGCCTGAGGAACTTTCAGTTGGATTTGAAACCCCTGGACACTGCTTCTGCAAGCTTTGGGGTGTCTCCTTGCTTGGATGGCTCTTTGGAGAAAGGCATCTATTTTTCTCAAGAAGGAGGTCATGTTATCCTAGCTAACTCCGTGCTTTTGGGGCCAGAATTTAAGCTTGTTTTCAGCATTCGCCCGAGAAGTCTCACTGGAATTCTAATTCACATCGGAAGTCAACCTGGGGAGCACTTACGTGTTTATATGGAGGCAGGAAAGGTCACGGCCTCTGTGGGCAGTGAGGCAGGTGGGATCCTGACATCGGTCACACCAAAGCAATCTCTGTGTGACGGACAGTGGCACTCAGTGATAGTCACCATAAAACAGCACATCCTGCACCTGAAACTGGACGCAGACTATAGTTCCACCGCTGGACGGCACCCCGTCCCCACTGCCCGCACGCAGGAGCATCTGCACATTGGAGGTGTCCCAGCTAATTTGAAAACCCTGAAGCTTCCCGCGTGGAAATCCTTTTTTGGCTGCCTGAAGAATATTCAAGTCAACCACATTCCTGTCCCTGTCACTGAAGCCGCAGAAGTTCGGGGGACTGTCAGTCTGAATGGCTGTCCTGACCACTAACTCAAACCCATCACAAGGCAAGGAAGTTCACCTCCGGAAGCACTGATTACCCAACGCCCCTCCCTCTCCCCTCTCAAGGTCGTTCTTGACTTAAGACACCATCCCGATGGGTTTATTAGCAAATCTCATTTTTAATTCCAACCACACATACCCATCATTTTGGCATTCAGTGCTACATATATATTTTACATAAAAATCCCATTTCTTGAAGAGGATGAACAAATCCTTACATGCTTCTGGTAATATCATTTTCCACTAAAAGTTTGATGTCTTTTAAAGAACATTATTTTCCACTTGTTAAAAAAAATATCTTTCAAAGCACTTTAAAAATACAAAAATTTTACATGTGTTAAGATGTTATAATTTATGGGGTTAAATAAATGCAGTGTACTCTTCAAAAAAAAAAAGCCTTTTTTAAAAAAAAAAACCTTTAAACTATTGTAAGGAGAGAGGGCATTTTATAACAGCAAAGTCAGAAATTCCCCATCACTCAGATAATTTAAATTTATCCTAGGCACATAATAATGCAGCTCAAAACAACCTTAACAAAAACAGCCAAAACTTCTACTATCCCCTCCCCCTTCGCTCGTATGTCCTAACAACTAAACTTTAACAAAAGGAGGGAAGGAAAAAGATCACGATCTCACAGTCCCAGAATTTTCCATTTCTCCCAAACTTAAAAGCCAACAGTAGCCATAAAAAAGTGAGAAAGTGAGGGGTTCTATATGAAGTTACAGATTAAACTGAATGACAGATGTAAAAAATAAACTGAAAAGTTTAGCAATGCTTAAAATGAAATCTGCTTATTACAAAGGACA
The DNA here is from genome assembly GCF_028564815.1 of Eubalaena glacialis. Lineage (NCBI taxonomy): Eukaryota > Metazoa > Chordata > Mammalia > Artiodactyla > Balaenidae > Eubalaena > Eubalaena glacialis. The sequence goes on from NC_083736.1 coordinate 109,640,306, forward strand.
GACTTTAAAAACGTTTAACATCATTTTAGCTTCATCCTTATGAAGCAACCAAGTTAAAACAATGAAAACAATGACTCATTATATTTTTCCTTATTAAACTCCTGACCATTGTTGACTCCCATCCATTTCTAGTATTCAAATAATGATCTAAACACAGCTCAGATGGAAATAATGTACTTACATTGGCACAACAGGAGACTTCCCAATATTTTATATTTGAAATAACCATTTTTAATTAACCTATTAAGAATTTTAAAACTTATGTTCACATTTTCAATTCAACAAGTCTGTGGGTTAGTTTGCTTTTTGGTTTGTTTGTTGGTTTTGGGGTGGAGGTAGGGACTAAAATCAAAATACAAATTACTTCCAGAGCTGACAGTAATATTGTAATATACAAGTCAACCTTCAAATTCCAGATTTGCTTTTTTCAGCCATGCCTTCATTTTGTTAACAAAAGTGGCCTCCTATGTGTTTCTATCAAGTCCATTTATAACACATTCAACATAGAGGAATGATAATTTCTCACAAGTTCAGTTGGGATGGGTTGGGGAGTGGGCACCATGTAGAGCTAATGGGAGCACTGTCCCATGGTGTGAGAGTTCAGTTTCTCACCTCACCAGCACCTTCTCTCAATGCCACCTCCCCCAACACAGTAGAGTTTCATTCATAATTTGGATTTTTAAACCAGAAGGTTGTTTTGGTCAATCCAAAATAACCCAAAGAGCTTGCTAAAGTTACATCAATAAGCAGCTTTTTATAGAAGGACTGAAAGAATTAAATAGAAGGCACAGTAGCACTGTAAAGCTTTTTCAGATCATGATAATCTTTTTGTGTGTATATATGGAACCCAAACTTTCTTTTTTGTTGTTAAAAATGTCTGATGAACAATCAGAAAATCCTTATTTGTCCTCTTTCCCTTTAGTTTTTCTGTATACCATCTCTCGAAAACTGGCCAGAATCTTGTTTTCTCTCTTTCGTCTCTCTTCTTGGTTAAAGGATGCAAGGGCTCTCTTCTCATCAGCACTATAGATCTGGTTCTCTTTTCGCAGTCGCACAGCCTCCATTCGGCGATGCCTGGAGATAATTTTATTTTTGGCTTAATTTCTCAGTAATTATTTTCATAGTGCTTTCTCACTAATCCTTTCGTAATACAGAGTAGTCTATTTAAAAAGCCGACAAATAGAAACTGTTTCTGTAATGGGTTAGATTTTCAAAAGATCATTCATTTTATCTGCTGACATGTCCTTTGATTCATTTCTAGTATTCAAATAATGATCTCTGCGGTTCTGTCAATAGGGTGAATGTTATTAATTTCAAATACTAAGGGCCTAAGTCTGGTTCTGTTATTTCCAGTAAAACAACTAGGAACAGGCAAATTATTAAACTTCCTAAGTGATATGTAGACCTGATAGTAGGATAGATAAGATTTAAGTTGTCATCTAGCAGGTGGAACTTCTTCAAAGTTCTAATTTATCATACAACCAAAAGAACCAGGTTTAAATCTACAATTGAATTTTTGGGTGAGTTTTGTGGGTGGATTTAACTTCCTTAGAATTCAGTTGCAGCTCAAAGAAAAGAAAGAAGGGATTTTAGCACAAGGACCAAATCAGGAAAGTACAGGGGTCGAGGCAGAGGGAAACTCTTACATCATCTTCAAAAGGTCTGCCTATTTAGAAGGAAAACTTCATGAAAACCTGCCTCTTTTATGTATATGTACCCAATCCTACACAATCAATTCAAGATGAAGCTTGAACTATGCCTAGAAAAACAGAACAAACTGAGTAAGGAGAAGAGGGGAGGATCATTTCAGGTTAGTGTGAAGGTGGGGGAGTGGCAGGTGGTAAGTCAAGGAGATGACAATGTATTTAGGTTGCTCAGGGTATAGTGAGTAGTTTATCTGGAATGGAAAGTGCCATGTGAATGATGCTGTAATAAACATCAATGTACACATCTCCTAGTACATGGGAAAGACTCTCTTGGGTATGTAGGTATGGAGTTGCTGGGTCATAAAATATGTGAATGCTCAACTTTCCAAGATAATGTCAGAATGTTTTCCAAGATGGTTGTACCGATTTATACCACCACTGGCAATACTTAAGAGAGCCTGTGGATCCACATCCTCTCAAATGCTTGGAATTGTTAGAACTTTGAACTTATCTCTATCAAATGGGTGTAAAATGGTATTTCCATATGTTGATTTCCATTTCCAATGATAACGAACATCTTTTTTGTATGTGTAGGCCATATATTTTTTCCTTCTGACAAATGCCTGTTTGTGTCATTTTCCCACTTTTCTTTTGGATTGTTTATAGGTATTCTTTAAATACTCTCAATACTAACTATCAGTTGTGTGTATTACAAGATCTCATCCCAGCTTGGAACTTCTCTTTTTACTTATTTTAAGATGTCTTTTGATAAACAGAAGTTCTTATTTTTAACTCAGGCAAATTTATCAATATATTATTTTATAGTTAGTGCACTTTTTTGGTCTTCTTTAAGAAATGCTTCCCCACCCCAAGATCTAATAGAAATCTCCTCATATTTTATACTAAGAGTATTAAAGTTGTTTTTGACATTTAACTCCTGATCTAGCTGCAATGATTTTTAAATATGGTGATACAGGGTTCTACTTTCATCTTTTTCCATACAGATAACCATTTTCTTCCTGATCCATTTATTGCCTAGTTCATTCTTTCCCCACTGATCTGACATACCAGCTCTTTCATATAACAAAGTTCCATACATGTATGGCTCTGCCCCTGGGCTCTGTATTTTATTCCGTTGAACAGTTCATTTGTTACGCCACTCTTTCCAAAGTGCTGCAAGCTTCATAATAAGCCCTCATATATGGTAGGGCAAATCACCTTCCTGCTCTTCTTCAGAAGTAAGATGGCTATTCTTGGCCCTCTAGTCTAACATATAAATTTTAGAACCATCTTATTATGTTTCATGAAAATCTCAGTTGTGATTTTGATTGGAACTGCACTGAATCTACAGATTAATTTTGGAAGAACTGACAACTTTACAATATTGCCTTCCTATTCATGAACATGATACCTCTCCATTTATTTAGGTCTTCTTTAATGTCTCTTAATAATGTCTTATAGTTTTCCCTGTAAAGATCTTGGACATCTTTTGTGAAGATTTATTCCTAAGTCCTTCATATTCTCTGATATTATTATAAATGTTTTCTTTTTATTTAACTACATTTTCTAGTTCTTTGTTGCTGGTACATAAAAATGCAATTGATTTTTGGGTATTAACATTATATCCAACTATTTGTTAAACCTTCCTATTATTTGTAATTCATCTGAAGATTCTTTAGGATTTTCTATGTAAAAAATCATATCATTCACAAAAAATGACAGTGTTATATCCTCTGTTCTAATTCTTATGCCTCTAATTTCTTTTTCTTGTCTTACTGGTCCTTAGATATAATGTTTTCAAATATCAGTCCTCAGAATTCCAAGATTCTGGAGATGCTTCAGGGGTTCCACAAATATTTGCCTCCAATTTCACTTAAAAATGTTTACCCACTTTTAAAAGTTTATGAAGTTTTAAAAAATCCAAAATTCAGTTTGATCTTGGTACTGATACCCTATTAGTTCACTTTCCTTGCTCTTCCTGGGACTTTGCTTTCTCTTCCCAATTTTGTATTCCTTTTCTCATGCTAAAACTGATCTCTGTTCTCTGTCATAATTCTTTTCTGCTCTTCATTCTCAGAGTCCAGAGAACTAGAGAGTCCACGTTCTCTGACTCCACAGAGAACTAGAGGCAAACTCAGAAAACAGGAAACACTGTCTTATGTAAATGCTTTCCTAACTACCAGAATGCCACATTCCTCGTGGGGCAGTGATAAATAGCTGAATTTAACTATATCCTCCGGAGGATAAACTATCTGTACCAAAATATGGATTAGAAAAGGACACTGAAAAGACTGATTCTTTGAAGTTGGAGACACAGCCGAGTTGCATACCTACTTGGAATTTTAGACAACTACATTTATACTAACAAAACCAATATTAAACCAATATTTATACTTTACTTTTCATTAGGAATGGTCACTTAATGAAAATCTGTCACCAAAATATAATTTTGGTAGTGAGAAAGGAAACTGACCTCAATGCCAAGAACATACCTGCTACCACTCATTACGTAACCCGAGCATTCAAATGATGCAATTTCTTCACTTGTCAAGCCAATTTCACCTCTTCGTGGGATACGTTTTCCAGCTTTTACATATTCAGCCATAGCTGCACCTTCACCAGGTAACAGAGCATGGCCATAGCTACAAAGTAATACAGAATTCAGAAAAGGTTCATTATAAAAAGTTCATCATCTAAAGAGAGCACAAAAAACCATTTCTCTCAGAGAACAGTAGGAGTAACAGTTGCTGGGCAGCATGCTGGGAAGCCCAATGTAAATTATTTTAACTAGGGAACACTGCACTGTGACCTATATCACTAACCCAGAAATGCAGAGATACTTTGGAAGAATAAAAGAACTGATGTTAGTGAGCATATATTCATGGTTTACAATTATGGATCAATTTTCCCCACAGGTATTGCCTTTATTGCTTCTGCCTCCAGTGAATTCCTTTTACCTTTTTCCCTTTAAAAAAAAAGTAAAGAAATAATATATCTCAAATTAACATATTTATTAGACTTATAACCAATAATAATGCTATACAGTTAACGGTTCTCAAATAACTTTCATTCAAGGGGACTTTGAAAACTACCATCCCTTCATTCAATTCACTGAATTCTTCTTGAATAGCTATTAAGCTCAAAGCTTGTAATATAAAAATAATCTCTGTTCTTATGGCACTTACACATTAATAAGAATATAACACTAATACAACGTAGAATATATAACACATTGCACAAAAGAAAGAAAACGCTATGAGGACTAAAGGATTAAAGAGGGGTAGGAGGACTTCCCTGGTGGTGCAGTGGTTAAGAATCCACCTGCCAATGCAGGGGACATGGGTTCGATCCCTGGTCCGGGAAGATCCCACATGCCGTGGAGCAACTAAGCCCATGCGCCACAACTACTGAGCCTACGCTCTAGAGCCCACGAGCCACAACTACTGAGCCCGCGTGCCACAACTACTGAAGCCAGTGCACCTAGAGCCCGTACTCTGCAACAAGGGAAGCCACCGCAATGAGAAGCCCGTGCACAGCAATGAAGAGTAGCCCCCGCTCGCTGCAACTAGAGAAAGCCTGCATGCAGCAACGAAGACCCAACGCAGCCAAAACAAACAAATAAATAAAAAAAATAAAAGTAAAAAATAAATAAATAAAAAATAAAGAGGGGTAGGAATCACACCTACCTGTGGAGGGAAGATACTGGGAATCAGCATATGCCCCCTCCTTTTGAAAAGGGCTTTGAAGAATGTTAAGCATTTTAACAGGAAGAAATTGGGGGTAGTAAAGAAATCAGGGCTGGGGAAAGAAGGGAAGGCACATTGGGGGGAGAAATAAGGTGAAAGTGCACAGTGAATACAGGGAAGTTTTAGTTCAGCTCAGTTGGAACCTGGCGTCTAAATAAGGGAGTAGAGGAAGATAAGCTTGGAAGAGGAAGTTAGGACCATACTTTTGGGAAGGTACTTTAGAGATTATAAACACACTCTTAACTTACTTCAAAGGTTTATCATCTTGAGAGGCAAGTGTTTTGGGAGCCTCTGGGCCAATCAAATCTGAGGGTTCTTCAGGCTCTGCACAAAAGATGTTCAGAAACATATTCACATTTTGACTAATCAGTTAATTTAATGTTTTATCTGTTCTGAGTCGAAGTCTATCAGAATAACCTACTTGATCGATCCTTCCAGGGATTCTCCAGAAACTCTTCTTGGGACTCTTTAGAACTTGAATCACTGGAATCTTTTCTGCTCTTCTTAGACTTCTTTTTCTTATATTTCTTCCTGTAATGATTATAATTTGATATAAATTGATTTAATATTCCCATGCTAAAGGGCATCTTATTTTTTTCAAGGCAATGAAGGACTGACTGAAATGATCTGGATGCTCAGCTAATTCAAACTTATTAGAGAAGAACTTTAATTTAAAAAATCTAACTTATTTAACCAAATCATGTTTCACTATAAAAAAAAAAGATCCCGGGGCTTCCCTGGTGGCACAGTGGTTAAGAATCTGCCTGCCAATGCAGGGGACACGGGTTCGAGCCCTGGTCCGGGAAGATCCCACATGCCACAGAGCAAGTAAGCCCGTGCGCCACAACTACTGAGCCTGCACTCTAGCGCCCACGCGCCAAAACTACTGAGCTTGTGCTCTAGAGCCCGTGCGCCGCAACGAGAGAGAAGCCACCGCAATAAGCCCGCGGGCACTGCAACGAAGAGTAGCCCCTGCTCGCCAAAACTAGAGAAAGCCCACGCACAGCAACGAAGACCCAATGCAGCCAAAAATAAATAAATAAATAAATTTATTTAAAAAAAAAAAAGATCCCTAAGGGAACAATAAAATATAGTTCTCATGTTGTAGAAAGATAGCAGAAATAAAGCAGTTTAAAAAACAGCTCTTGGGTTTCCCTGGCGGCGCAGTGGTTAAGAATCCGCCGGCCAATGCAGGGGACATGGGTTTGAGCCCTGGTCTGGGAAGATACCACATGCCACGGAGCAACTAAGCCCGTGCGCCACAACTAGTGAGCCTGCGCTCTGGAGCCCGCGAACCACAACTATTGAAGCCCGCATGCCACAGCTACTGAAGCCCGTGCACCTAGAGACCGTGCTCCGCAACAAGAGAAGCCACCCACCACAATGAGAAGCCCGCGCACGGCAACAAAGAGTAGCCTCCGCTCACTGCAACTAGAGAAAGTCCGCGCACAGCAACGAAGACCCAATGCAGCCAAAAATAAATAAATAAAATAAATAAATTTATTTAAAAAAATTAAAAAAAATAAAAAACAGCTCTTACCAATTTGAACATCAACAATTTTCAGTGTAATGGATTAAAATACATCAAATATGTTTGAATCCTTGGGTTCATAATGATACTAAAAAACCCCAACTCATTATTTTGAAAACTCATAAAACAAAAAAAGTAAGCAATCATTCTGCCCTTACTATACCAATTACACTTCGGAGTAACCAAATAGTTAATGAGGGTAGGTTTCTCATATAGAATTATTCTACCTAATACATGAAGAAAGAAAGCCAGAAGTAGACCATCACCACTTGGCAATGATATAAGGGATCTAGACAATGACTTCTGATGCCGGTTAATATGACAAAAAGAGATAACCAGACATTATCTGCCTCCTGCTGCAAGTACACAGCACCGCCTATGAAGTATTCCTGCCAGAAACTCAAATCTGAACCTTATCAAGTGTCTAGACCTAACCGTCAATCTACAGGAAATACAAAGGATAGAAAACATGTTAAAAGAACACTGTACGAATACAACCAGCAAAATCCATACCGCAGGAAACCCTCCAGGACAAATGATTTTGTTTCTGCTACAAAAAAACTGCAGGAACAAAAAGGGAAGGGGAAGCTATCTATTTAAAGAGATGTAAGAGACATATCAACCAATCACAATTTATGTACATTGTTTGGATCCTAATTTGAATAAACTATACCAAAAACTACTGAGAATTGAATGAACAATTACTGTTAAACATTTTAGGCGGATTAACAGTATTGTACTTTTTTTTTTTTTTAAAGAATGCCTATCTTTTAGAGAAACTCGCAGCTTTATGGATGAAATGATATCTGGTATTGGTTTCAAAATAATGGCGGGGCGGGCAGCAGAGACTGCCAATGAGTTGATAATTGTTCAAGCTGGGTGATGGTTACATGGAGGTCCATTACACTATTTTATATAATTTGCTATATTTTTGAACTTTTCCATAATAAAAATTAAAGAAAAAAACTGACGATCTGCGTTTCTTCTTCTTTTCCTTTTTCTTGGCTTTCTTTGCTCTCCTTTTTGTATCTTCATCTGCAAATTAAAGCACATTATAATTAAAAAAATTTTTAATTCTAAAACCCCAATACTCTTGAGTAGATAAATATCTTATTACTCTTCCATTTGTTGTTACAGAGAAATTAATTCATTCAAATTCATTCAAACATTTATTTCTACTTGTTAGGAAATGTGCTAGGCATGGGGGACATAGAAATTAAAGTTGCATTTGGTTATATAGGGTATTATTATTAACCTTATTGCATGAGATAATAGTATTGTGGTTAGATACGAAAATGTCCTTATTGTTTAGAGGTGTATACAGAAATATTTAGGGTGGCAGTGTGGTATTTGTAATTTACCTTGATTATCTCAACAAAAAAATCCCTATCTGAAGCAAATATATCAAAATGCTAACAAATGTTAAACCTGAGTGACAAGTACTGTACATGGCATTAATAATACTACTCCCTTTACTTTTCTCAGTGTTTGAGTATTTTCATGATGTGTGTGTTTGGGGGTTTGCTTTCCAGGAGCTCATTCTAGTGGAGGAGACACAGGGAAAGAGGCAAGTAGAATCTGAGTGAGGGGGAAGCATGGGGTGCTCTGGGCATACAGAGGAGTCTCAAAATCAGGCTGATTTGGGGAGGGTGGTTGAGGAACGGTTGACCAGGAAAAGGTGACTCTTAAGCTAGTTCTTTTTAAAATCAGTTTCATTACAAAAGTAATGCATGCCCATCATAGCAATGAGTAAGCCAAGCCGCGTGCCCGGAGAGACCAGCACTGTAGGCAGATGGACTCTCTGCATCAAGCGACAGAGTCAAGAGAAAGGACGTGCAGTATCAAGGAGACGGAAAGTCATTCTTAGGCCAAAGAGGACGCTGCAGGAGAGCCACAGGGTACGTGTGATGCGAGAGATCAATCGGGATCTGACTTTACCCTGAAGGCCATGGAGAACTGCGGAAGGATTTTAAGTAGGGACCGCCATGCTCAGATTTGCGCTTCAAGAAAGCTCAGCCTTCCAGCAGTGAGGAAGAAGGGTGACAGTGAGGGCCAGGAAACCCAGGTGACATCAGAGGAAGGGGTGCCTTAGTGTAACGTGTCCCCAGAGGGGCACCCTCTGTCAGTCATCAGCCAGGAGAGGGCGCAAAAAGGTGGCTTTTTTGTGATGTGCCGCCCCACAGGAAGTGTGACACATAAATCAGCTGCTGGCCTGAGGGAGTCCCCTATGGTGCACCTTTTTGAAAATTGCACAAAGGCGCCCACTGAGTGTGAGAATCTCACAAAAGAGCCGCTCCACTGGGCTGAGGCAGCCCCCTGTGGCTTGGTTTGGCACCACACGTCTCACAGACTAACCCCAACTTGGTTCGGTGCCACATGCCTTGTACAGCTACACACAACCAATCTGGAGTCACACGGCTTAGGTTTGAATCCCAACTGTGTGGCCTTGGGTGCAGTACTTATAACCTGCTCTGGGCCTCCATTTCTCCATCTCTAAGATGTGTCCTACAGTGACTGTGTGGATTAAATAGCAATAATGCATATCAAGCACTTAGCAGGGTGCCCAACACAAAGTCAGTGAGTGTTTAAAACTCTTGGCTATTACTGTTTTTAAGAACCTTCTTCTAAAATAAGCTTTCAAGTACAACTAGTTTTGAAGCAAGGTTCACAGAAGGATGTTGGCTTTCTTACCACTGGAGTCTGTTTCAGAATCAGAGTCACTGTCACTATCATCAGAATACTTCTTGTGTTTTCTTTTAGATGATTTTTTCTTCCTCCTTTTCTTGGATCTTTCTTTTGAATGACTAGACTTCTTCTTCTTCTTCTTTTCTTCTACATAAGATACAAATAAAAAACTAACTTCTAAAGAAGTATTTCTGAGCATCAATTTTATTGTATTAAAAATACTGAAACGGAATTGATGACAGGCGATTTGAGTAAAGTCTAATGTTCAACTATTTATAAACGTATTTTTTAAACTTCTCAATAAAAAAGTCCTATATTTAAAAAATACCTTCTGAAGTAGAAGCTGAAGTGGTGCTTTTCTTTGGCTCTTCGTCCTCTACTGGTGTATGTTCATCAGAGCTGAATTTAAAGAAAATTGTAGTAAGAATCAGAAAAGTGATAAAATATGGACCACAGAGTATAAAAATATACGCTTAAAAATTTTCAATAACAAATTGATTGTCCAAGAACCATTCAAAGCCAGCACCAGACTGCTTTTTTAACAGTATAGCTTATCGGCCAACCACCTTCATAATAGTAGAATAATCATTTACATTTGCATAAAGCTTTCGAGTTAACAAAATGCTATTCACACTGAAAGCAGCATGAAGGATTTATATTTTCGAAGAAACCACAAGGCAAATGCAGGGAAACAGGAACCATAAGGAAAGAGGAGAGAAACTGGAGATAAGAAGGCTGAGGGAAGACTTCATAATTTCATTCTACTTGTGGAACAGACATACGGTAGAGCAGCAACTGTTCTGTCTCCCCAGAGCAAGAATCTAACACACTACAGCTATAGAGATTTCATCCTGTTGTAAGAGAATTCTGAAAATGAGTATTATTAACATTCTACAATAGCTTAAAAAGGGAATTTCCATATCACAGTCTTTTCCTCTGAAGATCACATCTGGAATAATTTAGAAATTGCCTAGAAAATTATATTTAGGATTCCTTTCAACTCTAATTCTTTGAGTATTCTTTTAAAATAAATAAATTTATTTATTTATTTTTATTCTTGGCTGCGTTGGGTCTTTGTTGCTGCACGCGGGCTTTCTCTAGTTTCGGCGAGCAGGGGCTACTCTCTGTTGCGGTGCGCGGGCTTCTCATTGCGATGGCTCCCCTTGTTGCAGAGCACAGGCTCTAGGCACGCGGGCTTCAGTAGTTGTGGCCCACGGGCTCTAGAGCGCAGGCTCAGTAGTTGTGGCACACGGGCTTAGCTGATCCGTGGCATGTGGGATCTTCTCGGTCCAGGGCTCGAGCCCATGTCCCCTGTATTGGCAGGGAGATTCTTAACCACTGCACCACCAGGAAGCCCTCTTTGAGTACTTTAAAGGTATCTGTTAGAACAAGTTTCAGTATCTCAACATAATAAAGACAATATATGACAAGCCCACAGTTAACATCATACTCAATGGTGAAAAGCTAAACAAGACAAGGATGCCCACTCTCACCACTTTTATTCAACATAGTATTGGAAGTCCTAGCCAGAGCAATTAGGCAAGAACAAGAAATAAAAGGCATCCAAATTGGAAAGGAAGAAGTAAAACTGTCATTATTTGCAGATGACATGATATCATATATAGAAAATCCCAAAGACTCCACCAAAAGACTCAGCACCAATAAATGAATTCAGTAAAGTTGCAGGATACAAAATCAATACACAGAAATTCGTTGCATTTCTATACACTAATAACGAATTATCAGAAAATGAAACTAAGAAAACAATTCCATCAAAAAGAATAAAATACCTAGAAATAAATTTAACCAAGGAAGTGGAAGACTTGTACACTGAAAACTATAAGACATTGACGAAATAAATTGAAGAAGACACAAAGAAATGGATTTTCTATGCTCACATATTGGAAGAATTAATATTGTTAAAATATCCATGCTACCCAAAGCAATCTACAGATTCAATGAAATCCCTACCAAAATTCCAACGGTATTTTTTCACAGAAATAGAACAAACAGTCCTAAAATCTGCATGAAACCACAAAAGACCCTGAATAGCCAAAGCAATCTTGAGCAAGAAGAACAAAGCTCGAGGCATCATGCTCCCTGATTTCAAACTATACTACAAAGCTACAGTAATCAAAACAGTATGGTACTGCCATAAAAACAGACATATAGATCAATGGAACAAAACAGATAGCCCAGAAATAAATCCATGTATATATGGTCAATTAATTTATGACAAAGGAGCCAATAATATACAATGAGGAAAGGACAGTCTGTTCAATAAATGGTGCTGGGAAAACTGGATAGCTACATGCAAAAGAAGGAAATGGACCACTATCTTACACCATTACACAAAAATTAACTCAAAATGGATTAAAGACTTGAATGTAAAACCTGAAACCATAAAACTCCTAGAAGAAAACATAGGTGGTAAGCTCCTTGACATAGGTCTTGGCAATGATTTTTTGGATTTGACACCAAAAGCAAAGGCAACAAAAGCAAAAATCAGTAAATGTGACTATATCAAACTAAAAAGCTTCTGCACAGCAAAGGAAACCATCAACAAAATGAAAAGGCAACCTACTGAATGGGAGAAAATATTTGCAAATCATATCTGATGAGGGGTTAATATCCAAAATATATAAAGAACTCATACAACTCAACAGCAAACAAACAATGTGATTTAAAAATAGGCAGAGGATCTGAATAGACATTTTTCCAAAGAAGACACACAGATGGCCAACAGGTACATAAAAAGATGCTCAACATCACTAATGATCAGGGAAATGCAAATCAAAACCAAAATGAGATATCACTTCACACCTGTTAGAATGAATATTATCAAAGAGACAGGAGGTAACAAGTGTTGGTGAGGATGTGGAGAAGAGGGAACACTTGTACCCTGTTAGTGGGAATATAAATTGGTACAGCCATTATAGAATTCAGTACGGAGGTTCTTCAAAAAATTAAAAATTGAACTACCATATAATCCAACAATCCCACGTCTGGATATATATCTGAAGGAAATGAAATCAGTATCTCAAAGATATATCTGCATTCTCATGCTCATTGCAGCATTATTTACAATAGCCAAGATACAGATACAACCAAATATCCACGAACAGATGAATGGATAAAAAAGAACTGTGAGAAATACACACACACACACACACACACACACACACACACACCACAGTAGAATTTATTCATCCTTAAAAAAGAAAGAATCTTGCCATTTTAGACAACATGGATGGACTGTGAGGGCATTTGCTAAATGAAATAAGTCAGACAGAGAAAGACAAATATCATATGATCTCACTTATATGTGAACTCTAAAAAACAAAAAACAAAAAACCACCAAGCTCACAGACACAGAGAACAGAATGATGGTTGCCAGAGGGTGGGGCATGGGTAAAATGTGTGAAGGGTATAAAAAAGTACAAACTTCCAGTTATAAAATAAATAAGTCCTGGGGATGTAATGTATAGCATGGCGACTACAGTTAATAATACTGGGGCTTCCGTGGTGGCGCAGTGGTCAAGAATCCGTCTGCCAATGCAGAGGACACGGGTTCGAGCCCTGGTCCGGGAAGATCTCACGTGCTGCAGAGCAACTAAGCCCATGCGCCACAACTACTAAGCCTGCGCTCTAGAACCCGCGAGCCGCAACTACTGAAGCCCGCACGCCTAGAGCCCGTGCTCTGCAACAAGAGAAGCCACCGCAATGAGAAGCCCGCGCACCGCAACAAAGAGCAGCCCCCGCTCGCTGCAACTAGAGAAAGCCCGTGCGCAGCGACAAAGACCCAACTCAGCCAAAAATAAAAATAAAATAATAATAATACTGTATTGCATATTTGAAAACTGCTAAGAAAGTGAATCTTAGAAGTTCTTATCACAAGAAAAAAAATTTTATAACTATGTATGGTAATGGATGTTAACCAGACTTATTGTGGTGATTATTTTGCAATATATACAAATATCAAATCATTATGTTGTATGCCTGAAACTAACATTGTATGTCAATTATACCTCAATAAAAAAAATAACAGGTGGTGGGAAAAAAATAATTTTTTTAAGAAGAAAAACGAACTTTCAGATAATAATGCTTTATCACCCTGTTACAAATAACAGGTTTACCTGTCAAGCACATTGTCTCAACTCAATCTAAAAAAAACACAGAAATAGAGGAGAGGGAAGAAGCAGCTTATGAATAGCACCAAAGAGAAAAAAAAATAGGCAAAAAGAAAAAGTATTAGGCCTTCAACAATACTGCATGCAGGAAACTAAACAAACCCATATCAGTATATTCATTTAAAAAAAACGCTTTGGAATGCTAATGTCTGACATGCAATCAATTACTGGATTGAGAAAAAATAATTCAAAATAATATAAAAGTATTTGTTTCAACACTGAACCCTTCTATGAATAGGAAATTAGCACCTCATGAATTACAACTTAAAGAGAACAATTAGCATGCTAAAATCCACTAGGAGCATGTTTTAATCCTTAGGTATGTTCAATGTTTTTAAAACTTAAGAAGTAGAATAGCATAAATCATAAGAAAGAGGAAAAAAAAGAGCTGTAGTTAAAGTTCTTAACAAAAAATTTGACAATAGACTCTGGATTTAAACAAATGTTGTATTTAAAAAATATATTTTTAAATCACTTACTCTGGTTCTGGATTCTTTGGAGAAAGTCCCCATACTTCAGGAGCTCCCAATTCTCCAATCCTCTCTCTCTCACTTAATCTCCTAGAAGAGATAAGCAGGTAAATTATAACTCCATGGCTAAACTGTTTCCTAAATATATAATAAAAGTCAAAGGAGTCCAGTTAAGTTCCATTTTCCCTTTACAGTTTAAACTTTAAACTAATAAAAACTTGGTTTAAATGTAAACTCAACACTTAGGATCTGATGTTCTGACAGTACTATCAAATGGTACAGACTACAGACAGCCTGACAGGCCAGGCCAGAAATTCAGCCTGGGAGGCTGTCGAGTGTGTCCCTTCCGCCACATGCATGACATAGCTCCTAACTGCTCCTTTCATCTTCTGCAATATGTGACAGAGACAGTCTTACATTTGGAAATAACTTCAGTTGTTTATGTATCCTTATGAAAGTAAAGAGAATTCTCTACTTTTGATAAGGTCAAACCTTCTGTTTTCAGAAACTCAGGAATTAATGAAGAAAATAACAACAAAGCATTAGAAGTAGAAAATAAAAGGAGCTCTGAAAGTGAAAGAAAAGTTTTATTTGACAAAAACTGTACTCAATGAGATACAGCACTTGTTTTCTGTTTTCCCTTTAATTCCTTTTTCAAAAAGGAGTAAATCCTCTATCTACTCTTGGAAGACACAAAATTTTTTGTTTTGTCTTATGTTTGTGATTTCTTCTCTTAATTTTTGATATTACTTACAAACACACACACAAAACACAAAAAAACTAAGGCTTAATTCCTCAAAGTTTAGCTGCTGTGATGCCACTTGTTTAAAAAAAAAACCTTACAAAATAAATATAATTGGTTTGATTTTTTAAAAATAAATTATTTTTCTTCTTTATTCAGGGTAAAAGGTGTAATCATGCAGAGTCAGACTCAGGTTTCCCACTTGAAGTAACATGGACCTGGAGTCTGTCATGCAGAGTGAAGTAAGTGAGAAAGAGAAAAACAAATACCGTATGCTAACACATATATATGGAATCTAAAAAAAAAAAAAAAAGAATGGTCATGAAGAACCTAGGGGCAGGACGGGAATAAAGACGCAGACCTACTAGAGAATGGACTTGAGGACACGGGGAGGGGGAAGGGTAAGCTGGGACGAAGTGAGAGAGTGTCATGGACATATACACACTACCAAATGTAAAATAGATAGCTAGTGGGAAGCAGCTGCATAGCACAGGGAGATCAGCTCGGTGCTTTGTGACCACCTAGAGGGGTGGGATGGAAGGGTGGGAGGGAGACGCAAGAGGGAGGAGATATGGGGATATATGTATATGTATAGCTGATTCACTTTGTTATAAAGCAGAAACTAACACACCATTGTAAAGCAATTATACTCCAATAAAGATTTAAAAAAAAATCTAATAGGGGACATACTTATAGCCAAACTTTGAATATATACATATAGGACAAAGAATGCCTGACAGGCTGAAAAAAAGCAAGCAGTCAAGTTCTTATCCCTCCCACCACCTGACTTCATCTGTACTCTTAAGATAAATTATTTATCTTCTAAATGTACAAATGCAAATTTCATCCAAGGAATTCTGACATCTTTTGGTGAGGAATGTCTAATAAGAAAACTGGATGCTTTTTGATCGACACAGCCTGGGGGTAACTTTCTGGAAATTCTAATTTGGAAAAGTAGGTCTCCAACCTAACTCAGGGCTGTTTTTACTGTTTCTGCTCCCATGCCCAAAACACTAACAGCTAACACTTAAGGACTATTTATTATGTTCCAGGCACTAAGTCATTACAACTCTTAAAAAGCTTTCGTGCTAATTTTATCCCCTTTTAAATGGTGAAGAAATGAAACTCAGAGAGGTTAAGTGACTTGCCCAAGGTCACACAACTATTAAGCAGCAAAGGATGGCTTCAAACTCAGGCAGTCCGATTCTGGAGCCTGTCCTCTTCATCACTACGTTTTATTACCTCCCACTCCTGGAAGAAAAAGATTCATGAAGACATCGCTCAGCTGTTGGAACCTTAACCTGCTCCTAAATGCCTGTTATACTTTTTAATTTCTTGGCTTTTTTTAAAAAACACATACAGTATGGTAAAGCACTCAGTACAGTAACTGATACACAATTTAACAACCAATAAGTGTTAGATATTAAGACTTAGAAAGCATATAATAACTATATATGAAGTATAACCTTTAAAAATTGTGAATCACTATATTGTACACCTGTAACTTAAAACACTGTACATCAACTATAATTCAATTTTTAAAAAGTAAAAAAAAATTTTAAAACTTACAAAGCAATAATTATAACCCTTTTCCTTTCTCCTTCTTAAACTATTCATTTTCCACTCCAATACTCAGTCTCATTAGAGGAGATCTGATCTCACCCTGACCTCATTTCTCATGGTCAAGATTGAGACCACTTAACAAGATCTTTCTCAGTGTAGTCCAATCTACAGTTTAGCAGATCACTTTTCCTACATTTATTCAAACATCTTGTTTCAGAGGTTTTCCTCCCCTCCAAGTTAAACTTTAATCTCAACCCTTCCCAAATCGCTACAAAACAATTCCACTCACTTACCCTATCATCTCAAACCTGTTTGATCATTCAACAAGCAGTGGTTGCGCGCCTACAAAGTGCTAGACACTGTGAATTTTGTGATCAATAAAACCGGGCTCCTCCTTTCCATGAGCTCAGTCTAGTGGGGAATAAAACATGCTCACGAATGATAACGACACACCAAGTAAATGCTATAATTCCGGTACGTCTGAGGCTCTTGGCCATGTCCGCTACAAGCCAGGAGGCAGGAGGGGGTTGCGGGAGCCCAGGGCGCTAGATGAAGGGGCCCGAGGAGGAGTGAAAACCTAGGGTAGAAAAGGCGAATAAGCTGTTATCGTGGGTGGACTGAAGGAAGGGATGAAAATGGGCCCAAGTCAGGGAGAGAGAGCGAAATGGGTATAGTCGGGAGCAAGATGAACGATAAATCGGACACTGAAGGCTGGTGGGCTCACGAAAGATAAGGTGCGTTCGTCTCACTCACTTCTGCCGCAGGCTCTCTTCCCTCTCCTTGTCCAGGAGGCTAGGCCATGGCTTGTCGCTCCCGTAGGGGCGTGAGTAGCCGCCATAATAGGCGGACGAGGAGGCAGAAGCGAAAGGGGCGCCCCGCGGCGCGGAGGGCCGCTCTCGAGAGCGTGACCGCGAGCGGGAGCGGTAGGACTGGTTTCGGGAGCCTTGGCTGGGGCCACTCAGTTGATGGCTAAGGCCATTCCGGTCCCCGGACCGAGAGCAAGAGTGCGAGCGAGAGCGGCGGCCCCGCGGGGAGCGAGAGGATTTGCTGGGCTTAGGGCTCTTCGACGAACTGCGACGCTTCCCCCCGGAGCCCGAGGCCTCCCACTCCGGGCTGCGGGAGCCAGACACCGGAGCCATAGCTGTTGCTGGGTCCCCGAAGCCGTGGGAGAAGGGGGCGCTCTCGCGAGTTGGGAAGATCTCCGTTGCCTTGGCTCCCAGGACCAGCAGCCGCGACACCACCCGAACCTGATAAAACCTTGGAAACAGTTCCGAGTACGTCGGCAAATTCCTTCCCCGGACCTAGGCGGTCCTGCCAATGGGACGGGATGCGTGTATCCGTATAAAGAAGCCGGTGGGGCAACCAGGTCGGCTCATCCTTCGGGTTCCGAGTGAGGCTGCTCAAGTCTAAGCTCTACTGGAGACCGTGTACTTTTTTCAGCTTTGAGTTGAAATAGTTGAAGGGAAGGACGACAGGCCACAGGACACATGTCACTGAGCTGCCGTATGAACCATAAATACGTTGTAACTAAGTAAGTAAATAAATAAATGTGTCTATGTATGTATGTATGAGTGTGCGGGCATGCGCGCGCGCAAACACACACACACACTTTTTTTTCTTTACAATTCCAAGCAAATTAAAGGGGGTTTATCTGAATTGGTGGAGAGCTACAATGTCTAAGCCCCATATTGCCCAGTTAGCTTAGAGGTCACAAATTCTGTATTACTGATTTGAGCCTGTTAACATTCCAGTTAGGTTCGCAGCACAGAGGAAAACTGCATATTTATCCCTCAGCCACCCATCGCCACCAATGTGCTCCAGCAAAAGGAATTTATAACCCTCTCCTTGTCTAGTTCCTTAAATTAGTCCCATCATATGTGAGGACAAAAAAAAAATGTTGCCTGCCATACCAATAAACTAGGAATGTTGCCCTCCCTCAAGCCACCAGCCACTGCAGCTGCCTTGACCCCCACACCCTACCCCTGAGGGGAATTCAGGGTGTTGAAAAAACAGGATAGTGGCCCTAGATAGGGAAAATGCATATCTAAGGAATAATTGCAATGAGCCCAGACTTTGGCATCTTCCCATACAGAGAAAAGCACTAAAGTCATTAACTTGAGATGTCTGGTTGTTTTGTGATTAGCAGTAATCTTTTGATGTTCAACTACAGGTTGTTTTTGTTTTTCAGCAAAAACTCCTATATATCGTGGCTCCTCCCTTACCACTTCGGAACAGTTCCTCAGAGCTCTCTGAGAGGCTGTCTCCCAGGCTATAGTCCTCAGTAAGGTCCCCAAATGAAACATAACTGGCAACTTTTAGGTTGTGTGTTTTTCTTCAGTCGATATATACTAGCTCAGCAATACATGGTTAATGGTCATTATTTCTATTCATTTTATACTGTTTTAAATGAAAGAGCATTAAAACACTAATTATACTAATTTTTAAAATTTATTTTTAAAAATTTTATTGACGTATAGTCGATTTATAATATTATATTAGTTGTATCTCATGGTTTTGATTTGCATTTCTCTGATGATTATCGATGTTGAGCATCTTTTCATGTGCCTGTTGGCCATCTGTAGGTGTTCTTTGGAAAAATGTCTATTCAGGTTCTCTGCCCATTTTCTAAAAAATTTATTTATTATATTTATTTATTTTTGGCTGCATTGGGTCCTCATTGCTGCGTGGGCTTTCTCTAGTTGTGGCGAGCGAGGGCTACTCTTCGTTGCGGTGCGCGGGCTTCTCACTGCAGTGGCTTCTCTTGTTGCAGAGCATGGGCTCTAGGTGCGTGGGCTTCAGTAGTTGTGGCGCACGGGCTTCAGTAGTTGTGGCGCACGGGCGTAGTTGCTTGGCGGCATGTGGGGTCTTCCCGGATCAGGACTTGAACCCGTGTCCCCTGCATTGGCAGGCAGATTCTTAGCAGCTGCGCCACCAGGGAAGCCCCCCCCTGCCCATTTTAAAATCAGGTTGTTTGTTTCTTTGATATTGAGTTGTATATGCTGTTTATATATTTTGGACATTAACCCCTTATTGGTCATATAATTTGCAAATGTTTTCTTCCATTCAGTAGGTAGTCTTTTCATTTTGTTGATGGTTTCCTTTCTATTGACCTTAATTTTTGAAGGCACAATGAGTTTGCTCTGGAAATTATTTTTTAAAAATTATTTCCAGTTGTAAAGTACATTTAATGGTAGGAAATCAATAATGATGATAGTAATGGACACCATTATATTGAGCACATTCTATGTGCACAGCACTTTACATGTATTATCTGTATTCCGCATAACAACCAGGGTTAATATTCTACATTTCAAATGTTTTTAGAAAATGAGTCTCAGAGAGACAAATGTGCCATAAATCAAGTAAATGGCAGAGCTGAGGTGCAAACCAAGATATCTAAAAAGCCCAGATTCTTAGATGTCAGTGAAAGGTGGTAGAACATTTTTCCCTTTTCTAATCTCAGTCAATCTCTCTTCCACCCTCCCTGTCTTCTTCCGTCCTGTACTCAGTTCCCTGCCCTGCCCCTCACCTGCCACTGCTGTGGAAATTCTGAATCCAGTCTATCAGTAGTTAGATGGCCTCTGGGGTTTTCCTCTTAAGAAGTAACCTATCAGACCATGAAATCTAATGCCATTGATTATTGGAAATCTCCTTTTTTTGGAATTTAAGAGAAAGATGTACAATATAATGTTAAATGGAAAAAGCAGACCACACTACTGGATATCTTCTATGTAAATACAATTAGCCATGGGGTGAGGACCAATAACTGAATTGAGTAAGAGAAGTTATGTTATTTGGGATGGGGATTTAGGGAAATTTCTAATAAGACAGTTTTCAGTGGAAAACCTATGCCTAACTTTTGTGACACCTGGCTGTACACTTTCACATCAATTGCCTGTAAAAGCCAACTTCGGAACAGTGCTTGGTCTACCTGCCCAATGGCTGGTAGGCATGCATTTTAGTTCCAATGAGAAATCCTACCCCTACACCTCTGATTTGCATGTTACGCTTATTGCTCAGCTTCCTTGGAGCAGCCTGTGTTTTTTGACTAGGAAGTGAGGAGGAAGCCAGAGCACACAGGCAGGTATAGGTAGTGAATGGAGTCAGGCAGATGTTGAGTCCTGTGGAAGCCCAGCCCAGCCAAGACAAGGAATCATTCACACTCACATTGATTCGTTCCTTACAGGAGTTAAATCATTTGTGTGTTATGGGCTATGAGGGCATTCGGCTTTCATTAACTACTTCTCTTTGTAATCTGAGTTGCCTGGACAGGTTCATGACTACCACCCAGAGCGCCAAGGCTGGGATCTGGGTTGTGGAAATGAGGGTTGAGGTGGTAGAAGTTAGGGGGACTCTTTTGTAGTCTGTGTCCGTTTGAATTTGTCGGTGCTTTCCAGTTATACCAACGATTGTTTAAGAAGTTCCAAGACTAAAACAAAGTTTTAAATTACTAATCTGTTTTGAAAGGATTTACAGGCTCAAAATCTGAACTACATACTTAAAAATTTTTTTCTTCCCAAATACTTCTTGGTTGATACATACTTGTGGTCTCTAGTAACTCTGCTATGGTGCCAGCTTTGTCAGTCCCTCTAACACTAGGATTTCTTCTCTGATAATGAATTGATGCTCCATTTATAGGAAGGAGTTTGATGATATTAGGCCTCTAGATGTATGGAAAATTTATCAAACTCTTGGGTCAGCCAATATGAATTTCACATTAGAAAACTGTGCCGTAAATGGACAATTATTTCTAGTTTACCCTCACTGGGAGGAACTATGTCTGCCAACAGGTAGAAAAGCAGCTGGAGCTTATGGGAGTGTTCTGATGGCCCAAATTAACACAGGATGAAATGGAATGATGTGACCATTGCAGGATATATTTGAGCTAAAGTGTCTGTGTGTGTGTATGCAAAAGATAGAGGAAAGAATGAATAATGCACTGCACAGAGCATGGCTTGGATGGAGAATTTGAGCGTTTTGCTGCCCACCAGGCCCCTAGGGGAATAGGATGTTGACCAGCTTTGCTAGAGGCTAGTGTTGAGCGTGGGAAAGCTCATCCTCAATGTCTGAGAAGGGTGGAGACTGAGGAAGCCGCAAAACTTGGCAAATAACTCAGATCCTGAAGCACAGCCAATGGTTGTGGTATCACAGATTCCAAATAAAATTAAACAACTATCAATTCACATCTCTGTGTGAAAGAGGAGAAAAGGGAAAGACGGTTGAATACAGAGGCAAAGAAGATACAGCCCTGCACTCCTGCATTGCTTAATTCCAATTTACTGATGTCTTTATTTGTGGCATTTAAGGTGTAAAACTTTGGTTGTGATGATATTAAAAGATAAATGTGCTGCACATTTGCTATTCCTTTAAGGGCAAATGTTTAATATGGTATTTGATTTCCTCGGGCTGCCGTCTTCTTTTCTTCTTTCCTTCTCCTTCTCCACATCTCCCTTCCTCCTTCCTTTGCTTTAAAAATGACAGAACACGAGTTTCCCAGAATGAGGTTTTGCAAAATTTAACCAACACCACACGAAGTACTTTTATATCTATTATCAGATAAACTACACCAAGAAACGGAAAATCCAAAATAGGCACATCTTGAAAACATGGGATTCAAACAAGCGGAGATGCTAGCAATATTCACGCTTTGATCTTGTCTTGCTTTTTAAAAAAATTAGTAGACTTTATTTTTTTTTAGACGGTTTGCAGCAAAATTGAGCAGAAAGTGCAGACAGTTCTCGTACACTCCCACTCCACCCTAGCTAGCTCCCTGCCCCCCACAGTTTCCCCTATTATTAGCATTTTGCATTGGTACATTTGTTACAGTTGATGAACCGCATTCATGCATTGTAATTAACAAAAACCTGTTATTTACATTAGGGTTCACTTCTTTGTGTCGGGATTCCTTTGGATTTTGTCAAATGCTAAAGGTCATGTATCTATCATTGCAGTATCATACAGAATAGTTTCACTGCCCTAAAACCCCCCTGTGCTCCACCTATTCATTCTTACTCTTCTGCTCTCTTCCCCTTCCCCCACACCTGGCAACCTCTGAAATTTTTACTGTCCCTACAGTTGTACCTTTTCCAGATTGTCATATTGTTGGAATCAGACTGGCTTCTTCCACTTAGCAATATGTATTTAAAGTTCTTCCATGTCGGGACTTCCCTGGTGTTCCAATGGTTAAGACTCCGTGCTCCCAATGCAGGGGGCCCGGGTTCGATCCCTGATCAGGGAACTAGATCCCGCATGCTGCAACCAAGAGCCTGCATGCTGCAACTAAAAGATCCCGCGTGCCGCAACTAAGACCCGGCACAGCCAAATAAATAAATAGATAAATAAATATTAAAAAAAATAAAGTTCCTCCATGTCTTTTCATGGCTTGGTAGCTCATTTGTTTTTTCTTTTTTTAAAATTTAATTTACTTTTTTTAAAATTAATTTTTATTGGAGTATAGTTGATTTACAATGTTGTGTTAGTTTCTGCTGTACAGCAAAGTGAATCACTTATATTGATACGTATACCTATATCCACTCTTTTTAGATTCTTTTCCCGTATAGATCATTACAGAGTATTGAGTTCCCTGTGCTATACAGTAGGTCCTTGTTGGTTATCTATTTTATATATAGTAGTGTGTATATGTCAATCCCAATCTCCCAATTTATCCCTCCCCCACTTTCCCCCTTTGGTAACCATAAGTTTGTTTTCTACATCTGTGACTCTATTTCTGTTTTGTAAATAAGTTCATCTGTACCATTTGTTTTTTAGATTCCACATATAAGCAATATCATATGATATTTGTCTTTGTCTGACTTATTTCACTCAGTATGACAATCTCTAGGTCCATCCATGTCGCTGCATATGGCATTATTTCGTTCTTTTTTATGGCTAAAATAGTCCACTGTATATGTGTACCACATCTTCTTTATCCATTCATCCGCCGAAGGACATTTAGGTTGATTCCATGTCCTGGCTATTGTAAACAGTGCTGCAATGAACATTGGGGTGCATGTATTTTTTGAATTATGGTTTTCTCTGTATATATGCCCAGGAGTGAGATTGCTGGATCATATGGTAGCTCTATTTTTCGTTTTTTAGGGAACTTCCATACTGTTCTCCATAGTGGCTGTACCAATTTACATTCCCACCAACAGTGTAGGAGGGTAGCTCATTTCATTTTATCACTGAATAATATCCCATTGTATGGATGTATCATAGTTTATCTACTCACCTATTGAAGGACATCTTGGTTGCTTCCAGGTTTTGGTGATTATGAGTAGCTACTACACACATTCAAGAGAAATTTTTTTTGTGTAGACATTAATTGTCAACTTACTTGGGTAAATATCTAGGGGTGGGATTGTTGGATTGTATGGTAAGAGTATGTTTAGTTTGTAAGAAACTGCCAAATTGTCTTCCAATGTAGCTGAACCATTTTGCATTCCCACCAGCAATGAATTAGAGTTCCTGTTGCTGCACATCTTTGCCAGCATTTGGTGTTGTCAGTGTTTTGGATTTTAGCCATTCTAATAGGTGTGTAGTGAAATTTTGTTTTAATTTTCAATTTCCAAATTACTAATGATATTGAGCATCTTTTCATATTATTTGCCAACTTTTTATATTCTTTGGTGAGTTATCTGTTCAAACATTTTGCCCACTTTTAAATAGCATTGTTTGTTTTGTTGAGTTTTAAGTGTTCTTTATATATTGTGAATACAAGTCTTTTATCTGATATGTGTTTTGCAAACATGTTCTTCCTGTCTGTGGCTTGTCTTTTCATTCTCTTAACAATGTTTTTGCAGGGCACACATTTTTTATTCTAATGAAGTGCAGTTATCAGTTTTTCTTCATGGATTGTGCTGTTTGTGCAGTTTTCTTCATGGATTGTGCTTATGTATAAACCTAACAAAATATATTGCACATATTTTGTTAGGTTTATACATAAGTATCTCAGTTTTAGCATGCTAATATAAATGGTGTGTCTTTAATTTCAAATTCCAATTGCTAATTGCTGGTATATAGGAAAATGATTGAATGTGTCCTGCAATCTTGCTATAATCATTTATTGGTTCCAGGAGGGTTTTTTGGGTTTTTTTTTTTGTCAATTCCTTGGGAATTTCCACCTAGACCGTCATGTCATCTGAGAACAAAGACAGTTTTATTTTTTCCTTCCCTATCCCTATACCTGTTTTTTTAAATAACAGTGAACTTTTAAAAATAATTAATTAATTAATTTATGGCTGCGTTGGGTCTTCATTGCTGTGCGTGGGCTTTCTCTAGTTGCAGTGAGTGGGGGCTACTCTTCGTTGCGGTGCGTGGGCTTCTCATTGCGGTGGCTTCTCTTGTTGCGGAGCACGAACTCTAGGCACGCAGGCCTCAGTAGTTGTGGCACGTGGGCTCTAGGGCGCAGGCTCAGTAGTTGTGGCACACAGGCTTACTTGCTCCACGGGATGTGGGATCTTCCCGGACCAGGGCTTGAACCCCTGTCCCCTGCATTGGCAGGTGGATTCTTAACCACTGTGGCACCAGGGATGCCCCCTATACCTTTTATTTCACTTTGTCTTAGTGCATTACCTAGGACTTCCAGTATGTTCTTCAATAGGAGTGGTTAGAGGGGACATTCTTGCTTTGTTTCTGATCTCAAGGTGAAAGCATCTAGTTTCTCACCATTAAGTATGATGATAGCTGTTAGTTTTTTATAGATGTCCTTTATTGTGTTAAGGAACTTCCCCTCTATTCCTAGTTTGTTGAGAGTATTTTTTTTTCTTGGCTGCCCCACGCAGCTTGTGAGATCTTAGTTCCCCGACCAGGGATCGAACCCAGGCCCACGGCAGTGAAAGCACCAAGTCCTAACCACTGAACAGCCAGGGAATTCCCTGTTGAGAGTATTTAGCATGAATTGGTGTTGGATTTTGTCAAATGCTTTTTCTGCGTCTGTTGATATGAATATGTGATTTTTCTTCTTTAGCCTCAAAAGTCAACAATTGACTTTTGAGTGTGAAACAGCTTTGCATACCTGGGATAAATCCCACTTGGTCATCATGTATTGAATATAAATCTTTTCATACATTGTTGAATTTGATCTGCTAATATTTTGTTGAATATTTTTGCATCTATGTTCATGAGAGATATTGGTCTTCAGTTTTCCTTTCTTGTAATGTATTGTCTGGTTTTGGTATTAGGGTAATGCTTACCTCATAGAATGAGTTAGGAAACTTTCCCTCTCCTTCTATTTTGTAGAACAGATTGAAGAGAATTGGTAGCATTTCTTCCTTAAATGTTTGGTAGAATTTCCCAGTGAACCCATCCGTGCCTAGTGCTTTCTGTTTTGGAAGGTTATTAATTATTGATTCAATTTAAAAAATAGACTTAGGTTTATCAGATAGTCTATTTCTCCTTGTAGGAGTATTGGTAGATTGTATATTTCAAGGACTTGTTCCATTGCTTCTAAGTTAGCAAATTGTGGCCATAGAGTTGTTCATAATATTCTTTTATTGTCCTTTTAATGTCCATGGGATCATTAGTGATGGCCCCCTTTTCATTTTTTTTTGGAAGAGTACTTGATAGCACCCCCCTTTTTATTTATTTATTTTTTATTTATTTTGTGTTTTTTGGCCGCACCATGCGGCCTGCGGGATCTTAGTGCCCTGACCAGGGATTAAACCTGTGCCCCCTGCATTGGGAGCACAGAGTCTTAACCACTGGTTGCCAGGGAAGTCCCCCGTTTTCATTTCTGATATTAGCCATTTATACTTTCTCTCTTTTTATCATCATTAGCCTGAATAGAGATTTGTCACTTTTATTAATATTTTCAAAGAACCAACTTTTTGTTTCATTGATTATCTCTATTGTTTTCCTGTTTTCAATTTTATTAATTTTTGCTCTGGTTTTTATATCTTTCCTTCTGCTTACTTTATATTTAATTTGCTCTTCTTTCTCTAAGTTTCCTAAGGTGGAAACTTAGATTATTAATTTTAGATCTTTCTTCTTTTCTAAAAATATATGCATTCAGTATGATGAATGTCCCTTTATGTACTGATTTCATTGCATCCCACAAATTTTGACAAGTTGTACTTCATTTCCATTTAGTTCAAAATATTTTTTCAAATTCTCTTGAGATTTCTTCTTTGACCCATGTGTTACTTAGAGGTGTGTTTTATGGCCTTGAATGTAGTCTATCTTAGTGAATGTTCCATGTGAGCTTGAGAGGAATGTGCATTCTGCTATTGTTGGATGAAGTAGTCTATAAATGTCAATTCGATTCAGTATACTGATGGTGCGATTAGTTCAACTATATCTTTACTGATTTTCTACCTGCTGTATTTGTTAATTACTAATAGAGGGGTGTTGAAGTCTTCAAGTACAATAGTAATTTGTCTATTTCTCCTTGTGGTTCTGTCAGGTTTTGCTTCATGTATTTAGACTGTGTTGTTAAACACGTATATATTAAGGATTATTATGTCTTCTTGGAAAATTGAGGTCCTTTATTGTTATGCAATGCCCCTCTTTATCCCTGATAATTATCCTTGTCCTGAAGTGTGCTTTGTCTGAAATTAATATGGCTATTCCAACTTTATTTGTTTAGTGTTAGCATGGTATATTTTTCTCTGTCTCTTTTAATCTATCTGTGTCTTTATATTTCAAGTGGGTTTCTTACAGACAACATATAGTTGGGTCTTGTTGTTTTCTTTAATCCAATCTGACATTCTCTGTCTTTTAATTAGCATGTTTTCATCACTCCCTTTTAAAATTATTATTGATATATTTGGATTAATAGCTACCATTTTTGTAACTGTTTCCTATTCATTGTCATTGTTCTTGGTTTCCGTTTTGTCTTCCACTCTTTTTCTGCCTTCTTTGGTTTTGTTTTGTTTTGTTTTGTTTTGTTTTGTTTTTTTTGGCCATGAGGCTGGTGGGATCTTAATTCCCCAACCAGGGATTGAACTCAGGCCCTCAGCAGTGAAAGCCTGGAGTCCTAACCACTGGACCGCCAGGGAATTCCCATGCCTTCTTTGGTTTTAATTGAGCTTTTTATTATGATTCAATTTTCTCTCCTCTCTTAACATATCAGTTATACTTAAGGAAATTTTTTAGTGGTTGCCCTACAATTTGCAAAATACATTTACAATGAGCCTAAGTCCATTTTCAAATAACACTATATCACTTCACTGGTAGTGCAAGTACCTTATACACAGTATTCCCAGTTCCTCTCTCCTGTACTTTATAACGTTGCTGTCATTCATTTCACTTATCCATATGCTATGATCACTGAATACAGTTTTGTTAATATTATTTTGAACAAACTGTATCTGTTAGATCAATTAAGACTATGAAAAATAAATTATTTTATTTTACTTTCATTTATTATTTCTCTAACACTCTTCCTTTCTTTATGTAGATCTGAATTTCTGACCCTTATCATTTTCCTTCTCTCTGAAGCACTTTTTTTTTTTTTTTTTAATTTATTTATTTATTTATTTATTTATTTTTATTTATTTTATTTTTGGCTGTGTTGGGTCTTCATTGCTGCACGCGGGCTTTCTCTAGTTGCGGCGAGCGGGGGCTACTCTTTGTTGCGGTGCGCGGGCTTCTCACTGCGGTGGCTTCTCTTGTTGCGGAGCACGGGCTCTAGGCACGTGGGCTTCAGTAGTTGTGGTGCGTTTGCTCAGTAGTTGTGGTTCGCGGGCTCTAGAGCGCAGGCTCAGTAGTTGTGGCGCATGGGCTTAGTTGCTCCGCGGCATGTGGGATCTTCCCGGCCCAGGGCTCGAACCCGTGTCCCCTGCATTGGCAGGTGGATTCTTAACCACTGCGCTGCCAGGGAAGCCCTCTCTGAAGCACTTTTAACATTTCTTGCAAGGCAAGTATACTGGTGACAAATTGCCTCAATTCCTGTTTGTCTGAGAAAGTATTTCTCCTCACTTTTGAAGGATAATTTTGATGGATACAGAGTTCTAGTTGGTGGTATTTTTCTTCCAACACTTTAAATATTTCACTTCACTCCCTTCTTGCTTGCATATTTTCAGAAGAGAAGTCTGATGTGGGTCTTCTCCAGGCTCCTCCATAGGAATATTTTTTCATCTGGCTTCTTTCCAGGTTTTCTCTTCGTCTTTGATTTTCTACAGTTTGAATATGAAATTCCTCAGTGTAGTTTTTTGGATATTTATCCTTCTTGATGTTCTTTGAACTTCATGGATCTGTTGTTTGGTGTCTGCCATTAACTTGGGAAAATTCTCTGCCAGTGTTAAAGTATTTCTTTCATTCCTTTCTCACTTGCTTCTCCTTCTGGTATTCCCATTACACTAGGTTATACCTTTTAAATTGTCTACAGTTCTTGCATATTCTGTTCTGTTTTTTAAAAAATTCTTTTTTCTCTTTGCTTTTCATTTTGGGATGTTTCTATTGTCTATTGGGATGTTTCTATTGTCATATCTTTTACCTCACTGATTCTTTTTTTAAAAATTTATTTATTTATTTATTTATTTTTGGCTGCATTGGGTCTTAGTTGCTGTGCGCGGGCTTTTCTCTAATTGCAGCAAGTGGGGGCTACTCTTCATTGTGGTGCACGGGCTTCTCATTGAGGTGGCTTCTCGTTGTGGAGCACGGGCTCTAGGCGCACAGGCTTCAGTAGTTGTAGCTTGTGGGCTCTAGAGTGCAGGCGCAGTAGTTGTGGCACACAGGCTTAGTTGCTCCATGGCATGTGGGATCTTCCTGGACCAGGGCTTGAACCCGTGTCCCCTGCATTGGCAGGCAGATTCTCAACCACTGCACCACCAGGGAAGCCCTACCTCACTGATTCTTACCTGTCTTGTCCAGTCTATTGATAAGCCCATCAAAGGCATTCTTCATTTCTGTCACAGTGTTTTTGATTTCTATCATTTCCTTTTGATTCTTCCTTAGAGTTTTTATCTCTTAGCTTACGTTACTCATCTGTTCTTGCATTTTGTCCACTTTTTTCATTACAGCCCTTAGTATATTAATCATAGTTATTTTAAATTCTAGATCAGGGAATTCCCTGGTGGTCCAGTGGTTAGTACTCTACGCTTTCACTGCCAAGGGCGCAGGTTGGATGACAGGTTGGGGAAGTAAGATTCCGCAAGCTGCATGGCGCGGCCAAAAAAAAAAAAAAGATTAAAAAAAAATTCTAGATCAAATAATTCCAAATATCTATGCCATATTTGAGTTTGGTTCTGATGCTTGTTTTAGCTCTTCAGAATATGTTTTTTAAAAAAATTTTTAGCATGCATTATAATTTTTTGTTGAAAGCCAGACATGATGTATTGGATAAAAGAACTGAAGTAGATGGTTTTTTGGTGTGAGGTTTTGTGTTTATCTGGCTAGGAATTAGGCTGTGTTTACTGTTAGTAGTAGGTGTCAGAGGCTAAAATTTCCACTAGTGTCCTTGTTTTGTTTCCCCTGTCATCTTTGAGTTTCCTTAGAGGCTTATTCTTTTTTTTTTTTTAAGATTTATTTATTTATTTGGTTGCACCAGGTCTTAGTTGCGACAGGTGGGCTTCTTAGTTGCAGCAGGCAGGCTCTTTAGTTGCAGCATGCATGTGGGATCTAGTTCTCCGACCAGGGATCGAACTGGGCTCCCTGCATTGGGAGCACTGAGTCTTAACCACTACACCACCAGGGAAGTCCCGAGGCTTATTCTTTTTTTTTTTTAATTTATTTATTTAATTTATTTAATTTTGGCTGCGTTGGGTCTTTCTTGCTGCACGCGGGCTTCCTCTAGTTGTGGCGAGCGGGGGCTACTCTTTCTTGCGGCGCACGGGCTTCTCATTGTGGTGGCTTCTCTTGTTGCGGAGCATGGGCTCTAGGCGCGGGGTTCAGTAGTTGTGGCACATGGGCTCAGTAGTTGTGGCTCGTGGGCTCTAGAGCACAGGCTCAGTAGTTGTGGCTCGTGGGCTCTAGAGCACAGGCTCAGTAGTTGTGGTACATGGACTTAGTTGCTCCGCAGCATGTGGGATCTTCCTGGACCAGGGCTCGAACCCGTGTCCCCTGCATCGGCAGGTGGATTCTTAACCACGGCGCCACCAGGGAAGCCCTCAAGGCTTATTCTTAAATAGAGTCTGAGGCTTGCAGTTCTTTTCAGCTATCATCCACTGTTATACAGGAGCACTAATGATGTGGTGGTAAGTGTGGGGGGGGGGAAGCAGTCTATAGTCCTATGATTAGATCTCAGTCTTTCAGTGAGCCTATCTCCCTGGGCTGTGACCTTTACAAGTGCTTCTCAGCTTTCCCACCCTTCCCTTTAGCTGAGACAGGAAGGCTAGAAGGAGCTGGAATTGGGTATTT
Organism: Eubalaena glacialis; assembly: GCF_028564815.1. NCBI lineage: Eukaryota > Metazoa > Chordata > Mammalia > Artiodactyla > Balaenidae > Eubalaena > Eubalaena glacialis. The sequence goes on from NC_083736.1 coordinate 109,671,177, forward strand.
CCTTGCCCCCTGGTCAGCTGGGCTTTGGTGAAATGCAAGTCACTTAGGCTCTGGTAAAATAATTTCCCTTCAGGGCAAGTCTTTGTTGAAGAAAACAGAGCTCTGGACATATTTCAAAATGGTTACTTTTCAGGAATTCCCTGGTGGTCCAGTGGTTAGGATTCCTTGCCTTCACTGCCGAGAGCCCGGGTTCAATCCCTGGTCGGGTAACTGAAATCCCACGAGCCAAGGGGTGCAGCAGAAAAAAAAAGAAGGTTAGTTTTCCTCTCCCCTTGCTGTAAGCAAGAGGGGATTTTTCTCCAATCTTTACAATGACAACTTGGTGGCGGTTCCTAGAGGTAAAAGTCATGAGAGTGTGGAGTCCCCTTAAGGAACTCTGCCCTCAGTGTTAGCTCTCAAGGTAGTCCATACTGAGCTTCTAGAAATTCCTCAATTACAGTGTAATGTGTCCCTACTCATACTGGCTCCAACTGTGGGTTTCTGCTCTTGGGCTTCTGTTCCTGGTAAACTGTGTTTCTCTTTATCCGTCTGTCTCTCTAGTTTTCAGGGCAGCAGTTTGCCCTGTGACTTCAATTCTCTGATCTAAGAAGAGTTGTTTTTAGTTTGTTCAGTTTTTTCTTCTTGTGAAGATGAGAATGACTTCCATACCCTTTACATTTGGGGCTGGAAACTGGAAGTTCTTATCTTGCTTTTTAAAGTGTGAGAGTTCTATATTTCCATAATATTGTGTGTTCACACACTGCTTACCGTTGACATAGGGAAAGGGACATTGTGTTTTCTTTGAAAAATAACAGCTTAATCCACTAACTTAAAAAAAACACCACTTTTCATTTTTCTTTTCTTATTGTATGTATGTCTTATATGTTATATGTTGCCTTAAATCCTAAGAAGACAGAGAATGAATGGATGAATGAATGAATAACAAAAAAAAGATAGTTTAAAGTAAAGGGAATTCATTTAATTGATGCAGGTACAAGAATAAATGAGAAATACCTGGTTCATGCCCAATGGTTTAATCTGCTTAATTTTTATCCAGAAGGATTGCATGGTGATATATTAAAGTGAATCCTTAATTCAGCAGAATGTCTAAGGTATGGGGTTATTCTGGTCAATGAAATGTTATGATGAACTGAGAATGAACACACAACCTATGTTTTTTGTTTATTTCCATCTGTCCTATTGAAAAGAAATGTGAACGGCTTCCCTGGTGGCGCAGTGGTTAAGAATCCGCCTGCCAGTGCCGGGGACATGGGTTCGAGCCCTGGTCCAGGAAGATCCCATGCCGCGGAGCAGCTAAGCCTGTGCGCCACAACTACTGAGGCTGCGCTCTAGAGCCCGCGAGCCACAACTACTGAAGCCTGCGTGCCTAGAGCCCGTGCTCCGCAACAAGAGAAGCCACTGCAATGAGAAGCCCGCGCACCGCAACAAAGAGTAGCCCCTGCTCGCCGCAACTAGAGAAAGCCTGCGTGCAGCAACAAACCCAACTCAGCCAAAAATAAATAAATAAATTAATGAATTAAAAAAAAAAAAAGAAATGTGAAAACATTCACTAGTGCAGGGGTCCCCAACCCCTGGGGCCATGGACTGGTACTGGTAGGTCTGAGGCCTGTTAGGATCTGGGCCACACAGCAGGAGGTGAGTGATGGGCAAGCGAGTGAAGCTTCATTTGCAGCTCCCCATCCCCCGCATCGCTCCCATTGCTCCCCATCGCTCGCATTACCGCCTGAACCATCCCCCCTTCCCCCATCCGTGGAAAAATTGTCTTCCATGAAACTGGTCCCTGGTGCCAAAAAGGTTGGGGACCACTGCCCTAGTGCATTTTCTCTCAAATTCAAAGAATTTATTGAAATGAATTGAATATTTGATTCAATGAATTCTGTTGTAGCCACTTGTCAGCTGTGTGACTTTAGGCATATTATTTAACCCAGGGGTCCCCTACCCCTGAGCCGAGGATGGTACTGGCCCGAGGCCTGTTAGGAACCAGGCCCACAGCAAGAAGTGAGCAGCAAGTGAGCGAGGGAAGTTTCATCTGCTGCTCCCCATCCCCCCCATGGCTCGCATTACCACCTGAATCATCGCCCACACCCCCCCATCCCCCAGTCCATGGAAAAATTGTCTTCCACAGGACCAGTCCCTGGTGCGAAAAAGGTTGGGGACTGCTGATTTAACCTCTCTCTGCGTTAGTTTTCTCCTCTGCAAAAAAGAACAATGATAATTCATGCATATTGCTTAGCACAGTACTTTGTACACATTAAGCCCTCAGAAAATTGTAGCTGTTTTTTTTTCTTATTTATTTATTTATTTATTTATTTATGGCTGTGCTGGGTCTTCGTTTCTGTGCGAGGGCTTTCTCTAGTTGCGGCGAGTGGGGGCCACTCTTCATTGCAGTGCGCGGGCCTCTCACTATCGCGGCCTCTCTTGTTGCGGCGCACAGGCTTCAGACGCGCAGGCTCAGTAATTGTGGCTCACGGGCCTAGTTGCTCCGCGGCATGTGGGATCTTCCCAGACCAGGGCTTGAACCCGTGTCCTCTGCATTGGCAGGCAGATTCTCAACCACTGCGCCACCAGGGAAGCCCCAATTGTAGCTGTTTTAATTGTCATTATTCATGATTGTAAAGCACCACCTAGCCAGCTGTATTGAGGGAAACAAAAAAGCTAAAGACTCAGTGGGTACTTCAGGTACTTAACTGTGCAGGTAAGGGACACAGGATTTACATCACAAAAAAGTTAAGTTTCATTGTGAGGCCATTGTTTATGACCTTTCTTGCCAAATGAGTGATCCACACTTCAGGTTTGTAGAAGTTCAGGGAGGGGAGACACCAGGTGGGCAGGCTAGGATGAAAAAGGAAGGAGGAAGAACGAAAGGAGAATAAGGCAAGACCTGAATGAATTGGCTAGATGAAAAAGGGGGAAGAGGAACAGAACAAGCAAACTGTAGGGTCAGAAATGAGCGTGACATGTTCTGGGGATCCGCTGTGAGGTTGCAGTGTCTCAGAGTCATCGTTCTGGAGATCAGATTTCATTGTCAGAAGACTACAGCTAGAAAATTTGACAGAATGTGTGCTGAACCCTGGGACTTTTCTCTGAATGGTTACAATGGAAACGGTAGGAAAAATAAAAAAGATAAAAACTCAACAAAAGAAGAAAAAGACTCTTTCCTGGCAATTTGCCTTTTCCTGCAATAAATATGCAATCCTATGAACCAAAATTACCTCCTAGTATGATTCTACGTAATTGAGACATTGCTGTACAATATTACAGGACTACCAGTGGTAAGGGAGAGCAAGCCGTGCTTGTGCAAAAGGCCCTGGAATGGCAAGGGAGTGTTAAGAGCTATTGAAAGTACCACTGGTCTGTTTCCTGTGGATTAAAGTCTTCTCATGGTTCTCAGGGGAAGGAATGGTGAGAAGGAGCAGGGTGAGGCTCATGGACTTCAATTTCTGGCCTTGGATTTGGTTACTATTCTTGGACGGCTGCCTCATGACTATGAGCTCTCTTTCCTTATCTCTTCACACTCCCATCGTGGTGTGGTCAGCCTTCTTTTTTTCTTTTTCTTTTTTTTTTAATTGAAGTACAGTTGATTTACAATATTGTGTTAGTTTCAGGTGTACAGCATAGTGATACGTTTTTCTTTTTTGCAGATTATATTCCATTATAGGTTATTATAAGATATTGAGTATAGTTCCCTGTGCTATATAGTAAGTCCTTGTTGGTTATCTATTTTATGTATAGTAGTTTGTATCTGTTAATCCCATACTCCTGATTTATCCCTCCCCCTTCCCTCTCCCCTTTGGTAACCATAAGTTTGTTTTCTATGTCTGTGAGTCTATTTCTGTTTTGTATATAGGTTCATTTGTATTATTTTTTAGATTCCACACGTTAGTGATATCATATAGTATTTGTCTTTCTCCGTCTGACTTATTTTGCTAAGCATAATATTCTCTAGGTTCATGCATGTTGTTGCAAATGGCAGAATTTCATTCTTTTTTATGGCTGAGTAATATTCCATTGTATGTATATACCACATCTTCTTAATCCATTTGTCAGTTGATGGACATTTCAGTTGCTTCCATGTCTTCGCTATTGTAAATAAATAGTGCTGCTATGAACACTGGGGTGCATGTACCTTTTCAAATTAGAGTTTGTTTTTTTCGATATATAACCAGGAGTGGAATTGCTGGGTCATATGGTAGTTCTATTTTTAGTTTTTTAAGGAACCTCCATACTGTTTTCCATAGTGGCTGCACCAATTTACACCCCATCAACAGTGTATGAGGAACCTCCCTGGTGGTCCAGTGGCTAAGACTCTGCGCTCCCAATGCAGGGGCCCAGGTTCAATCCCTGGTCAGGGAACTAGATCTCACATGCCGCAACTGAGAGTTCACATGCCGCAACTAAAGATCCCACATGCAGCAACGAAGATCCTGCATACCGCAACTAAGACCTGGTGCAGCCAAATAAATAAATAAATATTTTTGAAAAACCCAAAAAACAGTGTACGAGATGAACACCCTTTTAAACTGAGTGTTAAGCAGAGTTTTGAAACTATAGAATGCATTCATCTAATGGAAGGGCAGGTTTGGTCACAGAGACCCCTGAAGTCTAAGTCTCTATGTTAAATAAATAACAGAACCAATTTAGTACCTGGCAATATTTCTGTCTGACTCCCTGTTGGAGTTAAGGTTTTGATGTGGTGGGTGGGCCCACAGAATTAATTGGATATTCTTTATTTTTTATTTTATTTTTTATTTTTGGCCACGCCACATGGCTTACAAGATCTTAGTTCCCCGACCAGGGATTGAACCCAGGCCCCGGCAGTCAAAGTGCAGAGTCCTAACCACTGGACCGCCAGGGAATTCCCTAATTGGATATTCTTAGGAATTTCTTCTTGTTAAAATGAAGAAATAAGACCATTCTGGATGTTTTTTGAGGTGCTGGGGTTGGGAACCTGGACTAGGGCCAGTCACAGTGAGCGCCCCCCCCCGCCCCGCCCCGCCCCACCGCCCCGTTTTGACTTTCCCTCCTTCCTTATGAATATTTCAGTCCTGGTGAAATCCCTTAAGGTGACCAGTTGCGTTAAAAGGAGGGTAGGCAAGAGAGAAAAAAAGAAAAAAGAGCTCTGTTGCTTGACCTTGTGATGGGGGCTGTGGAAGGGGATGTAAGGAACTCATCTGCACATGAACCTGAGTCCTGTTTTTCCTTTCTCTTAGAAAGCCCAGCCAGCCAGAGCCATCTCCTTGTACCCCCCTGACTACTATCCAGAGGACGTGCTGAGCTGCCAGCCCTCCTCAATACCCAGCTCCCTAAACAGGATCGATAGCTCTGGGCCCAGCTGTTGACATCGATTTCTTTTTCCCCTAGAGCCTCCTTTCCACTTACTATGAAAAAATATCCTTTGTTTCACCCTTTGTCTCTCTTGTTCAAGGGAGAGGTGGACAGAGACTTTTCTTTGGTCTCTACCTTGTCTCCATTTTTTTTTCCTAAACCAAGATTCTTGGGCCTGGAATAGGAGGAAGTGGTGCTCCAAACCTGCAATTCTCAATAGCAGCTCTAATTTTTTCTGGGGGCCGTGCTTCAAATGGGTCTAGGCATATCAATTACATACCCGTGCCTGAATGCCACCACTTCAGTGTCTTGTGTCCCTTGATTTTGAAAGCAAGCGTGTGGGTAGGAGACGTGTTTTGTACGTCTGGAGTCTAAAATATTGGCATGTAAATGTTAGGAATTCAGACATTTACCTTAAGACCTACCCTTGGCGTGGTGGGGGGGCGTGGGTAGGTGGAGACAGCTCACTGCAGTTGAAAATTATATTTACACCATCGCACCCAGGGTCCCCCCCCAGTAGCTTCATGCTGATATCTGAGAAGAAGCAAGTGTGACATTGATCAAGGCAAACCATAAATTATCAACTTCAAAGTGTGTATTAATTGCCTAATGACAGTTTCCATTATCCTCCTTTCCTAAAAAAGCAAATTCAGCACAAGCTTAGGGCTGGGTCTTGATCATGGGTCATGACGCTAGTTGGCAGACTTGGCTTTGCAAGGAGATTGGGAGAAATGAGGGCTGTTGTAATGGAAGCACACTCAGCCTTTTGTGAGGAGGGTACAAATTGCATCACTCTCAGGGCCTGAAACCGTGGACATCAGGAGGCCGAATGCCTCTGCAGGGGAGGTTGATTCCTTTTCCTAGAGGTAAAATGGCTCAGTGATCAGGCCTTGGTGGGAGCTTTGAGTCTTCAGCCCTTTGAAGGAAAGAGTTCTTGGGCAGGATGGAGGTTTAAGTGCTGAGGAGCTGAACCTGGGCTGATGTGCACTGCCCGTAGCTGGATGATACAAGGCCCAGTGGAGGGCATGGCCACCAAAAGGCTGGTCTTCTCTGGGATGAACTCTGTGTGCTTTCTTGGGCTGGCCACTCCACTACTCTGAGCCTATGTTCCAAATCTGTAAAATGAAGGGTGTGAACTGGATGACCCCAAAAGTCCCTTGCAGTGTGGAGACCGCCGTGGTCTCTTCCTTTAAGCTAGGTACAGAAAACAAAGGCACTTTGCCTGGAAGAGCCACATGACCCAATGGGACTGGTTCTCTGTGGTTGCCAGCCTTTTACTGCAGGGTCTGTGAACATTTGTCTCTTTTGCCGAATGAAGGTATCTTGTGTAAGGGTTCCACAAAGGAAAATGAGAATATGCCTGCTAAGAAAGATGATCTGGCGAAGGTAAGGATTCACTCTCACTGGGACACCCCACTGCTTTGGCTTAATGGGAGGGAGTGGAAAGTGTCAAATGAATCCCAAAGTAAAAGTAATGTCTTACAGCATTCTTAGGATGAGGGGTATGTCATGAGGGTTATGTTATCATAGCAACTGACTCCTGAGGTGTCCACTCAAGGTTTGGGAACCCCAGTCCATGTCATGGGCTACGGGAAGTCAAATGAGACCAACTTGGGCTTACCAGTCAGGAAATCCAGTGAAGAACTCTATTTTAGCTCCACTATTTCACTTCCAGGATTCCAACAAGTAAACTAAAGGTGACTGTGATAGGTAGAATAGTTAGTTGAATCCAGGAAGTTGAAAAACATATTCTTCTCAGCTCTACCTGCTTATTTCTTGTTGGGAAAGTCAGATAACACTACAGATAACTGAGTGTCCCTAGGGTGCTAGATAACTAGAAATGGGTAGAGATAAGTAGAAAAACTTACAGATGTCCAGAACCTGGAAAACACGTCTTTTTTTCAAATTTAAATACAAATTACTTGTGGAAAAATGAGCAAAGAGTATGGTTATCTAGTGGTACCTAGGTAATTAGTTAAATGAAGGCAACTAGAAACAAGCGGAATAAATACTTTAGATGAGGCTGTTAAGAAAAACATTATTCTGGGACTTCCCCTGGCGGTCCAGTGGTTAGGGCTCGCACTTCCACTGTGGGAAGCACGGGTTCGATCCCTGGTGGGGGAACTAAGATCCCACATGCCGCACGGCCAAAAAAAGAAAAAGAAAAACATTATTCTGAAATATATCTTTTATTTCCTGTGATAATAATGAGTATTATCAGTGAGTAGTGGTACCTATCTATTTACTTAATTAGGGGAAACTAGATATTCCTTAGAAGAATAATTTGAAGCCACGAAGCTGAAATCCATTTCTCTCAAAACTAAATATTAATTCTTGTTGCAGTAATGAGTTAGACTATAGATAACTATTGGTACCTAGGTAATTTGTCTACTATGGATAGCTAGAGAAAACCAGGAATCTGTATAAATCTGGACGTTGAAAGCCACTCCTCACAGCACAGTCTTATCTCTTGTGGGAATAAAGATTTAGTACTATGGATAACTACTGGTAACGAGGTAACTACCTAACTACAGACAACTACAGATAAGTACTTGTAGCCAGAATGTGGAAAACACAATCTTCTCAACCCAAACTTCTCATTTCTCACTGAAATGCTGCATCAGTAATAAGATAACTATTAGTAACCACGTAAGTAATATACTAGATATCTAGAACAGTTTGGATCTAGGATGCTAGAAAGCACTCTGCTCAGTTCTTATGTTTTGAATATTCAGTTAGTAATGTAGAAAATGACAATTGCTTAGGTAAGATTTAAATAGAGATAATCATATAAAAACAGAATAAAAATTTGAAGCCAGAAGGCTAAAAACATTCTTCTTAACTGTTAGTGCTTATCAAAACCACAATGAGATACCACTTCACACCCAGTAGGATAGCTGTTACCAACAAAACAGAAAATAAGTGTTGGTGAAGATGCGGAGAAGTTGAAACCCTGTGTATTACTGGTTGGAATATAAATGGTGTAGCCACTATGAGAAAAGGTATAGTGGTTCCTCAAAAAATTAAACATAGAATTATCACATGATCCAGCAATTCCACAGCGGTTCCCTAAGAACTGAAAGCAAGGACTTGAATACACATTCATAGCAGCATTAATCACAATAGCCAAAAGATGGAAACAACCCAAATGTCCATCGACAGATGAATGGGCAAACAAAATGTGATGTATACATACAATAGAATATTATTCAGCCTTAAAAAGGAGTGAAATTCTGACACATGCTACAACATGGATGAAGCTTGAAGACGTTAAGCTAAACGAAATAAGCCGGACACAAAAGGACAAATATTGTATGATTCCATTTATATGAGATACCCAGAGTAGTCAAATTTATAGAGACAGAAAGTAGAACGATAGTCCCCAAAGGCTGGGAGAAGTGGTATTTGGGAGTTTTTGTATGGAGTTTGGGAAGGTGAAAAAATTCTGGAGATGGATGGTGGTGATGGCTGGACAACAATGTGAATGTACTTAATGCCCCTGAACTATACCCTTAAAAATGGTTAAGATGGTAAGTTTTATTTATGTGTATTTTATTGCAATAGAATAATATTAGTCTTAATTTTTGTTGGAATAATGATTTCATACTATAGACATTGGCACTAGGTGTCTAGTTACTTAGAGATATCTAGAATAAGTAGTTGAAGTTAGGAGCTTAAATGTAGGTTCTTCTGGACCCTAAATTCTTTTTCTCCTGGTAGATTAATGAGTTAATAATATAGCTAAATAATAGAACTTAGGTTACTAATTACTTAAACAATATTGGTATACGGAGTTGAAGCCCTGAATTGGAAAACATATCCTTCTCAATCTAACTTTATATTTCGTGTTGAAAGAACTCATAAGTCTGAGATGAATAGTGGTACATAGATAACTAGTTTACAGGAGATGTCTAGAGATAACTACTAATACTCATTGATGTCAGAAAGCTGAAAAATACATTCTTCTAAAATGTAAATTCTTTTTTTCTTTTGGAATAATGAGTTAGTACTGTCGACTGAAAAAAATGCACAACCTAAATGTTGAGAATTATGTTTTATTTGGTGGACAAAACTGAGGACTTTAGCCCCGAAGACAGCTTCTCAGACCGCTCTGAGGGACTGCTCCAAAGAGGTAAGGGAGGAGCCACGATATACAGGGGTTTTTGCAACAAAAACCAGGCAGTCAGAACATCAAAAGATTACTGTTAATTAAAGAAACCATACATCGCAAGTTATTGAGACGCGCTTCTCTCTGTATGGGAAGATGCAAAAGTCTGGGCTCATTGAAGTCATTCCTTTGATAGGCACCTTAGCTATCTAGGGCCAGTTTCCTGCTTTTCTCCATCCTGAATCCCCTCAGGGTGCACCGTTGTGGGGGGCTGTAGTGGCTGCTGGCTTGATGGCTGCAACATCCCTTGTTTACTGATATGGCAGGCGACAGTTTTCATCCACAGTACCATAGATATGTAAGGGGACCTAGATGATTTGTTAGCTATAGATAACTAGTGATAACTAGAATAACCAGTCCAAACCAGTAAGGTGAAGACCACAATCTTCTGTCTAAATTCTTATTCCTTGTTCTAATAACGACTTGATTGTACAGATATCCAGTGGAATCTAGGTAATTTGTTAACTAGAGCTACCTAGACTAAACCAGAAAGATGACTTGTAGATGTTGTTTTGCGGCACCGTAGAGAGTATCTGGGTCAGAGAGCACCAAAGGGCAGCAGTGGCTTGTGGTCTTATTGGCCCAGGACTCATCTTACTGATGGCTAGCAGATGTTAGGCACAATTTCATGGGGAAGGTAAAACAGCCAGGCTCTAAATGGATAAAAATATGGTTAATTTGGATATGTTTTAAACAATTGGATGTGTAAAAATTTGTTTGGCTCCAGCAGGCTTTTGAGGTAATGGGTCTCAGCCTCCAGTGAAGAAATAAACACCTAGCGGCCAATAGACAGAGGCCATTTTTGGCTCATTTGTATAACGTAAAGTCCCCAAGCTGAAAGACACCATCCTCTCAAGCCTAAATTCATATTTCTTGTTGGAATGAAATATTAGTACTAGAGATAACTAGTAATACCTAGACAACTACTTTACTAGAGTTAACTAGAGGTGACTAAGAAAACTGATGAATACAGGAAGTTGTAAAATCATTCAACATCTTTGCATCTAAATGCAAAACAAATGCAATGCATGAAACAGATACCTATTCTAAAAATAGCTATAGAAGACATTTGGGACAATTGCGGGAATTGGAATATGGACTAGATATATGCTAATATTATTACATTATTGTTAATTTTATTAAGATGTAATAGCATTGTGGTTATGTAGGAACATTTCCTTTTTTTAAAATTAATTAATTAATTTATTCATTACTTTTTAAAATTAATTAATTAATTAATTTATGGCTGTGTTGGGTCTTCGTTTCTGTGCGAGGGCTTTCTCTAGTTGTGGCAAGTGGGGGCCACTCTTCATCGCGGTGCGCGGGCCTCTCACTATCGCGGCCTCTCTTGTTGCGGAGCACAGGCTCCAGACACGCAGGCTCAGTAATTGTGGCTCACGGGCCCAGTTGCTCCGCGGCATGTGGGATCCTCCCAGACCAGGGCCCGAACCCGTGTCCCCTGCATTGGCAGGCAGACTCCCAACCACTGCGCCACCAGGGAAGCCCCTATTCATTACTTTTGACTGTGTTGGGTCTTCGTTGCTGTGCGTGGGCTTTCTCTAGCTGCGGTGAGCTGGGGCTACTCTTCGTTGTGGTGCGCGGGCTTCTCGTTGCAGTGGCTTCTCTTGTTGCGGAGCACGGGCTCTAGGTGCGCGGGCTTCACTAGTTGTGGCGCACGGGCTTAGTTGCTCCGTGGCATGTGGGATCTTCCCAGACCAGGGCTCAAACCCCTGTCCCCTGCATTGGCAGGCGGATTCTTAACCACTGCACCACCGGGGAAGTCCCAAGAACATTTCGTTTTTTAAGGAGATGTATAGTGGAAGTTTTTAGAGTTATAAATGTCATGACAACTGTAACTATTTTTGCAAGGTTCAGGAGACAGACAGAGAAAGCAAATATGACAACATATAAAAATTTTTGAAATACAGGTGAAAGTTGTGCCGGGGCGTTGTTGTTCCTGTGCGTTTGAAATGACTTGACATCCAACCCTGTTATCTGTTCAGCTTCCTCCCAGTTTAAAGAACTAGTGAAGGAAGAATCATCTGCAACTTATGACCATTTTCTCCTCCCGTCCTCCTTGGACCTGATGAGGGATGTGGTGACTTGCTCCCGCTGTGCTGCCAGCTGTGATAGGAGACCAGGCTCCACCATGAGAATGTGTGCCAGCTGCAATTATATGGAGATTCTCTCCCTATAAGATGTTGGGATGTGTGAACTTGACAAACCAGGATAAAAGCCTCTTCATTTTAATGGTAATTTTATTTCAACAGAGATTAATATGCCAGGCACTCTTCTAGGTTCTGGGGATACAACAGTGTACAAAAGACACAAAAACTTCTGTCTGCATGGAGCTTTCATTCTGCTGGTGGGGATACAGGCAGGGAATACGCAAAATAAATAAGGACATTGTGAAGTGAGGAGAGCTAAAGAGAAGAAATGGAGCAGGGACATGGTGTAAAAGGTTTCCAGGAAGGGGGTAGGGGATGAAATTTTAGTTGGGGTGGGCAGAAAAGGCCCCCTGGTGAATTGTTTTTGAGGAAAGTCCTGAAGAGGGCGAGAGAGCAAGCTGTTGCAGATATCTGGGGGGAAGGCGTTGCAGGCAGAAGGAATAGCTAGGTGACTTCTACCCCTGAGCAGAGCATGGAGATCATGGGTCACAAATGGAGACCGTATAAGTCACCTCTCTCTTGTTTCCCTGGCGCATATCTTTGATTAGTCATTGAGCACTTTCCCACAGTACCCAGATATAGCCTCAGAATCTTCCTGAACACTGTGTATTAATTTGCTATTGCTGCCATAGCAAATTACCACAAACGTAGTCACTTAAAGTAACACAAATTTATTCTCTCCCAGTTCTGTGTGGATTGGCAGCCCAGGTAAAATGTAGCTCAGCTAGATCCTCTGTTGGGTGTCACAAGGCTGAAATCAAGGTGTCAGCTGCGTTCCTTCCTGGAGACTTTGGGGATAAATTTACTCCCAAGGTCATTTGGATTGTTAGCCAGATTCAGTTTCTTGTGGTGTGGGACTGAGGACCTCGTTTCCTTGTTGTCTGTCAGCTGGGAGTCAGTTTTTGCTATTAGACACTGCCCTCATTCCTTCTCATGCTTTTCTTTCTTCTTTTTTTGTTTTTAGTATTTATTTACTTATTTGGTTGCACTGGGTCTTAGTTGTGGCAGGCGGGCTCCTTAGTTGTAGCATGTGAACTCTTTAGTTGCGGCATGCATGTGGGATCTAGTTCCCTGACCAGGGATCGAACCTGGGCCCCCTGCATTGGGAGCACAGCGTCTTAACCGCTGCGCCACCAGGGAAGTCCCCCTTCTCATGCTTTTCATGTGGCCTTCCTTCAACAAGAGCTGGCCAAGTTCCTCTTACATTTTGACTCTCCAACTGCTCTATCTGCTACATCTCTCTTGCCTCCAGCCAGAGAAAGTTCTTGACTTTGAAGAACTCATGTGGTTAGATTAGCCCCATCCAGCTAATCCAGGATAATTTCCCTATGTTAAGGTCCATAACCTTAATTATATGTGCAAAGTCCCTCTTTGCAGATGGCATATAAGATAACATATTCACAGGATACAGGGATTCGGGCATGAACATCTCTGGTCAGCTATTCCATCTACCACATTGCAATCCAGAAAGTCATCACTTGTTGGCATAGGAAGAGGAGATGAAACTTGTTTGATCTAGGTAATGACAGGGAAACTTAGGCCTTTTACATCCATATATCTGGACTTTGACTCAGCCCATTGCAACCTATGTGTTAGTTTTCTATTGCTGTACCACAACCTTAGCTGCTTAAACCAACACAAATGTATTATATCATAGTTTCCTTGTGTCAGGAGTTTGGGCATGGCTCAACTGGATCCTCTGCTCAGGGTCTCACAGCCCGTAATCAGAGTGTCAGGCCAGGAACTCTTACAATTTTCACATTTTGGTGTGTTTTGGTAAAAGGCAAAAAAGAAGGAAAATTCTTTATAGAATAAATCCAAAGCTGTGTTTGTATACTCTTTCATCGTTAAGTGTTTCTTTGGTATATTTTTGTCTCGTGTTGTTGGCTGTAATATAGTCCCTCGCCTCTGGAGGCTCATGTTCTTGGAAGAGCCAAATGACTTCTTTTGGGATTTCCACAAATCTTGGTTCAGGATTAAATACCAAATTGTTCTTTTTTTAGAGTCGCACTGAGAAGATGACCAGGCAGATCTTATTGGTGAATTCAGTTGTGGTAACTCATGTACCTGTTGTTTTATCAGTTTGAGCTTATTTTGTACCATCTGTTGTTTTGTATCTTGGCAGGAGCCTTCATTACTTTCAGAAAACACAGAGAGACCAATTATTAAACTTGGTTTACAGAGTGATCAGATAAGACATTTAAAGTAATAATGTGATTTCTATTGCTGGGGCTCAGAGCAGGCCACCCCAAAACATGCCACAGTGGCATATTGATTATTTTGAATTAAAGTCACTTGAGAAACAGCTGATGTGAGAACACTTTGACCCTCCTCTTCTCTGTCCTTCTTGAAAGCAGGAAATAATTCTCCCATACAAAATTTACTGTCTGTGTACCAGGAGAGAGACATCTTTATCACCAGAGACAGGGAATTCAGGGCTGAGAAGCCTGTACAAACAAACTCTATTACTTCTTTACTAGTTTACTACCCCAAACCCAAACTCTGCTTATATTCTTCACTAATTAAGCATCCAAGCCTAAGTTTCTTTGTCCTGTCAATTCCTCACAGATTTATTCTTTCTTTGTCTAAAAAGGTAAAAGCTGCCTGCCTTGGTCGCTTCTTAGGTCCTATTTGTATGAGACCTCTGTACATACGAATTAAATTTTTTTTCTCCTGTTAATCTGTCTTCTGTCTATTTTTAATTATTAGACTAGCCAAAAGAACCCAGAAGGTCACTATTATGACTCCAATGAACTGCATTCCAAAGGCAGTAGGTGAAAGGTAGTGAATATAATGAGAACATGGAGTATTACTTCCACAAGAAAAGTAATGTGATTTTTCATGTGTTTAAGTTTCTTCAATATATTGTGTGTATCCTGCTGTGTGGTACCTACCACATGGCTGTCTGGGGGAGAGTTTTATTCAGCATATACCTTTTCCTTCCAGGCCTAATATACTTTGTTTCTGGAGGCCAGAAAACAGCCCCACACCCCAGAAGCCCACTCTTTTCTCTTACTTATAAGAACTTGTATTTGGGGGCGGGGTTGGTCAGGACTCTCAGGCAACTCTGGTGTTTTCAGCCCGAGCCTGTAAGAGCAGCCCACTGTACACATGACGGTGGACCTGACTGGAAGAAGAGAACAACACCAAGGTATCGGCACCGGGTATTTGGCCAACAGAGGGACAGCTTTCCCACGGTACAAGGCACTGTTCAGTGAGGCGCCCAGCTGTGTGGCAGAGTCCCCCTCCGCCCCATGCTCAAGGGTGACTGGAATGTTCTGAATAGTCATTTTGACATCATGACTCTCAAGGATCCACCCACCTGGGAGTGACCAGCATGATACTCAGGGTGTATGGCCCTTAATGTTGGAGGATGGACCTCAGCTTGGAAAATGCCCTGGGACCACTTCTTCCCATTTTGGGGGTCAATCTGGCTGCCTTTTAGTTTTGCATAGAACCTGCCTAACCCTAACTTTGCCTGGAGTTTTTTTTTTAACATCTTTATTGGAGTATAATTGCTTTACAGTGTTGTGTTGGTTTCTGCTGTATAACAAAGTGAATCAGCTATATATATACATATATCCCCATATCTTTTCCCTCTTGCGTCTCCCTCCCTCCCACCCTCCCTATCCCACCCCTCTAGGTGATCACAAAGCACTGAGCTGATCTCCTTGTGCTATGCGGCTGCTTCCCACTAGCTATCGGTTTTACATTTGGTAGTGTATATATGTCCATGCCACTCTCTCACTTTGTCCCAGCTTACCCTTCCCCCTCCCTGTGTCCTCAACTCCATTCTCCAGTAGGTCTGCGACTTTATTCTCGTCCTGCCCCTAGGTTCTTCATTACCTTTTTTTTTTTTTAGATTCCATATATATGTGTTAGCATACGGTATTTGTTTTTCTCTTTCTGACTTACTTCACTCTGTATGACAGATCTTAGGTCCATCCACCTCACTACAAATAACTCAATTTCGTTCCTTTTTATGGCTGAGTAATATTCCATTGTATATATGTGCCACATCTTCTTTATCCATTCATTTGTCGATGGGCACTTGGGTTGCTTCCATGTCCTGGCTATTGTAAATAGAGCTGCAATGAACATTGTGGTACATGACTCTTTTTGAATTATGGTTTTCTCAGGGTATATGCCCAGTAGTGGGATTGCTGGGTTGTGTGGTAGTTCTATTTTTAGTTTTATGAGGAACCTCCATACTGTTCTCCATAGTGGCTGTATCAATTTACATTCCCACCAACAGTGCAAGAGGGTTCCCTTTTCTCCACACCCTCTCCAGCATTTATTGTTTGTAGATTTTTTGATGATGGCCATTCTGACTGGTGTGAGGTGATACCTCATTGTAGTTTTGATTTGCATTTCTCTAATGATTAGTGATGTTGAGCATCCTTTCATGTGTTTGTTGGCAATCTGTATATCTTCTTTGGAGAAATGTCTGTTTAGGTCTTCTGCCCATTTTTGGATTGGGTTGTTTTTTTTTTGATATTGAGCTGCATGAGCTGCTTGTAAATTTTGGAGATTAATCCTTTGTCAGTTGCTTCATTTGCAAATATTTTCTCCCATTCTGATGGTTGTCTTTTCGTCTTGTTTGTGGTTTCCTTTGCTGTGCAAAAGGTTTTTTTTTTTTAATTTTTTATTTATTTATTTATTTTATTTTTGGCTGTGTTGGGTCTTCGTTTCTGTGTGAGGGCTTTCTCTAGTTGCGGGGAGCAGGGGCCACTCTTCATCGCGGTGCGCGGGCCTCTCACTGTCGCGGCCTCTCGTTGCGGAGCACAAGCTCCAGACGCGCAGGCTCAGTAGTTGTGGCTCACGGGCTTAGTTGCTCCGCGGCATGTGGGATCTTCCCAGACCAGGGCCCAAACCCGTGTCCCTGCATTGGCAGGCAGATTCTCAACCACTGCGCCACCGGGGAAGCCCTGTGCAAAAGCTTTTAAGTTTCATTCGGTCCCATTTGTTTATTTTTGTTTTTATTTCCATTTCTCTAGGAGGTGGGTCAAAAAGGCTCTTGCTGTGATTTATGTCATAGAGTGTTCTGCCTATGTTTTCCTCTAAGTGTTTTACAGTGTCTGGCCTTACATTTAGGTCTTTAATCCATTTTGAATTTATTTTTGTGTATGGTGTTAGGGAGTGTTCTAATTTCATTCTCTTACATGTAGCTGTCCAGTTTTCCCAGCACCACTTATTGAAGAGGCTGTCTTTTCTCCACTGTATATGCTTGCCTCCTTTATCAAAGATAAGGTGACCATATGTGCGTGGGTTTATCTCTGGGCTTTCTATCCTGTTCCATTGATCTATATTTCTGTTTTTGTGCCAGTACCATACTGTCTTGATTACTGTAGCTTTGTGGTATAGTGTGAAGTCTTCCTGGAGTTTTGACTCAGGAAGTACTTCACTGTCCCCTGCTTTGTCTTTCTAGTTATCTTTCCTCATGAACATGCTTTGTCCTTCCAACTAGATTGTAAGTGCATTGAGTATGGGAATGTAATCGCATTCAGCTTTTCTTCCCCATAGTGCCAGGCACCTGAGTACTTCAGGTGTTCTCACAAGATATGTGCTGGCTGGTTGGGTTCACTTGAGAAGAAGAGAATATCAGCATTTAGCCTGGGCTTTCTTGCTGGGAGCCATCAGCCTCCTAGGCATGGGCAAGGAGAGAATGGGTAAGGAGTTGGAGGAAGTAAGGGTAGAAGATAGCTAAGAGTTGGAGCAGTAAGGTGGGCAGAGAGCAGGTGGGAGAAATTGAGATGTATCACTTGGGAGCAAATGCCCTTAAACATATGCTATATTAGGAAGGATTATGCCCTCTTAAAGTTTGGAGGGAACTTAATACTGTATACTGATTAACGCATCTGGTCTCCCTTGACATGTATGACAAGGCGACATGTATGACAAGGCAACATGTATAACAAAGATTATTTAAATCACAGTGATTGTAAGAGGGAGCAGAAAATATTCCCATGGAAGGTCTAGCCCAGTTGGGCAGCTTCAGGTATGATCATTACCAGGTGGCTGGAACCTCACAGTACACATTATTTCAGGGCTGAAATTTGTCATTCATGCAGGCAGATTCTTAACCACTGCGCCACCAGGGAAGCCCAACTTTAATACATTTACAATGACATTTGCTTTCCTATGGAAGTGTGAGGGATGAGAAGGAAATAGGTATTCACGTTTCTGAATGTATTTTCATGAGGTGAAACTTTTTTTTTTATTGGGATATAGTTGTTTTACAATGTTGTGTTAGTTTCTACTGTACAGCAAAGTGGAGTTCCCTATGCTATACAGCATGTTCTCATTAGTTATCTATTTTATACATATTAGTGTATATGTGTCAATCCCAATCTCCCAGTTCATCCCACCCCCCCTTTCCCCCCTTGGTGTCCATATGTTTGTTTTCTACATCTGTGTCTCTATTTCTGCCTTGCAAACCGGTTCATCTGTACCATTTTTCTGGATTCCACATACATGCGTTAATATACGATATTTGTTTTTCTCTTTCTGACTTACTTCACTCTGTATGACAGACTCTAGGTCCTTCCACCTCATTACAAAGAATTCAATTTCGTTTCTTTCTATGGCTGAGTAATATTCCATTGTATATATGTGCCACATCTTCTTTATCTATTCGTCTGTCGATGGGCATTTAGGTTGCTTCCATGACCTGGGTACTGTAAATAGTGCTGCAATGAACATTGGGGTGCACGTGTCTTTTTGAATTATGGTTCTCTCTGGGTATATGCCCAGTAGTGGCATTGCTGGGTCATATGGTAATTCTGTTTTTAGTTCTTTAAGGAACCTCCATACTGTTCTCCATAGTGGCTGTATCAATTTACATTCTCGCCAACAGTGCAAGGGGTTCCCTTTTCGAGGTGAAACATTTTTGAAACTTCTTGTTTAAATAATATGAGCACAGCAGATCTAAAGTAAATGAAAATCTGGCCAAAGGTTTTACTCACTTTTAGCTTCTGAGTTTTACTTTTGTTTTTAACTAGGATTCCTGAAATATTTAATTTTGTAAAACTAAATTTTGAAACGTGAATATCTTTTCCCTTCATATCACTTTCAGTATCATAAAGAAGTAAATATATTATTTTATGTGTTTATTTGTGTCTGTGAGTGTACATATTTGCATATGCACTGGTGCATATGTCATTTTCAATTGATTTGTGTATACATTTTCTACAATTTATATTACTCCTAGAATTGACACACGACAAAGCCCTCTGCTCCTTTTACAGATACTCAACTTTAAATACTGCTAGTAATAACTACATTAACAGCGTTGGCTATGTACTTGTGTTGGGGGGCCTGTAGCTGGTGTATTAAATTAAGAATATGCAGATTATGACCTGCTGAATGAGTAGGCACAAGCCACCCACACGGGGTTGGCAGGTAGCTCCCTCAGCATCTGAGCTCCCACTTTGGGAAAGTGAAAATCCCAGGGCCATTTCAATTGAAGGTACAGTTTCTATACACTCACACAAAGGAAGTAAAGTCACAAGATTTATTACTTACAAACTCCAGAAACGGGGGTGGGAGGAGGAACGACCTGGGGGAAGGACAGTCTTCCATCCCAGGTCACAAGCGTGGAGGTAGAGAGTAGGGTGGCAAGCACCTAGTACTTATAAGGTGGATTGGGGCAGAGGTCACTAATTTGCTGGGGGCGGGGGGAACTGCAACTCTAAGTGGCTATTTTAAAAGGTGCTCTGGGAAAAGTAAAGCAGGAACTTGTGGTGGGAATCCTAAGCTCAGGTCCTCATCTAAATGTCCAGACTCTGGGTGCGAGCAGGGTTGTCTTACTGTACAATGCCTAGGCAGCAACTCAAAATAGCTGTTTTCCCATCACAGTACAGAGCGTGCTCTGTACCTCTAGGCACGGTGTTAGACACCAAGTACATTGCCTCTCCTACTTGTCACAGCACTGGTACAAGGTAGGTGTTTTTCCCATCCTCACCTTTCTAGCTTTTCCAACTATGGAGCACCATACATGTCAGCGGAGTTAAGGGGTTAAAATCAGGTAAAATCAAATCAAAGCATGGAATAAACAAATCTTTACAACACAGTTATTTGATAAAGTGTAATGTCAACTATGAGAGAGGGAAAATTTTAAAGTTCTGAAGCAATAACAAAATCGGAAAGGAAAACACGGACCCCAAAACTAAGAAAAAGAGGAAAACAACAGAATAGGGGAAATATTTGCAGTGAATGATAGATAAGCATTAGTTACTTTAAGAATATTTTAAAAATGAGTAAACTCTGAAAGAATAGCACCAAATGTCTGAATGTTCAAAGAGGAAGAGAGCAGACATCACAGGACAAAAGCACATGGAAGATAACACTTGCAAAAGGTGTAAACCTCATTATGTAACAAGGAAGTACAAATACAACAAATACGACTTTATACCTATTTAACAAACAAAACCAAATATTTTTAAAGGAATTTTTTTTGGCTGCACCGGGTCTTCGTTGCTGCACGCGGGCTTTCTCTAGTTGCGGCTAGCAGGGGCTACTCTTCATTGCGGCGCGCGGGCTTCTCATTGTGGTGGCTTCTCTTGTTGCGGAGCACGGGCTCTAGGCGCGCAAGCTTCAGTAGTTGTGGCATGTGGGCTCATTAGTTGCGGCTTGCAGGCTCTAGAGTGTGGGCTCAGTAGTTGTGGCGCACGGGCTTAGTTGCCCCGCGGCGTGTGGGGTCTTCCTGGACCAGGGATCGGGCCCGTGTCCCCTGCATTGGCAGGCAGATTCTTAACCACTGCGCCACCAGGGAAGTCCACAAAAACAAATTTAAAATGATAAAACATAATGTTTGTGAGGCTGTGGGGAAATTTGTATGTTGCAAGTGGCAATAAATAATAACAATAGCCAATAGTTATTGTGCCCACCTTCCTCATCACATTTCTGTGCAGGAGAACTATTGTTTCTCCCTTTTCATAGATCAGACGACTGTGACCCAGAAAGGGTCACCAGCCCACCATCACACTGCTAGTATGGGGAGCCAGATAAATAAAGCGTTGTTGAAGTTAAAAACCCTATGTTCTTAACCAAAACTGGACACTGCCTCCCATGGTAATATGCAACAAGAACAATGAAAAGATTCATACTTTTTCGCTTATGTATTTCAGGCCTGGAATGTTAGCCTAAGAAAATAATTTTTTTAAAAAAGCCGTATGCACAAAGATGTTCATTCATTCAGATATCTGTTGATCACTCATTTTGTGGCAGGAAACAACCTTAGGCAAATTATAAGATATGAATGTAGATGTTAAAATGAAAAATATGATAAAATGTTTGAAAGCATTTCTGAAATAATGTTAAATGGAAAAACCAGACCACGCTATTGGATACTGAAAGCAGTTGTTCATCGAGCGCGGTCGAAGTGCTGAACTGAGTCAGGAAACTTGTGAGATTTGGGAAAATTTCTAATAAGAACGTGTGACTTTTGTGGCACCAGGCTGTGGACTTTCGCATCAATTTTCTGTGAAAGCCCACTTTGCCACCGTGGTTACTCTGCTGATCCCCTTATTGGCGGGCATGCGCTTTAGTTCCTGGGAGGACAACCCCACCCCCTCCCTCCTCCTGCCTCCCTCGGCGGCGAGTGGCGAGGCGTGAGGCCACTCTTGCCAAGTTTCCTAGGAGCAGCCTGTGTTTCCTGAATGGGAAGTGAGGGGTGTGCGGAGCATTCAACTTCCATTTGCTACTCCCCTTAACAATCTGTGAGCCTGCAGCGACGCGGGCAAGCGCCTGGGTACCACCTACAGCACCCAGGCGGGACTCTAGCAGGGGTGCAGGGGACCGTATTGTAGTCTGTGTTCATTTGAATTTGTAACCCCTTTCCAATTATACCCATAATTGTTTAATAGATTATAAGACGGAAACAAGCTTTTAATCGCTAATAATCACTAATCTGTGTTTAAAGGGCCTGCCTGAACTATGTACTGTAAAAATTAATTTTCCTCCTGAATACTTCTAAGTCAGTAAGGTGCTGTGAACTTTGGACACCCTACTGGGGCAGTGGCTTCGTCGGTGCCTCTAACACCTAGCCTGAGAGGCTTTATTCTCTGATGACAAATTGCTCCTACTTTTATAGGAAGGAGTTTGATATTAGCCACTATATGTATGGAAAATTCCCCAAACTTCTGCTTCAGCCAATTGGTATTTCACATTGGAAAAACCCTCCCATAAATAGGCAACTGTTTCTTGTTTTACGTCACTGGGAGAAGCTCCGCAGCTGCGCCTACAGGTAGACGTCTACAGGCTACAGGTAGAAATGTGTCTGGAGTTTGTGGAGGTGTTCTGATAACCAAAAGGTGCTCAGGATGAAATGGACTGATGTGACTATTCTGGGATATTTGCTAGCTAAAGATCCTGTGTGTGTGTGTGTGTGTGTGTGTGTGTGTGTACGCATGTGAATGTGCACATGCATGTGTGTGTGCAAAAGAGAGAGGGAGCAGGCAATGATGCAGAGCCTAGCTCGTGACTTGGATGGAGAATTGGAGTGTTCCGCTGCCCACCAGGCCCCTAGGATGCTCACCGATTGTGCTAGAGGCTAATGCTGAGTCTGGGGAAGCTCGTCCTCAGAATCTGAGAGGGACTGAAAACAAGGAAGTTCCAAAACTTGGCCAACAATCCAGACCCCAAAGCACAGCCGATGGCTCATGATGTCACAGATTCCAAATACAATTGAGCAACTATCAAATCATATCTGTGTGTGAGAAGGAGAAAAGGAAAGAGTTGTGGGTACAGAGATAAGTAAACAAAGCCCTCTGCCCTTGTATTGTTTGACTCCAATTTACTGATGTTCTTTATTTGCTGCATTTAGACAACAAGTGATATCCAAAGATAAATGTACCACTCATTTACTATTTCTTTAAGGGCAAATATATATTTTCAATATGGAACTCTGGTATTTGATGCACTCAAGCCTTCTTTTGCTTTTTATTTTGCTTTAAATATGAAGTAACTGGACTTCCTCTGAACGCAGGCCTCTGAAATTGCATGAAACACTCCACAAAGTACCTTCATATATATATAAAACATACAGTATAGCCACACAAACCATACTAATACATTAAAAAACCAAAAGATGGGAGTTCCCTGGCGGTCCAGTGGTTAGGACTCTGCGCTTTCACTGCCGAGGCCCGGGTTCGATCCCTGGTCGGGGAACTAAGATCCCACGAGCCGTGCGGCGCTGCCAAAAAACAAACAAACAAAACCAAAAGATGTGTACCTTGAAAACTTTGGGTTCAAATCAGCAGAAATGCTGACCATATTCATTCCAGATTCTGATAATATTGTTCCTAGGCTGCTTACCATTCACCCAGGAAAAAGGAAATCACTTTCTCTTTTAAAAAGGACAGCTTAATCCACAGTTAACTTTTTTCTTATTGTATTGTATGCATCTTATATGTTATATGTGGTCTTAAATTCTAATAAACTAATACATGAATGAATCAAATAAAAAAGGACACAATGTGGGGAAAAGGGAATCATTTAAATAGTGCAGGTAGAAGAAAAACAAAAAATCCCTTATCAATAGCCAATAGTTTGATCTGTTTAATTTTATCCAGAAATATTGCATGGGACTATATTAAAATGAATCCTTAATTCAACAGAATATGCAAGAACTAAGCATCTTTCACTATGTCTGACTCCTTGTTGGAACTGAGGTTTTGATGTGATTGAGTAGGTCCATGGAACTCATGAGACATCCTTGCAAATTTCTTCTGGTTAGAATGATGAAATGGAACCTGGCTGTTTCATGGGGCGTTGAGACTGGAGACTGGGCCAGAAACAATCACATTTTGAGACCCTCTTCCTGTCCTAACTTTTCCCTCATTCCTTATGAGCATTTAAATCCTGGCAAAATCACTTAATGTGACCTTTTTTTGAGTTAAAAGGAGGGTAAACTAGAGAGAAAAAGACAGCTCTGTTGCTTAACCTTGTGATGGGGGCTGTGGAAGATGTTAGGGACTCATTTGCACGTGAACCTGAGTTCTGTTTTTCCTTTCTCTGTATCTTTTGTCTTATAAAGCCCAGCTGGCCAGAACCACCTTCTTGTGTCCCACTGGCTACCTCCCAGCCCAGCTGACCACCCAGCTCCCCGGACCCCAGCACCAGCTCCGTTCCCAGCCACTGACATGGATTTCTTGCTCCCCCTAGTCTCCACCACTTCTGGTTTCAAAATATCCTTTGCTTCACTCCTTTTTCTACTGTGTTCAAGGGGAATGAGACAGAGACCCTCCCTTGGTCTCTATATTGCCTGCATTCCCCCCACCCAGACCAAGATTCTTAGGCCTGAAATAGAAAATCAAGTTCCAACTCTGCAGTTCTCATAAAAGCCCTAGTTTTGTTTGGGGGCTGAGCTTTGGAGGGAGCCAGGTGTACCAGTGTGCTACCCATGCCTGAACACCACCTTTTAAATCACTCATGTCCCCTTGTTTGTGAAACACGAAAGAATGGGCTTTCAGAGTCTTTTGTATTCCTATTGGCATAATTAAGGTCTCCAAGCCGTTAGCCTGCTTTCCTTAAGAAGTCATTTTAGCACATGCGTGCAGCAGGCTGTTTTTCATGAGTTGTGCTGCCAGGTGGCAGGCTTGGCTTTGCAAGGAGATTGGAGGAAATGAGGGCTGTTGTCGTGGAATCACACTCAGCTTTTGTGAGCCGGGTGCGCGTTGCATCACTCTCTTAACGCTCTCGTGTTTGCTGTGCAAGGGGGAACCCCAGGATACTGCATGCCTTAAGGGTGGAGAGGGGGGGCCTTCGTGCTGAGGCTGAGTGAGAAACCTAAAGTCATCAGCCCTTTGAAGGAAAGAGTTCTGTGCAGGATGGAGGTGGTAAGTGCTGAAGAGCTGAACCTGCGTGTGCACTGCCCATAGCTGGATGACTCTGGGCCCAGGGAAGGGCATGGTCACCCAGAGACTGACATTCTCTGAGACGAACTCCACATGCTCTCTCTCTTGCAGGCCACCCCACTGCTCTGGACTTGCATTCCCTCATCTGTAGTATGAAGGGAATGGGCTGGATGCCCACAGAGGTCCGTTCCCTGCGATGCAGAGAGACTACTGTGGTTTCTTCCTTTAACCTGGGTGTCCCCCAGAAGACAAAAAGGTACTTTGCTTGGAAGAGCATCATGAAATGATGAGACTGGGTTCTCTGTTGTTGCCGACCTTTTACTACAGGGCTGGTGAACATTCGTCTCATTTGTCAAAGATGATCTTGTGTGAGTTCCACAAAGGAAAAAAGAGTGTGTGTCTGCTAAAATGATCTGGCTGAGGCAAGGATTCGCTTTCCTTGAGACACCCTACTGTATTGGTTTAATGGGAGGGAGTGTAAGGAAAGTCTCAAATGAATCCCAACACAAAAGTAATGTCTTGCAGCATTCTTAGGATGAGGGGTATGTGATGAGGGTTATGTTGTCATAGCAACTGACTCCTGAGGTGTCCACTCAAGGTTTTTTTGTTTTGTTTTGTTTTGTTTTTTGCCACGCCGTGCAGCATGCGGGATCTTAGTTCCCCGACCAGGGATCGAACCCATGCCCTCTGCAGTGGAAGCGTGGGAGTCCTAACTGCCACTGGACTGTCAGGGAAGTCCTCACTCAAGGTTTTGAGAACCCCAGTCTGTGTTGTAGACCAAGCTGAACTTACCAATCAGGAAATCCAGTGAAGTGTTCTATTTTAGCTTCATTATTTCCTCATTATTTCACTTCCAAGGTCTGACATTTCCTAGAGGAGCCACTTCAGCACCAAATGACTGCATGGTAGATCAGTATGTGTGCTCAGAGTGTGCCCCGTGGTAAGCGCAACACCCCATAATCAGAATTCAGGCAAATGTAGTTTTGTTCTTTTGACGACAACTCAAAACAAACTTCATTGCCCTGTTTTGTATACATTTATAGGAACTCTTCTCTTAATTTAAAAAGTCACTTTTCACATCTATTTGGAGGGACCACACTCTTGTATTGCCTGATAAAGAATTGTTTCTGGTTCCTTCCTTTCCCGCTGCCCTTTGTTTCTAAGTACTTGTAGTTAAAATAGGAGCTTGGAATTTTGACGGTCAGGCACTTCCGAGTTAGATCTCCAGGGTTCTCGTTATATTATATTCATTTGAATCAAGATCCAGTCTACATAAATCTAGTTTTTTAAAAAAGTTTTTCCCTCAAACAGTTCATACCGTGGATGAAAACTGTCGCCTGCCATATCAGTAAACAAGGAATGTTGCAGCCACCAAGCCAGCAGTCACTACAGCCACCCACAACGGTGCACCCTGAGGGGATTCAGGATGGAGAAAAGCAGGAAACTGGCCCTAGATCACTAAGGTGCCTATCAAAGGAATGATTTCAATGAGCCCAGACTCTTGCATCTTCTCAGACATAGAAAAGCACGCTCAATTCAGTAACTTGAGATGTCTGGTTTTCTTTAATTAACAGTAATCTTTTGATGTTCCGACTACCTGTTTTTTGTTGCAAAACTCCTATATATCGTGGCTCCTCCCTTACCTCTTTGGAGCAGTCCCTCAGAGCTCTCTGAGAGGCTGTCTTCCGGGCTGAAGTCCTCAGTTTTGTTCGCCAAATAAAGCATACTTCTCAACTTTTAGGTTGCGCATTTTTTTTTAGTCGGCAATACCTTCTTCCTACTTAATTTGATCACCAACCTTACTATTTTGAAAGTTCACTAGCATGTGTTCTTCATTGTGAAAAACTTTAGAAAGCAAGACTACATCCAGAACTATTAGATTATTGTAATAGGCTGAATCTACTGTACTCCTTACAAGATTGTGCTTATAACTTTTTAGCCAAAACTAACATCTGCAAAGACAACCTCCCCCAGGTCTCTGTATTTGTTGGTAGCCAGTTTCTAAAGATTTTTTTTATAAATCAAAGTTATTTCATTGTGTCAGAATAATTAATTTCTGATCTGTGTCTTTGGGATATTTGAAATGTACATTGAGAGAAATTCTCTTTGGGGCACTAATTAATTTGGGGGATTAATTTTAGAAGACCTATCTATCTCTTTGCAAACCTAGACTAAGGGTAAATTATCATCTACAGCAATGTTTTGCTTATTTCTTATGCCTCACGCCACCACTCTGCCTTAATATACCTGGCATCTGAAAGAAGTAGAGACATGTTTAAAAAAAAGAGTGTATATGATGAAGACACCAGCCACTTAACAGGAAAGATATTCACTGGTTTTTTTGTTTGTTTCTCCCAGGCAGCCTGAGCATGAAAAAAGAATGTTGTTAGAGTGTGTCAGACTGGATGTGAGGGTTATCTGGGGGATTTGTGCTGAGCATTCTCTGGCTTTCAGTCTCAGGTTGGAAAGGTTGAATGTGGTCCTTTCCGCTGTGGCCAAAGCAGAAAAGGGGTCAGGACTGGGTCTGACGGTGTCCTGGAGCTTATTTGTGCAGGCCCTGTAGTTCTGAGGGTCCTTAAAGCACCGAGAAACCTAATGTTTAAAAAAGGATAGTGGTCAACACTAGGAAATAAGAATTTTTGGTTTCAGAATCATCTGGTGAGAATGACAGTGGGCATACACGGGAACATTCTCAAATTTCTCCCACTCCCCACAAGGTCTGGCGTCTCTGTGCAGGAGTAACATCCTTCTCTCTGTGGAAGCCTGATGTTACAACCACTTGGCTGACATTTGACACCCACAAGTGAGAAAGGTGGGAAGAAGGAATAAAAATTAGTGGACACCATGGCAAAGAGTGTAAGCTTTCCTGAGAAAACAGAGCCTCCTTCACACTGGGAACATAGAAGTGCTGTGAGACTGGTCTTTGATTAACTCCCCTGAGAGGAAGATCTGATGTAACCAAGGCACCTTATCTGTAGTCATTGAAATATTTAATCACTTTTAACATCAAACCCCACTTAAGGAGCCTCACATTGCTAAAGATTACTCAACACCAAAGGTTCAACTGAGAAGAACGTAATGCTTTTTAAAAAGTGGGCCTGGCTTTTCACTCTCCTAAACTTATTTTTTTTTCCCACCCTGGTAGTTTCACACAAAGAAGACAACATGAATAAAGCAAAAGTATGACTGCTTCTTTGCAATGAGTGATTATTCTGGAGCACTGCTTGGGAGAACATCTCCTTATTCTTGCTTTGAGCACCATTAAACCAAAAGTTTCCCTTTTAGTGTTTAACAGCAGAAATTGGGGTTCTCTCAAGGATGTTGAAGGTGACAAAATACATTTGAAGGTGTGATAGTCAGCTTCTCAGCTGGGGAAGGAGCGATGAATATGCTTTCCTGGGCTGGTGGGGGGAGGGAAGAACAGGGAGAAGTGCCTCTTTCTGGCCTTGATGGAGTCTCTTCTCACGTTTCTTTTCAAGCAGCAGAACCTGTGTGCCAGAATGGCTCCTATTCCCCAATCTCCTCCCCAAAGAGAAAGAACAGTGAACAGAATTTGGAGCGTACTGGATGAATGCTCTGCTGCCACCTTCCCATGAATCTTTGTGAGCAGCCTCTTAAGGAAGATTCCCTTAGAGTCCAGTGTTCAGCCTGAACTTGTCAGCATGAACGGAGCTCATCCCTGTCTGGAAACACACTGTTCTCACACTAGGGACTCACCCCGCCCAATCGTGCATATGCACGTGGTCCCAAAGGGGCAGGGTGGGGTTAAGGATGGAGTGATGGGGGAGAGATGGAGGAGAATATATGGGTCAGTGCAAACTCACCAGTGGGCACTTGGGAAACTTCTGTGATGTACAGGACCTACTGATAGTGATTCAGGGATGTCACCTCATGAAAGGAGGCCTCCTTGTCATTCTGTTTAAATGGCATTTCCTTAACAATTTTCATACATACCCCGCTTGCCGCATTTGACACACAAAGACAAATATATGGAGAATTTGCCTCTTTATTGATAATACAAGTACAGAGGAGGTATGGGTGGCATGGGCAGCATGGGCAGCCCAGGTGTCAGTGGTATCAGAAGAACGCATCTCCAATCTGGCTCCTGAACGAGGATGGTATTTTAGGGCCCATCCAACATTATGACGGCAAGGTGGTCCAGGGAAACAGATGGTGCATCTTGAAGCATTGATGCTCTCTCATTTCTACTGCACCTGGCCCTCCTATTCTTAAACCAGACCTACAATCAGAGCGGGAAAAGGATTGGTTTAGTATATTGCACAGTTAATGTCATAATACAAAAAGCATAGCATGCAACTTTATATGCCATTGAGATTTTAAACTGCATCAGGAGAAGCTATTTCCTTCTTGCTAAAATACCTCAGGAAAGTTACCACCACACTCCCTCCCTTCAGCTTACCCTTAGTGAGCTCCCCCGTCTGTGTGCCAAGTTCTGGCTTAGGCTTATTATTTTGTCTCTCTCCTCGCAATTTTAATTTTTAATTTTTTTTCTTATTTTTTGGCTGCGCCACGTGGCATGTGGGATCTTAGCTCCCCAACCAGGGGTCGAACCTGTGCCCCTTGCAGTGGAAGCTCGGAGTCAACCACTGGACCGCCAGGGAAGTCCCTCTCCTCTCAATTTTAGTATTCTAATGTTTTTTCCAGGTATTGGATGCAGGTTTAGCTTATGAATTGTTGTACCACGTCCTTGCTGTTGATACAATGCCTGGTAACAGGATAAAAATGGTCTGTACCCTGGCGGCTGAGCATCAGCCATTGGCTGCCTCCTGCCCCCTCCTCACCTTATTGCGGGGGTGGATTTGGGCATGGTAAATAGTGGACCCCATGTAAAGTCATATTGAGGGGAACGGCTCCCTATTTGAAAAGCCTATCTTCAGTGTGAAGTAAATAATTAATAGGAAGGAACATGTTGGTTTTTTTTTTTTTTTGTCTGTGCTGGGTCTCAGTTGGGGCGCACGGGATCTTCACTGCGGTATGCGGGCTCCTAGTTGCGGCAGGTGGGATCTAGTTCCCCCACCAGGGATCGAACTGGGGCCCCCTGCATTGGGAGCACGGAGTCCCACCCACTGGGCCACCAGGGAAGTCCTGGAACATGTTGGATTTTTAGACAGAAGGTCTCCTTCAAGGATGTCCAAGGGGTCATTAGTCCTTTGAAATGTCTTGA
This sequence comes from Eubalaena glacialis, assembly GCF_028564815.1. NCBI lineage: Eukaryota > Metazoa > Chordata > Mammalia > Artiodactyla > Balaenidae > Eubalaena > Eubalaena glacialis. The sequence continues at coordinate 109,700,880 of NC_083736.1, forward strand.
GAGTTAGAAAGGTGGTCTGGCAAGGGGGCCCAGGGGGGTTGTGACTTGTCTTACTGGGACGTGAGAGTTGCTGAAGCTCTGGACACTGAGTTGATATTTTAGCCTGTAGTGTTAAGGAAAGTTGAGATCAACTCGACCCAAGTTAACAAAGACTCTCAAAAATCTTAGGCCACCCAAGAGTTTAGGGAAAAGAGGCATACCATTGTCACCATTGTCAATTCTGCACGCTCCACCCTGCCCCACCCTCCAAACCTTCCTGGGCTCAGGACCAGGTCAGCTCACTCTGCTCTGGCTACGGTTCCAGGATCCTGGACCGGAGCCGCTGTTGTCCAGCATGGCAGGTTATCCTAGGCGCTGCTATTCAACCAGGAGGTCCCAATCCCATCCCTTATTCTTAAGGCAAGAAGGTGGAACAGGCATTTTAGTAAGACAGTCAACAACAATGAGGGTAAAGGTCATAAAATAGCTCGTCCCTAAATATCTGCCTACTATTTTTGCAAACAAACAGAACTGTCAGTTAGACTTCACTATCTTCTCAATATCCTAGTTAATGGGGTTTAACACTGTATTTAAATCCTGTTGAAAGTTTCCAAACTGTAAATTTTAAGTGACACAAAAGGCCTTCTCTCCCTGCCTGAGACCTCATTTTCATTCTCCCATCTTAGGACTTGCAGTCTTTCTGCTGCATGCATAGATAGTTTAAACCAGGCCGGTGTAACAAGGCTCATTTTGGGGGGGAAATGAGTTATTTGCACACACATGCTCACTGTAGCATTATTTGCATCTAAATAATCAAGGGGCAGATGCAAGTGTGTTGGATAATTGGTTAGGGTGTTGATGAAACAACGTTGGTGATGGATAATTGTTGATACTGCGTGAGGAGTACATGGGGTTTATCCTAAGATTCTCTCTGCTATTATTCTGAATAATAAAAAAACATGTTTTTAAATGATCAGGGTTACAAACAAATGCTGACAAAGGCAGGCCGATAATTTAAGAGCAAGGAGCATGGGGACTGGCAAATTGGGGAAGAATATGTCTCTTCCGAAGAAGATGGCCAGGACTCAGCTCCAGCTCAGTGTTGCTGGGCAGGAATGTTGGGCCAGGACTGCCAGATTTTCCCAGTTTTTCAAGACTGGCCCCAAATCAAAATGTTTATATGAAACCTTGCATTCTTTAAATGTTGGCAACTAACTGAAATATGTTGTATTGAAAAGCATGCCGCCTACCTAAAACAGGTCTGTGGAATAGACTCAGTCTGCGGCTGCCAATTTGCAGCCTCTGCCTGAGAAGCTAATAACATTAAACAATTTTCATTTTCTGGAGCAGAAGAATGTAATTGAAAGCACACCTAAAGCTAACAATCATAGGATGCCACTGTTCTGCCCTGTTGTTTCTCATTATAAGTCCTGCTTCCATACATGCTTTGGTCTCTCCCCTCCATCCCTGCCTGTGAGTTTCTCTAACTTGATCCTTCACTCTGCTTACCTAGTTCTGATCTCAAATTTCTGACCACTGAGGACTAAGACATCATGAGTGTCCAGGACAGGAAGTCCCATGGTAATGAACCAGGTCCCACTTGTCCTAGTCATACTTGCTGGCGAATTTTGTAGCTGTTATTAGTGATAAGCATGCATCTTGGGAGAGTCTTTTTTTAAAAATAAATTTATTTATTCATTTATTTATTTTTGGCTGCGTTGGACCTTCGTTGCTGCGCACCGGCTTTCTTCAGTTGCGGCGAGCAGGGGCTTCTCTTCGTTGCAGTGCGCGGGCTTCTCATTGCGGTGGCTTCTCTTGTTGTGGAGCACGGGCTCTAGGCGCGCGGGCTTCAGTAGTTGTGGCGCGCAGGCTCAGTAGTTGTGGCACACAGGCTCAGTAGTTGTGGTGCACGGGCTTAGTTGCTCCGCGGCATGTGGGATCTTCCCGGACCAGGGATCGAACCCATGTTCCCTGCATTGGCAGGCGGATTCTTAACCACTGCACCACCAGGGAGGCCCCTTGGGAGAGTATTAAGAAACATTATGCCTCAGAGACAAGGTAACAGGCTGGGAAGGTCAGAGTACCCTGGAGAAGAAAAAGGGGATTTTATGAATCCCCTTTTGTCCCTCATGTGGTCAAGAACATTTTCCTGAAGTTCAGCAGTTTTTTCAATCTCCTTTGTTTCTTTTTCTTCTGTTAAATGAAGTAAAATTTAAATATAATACTCTATATTTTAAAAGTGTATGTGGTATGATTCCAGTCTTATTAGATTCTCCTGTTGCACACATGCCCCCATTCACCCTCTCTTCTTCATCCTTGTGTGCATAGGGATGTCGGTGGGAAGGTACATCAATATCATCAACCCTGATTATTTCATCTTCATCAGATGTGAGTAGATTTGTTCTTTTTACTTTGGACTTTTATGAAGTCCTTGTATTTTCATAATGCCAATTATCATTTTATGACTAAAATGAAGTATTACATAAGAGAACAAATGTATAGAAATTTGAAATTTTAAAACTGCATCAACATTTTAATCTTGTTGATCTTGAAGAATAGGAAATAAACTTGCATTGGCAGATAACATGCAGGACCCTGACTTATATTTGAATTTTAAATAAACAAACAATGTTTTAATGTGAGTATGTCTCGAATATTGCATGGGACATTCTTATGCAGAAATATATTTGTTGTTTATCAGAATTAAAACATAACTCAGCCTCCTGTATTCTTTATGCTAAATATTGCAACTGTAATACAAACATATTGTCATTTCTGTAGGAAATATTTTCAATACTTTGTACTTTTCTCCCCATTTCATTTATATTTTTTAATTCAGAGGAGATTTTAAAAATATGTACTTCGATTTGAGCCATTCCTGTATTATACACACATATACATACACATATATACATAGAGATATATGACACAGTACACACCCATATTATATAATATATATAGTGTGTGTGTATGTGTGTATACGTATATACATATACACACATACCCCAGACACAAGATGAATTCACTGTATTGTTGAAATGGCCCCCGTGAAATATGTCCTGTGTCCCATCGCCCTTCCCTTCAGTTATTTCAAATACGGGGCTGAGAAAGGACACGGTCTCCTGTTCAGCTTAGACTCGGAGAGTCTCCTGAGGAACCGGAAGGATGCAGCTCCTTTCCAGGGATGCGCACAGCCCTTCCCGTCGTTGGCAGGAGCGCACTCTAGGAGAGGGGGAAGGGCTTGGTCGACTCACCTGCAACCGTTTTCAAGGTTTCCTCTGCTTTGGGCGGGTCCGCAGCATCGAGGTTCTGGAAGACAAGGCGCCAGCTCGAGAGCGCCCCCTTTCTTCGCGGCAGCGATGGCTCGGGTGTCTGGCTGTGCAGCCCGGATGGGGAGGCCTCGGGCTCTGAGGGGCAAGAATCGCAGTTCGTCAAAGAGCCCCGAGCCCGAGGGGACTCCGCTCTCGCTCGCAGCCTTGCGCTCGGCCCGGGGACCGGAATGGCCTCGGGCCATCAGTTGGGTGGCCTCAGCCGAGGCTCCCAAAACCAGCTGAGCGGCCCTCGGCACCTCGGTGCGCCCCTTTCGCTTCTGCGTCCTCGTCCGCTGAGCGCGGCCGCCACTCGCGCCGCTGCGGGAGCGAGGAGCGGGGACCCAGACTCCTGGACCGGGAGGGGGTGAGTGATGCGGCTGCACCTTCGCTCTGAGGAGCCCACCTGCCTTCTGAGTCCGCTTCATCTCTCATCCCGCTTCTGAACGGTCCCAATTAAGCATTTTCTACCTTCCTTGTGCCCATCTTCATCCTTTAATTCAATCCATCCGCAGCAACCTCTTATAAATCCTACTCCCTCAACATTCGCACTCTTCCTCAGGTTCTTTCACAAGGTGTCCTGGTCTCCCACTCTCCCTTCCATCTCCCGACTTGGAACAGACGTGGCCAAGCACCTAATACCTGTAACGGAGCAGGAGGCCTTCCCCCATGTCCTCTGCTTTAGCTCCTCTCTGAAGTACCTAGATAACAGTATCTGATGCACATTTCCTGAGTTGTTTTACTGATTTGAATGCCCCCCACAGAATGGAAGATGTTAACTACTTGATGACCCTGACCGCATAGCCCCCAGGCCTACTGGAGCCTGAGGATTGATAATGTTGACCCCTGTGACAGCGCCCTGTTACCTCACCATCAACCAATCAGAGAACTGTGCACCAGCTGATCACATACCCTGTGACACCCCCCTCCTTCACCTGGCTTTTAAAAAAAATGCTTTGCTGAAACGCTTCAGGGAGTTTGGGGTTTTTTTTTGGGCATGAACCACCCATATCTCCTTGCATGGCCCTGCAATAAACCTTTCTCTGCTCCAAACTCTGACTTTCGGTAGTGTTTGGTCTCACTGTGCGTGGGGCAGACGAACTTGTATTCGGTAACATACCTACTGGAATTTACTTGTCTTTAGGTTTTTATTCCCTACTAGTCTGAACTCATGGAAGAAAGAAGCCCTGTTTGATTCATCAGAGAATTCGCAGTGCCTGACACTAAGTTGGCGCTCAACTATTGCTTCTTGAATGGTGAACAGACATTTTGGTTTGAGATGATAACGGGATATGTAAGTGAAAATTCTTTGTTGGGAGTTGGGAAGGGTGGAGAATGAAAGTTAAAGTAGGAGAGGAGAAAAAAACCTTCCTAAGCTCTCTCTATAATGGTTAGGTATTGTTCCTATTATTATAATAAATGTTGTTCTTTTAAATGTCCTTACCTGGTGCTATGTATCATTTTCTTCTTCCCTCTCCTCTATTTCTGTGTCTATTTTATTTTCCTTTAATTTTTTTCAGTTTTATTGTATAATTGACAAAAATTATATTCAATGTGTACAACTTGCTTTTTTTAAAAATTTATTTATTTTATTTATTTATTTCTGGCTGCATCGGGTCTTCGTTGCTGCACGCGGGCTTTCTCTAGCTGCGTCGAGCAGGGGCTGCTCTTCATTGAGGTACGCGGGCTTCTCCTTGCGGTGGCTTCTCTTGTTGCGGAGCACGGGCTCTTGGCGTGTGGGCTTCAGTAGTTGCAGCACACAGGCTCAGTAGTTGTGGCTTAACGGGCTCTAGAGCACAGGCTCAGTAGTTGTGGCACACGGGGCTTAGTTGCTCCGCGGCATGTGGGATCTTCCCGGACCAGGGATCAAACTCGTGTCCCCTGCACTGGCAGGCGGATTCTCAACCACTGTGCCACCAGGGAAGCCCCAACTTGCTATTTTGATATATATTTACATTGTGAAATGATAGCCACAATCAAGCTAATTAACATATCTGGCACCTCACATAGTTGCCCCTCCCCCCCTTTTTGTGGTAAGAACACTTAAGATCTATCCTCTTAGCACATTTCAAGTATCAGTCCAGAAGTGTTAACTATGGTCATCGTGCTGTATATTAGATCTCCAGAACTTATTCATCTTGCCTAATTGAATCTTTGTGCCCTTTGACCGACATCTCCCCATTTTCCCCAAACCCCAACTCCTGGCAACCACCATGCTACTCTATTCTTCTATGACTTTGAACTCTTTTAGATTACACATGTAAGTGAGATCACGCGGTATTTGTCTTTCTGTGTCTGGCTTATTTCACTTAGCATAATGTCCTCTGGGTTCAATTTCATTTCCTTTGGTTATATAGCCAGAAGGGAGACTGCTGGATCATAGGGTAGTTCTATTTTTAATTTTCTTGAGAAACCTTCATACTGTTTTCCATAATGATTGTATCAATTTACATTCCCACCAACAGTGTACATGGATTCCCTTTTCTCCATATCCTCACCAATAGTTGTTACCTCTTGTGTTTTTGATAATAGCCATTCTAACAGGTGTGAGGTGATATCTCATTGTGGTTTTGATTTGCATTTCCCTGATGATTAGTGATGGTGAGCAGCTTTTCATATACCTGTTGGCCATTTGTATGTCTTCTTTTGAGAAATATCTATTCAGATCCTTTGCCCATTTTAAAATTAATTAATTAATTAACTTTTATTGAAGTATAGTTGATGTACCTTTGCCCATTAAAAAATTTTTTTTTAAATTGCTATTTTATACTGGAGTATAGTTAGTTAACAGTGTTGTGTTAGTTTCAGGTGTACAGCAAAGTGATTCAGTTATACATATACATGTATCTACTCTTTTTCAAATTCTTTTCCCATTTAAGTTATTACAGAATACTGAGCAGAGTTCCCTGCCACTATACAGTAGGTCCTTGTTGGTTATCTATTTTATTTTATTAAAAAATTTTTTTTTGATGTGGGCCATTTTTAAAGTCTTTATTGAATTTGTTAAATATTGCTTCCTTTTGAAAAATTAATTTATTTATGGCTGCACTGGGTCTTCATTGCTGCACGTGGGCCTTCTCTAGTTGTGATGAACGGAGGCCACTCTTTGTTGCGCTGCACAGGCCTCTCACTGCAGTGGCCTCTCTTTGTTGCAGAGCACGGGCTCTAGGTGCGCGGGCTTCAGTAGTTGTGGCACGTGGGCTCAGTAGTTGTGGCACACAGGCCCAGCTGCTCCGCGGCATGTGGGATCCTTCCGGACCAGAGCTTGAACCCATGTCCCCTGCATTGGCAGACGGACTCTCAACCACTGCGCCACCAGGGAAGTCCCAGCTTCTGTTTTATGTTTTGGTTTTTGGCCGCGAAGCATGTGGGATCTTAGCTCCCTGACCAGGGATCAAACCTGCACCCCTTGCATCGGAAGGCAAAGTCTTAACCACTGGACCGCCAGGGAAGTCCCGGTTATCTTTTTTTTTTTTTTAATATTTATTTATTTATTATTTCTTTATTTATTTTGGCTGCGCTGGGTCTTAGTTGCGGCTGGCAGACTTCTTAGTTGCGGTGTGCATGTGGGATCTAGTTCCCTGACCAGGGATCGAACCCAGGCCCCCTGCATTGTGAGTGTGGAGTCTTACCCACTGGACCACCAGGGAAGTCCCCTGGTTATCTGTTTTAAATATAGCAATGTATACATGTCAATCCCAAACTCCCAATCTATCCCTCCACCCCCACCTTTGCCCATTTTTCAATTGCGTTATTTTGTGCTTTGTTGTCGTGTTTTGTTTTGTGTTTTGCTATTGAGTTGTTCGAGTTCCTTGTGTATTTTGGATATTAACCTCTTATCAGATATATGGTTTGCAAATATTTTCTCCCATTCCATAGGTTGCCATTTCACTCTGGCAATTGTTTCCTTTGCTGTGCAGAAAGCTTTTTAGTTTGATGCAGTCTTATTTGTCTATTTTTACTTTTGCTTTCTGTGCTTTTGGCATCATGACCAAAAAATCATTGCCATGACCAATGTCAAGAAACTTTTCCCATATGTTTTCTTCTAGTTTTACTGTTTCAGGTTTTATGTTAATTAAAAAAAATTGGCACTTTCTCCTTACCCTGACTTCTTTTTCTTTTTCTTTTACTTTTTAACCTTTTTTATTGTATAATATTACATAAGTTACAGGTTTACAGCATAGTGATTCACAATTTTTAAAGGTTATAGTACATTTATAGTTATTATAAAATATTGGCTATATTCCCTGTGTTGTACAATATATCCTTGTAGCTTATTTATTTTATACATAATTGTTTGTACCTCTTAATCCCCTACCCCTATCTTGCCTCTCCCACCCTCTCTCTTCCCACTGGTAACCACTAGTTTGTTCTCTATATCTGTGAACAAATTTATCGGGGGCTGTTGATCCATACTTGGATGATACTGATGATGAGATGGACCCAGAAATAGAAGAGCCTTATGAAAAGTTTTGTTTGTAATCAGAGAGTAAGCAAAAACAGTAAAATTAAATTTCAGCATATACGTTTTATAAAGCAGTTTAGGTTGTGGTGATTTAGCAGGACACAGGAAAGCAAGAAAATGTCACACTTCTACCAAATTAAGGATATTGAGTTATGTTACTAACGTATGCAACTTTAATTTTGTTTAACACTCTCTGCCAAAGTAAACTTTATTCCCTAAAATTTAAAATGTATATATATGTATATATATAATAGTTTATTGTGTACAGTTAATTCCATTGTTTTGGCTACAATAAAATCAATTTTGAAATAAATGAAACGTTAAAAGTAAATTTTGCCAGCTGGTTAGAAGTTTATCCTTTAAATTCTATTGATACTTTTCTTGAGGGAAACAGTCTTAGCCTAGAAATACATATTACTGCAAAATGCAGCATCCTTCTTAAGATATGAATATTATAGCTTTCATTTGGTTTTACATTTAGTGTTTCATTTGGTTTTACATTTAGTGTCTCTTCTCAGTGACTTGAGTTTCAAATATGAATCACGATCATGGATATCTTTAGCAGTGAAGTCTTAGAATATATCTTTAATGACTGATTATCCAGATGATATTTGATACCAAGGGCTTTCAAAACGGGGTTAAAAGAAAAGACTTAGACTCTGTAATGGCCTATATGGAAAAAGAATCTAAAAAAAGAGTGAATATATATATATATGATTCACTTTGCTGTTCACCCGAAACTAACACAACATTGTAAATCAACTATACTCCAATAAAAATTTAAAAAAGACAACAACTTAGAACACCCAACTAAACAACCAAGATTCTTCACTGAGGATTTATTGCAATTTTAGAATTGTTCATTTTTTTCACCTAACCTCATTACCCTAAAGCCTATAACAGGGACTTCCCTGATGGTGCAGTGGTTAAGAATCTGCCTGCCAATGCAGGGGACACAGGTTCGATCTCTGGTCTGGGAAGATCCCACATGCCATGGAGCAACTAAGCCCATGCACCACAACTACTGAGCCTGCGCTCTAGAGCCCACGAGCCACAACTACTGAGCCCACGTGCCACAACTTCTGAAGCCTGCATGCCACAACTACTGAAGCCTGCATGCCACAACTACTGAAGCCTGCATGCCACAACTACTGAAGCCTGCACACCTAGAGCCCGTGCTCTGCAACAAGAGAAGCCACCGCAATGAGAAGCCGGCGCACCGCAATGAAGAGTAGCCCCCGCTCGCACAACTAGAGAAAGCCCGCACCCAGCAACGAAGACCCAATGCAGCCAAAAATAAATAAATAAATAAAATAAATAAATTTATTTTATTTTATTTTATTTTAAACATCTTTATTGGAGTATAATTGCTTTACAATGGTGTGTTAGTTTCTGCTTTATAACAAAGTGAATCAGTTATACATATACATATGTCCCCATATCTCTTCCCTCTTGCGTCTCCCTCCCTCCCAGCCTCCCTATCTGACCGCTCTAGGTGGTCACAAAGCACCGAGCTGATCTCCCTGTGCTATGCGGCTGCTTCCCACTAGCTAGCTATTTTATGTTTGGTAGTGTATATATGTCCATGCCACTCTCTCACTTTGTCACAGCTTACCCTTCCCGCTCCCCGTATCCTCAAGTCCATTCTCTAGTAGGTCGGTGTCTTTATTCCCGTCTTGCCCCTAGGTTCTTCATGACCATTTTTTTTTTTTTAGATTCCATATATATGTGTTAGCATACGGTATTTATTTTTCTCTTTCTGACTTACTTCACTCTGTATGACAGACTCTAGGTCCATCCACCTCACTACAAATAACTCAATTTCATTTCTTTTTATGGCTGAGTAATATTCCATGTATATATGTGCCACATCTTCTTTATCCATTCATCTGTTGATGGACACTTAGGTTGCTTCCATGTCCTGGCTATTGTAAATAGAGCTACAGTGAACATTTTGGTACATGGCTCTTTTTGAATTATGGTTTAAATTATTAAAAAATAAAGCCTATAACAGTATTCTGCTTTATTTATATGACTTTACCACTTTCGTTTTATAGCATGAGTTGCATTGACTTTTCTACTAGAGAATTTTACTAGATCTTTGTCACTCAAGTTTTCATTTGCTTTAGTATTGATACACCTTGAGAATCACTTCTCTAATACTTTACTATAATGTGGTACCACCTCAGCCCTATTTTAGTAATATTTTTACCTAATATCAAAAATCTTTTTCCAATTAACTAAAAGTAAAACTTATGTACAAAAGGACTGCTTATAAATATGCATGTAAATAGTTGTTAATAACATAACAAACTTTTACATTTGGAACATCTTTGCTAATACAGTTAGCTTTCAGTTTGTTCAGTCTGGATTAAAATTAGAATCTGAGGGGGCTTCCCTTGGCGGCGCAGTGGTTAGGGATCCGCCTGCTAATGCAGGGGACATGGGTTCGAGCCCTGGTCCGGGAAGATCCCACATGCTGGAGAGCAAATAAGCCCGTGCGCCACAACTACTGAGCCTGTGCTCTAGAGCCCGTGAGCCACAAGTACTGAGCCCACGTGCCATAACTAGTGAAGCCCGTGTGCCTAGAGCCCATGCTCCACAACAAGAGAAGCCACTCCAATGAGAAGCCCGCGCACTGCAACGAAGAGGAGACCCTGCTCGCCGCAACTAGAGAAAGCCCGTGCGCGGCAACGAAGAGCCAATGCAGCTAAAAATAAATAAATAAAATAAATTTATTAAAAAAAACCCAAACTGAATCACTTTTATTGCCACATACAACCACCAGCAGTAGTATATATCCAGGGCTGTCTTTAATTTCCTCCTCCCCTTTCTAAGGCTGGGATTACATATGCAAATGTCCCCCCCTTCGAGTTTTCCTTTTACTTTATCAGTGTAGACACAGAAAAACTTATATCCTAAAAAAACCAACTGTAAGAAGTCATTTTTGAGGCAATCAGGGAATTCGGAATACAAGTGACTGGGTGATGGCACCAAGGGATTATTATTACCATTCAGGTGCCTGGATGGCACTGTGGTTATGTAGGAAAAAAAGTCTGTATTTTTGAGAAAGTGCATACACATGAAGATATAGGGATGAAAATACATGTTGTGTTGAGTTTCTTTTAAATTAGCACAGCAAGAAGAGGAGAGTGAGTGGGGAGGGGAGGAGTAGAAAAAGACAGAAAGAAGGAAGGGAGGGAACAAAGGAGAGATGGAAGAAAAAAAACAGGATAGATGAAGCAAGTTTAGCAAAATCCTGATATTGAATCTGGATGATGATTTCTATGGGGGTTCATTATTGCATTACTGTATTCTTTCTACTTTTGTGTATGTTTGAAAATTTCATGATAAATGGTATTTAAAAAATAAAAAGCCAAATCCCTTAGCACAAATGACAATAATAAAAATCACCCCTTATATTTTTACTCAGTTAAAATTAATAAAGTATTTTTCCATACTTCATGCTCGCTTCACAAGAATTCTGTAAATAGCAAGACATACAAACAACCTGAGTGTCCATTGATGGATGAATGGATAAAGAAGATCGGGTGTACATATACAATGGGATATTGTTCAGTCACGAGAAAGAAGGAAATCCTGCCACAACATGGATGAATCTAGAGGGCATTATGCTAAGTGAAATGTAGACAGAGACTAAGAAATAAAAAAAAAGAAAAAAGAAAAGTATTTTGTAAGATGATTATTTTAGCTAGTAGTAGTAGTAATAATAGTCACCCTATTTTACAATTGGGAAACTGAAGCTCAGAGAGATGTCAGGCATGCTCAGTGTCACGTGACAAGAACATGGGGCCAAAGTTCTTGCTATGAGAAGGGAACTAGAGGAACAGTGCTGTGCGCTGAAACCAGATTCAGGTGTTCCAACTCTAAAGCCTGGCATCTTTACTCAAAACTGTGGTCTTCTGTGCTTTGGGAGGAGATAGTTAGTGTCATCATGTACCCCCTTGATTATCTGATGAAAGGTGCGCACACTCTTAAAATTTACATTCACGTTCAAAAAGACTCACGATCTCCCCAATGGCCAACCATGGCCTCCAAGTCAGGAACCCCATGTCTGGTCGATGTACCCCACTCCAACAACTGCAATGAACTGAGCAGGGTGCCACATTAGAGACTCTCCCCCTCTACTCCACATCCTAAGATACCACTTTCATTATCACTGCCCCCTGACCAAAACCATTACAGTTATCCATGCCCAGATGCTGGCATTCTGACTCCTTCCATAACTTTGACTTCAATCCACCTTTTAAACTTTACTTCTCGCCCACTACAGTGTTATCTTCAGGTTCTCCCTCCAATTCCCTCTCAAGGCCACACTTTGCATGCACTTGACTGGCCACCCTGGCTGTGTTGGGGTTCCCTGAGACAAGCTTGCACTCATCCCTCCTGGGGCTGCTCATCTACCTTTTTTTATTTTTTAAGTATAGTTGATTTACACCATGCTACTTCTTTTAACTGGGATTCCCAGCACAACCTGCACAGCATCTGGCAGTGTCTGATCCATCCTGTGAGGTACAAACAACACCCTACCCACAAAAACCAAACCTGCTTCTACCACGGGCTGCTAAGTACAAAGTCTTTTCAAAGATTTGAATCCTGGCCCTACCTTTGGGCTGTGTAACCTTAGGAAAGTCACTGGACCTCTCTGAGCCTCCATTTCTTCCATTAGGAACTAAAGAGAGTGATGGCCCCCTCCTCAGGGGACGGCTAGAAGATTGATTAGCCAGGCCCTGGTGCACATTGAGCACCCACATGGTGTCACCAGCAAGAGCAAGCACAGCTATGTGCCACTCCACAGACTCTCATATCCACTCAGGAGCAGGGGCGACACTCCGTGTCCAGCATCTTCAGTCACAGTGCAGGCCCCTGTGCAGACTGACCGCAGTCAGTCCTGACCCCTTAACTCTAGCATCAGCTAAAGTTATCTGAGCCCTCACCGTGGGCCTTACTTGTATTCCTTCATGTAAATTTCACAACACGGTACAGCAGGTACCATCATGATCCCCATCCTACAGATGTGGTACCCGAAGCTCTAAGAGGTCAGTTACCTTGCCCAGGGTCACAGAGTAAGTAAGGTGTGGGGCTTGGAGGTGTGCCTCCATACTGTGGGTCCTCCTACTCCTAGGTGGGCCAGTTTGCCTCCCCAGATTATGAGAACCTCCAGCACAATGGCCAGGTTGGCTTTCACAGGCCTTCCCACATTGCTGTCCTGTACATGCAGCAGCCAACATAGGCTTATTGCCTGAAGCACATATAGGTACAAGAAGACATGGCAGGGACATTATTTTCACAAGAAAATATCCTCTCTTCATTGCCAACACTCAGATGATAACCATCTTTATCTTCTCTCCTGGGCCCTCATGAAAAATAATTGCTAAAAAGATGGAAGGAAATGGGAGGCAACATGGTATGGTCACTTATAAAGATTTTAAAAATTATCTCCATTAATCCTCACAACAACCCCAAGAATTAGGTACTGTTGTTATCTCGATTTTGGAGATAAGGAAACTAAGGCTAAGGGAGAATAAGTAACTCAGGTTAGCCAGGTAGCAAGTGGGGAGAAAGCAAGGTTTCTGATGTCAGTAGTTTGGCTCCAGGAAGTGCTATCCTGAGAAGGTAATATCTTGGTCAAAGACAGAGGCCGTCAGATTGCAATCTCTTACCATCTTTTTGAGAGTGAATTGGCCAACCAAACTTTTTTAAAATTTATTTTTTGGCTGCGTTGGGTCTTCGTTGCTGCACGCGGGCTTTCTCTAGTTGTGGTGAGCGGGGTCTACTCTTTGTTGTGGTGCGCGGGCTTCTCATTGCGGTGGCTTCTCTTGTTGCGGAGCACAGGCTCTAGGCACGTGGGCTTCAGTAGTTGTGGCACGTCGGCTCAGTAGTTGTGGCTCACGGGCTCTAGAGCGCAGGCTCAGTAGTTGTGGCACACGGGCTTAGTTGCTCCACAGCATGTGGGATCTTCCCGGACTAGGGATCGAACACGTGTCCCCTGCATTGGCAGGCAGATTCTCAACCACTGTGCCACCAGGGAAGTCCCCAACCAAACATTTTAGCTGTTTTCTTACCCAGTCTCTGGGAGCATGAGGCAGGGGGTAGTTATCTATTAGGCATAGTACATGAGGTGACTAGGGTCCATGATACATTTGGGGCCCATGAACGTAGTTTAATTTCTGATATAAAATAGGGTTAATGAGAATGGTGGTCGTGCAGGTAAAATTAAGATACTTCACATACATTGTCAAGCATAGGGTCCATTGTCAGAAGCTAGTCTTAATATTTAGAATATTAACACATCCTGAAGCATCCACAAAACACTCCTTGCAGGAAGAACCTCAGGGCCCTCAATCTGGCCTGGATCTCTGTATTTGACAATAAATAAATTTTATTTATTCCGCAGCAAGAGCTCAGGAAGGTATTTCTAGAAAAGGGAGGTTTAGAGGAAAAGGGGAGGAGGCAGCAGCAGGAAAGGGAGGAATTCGACCAGGTCCACAGCACTCGCCCAGCAAAGGGAACGAGTAGGCTTTTGAAGAAGGTCTATAGTCAGACGCAGCGCAGAAGTTGCATTATCCACAGTCAAAACCAGGACGAAGAGGAGCCCTTGCACTTTATGCATTCTCAGATGCTCTAAGCACTGTGCAGGTTTCAACTTCTGCAATCTGATGTGGATTCATTACTAAAAATCTACAGGCCATGGACTTTCTTAAGGGGTGTGCTAGGTTGTTTTTACCCCTGTAGTACATCTGAGCACCCCGCATGCTCATAAAACCCAAGCTCCTGTTCCCGGAGACCCTGGGGGAGTATGGTGGACTCTGACTTTAGCCTCATTGCAAACATTCAGAGCAAGCAAACTCCTAGCTAATAATACGGTTGACCCTTCAACTACACGGCTTTTGAACTTGCAAGTCCACTTAAACACAGGTTTTTTTTTAAAATTTCAATAAATATACAGGCGGCCCTCCATATCCATGGGTTTCGCATCAGCAGATGCGGAGGGCCGACTATGGGACTTGAGCATCCGCCGATTTTGGTATCCGCGGCGGGTCCTGGAACCAATCCCCCGCGGATACCAAGGGTCGACCGTATTACTTTGATTACTGTTCCCTTCTTGGTACTGGCTGCTGGATATGGAGGGCTCGGTCAAGAGATAGTCCCCAAACGCTTCTCCAAGGTCTACGGAGCCTGGGTGAGGTCTCTCTCTTACCCTCCACAAATCGGGCACAGCCCCTTGGTCTGGGAAGACGCCCGACCCAGTGCGGAGTACTTAGTCAGCTAGGTTGCAACCTGGAACCCGGCGTTCTGCTCTCACGCATGCTCCCTACCAGCGCCCGGGCGGCGCGCAACATCCCCCGCCCCCCCGCCAGCGCCCCCTAGACGGCGGAGGCCCTGCCGCATGCGCACATCAGCCAACCCAACCCCCAGCAGGCTGTGGTAAACCCCCAGAGAGCGTCATTCCAGACTCCCTGAAAGCTGACCAGACGCCAGAGGAGCCTTAACGGTGCCGGATCGTGGGCCACCGCTCTAGCCTTGAGTCGTGAGCCGGGGGTCTCAGGAGATCCAGCGCAGCCTCCGCTGAAGCTCACAGCCTCCTCGACAGCAGTCGGGACATGGAGCGTCAGCCGCAGAGTAGCCACGATGCCTATGCCGACGCGGATGCAGCCGTCGCCGGCTTCCTCAAGCTGGGGGTCGACGAGGAGCGGGAAGAAGCGCACGGTCAGTGGCGGGCGGGGCACTCTCTTTAGCCGATCCCAGGGAGGGGCGAACGGCAGGACGCCCCTCGGACGCAGCCCCTCCCCAGAGCCGGGCTCCCTCGACGGCCTGACCTTTCTCTTTGGGTTTCCTCCCTTGCAGAGGTGAAGCCCGCGGAGATCTCGCTTCCCGGAGAGGGGGGAGAGGAGCAGGAGGCTCAGTCCGAACCGGAGCTGGGAGCAGCCGCGGAAGGGAAAGAGGCGGGAGACGAAGGAGAAGGAAAGGAAGGCTGCGATGTCAGCGTCGGAGCCGCCGGCCCCGCGGACGGCGAAAGCCGCGAGGCCGAGGCCGAGGCCGAGGCTGAGGCGGGCGGCGGCGAAGGCGGAGAGCAGGGCGGCGAGGAGCAGCCCCCGCGGGCCGCCGTCGAGGGTCCCGAGGCCGCAGATGGGCAGCGACGGGTGCCCCACGACAGGTTCACGCGGGTGCAGCTGCAGGACCTGGAGCGCGTTTTCCAGCATACTCAGTACCCCAACGAGCGCACGCGGTAAGCGGGCGTCTCGGGTGGCGCGGGCTGCCGCGCGGGTGGCGGGCGGCGCTCTCGCGGGTCCCTCTGCTCGGCTCCGGACCTGAAGGCCTCGGGGCCTGGCGGCGGCCCGGCCCTTCCGGTGCACTCGGGGCCTAGGACGGGGGCGGGGGCTCTGCCTGGTGGGAATCGAGGTCGATATTTCCGTGCGGTGTTTGAATAAGTCATGTCGGGGAGCTTTGTCGGCCGCCGGTTAACATAAATAATGAGTCGCCTGAGGCGTGGTGGAGCAAATGCAGAGTTGGAGTCTACTTTTATCTGAAGTTTTGATCATCAGTTATTGATGGATTATATTTGCATTGATAGTTGTATTTTAAAATAGTGGTTTTGAAAATTATTTATCTTGACTAGTGATTTTTCTGCATTCCCTTAAATTTTGCTCTTGTGAGAAAACTGTCTCTAAAGGAAGCCTCAAGCTACAGATTACAGAATAGTGTACTAGGTCGGCGCTGGGGAGTTGGTAATTAAAAAAAAAATTTTTTTTTAATTAATTAATTTATTTATTTTAGGCTGCATTGGGTCTTCGTTGCTGTGCACGGGCTTTCTTTAGTTGTGGCGAGCGGGGGCTACTCTTTGCTGCGGTGTGCGGGCTTCTCATTGTGGTGGCTTCTCTTGTTGCGGAGCTCGGGCTCTAGGCACGCGGGCTTAGTTGCTCCGTGGCATGTGGGCTTAGTTGCTCCGTGGCATGTGGGATCTTCCCCGACCAGGGCTCGAATCCATGTCCCCTGCATTGGCTGGAGGATTTTTAACCACTGCGCCACCAGGGAAGCCCTAAAAATTTTTTTTAAAATAAGCTCAACCAGCGAATGAACAGCATTTTGTGCCGTCCTTTCGTACCTACTAGGACGTACTCCAACCTGTTCATCACTGATAGATTGATCCAGCAAGCGAGCTATTTTAAGGTCTAATTTTTTTTTTAATTTATAATTTTTTTTGTGATTTCCTTCCTCATTCTAAATAAACATTTCCTTTTTTTAAAAATTTTATTTATTTATTTATTTATGGCTGCGTTGGGTCTCTGTTTCTGCGCGAGGGCCCTCTCCAGCCACGGCAAGCGGGGGCCACCCCTCATCGCGGCGCGCGGGTCCCTCACCACCGCGGCCCCTCCCGCTGTGGAGCACAGGCTCCAGACGTGCAGGCCCAGGAATTGCGGCCCACGGGCCCAGCCACTCCGCGGCACGCGGTATCGTCCCAGACCAGGGCCTGAACCCACGCCCCCCGCACCGGCAGGCTGACCCTCAACCACTGCACCACCAGGGAAGCCCTAAGGTCTAATTTAATCATAAAATGGGCAAGAGCAATGATTGAAAGTTGGTAAAGATATTTTGTCAGAGATTTTTATTCATTTTTGAAGATGGTAGCACTAAAAGAAACTGGATTAGAATTTCATGTGTTTTTGGGAACTGTGCCTCCTTTACTAATGAGACTTGGCTTTCCTTAAACGCTTTGTCAACTTATTTTCACTGTATAGCCTGAAAATGTGTGAGTTTTCGTACTGCAGAAATTGGTTCTTAAAATAAATCACTGGCATTTTCCAGAAAAGAAATTTTTTAAAGGATGAAATAGCATCCTATATTCAGTTTCATCCACAACCCCCAATGCTGAACACTTCCAATTTTCTCCCCTCAGACAGGAGCTTACAAGGCGCATGGGTGTGACTGAAGCCAAAGTGAAGGTCAGTAAACCTGAAAAAAGCACCTTGGCAGGGCAGCCATTCTAAAACCTGCTTTGGGACTTGGACACCTTTGTCCTGGACATTCTCACGTCGGTTTCTTTTTGTAGCCGTTTCCATGTTTGGGAAATAAGGTTTGAACTTTGGGGTCTCGGTTGGAGGTAAATGGGATAAGTAAACTCCAGGTTTTAGAAATTGCCCATAACCAGAAGATTTTGATTTCCTAAAGGAAAAAAAAACTACCATAGTATACTATTCCTTATATATAAAGGTGAATATATATATATATATATATATATATATATATACCTTTGTATAAACTATACCTATATAAAGTTATATATTATATGTCACTGAATTCTACACACACACTCACACACACAAGTTGAATTCCTTCTAACACTGGTATCCTTTAGGTACCATTTCTGTGTGGAGTCACACTGAGGTTAAGTCTGAAGTGGCAATTATTCAAATTAATGCACCGAGGAGTCCAATTATATTAAATTATTTTAAACCAAGCGTAAGTTCTTTGCATAAGGAGTGAATATGTAAGTACTTGGGCATTGGAGTGAGGGGATAATTCACACTCAGAACACAACAGAGGAGCACCTGATGCACGTTTAGTCAAGCTGACGCTGACGGGGAGGGGAGAGCCTAGAGCCCAAGTCTGCTCCTCCCGCAGCTGTTCTTTTGTTATCTTTTCCACAGAGAGTGGTTTCTTGCTTTCAGAACAAAATAAGATGCTCTCAGAACTTTTGTTAGCAAAGAAAATACTTTTAGGACTTTAGAATTGTTTAGAACTTTTGTAAAACACCATTTTGTCAGCTGATGAGGGAGGCACTTGAATGTCGAACACTTTCCAGAGGCGAGGGCCCGGGCTGGGTGGCACAGCTCACAGGCTTTGGGTCCCCGAGCTGTCCCACTGGAGGCAGCTCGCTGCCTAAGGCAGGGCTTGAGCTGCTGCCAGTGTGCTGAGGGGCAGGTCTGACTTCCTTGCCCTGATGCCCGGGGTGCCCTTCTTCTCCAGCACCCACTCAGGGCTCTTCCTCGCCACCCCCGCCTCACAGTCCTGCACGGGACCCTGTGCAGGAGACACAGCTGGGGGCTGAGGGCTGGAGCGGCCTGGCTGGCGCCCAGGTCAGTCCAGGCGGGGAAAACGGTGAGCTTCCCCCCAACTGAGGTGGCCTCAGCTGCCCTTCTACAGCAGCCGCCATGCCTGGACCCCGTTCCTGGTGACATCCACTGGGACCAGGCAGTTGTCTCTAGGAGGGCAGGAGGTGAGAGGCCCCCTCACTGGCGGGTGCCTGTACGGTAGGTGATCACTTGTTGGGAGTGCATACGTCCTTGCCTGGGGACAACCTAGGCCAGGATCAGCCCATGAGAGCCTGGCAGTGTCCTGGGAAAGAAAGCCAGAGGCCCCGTGCCCAGTGCTGCCACATAAGGCCCAGCCTGGTGTAGACCAAGTAGGGGCTCCCAGCAACTACAAATGTCTGAGGTAGGAAAACAAGGCTGCCCAGCTCATGGCAGCCCCGACAGGGATCCCCCAGGGCTGATCTGGGCTTCCAGCCCAAGGGCTGAGGAGAAGAGGTTCCCCCCCCCCACACACACACACCCAGCCCCATGGGAGAGAGGCCCTCTCCTGCTGGAGTTTCTAAGTGTTTGGTAAAGTAGTGGAGAGAGTGGCAGCCCTAAATCCTCATTTTCTGGAATTCTTTGATATGCCAGCCTGAAAGCGTTGCTAACATAGTAGGTTTTGCATTATAGTGGAGGTGGGAGGGTGAGTTGCAACCTTTGAAATATGTCTAAAGCACAAAACAAACTAAAACAATAATTTCAAACAAAGTTCCACCGCCCTGAGAAAGGTGGAAGGTAGGCAAGAGTTATACAGAGTGGAACCTACGCCGTGAGGATTCCTCACACATTCAAATTTTTGAGACTACCAAATGCATTCATGAATAGTCTCTTGAGGAATTTCTAACACCTGAGGCTTTTCTTCCTTTTCGTGGTACTGTTACGAAGAGATGGGGTGTGTGGAATTTGTTGGTAGCAGAGGATGACTCTTAGTTCAGGCAGGATTCTTACCTGTGGTAAGGTGAAATACTTTTGCTCTTCCAGTGATGACTAGTTTGTGAGTCAAAGGATCAGGAGTGATTATTTGAGACTATAGAAAAGCCTAAGTTATACCAAAGGAGTATTTGGGGGCAAAAAGAAGAAGAAAAGAAAGAAAGAGAGAAAAAGAAGAATCAGGATGGGTTCACTAGCTTTGCTGCAGAGAGCGTATGTGAGGGCAGTGATGGACACGGGCTGCAGAGCGGGTGGTGGGGTCTGGAAAGCAGTGCTGGCAGCCTAAGGCCACGGGCTGGGCTCACAGTCAGGTCTGGCCAGGGCTTGGGAGGCCCAGGCCTCTGCTTTCTCAAGCAGGCAAAGCAAGCTCAGAGGAAAAGAAAAACTGAAGTTTTCGCGGCTTGCTTCTCCTGGGTTTACATAGTAGTCTCTTAATGGAGTTCTGAAGGGAAAAAGAGCAGCAAGAAACAAATGAAGAAAAAGGGAGAATGTTTTCCTCTATTTCCAAACTCTACAGCATGAATGTCCCAAAGAAACATTTAATGGACACCCTCCCTTGTTTTGCAAAGACAGTACGAGTTGTTTTATGAAACCAGTATTGGAAGTATGGAAGTAGTGTCAGCCTGAACGTCAGATAGCCAGCTTTGCATATTGCTTATATTTATGCAGATTTGACCATTGGTACACTCGAACCCCCCCAAAATGAGCTCTATTACACTGGCTTTTTTTGACTACATATTCATGCAGCAGAAGGACCCAAATACTAAGATGGGAGAGGGAAAATGGGGCGACAGAGAGAGGAGGCCCTTGATCTCATGTAAAATTTGCTGAGTGGAAACTTCCAAAACTACTAAATGTGACATAATTCCATTAACTGATTTGCTGAGGGAGCAGTGGAGTCCACAGGACACGTTTTACTTTCAGTTGTTAATAGTTGGCAGATATTTAGGGGGGAGCCGTTTTGTGACTCCTCACTCACGTGGTTGTCGGCTGTCTTCCTAAAATGCAGGTTGCACCCTCTTGCCTTAAGCATAAGGAACAGGATGGGGATCTCCTGGTTGATTAGCAGCTCCTAGAGGGCGCAACCGTGCTGGGCACCAGAGGCTCTGGTCCAAGGTCCTGCAACTGTAGCCAGAGCAGAGTGAACTGACCTGGTCCTGAGCCCAGGAAGGTTTGGAGGGTGGGGCAGGGTGGAGAGTGCAGAATTGACAGTGGTGACAATGGTATGCCTCTTTCCCCCCAAACTCTTGTCTGGGCAAAGATTTTAAGAGTTTTAGTAAATTTGGGCCGAGTTAGTCTAAACATTCATTACCCCTATAGTCGAATATTAAGGCAGTGTCCAGGGCTTCAGCTCTGCCGGTGTCCAGCAAGACAAGCCACAAAGTCCCTGGGCCCCCCATGACCAAACCTCCCTCACAATACCATCTCCATCTTTTTAACCATCCCAAGGTTCCAGAGGATGAGTGACCCTTTTTAGTCATCCTTGAGGAAAGCTTCTGTTTAAAGATCCAACCCACTCCTATTGATTATTTACTGTAACCAAAGATGGGTTTTTCAAAATGGGGACCGTTCCCCTCAGTATGATTTTAAAAGGCACCCAGTTTTTCCTATGCTCAACTTCCCCCATAACTAAGGTGACACCTGCCCAATGAGTAGGGATTAGTGGCAGCTGGAGCTGATGGTCAGTTGTCAGGACGCAGACCTACCAGGCATAGTAATAGCAGCAGGGACAGAGTGCAGTTGGTCAGCTCCACCTGCATCTAAGAGTGGGGGAAATAATAGTAAAGGTGGGAGGGGAGAGACAAAGGCATATGCCAATCCAGAGCCTGGCACATAGTCGGTGCTCGCTCTTGGGGGGGAGGGGGGCTGAAGGGAGCGCCCTCAGCTACATATCCTAAGATATTTTAGCAAGAAGGAAACAGCTTCTCCTGATGCAGTTTAAAATCTTCAAGGCACCGAGAGCTCCCTGCTGTGATTTTTCATGTCTGACATGAAATGCTCAATATACTAATCAATCCCTTTTTCTCTCTGCTTGAAGGGTTGGTTTAGGAATAGAAGGGCCAAATGGAGGAGACTTCAGAGGGCACTAATGTTCAGAAACGTGCCCCCCATGCCCCCGGGCCCCCCTGTTGTCGTCCGTTTGTGTGAACCCTGCTTTGACATCCTGCTTCAGGAGCTGAATTGGATCTGCGTTCTTCTGGAGCCACTGCCGCCGGGGCTCCCCGGGCTGCCCATGCCGCCCATGCAGCCCATGCGGCCCATGCCACCCATGCTGCCCGGGCAGCCCATGCCGCCCATGCGGCCCGGGCAGCCCATGCCGCCCATGCGGCCCGGGCAGCCCATGCCGCCCATGCGGCCCGGGCAGCCCATGCCGCCCATGCGGCCCATGCCGCCCAGGCCACCCATGCGGCCCATGCCACCCCTGCAGCCCATGCGGCCCATGCCACCCATGCCGCCCGTGCCACCCATGCGGCCCGTGCCCCCCGTGCCTCCCATGCCGCCCGTGCGACCCATGCCTCCCATGCCGCCCGTGCTGCCTGTGGCGCCCATGCCGCCCGTGTGGCCCATGCCACCCATGCCGCCCATGAGGCCCATGCTGCCCTTTCCTCCTATGCTGTTGCCTCCTCCGCCCTGGCTTCTTCCACCCTTGCTTCCCTGTAGGTGCCCTCATGCATCACGGCTTGGTCCCTTATCATCGGCGGTCCTTCGGTAGCCCCCGCTTCGTCTTGAATGGTGTCTGTGACAGTTTTTTTCAAAGTGCCTTTGAGCCAGATTCAAATTCTGCCTACCTCACCACCAAGAACAGTTCCCCAAATGCCTGCCAAGTGTATTAAATAGAAGTAGAGTCATTGACCCACTGTTTCAGGCCATGTTTTTGTACTTTCAATAAAGTTGTGAATTCTCTGCATATTTGTTCTCTGTGTCACATGGGGTTAGTAAATTTGATGGAAATTGCTAAGCCAACGCCATTCAGACCGAATGCCCAGGAGGCCTGCTTTCATGCAGTAACAGCCCTGAGTCACCATCATAGGCCATGCACATCTCAGAAGTTTCCCAGGTGCCCATGAGGGGTTTACACAGACCCACCTGTTCTCTTCCACCCTCTCCCCCAGCACCCATGCTCCCCACACCCTGCCCCATTGGGACCACCTAGATGTGCAAGACGGGTGGTGTGAGTCTCGAATGGGAGAACAGTATGTTTCAAAGCAGGCCTGAGGCCCATTCATGGTGACCAGCTCAGGTACAAGGAGGACTCCAAGGGACACTTCTGCAGTGACTACTCATAGGGCTTTATGGCGGAGAGGGAGCAGGGCATCATCTGGTTCTCTCCCAGTTCTGTTCACCGCCTTCCCTGTTGTGGAGGGCACGTGGGGATAGAAACCACGCTAGCGGAGGGGGAGGGGCCTACCTCTGCGAAGGTAACGCAAGAGGAGACTGTCTAGGCCCACGTGCGGCTCTTCTCACCCCCTCTCCCCCACCCCCAGACGCAGAAAGCATAGCATAGCTCCTTCCCCAGCTCAGAGCTGATGGATGATGTGGCCTTCAAGTGTATTTCGTTACCTTCAACATCCTTGGGAGAACCCTGGTTCCAGCTAATTCAACACTGAAAGGGAGCCTCTTGGTTGAGTGTTGCCTGAAGCCAGGAGGTGGTGGTCCCTGAGCACTGATCCAGGATAATCACTTTATTTAAAAGAAGCAGGTAGGGCTTCCCTGGTGGCGCAGTGGTTAAGAGTCTGCCTGCGGGATGATCCCACGTGCCGCAGAGCAACTAAGCCCGTGCGCCACAACTACTGAGCCTGTGTGCTACAACTACTGAAGCCCGCACACCTAGAGCCTGTGCTCCACCACAAGAGCAGCCACTGCAAGGAGAAGCGCCACAACTACAGAAAGCCCACACACAGCCACAAAGACCCAACACAGCCAAAAATAAAATAAATTCATTTTAAAAACAAAATCCCTGGTGGCGCAGTGGTTAAGAATCCGCCTGCCAATGCAGGGGACACGGGTTCGAGCCCTGGTCTGGGAAGATCCCACATGCCGCGGAGCAGCTGGGCTCGTGAGCCACAATTACTGAGCCTGCGCGTCTGGAGCCTGTGCTCCGCAACAAGAGAGGCCGCGATGGTGAGAGGCCCGCGCACCGCGATGAAGAGTGGCCCCCGCTTGCCACAACTAGAGAAAACCCTCGCACAGAAACGAAGACCCAACACAGCCATGAATAAATAAATTAAAAAAAAAAAAAAAAAAAACAAAAATAAATAAAAGCAGCAGGTAGACCTTACCTTTGTTCATGCTGCCTTCTTCAAATGGAACTGCCAGGTAGAAAACACACACGCACACACACAGATACTACACAGGTTTGCACCCTATATCACATATCTGTGATAGAAACACAAACGTACCCAGAAAATACCCGGAACACAAGCAGAATTGGCTTGTGTTATTAAAATAACCCTTGTGAAATTTATCTTGTGGCCTGTTGTCCCTGCCTTCGGTTATTTCAGGCTCGATGCTGAGAAAGAACGTGGCTCCTTGTCCACCTTGGTCTTGGGGAGGGGGAGGGGCTTATGCGGAACTGAAGCAGTGTCCATGCTGCTTCGCCAGTTTATCTACACAGCCACACACAACCCTTCTTGTTGGTAGGACGACCCCAGCCTGAGGAAGAGTTTTGCTGACGGACCAAAAACTGTTTCCACGGCTAGTCAGGTTTGGGCGGTAGCACTGCAGAGGGTTCTTGGAACCTGGACACCTGAGATCTTCTCTGAGATCGGAATCGCCTCCTTCTTACACAGTAGCAATGGTTCCAACATCTTGCCTCCGGATGGAGAAAACATAGCCTTTCTTTGAAGTTCCCCAAGCCCAGCAAAGCCGCAGGCTCCACGCTTAGCCACCACTCTCGCTCCCATTCTAACCTCAGTCCCGAGACCTGAATGGCCTCAGCCATCAGCTGTCGAGGCTTCAGCCCAGGCTCCCGAAACCAATCTTACATCTCCTGCTCAAGGTGTCACTCTCAAGAGCTGTCCTGGGCACCATCTTCCCTTCTGACTCCAGGATATTTCTGTGCAAATGGCCATTTTTGAAACTGCCTCTTGGTATGTTCCTTGATGGAGGTCTTGCTATTCTTTTCCCTTGTGCATTTTAATAGGTGCTAGAGGGAAACTGGCCATTTTCATTTATTTATTTTATTTGGGTGGGATAATGACATCTTTATTTTGGACTACCTCGTAAAGAAATGTAGCATTTCCTTCCTCCCCCCAGTTTTATTGAGCTATAATTGACATACAACACTGTATAAGTTTAAGGTGTACAGTATAATGATGTGACTTACACACATCATGAGATTATTAGCACAAGTTTAGTGAACATCCGTCATCTCATATAGATACATGAATAAATAGAAAAAAATTTTTGTGTGTGATGAGAACTCTCAGGATTTACTCTCTTAACTTTCATATGTAACATACAGTTGTGTTCATTATATTTATCGTGTTGTACATTACATCCCCAGTACTTATTTGTCTTATAACTGGAAGTTTGTATCATTTGATTGCCTTCATCCATTCCCCCACCCCACCACAAATCTGATCTCTTTTTCTATGAGTTTGTGTGTTTGTTTTTCAAGTATAATTGACCTACAACACTCAGTTAGTTCCTGTTACATAGTGATTGGGTATTTCTATATATTTCAAAATGATTTCCACGAGAAGTCTAGTTATGAGATGTCACCAAAGATATCATATAGGTATTGATTATATTCCCCACACTGTACATTTCATACCTGTGACTCATTTATTTTGCAAGTGGAAATTTGTACCTCTTAATTTCCCTCACCTATTTCTTTCCTTCTTCCACCCCCCTCCCCTCTGGCAACCACATGTTTGTTCTCTGTATCTGTGACTTTGTTTCTGTCTTGTAATGTTTGCTCACTTGTTTTTTTTTTTCAGATTCCACACATAAGTGAAATCATACAGTGTTTGTTGTCCTCTGTCTGACTTATTTCACGTACCATAGTACCCTCTAGGTCCATCCACGTTGTCACAAGTGGTGATATTTCATTCTTTTTTATGGCAGAGTAATATTCCATTGTATATATATACAACTTCTTTATTCATCTATTGATGGGCACTTAGGTTGCTTCCATATATTGGCTAATGTAAATAATGATGCAATGAACATACAGATGTATATATATTTTCTAATTAGTGTTTTTGTTTTCTTTGGATAAATACCAAGGAGTGGATCATACGGTAGTTCTATTTTTAATTTTTTGAGAAATCTCCGTACTGTTTTCCATAGTGGCTGTATCAATTTACATTCCCACCAACAGTGCACAATGGTTCCTTTTTCTCCACATCCTCACCAACTCTTGTTATCTGTTGTCTTTTTGATAAAAGCCATTCTGACAGGAGTGAGGTGATATCTCATTGTGGTTTTGATTTGCATATCCTTGATGATTAGTGATGCTGAGCATCTTTTAATGTTCCTGTTGGCCATTTGTATGTCTTCTTTGGAAAAATGTCTATTCAGACCCCCAGCCCATTTTTAAATCAGGTTGTTTGTTTTCTTGATGTTGAGTTGTGGCAGTTCTTTGTATATTTTGAATATTAACCCTTTATCAGGTATTTGTTTGCAAGTATCTTCTCCCATTCAGTAGGTGGCCTTTTCGTTTTGTTGACAGTTTCCTTCACTGTGCAAAAGCTTTTTAGTTTGATGTAGTCCCATTTGTTTAGTTTTGCTTTTGTTTCCCTTGCCTGAGGAGAAATATCCAAAAACCATTACTAAGATCAATGTGAAAGAGACTACTGCCTATATTTTCTTCTAGAAGTTTGATGGTTTCAGGTCTTACATTGAAGTCTTTAATCCATTTTGAATTGATTTTTGTGCATGGTGTGAGAGTAGTACAATTTGATGCTTTTGCATGTAGCTGTCCAGTTTTCCCAACACCATTTACTGAAGAGACTGTTGTTTGCCCATTGTATGTTCTTGACTTCTTTGTCATAGGTTAATTGCTCATTTAAGTGTGGGTTCATTTCTGAGCCCTATGTTCTGTTCCATTGATCTACGTGTCTGTTTTTATGCCAGTACTGTACTGTTTTGATGACTGTAGCTTTGTAGTATACTTTGAAATCAGGGCGCATGATACCGCCAGCTTTGTTCTTTCTTGCGGTCATTTTGGCTATTTGGGGCCTTTTGTGTTTCCATGCAAATTTTAGAATTATTTGTTCTAGTTCTGTGATAATCCCATTGGTATTTTGATAGGGATTGCATTGAATCTGTAGACTGCCTTTCTTTTATAATGCAAAACAGATTTATCGGCATGCACAACTATGAGGATTAGGATCCAAGATGAAAAGGAAAGAATACTTCTGTCAAACAGAGAAGAAGATCAAGATTCTTAAGTAGCTGACTTTGGGACCTGCTGGGTGGGAAGACTTGCTGTGTTGCCTTCAGATGTTGTCTCTTTACCTGATGCTTCAGATGCTTTAGCAGCCTTTTCAAGCTGTCCTTCACTCCGGGCTACCTTTTCTAAGTCCTTCTGATAGTTAAGCTGGTATTCCAGATAGCTTATGTTCCTGGTCTGTTCATCCAGGAACTTTTTCATGAAGCATGAGAGATTGGTTTCTTTATTTTTAGAAGCCGAGGCCTTCAGGTGTTGCAGGAGGTTGTTTAATGCGTTCTCCAACTGCGGAGCAGACTCTACGGCTTGTTTGCCAGTTCCCTTGTGTCGTATGGCCATTTTAACAATATTATAAGTTTCTGCTTATTTAGGCTATACTTAAACCAGTTGGACAGGTACTTTTGAGCTAACGGATCCTGGTCTGCTGTGAAGAAGTAAACAATATAGAACCAATATACAGAGGTTATCTTTGGCTCACTTGTATTACACCATAAAGAATCATAGTAACGTTATGCTATATATAGAAATAGATTATAGCTAGTTAGGAGAAATAATAGTATCATTTTAATTCCTAACAGAAATCATGCGTTATAGGTACTTGTTTGATGATTAAATCTTGAGTACAAGCAGCCACCTGTCCAAATCTGTTTTGGCAACTTACAAAGTGATAGCTTAGATTTGTTTTGTGGCCCACTATCTACAAAGTGTATTCTAGAAGCTGAATTAGCTTTTTTAATTACATAATTAATTCATCAGTACATCTTATTTCAAAGGTTTTGATAATACACAGTAAAACCCCAAAGTTCCTGTTCTCCAAACCCCAACACCCAGAACGGGCAGAGGCAAGCCTGCAATTCTACCCTTGGTTTTTCTGCTCCCTTACTGATTTAAGCAAATGAGTGTTTTGTTTTGGTTTGGTTTCATTTTCTGCCCACACCGTGCAGCTTGCGGGATCTTAGCTTCCCGACCAGGGATTGAACCAGGGCCCCTGGCAGTGAAAGCGCCGAGTCCTAACCACTGGACCGCCAGGGAATTCCCAGCAAATGGCTTTAAACACCTGAGACTCAATTTCCTCATCTGTGGGATGAAAAAAATTAGTTTCTATCTCACGTTGGCTATTTTATAAAAAGGACTTGACTTTATTGTTCTCTGACTCACTGAAGGTACTTTATATAATGATCCAGGTGATTATCGCTTGACCCTAGTCTCCTGGGTGTAGGGTACAGTTCTTTCATTTAAAGTGACATGTTTTATGTTATCAGAAAATGAAAAATTATACATCCATATTATTCTTTTAACATTAGTGATTATAAAATCAAGTCCAGTTTATTGACCTAGTAAGAGAAATCTGAGATTTGAAAGCACTTTCTTCTCTTCCTTTTAGAATGATTTGGTTTGGTTTTGTTTTAAACTTAAATATTTTATTATACTTTTTACATCTGTAAATTTGTAAATCCCCAGGGCCCCCTTCAGTTCTTTTGTCACCTATAAATCTTAACATATAATAGCACATAGAGAAAAAAAGAATGAGGTACTAACACCTCCTACAATGTGGATGAACCTCAGAAACATTATGCCAAGTGAAAGAAGCTGGCACAAAAGGTCACATATTGTATGATTCCATGAATATTAAATATCCAGAGTAGGCAAATCCAGAGACAGAAAGCACATTAGTGGTTGCCAGGGCCGGAGGAGGGAGGACTGGGCAATGACTGCTAAATAAATAGGGGTGTCATTTTGGGGTGATGAATATGTTTGTTTTTATTTGGCTGCGCCAGGTCTTAGTTGCGGCATGCGGGATCTTTGATGCCGCGTGTAGGATCTTTAATTGGGGCATGTGGGATCTAGTTCCCTGACCAGAGATTGAACCCAGGCCCCCTGCATTAGAGTGCAGAGACTTAACCGCTGGACCACCAGGGAAGTCCTGATGAATATGTTTTGAAACTAGATGGTGGTGATGGTGGCAGAACATTGTGAATGTACTAAATGCCACTGAACCATACACTTTATTAAAATGGGTAATTTTATATTATTTGAACTTTACCACAATTTAAAAAAATGATATAAGGGAAAAATAATTGTTGTGGATAGACTGTGATAAAGGGTATGAGTGGAATAAGACGTGGGACAAGGCATCAATTTGACTGTCCTAAGCCTCTTTTATGTATTGATGTTCCCCTAACCCAATCCCACTCTCATTAAATCTTATTTTTGTTTGTTTGTTTGGGCACCTATTGTTGTCCTGTTGGATGCACCTGGTGATAACAGAATAAATACTGAGAAGAAAAGTAATGAAATGGGGGAACTCCCTCGTGGTCCAGTGGTTAGGATGCCGCACTCTCACTGCTGAGGGCCCAGGTTCAATCCTTGGTCGGGGAACTAAGATCCCACAACCTGCGTGGCGTGACCAAATAAATAAATAAATAACATAAACTGATGAAAGGGAAAAACCTACAACCAAAATACTCTAACCGGCAAGGCTTTCATTCAGATTCGATGGAGAGATCAAATTTACAAGAAATGTTAAAGGGACTTCTCTAAGCAAAAAAGAAAAGGCCACAACTAGAAACATGACAATTATGAAAGGAAAAAGCTCATTGGTAAAGGCAAATATACAGTAAAGGTAGTAAGTCAACCATATATATAGCTAGTAGAAAGGTTAAAAGACAAAAGTAGTAAAATCATCTATATCCACAATAAGTAGTTAAGGGATACACAAATCAAAAATAGGTAAAATATGATGTTAAAACTACTTAAAATGGGATAAAAATGCAGGGTTGCTAAAATGTGTTTGAAATTAAGAGATCAGCAACTTAAAACAATCATATACCTATATAGGTATAGATATAGGCTTGCTATATATAAATCTCACAGTAACCACAAACCAAAAATCTATAATAGATACACACAAAGAAAAAAGAAATATAAAGAAAAAAGGTCAGGAAACTAAGGCTCAGGGACAATAAGGCTTGTCAGTGTCGTGTAGTGAGAATTCAGGGCCAAAGCTCTTGCTATGAGCAGGAAAGTAGAAGTGCCCTAAAACCAGATGCATATGCTCCAACTCCAGAGCCTGCTTCCATTACTCAATTCCTTGGTCTTTCCGACTATTATCATTATTTATTATTTATTCTTAGTATTTTGGGTGGGAGGGGGTGATTAGGGGCATTGTGTCCCACTTTTTCTGATGAAAAGTGCACACACTATTCTAATGCCACCATACACACGGAACTTTACATTCAAATTCAAGGGGGCTCCCAATCCCGCTGACAGCCAGCTGTGGCCTCCAAGTAAGCCCTCCGGATCTGTACCTTGTTCCGCATGCCCAGTAACTGCAATGAACTGAACCAAGAGCCAGCCTAGAGATTCCCTTCCTATAAACACATCCTAAAACACTGCTTTCATTAAGGCACTCCCCTGGCACAAAACTCTTACTGTTTTCCATGATCCCAAATGCAGACATTCTAACTCCTTCCATAAATTGGACCTCAACTTAACTTTTAAACTTTATTTCTCACCCAGTACAGAGTTCTCTTCAGGTTCCCCCTCCAGCTCCCTCTCAAGGTCAGCACTTCATATGCATTCATTCTCCTGGCCACCCTGTTCGGGTTGGTGTTCCCTACGACAAGCTTTATACTTGATCACTCCTGGGGCTGCTCATACTACCTCCCTGAACTGAAGTTCCATGCACGGCCTGCTTAGCATTTACCAAAATTTGACTCATTCTGTGAGGTGTAAGGGAAACCCCACTACCCTGCAAAAAAAAGCCAAATCTGCTTCTACCACGGGCTGCAAAGAACAAAGTCTCTTCAAAGGTTTGAATCCTGGCCCTACCTTTGGGCTGTGTAACCTTAGGAAAGTCACTGGACCTCTCTGAGCCTCCATTTCTTCCATTAGGAACTAAAGAGAGTGATGGCCCCCTCCTCAGGGGACGGCTAGAAGATTGATTAGCCAGGCCCTGGTGCACATTGAGCACCCACGTGGTGTCACCAGCAAGAGCAAGCACAGCTATGTGCCACTCCACAGACTCTCATATCCACTCAGGAGCAGGGGCGACACTCCGTGTCCAGCATCTTCAGTCACAGTGCAGGCCCCTGTGCAGACTGACCGCAGTCAGTCCCGACCCCTTAACTCTAGCATCAGCTAAAGTTATCTGAGCCCTCACCGTGGGCCTTACTTGTATTCCTTCATGTAAATTTCACAACACGGTACAGCAGGTACCATCATGATCCCCATCCTACAGATGTGGTACCCGAAGCTCTAAGAGGTCAGCTACCTTGCCCAGGGTCACAGAGTAAGTAAGGTGTGGGGCTTGGAGGTGTGCCTCCATACTGTGGGTCCTCCTACTCCTAGGTGGGCCAGTTTGCCTCCCCAGATTATGAGAACCTCCAGCACAATGGCCAGGTTGGCTTTCACAGGCCTTCCCACATTGCTGTCCTGTACATGCAGCAGCCAACATAGGCTTATTGCCTGAAGCACATATAGGTACAAGAAGACATGGCAGGGACATTATTTTCACAAGAAAATATCCTCTCTTCATTGCCAACACTCAGATGATAACCATCTTTATCTTCTCTCCTGGGCCCTCATGAAAAATAATTGCTAAAAAGATGGAAGGAAATGGGAGGCAACATGGTATGGTCACTTATAAAGATTTTAAAAATTATCTCCATTAATCCTCACAACAACCCCAAGAATTAGGTACTGTTGTTATCTCGATTTTGGAGATAAGGAAACTAAGGCTAAGGGAGAATAAGTAACTCAGGTTAGCCAGGTAGCAAGTGGGGAGAAAGCAAGGTTTCTGATGTCAGTAGTTTGGCTCCAGGAAGTGCTATCCTGAGAAGGTAATATCTTGGTCAAAGACAGAGGCCGTCAGATTGCAATCTCTTACCATCTTTTTGAGAGTGAATTGGCCAACCAAACTTTTTTAAAATTTATTTTTTGGCTGCGTTGGGTCTTCGTTGCTGCACGCGGGCTTTCTCTAGTTGTGGTGAGCGGGGTCTACTCTTTGTTGTGGTGCGCGGGCTTCTCATTGCGGTGGCCTCTCGTTGCGGAGCACAGGCTCTAGGCACGTGGGCTTCAGTAGTTGTGGCACGTCGGCTCAGTAGTTGTGGCTCACGGGCTCTAGAGCGCAGGCTCAGTAGTTGTGGCACACGGGCTTAGTTGCTCCACAGCATGTGGGATCTTCCCGGACTAGGGATCGAACACGTGTCCCCTGCATTGGCAGGCAGATTCTCAACCACTGTGCCACCAGGGAAGTCCCCAACCAAACATTTTAGCTGTTTTCTTACCCAGTCTCTGGGAGCATGAGGCAGGGGGTAGTTATCTATTAGGCATAGTACATGAGGTGACTAGGGTCCATGATACATTTGGGGCCCATGAACGTAGTTTAATTTCTGATATAAAATAGGGTTAATGAGAATGGTGGTCGTGCAGGTAAAATTAAGATACTTCACATACATTGTCAAGCATAGGGTCCATTGTCAGAAGCTAGTCTTAATATTTAGAATATTAACACATCCTGAAGCATCCACAAAACACTCCTTGCAGGAAGAACCTCAGGGCCCTCAATCTGGCCTGGATCTCTGTATTTGACAATAAATAAATTTTATTTATTCCGCAGCAAGAGCTCAGGAAGGTATTTCTAGAAAAGGGAGGTTTAGAGGAAAAGGGGAGGAGGCAGCAGCAGGAAAGGGAGGAATTCGACCAGGTCCACAGCACTCGCCCAGCAAAGGGAACGAGTAGGCTTTTGAAGAAGGTCTATAGTCAGACGCAGCGCAGAAGTTGCATTATCCACAGTCAAAACCAGGACGAAGAGGAGCCCTTGCACTTTATGCATTCTCAGATGCTCTAAGCACTGTGCAGGTTTCAACTTCTGCAATCTGATGTGGATTCATTACTAAAAATCTACAGGCCATGGACTTTCTTAAGGGGTGTGCTAGGTTGTTTTTACCCCTGTAGTACATCTGAGCACCCCGCATGCTCATAAAACCCAAGCTCCTGTTCCCGGAGACCCTGGGGGAGTATGGTGGACTCTGACTTTAGCCTCATTGCAAACATTCAGAGCAAGCAAACTCCTAGCTAATAATACGGTTGACCCTTCAACTACACGGCTTTTGAACTTGCAAGTCCACTTAAACACAGGTTTTTTTTTAAAATTTCAATAAATATACAGGCGGCCCTCCATATCCATGGGTTTCGCATCAGCAGATGCGGAGGGCCGACTATGGGACTTGAGCATCCGCCGATTTTGGTATCCGCGGCGGGTCCTGGAACCAATCCCCCGCGGATACCAAGGGTCGACCGTATTACTTTGATTACTGTTCCCTTCTTGGTACTGGCTGCTGGATATGGAGGGCTCGGTCAAGAGATAGTCCCCAAACGCTTCTCCAAGGTCTACGGAGCCTGGGTGAGGTCTCTCTCTTACCCTCCACAAATCGGGCACAGCCCCTTGGTCTGGGAAGACGCCCGACCCAGTGCGGAGTACTTAGTCAGCTAGGTTGCAACCTGGAACCCGGCGTTCTGCTCTCACGCATGCTCCCTACCAGCGCCCGGGCGGCGCGCAACATCCCCCGCCCCCCCGCCAGCGCCCCCTAGACGGCGGAGGCCCTGCCGCATGCGCACATCAGCCAACCCAACCCCCAGCAGGCTGTGGTAAACCCCCAGAGAGCGTCATTCCAGACTCCCTGAAAGCTGACCAGACGCCAGAGGAGCCTTAACGGTGCCGGATCGTGGGCCACCGCTCTAGCCTTGAGTCGTGAGCCGGGGGTCTCAGGAGATCCAGCGCAGCCTCCGCTGAAGCTCACAGCCTCCTCGACAGCAGTCGGGACATGGAGCGTCAGCCGCAGAGCAGCCACGATGCCTATGCCGACGCGGATGCAGCCGTCGCCGGCTTCCTCAAGCTGGGGGTCGACGAGGAGCGGGAAGAAGCGCACGGTCAGTGGCGGGCGGGGCACTCTCTTTAGCCGATCCCAGGGAGGGGCGAACGGCAGGACGCCCCTCGGACGCAGCCCCTCCCCAGAGCCGGGCTCCCTCGACGGCCTGACCTTTCTCTTTGGGTTTCCTCCCTTGCAGAGGTGAAGCCCACGGAGATCTCGCTTCCCGGAGAGGGGGGAGAGGAGCAGGAGGCTCAGTCCGAACCGGAGCTGGGAGCAGCCGCGGAAGGGAAAGAGGCGGGAGACGAAGGAGAAGGAAAGGAAGGCTGCGATGTCAGCGTCGGAGCCGCCGGCCCCGAGGACGGCGAAAGCCGCGAGGCCGAGGCCGAGGCTGAGGCGGGCGGCGGCGAAGGCGGAGAGCAGGGCGGCGAGGAGCAGCCCCCGCGGGCCGCCGTCGAGGGTCCCGAGGCCGCAGATGGGCAGCGACGGGTGCCCCACGACAGGTTCACGCGGGTGCAGCTGCAGGACCTGGAGCGCGTTTTCCAGCATACTCAGTACCCCAACGAGCGCACGCGGTAAGCGGGCGTCTCGGGTGGCGCGGGCTGCCGCGCGGGTGGCGGGCGGCGCTCTCGCGGGTCCCTCTGCTCGGCTCCGGACCTGAAGGCCTCGGGGCCTGGCGGCGGCCCGGCCCTTCCGGTGCACTCGGGGCCTAGGACGGGGGCGGGGGCTCTGCCTGGTGGGAATCGAGGTCGATATTTCCGTGCGGTGTTTGAATAAGTCATGTCGGGGAGCTTTGTCGGCCGCCGGTTAACATAAATAATGAGTCGCCCGAGGCGTGGTGGAGCAAATGCAGAGTTGGAGTCTACTTTTATCTGAAGTTTTGATCATCAGTTATTGATGGATTATATTTGCATTGATAGTTGTATTTTAAAATAGTGGTTTTGAAAATTATTTATCTTGACTAGTGATTTTTCTGCATTCCCTTAAATTTTGCTCTTGTGAGAAAACTGTCTCTAAAGGAAGCCTCAAGCTACAGATTACAGAATAGTGTACTAGGTCGGCGCTGGGGAGTTGGTAATAAAAAAAATTTTTTTTTAAATTAATTAATTAATTTATTTATTTTAGGCTGCATTGGGTCTTCGTTGCTGTGCACGGGCTTTCTTTAGTTGTGGCGAGCGGGGGCTACTCTTTGCTGCGGTGCGCGGGCTTCTCATTGTGGTGGCTTCTCTTGTTGCGGAGCGCGGGCTCTAGGCGGGTGGGCTTCTGTAGTAGTTGTGGCACGTGGGCTCAGTAGTTGTGGCTCGTGGGCTCTAGAGCGCAGTCTCGGTAGTTGTGGCACACAGGCTTAGTTGCCCCGCAGCATGTGGGATCTTCCCGGACCAGGGCTCGGACCCGTGTCCCCTGCATTGGCAGGTGGATTCGTAACCACTGCGCCACCAGAGAAGCCCGATTACTGAAATTTTAGTTACCCCTAAAGTTTGTGCCTGAGGTAGAATTGTCCCTAAAGCAAGCTTCAGTGTGGAGAATGAATGGGTTGCTGAGTACCTGTGAATGCGGCTAAAATTTTAAAAGCTATCATTTACATTGTGCTTACTGTGTGTTAAGCACTTGTTTTAAAGGGTTTTTCTACATACTGTCATTGAATCTTCACAACCCCTTGTGAATGTGGTAGCCACTGTTATTATCCCCACTTAACCTGTGAAAAAACTGAAGCTCAGAGAAGTGATGAAACTTGCCCAAGATGGCACAGCTGGAATGTGGCAGAGCTGGGATTCGATCCTAGGAGGCTGTTCAGTAGGCAAGGCCAGAGGTGATGGTGTGTTGGTCCAGGGTAGTGGCGATGGAGAGAAGTGAACACATTAAAGAGATATTTAGCAGGTAAAATTGATAGCAATTCATGGTAATTTGAACATGGGGGTAAAAGGAAATGTTTAAGAAAAATGTATAAATTTCTGATTTGCCCAAATGAATGGCTGCTGGTATATTCACTGAGCTAGGGAATATTGAAAGACAATAAAAGAAGCTTGCAAGAGACAGAGGAGGAGTGTTTGGAGAGGCTGTTTGTAGGCAAACCGTATCGCGGAAACCTGGATGGCGGTAGGAGACGATTCAACAAGAAGGGATGGTAACTAGCATCAAGTTCGGTTTAGGATTTTCTGTTCAACTCGATTACTCCAAGTTCGGTTGCTTTTGCTGTGGTGTGATAATTGGATCAGCCCAATTTCTCCCTTTCTCAAAAGGGTCAAACTCAAGATGCCCCTTGATTTGGATGTCTAGAGCTGCCTGATAAACATTTTTTCTTCCAGTTTATTATGATATAATTAACATTCAGTACTGTATAAGTTTAAAGTGCACAGCATAATGAGTTGGCTTACGTGCATCATGAAATGATTATCTTAATAAGTTTGGTGACCATCCATCATCTCGTATAGACACATAATTAAACAGAAAACATTTTTTTGTGTGATGAGAACTTTTAGGAACTCTCAACAAATTTCATATATAACATACAGCAGTGTTAATTTTATTTATCACGTTGTACATTATATCCCTAGTACTTATTTATCTTATAACTGGAAGTTTGTACCTTTTGACTGCCTTCATCCAGTTTCCCCACCTCACCCCCACCTCTGGTAACCACAAATCTGATCTCTTTTTCTCTGAGTTTTGTTTGTTCATTTACTTTCAAAGTATAATTGACCTAAAACAATATGTTAGTTCCTGTTACACAACATAGTGATTCTATATTTCTATACATTTAAAAATGATCACTGTGATACATCTAGTTACCATCTGTCACCATACAAAGATATTACATAATCATTGACTATATTCCCCACACTGTACATTTCATACCAGTTATTTATTTTGCAACTGGAAGTTTGTACCTCTTAATCTCCCTCACCTATTTCTCTCCCTCCCCACCCCTTCCCTTCTGGCAGCCACCTGTTTACTCTCTCTATCTATACTTCTGTTTCTGTTTAGTTATGTTTGTTCATTTGTTTTGTTTTTTAGATTCCACATATAAGTGAAATCATACAGTATTTGTCTTTCTCTGTCTGACTTATTTCACTAAGGATAATACTCTCTAGGTCCATCCACGTTGTTACAAATGGCAGAATTTCATTCGTTTTTATGGCTGAGAAGCATTCCACTGTATATATATACCACATCTTTATCCATTCATCTGTTGCTGGGTACTTAGGTTGCTTCCATATCTTGACTATTGTGAATAGTGCTGCTATGAACATTAGGGTGCATGTATCTTTTTGAATCAGTGCTTTTGTCCCCTTTGGATACATACCCAGGAGTGGAATTGCTGGACCACATGGTAGTTCTATTTTTAGTTTCTTGAGAAACCTCCGCATTGTTTTCTATAGTGGCTGTAACAATTTACATTCTCCCAACAGTGTAGGAGGGTTCCCTTTTCTCCACATCCTTGCCAACATTTGTTATCCTTCTGAGGATGACCATTTTGACAGGTGTGAGGTGATCTCATTATGCTTTTGATTTGCATTTCTCTGATGATTAGCAGTGTTGAGCATTTTTTCCATGTGCCTGTTGGCCATCTGTGTATCTTCTTTGGCAAAATGTCTATTCAGGTCTTCTGCCCATTTTTGAATTAGGTTCTTTGTTTTTTTGATACTGAGTTGTATGAGCTGTTTATAAATTTTGGATATTAACCCCTTGTCAGTCATGTCCTTTGCAAAAATTTTCTCCCATTCAGTAGGTTGTCTTTGCATTTTGTATGTGGTTTCCTTTGCTGTGCAAAAGCTTTTAAGTTTAATTAGGTCTCATTTGTTTATTTTTGCTTTTATTTCTTTTGCCTTGGTAGACAGATCCCCAAAAATATTGCTGCGATTTATGTCACAGAGTGTTCTGCCTATGTTTTCCTCTAGGAGCTTTATAGTATCAGGTCTTACATTTAGGTCTTTAATCCGTTTTGAGTTTATTTTTTAATATGCTGTGAGCACATGCTCTAATTTTCTCTTTTACATGTAGCTGTCCAGTTTTCCCAGCACCACTTATTGAAGAAACTGTCTTTTCCCCGTTGTATATTTTTGCTTCCTTTGTCATAGATTAATTGACCATAACAGCGTGGGTTTATTTCTGGGCTCTCTGTTCTGTTCCATTGATCTGTGTGTCTGTTTTTGTGCCAGTACCATACTGGGTTTTTTTATTATTATTTTTTGGCCACGCCCCGCGGCATGCGCAATCTTCCCCAACCAGGGATCGAACCTGCGCCCCCCTGTAGTGGAAGGGCTGAGTCTTAACCACTGGACTGCCAGGGAAGTCCATTGATGACTATAGCTTTGTAGTATACAGTAGTCTGAAGTCAGGGAGTGTGATACCTCTAGGTTTGTTATTTTTTCTCAAGATTACTTCGGCCATTCGGGGGTCTTTTGTGGTTCCATATAAATTTTGGGGTTATTTGTTCTAGTTGGTGAAAAATGTCATGTATTTTGATAGGGATTGCATTAAATCTGTAGATTGCTTTGGGTTGTATGGATATTTTAACAATATTAATTCTTCCAATCCAAGAACACAGTATATCTTTCCATTTTTTGGTAACATTTTCAAATTCCTTCATCAGTGTTTTATATATAGTTTTCAGAGTATAGGTCTTTCACTTCCTTGGTTAAGTTTATTCCTAGGTATTTTATTCTTTTTGATGCTATTTTATTTATTATTATTATTTTAAATTAATTAATTAATTAATTATATTTTTGGCTGCGTTGGGTCTTTGTTGCTGCATGTGGGCTTTCTTTAGTTGCGGCAAGTGGGGGCTTCTCATTGCGGTGGCTTCTCTTGTTGCAGAGCACGGGCTCTAGGCGCGCGGGCTTTAGTAGTTGTGGCACACGGGCTCAGTAGCTGTGGCTCGTGGGCTCCAGAGCGCAGGCTCAGTAGTTGTGTCCCACAGGCTTAGTTGCTCCGCGGCATGTGGGATCTTCCCAGACCAGGGCTTGAACCTGTGGCCCCTGCATTAGCAGGTGAATTCTTAACTACTGCACCACCAGGGAAGCCCTTGATGCTATTTTATTTTATTTTTATTTTTTAAATATTATTTATCTTGATTATTGGGCCTTTAACACTTTTTTAAAATTATTTATTTATTTATTTATTTATGGCTGTGTTGGGTCTTCGTTTCTGTGCAAGGGCTTTCTCTAGTTGCGGCAAGTGGGGGCCACTCTTCATCGCGGTGCGCGGGCCTCTCACTGTCGCGGCCTCCCGTTGCGGAGCACAGGCTCCAGATGCGCAGGCTCAGTAGTTGTGGCTCACAGGCCCAGTTGCTCCGCGACATGTGGGTTCTTCCCAGACCAGGGCTCGAACCCGTGTTCCCTGCATTGGCAGGCAGATTCTCAACCACTGCGCCACCAGGGAAGCCCTGTCTCCAGGTATTTTTTTATTTTGTCTTTGATTTCTTCAGTGACTCATTGGTTGTTCAGTAGCATTTTGTTTAACCTCCACA
This sequence comes from Eubalaena glacialis, assembly GCF_028564815.1. Lineage (NCBI taxonomy): Eukaryota > Metazoa > Chordata > Mammalia > Artiodactyla > Balaenidae > Eubalaena > Eubalaena glacialis. The sequence goes on from NC_083736.1 coordinate 109,740,396, forward strand.
TGTTAGTGTTTTTTTGAAGTTTTTTTCTTGTAGTTGATTTCTAGTCTCACAGGATTATAGTTGGAAAAGATGCTTGATAGGATTTCAATTTTCTTAAATTTACTGAGGCTTGTTTTTTGGAGAATATTCCATGTGCACTTGAGAACAGTGTGTATTCTGCTGCTTTTGGATGGAATGCTCTATAAATATCTATTAAGATATTAGACCTAATGGAGGTCTAATATGTCATTTAAGGCCAGTGTTTCCTTATTGATTTTCTGTCTGGGTGATCTGTCCATTGATGTAAGTGGGGTGTGAAAGTCCTGAATATTATTGTTACTGTCAATTTCTCCTTTATGTCTGTTAATATTTGCTGTATGTATTTAGGTGCTCCTATGTTGGGTGCATATATATTTACAATTGTTATATCTTCTTGGGTTGATTCCATGTTCATTATGTAATGTCTTTCTCTGTCTCTTGTTATGGTCTTTGTTTTAAAGTCTATTTTATCTGACATAAGTATTGCTACCCCAGCTTTCTTTTGATTTCCATTTGCATGGAATACCTTTTACCATCCCTTCACTTTCTGTCTGAGTCTTTAGATCTGAAGTGAGTCTCTTGTAGGCAGCATGTATGTGGGTCTTGTTTCTTTATCCATTCAGCTACTCTTTGTCTTTTGATTGGAGCATTTATTCCATTTATATTTAAAGTAATTATTGGTAGGTATGTACTTACTGCCATTTTGCTAATTGTTTCTGGAGTTCTTTTTTGTTCCTTCTTCTTTTGCTCTCTTCCCTTGTGATTTGATGACTATCTTTAGTGTTACATTTGGATTCCTTTCTTTTTTGTGTGTGTGTATCTATTATAGATTTTTTTTTTATAAGGCAGCTTTTTTTTTTTAACTTTCGGTTTATTTATTTATTTATTTATTTATTTATGGCTGTGTTGGGTCTTCGTTTCTGTGCAAGGGCTTTCTCTAGTTGCGGCAAGTGGGGGCCACTCTTCATCGTGGTGCGTGGACCTCTCATTATTGCGGCCTCTCTTATTGCGGAGCACAGGCTCCAGACGCGCAGGCTCAGTAATTGTGGCTCACAGGCCTAGTTGCTCTGCGGCATGTGGGATCTTCCCAGACCAGGGCTCGAACCCGTGTCCCCTGCATTGGCAGGCAGATTCTCAACCACTGCGCCACCAGGGAAGCCCCTATTATAGATTTTTGGTTTGTGGTTACCATGAGGTTTATATATAGCAGTGTATTAGATTATACATATATATATGTGTATATATCTATATTCTTTTTTCTTATTCTTTTCCATTATAGTTTATTACAAGATATTGAATAGAGTTCCCTGTGCTATACAATAAATCCTTGTGGTTTATCTGGTATATATGGTAGTGTGCATCTGTTAATCCTGTGCTCCCAATTTATCCCCCCACTTGGTAACCATAAGTTTGTTTTTTATGTCTGTGAGTCTATTTTTGTTTTGTAAATAAGTTCACTTGTACTGTTTTTTAGATTCCACATATAAGTGATATCATGTAATATTTGTCTTTCTCTGTCTGACTTACTTCACTTAGGATAATACTCTCTAAGTCCGTCCATGTTGTTACAAATGGCAGAATTTCATACCTTTTTATGGCTGAGTAATATTCCATTGTATATATATACCACATCATCTTTATCCATTCGTCTGTTGATGGACACTTAGGTTGCTTCCATGTCTTAGTTATTGTAAACAGTGCCGCTCTGAACATTGGGGTGCATGTATCTTTTCGAATTAGAGCTTTCATCTTTTTCAGGTATATGCCCAGATATGGGATTAGTGATGTTGGGCATCTTTTCATGTGCCTGTTGGCCATCTGTATGTCTTCTTTGAAGAAATGTCTATTTAGGTCTTCTGCCTATTTTTTGATTGCGTTGTTTGTTTTTTTGTTATTGAGTTGTATGAGCTATTGGCATATTTTGGAAATTAAGCCCTTGTCAGTTGCATTGTTTGCAAATATTTTCTCCCAGTTCGTAAGCCTATGGACTTTTCATTTTCTTTATGGTTTCCTTTGCTGTGCAAAAGCTTATAACTTTGCTTTCATTCTTTTTTTATTCGTAGTAATGGCCTTTTCTTTTTGCTTAGAGAAGTTCCTTTAACATTTCTTGTAAAGCAGGTTTTGTGGTGTTGAACTCTTTTAGCTTTTGCTGTCTCTAAAAGTCTTCATCTGTCCTTCAAATCTGAATGATAGCCTTGCCAGGTAGAGTATTCTTGGTTGTAGACTTTTTTCCTTTGAGCACGTTAAATATATTGTGTCACTTCCTCTGGTCACCAGAGCTATATGCTCCAGGGGTGCCCTCTATATGGGCTGCATGGGCCCTTCTATTGTGATGGGCTGACTACTGTGGATGTGCTGGTAGGCGGGGCTGGAACCCTGGTCTGTTGGTTGCCAGGCACTGCCCAGTGCAGAGGCTGCTGGCTCACTGGTGGGTGGGGCTGGGTCCTGGGACCTCTGGTGGGCAGGTCTGGTTCTTGGGCGGCTGGGGACTCAGGAGCCCCTATGGCAACTGACTTGTTGGTGGGTGATTCTGTGTCCCTGCCTGGCTAGCTGCTTGGCCTGGGGCATCCCGGGAATGGCGTCAACAGACTGGTGGGCAGGGCGGGTCCCAGTACTGGTAAGCTAGAGGAAGGATTCCAAAATGGTGCTTGCCAGCAGCAGAGTCCTCATGGTAGAAAGAGCTCTCAGAAATGGCTGCCACCAGTGTCTATGTCCCCAGGGTGAGCTGTAGTTGCTTCCTGCCTCTCCAGGAGATTCTTCAGATCAGCAGGTAGGTCTGATCCAGGCTCCTTTCAAATTACTGCTTCTGCCCTGGGTCCTGGAGCATGTGAGATTTTGTGTGCACCCTTTAAGAGTGGAATCTCTATTTCCCACAGCCCTCTGGCCCTCCTGAAAGTAAGCCCCACTGGGTTTCAAAGCCAAACGTTCTGGGGGCTTTCTTCCCAGTGCAGGACCCCAAGCTAGGAAATCTAATGTGCTTGGACCCCTTGCTTCTTGGGGAGAACCTTTGCAATTGTAATTATCCTCCCGTTTATGGGTCGCCAACCTGGGGGTGTGGGTCTTGACTATACCACATGTCGGCCCTTCCTGTCCCATCTCGTTGTGTTTTCTTCTTTATATCTGTAGTTGTGGAAGATCTTTTCTGCTAGTCTTCAGGTCATTCTCATCAATAGTTTCTCTGTAAATAGTTGTAATTTTGGTGTACCCATGGGAGGAGGTAAGCTCAGGGTTTTCCTATGCCACCATCTTGGCTACTCTCTGAATAAACATTTTAACATAGCATGAAATGTGCATTGTATATTTCATTTCATGCATAATGTCAAATGCTGAATATTTGCAATATTTTTCCCCTCAGAAAGGAGCTTGCAAGACGCCTGGGAGTGACTGAAGCCAGAGCACGGGTCAGTAAACCTGAAAAAAGCAACTTGGCAGGGCAGCCAATCTAAAACCTGCTTTAGGAATTGGATACCTTGTCCTAGACATTCTCAAGTTGGTGTGTTTTTGTACCCTTTTCTATGTTTTGGAAATAAGGTTTGAACTTCTGGGGCTTTGGGGCCAGAATATATGTATCTTCAGTAAAGTTAAACTTCCAAAACTGGTATCCTTTAGGGGGCAATTCTCTGTGGAATCATGTCGGGGCTGATTCTGACTTGGGAATTATTCAAATTAATGCACCAAATAGCTGGGTTAGGAGAGGGTTCAAGTATACTAAATTATTTAAAAAATTTAAAGCCAGGCATAAGCTCTTTGTATAAGGAGTGAATTTACAAGTATTCAGGCAATTGGGTAAGGGAATAATTCACCTCGGAACACAACATATGAGCAATTAACATATGTTTAGTTTAGATGAGACTGATGAGAAGGGGAATAGCTTAAAATTCCAAGTGCCTGGTCCTCTTGCTGTTGTTTTTATGTGTTTGGTAGAGCAGTGTAGAGAGTTTCAGCCGTAAATTTTAATTTTCTAAAATTTTTTGATGTGCAGCCTGAAAACATTGCTAACATAGTAGGTTGTGCATTATGATGGAGACGGGGGAAAGGTTTGCAACCTTTAGGAATTTGTCTAAATATATAAAACAATAAAACAAACAAAAAACAAATTTGAATAAATTTCCACTGACCTCAAAAGGTGGACGGGTTTGAGAATAATTGGATACTATCGATATATGTCTTGGAGATACTGCATATATTCAACATTATGAAACTACCAAATGTATCAGTGAATATTATTTTGAGCAATTTCTAATGTCTAAGAATTTTTTTCTTCCCTTTTCATACTATTATGAGGGATTGGTTTTGAAGAAGTTGTTTGTGATGGTCAATGGTTGGCTCTCAGCTAGTCGCTTACCTGTGTTAATTTGAAATACTTGCTCATTCACACAGGTAGTGGTTACTAGTTGGTAGCTCATGGCACAGAAGCTGATTATTTGTCTATAGAACACAGTAAGTTGTATCAAAGGAATATATATATATATATTAATATATTTATTTATTTATTTTTGGCTACGTTGGGTCTTCGTTGCTGTGCGTGGGCTCTTCTCTAGCTGCGGAGAGCCGGGGTTACTCTTCGTTGTGGTGCGCGGGCTTGTCAGTGCAGTGGCTTCGCTTGTTGTGGAAAAGGAATATTTTTCTAAAAAACAAGATTGATAAAGAAAGGAAGAAAGAAGGAAGGAGGGAAAGAAGAATCAGGATGGGTTCACTAGCTTTGCTGCAGAGAGCGTATGTGAGGGCAGTGATGGACACGGGCTGCAGAGCGGGTGGTGGGGTCTGGAAAGCAGTGCTGGCAGCCTAAGGCCACGGGCTGGGCTCACAGTCAGGTCTGGCCAGGGCTTGGGAGGCCCAGGCCTCTGCTTTCTCAAGCAGGCAAAGCAAGCTCAGAGGAAAAGAAAAACTGAAGTTTTCGCGGCTTGCTTCTCCTGGGTTTACATAGTAGTCTCTTAATGGAGTTCTGAAGGGAAAAAGAGCAGCAAGAAACAAATGAAGAAAAAGGGAGAATGTTTTCCTCTATTTCCAAACTCTACAGCATGAATGTCCCAAAGAAACATTTAATGGACACCCTCCCTTGTTTTGCAAAGACAGTACGAGTTGTTTTATGAAACCAGTATTGGAAGTATGGAAGTAGTGTCAGCCTGAACGTCAGATAGCCAGCTTTGCATATTGCTTATATTTATGCAGATTTGACCATTGGTACACTCGAACCCCCCCAAAATGAGCTCTATTACACTGGCTTTTTTTGACTACATATTCATGCAGCAGAAGGACCCAAATACTAAGATGGGAGAGGGAAAATGGGGCGACAGAGAGAGGAGGCCCTTGGTCTCATGTAAAATTTGCTGAGTGGAAACTTCCAAAACTACTAAATGTGACATAATTCCATTAACTGATTTGCTGAGGGAGCAGTGGAGTCCACAGGACACGTTTTACTTTCAGTTGTTAATAGTTGGCAGATATTTAGGGGGGAGCCGTTTTGTGACTCCTCACTCACGTGGTTGTCGGCTGTCTTCCTAAAATGCAGGTTGCACCCTCTTGCCTTAAGCATAAGGAACAGGATGGGGATCTCCTGGTTGATTAGCAGCTCCTAGAGGGCGCAACCGTGCTGGGCACCAGAGGCTCTGGTCCAAGGTCCTGCAACTGTAGCCAGAGCAGAGTGAACTGACCTGGTCCTGAGCCCAGGAAGGTTTGGAGGGTGGGGCAGGGTGGAGAGTGCAGAATTGACAGTGGTGACAATGGTATGCCTCTTTCCCCCCAAACTCTTGTCTGGGCAAAGATTTTAAGAGTTTTAGTAAATTTGGGCCGAGTTAGTCTAAACATTCATTACCCCTATAGTCGAATATTAAGGCAGTGTCCAGGGCTTCAGCTCTGCCGGTGTCCAGCAAGACAAGCCACAAAGTCCCTGGGCCCCCCATGACCAAACCTCCCTCACAATACCATCTCCATCTTTTTAACCATCCCAAGGTTCCAGAGGATGAGTGACCCTTTTTAGTCATCCTTGAGGAAAGCTTCTGTTTAAAGATCCAACCCACTCCTATTGATTATTTACTGTAACCAAAGATGGGTTTTTCAAAATGGGGACCGTTCCCCTCAGTATGATTTTAAAAGGCACCCAGTTTTTCCTATGCTCAACTTCCCCCATAACTAAGGTGACACCTGCCCAATGAGTAGGGATTAGTGGCAGCTGGAGCTGATGGTCAGTTGTCAGGACGCAGACCTACCAGGCATAGTAATAGCAGCAGGGACAGAGTGCAGTTGGTCAGCTCCACCTGCATCTAAGAGTGGGGGAAATAATAGTAAAGGTGGGAGGGGAGAGACAAAGGCATATGCCAATCCAGAGCCTGGCACATAGTCGGTGCTCGCTCTTGGGGGGGAGGGGGGCTGAAGGGAGCGCCCTCAGCTACATATCCTAAGATATTTTAGCAAGAAGGAAACAGCTTCTCCTGATGCAGTTTAAAATCTTCAAGGCACCGAGAGCTCCCTGCTGTGATTTTTCATGTCTGACATGAAATGCTCAATATACTAATCAATCCCTTTTTCTCTCTGCTTGAAGGTTTGGTTTAGGAATAGAAGGGTCAAGTGGCGGAGAAATCAGAGGGCACTAATGTTCAGAAACGTGCCCCCTGTGCCCCCGGTCCCCCCTGTTGTCGTCAGCTTGTGTGAACCCTGCTGGGCCATCCTGCTTCAGGAGCTGAATTGGATCTGCGTTCTTCTGGAGCCACTGTCGCTGGGGTTGCCCATGCCGCCCATGCCACCCATGCCGCCCATGCCACCCATACCGCCCATGCCACCCATGCCGCCCATGCCACCCATGCCGCCCGTGCCACCCATGCCGCCCGTGCCACCCATGCCGCCCATGCCGCCCTTTCCTCCTATGCTCTTGCCTCCTCCGCCCTGGCTTCTTCCACCCTTGCTTCACTGTAGGTGCCCTCATGTGGCATGGTCTGGTCCCTTACCATTGGCGATCCTTCAGCAGCCCCTGATTCCTCTTGAATTGTCTCTGTGACAGTTTTTTTCAAAGTGCCTTTGAGCCAGATTCAAATTCTGCCTACCTCACCACCAAGAACAGTTCCCCAAATGCCTGCCAAGTGTATTAAATAGAAGTAGAGTCATTGACCCACTGTTTTCGGGCATGTTTTTGTACTTTCAATAAAGTTGTGAATTCTCTGCATATTTGTTCTCTGTGTCACATGGGGTTAGTAAATTTGATGGAAATTGCTAAGCCAGCACCATTCAGACTGAATGCCCAGGAGGCCTCCTTTCATGCAGTAACAGCCCTGAGTCACCATCATAGGCCATGCACATCTCAGAAGTTTCCCAGGTGCCCATGAAGGGTTTACACAGACCCACCTGTTCTCTTCCACCCTCTCCCCCAGCACCCATGCTCCCCGCACCCTGCCCCATTGGGACCACCTAGATGTGCAAGACGGGTGGTGTGAGTCTCGAATGGGAGAACAGTGTGTTTCAAAGCAGGCCTGGGGCCCATTCATGGTGACCAGCTCAGGTACAAGGAGGACTCCAAGGGACAATTCTGCAGTCACTACTCATAGGGCTTTATGGCGGAGAGGGAGCAGGGCATCATCTGGTTCTCTCCCAGTTCTGTTCACCGCCTTCCCTGTTGTGGAGGGCACGTGGGGATAGAAACCACGCTAGCGGAGGGGGAGGGGCCTACCTCTGCGAAGGTAACGCAAGAGGAGACTGTCTAGGCCCACGTGCGGCTCTTCTCACCCCCTCTCCCCCACCCCCAGACGCAGAAAGCATAGCATAGCTCCTTCCCCAGCTCAGAGCTGATGGATGATGTGGCCTTCAAGTGTATTTTGTCACCTTCAACATCCTTGGGAGAACCCTGGTTCCAGCTAATTCAACACTGAAAGGGAGCCTCTTGGTTGAGTGTTGCCTGAAGCCAGGAGGTGGTGGTCCCTGAGCACTGATCCAGGATAATCACTTTATTTAAAAGAAGCAGGTAGGGCTTCCCTGGTGGCGCAGTGGTTAAGAGTCTGCCTGCCAATGCAGGGGACAAGGGTTCGATCCCTGGTCCGGGAAGATCCCACATGCCCCAGAGCAACTAGGCCCACGTACCAGAACTACTGAGCCCGCATGCCACAACTACTGAAGTCCGCGCACCTAGAGCCCATGGTCCGCAACAAGAGCAGCCACTGCGATGAGAAGTGCCACAAGTGGAGAGAGCCCGCACACAGCAACAAAGACCCAACACAGCCAAAAATAAATAAATAAATTTATTTAAAAAATAAAAATAAATAAAAGCAGCAGATAGACCTTCATGATGCCTTCTTCAAATGGAACTTCCAGGTAGAAAACACACACACACACACACACACACACACACACACACACACACACACACACACACAGGAAAGGCTATGCGAGGACACAGGAAGAGGCCCTCAGCCAAGTTCACGTTGTTTTAGCTGAGGGGAGGAGTGGAGGAGAGGGTGATTTGCTGGGGGAAGAACAGAGTCTTCCTGGGTTGCCTATCCCAGACTGGGGAGAGACTGAAGAATGGCGGGGGGACATGTCTGGAGGCACAGAACGTTGTAGAACTGGCTCTCCACAGCCCTTGCCCATGCCTACTAGCCCAAAGAAAACTACAGCAAACTCTGTATTTAAAAATAACATTGTCATGATGGTATCATGGTTGTATGTATATGTCCAAACTTGTCAAAATGTATACATTAAATATGTGCATTTTTGTATATTAAGTATACCTTAATGAAGCTGAAATAAATACATAAAAAAACAACAAAAAGGTTTTGGTAAGTTGGTAAATTTGGTAAGCTCTGGCAAATTAGTCATACAGTAACTTGATCCTTCAAAGAATGGCCCACTTGTTCACTTGGTCATTCTGTGTCTTGACTTTTGGTAAAATGGCTCTTGATGAATTGACTTGGAGCCAAATACAAGACTTCTAACACCAAGCCAATGAAGCAGGGTCATTATCCATGGAAAGATCCTATTTAGAACTCCCTCATGGAGACCTGTGCTCCAACATGAGAAGGAAAATTCTGGGCTTTTATCCTCACATATTGGTGGGACAAATCATTCTTTATCCTCCCTCCCACTGGCCTTTCCTAGTCCCTCTTCTCCCTTTACCTTCCTAATGAGAGGCCAGATGGGTAGAATGGGTGTGAAGGGTCAGGGGTGTGGTCAGGTTTGGGGTCTGGGTGATGAATGGGGAGAACCACTGCAGATGATTTTTGCAGAGCCCTCCCACCCTTACTAACCCTCGATACCTGAGCAACCACCCAACCTGAGAGCAGCTGCTGCAGAAGTCTCAGAACAAGTTTTTAAGCACCTGTTCCCCAGGGTTTTCAGAAGGAAAGCTTGAGTGCTGCTATGGCAACAACAATTTCAACCAATGGGAAGTAAAGCCCAAACATTTCTGCCTACTTCAGTTCAGTCAAGGAGGGGGAAATTGGAGGGTACAGTCAGTCACAGAAACTATCTGACCTCAGTAACAGGACTAGTCTGTAGTATCCATATTCAGTTTCTTCCCAGCAAAACATGAGTTTGCAAGGCTGTGCCAGAAGGGATAACAATGATAAACATCGCAGCTGGTATGTATTGGGGGGGGGGCCTTATTATGTGCCAGTCACTGGGTTAGGCCTCAGTATGTATTAAGTCATTTACTCCTCACAACAGATATTAGTATTTTCATATTAAATTTCAAAAAACAGAGACACAGAGCATTTAATTTGCCCAAGATGCAAACCCCAAGCTGTCTGTGCTTTTACTTGGTTATTCCTAAATTCTGAGATCAGGGCTTCCGTTGTATGCTTGATGGTTTCTTCTAAAGATAGCTTTTGTGTGGGGGGCCTTCAAGATGGCGGAGGAGTAAGATGTGGAGATCACCTTCCTCCCCACAAATACATCAGAGATACATCTACATGTGGAACAACTTCTACAGAACACCTACTGAACACTGGCAGAAGACCTCAGAGTTCCCAAAAGACGCCCTCAGGCGACCTACACTCAGAGGCGGGTCCAAATCCAAAGCTGAACCCCAGGAGCTGTGCGAACAAAGAAGAGAAAGGGAAATCTCTCCCAGCGGCTGCAGGAGCAGCGGATTAAATCTCCACAATCAAGTTGATGTACCCTGCATCTCTGAATAGGCAACGAATCATCCCAAAATTACACCATTGTAAAGCAATTATACTCCAATAAAGATGTTAAAAAAATAAATAAAGACAGCTTTTGTGAAACACAGATGAGAGAGAGTATACTATAATGGTTATCGGCAGAGTCAGGAGTAATTTACAAAATATTTCTCGTTTTCAGTTTCCTTTTCTACAAAATGGGGATAAAAATAATGCCAACTGAATATGATTTTTTTTAAATGTACTATCTTAACCATTTTAAAAAAATTATTTATTTATTTATTTATTTATGGCTGTGTTGGGTCTTCGTTTCTGTGCAAGGGCTTTCTCTAGTTGTGGCAAGTGGGGGCCACTCTTCATCGCGGTGCGCGGGCCTCTCACTATCGCGGCCTCTCCCGTTGCGGAGCACAGGCTCCAGACGCGCAGGCTCAGTAATTGTGGCTCATGGGCCCAGCCGCTCCGCGGCATGTGGGATCCTCCCAGACCAGGGCTCGAACCCGTGTCCCCTGCATTGGCAGGCAGATTCTCAACCACTGCGCCACCAGGGAAGCCCTGAATATGATTTTTGTGAGGATTTATCAGTTCATTGAAAGATTGAGAATAATACCTGGTACACGGTAAACTTTCTCTATAAGGATTGGATATTACGCCTGTTATTAGTAGTAGTAGGAGTATGAATGGTGTTCTTTTAAATGGTCTTAATTGGTAAAATTAAAAGATAATGACCTATGTCAGAACCCAGTTTTATTTTACTAATATTATTAGTCTATGAAATCTCCAAGGCTGGGATCCCCTGCCCTTAACCAGAGTGCTTTGTATACGGAATGGTTGGTTTCTCACGTAAGACAATCCGTCTCAATCCCAACAAAGAAAGGAAAGTGCTTTGCTAAGTGTCATCTCTGAGCTCACTGCCTGGAAGACACCGTACAAACCCAGGACCCACACAGACATTGTGCTGCTGAGATGGCATGGAGTGGTAGAGGCATGCAGGTTGGGAGGAGGAAGTGTAGAGGGCATTGTGGCTTAATAGGAAGAAGACAAACTTCGGGCTCAGAGGGATTCAAATCATAGCTCTGCCACGTACTGGCTTTGTGACTTTCGACGGACTGTTTCAGCTTTCTGAGCCTCATCCATACAGTGGGATCTTAATAATAGTTCATAGGGCTGAAAAGAAGATGAAATGAAGAGATTCATGTAGAGCACTCAGAACAATGCCTGGCAAGCTGTAGGTGTTCAATAAACATTAGCTACCATGATGATGATTAAATAAGACACTAACAACAACAGATGGAACAAAACAGTAGAGGAATCAGAAAGAGCCCACTGCTTCCCTGAAGCTGGGAGAATTTTCTCAGTACTACAGGGAAAGATGTGTCTTGAGCTCTCACTCATTAGGGTCAATGCCCAGCAGCCAAGGAAGAAGAAGGATTTGTATGGACACTCATTGATGAGCACACAAGCTGCAGAGCTATGAATACTGCTGCTGCTGCTGGGGACTGGCCTCAGTTCTGCTCACTTGTCTGAATCCCACAAAGCCCATCAGACCAACTGCTATGAACCTTCTAGTGCCACAGCAGGCCCCAAACCATAGCTCTGCCCTCTTCCTGGGCACAGGAAAAAAAAAATTTACTGCAAAAATAGCAAAAATTGACCAACGAAAAGAATAATGTAAAAATGGTGTTCGGGCGCCCTCTTCTGGACAATCTGGGCAAGGGCTTTCCCAAAGACATCCCTGGGTCTGGTCACTCAATAATGGGGCCTCAAGGGAGATTGATGGGCTCCCCATTTAGAAACTCGGGGCCAGGTACCAGATTACCTGGAGAGGCTGCATGGTGATGGCCCTTTGCCTTTCTTGGTGAGTCTGAAGATGAATGAGAGAGCCCCACTGTCTTAGCTTGGGACACAATTATTGGCCTGTTATTGGGCCTTGGTGGATATTGAGCACATGATTCATGGCTGTGAAGTAATCTTAAGACCATAAATTCCAATCATGTCATGGATACAAGCAGATGTCTCAAGTCACCTGGTGGAGGTGGCTCAGGAATCTTCTATATAAATGGTACATATAGGAATGAGCAAAACTCGGCCCAGATGGGGTCTCACAACTCCCTGAAAAGTTCTCAGGAGTGTCCCTTTGGCTCTCTGGCATACCGCCCGAAGAGCCAGTGCCTCCACTGGCCCTATGAGGGTCCAGGTACAAAGACCTCCCTGGACCATAAATGGGCCTGATCAGCACACCTGATGGCTCCTCCCAGTTAACTACTAACGAGCAGGAATAGGGCGCAGCTGCCATCCAACCTGAGAACGACCTTTCCCTTACCGAGCATGGTAAGGGATGCTCAGCACAATGGGCAGAGCTTCACGCAGTGTGGATGTCTGTCCAGGTCGCTTCAACAAAGAAGGCTTGCTGTATCTTCACTGACTCATGGATGTGGCTAATGGCCTTGCCATTTGATCAGGCTTCTGGCAAGACTCAGACTGGCATACAGAACAAGCCTCCCTGTGGAAACAATCTGTGTTCCTCTTTAGGTAAGGTGTTTTTATTCTCTGACTTTTTTTCAAGATTTTCTCTTTGTGTTTGGTTTTCTGCAATTTGAATATGATATGCCTAGGTGGGTTTTGGGGGTTTTTTGGCACTTATCCTGCTTGGTGTTCTCTGAACTTCCTAGATGTGCGGTTTGATTTCTATCATTAATCTTACAAAAATCCCAGCCATTATTACTTCAAATATTTCATCTGTTTCTTTTCTTTCTTCTGCTTTTGGTAGTCCCATTATACATATGTTATACTTTTCGTAGTTGTCCCACAATGATTGGAGATATTCTATTCCATTTTTTATTTTTTTCTCTTTACATTTAAGTTTGGGAAGTTTCTACTGATATATATTCAAACTCTCTGATTCTAATCCCAGCCCTTTCCAATCATCTGATGGGTCCATCAAATGTATTCTTTATTTCTTTACAGTGTTTTTTATTCTAGTATTTCCTTTATATTCTCTCTAAGGGTTGCTATCTCTCTGTTTACATTATCCATCTGTTCTTGCATGTTGTCCACCTTTTCCACTAGAGCCCTTAGCATATTAATCATATTTATTTTTAATTCTCAGTCTGATAATTTCATAATCTCTGCTATACCTGAATCTGGTTCTGACACTTGCTTTGTCTCTTCAGACTCTTTCCTTTTATCATGCCATGTAATTTTTTTGTTGAAAGCCAGTCATGAATTGTCAGGTATTAGGACATAGACAGGCCTTTGTATGACATCTTACTTTTATTTGGCCAGGAGATATGCTGTGTTTACTGTTTTCTGTATCTGTAGTATCAGAGGATTCAGTTTCCACAAGCATCTTTGGTTTTGTCTGCTGGCATCTTTCGTTTTCCCTAGAAACCCCATTGAGTCTGAGCCTTCAGTTCTTTCCAGCTGTGACCCACTGTCACAGCTGAAAGAGTAAGGAGCCCTTACTGATGTTTCGTCAGGTCTGTGTTGAGGAGACACGTTCTGTAATCCTATGATTTGGTCTCGGTCGTTTAGTGTGCCTGTCCCCCGGGCTGTGACCTTCACAAGTACTTCTCAGGTTTTTTCTTCCCTTATGTGAAGGCGGATGGCCAGAGGGTCTGAAGTTTAGTAATTTCCCTTACCCCAAGTCCAAGAAGGCTCTGGTGAAGTCTTCTCCCTTGCTGGGTAGGCCACTGTATGGAAAATGCTCTTGGCTTATTTCAAAATGGTTACTTCTCCCCTCTCCCTGGCCAAACAGCAGGCAATTTTTCTCTGATCTTTACCAAGAAAACCTGTTGAGGATCCGAAGGGTAAACACCATGATTGTCGGGGGCAGGGGGGTTGCTTAGATTAGGCTCCCAGGAGTTTTTAATTCTCAAGTTAGTCCACACTCAGTCACCAGCAATTCATTGAAGCTACCATTTAAGTCCCAGTTTTACAGATTCCAGCAGTTTCTGCCTCAGGTGTGCTGATCTGTGTTCACTATAATCTGTAATCTCTAGCATCACCTGTTTCTCCAGTTTGGTGGTTGCAATTTGTCCCATGACCTCAATTCTCTGATGTAGCCAAGAATAGTCATTGATTTTTTTTTTAATTTTTGAATTTCATTTTATTTATTTTTTTATACAGCAGGTTCTTATTAGTTATCCATTTTATACACATCAGTGTATACATGTCAATCCCAATCTCCCAGTTCATTACACCACCCCCCCGCCACCCCCCCGCACTTTCCCCCCTTGGTGTCCATACGTTTGTTCTCTACATCTGTGTCTCAATTTCTGCCCTGCAAACCGGTTCGTCTGTACCATTTTTCTAGGTTCCACATATATGCGTTAATATACGATATTTGTTTTTCTCTTTCTGACTTACTTCACTCTGTATGACAGTCTCTAGATCTATCCACGTCTCTACAAGGAGGACTTCCCAGAACTTCTGCTGCCAGTGTCCTTGTCCTCATGGTGAGACACAGCCACCCCCCGCCTCTGCAGGAGACCCTCCAACACTAGCAGGTAGGTCTGGTTCAGTCTCCTATGGGGTCACTGCTCCTTCCCCCTGGGTCCTGATGCGCACACTACTTTGTGTGTGTCCTCCAAGAGTGGAGTCTCTGTTTCCCCCAGTTCAGTCAGAGTCCTGCAATCAAATCCCGCTAGCCTTTAAAGTCTGATTCTCTAGGAATTCCTCCTCCCGTTGCCAGACCCCCAGGTTGGGAAGCCTGACGTGGGGCTCAGAACCTTCACTCCAGTGGGTGGACTTCTGTGGTGTAAGTGTTCTCCAGTTTGTGAGTCACCCACCCAGCGGTTATGGGATTGGATTTTATTGTGATTGCGCCCCTCCTACCGTCTCATTGTGGCTTCTCCTTTGTCTTTGGATGTGGGGTGTCCTTTTTGGTGAGTTCCAGTGTCCTCCTGTCGATGACTGTTCAGCAGTTAGCCGTGACCCCGGTGCTCTCGCAAGAGGGAGTGAGAGCACGTCCTTCTACTCTGCCATCTTGAACCAATCTCTAGTCATTGATTTTTAATCTGTTCATATTTTTTCTTGTGAGGGTGGGAATAAGTTGCAAGCTCTTTACTTATTGGAGTGGAATCTTTCCTTTAGATTTTAGACATTGTTTTCTTTAGCTCTTTGGACATATTAAAATATCTGATAAAAGTCCATGAAAAGGCATGGAAGAACCTTAAATGCATTATTACTAAGTGAACAAAGCCAACTCAAAAAGGCTACATACTGGGACTTCCCTGGTGGCACAGTGGTTAAGACTCCGCACTCCCAATGCAGGGGGCTGGGTTCGATCCTTGGTCGGGGAACTAGATCCCACATGTATGCCGCAACTAAGAGTTCACATGCCGCAACTAAGGAGCCCATGTGCCACAACTAAGGAGCCTGCCTGCCGCAACTAAGACCTGGTGCAACCAAATAAATAAATGTTTAAAAAAAAATTTTTAAAGGCTACATATTGTATGATCCCAATTATATGCCATTGTGGAAAAGGTAAAACTATGGAGACAGGAAAAAAGACCAGTGGCTGTCAGGGGTCGGGGGTCAGGGGAAGGGATGAGTAGGCAGAGCACAGAGGATTTTTAGGGCAGTGAAAATACTCTGTTTGATACTATAGTGATGGATACACATCATAATACATTTGTCCAAATCCACAGAATGCACAACACCAATAGTCCCCTGGTTCATTCTCCAAACTCCTTTGGAGCATCTCTCCTCCTCACTCCTGATATCCATTCACACGGCCTTTCATAGAACATATGAAACTTTCCCAATTCAGGATTTTTGCCCAACACCTTTCATCCAGCTTATTTATCTTTCAGGTTAAGCTTTCGTGTCCCTTCCTGGAGTGGCCTTCCTTGCCCTCACAACCTAAATCAGAATCCATTGTATTCTCTCTCCTTGTACCATGTTCCTTACGTGGACACACTTACCACCATTTGTGCATTTATTAGTTTATTGTCTGAGTCCCTAGTAGGGAGGCAAATTTCATGACAGTAAGGAAAGCATCTGTCTTGCTCCCTGATGTATTCCCAGCACCTAGCCCAGGGCCCAGCTGGAGTAGGTGCTCAGTTGACACATGTGGAATGAGTGAATAAAGGAGGTTTATTCATCCACTCTGTGAGGTTGATGCCATTACCTCAGAGTAGTTTAGTGACTGCCACACAGCTAGCAAGTGGATATAAATGGGTGAGATCTCAGAATTACAGTTCTTAGGTGAATACACCATCTAGGAAAGTATTTGCTAAGGGGATGGAAAGTAGGGGTGGGGGAGGAGTGGGGTGTGGAGCAAGGCAGTTTGGACGATTCCAGACCAGTCACTCTCAGGGAAATGGTCCCCGGGGGAGGGGAGGGGAGAACCTGCAAGACATATGTTCAACATTTCACGTGTTGAAAAATATCTTCTGTTTTCATAATACAGACTGCCCTGGCTGGGAAGGATAATAGAAAATTATCCTTCTTCTAAGGACAGATTTTCCGATTTATGGGAAGGAGGCAGGTTTAAAAGGCGACAGGGAAACCGCTCCCAGCTTTCTACCATTTCCCTAAGCAAGTAAAGGGCTCCGGGGCGCAGGAGACGTGTGGGCACGGGTGGAGCCAGGACCACACTCGCGCAGGGAAAGTGGATCTTGGTGGCATGGCGCCCCACAGGCTGCACATCCCTCCCCGCCGCAAAGACTCCCTTCCACAACACCCCCAGCCAGTCTGCACCTTACTTCTCAGACTCCACACGCCCCCCCACCGCAGCCCTCCGCGAGCTCCACTTCACCCCACGTCACCTAGCAGTCTCACATCACCCCACGAATGGCGAGAAGCTTGCAGGGAAGGCACGGCTGTGGAGAGTCCGCGCTCAGCGGCGGCGTGGAGCCGACTCCACAGCAGAGGGCGCCGGAGAGCCTCGCGGCGCCGGCCCGCCGGACGCTCGCGCGCAGGGGCCGCCTCCGTGCCGGGTAGCTCGCAGGCAGGTAGTAAGCCAAGGCCGCCAGCCACGCTCTTCTAAGAAATAGACTCTTCCCGACTTCCGCTGCTCCGCAGTGAGTTCGCTAGTTTGAATGGCCCTATGGAGAGCTGCAAAATAAAGGTTAACTGCTATTATTATTATCATTTATCACATGTATCGGTAACAGGTGATCTTAAGAAGCCAAGAGTCTATGGAATAAGAACAGAAGTGCGGATTGTGTTTGGGTAGTTTGCTTTTGTTTCTTTTGTGGCTTGGGTTGCGGGGTGTGCTATTTCGGCATATAGTGTTTTTTGTTTGTCTGTTTCTTAAGGTATAGGTTAAAAATTGTCTTTGTGGGGAGATTGAGATTGACATATATACACTACTATATATAAAATAGATCACTAATAAGGACCCACTGTATAGCACAGGGAACTCGACTCAGTACTCTGTAATGACCTACATGGGAAAAGAATCTAAAAAAGAGTGGATATATGTATATGTATAACTGATTCACTTTGCTGTACACCTGAAACTAACACAACATTGTAAATCAACTATAATGCAATAAAAATGAATTTTAAAAATTGTCTTTCTGGGAAAAGACTTATTTTTCTAGAGTGATTTGACACATTTCTGGGGAAATGCGTTAACATTCCCTTCACAAAAGACTGATGGGAAGGGAATAATGGGAACAACAACTTCATATGCCGAGGAAAACAGATAAGGTGTGAGGAGACCGTTTACTGACATTTAAATTCCCACACGCCCGTTTTGTATTTTTTTTAAAGAAAGAACTTCTCTAGGAATGAAATTGACCAAGTCAAAGAACGTTAGACCTGGAAGGAATTTTCGAAATTAAACCACCTTCTCATTATTATATATGTGGAACAGGAGGCCCAGAGAGGATAAGTGGCGTTCAAAGTCACAGAACACCTGTGTGCAGTCAGGGCTGATTTCCAGTCTGGAGCTCAAGTGGGAAGCAGTATCTCTCAGGGAAAGGACAGTAGTGTGATGTTTAAGGATTTTATTCTTTATTAAGTAATAATTGTAGGAAAAGTTGGGAGAAGTTAATGTTTGAATTTACCTAGAGTCCTACCACTTCGAAATGCTCATTGTATTTTTGCTGTATAATTTTCCAGACTTCTTCATGTATGCAAATACTGGTAAAAATGCTGTATTTACTAAAATTGGATCATTCTATCCATACTTCTTTGCAATATAATTCCTAACAGATGCATAACAATTCTGTTGGATGGAGGGACCTTTATTAATTTAATCAGTCCCTTATGATAAACATATAAGCTTTTTCTAATGTTAAACTCTTATAAAAGATGCTGCACTAAACATTCCTGTTTGTACATCTTTTGCTGAAAGATGTCTGCCTATTGTTCAGTTTGAATTTTTGTAGGAATGCAGTGCAACAGTGTAGGCTGGGTTTGAACTCCAGCTCTGGAATTTACTGTGTGTCTTTGCACAAATCACAGCCTTTCTAGGCTCCAGTTTCCTAATCTTTACGTGGAAGCAATCAGACTACTGATTGCCTACAGCTATTGGGAGGATTAAATGAGATAATACACGTAAAATAATTGGTTAGTGCCTAGCACATAGCAAATCCTCAATCAATATTAGCCATTATTATTATTATTATTACCACCATGACCCCTGAAGAAGGCTGTTTCTTCAAAATGACTCCCATAGTTTCTATTACTCTTTAAAAGAGAGTAATCAGAATTTCATGAAGAAGTTTTTAGGTGTAAAACTTTAGTAGTTAAATGAATATTTCCTATTTCTAACTTCATTTATCCAGAGGATAAATAATAAAGTGTGGGCTATAGAGCTACTTAACCATGTTCTGGTTATATAGCTTTACTGCCAGTCAAACCAGGAAATCATAGCTTTTCATTGGAGGTTCTTATGTAAAAATCAACTGTTTTGTGACAAATAAAACCACCCCTGATTCTTTCTCCTTTGGAAAATGCTCAAAGCACAGCTTATCCCAAAAAAGCAGCAGAATATCTATGCTATCACCTATGCAGCTTCCCAGTGCCTTCAAGCTATTCTCTTCTGATTTTCTCTTGTATCCATGGGCCCACTATTTCTTATTCTTAATAGGTGTGGGAGAGAGCACAGAAGCAGAAGTTGTTGCCTCTGAAACTTTGCTTTTAATCTGGGAAGATACCATGAGTCACACTGGGACAGATTTCAGGTTCATTTTCCCATCTGAAGCTTTGGAAACTAGTCACTATTCCTACCAAAGCCTATACAGTTAACCCAAGCCTGTGTTACCCTTATTTCTCCAAGGGCTGTCAAAAAATAAGGAAACACTCACTCTGTTTTATTGATTGATTTACTTGTATATTTTTAATTCAGGTATAGTTGATGTACAATAAGTTTCAAGTGTACAACATAGTGATTCACAATTTTTAAAGGTTATAGTACATTTATAGTTATTATAAAATATTGACTATATTTCCTGTGCTGTACAATATATCTTTGTAGCTTATTTATTTT
Source organism: Eubalaena glacialis (assembly GCF_028564815.1). NCBI lineage: Eukaryota > Metazoa > Chordata > Mammalia > Artiodactyla > Balaenidae > Eubalaena > Eubalaena glacialis. The sequence goes on from NC_083736.1 coordinate 109,759,962, forward strand.
ATGCATAGTAGTTTGAGTCTCTTAATCCCCTTCTTCTATCTTGTCCCTCCCTACTGCGTCTCTTCCACTGGTAACCACTAGTTTGTTTTCTATATCTGTTGCCGAAATTCGGCCTTTGTTCACAGGTGCTGAATAGAAATGTGGAGACAGAGTTTTGGGTGAAGTAGAAAAGAATAGCTTTATTGCTTTGCCAGGCAAAGGGGCCACAGCAGGCTAATGCCCTCAAAACTGTGTGACCTACGCTGGACGGGGTAGTGAGGAGTCTTATAGTGTTTAAGGAGCAGGGCGTGATCAGCTCGTGGACATTCTTCTGATTGGTTGGTGGTGAGGTCATCGGGACTCAGCATCATCAACCTTCTGGTTCCAACCGGTCTGGGGTCTCCGTGCTTGTGGGCAGCATACAGTTAACTTCTTCCACCTGGTGGGAGTTTCAGTATCTGCAAAACAGCTCAAAGGAGATGGCTCAGAATATTATCTGTAGTCCTTGAGGAGGAACTAAAGGTCCTTGACTTTGTTTAATGGCTAAAGTATTACTATTTTGTCTTGCTTGACTGTTTTCCTTTCTTTCTGCAATTTCTCACTTCTCTGATTTAATTTATTCTTTTTTAAAAAGATTATTTATTTATTTATTTTTGGCTTCATTGGATCTTCGTTGTTGGGTCTTCATTGCTGCCCGTGGGCTTTCTCTAGTTGCGGCGAGCGGGGGCTACTCTTCATTGCGGTGTGTGGGCGTCTCATTGCGGTGGCTTCTCTTGTTGCAGAGCACGGGCTCTAGGTGCGTGGGCTTCAGTAGTTGTGGCATGCAGGCTCAGTAGTTGTGGTTCGTGGGCTCTAGAGCGCAGGCTCAGCAGTTGTACCACATGGGCTTAGTTGCTCCACGGCATGTGGGATCTTCCCAGATCAGAGCTTGAACCCGTGTCCCCTGCATTGGCAGGTGGCTTCTTAACCACTGCACCACCAGGGAAGTCCCTTAATTTGTTCTCTGACTAAAGTTTTTCTACAGACAAAAGGCAGGCGGAGGACATGGGTAGGGGTCTATTCTGGGAAGGCCTCATAGGGTCTTTCTCGGTTACATATCTGTGAGTCTGTTTCTTTTTTGGCATATTCACTAGTTTGTTTTATTTTTTAGATTCCACATATAAGTGATATCATATAGTATTTGTCTTTCTCTGACTTATTTCACTAAGCATAATACTCTCTAAGTCCATCCATGTTGCTGCAAATGCCAAAATTTCCTTTTTATGGCTGAGTAGTATTCCATTTTATATATAGATACCACATCTTCTTTATCCATTCCTCTGTTGATGGACACTTGGGTTGCTTCCATATCTTGGCTATTGTAAATAATGCTGCAATGAACACTGTGGTGCATGTATCTTTTCGAATTAGTGTTTTCAGTTTTTTCTCAGATATATACCCAGGACCACTCACCCTCTTTGAGAAGCTGGGTGGAATGTTCAGAGTTTGATGGCCTATCTCAGAAGTCAGCAGTCAGTGACCAAAATTCATGGCGACCAGAAGATTTCCAAAATGCTGCCAGTAACTCCATGCTCACCTACGGTTCCTTCCTCTTCTGCTCCACTGAACACTGTGAACAGAGACACTCAACAGGATCGGTGGAGTAAATGTGGTGGTTAAATGAGTCCTTCCCGGACACAGCTCTTGTGGAATCTGAGCACCAAACGCTGGGAAATCCTTGCCTATAACTGAGGCCCGGAATGACCTCCCGTGTGTCTTTTGCCATGGTGTGCCATCCTTCTTTCCAGTAATGACCAGTTACACTCTATTATAGTGTGTCACGCTTGTAGTAGTGGCTTTGACAATTTAGCTAGGCTAGAACTACGTTTCCCGGGATTGCCTTCCCTGTCCTGAATTAGGGTTGGCTGGAAGAAAAATTGGGGCAAGATTTGGGAGGTGGAAGTGAAGCCACAGCCATTATGTTCTGAAATTTGGTATAAGACCAGGTGCTATTGCCACTTGTGCACGTTGGCACTGACCCTCTGGCATATCTTGTTGGCGTGGGACAGCAGTGGGGCCCGCAGCAACTCCACCCACAAGATCTCCTCCAACGTCTCCAGATCCTGGGCCGGGTGCGTGTGCAGCTCCATGGCAAAGGATGGCAGTTCCTTCTCTAGATTGGCGACAGTAAGAGGCAGATATAGGGTCCACGGAGTTTTGTGTCTTCATGGGTTTTAGTTTGTCCTCATGGGTTCAAGGGAATCCTTGCAGGTTCCAGTTGGTCTTTGCTCTCCCCCATTTCATATGCACTTGTCTGCCCAACTGTTGGCCTTGAATATGTGCATTGACTTCAGGCCACCGTCAAATGCAGAGGCAATAGCCTTTCATAGACTTCTTCCTCAGCTCCCACAACTGCATGAGATCTAATCCCTATAATAAATTCCCTCATTGCCTTTCACTCCGCTTCTCTGATCAAACCCTACAACTGTGTTTAGGTGAGTCTTATTTTTACCCAAATTTGAAAGTCAGATACAGGATTACAGACATGACAGAAGAATGGTTTCTTTGTTTTTTGGCCGTGCTGTGCGGCATGTGGGATCTTAGTTCCCCGACCAGGGACTGAACCCACGCCCCCTGCATTGGAAGTGTGGAGTCTTAACCACTGGACCACCAGGGAAGCCCGAGAATTTTTAAAACTGAAGTATGGTTGATTTACAATATTGTGTTAGTTTTAGGTGTACAGCATAGTGATTCAGTTTTTTGTTTGCAGATTATATTCTATTATAGGTTATTATATTACAAGGTATTGGATATAATTCCCTGTGCTATACAGTAAACCCTTGTTGCTTATCTATTTTATGTATAGTAGTGTGTATCTGTTAATCCCATATTCCTAATTTGTCCTTCCCCCTCTCCCTCTCTGCTTTGGTAACCGTACGTTTGTTTTCTATGTCTGTGAGTCTGTTTTTGTTTTATATATAGATTCATTTGTATTATTTTTTAGATTCCACACAAGTGATATCATGCAGTATTTGTCTTTTTCTGTCTGACTTATTTCACTAAGCATAATATTCTCTAGGTCCATCCATGTTGCTGCAAATGACAATATTTCATTCTATTTTATGGCTGAGTAATATTCATATATATATACACACACACACACACACACATATATATATACATATATATATATATCAATACCTATCTATCTATCTATATATCAATCACATCCTTTTAAGCCAATCATCTGTTGATGGGCGCTTGGGTTGTTTCCATGTCTTGGCTGTTCGTATATTTTGGATATTAACCCCTTGCTGGTTGCATTGTTTGAAAATATTTTCTCCCATTCAGTAGGTTGTCTTTTTGTTTTGTTGATGGTTTCCATTGCTGTGCATAAGCTTTTAAGTTTGATTAGTTTTGTTTATATTTCTTTTGCCTTGGGAGACTGATCTAAGAAAATATTACTACAATTTATGTCAAAGAATGTTTCGCCTATGTTTTTTTCTAGGAGTTTTATGGTGTCATGTTTTACATTTAGGTTTTTAAACCATTTTGAGTTTATTTTTGTATATGGTGTGAGGGAGTTTTATAATTTCATTGATTTACATGTGGCTGTCCAGCTTTCCCAACATCACTTGTTGAAGAGACTGTCTTTTCTCCATTGTATATTCTTGCCTCCTTTGTCATATATTAATTGGCCGTAGGTGTGTGGGTTTATTTCTGGGCTCTCCATTCTGTTCCATTGATCTATGTGTCTGTTTTTGTGCCAGTACCATGGTGTTTTGATTACTGTGCCTGACAAAAGAACCTTTGATTTTTCAAAAGAAAAAAAAAAAGATTTGTATGTGACAGTTAACTAGCCATCTATTACCCTTGCTTTCTTTTTGATGTCAAACTCCTTTAAATTGTACTGTACGTTTATTGCCAACTTATTTTATTTTTCTTCCTCCCATTTTCTCTACAATCCCTTGAATATGACTCCTGCCTTACAAAACACTTTTTTACTTCAGTAGGGACTTACCAAACAGCACATCCAGGTCTCAGTCTTCTTTATTTCTTCGTACTTCTCTACACAGTTGGCTGCTTTCTCTTTCTTGAATTTCTCTCCTCTCTTGGTTTCCGAAATCTGCAGTCTTTGGGATTTTCTCCTCTCTCTCCAACTGCTCCTTCTCTGTCTTGTTTGCTGACTTTTCTTCTCCCCGCTCTTCAGGGTGTAGTTGTTGCCCAAAGGCCAGTTCTTAGCACTCTTGAATTCTCACTTTACCCTTTATCCCTTTATGATCTCCTCTACTCTCATGGATTCAACCATCATCCCTTCACACTCATGATTTACAAATCTATGTCTTTATCTCTGGTCTCTCTCCTGAATGCCAGGATCATGTTTCTAACAGTTCATTGAGTCGCACATGAATCTCAGATTCAACGTGTGTAACCCCCACTATTTGTTTACCACCACAAGTCAGTGTTCCCTAAATTGCATAATGGCATCACCATCCTTCAGTCATCCTGCTCAAAACTTCAGAGCCGTTCAACACTCTTCCCTCTAATCATCTTCAAATCCATGAGTGCTCTGACTCTCCCCTTCTTCCAGTTCCCCTTGCCAGGCCCTCATTTGGGCTTACTTTTACAACTTACTATTACAACAAACTCCTACTTGATTCCTAACTTTAGCTTCCACCTCTCTCCTTTCCTACCCCCTGCAGCCTGTGTTACTTTCCCAAAATATGCATGGGCTTATGTAACTTCTTTGCTGGAAATATCTCCTGGTTCCCCCTTACATATAGAATAAATACCTGCCAGTTTTGCACAGTACGGCCACATCTTGATTTCTTCCCTTTCAACGTCATGTCCTATGATACTCCAATCTCCCAGGGTGCACAGTCTATGGATCCCTGGACATACCTGCCTGCTCCCAGCCTAGGGCCTTGGCTCAAGTCTTTTCTGCTTGGGGTCTGTACTATATTGAATTCCTAACCATCCTCTCTATCCAGGCTCAATTCTCACTCCTAGCTAGTGACTTGGGTAAGAATCTCTGAATCAGAGGTAGTTTTCATCAATAACATGAAAATAACAATACATATAATAGCAATAGCTCTCATGGCTCAAGTACTTACCTACTGTGCCAGGCACTGTTCTACATGTTTTACATGTATACATTCTTGTGTTCTTCCCAATAACTCCTCACCTGACATCTTCATGTCAGTGTGGATGTGGATACAGACTGACCTCACTCTTGATCCCTTTACTTGAGCACCAGCTGATGTTGGTTGAGTGCTCACCATGGGCCTTATCTTTATTACGTTATTTAAACCTCACAACACCGTAAGGCAGGTACCATCATGATATCCATTCTACAGATGTGGCAGTTGAGGCACAGAGGGAGGTCAGCCAACTTGCCCAGGGTCACAGAGTGAGTAAATGGTGGGGCTGGGTGATCTGCCTCCATAATTTGTGGCTTCTTTCTCTGGTGTGGGCCAATCTGCCTCTCGAGACTGAGAACCCACAGCACGATGGCTGGGTCAGGCATTGTGACATTCCTCACATCGCCTGGCACAGGGCCCTGTATACCAGCAGCCGACATAGGCTTACTGACTGATGCTCACAGGTACAAAAAGTGGCAGGAGGGACATTATTTTCACAGGAAAACATCCTGTCCTCGTTGAGAACCGCCAGAGGATAACCATCTCCCCTCTTACAGACCCTCATGAATAAATAAATAAATAGAAAGTGACTGAAGTGGTGAATATAAAGCAGTGTGGTGTGGTCATCTGTAAAGTTTTATTAGAAATATTCAATCCCAAAGTGTTACTGCCCATGATGTAAGTAACTACTGCTCCCAAAGACAAGCTTCCAAAGAGCACATTAGTGATGCGTGCACAAATCTCACGTCACCTCCTCTCCTCCACACCTGCACTAAAGTATCATTAAGAATGAGACATTTAAAGCCTTTATAAATGGAATTAATTAATGACAAAAAATGATTAATGTCCTCCAGGGTAAAGGTACCTAAGAGGCTGTTTAATCAAATCCCCTTGTCCCCTCAAAGGCAGGTTGGCTGACACAGCAGCTCAGGCTCTGTCTACCAGCTCCTCCTTCTCTATTCCAACTCACTGGTGGAAGAGGGGCCACATCTGAAAGTGCAGTGAGTGGAACCACTTCATCATCAGGGCAGGGCAGGGCTTGTCTATGAGTGAGGTTGAGCCATTCCACCCTGGTTTAATTTCTTTTAAAAAGGGGATGATGATAATGATGATTGTGCAGGTAGAAATAGGATAAATCATGTACAATGTCAAGCACAGGACCCATGGTTAGAAGCTATTCTTAATATTCAGGATACTAACATGCCCCCGGGGACCTGTAAACACCTCTTGAAGAACCATAAAACCCTCAATCTGGCCTGGCTTTCATTTGGCCCTTCGTGGTGGGGAACAAGAATTCCACTATGGAAAACAGTATGGAGCTTCCTTAAAAAACTAAAAATAGAACTACCATACAACCCAGCAATCCCACTACTGGGCATATACCCTGAGAAAACCGTAATTCAAAAAGAGTCATGTACCAAAATGTTCATTGCAGCTCTATTTACAATAGCCAGGACATGGAAGCAACCTAAGTGTCCATCAACAGATGAATGGATAAAGAAATGTGGCACATATATACAATGGAATATTACTCAGCCATAAAAAGAAATGAAACTGAGTTATTTGTAGTGAGGTGGATGGACCTAGAGTCTGTCATACAGAGTGAAGTAAGTCAGAAAGAGAAAAACAAATACAGTATGCTAACACATATATATGGAATCTAAGAAAAAAAAAAAAGGTCATGAAGAACCTAGTGGCAAGACGGGAATAAAGACACAGACCTACTAGAGAATGGGCTTGAGGATATGGGGAGGGGGAAGGGTAAGCTGTGACAAAGTGAGAGAGTGGCATGGACATATATACACTAGCAAATGTAAAATAGATAGCTAGTGGGAAGCAGCCGCATAGCACAGGGAGATCAGCTCGGTGCTTTGTGACCACCTAGAGGGGTGGGATAGGGAGGGTGGGAGGGAGGGAGACGCAAGAGGGAAGAGATATGGGAACATATGTATATGTATAGCTGATTCACTTTGTTATAACGCAGAAACCAACACACCATTGTAAAGCAATTATACTCCAATAAAGATGTTAAAAAAAATAAAATAAATAATAAAATAATTTTTTAAAAAAAAGAGGAGAGAGTTACCAAAAAAAAAAAAAAAAAAAAAAGAATTCCGGAAGTTAGAGGAGAGACAGAGCGGGAGGGGTGGGGTGGGAGATGGGGTGCAGGAGAAAAGGGCGGCACGGGGAAGATGGAAACTCTCCCTGGTCTACAACTCAGGCCCAAGTAAAGGGCAAACATGCACCTTTGTAGGGCACCTGCAGCCAGAGGTGTGGAGCAGAGTCCAGCGGACGATGCATAGCTCCACAGTTACGTCCAAAGTCGAAGGAAGGGCCCCTTGCACTGTAAGCGTTCTTGGGAGCACTGATCACTGGCAGGGTTCTACACTTGCACTCTGACGTGGGTTAGTACAAATCTGGAGTACTTGTTGCATTCGGCAAGGGACAGGTTGGGTTTCTTGCAGTAGGCATCTGAGCACACAGACTGCTCTGCAAACACAGCCCCAAGCTCCCACTATAATGCGCCCCAGGGAGCCAGAGCAAGCAGCTCCCTAATCATTTCATCTGAACCACTAGCCCGATTCGTGGACTTTGCGGGCGAATGGAACAGAACCAGAGTCCCATCCATTAGTACCGACTTTCGGGGGGTTGGGGAGAGAGTCGTGCTCAGAGCCCACACGACAAGGGGTGGTGACCGGGCTGGGGCTGCTGGGGCCCCGCGCGCTTTCTCCAGCCCCACCTGTGTCTCTCGCTCCGGGGTAACTAAGGGCAACAAGCCTGGGCCCATCGAGGGGCCAGGCCGAGAGATGTTCTCCCAACATTTTTCCCGGGCCCCGGGGGCGAGTGAGGTCTCATTCCCCTCCCCCGCCTCAAGTTGGCACCCCTCTACGGCCACTCCCTGGCCTCGTGCACGCCTCAGCGGGTCCCACCCACCGCAGGCCAGGTGGGGGCGGGCACCTAACCAGGAGCGGGTACGTACTGCACCTGCGACAGACACGCTGTAATCGGGACCAGGCGCCAAAAAGAGGACCTGACTCGGCCACTGGCCCTAGCTCTATCCCCGACGAGGGCATCCCCGCAGATCCCAGCGCAGCTTCATCCACAGCACTCAAGACGTGGAGCCTCGGCTCGTGGGGCGGGGGGGGGGCGGGCAGTGGGGTAGCCTCGATGATACTGGCTATCACAGCCTGGAGTCGGTGGAGACCGGGAAGAACCACAAGGCCAGTGCCCGGACCGGGACAGGTGCTTTGGCGAAGCCCAGGAAACGCCCTTTCCCTGGGAGAGGCGAGTGGACCGGACGCCGCTGCGGCTCAGTGACGGCCCTTCGCCTCCCTATAGGCTCTCTCTTTGCCTTTCCCCCTTTTCAGATATGAAGCCCTCCGTGATCTCAGCGATGGATGGTAGCGGGAGGTGAAGAGGAGGCAGTGTGGTCCGAACTGGGGCTGGGAAGGACGAGGAGGCGGCGGCCAGGAGCCCACAAAGCAGCAGCAGCAGGAGCTGACCTCCCCAGGTCCCTGAGGGGCGGAAGCCTGGGGACAGGTAGCGGCACTTCTACCGCATCACATTCACCCCTTTGCAGCTACGGATGGAGAGCCTTTTACACCGCACTGGATACCCCGCCGTGTTCCCCATGTACGCGGCTACCCCTGGAGGTGCCTAGCTCTCCAGGGGGCTCGGTTGTCTCTGGGTGTCTCTGGCTCTCTTCCGGAGTCTGAGCCAAAAGCCACCTAGAGGGCCCAAGGCCACCAGGGCCCCCTCCCCCAGGACTCTGGGGTGGGGGCAGTACCTACTGGGCATCAAGGTAAATATTTTCATGCAGTATTTAAATCCATCAAGTAGGGAAACTTTGGCCGGAGGCCCGTTTTGTAAATAACGTTTTGTTGGAACCGTGCATGAGGCACGGTGGAGCAAGTGCAGGGTCAGATTCTATTTATGTTTAAATTTTGGTAATATTTTCATCATGGGCTATTTTTGCACTAATTTTGGTATTTGTTAAATACTGCACTAAAACATTATTTACCTCGATTACTGATTTTTTTGGTGCCCCATTAAATGTTGCATGGGAGGGAAAAACACCTGCTAAGGCGAGCCTGGAGCTGGGTATTACAGAAAAGTGTACTGTGGTGGGGGGCATGAAGGGGATAGAAAATTTAAAACAAGAGTGAAATAACATCCATATATTTAATTTCATCCACATCTCAGAATACTGAACATTTGTGATTTTCTTCTCTCAGAAAGGAGCTTGCAAGACACATGGATGATACTGAAGCCAGGGTGCAGGTGAGTAAACCTGAAAAAAACAACCTGGCAGGGCAGCCATCCTAAAACCTGCTTTGGGACTTGGACATCTTTGTCATGGACATTCTCACGTTGGTTTGTTTTTATTGCCTTTTCCATGATTGGAAAATAAGTTTTTGAACCTTGGGGGCTTTAAGGGGTAGTAAACGGGATCAGTAAATTCCAGTTTACGGAAACTGCCCATCATTCCCAAAGAAGAAAAAATAGAACAGAGCCACTTTTCCTACACCTGTGGTATCTATCCATCTGAATATATATAGATATGTGTTTTTTCCAATAAAATTCAAGTCCTCCTAACACAAGTATCCTTTAGGGAGGATGTTAGTCCTCCTTAAAGCAATACTTCTATCTTCCATACAGTCATGTTGGGGACTCAATCTGACCTGGAAGTATTTACATTAATGCACTGAGGAGCTGGGTTATAAGAGGGTTCAACTGTGCTAAATTATTTAAAATATTCAAAACCAAGCATAAACTCTGAGGTAAAATGAGTGATTCTGTAAATATTTCAGCACTTGGTGCAAGGGAGTAATTGGTCCAGAGAACACACTATAGGAGTAACTAGCATCTGTTTAGTTGCAATGAGACGGATGGGGTTGAGAGCTTAAAGTTCAAGTCCTCCTGCTGTTGTTTTTCAGCATTTGGTAAAGCAAGGTAGGGAGTGGTAGTCCTAAAGTTGTCTTAAAAAACAAAAACAAAAAAGAACAATTATGGATAAAATTCCACTGACCCAAAAAGGGTGAAAATGAGAATTCTAATATATTGTCAAAATATGCCTTGGAGATATCACACAAAATCAATGTTACAAAACTACCAAATGCATAAATGAATATTCTCTTGAGGAACTTCTCATCTAAGGACTTTTTTCCCTTTTGGTGGTACAATTAGGAACAAGTGGGTTTTGTGGAACTCTTTGGTGCTGGTGGGGTGGCTGTCAATTCAGGGTAGATTTGGACCTGTGTTAATTTGAAGTACTTTTTCATTTCCTCAAGCAGGGATGACTTATTTCTAGGTCATGGAATCAAGAGGTGACTACTTGAGATCACAGAAAACCATAGGTTGCATCAAGGAAGTATTGGTAGGAGGAAAAATCAGGATGAGCTTATTATTAGCTTTGCTGCAGAGAGTGTGTGTGAGGGCAGTGATGGACACGGGCTGCAGAGCTGGTGGTGGGGTCTGGAAAGCAGTGCTGGCAGCCTAAGGCCACGGGCTGGGCTCACAGTCAGGTCTGGCCAGGGCTTGGGAGGCCCAGGCCTCTGCTTTCTCAAGCAGGCAAAGCAAGCTCAGAGGAAAAGAAATACTGAAGTTTTGGTGACTTGCTTCTCCTGGGTTTACGTAGTGGTCTCTTAGTGGAGTTCTGAAGGGAAAAGGAACCACAAGAAACAAATAAGGAAAAAGAATGTTCTCATCTATTTCCAAACTACAGCATGAACCCCAAAGAACCTCCTTTTCTCTTTTTTTAAAATTGAGGTATAATTGATATACATTAGTTTCAGGTGTACAACATAATGATTTGATATTTGTATACATTGCGAAATGATCACCACAATAAGTCTAGTTAACATCCGTCACTACACCAAAAATTTTTTTTCTTATGAAAACTTTTAAGATCTACTCTCTTAGCAACTTTCAAATTAGTACTATTAGTACTTTCAATAGTACTGTTAACTGTAGTCACCATACTGTACATTACACATCCCCATGACTTAAGTTTGTACCTTTGACCCCCTTCACCCATTTCTCCTACCTCCCACCTCTGGCAACCACCAATCTGTTCTATGAGCTTGTTTTCTTTAATTGAGGGGGGTTGTTGTTGGTTTGTTGTTTTTAGATTCCTCCATGTAAAAGTAAGATCACACATTATCTGTCTTTCTGATTTATTTCACTTAGCATAATGCCCTCAAGGTCCATCCATGTTGTAGCAAGTGTAAGATTTCATTCTTTTTTTTTGTGGCTGAATAATATTCCACTGTATATACAGGCACACCTCATTTATTGTGCTTCACTTTATTGCACTTTGCAGATATTGCGTTTTTTCTTTTTTTAAACAAATTGAAGATTTGTGGCCACCCTGCATCAAGCAAGTCCATTGGTGCCATTTTTCCAACAGCATTTGCTCACTTCTTGTCTCTGTGTCACATTTTGGTAATTCTGGTGATATTTCAAACATTTTCATCATCATTATATTTGTTATAGTGATCTGTGATCAGTGATCTCTGTTTCCATTGCAGAAATATTACAATTTGCTGAAGGCTCAAGATGGTGGTTAGCATTTTTAGCAATAAAGTATTTTTTTTCTTCACAGCTTAAACAACAGAAATTTATTTATTTATTTTTTATTGTTTTTTTTTAACATCTTTATTGGAGTATAACTGCTTTACATTGCTGTTAATTTCTGCTTTATAACAAACTAAATTGGTTATACATATACATATGTCCCCATATCTCTTCCTTCTCGCATCTCCCTCCCTCCCACCCTCCCTATCCCACCCCTCTAGGTGGTCACAAAGCACCGAGCTGATCTCCCTGTGCTATGCGGCTGCTTCCCACTAGCTATCTATTTTTCGTTTGATAGTGTATATATGTCCATGCCACTCTCTCACTTTGTCCCAGTTTACCCTTCCCCCTCCCCGTATCCTCAAGTCCATTCTCTAGCAGGTATGCATCTTTATTCCCATCTTGCCCCTAGGTTCTTCATGACCATTTTTTTTTTTCAGATTCCATATATATGTGTTAGCATATGGTATTTGTTTTTGTCTTTCTGACTTACTTCACTCTGTATGACAGACTCTATGTCCATCCACCTCACTACAGACAACTCAGTTTCGTTCCTTTTTATGGCTCAGTAATATTCCATTGTATATATATGCCACATCTTTTTTTTTAACATCTTTATTGGAGTATAATTGCTTTACAATGGTGTGTTAGTTTCTGCTTTATAACAAAGCGAATCAGTTATACATATACATATGTTCCCATATCTCTTCCCTCTTGCGTCTCCCTCCCTCCCACCCTCCCTATCCCACCCCGCTAGGTGGTCACAAAGCACAGAGCTGATCTCCCTGTGCTATGTGGCTGCTTCCCACTAGCTATCTATTTTACATTTGGTAGTGTATATATGTCCATGCCACTCTCTCACTTTGTCACAGCTTACCCTTCCCCCTCCCCATATCCTCAAGTCCATTCTCTAGTAGGTCTGTCTTTATTCCCGTCTTGCCACTAGGTTCTTCATGACCTTTTTTGTTCCCCTTAGATTCCATATATATGTGTTAGCATACTGTATTTGTTTTTCTCTTTCTGACTTACTTCACTCTGTATGACAGACTCTAACTCCATCCACCTCACTACAAATACCTCCATTTCGTTTCTTTTTATGGCTGAGTAATATTCCATTGTATATATGTGCCACATCTTCTTTATCCATTCATCCGATGATGGACACTTAGGTTGCTTCCATGTCCTGGCTACTGTAAATAGAGGTGCAATGAACATTGTGGTACATGACTCTTTTTGAATTATGGTTTTCTCAGGGTATATGCCCTGTAGTGGGATTGCTGGGTCGTACGGTAGTTCTATTTTTAGTTTTTTAAGGAACCTCCATACTGTTCTCCATAGTGGCTGTATCAATTTACATTCCCACCAACAGTGCAAGAGGGTTCCCTTTTCTCCACACCCCCTCCAGCATATATTGTTTGTAGATTTTTTTAAAATTAATTAATTAATTATTTATTTATTTTTGGCTGTGTTGGCTCTTCGTTTCTGTGCGAGGGCTTTCTCTAGTTGCGGCGAGCGGGGGCCACTCTTCATCGCGGTGCGCCGGCCTCTCACTATCGCGGCCTCTCTTGTTGCGGAGAACAGGCTCCAGATGCGTAGGCTCAGTAATTGTGGCTCACGGGCCTAGTTGCTCCGCGGCATGTGGGGTCTTCCCAGACCAGGGCTCAAACCCGTGTCCCCTGCATTGGCAGGCAGATTCTCAACCACTGCACCACCAGGGAAGCCAGTTTGTAGATTTTTTGATGATGGCCATTCTGACCGGTGTGAGATGATATCTCATTGTAGTTTTGATTTGCATTTCTCTAATGATTAATGATGTTGAGCATTCTTTCATGTGTTTGTTGGCAATCTGTATATCTTCTTTGGAGAAATGTCTTTTTAGGTCTTCTGCCCATTTTTGGATTGGGTTGTTTTTTTTGATATTGAGCTGCATCATGAGCTGCTTGTACATTTTGGAGATTAATCCTTTGTCAGTTGCTTCATTTGCAAATATTTTCTCCCATTCTGAGGGTTGTCTTTTGGTCTTGTTTATGGTTTCCTTTGCTGTGTAAAAGCTTTTAAGTTTCATTAGGTCACATTTGTTTATTTTTGTTTTTATTTCCATTTCTCTAGGAGCTGGGTCAAAAAGGATCTTGTTGTGATTTATGTCATAGAGTGTTCTGCCTATGTTTTCCTCTAAGAGTTTGACAGTGTCTGGCCTTACATTTAGGTCTTTAATCCATTTTGAATTTATTTTTGCGTATGGTGTTAGGGAGTGTTCTAATTTCATACTTTTACATGTACCTGTCCAGTTTTCCCAGCACCACTTATTGAAGAGGCTGTCTTTTCTCCACTGTATATGCTTGCCTCCTTTATCAAAGATAAGGTGACCATATGTGCGTGGGTTTATCTCTGGGCTTTCTATCCTGTTCCATTGATCTATATTTCTGTTTTTGTGCCAGTACCATACTATCTTGATTACTGTAGGTTTGTAGTATAGTCTGAAGTCAGGGAGTCTGATTCCTCCAGCCCTGTTTTTCTTTCTCAAGATTGCTTTGGCTATTCGGGGTCTTTTGTGTTTCCACACAAATTGTGAAATGTTTTGTTCTAGTTCTGTGAAAAATGTCAGTGGTAGTTTGATAGGGATTGCATTGAATCTGTAGATTGCTTTGGGTAGTATAGTCATTTTCACAATGTTGATTCTTCCAGTCCAAGAACATGGTATATCTCTCCATCTATTTGTATCATCTTTAATTTCTTTCATCAGTGTCTTATAATTTTCTGAATACAGGTCTTTTGTGTTTCCTTAGGTAGGTTTATTCCTAGATATTTTATTCTTTTTGTTGCAATGGTAAATGGGAGTGTTTTCTTAATTCCTCTTTCAGATTTTTCATCATTAGTGTATAGGAATGCAAGAGATTTCTGTGCATTAATTTTGTATCCTGCAACTTTACCAAATTCATTGATTAGCTCTAGTAGTTTTCTGGTAGCATCCCTAGGATTCTCTATGTATAGTATCATGTCATCTGCAAACAGTGACAGCTTTACTTCTTCTTTTCCGCTTTGGATTCCTTTTATTTCTTTTTCTTCTCTGATTGCTGTGGCTAAAACTTCCAAAACTATGTTGAATAACAGTGGGGAGAGTGGGCAACCTTGTCTTGTTCCTGATCTTAGTGGAAATGGTTTCAGTTTTTCATCACTGAGGACAATGTTGGCTGTGGGTTTCTCATATATGGCCTTTATTATGTTGAGGAAAGTTCCCTCTATGCCTACTTTCTGGAGGGTTTTTATCATAAATGGGTGTTCAATTTTGTCAAAACCTTTCTCTGCATCTATTGAGATGATCATATGGTTTTCCCCCTTCAATTTGTTAATATGGTGTATCACACTGATTGATTTGCGTATACTGAAGAAGCCTTGCATTCCTGGGATAAACCCCACTTGATCATAGTGTATGATCCTTTTAATGTGCTGTTGGATTCTGCTTGCTAGTATTTTGTTGAGGATTTTTGCATCTATGTTCATCAGTGATATTGGCCTGTAGTTTTCTTTCTCTGTGACACCTTTGTCTGGTTTTGGTATCAGAGTAATGGTGGCCTCGTAGAATAAGTTTGGGAGTGTTCCTCCCTCTGCTATATTTTGGAAGAGTTTGAGAAGGATAGGTGTTACCTCTTCTCTAAATGTTTCATAGGATTTGCCTGTGAAGCCATCTGGTCCTGGACTTTCTTTTGTTGGAAGATTTTTAATCACAGTTTCAATTTCAGTGCTTGTGATTGGTCTGTTCATATTTTCTATTTCTTCGTGGTTCAGTCTTGGAAGGTTGTGCATTTCTAAGAATTTGTCCATTTCTTCCAGGTTGTCCATTTTATTGGCATAGAGTTGCTTGTAGTAATCTCTCATGATCGTTTGTATTTCTGCAGTGTCAGTTGTTACTTCTCCTTTTTCATTTCTAATTCTATTGATTTGAGTCTTCTCCCTTTTTTTCTTGATGAGTCTGGCTAATGGTTTATCAATTTTGTTTATCTTCTCAAAGCACCAGCTTTTAGTTTTATTGATCTTTGCTATCATTTCCTTCATTTCTTTTTCATTTATTTCTGATCTGATCTTTATGATTTCTTTCCTTCTGCTAACTTTGGGGGTTTTTTGTTCTTCTTTCTCTAACTGCTTTAGGTGTAAGGTTAGGTTGTTTATTTGAGATGTTTCTTGTTTCTTAAGGTAGGATTGTATCGCTATAAACTTCCCGCTTAGAACCGCTTTTGCTGCATCCCATAGGTTTTGGGTCGTCGTGTTTTCATTGTCATTTGTTTCTAGGTATTTTTTGATTTCCTCTTTGATTTCTTCAGTGATCACTTGGTTATTAAGTAGTGTGTCATTTAGCCTCCATGTGTTTGTATTTCTTACAGATTTTTTCCTGTAATTGATATAGCCTCATGGCGTTGTGGTCGGAAAAGATACTTGATAACATTTCAATTTTCTTAAATTTACCAAGGCTTGATTTGTGACCCAAGATATGATCTATCCTGGAGAATGTTTCATGAGCACTTGAGAAGAATGTGTATTCTGTTGTTTTTGGATAGAATGTCCTATAAATATCAATTAAGTCCATCTTGTTTAATGTATCATTTAAAGCTTGTTTCCTTATTTATTTTCATTTTGGATGATCTGTCCATTGGTGAAAGTGGGGTGTTACAGTCCCCTACTATGATTGTGTTACTGTCGATTTCCCCTTTTATGGCTGTTAGTATTTGCCTTATGTATTGAGGTGCTCCTATGTTGGGTGCATAAATATTTACAACTGTTACATCTTCTTCTTGGATTGATCCCTTGATCATTATGCAATGTCCTTCTTTTTCTCTTGTAATAGTCTTTGTTTTAAAGTCTACTTTGTCTGATATGAGAATTGCTACTCCAGCTTTCTTTTGATTTCCATTTGCATGGAATATCTTTTTTCATCCCCTCACTTTCAGTCTGTATGTGTCCCTAGGTCTGAAGTGGGTCTCTTGTAGACAGCATATATATGTGTCTTGTTTTTTATCCATTCAGTCAATCTATGTCTTTTGGTGGGAGCATTTAATCCATTTACATTTAAGGTAATTATCGATATGTATGTTCCTATTACCATTTTCTTAATTGTTTTGGGTTTATTATTGTAGGTCTTTTCCTTCTCTTGTGTTTCCGGCCTAGAGAAGTTCCTTTAGCATTTATTGTAAAGTTGGTTTGGTGGTGCTGAATTCTCTTAGCTTTTGCTTGTCTGTAAAGGTTTTAATTTCTCCGTCAAATCTGAATGAGATCCTTGCTGGGTAGAGTAATCTTGGTTGTAGGTTTTTCTCCTTCATCATTTTAAATATGTCCTGCCACTCCCTTCTGGCTTGCAGAGTTTCTGCTGAAAGATCAGCTGTTAACCTTATGGGGATTCCCTTGTGTGCTATTTGTTGTTTTTCCCTTGCTGCTTTTAATATGTTTTCTTTGTATTTAATTTTTGGTAGTTTGATTAATATGTGTCTTGGCATGTTTCTCCTTGGATTTATCCTGTATGGGACTCTCTGTGCTTCCTGGACTTGATTAACTATTTCGTTTCCCATATTAGGGAAGTTTTCAACTATAATCTCTTCAAATATTTTCTCAGTCCCTTTCTTTTTCTCTTCTTCTTCTGGGACCCCTATAATTCGAATGTTGGTGCATTTAATGTTGTCCCAGAGGTCTCTGAGACTGTCCTCAGTTCTTTTCATTCTTTTTTCTTTTTTCTGCTCTGCAGTAGTTATTTCCACTATTTTATCTTCCAGGTCACTTATCCGTTCTTCTGCCTCAGTTATTCTGCTATTGATCCCATCTAGAGTATTTTAAATTTCATTTATTGTGTTATCACTGTTTGTTTGCTCTTTAGGTCTTCTAAGTCCTTGTTAAACGTTTCTTGTATTTTCTCCCTTCTATTTCCAAGATTTTGGATCATCTTTACTATCATTATTCTGAATTCTTTTTCAGGTAGACTGCCTCTTTCCTCTTCATTTGTTAGGTCTGGTGGGTTTTTGCCTTGCTCCTTCATCTGCTGTGTGTTTCTCTGTCTTCTTATTTTGCTTAACTTACTGTGTTTGGGGTCTACTTTTCGCAGGCTGCAGGTTCGTAGTTCCCGTTGTTTTTGGTGTCTGTCCCCAGTGGCTAAGGTTGGTTCAGTGGGTTGTGTAGGCTTCCTGGTGGAGGGGACTAGTGCCTGTTCTGGTGGATGAGGCTGGATCTTGTCTTTCTGGTGGGCAGGTCCACGTCTGGTGGTGTGTTTTGGGGTGTCTGTGGCCTTATTATGATTTTAGGAAGCCTCTGTGCTAATGGATGGGGTTGTGTTCCTGTCTTGCTAGTTGTTTGGCATACTGTGTCCAGCACTGTACCTTGCTGGTCGTTGAGTGGAGCTGGGTCTTGGCGTTGAGATGAAGATCTCTGGGAGATTTTCACCATTTGATATTACGTGGAGCTGGGCGGTCTCTTGTGGACCAGTGTCCTGAACGTGGCTCTCCCACCTCAGTGGCACAGCCCTGACGCCTGGCTGGAGAACCAAGAGCCTGTCCTCCACACAGCTCAGAATAAAAGGGAGGAAAAAAAGAAAGAAAGAAAGAAGATAAAATAAAATAAAGTTATTAAAATAAAAAATTAAGAAAAAAATTTTTTTAATAATAAAAAAAAAATGGACAGAGAGAACCCTAGGACAAATGGTAAAAGCAAAGCTATACAGACAAAATCACACACAGAAGCATATACATACACACTCACAAAAAGAGAAAAAGGGAAAATAATATATATATCGTTGCTCCCAAAGTCCACCTCCTCAATTTGGGATGATTCGTTGTCTATTCAGGTATTCCACAGATGCAGGGTACATCAAGTTGATTGTGGAGATTTAATCCGCTGCTCCTGAGGCTGCTGGGAGAGATTTCCCTTTCTCTTTTTTGTTCGCACAGCTCCCGGGGTTCAGCTGTGGATTTGGACCCGCCTCTGTGTGTAGGTCGTCTGAGGGCGTCTGTTCTTCGCTGACAGGACGGGGTTAAAGAAGCAGCTGATTCGGGGGCTCTGGCTCGTTCAGGCTGGGGGAAGGGAGGGGTACAGATGCGGGGCAAGCCTGTGGCAGCAGAGGCCGGCGTGACGTTGCACCAGCTTGAGGCGCGCCATGCGTTCTCCCAGGGAAGTTGTCCCTGGATCACGGGACCCTGGCAGTGGCGGGCTGCACAGGCTCCCAGGAGGGGCAGTGTGGATAGTGACCTGTGCTTGCACACAGGCTTCTTGGTGGCTGCAGCAGCAGCCTTAGTGTCTCATGCCCATCTCTGGGGTCTGTGCTGATAGCCGCAGCTCGTGCCCATCTCTGGAGCTCCTTTAAGCTGCGCTCTTAATCCCCTCTCCTTGTGCACCAGGAAACAAAGAGCCAAGAAAAAGTCTCTTGCCTCTTCGGCAGCTCCAGACTTTCCCGGACTCCCTCCCGGCTAGCTGTGGCGCACTAGCCCCCTTCAGGCTGTGTTCACGTAGCCAACCTCCATCCTCTCCCTGGGATCCGACCTCCGAAGCCCGAGCCTCAGCTCCCAGCCCCCCGCCCGCCCCAGCGGGTGAGCAGACAAGCCTCTCGGGCTGGTGAGTGCTGGTCGGCACCGCTCCTCTGTGCGGGAATCTCTCCGCTTTGCCCTCCGCACCCCTGTTGCTGCGCTCTCCTCCGTGGCTCCGAAGCTCCCCCCCTCCGCCACCCGCAGTCTCCACTAGCAAAGGGGCTTCCTAGTGTGTGGAAACCTCTCCTCCTTCACAGCTCCCTCCCACTGCTGCAGGTCCCGTCCCTATTCTTTTGTCTCTGTTTTTTCTTTTTTCTTTTGCCCTACCCAGGTACGTGGGGAGTTTCTTGCCTTTTGGGAGGTCTGAGGTCTTCTGCCAGCGTTCAGTAGGTGTTCTGTAGGAGTTGTTCCACATGTAGTTCTGATGTACTTGTGGGGAGGAAGTTGATCTCTGCGTCTTACTCTTCCACCATCTTGAATCTCCTCACCCATAAAGTATTTTTAAGGTATTTACGTTGTGGTTTTTTTAAAATTAAAAAAAAATATTTATTTATTTTTGGCTGTGTTGGGTCTTCGTTGCTGTGTGCAGTCTTTCTCTAGTTGCAGCAAGTGGGCGCTACTCTTCGTTGCGTGGGTTTTTCATTGCAGTGGCCTCTTGTTGCGGAGCATGGGCTCTAGGCGCGCGGGCTTTAGTATTTGTGGCTCGCAGGCTCAGTAGTTGTGGCACGTGGGCTGTAGAGTGCAGGCTCAGTAGTTGTGGCACACGGGCGTAGTTGCTCCGTGGCATGTGCGATCTTCCCAGACCAAGGCTCGAACCCATGTCCCCTGCATTGGCAGGCGGGTTCTTAACCACTGGGCCACTAGGGAAGCCCTTTATGTTGTTTCTTAAGACATAATACTATTGCATACCTTAATAGACTACAGTATGGTGTAAAAATAACTTTTACATGTATTAGGAAACCAAAAAATCCGTGTGGCTCACTTTATTGCGATATTCGCTTTGTTGCAGTGGTCTGGAACCACACCGACAATATCTCTGACATGTGCCTGTATACACATTTTCTTTATCCATTCATCCGTGGATAGACAATTAGGTTGTTTCCTTATCTATTGCAAATAATGCTGCAGTGAACACGGGGGTGCCACACTGTTGTTGACCTTGTTCTAAAATGCCTAGTTCCACTCTCCTGCCTTAGAACTCTTGTTGGTGTTGGGATCTCCTAGTTGAGGAGTAGGGCTGGCAGGACCTACTCCGGCAACATCACCTTCCAGCCAGAATCCTGAACCTGGAGGTAGAACCGGGTTAGCTGACAGCCCATAAAGACTGGAGGATGAGGGCAGGTTGGCACATGCAGAATTGACAGTGGTCTGCCTCTTTCCCTCCAAATTATTGGCTGGGCATAAACTGGGTTTGAATGGAGTTGAACCTAGTTAGGTTGAACTTTCTTTAGCATTAAAGACTAAGATATCAAGGCAGTGACCAGATCTTCAGCAACTCTCACGTCCCAGTAAGACAAGTCACAACCCCCCTGGGCCCCCTTGCCAGACCACCTTTCTAACTCTCAAGATGTTTCAGAGGGTGAATGACCCCTTAGTCATCCTTGAAGGAAGCCTTCTGTCTAAAAATCCAACACGTTCCTTCCTATTAATTATTTACTTCAGACTGAAGATGGGGTTTTAAAATAGGGGCTGCTTCCCTCAGTATGACTTTGAAAGGGGTTGAGTTTTTACCATGCTCAGCTCCCCCCATCACCAGGGTGACACTGTCCCTAGTGAGGAGGGGCAGAGCAGCTAGACTGCTGTCAGAACACTAACATGTCTTTACCCTGTTACCAGGCAAAGCATTAACAGCAAGGACACAGTGCAATTCACTAGCTGGTTTGCATGTAGGACATGGAAAATAGTTAAAGAATACTAAAAGTGGGAGGACAGGAACAAAGCAATAAGCCTAGACCAGAGCTTGGCACGTATAGCCTACGATCACTAAGCGTGGGCTGAAGGGAGGGGTGCAGTATTAACTTTCCTAAGATATTTGAGCAATAATGAAATAGTTTCTTCCATTTCATCAATAGCATATAGATTTGCATGTTGTGTTTTTCTATTAAGACATTAACTGTTCAACATACTAAACCAATCCCTTTTTTCCCTCTGATTGAAGTTTTGGTTTAAGAATGGGAGGGCCAAGTGTTGGAGGTATCAGAGGGGTTTAATTCTCAGAAATACATCCCCTGTGGCCATGGGTCACCCTGTCATCATAATCCTGGATGGACCCTATAATGCCATATTCATTCTGGAACCCAACTGGAGTTGGGTTCCTCTGGTGCCACTGCAGCCCCAAATACCTGGGCCACCCATGCCATCCTTGCCTTGTCTGCCCTCGCCTCCTCCACCTGTGCCTTCCTTTGGCTTAGCTTTGCTTGGCCTGGCATGGGTCCCTGTCATCAGCATTCATTTTCTAGTCCCTAGCTTGTAAGACATGTTTTCTATGAGTTTTTCCAAAGTATTTTTTTGCCAGATTGAAATTTTTCATAGCACCTCAAGAGCAGTTCACCAAATGCCTGATAAATGAATTGAATAAATGAAAACAGTGCACTGTGTTTTTAATAGGGCATATTTTTTGTATTTTCAGTAAAGATGTGATTCTCTTGTATACTTGTTTTTATGTGCCAAATGGGGTTAGTATTATATGGATAAGAATTGCTAAGGAATGTCAAGAAGGTCTCTTTTCATGAGGTGACGTCCCTAAGCACTATCACTAGACCCTGCACTTCTCAGATACATACACATGTAAGATGAGGTGGGAAAAGTCGCTAGTGAGAGAACAGTGTGCTGCAAAATGGGGCCGAGCTCCATTCATGATGAGGAGCTCAAGCACAAGCCTGGACTCTAAAGGAACCTTCCTAAGAAATTACTATTCATAGGGCTTTATGGGAAGGTAGCATCCAAATATTCACCTAGTTTTGTTCTAGATGCTCCAGATTCTGTTCACTACCCTCCCTTTTTGTGAAGGATATAGGGGAACAAACCATTCTGGCCCAAAGGAACTGCTGCTTCAAAGGGAACACAAGAGGAGCCTCCATCGAGGCCAGAAAGAGGCTCTTCTCCCTTTTCACCCCTCCCCCCACCACAGGAGCCATATTGTTGTGTCTTCCCCGGCTCAGAAGTGACAATTATGCCTTCAAATGTATTTTGTCTCATTCAGCGTCCTTGAAAGGACCCTAGATCTGACGATTAAACACTAAAAGGGAACATTTTGGTTTACTGCTGCTCGAAGCAAGAGGGAGGCCCTGATTAATATTCCAGATTAATGGATCACTGAAAAGAAGCGGTCAGACCTTGGCTTTCTTCATACTGTCTTCCTCATGTGAAACTGCCAGGCTAGAAAACAAAATAAAAATGAAGTGTGATAAGAACTGAGGAATTACTGTTAAATTTTTAGGCATAGTAATGGTAATGTGGTTATGTTTAAAAAAGAAAGAATGTCTCTCTTTTAGAGAAACATGCTGAATTGTTTATAAATGAAATGATATCTGGGATTTGTTTCAAAATAATTGGGAGGTGGTGGCAACTTCCCACAAGTTGATAATTGTTCAAGTTGGTGATATGTACATGGGAGATCATTACACTATTCTCTATACTTGTATATATATTTGACCTTTTCCATAATAAAAATTAAAGAAAAAAACCTAATCATCTGTGTTTCTTCTTTTTCTTTTGCTGGGCTTTTTTTTTTTTGCTTTCCTTTGTATCTTCATCTGAAAATTAAAACACATTAAAATTGAAAAAAAAAGTTTACCTCTAAACATTAATACCTTTTTATAAATTTATTTATTATTTATTTATTTATTTATGGCTGTGTTCGGTCTTCGTTGCTGCGTGCGGGCTTTTTCTAGTTGCGACGTGCAGGGGCTACTCTTCGTTGTGGCACACAGGCTTCTCATTGTGGTGGCTTCTCTTGTTGCGGAGCACAGGCTCTAGGCGCGCAGGCTTCCGTAGTTGTGGCTCGCAGGCTCTAGAGCACAGGCCCAGTAGTTGTGGCACACGGGCTTAGTTGCTCTGTGGCATATGGGATCTTCCTGGACCAGGGCTTGAACCCAAGTCCCCTGCATTGGCAGGCAGACTCCTAACCACTGTGCCACCAGGGAAGTCCCCATGTTAATACCTTTGACCAGATAAGTACGCTTTTGCTGTCCCATTTGTTATATCAGAGAAATTCACTCATTCAAACGCTTATGTCACAAACTGTGCTAGGCACTGGAAGCATAGAAATTAAAGTCACACTAGGTATTAGATGATATAGGGAATTATTAACTTACTGGGTGAGATAATGGTATTGTAGTTAAGTAGGAAAATGTCCTTTTTTAAAGCGTTGCATACAGAAATATTTAGTGTATTTTACCTTGACTATCTCAACAAAAAAATCCCTATCTGAAGCAAGTATGTCAAAATGCTAACAAATGTTAAACCTGAGTGACAAGTACTGTACATGGCATTAATAATACTACTCCCTTTACTTTTCTCAGTGTTTGAGTATTTTCATGATGTGTGTGTTTGGGAGTTTGCTTTCCAGGAGCTCATTCTAGTGGAGGAGACACAGGGAAAGAGGCAAGTAGAATCTGAGTGAGGGGGAAGCATGGGGTGCTCTGGGCATACAGAGGAGTCTCAAAATCAGGCTGATTTGGGGAGGGTGGTTGAGGAACGGTTGACCAGGAAAAGGTGACTCTTAAGCTAGTTCTTTTTAAAATCAGTTTCATTACAAAAGTGATGCATGCCCATCATAGCAATGAGTAAGCCAAGCCGCGTGCAGGGAGAGACCAGCACTGTAGGCAGATGGACTCTCTGTATCAAGCGACAGAGTCAAGAGAAAGGACGTGCAGTATCAAGGAGACGGAAAGTCATTCTTAGGCCAAAGAGGACACTGCAGGAGAGCCACAGGGTACGTGTGATGCGAGAGATCAATCGGGATCTGACTTTACCCTGAAGGCCATGGAGAACTGCGGAAGGATTTTAAGTAGGGACCGCCATGCTCAGATTTGCGCTTCAAGAAAGCTCAGCCTTCCAGCAGTGAGGAAGAAGGGTGACAGTGAGGGCCAGGAAACCCAGGTGACATCAGAGGAAGGGGTGCCTTAGTGTAACGTGTCCCCAGAGGGGCACCCTCTGTCAGTCATCAGCCAGGAGAGGGCACAAAAAGGTGACTTTCTTGTGATGTGCCGCCCCACAGGAAGTGTGATACATAAATCAGCTGCTGGCCTGAGGGAGTCCCCTATGGTGCACCTTTTTGAAAATTGCACAAAGGCGCCCACTGAGTGTGAGAATCTCACAAAAGAGCCGCTCCACTGGGCTGAGGCAGCCCCCTGTGGCTTGGTTTGGCACCACGCGTCTCACAGACTAACCCCAACTTGGTTCGGTGCCACATGCCTTGTACAGCTACACACAACCAATCTGGAGTCACACGGCTTAGGTTTGAATCCCAACTGTGTGGCCTTGGGTGCAGTACTTATAACCTGCTCTGGGCCTCCATTTCTCCATCTCTAAGATGTGTCCTACAGTGACTGTGTGGATTAAATAGCAATAATGCATATCAAGCACTTAGCAGGGTGCCCAACACAAAGTCAGTGAGTGTTCAAAACTCTTGGCTATTACTGTTTTTAAGAACCTTCTTCTAAAATAAGCTTTCAAGAAGTACAACTAGTTTTGAAGCAAGGCTCACAGAAGGATGTTGGCTTTCTTACCACTGGAGTCTGTTTCAGAATCAGAGTCACTGTCACTATCATCAGAATACTTCTTGTGTTTTCTTTTAGATGATTTTTTCTTCCTCCTTTTCTTGGGTCTTTCTTTTGAATGACTAGACTTCGTCGTCTTCTTCTTTTCTTCTACATAAAATACAAATAAAAAACTAACTTCTAAAGAAGTATTTCTGAGCATCAATTTTATTGTATTAAAAATACTGAAAAGGAATTGATGACAGGCGATTTGAGTAAAGTCTAATGTTCAACTATTTATAAACGTATTTTTTAAACTTCTCAATAAAAAAGTCCTATATTTAAAAAATACCTTCTGAAGTAGAAGGTGAAGTGGTGCTTTTCTTTGGCTCTTCATCCTCTACTGGTGTATGTTCATCAGAGCTGAATTTAAAGAAAATTGTAGTAAGAATCAGAAAAGTGATAAAATATGGACCACAGAGTATAAAAATATACACTTAAAAATTTTCAGTAACAAATTGCTTGTCCAAGAACAATTCAAAGCCAGCACCGGACTGCTTTTGTAACATTACAGCTTATCGGCCAACCACCTTCATAATAACAGAATAATCATTTACGTTTGCATAATGCTTTCGAGTTAACAAAATGTTATTCACACTGAAAGCAGCATGAAGGATTTATATTTTCAGAAGAAACCACAGGGCAAATGCAGGGAAATAGGAACCATAAGGAAAGATGAAAGAAACTGGAGATAAGAAGGCTGAGGGAAGACTTCATAATTTCATTCTACATGTGGAACAGACATATGGTACAGTAGCAACTGTTCTGTCTCCCCAGAGCAAGAACCTAACACACTACAGTATGGAGATTTCATCCTATTGTAAGAGAATTCTGAAAATGAGTATTATTAACATTCTACAATAGCTTAAAAAGGGAATTTCCATATCACAGAGTTTTTTTCCTCTTAACATCACATCTGGAATAATTTAGGTATTGCCTAGAAAATTATTTTTAGGGTGTCTTCCAACTCTAATTCTCTGATTTCAGGTTCTTATAAGGATATCTGTAAGTACAAGTTTCTAATAATAATGCTTTATCAATTAGTCACAAATTAGAAGTTTATCTGTGAAGCACATTGTCTCAACTCAACCTAAAGTAGACAAGAAAATAGAGGAGAGGGAAGCAGCAGCTAATGAATAGCACCAAAGAGAAAAGAAACAAGGAAAAAGAAGAAGTATTAAGCCTTCAGATAGTATTGTATATAGGAAAATTAACTAAACAAAACCATACCAGCATATTCATCTTTAAAATCCCTTTGTAATGCTAAGATCTGGCATGCAATCTGTTATTGGGTTAGTTGAAGAAAAAAAATAATTCAAAATAACATAAATGCATTATTTGTTTTAACAGTGAACACTTCTATGAATAGGAAATTAGCACCCCATGAATTATAATTTAAAAAGAACAATTAGCATGCTAAAATCCACTGGCAACATGTTTTAATTCTTAGGTATGTTCCATATTTTTAAAACTTAAGGGATATAAAAGGATAAATCACAAGAAAGAAGAAGTATGTGAGATGCACTTAAAGTTCCTCACTTAATTAAAAAATTTAAAATAGGCACTGGATTTAATAAATGTTATAAAATATTTTAAAATACATTTTTAAAAGACTTACTGTGGTTCAGGATTGTATTAGTCAGCTAGGGCTGCCATAACAAAATGCCAGAGACTGGGTGGCTTAAACAACAGAAATTTATTTTCTCACCGTTCTGGAGGTTAGAAATCCAAGATCGAGGATTGGTTCAAGATGGCGGAGCAGAAGGATGTGCTCTCACTCCCTCTTGCGAGAGCACTGGAATCACAACTAACTGCTGAACAATCATCGACAGGAAGACACTGGAACTCACCAAAACAGATACCCCACATCCAAAGACAAAGGAGAAGCCACAATGAGATGGTAGGAGGGGCACAATCACGATAAAATCAAATCCCATAACTGCTAGGTGGGTGACTCACAAACTGGAGAATGCTTATACCACAGAAGTCCACCCACTGGAGTGAAGGCTCTGAGCCCCACGTCAGGCTTCCCAACCTGGGGGTCCGGCAATGGGAGGAGGAATTCCTAGAGAATCAGACTTTGAAGGCTAGCGGGATTTGATTGCAGGACTTTGAGAGGACTGGGGGAAACAGAGACTCCACTCTTGGAGGGCACACACAAAGTAGTGTGCACATCAGGACCTAGGGGAAGGAGGAGTGATCCCGTAGGAGACTGAACCAGACCTACCTGCTAGTGTTGGAGGGTCTCCTGCAGAGGCGGGGGGCAGCTGTGGCTCACCACAGGGACAAGGACACTGGCAGCAGAAGTTCTGGGAAGTCCTCCTTGGCGTGAGCCCTCCCAGAGTCTGCCATTAGCCCCACCAGAGCCTGGGTAGGCTCCAGTGTTGGGTCGCCTCAGGCCAAACAACCAACAGGGAGGGAACCCAGCCCCACCCATCAGCAGACAAGCTGGTTAAAGTTTTACTGAGCTCTGCCCACCAAGCAACAGCCAGCTCTACCCACCACCAGTCCCTCCCATCAGGAAACTTCCACAAGCCTCTTAGATAGCCTTATCCACCAGAGGGCAGACAGCAGAGGCAAGAAGAACTACAATCCTGCAGCCTGTGGAACAAAAACCACGTTCACAGAGAGACAAGATGAAAAGGCAGAGGGCTATGTACCAGATGAAGGAAAAAGATAAAACCCCAGAAAAACAACTAAATGAAGTGGAGATACGCAGCCTTCCAGAAAAAGAATTCAGAATAATGAGAGTGAAGATGATCCAGGACCTCGGAGAAAGAATGGAGGCAAAGATCGAGAAGATGCAAGAAATGTTTAACAAAGACCTAGATGAATTAAAGAACAAACAAACAAAGATGAACAGTACAAAACTGAAATGAAAAACACAAATTCCTAGAAGGAATCAATAGCAGAATAACTGAGGCAGAAGAACGGATAAGTGATGTGGAAGACAGAATGGTGGAATTCACTGCTGCAGAACAGAATAAAGAAAAAAGAATGAAAAGAAATGAAGACAGTCTAAGAGACCTCTGGGACAACATTAAACACAACAACATTCACATTATAGGGGTCCCAGAAGGAGAAGAGAGAGAGAAAGGACCAGAGAAAATATTTGAAGAGATTATAGTTCAAAACTTCCCTAACATGGGAAAGGAAATAGCCACCCAAGTCCAGGAAGCACAGAGAGTCCCATACAGGATAAACCCAAGGAGAAATATGCTGAGACACATAGTAATCAAATTAGCAAAAATTAGAGAAAAATTATTGAAAGCAGCAAGGGAAAAATGACAAATAACATACAAGGGAACTCCCATAAGGTTAACAGCTGATTTCTCAGCAGAAACTCTACAAGCCAGAAGGGAGTGGCATGATATACTTAAAGTGATGAAAGGGAAGAACCTACAACCAAGATTACTCTACCCAGCAAGGATCTCATTCAGATTCGACGGAGAAATCAAAAGCTTTACAGACAAGCAAAAGCTAAGAGAATTCAGCACCACCAAACCAGCTCTACAACAAATGCTAAAGGAACTTCTCTAAGTGGGAAACACAAGAGAAGAAAAGGACCTACAAAAAGAAACCCATAACAATTAAGAAAACAGTAATAGGAACATACATATCGATAATTCCCTTAAACATGAATGGATTAAATGCTCCAACCAAAAGACACAGGCTCGCTGAATGGATACAAAAACAAGACCCATATATATGCTGTCTACAAGAGACCCACTTCAGACCTAGGGACACATACAGACTGAAAGTGAGGAGATGGAAAAAGATATTCCATGCAAATGGAAATCAAAAGAAAGCTGGAGTAGCAATACTCATATCAGGTAAAATAGACTTTAAAATAAAGAATGTTGCAAGAGACAAGGAAGGACACTACATAATGATCAATCCAAGAAGAAGATATAAGAATTATAAATATATATGCACCCAACATAGGAGCACCTCAATACATAAGGCAACTGCTAACAGCTATAAAAGAGGAAATCGACAGTAACACAATAATAGTGGGGGACTTTAACACCTCACTTACACCAATGGACAGATCATCCAAACAGAAAATTAATAAGGAAACACAGCTTTAAATGACACAATAGACCAGATAGATTTAACTGATATTTATAGGACATTCCATCCAAAAACAGCAGATTACACTTTCTTCTCAACTGCGCATGGAACATTCTCCAGGATAGATCACATCTTGGGTCACAAATCAAGCCTCAGTAAATTTCAGAAAATTGAAATCATATCAAGCACCTTTTCTGACCACAACGCTATGAGATTAGAAATCAATTACAGGGAAAAAAACATAAAAAACACAAACACATGGAGGCTAAACAATACGTTACTAAATAACCAAGAAATCACTGAAGAAATTAAAGAGGAAATCAAAAAATACCTAGAGACAAATGACAATGAAAACACGACAATCCAAAACCTAGGGGACGCAGCAAAAGCAGTTCTAAGAGGGAAGTTTACAGCAATACAATCCTACCTCAAGAAACAACAAACAGCTCAAATAAACAACCTAACCTTACACCTAAAGGAAGTAGAGAAAGAAGAACAAACAAAACCCAAAGTTAGTAGAAGGAAAGAAATCATAAAGATCAGAGCAGAAATAAATGAAATACAAACAAAGAAGACAATAGCATAAATCAATAAAACTAAAAGCTGATTCTTTGAGAAGATAAACAAAATTGATAAACCATTAGCCAGACTCATCAAGAAAAAGAGGGAGAGGACTCAGATCAATAAAATTAGAGATGAAAAAGGAGAAGTTACAACAGACACCGCAGAAATACAAAGCATCCTAGGAGACTATTACAAGCAACTCTATGCCAATAAAATGGACAACCTGGAAGAAACAGACAAATTCTTAGAAAGGTATAACCTTCCAAGACTGAACCAGGAAGAAATAGAAAATATGAACAGACCAATCACAAGTAATGAAATTGAAACTGATTAAAGGTCTTCCAACAGGACTTCCCTGGTGGTACAGTGATTAGGAGTCCGCCTGCCAATGCGGGGGACACGGGTTCGAGCCCTGGTCTGGGAGGATCCCACATGCCGTGGAGCAGCTGGGCCCGCGCGCCAAAACTGCTGGGTCTGCGCTCTAGAGCCCAAGAGCTGCGGCTGCTGGGGCCCATGCGCTTGGAGCCCGTGCTCCTCAGCGGGAGAGGCCACCGCAGCGAGAGGCCCGCACGCCGCAGCGCGGAGTGGCCCCTGCTTGCCACGGCTAAAGGGAGACCTGCGCGCAGCGATGGAGACCCAACGCAGCCAAAAATAAAAATATAAATAAATTAATTAATTTAAAAAAAATCTTCCAACAAACAAAAGTCCAGGACCAGATGGCTTCACAGGTGAATTCTATCAAACATTTAGAGAAGAGCTAACATCCATCCTTCTCAAACTCTTCCAAAAAATTGTAGAGGAAGGAACACTCCCAAACTCATTCTATGAGGCCACCATCACCCGATACCAAAACCAGACAAAGATACTACAAAAAAAGAAAATTACAGACCAATATCACTCATGAATATAGATGCAAAAATCCTCAACAAAATACTAGCAAACAGAATCCAACAACACATTAAAAGGATCATACACCATGATCAAGTGGGATGTATCCCAGGGATGCAAGGATTCTTCAGTATACAGAAATCAATCAATGTGATACACCATATTAACAAATTGAAGAAGAAAAACCATGTGATCATCTCAATAGATGCAGAAAAAGCTTTTGACAAAATTCAACACCCATTTATGATAAAAACTCTCCAGAAAGTGGGCATAGAGGGAACCTCCCTCAACATAATAAAGCCCATATATGACAAACCCACAGCAAACATCGTTCTCAATGGGGAAAAACTGAAAGCATTTCCTTGAAGATCAGGAACGAGACAAGGATGTCCACTCTCACCACTATCATTCAACATAGTTTTGGAAGTCCTAGCCATGGCAATCAGAGAAGAAAAAGAAATAAAAGGAATACAAATTGGAATAGAAGAAGTAAAACTGTCACTGTTTGCAGATGACATACATAGAGAATCCTAAACATACCACCAGAAAACTACTAGAGCTAATCAATGAACTTGGTAAAGTTGCAGGATACAAAATTAATGCACAGAAATCTCTTGCATTCCTATACATTAATGATGAAAAATCTGAAAGAGAAATTAAGGAAACACTCCCATTTACCATGGCAACAAAAAGAATAAAATACCTAGGAATAAACCTACCTAGAGAGACAAAAGACCTGTATGCAGAAAACTATAAGACACTGGTGAAAGAAATTAAAGATGATACCAACAGATGGAGAGATATACCATGTTCTTGGATTGGAAGAATCAACATTGTGAAAATGACTATACTACCCAAAGCAATCTACAGATTCAATGCAATCCCTATCAAATTACCAATGGCATGTTTTACAGAACTAGAACAAAAAATCTTAAAATTTGTATGGAGACACAAAAGACCCTGAATAGCCAAAGCAGTCTTGAGGGAAAAAAACGGAGCTCGAGGAATCAGACTCCCTGACTTCAGACTATTCTACAAAGCTACAGTAATCAAGACAATATGGTACTGGCACAAAAACAGAAATATAGATCAATGGAACAGGATAGAAAGCCCAGACATAAACCCACACACCTATGGTCAACTAATCTATGACAAAGGAGGCAGGGATGTACAATGGAGAAAAGACAGTCTCTTCAATAAGTGGTGGTGGGAAAACTGGACAGCTCCATGTAAAAGAATGCAATTAGAACACTCCCTAACACCATACACAAATATAAACTCAAAATGGATTAGAGACCTAAATGTAAGACCGGGCACTATAAAACTCTTAGAGGAAAACACAGGAAGAACACTCTTTGAGATAAATTGCAGCAAGATCTTTTTTGTTCCACCTCCTAGAGTAATGCAAATAAAAACAAAAATAAACAAATGGGACCTAATGAAACTTCAAAGCTTTTGCACAGCAAAGGAAACCATAAACAAGACCAAAAGACAACCCTCAAAATGGGAGAAAATATTTGCCAATGAAGCAACTGACAAAGGATTAATCTCCAAAATTTACAAGCAGCTCATGTAGCTCAATATCAAAAAAAAAACAACCCAATCCAAAAATGGGCAGAAGACCTAAATAGACATTTCTCCAAAGAAGATATACAGATTGCCAACAAACACATGAAAGGATGCTCAACATCACTAATCATCAGAGAAATGCAAACCAAAACTACAATGAGATATCACCTCAGACCAGTCAGAATGGCCATCATCAAAAAATCTACAAACAATAAATGCTGGAGAGGGTGTGGAGAAAAGGGAGCCCTCTTGTACTGTTGGTGGGAATGTAAATTGATACAGCCACTATGGAGAACAGTATGGAGGTTCCTTAAAAAACTAAAAATAGAATTACCATATGACCCATCAATCCCACTACTGGGCATATACCCAGAGAAAACCGTAATTCAAAAAGACACATGCACCCAATGTTCATTGCAGCAGTATTTACAATAGCCAGGACATGGAAGCAACCTAAATGCCCATTGACAGACGAATGGATAAAGATGTGGTACATATATATAATGGAATATTACTCAGCCATAAAAAGGAACGAAATTGAGTCATCTGTAGAGACGTGGATGGATCTAGAGACTGTCATACAGAGTGAAGTAAGTCAGAAAGAGAAAAACAAATATCGTATATTAATGCATATATGTGGAACCTAGAAAAATGGTACAGATGAACTAGTTTGCAGAGCAGAAATTGAGACACTGATGTACAGAACAAACATGTGGACACCAAGGGGGGAAAGTGGCGGGGGGTGGTGGTGGTGGTGGGATGAATTGGGAGATTGGGATTGACATATATACACTAATATGTATAAAATGGATAGCTAATAAGAACCTGCTGTTTAAAAAAATAAATAAAATTAAATAAAATTAAAAAAAAAAAAAAGAAATGCAAGATCAAGGTGACATCAGTGTTGGTTTCTGGTGAGACCTCTCTTCCTGGCTTGTAGACTGCCACCTTCTTGCTGTGTCCTCACGTGGCCTCTTCTCTGTGTCCTCTGTGCTCAGGTCAGGGGAGGGAGGGAGTGGGGAGAGAGGGAGAGAGGAAGAGTAGAGGGAGAGAGGAGGATAAGGGGGAGATAGAAGGAGAGAGAGAGACAGAGAGATACTGATTGACTGAGATCTCTCGTGTCTCTTCCTCTTATAAGGACACCAGTCCTACTGAATTAGGGCCTCATCCTTATGAGCTTATTTAACCTTAATTACCTCCTTAAAAGCCCTATTGCCAATTACAGTCACTTCAAGGGTTAGGGCTTCAACATATGAATTTTGGGGGCACACAATTCAGTCTAAAACAAGGATTCTTGGCAGAAAATCCTCATACTTCAGGAGCTCCCAATTCTCTAATCCTATCTCACTTAATTTTCCAGAAGATATAGGCATGTAAATTATAACTCAATAGGTGAATTCTAGAAAAAAGGGGAAAGCTAGAATGAACGCTGTGCTATGGATTGGAATTTGAGGTACTGGTGTGAACTCATGGATTTCAATAGGTAGAAATGTTATGAAATATAAATTTAAATATAGAAATAAAAAAATTTTAAAATAGCTGAATTCCATTCTCTCTCTCTCTCTCTCTATATATAAATTTTATATATATTCAAATTCAACAAGTCCAGTTATTCTATTCTCCCTTTATGTTTTAAACTTTAAATTAATAAAAACTTGGTATAAATGTAAACTTAACACTTAGGGTCTGATGTTCTGATAGTACTATCAAATGGTACAGACTACAGACAGCCTAAACAGCCAGGCTACAAATGCAGCCTGGGAGGCTGTCAAGCGCATCCCTTCTGCCGCATGCATGACAGAGCTCCTAATTGCTCATTTCATCTTCTGCAATATGTGACAGAAACAGTTTTACATTTGGAAATAACTTCATTTGTTTATGCATATTTATGAAAGGAAAAAGAAGTCTGTTCCAATTTGGTTAAAACTTTAGTTTTCAGAAACCAAGGAACTAGTAAAGACAATTTTTAAAAATGAAGCACTACTGATTGGCAGCTTTAGATTTCTTGATTAAAAACCTAACTAAACTGATTACATTTTAGGCATTCTTTCAATGATGAAGAGGTTCTTGGTGAAAAGTTTGGGAACTATTTGGTGCTTAGTAGAAATATTTTGAATTAATGTATGTACCAGTATTGCCATTTCTCTACTAAATTCAAAAATTTTCTGTCAAGTAAATATTTCAATTTTGAAAAAAAATGAAGCACTACAAGAAGTAGAAAATAAAGGGAGCTCTGAAAAGTTCTATGTGACAAAAGTTGTATTCAGTGAGATTCAGGGTTTGTTTTCTTTGTTTTTCCTTTAGTTCCTTTTTGGAAAAGGAGTACATTGTCTATCTGCTCTTTGGAGGACATTAAATTTTTTTTGTTTTATTATAATGTTTGTCACTTCTTCTGTCATTTCTTCTGTTTAGTATTTGCTATTACTCATAAACTGAAAAAAAGAAAAGGAGAAAACTAACAGAGGCTCAATTCTCCAAAGTTTAGCTGCTTATGTCTGTTTTTTTTTTTATCCTTACAAAATAAATATATTTGGTCTCATTGCTTAAATAAATTATTTTTTACTTCTTTATTCAGGGGAAAAGGTATTATAACTATGCAGATTTGGACTCAGAGGGTCGCCCAGTTCCAGAAGCAGATAATCTAAAAGTAAACATACAAATAACAGCCCTTGGAATATATAAGTATAGGGGTCAATGATGCCTGCCAGACTGTAAAGACACACAGTCCTTGTGGTGTAGGGCCTAAAATTAAGGCCCAATATTATGTACTGCCTTGACATCTGGGGAAACCAGTAGGGCCTCCAATGGCCTAACTGCAAATTCCCCTTCCCACTCTGCTCCTGCAGAAAAGGTCCCCTAGCCAAACAACCCTCTTTATCAAAGGGACAGGTGCAGTTCCAGATTATCCCTGCATAGTGGATCTTATGTGTCCAGTGTCAGGTGTCCTATGTTCAGCTGCCCCATAACCCTAGGGAGGGATTACCTCTCTCACCAACAGGGTGAATAGGAGACCATTAAAACAGTCCCTGCTGCTACCTGGTTTCATCTGGACTCAAGATGAATTATGTTCTACATGCACAAATGCAAATTTCATCCAAGCTGTTCTTACATCTTTTGGTTAGGATTCTAAAATAACCTGTTTGGTTTTTGATTGACACAGATTGCGGGTGACCTTTCTGAAACATATAACTTGGAGAGGTAGGTCTCCAATATAACTCAGGACTATTTTTACTGTTCCTGCTCCCAGGTATGAAACCCTAATAGCTAAAACATAATGTGTATTATGTTCCAGGCACTAAATCATTACAACAACCCTAAAAATGTCAGCACTATTTTTATCCCCGTTTTTACAGGTGAAGAAATGTACCTTGGAGAGGTTAAGTAATTTGCCCAATGTTTTGACTTCTTTAAATTAACATTTGTTAAGTGGAGCACAGGGTGCCAGATGGTGAGCCAAAGTTCAACAACAGACCACAAGAGAAATTGAAATAGAGTAGTTTATTACTCACAGGTCCGGTAGGAAGTATCCAGCACACCTCGAGGGGTTACATGGGGAGGTCAAGATAGGGTGCAGAGAGTGACAGGACCTGGGGCACATGCCTTTATTATGGTCTGTGGGTGGAGTGCTTTGGGGTTCCCAGGCTAGGGCCATTTTGGTCATTTTAAACCAAAAGAGCGGGGGTTTTGGTAAGCCCCACGAGGGTCTTCTCTAAGGGGGCCATACAGCATACCGGCACTGGGAGGCAGGGGAGACTGCAGATCACAGGGGCTGTTAGGGAAGTCATATCAGGAACTTACATTTGCTTGTGATTTTACGGGTTGCTATCTAGGGCATGTGCTTACAGGAGGGGGCTAGTCCCTCCAAACAGAATGGATGCTGAGGCAGCAATACCACAGAGTAGCTCAGGTAAACTCTCGACACCCAAAGTTATACAAGTATTAAGTGGCAAAGCAGGGCTTCAAACTCAGGCAGTCTGAATCCAGCCACTATCTTCCTCCTCACTATGCTTTATTACCTTCCACTGCTGGAAGAAAAAGAATCATCAAGACATCTCCCAACTGTTGTAATTTCAACCTGCCCCTCAATGCCTGTAATGTTTGTAAATTTCTCATTTTTAACACATTCAAGGCACTTGGGAGGTATGAATACTTACACAGCAATAATTAGAACTTTTCCTTCTTAAACTATTTTTCTGCTCCAATACTCACTTTCATTAGAGGAAAATTGATCTCACCCTCCCCTCATTCCTCAAGGTCAAGATTGAGACCATTTCACAAGACCTTTCTCAAGGTAGCCCCATTTGCAGTTACGCACATCGCTTTTCCTACATTCATCCAATCCTGTCGTGGGGGAAGGTTTTCTCTTCTCCAGTTTAAACCCTTAATCTCAACCTTTCCCAACTCCCTACAAAGAATTTCCACTTACACATCCTGTTATCATCTCAAACCAATCTGTTCATTCATTCAACACACAATGGTTGAGCTCTTACTAAGTGCTAGGCACTGCGAATTCTGTGATGAGTAAAATCGGGCTCCTCCTTTCCACGAACTCAGTCTAGTGGAGAATAAAAACTTGCTCACAAATGATAACACAAAGTAAATAGGTCTGGGACCCTTGGCCATGCCTTCTGCCAGACCAGAGGTGAAAGGGGGTGGAGGGGTCAGAGCACGGTATGAAGGGGCCCAAGGATGAGTGAGAATTAAGGGAGAAAAAGGGCAAATAAGGAGCTGTCGTGGACTGAAGCAAAAGACAGAAATGGGCGCAAAGAAGGTAGAAAATGCTTAATTGGGACAGTTCAGAAGCGGGATGAGAGATAAAGCGGACTCTGAAGGCACGTGGGCTCCTCAGAGCGAAGGTGCGGCCGCATCACTCACCTCCTCCCGGTCCAGGAGGCTGGGTCCCGGCTCGTCGCTCCCGCAGCGGCGCGAGTGGCGGCAGCGCTCAGCGGACGAGGACGCAGAAGCGGAAGGGGCGCACCGAGGTGCCGAGGTACGCTCTCGCGAACGACACCGCAAGCCAGGGCCGCAGAGCTGGTTTCGGTAGCCTCGGCTGAGGCCACCCAGCTGATGGCCGAGGCCACCCAGCTGATGGCCGAGGCCATTCCGGTCCCCGGGCCGAGAGCAAGAGTGCGAACGAGAGCGGCCGCCCCGCGGGCTCGGGGCTCTTCGACGAACTGCGACGCTTCCCACTCCGGGCTGCGCGAGCGAGACACCCGAGCCATTGTTGCCGCGAAAGAGGTAACACTCTCAAGAGCCCGGGAAGATCTCGGTCTCTTCGGCTCCCAGAACGCGCCGCTGCGCAACCCTCCCCCGCCCAACCAAAGCTGAGGAAACCGTTCCGGGTACGCCGGCAAAATCCTTCCCCAGGCCTACGTGGCCTCCCGCCGACGTGAAAGGGGTGTGTGCATCCGTGTAAATAAGCCGCCGCTGCAATCGGTTCCGCTCATCCTTCCGGTTCCACGGGAGGCGCGCCAGGTCCAAGTTGGATCGGAGACCGTGTCTTTCTCAGCCTCGTACTTGAAATGACCGAAAGGAAGGATGACAGACCACAAGATACATTTCACTGAGCGGCCGTATCACCAACACAGTCAATTCTGCTTGTGTTTCAGGTGCCTTCTGTGCGTGTGTGTTACATATTCTATACTATTGGGTGCTTACTGTTTCTCGTGTGTATGTATGTACATAGTACATATACATAATATCAATATATGCACAGATGTGGGCGTCTGTGTACATGTAGAATATATAGGAATGGCTCAAATCGAATTACATATTTTTTTCTGAGTCTATCCTGATTTCAAATAAAAATCTAAGTGGGACGAGAAGAAAAAGCACCAAGTATTCAAAGTATTTCCTATGCAGCTGACAGTGTTTTTATTTTAGTGTTGTCAGATTTAGCAAAAAGAAAAAAAAAATACAGTAGGTTCGCTTACATTTGAATTTCAGCTAAACAATGAATAATGTTTTAGTATAAGTACGTCCCATACAATAATAATGTACTATTAACTATTCTCTACTAAAGATGAGGAGATAGCCAATATTATACCTCCTCCCTCCTCTCCCACCACCTCTAAAATTTATTCCTTATATTCTAAGGCTTTTCACTTGCTGTTAGAGAAAATGGATTGGGAAGCAGCCCCTGATATCTGGAAGCTGGCTAGCGCTCAGGCCATGTTCTTCTGTTGGACATAAACTCACAGAACACCAATCTAAGACAAGGTCACTAGGTGACTGACAACGTGAGACGAAATAAGACCACTTCATAATTTTGTCTAAGCACAGACAAAAAAAAAAAGTCACTGTGCCACCCAGAAAACACCAAACACCCCCTCTCTTGGCCAAAATGGGTGACTGCTACTTTATCAATTACAGCTTTATCCTTGCCCTAGTCTGCCCTCCCTATATATGAGGTTATTGAGATGCGCAATCATACAATTGCCCCTGCTTTCTGACAGCATCTGATTTAGAGCGAACTGCCACTTCCTTAGACCCTCCCGTAAATCACTCAAATACTATAGTAGGTTCTTTCTAACATTCTCTTACTGAAACACCCCATGGTTCCCTATGGTGTTCATTCTCCCTGCCTGCAAAGAATAATAAACCCAATTTGTCAGCTATGAGTAAGTTCCTGATGGTCTTTGGTTGAAGGGCACTGACATGTTCCACTGCCTAGAGTGCTCTTCCCCAGATATTTGCATGCCTCTTTCCCTTAGTTCATTCCGTTCTTTGCTCATCCATCATCTTTTCAGAGAGGTCGTCCCTGACCACACTATTTACAATAGCACCCTCATTATTCTCTCCCCCTTTATGCTATTTATTTTTCTTCATAGCACTCATTACTATCTGATATTATGTTATATATTTAGATAATATGTTTACTGTATGTCTCTCCCATTAGAATCTAAGTTTCATGAAGACTGCGACTTCATCTTGATGATGATTGTATCCACAGTGTGTAGAGCATTGCCTGGCACAGAGTAGGTACTAAGTGATATGTATTTAATGAACAAATGAATGAATGGATTTTTATTGTGTCAGGGTTTATAGTAGTTTCATTCTATCACATATTCATAACCTTGTTGTTTGGTCTTAGTCCTCCATTTACATAGACTGGCGCACTGCAAAATGTCCATTCTTAATTCTTCATTTTGACTCATTTCTTGTCAGATTTGATTTCATATTGCCAAGTAATTTTTCACAAAGGACACATTTGTAGTATATTCTCTCAACTTTTTTCATATTCGAAATAAGCTACCTGTTGCTTTTGGGGGGTAGATTGTATTATTGTCGGCAATATCCACTTCCTCTTTCTCAGTAGGAGGGTTATATATCCTTATCCAATTGACTTTAGAAGGTTTTAAGAAGAAAAGGAGAATCAGCCGTATCAAACAAGTCACTTAAAGAGAGAATTGTTGGGATAAAGCAGAAAAGGGGAGAGTGATGAAAAAGCAAACATATATTTAGCACTTACTGGGTTCCAGACACTCATTCATTCAATATTAAGTAACCATATCTGTCTATCATCTACCATCAAGGCAGGCTTCACAAACATGTTAGTGTTTGAGTTGTGTCTTTCTTGAAGACCAGGCACTTGCCAAACAACAGGAGAGGCATAGTGTGAATACAAAAGGAATGGTTATTACAGGCTCAGGGTTCCAGGCACAGACATGAAAGCAGTAAACAGCATGTCATATTTTGGAAACTGTAAGCAGTTTGACACTATCGGTAGTTAACTCATTTAATCCTCAAAACAACTCTATGGGAAGGTATTATTATCTCTATTTTACAGATGAAGAATCAGGCTCAAGGTCACACAGCTAAGTGGGAGTACCAGAATCCCAACCCACTCACATCTGCCCAAGTCTTTGTTTTTTCCACTATACCTTACTGTGGTTTCTTTTTATACTTGTGTAGTGACCTTACTAAATCTCTGTAGCTAAGCATAACTCAGTGGAAGGGCTCTAGGACTGAATGAATGCCGTTTTTTATCTTTTTTAAAATTAATTAATTAATTTATTTATTTTTGGCTGCATTGGGTCTTCGTTGCTGCACGTGGGCTTGCTCTAGTTGCGGCGAACCGGGGCTACTCTTCGTTGCGGTGCGCGGACTTCTCATTGCGGTGGCTTCTCTTGTTGTGGAGCATGGGCTCTAGGCGCGTGAGCATCAGTAGTTGTGGCTCGCGGGCTCTGGAGCGCAGGCTCAGTAGTTGTGGCGCACAGGCTTAGTTGCTCCGCGGTACGTGGGATCTTCCTGGACCTGGGCTCGAACCCATGTCCCCTACATTGGCAGGCAGATTCTTAACCACTGCGCCACCAGGGAAGTCCCGGTTTTTTATCTTTTATCATCATCAATTAATATATATTAAGCATCCACAAGATTCTTGACATTTTAACACAGGAGAAGACAGTTGCTGGCCTCATGGAATTCATAATCAAGTTCAAAAAAGGCAAAGGCAAGCAAACACTGACACATGGTTATAAAACCTGATTCCATTATCAGCCAATCAAAAATCTTTTTAGAATGTGAAACAATTGATACCTCCAAATCCATTTGATAAAGGTTCTTGTCTTTAAAAGCTACTACGTTGTTTGAAGTAGGGTTAAGCCTGCAGATGAAAAGAAAGTGAAAGGTGAAATAACTTGTTGAGAAACAGAAAATTAATGAAACTTTCCAAAGACCTTGTCCCAAAAGCAGCTGTTAAGGCCACTCAGATTTCTTGGTCTGCTCTGCTTTTCCTACCAAAAAATTCCTTTCCTGATCATTGGATCCCCTTTAATTATAGGTAACTTTTTTCTTTTTAAATTCTTTTTTTTTAATTTGAAGTATAGTTGATTTACAATATTGTGTTAGTTTCAAGTGTACAACAAAGTGATTCAGTTATATATATATATATATATTAATTTTTTCAGATTATTTTCCATCATAGGTTATTATAAGATATTGAGTATTGTTCCCTGTGTTATACAGGAAATCCTTGTTGCTTATCTATTTTATACATGGTAGTGTGCATCTGTTAATCCCATACTCCCAGTTTGTCCCTCCCCCTCTCCCTCTACCCTTTGGTAACCATGAGTTTGTTTTCTATGTCTGTGAGTCTGTTTCTGTTTTGTATATAGATTCATCTGTATTATTTTTAGATTCCATATATAAGTGATATCATATAGTATTTGCCTTTGATTTATTTCACTAAGCATAATACCCTCTAGGTCCCTCCATGTTGCTGCAAATGGCAATATTTCCTTCTTTTTTATGGCTGAGTAATAATATTCCATTGTATATATATACCACATCTCTAAGCCAATCATCTGTTGATGGGCACTTGGATTGTTTCCATGTCTTGGCTTTTGTAAATAGTGCTGCTATGAACATTGGGGTGCGTGTATCTTTTTGAATTAGAGTTTTTGTTTTTTTCCTGATATATACCCAGGAGTGGAATTGCTGGATCACATAGTAGTTCTATTTTTAGTTTTTTAAGGAACCTCCATACTGTTTTCCATAGTGGCTGCATCAATTTATGTTCTCCCCAACAGTGTATGAGGATTCCCTTTTCTCCACACTTTCTCCAGCATTTATTATTTGTAGACTTTTTGATGACAGCCATCCTGACTGGTGTGAGGTGTTATCTCATTGTGGTTTTGATTTGCATTTCTCTAATAATTAGTGATGTTGAGCATCTTTTTTTGTGCCTATTGGCCATCTGTATGTCTTCTTTGGAAAAATGTCTATTTAGGTGTTCTACCCATGTTTTTGATTGGGTTGTTTGTTTTTTGGCTATTGAGTTGTATGAGTTGTTTTTATATTTTGGATATTAACTCCTTGTCAGTTGCATTGTTTGAAAATATTTTCTCCCATTCTTTTAGTTTTGTTGATGGTTTCCTTTGCTGTGCATAAGCTTTTAAGTTTGATTAGGTCCCATTTGTTTATTTTTGCTTTTATTTCTTTTGCCTTGGGAGACTGAGCTAAGAAAATATTGCTATGATTTATGTCAAAGAATGTTTCACCTATGTTCCTTTCTAGGAGTTTTATGGTGTCATGTCTTACATTTAGGTTTTTAAACCATTTTGAGTTTTTGTATATGGTGTGAGGAAGTATTCTAATTTCACTGATTTACATGTAGCTATCCAGCTTTCCCAACACCACTTGTTGAAGAGACTGTCTTTTCTCCATTGTATATTCTTGCCTCTTTTGTCATAGATTAATTGACCTTAGGTGCATGGGTTATAGGTAGCTTTTAAATTTTAGCTTAGTTTTTGCTGAGTTAGGGGCTGAGCGACATGGACAGAAGGGAAGAGACGGTTTCCTGCACTTCGAAGTAATAGGCCTTCATCATACCTCAGTTGTGGCTCCACACTTTTAAAGCCCTTTCAGGAAAGGGACAAAGGGAAGGCAATTCTGTTGGGGGCCTTGGTGCTGTTGGTGCTGGTGCAAAAGAAAATGTATTGCATCTTACAATTTACTGAGAGGTAACCAACACACATTTGATATCAAGAGTGGCAGCTACTGCCACTGTGATCTGTATTTCAAAGAAATGTCTCATTTTAGTTTTAGTCAACTAAGCTACTGAAAGATAAATAGATCCTAAACTTTCAAAATGTACTTTGTCTTATTTCCTAAATTTTTTTTTTGCTACTAAATTTTGGGGGAGGATGACTCAGAAAAATGGTCATTAATCTGCTAACTAGTTTTGTTAAGTGCTCAGTTACCAGGAAAATACTACCATCTGTCTTAGTTTCTTTTACAACAGCACACTCCTATTTTCCATGAAATGTTTTTATATTAGACAATAAAACTTTCATAATTTTAAGGCATAATCAAAAACTAATAATGCAGTAATTCCCACATAGATTGTTTTCCCACAATACCAAACCTTGGAGAAATGCCTAAGGAATTTCATTTGGATTTCTTATCTCCATGTGAAAATACAGCTGTATTACACTACTTTGATGTTATGCTATGTGGCTTTACTTTATTGAGGAGAATGTAGAATAGATGAGAGATCGATAGATGATGACATCTTTGTCTGATTTTATGTTGAAGAAAATTAGAGATAGTTAGTAGATCTGTTTTTATTCTGGAATATCCTGGTGAACATTCCAACTGAATGGTAAATAAGTGCCAATTCAAGTTTTTGGAAACTGATGCAATATTATCCTATACATATTTTTTAAAAAGAAAATGAAGGTAGTAAATGGCTCTAATTGTTGAAGAAAATGCTGCTATTTTGTTCTTTAGTTGAATATGATCAAGAACCAGCCTAAAGGGAAATATTTTGCTCTCCAAACACCCATCCCATTGCTTCATTCATCGTGGTATTCAGTCGGAAGTGTATTACCAGAAGAGTTTTTAAAATTACCACAACTCATTCATATATTCATTCACTAAACAATTATTGAACACCTACTATGTGTCAGACCGTAAAGCCCTCTGAGGAGGAAATGCTATGTAAATAAAAATAATAAATTAACAATGCAAATGTTAATATTATTTATCTTTCAAGATGCAGCTCAAATTCAGTTTGCTACTCCTTTCTCTGTGTTCTGCACCTTACAAATATTTTGTCGATGTTTGAGTACCTATCTACTGAGCTCTTTGAAAAGGTAGAGACCTTGGTTTATTCATTTTTGTATTCCACAGAACCTAACATAAGATTTGGTACAGATCAAACAGGTGGTCAGAAAACGATAGTTGAAATGAAGAAATGAAGCAATTAACATAGTGTTGCATCATTTAGTATTCAGTTAAGAAGATAGTACTTGTCCAAAAACTGAATTTATTTCTTCAAAGTAGATATTATAATGCAGTTGTTATCGTGTTATCCTAGAACTTGGATTATCATAAATCATAATGAGTCGATACATTGTTTGATTATATTTATTCTGATTATATTTCAAGGTGGTTTATCATCTAACAAACAGGCTATTAAATAGAGCAGTTTCAAACTTTCAAAAGAAATGAAACCCGTCTAGTCTCTCAAAGTTTTTACTCCCTAGAAGCTTACACGGAACGTAGATGAAAGCGACTAGCTTCCCTCGCATCCCAACCGTTTGTGACCGCATTACCCCATCTTTCCCTTTCCTTTTTCCCACCCTTTCGCCCTCCGGAAGGGGCCGAGCTCTCCCGGTA
This sequence comes from Eubalaena glacialis, assembly GCF_028564815.1. NCBI lineage: Eukaryota > Metazoa > Chordata > Mammalia > Artiodactyla > Balaenidae > Eubalaena > Eubalaena glacialis. The sequence goes on from NC_083736.1 coordinate 109,804,113, forward strand.
CTTCCCAGTCTTCCTCCGCCCCCTGCGGAAGGAGCCGAAGGCGGAGTGGGGCGCCGAAGCGGGGCGGCCTAGCGCTCGGGCCCCTCCGGAAAGAGCCGAACCGCACTCGGAAGAGGAGGGCGCCTTTGCCTTCGGCGCCTGGCCCCCGCGCGGTGCCCTCTGTCGGCGGCTTGGGGCAGCTGTGGCAGCGGTGGCGGCGGGAGGCGGTAGCCGCGTCGACGTCGACCAAGACTGGAGCGACGTTTAAAGAAGGAGCCGAGTCGCCGCGGAGTCCGGCTTCTGGTTGTTGGAGGACTCCCACCCTTCCGCGCGGCCCGACGACGAGAAGCTGCGGCGCCGGGAAGCAGGTGAGGAGCCGGCCGCGACCCGGGAGGGGGCGAGGGATCGCGCCTGCTTCCTCCGTCCCTGGGCCGCGCCTGCCTTCGCTTTCTCCTCACTTGAACCAGGAAGCGGCGGAGACGGAGTCTCCGCTCCTCCGGCCCTTTCTTTGTGTGGGCCCGGGAGCGAAGGAGGGGACGAACCGGGAGGGCCGCGGCGCGGTCCCCTCCGCCGTCAGGGGCCGAGGGGCTGCCGGCGCCCGGGGTAGGCCCGGAGCGTGGGGAGCCCACCGCGGAGAACCACTCGGCGTTTTCCTCGCCCCTCTGCCTGCCTTTTTGCGCCTCTTTTCCCCTCCTAGCCCTTACTTTGATTTAGAGCTTTTCGGCCTGGCCCATCCTCCCCTTCCGTCCCCTTCCCAGGGCATAACAATGCCGCCTGCTTGGCCTCATCCCCTCCCAACACCCCACCCTCCGGTTCGCCACCTTCTACTTTCCCCGGCTCGCCTCGCCTTACTACCCCCGCCCTGACTGTGCTGGCTGGACCTCCATCTGTATTTGCGTGAAGCTGCTTTTCCGCGTGAATCGGGGTTAAAAACCTCGGTTGCAGCCGGCCGGGTGCGAATGGGAAGAGGGGGTGGAGGGAGGAAGATGGGGTTCAGCTGCCGCAGGGAGCCGCGTGTCGGTTGTTTCAGTCTCGCGGGTGGTGTTTCTCTTTTCCACCTTCACCTGCCCTCGGTCAAGGATTTGTCTCACAGGAATGAGGAACGGCTTTTCCACAGTCGGGTCGCAAATCTTGGTTGGGGTGGGTTCAGACCGATTTGTGCTGTTCCTGGATCCACCTTAACAGGGAAGAGGAGGAAACCTAAACAACAAAATGAAACCAAGTCCCGGTGTCACCTGGACACGTACCTTTAAATAATTCCCCCATTGGGAACACCCATTTGCAAACGACAAAAATAGTGGGACCGTATTCAGAAAACCTATCTATCCACTGAAAAGGGACTTGTGTCGAAATCCCCATATTTCGGAAGCCCAGGTTGCTGGCTCGCTGTCCAAAGGTCACCCTTTCTGATGAATGCCTTTATGGTAACCTGGAATTCCTTGGTACCGTTAACAAGCAATGCCTTATAACATGATGTTTTAAATCCTTGATTTCTAGACTTTTCTCCTATTTTTTGTTTTTAAGCTATTATTTTGAAAAATTTAGAAGATATTTGAGACGCCCTGTCTTCCACGTGTATATAACTTAAGAACTGTGACAGTGGTACTATTTTGGTAACTCTAAAGAGAAAGAATATTAGCAATAAAAAGTGTTTCTTTACCAAAAGTACTTATCAACTAATTTTTCCCCCGCTTATCTATTTTATTTTATTTTATTTTATTATTTTTTAATATCTTTATTGGAGTATAATTGCTTTACAATGTTTAGTTTCTGCTGTACAGCAAAGTGAATCAGCTATACATATACATATGTTCCCATATCTCCTCCCTCTTGTGTCTCCTTCCCATCCTCCCTATCCCACCCCTCTAGTTGGTCACAAAGCACCGAGCTGATCTCCCTGTGCTATGCAGCTGCTTCCCACTAGCTAGCTATTTTACGTTTGGTAGTGTATATATGTCCATGCCACTCTCTCACTTCGTCCCAGCTTAACCTTCCCTCTCCCTGTGTCCTCAAGTCCCTTCTCTACGTCTGCGTCTTTATTCCTGTCCTGCCCCTAGATTCATCAGAACCATTTTTTTTAAAGATTCCATATATATGTGTTAGCATACGGTATTTGTTTTTCCCGTTCTGACTTACTTCACTCAGTATGACAGACTCTAGGTCCATCCACCTCACTACAAATAAGTCAATTTGTTTCTTTTTATGGCTGAGTAATATTCCATTGTATATATGTGCCACATCTTCTTAATCCATTCATTTGTCGATGGACACTTAGGTTGCTTCCATGTCCTGGCTATTGTAAATAGAGGTGCAATGAACATTGTGGTACATGACTCTTTTTGAATTATGGTTTTCTCAGGTCAACTAATTTTTAATTATATATACATGTATTTATTTATTTATCTATTTATTTATTTAAATTCCATGTCATTGTTACTGGATATATCTTCTGCAAAGTGCCAAAAATTGTTTTGGGGGTGGTACACAGCAATACTAGTTATTGACCGTCCCCCTCCCCTTTTTTCTAGAGTGATGTCTGCTCTGTTCCAGTAAGTTTATATCTTCATTGTCACTAGTTCATTTGGTGTGAAGAAAGTTCTCATATCAATGCTCATGATTCTTTACCAACAAAATTAAATGTTTCGTGTTTTCATGCAAATGAGCTTTAAGAAATGGTAAACTTTTCTTTTCCTTTGTTTTATTTTTTCACAACAGCATCTGTTGACTTCATTTGGCACTCTGTTTAACATTCCGCCTCTGGAGATTGTAAGGGTAGGCAGGTGAGGGGAAGTGGCAAGGGGAAGAAGAAAGAGGAGAGGGTAAGAAAGGTGTTTCATAGTTTATCCAGATGAGGCATCCCAATCAAAATAAGAATAGAAAAATAATAGAGGTAATAATTGCCAGTGTTTATAAATGCTGATTTAGTCACTGGCTGCAGGGAATAGCTGTTGAATATGTTCTTAAAGATAAGTTAAAATTTAGGAAGACTACATATTTTGGACTCAGTGTTGCACGCACCAAGCTTTTCTGACATTCAAAACATTCATTTACAGGTGAAGTAACTTTTATGTGTTCATGATAAGATTTTTCTTAAAGTTTTAAGACAGTTAAAAATTAACTCTTCCCCCTAAATGTCTTTCTTATTTTCCAATCATATTTTAAAGAGCAGAAAGACAATGTTGGGTTCTTAATCACAAACAACCCCTAGGTTGGGGGAGCATGAAATTGTCCCTTGAGAAAAATTGCTGAACCCCATGCAGTGCAAGTTTTTCTTTCATAGAGTCAGGTGGCAGAGTCCGTATGGTACAACCAAGTCTTTCTATGTAAGGATTCTGTTCCCCTTTCAGTCACTGGCTCATTGCAGCAGCATCCTCTTGGAAGCCAATCTTGTTCACTTAGAATCACTCTTTGAAACGCTTCACAATCTCAAAGAGAATCAGTTTTGTTTTTTCTTTAAAAGAGAATCAGCCAGTTTTTTTTAAAAAAAGTAAACTCTGTATTGAAATGTAAGTTACATACAGAAATGTGCCCAAATCGTGAGTTTGTAGTTTGATATATTTTTACAAAGTGAACACACCTGTATAACCAGAAAACAGAGCAAGGAGCAGAGCATCACCTGAACTCCACAAAGCTTCCTCTGTCACTTCTGTCCCTGTCCCCGAAAGGGCAACCACTATGTGGACTTCTAACACCAGGGATTAATTTTGTCTGTTTTTGAACTTTATATAAATGGGATAATATAGTATAAAAACTTTCGTTTCCAGCTTCCTTCAAGTAATATTCTGTTTGTAAGACTCAACCAAGAACAACAGAATTTTGAGGCTAAGTTACATGAGCGGTGATGTCTGGTCTATAATTGTTTTTTTGGGGTGTTTTTTGCCTGATTTTGACAAGTATTTATGAAAAGCCAAAACCAAAACTCTCAGCCTTTATTGGTGGAAGTTTAGCAAACTAGTGCAGATAATCTTGAATGGAATACTTGGAGGAAGTAGAAACCACCACGTCAAATTACTTCAGAAACATTCAAAAGGCCAGGTCCAAGAGAATAACGGAAAGCACTCACACAATTTCAAGTTTGACACAGTGTATTCCTAGTCATGGCAATACAGTGACTCCCTGATTTAAAAACTTTGCAAAATTCTTCTGAGCTTCTTAAATTCCCTGCAACTTAGAGACACTATATAAATATTCACAGGATTTTCCAAAGCAAAAATTGCTGCTTTTCTTGGCTCCCGACAAGCAAACCAGCAAGAGACTCTACTGGAACAAGATGCAAAGCACAATCATATTGAATTTGAACATCAGTTTTAAAACCGATTCTTTATAATTTCTGGAGCTAGTAATCAGAGAGGCAGCATATTAATGAGACTATGCCAGATAGTTTAGCTCTTCCACTTGGAATTTGCTTCTGCTTTTAAAAATAAAAATAACCTGTAATACAAAAAAAAAATTAACTCTTAACTCTTCTTGAGGAGAAAATCCAAAATTGGAACTAAGAAAATTAATTTTAGTCTTTAAAAATAGCTTAGTGGTGATGCACGTATCTAAGATTCAAAGGAAGAGATTAATGTTCAAATCTGTAGATCAATTTAAAACTTGCTTGTCTCTTCTCAGGGGAAGGTCATGAGATTTGACATGTGGTCCAAAAACCAGCCTGTAAGAATAATTTATATAAAAACCAAAAAGTTGTGCCAAACTTTGGGTAAAACTCCAATAAACTAGTTAATGATGCTGTAGCTGAAATTCTGAATGATGAAGTGCTTTTGTCTTTCTTTCCTAATCTCCCATCCTCCCCCTCCCTTTCTCTTACAGGCATGGAGAGTAGAAAACTGATTTCTGCTACAGACATTCAATACTCTGGCAGTCTGCTGAACTCCTTGAATGAGCAACGCGGCCATGGACTCTTCTGTGATGTTACCGTTATTGTGGAAGACCGAAAATTCCGAGCCCACAGGAACATCCTTTCAGCTTCTAGTACTTACTTCCATCAGCTCTTCTCAGTTGCTGGGCAAGTTGTTGAACTGAGCTTTATAAGAGCAGAGATCTTTGCAGAAATTCTCAATTATATCTATAGTTCTAAAATTGTTCGTGTTAGATCAGATTTACTTGATGAGTTAATTAAATCAGGGCAGTTATTAGGAGTTAAATTTATAGCAGAGCTTGGTGTCCCGTTGTCACAGGTTAAAAGCATCTCAGGTACAGCTCAGGATGGTAATGCAGAAACCTTACCTCCTGGTTCTAGTGACAAGAACCTTGAAATACAAAAATCAAAAGATGAAGCCCAAGAAAATGGGGCCACTATAATGCCAATTATAACAGAGTCTTTTTCCTTATCTGCTGAAGATTATGAGATGAAAAAGATCATTGTTACCGATTCAGATGATGACGACGATGACGTCATTTTCTGCTCTGAGATTCTGCCTGCAAAGGAGACTTTGCCGAGTACCAATACAGTGGCAGAGGTCCAGCCTAACCCAGGCTCTGTTGCTATTTCAGATGTTGCACCTTGTGCGAGCAATAGCTCTCCCCCTTTAACAAATATCACACCTACTCAGAAACTTCCTACTTCTGTGAATCAGGCAACTCTGAACCAAACACAAGGAAGTGAAAAATTGTTGGTATCTTCGGCCCCAACACATCTGACTCCCAACATCATTTTGTTAAATCAGGCATCACTTACTACACCACCAAATGTCAGTTCTTCACTTCCAAATCATATGTCTCCTTCAATCAATGTACTTGTGCAGAATCAGCAGCCACCAAACAGTGCTGTTTTAACAGGAAACAAGGCCAATGAAGAGGAGGAGGAGGAAATTATAGATGATGATGATGACACTATTAGCTCCAGTCCAGACTCGGCGGTCAGTAATACATCTTTGGTCCCACAGGCTGAGATCCCCCCAAATACCGCTTTTGATGGATCGTTGATACAGAAGATGCAGATTCCTACACTTCTGCAAGAGCCACTTTCTAATTCTTTAAAAATTTCAGATATAATTACTAGAAACACTAATGATCCAGGTTTAGGATCAAAACATCTAATGGAGGGTCAGAAGATTATTACTTTAGATACAGCTACTGAAATTGAAGGCTTGTCGACGGGTTGCAAGGTTTATGCAAATATTGGTGAAGATACTTATGATATAGTGATCCCTGTCAAAGATGACCCTGACGAAGGGGAGGCCAGACTTGAGAATGAGATACCAAAAACATCTAGCAGTGAGACGGCAAATAAACGTATGAAGGTAAAACATGATGATCACTATGAGTTAATTGTAGATGGAAGGGTCTATTATATCTGTATTGTATGCAAAAGGTCATATGTCTGTCTGACAAGCTTGCGGAGACATTTTAACATTCATTCTTGGGAGAAGAAGTATCCTTGCCGTTACTGTGAGAAGGTATTTCCTCTTGCAGAATATCGCACAAAGCATGAAATTCATCACACAGGGGAGAGAAGGTATCAGTGTTTGGCCTGTGGCAAGTCTTTCATCAACTATCAGTTTATGTCTTCACACATAAAGTCAGTTCATAGTCAAGATCCTTCTGGAGACTCAAAGCTTTATCGTTTACATCCATGCAGGTCTTTACAGATCAGACAATATGCATACCTTTCTGATAAGTCAGGCACCATGCCTGTCATGAAGGATGATGGTATTGGGTATAAGGTTGATGCTGGGAAAGAACCTCCAGTAGGGACCACATCTACTCCTCAGAACAAGCCAATGACCTGGGAAGATATTTTTATTCAGCAGGAAAATGATTCAATTTTTAAACAGAATGTAACAGATGGCAGTACTGAGTTTGAATTTATAATACCAGAATCTTATTGAACTCCTTTGAAATATCAGAAAGTTTTGGTTTGGATTAAGGGTCAGGGCTTTCAGAAGACCTGTAAAACAAAGGTGAAGACAAGTTGATTTGATCTGCCATGTCATCTGAAGGTAGTCTAGTTGGATTATTTGTTGATAATTTTTTAGAAGCAAATTATTCTGAAAGTTTGAATAGAGATTGAGAAGTTTTTCCCCCCAAGTATCCATTTTTATAGTTAGCTTTCAGCACATTTAAAAGAGGCAAAAAGAAAAAAAAAGCTTGGAGAGATAGTTTCCTGAATAGAATTTGAAGCAGTCTGAATGTTCTTTGAAAATAACTGGAGTTATTAGCATACCCTAGTATATCTTGCAACTTTCCCCTTCCGTGTTAGCACTTTACTGATTAATTCTCAATTTTCTTATTATTGAGACTATAAATGTGTCGTGTCTTGTATATGGCATAAAAAGTAAACAAGAACTTCTAAAGTTGTCCTGGAAATTTTCAGAATAAGTCTCTGCTTGGTTGTGTATTCTGCTAACCCAAATGGATAGCAACCTCCTGCCCCTCGTGAAAATGGCCGTGCAGACAAATCTCTCGTTTGAAGAATGAAGTAGTTTTAGCTAATTAGAATTAAACCTTGCTTTTATTGCCATAGTCTGGAAAAGACCTGTGGCTGGACTACTGTATATACCTTTGCAATGTGGTTTCCGTGGGCAAAAATACTAAAGGAAAACAAATCTCTGTAGTGCAGACAGGAAGAGGTGAAATGTTCTATCGCATTTGTTTTGAATTCTGCACTCTTATATGATAGCGACAGAGAATGGAAATAAATGGAGATTTCCTTTTTGCTTGTTATGGTTAAAAATATTCCCATGACATTTTTCAAATTTTGAATCTGAAAGCCACCAAATTAATCTTTATGTATAAATCTTTATAAATGACAAATTTCATAAATGAGACGCCTATATATTTTGGGCGGGAGGCTACTGGCATATATTTTTAAATGTTCATATTACTTAGAATCTCTAATAGGAAGTTTTTATTTGACATAGTTGAATCAGTGATCTAGTATTTTCCTTTCAGCAAGACCTTTTAGGTTTTTACTCCTTCTAAAATAAGTTCCATTCCATCTGCAAATTGCTGCAGTATTATAGCAATCAGAAGGTATACGTGGAAGTTAAATAGGCTTGTTGATTCCCATTTATCTTGAGAACAATAAATACCACCTTTCTCCCTTTTAAAATGACACATATTTAAACACTTAGAAAATAAAGTCAAAACTTATTGAAGTGCTAGTACTAAAAGGGAAGCAGGTTGGAACAAATATATAGCCTAGCATTTATAACAGGATTGACTTGTCGAACTTCTGTAAATGACTTTTTGCAAAGGAAAAGAATTAATAGATACTGAAAATGATTGTTGTGCATAGTTATTAGTCATTTGTAACCTTGCTTAAGTATTTCTTAATTCAACATAGATATTTTCTTTCTCCCTAACCACGTATTTTTGAAAATAGTCTATTTCTTGACTTTGAACTTAAAGCTTTAATCATAATTTCTCATGTATACGTCATTCTTCTGACAGTAATCTAGATTTGAAGATAATGGTTTCATTGTTTCTTAAGATGGTAGCTGAGGGTATCAGGCATCAGTATTTGCAGTAATATGAGAAGAAAGAAAAATAATATACTCCTTTGCTTTACCAAGGATTAGAATGATGTGCATCTTTCTGTTTTCTGTTCTGTGAGTTGAGACCTTAAGACCATTTTGTAAACTAATCCTTGGAAATTTTTAAATTACCTTACAACTTAAGAGTCTGATCTCTGGAATTGCAGTATCTGTTTCCTTTCTGTGTAGGTACTGATAACATTACTCTTTGACTATAGGGTACACTCTGAAATATTTTCAGTGGAAATTTGTTTGTTTCATTAATGCTGTTTTACCAGTTAGACATAATTCTTCTACAAGTGTGAATGATACTGATACCAGCAGAGCTTCCAGTCCTTTCAGACTTAACTGCTAGGTAAATTAGTTTGTCATAATAAAACTTGGTGGTTTCTACAAGGCCATTATGACAAACCAGGAGTTAATTCTATAATGGAAAACTATCCATTCTTAATTATCTGGATATAATTATTTGCTGCTGCTGTGCTCTATGTAAATTCTGAGGGTGAAATTTCAACTTTGCCTACTGAAGGTATCTTCTAGAGTTTTTTGGGAGGAGGAAAACTGGAAAAATCACTTTAAATTGTATTTTTGCCAGAAGACTTTTACTTGCATGTATGTCAGGGTCTTCTGTTTTTCTACAGGTCTCTATATCCAAAGTTCAGAATTCATGCGGAATACTCCTTTGGGATTAAAACCGTTCACCCCCAGTATTTATGGGGTTGGCAATCTGTGGCAAGAGGCTGTTCCAAGCTTGTCATGGGGTGTTCCTATTTTATACTTAGTTTTCTGGCAGTTGAACTTCCTTTTTTTCCTTTCAAGTTGGCTTCAAATTTGCTCCTGTGCTAAATTACCTATAAATATTCTGGATAGGAACTTTGAAATAGCAATTTGTTAAAAGAGATGACAGAAAATGAAAGTGCTCAAACTAAGCAAAGATTTTTAAATGTTGTAGCAATCTTGCAAGATTCACTTTAGAATAAATCTTAAATGATTATCATTTTGGTGGTAATGATCCTCCCCCCACACAACCACTATGAGGAATTGATGCTGGGTTTTTCCCGTTGTACCAAAAAGATAAAACAAATGGTAAAAATGATGAAGGTATTTTGTATTGTCAAGGCGTGCATATTCTAAAGAATTAAATACTAATTCAGCAGCACTGGCTTTCTCATCTCTGTCAATCATATGAAACCTTGTTCATTTCCATCCAATACTGTAATGTTCATACTTGTTCACTCTTCTCTGTCATGACTTTAAGTTCTACTTTTCATTAACCGTTACCTGATATTAGTTCGTAGAGCTTCTTATGGCAAAAATAAAATGTTTTAATTCTGATTTTTGAGTGCATTTTTTACAAGATGATCTTTCAGAAATTATATATCTTATGTTCTGTTGTTTTTCAGTTTTTGTAGCAGGAGACTGGAACTGTATTTCTGATGACAGCATGACAGAATTTCCCATTAGGTTTTTTTTTTTTTTTTAACTTTGGGTTTATTTATTTATTTTATTTTTGGCTGTGTTGGGTCTTCGTTTCTGTGCGAGGGCTTTCTCTAGTTGCGGCAAGTGGGGGCCACTCTTCATTGCGGTGCGCGGGCCTCTCATGTTGCGGAGCACAGGCTCCAGACGCGCAGGCTCAGCAATTGTGGCTCACGGGCCTAGTTGCTCCGCGGCATGTGGGATCCTCCCAGACCAGGGCTCGAACCCGTGTCCCCTGCACTGGCAGGCAGATTCTCAACCACTGCGCCACCAGGGAAGCCCCCATTAGGTTTTATATGTTGGTTAATCACATGCCCATTGTATCTTGAACCATAATAGTCAAAAGTGAGTCAGCTGCTGTCAGTTGCTTTAGAGTGTTTGTGATACTTCTGTTGATTCCATGAAGACACATGTAAGTTGATAAGGAGGAGGATAGTTTTATTAATTTGAAACATCACAAAAGCAGTCTGGGTTTCCAACATGGCAGTGATACAGATTTTAAGCAACATCCAGTTATACAGGTTCTGGATTAATATTTTAATGTTTCATGCCCAGTTCAATACTTTAAAGCAGAATTAGGAATAAAGCGGTAAATATTACAAAATGCAGTCAAGGTATATTTTGGAAATACAAATTCCTTCATTACAGCAAATGTTTTTGCAAAAGAGTAAAGCAGCAAATATTAACTTTTCTAAGGTAACATGCACTTTTTATAGTTCAATGTGATAAAAAAACAAGCTGCTCAAATTAAGTGTTACAAAATCTATACTGTTTGTTTCAAGTTATTTTGTAAAGTAAGAAAAATACATAGAAATGAGTCATAGAATCTTAACACTTTAAGAAATGTGATAAATGTAGGCTATACTATGTAATGGTGCCTTTAAAAAAATTAAATACCCATACACGTTCACTAAAGCAAAATGTAAAGTGTAAACAGCAAGAAATTTCATTCAGTATTACAAGTTGATATTTGTATAGTAAGTCAATTGGTTATTAGTCCCTTTTTGAAATCCAATAGAATTTTAATATGCTCAGAACTGTAGAAAATAATAGTAACTTTATATAACGCAAAAGGATTATAGTTGTTCAGATTTGAAATCCGGATGAGACATCAGTCGTGATGCCGAAAGTTAAACTGAATGTTTTGCAAACATTTACTGTGAACAATGAGCACACTGGTTGTACCTTGGTAACTCTTGATGGCTGGGTGTCTACAAGGTAGATGGGAGCACCAGCATTTGCCTGCTACCTCTAATCCATGAAGTTGGGAGGTAGCGAAATTGGCTGGAAATTTTTCCTGTATGTGTTCTGTGTTTGCAGAACTGTCTAATTAGGTACCCTCCTGTAGCCCTGTATTTTTATGTTGTACAAGTGTAGGATTATCAATCTTCCTTTAAATCAATCGATTCTCAGGTTAACATAAGATCACGATGAAAGTGTTCATTCTGAAGTGAAGGCATGGTGCCGAAGTGTTAAATTCATCAGATTGAGGTTTAAAGCTGTGTATAATTAAAAGAACTGTACAAATACCTACCACAATGTGCCAGATGGATTTTAAATCTACGATAACACTTAAGAATTTGTCAAGTTGGCTACATTTGAGGTATTGCAGACAAAGCGGCATTGTAACACTTTCATAATCTTGAACGCTGTCATGACTGGTCTCAACAGAAAAAAGGACCAATAAGAGCAGTGGCGTTAAAATACAGATGATTCTTTTGGGGTGGGGTGCAGGATACGTGCGGTTTGCTGGGATTGAAGCACAATATTTGAAGATAAACAGTCACAAAGATTAGTAACAATCTTAACACGACCCAAGAACCTAATCTAGCATTTTTGAACTCAATTTTAACCATAAGATTTGTATCTCCTGCAGCAAATGCAACATGTAGTAGAACCGCTGTCTCCTAAGTTACCCGATGCATAACTGAGATCCACTTAAAACATCTCACATGTTGTTCTGTGTATTTCAGTGCTTCTTGAACAATCAATCCTGTTCCCCACTACTCAAAGGACTATTGCACTTTTCCCTTTGGGAGGTACCAATCACAGAAGCTGAGCTGAATGATCACAATAGCCATTTTTACAATACAGAGAAGAAAGGAGTAAGAGACATGGGCAGCTTTTTTCAGCATCCAGACACAAGCAAACAAAATCTTAGAACTCTCTGCATTGGAACTACCGTGTAGCCCCATCATCTGGGAAATTTTCCTTAGGGACTGACTTTAGTGGTAGGGAAAGACAGGGCCTATAAGCCAGGCGCTTCAACCAAGGTGCTAGGGTGGCGATCTGCCAACGGCCGGAGGACAACACTCCATTTACACAAAGTGAAGCAGATGGCAACCACACTTCTGCTGCACACAGAGGCGGGGCCATAGGGTAACGCAGGTCCAAACAAGACAAGCTGCTTGCTGGGATGGCTCTCCAGCCTTGCGTTGCCCTTCTTGGAAGTGCTGGGCTCAGTCTAGCCACCCCTGCTCTGCACTGATAACAAATAAGCTTCTTCCCTATCTTTCCTTAGCCTGGCAGGCCATTGCAAAACTTTATGCATAAGAATCACACTTTAAAGTTTGTACCCTACACACTTCCACTAAAGCAGAAATACAAAAGCCACAATAATCTTAATAGCCAGCAGACATTCCTCTTTAGGGGCTGTAAGGGGGTGGCTTTTCAAAAGGCGGATAGTAGGGTGGAGAGTATCGGGGTGGAGCACTGGAGGACCACATGTAGCTGGGCGAAGGAGAGGCAGACTGGGGCTCGTCAGAAAGTCCAGAGGGAGGGGAGGATGGAAAGACACTGGAATGCTGTGTAATCAAAATAGAACATCAGTTTAGGCAGTGAGGTTGCGATTCTCCAATGTCAGTCATTATTTTAAAATGAATACGGACCCAGTGTGTTTCTGTTTGGAACAACCAAGAGTTCCTAAACCTCGCAGGGTTAATGAGGGGCATGAAACTGAGCTGGTCCCACCTTCTCTCAGTCACTCAGGCTGCAGAGCTCATGCAGAGAGGCCTTGGAATCCTCCCCCACCCCTCCCTTTGGACCCCCTCATTCAGTCAGTTACCGAACCCTGTTGCTCCTACTTCTGTGTCGTCTCTGGAATCCATCACTGCCTTTACCACGTTTATAACTCAAGCCTCCAACAACTACCCCCTGAGCCATGGCAACAGCATCCCAACTAGTCTTCAAAAAGGTAGTTTGGGCCTTAAGGATATTTGAGGTTAAGCCATTAATACCTGGGAAAGTCTTTGCTACAAAAATATATCATCACAGAGCCCATCTCACAGACCAAAACAAAACAAAACAAAAAAACTAAGGTCAGAGAGGTTAAATGGCTTTCTTGGATCTGGGGTCTTCTAACTCAAAGTCCAACAATTTCTATTTCATCTTAACTGTGGCCCACCACCTCAAAGTGCAGGCTATGTTGGAGGGCAAAGAGGAACAAAGGCGTGGAGGTGAGAATCACAAAGATAAGAGTGAGGAGCAATCTACCAAGTCGCAGGGACACTTTGTGTTGTCTAACTTGTAGTCTTTGGGAAGGGAGCGAGATATGGGTTAAAAAAAAATACCCAGTGAATTGGCGTGTTTGTTAGGAGTCATCTGCCACTTCTCTTTCCCTGGCCCGTGTATACCCTCGACCCTAATGATTTTGCTGCTCAAGGAGAGTTGGCCTGTTTTGTTCACTGCTCTCTCTCCCAGAACTCAGAACAGTGCTTGGCAAGTAGGAGGTACTCTAACTTCAGGAGCATAGAAGATGAACTTGGCATGTTTTTTTAAAAAATAAAATCTATTTTCAAAGACTACGGTCACATCTTGTGGGTACTGTTGCCTTGCTCCAGTGGTGGAGCATGGCTGAGGCCTGAAGGCTGGAGGGGTCTATAGGGATGGCAAGAGGCAGGAGGCCAGTTTTAGGCTCTCAGGAAGAGCAAACGTAAGCGAACGAACAGGGTTGCAGAACTGCAATTTTCTGTTGTGCCTTAGCTCTAGGAGGAACTGCTATATTAAAAAAAAAAAAAAAAGACCCACTTACATCAAAAAATTTCTCAAGAGTTCAAGTGCTGTCTGGGGAGGTCAATGCCTTTTCTTTGTTCTGCTGGCCGGAGTCTAAGTAGATCATGTCATTTTCAGGCCTAAAGCAATCTAGAGTCAGCCTTGCCATGAGGTATCTGGAGCCTGAGACCAGTTGGCTGATTCTCCTTATCACCAGTCCTGACCTCTGCACTCCTTAGAAAGGGTTGTCCTGGTTTCTAGGTCTTGCTTGAGACACTGAAATCTCCATCTCCCACCACATAATGTCAGGACTGAGAAGAGGCCGTAGCGGCCAACATCCCCTCCTTCCCCATCACATCCATCCTTTCGATCTGAGAGAAGGAATGACAGGGTCATAGAAAGCCTTTAAAGACAAAAGAACTTGAGGCAGTGGACTCGAGACAAGCCAGATTCCTTTCAAAAATCTCAAAATTTCTCCTCCCTCCAGGAGGAGATATGCTTTCTAAGACACTGGAATCGTGATTTCCTAGTTTTCCACTCCGCACTGCACAACTCTCTCCTCTCTCTCCCTCCTCTTCTGTTGCTTTCCTCAACTAAGAACGCTGTCCTCTTAAACCAGAGAGGAGAGCAAAAACCCACCAGGGACAAGATCTCTGTGGCCGGGGATGCGCCACTCTGCCCTTCTAAATCCTGTTCCAGGATAGTGAGAGCCAGGAGGCCAGTTCTCTGTGGCCCAGCCACAGAAGGGAGGGGCAAGTTTCTGACGGTGGAGCTAAAGGCCGTTCCGTCCTGAGAGGCAGTAAAAGGCTGCCGTGGGCAGCAGCTGCCGTGGGTGGCAGTTGTACACTTTGATAATAAGAGGGGGTGGTACAACGGCCTTGGGTTTTCACTTCTCAGTTTCATGTTTGGGAAAGTATTAAGGGGGAAGGGGGTGGGATGCTTCTCACTTCCCTTTGAGGATGCTGGGAGTCTTAGGGATAAACTCGAAGGGCTCCTGGCAGAGCTAGGGAGCTAACTGGCTGCAGTCCACACGCACCCCTGGGATTTGTTGCGGGTGGGGCGGGGTGGGGGGCGCCCACCGTACCAGTGCGTAGTTTCCTAGCAACAGGCAGGCACCTTGGGAAAGATCTGGCTTTGTTGCAGCTGGGGAGCTGGCCCGGTGCATTTTGGTTCCTGCCTAAGAGTCGACTGGACTAGGGACAGGCAGCTCAGAAGAACAGAGCTTTGAATCCTTTCGCACCACAAAGCATGAAAAGCATGAAAAGCATCTAAATAGCCTACTGCTGGGCCTCGTCAGCTCGAGCGTCCCGAGCTGCTGCTTAGAGGCTGGGGTGGCCTAGGGCGGTGGAGCTACAGAGGCGGGAGCGGGCTCTCTCCCGCCTCAGCCTGCCCCTCCCTGCCCCATGCAGACCCACACTCCGCAAGACCCTTGTGCGTTTCTGTCACGTGTGCTTCTCTCTTCAGAAGCACTGGGAGGCAGTGACTCCAAAAAGAGCCCCGGAACTGGCCGGGTGATAAAGGGTACCAGCAAAAGATGCTGTGTCCCAAGGGTGAAATCCAGGGTCTCTTGGTTCTTTGCATTCCCCCTCTGTTTCTGACCCAGAAAGCAAAGCCAGGGGAGACGGAGAGAAGAGTGGAGAAAAGGAAGAGGAAGAAAAAGGGAGGGATCAGAAACAAGAGAAAGGAGGAGAGGCAAGGAGAACCTCAGCAGGAGAGGGGGAAATAAAAAGTTGAGTGGCGGCAGCAGCGGCAGCCTCCTAAGGCTCTCAGCAACCTGCGCCATCTACCGCCTCCCCCCGGACTAGCGCGACCCTCTCATTCAAGGGGCCCGATTTATAATGGGTCCTGTTCAGTGGCTACGACGAAACCTAGAGTACCTTCACGTGATTTAATAAAGAGCATAAACAGAGGTGCTCGCATTTTGCAGAGGCTTTTGTTTTAAGCTAAACTTGGCGATTCACCAAATGGCTAGAGTGAAATAGGGGGTCTGGCCCAGTAGGCCAGACTGGGGATTATGGCTGGAAGCCTTAAGGGATTTACCCCAAAGCTACACTGGGTTGAATTTCCCAGCAGAAGTAGAAACGGATGCTTTATACCCTACAGGATATGGACTGCTTGGCCATGGGGAAATGAGCGCAAGGTGCAAGAGAAGTGAGCGCTGGGGAGGTGAGCAAGGAGGCACCAGCAGTCTTGGCTTCTAATCTTGGACGCCTTGGAGTCCAACATTTGCAAGAGTCACAACATCCTCAGGGCCAGCTGACCAGACCCACGTCCTCGCTCCCGTCTGACCACAAGAAATGTTTCCCAAGCTTCCTGACTGGACAGCTACCCAATAAGAGCATGACTTTGAGGGGTGAAAACAAAACTCTATAAATCTCCTCTTCCTTCTATCAGCCTTGGGATAAAAAGGAAAGAGAAGTCTTCAAAGGCAAAGTGACATAAATAGTCCTATTTGGAAACGACCAGAATGGGGAAGTCATTCAGGAGAAAGTCTAGAAAGGTCAGTTTTCCTGCTATGATTTGGGCCCTTTTACAATCTGAGATGAGACTAAGGGAGCTCTGGCTTTTGTTTTTTTTTTGGTAGGTCTGTGCTTCTGGTGGTTTTATTGTCAGAGGTGGTGTGCGTTTTGCTGACTGCTTTCTATTTATCTGGGAACATAGCAGATGTTCCTTCATCCTCTTGGCTTTCTTGGGGAAAGACTGGTATTTCCTCCTATGAAACAATAAGGGAATGGAACTTGGTGAACAAAAGAAAGCTCCACGCAAATACTAAAGTGAAATACTTTGTAAGTTCTAGAAGGAAACAAATCACTTAAAAACATACACCTTAAAACCCATAAATTTATAAAGTCTCCAAAAAGGAAATACAAAAGACGGCTTGAACCTACAGAAAGAACCAGGAGAGGTATAAGAAGTGTCCCAGTAGTCCTTGGAGTGGGGAGCAATTTAATAACATAATAAGAGAAAGTAAAGGGAATCCCCTGGCGGTCCAGTGGTTAGGACTCTGCGCTTTCACTGCCAAGGGTGCGGGTTCAATCCCTGGTCAGGGAACTAAGATTCCACAAGCCGCGTGGCACAGCCAAATGGAAAAAAGAGAGAGAGAGAGTAAAGAGACCCTTTCCGAGTCATGATTAGGAAGCCCATAATTTAAACCAGTAGAATGTGTAAATATCCTAAAATTAACTGGGGAAAAGATCAATGCTATACTCAGACTTACAGCTTCTCCAAAGAATCCCTCAAGCCAATCTCTGGCATCAGACAGACCTGAATACATATTCTTGTCCTCCACTTACCAGCTCTGTGACTGTGGAGAGGTTACTTACTTCCTCCATGACTCAGTCATCTCAACTTAAAAATGGCAATGACGAGAGTATTTCCCTCAAACGACAAAAATGAGATGATATCTGTAAAGCACTTAGCACAATGCTTGGTACATAGTAGGTGCTCATTGAATAGGAGCTGTCATTAAAAAGCAGAGGCTTCCACAAATCCCTGAAGTGCCTGCTTTGAGCCCACGGTGTAGGTTTGTGTTAGGTGGCTAGATTTGGATCCCTTCTCTGAGTTAGGTACCCTGTGTCTGGGTTTCCATAGCACTCTGGGTAATAGTCTACTTACTGTTTTGTCCCCACTGCTGTCCCCTGACCAGTCCCCTTCAGGTCCCTAGACTGGTCTCTTAATGCAGGGCCTATGTCTCATTCAATCTCTACATCCATAGCTCCTGGCCCAGTTCCTGGCACATGGGAACACAGAGTCAACATTGACTGAACTGAAACCAACAGCCTGGGCCACCACTGGCATTGGCAATCTTGTTTTCATGCCTGGGGTAGTGTTTGAATGAGGAATGATGGACAGAGAGATGGCTCCATCCCCTAAACAGGGGCTTCCTATCTTATAGTTTGCAGCAGCCATCACCAAGGAGGTTATTGTTACTACTTCAGGGGTTCGTTATAAAGTGAAAAGTCCTAAAATCAATATAGTCAATATAATTTACTTCGATATAAAAAAAATGGAAGCAGCCTCTTGGGAGCCATGCATGGCCCCTCTGTCCCAGGATGACTTTTTATTATGGGCGTCCCCAAAGAATGGTGACCCTCCTGTGCTAGGTTCAACATCCCTGCATTCTTTTAAAGGATTCCTTTGCCTCTGTCACTACTGCAATTATCTATGCCCTTTTAGAACATATTTGTGTTTTCCAGTCTATATTACCTATTTGGGGAGCAAGTTCCCTGAGTTGTCTACCTGTGAACACAGTAGGCTTTAAAACAAGTTCTAACATCTTTTCCCAAGCTTTAATGGATGCCTCCTTGTGCTGGTGCTGTATTTTATGACAGCAAACAAATCCATCTTCACACTATAGATACGTATTCCTATTGCCATATAGAGTCCTAGACCTCCCCGTACAGTATGTAAACCAAACCAAAGTACACTTTATTCAACTAAATAGGGGGGTTTTCAGTTTCAATTATTTTGTTAATCTGAAGTGGAAATTAGGTTGCCCAAGGGCTCTGTTTTTCTAAACTGGCTGGTTAATTGGAACCACCCCCAAACAGTCATGCTTTTATGTCCCCTTGGAGCATTCAGGGCTCTTGGTCAATAGAAGTAAATTCATTATGAGCTTCCCTCCTTTCAAAGGCATTTCCTTGGTCCCCAAACTTTGAATTAACCAGATTCGAGTGTAGTAATCCCATCCTTCTGTGGTCCAGGGTTTAGGGTCACTGTAAATGCCTAAAAGACTGTTCCGTTTGTTTTCCTGAAGTGTCTAGTTCAGTGCTCTGCATACAATGAATTCCTTTCAATTAAGTGCCTTTTGGGTTCTGTTCTTCTGTGCTTAGTCTTAGCTCAAAAGGAAAATGGGAAAGGGCAAATTTGGTAACACTTATTTCTGACCCATGTGATAACAAGGCAAAAAAGGGGAGGAGGGTGTATAAAAAATATTTTCTCTGTAGAGTCCCAGTTAGGAAGTCTGGAGGAAAAGAAGGGACTTCTTTCTCATTACAGATTTGATTCAAACCCTGTGTGGCTCAGAATGCCCTTGTGCTAAGGAGCAGGACTAGGCAGCCCTCTCCCGGTGGCAGAGAAATGGAAAAGGCCCCTGTTGGACAGGGGTCCGTGGTGACATACTCATGAGTACCTCGGTGTAGGTCAAGGCAACTTGGGACACCTGGATCCTATCTCCTCTCCCCTTTTCTTCCCTCATTCTGTTTCTTCTCCTCTTGTGTCTTTCCCACCCTCCCCATCTCTCCCATCATTGCCTGCCTATGCAGTCCTTAAGCTAGTCACTGGTACCCACAGGCTGCTAAAGGCCCTCAGGTATAGAGAGCCTGGCTACGTCATATATATTAGGAAGCGTCCATCATTAGGGAGAGAACGAGACAGCATGAGCGAGAGCAAGGGTAATGGAGAGTTCTTTTTCTCTCAAAACATACCTGAAAGTCATAAGCAGAATAAGGTGGCAGGTGAGGAGGGCTATGGTAGTAGGTATTATAGGATGCCACTTGAGGACGAGCGTAGTAAGAAACAGTCGGATGGGCATTTTCAACAGAACAGTTCAGTGCTGGGAGAGTTGGGTTCTGCAGAAAAACATAAATTAGAAACAACATAAACGTTCATCACTAGGAGAATGGTTAAATAAACCATGGTACATTCGTACTACAGAATACTATGGAGCTATTGATAAACAATGATGTGCACCTATATTTAGTGACAGGGAAGTTGTCCAGGATATATTGTTAAATTAAAAAAACAAAAACAAGCCATTGGCAAAACTATGGAGACAATAAAAAGATTAGTGGTTGCTAGGGGTTGCGGTTGGGGAGAGGGATGAATAGGCAGAGCCCAGAGTATTTTTAGGACAGTGAAAATACTGTTTGCCACCATAATGATGGATACATGTCATTATACATTTGTCCAAACCCATAGAATTACAACAGCAAGAGTGAACCCTGGGGCTTCCCTGGTGGCGTAGTGGTTAAGAATCCGCCTGTCAATGCAGGGGACACGGGTTCGAGCCCTGGTCCGGGAAGATCCTGCATGCCGCGGAGCAACTAAGCCCATGCGCCACAGCTACTGAGCCTGTGCTCTAGAGCCCGCGTGCCACAAGTACTGAAGCCCATGCGCCACAACTACTGAAGCCCGCGCGCCTAGAGCCCGTGCTCCACAGCAAGAGAAGCCACCGCAATGAGAAGCCCGCGCACTGCAATGAAGAGTAGCCCCCGCTCGCCACAACTAGAGAAAGCCCGCGCGCAGCAACGAAGACCCAACGCAGCCAAAAATAAATAAATAAATAAATTTATAAAAAAAAAAAGAGTGGGGCTTCCCTGGTGGCGCAGTGGTTGAGAATCTGCCTGCCAGTGCAGGGGACGCGGGTTCGAGCCCTGGTCTGGGAGGATCCCACATGCCGTGGAGCACACAATTACTAGGCCCGTGAGCCACAATTACTGAGCCTGCGCGTCTGGAGCCTGTGCTCCGCAACAAGAGAGGCCGCGATAGTGAGAGGCCCGCGCACCGCGATGAAGAGTGGCCCCCACTTGCCGCAACTAGAGAAAGCCCTCGCACAGAAACGAAGACCCAGCACAGCCATAAATAAATAAATAATTAAAAAAAAAAAAGTGAACCCTAAGGTAGACTATGAACTTTGGGTGATTCTGATGTGGTGATATAGCTTCATCCTTGGTAACAAATGCACCCCTCTGGTGGGGGCTGTGGGTAACGGGGGAGGCCGTGCACGTGTGGGGAAGGGGTACGTGGGAAATCTATCTTCCTCTCAATTTTGCTGTGAACCTAAAACTGCTCTAAAAAAATAAAATCTTTTTAAAAAGCCACCATGTTACATTAATGTAGCATAATCCCAGTTTATGTAAAAAATAAAGACTCAAACAATTATACACATATGTGTGTTTGTCAATGAAATTAATCTGGAAAGATTCACAACAGACTGTTAACTATGGTTATCTCTGGGGAGGGCAGCGGTACTAGGAAGTAAATGGGGACTCCTCACTTTCAATTATATAGCCAAGGTTTTCACAACTAATATGTATTACTTGTGTCATTTCCCCGCAACTTATTATTTTGAAAAATTCAAACCTATAAAAAAGTTGAAATCATTTGTATGATTTTCAAAAGCAAAAAAGAAAAAGAAGAAATTGAGACCCCAAATACAAAATGTCAAACGGACAAGGCTATTGCTATTGCTGTGACAGAAATGTGATCGATCACAAAGGGTTTGTAAAAGTTGTAAGGATTCTTGCAGATTCCACCCTCACTTTTTGGGAAAACGAAGCAATGCAGAAAGAATTTAATACCATTTTTATAACATGGTGACGTGTGTAGCCCTTCAAGGGTTAAAGCTAATCTTATCCAGGATGGGGTTGCAGATTTCAACAAGGCCAAAACACTGCTCAAGGAAGCCACCACCGCTCATTAGTTCCCAAGCAGGACTGTGCTCTGTACCTTATGAGTGCCACATGGGTCAAGGTGTGGGTAAATGTTCTTTCCATCATCCATGTCATTGACACCCCCTCCATTCATGTGGATAATCAACAGCTGTCTGTAAAATCAATGTGTCTTGTTTCTGGTACGTATCTACTTGGCATTAACGGAGAGCAGAAGCTTCCTCTCAAGTGATGAAAATGTGTGGGCAGGCTTTGGCAATGTCACAGGCAACCATGGTGGGATGTTGGCAGAGGAAACTCCCTTATAGCAAGTTTCAACACAGTCTGTTGCTCTCTTCCTTGGAGTGGGTTACTGTTTACATCTCTAGGAGGTTTGAAGAGCTACAAGCCTCAGTCATTATGATGCTGCTCACAGACAACCAGAGAAATGTTTCTCAGCCTCTCTCTTGTGTGGGAGAGAACTTAGATCTTGACCATTCCAAGGGCTGGCTCGCGTTACAGAAGAGTGCTCAGAAATGCCCTTACCTCTCCACAAGGATTCCAAAAAGAAATGTCATCCCTGAGGAAGTCCCAGAAACCATGTTCCGTTGGCCTTGTGTCAGTTAAAAACACACCCTCCAGCTCTTGCAAAACGAAACCAGTTCTTCTATGCAAATAAACTAAGCCTAACCATAGAGAAGCAATCATGCAATGTAAACTCTATCTAGAAAAGGTTTTGTGTGTGCAGCGAGGCTGGGGGTCCAGGACAATCTTTGAAAGGAAGTTGACTATTATAGAGAAAGAAACACAGGAGGAAGATTAAATAAGCACAAGAAAGCCACAGAAGAGAAGTGTAGAGGACGTAGAGAAAATGGACAGGGCACCAAGAGAGGTTGAGGGAGTGAAGGGGGGTGAAGTCAGGAGTCAGGCAGGGGAGAAGCAAAAGGGATGGCCCCAAATAATGGTCTGCTTATGATTGTTGTTTTTTTTTAAATATTTATTTATTTTGGCTGCTCCTGGTCTTAGTTGCGGCATGCAGGATCCTTTGTTGTGGCATGCGGGATCTTTACTTGTGGCAAGTGGGCTTCTTAGTTGCAGCATGCATGTGGGATCTAGTTCCCTGACCAGGGATCGAACCCGGGCTCCCTGTATTGGGAGCATGGAGTCTTACCCACTAGACCACCAGGGAAGTCCCATGGTCGGTTATGTTTTAAATCAGTAATTCTGATTTTCCAATAAATCTGGGCTCCATCTCTACTTGTGTGTGCATATAGGAGTGTGTGTATTTCTGTACCAATAATTCTGGGGCTTAAGTTATGAGACCCCCATTTTTGACCAGTTGCATTCTGAGCTCCAGTGAAACAAACAGTTACTAGGTAGCACGGGAAATGGTCAAAGCCGTCTCTCCTGGACAACACTGAGTCTCTTCTGAGACAACAATTGCGGACTTTGGAAAGAAGGCCGCTTTGACTTCTCCCCACTTTACTCTAAACCAGAGACACCAAGTAGGAGAAAATGGCAAGATATCATCACCTTTTAAAGATTCACCTCAAATTCTTATATCTTTGGGCAGCAAACACTTTGGTCATCAAACATTTGTTCAACACCCTTTTCACCAAGCCCCTCTGGTCAGGGAAAGAAGACGTCTTTTTTCCTTTCGGGTTCCCACAACTCTGGAAACGATGCTCCGAGCTGATCTCTTTGAAGGCTGCCAGCTCACAGCTATTGGCTCCTGGCCTCACTCCTCAGGAATGCCTTTCATCAGCCAGCACCCCTGGGCCTCCCTGCAGCCCCCAAGGCATCCTACTCAAGGCGGAGGCATGCCAAGAGTCACCAAGCACATCTGGACCCGGGCCGAGGATTTTATGTAGGCCTACCTGGTTGATGCTCCAGGATTTTCCACACCATGTGCCTCATTTTAATAAAGTGATGGAAACAATGGTTCCTCCTTGGTGCCCCCGTCTTATAACCCCCCTTGTTCTCTCCCGTCACGAATCAGATCTTCTGCCCCTGCTCTTTGCCTTCATCTTTCGTTTTCCCCACTGGCCCTTGATTGGGTTCCCAGGCCCGGCATTTGATGACGCTCAGGTCTTCCCTCGCCCTCCTCCTTTCCTCTCAGAGAAGCTCCCAACAGTTGGAAACAACTTGCTTTTAATTTTTTTAATGAAAGCAACTAAACAAAGGAGGTCATGTCTGTTAAAACACTTGTAGAACCAGAAAGGGCCAGCCGAATGCTCGATAGGGGCAGCTGGGATGAAGCAAAAGGAGCAAAGGCTCTGGCATCTAACACACCTGGGCTCCACTCCCAGCTCTGCTATTTAGCCCTGGGCAGGTAACTTGACCTCTGTTGGCCTGTTTCCTCATCTGTTAATGGGGGGAGTAATATTTACTTCACGAGGTACTAGTGGTGGTGAGAAGCGGAGAAAGAAATTGTACAAAAGCCCTTTACGGAGAGTAAAGGGGCCATTACTGGCACCTCTCAGGACAGACTGTCAACAAGCCCCTACTCCCCTAGAGATCAAGGTCACAGTGAAATTAACAGTGCAGACTGTACACCTGAAACTAATATGCTATTGTAAGTCAACTATACTTCAACAATTAAAAAGAGTTCAGAAATAAACCTAAACATCAATGGTCAACTGAGTTTTGACAAGGGTCCTTGCAGGAGCCCCACAGAGCCTACCAAGTGGCCGCCAGCCACTCCATTTGTACATCAGGGCGCTCGGCTGTCCATGTCCGAGAGCTCGAGGGATAATTCAGAGAAGCCTTAACACTCATCCTGATGTCCCATCTCAACTCGCCAGCCCCAACCAGAAGCTTCTCTTCCAGCCAGAGCGGCTCAGATTCTACACAAGGCCTCTGCTTTCACCTGCCCCCTGGGGAAAGTCTCCAAGAACAAAGGGCATTCTTTTCTCCAAAGAAGCTCCAACCCAGAAACAGCTTTTCTGAAGCTTTCTCACCCCAATGCTCCGTCAGGCCCGAACTTACAGGACAGCCTTCTCCCTCCAAGGGGCCCCCCTACCTTGATGCTTCCCCCGAGCTTGGGCTTTCCCGAGCGGGAGGAGGGGCCCGGGAATGAGAAATGCGTGTATGAGAGAGGGAGGGGAAAAAAGAGAAGGACAGTCGGGCTGGGCAGCAGGGTCACCAGCAGGAACACTCAATACTTCCAGTTAGCCCGGTTCTACTGGGGACTTGTTGCCCAAAACTGCAGAGTTTTTTCTCTTCCCTGGTCCTACCGCACCTTTCACTTTCCATTACTCATCCTTTTGACGGTCCAGGGCCAAACTACAGGCTGCCTTTCAGCTTCCTGTTCCTCAGTGACTCCCCAAATGGGACAGCAACAGCCAAAGGCCTAGGGGTTATCTGCCTCATTTCTGGGGTCAAAGGAAAACCCTTTTTAGGCACACAATAATTCCCTAGACATGGGTGGGACATTTCTTTAAAGCAGCCATACTCAACCATGGCCACAGTTGGAGTCACCTGGGGGGCTTTTAAAAAAGTATTGATGCCTGGGCTTCAATTTAGACCAATCAAATTGGCATCTCTGGAGGAGCAGTCCGGGCAGCCGGATTTTTTAGAGCACCTCAGGTGATTCCATTCTAATCTGAAGCCAGGTTGAGAACCATAGCTCTAAAGCTATTATTATCTCCATAATTAGAGATCAAGGTTTATTACATAAGCAAATAAATGCTTTGAAATGCTTTAAAAGCAAAAGAAGGAAGGACCCCACTATTATGGAGCACCTACTGGGCGCTGAGCCCTGGGGTGCCTTTGCAGACATACACACGAACATGGAAAAGAGTTGAAAGGGAGCACAGGGGACGCAGGGAGACTGAGAGTGAGGTTAAGGTTGAGGACAAGACCTGACCAGCAGTTTAGCCTAGGGCTAGGCCTTCACATGCAGAAAGAGTCCTGAGGCTCTTTCTGGAGAAACTCCAGGAGGAAATTCCTGGGGAGGGGGAGACGAGCAGTACTCTTACCTGTAGCTAAAAACGTCTTTGCTTCCAGCTCTCCCAAAGTCTGTTAATGGAAATACCACCCAAAAAGGTTTCTACTAAAAGTGTGTGTGTGTGGAGGGAGTGGGGGGCGGTAATTAAAGGCTATGTTTACATAGCTAGCATGAACCCCACCCGCCCCCAGAATGTGCCTCAAAAACACAGGCAACTCATGTTAACAAGAAATGTCTGCAGGCTGATGGCATCACCTGGCTCCTTCGACTTGAGATGTTTGAAACCAGCTACATTTTTTTTTTTTTGGCCCCACTGCATGGCATGTGGGACCTTAGTTCCCCGACCAGGGATCGAACCCGCGCCCCCTGCAGTGGAAACACGGAGTCCTAACCACTGGACCGCCAGGGAAGTCCCAAAGGCAGCTACATTCTTGAACCAATGGTTTCTGTTCCTCCCTTCAAAGCGTGGGTCCCCATTGCCCCCAACCGCCTAGCCTCGCCCCAGCCCTGACAGGAGGAGGGGCCTCTGTGGGATGGGAAGTCACTTCCTTCCTTACCATGTCCTTAAAGCCCCCCAGGACAGCGGCAGTGATGATGCCCAGGAAGAGGCCGACGATGTTGAGGATGGTGGCGGACCAGAGCAGGTGGTAGAGGTGGATGATATCCTGGCAGCTGCTGACGTCAATGTACTCATAGTAGCCACCGGTGATCTCCACCCGGCTGGACGGGGAGAAGCACATCCAGTCAGTCTCCAGGGGGCAGGCTGTCCCTCTAGGGCTTTGGCTACCATGCGGCTCAGTGAAAAGACAGGTGGGCAGGTGGGGAGCTATCGTAAGGGACATCGTAGCCAACAGTGCACTTGGGGAGCAAGATACGATAATCAATCAAAGTGTGATTACCGTTTATCCCCCAAAACCCTCCTACCTGCCAGAGAAACACTTGTTACCATCAGCTAACGCTAATCCTAGATGGCAATTATTGACACCTGCTATGTGCCCAGCACGGGGCTAAGCATTTTACAGACGTGAATTCGTTACATCTGTGCTAATATGGCGGCTTCTAGTCAACAGGTGACTATTAAAATTAAGTAAAAAATTCAGTTCTTCAGTCTCACCAGGCACATGTTAAGTGCTCAGCAGCCACACTTTTAAGGGCCACACTAGTGGCTGGTTACTGTACTGGACAGAGCAGATTACAGCATTTCCATCATCGCAGAAAGTTCTATTAGGCTGTGCTGCAAATCCTTACAATATTGTATGAGGTAAGTACTACCACCATTCCCGTTTCACAGATGAAGAAACTGAAGCACAGAGAGGTTAGGAATTTCCTCAAGTCGTAAGTGGTAGAGCTGGGATCTGAATTCAGGCTTCGAAGATTTCAGTGTTTCCTCTCTCAAAACAAAACGAAACACCAACAAACGAAAAACAACATCCCAATAAAGTACTAAAGCTGAGTTCCTGCACAAAATCTGAATATCACCTCCTCAGAGAGGCCTTCCCTGACCACTCTGTCCAAAGACATCCCCACCCCTACCCAGCCTGGTCACTCTCTAGCCCACTACTTGCCATGAACTGAATTGTGTTCCCTTCCAAAATTCATATATTGAAGCCCTAACTCCCAAGGTGACTGCATTTGGAGAAGGGCTCTTAGGAGGTAATTAAGGTTAGATGAGATCATAAGGGTGGGGCCCTAATCTGATAGGATTGGTGGCTTTACAAAAAGAGGAAGAGAGAACTCTCTGCATGCATGCACACACTGAGGAAAGACCACGTGAGGACACAACAAGAAGGTGGCCATCAGCAAGCCAGAAAGAGAGCCCTCACCAGAACCTGACAATGCTGGTGCCTGATCTCAGACTTCCAGCCTCCAGAATTATGAGAAAATAAAGATTTGTTGTTTAAGCCAACCAGTCTATGGTATTTTGTTATGGCAGCCCAAGCTAATTTCCCTTCCCTAAATCCTCTGCAGCACTTACTCCTTACTAATGTGTGTGCTTCATTACTGTCTGTCTCCCTA
Organism: Eubalaena glacialis; assembly: GCF_028564815.1. Lineage (NCBI taxonomy): Eukaryota > Metazoa > Chordata > Mammalia > Artiodactyla > Balaenidae > Eubalaena > Eubalaena glacialis. The sequence continues at coordinate 109,831,373 of NC_083736.1, forward strand.
AGTTGAATGTGAGCTCCATGAGGTTAGGGACTTGGTTTGTTTTGTTCACTGCTGTGCTGGACACATAGTTGGTGCTACATGAATACTGGTTAAATTAATTAAATGGAAGCTCCTGTCTTCCTAGATGTTGCAAACTAGTTTACAACTTGGCCACTGGAATCAATAATGAATCTTAAACACTGTGATTCTTACAATTAAACTTAGAACCAACCCCCCTGGCATCAGGATAGTTATGTGTGACTCCCCTGCTACAAGAATACAGAAAATGAAAAAGAAAAAAAAATTAAATGTTAACCTCCAAAATGAATCAGGGAGAGATTATTCACAGAAGACTTTTAAACTTTACAGATGAATTATCTTAGAATTCTTTAAAACCAGTGCTTCTTTAAGGAATTGAAATCAGTGTGGTTACAGGACAGCCTGCGTCAAAATCTGTTTGTGTGTCTATGTGCCTGCCTGTGTCAGTGTGTTATTTGTGTGTGCCTGTGGGAGTCTCTGTGTGTCTGTGTGTGTGTGCATGCATCTTTGAGAAAGAGATGGTTAAACATGCAGATTCTGAGGCCCAGCCACAGTCCTACTAAATCTGGCAGAATCTCTTGGGGTGAGGCTCTGGAATCTGTGTTAACGAGCTCATTGATATTTGAGACCCGCTGTTTTCAATAGTAAGCTTTCATAGTGGAATTTTAACAGTGTGTCAATTCATCAGAATTTGAGCTGGATTTCAGGTTTTTCAGGAACATAGCTGGACAACACCTGGAAGCATACATTGAGTGTCTCCTATTAGCTGGCATGGTACTCGAGCCTGGGGATGGGGCAGGGAGGATACACAGATTACTTACTGCTCAAAAAGGCACCGCTGTACAAAGACTCTCCCCTGAAAAAGGCAGGCCTGTGTATAAGGGCGAGTGTGGGGTTGTAGGGGTGCAGGGGAGGCTTGAGAATCAGCTTCTGACTTCTCCCCAGGTATCTTTGCTAATGTCCTAAAACACCGAGGGTGGGCTGGTAGCACATACAGATGGGTGGTACAGCAGAGCAGACTCTGGAATCAGACTGCATTTGAACCCTGGCTCTGTCATTTATTTGCTGTCTGACCTTGAGCAACTTTCTTAACTTCTCTGAGCCCGGGGGATTTCATGAGCAAATGCACCAAAGCAGTACTCTAGCACATTGTAAGGGGCCCCCCCAAAACATGTAGCTGTGTTTTTTCCCTTTTAAGAGCCAGCCTCTGGCAAAATGATTCAAACCTTTGAATCGTGTTCTTAAAGGCAGTGACACTTAAAAAGCACAGACCACAACATGGGGCTAGGTTAGTAGTTCATTTAAAAGTATTCACTAATTGTAGAGAATGTATGTTTGGTTTCAGTTTGAGCAGGTTCAGCAGCTACTAAAATGTTTTTTTACTGAACCATGAAGCAAAAGAACATTAATACTAGATCTGGTTCAGGGTTTAGCGAATTAATGTGGTTTGTTTCTGTTTGAGATTCACGATTCCATTTGGTTCAGTCTCTGGGCAGAGCTTCGTCTGATATTCCATCTTTTGGATTCTCACTGCTCACACCCTCAAGCCTCCGTGACTGCAGGGTCCTCCTGCCAGACCCCATCACTGCCTGGTTCAGCTTCCTAACACATTTGTAAAACTAAGTCATTCATTTACTCAAAACCCTTCCCTGGCTACCCATTACCTTCAGGAAAAAGTATCCCAATTCCTCAGTCTGCCATAATCCAACTCCAAAGTGGAATCCACATTCCAGCCAGGCTGGAATCCTCAGAAGCACCAAACTGGCCATGCTGGGTACTTATTCCAGACCTTTGCTCAGATTTCTGCCCCCGCGTGGGAGGTACTGCCTTCTGTTCTCTGCCTGTCCTGATCTCTCCCGCTGTGCAAAGCTTCAACACACACTCCTCATTCTTCAAGGACTCCAGCGCCCATTCATTAGCTTTGTACCTGGACTCCCACAGCCTCAGTCTGTTCTTCTTAGTTTGGCACGTTGCATATGTCAATAATTCAGCTATTCATTTCATCTGATATTTACTGAGAGCCTACCCAGTGCTGAGTACCGTGCCGGGTGCTAAAGCTACAACCAAGGCCAAGGTGGACACGATGGCTCCGTCTAAATTCTAACCTCTGGAGGGCAAGGTCATCTCTTACACTTCTTTTGTGTCTCCCTCACTGCCTCCTAGCTGGGTGGTAGAAACGTTATGGGTCATCAATAGATACTTGGTGAATGAGTAACTGAGTTCAAAGACGGATCATTGCATTGATCATAAGATTGATTACCCAGTGCGGGCTTTTACCCCCTTGCTCCCAACTTGCTGGGTGTGCCTGGAGAAATAGATAACCTCTCTGTGTTTCAGTCCGCATTCGACAGAGTAGGAGGCAACAGATCTTGGATACAGCCAAAGGGCACCCTTCTGCTCTTCGATAAGGGCCTGGAACTATTCACCAACTCTTGGTGGGCAGCCTCTGTGCATCTTTCTCTCACTGCGTGTATTCTGTGTATCGGTCTAAACCCCCCTCCCCATAATCTCCCTGGTAAATTGGGTTCCTTAAGGGCAAAATGTTATTTTAAGGATATCTATTCTTCTAGAACAGTCCCTGGCACACAGTAGGAGCTCAATAAAAGCTTGGCAAAGGGAGGAATGGATGAAAGTGAGCTATCATCTTTCATTTTATTCATCACCAGCTGCAGCAGTTCACAAACCACCCCCATTTCCTTTCGCTTCCTTTAGGTTACACACCGAAAACCAGTGATATTGACTTGACCTCTCCAAAGCTGAGTGAAGGCTGAAAGGCAGCTGCTGCAGAGCTGCGTCCTAGAGAAACCACCTTCCTGCACAGGGTGAAATGGAATCATCTATGTTTGGTATTAAAACCTCGCTGCCCCTGACGTCAAAGAAGGTCTGTGGCTTCGAGGGGACAGCAGAAACTCTGTTTCCGTAGCGCTGTACAAATGACTGCCTGATGTTTTTGTTCCCACTTTTTTTTTTCTTGGCCTCCTTTCCAGGAAATGGACTAGAGGAGCTGGCAATTGATTAAAAATAGGCTTCGTGTGAGGAAAAAAAATACGCATTCGGCAAAATTAAAGTCTCCGAGCCTCAGAATGCTTGCAGCTAGCTATATTTAGGCCTGGAGATTAGGTCTCCTTCGAGCTGGCTGGAGAAAGTCTCGGGTCAAGGAAACTCTTTTCCTTCTATTGTAGGATCATCACCTCTTAAGTCTCGCGGCCTTGCTTTCTGACCGCATGGGACTGTTTCCTGATGAAAAGCTCAGTAAGTGCTTTTCTAGTGGCTTTGCCCTTGGAATCTCAACGCTACAGACCTGGGCAAGGCCTCGATCGCCGCCTGAGGCTGGTCCCCAGGCATCAGGTAGGTGAACAGCGTTTCCAGCTCAAAGGTCGTTAGGGGCAGTGTCCCCATGAACCCTCTTAGTTGTCTGGTCCAATAGTTTATTTTCCTGGGGAAAAGGGTGTTCCTCTTTTTGATCCTTTTCAACACATGTCACTCCCTTGTCATCAGGTCTTTCATTCAAGCCCGGTCCTGTGCCGGGGCCTGAGGATACAGATAAGATGAAGTTGTGTTCGCTGCCTTTAGGGAGCCCAGAGTTTAGCAGAGCTCCTCATAGAATTCCTTTAGGGCCTTGAAGACAATCCTGGCATGACTTGCTTTAAGAAAGTCAGTTATTATGAAGTTCAGATTGACAGGAAGATAAATTGGGCCTGAGTCTCCACTTAAAAAAAAATTCACCTAAGGGCTCAGCTAAATGGAATTTAAAGTAGGATTTAGTTTATTCAGACCTTTTTCAGAAACATACCTAATTGTGGAGAGAAAGGTGTGCCCATAAGGAATCACTTCTCAGCCCTCTCAGCGGGCCTCCTCTCTCCTCCTGGGATCTCAGAACGGAAAGGGAAAGGAGAGGGGAGAGGAGAGCTGGCCAGAGGACAGGGTGTCAAAAGGAGGGAGGGGGTAAAAACAGAGGGGAGGACTGAGCAGGGGGAGGGGGATGGACACGGGGAGGCAAGAGGAAAGATAGCAAACTAACCCCAATTGCCCTAGGACCTATTTTACATTCCTTTGATCATTTTTGGAAGGATGGGCTCAGGGAGTACAATTATAGCCAGCTCTCCATCACCGCTAAGGAGGGAAGTCCTTTACAAGTGTTAGTTATTATTACAACATGAATAATTGAATCTCCCAGATAATCCCCAAACCTCATTTGAGTCTTTAAGTTTCTCTTCCTCCACCGCCAAACCTTTTAATGAAATGAGACCGAAATGAGACCAGTGCTAGCAAAGAAAGTAAAAGGGCTGGCGTGAGTTCCCCATCTCCTCCCCCCGCCCCACTGCCTCTGGTCTGTCAGGTCTTTAATCCTCAAACCGGAGAAACTGGCCCCCCAAAACCATGAGTAGGGAGTGTGAGTGAGGAGGGGTGCACCCAGCTGACCCCTCTGGACCTAGCTCCATCCGGGCCCCTTCTGCCAACTCCTCCCTCCCTTCCGCCCTCCCCCTCCCCAGCAACCCTGCACTGAGAGCTGAAAGAAAATACGTGCATGGCAGGCACTGGCTGACAGACCCCGCGTACAGGGCCATTCACTTATGCTCTGCATCACCTGCTCACGCATTCCTGTCTATTCCACCTTCTAAATTGCTCTTAAAAGTACTCCTTGCTTTCCACCATCCCCAAACCAACTTAATCTAGGCTCTGTTCCCTTTGGCCTGGACTCTTGCCGTGGCCCCCTAGTAGCCTCCAGTCTCTAACCACTCAAATCCATCTTCCACGCTATACCCTTCAATGGCTCCCAGTTGCTCACAGGGTCAAGTCCAGAGGCATTCCTATGGCCAGTGAGCCCTCCGTGATCTGATCTGTGACCAGCGCTCTGCCCTCACCTCCCCCACAACTTCTGGGAAGACCCTGCCCACCTCCACCCCACTTGGGTTTGTTTCCTAACTCCCTCCTTATCCTTTAAGTCTCAGCTCCCACATCCCCTCCTCCTTGACACGCCCCCCCTCTTTGCCCCCAGCGACTCTGACTTCCAGTCATTTGCATAGAGAGGGTCTCCGGTACATCCCCAGGTCTGCACCGCACTTCTCACACTAGACTGTAATCAATGGCTCACAGGTCGGTCATCCCTGCTAGTCTGCGAGTTTCTCCGCAAGACTCTCTGTATTCCTGGCACCTAAATATGTCTTGAAAGAGAATAAATGATGTTTTAACAATTGAAGGGCAGAGCGCCAGAGTGGTTGTAGCAGAACTAGCACCAAAATCTAAGTTCTGTGAGGGCAAGGAATTTTGTTTTGTTTGCTGCTGAATCTCTAGCGTCTGGAACAGAGTCAGGCTATTTGTTGAATGTTGTTGAACTTGGACTTAGACACAACTGAGTGTGAACCCAACCTCTACCATTTTCGAACTCTGTGTCACCTTGAACTACCTGTCTGTTTCCTCTGAGCCTCAGTCTTATCATCTGTAAAATGGGGATAATAATTCTACATACATCATAGGTAAGAATTGAATGAGATCAGATACTTGACAGCACCTAGCATGATGCCTGGCACAGAGAAGGCAGGTAATGCATGTCAGCTGAAATCCTTTGAAGACCAATGTCTTCTACTTCTCTGATCCCTACCGTGCGCCCTTCCCCCACCCTAGCCCTGCTCGTGCCCACTGTGGTCAAACCATCAGGGGCTCGGCACTCACTTGCCGCAGTTGTAGAGGTCACAGCAGAAGCAGGTGTTGCCCCGGATGCGAGGTGTGCAGAATCCACGGCTGAGGTGAGGGCAGTTCACCTGGGGACACACCACAGTGAGGAGGTTAGCTGGCACTGGATGGGAGGCGGGACCCTCTGGGATTGGCACTGTGAGTTAGTGACTGATGGAGACGGTAAGGATGGCTGTGAAATGAACACACCAATGCACGGGCAGGATGGGGCTGGGCAGGTGGCTGGCTGAACTCGTGTGTGAGGCAAGTCACTGGGGAGCTGGGCTCACGTGCAGCCTCAGCCACAGCCCTCAGGGCCCCATCCCTGAAGGGTGGAGATGGAGAGGAGGAAGGACGGATGGAAGGACGGACAGAAGAACAAATGGATGGTAGGAAATGAGGATACAAGAGGCGGGAAATCAGGGTATGGGGAAAAGGGGACCAGATGGGAAGGAAGACAGAGGGGCCATCACATGCACTCTGAAGTACAATAGTACCTCTCGAGCTGCCTGGGTAAGGTTCCTCATAACCCTCGCGGAAGGAGAATTTTTGGTTGAGGAACTTATGACCTTACATAGGAAAAATAGGGTTAGGGGGACCAGGGTTACAAGTGAACCTATGGAAGTCATTATTAACATTTTTACAGTCACCAAGTTAACACAAGAATGCGAACACGATGAAATCCAGAGAAAAGCAATGACATTTTACACATCTCGAGTTTGCAAAAAAGATGTAAAAATTAACTTCCATTTATCGTCTCTTATTTGTGAGAAATCTTCCAGGCTCTCCCCCGCCCCATATGGATGCAATGAAGTGCTTGTAAATTTGTTTCACTGTGTTATAGAGAATATTGGTGGTAAACACGCACTTTTTTCTATATTGGGTCCTTCATCCAAAAGCTCATGCCTTTCTGATAAGCTGTTGGCACACACATCTTTCTACTCCTTTCTAACCCGAGAATAGTTAGAAAAATGGTAAACTAGTGACTGGGTAAGGAAAATGGGGCAAGTGGATGGCACTGTTCACACCGTATGTTAAGGAAAACAGCTTCCCCTGAAGTTATGCAATGCAGTCACCATTTTATATCCACTTGCCACCTTTTTCTTTTTTTTCTTTTTTTTTTTTAAGGCCTGGTTCTTTTTTTTGAAGTTTTTTAAAAATTAATTAATTTATTTATTTATTTTTGGCTGTGTTGGGTCTTCGTTTCTGTGCGAGGGCTTTCTCTAGTTGCGGCGAGCGGGGGCCACTCTTCATCGCGGTGCGTGGGCCTCTCACTATTGCGGCCTCTCTTGTTGCGGAGCACAGGCTCCAGACGCACAGGCTCAGTAGCTGTGGCTCACAGGCCTAGTTGCTCCACGGCATGTGGGATATTCCCAGACCAGGGCTCGAACCCGTGTCCCCTGCATTGGCAGGCAGATTCTCAACCACTGCGCCACCAGGGAAGCCCGCCACTTTTTTCTAACAGTCACAAGTTTACCATTTTTCTAACTATTCTCTGGGGGGGGGGCATTGACTTTCAATCTGAAGTTAATAGAGAACCAAATGGTCGAGGTTGCTAGAAGCACATGGCAGAGTTTTATATTAAAGGGCTCTCTGGATTGGAGAGAGGTGATTGTGAGCTGAAATGAAAGCTCTCCAAAAATGACCTGGAACCGAGCTTCACCTCACCGCCCACTGCCTCTGCTTCTGTGTGAGGCAACAAGGAACCCAAGGAGAGCCGTGCGGGGCAGCGGGGCAGGAGAGACACACCCTCACGTGTCCACTCAAGCATCATCAGACTGGCCTCCGGGCGTGTCATGACAGGGGCCAGGCCACCAGCCCAGGCCTCCCCAGAGCCTCAAAGTGGACCAGGCTTCTCAGTGACCCTCGTTTGACTTCCTGACCCCTCCCACGTGTGGGACTCAGACTCTGCCTCCCCGGTCCAGGCCTGCTGCCTTGGTGGGGCTCCCACTTTTCTTCCAGCTGGACATCAAGTCCAGGCAGCTGAACCATCATCCACAGACATGGGGGAGAGACCTACCCTGTGGCCTCTGTACTCTTCATCTGTCCCTCTCGGGATCAAAGCCACACACTGAGAGGCTGCCTGCTGGGGTCAGAGGGGCAGCCTGTGGCCACAGAACAAAGTAAATCTGATTAGGCCTCATGAGGCTCTAACCTATGACCGTGGCCCCATTAGCACTGTGCTCTGACCCACTGAACAAATCAACTAAACATACCTTATAGCAAGCTGTAGGCCCGGGAAAAAGAGTAAAAGAAAGGGGGTTCCAGGCAGAACAGGAGACTTTCCCCAAAGGTAAGACGTGCAGCCTCCTTCTGGCTCTTACCTCCTCAGCTTCCTTCTGGGATGTCTTGGGCACATAGTGGCACCGGTTAGCATAGAGTGGTTTCAGATCCTGGAAACGGAAACACCAAACCAAATGGGTTTTGGCTTTGGAAAATAGGGCAGCAAGTGCTCTGACTGGTAATAAAAGATTTGAATACACACACACACACACACACACACACACATACACACACACACACCCCAGAGCAGGTAGTGGGTTGGGTTGATTTCTGAAAGCTGCCCATCTAGGGAGCCTGAGAATGTGAGGATGAGATAAAAATGTTCTGGGCTTCCCTGGTGGCGCAGCGGTTGAGAGTCTGCCTGCCAATGCAGGGGACACGGGTTCGAGCCCTGGTCTGGGAAGATCCCACATGCCGCGGGGCGACTGGGCCCGTGAGCCACAACTACTGAGCCTGTGCGTCTGGAGCCTGTGCTCCGCAACAAGAGAGGCCGCGATAGTGAGAGGCCCGCGCACCGCGATGAAGAGTGGACCCCGCTTGCCACAACTAGGGAAAGCCCTCGCACAGAAACGAAGACCCAACACAGCCAAAAATAAATAAATAAATTTATAAAAAAAAGAAAAGATTGGCAGGTTAATACACATTTAAAAAAAAAATGTTCTAATAACTGCTTTCTATTGGGCCACTTGGTTAATGAGAAATTAGGAAATTGACTGAGAAGTGGGTTTCTTGAAATTTCCACTCTGGTCTTCTTTTATTTCTAGTCTTTGTCTCTTTGCAAAGAGTCCCCAGGGAACAAAAGTCAAAACTCCAAGTTATTGCAACATCACACTCCCAGTCGGAGGGAGGCCAGCTCCAACAACGAGGATCCATCATCACCTGGGGACAGGACCAGGGCTGGCTGACGCGTACACCCTGCTGTCATTGCCACAGCTTTTTCAGAAGGAAGAGCTCAGGAAGCGAGCCCCAGTGGGGTGGGTAGCCATGGAGCCTGCTGGAGATTTTAACTCAACTGAACTATGAGCCATTTTCACTCAACTACACAGATTAAAGACAGTGAACTCCAAAAATACCACTGAAGCCCAGGAAACTAACATGGGGCTCAAGGACAGTTGACTCACCCTGCTGGCTTGGGCAGCTTCCTGGTGAGGGAGCTCTCAGACACAGGGGCTGGGGTAGAACAGACAGATGCAATCCAGTGCTACCTGGAAACTGTCAGTCAGGGGATGCTGCCCACTTTCTGGGGGACACTAAACATCCCCTGACTGGTAGGGGGCTTCGACCAAAAGCAGGTTAGCACAGGACAAGCAGTTTATGCAAACTGACCTTTGGAACTTGGCCAAAAGCACCTTGGCAGAGGGAGTTTATCTATTGCCCCTCCTTCCCCCTAAACCCACTTCTCTCGCCGTTTTCAATAATCCTGGTGGCTGCTTTTCCCCACATATGTGGTTGAGCATCTCCTGTACCTGACACCCAAAGTGCCTCCTGCCTCCCTGCCTGCTGCCCCTTCCATCAGCTGCTTCTACATGAACGTCCTGACTGCTCCGTGCTCTGAAAGTACACTGCCCTGTGGGCTCAGCCTGGAGTCAGGCTGGAAAGGAATGAGGGTTCTTATGGTCACTGCCGGCAGGGTTTATTTTCCGAGTCTGGGCAGTGGCAGAAGTCATCATCATCCTGCCGAAGGGGAGGCTTGATGTGCTGGTCGTAGCCCTCCTGACCTCCTGGTTCTGCAAAGAGCATTCAGCCACCAACTGCCTAAATGGAGACAGACGTGTGTGGGTGATGGTCGCCCATATGCTGCCTCTGGCTGCTCTTGTGCACTGAGGCCCCAGGGGAGGAACAAGCCCATGTGACTGGGAGGTAAGAAAAGGCCACTTAGCCGAGGCAGCCTTTTACATCCGAAGGGCTAGCAGCTCCGGAGTGGAGGGCTGGCCACGAGACTGCTTTCTACTGAGTGTCAGTGTGCTCTGGGCGAGGCCGTCTCAGGGCGCGTTCACACCCATTATTTCATACCATCCTCATGTTAACCCTGAGAGGCAACTAAGTTACTACCACATCCACGTGGAAGAGGAGAGACTGTGGCACCAGGAGGGAAAGGGATTTTCCCAGCTAGTTAATTGCTATATTCGGGGAGGGGAAAGGAAGGAAACTGGAGACAAGAGAGAGAAGGAATGAGACACATTTAGAGGGGGGTCAGGAGGTAGGTCTTAAGGGGAAGCGCATATGCCCCCAAGCCAAAGGACAGGGCACCAGGAGGTTAAAGGGCCCCAACAACAGGAAAGGCTGGCTCTAACCCACCCGAGCGGTGCTGGGGTCCAAATGTGCCTTTCATTTAAACTGGCCAACAGACATCACCATAGATTAATAAAGCCTTCTCCCTCAAAACTGTCTGGGTACCAGTGAGGGCTGGCAGATGTCTTAGGACAGGTACAGTGTAGGCAGAAAGGTGTTCTCAAAGACTCAGCCAGCCTTACCCCAACCTCCCGAATCAAATGCTCTACTGCAAGCCACTAACGGCAGGAGGTACAGACGGCCTAGACTCAGAAGCTGGAAGAAACTTCCAATAAATATAATTTGGATTTTTCTCCCATTGCCTTTGGCTGAGGCCAGTGATCAAAACCTTGAGGAGTTTAGGAGTCAGGGAAATGCAAATCAAAACCACAATGAGAAACCACTTCATACCTACTAGGATGGCTAGAATTAAAAAGTCGGATAATAACGGGAGTTGGCAAGGATGTGGAGAGACTGGCACACTCAGATACTTCCACTGCGAATGTAAAACGGTACAGTCACTTTGGGAAATGGGCAGTTCATCAAAAGGTTAGACGTAGTTACCATATGACCCAGTACTTCCAATCATAGGTATATACTCAAAGGAAATGAAAACATATGTCCACATAGAAACTTGAACACAAATGTTTATAGCAGCATTACTGATAACAGCCAAGAGGTGGAAACAACCCAAATGTCCATCAACTTGTGAATGGATAACCAAAATGTGGTATATCAATACAATGGAATATTATTAGACCATAAAAAGAAAGGAAGCAATGATACATGCTACAATATGGATAAATCTGGAAAACATACTAAGTAAAAAAAGTCAGGTTGCAAAAGACTACATATGATATGATGCCATTAACAGGAAATGTTAATTAATATAGGGAAATCTATAGAGAAAGTAGATTAGTGGTTGCCTAGGACTTGGGGGAACAGGGGGAATAGGGAAGTGATAGCTAAAGGGTATGGGGCTGTTTGGGGGATGTGAATGTACTAAAAGCCACTGAATTATATGCTTCAGATGGGTAAATTATATGGGACGTGAACTATATCTCAATAAAGATGTTTTAAAAAAAAACATTAGGAGTGGGAGGAGGAGGGAAAAGGAGGAAGCCATTTTAGCTCATGATGCCATGAAAATCTACTGCAGGCTTCTTGGCCACTAGGCCTATGTTGCCATGGAGACTGCCTCAGAGTGAAGAGTGCTTGTCAAATGGGGATAATAACACCTGCCCTACATATCTCACAGGATTGCTGTGGGTCTCAAATGAGATAATAGATGTTAAGGCACATTGAAACACTAAATTCACTACACAAAAACAAGGAATTATTGTTATTAAGATGGCGCCTGTTGAAACAAAATAGCACACATACTATGATTGTCTACAAGCATGCTACAAAAATAGGTATATACTCAGAGGGTAATATGCAAAAATTGCATATGCAATAGAATTGCTATGTTAGGGTGGTAGGAGAGTGGATGTTACAAGTTCCTGTTGTGTCACTTGCCTTTTCAAAAAGAAAAAGATGAAGAAAAAGATGGCTCTCTCAGCTAAACTCAAAAGGGATGAGTCTGATATGGGGGCCGACGTATTCCTGACCCCAAAAGAAAACTGGGCAAAAAGCTTCTCTCTTCCATCCCATACTTTTCCCCCTGCCCACTAATTATCTCCTGACATGCCAGCACTGACCATAGGAATTCCACTAATCTTGGCAAATGAGGGACTGACTCTTATGTCTAGGAGAAGAGTCCAAGAGCAAGTTGGGATTGAAATAATAATGTTGCAAATCATCCTTTCCCAGATCCATCCATACCCAGGACACTCCCTCAGGGTGACCTGCACTATTAGCCAGCGACTGAAATGGAATAAAATATGATTGATCCACACGATATTCTGATAATACAATTTTTCTCTAATTCAATTGTTTTAGAAAACATATAATTCCAACTAGTTCATAGGATGTTTTCATTTTCAATGTTGGTTCACTTGGGGGAAAAAATGAGTCTCTGAGGTTTTTGTGGCAGCTCAGTAAGCTGCTTGGCTTGCTTGGATTTGGGTTTGTGGGCCAGATCAGGGCTATACTATGACCTCCCTGGGACTTTTGCCTTTTGCCTTTTGTGGACAGCTTCCTCCATTAAAAATTGTTGAAAATGGTATTTCATTTATTTTGATTATATCTTATGACTGCATTGGTATAAAGACAAATTTCTATTATGTGTGAAAACTTTTTTCTTGGCCTAAAAGTTCATCATTTTTCCTCTGATTTGAAAAGAAATGATCATATTTTTCTGGGACCCTGAAAGTCCATGGGTCACAGGCACTGTTGTCTACTGAGCCCAATGGAGAAGGTGGCCCTAGGCCAGATATCTGGAATCATAAGAGATGGAAAGCGCCGACCGAGGGGTGAGGGCTCCTGCAGGGAGCCCTGTGGGAAGGACCCGAATCCCAGGCTTCTCCAAGAAGGAGCACAGGTTTGGGTTTCAGGAGTAAAGTAGCCTTACTCGAGGCACAGCTTCTCCAGAACAGGAAGCATTTGGCGCCTCAACTCCAGGACTGGGCTCGGTTTGGAGACCTCCAGCTCTGGGGCTTTCTCCGGATCCCAATCACATCACTCCTCTCCAGCCATGAAGACAGCGAAGTTCAGGTATCCTAGAAAAGGTGTCTGTCCTCATGGGCTGCTCTTGTCACTGTTGGGGGTGGGGGAGGTCAGCTACTGCCACCTCCAAGGCTCTCAGGAAGTCATGTGGCTTCCTGCGGCTCTCTCCCTACCTCCTCACTCCCAACACCAATTCCAAGCCAGTCCCCTGGCCCTTGTCTCTGACTTTTCCAAATCTCACCCCCATGTCAACAAAGGCTTAGCTCCAACCCCTCCACCACTGGGAAGCCTGCTCTGATCCAAGGTAGACCACTTGGGCACTTAGAGTTTATATGCCCAGCTTAGACCAATTTCTCTAGATGCCCGTGTGTGTCCAGGGATGTCCTCATTTTGACATCACCTCCTTGAGGCCGGTGATGTCACCTCCCTCTCCTGTACCCCTCACAGCCCTTAGCACACACCCGGCACACACACACTCGATGAAGCCTTGTTGTATTGCCCATTTACTTTAACCCAGGACTAAAAATACTCACAATGTGTCTGGCAGCGAAGACCCCATCGACTATGGCACAACAAAAGGCTGCAATCACACCAAAGCTGATAAAGACGATGGAAGCCACCAGCTGTGGGAGTAGGGGTGGGGGACAAAGCAAAAGTGTCTGTTAGCCTTCCACTCTCGCTGCTTCTGGAGACAAGGCGATCCCCAAGAGACCGCCAGCCAAAGCAGAACTCTGGCCTGCCACCCCGTGTGAAGTGTGAATGCCCTTTTCAGTCACGCAGCATGAGTGGGAGCAGGGGGAGGGGGACGCAGAGAAGGGGCCATTGAAGCACTTCTTACATTTTCAGGGCAAGCTAAGAAATTCACTCCATGAGTCTATGAGCGCCCAAGGAAGAGGAGGCTGAGGAATTAGACTGCATGGCTCTTCCATTCTCAGACTCAGAAAAATGTTAGACCTTTGACATCATGAAGTCCCACCCCCTATTTTATTTATTGTGGAATTGGAGGCTCAGAGAGGGGAAGTGGTGTGTCCAAGGTCACTATCCAGTCTATGGAAGAGCCTGTGCCCACCAACTCCTAGTCCAGTGTTCTTCCCAAGCCCTCATGGTGGGCAATGATGAAGAAGGGATGATTCTGAGGCCCTGCACAACCCTACATGGCCCTGCACCACTGAAGAAAGAGAACACTCAACTTATTATGGCTTAGGTGTCAAAGACATTTTACAAGGGTTGAAGTCTCTGAAATTGATCAACTCTGTGTGGTACGTACGAAAAAATTCAAGTAAGAGAAATGTTTGCTGGAACCAGACTGCCCTCTTCTCTGATCGTGTTAGATAACAGAAATTTTCCTAATAATTTGTCTTCTATTACAAGGGCGATACTACAACCCAACGTGGGGGTAGGTGTTTCAAGGCGTAACCAGGGGCAGGGATAGGTACTGCCTAAGCCCACCATCTGCCCGTGTTGACCCTCAAAACACCCTCTTTGAGGTGTTTGGGGGGTAAAGTAGAGAAATAGCATGGCATTAAGCTGCTCCCCAGGGAGAAGGAGGAAATCAAAGTCAAGGCCACCCTAAGGTCCTCCCATCTCACAGGCTAGAAGGTAATACTGATCTCCTTTGGGAGTTGTTCAGAAACCTCGCCCCATAAATCTCACTTCACAGCACTACAGAGAGTTGGTAAATAATGGATGAAAGATGTCATGAAATTGGCATTATCAGCTATGCTATGATCAGCTCTACAATTAGAACTCCCCTGTCATTTTGAATAATTTAAACCCAAAGTGCAAACACAACTGGCAGCGGAGAGCCCAGGTGAAATGGAAGAAGAGAACTATTAGAACCCCCCTGAGGGCGATTCCCTACATTGCTGGGGGGAGAACACATGGTTAGAGTTCCCTGTCCCTGGAGCTATTACGTTATCTGATTAAACTTGCTGTTAAATAGACCCTAGCATCAGTCTAGATGCCACAGTGACTTGTACGGGGAAGCCTAATCAGTCCACCATCTGACCACTCACCAGGCATCTTGATTTACAAGCCCATAAAACTGCAATATGCTTGCAATTCGGTCTGTACCGTCTTCTCTTGCCCTCTAGGAAGCCTTCTCAGGCTGAAGCAGGAAAATACAACAGCCTGCCCTTGCGGGCCCCCATTCGGACATAGAACTTTGTGAGTTTTACCTCCTGTTATATGCGTACCCTTCCTCTCAACCTTACACATACTTAGCTTTGAACTATGTATGGGTAATGGGAATACTTGAGGTTGGCTTTGTAATTTCATTTCGTCTTCTTGTGCCCTAAATATATTTGTTCTGTTAATTAAAGTCCCCTAGATTGGAATCTCCTAAAAGGCAGGAACCCTCTGCGAAAACTCCTCTCCAAGATTATGCATCAGAGAGGAAGGTGTGAGGGTCGCCAGTGAGCCAGGGCTGCAGCAGCAGGAATCAAAGAAGCAAAGGCATCCGATGCGAGGACAATTGGCCTGACTGGATAGGCTGGCGCACTCCTTTGCGAATGAGGAGAAAAGCAAAAGGCAAGATCCAGATTATTCCATCCCTGTGACTTAAGGAGACTAGCTGGGCCACTGAGGGAACATCAGGCAGGGTGAGAACAAGTCCCATACCACAGGGTCACTTTAAAACAAGTTCCCCGGAGGCTTAGGAGAAAAGTAAAGTAGCTGTTTCTTTTGTGGCACAATTTGGGCAACCTTAAGAAATGTGTCACTTATCCACAGAAATGTTGAGCTTTTTCAGATGAAGAATTTGATTCTATAGCGATGAAAACTTACCATCTGCCGTTTGTTCTCCACGAGGTTTGATCCGATGATTCCAAGGAACGATCCAAAGCCGAGCTGCAAAGCAACATGGCACAGATAGCACGTGGGAAGATGGTTAGCCTGACCGCACGGTCGTTCCACCCGATAACAGAAAATACCCGGGGTACAGATGCTAAACCCGTGCAGCTGTTACTCACACAAATACAGTATGAGTAAGAAAAGTATTTCTCCCACCATTCGCCAATTTTTCCTCGTAGATATGAATCACACCTAAAAAGAAACTCGTGTGCCCAGAAGCTAAAAGTAAAAGTCAACCATAGCTTTTCAGAGCCTGCTTATATCAATTTCAATATCCATTACCTAGCATGTGACTGGTGAGTCAGTAAGAGACGGATAATGGTGAAAAGCACGCATGATATTCTGATCTTTATCTTTTCTTTGAAAAGAGACCTTCTATCCTGATGCACGAATTACAAAATAAAGGTTTGAAATAGCGATTTTTGATGCATCAGGCACACTAATCAAACCCAGGAAGTACTTTAGAAATCAGCAAGCACCTTAACCTAGACTTAAAAAAAAAAGAAAAGAACTATTTTTTTTGAAAGCCTGTATTTGTGGTTGACCCACTGCAATTTACGTTAGCATTTATTCACCTCTTCTTCCACCTCTGCTTCATTTATGGACAGAAAGCATTCATTAAAGGGTGAATAGAAATGGCAGTGTAAAACCCTGAAAAACAATTTCCCTGTCTAAGCGGCTGGGATGATGGCTCGGGGTAGCAGATTCCACTTTGCTCTCAGTTCTGCCATTAGTGGGTTGAGTCTGCCATTTGCAGCTGAAAATGATCACTAACCGATGGCTGCTGTCAGGGGTGGAAGTGGAAGAAGTAAAAAGTGGTGGGAATGGACCAATAAATCTTAACACAAGTCCAGCAATGTAGTTACATTTCTCTTGAGCCTCACTAAGGATCTGGCTTTCCATCTGCCGCCTTACCTTGGCTCACAGGGACATCTCTTTCAGTCTGAGGCCCCCAAGCCTTACACCAAGTCTTGGAAATCTAATGGACCCAAGGGCTGGGCAGGAGCCTGGTGGGGCAGTGTAGGGGGACTGGGTGCCTGCCTCAGAAACCCAAGCATGAAAGAGAATGAATGGAAGGAGTGAATACAAATTTCCAAGGACTCATTCTTCAGGGCCACTCAGCCAGCAACCCCTCTCGAGAAATAGAAGCTGAAGAGCATGAAGGTGTAACCCATGCCGTCCCAGACGCTACTGGGAACATCCTCACTCAGCGGTTAAACTATGCCTGTCTCCCGCCTGGTCTTATTTGAAATGTAATTAAAATGTGTTCTGATGAAGTATAGTGATTAAAACCTGGTCATCAGACTAGCCTGGCTTCTAACCCCAGCTCTTCCACTCATGGCTGTGTGACTTGAACAAACTGACTGACCTCTCTAAACCTCAGTTTCCTTATCTGGAAAATGGGGACCATAGTAGTAGCTGTCTTATAGGATTTTTGTAAGGATTAGCCAGGATAATACAGTCAAAGAACTTTGCACAGGGCCTGGCACACAGTAAGTACTCAGTAAATACGAGTTCTTGTTCTAGTGATGATTATTACTATTTTTAAAGACACTTAACTTTGGGGCAGCTCTAACCTGATTTGAGCTGGCAAATCCTATCGTTATTTGCTCTATTTCATAAGAGTTTCATATTCTGTCTTATCTCCCTTCCCAATATGTTGCACAGCTTTTATTTTTCAGGAAGAATTCCATGAATAGCCTGTGCTTATGACACTCTGGGCCATTTGTGGAGACTGAAAAAAAGTCAGAGGGCAGTTTCTTACATGGAAAATAAGTCCTTTCACTGAGCAGTTCATCTGTTTCCACAGATATTCACTGAATGTTCTTCTGAGCCTCAACAGCAGTCTTTGCCTTAAGACGGGAAGCAAAGACACTCGCTCTTCCTGACACTCTCAAATAACTCTCTGATGGCAGTGACCAGAAGAGGTGGCCTGAAGCCTCATGGAATTGGCTGGAAAGACAAGGTGCCCTGGGACTGGAAATCCCAGGCCAACCAGTTACTTCATCCAGTTCCCTCCCCTTTCCTTCCATTCCATTTCTATGCCACGCCAACTCATTCCATTTTCTAACACTCACTGAGTACTTTGGGGAGATAAATAAGATGACATGGCCCCTACCCTGCAGGAGTGCATAGTCTAGTGAGGGAGAGACAGACTGTGACTTAAGGACCACAGGCGAGGTAGAAACAAAGTGCTGAAGGAGCAGAGAATAATTCATTTTGTATTATATCCTTGGCTCTGCTACTTATAAACTGTGTGACCTTGGGCTAGTTCTTTAGCCACTCTGTGCTTCGGTTTCCTCATCTATTAAATGGGAATCATAATGGTCCTGACCACACAGGACTGCTGTGAGGATTCAATGAGATAAGGTATGTACGTAGCGTGACCTGCATAAGGTAGGCTGCTAAATACATACACATGGTCGTTCTCAGATCTCACAGAGGGGATAAATGGGGTCAAAGACAGGTAGAGTTCACCAGGTGGGGAACTAATATCAACTGAGTCCTCGCTGGAAGAATTCATTCATCTGGATGACAGGTTTATGAACTAAGTCACCAGTATCACTAAAACTACCTTACATTTGAAAAGCATTTGAATTTAAAGAAGCGCTTGCCCTCTACCTTGGTCACAGTCATGTTAGGGAGTTCGGTGGAGCTCATATCATTCCCATTTGATAGATAGCAAAACGGAGGCCTAGAGAATTGTATGGACTCGTCCCCTCTTACAGCAAGTTCACGGCAAGGCCAGGACGAGCCCTCAGATCCCCTAACAGCTGGTGTTCTTCCAGCCACACTTTGCTGTATTTGTGGCCAGTGTTAGCAGAATAGTGACCTTCACCGCTGCCCCCCAGGGAAGAAGTTCCCTGTAAGGATGGAGTGAGAAGTCCTATTTGAGGAAGAGCTGAGGGGGTGAAAGTAAAGAAGGAAAAATCAACAGAATTTCCTGAAAATGGGCAGCTGCTTCTAATCAACTGTTTGCTCTCCTGAGGCCTCAGAAAGGTAAGCTCTGTGGTCCTTGCTCGAGAACTGCCCGGAATCATGGAATGTTCAGACCTTTGGAACTCCATCTTGACTCCCCATTACCTGAACAAATAACCAGTTTGCTTTGTTTTGGCTGCCCTCCACTTGTAGAAGAAAAAAAGGCAAATCATTAGAACTCAGATTCAAGAGCTCTTTTTAGGCTGCACCCTATAATTTATGCCTATTCCCATCCACTGGGACTGAGGTGCAAATGGATTAATCATTCAACAAGTATTAATTGGACATCTACTCTGTGCAGGCACTGTGCTAGACCTGCGATCTGGAGGCCAGGAAGCGGGGTGGGGTATGATACCAAGACCAACGAGACTCAGCCTCGAGGAGCTGTAACTAGATAATGGGTCCACAATCCCTTTCTGTAATCCTGAAATCAACAAAGCTCTTAAAACCAAAAGGGTTTTTGGTAACTAACTTGGTGGCAAAACCTGACCTTGAACTGACGTGAGGTTATTTTATAATGTTTATCCACTTAGTGTAAAAATTCACAGTTTATTGTAGAAAGATGAAGGTGCTTGATTATGGGGTATATCTCAAGACCCCACTGGGATGTTAGATAATATATGATATATGCACTCTATTATCTTTCTGAAATTTAAAACAAAACAAAACAGTCTAAATTTGCAAACACATGTGACCCAAGGGTTCAGATAAGGGATTGTGGACCTGTATAAACAAAGCTAAATGAGAATATAGCCCAACATCCCACAAAGCAGAATGTGACTATTTCCCAAGAACTATGAGTGGAAGGAAATCTACGGTAGGGAGTTCAAAGATGGTAGACACCACTGTGGATCCCAGTAGCTGAGAAATGTCCCAGCTGTGTCTTTAAGTTGGAATAGGACAGAGCATTTGGATAAACAGAGAGAGAGAGCACAGGGAGGCCGTTCCAGCCCAAGTCATGTTCAGGGGACTGTGAATTGACAATTTTGGTAAAAGAAAGGTGTGGGAGACCAGGCCAAGGCATCTTCAGAGACCTTTGAATGACAATGCTAAGGAGGCAACAGGAAGCCAATGAAGGTTAGTCTTATCTAGCAAATCAAGACTCAAGTGTCATCTCTGAAATGTACTTACTAAGCTAGGAACTTTATCTTAGAATGATCTTATATTTTAGAAACATTTTCAACAAGAGGTAGAAAAAATTTCTGCCTAATTCACAATAAACCACAAAATCCCACTATCCAGACCTCCTTCTAGTTCCTGAACATTCAAGTTAGTCAAAACTTTGCTGGATTTATCAAGAGTCTTCACGTGTGAAGCTGAAGCCACGCTGGCCTAGAGAAGGTTTCTGGCCTATTGACTGTTTTGAATGACCCCTGTTGTCTCTGCCTCCTACTACCCCATGGCAACTCTGATATAATTTTCAACTAACTGGACCCCCCCCTTCCCCCGCCTGGGAGAGGGGACAGAAGCTCCTGGTTTCTTTCCTGAAAGAAAACCCAGGCTGCTGTGGGCCCTAGCAGTATAACAGCTGGGGGAGAAGGTTCTAGAGTGAAAGGCTTTCAGCACTGATCAGGTGGCCAACTCCATCTTGTGGGTTGCATGGGAAACACATGCAGAGGCCTCGTTCTCCTGGATGTAAGGTTAGAGAGCTATAGAGAACGAGCTGGCTCTCTCTCCTGCCTTTTCCATCTTCATACAACTGAGGCTCTTGGCTTTTTTTAGGCCTCCAGAGTAGAAAGCTCACTGGAACTCTTCTGGAACGGACTATGTCTTGAACATTCGAGGACAGTAAAAATCCTAAGCCAGTTTGTCTTTCTGTGTTGGTTTTAATTTTTAAAAAATTTTACATTTTAGCCTGTACAGATGAGCACATCTTTAAAGATGCCTGTTGCATACATGTCTTAGGATGATGATACCACATTCTAGCTCAGGTAGAGTAGCTAACACCCTATCATAATACACCTCACTGTACAAGGGCATCTCGTTTGGTAAAATAAAGATGGCTCAGAAAAGTTTTGCATGACTTAGAGTTATGCAAACACGATTATATTTTTCAATGCCTGAGATCTCAATATTTAAATGAATTGTATGGTAAGTAGTCTTTAAGTCGTCTTTAAATCTAGTAACTGCTCCCTAATTTCTGGTTTTATTGCAAGCGTACTTTGTTTATTGTGTTTTAGTTCTCCAGGTGGTTGCCGACCCACCTGAATTAGACTCCCCTGGGGTGTTTATTAAAATACACACCAAGGTGGGGAAACCACTGGCTTAGAGTTTATATAATACCTCTCTAATAACCAAACTATTCAATTAGTGAAAGCATCCCAGTCCCGGATAAATCTGGATTCTCAGGCACTTATTGTTTCAGAGGTATGAGTTGTTTATTGTATTTGTTATAACATGATCTGACCTATCAACTCAAATGGATTTTTCTGCTCTTCAATCTGCAGTCTTCCCCCCTTCACTTCCTAGAATTAAAACCCATTTTAAAGAAACAATCTACAGGAACTATAAAAGCCAAAAAATTAAGGTTAAACCATAGGGCACACTGCTAGGGCTGGCTCTCCTATTAACATTTCCATATTAGCTCTTAGCCAGACGCACACGCACAGACACACGCCCCCACTGCTTCAACTTCCAGTGCTAGCTGAACGTCAGGTACTCCAGTAACAACAATCACACGCCCTCCTTCCTTTGTTAACGTATTCCAACCCAGCCACCCACAGGCAGCTATTCTACAGAGAAGGTTCAGAGGCACCGTTCATGAATAGTAGTTGCTACTCTTAAGTGACATGGAAAATACCTTCCTCTCACCCAGGGAGAGTCTGAATCTTGGCTTGAGCATTTGCTCATCAGTCAGAAACCTTTTGCTAAATGCAGCTACCTGAAGCCCACGAAGTCACGCAGACCCTATAAATTGCTTTCCCAAGCCACCAAAATGCAATCTTACCCCCCCTTCCTCTGTCCCCCGCCCCTCTTGTGTTTAAAAATAAAAGCCAAGTCTGCTGATGACTGGTTTTCTTGCCTCACCACAGGAAGTGGACCGGGTGAGTTCTCACATCACATGCTTAGCAGAGGGCACCAGACGGTGTCTGTGGGACACCTGCCCTCGGCTCGGCTCAAGAGCTGCGAAGGAACTTCCCGGGAAGGGCGGGCGGCCTTCAGCAGCTGGGCCCCCGTGTCAGGCCCCGGCTCCTGCTAGGGCTATTGAGAAGGCAGACTGCGGAATCGGTGACCTAGGCAACAGGCGTCAGGCTTGGTCACTCACGGCGCCGGTTTGTCAAAGGCATCCATCTTTAATCCCTTCCCCTTCCTTTGCTTCTCTTTCCAACACCCCCCACTCCAAAAAAAGAGTAAAAAAGAAAAGAAACAAAACAACAGCAACAAAGCCGTCTGCCCTCCCTGATAACCTAAAATGTAAACAACAAAAACAAAAACCCATCCTAACCTTCCTTCCCGCTCTCTAGCAGTTACAACTGGTAAGTCATTTAGTTGATATTCAAAATACGATCCAACCTCTAGAGTTAGGTTTTAGGGTTCAATAACAGTGTGTGTAGATCCAAATGAGGTTTTTGTTTGGTTTTCTTTTTCTTTTCTTTTTTCCTCAATTATATTGGCAAATAAAATGGTATATATTTCATTTCATTTCATATACGTGATGATTTGATATAAAATGAGGTTTTGTATGCAAAGAGTTCAGCGTTTTCCAGAGTGGATTGCATGCAGCCCGGGGATGGGTAAAACAATCCACTGAAGTATGGAAAGAAACTATTTGAACTCTTGTTTCCTATTTTTTGTTTATCTAAAAGAATAAGAAAGAAATTACGCGTTACAGATATTCAATGAACAGACTGTCACTGGCGCCCTCCCTCGGTGTGAATGTCAGGTGACAAGGCGAGAGCTATCGTTCTGGAGGAGGGCAGGCTCCAAGCAGCAAAGGGTTGGTGGTGGGGCAGTTTACGTGTGCCCGGATAGTCTTATCTAGTCTTCACTAAACTAGTCCCAAGAAAATGGACAAGGAGTTTGGAAACACTCCTGTTGATAAACCATGAGTTGAAGATGACCCTAATAACGTAGCACAGCAAGAAAATGACAGAGCTGACCCTTGGAACTCTCAGGGTGAGCTCTTTGTCAGCCACACTGTGAGATCACATTAAAAAAACAATGATGGGGCTTCCCTGGTGGCGCAGTGGTTGAGAATCTGCCTGCCAATGCAGGGGACACGGGTTCGAGCCCTGGTCTGGGAAGATCCCACATGCCGTGGAGCAACTAGGCCCGTGAGCCACAACTACTGAGCCTGCGCGGCTGGAGCCTGTGCTCCGCAACAAGAGAGGCCGCAATAGTGAGAGGCCCGCGCACCATAATGAAGAGTGGCCCCCGCTCGCCGCAACTAGAGAAAGCCCTCGCACAGAAACGAAGACCCAACACAGCTATAAATAAATAAATAAATAAATTTATTAAAAAAAACACACACACACACACACAATGATGGGCTTCCCTGGTGGCGCAGTGGTTGAGAACCTGCCTGCCAATGCAGGGGACACGGGTTCGAGCCCTGGTCTGGGAAGATCCCACGTGCCGCGGAGCAACTGGGCCCGTGAGCCACAACTACTGAGCCTGCGCGTCTGGAGCCTGTGCTCCGCAACAAGAGAGGCCACGATAGTGAGAGGCCCGCGCACCGCGATGAAGAGTGGCCCCTGCTTGCCACAACTAGAGAAAACCCTCGCACAGAAACGAAGACCCAACACAGCCATTAATTAATTAATTAATTATTTTAAAAAAACAAACAATGATGCCCATGACAATCTGTTCATATCTGAGAAGAAAGCCCAAAATATTCAAAATTATCTAGTAAGCTATTTGAAATAACGACTTACAGCCACTATCTTTAGTGAGATTTCATGTGAAGTGCATATCACTCCCTGAAATTTTAGTTAGTGTTAGTATGAAGATATTAAAAATTAAAGTGTATTTCATTTTAATCTAATTTTTGAACTTCCATTTTTGTATGTTTTATGAATATGCATATAATTTGTAAATGAATAAATACACATATTTGAGGAGTAAACATTCCACATATTTTTCCTGAGAGGAGGGCAGGATGACTTTGGAGATCAGTGCTGTGCGTCACAGACTGTCAAGCTGCAAGGGTCCTCAGATTTCAGGTAAGGTCAGGTGACCCCTATTATATATATAGGAAAGCAGATGCCCAGAGAGGAAAGGACCTCAGCCTAAGGTTAACACTGCTAATTAGTAACATGTCCTAGACCAGAAAACTGAGGTCCTAAAGAGTGAGATGACTTGCTCAGGATCACACTGCTAGTTAGGGATGGAGCTGGGATTCTTCTGAGTCTTAGTCCAGTGCTCTTCGAAACCAGCCCAGAGCTGTTTCTCTATATAAAGGTAGAGATATATAAAGGAGGAAAACTGAGCAAACACGGAAACTCAAACAGAATTGAAAACCATCAGAGTAGAACCAAATGTCTGTAGGCAGCAAGCTACTGAGACCTACCTATGCCTTTGATACTCACAATAACTCCCGGGTAATAACCTCCAACAGTCACATTCTGGGTCCTGGTGGTTGCGGCGAGGCCCACCGTGAGAATCAACACGGACACAATAAGTAAAGTCACGGTGACATAGATGGAGTTTCGTTTCCTCCGATTAAAGGCTCCTGAAAGCACACAGAGAAACTGAAATTGCTCATTTCGGCTGGAGAAGGGATGGACTTACAGAAAAAAATCACTAGGAAGGTTTTTCTTTCCTACTTCAACTGGTAACTGGGGTTATCTCTGGGGAGTGGGATTATGGGGAAGGGATGGAGCTTTAGATTTTTGCAGTCATCAGGTGTTACGTTTACAATAATGTATATACGTTTCCAGTTTGAAAATAAACAACAGAAGAAATTGTACCAGTTACATAAAAACAAAACTAAACACATTCGATAAAAGATGTATCATACCCACTTAGTGAAGTGTTTCTTTTTTAAGCCAAATTATAAGGTACATGATAGATGGAAAGTGTACTGTGGAGATATTAAATGAAAATATTTTAAGGCCAATATGCAACTAAGAAGGGTTTTTTCATAAGCTGGAGATAGGAAATTTCATTTTCAGTGTAAATATCAGAACCAACCCAGGTACTGGGATTTTTGTTTTTTCATTTATTTCTGACATTTGCCACCTCATGTATAAACTTTAAAAATGGTGTGTTGGCAAGATTTGCCACATAACAAATGCGTGTAATAAAGTAAGTGTTTGGAGGCCATTAGTCCACAAAGATATGTATCGGGGGAGGTAGATGGGGAGGATTATAACTTACACCGTTTAGGCTTATGTGAGGGTGACATAAATACAGATGATGAGAAACCCGTTCTCCTACTCAGTGCTTATCGGACATGATAGTGCAAACCAATATTTTTTTTCGAAAACAGGCTTATTAAGTCAGATAGAAAAATGGTATCTAGACTTGCTTTTGAATTTAATTTTTTTTTTCTAAGGAATGAAGCACTGCTCAACACTCTGCGTGCGTTTTTTCTGGAGGGGGTTCTCAACAGAAAATATCAGGGGTGAGTTACCACCTAGGAGTTCTCATAAAAATAAGCAACTGGGGGACTTGCTATGAGAGTCCAGTTCTCTAGTGGGGAGCCTTACGACAGGGTTGCCCACTCAGGTGGCTTGGCTGTCATTTATGGGCCTAAAGAGGCCACTTGGGACTGATCGCAGGACCCCGCCATTCTGGGAGGCCTCGCTGCAGCCTCAGGACGCAGCTGCCTTTGAAGCCGCCCAGACTGCACCACTGGGAGGGAGGGGAGAGGGGATGAAGGAAGGGGGAGGGAGGCGAGAAAACCAGGGAGACCCAGGAGGCCTGATGGTGCTGAGAGGGAGGCACTGTGGCTGGCTCTGCAGCCCCCAGCAGATACCCCCTCCTCGAGGGAAGAAGAGCATCAGGAGTGCCACCCTGGGTGAGCCCCACCATCCATCTCGTCTCTCCCAGTGCGGTCCCTGCCCAAGGCTCCAAGGGAGGTGGGAGGGGCTGGCGGTCTCTCCCCTGACGTCAGCCTCGAAAGTGAGGGCCGTGACTCATCAGGGTCATTTCTAATACGGTACTATTCCAAGACCATTTTACATCGAAATGTAGAAGTGGCTTGAGCGTTTGGAGGCACCCACAGACTAAAGCGCTATATCGCACCCTGGGAGGAGAGGTAAAGTGAGTTGGGAAACGAGGCTCCTCTCCTGGGGGGCCTGAGTCCAGCCTCCAGTGGGAAAAACAACGGGACCGCTGGAGACACCTGTGACATCAGGGCCCTTTGTGTGAGAGGGCTATTTGGGATGCAGATGGGGAGCTGACTGCTGGTAAACAGAGGAGCAGAGCGGGGAGACACAGACTGCGAAGGGTTGGCGGGGGAGGAGCAGGATTTATTTCTTCTGTTTATCTGAAGGTTAGTTACCCCTCCTCTAGATTTCGAGGGACCTTAAATGAGCCTCCAAACCAGGATCCCTAAGTCCATTTGATGATAGCCAGTTCTCAGTGAATCTGCCAGTTGGCTCCACAGAGGGGCTCTAACATAAACTTACCGACATCGCCCCCCATCCCTGTCTGCATTTCTACACCATCTTAGCCCTCCCCGACCCCAAACTGGCCAAAGAGAGTGAGGGAACATCTGGAAACAAGGGTATTTTTGTGGCACACAAAAGTGTCTCAACACCTCACAGGGAAAACATGTCACCTTAGAGACTAGATGTGGGGGAGTGTGTGTATACAGTCTTTCTAAATTCAGGGTATCACTCGCCTGCTCCTTCCCGGCCAACTGGTTTTTGATCTTATTCACAGCTCTTGGGTCTCCTTTGCAAATACCACTCTAACTCTTAAAAGAACAGGAGCCAGGTCAGAAAAGTGACTCAGCAAACCACATGGTGTCATTTGAAAAATCTATTTTTTTTTTCCTGCTTTGGAACCTGAATTGAAAATCCAGTCAGTTGAGAAACCCAGGCAGAGATCCTGCAGCTCCACAGGGGCCTTGCCTCCAGATAGGATTAGTTTGGGATAAAATTCCTAAGAAAACTCTCCCATCACTAGGTTGAATATCTATTCTCTGTCCCCTCACATCCTCCCCCAAGTCACCCCTTATTTTACACTCTAAGGACTAAAATTGTGTAAAATGAAATTACTTCTAGCTGCACTTGGGGAGTTGACCATTTTGAGGAACCCCAGGGTGAATCCCTTTGAAAAGTGAAGAATCACCCCTTCCATTTATCTTTAGTGTCAATTTGACTGAAAAGTCACATCTACTTAGAGCAAGATGCACCTGTCCTCTAAAGGTGTGGCCCAGGCTCCCAAAAAGCAGCTCTTTTAGCTGCTTTTGTCTATGTCTACTTAGGACATTTTCCTGGCTGTTGTTCTATTTAAGAAGGGAGAAGTAGAGTTCTGTTCTTATTAGGGTACAATTTGGGGCCTGCCTAGATGTTCCCGTAAACACAGGAACATCTTATTCCAATTTTGTTTAGTAAATCAACATATCAAAAAACCCTCGGACACCATGAGGTACTTCAATAAAGCAGCAGGTATGTGAAAACAGTGCCCATCACAGTGTCTGATACCTAGTGAGCAGTCAATACTTGTTGAATAAATAAGAGTCAACATCTCAGAATCACTTCCTTTCTAATCAAAAAGGCTGTAGGGGGGAACTGTGAGAATAAATATGGGCTACGCTCATGGAATTGGTTTTTTACAATAGGGTACACCCAAGGGCTCCCCAGATCTAAAAGCTTTCTGGCCAACTAGTGTCACAACCCCAATGGCTCTCACTAGCCTGTCTACCTGGCACCCAGTATCTTTCTGTTTAGACAACAACAACCAGCCCTGCAACCAACAGCAGTGGGAGAGTCTGAATCCCGTCACTGGCACTGCCTGCCCCCCTCCGCCCCCAGCAGCCTCCCTGCAGAACTACTGCAGCCCTCCCTCTCTGCAGTGCCCCTCCTCCACCCCAGATTCGTGACGACCAGGATGCTCTGCTCTAGAAGGGCCCAATTATTTGCTGTCTCCACCCTTCCCAATACAGCCAGCTTCTCCCTCCTCCGAGTCCCCTCCCTGGTCAGAGCCCCACCTGCACTGCGGTCTTTGAATCTGAGTCCCTCCCTTCTTCTGAAACCTTCTCAAAATTCACCTCCTCCACGAAGTTTTTCTTGATCAAGCTCACTCTAATCACTCATTATTTCATGTCCCTGAGTTCCTAGATACGTCACTCAGTAAGTATATTAATTATAACTGCTACAATTACAGTTGTAATTGTGGGTCTGGTCCACAACCCATATGATGTCCACCAGTTCCAGGATTATGTATCTGACAGGAACCAAGGTGTGGGTTGCCAGAAGGTAGGATGATTGTCTCTGCTCACTTGTTTTTCTACCTAGTACCTGTTCTTGATTCCACCCCTTGATTATAGGGTGTGTAATCTCTGTCAGAGTGCAGCAAGGATGGAGGCCCAGTATCCTGTCCTGTGCACTATGTTGTTGCTGACTGGCTAATTCTTCGGGCTGATCTTTGAACCGATTCGGATTTGCTTACCTGAGTCAGCTTTGCCATACAGGGAGGGTCCCAGAAGTCCCAGCCTTGAGCATCGGTGGAAACAGGTGGCTGCCCACACAAGAGCCTCAAGGCTCTGCCAGTCTCCCAAACATTTCCTTAAAGGTGCTGAAATCCCCCCTTTGGGCAATTCTTTGACCGGAGACATCCAAGGCCACCGGTGAATCACAAATATGTTATTTGCAAGGGAAGGAGAGCCCCGCTGTAGTAGAGGAGCCTTAGCGCCTGGGGGCGGTGTTGCCAAAAGGGAGATGGGGGTAGCTGGGAGGGGATGAAGGGGCGCCGGAGTCAAATTACCAGCCACGTGCCTGCTCCGCCCCAGCCAGCCAGCAAGCGTAGAGTGCAGGCACCTTGGTGCAGTGTGTGTCCGTGTGTTTTATATTTTATTGTTTTGGCTGCGGTCGTGTCCTGCCAGTAGAGGGAATCCCCTCAGAAATGCTGCCCTTGGAGGCTGAAACACTAACCCACCCACCTCTACTTCCCTTCCCCCCATGCAAGGGAAGGTGGCGTTGCCAGGGCTGAGTTAAGTGGGAGTAGCTCCTAAGTAGCCTAGACGCTGATTCAGGCCTGGGCTGTGCGGGACCAGCGCCAGGGAACTCCGGGGAGACTCCCCTGTCCAAACTCTGGAAACCCAGGGTTACCACTCGACTGGGGAATTTGCTAGTGCCCTCGGTCTGCGCACTTTACGAAGCGGGCTGCGTGGAGAGGGCTCGCGCGTCCATACGGGATCTGTGATTCTTTCCCCTCAGTGTCGAGTCTGGGCTGGGCGAAGCCCACTCATCTTCTTGTTGCGCAGATCTTTCGGGAAACGCATGATTGGCTGAGGGCCCCTGGGAGCCCAAGAAAGAACTCTCTTCATCTCGTTCCCCAACCCACAGAGCAGGGTGCCAAGGAGCAACGCTCTACGCCCGGGGTCCCTAACCTGCCCACTCCCGCACGGGCAGACGGGCGGGCGCGGGCGGCCGGGTTTGCAGGCGGTTGTGGCCCACTGCGGGGATGCGCGCGGCCGAAACCTCGTACTCTTCCACCCAGCCCTCCCTCGCGCACCGGCCTGGCGTCGGGGAGCCAGGGCTGCGTTGGCGCCACAGCTGGCCAAGGTGAGGAGTGCATTCTGTGTGCGTGTGCTTGTGCGCGTGTGTGCGCGCGTGTGTGTGTGCGCGCGTGTGTTGGGGAGAGAGAGCTGGGGGGGGGGCTGGTACTGCTGGGTTCTGGATTCGGACCCGAGTCCTTGGCCTCATTTGTACCACGTTGCAAATAACTACGCCCTTAAAAATAAAAAAAGAGCAAATTCTTATACTGAATATGCAAAACCACTGGAAATACGGATCTTTCCACCATCCAGGAGATAACACTTTCTGGGGCCCCTCCGGTGAACGAATTCTGTTGAGACGGGGTCTTTTGCAGGCAGTAGGGAGCTCACGTAGCGGGTTCAAACCCCTCCCCGCCCCCTCCCCTCGATGTTCCCGCAAATTCTTCGGAGAAGACCTGAGCGGACTGGATGGCAAGAATTCGGGACGGAGGGATTTTTGCAGAATGTAAAGTATGTTGGAAAGAGAGAGTTCGATTTGGTTAAAGTGTATCCGAGGCGAATTTTAAGGTTAGGTGGGATCATGGTTTGACAATCCCCTCCCGCTCTCCTGGGCTCCAAATTAATTTCTCCGCCCAGTGAAATCATAGTACTTGGGAAGGTGCCTAACCGCTGAGTGGGACTGGGGTTTTTGTTTGCTTGTAACTACCAAAAAGCAGCTTCCAGGGGCAGCCAAGTTGGTGCCTGGAGGCAGCTGTCCCCCACTTTTCATGAGGAAAGGTGTTGAACCAAATCAGGCTAGTGGGTTTCCCCCCTCCCCCTCCCTTCCACCCTGAGAGGAAAAGCGCGACTTCAGAAGACGCGCGGGCTCGCGCTCTCTTTCTTTCTCGCGCTCTCACTCGTCGTCCCCCCTCTTTTTTCACACTCACGCACAATTCCGGGCATTTGGAGCAAAATAGGAATCGAATTCAAGGAATGTTGATCCTGCCGCTGCAGACGGCAGGGCTGGGCTGTCTCGAGTGATTCCTCAGGAATTCCCCTCCTGCCAGCCCCCCCCCCATTCTTCTCCCCACCCCCCGCCGCCCATCCCCCAGGGTTGCGCAAACCCCCCATCAGCGAGGTGCAAGTCAGGCCTCCCCCCACCGCAGCTCTGAATTTCAGGGCAGCTTCGACAGAGTTGGGAGGGGGCGAGGACCGTGCTTCTTCTAATTCTCGTTAGTCGTGAGCTCTTAGAAGTGACGGGGACTTTGCAAAGAGGGAGCGTCTAATGGAAAGCGAAGGCGCAGGTTGCAGGGAAGTGTTTTGATCCCCAGACAGCTGGGATTTACCACCGGCTGCAAGACTGTCGGCACACGCACACAAACACGCACACACCCGCACTCCGGGGCAGGGATACTCCGACGCAAGCTGGGCGCTCGCATCTCCGCGCGTCGTCCCCGCCCCCGCCGGGCCGCTCCCTTGGGGCTCGGGTCCGGGACCCCGACGCTGGGGCGCGCGGACCCCCCTCCCTCGCCCCGCTTCCCGCTCCCTGGCTCTCGGGGCGGCCGGGGCGCTCGCAGTCCAGGGGGCAGCGCACTCACCCCTTGCCGCCGCCGCCCCTAGGCAGGGCGGCTAGACTTACCCATGGAATCCGGCAGGGACATGTCGCTGGACCGCTGCTGAGTCAGGGACTGATGCATGGTGAAAGCTGCCCTGTGGCCCCGGCCCCCGAAGCTGCTTCACGCGCCCCAGGCTCAGGGCGCCCCGCAGAGCATCCTACTCCGCGCTGCCGCTCCCCGTCCCTCCCGAGAGCTGAGAGAGACTGCCTCTGGTTGCGAGCTGCAGCCCAAGTGCCGCCTCCCCCTCCCTTCCCCTCTTCTCCCTCCCTCCTCTCCTGCCTCCCTCTGCTCCGGGAGGCAGCAGCATTGGCGGTCCGAGCAGCGACGTGCGCTTGCGCAAGACCCCCTCCTCCCTCCCCCTCGGCCCCCCCATCCTAGTTATCCACCTCCCAGCCTCCCAAGCCAGACAGGGAGCCGTTTTAGCCCCTTGGGGCCAGGACTGCGTAGAGAAAGAGGGGGAGGCTACAACCTGGGGCTGACCGGTCTCCTCTGTAGTTTGGAGCGAGGGTCTTGCGCAAGCACCCTGTTCTAGGATTTATAATTAGGGAGGGGGCAGAGTAAGAGGTTCAGAGCTGAGAACACACACACACACACACACACACACACACACACACACACACATTTGTGCAGGTTTGGTCTTAGTGCTTCCAGAATGACATAATGGAGCTGGAGATGATCCAGAGAAGGGCCACTCTATAATCAAGGGGATGGGGGAGGGTGGAGGGGGCTGCCATATGAAGATAGATTAAACAAATGCAGACTCTTTAGTCTAGAAAGATGAAGGCTGGGAAGGGATGTGACTAGAGTGTATAAAATTATGCAGAGATGGAGCAAGGGAACACAGCCTTATTCACCAGATCTGAGAATTCTAGAACCAATAGCCCCCTAAGAGCTAGAAGGAGATTCAGCTAAAGCAAATATGACTCTGCATCAGCACCCGAGTTTGTGCTTTTGTTCAAGGTGCTTTTATGTTAAGGATCTCATTTTCTCATCACAGCAGCCATGCAAGACAGGAAGAAGAGGTATCGATAACCCCATTTTACAGATGAAGAAATTGAGTCTCAGAGAAGGGATGAAAATTTCCTGTTCTCACTCAGCTAGTACGTGACAGAGGTGGGATTTGAACCTAGATCTGTTGGACTCCCAGCTCAGCGCTCTTCCTGCTACGGCAGCTAGTAGAGAAATGCTCTAGATTTTCTCTAGTAGAGAAATACTCTATCTAGTATATTGAAAACCTGAGGAATTCATTAGCCCCAAGAGGTGAAATAGGATGAAAACACAAGTAGCCTTGGAAAGAGTGAGAAAGTCATGGCTGACAGACCCACTGTGCATTGCTAAGGGAAACTGGGGATGTGGTAGGAATGTTCCTGATCTTGGAGAACAACCAAGTCCTTCCCCAACCCATCCTCCCAGACCCCATTAGGATATTGGGCTGGAATCACTACGTTGTTGGCCCAGAGGGTGGTTCTGACGTCCCCAAAAGGGCTGAACAGGATGAGGCCTCCTTGGAGTACCCCAAGATATCTGGCTGGTGGCCAAGGGAGGAGGAAGGTGAGGAAGGGGAGAGCAGTGGGCTCCAGCTCCTTCTGGAAACTCAACCCTGCGGGCCTGGCATTGCAGGGAATTCACCTGTTTGAAGGCACTCATTCTGCCCCAGTGAGAGGTCCCAGGTTCTGCTTGCCAGGTCTCCTTCCAACCACCTCCCCCTGATGACTGCTGCAACCCTCTCTCCATGTGCACCCTCAAAACATCCCCAAATAAAGTATAAAACACTCCTGAGAGTTGGTGGGATGAAGAAGAGTACTTGGTTCTTTCCAGCTCTGGCTTGCTAATCTACTGCGAGTCTTCGTTTCCCTATCCAGGAAATGGAACCGAGGGCCCCTGCCCTTTCCCATCTTCTGAAGGAAGAAAAGAAGCTTCCTGAAGGTTGAAAAGGAAGCCCTTTGTAAAGAACTCAGGGCACCCCAGGGGCCACGCTGAAGGCCATGTCAGGTATTATTAGCAGCTGTACACTATAGATGCAGTTTAGAAATCTGTGATACATGCCCTAGATAGAGACAAGATGCCCACTATTGTAGGGGTGTGTGTCTTAAGCATGTTTGGCATATGTATCAGTCTCCATAAACTCCACAAAGGCAGAGAGAAACCCCATATGTACACTCTTGCCATGTTTGTCTCCAGTTCTGTTTACTAGTCTCTTCCTTCCCCCACTCTAGATATCTCATATATTTAATGCGAAGAACTCCTGCAACCAGCACTGATTTCTCAGGAGTACTTCATAATTAACTGATTTTGTTTCTGTGAAAGTAGCCTTGAAGAGGTTTTTATACAGGCTGGAAAAGACAGCTTCACACCTTCTTCGGGGATTTGGGCCCCCCAATAGCAACCATACAGCTAGAGATCCCTAAAGAAGCCAGATAGAAACTTGTTACTATGCTCGTTTCGATGCGTATAATGAGGACTTTTCACTTTAGAGAGAAGCACGTTACGGGATAATTGACACAGAAGGCGTATGTAATCTGACCTTTATAATCAAAGCCGTAAACTGGGGAGGTGCCCTTAATGGAGGTGAGCCTTGCTTTATGCAACATCTGTATTCCTGAATCTGGCGTGAAAATGAAACACTATTTTAAAAAATACTAGAGGAGCTAGCTATTTCAAAGAACTGCATACTGTACATTTCCTTCATACTGTCTCTCGGGGTACCGTATGGGACTTGGAACACAGCAGGCTCTCAGTCAAGTTAAAAATGACTTTGAGACCAGTAGCAGTGACAATAGCAGCAGCTGCGGCAGCTCAGAGAGTAGTAGCAGTCTTCTCCCCAGAGATGCTGTGCTTGTTTGGTCAGAGGATCTGGGATAAGGGGAGGAACTAGAAGGGGAACTTGGGGAAAAAAACCCACAGCACATTTCAACTGAGCCTGGCACAGAGACCCCCTTTCCTCCAAAAGAAAGTTTATTTTAACTCTGAATGAGCTGGACAATTAAAAAGCAAGAGGCGAATTTTCATGGGCTCTATTCTGATTTTCTTCATGTCAGAACACTTGTGGGTTTTATACATAAATCAGCTCATAGTAAAATTTACCAATAGGCAAGCCACCTAGATGAAGAAACGGGTCTTTCATGCTAATGAAGGCTACTGTAAAACTGCTTTTCTGATAAAACTAGTTTCTGATAAAAAAGAAATTATTAAAATGGCTTAAAATGAATCCTTTTCATTGCAAGCTTAATCAAGCATACAATGTTGCCCTAGGTTGCAAACTGTTTTATAGCATGAGGAAACGTTTGCCAATGGGGCTGCAGCCTGCTTCTCTCCGTCTTCTTCAAACCAATGATGAGCGCGCTCCCCAGAAGCCTTCAGACCACTAGAAAAATGCCAGATGGCACTCTGCCTCTAATATGTTCGCCCTGGGAATAGTCATAGCACTCCATCACTCCCTTATTTTGATGATCAGTTTGACTGCTCAAAATACCGTAGTACCTTCCTGATTCCAAATATGGGCATGCAAACTAGAGGGATCATGTCTACATGTGTACCCAAACATACATGCATTCATGCATATTTGAAATAGTCGCTGCACAAGTATTCACAAATGCACAGACACGCATACACACACATACCTATTTACATCCTAACCATTCCCTCTCCACCGTGGTTACCACCACCTACCTCTCAGCTCCAGACTTGAGTTGACCAAGGATAGAAAGGAGCTTCAGAATAATGGAGAGCCTGAAAGAGTCCAAACATCCCTAATTGAGGCTGGAGTTGTGCCCACCGGGCTACCTTAGGTCAATGCCTAGTACCCAGTGCCTGCACCACAAAGAGCTGAATCAGAGGAGAGCCATGGTTGATGATGTTATTTTGCTCACGAAGCTTGACTAGTTCCCATCATCAGCTGGGCATTTTCTTTGAGTACCAGGAAAATCGCCACAACACCAGGAATAAAGCTGGTACTTGTCTTTACTTGTTATTGTTTTCTTCCTATTCTGTGACCTGCTTCAGTTACCAAACACTATATCATAAATAAGTGTTTTCCAATACCAATACAAAATTTTTGATAACATGATTTTAAACGGATGGAACATCATTTATTTATCATTCCCTGGTATGGGATATTTTAGAGGTTTCTAATTTTTCACCATTATAAATAACACAATGAACTAAATATTTGCATCCTTATTTCCATTGGATACGACGTTACCGTGGACTTGTTGGTTCAAACGTTTCAAATATATTTCCCAATTAAAACATTTTTATCAACATACAGTAAAGTGCACAGGCCTTAAGTGTACATATCGATGAGTTTCTACATAACTATACTCCTGTAACCACCACCCAGATCAAGATGTTGAACCTTTCCAACATCCCAGATGGCTCCCTTGAGCCCCCTTCCCAGCCAATAACCCTCCTAGAACGTAACCACTATTCTGATTTTTATCATCCGAATATATTTAAGGTTTTTAATAGATATTGCCAAATTGTCCTCCAAAATATTTGTAGCAAAGTACATTCCCACCATCAGCATGTGAAAGTAGCTGGGGCCTCGCACCCTCTAGGCTTTACCTTGCAAAAGAGATGTTTTAGCACTTAAGACACACCTGGTTACAGTCAGCGACCGGAAGGGCCAGTCAAGAAGCCAGCTTGGAGTTCAGCTGGGCACTAGGCATCCAGTGGGAACCACAGATCTAGGAGCCAGAGGTGGAGGGCAGGCCCAGAAGGCAGGCAACGACACACCACAGTCCACAAGTACCTTAGAAACTGCCAACTGCTCAGTTGTTTTCTTGTATTCATTACTGTTCTCCGTTGCACATACCCAAAGTCTTCTTTTTTATGCAGCTTTCAAAATTTCTATAGTGATCACTTAGTTACGCCTGGTACATAGTAGGGACTTAAATACTTGTTGAATATATGGCACTTTTTATCCATTGCTTTTTTCTGCTTACTGAAATAAAACATGACACTGTAAATATTCTCCAAACTGCAGAGATGCATGATGCAGCAAATTACCCTCTCCCCACAATTCTACTCCCCAGAGATAACAACAATTTACGGATTGGAGTGCATCTTTCCTGATTTTGTTCTCCATGTATACTTTTCCTTTTGTTTGTTTTGAGAGTTAAATATTCCTTTTAAAAAGTAAATTTTCTCAATAATAAAATAATATATTTTTTGTTAGGCATTGTAAGTTGCATTTAGTAACGTTCCAATATGCCACATCAAAGTTCATCTTCAATCAGTCAAACCCAACAGTAGTTCATCCTTGCACAATAAAACCCCCTTCAACTTATATTACAATACCTACTTAGCTCTTATGGGCAGGAAATGGAAATTACATCTCGCTTCTGATCACTAACGTGTGATGAAGAGTATCAAGAGAATTATATGAAAATGAATATAAAGAAATGATTGTGATTTCAAAGTACGTGGTTTGGAAACATTACCAAAAGCATAAAAAATGATACAGGTATACATACTTCTAGTAAGTTCTTGATAGGAAAGTTCTGAAGAACATACAACCTGTTTCTTCCTACAGAAAGAAGGTAGTTTCTTTTTAAAATCAGTGTTTTTTTCCCCACAGAATTTCACATTTTCCTAATTTGAAGGCATAAAACAGAGAACAATAATGCATGCAGCAATGAATACACTAGGGAAATCTTGATATTCAAAAAGGCTAGATTATGCTTTTTTGAATTTTAGAATAAATGTGACAGGTTAATAATCACAAAATGTTAAGGTTAGAGCGAGATCAGTGAGTAAACAAAATTAACATATTTTATACTGTAAACTCTTTATTGAAGGAAAAACTCCATACAGAAAAATTCACCATATGTACTGCTTTACAATCAGGAAAAAAGGGCAGGAGATGATGTTGAGTGGCCTCAAACCCACAGGAATGGGTTGGGGGATCATTTGGTGGGTTTCACCGTTTGGATGCCCTGGTTTACCTGCCAGAGATGGTGGTTGGTGGGGATCGTCGAATAGGATTCAGTGAAGCTGTAACTGCCTTGTTTCTTTCCTCTAATTAATTACAGAGCTCAGTACATCCTTTTCCTTTATCCCCATCAAATAACATTCATTAAACACCTAATTAGATGTGGCATTGTCGCGGGCAGGGGCGTGTATGTCCAACTGCTTTTTTCAGGTTTGACTGGAGAGGATTTCTGTGTTCAGTAGTTTCTGGGAAGCAATAGATTTGCTCCCAGTTCAAACTGCTCCACAGAGCCTTTAAAAATGTTTACACTCTGTGACCCAGTAATTCCACTTCTGGGAACCTGTACTAAGGAAAGAGAAATCTGGACTAAGATTTATGTGCAAGGATGACCATGGCAATGTTATTTATAATAAGGAGAAAAATTGGGGTAAAAAACCCCTGAAATGCCCAAATTTAGGGGAATGATTAATCAGATGATACCACAGCCATATGATGCACATAATATATAGCTATTAAAATTGGGTTTTCAAATGTTAAGGACATAGAAATATCCATAATAATGAGCGAATACATAGGTTAAGAACTGCATGTATAGTTTGATCCTGATTTTGTTTAAAATTGCATATACATGCACAGAAAAATGCCTAGAAGGAAAGTCATAAACATTCACTGTAGTTACCTCTGGGAGGTGGAAGTACAGGCGACTACCTTCTTCTTTATACTTTTCTGTACCTTTCAAATATATTCAATGAGAATGTATTATTATTCACATTAGCCCCCCCAAACCCTCCAAATTCTATTTTATAAACAAATTAAACAAACAGGTGAATGTTTCATAATTGTACTCTGTCCTCCCTGCGGTGTGTGCTTGGGGCCACTCAGGGCTCACTTACTCTGGTTCTTCTCTCTCTCTCTCTCTCACACACACACACACACAAGTACACACACACACACACACACAAACGCGCGGCTCTGCTTTCAGTCTTCCTTGCCTGAGCGCAAGTTTCAGGCAAGGTGTCACCTCACTAAAGGGAATCTGTACTTCTCTTTCATTGTGTGATTAAAGCTTGTTGATGCTGGCAGGTGGCAAGTACTTTTTCTGGTCCAGCTCTTTCTATGCCCCTGAAATTACACCGGTAGGGGGCTGTCTACTCTGTGAATTGCCTGAAAGGAACAGCTTTCTGGGAAACTGACCTGCCTGGGAAGATAAAAGGAACTCTGCCTGGGGTAGGGTGGGGTGGTTGGAATTTGAGGGAAAGATAGAATATAGAGAGGGATAAAATGAGCAGCTTTGTTTATTAGGATACCGTTAGTAAGGTTGTATTTTAGTGTCTTGCTGTTTAAAAGAAATACAGCACTGCAGTTCAGATGGTCCTGTAGGAAGTTCTGTTGAAGGTGAAATGCCCCTAACTCCATGCCTTCCTCTCAGCTCTGCTAGGAACCCAGATCCTGCTATAACGAGGAAGCAGTTGCTCAGTAAAGTCTGCCTTCCTTTAACAAACAGCCAACGTGAGATATGCACCTAAATTTCGAACAATACAGAAGTGTATAAATTAAAAAGTGAAATTCTTTCCCTCCCCAATCTCACTCTTCAGAGGTAACCTCTATTAAAAGGCTGGTGTGTATTTTCCTAGACTTTTCCACTTTTGCTATGCATATATAATAAGTATATGCATACACACACAGAGACCTACATACATAGGTAGTGAACAAAAATGGAACCAAACTATAAATATTATTCTGCAACTTACTTTTTAAAAAACCCAATGTTATTTCATGGGCATGTTTCCATATCAGTATATATAGGTTTACCTCATTTTTTTAGCAACTGCATAACATTCTGTCGTGGGAATGTTTCAGACTTATTTAGCCAACTCTGCATGGTTGGACATTTAATTTAGTTTCAGTTTTTCATAGTTACAAGCAATAGTGCAATAAACATCCCTGTACATATACCATGGAATCATCTTAAGGGGAAATCTTCTTTCCATCAGCTGTGCATTACCTAAGCATTAGCAATTAGTTTCCTGGGCTCTGGAGAACAGTTTTTAATGGCCATGCCAAATGTTCTGTAG
This sequence comes from Eubalaena glacialis, assembly GCF_028564815.1. Taxonomy (NCBI): domain Eukaryota; kingdom Metazoa; phylum Chordata; class Mammalia; order Artiodactyla; family Balaenidae; genus Eubalaena; species Eubalaena glacialis. The sequence goes on from NC_083736.1 coordinate 109,870,268, forward strand.
CATCCCGAATGGTCCAAGGCATCCTTTCCAATTAAGTCGCAGCCTACTACACACTGCATTTTAAACGACATTATGCTTTAAGGACAGGGCACTGTCTTACATTACTGACACAGTGTTATAATGCTCTATCTTCATATTAATGCCCTGGACTTGAATGGGTACTGCCTGTAGAGGGTGGGGCGGCCAGAGACTGCTGGTACACATCAGCAGGGGCAGCCCAACCCAGGGGGACACAAATACGTGACCTTCCCTCCTCCACTTCCATCCAGCATCTCTCCACCACTTCTGGCAGGAAGATCCAACTAGAGATAAGGTACTTCATTTGCCACCTACTGGCTTGGGGGAAAGAAATAGGGGAGCACTAATAGTAACATCTGAAATGAGGGAGACCCGGCTGCTTTCCACCCCTCTCGCCTCTCCACCTCCCTCCCCTACACCCAGGTGCTCACTGTCTCCACTAACCTTCTGGCTGTTCGCAGGCCCTTTCTCTGGAAAGGGTCGCCCTACTTGGAGGTGACCTCAGCCATTGCCTGCACCACCATCAAAACACATCTCTTTTTAGAACTCTCAGTTGCCAGTATTCATCTGTGTTAGCATGACAGACAGCGCTTAAGGTTTGGCATCAGGAGACCATTTTCTACCCCTTGGACTTTGATCAAATCAGTTAATCTCTCTGAGCCTCCATTTTGACATCTGCAAGATGGGGATAGTAATAATATCTTCTTCACAGGGTTGATGTAGAGATGAAATGAGGTAGCATAGGGGAAGGTCCATTGAAAGCAAGGAATAGTGTTCTGTGATTGTAAGGTGCCGTTATTATTTATGGATTCTCTCTTCCAGATAAACCAGTTTGATTTTATTTTGTTTAAACAGGGGATTTCTGGAGACTACAGTGTCTTAACTGGGAGGAGTGCTTATTACAGTGAAAATGTCAGGCAGTGGAGCAGGCCAGTGGGGAAGCTATTTTGAGATGGGGAAACCCTTCCAGACCTTCAAATCCACGTATGTAGGGGGTTGCTGGCACCACCAAGATGTAAGGCTGACCAGAGTCCCCCAGGCAAAAATGTCAGAAAGGTCTTTGTTTCCCTTTTCTATCTCCGGGGGAGAGGAAGATCGGTTGGAAGGGGGCAAGAACAGCATAGATTTCTGTGGGCTGGCCTGAGGACCTACTCTCCCCGGGGAGATGTGTTCTAGCAACTGTTTGGTATATTTTTAAAGGTCAGAGAGGCTTTGGCTCTATAGGATGGAGTGGCTGTGACACCTGATTAATGTCTGTGCAGTACTTTCCAGAATGAAATTTAATCAGCAGAATGATTGCAGCAAGCAGCTGCCTGGAGGAAAATGATCCTGTTCTAATGGTGGCTTGTTTGATGTGTTGGCATTGTAGTGGGGCACGTACATTATTAGTCCAGCCCAGGGGGGCCCAACTAGGACACTGGATCAACTAGTAAGGAAATGCTGCAAACAGCAGCGGCCCTTCTGTGGCTCTGTGTAGGGTCGTCGCTGTCAGATTGTCAGCTCCTCCCACTCCAAGGACCTTTACTGTCCGCCACCTTCCTGCCCCCAGGGTCTTCCCTGTCAGCTCCGTTAACCCCCTCCTATCATTATTATCCATTCCCTGAGGCCCCTCAGATCCATCATTCTTAGTGCTTCCCCCACCAGCTTCCTCCAGCACACTCACACAGACACACAAGCATAAGTCCCTTCCCTCCCCACACAGGTGTTCTCAAGGCTTAAGTGAAATGAAAAATGGTCTCTCCTCACAAAATGACTGGAGTCCCTTGGTCTAATTAACCCTTCTTGGCCTATTTTCCCATCAGAAGCACAGAGGTTGTTATACGGACTCACAGAAATTCTGTAGTCAGTATTATACTCCTTAACAGGTAGGAAATGCAGCAGATACCTAGGTGACTGCCATGTCCTGCCACTCAAATGCCATGCTGTGCCTTACACCCGAGCTGACTGTGCTGGGCCTTCTTCACCAGGATCTGTGGTTTGAGATGATTTCCCAGTAGTAGAGCCAGGTTGAATGAGCTAGTCACACTTCCTTGCCGCTCTTTGTTTCCCCAGTTTGAAAAACTTCCACTTAACTCCTCCAGGGTGTACCCCAGAATCACCACAGGGACCTGACCCAGGATGAGGGAAGTATTTGGAATTATTAAGGCCCCAGTTTACAGTGGAAAGGGTAGCCTTTCAGGACTAAAAGGATCAAAGTGGATTGGGCTGTAAGAACCCTTTCTAAACGCAGAGGGCCGAGCAGGCTCTTTTCCTGGGCAGTTGGGAGTACTTCAAGACTCCCAGGCTCTGCCTGAGGCGCCGCCCCAGGGTCCTATGTATGAAATGAACCTGAAAGCCAGGAAAAACAAAGAACTGACCAGTGTTCCTGGCCACAGCAAGTTGTGCAGCCGTGTGGGAGGGGCTGGAGGCGGAATTGAACCAGAGAGAGTAGAGACTGTCTTTAAAGTTAGAAAACACCTTGAATAGTATAGGACAAACCATTATTGAGCACTTGCTATGTACCAGGTCCTAGAAATAAACAAGATTCAATAAATAAATAAAATCCTGCTCTCAAGGAGGTCACAGGTTTTTTTGTTTGTTTGTTTGGTTTTTGGTTTTTTTTTGGCCACATGGTGCAGCTTGCGGGATCTTAGTTCCCCCGCCAGGGATTGAACCCTGAACCCAGGCCCTTGGCAGTGAAAACATGGAGTCCTAACCACTGGACAGCCAGGGAATTCCCTCAAGGAGTTCACAGCTAAGTGGGGGGGGAGAGAGATTTGTAAAGAAAATAAACAAATAAAAATAGTAATTTCAACACAAAAAACTTAATGCAATGGTAAAGGAGATTTATCCTGGATTCTGACAGAGGACTGAGAAGGGAGGGGAGAAGTGGTGCCTGATTTAAGTATTAAAAGATTTACTCATTCACTCATTCATTCTCTAAGATGTAAGTCCCATGAGGTCAGGGGCTTGTTTTGCTCACTGTTGTAGGTCTAATGCCTAGAACAGTACCTGGAATATGGTAAGAACACAATATTCATTGAATAAATGAATACATGCCTACTCTGTGCTAAGTGCTATGTTAAGCACTTGGGATACATGGCGGAGGGGTGGTGAAAAGGGAAGAGTCAAGGAAGATTTCTAGGTTTTTGGCTTGAGCAGGATTGGTGTTAATTCTTCCGCGGTAGAATTTGGCAGTGAAGCTATCTGGTCCGGGCTTTTTGTGTATGTGTGTGTATGTGGGAATTTTTGATTGCTGATTCGATCATTTTACTTGTATTGGTCTATTCAGACTTTCTATTTCTCCTTGAATCAGTTTTGATAACTTGTGTCTTTCTAGAAATTTGTCCATTTCATCTATGTTATCTAATTTCTTGGCATACAATTGTTCATAGTATGCCTTTAAAAAAATTTCTCTAAGGTCAGTAGTAATGTCCCCAACTATAACTGCTGAATTGTCTATTTCTCCCTGTAATTCTGTCGGGTTTTCCTTCATGTATCTGGGGGAGGGGGTGTTTTTTGGTATGTATATATTTACAATTGTTATATCTTCCTGAATTAGTGACCCTATTATCATTATAAAATGTTCTCCCTTGTCTCTAGTAATAATTTTTGTCTTAAAGTTTATTTTGTTTGATATTAGTATATCAACTCTCTTTTGGTTACTGTTTTCATGATATGTCTTTTTTCATCCTTTTAATTTCAATTTAATTGTGTCTTTGAATTCAAAGCCTGTCTCTGGTAGACAGCATATAATTGGATCATGCTTTTTTATCCATTCTTCCAATCTCCTCTGCCTTTTGATTGTAGTGTTTAATCTATTTGAATTTAATGTAATTAGCAAAAAGGTAGGATTTATGTCTGCTATTTTGCTATTTGTTTTCTATATTTCATGTCTTTTTTGTTCATCAGTTCCTCCATTACTGCTTTCTTTTGGGTTAAGTGGATTATTTTCTAGCCTACCATTTTGATTACCTTGGGTTTTTTTAAAAATTAATTTATTGTTTATTTATTTATTTATTTATTTATTTTTGGCTGTGTTGGGTCTTTGTTGTTGCGCGCAGGCTTTCTCTAGTTGCGGCGAGCGGGGGTTACTCTTCGTTGCGGCGCGCGGGCTTCTCATTGTGGTGGCTTCTCTTGTTGCAGAGCACAGGCTCTAGGCGCGTGCAGGCTTCAGTAGTTGTGGCACATGGGCTTCAGTAGTTGTGGCTTGCGGGCTCTAGAGCGGAGGCTCAGTAGATGTGGCGCCCAGGCTTAGTTGCTCCACGGCATGTGGGATCTTCCCAGACCAGGGCTCGAACCCGTGTCCCCTGCATTGGCAGGCGGATTCTTAACCACTGTGCCACCAGGAAAGTCCCCCTTGTTTCTTTTATATTTTCAGTTATTTTCTTAGTGGCTTTTGGGGATTGCAATTAGTATATTAGTTTATAAAAACCAACTTAAGTTAATACCAAATTAATTTCAATATTATTTAAGAACTTTGCTCCAAGAATGCTCCATTCTCTCCCCACTCCTTTATGCTGTTATTGTCTTACAAATTACATCTTTATACATTGTATGTCATCAACACAGATTTGCCGTGATTACTTTACACAGTTGTCTTTTAAATCAGAAAGGTGGGGGGCGGGGGGGATACTTCCCTGGTGGTCCAGTGGCTAAGCCTCCGTGCTCCAAATGCAGGGGGTCGGGGTTCAATCCCTGGTCAGGGAACTAGATCCCACATGCCGCAACTAAGAGTTCACATGACGCAAGTAAAGACCCCGCGTGCCTCAACTAAGACCCGATGAAGCCAAATAAATAACTAAATAAATAAGTATTAAATCAGAAAGGGAGGAAAAGGAATGTGGTATATGGCCTAAAATTAATATTATGTGTTGCCTTGACATATGGTAAAATTGAGAGTGCCTCAAATGACCTAACTGCAAATTCCCCTCCCCATTCTCATTCCACAGATAAGGTCCTCTAGCCAAACAACCGTCTTCATTATGGAGACCAGGCATAGTTCCTGCTTATCCCTGAGTAGTGGGCTTCAGTTCCCTGCCAGCCCAGAGAATTATTTAAACAAACCAGTCACATCCTCCCACAGGAACCAGGGGTTACTCCATCCTCTTTTTTTTGGCCGTGCCATTCAGGATCTTAGTTCCCTGACCAGGGATTGAACCCGTGCCCTCTGCAGTGAAAGCACCGAGTCTTAACCACTGGACCGTCAGGGAATATCCCATCCTCTTGAAACTACAAAGCCTGCCTCCCACACCCCTGGTTGTTCACTCTGTTCCCAAGCACAAACCGCTTGTGGCTCTGTGTGACATGCAGTGTCCTCCTTCAGGCTGTAAATATATGTGACGAATAAACTGCTGTCTATTTCAACTGTCCAGTGTTGGGTGTTGTGTGTTTGGTCATCCCCATAACCCTAGAGCAGTATCCCTCCCTCAACAATGGAGTGAAGAGGAGGTGATCAACACAATTGGCGTCATGAACAGGATGGACCAACCATGACCAAGGACACTGGGTCAGCTTTAATTAACTTCACGGCTAATTAACTGGTTCCGTGATATGGTAAATACTGTCTGGGACAGAACTGCCAATTGCCAGTGGACTTGTGCTTTGGCTTGCAAGGCAATGTGTTGTCTTTGCTAGGTATTATCATCTATTCCTACTCTGAATGCTCTAATCCTCAAGATAAGAATGGTTGCTAATTGACTATATCCCATCATGGTATGCTGTTGGTTTGGGCCCGTGTTTGGCAGGTGGTCTCTGAGGCTCCTGCCTGTGAAGGCAGCACACACAGCATCTTGACCAGTTGGCACTTGAGTCACAGTTACCAGCAGTGAGGCTATAGCTCTGTGATCACAGTATCTAGCCTGGTTACTGTCACTAGCTGCTTGGGCAGCCATAACATACCTTGTTCATGATTGTGCACTGCCAGGATGGGCCCAGGGACACTTCTTTGTGAGGTTCGTGGAAAGGAAGGAGACCATCACCCTGGGGAGAATTAAGTTGACTATTGGTTGCCTAATAGTCATTGTTATTCAGGCAAGGGTAGCATTCTTGCTTCTCTCTATACTTCTGCTTCCCTTGCTACTGTTGTGTATGCTCTCCTGACCCCCAAAGGTATTGAGGTGCATATCCATGGTGGCCCATGGCCCAGGCACTGATGATAAAAAGAAAATGGGAAGGAGTATTTCATACTTAATTGCTGTCCCAATCCATAACCCCTAGCCAATGTGCCTGGGCTTTACCTAACACTGCTGCTTACCAGCACGCCAAAAGTCCTAATCTTGCAATCACGGGGCTTGATGAATCCCATCCAGCCCATAGACAAAATGATCTTACTGGATGTGGACTCAGCTCAGGGAAGATTGACTGGCATTCCCTGGAGGAGAAGGCAGCTGCCTATGAAGTGGGCCCCAGGGCCCTGAACCTTTCCCTGTAACCACCAAGAAGGTCCACATCACAGGTGACTGGGTAGAGACAGAAACTGAAAACAGCAGCTTTACATGGCTAGAAATCTAAATTGTTATGAGGGAATTTTTAGAAAAAGAAAAAAGAGGGGGAAAGGGAAGTCCCTGTGGGGGAAAGAGTGGGGCTGTAGCAGAATTGTAGACCCAATGATCTTCTGTTACACCACTCTGCTGCTTATGCCTCCATTGCAACAAAGAGCTCAATTCTCAGGGTTGCAGAAAAAAAATTAAATTGAAACAAAGGTCCACAATTTAACACAACTGGAAATACAAAATTTACTAAAATAATTTATACAGCAAAAAAGACAAAAGGGCAGTTTTACACCTTTACAACATAGGTTCTGAATTCACTTCAACACTTGCAGTTGAAATGCACCAATTGGCAAACGTTCATGGACTAATACTGGGGCTCAAATCACAGTTATACCTGGGGACCCATTAAATTTAAACAAGGTACCCTCTATAATCTTAAGGGAATTACTGACTGTAAAATATAGGACAAATAGGTATGCCTCACCTTAACCATCAGAATTATTATTTTGCCTAAATTCTCCATGGTCATAGCACCCATTATCCTAAAATATCCTGTAGTGGGCATGGACACTCTGACCCATGAGTAATAAATTAAATTTAAATAAAGTTTTGGCACTTACAAATTTCTTTGACTAAGTGAGGTGCCATGGATTCCCCAGTTAAAATAGTTAATATGACCTAATGTAACCTAAAATAGGGCCTTCAAGGATTAGAACTTACTGTATGTAAGACTGAACTAGTGAAGGGGTGATTATCTCCACTGCTCCTTCATTTGACATCCCAATTTGGCCTGTTCTTCAACCTGGAAAGAATGAATGGTGCCTCACAGTACGTAAGTGCAACCTCAATTCTGCGGTCCCATCCACTATGACCCCCATATCCAATACCCAATATTATTGGAATTACTGACTCCATCCACTCGGCAACTATTTTGCTATTATAGATTTGGATAATATATTCTGTCCAGTATCTATTTCAATACCTTTTCAACTGTTGTTTGGCTTTACCTCCGAAAGGATACATACACCTTTACTAGGCTACTCATGGGGTACCTCAGCGGCCTTGCCATCACACGAAAGATCCTAACTGCATCCACCTTTCTCTAGGAATACAGGTATGACATTACCTTGATGACGTCCTCCTCCAAGGAGATTCATTTAACACATTTATTAAGGACATACAAATACTCACAAAGGAGCTCATAAAAGGGGATAGACTATTGCTCCACACACAGTGCAAGGCCCCACTACCTCTGTTACAATCCTGAAAATTCTTTGGTAAACTGAGAGCTGCTCCATCTCTGACACTGTCAGGAAACAGCTATTGACCCTTTAAGCGCCCACAATGTTAATGCAAGTCCAATATCTTTGAGTATTTCTTTTTTGGGTTTCTGGAGGCACCATATTCTTCATTTACAAATTTTACTTTACCTCACTGATGCTGCTGCTTGCAAACTGACCCATCTTGAATGGGGCCTTCTCCAACAGAAAGCTCTAGAATCTGTCAAATTGAAATCAACAAGCACTTCTGTTAGTGCCCTCAGAGACTCCTTCATTGTAGCTTCAGCAACCTCCTTTCATACCTCCTGGAATCTCTAGGCCACCTACAATGACCTAGTTGTCCCTAGGCTTCTGATGCAAGAAATTGCCCTTCATAGGCCTGCACTATACACCATCAGGGCAGCAATTGATGGCCACATATTGAGATCCCCTGAAAACTGAGGTTCTCACAGTCCCTGAGCCTGTGACCTTTTATACCTAGCGGCTCATTATGCCTTGGGTCTTGGAAGCAGCACCCCACAAGCACATCACAGCTAATGAGGCCTCCTTGACACAGGATGGAACTGAACCTGGGCCCTCTAGTGGATCCCAGCTACAGGAGGCGTGGCCTCCTCTATCCTCAGTCCTTTGCCAGATGTCATGATGCTTGAGGAGGTCAAGCCTCTCCCTTGGCTACCTGGGGACTCCCTTAGGATCAACTGAGTGACTAATAATGGGAGTTCATACACTTTATGGGTGGCATCACACCATCATACCTGATGGAGTTCAGTAGAATGTTGCTGTTTTTCATCCCTTAACCAGAATGTCTCTGAAAAGGATGGCACACAAGAGTCAGCCCAGGGGCTTCCCTGGTGGCACAGTGGTTGAGAATCTGCCTGCCAATGCAGGGGACACAGGTTGGAGCCCTGGTCTGGGAAGATCCCACATGCCGCGGAGCAACTAGGCCCGTGAGCCACAATTACTGAGCCTGCGCGTCTGGAGCCTGTGCTCCGCAACAAGAGAGGCCGCGATAATGAGATGCCTGCGCACCGCAATGAAGAGTGGCCCCCACTTGCCGCAACTAGAGAAAGCCCTCGCACAGAAATGAAGAGCCAACACAGCCATAAATAAGTAAATAATTAATTAATTAAAAAAAATCATCAACATCATTTAAAAAAAAGAGTCTGCCCAATTGGCCACACTTCAGGTCGTCATTTTAACAGTGGATGCCCTAGCCAAAAAATAGTCTTATCGGCACATTTTTACAAACTCTTGGGCCATTGCCTAAGAGTTGCCCCCTTTGGGGTAAAAACTCTGGGAATCTCTTGCCTCATAGATACCCAAAATATAAATCAAGGTCACACATGTCTCGACATATACTAAGGCCACAATACAAGGTCTTACCAGGATACTTCTTATTTCCTTTGGAGTTGTAGATATAACTGATCATGACAAAGGTACTCATTTCACTTTTCAAAATACACAATGCTGGCTCTTAAAGAAGGCATTCAGTGGAACTTCCACCTCTCCAATAGGCCCCAGGAAGTTGGTTTAATTGAAAGGCAAACTGAGCTCCTCAAAGAACTCTTATTTAAGTTACAGAGCGGCAAATGGACCCCCCACTGGGTGTCACTATTGCCACAGGCATTGATTAGTCTAAATTCATGCCCCCTGGGGACAGGTACTCCCTGCACCAATGCCACACAGGTCCCTCCAATGTGTTTATTGGCCACAAAGGGGTCACCACTAAAGTTACTATTTTTTGATGATCACCTCACCATGTGGCCCTCTTTCTCCTGGTCAAGTTCCTCCTTTACTTCCTAAGGAGGCACTTCTACTCCCTAAAAGTCTCAATCATAACCAAGATTTAAAGTGATATCAAGACCTTCAAGAGGTCAGCTGCAATGTAAATCTTAAAATTAAGTGCTGCCTTGACAGCTGATAAAATCAGGAGGGCCTCAAATAGCCTAACTCCAAGTTCCTCTCCTCACTCTGCTCGTATGGATGATGAAGTCCCCCAGCCAAAAAATTCTCCTTATCATGGGAATCAGGCAAGTTCTTACTTAACCCTGAGTAGCATGTCAGCCCATGGAATTATTCAAACAAGCCAATCACATCCTTCTGTGGAAATCAAGGGTCACCTCATACTCTTGATACTATAAAGTCTGACTCCTTCAGACCCTGTTTGTTCACACTGTTCCCAAGTGCAACCCCCCTGTGGCCCTGCATGGCATGTGGTGTCTTCCTCCCCTGGACTGTGAGTATATGTGACTAATAAACTGCTATCCATCTCACCTGTCCTAGCCATCCCCATAACCCTAGAATGGGGAACCCATCCTTCACCAATGGGGTGAAGAGGAGGTGATCAAAACAAGGAATTATAAAGAAAAAAATACATTTATATTGTCTCATACTTACCTATGTAATTAAATCTAACAGTTTATTTTTTCATGTGAATTCAAGTTGCTATCTAGTGTCCTTTCATTTAAGCCTGAAAATGTCACTTCAGTATTTCTTGTGGGGCAGATCTGCCAGCAATAAATCCTCTTAGTTTTTGTTTATCTGGGGATGTCTTAATTTCTCCTTCATTTCTGAAGAAAAGTTTTGCTGGATATAGAATTCTTAGGTTGACAGTCTTTTTCTTTCAGCACTTTTAACGTGTCATCTTACTGCATTCTGGCCTCCATTGTTTCTGATGAGAAATTGGCTGTTAATCTATTGAGTAACTCTTGTATCTAATGAGTCACTTCTCTCTTGCTGCTTTCAAGATGATTTTTTAAAATAAATTTGTTTATTTTTGGCTGTGTTGGGTCTTCATTGCTGTGCATGGGTTTCTTCTAGTTGCGGTGAGCGGGGGCTACTCTTCGTTGTGGTGCACGGGCTTCTCATTGTGGTGGCTTCTCTTGTTGCAGAGCATGGGCTCTAGGCACGCAGGCTTCAGTAGTTGTGGTGCACCAGCTTAATTGCTCTGCAGCATGTGGGATCTTCCCGGACTAGGGCTCGAGCCCCATGTCCCCCGCACTGGTAGGAGGACTCTCAACCACTGCACCACCAGGGAAGCCCAGATGATCTCTTTTTTCTTTGTCTTTTGACAATTTGATTATGATGTGTCTAGGTGTGGATCTTTTTACATTTATCCTACTTGGATTCATTTAGTTCCTCAGATGTGTAGATTGATGTTTTCTTTTTTTAAATGAAATTCAGGAAGCTTTCTGACATTATTTCTTCAAATATACTTTTTTTCCCATTCTTTCTCTCCTTTCGTTCTGGGTCACCCATTGTATGCTTCACTGTGTCCAAGAGGTTTCAGAGGATCTGTTCATTTTTCTTTTCTTCTTTCTGCTCCTCAGATTAAAAAATAATCTCAATTGACCTATCTTCATTAATTTCATTAATTCTTTCTTCTGCCTGCTAATTCTGTTGTCAAGTCCCTCTAGTGAATTTTTCATTTCAGTGATTGTACTTTTCAACTCCATAATTTCTATTCCATTTATTTTATAATTTCTATCTCTTTGTTGATAATTGCTATTTGATGAGACATCATTTTCATACTTTGCTTTAGTTTCAGTAGACTTGAGTTCCTTTATTTCAGCATATTTAAAAACATCTCATTTAAAGTTTTTGTCTGGTAATTCCAGTATCTGGACTTTCTCAGGAACAGTTCTTATTGACTTCTTTTTCCCCCCTGTGTATGAGCCTATCTTTCTTGTTTCTTTGCATGTCTTGTACTGTTTTGTTTTGCTTTTTTGAAAAATATAATGTGGCAACTCCTGAAATTAGATGCTGTCTTATGCCCAGGGTGTTTTATGTTTTGTTTTGTTTTTCTGTTTGTCTTTGTTATTGTTGCTGTTTGTTTGGTTAATGACTTTTCTGAAGTAATTCTGTAAAGTTTGTATTCTTTGTCATGTGTGACCACTGAAGTTTTTGCTTGGTTAGCTTACTGATCAGCTAATGATTAGACAGAGATTTCCTTAAATGCCTGGAATCAATGTCTCCCAGTATTTATTGAGGGGCTCTGTGTTCACTTTGGGGCTTTCAACACTGGGCCAGATAATTTGAAACTCTGTCTTAGCTGCATTTCCTGATTATGTAGAACCTCAAAATCAGCCAGAGGTGAGAGCTTTGGGCCTCCTCAGGTTTTTCCTAAACATGCACATAGCCCAACACATGTGTGTGGTCTTCTAGATTCCCAGGAATTTGTCAGAGCTTGTCAAAACCCCTATGGATCTTTCATTTCCCTGCTTTTCTTTTTAAGCTTTTTGGTTAGCCTATTGTGTCCCAACTATTATCCATTGCATCTAGCAGCAATGACGTTAAATAATTGGCACTTATTATTTTCAGCAAACACCCTCCAGGAAAAGGCTGTTCACACTGGGTGGACTCTGAGTCAGGTCAAATAAAGACAAGTCTTGTGAGTGGGGTCTTCCAGGGAAATATCAGACAGGTCAGATGATGACAAGTATATGGGTATAGTGCTTTGAAGGTGCTCTAACCTCATTTTGCCTCCCCCAGTGGCTGCCAGGCTCTTGGTTTTCTACATGATTGTGGGTTGTCAGTTTTAAAGGCTACCGCAGAGCTGGAGAGAAGGGGATGGGCATAGAGCAATGCCACTAAGCTTGCTGTTCTTATCACAACTTAGCTGCTTTTCTTCAGTAAATGCTCTCTGATTCCTGCAAGCATTTTGTTAATTCCCAGAGGTCTAAAAAAGTTGATTTTGACCATTATCACCAGTGTTCTCATTGCTTCTGTGGAAAAGGGTATTTTCTGTGGTCCTTACCACATCATTATTGCTGACGTCATTCTAATTAATTCAATTTTGAACATTTTGAGTTTGAGATATCTGTAGGATACCTAGATAGAGATATCCAGTAGGAAGCTGAGTATATAAATCTGAAGACTGGGAGGGTCAGTCTGGTATAGAGATAAAAACGTGGAAATTGTCAGAATAGTTTAAAACACTGGAGTGGGTGAAATCACTCAGGAAGAATTTGTATGATATAAAGGATAGAAGTTTTAGGAAAGAACTGTAAAGAACAGCAATATTTAAGGGTCATTTTGAGACCCAGAAGATTGAGAAGGCACAATAAGAGAGGTAAGAGAAACCAGAAAAACTTGGATTTACGAATGCATTTGTCCTTGGCCATGCCCTCTGTGGTTTGAAATCCAGTGTAGTTCCCATCTTGTTTTTTGCCAACATAGACTATCCTGTGTGTCCACCTAGCCTTGGACCAGCAGGATGCTTAGAACTGCTCCATCCTCCACTCAGGGACAGAGACCTCAGGTCATTTATCAGGTCTACCAGCCCTCAGTTTGTCTTCTTCACTGGTCTTTTTAACTGCTGCTCAAATTCTGTCTCCTCCGTGAAGCCCAATATGAATTAAAGAAGAAGCAATGTGTATCCTTGATGCTGACTCCCTGAAGTTTAAAAAATTTTTTTCACCACTATCTATAACTATATCTATGTCTATGTCTATATCTATATCTATACCAATTTGTTCTTTTTCAGAGTTGTTTTGGACATTTAGGTCCCCTTTGCATTTTCATATAAATTTTAGAATCAGCTTATCACTTTCTGGAAAAAAAAAAGCTGCTGTGATTTTGATTGGGATTGTGCTGAATCTACAGATCAAGTTGGAAAGAAATGACATTTTAAGAATATTGAGTCTTCTAATCCAGTAATACTTTATATCTCACGATTTACTTAGGTTTTCTTTTATTTCTCTCAGTAATGTTTTATACTTCTAAGTGCACAGATCTTCCACATCTGTTGTCTGCTCATTATGTCAAAATCATATATTTGATATTATTGTAAGTAGCATTGTTTTTAATTTCAAGTTTAGGATCTTCAAGGCTAGTATATAGAAATACCATTGATTTTTTAAAAAATAAATTTTATTTATTTATTTATTTATTTATTTTTGGCTGCGTTGGGTCTTCTTTGCTGTGCGCGGGCTTTCTCTAGTTGCGGTGAGCAGGGGCTACTCTTTGTTGCAGTGTGCGGACTTCTCATTGTGGTGGCTTCTCTTGTTATGGAGCACAGGCTGTAGGTGCACGGCCTTCAGTAGTTGTGGCACACGGGCTCAGTGGTTGTGGCTCAAGGGCTCTGGAGCGCAGGCTCAGTAGTTGTGGCACACTGGCTTAATTGCTCCGCGGCATGTGGGATCTTCCCGGACCAGGGCTCGGACCTGTGTCCCCTGCATTGGCGGGTGGATTCTTAACCACTGCACCACCAGGGAAGCCCAATACCATTGATATTTTAAAAAATTTTTTATTGGAGTATAGTTGATTTACAATGTTGTGTCAGTTTCTGCTGTACAGCAAAGTGATTCAGTTATACATATACATATATCCACTCTTTTTTAGATTCTTTTCCCATACAGGTTATTACAGAGTATTAAGTAGAGTTCCCTGTGCTATACAGTAGGTCCTTATTAGTTATCTATTTTATATGTAGTAGTGTGTATATGTCAATCCCAATCTCCCAATTTATCCTTCCCCCCCTTTCCCCCTGGGTAACCATAAATTTGTTTTCTATATCTGTGACTCTGTTTCTGTTTTGTAAATACGTTCATTTACACCATTTTTTAAGGTTCCACATATAATATCATATGATATTCCACATAATATCATATGATATTTGTCTTTCTCTGTCTGACTTCACTTAGTGTGATAATCTCTAGGTCCATCCATGTTGCTGCAAATGGGATCATTTTGTTCTTTTTTATAGCTGAGTAATATTCTATTGTATGTATGTACCACATCTTCTTTATCCATTCCTCTGTTGATGGACATTTAGGTTGCTTCCATGTCCTGGGTATTGTAAATAGTGGTGCAATGAGCATTGGGGTTCATGTATCTTTTTGAATTATGAATACCATTGATTTTCATATATTGACTTCAAATTCTGCAACCTTGTTACTCACTTATTAGTTCTAATAACATTTTTTGTAGATTCCTTAAGATTTTCTACACAGATCATCATGTTGCCTGTGAATAAAAAGCTGTACCTCTTCCTCCAACCTGTATGCCTTTTTTTCCCTTTTTCTTGCCTTATTACATGACTTAGAATCTTTGATACAATGTTGAATAGAAGTGGTGAGAGCAGACATACTTGCTTTGTTATCTTAGGAGGAAATAATTCATTTTTTCACGATTAATTATGATGTTAACTATAGGCCCTCCACAGTTGCTTTCATTAAGTTGAGGAAGTTCTCTTCTCTTCTTAGTTTCTGAGAGATTTTATCAGGAATGGATGATGGATTTTGTCAAAGCTTTTTTCTGCATTAGTCTGTTAATGTGGGGAATTAAAGTGATTGATTTTCAAATGTTAAACCAACTTTTGATTCTTGGGAGAAATAATAATTTAGTGATGGTATATTATCCTTTTTATATATTGCTGGACTCTGTTTGCTAAAATTTTATTTGAAGTTTTTGTGTCGATGTGTCTGAAGGGTCTAGGGTCCTGAAGATGGTCTGCACTTTGCTTTTTTATGTCTTTCTATGATTATGGTATCAGGGTAATGCTGGAATAGAGTTCTGGTGTTTTGTTTTGTTTTGTTGTTTTTTTTAACATCTTTATTGGAGTATAATTGGTTTACAATGTTGTGTTAGTTGCTGCTGTATAACAAAGTGAATCAGCTATACATATACATATATCCCCATATCTCCTCCCTCTTGCGTCTCCCTCCCACCCTCCCTATCCCACCCCTCTAGGTGGACACAAAGCACCAAGCTGATCTCCCTGTGCTATGCGGCTGCTTCTTCCCACTAGCTATTTTACATTTGGTAGTGTATATATGTACATGCCACTCTCTCACTTCGTCCCAGCTTACCCTTCCCCCTCCCCGTGTCCTCAAGTCCATTCTCTACATCTGCGTCTTTATTCCTGTCCTGCCTCTAGGTTCTTCAGAACCTTTTTTTTTTTTTTACATTCCATATATTTGTGTTAGCATACGGTATTTGTTTTTGTCTTTCTGACTTACTTCACTCTGTATGACATTCTCTAGGTCCATCCACCTCACTACAAATAACTCAATTTCATTTCTTTTTATGGCTGAGTAATATTCCATTGTATATATGTGCCACACCTTCTTTATCTATTCGTCTGTCAATGGGCATTTAGGTTGCTTCCATGACCTGGCTATTGTAAATAGTGCTGCAATGAACATTGGGGTGCATGTGTCTTTTTTTTTTTTTTGAATTTTACTCTAGGTTCATTTTAGTTATTCTGCTTGGTATACATTGTGTTTCGTATATCTATGGATTCAGATATTTTCACCAGTTTTGGAAAATTTGCAGCCATCGTCTCTTTAAATATCATCTCTCCTCAGCTCTTTCAATTTGCTCTTTCTGAAATTCCAATAAGATGTATATTGGACTTTCATACTATCTTCTATCTCTTTTAATTTCTTTCATATTTATCATCTCCTTGTTTCTCTGTGCTGCATTCTGAGTTACATCAAAACTCTATTCCATTACTCAACCAGGCTACCAGAGATTAATAGATCTGAAAAGTAGCCAGAGGCACTTATCACACAAAAAAAGAAAATTTATGTTCACACAAAAACCAGTTCCTGGATGTTCATGGCAACTTTTGGGCAAAATATAGTATTGGTTAGATGTCTTTCAATGGCAGAATGGTGAAAGTGCTGTATGTACATACCATGGAATACTACTCAGCAATAAAGAGGAACAAACTATTGGTACCCACAACAACTTGGATGAATTTCCAGGGAATTATGTTGAGTGACAAAAGCCAATCCCCCAAAGTTACATACTGTATGATTACATTTATATAACATTCTTGAAATGACAGCATTATAAAAATGAGGAACATATTGGTGTTTTCCAAAGATTAGAGACAGGAGAAGGGGGTAGGAGGGAGATGGGTGTAGTTATAAAGGGGCAAGATGAAGGATTCTTGTGGTGTTGGAACTGTTTATTGGCTTGACTGTGGTGGTGGTTACACAAACCTGTACGGGTGATAAAATTGCATAGAACTTAATACACATTCACACAGACATATACACAAGAATGAATGTGAGTAAAACTGGGGAAATCTGAATAAGATCAGTGGATATTAATATCCTGGTTGTGATATCATACTATTGTTTTTGCAAAATGTTACCATTGGAAAACTTGGCAAAGTATACAAGGTATATCTTTGTATTATTATTTACAACTGTATGTAAATCTAAGATTATATCAATACAATTTTTAATTTTAAAAAAGTAGCCAGAGAGAAAATACAGATCCCCCACAAAGGAAAGACAGACTGTCAGCAGACTTATCAATAGCAGCAATGAAAATCAGAAGATAGTGCAATGAGGGACTTCCCTGGTGGTACAGTAGTTAAGAATCCACCTGCCAATGCAGGGGACATGGTTCGATCCCTGGTCTGGGAAGATTCCACATGCCACGGAGCAACTAAGCCTGTGCGCCACGACTACTGAGCCCACGCGCCACAACTACTGAAGCCCGCGCACCTAGAGCCTGAGCTCCGCAACAAGAGAAGCCACCGCAATGAGAAGCCCACGCACCACAACAAAGAAGAGCCCCCACTCGCTGCAACTAGAGAATGCCCGTGTGCAGCAACAAAGACCCAATGCCGCCAAAAATAAATAAATAAAGTAATAAAGTAATAATAATAATAAAAAAAGAAGATAATGCAATGATATCCTCACAGGGCTGGCAAAAGTCTGTCAGTTCTGAATTAATACCCAGGAAAAATGATCTTTTGTGTGCGATGGTGAAATAAAGGCATTTTCAGATAAAAACTTAGAGAGTTTAGTAAAGGGTGTACCTCAAGAAAAAAAATGATATCAAAAAGAAGGTCTAATTCACAAAAAGAAATAGTGAGAAAGAATTGGTGATTATGTGGGTAAATCCAAACAAACAAGGCAAAACAATAATGTATAATTGGTAATATTTTAAAAAATAATACAACGAAAATACTAAGCAATAATTGCATGAAAATAATTAGAGGTTTGGCAAGGTTGCTGGATGCAAAATCAATATACAAAAGTCATTTGCTTTACTCTACTTTTGCTAAATAATACAGCCATTTTAGGGGTTGGGAGTGGAGGGAGAACTAACCCAAGAAACTTTTGAACACAATATTTTGACTATATAACCTAGACTTAAAAGCAAAATAATTGTAAACAAATAGTGTACTCTAGGTAGTGGGCATGTTTTTTTGCAGTGGTATGGGTTAAAACTTCTGGAGCTGCTTTGTGTGTGTTGTCTCCTTCCTTCACTATCCATCCTAAATTCCTCTCACCCTCAGATACCACCTCTGCTAGTCCTGGTGGCTTACTTGGTGATGTCAGTAAAACCCTCATTACTGCGAAATCTGAGCCCCTGGCAACCATACACACCTCGGTTTGGGGTTGCTGCACTTGTCCATTCACAGTTAAAATGCAGCAAGGCAAAGGAGTACCAGGAGTCGTCCAAATGGATTATGTAAGCTCCATTCATATTTCATCTTGTCCCCATTTTGTAACAGCAGCCCACTGGGACTTGGCATAAACTCTACAATGCATATTTTCTCACCCCTTATCCTGCCCACTCCATAGGGTCTGCTGGATCATATGGTTTGAGCAGCAGCGCTGCTTTTACTTCCTGGATCTGTTGAAAAGAGCCCTTTCCTGCTCTGTGACTTATTCAAAGGCGGTAGATTTCCATGTCTCCAGGTATATGAGTGGATCGGTGTTCTTAGGTATGGAATGATTTGCTCTAAAACCCAAACAGTTCTTCCTTGTACTGTGCTTTTCTTCTTTGTAGTAGGGATTATAAGATGCCACAATTTGTCTTTTACTTTGGCAGGGATTTTCCTGCATGCTCCTAACCACTGAATCCTTAAAAAAACTTCATTAAATCTTTATAGGTTTTAGCTCCTACAATCTGGAGCACATGTGTCTTACCAAGGCCTCCAGAGTACTAGCCATCTCTTGCTCGTCCTGCTCAATCAGCATGATGAGGTCATCGATGTAATGGATAAATGTGATGTTTTTGTGGCTGTTCAGAGAGGCCAGGTCTCTTTGAACTATATTATGACAGAATGGAGAAGAAGTAACATATCCCTGGACAAAACTTTAAATGAATATTGTTATACATTCCACATAAATGTGAACTCTTTCTGATCCTCTCTCTTGTTTGGAATAGCAAAGAACATATTTGCCAAATCAGTGGCCATATATCATGTACCTAAAAGCCAAATTAATGTGCTCTAGTAAAGATACCATGACCGGCATAGAAGCTGAGATTGGCTACTACTTGCTTAAACTTTCAGTCATCTCCAGTCATCTTTCAAGTTCTACTCATTTCTGCAGGGTCTATACTGGTGTATGTGTGAAATGGGGAACACCATCCCTTCATCCTTGAGATCCCTAAGGTAGCACCAATCTCTGCCATATCCCATCCTGGGGCAGGGGATGGAATACTGATTTTTATTTATTATCTTGACTGTCAGCTGCAGCTTGAGAAACTTCAACCTGGCCTTTCCACTACTGTAGCTCTTACACCACAGGACAAAGACCCAATGTGAAAGTTACTCCAGCTGTCGAGTATGCCAATCCCAGTGAAGACGCAGTGACCAGGGAAATGAGCACCTGGTACATGTAAAGACCTAGTGGACCTTCTGTAAGGTGTCTTTTTGCCAGGACTCTATTTATTATCCGGTCTCCCTATAATCCACTCTCTAAAGGGAGTCATGATGGGTCTCTGGGTATCAATGTCCAGTATTCCTCTAAATGTCTCCCCTTTCCCCAATGTACAGTCACCCAAATAAATGGCAATAGGTCCCTTTGGGAAAGAACTGGGGTTAGTATTATGGTCTGTAATTGCCAGAGTGATTTAGGGTCCTTCCTCCTGGGGACCTGGCCACCTTTTCAGCCAGTGGGTTCTAGGTCTGAAAGCTGAGTCAGGTGCAGGAACTTGGCAAGGGATCATGGTTTTCTCAGACTCCTGCTCATTCATTGCAGATATATATATGTGAATGAGTACTCAGCTTCCTAGTAATGCTACTGCCTGTCTCACTAGCACTTTCCTCATGGCCTTGCTGAACAGTGCGTTCCCTGAGCCCTTGCATGGAACATAGTCTCCAGTGGGTCTTTTGGTCTCACATAATATATACACTGCAGCATGCCTACTTCCTTGCGCCTTTTAATCCCTTCCTCCACTGTCTCCCGTAGCAACTCAGGCATTTTTACCGCACTCAGTGTGGGTCACCACGTTCCCCAGGCTCCTAGGAGTCACCCTAGCAGCAAATGTGCATCATTCTCCTAGGGTCCTGGCTGGAGTATTGCCTCAATCCGTTCAGGCTGCTATAACAAAATACTACAGACTGGGTATCTTATAAACAATAGAAATTTATTGCTCACAGTTCTGGAGGCTGGGAAGTCCAAGATTAAGGCGCCAACATGGTCGTGTCCTGGTGAGGGCCCTCTTCCTAGCTCACAGCCAGCACCTTCCCACTGTGTACTCACTTTGCAGAAGGGGCTAGGGAGCTCTGTGAGGTCTAATCCCATTCATGAGGGCTGCACCCTCATGACCCAAGTACCTCCCGAAGACTGCACCTACTAATACCATCACCTTTGGGGGTTAAGATGTCAACATATGAATTTGAGGGGAACACAAACATTCAGACTACAGCATTCCACCCCAGCCCTCCAAAATTAATGTCCTTCTTGCATGCAAATACATCCATTCCATCCCAACAGCTCCAAAAGACAACTCGTTTCAGCATCAACTTAAGTCTAAAGTCCAAAGTCTCATTTAAATAGCATCTAATTGTTTCCCAAAGGCGCATGATGGAGGGAAAATCTGGTATACAACCATTTCTCCAAATGTAAACTCTTTTGTTATTGGAGAATCTCTAAGAGATCCCTCAGATCCTTGGTTTCTCTCTCTTTTAAATGACAGGATTGGGTTATACCTAGGCTACCCAATACAGAAGCTACATGTGGTTATTGAGGACTGGAAATGAAGCTATCCCGAATTGAGATGCTCTGTGAGTGTGAAACAGACCAGATTTTGAAGACTTAGTACAAAAAAAAAAAAAAAGGAATATAAACTATCTCATAAATATTTTGATATTGATTACATGTTACAATGATAATACACATACGCTAAATAAAATACATTATTCAAATTAAAATAAATAAATAAAATAAATAGCATCAAAAACCAGATATGGATGAGACTCAAGGTATGGTTCATTCTGAGGCAAATTCCCTTTCAGCTGTGAACCTGTGGAATCAAACAAGTTATGTGCTTCCAAAATGCAATGGTGGGACCAGCATAGGGCAGACATTCCCATTCCAAAAGGGAGAAATAGGAGAGAAGAAAGGGGTGGCAGGTTCCAAGCAAGTCGAAACTCCAAGGCAAACAATATTAAATCTAAGGCTTGAGAATAATCTTCTTTAACGTAACACTTTGCCCTCTGGGGCAGAGGTCCTGCTTTCTGGACACATTGGGGCAGGCGTCCTGCCTTCAGGACACACTGGGGCACTCGACCGTCATGGCTTTGCTGAACCATGTGGCAGCTCTCTCGGGCTGAAATCACATGCTAGTGGCTCTATCAGTCTGGGTCTTGGGGGTGACCCTACCCCCCATGACTCCACTGAGCAGGGGTCTGGCACCCACAGCTCTGAGTGGGAGTCATCTGGCTTGTTGAAACCCTGGAGATGGCCCCCCCTTGTGAAACCAAGGAGGCAGCCCTGATAATCTCTGAATTGCCTTTGGGTCCTTCTTAAGAGTCTTGAAGAATATGGTACTTTTGTAGGTGAATAGCTCTATGGTCCCGTCCTGCAAAATCTAAGAAGTCTAATAACAACTTTCCTTTCATTCTTTCTTGTCTCCTCTTTCAGTTCAAATTGGCTGTTTTCCTGCTGAGGTGGCTGATTAAGTCCATGGCTGACACCCCTACTAACCCCCTTATCAAAGCATCCCTTGGTCACGCTTATTAGTGGTCTCATCTGAATATGCTTTCTCATTTTTTGCCATATGGATAGGCTGAGAATTTTCCAAACTTTTAATTTCTGTTTTTCTTTTGATAAACAATTTTAAGCCATTTCTCTCTTCTCTCATTTTACTATGAGAATTCAAGATAAGCCAAGCTGCTCCTTCAACACTTGGCTTAGAAATAGCTTCAGCCAAATATCCAATTTTATCGTTCACAAATTCTGTCTTCCACAAAACTCTAGGACATGAACAGACTTCAGTGAAGCTCTCTGCCACTTTATAACAAGAATGGCCTTTCCCCCAGTTTCCAGTAAGATGTTCCTCATTTCCATCAAGACTTCATCAGAATGACCTTTAGTGTCCATGCCGTGACATACTGTGACCAGGCTGTTTATGACCACTTAGGTATTCTCTAAGAAGATTGAAGCTCTCTCTACACTCTTACCTTCTTCTGCGCCCTTACGCAAATCGCCTTTAATGGTCCATTCATGGCAATGTCGACTTTTTCTAGCACGCACCTCCAAACTCTTCCAGCCTCTACCCATGACCCAGTTCCAAAGCCGCTTTCACATTTTTAGGTATTTGTTACAGCAGTACCCCACCCCAAGTACCAAAATCTGTATTAATAAGGGCTCTCCAGAGAAATATAATCAATAGGATATATATAAGAGGAAATTTATAGGGATTGACTTACATGGTTATGGAGGCCAGAAGTCCCATGATCTGCTGTCTATAAGCCGGAGACCAGGTAAGTTGGTGCTATAATTTCTTCTGAGTCCAAAGGCCTGAGAACCAGGAGCTCCAATGTCTGAGGGCAGGAAAAATGGACATTCTAGCTCAAGAAGAAAAAAGGAAATTCGCCCTTCCTTCGCCTTTTAGAATGATGCTTGTCCACATTGGTGAGGGTGGATCTCTTTGTCAGTCTACTGAATTAAATGTTAATCTCTTCCAAAAACACTCGCACGGACACATGCAGAAATCATATTTTATCAGCTATCTGAGCATCCCTTAGCCCAGTCAAGTTGACACATAAAATGAACTACTACAACGATTAGATCTTGTAACCCAAGAGAGTACCCCCAGATCAATAAACTCTCCCTTATCCAGTCTTATGACATGGCCCCCTTGATTGAGCACCCTCAAAATCAAGTCCCATGAATACCCTTCTGACTGCTGCTGACACATTCTAGCTAATTTGTGTGGATCCCTTGGGCTATAGGCCCTGTCCTCTCCTATCAGGCCCATGTTGTTCTTAGATGGGTTATGCAGCTATGCCTGCCCAACAGGAGAAGAGGTGGGGGCAGATCCTGAGGGGGGGGTCTCCTGTTGCCTTGAGGGAAAGAGGCCTCTGCAGTGTCTTCCCACATGGGGGTGGGCTGGAGTGCTATTTCTTAATAAAAAGGAATGGGGGACTTCCTTGGTGGTGCAGTGGTTAAGAATCTGCCTGCCAATGCAGGGGACACGGGTTTGAGCCTTGGTCCAGGAAGATCCCACATGCCGCGGAGCAACTAAGCCCATGCGCCACAACTACTGAGCCCGCGTGCCACAACTACTGAAGCCCGTGCACCTAGATCCAGTGCCCCGCAGCAAGAGAAGCCACCACAATGAGAAGCCCGTGCACCTCAAAGAAGAGTAGCCCCTGCTCGCCGCAACTAGAGAAAGCCCGCACACAGCAACGAAGACCCAACGCAGTCAAAAACAAATAAATAAATAAATAAAAATTAATTTTAAAAAAACAATGTGGATAAAATTTGTATTAAAAAAAAGAAGAAGGAATGGGCCATCTGTGCAGGTTCTGAGGGTGCAGAGGGGCCTGGGGTAGTGGTGTCAGATAATTGACAGGATGCCCAGTTAAATTAGAATTTCAGATAAATAAATAAAATTTTAGTATAAGTATGTCCCATGCAATATTTTAATTTTTGTTATATTTTTATTTGCTAAATCTGGCAATGCTAGCCTGGGGAGCTGCTATGATCTGAATGATTGTGTCCCCCCTAAATTCGTATGTTGAAATCCTAATGCCCAATGTGATGGTATTAGAAGGTGGGGCCTTTGGGAGGTGATTAGATCATGAGGGTGGAGCCCTCATGAATGGGATTAGTGCTCTTATAAAAGAGACCCCAAAGAGCTCGCTAGCCCCTCCCACCATGTGAGGACACAGAGAGAAGTCTGAGACCTGGGAAGAGGGCCCTCACCCAACCATGCTGGCACCCCGATCTCAGACTTCCAGCCTCCAGAACTGTGAACAATAAATTTCTGTTGTTTATAAGTCACCCAATCTGTGGTATTTTGTTATAGTAGCCCAAACGGACTAAGGGAGACGTCAAAATGTTCAGGGTCACTCATCAACATGTGTCCCAAGTTTTCCCAACCAAGACTCTGATTTTAACAAAATAGCCTTGCCTCCACCAAACAGTCATCTTCGAAGCTGGATTTGAAGTTTTAAACCTGGATTA
Source organism: Eubalaena glacialis (assembly GCF_028564815.1). Classification (NCBI taxonomy): domain Eukaryota; kingdom Metazoa; phylum Chordata; class Mammalia; order Artiodactyla; family Balaenidae; genus Eubalaena; species Eubalaena glacialis. Next base: position 109,894,436 of record NC_083736.1, read on the forward strand.
AAGAACCTGGATTCTTTAAAATCCTGAGTTTGGCCTTGAGATTTTTTTTTCTGTTCTTCCACTGCAGAAGATAAGAGCTTTGGTGTAAGCTACCAAAGAGACACTCTGGATTTCACAGTATTTGTTTGTTAACAGCCCTCACCTTTTCATTAGCCTTCTGTAGGTATCAATGCAACTAAATGACAGCTGGAAAATCTCATTGTCTTTGTATGATTCCCTCTTCTCCCCTCCCATCCCCCACCCCGCACCAACCCATTTCCCAAAAGCCTGAATCATTGCACTGGCAAGGCATTCCCTTCCACAGAACATTTCCCCAAGACACTGCTTGTGAAAGTTTTAGCAAGTGCGCCACCATCTGGTGCCTGGGACAATCCATACCCCACATACCACTGGGGATGGGGTCTACGTTGACAGCCTGGTAGTGAGTAATCCCATCTCCCAAATTCCATTTTACTGCCTGGTTTCTTGGATCACTCCTGGTAGCAGATGTGTTAGTTTAGGTCCTCTGGTAAGGAGACACTGAACTGGAGTACAAAGTACAAGAGGTTTATTGGAGGGTAATGTTTGAAAGGAAGGGAAAGCAGGATTGGGTGTGGAGAACCTCAGATTGTGAAAGTTTTGGCATCCTGGATGAAGAGTTCATTAGAGGAATCCCTCAATGGGCAGAAAGGATCAGGCCTTAGTACGCCTCCCATGCTCACTCATTGGCTAGGGGCTGCGTGGGAAGAGCTTGGCTTCTGCTTAAATGCTTTAGCGATCTCAAAGGTGCTGCACCTCGAGGCTGACAGCTAACTGCACTCCTTGCAGCTGGATGGCAAATTCTTTTTGAAAGAATAGCCAAGAGACACAGATGCTTCTTTTCAAAAATGGTGCTGGGACAATTGAGTACCAATATGGAAAAAAGGAAAGAGATTGGACCCTTACTTCAATTAATACCCCAAGATCAGTACAAGTAGATTATACATCTAAATCTGAAGGGCAAAATTATGCTTTTACAATGTAAATGATTATGTTCACAGCTTTGGAAGTTTAAGAACTTCTTAAACAGTACACAAAACTATTAACCATAGAAGAAAAAATTGATACTTTGATTATATTAAAATTAAACAGTTCATTAAAAGATACCATGAAGAAAATTAAAATTGATCCATACAGTAGCAGAAGATATTTGCAATATATATGTAGCAAATAAAGTTCTAGGACTTGGGACATATACAGAACTGCTGGAAAATGATAAGAAAATTTTTTAAATGGGCAAAAAGTCATAAACACTTACTTCACAAAAGTAGAAATCCAAATGGCCAATAAACATATGAAAATGTCCTTAACTTTATCAGAGAAATGCAAATTAAAACCATTATGAGATACCACCACACATCTACCAGAATGGCAGCTGGTTTTTTTGTTTTTTTTTTTAATCCTTACAATACCAACTGTTGGCAAGGATATGGAACAACAGAAACTCTGACACACTGCTAGTGGCAATGTAATTTGATTTAACCATTTTGAAAAAGTTTGGCATTATCTAGCAGATTTGAAACTCATGCATTTTCTGTGACCCAGCAATTCCACTCCTATATATACACCCAACAGAAATTTGTGTATATGTTCATCAAAAGACATGTACAAGAATGTTCTTAGCAGCACTGTCTTAATAGCCCTTACACTTGAATAAGCCAAAATTCAAGCAGTTGAATTTTGACCAGCAGTTGAAAGGGTAAAACATTGTGATATTTCCAAACAATGGAAAACTATTCAGCAGTGAAAATTAATGAGCTACAGTTACATGCAACAACATGAATGTACCTTACAAACATGACACTGATGGAAACAAGCCAAGAACAAATATTACATACTGTGTGACTCCATGTATATAAAGCAGAAAAACAGGGAAAACTAATCTACATTGTTTAGGAACTCATACATAGAGGTGGTAGAACTATAAAGAATACCAAGGACATGATTAACAAAAGTCAGGATATTGGTTATTTCTTGGAAGAGGAAAAATGGGAGTGATCAGGAAGGGACACACTGGAGGACTTCTATTTTTTTTCCAATTTTTTATTATGGAAAATTTCACAGATACAGGAAAAGTTGAAAGGATAATAGAAGTAACATTCATGTACCCTCCAGTTAGATATAACAGTTGCTAACATTTTGGCATTTTGCTTTATATTTCTCCATGTATACTTACATATATTTTTTAGCAGCTTTATTGAAATGTAATTCATATCTCATACAATTCACCCATTTTAAATGTACAACTCAATGGTTTCTAGTATAATCATGGATATATGCAACCATCAGCATATTCAATTTTAGAACATTTTCATCACCTCAGATGTAAACTTCATACTTTTAGCTATCAATTCCCTATCCTCCCATCCTCCCAACAAGCACTAGTATACTTTCTGTCTCTAGATTTGCCTATTATGGACATTTCATATAAATGGAATCATATGTGGTTTCTTGTGATTGGCTTCTTTCATTTAGTATCTTAAAGGTTCATACATGTTGTAGCATGTGTCAGTAATTGTATTAGTCTGCTTGGTCTGCTATAACAGAATACTACAACCTGGGAGGTTTAAACAACAAACTTATTTTCTCATAGTTCTGGAGACTGGAAGTCCAAGATCAAGGTGCCACCAGGGTTGGTTTCTGGTGAGACCTCTCCTTGGGTTACAGATGGCCACATTCTCACTGTGTCCTCACATGGCCTTTCTTCTGTGTGCCTGCAAAGAGAGAGATCTCTGGTATCTCTTCCTCTTCTTACAAGGATGCCATTCCTATGGGATTAAGACCCCACCCTTAGCACCTCATTTAACCTTAATTATCTCCTTAAAGGTTCTACGTCCAAATTCAGTCACATTGGGGGTTAGGGCTTCAACATATAATTTTGCGGGGGTGGGGTGGGGCATAATTCAGTCTATAATAGCACTTCTCTCTTATTTATGGCCAAATAATATTCCATTGTATAGATATGTCACATCTTTTTATCCATTCACCAGTTGATGGGCATTTGGGTCGTTTCTACCTTTTACCTATTATGAATAATGCTGCTATATTATAAACAGTTGTGTATAAGTTTTTGTGTGGACATGTGTGTTCATTTCTCTTGGGTATGTACCTAGGAATTGAATTGCTGGGTCATGTGGTAACTCTATGTTTAACCATTAGAATAACTGCCAGACTGTTTTCTGAAGTGGCTGCATCATTTTACATTCCCACCAGCAGTGTATGAGGGTTATAATTTTATCAAGTCTTTGACAACACTTGTTATTATCTGACCTTTTATTATAGCCATCTTATGGGTGTGAATGGCATCTCATTGTGCTTTTAATTTGCATTTCTCTGATCAATCATGATGTCAAGCATCCTTTTAATGTGCTTATGGGCTATTTGCATTTCTTCTTTGCAGAAATGTTTATTCAAATCCTTTGCCCAATTTTTAATTGGGTTATTTCTCTTGGTATTATCAAGTTGTAAGAGTTCTTTATGAATTCCTTGTTTCGTATTTTCTTGCATTTCCTGTTTTTGTCTTGTTTTGTATTTACTTACAGTTTATGGAGCTTCCTGGATGTGTAGACAAATGTTTTTCAATAAATCTGTGAAGTTTTTAGCCATTATTTCTTCAAATAATTTTTTTGCTCCTTCCTCTCTTCTGCTTCTAGGAGGTTAGTATTCGGTGGAATGGAGGGCAGTAGCCTCAAGTTTTCTAGGCTTGCTTCTCCCAGCACAGAACCACCACCTTACAAGCCAGAACAAGGGTAATGGGGCCCCAGTATTGTCAGCGGTGCCGTGCCCAGGGTAGAGCCTCCATCCCACAAGTGGTGGCTGGGTAAAAGAAGGAAGCCTGCACCTCTTGGCCATAGTCACTGGATCTTAGCCTCAGCGACAGGTAGCTAAGGGCAAGATGAGAAAAGCTCACATCCTGCGCCTTCTAAGAAGATAGCCTTCCAACTGGGAGCTAGGGAAAGGTGGAGCCCTGTGCTCTTGCTTGCACCAATCCGGAGAGGAGTTTCCTTCTTGCAGAGCTAGAAAAGGGGGAGGAAGGGAATGGGTCTTGGTTCCAATACCACATACTCCCCATGTTCTAATCAAATTTTAGTAGACTTTTTCTTGAGTAGATGTTTCTTCATTTTCTGTATGTCCTTAGGATAATTTCCAGAGATTTTTTAATGGTTGTACATATTTTTTCATAATTTTCACCAGTTTCACTGGAGAGCTGGTCCACAGAGCTCCTCACATTGTCCTGCCAGAAGTGGAACTTCCATATGTATCCATATATATTTTTTGCTGAGCCATATCAAAATAAGTTGCAGACATCAGGAAACATCCCTAAATACTTCAGCATGCATCTCCCCCAAATAATGACATTTTCCTATATAACCATAATACTATTATCATTCTTGAATAAATTAACATAATTTTATACATCATCTAATAAACAGTCCATATTCAAATTTCTCCAAGAATGTCTTTTATGGGCCTTCTTTTGGGTGGTGTGTGGTGGGGAACCAATAACCAAACAAGGTTCACATATTGCATTTTGTTACTTTGTCTCTCTAGATTTCTTTAACTTAAAACAAACCTTCCACTTTTTCTTTTCATCTTATTTATATTTTGAAGAGTCCAGACTAGTTGTCTTTTAGAAGTCCACACGGGAGGATGGTTACTTCTTGAGTGCTGTCAATCTTCTATTTCTTGACCTGGGTAGTGGTTTCCCTATGGCATTAGCTTTTAAAATTTTTTCATTAGGCTACACGATAATATTTTATGCATCACATTTGTATGTAATCAGTACTAAAAAGAAATGAGCTATCAAGCCATGAAAAGACATGGAGGAACTTAAACGTATATACTTTAGTGAGCGAAGCCAATCTGAAAAGGCTACCTACTGTATGATTCCAATTATACAGCGTTCTGGAAAAGGTAAAACTAAGGAGACAGTGAAAAGGTCAGTGGTTGCTAAGGGTTAGTGGAGAGGGAGGGATGAATAGATGGAGGACAGAGGATTTTTAAGGCAGTAAAACCATTCTGTATGATACTGTAATGGTGGATACATGCCATTATACACTTGTCAAAATGCATAGTATGTACAACACCAAGAGGGCACCCCATTGTAAACTAAGGACTTTGGGTGATTCTGATGTGTCAGTGTAGGTTCATCGATTGTAACAAATGTACCCCTCTGGTGGCGGATGCTGATAGTGGGGGAGGTTGTGTGTGGGGGAGGGTAGGGGGTATATGGGAACTCTCTGTACTTTGTTCAATTTTGCTATCAACCTAAAACTGCTCTAAAAAACAAAGTCTATTTTAAAATCTGTATGTATATTATATTCCACAGTTTTTTTTAAAGGAGGAAATGTCTGGAGAGAAATGATTACAGTTATAGTGCTCTAAGTTGCTCACATTTTTTAAGAGGTATGTCAATATATTAACTTTAGACTTAATTAAGTATAGTGGGCTATCAAAGTCAAAATTCTATGCTTTCCCCATTACACCGTCTTCCTCTCTAGAACCAAGTAAGGAGTTATTGACTTTCCAAAGTCTCCTAGGCTCAATCATGATAAGTGAACAGCCAGATTTAGTGCCTGGGCTAATTTTTGCAGTTGTCATAGCTTCTTCTTCCCGTCTTGTGAGGGTCTCCTTACAAGCATTTCAAAGTTCCCTCCAATCTCATTCTCTCCAAAGAGTTGGCTTCTCCCCTTGACCTCCAAATTACAATAGCTGAGAGGTAACAATCTTCTCTCTCATGCCCTCCCCTGAAGTTAATCACGCCTTGCCCCCTGCCCTGGGGAGGAACAGTGACATAAGTCTTGGCATACCGCTTGGAAAGGTCCCTGACTCATGATCAAGGGGATTAGACTAAGAAAGAGACCGAGCTAATGATTAAAGAGAGTTAGGGATAATGTTTCCTTGCTTCTATTCCTAGCAGTACTGTACTAGCACGGGATTGGTTCAAATTAACACCTGACTTTCTATCTGTGAAACTAGGGAGACGGATCTGTTTGGGCTAACAAAATATACTTGGGAAAAAAATGTTTTTGTTGATACCATAAGAGTGACTGACCAGAGAAGTCTGGGAATTTTTATAAATAAAATGACCACAAATATGCTTGTGAACACCATGCCGTTCCACACCATCATTCCTTTTTTTAGTTAGGTTTTTGTTTTTGTTTTTGTTTTTTTTTGAGAACAGATTTTTGTCACTGAACAGATGCAGGCTTTGCTGGGAAGGGAAAGAGTAGAAGTGGGTTACAAGAGAAGTGTAAGGTACAGGTCTTGCCTTCAAGGTTCTTACAATCCTATTGGAGAAAAAAAATATTCAGCTAGGAGAAGGAAGAGAAAATATCTCGCTGGTTTGGAGTGCATGGTCATTTCTTTATATGCCAGAGGTGAGGCTGACCTTTGAAGAAGGGGAGGAAGGTTTGTGTAGCTAATTAATTGTGAAAAATGAGGGCACTGTGTAGGTTCCTTAAAAGTGAAGGCCAACAGATTTGCTTTCAAAAACACCTTTGGGGAATTCCCTGGTGGTCCAGTGGTTAGGACTCAGCGCTTTCAACCCCGGGCCCAGGTTGGATCCCTGGTCAGGGAACTAAGATCCCACACACCACGCAGTGCAGCCAAAACAAACAAACAAAGAAACAAAAACCACCTTTGGCAGCTGTATTTTCTCTTAAAGAATGTCTGTTAATGTCAGCTGGGATCTGTTCTTTCAAGTCCTCAGCAGATTATAGAAGCCTTATTTCTCTGACCCTACTTTCTATCACCAGTGCTGCTGCCTGTCTTGGAAAGTAATAGGACTCCACTCCTTGGACAGTGTTCTACATCCTAGCTGGTCCACAAGTTTAGATTGACCTTTCACCTAGTTAGGGCCCAGGAGTGAAGCTGACTCCATCAAGGAAAAGTGGAAAGAGATATGATCCTATGTGGACAGTGTTTCTCAGTGAGGCAGTGCGGATCAAATGAGGGAAATGGGGATAATGCTCTCTTCCATATGTCATGCTTTCTTGGTGGCCAATAATTTCTGACTTATCTGTTTAATGTCAATCTCCCCAATGAAAGGGCATGCTCCATGAGGCTGTTGACCATGTCTTTTTCATTCTTTGTTGTATCACCAGCACCCAGCACAGTACCTGACACATAGTCAGTGTCCTATCAATATCTTTTAAATAAATAAATAATTAATTAGTTAAGCGGGACTTAAATCCTTACGGGATGTAGATGGAAACCAGCAAATGAGTGAGAAAAGGTGGTGAGAAATAAACTGAAGTCTTCGTTGGGAAGCCATGAAGTGACTGCAGGAACAAAACAGGAAGTGTGGAATAGTAGGGCCTTCTAGTAACAGTGGTGAGAAAGTGAGAGTGAGAGGAATGAAATGAACACTTGTTGAGCATCTTCTAGGTGTCTAGTGCTTTAACATGTATGAATTCATTTAATCTTCACAGCTCCATGAGATAGGCCATATTATAATACATGTTTTACAGGTGAAAAACAAAGAGGTTCAAAGAGGTTCAATAACTTGCTAATGATCATTATTGTGAGACAATTTCCCATGGATCTCTCATGTTTTTGCACATCTTGTGAACAGAGACACTGACTGACACGGTTCTGGACTATGTTTTCCAGGATATCTGTATAGTGAACAGCTTTGGAAGACAGTGTCTCCCTGTGGAGCAATGGAAAGGCAAACTTACTGCCCATCATAAAAGATTCAGACTCATTACGCTCAGTGTTGCTCTCCTGTAACGCAACCCACTGCATGTGCAGGTGTCACCCGGCCCTTTCTGAGTAGCTCCTATGAGACTTGGGGGCAAGGGGAACTGACACAAGAAAAAGCTTATACGCTGGCTACTACTGTTGCTGACCCAGGAGTCTCATGTCTTCTGCCAGCATCCATGAAAAAAATGTGGCAGGCTAACTTGTTAGCTTGCAAGTAAGATAAAATCTCAGAACCATCACAAGTCTTGATGGTTACACAGGTGAAGTGTCAGAAATGGGAACTGTACCCATATCTGTTTGGCTCCAGAACCCACACTCTCTTCCCAGGATGCTGTTGCTTCCTGAGCCGTACACAGGAGTAGTTGCTGCATCGTATGATGTCATTCCTCCCTGCCCTTCTCTGATACCTATGTGTCACTAGACCTGACTTTACTTTTCAGGTTGGATGATTTGGGTGTTCCATTAAGCAGAGAAGAGGTTTAAAGTATCTGATTATAATTGTCTTTCCCTCTGTCTCCTAGGTTAATGGAAGTCTTTAATCTATCATCCTATCTGCTTAATCACGCTATTTGCCCAGGGTTATGGTTCTTATAATAGTCAGGCTTTTGTCAGGCATATTCATCCTGATGAACAAAAGTTCCCAGAGGACACAACAACTGGAGCACCTTAGATACTTCATAAATAACTGGCTAGTTTTAGCTCTTTGGGGGTTACTTGCCAAGCTCTACATCAAAAAGCACTGGGCCTTCTATATCCTTGTTGGCCCACCTAGGTAGTAGTTCAGGGGGTATACAATGGTGGGATCCCAAGATCACATTTTCCACATATTTCTAACCCCCAACTTAATTGTATAAAGTGGTTTCAGTAGACATTTCTAATCTCAGGAGTCCCAAATACCCCTTTTGTTCATATAGGTCTTTTGCTCTTATTATCTACAAACTCTTTTTAGCTTCAACAATGTTGGGATGTCAGGCAATCATTCTCTCTGTTCACTAAAGCTGGAGCTACAGCTGCCGCTATAGCGTTGGGGAGAGGGGAAACAGGAGGCTGTGGAGGAGTGAGGCCATTCCCCCTTATCATGTCCCCAGAGGACTGCTCTACCAGAAGGCCTGGTGATTTGTCTAGCATTTGCACCAGAGTGATTGCATGCTATCCTCACAACAGCCCTTTGAGGAAACAGGTCCAAAGAGTTTAAGTGACTAACTAGTCCAACATTATACTGTACATTCATAGCAGATCTGGGGCTAGAATTCCTCTCTATACCTTGTCTATTTAGTGAGTTCAGAGGCTAGTGTCCTAGTTTTCAGGTGGTAGAGGAGTAGGGTGAGGAATCTTCCTTTTGACAGCTTCTGGTCATCCTGCCATAAGACAGAATCTCCGGAGGCAAAGGGCAGGACAACGTCAATGCCTAGCCACATCATGCTTCCTTCCACAAAGGCAGCGGGGAAGGGTGGTGTAAGGACTGATGTACTGCGAAGAGCTGAGGACTGGGAGTCCTAAAGTCTGACTGGACCATGAATTTTTCTTTCACCACCCTGCATCCAAAATCTACAATGTGTTGGTGCCTTTGGGTCTGAGAGTCCAGCCAGATAACCAGTTCTCCTGGCCGAATGGCCCACTGGCAGTTTCGAGCAGTAGAATTAACCTCCCCACAGCCTTCGGCTCTCCCCTTCCTGACCCCCTCTAGCAGCTGTTGCTCTTGTCTGAACAGAGGATGATTGTTTCACTTCTTGACTTCTAGGCATGGATTTACCAAGCTGGGCTCCGCTTGGGTTGGAGCCAGAGTTGATGGGAAGCAAACAGTTCAGAAAAGGGCTACATAACTTGGAGTTTCCACCATGGTGAACCAAGCAAGGAGGACTGGGGATAGGAAAGGGAGGCATTTGGGATGCAGGCATGTATGAAATAAGGAGGGTCTCGAGAAAGTAGGCTCGGGGTTTCTTTTCTTGAGCTGTATGTCTGTTTGAAGAGGCAAGAGACAAGGAAACAATTAGCTTATTTCTGTCCTGCCAGCTCCTCAGGTGAGCAGCAACATGCCCCAGAGTCACTTTCTTTTTCAGTGTGGGCATTAGCAGTTCTCTAAGAACTGGGAACCTCATAGAAGGTACATTAATTTAATCCTTTTATCATAGATAACAGAGGTCTATTTAGGATACCTCAAGAAAAGAAAGATTATGATGACGATACACATAGCCTGGAAGACTACTAGATTCCAAAGCAGCTCTAGTCCTCAGCATCATGTTCCCTTCCTCTTGTATAATGTCCCTGCTTCCCTCTGTAAGTCTGCTCTATTCTCCTCTTGCCAGGGACTAGAAAATTCTCTTCGTAGTCTATATGAACAGTTCCACAGGTTGCTGGTCTGATTGCCTTAGCTTGATACCATCAATCCTGTTGGACAGAACTCTTTGTGCCTGGCTACCTTATCTGTCACCAAATCTTGCGGCCCATTCCTGGTACAGTCAAGGTCACCCCTATGCCACAACTAGCTGGATTTGCTTTCCTGACCAGGAGGCAGTGAGCAGAGTATTGGACATGGCAGACACCGTGACTAACAGGTCTAGTACAGAGGACTTCCCCTGAAGGTTTACATCAGCCTTAGTGACAATTCACCTATGAGAGATTCATAGGTGAACACAAGAGACAGGGCCAGTTCTGTGTGTATGTGGAATAGGCAGCTGCCCATGCCAGTGTTTCCCAAATCATGGTCCTCAAACCCCTGCAGGAGAGTCATCTTCGTGCTTTAAACCTTCAGATTTCTGGGCCCAACTTCAGGCTTACAGAATCAGAATTCTGGAGTCGGGATCAGAGAATCTGCATAGGTAACAAGCTCCCCACATGACTCTGTGTCCACTAAAGTTGAGGACCTCTGTTCTATATTCTTCAAGCTTCATTTGAGTTGTTGCCTCTTTCTTCTAGTTCTTCTCCTGCTATCTCTGTTTAGCAAAATCCTGCCCCAACCCTGGAGGCCAAGCTCAGGTGTAGCTGCCTTCATGGAGCTTTCCCTGATTTCATGTCTCCTTAACTCCAACTATCTCCTGATGCTATGCAGTAGGGGATATTAGGCATCTAAGAACCGGGGTGCAAGGGAGTGTTGAGGCTATGAGAAGGCACATGTGGGATGGAGCTGTAGGAAAGAATTAATGTTTTGCTCCCAACTTTTTATTTGGAAAAATCTAAAAGTAAACTATGATAAATAACAGCATATCCTTCACCTGGAAATTAACATTTTAGATTTGCACATATGCTCTCTCTCCATACACACATACACACATGTAATAAAAACATGTATGTGTTTGGCTACAACATTTGAAATTAACTTGCAGGTATCATGCCACTTTGCACCTAAATACTTCAGCATGTATTTCCTACAAACAAAAGCATTCTCTCATTCTCTTGCATAATAATAACACCATCTCACATCCAAGACATGTAACATTGATAGAATAACATTATTCAATATTGAGTCCATATCAAAATTTCTCAAATTATCTCCAAAACATCCTAGCTGTTTGTGTTGATACAGGATTCAGTCAAGAATCATGGATTTCATTTGATTGTCTTTTCTTTTTAGTCTCTTTTAATCTAGATTCTAGAACAGTACCTTTGGCTTTTTTTCTTAATGATACTGATATTTTTGAAGAGTCCAGGTCCTTTGTCTTGTTTACAGTCTGGATTCGTCTGATTGTTTCCTTACGATTAGATTCATATTAAACATCTTTAGCAAGAATACTACAGAAGTAATGTTGTTTACTTCCCATTGTGTCACATCAGGAGGTTCACATGCAATTGCCCTGTTATTGGTGATGCTAAATTTGATCACTTATGTAAGGTGGTGTCTTCTAGAACTCTTCATTGCAAAGGTACATTTTCCCTTTGAAATTAATAAGTAATCTGCAGAGTAATCGGGAATGAGCACATTTAACAAGCTCTTATGGTGATTCTTGAGTGCACTGAAGTTTGAACTGCTGTTTTACATGGTGTGATGTGAATGAGGGTCCTCCAAGGCCTTATCTGCCTCCAAAATACCTCAGGCTTAGCATGTCTGCCTTCACATTTCACCTCTCACTCCACCTCCAAATACCCTCTCCCTCTTGCCTGGCCCCAAATCCCTAGCATGAGAGACATTAGTAGGCCAGATGGGGGCATTGCCTACAACCCGAGGGAGCTTTCTCCCCTACTCTGGTCATTGGCCTTGTGAGGAAGCGCCCTTGAAACGGACAAGGTAGTTTTGTTTGTTTGGTTTGTATTATTATCAATAATAATAATAATAATAATAATAATAATAATAATAATTGAGTGAACTAAGTCAAGCACTGTACATAAATTACATCATTTGATCCTATGCCAATCTGATGATTTTACAGATGGGAAAACTGAGGCTCAGAGAAGTGAAGTAACTTCTCTAAGGTTACACAGCTATTAAGAGTGGGAACTGGATTCAAATCCAGTACCACTTATAAAGCCCATGCTTTAAACACTAAGCTATATACTCCCTAATGAGCAATAATTCCACCCAACTTCAGAATTCTCTTGCCATTTTCTTCTGAAGAGTTCTAGGCCCACAGCATTCCTGAGAGTGAGGAAGCAGGGACACTGGACTTATTATCTTTAAAGGTGGAGAGATGGTTTAATAGAGAAATCAATTGGCATTCCTGTGGTCTTACAGCAAGTGAGTAACCAAGCAGGGATGTTGATGGAGAGACCTTAAGCTCTTGCTTATGATTTTGATTTTGATTTAAGAGGCAGCTGAGAGCCACTGTGATTTCTGAATGGTGCTTGCTGAATCCAGAGTGGGTTCAGGTTGGATTAATATCATTGTCCTTTGTGTGGGGAAATGCTGCTGCTTGATAATAAACAGGCTTGCAGGCTTTGGTGGAAAAGACCGGTGTTGCCTAACAGCCCCTTTCTGTGCTTTGCACACTTGATTGACTGTCTTTATGTTTACAGCTCTCTGTCCAGCCTGTCACAGGGGAAAATGCTACCTCTTAGATTCTAGTTAGCTCAAGAAAACCTCTTCCTCTCACCCTACACCCTCCATTCCCAATAAACAGAAAGAAAAACCTTGTAAAGGTGCTCTGAATTTGTGTAGCCCACAGTTTTCTCTAGTCTGCCAGTTCTCCCATGAGGATGCCCAGTCAAATGCTGCAGTGAAATGGAAAAAAAAAAACCCCACAAAAACCAAGACTCTCTCCTGCTAGCAAGAGTCATTTGTAATTTGGGGGGTTATTGACCGATTTATCTTTAGTTTCAGGTTGCCCATTTCTTAGCAACAGGGGTGTCAGGAAAATACCTCTGCACCTGTTGCAAGGTTTCATCTATGGCTGGAGATAGACACAGACAAACACATATAGAGTATCATCCCAATTTTAGCATTTGCGCTGTTAAAGCAAGCACATGTGCATATAAAGTATCACTCAAGTTTAGCATATGTCCTGATAAATTAAACAACATCATATATAGACACAAAAGATTTCAAAATTGGAAGAGTCCTAAGAGGTCATCTAGCAAACCCTCCATCCTACTCTTCACCCCCTGGCTGTGCACGCTTAGAACATCTTAGAACATCTCTATACTGAGAGACCAAAGTTTGGGCAGCTCATGTGACAGGTTACTTACTAAGTTTCAGAGGCAGCTGGTCTCTGTGACCAGCCATTTTTTTTTTTTTTAAACAAGGGTCTTTGAGAAAATAAAGTGAAATCCATCCTCCTAGTAACTTCTAGCTTTTGGGGGCTGCTCCCTTCCTCTGGAGTCACGAAGAACGAGGGATCGCCTTTTCTACCCAGGCCCTTCCCCCTGACCCTAGAGAGACTGAAACTTCCAGCACCACAGTTCCCAGCCAGGACCTTCTCTGCAGCGACTCTTCTCCCCTTCTGACTGCTCCCTTTGGATGGCATGTGTCTCCAAGGTTCATTCTCCTGGTGGGTGCTGTCCCACCTATATTGCTCTGCTTCTCCCTGCCCACCAAGCAAGCACAAAACTCCTGGGAGGCTGGGCCTCTGCCAGCCCACTGCAGTGCCATCACTCCGCTTGCCAAAAGCCATCTGATGCGTCAGGTAAGCAAGTGGTTAGAGAGGTGCGTTGGGTTTCTGAGAGGCGCTAGTCTAGCTAAGGCAGAAACAGGCTCGAACTTAATAATCTGCTCATCACACACACAGTAAGAGACACCCTGACTTATTCAAAGACACCGTGGGTGGTGCAGAGGATGAATAAGCATGATTCACTGCCACTCTGGCACCCGGGGCATGAAGAATAATAAAACCCAAAGAATTGTAGCCGCCTGAGTAGTAAATTAAGAGATCCGGGGCTCAGCTAGACTCTCGACATCAATGTTACCATGGCAATAAAGGGCCCCAGCATTCAGCAGCTATTACAGAGCAGGCATCTAATAGGCTAGTCTATGTCACAGCCAAAGCCCAAGGGGCTAGCAAAGAAGACCAATTAGCATATCCATTCATTAGGGGCCTCTGCACACTTCTTCTCTTAATTCCAATTAGTTGTTTGTTTGAACCAACGTCTCTTGCCTGCATTATACTCATTAGTGCCTTTTAGCCACTGGAAATAGGCTTGAAACTCCACAAGGACCTCACTATTTCCCAAGCCTTCATTGTTCCCCTAGGGGGTCTAAGCTTATATAGTCACCAACTTAGAGCCTTCAGTCCCTCGAAATGAAAGCATCGCTCACTGTACAACTGTACTCGACAGACGGAACTCTGCTCAGGAATGTGATGTGCTAAGGGTTCTTCCTGGAACTCAGCGAAATAAGGATCTGGGGCCATTATCTGGACCATTCAGGTCAAAGAAACCCTCTGGCCTTAGCCAGTGAGCCTGCTGGCCACGCTTGCTGGCCACTACTCAGAGGCTAGCTGTTCACGAGGGGAACTTTGGGCACTGGGGACCATACTGGCATCATCAAAGTCGAGCAGTAGCTGTTCCAGCTTGAAGGATTGCCCTTCAAGGTCCAGCCCAAACCCCGCCTATTCTGGGAAGCCTTCCCTGATCTTTGCGGTCCCAAATGAGTTTCCCCTCCTCCACAAATTTTGAAGATGACGCCCTATGCTGGGCAGCATTCATGGGCAGCCTCAGGTCCTAGGCCAGCCTGCAGTTTCCTCACCCGTGACTTCAGAGTCCTCAAGGTCACTACTGCTGGAAGGGACTGGGGTTCTAGGGAGCACTCAGCAATGCTTGGGTGACTCCAACGGCAAACAACTCTTAAGCTCCACTGCACATGACCTCCTAGAGACTCCCTGAAGACTTAGCCAATCCCTAGGCAGGGAAAGTACATAACCGCTCTTTGATGGCTCTGGGACACTCCCCCTCACACACACACACACACACACACACACACACACGATTGTGTAAATAGCCCACAGGAATAGATGCCTTAAACTAGCCCCTCTCAGAAGCAAAGAATCTCTCAAAAGTGCTACCTTCTCTTCCTTCCTTTGGGAACAGGAGAACCCAGTCCATAAGACTGTTTCTGTTCCCCATCAGCCACCATGTGGTTTTCCTGAGGCAGGCAACCAGGAAAAGGGGCTTATAGAAGCAGCTGCTAACATCTGTGCACAAGGACTGGCCATATAGTTTTAGGGACTTGAATCATTTGCCTTTGAACTTGCTATCAAGTTCAAAGCCTCTCCTTTCTCCCTCCTCTCTTGCCTCTGTAGCCACTGCTTCATTTGCAGCCCCATTGGCCACTTCTGGCTCCAGTCTGCTACACTGTTAAGCAGACTGCTTTTTTCCAAAGTTGGCAGGAATGGTTTCTCCTTTAGTCTTTTGAGTGTGAGCTCATACAGATTTCTGTCTTTGAGATCCTATGGGATTTTGTTATTTTACCCGACCCAACAGCTGGCATTCCAGAAGGCAGCCTGGGCTATAGTCAAAATACACTGCAAATATATTAAGGATATGGCAAACCCCAAATTACCCAGAATGCTAGGGGATGAGAGATTCTGGAGAATGGAACATTTTGTTACCTGAGTTCACATTGCTCCAAATCCTCTTTTGTCTCCCACTCTTAGTTTTTTCTCCCAGCTTTATTGAGATATAAATGACATACAACATTACGTAAGTTTAAGGTGTACAATGTGATTTTATACACATATATATGTGTATATATGTGCAATATATATGATACACATATATATTACAAAATGATTACCACCATAGTGCTAGCTAACACCTCTAGCATGTCACATAATTGCCATTTATTTTTTATGGTGAAAACACTTAAGATCTACTCTCTTAGCAACTAACACACCATTGTAAAGCAATTATACTCCAATAAAGATGTTAAAAAAAATACACGGTTAAAAGAAAGAAGAATAGAAAGAAAAGAGGAAGAGAAGGAAGACTAGGAAGAGAAGAAAGGAAAAAACAAAAAGCAACTGTCAAGTATGTAGTACAGTATTATTAACCACAATTACCATGCCATACATTAGTTCCCTAGAGCTTATTCATTTCATAACTAGAAGTTTAGAAGTTTGTACTCTTTGACCAACATCTCCCCAATTCCCCCACCACCCCCCAGCCTCTGGTAACCACCATTCTACTCTCTATTTCTATGAATTTGGCTTTTTTAGATTCCGCATATAAATGAGATCATACAGTATTTGTCTTTCTCCGTCTGACTTATTTCACTTAGCACAATGCCCTCAAGGTCCATCTATGTTGTCATTAATGGCAGGATTTCCTTCTTTCTCATGGCTGAATAATATTCCGTTGTATGCATATATACCACACCTTCCTCGTCCATTCATCTGTTGACAGGACACGTATCCATATCTTGGCTATTGTGAATAATGCTACGCCCTACTCCTAGTTTTTTAAATCTTGCTAACATGACTGTACTGTCTTTTCTGCCTTAGTAAGACAAGACCAATTTACCTATCCTCTGTTTGGTTTTTGAGGCTCCCAAGGGCTTCAGGTTTCTCATATACTTAACATCAGGAATCACACAAAAATCTCGAGTGGAGAAAGTGTAAAGATAAAGCTCAATGTCTACTGAGACCAGGTTATCCCCTGGAATATATTTTGCTTTTATTAAAATCCAAAAAGAGGAATGAGTTTCTCTTTTCTTTGTCAGTGTTCTCTTTCTCTTCAAATGAGGGTATCGGGGGAGACTCTGGAAGAAAGAATCCTGAGTAATAACGTTCTAATAAATGAAGTCTGTATTTTAAATTAACCACTATTGAAGCTGTCTTCATCAGAAGAGCCTAGGCTTGGCATTATGAATAAATCTGTCTATCTAAGAGGTTGGGCGGGCTTTCTTGGTTATGAATGTGCCCAGAATCTCAGTACCTGCAACATTCTCAGTCACCTGGGTGTAAAGGGGGGGAGGGGATTTGTGAAGGATCTCATATTCCTCCTAGGCCTTTTAGCCACCCAGGCTCCAGTGGGGGTGAACCAAACAAACCAAAAATGCTATACAATGTTCTTGGCTGTTTTTACTAATTTTTCTTTTGTTGGATCCCACATTGGCTTCAGGAGTTATATATGTCTGGGAAACTGACACTGCAAAGTTCTGGCTTGCTCCCTGCCCTGATGCTAAGGGATAAATATAGATCTCAACCACTACAGAAATTTGGCCAGGATTCCAAGGGGTGTGTGTGTGAGGGGTAGTGCTGATGGGGTCATGCTGACATGTACGCTAGAAAAAGGCTTCTTATGTCCAAGATCCTCTTTGGGCAGGGAGGGGCAAAGCAGGAGCCTGGCCTCTAAAATCAGAACGCATAATCCACCTTTAAGGGGCTGGTGGATTGACACAAATAAGGAATATCGTAGGTGGCTTGGTGCGTGTGTGTGGGGAGGTGGGGAGAGCAAAGGGAATCTTTCCTGACACCCTAGATCCTTTTGCATGAGATCAGCCTTATGAAAAAAGAAAGTTATTCTTGGCCAACTCCCCTCACCCCCAACTCTCACCCATGCCCCACCCTCTGCACACACTGATATCCAACTCTCAGTTGAGAAGAACACAACTTAAGATTTCCATTGGGCCCATAGTAGCTCAGGCGCTAGAGAAGAGCAGGGAGTGGGAAGAGACATGAAGTTCGGGGGGGTGAGTCGCTCATCCTCGTGACCCAGAATATCTCCCCCTCCCTGTAATGATGAGCTTGCTTTTCCATAAGGGCTTTCCTTTGATTCAGGGAAGGGGCCAACCAATGAGAGCGGGGCATGTTAGATTATTTTGGGGAAGGGCTCATGCCAGGAGGGTTCACTTTTACTAGGCGCCAAGTATCCCCAGCAACCAGTGTCTCCTGTACCAGCAGAAGCTCCAGAGCTCTCAGCCACTTGCCTGCCTCTGCCGCGTCTTTGCCCACTGAACAGCCATGAGAAGGCAGCTCCGGTCCAGAAGGGCTCCGGCCTTTCCTTACGGTTATCGCTACAGACTTGTGAGTCCCAGGGAGCAGAATATTTTGCTGTCCCTTCTTAGTGGGGTGGGTTGGGGGTTGTATAGGTCGTGGCTTAGGGCTGTTTCTCCTTAAGATGGGCAGGAACAGTGAAGTTTAAGGAAGCCCATTGTTTCAAGCTCGAGCAGTGACTCCCAGTACCCCACTGCACCCTAAATTGCTGGATTGAAAGAGGAAGCCCCTCTTCCTGTGCAACAAACATAAGGGAAGGGGAAGATGCCAGAGAATAAGGGGGCTTCTAAAATTTTTTCGTGGGAGTCTAGAATTTGAACAGACCTTTTGGAGTCTGGGAATAGAGGTTTCATTCCGATAGCAAGAAATTTAGCCAAGAAAGAAGGGAAGGGGAAGAGGAAATGAAAGGCGCTGCCTACCCAGCTGTCTCAGTCGCTTTGGGTGGTAGCTTCTTAGGAACCCAGCTGCTCTTTTCTAAAGCAGAAATTCCAAACGATGGCTAAAAGCATGGAATCCTAGATAGAAGTTGGGAGCAGTCCTAGACATCATCTCTCCAGAACCCCTCATTATGTAAAGGAGGCTGCTGGGGCTCAGAGCACAGGAGTGACTTGCAAGTTACTGGAAGAGCCAAAGTGAGAATGTAAGTTTCCTGACTTCTAATGTTGTGCTCTTTCCATCATATTTGCGGCATGCCACTCCCTAGCCCACTGCCTCCCTGCCTGCCACCCCGCCCTGCCCAACACTCACGCACCCCACCTTCAATGTCACCATTTATCTCCAGGGTGCATTAGAAATTTTTCTGAACCCAAAGCTTCTTTGCGTTTACTTTGCTAGAAATCATGAATATATGCCGCATGCAGTAGTTTTTTTTGCGGGGAGGTATATTCTGAAATCTCCCCCAGAGAGGGTTGTGATCTGGGCCCCAGGAAGAAACAAAGCTTAATCCATTTTTCTTGGGGAATGTCCACTTATATAACCAGGGAGCTAAGTGGAGACTGTCAACAGCCAGCAGAGGAAGACACGAATTCTTCCAACCCCGTATCAACCTGCGGAGGCCTTCTCGTA
The DNA here is from genome assembly GCF_028564815.1 of Eubalaena glacialis. Taxonomy (NCBI): domain Eukaryota; kingdom Metazoa; phylum Chordata; class Mammalia; order Artiodactyla; family Balaenidae; genus Eubalaena; species Eubalaena glacialis. The sequence continues at coordinate 109,913,584 of NC_083736.1, forward strand.
ACTTTCCAGCCACAGTTTGTAGAATCTCTCTTTTGACATCCCCAAAGTCCCTTCCAGGTCTCAGAGCAGTCACAGTCTGTAGGGCATACATAACTATTCCTTACTTGGCATCTTTTCGCTATAATGCTGCTAAAGTGTTGTGTATAATTTCAATTATTTGTCAACTGGTTTGGATTTTAAATGCATCAGGGGATCTTGCTCTTTATAGGGGCTACTTGATCAAATTTAAAAAGAAATTATTTGATGCAGTGAATAATCGGGTGCTAATGTCTCTGACAATTAACCAACTGTTCGAATGTTTACAGGGTGTTAATGCAGGGCACGAATTTATCTTTCGGGTCATGCTGTTTGTTTATATATTTGTTTATATGTTTATATATTTAGAGTGCTCAAAATGGAGCCACCTTCTGCCCTTCAGACTCTTTCCTTTTAGGGCAACACGACGGCCCCAGCACACTCACACACACTGTCACATGAGGGCAGTGCCACTTTAGGAAACTGACAAAAACAGACCCTCTCGTTACCAAAGGATTCCCTACTGGATTCCGTTAAATAGTTAGTTGCACAAAAGTGCCTCTCTTGTACAACGTGAGGTTCTCCTATACCTGGAAGCAGGGGAGAGGGGAAAAGGTATTTGCGGTTCCTGAAGCTCAGGCAGTGTGAGAGCCGTGGGGAAATTAGCTCTGAGAAGGTTAATTCTTCCCGGGAGGGTAAAGCTTTAATGACAAGCCATCTTTAATGGGATTATCGTGAGAGCTCATATCTACAAATAAGATCAGGCTGAGGCCAAAGCCAGCTGCCTCCTCGGTGGAGGGCAGGCAAAGAGGCAACAAGGAGAGAAGAGGACGTTTTCCAGAAAATCTAAAGGGAATATAAATGTCTCCACGTTGAAATGTTACACTTCAAATTCTCTGAGATTCTCAGTTGCGTTAGATTCTCTGGTGGCCATGATGACTACCCACTACAGTCCAAATGAGTGCTGAGGCTAGAGCAGCAAGCTCTGTGAGAGCATTCCCCCAGAGCTCTGGTTCAGGAGTTTTCAGTCAGGCAGTTATCACTGACGTTTGTTCAGTACCCGATGGTTACCTAGCTGCGGGCTCCACGCTGTGGAGAGCCATCAAGGAGTTAGAAAATATGGACCCTGCCCCCGGGTGCTCAGAATGTCATTCTGGAGGTCAAATGGGTACATATGTTCACACACAAGGGAAAGAGATTTAAGAACATTTATTAATCCATTCAGGTTTATTTTCCTAAGCCTTACTCTGTGCGTCCTTGTCAGTTAGAAATCTCTGATTATAAGCACCTCCAGTCTCTGGGGAACACAGACTCTAACACATAAACCACCTCTGCGAAACCGCCTCTAGGCACTTGTGCTCGGTGTGAGAAGCATCATTGTCCAGGGTATCAGGAAGCATGGTTCTGAGACTGTCAGCTCTATCATGACCTTGCTGACTGATTTTGGCTAGATCCTGTCCCCTCTCTGGGCCTCACATGGAGAAGTGAATCTTCAAGGTCCCTGTCAGCGCTGATATGGCACGTGACATAAAGCTGTACATTTGAACAAACTAGAGAGCAATTCAAGAGTGCTTATAATCAAGAGCTAGATAGCGCCGGGCAGACTGAATGCTGAGAGTATAGCCTTGTCACGCTGTATCACTTTTACTGATTCTGAACAATCCAGTTTTCTGACCCTCCCCCCCGGCCATGGCAGCCCTTTTAGCTGAGTGTCCTCTAAATGGCCTTTGAGGAATCAGGCAGGGAGGGGGCAGCACAGAGCCCCTGGCCTCTATCATTTGACACATCCAACCCCAACAGGTGCACAGGCCCCGCCACTCTTCAGATTTGGACAGCGGAGAGAAGGGACGGTGGCCTCAGACCCACAAAGAGCAAAGATCCAACCCTCCAGCCCGTGGCTGGGAGGCATTGGAAATACCATTTGGTGAAGTCTGGGTTTTTCTTTTTTGTTGTTGTTGTTTTTTGTTTGTTTGTTTGTTTAATTTTCTTAGAACCACTCGGAGAAGATTACAGTTTCAGATCTCAAGTAATGGCTGCAATCAGTCAATCAACAAATATGTGCTGAGCATTTACCACGTGCCCAGATTTCTGCCTAGGGTATGGGGTTGGTGGGGGGAAGATGAAGGAAGTATCAGTTGCTGTGCCAGCCCTCAGGTGGTCTGTCCAACCTGCTTAAGGCAGGAGGAGGTTCCATTGTGGGCAACAGTCAGAGAAGCAGCAAGTAACGCCCCCATCTCTTGTTTCTGTTGGGAAGGCAGTCTAAGTTTTGAGGAGGGGTACAGCAGCTGGCCTCTCCTCCTGATGTCTGTCCCAGGCTATTTTTAGCCACAACTTAGGATGGTGAGGTTGAGCAGCTGAAAGTGTACAGAGTGTTAGGACAAAGCTGGCTTGGACTGAGAATTTGCCATCACGGACACAAGTGTCTAAAACTACTCCATCCTCCAGTGTTGAGCTCAGCTCTGCCCTGACAGGCCAGACAAAGTTAAGCGGGAAGCCAAGGCCCCAGGACAGAGTAATGACATGAGCAGTCCTAGGGGAAGAGCCCAAATGCCTGAAGCCGAGAATAAAACTTGCACCTCTATGGAAAGAATATTGGGTCAAAATGGGTCATAGAAAGGATATTTCCTGCAAAAGAACAGAGAGAAAGAAATCTGCCTCTTGTAACAACAGGTATGTTTATGGGTAAGTGGACATCTGAAGCATCTCCAAATATTGAGTCGTTTTGCATTTCTTTTGGCTGGTGGGATGTGCCATTGGAAATTTTCTTCTCCAAAAAGGGGACTGTGTTTTGTCACTGTTTCAGGATGATCAGGATGAAGTGAACCAGAACTACTTAGCAGATGAAGAGGAAGAAGCAGAAGAAGAGGCTCGGGTGATGGTGGTACCTGATTTGGAGGAGGAGGAGGAGGAGGAAGAAGAGGAGGAGAAAGAAGAAGAGGAAAAGGAGGAGGAAGAGAGTCAGGCTCAGGAAACAGGCAGTGCCTGGTGGCGGAAATGGCAGATCGTGAACGAATACCTGTGGGATCCGGAGAAAAGGATGTCTCTGGCCCGAACAGGTCAGAGTTGGAGTAAGTCCCAGTTGTCCCAATGCCCCAGTCGGGTGTCCTTTGCTTTTGGCTTGGTGTCCAGGACTCCTTTACCATACGTTGGATGGGCTTGTCTGCAAAGTTCTCTAGCACTTCATGTAACAGGATCACTGCCTAGGGAAATAATGGGCAGATCTCATCAGAACAAACTCCCAAGTGGGTGAACGAACTTGATTGTATAGCTGAAATACACTGGGCTCAATAGCATTTGCAGTGCAGAGAGACAGTAAGAATGAGTTGAAAAAGTGCAGATTTCTTTGAAGCCCCAGCCCTGTCACTTTCTATCTGTAACTTTGGGCTCATCGTTTATCTTCTCTGAGCCTCAGTTTCCTCACCTGCTAAATGAAGGAAACAGTATCTGCCTTACCTCTCTCACAGGATCAGCCTGAGGCTCCAATAAGATGTTAAAATTGTAAAGTACAAAGTACTATGCAGAAGACTATTCCTAGGATACGAGACCCAAGTCCCTGCTAACCTGACCAAGGGTTTGTACAGCCTCGTCACTTCACCTCGTAATATCAGTGAAGGAGAGCCATGGCTGCCCCTGGCCCCAGCTTGCAGGTGCTTTGTGATCGATCCCATGGCGTATAGAGAGAAATGGGTTAAAGGGATCATGTCTAGCAATTTAAGGCTGAGTCCCCATATTGCTTGATCAATGGCAGAATTGCGGTCCCCAGCATTTCCTCTTTGTACCACATGCTGCCACCACCTTTACTTCACAGCTTCCCCAGCACTCCTCTCCCAGGGTCCTACTCACCTCTTGAACTATTAATGTTGATCCTTCTCAGGAGATTTAGCTTGTGGTAAAATTCACACTCGCCATAGTCTCTCAACATCCCAGGAAAAGAGCAGCTGCTGGTTTGAATTCAGCTAACCCACAGAAGAAAAAAAATAGATAACTCTATGGATAAAATAAGAGTCTCCCAGTGCCAAGGGTCTAGGTTGCTAAAGTCGATGGTCATGCCTTCTAAAGGCCCCTTTGGCTGAGAATTCTCTCCTTTGTAGTTTATGTTTCTAATTCAGCTCAGTCAGGGTGAAACAGCCAGCCCTGCTGCCTGGAATTAGCAAAAGCAGGTGTGGGGCTCTGAACAACACCCACCTCCCTTCACCCCTCTTCAGTTCCCAGCCCCACCCCTGCCCATCCCTCGAACTCTCAACTGGAACAAATGTACCATTCAAGGAACATTCCGACGTTCTGGAAGCTGCAGACAAATGCTGGACACTCACTGGGGCTCCAAAAGGGGGCACAGCTGTTTCTCCCTTGCCTAAAGAGGACTGGAAAAACAGGCCTTGTGAAATGCAAGTGTGATTCTGGGAGAGGGAGCCCTACGTTAACCCTTAAACAGCCAGCCATTGGAACTTAACCAGATGAGCTGATCCCAACTGCGCCTGCGGAGAACAATCCATAGGCCAACAAGTGGGGATGAGGGAGGAAGGTTCAAGTGCCCAGGGAAGATATGGCAGTGGGGACACTGCACGGTAGGCCATATCCAGGCCTTGGGGTAGCGGGTCTAAGGAAAGCCCAGGCTACCCCTGGGCAAAGGGCAAATAGTGATGTTAATGCCTAGGCCGCCACATGCCTTGCTGCCCTCCTGCTTGAGAAGTAGGTGCCACTTAAGCACTTACTAACACTGTCCCAGCCTGGACATCAAAATGACCAACATATTCACCCAGCCTATTATTATATTCTGGGCTTTTCCTCTGATAGCTGGGCAACTTCTATTCTTAGGAGCTTTATGTTATTTTATTGGGTACTGACAAGAACTGTATGAGGTAGTAATATTATTATCCCCATTTTACAGATGCAGAAACTGAGGCTTAGAGAGGGTAAGTAACTTATCTAAAGTCACACAGTTAATAAAGTGGCAGTACTGGGATTCAAACCCAGGTTGGATGAACACTGGAGTTCATTCTCTTGCCAGAACATCATGCTGTCTTCATGAACTCTAGCAATGAGCAAGGCCCTGATGGATAGGGCCTCAGGACCTGATGGGGTGTTTTAGTGGAAGGACTGAAGAGTTGGGATCGTGGGTACCTAGTCTATTCAAGATATAATGGTCTATCCAAGCTTGGGTGGGGCATTCAGGAGAAAACTCTGGATTACCTAGAGGAGCAGCCCAAGTAAAACTTGGACATTTGGAGCAGAAAGGGTTGGAGGGATCAGTGGGTTCAGGTGGGTACGGTGCTTGGTTTTGCCGGGGGCAGGGGGTGGTGTAGCTGAGACAGTTAGCCTATCACAGACTCCAGGGCACAGACTCCTGGGCAAAGCTGAGGGGACTCCTTGCTAGTGCCGTTCTCCCATCTACAGCTTCCTGGCCACACATCCTGGGCAAGAAGGAAGATGTCTCCAGGAGAATGTACCTGTATTCTATTGCTTTCCTCTCATCCATGAAACTGAGCCTTCTGGTCCCCCAGGATGGCTCCAGCTGTTGATCGGTTCCCAGGATGGGGATGGGGGTAAAGGGATGGAGGAGGAGTCACAGGGCACATCCCATCAGGACAGCAGGCGGGCAGCAGCCAAGTATCACAGGCACACGAGGTGCTGCTGTTTCTTCTCCAGGGACTCCAACTGAATCAATGTGTTCATATTCCAGCTCTGCTTTAGCTCATCTTATAAAACATAAAGGTTCACTTCTAGTTAGATTACTAAGAATTTTTTTCTCCTTTTCCCTACTCCTTTTTTTCTTTTTTTTCTTTTTGGTTCATTTTATTTGGTTCATGGTTCAACTTAAAAATTAATATTTGGATTTGGTTTCGGGTACAGCAAAGTTATGTGGTTTGTTCCGGTTTCTGGTTCATGATTCAGTTCAAATCTGTAGCTCCGACATCATGTCACTGCTGTGAGCGGAGCTAGATATTATTTTCTGAGAGAGCCCCAAAGAGGACTTGAAAGAGCTTCTCAGCAGCAATCTCATGCTCATTCACTCATTCTGTGCTGCCTAATCCTGGGGCAAACCTAGTGCTAATCCAGCCCACAGAGGAAGAATTCACACAACTGTGCTTCTGGTCCTATGGCAATAATAAGATTAATAATAACAATGATGAAGACTGCCACTTACAGAGCACTTAGTATATGCCAGGCTCTGTGCTATGCTATTTACATGCATTATTCAATGTTAAGAAGTAAGTACTATTATTATCCTCATTTTACAGATGAGGAAATTGAGGCCCAGAGAGGTAAATAGCATGTCTAAGATTAAACAGTTAGGAAGTGGTAGAGTCAGGACAAGATGTAAGGAAAGGCCGAATTTCAAATATTGTTAGGGATATTGATCAGAATATGAGGTAAGTGCTGAACTTATCCCCATTTTACCTGCGAGGAATCGGGGGTGCCAGGAGATTCTATAACTTATAGCTCACAGGTTGAGCTCACAGGTAGCAGGTGTCAGTGATTAAGTACAGTTTGCCCCTCTTCCCTTCCCCATCCTGCGTTAGTGTTCTTTTTGGAAAGCAGAGTCGCTTAGAATTTTGCCAAAGATGAAGAAGATTTGAAATACGTAAAGTGAAACCTCACTTTGCCTTCATTAGAGGCACATCCAGTGGAAACGAATCAAAGGTTTGAATTATAGGCTATGTGAAAAGAAATGCTGTTTTCATCACTTGCAAATACATGTAATCACTGGAACCAAGCTGCTAGGACTCTTTAGGGCACCTACTTTAATGAATAGCGAAGAATGATTTGTACTTAGGACATCAACCATTGCCCAGAGGACTCCCAAGCAATTTGCCCTCTGCAGTACTTTAAACTCCACTCCCCTGTAATCTTGTTCACGGTCATCATTTGCTCAGCAAGCCCTTCCATCGGAGATGCTGTAAAGGTAAACTGCAATCAGACCTCTGACGCAATTCTCACCAATTTCAAATTGGTGAAATCTGAATAAGCAAGGACATACTGAATCTGGGGAGTTTTAAAAAAGCCATGTCACGTGTTTGGGTTGGTTCTGGTTCATGAGTTCAAATGCAGAGGCAGGGCTTGTTGGCCAGCACTGACCACCCTCATCTGTGATTGTTCTGCAGGCCTGATCTTAGTCATTTACTTCTTCTTCTATGCTTCCCTGGCCGCTGTGATCACCCTCTGCATGTACACGCTATTTCTGACCATCAGTCCTTACATGCCGACCTTCACTGAGAGGGTGAAGCCTCCTGGTGAGTGCCCAAATACCCTGTGCTGTCAGAACTTGCTGGACAGAAATCTGCTTGCACAGCATGTTCAGCTTCAATTAACTTTGGCTCTTCCCGGTAATGACTTAGGGATTCAATTATTAAGAGTAAAAGTAAAATGGTACTTGGCAAATTATGGTCCTTTTCATTTTGATTGCCTGGGGGGAAATGGTTTCATGGGAATCGATACAAAAAAATTATCCCAAGAATGGGTTAATATATCCAAGACCTGTTTTCATTGCCAGGAGTTATGATCAGACCCTTCGCCCATAGCCTTAACTTCAACTTCAACGTTTCTGAACCTGACACTTGGCAGCATTATGTGATTAGTCTAAATGGCTTTCTCCAGGGTAAGTTCCTCTGAATGGTGAGAATCTCTTTGGAAAGGTGATGGGTGGGAACTCAAAATTCAAAATTCACTTGGCTCAGAAATCCCAGTCTTACTAGCACTGCCCATTCTGCTGAAAGCATATAAGCCAGTAAGATGATAAGTTCATTGGGGCAGAGAGCTTGTTTTCTCTTCCTGAACACCCTATAGCACCTAGTGATGTCCCGGGCACATCCAGATGGCTCAATAATGATCAATTATAAAAGATAATTCGAGGGGGAGGTAGTGGTGAGAAAAGAAGAGTGTTCTCCAGAACAGGAAGATTCTTGCCTCCTATGTTTTCTCAAGGTAAGAGAATTCATTTCTTGGAGATGATCCATCTTAAAGGAGGAGAACAAGGGTCTTCATTTAAATAGCAGTCCAAAAGGGAGTTAGAGGAAGAATCTCTGGGTGGCACTCACTCCAACATTTTGACAGCAAGTGTTTTCTATAGCGTCATCAGATACATTTTCAGGGGCGAATGAATGGCTTTCTGAGAAGCCCTTACACAGGGCGAAAACTGAGGTAGCAGCTTGGTTAAGGTTAAACACAGAGCACACAGTCTCTGTATTTATCCAGCTATCAAAGAGTAGCCCCCATGGGTTTATTGCACCTATTATTTGTGGAAAAAAGCCAGGTTTGGTTTTCCTGGCCTGGCTGAAGTGGGGTGATGGGGGTGGCCAACAGAATGTGCACTGAATTAAGAGGATTCTCTTATGTGATAGGAAGTGTTATTTAAATGTGTAAATGTTGTCACTGAACTTTAACCCTGCATAGCAGAGTCTATCGTCCCCATTGGGGGAACTGAGGCTCAGAAAGGAGAAGAAATGTGATCAAAGTCTCCCAGTAGCGGTAGTGTTTAAATTTAAACCCTTGTTTGTGTTCTCGACACCCTTGCTACTCAAAGTGTGACCCAGGGACCAGCAGCATCAGCATCACTTGGGAGTTGGTTGGAAAGGCAGAATCTCAGGCTCCACCCAGACCTGCTGAATGGGGATCCGCAGGTGATCTGTATGTCCATTAAAGCTCGAGAAGTTCTGCTTTTCATAATTCTTTGCTGCTGCCATATGACCAGGAGTTAGAAACTCAGCTTTGTATTGGTAATGCTCAGTGTCATCTTGGTTAAGTCTGAGCTTCAGATTCCTCACCTGTAAAATTAGAGGGGCTGGGTTCTTTTTGAATCCATGAAGTTCCACTTTCAGCTCCCAAAAATGTTTTGGGCATCATAGCCAGCACAATATCTTCTTTTCTTTCAAAATGTTTGTGAGCTATTGCAAATGTACTGCCAGAATCTCTGCTGAGGAAATTCCTCTGAGAAGGTAGTAGATTCAGAAATATCAATGCTGACCTGATGACACAGGTGGGGAACATTAGGAAAAGCGTTGGGTTTTTTAGTTCCTAAGTGTAGATAACATGCCCTGTTAAAAAGGAACACATCTCTGAAATAGACATCCCAGAGTATCAATTTCATTCCCATGAGGACAGGGATTTTGCAATAAGGGTCATGTCCATGTCACAGTATTTTTAATGGAACTACCTCAAGAGAAACAAGGAGCACATGATTAGAGCTTCTATTTAGAAAGTGTTATTTGAACATAGTTTACTCTAAAAAAGAGAGAGAGAGAGAGAGAGAGATTAAAACAAAACCTTGAGTTGAATGTAGCTTTGTCAAAGGAAAAATAAAGGCTTAGCCATAATTAGAATAGATTTAAAATTCCCAGTTGCTTCTAATATCAAACTCAAGTCACAATCTGTTTAGATGAGGATCCAGCAATACGTTTGGAGTTTTAACGCCGGTGGATCGTAGGTGCACAATCTCCTCTAAAAAACTGGGCTACTTGGAACATGAATGCATGGGGGCTGAATCTAACAGGACTAACTGGATTCCATCATTTAGAACCAAACTGGAAATAAAGCAATAATTTCTAAAGTCCAGTTCTCTGGCATCTAGTAGCCCAAAGAGTCAGCTCACAGATAGCCCTTTTCAGCTCTCTCCCTGATATATGTACCTTGGACACATGTTAAATTCCATCCAGTGTAAAGGGACACTAACTCTGAGTGCCTCAGGTCTCAGTAGACAAGATCTCACCCCCTCACCCTCTCAGTGGAGACCCCTATGGTTGTCATTGTGTTCTGTCTTTCAACCTAAGCTTCTATTTTGCAGTGCTAGCTTCCCTCTGTAAAGAATGAGGAGCTGGTTATCTCCTCCTCTTCGTCCTCCCCCTTCCTCCGTCCCACAGCACACACTTTTCACTGTCTTGCATCCGGTGCCTCTCGTTGACCTCAAAGAGAGATGTTTCCTAGGCCGAACTTAAAGAGATTTAACCCAGGGGCTTTGCCTCCTTATATATGCCATGCCTTGACATGATTCAATCCTTCTTCCAAAATCCATCTACTACGTTGCCTATTCCTCTCCCAGAAGTAGAAAAGGCAGCCCTCCAAGTTTACAATTCACCGTATCGGAAAAGAAATAATGAAAAATAGAGAAAAGTTATAAAGCGATAAACATACAATCCAGAGACAGATATCGAAGAAGTTCAAGGGAATGAAAAGCAAGGGGACAGGCAATCAAAGTGGGCTGAGGGGACCAGCCCAGAAGGCTTCTTGGAGGGATGTTGCTGATGAAGGGCCTTGGGCACCTGATGCCAGGTCACAGGCCCTAGGACAAACTGAGTGGGCTTTCAGAGGAACACAAGCAAGCTGGAGAAAGGAAACTAGGGAAGAGAACTACTGAAAACATGACCTTCCTCTGTAGTACCTATCTAACATGACCCTTTGCCACCCACACTTTAGGTTATAATGACAGTCTTCAAGAGGAAATGAATGTAGATTGCCCCCCGGGCCAATATTTCATCCAAGATGGTGATGAGGATGAGGACAAGAAGGCCTGCCAATTTAAGCGCTCCTTCCTGAAGAACTGCTCTGGCCTGGAGGACCCTACTTTTGGCTACTCTACTGGACAGCCCTGCATCCTTCTAAAGATGAACCGGGTATATTGGCCCTTGTCACTCTGGCTATGATAAGCGGATGAGTTGGGTAGGAGGGCTCTGGCCACTCCATTTCTCTTGGGCTCTGTCTTCATACACTGTAAGTTTGGCCATTTTTACCAAGAGCATCACTAATACAAACAACCAGACAAACCTACCAAGCAATAATTCCTTTTCTCCCTGAACACGTTCTATTTTGATTCTTCTCCAGCACCCCTAAACCTTTGATGCTCTGTCAGGAATGAGATCTTGAGCTGTTTGGAACAGGGGACTGACATGGGGGTGGCATGGGGGACAATTCTTATATCACAAGAAATGCATTTTCCTTCTCTCCTGCCATGCCTCAGGTGTGGCAGAGCCTTACCAGGCACACTCCTCTTGACCCAGTACGTTCTTTACATTTTCAGGGTAATCCTGCTGCAGTTACCACTGTATGAATATCAGGCACAAATAAAATAAGAAGTAAGCTGAGCTGAGCAGCTCTGAAGATACTTTGCATTTTCTGCTTTCTGTAACATTTCTGAGAGGGCAAAAAAGATCAAGTTTATGCCTAAAGAAAGGACAACTCAAGGGGGATTTAGAAAAGCCGTATTTTTACTGTCAAATCTGTTTTGGTTTTTGTTTTTTAAAAAAACGCTGGTTTTCTTTTGCTAGATTGTTGGCTTTCGTCCTGAGCCTGGAGACCCTGTGAAGGTTTCCTGCAAAGTTCAGGTAAAGTGCCTTTTTGAGTAGGTACTGTTAGCACATCTGTTTCATGCGAAAGGGTGGGTCATCCCTTCCAAGGGGTTTACCATGGATGGTTGCCTAAGGGTTAGGGAAAGGGTTAATCTTTTCATAACTACACCTCCATTTATACCTTCGGGCCTCCCTGTTTCCAGAAAGCATTCCATTCATGTGTATTCGTGTGTGTAGTGTTTGTGTGTGTGTGTGTGTGCTGATTTATACCTGTGAAAGCCAAAGACTGAACCTCAGCTAAGGGCCACGGCGGGAAACAACAATGTGCCAAGTCATTAACGGGAATTCTGTTTACACTTTTGCTTTTAGCTCTAATTACTTGTTTCTTTGAACTAAACAAGCAGCTTTCATTAGAGTCATTAGTCCCTGCTTTTAAAACTGATTTCACAAAAGAAAAGCAAGGGAATGATATCACAAAAGTTAGGTAGTGTTTGTGGAAAGACAGGCTCTGATCTGTTTCTTAACTTGGGTGGAGGTCTTCAGGGGTCAATTTTGTGTGTGTGTGTGTGTGTGTGTGTGTGTGTGTGTGTGTGTGTAGCCTCCATACTCTGACATATTTTACAATATAACATATATAGCAATACAAAAATAAAATAAATAAATAAATAAAACTGATTTCACTTTTTGCAGCAATGACCAGTGGCACTGGGTGTTGCAATAACAAATGACTACAAGGGAAGTATAAACAGAACTCCATTAATATGCTAATTAACTGTCCTTCAAGGGACCGTTAACTCCTATCTCATCTGTGCCAATTAGCTCCTTTGTAGGAAAAAGCCTACAAAGATCTTGGGTTTGCTGGGGTTTGTTTCTTAAAGCTGGCAGTAGCTCCCTCCTGTTTGGTAACATCTACTACACCCCCAGTCCTGGACAGTTGTCTTGCAAATGTGTGAAGCCGGGTAACCCCATTCTCAGTACCAGAAATGCCGCTCAAAACTCCAGTCTTGATTGTGGCAGATCAGAAAGCAGCAAAAGGCAGCATTTATTCAGTCAATAGTTCACATTCAGCAAGGATTTATGGATCACTTATTAAGTACCAGGTACTTTGCTAGGTGTTGGGGGGTGCCAAGATAAATAAGATTCTGTCTCTGAAATCAGGGCCATCAAGTAATACAGGTGCTATGAAAGGTGCAGTGGGGACATTAAAGAGGGAAAGGTTAGTTCCACATGAGAGGTGGTGACACTGCAGTTGAGCTTTGAAAGGTCAGGCAGTGCTTGCTAGGTGAACAAGGTAGGAAGGACATTCATTCTGGTCACATATACGTGAGCATGTATAAACATACACACGTGTGAGGTGTGACTGCAAACCGGTGGAATTGATTCCACACACCATTCACAAAAAAATGAATTTCATTACTTTTTACAAGAATATATAAATAAACCATAAAGACGAACTCAGTCTTAAACCAGCATATTAATTAATTGGATTGAGTCCTGCTTATAGTTCCCTAGTGGAAGCCATGCATTTTTCAGCTTACATCGAACCTTGCTGAGAACTGTCCTTTAAAAAAAAAAAAAGAAACACTGAGTCATTATACATTGTATAATAATCAACACTGGTCAAATCCACACCCACTTGTGGAAATCAAGCATGATGAGGTAATTATTAGAATAAATTAAGGAGAGCTCAGTTTATACTAAGAGCCATTATACTATATCGATACAAGTAATCACATGACCCGAGTGAGTGATTCGCTAGTAGTGATGCACTATTTGTCCCCTAGTAACCTCTAGACCTCTGCTATTTAGGGCAAGCCTAACGCATGGGCAGAATGGGCAGTCCCCTACCTGACATGATATGATGAGGGTAGACTTGTTTATTTAATCATTTCCCCCCTTGCTTATCCTCCTGACCCCACCTCCTGTAACTAAGCACCTCAGAGAATGTGGTCAGAGACATGCACTTAGGTGAGCCAACTACAGGCTGTGTCCCTATGCATCAGGTCCCTGTGCACCGGGTCTGACCTCAACCAGAAATGAGCGCACCGTGTGCACGTTGTTGTGGAGTGGGATTTACTAGGCATGTTCCAACTTACACCTGCCTCAGCTCCAAAGTCCAAGACTGGGTACCAGGACCAGTGTGATTCTTTGGAGAGGGGCTGGCATGGTAGGCCCTCTTGCCAGAGCAACGCTGGGTACTGCAAGCCCTTTGGAGCCCTTCTGCCTGGGTCCCCTAGGAGCCAGCATAGAGCCATACTGAGAACCTTCAGCCTCCGTGGTCTGGGCCTTCTATTCAGTGTTCTTTGCACTGAAAAGCCAAAGCACAGTCTCTCCCTGAAAACACTCCTCTGGGGATAAGTCTGGGCTGAGCTATGCCCCATTCTGCTTTCATGGTCTTCCTGAGACAGTTGTGGGTCACACAGTGATTTCACCTGGGACACAGGCCCCTTTAGCTCAGGCTCCATCTCACTGAGTGACCCGGCACCTGATATGTACTTGCTTTTACTTACAGAGAGGTGATGAAAACGACATCCGATCCATCAATTACTACCCAGAGTCGGCTTCTTTTGACCTCCGTTACTACCCTTACTATGGCAAACTGACTCACGTAAGTCTGTATTCCCTTCAGTCTTTGCTGTCAGAAAGGGCTCAGAGACAAAGGAAGGGCTGGCTGGGATCTATGAGAATTAGGGAGCAGCAGGTAGTAGCAAAGGGGTGAATAGCTGCTGGCCCAGACTAGGAGTTCCCTCTACCAATTCCTATCCCAATCGCTCCTTTCCAAATCTGAAGGAATCTCAGACATGGTCTGGCCTAACTCCTTCAGTTTACAGATGGAGAAATTAGGGTTCAGAGAGAGGAAGTGACTTGCCCAAGGTCACATAGCTAATTAGTGGCAGAGCCAGGAGCAGACAAATCACTTGCCATTGCACTAAATTATGCCCAAATAATCACTTTCCTGTTTCTCCCACTTAGAGCCTTGGGGCAGTGAAAACTTCATCTCCAGCATGGAGACTTGATAAGTACTAGTTCTGGTTTGATTCATGGTCTGATATCCAGAAAATCATATCACGCTGAGCTAGAATTGGTTTTCCCCAGAGGACAATCAGACAACTGACACTGACTTATGGGAGAAATGTGTCATTTCTCCACTGTCCCAGGGCAGAGAGAGCATGTCAGTTGCTTTAGCCATTTGTGACTTGGCATCATGGGATTTACTCAGTTCCTTTTGTGGAGGTTGTTCCATCCTCCTGCACTGATTATCCGATCACTTCCATCCTATTGCCCTCCCCTACATACCCTCCCCTCCTCACACTTAGAGTTCATTGTTCTTCCACCTACAGGTTAACTACACCTCCCCGCTGGTGGCAATGCACTTTACAGATGTAGTGAAGAACCAAGCGGTGCCTGTGCAGTGCCAACTGAAGGGCAAAGGCATCATAAATGATGTCATCAATGATCGTTTTGTGGGTAGGGTAATCTTTACTCTGAACATAGAAACCTAAGAACTTCAGGGGGCCACTCCCACCAGTTCTGTTTCTGTTTTATTTCATGTTACCCTGGTAGCACCTGAATTCTTTTTCTTCAGTTGGGACACAGCCAAGTGGACACCTGAGACAGCAGATCATCTTTCCTTGCCTTTGACATATGTTCGAAATGGCATTGTGGGAGCTATTTGATTTTTAAAGGTAGTCTCTCCTGATGACAAATAGCTTATATTAATTTCCTTTTCTCCCACTTAAAACTAAAACCCATTCTTGCTGCTAGAAGTCTCATTGTAGTGTAACATAGTATCTGATAAAATTCACAATAGCCATGAAGGAGAATTTCCATAATGATTATAAATTCATCATGTTTTCTAAAAATTTGTTGTTTTTAGAGGTGAGATTCCTCCCAACCAGGCTGATAACTAACCATTTTTGTTAACCTGCCTGGCAAGGTCCTTCCCTGAGAATCACCAACCAGACCAATCCAGAATACACCTAGGGGCACCATACCTAGGGAACTCTATATCCAGGGGTGCTTGTGAAACTGGCTGCCTCACATGGGCAACTAAATACTGATTCACAGACTAGGTTATCTTCAACTGGGACAGAAGTCAGTGATAACTGGATATTGTCCTGGGATAGACCAGAACATAGACCTTCCCTATCACTTTTTTTGGGAGGTGGGGCCCACTGCAACTGGGGAGAACGCCTACCATGTGGATGTGACTGGTATTAGATTCCTTGCTTTATGGTGTAATCATCCAAAGGCAAATGTTCCTGCAGAAAGGTTTGTCTCAGCTTCAGACACAGGAAGAAAACAAGGAAGATCTCCACCAACTAATTCTTCTTGAGCTCTTTGTTTGACAGTAGTGTGATGTTCTTTGAGACCATCAGGGATAGGTGTGTTGACCGTCCCCACCCACACCTCGCTACAGCGCTGGGGATTGAAATCAGGGTCTCCCAACTGATACGTGGTAAGACAGAAAGCTCCTGCCAGGCCACCCTAAATTCAAGGCCCATTAGCCAGCTTTTCGTTTGCTTAAAAAATGATATGAGGCAGATGTTCCTCCAGGTTGTGGATCAGCCAGGCTGCTTTGTCTTATCTTTGGCCATGTGACCATTCCACTGCTCCTTAACGCCTCCACCAGGGGGAGGGCTGGGACAAGGAGAAAAAGAAAGCATCAGAGAAGAGCATAGTGTCTCAGGGTCCAAAGCAGGGTTAAATGCCACCTAGAAGTATCCAGAGTCTGAATCTCCTCTACAATGTTTACCTTCTCCCAAAACAGGGAACTGACAGTCTGGTAGTGAGACAAACAAGTAAAGAAGTAACTACAATATAGTGTGACAAGAGTTATAATACTAGTATGTGGAAATGCTATAGGAACATGAGGAAAAGTAAGCTGAGAAAGTAGCAGAGGAAATTTCACATGCAAAGTCACAATCACGAAAGACCATGGTGTGTTTGGGTAACTGCGAGCAGTTCATGTAGCTGGAGTGTACAGGGCTCAGAGCAATGGCAGGGAGCGGCAGTGGATTGGGCTAGAAATGTATACAGGTACCGAAAGAAGACTTTGAGTTTTATCGAGTAGGTGAAAAGGAGTCATTAAAGCATTTTATGCAGGGAAGCTCTGTGATCATATTTACTTTTTAGAAAGAGCACTTTGGCAGCCACAATGTGAAGGGTGGATTGGAGAGGGGCGAGACTGGGGAACGGGCAACGAGGGAGAAGAAGGAGTCAAGAATGACGCCAAGGTTTTGAGCTTGGCTACAACCAGTGGGATAGTGATATTGTTGATTAAGACTGGAAATACACGAAGTGAAGCAGGATTGGAGAGGAAGATGTTGAGATCACTTTTGGACATTTTAGGCTTTTGATTTCTATTGGTCAGACATTGATGTGGAGATGTAAATATAAGTGGGGTTGGGAAGAAGGAAATCTGAGAACAAAAGCAGCATTCGCTTAAGTGAACTCTCTTAATAAAGTCTAAGCTATTTAATCATGGGAATTTGAGACACTTATGTAAAGACACCACAGCAATCTAGTCTCTCAGGTAGTGCTTCTCTCTTGGCTTATGGCAGAAAGGACTGCTGCTGCTCTTTGGAATCTCCTTCCCAGACACCTTTCCAACTTTAATGACAGAGTAAAGGGGGGTTGACTGCTATTAACAAGTGATTAAAAGACACGCGACAGCAGATCTGTGGAAGATACAAAAAACAATGAAACTGTCTCCTCCCAACGCCTTTCCTTACCAAATTCCATTTTCAAAGCTAACCTTTAAAAAGAAACAAACTTGAAGATAACAACTTTAAAGCCACCTAAAAATTACCTCAAATAACCAAACTCTCGAGATTTAGTAGTAAAAGGTAATAGAACATTAGATCTGGAAAGGATATTAGAGCGTTTAGTGAAAACAACCTGCATTGCATCTGACTCCAGGTCCAGTGCTCTTTCTACTCTGAGCTGCTGCTTACCAGGAAGTACCATCTTTTTAAAAATCAATGAATGATATCCCAAACATTTAAAAACATATGTCAAATTTGAGTTAGAATAGTTAACATTTCACAGGAATTCAACTGGTGCTATATATTATACATAATACATTATCCTGTTAAATACGTTGACTATTAAACAGACAAGGAATAATGAATCTTTTGTCATACAGTATTTCTCATTCAGTGGAATCCATCGTGTCCACAGTTTCAAAGCAGTAATGAATAGTACTAGGGCAGTTGGGGATGTCAGCTGGGACATTTAAAAATAGCTTTATTATACAGAACTGGATATTATAATATATTCACTAAAATTGGATTCTAACAATTCAATAAACTTCTAATGGATTAATTTAAATAGTCCCCCAACCTGTGCTGTACCAGGATTTGATTTGTATACCATCTGTTGCAGTGCACTTGGTTTTACTTGATTGTCAATGAGAAATACTACTTCCAAATGCCTTCATGATTTTGTCCATGCTAGACTTAGGATTTTTTACTTCTTATCCCTCTGAAATTATTATCCTGAAGTTACCTTTCTTAGGCATCTGTTTGCTGGGAATCTTCATATAGAAGACATTAATATTGTCTTGGGGAGTTGTTGACAGCAATAAATTAAAATAAAAAAGGAGTGTATGATTTCCTCTTTCTAAACTGTACCACTGATTTTCCCATAGGAATACTGGGCAGACATGTGGGTGGAAAACTCGACAACTGACAGCCTATTAGTTTAAGACATCTTTTCTTCTTCTCCCTCCCACCTTTTTTTTTTTCCTGACTCTTGGGATTTGGCCACAGGAGGATGAAACTAAAAGTTGTTCCATTTCTGAGCATTTTTCCTTTTGCAGTCTTCAAGCTCCAGTTTCTCGGAAGACTACTTTGTCAAAGTAAACTTCCTTTCTTCATCAAGGTTGAGTTCCAGTATAAACTGTTCTCTTTGTGTAGGAGAAGAACACTATGAGAAACTTTGAGGTGGGGAGAAGGAAGCAAAATTCAAAGAGAAGCTGCAAGTGCTTGATGAAAGTCTAGCTAAGTGACTTCAGGGCACATTTGACCCCAAACTGTCTCCCAGAGCAAATCTCTAGTTGTAACTGCAACTAAAGACAGAAATATTTCCACTCCCTTGTTTGACTCAGAGGCTAGGCTGCAGTAGGAATCCCTTTCTTTGGAAGCTGCCCTGTGCTAAGCTCTACTAGGTTGATATAGTTTGACTTGGGACGAGGTCTGTGATCCCAATGTATTTCCCCCATCTAGGTTCTTTGTTAGAGTCATTTTTCCTTACTGACTTCAAACATGATAAAGCAATTTAACCAAATCATACAGAAGTGTGATTTACACTGTGATTTTATCCAGGCAGAAGATAGAGTTTTGGGGGTTCGTGTGTGTGTTGAGGTGTGTGTGGGGGCCTAGGATGGATGGAGGCAAAGGGCAAGGAAAATGGAGTTGAGAGGCTGAATAGCCCTGCCTACTTCACAAAGTTCTGCAGTTGCAGGCTAGGAGGGAAGAAAAGCTGATAGAGGGATCCAAAAGGTTTAAGAAGGATGTGATAGGCTCTCAATCTGACAGCACAGTATCCAGGATATACTTCTTTGCAGGCTCCTGTATGGCAATAGCTTCAATTAGGGTTCCAACAAGAAATAGATAGCACACTTGACAAAATGGAATAATTGGAAGAGGATTTATTTACAAAGAGATTACTGATAAATGTGTAGATGTAGGGAACCACAAAGAATAGCATAATAACCCAGGCTAGTATAAGCTAAACTCTAGCCTTCCCCAGACCCTAAGGGACAACGGTAGGAAGTGGTTCCCAGAACCCGGAAGGACTGAGTTGTGCCCAGTTGACTGCTTTGAGAGGAGTGGCAACCTTGTTGGAGGACTAAGTTAGCTCTAGGTGACCTTGTAGGTGGGGAAATAGGAGAATAAATACTTTGACTTAATTTTCCTCCCTCCCTATGATCTCCTGCTGGTAATTCCCATTGCCCAAACTCAACCAAAAGTCAGAGGGCAAGGAAGCCCACCGATGTGGTCCATACAGGTCAGCCTCCCAAGGAAGAAAGCAGGGTGGAAAAGGGTAGAAAGTGCATTTGGAGGGGCGAACACGAAATACCTAGCACAGCCACCAAGATTCTGAGATTCTGAGGACAGGCTCCTCAGAGCCTGATACAGTGCTGGAACCATCTACTGAACCGACTCCAGTGATTGGAGCAATTTTATCTTCATGCATACTCTGCTCCATGGCTATGGGGTCAGAGGTAGTAGGCTTTCCCATTACAGAAACTCTTTTCTCTATTCTTTAATATTCATTCCCTTTTCAAATTTCCTCCTTCATACTTTCCTAATCTGGTATATCATTTAGAACTCTTTTGCTTGTAAGTGACAAAATAAACAAATGAATTTTTTAAAATCTCAAATTGACTTAAGGATAAAAAGGAATTTACTGAATCACATAACTGAAAAGTCCAGGAACTCGAAGATGTCATTAGGAACCAGTCTCTCTCCATCTCTCTATTCTGCTTTCCATCACATTGGCTTCATTCTCAGGCTCCACAAATCAAGATATGCATGATGGCTGCCAGCATTGCCAGGCCGACATCCTTAAAGGCTAATTCCCCTTTGAAAAGATAGCTTCTCTTCCCTGATAGTTCAAATAAAAATTCTGAGTCTCTCATTGGCTTGAATTGGACTCTGTGTCCATCCCTGAACCAAACTCTGTCGCCACAGGGGGAAACTTCTCTAGTTGGCCAGGCTTGAGTCACATGCCCAGCCCTGGATCTTGGGGTGATATCAATACCACTCAACCTGCCTGGAATGAAAGTCAGGGAGAGGTGATCCTCCTGAGGAAAACTGAAGTGTTGTTACCAAAGAAGGGTGTACGGATGGGAAGTGGAAGATAGAATAGATGTCCACTATATTTTGTCAGTGTCCTGTCAAATCCTACACCTACCTATGGTTGTATCTGAACTTTTAGACTAAAATCTTTTCAAAACTTTAACATTAAGATCTCCAAAGAACAGTCCTTTCACTCTATCTGGCATTTTGTCAACACCTTTTGCTTGGAAGAAAAGGAAGGTGGAAAGAGAGAGAAAGAAACCATCTTGATTTATTTTACTTTGTCTTTACCAAAGAGAATTCCAAAATTTAAATCTGCATTCAGAGTCTGGCTTCCATAAAACATTTTCTTCCCAGAATAGAATGATATAACCTTCATAAAACAGTTAACTTGAATCATAAAAGTATTTGACTTCCATCAGAACAAACATGTTCACAAATGAGATGCAGGAGGAGGGTCACATCCTTTCCCTCCTCTCCAGTCCTCTGGCTGATGATATCATCTTGTATATAGAAAATCCTAACCTCCTAGAGAAATGGAAATAAAAACAAAAATAAACAAATGGGACCTAATGAAACTTAAAAGCTTTTGCACAGCAAAGGAAACCGTAAACAAGACAAAAAGACAACCCTCAGAATGGGAGAAAATATTTGCAAATGAAGCAACTGACAAAGGATTAATCTCCAAAATTTACAAGCAGCTCATGCAGCTCAATATCAAAAAAACAAACAACCCAATCCAAAAATGGGCAGAAGACCTAAGTAGACATTTCTCCAAAGAAGATATACAGATTGCCAAAAAACACATGAAAGAATGCTCAACGTCATTAATCATTAGAGAAATGCAAGTCAAAAGTACAATGAGATATCATCTCACACCGGTCAGAATGGCCATCATCAAAAAATCTACAAACAGTAATTGCTGGAGAGGGTGTGGAGAAAAAGGAACCCTCTTGCACTGTTGGTGGGAATGTAAATTGATACAGCCACTATGGAGAACAGTATGGAGGTTCCTTAAAAAACTAAAAATAGAACTACCATACGACCCAGCAATCCCACTACTGGGCATATACCCTGAGAAAACCATAATTCAAAAAGAGTCATGTACCACAATGTTCATTGCAGCCCTATTTACAATAGCCAGGACATGGAAGCAACCTAAGTGTCCATCAACAGATGAATGGATAAAGAAGATGTGGCACATATATACAATGGAATATTACTCAGCCATAAAAAGAAACGAAATTGAGTTATTTGTAGTGAGGTGGATGAACCTAGAGTCTGTCATACAGAGTGAAGTAAGTCAGAAAGAGAAAAACAAATACCATATGCTAACACATATATATGGAATCTAAAAAAAAAAAAAAAGGTTCTGACGAACCTAGGGGCAGGACAGGAATAAAGACGCAGACATAGAGAATGGACTTGAGGATACGGGGAGGGGGAAGGGTAAGCTGGGACGAAGTGAGAGAGTAGCACTGACATATATACACTACCAAATGTAAAATAGATAGCTAGTGGGAAGCTGCTGCATTGCACAGGGAGATCAGCTCAGTGCTGTGTGATCACCTAGAGGGGTGGGATATGGAGGGTGGGAGGGAGATGCAAGAGGGAGGGGATATGGGGATATATGTATACGTATAGCTGATTCACTTTGTTATACAGCAGAAACTAACACAACATTGTAAAGCAATTATACTCCAATAAAGATGTTTAAAAAAAAAAAGACTATTACAGCTAAAGAACAAGTTCACTAAGGTCTCAAGATAAAACATCAGTATAAAAAAATCAGTTGTGGGACTTCCCTGGTGGCGCAGTGGTTAAGAATCTGCCTGCCAATGCAGGGGACACGGGTTCGATCCCTGGTCCGGGAAAATCCCACATGCCGCAGAGCAACTAAGCCCGTGTGCCACAACTACTGAGCCTGTGCTTTAGAGCCTGTGAGCCACAACTACTGAGCCCTCGTGCCACAACTACTGAAGCCCGCGTGCCTAGAGCCCGTGCTCTGCAACAAGACAAGCCACCGCAATGAGAAGCCCGTGCACCACAACGAAGAGTAGCCCCCGCTAGCTGCAACTAGAGAATGCCTGTGTACAGCAACAAAGACACAATGCAGCCAAAAATAAATGAATAAATTTATTAAAAAATAATAAAATTTTTAAAAATTTAAAAATAAAAAATCAGTTGTCTTTCTCTACACTAGCAGTGAACAATTCAAAAATGAAATTAACAAAATAATTCCATTTACAATAGAATAAAAGAAGAACAAAATAATTAGAAAAAGATTAACAAAAGAAGTGTAAGACTTGTACACTGAAAACTACATAATACTGTTGAAATAAATTAAAGAACTAAATAAATGGAAAAGCACTGGTGTTCATGAATTAGAAGATTAATAGTGCTAAAATGGTCATACACCCCAAATTGATCTACATATTCAATACAAACCTTTCAAAATTCCAACTTCCTTTTTTCTTCAGAAATTAACAAGGTGATCCTAAAATTCATACGGAAACGTAAGGAACCCAGAAAAACCAAAGTAATCTTGAAAAAGAAAAATCTGGAAGACTCATACATCCCAATTTCAAAACTTACTACAAAGCTAGAGTAATTAAAATAGTGTGGTATTGTCATAAGGATAGGCATATAGATCACTGGGATAGAATTGAGAGTCCAGAAATAAACCCACACATCTATGGCCAATCGATTTTTCAAAATGGTGCTACATCCATTCAATAGTCAAAGAATAGTCTCTTCAACAAATGGTGCTGGGACAATATACATGCAAAAGAATGAATTTGGATCTTTACCTCACACCATATACAGAAATTGGCCCTAAATGGATCAAAGATATAAATGTAAGAGCTAAAACTATAAAACTCTTAGAAGAAAACCTAGACTTAAATCTTTGTGACCTTGGATTAAACAATGGTTTCTTAAATATAATGCCAAAAGCACAAGTGACAAAAGAAAAATAGATAAATTTGACTTCATCAAAATTAAAAACTTTCGTGCTTCAAAGGACACTATCAAGAAAGTGAAAATACAACCCACAGAATAGGAGAAAATATTTGTAAATTATATATCTGATAAGGTAGGGGTCCCCAACCTCCAGGCTGTGGACCGGTACCAGTCCTTGGCCTGTTAGGAACTGGGCTGCACAGCAGGAGGTGAGCAGTGGGCGAGCAAGCAAAGCTTCATCTGCTGCTCCCCATCGCTTGCATTACTACCTGAACGATCCCCACCCTCCCTTCCGCCCCTGGTCCGTGGAAAAACTGTCTTCCAAGAAACCAGTCCCTCGTGCCAAAAAGGTTGGGGACCGCTGTGATAAGGGACTAGTATCCAGAATATATAAAAAACTCTTACAACGCAACAGTAAAAAGACAACCCAATTTAAAATGTGCAAAGAATCTAAATAGATATATCTCCAAAGGAGATATACAAATGGCTAATAAGCATATGAAAAGATGTTAAATATCATTAGTCATTAGGGAAATGCAAATCAAAACCACTATGAGATACCATTTCACATCCACTACAATGGTTATAATAATTTTTCTTTAAAAAAGAACAGTAAGAAGTGTTGAGGATATGGAGAAGTTAGAACCTTCATACACTGTTGGAGAGAATATAAAATGGTGAAACCACTTTGGAAAAACAGTTTGGCAATTCTTCAAAAGGTTAAACATAGAGTTTACCAAATGACCCAGCAATTCCACTCCTAAATATACATGAGATATAATTAAAAACATATGTCCACTCAAAAACATGTACACAAATGTTCATAGCAGCATTATTCATAATAACCAAAAAATGGGAAGAACCCAAATGTCCACCAACTGATGAATGGATAAACAAAGTGTGACATATCCATACAATGGAATATTGTTCAGCCATAAAAGGAATGAAATACCGATCCATGCTACAGCATGGATGAATCTCAAAACTTTATGCTAAGTGAAAGGAGCCAAACACAAAAGGCCACATGTATGATTCCATTTGTATGGCATGTCCAGAATAGGCAAATCCGTAAAGACATGAAATAGATCCGTGGTTACCAGGGGCTGGAAGGAGGGGGAATGGAGAGTGACTGTTGATGGGGATGAGACTATCTATCTATCTATCTGTCCGTCTATCCATCTATATAGAGAGAGAGGGAGAGAAATTTCTGGGTCATATGGTAATTTTATGTTTAACTCTGAGGAACTGCCAGACTGTTTTCCAAAGCAGCTGCACCATTTTACAGTCCCACCAGCAATGTATGAGGGTTCCAGTTTCTTTACACCCTTGGCAACACTTTTACTGTCTATTTTTTTTTTATTAGAGCCATCCCACTGGGAGTGCAGTGGCATCTCATTGTGGTTTTGATTTGCATTTCCCTGATGACTAATGATGTAGAGCATTTTTTTTTCTTGTGCTCATTGGCCATTTGTATATTTTCTTTGGAGAGATGTCTATTTAGATCCTATGCTCATTTTTAGTTTGGTTGTCTTTTTACTCTCGATTTGTTAGAGTTATTTATATATTCTGGATACTAGACCTTTATCAAATATAAGATTTGCAAAAATTTTCTCCCATTTTATGGGCTGTCTTTTCAATTTCTTGATAGAATCCTTCAAAGTACAAAAGTTTTAAATTTTGATAAAGTCTAATTTATCTATTTTTTCTTTTGTTGCCTGTGTTTTTGGTGTCATATCTAAGAAACTCTTTCCTAACTGAAGGTCATGAAAATTTACTCCTATATTTTCTAAGCGTTTTATAGCTCTAGCTTTTACATTTAGATATATGACCATTTTGAGTTACCACACTCTTAATTACTATAGCTTTGTAGCAAGTTGTGAACTCGGGAAGTGTAAGTCTTCCAACTTTGTTCTTCTTTTTAAAGATTTTTTTTGGCTTTTCTGCATCCCTTTAATTTCCATACAAATTTTTTGATCTGCCTGTCAATTTCTGCAAGAAAGGTTATATTTCAATGGTTGCTTTAGAGTTTATACCAGGTTTTCTTAATCTCAGCATTGTTAACTTTTTGGGCCAGGTAATTCTTTGTTTTGGGGACTGTCCTGTGCATTTTGGAATGTTTGGCAGCATCCCTGGCCTCTATCTAATAGATATCAGTAGTATCCCCTTCAGTTTTGGAAACCAAAAATGTCTCCAGACATTCCTGAATGTCTTCCAGGGGTCAAAGTCACCCCTGATTGAGAACCACTGGTTTAGGGTATATATCTTTAACATCACAATCCACCTTCAAGTTATATTATACTACTTCACATATTGTATGTGAACCTTACCGTAGTATACTTCCATTTCTCCCCTGTGGGCCTTTCTGCTATTGTTATCATACATTTTACTTATTCATATATCATAAGCCCCACAACACATTGTTATTATTTTTATTTAAACGGTAAACTATTTTTAAAGATGTAAATAATAAGAAAAAATTCTTAATATGTAATTATGTAGTTACCATTTCCAATTCTCTTTATTCCTTTGAGTAGATCCAGATTTCCATTTTCATGCTTCTTGAAGGATGTTCTTTAATGTGTTTTATAGTGCAGAACTGCTGCTGATGGTTTGTTTCAGCTTTTGTATGCCCAAAAGTCTTTATTTTTGCCTTTGTTTTTGAAAAATATTTTGATGAATATAGAATTCTTGATTAAGAGTGCTCGCTTTCACTTTAAAGATGTTGCTTCACTGTCTTCTGGCTTGTTTCTTTTATAAATTTATTTATTTATTTTTGGCTGCGTTGGGTCTTTGTTGCTGCGTGCGGGCTTTCTCTCGTTGCAGCGAGTGGGAGCTACTCTGTTGCAGTGCGTGGGCTTCTCATTGTGGTGGCTTCTCTTGTGGAGCATGGGCTCTAGGAGCACGGGCTTCAGTAGTTGTGGCACATGGGCTCAGCAGTTGTGGTTCGTGGGCTGTAGAGCACAGGGTCAATAGTTGTGGTGCATGGATTTAGTTTCTCCACGGAATGTGGGATCTTCCCGGACCAGGGCTCGAACTCGTGTCCGCTGCATTGGCAGGCGGATTCTTAACCACTGCACCACCAGGGAAGTCCCTGGCTTGTTTCTTCAAGAAATCTGATGTCAACCTTTGTACATAACGTATTTTTCCCCCTGCTGTTTGTGAGATTTTCTCTGTATCACTATTTTTAAGCAACTTGATATTATGTGCTTGGCATAGTTTCCATGTTCCTTGTGCTGGGAGTTCATTGATCTTCTTGGATCTGTAAGCTTATAGTTTTCATTAAATTTTGAAGTAACTCAGCCATTATTCCTTCAAATATTTTTTCAGCTACCACTCCCACCCCATCCTCTCCTTCAGGTACTCCAAATACACACATATATTGGGTCACTTAAAATTTTCCCACAACTCGGCACAGTGGTTAAGAATCCACCTGTCAACGCAGGGGACACGGGTTCGATCCCTGGTCCGGGAAGATCCCACATGCCGCAGAGCAACTAAGCCCATGAGCCACAACTACTGAGTCTGCGTTCTAGAGCTCACGAGCCACAACTACTGAGCCCACATGCCATAACTACTGAAGCCCGCGCATCTAGAGCCCGTGCTCCGCAACAAGAGAAGCCAACGCAGTGAGAAGCATGCGCACCATAATGAAGAGCAGCTCCCACTCGCTGTAACTAGAGCAAGCCCTCGTGCAGCAACGAAGACCCAACGCAGCCAAAAATAAATAAATTTATTAAAAAAAAGATGGACTGAAAAAAAATTTCCCACAACTCACTGATACTCTGATCTTTTTTTCAGTCTTTTTCTATCCATGTTTAATTTTGAATATTTTCTATTTTCATATCTTCACTAATATTTTCCTTTACAACTGGTAACCTATAGTTAAGCTAATACAGTGCTTATTTCATCTCAGATATTATAGTTTTCATTTCTACAAGTCTGATCTTCCATGTCTCTCTTTTTATGTTCAATATTATGTTCATAATATTTCTTTATAATCCTTTTAATGTCTGCATGAATCCATAGTGGTGCCTTTTCTCTCATTCCTGATATTAGTAATTTGTGTCTTATTGCTTTTTTTCCCTAGAATCTGGCTGGAGGTTTATCAATTTCATTGATTTCCTTAAATACCAGCTTTTAATTTCATTGATTTTCTTCTATTGTTTTACTGTTTTCTACTTCATTGATTTCTGTTCTGATTTGTATTGGGTTTTTTTTCTTATTATTTTGGGTTTAATTTGCTCTTATGTTTTTGGTTTCTTAAAGTGGAAGCTTAGATCACTGAATTGGGAACTTTATTCTTTTCTCATGTAAGTGCTTAGTTCTATGAACGTCCAAGGATATTTAGATTTAAACATGTCATGTTTACATTTCCCTCTAAGTAAGTTATGCTTTAGCCACACCTCAAAAATTCTAATATATTGTGCTTTTATTTTCATTCCCTTCAAAACACTTTCTAATTTCCCTTTTGATATCTTCCTTGACTCATGAATTATTTAGAAGTGTATTATTTAGTTTCCAGATACTCGGGTATTTCCAGATATCTTACTGTGATTTCTAATTTAATTCCATTGTCATGAGACAACATACTTTATATTATTTAAATAATTTACATTATAGGTATTAATAAAAGTCTGTTGAATAAATTAATTTCAATTAAATATACCTGACAAAAAAAACTGCAAATAAATAAATAAATAATTTAAAATATATTAAGACTTGTTTTATAACTCAGAATATTGTCTATCTTGGCAAATGATCACTCGAAATATGTATTCAGATGTTTGTGGGTGTAGTGTTCTATGACTATCAATTAAGTCAAATTGATTAATCATATTTTTCACGTCTATATGTTTACTGATTTTCTAATTGTTTAATAATTGTTCAATTATTACGAGAGTGGTGTTGAAATCTCTGACAATAATTTGTTTGGATTTGTCTATTTTTCCTTTCAGTTCTAAGTTTTTGCTTCATGTATTTTGAACCTCTGATATTAGTTACATAAAGATCTAGGATTGCTATGTCTTTTTTTTTCCTTTTATTTTACTTTATTTTTTATTGAAGTGTAGTTGCTTTATAATATCGTGTTAGTTTCAGGTGTAGAGAGGATTGTTATGTCTTTTTGATGAATTGATCCCTTTATCATTATGAAATGACTTTGTTTTTCCCTGGTAATATTCTTTACTCTGCTATCTACTTTGCTTGAAATTAATGCAGCCATTTCAGCTTTATTTGATTAGTATTAGCATGGTGTAATTTTTTCCTATTCTTATACTTTAGCCTATTTGTGTCTTTATATTTCAGGGGGTTTACTGTAGACCACACATAGTTGGGTCTTTCATATTTTTCATCCTGACAATCTCTACCATTTAATTGATTGTTTAGACCATTTATATACAATGTGATTATTGATTTGGTTGTATTTAAATCTACCATCTTGCTATTTGTTTTCTGTTTGTCCCATCTGTTCATTGTTCCCCCTTTCTTCTTTTTCTGTCTTCTATTGGAATTAATTGAGTTTTTAAAATGATTCTACCTTATTCTGTCTTCTATTGGAATTAATTGAGTTTTTAAAATGATTCTACCTTATTCTGTCTTCTATTGGAATTAATTCAGTTTTTAAAATGATATTACCTTATTCTATCTTCTATTGGAATTGAGTTTTTAAAATGATTCTACTTTATTGACTTATTAGCTATATTGCTTCATTTATTTCTTGTGTGTGTGTTTTTTTAGACATTGCTTTAGGGTTTCATAGTAGATATCTTTAACTTATCACTGTCTACCTTCAAGTCATATTACACCACTTCATGTATAGTATAGGAACTTTACAACAATTCACTTCCATTTCATCTTTGTGTTATCATACATTTTTCTTCCATGTATATTATAAACACCACACTTCATTGTTATTATGTTTGCTTTAACCCTTATCATTTTTCTGTTCTTAACATGACTTTTAATAGCTAAATAGTATTATGTACTATCCAGAGTATGGATGCATCAAAATTTATTTAATCAATTCCAAATTGTGCATTAAGGTTGTTATCTGTTTTTTCCTTGATATTAAAAATTATATAGCAATGAACACTCGTGTGCTGAACTCTCTTTGCACACTTCTGATTATTTCTTTAGGACATTTTTTTGTGGCAAAAAAATACACACAACATAAAATTTACCATCTTAACCATTTTTAAGTGTATAGTTCAGTACCATTCAGTAAATTCACATTCTTGTGAAACAGATCTCCTAAACTTTTTCATCTTACAAATCTGAAACTTTGTGCCCATGAAACAACTCTTCTTTTCCCATTTCCCCCAGCTTCTGGTAACAACCATTCTACTTTCTGTTTCTATGAATTTAGATATCTCATATAAGTGAAATCATAACAGTATTTGTCTTCATGTGGCTGGCTTATTTCACTTAGCATAATGCCCTCAAGGTTCATCCACGTTGTAGCATGTGACAGAATTTCCTTCCTTTTTAAGGCTGAATAATATTCCATTGTATGTATATTCCACATTTTGTTTACCCATTCATATGTTGATGAACATTTGGGTTGTTTCCACCTTTTAGCCATTATGAATAATGCTGCTATGAACATGGATGAACAAATATCTTTTTGAGACCCTGCTTTCAATTTTTCAGGGTACATACCCAGAAGTGAGATTGTTGGATAATATGGTAGTTCTATTTTTAATTTTTTAAGGAACCTCCATATTGCTTTTCATAGCAGTTGCACCATTTTACAATCCCACCAACAGTGCACAAGGGTTCCAATTTCTCCACATCCTTGACATCACTTGTTATTTTCTGTTTTGTGATAGTAGCCATGCTAATGAGTGTGAGGAAGCTCATAGATCTGTGCTTCATTAGGGTTGATGTCTAGAGTTTTATTTTGTTCCTTTGATTGGGCCATGTTTCCCTGTTTCTCTGTATACCTTGTAATTTTTTGCTGGGCTTTGGGCATTTGAAAAACAACCACTTCTCCCTATCTTTAAGTGCTAGCTTCTTGCAAGGGAAGACCTTCACCAAGCATCCCTGCTGGAGGTTCTAGAACCTCTCAAACCTTTTCTGATCTCTTGCTCCCCACCGTGTCTGCCTGCAGAACTACAGCCCTAATATGCTGTTCTCTATTCTCAGAAGCTTCCAAACTCTGGTGCTGGTCCCATCAGTGTTCTAAGTCAGGCAAGACAGAAACTAGTCCCTCTGGCAGTCCCAGACAAGTCAGAATGTTGGACATATGGTCCATTTTTATTCCTTCTGGAGGGAGGAGCTCCAGCATGGAGGGTTTCCTCCTGCTTACTCTGTACTACGCAGAACAGGGGGAGTGACATGAATGAGTAAACAAAAATGCTACGAATTTTCCTACACTTTCACTGGAATCTCTCTTGGTTTTATAACGGCCTAGTTGCTGTAGCTTCTCAACTGGTATCTAGAGTTCTCACAGAGGTATTCTGGTCTGTGTGTTATTGTTAACTCAGTGTCTCTGTGGGGAAAGGAGGGTCTGTAGCTTCCTAGTCCACCATCCTCTTCCCTTTGCCAATTTTTCTTTTTTTTTTTTTTTAACATCTTTATTGAAGTATAATTGCTTTACAATGGTGTGTTAGTTTCTGCTTTATAACAAAGTGAATCAGTTATACATATACATATGTTCCCATATCTCTTCCCTCTTGCATCTCCCTCCCTCCCACCCTCCCTATCCCACCCCTCTAGGTGGTCACAAAGCACCAAGCTGATCTCCCTAGGCTATGCGACTGCTTCCCACTAGCTATCTATTTTACATTTGGTAGTGTATATATGTCCATGACACTCTCTCACCCTGTCACATCTCACCCCTCCCCCTCCCCATATCCTCAAGTCCATTCTCTAGTAGGTCTGTGTCTTTATTCCCGTCTTGCCACTAGGTTCTTCATGACCTTTTTTTTTTTTTCCTTAGATTCCATATATATGTGTTAGCATACTGTATTTCTTTTTCTCTTTCTGACTTACTTCACTCTGTATGACAGACTCTAACTCCATCCACCTCATTACAAATACCTCCATTTCATTTCTTTTTATGGCTGAGTAATATTCCATTGTATATATGTGCCACATCTTCTTTATCCATTCATCCAATGATGGACACCTAGGTTGCTTCCATGTCCTGGCTATTGTAAACAGAGCTGCAATGAATATTTTGGTACATGACTCCTTCTGAATTATGGTTTTCTCAGGGTATATGCCCAGTAGTGGGATTGCTGGGTCGTATGGTAGTTCTATTTGTAGTTTTTTAAGGAACCTCCATACTGTTCTCCATAGTGGCTGTATCAATTTACATTCCCACCAACAGTGCAAGAGGGTTCCTTTTTCACCACACCCTCTCCAGCATTTATTGTTTCTAGATTTTTTGATGATGGCCATTCTGACCGGTGTGAGATGATACCTCATTGTAGTTTTGATTTGCATTTCTCTAATGATTAATGATGTTGAGCATTCTTTCATGTGTCTGTTGGCAATCTGTATATCTTCTTTGGAGAAATGTCTATTTAGGTCTTCTGCCCATTTTTGGATTGGGTTGTTCGTTTTTTTGTTATTGAGCTGCATGAGCTGCTTGTAAATCTTGGAGATTAATCCTTTGTCAGTTGCTTCATTTGCAAATATTTTCTCCCATTCTGAGGGTTGTCTTTTGGTCTTGTTTATGGTTTCCTTTGCTGTGCAAAAGCTTTTAAGTTTCATTAGGTCCCATTTGTTTATTTGTGTTTTTATTTCCATTTCTCTAGGAGCTGGGTCAAAAAGGATCTTGCTGTGATTTATGTCATAGAGTGTTCTGCCTATGTTTTCCTCTAAGAGTTTGATAGTGTCTGGCCTTACACTTAGGTCTTTAATCCATTTTGAATTTATTTTTGTGTATGGTGTCAGGGAGTGTTCTAATTTCATACTTTTACATGTACCTGTCCAATTTTCCCAGCACCACTTATTGAAGAGGCTGTCTTTTCTCCACTGTATATGCTTGCCTCCTTTATCAAAGATAAGGTGACCATATGTGCGTGGGCTTATCTCTGGGCTTTCTATCCTGTTCCATTGATCTATATTTCTGTTTTTGTGCCAGTACCAAACTGTCTTGATTACTGTAGCTTTGTAATATAGTCTGAAGTCAGGGAGCCTGATTCCTCCAGCTCCATTTTTCGTTCTCAAGATTGCTTTGGCTATTCGGGGTCTTTTGTGTTTCCATACAAATTGTGAAATTTTTTGTTCTAGTTCTGTGAAAAATGCCAGTGGTAGTTTGATAGGGATTGCATTGAATCTGTAGATTGCTTTGGGTAGCAGAGTCATTTTCACAATGTTGATTCTTCCAATCCAAGAACATGGTATATCTCTCCATCTATTTGTATCATCTTTAATTTCTTTCATCAGTGTCCTATAATTTTCTGCATACAGGTCTTTTGTCTCCTTAGGTAGGTTTATTCCTAGGTATTTTATTCTTTTTGTTGCAATGGTAAATGGGAGTGTTTTCTTAATTTCACTTTCAGATTTTTCATCATTAGTATATAGGAATGCAAGAGATTTCTGTGCATTAATTTTGTATCCTGCTACTTTACCAGATTCATTGATTAGCTCTAGTAGTTTTCTGGTAGCATCTTTTGGATTCTCTATGTATAGTATCATGTCATCTGCAAACAGTGACAGCTTTACTTCTTCTTTTCCGATTTGGATTCCTTTTATTTCTTTTTCTTCTCTGATTGCTGTGGCTAACACTTCCAAAACTATGTTGAATAATAGTGGTGAGAGTGGGCAACCTTGTCTTGTTCCTGATCTTAGTGGAAATGGTTTCAGTTTTTCACCATTGAGGACAATGTTGGCTGTGGGTTTGTCATATATGGCCTTTATTATGTTGAGGAAAGTTCCCTCTATGCCTACTTTCTGCAGGGCTTTTATCATAAATGGGTGTTGAATTTTGTCGAAAGCTTTCTCTGTATCTATTGAGATGATCATATGGTTTTTCTCCTTCAATTTGTTAATATGATGTATCACGTTGATTGATTTGCGTATATTGAAGAATCCTTGCATTCCTGGGATAAACCCCACTTGATCATGGTGTATAATCCTTTTAATGTGCTGTTGGATTCTGTTTGCTAGTATTTTGTTGAGGATTTTTGCATCTATGTTCATCAGTGATATTGGCCTGTAGTTTTCTTTCTTTGTGACATCTTTGTCTGGTTTTGGTATCAGGGTGATGGTGGCCTCGTAGAATGAGTTGGGGAGTGTTCCTCCCTCTGCAATATTTTGGAAGAGTTTGAGAAGGATAGGTGTTAGCTCTTCTCTAAATGTTTGATAGAATTCGCCTGTGAAGCCATCTGGTCCTGGGCTTTTGTGTGTTGGAAGATTTTTAATCACAGTTTCAATTTCAGTGCTTGTGATTGGTCTGTTCATATTTTCTATTTCTTCCTGGTTCAGTCTCGGCAGGTTGTGCTTTTCTAAGAATGTGTCCATTTCTTCCAGGCTGTCCATTTTATTGGCATAGAGTTGCTTGTAGTAATCTCTCATGATCGTTTGTATTTCTGCAGTGTCAGTGGTTACGTCTCCTTTTTCATTTCTAATTCTATTGATTTGAGTCTTCCTTTTTTTCTTGATGAGTCTGGCTAATGGTTTATCAATTTTGTTTATCTTCTCAAAGCACCAGCTTTTAGTTTTATTGATCTTTGCTATCGTTTCCATCATTTCTTTTTCATTTACTACTGATCTGATCTTTATAATTTCTTTCCTTCTGCTAACTTTGGGGGTTTTTCGTTCTTCTTTCTCTAAGTGCTTTAGGTGTAAGGTTAGGTTGTTTATTTGAGATGTTTCTTGTTTCTTATGGTAGGATTCTATTGCTATAAACTTCCCTCTTAGAACTGCTTTTGCTGCATCCCATAGGTTTTGGGTCGTCATGTTTTCATTGTCATTTGTTTCTAGGAATTTTTTGATTTCCTCTTTGATTTCTTCAGTGATCTCTTGGTTATTAAGTAGTGTATCGTTTCACCTCCATGTGTTTGTATTTTTTAACAGATTTTTTTCCTGTAATTGATATCTAGTCTCACAGTGTTGTGGTCGGAAAAGATACTTGATATGATTTCAATTTTCTTAAATTTACCAAGGCTTGATTTGTGACCCAAGATATGATCTATCCTGGAGAATGTTCCATGAGCACTTGAGAAGAATGTGTATTCTGTTGTTTTTGGATGGAATGTCCTATAAATATCAATTAAGTCCATCTTGTTTAATGTATCATTTAAAGCTTGTGTTTCCTTATTCATTTTGGATGATCCGTCCATTGGTGAAAGTGGGGTGTTAAAGTCCCCTACTATGATTGTGTTACTGTCGATTTCCCCTTTTATGGCTGTTAGTATTTGCCTTATGTATTGAGGTGCTCTTATGTTGGGTGCATAAATATTTACAATTGTTATATCTTCTTCTTGGATTGATCCCTTGATCATTATGTGGTGTCCTTCTGTGTCTCTTGTAATAGTCTTTATTTTAAAGTCTATTTTGTCTGATATGAGAATGGCTACTCCAGCTTTCTTTTGATTTCCATTTGCATGGAATATCTTTTTCCATCCCCTCACTTTCAGTCTGTATGTGTCCCTAGGTCTGAAGTGAGTCTCTTGTAGACAGCATATATACGGGTCTTGTTTTTGTATCCATTCAGCCAGTCTATGTCTTTTGTTTGGAGCATTTAATCCATTTACATTTAAGGTAATTATCGATATGTATGTTCCTATTACCATTTTCTTAATTATTTTGGGTTTGTTATTGTAGGTCTTTTCCTTCTCTTGTGTTTCCTGCCTAGAGAAGTTCCTTTAGCATTTGCTGTAAAGCTGGTCTGGTGGTGCTGAATTCTCTTAGCTTTTGCTTGTCTGTAAAGGTTTTAATTTCTCTGTCAAATCTGAATGAGATCCTTGCTGGGTAGAGTAATCTTGGTTGTAGGTTTTTCTCCTTCATCATTTTAAATATGTCCTGCCACTCTCTTCTGGCTTGCAGAGTTTCTGCTGAAAGATCAGCTGTTAACCTTATGGGGATTCCCTTGTGTGTTATTTGTTGTTTTTCCCTTGCTGCTTTTAATATTTTTTCTTTGTATTTAATTTTTGATAGTTTGATTAATATGTGTCTTGGTGTGCTTCTCCTTGGCTTTATCCTGTATGGGACTCTCTGTGCTTCCTGGACTTGATTAACTATTTCCTTTCCCAAATTAGGGAAGTTTTCAACTATAATCTCTTCAAATATTTTCAGTCCCTTTCTTTTTCTCTTCTTCTTCTGGGACCCCTATAATTTGAATGTTGGTGCATTTAATGTTGTCCCAGAGGTCTCTGAGACTGTCCTCAAGTCTTTTCATTCTTTTTCCTTTATTCTGCTCTGTGGTAGTTATTTCCACTATTTTATCTTCCAGGTCACTTATACGTTCTTCTGCCTCAGTTATTCTGCTATTGATTCCTTCTAGAGAATTTTTAATTTCATTTATTGTGGTTTTCATCATTCTTTGTTTGCTCTTTAGTTCTTGTAGGTCCTTGTTAAAAGTTTCTTGTATTTTCTCCCTTCTATTTCCAAGATTTTGGATCATCTTTACTATCATTATTCTGAATTCTTTTTCAGGTAGACTGCCTCTTTCCTCTTCATTTGTTAGGTCTGGTGAGTTTTTGCCTTGCTCCTTCATCTGCTGTGTGTTTCTCTGTCTTCTCATTTTGCTTATCTTACTGTGTTTGGGGTCTCCTTTTTGCAGGCTGCAGGTTCTTAGTTCCCATTGTTTTTGGTGTCTGTCCCCAGTGGCTAAGGTTGGTTCAGTGGGTTGTGTAGGCTTCCTGGTGGAGGGGACTAGTGCCTGTGTTCTGGTGGATGAGGCTGGAT
Organism: Eubalaena glacialis; assembly: GCF_028564815.1. Taxonomy (NCBI): domain Eukaryota; kingdom Metazoa; phylum Chordata; class Mammalia; order Artiodactyla; family Balaenidae; genus Eubalaena; species Eubalaena glacialis. The sequence goes on from NC_083736.1 coordinate 109,949,504, forward strand.
CTTGTCTTTCTGATGGGCAGGTCTACGTCTGGTGGTGTGTTTTGGGCTGTCTGTGGCCTTATTATGATTTTAGGATGCCTCTCTGCTAATGGATGGGGTTGTGTTCCTGTCTTGCTAGTTGTTTGGCATGGGGTGTCCAGCACTGTAGCTTGCTGGTCGTTGAGTGGAGCTGGGTCTTGGCATTGAGATGGCGATCTCTGGGAGATTTTCGCCGTTTGATATTACATGGAACTGGGAGGTCTCTTGTGGACCAGTGTCCTGAACTTGGCTCTCCCACCTCAGAGGCACAGCCCTAACAGCTGGTTGGAGCACCAAGAGCCTGTCATCCACTCGGCTCAGAATAAAAGGGAGAAAAAAAGAAAGAAAGGAGAAGTTAAAATAAAATAAAATAAAGTAAAATAAAATAAAATGAAGTTATTAAAATAAAAAATAATTATTAAAAAAAATTTTTTAATAAAAAATTTTTTAAAAAATAAAAAAAAAATGAAAGAAGAGAGCAACCAAACCAAAAAACAAATCCACCAATGACAGCAAATGCTAAAAACTATACTAAGAAAAACAACAACAACAACAACAAAAAAAACCGGACAGACAGAGCCCTAGGACAAATGGTAAAAGCAAAGCTATACAGATAAAATCACACACAGAAGCATACACATACACAATCACAAAAAGAGAAAAAGGGAAAAAAAAATATATATCTTTGCTCCCAAAGTCCACCTCCTCAATTTGGGATGATTCGTTGTCTATTCAGGTATTCCACAGATGCAGGGTACATCAAGTTGACTGTGGAGATTTAATCCGCTGTTCCTGAGGTTGCTGGGAGAAATTTCCCTTTCTCTTCGTTGTTCGCACAGCTCCTGGGGTTCAGCTTTGGATTTGGCCCCGCCCCTGCGTGTAGGTCGCCCGAGGGCGTCTGTTCCCGCTCAGACAGGATGGGGTTAAAGGAGCAGCTGCTTCCGGTGCTCTGGCTCACTCAGGCTGGGGGGAGGGAGAGGTACGGATGCGGGGCGAGCCTGCTTTGGCAGAGGCCGGCGTGACGTTGCACCAGCCTGAGGCACGCCGTGTGTTCTCCCGGGGAAGTTGTCCCTGGATCACGGGACCCTGGCAGTGGCGGGCTGCACAGGCTCCCGGGAGGGCAGGTGTGGAGTGTGACCTGTGCTTGCACACAGGCTTCTTGGTGGTGGCAGCAGCAGCCTTAGCGTCTCATGCCCGTCTCTGGCGTCTGCGCTGATAGCCGCGGCTCGCGCCCGTCTCTGGAGCTCCTTTAAGCGGCGCTCTGAATCCCCTCTCCTCGCGCACCAGGAAACAAAGAGGCAAGAGAAAGTCTCTTGCCTCTTCGGCAGCTCCAGACTTTTTCCCGGACTCCCTCCCGGCTAGCTGTGGCGCACTAGCCCCCTTCAGGCTGTGTTCACGCAGCCAACCCCAGTCCTCTCCCTGGGATCCGACCTCCGAAGCCCAAGCCTCAGCTCCCAGCCCCCACCTGCCCCGGCGGGTCAGCAGACAAGCCTCTCCGGCTGGTGAGTGCTGGTCGGCACCCATCCTCTGTGCGGGAATCTCTCCGCTTTGCCCTCCGCACCCCTGTGGCTGCGCTCTCCTCCGTGGCTCCGAAGCTTACCCCCCTCTGCCACCTGCAGTCTCCGCCCGCGAAGGGGTTTCCTAGTGTGTGGAAACCTTTCCTCCTTCACAGCTCCCTCCCACTGGTGCAGGTCCCGTCCCTATTCTTTTGTCTCTGTTTTTTCTTTTTTCTTTTGCCCTACCCAGGTACGTGGGGAGTTTCTTGCCTTTTGGGAGGTCTGAGGTCTTCTGCCAGCGTTCAGTAGGTGTTCTGTAGGAGTTGTTCCACATGTAGATGTATTTCTGATGTATTTGTGGGGAGGAAGGTGATCTCCACGTCTTACTCTTCCGCCATCTTGAAGCTCCCTCCTTTTGCCCATTTTTTCATCAGGTTTTTTTAATCATTCAGTTGTAGGAGTTCATTATATCCTCTACATATTAATCCCTTATCAGATACATGATTTACAAATATTTCTCCCTTTCCATGGGGATTCCTTTTCAATCTGTTTTGTGTCCTTTCGTGCACAGAAGTTTTAAATTTTGATACAGTGCAATTTGTATTTTTTAAAAATTTTGTTGCTGGCATTTTTGGTGTCAGATCCTAGAAATCATTGCTAAATCCATTCTTTTACTTTTAAACTATTTGTGTTTTTATATTTAAAGTGTGTTTCTTGTAGGCAACTTAGAGCTGGGCCTTGGTTTTAAATCCATTCTCTGAGAATCTCTGACTTAATTGGGGTGCAACCTCAATGGTGTATTTGCCCCGTTTATTTTTTTCTCCTTTTTTGCCTTATTTTTTTATTAATTCCATGTTGTTTATGATTTCACTTTTTTACCTTTGTTGCTTTTATTAGCATTAGCTTTCTTTTGTTATTTTAAGGTTGCTTTAGAGTTTACAGTATACATTTTTAAGTTATCACAGTCTACCTTAATGTGATATTATACCATTTCACATATTATATGAGAACCTTACAATAGTACAATAGTACATTTCCATTTCGTCTCTCCTAGCCTTTATGTTATTTTTGTCATGCATTTTATTTTACATATATTATAAACCCTACACTAGATTGTTAATATTATTTTAACAGTCAATTAAATTTTAGAGATTTAAATAATAAGAAAAACTCATATATATGTATAGCTCCTTGTTGTAACCATTTCCAGTGCTCTTTATTCCTTTGTATAAATCTACATTTCCATCTATCATTTTCCTTCTGCCTGAAGAAATTCCTTTAATACTTCTTATAGTATGGGTCAGCTAATGATGCATTATTTCAGCTTTTGTATAGCTGAATAAGTATTTCACCTTCTTTCTTGATATTGTTAAAAACAAGACAACAGGTCACAAATGGAGTCACTTATGCTAAGCCCCACATCACCAAACCGAGACTTAATTAGTTTCAGCTTTCCCAGAAATGGAATCTTAAACCAGTCAGTCAGGAATTACCTGATCAGCACTAGTGAGGTCATCTTCCTGATAGATCCCTGCCTTCCCCTAAAGGAAAGTGACCTTGCCACAACCAATTTCCTTGTTCCTGCTCCCTTCTGCCTATAAAAGTCTTTCATTTTGTACAGCTCCCCAGAGCTCCTTTCTATCTACTAGATGGGATGCTGCCCGATTCATGAATCATTGAATAAAGCCAATAAGATCTTTAAATTTTACTCAGTTGAATTTTGTTTTTTAACAATATTTTCACTCGGTATAAAATTCTAGGTTGATAATCATTTTTTAATTTCAAGACTTTAAAGGTTTTGCTCCTCTGTCATCTTACATTATTTCTGATATGAGATCTACTATCATCCTTTTATGTAACCTATGTCTTGTTCTGGTTGCTTTTAAGATTTTCTTGGGGAAGTCCCTGGTGGTCCAGTGGTTAGGACTTGGCGCTTTCACTGCCATGGCCCGGGTTCAAACCCTGGTTGGGGAACTAAGATCTCACTTCCCACAAGCCACGCAGCACAGCCAAAAATGTATATATATATTTTTCTCCTCACTCATTGTGAGCAACTTAATCATATATACCTTTAATCATATATGTGAGGTAGAGCAGGTGGAAGTCTTGTGACATTCAGGTAGGGAGAGGAGACCTCGTGATGCTCAGCAGAGGAAGGGAGGGTAGACCTTGGAGTCTCTAGTTAGCAAAATCTAAAAACTTTATTTGAAAGGACGTGTTGATAACATACATTTCAAAAGAGTCACAATATTTGTCCAATAAAATATTAGAGAACTAAAAACAAAACAGGGACTTTCCTGGTGGTCCAGTGGGTAAGACTCTGTGCTCCCAATGCAGGGGGCCTGGTTCGATCCCTGGTCGGGGAACTAGATCCCACATGCATGCTGCAACTAAAAAAACATGCCGCAACGAAGATCCCGTGTACCGCAACTAAGACCCAGCGCAGCCAAAATAAATAAATTAATTAATTAAAATAAAAACAAAACAAAAAAATCATACATGCCTTGGTGTCGTGTTCTTCAATTTTTTGTGCGTGCTTGAGGTTCTTTGAGCTTCTTAGATCTGTGGGTTTATAGTTTTCATGAAATTTGGGGAAATTTTCAACTACTTTCTGTACTCCCTTCATTTGGGAACTCCAATTACACAAATACAGTTTTCTCACAGCTCAGTGATGCTTTGTTCATTTCTTTGGATGTTTTTTCTTCTGAGTGTGTCATTTTGGATAGTTTCCATTGCTATATTTTCAAGTTTACTAATTTTTTTCTTGTGCAATGTCTAATTTACTGTTAGTCCCATCCAGTATATTTTTATTTCAAATTGCATAGTTCTCAACTCCAGATATTTGATTTCTGTCTTTTTATATTATACATGTCTTAACTTTTGAAGATATGGTGTTATAACTGTTTTAATAGTTATAATAACTGTTTTAATGCCTTTGTCTGCTAATTCCAACATCTGTGTTATTTGGGGGCTGCTTTTGATTGGTTAATTTTTTTTCATCTCATTATGAGTTATGTTTTCCTGCTTCTTTGCATGCCTAGAAATTTTTGATTGGATACACAACACTGAGAATTTTAACTTGTTGAGTGCTAGTTGTTTCTGTAATCCTACAAATATTATTGAACTTTTTTCCTCAGAAACACAAGTTACATGGAAACAGTTGAATCCTTTAGGATCTTGCTTTTATGATATTTTAGGTGGATTGAGAGCAGTGTTCAGTCTGAGTCTAAATATCCTCCACTACCTAGGCAAGAACCTCAGTATTCTATCCAATGTTCCATGTTTTACCAGTCTGGCTAAAGGGAACAGGCACTATTTCCACGTCTATTTGTGTTCCAATCCTTTTGTGTGATTAATTCCTTAGCTTTGGGTAGTTTCTTCACATGTGTGAGCACATCAGTACTTGAGGGAACCCTCTGCAGGTTTCTGGAGTTATATATATGTATATATATTGATAGGTATCTATATCTATATATAGACATAGATATAGATATAGATATAGATATATATCTTACTCTGTCTTTCAAACCATAGCTGCCTTAGTCTCCACAGATTCTTCACTCCATCTCCTCAACTCATAGAGTTTTTCAGGTTCCACCTGGTTCCCTCTCCTTACGCTATGTCCTGGAAACTCTCTCCAGACAGCATGCTGAGCAAACATGGGGCTCATCTCATTTGTTTCCCATTTCTTAGGGATCACTGTCCTTCATTACTTGATGTCCAGTGACTTGAAAACTATTATTTCATATCTGTTGTCCATTTGTAAAAATGTAGTTTTCTTTTTCTGATAAGAGAGTAAATCCAGTCCCTGCTATTACCACCTTGGCCAGTAGCGGAAATCTACCTCCTTTTTTGTTAAATTTTATTTCAAAGTATGCCAATCAGGCTTCAATCAAAGTAGCAGGACTACACTGTGTATGTGTGTGTGTGTGTGTACGTGCGCACACGTACACACATGTGAGTGTGCATGTGAGTGTATGTGTGTAATTTTTAAGGGATTTGTTACAGAGATTTTACCTTACAGAATTGTGGGAACTAGTTAAGAAATCTCTGTAAGGCTGTTATCTTCACATCTGATGCTGGAACTTGAAGTCCACAGTGCAGATAGTCAGGAAGGCAAGATGGACATAGATGTAAAGTGGGAGAGAACAAAAACAAACTGGAACCCACAAGCATGAGCTAGCGCTCCCAAGGACGAACTGAAACCTGCGTCAGTTTCTTGTTTCCTCTGACCCTGATAGAATGGGCATCCAGTAGAGGCCAAGACACTGTCTCAAAACTAAACTTACACACCTGACCCAAGAGTCAGAGGAGTTAAAGGAGAATCCAGGGGAAGGTGGGGGCAGTTCCAAACCCAGTTGCTGCCTTGTGCCAATGAGGTGAGTCAGCAGAAAAACAGCAACGTGGTCAAGCTACAAAATGGCTACTGCTTCACTTCTGTCCTCCGAGTCTCCCACAATAATCTCTCTTGTGTCCCACCTTAGCTGGAAACATAAAGGAAAAGGAATTCTGGGAAATGTAGCTGAACCTAAAGAAATTAACTCATTATAAACCTACCGTGAAGTATTTTATAATCTAAGTCATTTTGGTGAATGAAGTACTTCCTCCATTTCTATTTATACCCATTTATTCCTACTATAAAGAAAATTTAACTTTTAAATATTTACTTTGTATCCAGCAACCTTAATGATGTTATTAATGGTATTAGTATTTATTAGTGTCTCTTGGATTTTCTGGGTATATACTCACACCAGAAAAAGTTACAGTTCTTTTTTCAATATTATGCTAAATCACTTTATTCCTTTATTGCATTTATTAGAATATCTAAGAATATATGGAATAATAATTATAATAGCATTCCTGTGTAGTGCTTGGTTATCTGGGAAATGCTTTTAGTGTTTCATTCTTTAGAATGATATTTGTTGTTAGTTTTTAGTAAGGAGCCTTTAGGTAGGTGCTTTCTATTCCTCTTTTACCTTGCGTTTTTATTAGAGACAGTTACTGGATTTTATGAAAGCATTTAAAGTATATTATTAATATGCCCTATGATGTTCTTCTTTAATTCATTTTGTTATGAATTACAAGTATAGATTTATTTATATTGAACCACCTTTGTACTCCCTGAATATATCCAAAATGATAATAATGGATTATATTTTCGACATTATATCAGTTCAGAATTATTTTGACTGCAAGTAACAGACAGCTTAATTAAAAATAGCCTCAACCATAAAGACATTGAATTATTCAGCAACACTAGAAGTCTGGAGCAGGTGGTTACAAGGTCTTTTGAGAGGCTGAATAAACTCATCAAGGACCCAGCTATCTCACTTTTCCATACTGCCATCAGAAGTATGCTCTAATAGAGTCGAATCCCTTTTACAATGTTTGACTGCTGACAGCTTTTAAGCTTCACCCTCCCTCTTCCCTTTGTGCCTCACATCTTGGCAAGCTGATAAGAAAGCCTGGGTTCTCCTTCCTTTGGCACCAGCCATAGATTCAAACCCCCAGGCCCCATCCCATGCACAGGAACGTTCACTCCAGCCCACCCCCTGGCCACCATAAAAACTCCAAGCCAGTCTTCTTTCCTTGCTCTCTCAAGTCATTTCAGATCAGTTTGGGATGCCTGCCCTGGTTGCCCCAGAAAGCCTCATTATGTAAGCAATAAACCTTTCACATCCTCTAGATATGTGTCAGTCTTGACATCAAAACCAAATTTGGGGCGGGGGTCCATCCTGTTTCTGTAGGGCGTCCACAATTGGTACTGTGAGCAGAATGCTGAGACAGTGACCACCATCACCAGGGGTCTGTCTTCTCTTGCTTTGACTTGCTAACTGACTCTGATGCCTGCTGGCTAGCTTGCCCTTTGAGCTGTGCTGCTTTGTGCTGCATTTGCTGAGTCCTACTGAGCCTCTGTCATAGATTTAACGGTCTTAAGTCAGAAGTTTCAGTAATTAATTGGCATTTAGGGATAGAAGTATAGGATCAGGGCCCTCCTTAAAGTGACCCTGGGTTGTGTCTTGGCCCAGACCTATCTGTGCGTCTTAGAATGAATCATCTGTCTTGATTCTAGCATAAGCTTTGACTAATGCTAGGCTCAGGGGAAAGAGATCATTTGGTTGTGTGTCTCAACAGCAGTACCTACTGTTCTATAGAGCAGTCATGGGAAAGACTACACCCTGTGCAATATACAGGCCCATTGGGTGGTTGCTCATGTGGAGGAAGATCATTCACTATTTGAAAAGGAGTTACTACCTGAATTTTTTTTTAAGATTTTATTTATTTATTTATCTATTTATGTTTGGCTGCGTTGGGTCTTCGTTGCTGCACGCGGGCTTTCTCTAGTTGCGGCGAGCGGGGGCTACTCTTCGTTGCGGTGCGCAGGCTTCTCATCACGGTGGCTTGTCTTGTTGCAGAGCACAGGCTCTAGGCACGCAGGCTTCAGTAGTTGTGGCACGCAGGCTCGGTAGTTGTGGCTCGCAGGCTCTAGAGCACAGGCTCAGTAGTTGTGGCGCACGGGCTCAGTTGCTCCGCAGCATGTGGGATCCTCATGGGCCAGGGCTCGAACCCGTGTCCCCTGCATTGGCAGGCGGATTCTTAACCACTGCACCACCAGGGAAGTCCCACTTGAATATTTTAATTATTGAACCTACATACCTAAAGGCAGAGGGCTCACTAGGACCCTGCAAAATGCTTTTTTTGCTGTTGCTGTTGCTGCTGCTGCCTATGCCACAACAAAGATCCTGATCCTCAGGGTTATAGGGAAAATCACCCATCGTACCCTCATGGCACAACAAAGGGGTAAATTCAAAGTCAACTTTGGGGAGGTAATGTACAACATAGGAAATATAGTCAATAATATTGTAATAACTTTGTATGGTGACAGATGTTAACTAGACTTACCATGGTGATCATTTTGTATAAAAATATCAAATCACTATGTAGTATACCTGAAACTAACAAATATTGTAAGTCAATTATACTTCAATAAAAATTATTTTAAAGAATCAGTAATGTTTCAGGCCAAAAAAAATATAATCATCCTCATCAGTTTGAAAAAAGAAAAAAGCTCAACTTAAGCCTGAGGTCTTTAAGCTGTATAAAGTAACCCTTGCCATGGGAGAGACCCTAGCACTGATGATGCTTGCCTGAGGCTCTCTGGAGGAAGAAATGTATAAATACAAGCAGGGTAGAGAGAACTTCGCCAAAGTATATCCAGTAATCACGAAAAAAGGAAAGAAAAGACAGAAAGCAAGCAAGGAAGGAAGGAAGGAAAGAAGGAAGGGAGGGAGGAATCTGGATACAGGGGAGGAAATAAAATAATGAAACAGAGGTCCACAATTTGAGCCAATTGGAAGTCCAAAATTTACTAAAAGTATTTATAAAACAAAAAGATTGGGACTTCCCTGGTGGCGCAATGGTTAAGAATCTGCCTGCCAAGGCAGGGGACACGGGTTCGAGCCCTGGTCTGGGAAGATCCCACATGCCATGGAGCAACTAAGCTCATGTGCCACAGCTACTGAGCCTGCGCTCTAGAGCCCACGAGCCACAACTACTGAACCCGCATGCCACAACTAGTGAAGCCCGCGCGCCTAGAGCCCGTGCTCTGCAACAAGAGAAGCCATCGCAATGAGAAGCCTACGCACAGCAAGGAAGAGTAGCCCCACTCAGGGCAACTAGAGAAAGCCCGCGTGCAGCAATGAAGACCCAACGCAGCCATAAATAAATAAATATTTTAATAAAAGAAGATAAAAGTGTGCTGATTCGCTTTTGCACCTCTACAACATAGTTTCTGAATTAATTTTAACATCTGCTGAAATGCTCCAATTGGCAAACCTTGATGGCCTTAATCAACAGTTGGGCTCAAATTACAGTAATACCTGAGGATCCTTCTAAACTTGAACAACACAACCCCACTAATCTTAGGGGAGTTACTGTAATATAAAATAGAAGACAAACAGTTATGCCTCACCTTAACTATCAGAAAAATAGCCTTTCCTAAATTCCCCATGATGGTAGTACCCATTGCCCTAAAATATCCCATAGTGGGGGCATGGATGCACTGACCCAATGGGTAATAAGTTAAAACTAAATCTGTGGCAGACATTGAAAACATACTTGTGGTTGCCAAGGGAGGGGGGAGGGAAGGATTGGGAGTTTGGGATTAGCAGATGCAAACTGGTATATATAGAATGGATAAACAACAAGGTCCTACTACATAGCTCAGGAAACTATATTCAATATCCTGTGATAAACCATAATGGAAGAGAATATAAAAAATAATATATGTATATGTATAACTGAATCACTTTGCTGTACAGCAGAAATTAACGCAGCATTATCAATCAACGATACTTCAAGTAAAAAAAACCTAAATCTGTGGCACTTACAAATTGGCTTTTAAAAATGGGACCACATGGACCTTCTCCCCTCCCCATCCCTGTTAAAACAGCTAATAAGGTCCAATGTAAATTTAAATAGGGGCTTCAAGAATTGAAACCCATTATACAGGACCTATTTAAAGAAGGAGTGATTGTTACCACTGCTCCTCCCTTTAAAAATCCAATTTGGCCTGTTTTTTTTTAAATTGAGGTAACATTGGTTTATAACATTGTATAAGGTTCATGTGTACAACATTATATTTCTACTTCTATATACCCTACAGTGTGCTTACCACCAAAAATTTAGTTTCCATCTATTACCATACAGTTGATCCCCTTTACCCATTTTGCCCTCCCCACTCTACCTTCGCCCCTTCCCCTCTAGTAACCACTACTCTGTTCTCTGTATCTACATGTTTGTTTTTCTTTGGATTGTTCATTTAGTTTTCTTGTTTGTTATATTGCACATATGAGTGAAATCATATGGTATTTGTCTTTCTCCTTCTGACTTATTTCACTCAGCACAGTACCCTCAAGGTCCATCCTTGTTGTTGCAAATGGCAAGATTTCATCTTTCTTTAAATGAAATGTGGCCTGTTCTTAAAGTTGGAAAGAATTAATGGTGCCTCACAGTAGATTGTAGCAGCCTCAATGCTGCGGTCCCATTCATTAAGGCCTCCATATTCAAAATTATTGAAATTACTGACTCCATCCAATTAGCAAATGGTAAATATTTTTCTGTAATAGATTTGACTAATACGTTCGGTTCAGTCCCTATTTCAAAAGCCTCTCACCCACAGTTTGCCTTCACTTCCTAAGGTACATGACACACCTTTACCTGGCTATCTATGGAGCACCTCAACAGTCTTGCCATCACACACAATCTTTGCAAACATGATCTTAACTGCATCCAGCTTTCTCCAGGGGCACAGGTATGGCTTTATATTCACGACATCCTCCTCTGAGGATATTCACCGGCACATTTATTCAGGACATACAAATATTCACAAGGGAGCTCAAAAAAGGGGATGGGCCATTGCCTCACACATAGTACAAGACCCCACCACCTCTGTAAATTCCTGAAAATTATTTGGTAAACGGAGGGCCCCTCCGTACCTAACACTGTCAAGAAACAGTTATTAACCCTCTCAACCTCCACAATGTGAAAACAAGCCCAATACCTTTTAGGCCTTTTGGGTTCTGGAGGTTACATATTCCTCATTTACAAATTTTACTTTAGCCCATTAACGTAATTATTTGCAAATCAGCCCACCTTGAATGGAGCCCCTTCCAACAAAGGCTCTAGATTCTGTCAAAATTGCAGTACAACAGCCAGTCTCATTAGTGCCCCTCAACTAGACCCCTTGCACAATTGAAGCTTTAGCAACCTTCTCTCATGCCTCCTGGAGTCTCTGGACCACCCATACTGGCCACAAGTCACTTATGGCTTTCTGATGCAAAAACTGCCCTCCTCAGCCCTGTGCTGTATGCCATTAGAGCTGCAACTGCTGACTACATCCTGGGCTTTCCTGGAAACAGAGGTCCCACAGGCCCTGAGCCCATGACCCTCCATACCCAGCTGCCCACTATGCACTGGGTCATGGGAACAGCACCGACAAGATTTCCAAGGCCACCAAGGCCTCCTTTGCTGCAGGACAGAACCAGACTGAGGCCCTCTTCCATATCCCATCTGCAGGAGGACTGGCTGCCCTGTCCTCATTTCCTTGCCAGATGTCATGGCACTGGAGGAGGCAACCCCTCTACTAGACCCCTTAGCTACCTGGGGAGCCCCTGGAATCAACTGAGTAAACAGCAGTGGGAGCTTGTACACTTTTCACATGCTGTTGCCACCACCACATGTAACTGAAGTTCATTGGAGAGCTACTGCTTTTTATCCCTTAACCAGGACACCCCTGATAAAGGATAAGACCCAGGGGTCAACACAATTGGCCAAACTTCAGGCATGTATCTAGGCACTGTTTTCCCTGGCTAAAAATCAGCCCCATCTGCACCATTTTACAGACTCTTAAGACTGCTGCCAATGGTCTGGCTCTCTGATCCAGCCTATGGCAGCAACAATAATTTCTTGTCCAAGGTTTCCCCTTTTAGGGTAAAGAATTCTTGCTTCATAGATACCCTAAATATAAATCAAGGTCACACATTCTTGTACATATACTGAAACCACAATAGAAGACCTTACCAAGACACTCTTTTTCCCCTGTGGAATCCAGGCATTACTGACAGTGACTAAGACACTCATTTCGCTTCTCAGAATACACAATACAGGGCCCTTGAACAAGACATTCAATGGAACTTTCACCTTCCTTACAGGCTACAGGCTTCAGGCTTCAGAGTGCCATAATCGCTTATTTAAACAAGCTCAAATTCACTTAAATGAAGCATGGTACACTTTTGTCATCACTCAAACATCAGGGGTGAATTATCATGAAGAGTCTGACTCCATTTTTTGATATTTGACTACTGCTGACAGCCCTTAGGCCTCAACCCTCACTCTTACCCTGTGCCCCTCATCTGGGAAAGCTAGTAAGAAAGCCTCAGTTCTTCCTCCTTCGGTGCTGGCAAGAGTTCCAAGCCACAAGCCCCCACCCACACACTGGAACTGTCACCCCAGCCCCAACCCTAACTACAGTTAAAATCCCCAGCCAGTCTCCTTTCCTTGCTCTCTCAAGCCATCTTTGGACCAACTTGGGAGGCCTGGCTGTTCTCCTCAGAAAACTCCCTTATATAAGTAATAAAAATTCTCATACCCTCTTACTGCGTATGTGATGTCATTAGTCTTGACATCTGAACCAAATTTGGTTCACCCTACATGATGGTCACAACATATGTCTGTCATTCATGGTCTCAAGGTAACTGCTGCAGCTCTAAACAACACATCCTTATACGGGCATCCCAAGGATGAGGGCTCGTGGTGAAAGGTTTTCACTTCATTGGTCCTCTCTCTAATCACAAAGGAAAATCTTTCCCTGAAATCCCCAGCAAATTTCCTGATACATCTCACTGACCAGCACAGGGTTACATGCCCACCCCTAAACCAATCATGAGACTCTGCCCAGGGCTTCACATACCACTGACTAAGCAATGTAGAGGTTCTGTTAGCAAGGAAGAAAGTAGGATTTGCTGTTATTAACAGCAACATCTGTCATATGAATGGTGATACTGTCCCTTTTCAGATATTTTAATGTAGAATTTTTGCAGATGGATCAGTGTATTTATGCAATATTAATTAGTACACTATTTTTCTGATTGGCTATTAAATTTGTCAGCTTCATGAAATGAACTGGGGAGCTGTCCATCTTTTTTATGGTGTGGAATATACCTCTTTAACTTACAATATGCATCTTTAACTTTATACCTTTAAGAGTTATTATAGGACTTCACTGGTGGCGCAGTGGTTAAGAATCCGCCTGCCAATGCAGGGGACACGGGTTCGAGCCCTGGTCCAGGAAGATCCCACATGCCGTGGAGCAACTAAGCCCGTGCATCACAACTACTGAGCCTGCGCTCTAGTGCCCGCGAGCCACAACTACTGAAGCCCGCGCGCCTAGAGCCCATGCTCCGCAACAAGAGAAGCCACCACAATGAGAAGCCCGTGCACCACAACGAAGAGTAGCCCCCGCTCACTGCAACTAGAGAAAGCCCGCGCGCAGCAACAAAGACCCAACCAACGCAGCCAAAAATAAATTAATTAATTAATTTTAAAAAAAGAGTTATTATACTCCATATGTAATACAAGAATCTCACAACAAGGAATTGCTCTCACATATTAACCAAAAGTAACATATAAATGTTGGTACAATCTCTTTGCAGCTATATTTATAAATGAGATGGGTCAATAGCATTCTTTTTGGTAATATATTTTTCTCATTGGATATTATAAAGGCTATACAAAATGATCTGGGGAGCTTTTCATATTTTTCTATGGCTGAAATGGCATACATCATAATTACCTGTTTTTAAAGGTTAAATAGGAATTAGCACAGAATCATTTTTGTGCTTTTAATAACTGACTATACTATAACTATGTGTCTATAAATTAGAGTGCACTGAGACTCAGTCCTCTGTTTTCTACTCTCCCCTCTCCCTAGGGGATCTCATTCAAGTCCATGGTTGTTAAACACCATCGATTTCTCCCCTGTGCTCCAGACCTGTATATCCCAGAAGGCCTGCTTGATATCTCTACTCTGGTCACTAAAAGATATCACAAACCACATCTCTGAAACAGTACTCTTGCTTTTCCTTTCTTCCCCTCGTCTTCTTTGTCTCAGAAATGATACCACCATCTGCCCAATTGCTCAAGCCTAAAAACTAGGGGTCATCCTTGTCTCCTTTCTTTCTCTCAATCTTTACAACCCCCATCCAAACAATCTATAATACCTGTCAATTTTACTTTCAAAATGTATTCTCAGTCTATCTCCCTGTGTCCATGTCCACTAACACCACTTTAGACTAAGCCAAATCATGATTCATTCTTTCTTTCTTTCTTTCTTTCTGGCCACGTTGGGTCTTTGTTGCTGCACCCGGGCTTTCTCTAGTTGTGGCGAGCGGGGACTACAGAGATAAAGAACATCTTTATCAAATACCAAATACACACAGTGTGTGTGTGTGTGTTGTCCATTAAATTGTTGGTCTATTATTATATCCATCTAACATTTGATCCTAGCTTTATAGCACATCTTAATAAATGCAGTACAAGTTATCATTCATTTATTTTTTTCTAAACTTTCTTGGTAGTTATTACCTGTTTATTCTCAGTTGAAGCTTTATAATTTAACTCTACTCCTTTGAGTCCCAGATGTACTTCCTTCAGTTGGATTCTGTGAGGCTTATCCAATCACTTCATAGTTCATTCCTTTTTTTTAATAAATTTATTTTATTTATTTATTTTTGGCTGCATTGGGTCTTCATTGCTGCGCGCGGGCTTTCTCTAATTGTGGCGAGCGGGGGCTACTCTTCGTTGCAGTGCGCGGACTTCTCATTGCGGTGGCTTCTCTTGTGAGCATGGGCTCCAGGCACACGGCTTCAGTAGTTGTGGCACATGGGCTCAGTAGTTGTGGCTCTCGGGCTCTAGAGCGCAGGCTCAGTAGTTGTGGCGCATAGGCTTAGTTGCTCTGCGGCATGTGGGATCTTCCTGGACCAGGGCTCGAACCCGTGTCCCCTGCATTGGCAGGCAGATTCTTAACCACTGCACCACCAGGGAAGTCCCCATGGTCATTTCTTGCTTGGTCAACTACAACAGCTTTCAAATTGTTACCCTTCTTTATACACTTGATGCCTTATAGTCTATTCTATGCAACATCTGGAGTAAAACTTTTCAGATCCGAGGACACTGCTCCTAGAAACACTACAGTGTTGCCCCCTCATACCTAGAATAAAATTCAGTCTTCTTAATAATTGCTTCTGAGGTCATGCAAGATGACGCTTTTGTCTATGTTTCCAACATCATGTCGTTCACTCCCTTCCTAACTTATCATGCTCTCGCCACACTGGAATCTTTTCTATTCCTTGAAGATTTGAAGCTTTTCTACACTAAACCTTTTGCCTCTGGAGTTCTGGGTCTCAGTTCAAATGTCACTTTCTCATAGAGACATTCCCTAAATTCCTTATTTATAGGGGACAACCTTAAACCCCTGTGTAGTCCCTACCTCCCACATCAACTTATATATTAACTTGATAGCACATATCACAATTTATAATTACCTTGCTTATTTATTTACTTTTTTTCATTTAGTATTTCACCAACGGGATACTTTTAAATATTTTTTTTCACTGCTTTTTGTCAAGTGACTCTACACTGTGTTCAATAGCTACATATGAAAGGAATAAAAACGTATGTATCTGATGTTTAAGAGAGATGTCTAAGTTGGAAATACTTAGACTTGTGATAGAGGTAGTATTTAAAATTACAGGATTGGGGGACTTCCCTGGTGGCACAATGGTTAAGAATCCTCCTGCCAATGCAGGGGACATGGGTTCGATCCCTGGTCCGGGAAGATCCCACATGCCACGGAGCAATTAAGCCCGCGAGCCACAACTACTGAGCCCACGTGCCACAACCATGGAAGCCTGTGCGCCTAGAGCCTGTGGTCCACAACAAAAGAAGCCACCACAATGAGAAGCCCGCACACTGCAACGAGGAGTAGCCCCCGCTCGCTGCAACTAGAGAAAGCCCGTGTGCAGCAATGAAGACCCAACGCAGCCAAAAATAATAAAATAAAATAAAATAAAATAAAATTACGGGAGTGGGATCAGGCCAACTCACCTCCTCTCACGGGCACATCAAAATTACAATGATTTACAGAACACCTATCAATGAAAAAGACCACAACCTACAAGAAAACATCTTCTACAACTAAAGATATAAATAAGAAACCACAACAAGATGGGTAAGGAGGGGCAGAGTCACAATATAATCAAGTCCCATACCCCCGGGTGGGCGACACACAAAAGGGAGAATAATTACAACTGCAGAGGTTCTCCCCAAGGAGCGAGAGGTCTGAGCCCCAAATTGGGCTCCCCAGACCAGGGGTCCTGCACCAGGAAGATGAGCCCCCAGAACATTTGGCTTTGAAGCCCAGTGGGGCTTACTTTCAGGAGAGCCAGAGGGCTGTGGGAAATAGAGACTCCACTCTTAAAGGGTGCACACAAAATCTCACATGCTCCAGGACCCAGGGCAGAAGCAGTAATTTGAAAGGAGCCTGGGTCAGACCTACCTGCTGATCTGAAGAATCTCCTGGAGAGGCAAGAGGCAACTACAGCTAACCCTGGGGACATAGACACTGGTGGCAGCCATTTCTGAGAGCTCTTTCTACCATGTGGACACTGGTGCTGGCAAGCACCATTTTGGAATCCTCCTTCTAGCTTATTAGCCTCAGGACCCAGTCCTGCCCATGCCCACCAGCCTGTAGGCCCAGTACTGGGACACCTCAGGCCAAGCAACTAACTGGGAGGGGACACAGCCCTACCAACTAGCAGACAGGTTGCCTTAAGACCCCCTAAGCCCACAACCACCCCTAGACAAGGCCCTGCCCACTAGAGGGCCCAGAAGCAGGCCCCACACACCAGTGCATGCAGCAGATCTGGGACCACCAGGTTGCTGTGGCCAGAGACCCTGGGACCCAGCTCCACCCAACAGTGGGCAGACACCAGCCCCAGAATCCCAGGTCCCGCCCACCAGCAAGCCTGCTCTAGCCCAGGGAACAGCCTCACCCATCAGCAAGAGGACACCAGCCCCACTAAAACCACAGCCCCGCAACCTGTATACCCAAGTGACTCACCAGCAGGCCAGCTCCAGCCCTAGTACTAGCTGGGCCCTGGCCCTGCCCACCAGCAAACTTCCTCTAGCCTCAAGACAAGCTTCACCCTCCAGCAGGTGGACACTAGCCCCAGGAAAACCACAGCCCTGCAGCCTGCAGGCCCAGACCAACCACCTGCAGGACAACACCACCCCTGGGACCACCTGGGCCCTGGTCCCACCCACAAGCAGGTCAATACAAGCTTCAGGGCACTCTGGGCCCTGCTGCCAGCTCTGTCAGGAACCAGCTCTGGGACCTGAGGCCCTGCAGCCAGATCCCAGGACCCGGCTTTACCCACCAATGGGCTGGCACTAGCTCCAGGACCTTGCTTCATGCACTGGTGGGTGGGCACCAGCCCCAGGATCTCCTGGACCCCAACTCCACCCACCAGTGAGCCAGCACTAGCCCCAGGGGCCCCCAGGGTTCTTCAGCCAGCCACCTTGTGACCTAGCCCCACCAAGCAATGGCCAGCAGCCTCTACAAAAGGCAGGGTCTGGCGACCAACTGGATCAGGGGCCAGCCAAGCTTACTGGACCACCCACAGTAGCCACAACAGAAGGACCCAAGCAGCCCCGCATAGGGGGCACCCCTAGAACATATAGCTCTAGTGACCAGAGGGAAGTGTGCTGCTGGGATGCGTAAGACATCTCCTATAAAAGGCCACTTCTCCAAGGTAAGGAAACATAACCAACATAACAGGCACATAGAAATAAAAACAGCAAGTTAGGCAAAATAAAGCAACAGAGGAACATGTCCCAAATGAAGGAACAAGATAAAACCCCAGAAGAAGAACTAAGTGAAGTGGAGATAGCCAATCTACCTGAGAAGGAGTTCAAGGTAATGATCATAAAGATGATCAAAGAACTCAGAAGAATGGATGCACAGAGTGAGAAGTTAGAAGTTTTTAATGAAGAGTTAGAAAATATAAAGAACAACCAAACAGAGATGAAGAATACAATAACTGAAATGAAAAATACACTAGAAGGAATCAGCAGTAGACTAAATGATACAGAGGAACAGATCAGCGAGCTGGAAGACAGAGTAGTGGAAATCACTGAAGATGAACAGAAAAAAGAAAAAAAAGAATAAAAGGAAATGAGGAGAGTTTAAGAGACCTCTGAGACAACATCACTGTTTGCAGATGACATGATACTACACATATAAAATCCTAAAGATGCCACCGAAAAATTACTAGAGCTAATCAATGAATTCAGTAAAGTTGCAGGATACAAAACTAATATACAGAAATCTGTTTCATCTCTATACACTAACAACAAACTATCAGAAAGAGAAATTAAGGAAACAATCCCGTTTACAATTGCATCAAAAAGAATAAAATACCTAGGAATAAACCTACCTAAGGAGGTAAAAGACCTGTACTTGGAAAACTATAAGACACCAATGAAAAAAATTGAAGATGACACAAACAGATGGAAAGATACTGTGTTCTTGGATTGGGAGAATTAATATTGTTAAAATAACCATACTACCCAAGACAATCTACAGATTCAATGTAATCCCTATCAAAATACCAAGGGCATTTTTCACAGAAAAAGAACAAAGAATTTCAAAATTTGTATGGAAACACAAAAGACCTCAAATAGCCAAAACAACCTTGAGAAAGAAGAACAGAACTGGAGGTATCATGCTCCCTGACTTCAGAGTATACTACAAAGCTACAGTAATCAAAACAGCATGGTACTGGCACAAAAACAGATACCTAGATCAATGGAACAGAATAGAGAGCTCAGAAATAAACCCACACACTTATGGCCAATTAATCTACAACCAAGGAGGAGGCAAGAATATACAATGGAGAAAAGACAGTCTCTTCAGTAAGTGGTGCTGGGAAAACTAGACAGCTACATCTAAAACAATGAGATTAGAACATTTTCTCACACTATATATAAAAATAAACTCAAAATGGATTAAAGACCTATATGCAAGACCTAAAACCATAAAACTCCTAGAAGAAAACATAGGTGGAACACTCTTTGACATAAATCGTAGCATTATTTTGGATCTGTCTCCTAATGCAAAAGAACAAAAAGCAAAATAAATAAATGGGACCTAATTAAACTTAAAAGCTTTTGCACAGAAAAGGAAACCATTAACAAAATGAAAAGACAACCTACTGAATGGGAGAAAATATTTGCAAATGATATGACTGATAAGGGGTTAATATCCAAAATATATAAATAGCTCATACAACTCAATATCAAAAAAACAAACAACTTGATTTAAAAATGGGCAGAAGACCTGAATAGACATTTTTCCAGAGGAGACATACAGATGGCAAACAGGCACATGAAAAGATGCTCAACAGCACTCATCATCAGAGAAATGCAAATCAAAACAACAATGAGATATCACCTCACACCTGTCAGAATGGCTATCATCAAAAAGGCCACAAATAACAAGTGTTGGTGAGGATGTGGAGAAAAAGGAACCCTTGTACACTGTTGGTGGGAATGTAAATTGGTGCAGCCACTGTGGAAAACAGTATAGAGGTGTCTCAACTAAAAATAGAACTGCCATATGATCCAGCAATTCCACTCCTTGGTATATATCTGAAGAAAATGAAAACACTAATTTGAAAAGATACATGCACCTCAATGTTCACAGCAGCATTATTTACAATAGCCAAGATATGGAAGCAACGTAAGTGTCCGTCAACAGACAAATGGATAAAGAAGATCTGAGATGGACTTCCCTGGCGGTCCAGTGGTTAAGACTTCGCCTTCCAATGCAGGGGGTGCAGGTTCGATCCCTAGTCAGGGAGCTAAGATCCCACATGCCTCGGGGCCAAAAAACCAAAACATAAAACAGAAGCAATATTGTAACTAATTCAGTAAATACTTTAAAAATGGTCCACATCAAACAAGCAAAAAAAATCTTAAAAAATAAAGAAGATCTGAGATACACACACACACAGGAATACGACTCACTCATAAAAAAGAATGAAATTTTGTCATCTACAACAACATAGGTGGACCTGGAGGGTATCACGCTTAGTGAAATAAGTCAGACAGAGAAAGGCAAATACTGTATATTATCACTTATATGTGGAATCTAAAAAATAAGACAAACTAGTGAATATAACAAAAAAGAAACAGACTCACAGATATAGACCACAAACTAGTGTTTACCAGTGGGGAGAGGGAAGGGGGAAAGGAAAGATACGAGTAGGGGATCAAGAGGTACAAACTACTATGTATAAAATAAGCTACAAGGATATATTGTACAGCACAGGGAACATAGCCAATATTTTATAACTATAAATGGAGTATAATCTATAGAAATTTTGAATCACTATGTTGTACACCTGAAACTAATATAGTTTTGTAAATTAACTCTCTCTCTACATATGTGTGTGTGTGTGTGTGTGTGTGTATAATATAACCAGACAGGATCTGGGGCTGTGATTGGGCACAGGCTGTTAGAACTATGACCCCACACCACCACTATTATGACTTCTATTAGCAGCAACTATCTAATCATTGCAATAAGAATTAACATATTCTAAACACTTTATATAGATTACTATATTTAATCTTCACAGCCCTATAAGGTAGGTCCTATATTCCCATTTTACAGCTGATGGAATTGAAGCCCAGATGAAAAAAATAAAAGTAAAATAAAATTATAGGAGTGAATAAGCTCATCCAAGGAGAACATATAGAATGAAAAGAGATGGGGTCTGAAGACAAAACTGGGAAAATACTAACTTTGGAGCTGAAGAAGAAGAAGAAGAAGAAGAAGAAGAAGAAGAAGAATAAATAGTTCAAAGAAACAGAAAGATAAGCCAGAGGAATAGGAGGAACATCAGAAGAATTTGATGTCACAGAAACCAAGACAGTATTGAGTGTCAAGGACGGAATGGGCAAGAGAATCAAACCCTACTGAAAAATCACGTGAAAACTAACTTTCAAAGTTTCCACTCGCTTTTGTACTGAGGTAGGGACTGCTGGTGACCTTATCAGAGAATTTTCACTAAAGTTTTGGGGGATGAAAACCAAAGTGCCGCAGGTTGAAGGGTGAAGGGAGCACAGTGAAGTGGACATAGTGTAGACTATTCTCTAATGAGAAGAGAGAAAGGCCAGGACTTGGGTTAGAGGGAGGAAATTATTCCAAGTACAGAGGGAACTAGAACAGGTTTACCCTCTGGGAGAAAAATATCCAGTAGCACAGGAGGGGGGAGGGGCGGCGGAGATGCAGGAAATACAGGGGAAATAAGATGTAGTGAAGTCCCTGAGGAAATGGAATAGGAGGGACTGGGATCTAGAGCATGAAGGTAGGGTTTAGCAAGGAAAACCGAGGGGCTTCATGGCTCAGCCACTTGATTTTCTTGATGAGACAAACTCCAAGGTTGTCTGCTTTAGGATGAGGGAAGAGAGCAGACAGCTTGAGACCATATAGAAAGTTTGAGATAGCAGCTGACAGTTAAGTGAGAGGGAGCTGAACCAAAGGACCCCCCCCACGCCCACTCACCCGACTTCCGGGTTTGAAATTTGTTGCGCCGTATCCTGGTGCCGTCCTTCAGAAGCTCTTGGAAACGAGAATCACTGTGAGGCGCACTGCGGTCCCCGGGAGCACAGTCACCAGCCAGCCTGCCCTGTAGGAGGCGCTGTGCCAAGGAGAGCGCGTCCCAGGTGGACCCTGGAGCAGTCGCCCAACTTGCCCGCCCAAGAGGGGGCTCTGGGTAGAGTACGGTGGTTCCCAACATGCTTTGCGGCGTGAGTCGGAGCCCACATCTCTGACGTGCTAGCTCGTCGCCCTGAGGGGGTTTGGTGTGGCGAGTGGGTCGCTTCACTCTTTGTTAGGAGAATGCACGGGTGAGAGGGGAAGGAGGCTGAGGAGGAGGCCAGGACTGAGCTAGGGCTGAAGGAGGACTGAGTGAGGAGCGGAGAGGCGGATCGGTTGGCGGCCACCGCTCACCACAGAGGCAGTGGCTCTGCCGACGAGGCCGCGGCGGCCATGGCCGTGGACTTCAGAGACCCCAGCAGCGGTTTCCGCCACAACGAGGTAGTTACATTCATCAACGAAGAGGTGCTCAGTAACGGAGGCGGCCCAAACTTCTGCTTGACCTTCCGCTCACGGCCCTGGAACGAGATCGAGGACGAGCTGCAGTCCATCCTGGCCAACCCGCAGGTGCCGCGCGCCATCAAGAAGGCCTGCGCCTGGAGCGCGCTGGCCTTGAGCGTGCGTGTGGCCACGAGGCATCAGGAGCAGCAAGGCCGCCAGGTCCAGCGGCTGCAGGAGCAGGTGGGGCAGCGGGAGACGGCCACCTGGGCTCTGACCTCGCACCTGCAGCGCCTGCGCGAGGAGCGCGAGGAGACTGTCAGGCAGTTGCGTTGCACCCGCAGCTACCTGCAGCAGGTGCTGAAAGAGCACGAGGCCCTGCGTAAGCAGCTGCTCCAGGCCGAGATGCAGTCCCAGGAGTTCGTATCCCGGTCTCAAGCCCAGCAGCTCCGGGCTGACGTGTGGCCCCTGACCCCAGAGGAGCGAAACACGTTGCTGGTCACGACGTCGCAGCGCAGGCAGATGGAGGAGGCCCAGAATGCCTCGGCAGGCGGTGTGCTTTACGTGCCGCTACCCCCGAGTTCCTGGCCCCAGGTTGTTCAACCCCCTCCTCCCATGCCATTCCACATGCCATTCCCATACCCACCGCCTCCCGCACCTAGGGTAGTCTCAGAAGCAGAAGCAGCAGCCGCAGCAGCAGCATTCCCACCCCAGATGCCTGCTGGGGGGATCTACCAACCTGGCGTGCAGCCTGCAGTCGTGTCCCAGGAGGAGGTAGCCCTGCAGTGGGACCCGAGGATCCAAGGCCAAGAGGAAGGTCCTGTGAGGCTCCCACTTCGTAAATCCCTCGGGGCACAGCTGGAGCCAAGAAGACCCAATGAAGCAACAACCTCAGGAACAGACGCCCAGGCCACCAGAGGTAAGAAAGCCTTTAAACCCCAGCAAGAGGAGAAACCTGCCCCAGACCTCAGGAGGAGGGATTGGGACTGCCTAAGGTATAGAGTGGGATTAATTTTTCCTGATACTTGCCTTGCAATAAATGCCAGAAAATCTAGATACTAAGTGAGTGGAAAGTCTTGCCCAAAACAAGCTCCTCATTGAATTCAGGGATGGGATGTAGAAAAAGAATGGACACATAGTCTAAAGAGAAATCAATTTCTGGAGGCCCTCTTCTGATCAAAAACTAACTCTTTTATTTACATCATAAAAAATTTGAAAATCCATCAAACAAAAATTTTCATTATCCTACCATCAAGCAATAACCATTTTTTTAATGCTATTCTTGTCTGCTTACATTCTTTTTTTATGTATGTATGTATGGCTGTGTTGGGTCTTCGTTTCTGTGTGAGGGCTTTCTCTAGTTGCGGCAAGTGGGGGCCACTCTTCATCGCGGTGCGCGGGCCTCTCACTATCGCGGCCTCTCGTTGCCGAGCACAGGCTCCAGACGCGCAGGCTCAGTAATTGTGGCTCACGGGCCCAGTTGCTCCGCGGCACGTGGGATCTTCCCAGACCAGGGCTCGAACCCGCGTTCCCTGCATTGGCAGGCAGATTCTCAACCACTGCGCCACCAGGGAAGCCCAAGCAATAACCATTTTTAACACATATCTGTTTCTACATATGGATCTCTTTCTCCCACTTTCATATTATACATGTATATGTATATGTGTGTATATAATGTGTATTGTTTTAAAGGAAGATGAGATTTGAATATGTTAATTAATCCTTTAAAGGAAAATTTCTCCAATTGCATTTAAGTTCACAGGTTGGTGGACTTTGGATGGCTGCTACCGATTGGTTGACACCCTCGAGAGGCTGATGTGATTAAACATTCTCTTTTTCTCCTTTCTGTATTCTTCTAACCTCCTCTCTCCCATAATACCAGGTATTTGGCTGAGAATAACCATGCTCTTAGAACCTAAGATACACTTTATTCTAGGAACACTGCTTTTCCTTGAGAATGCTATTGTTATGCTGTATTCTGCAGCAGTGTTCATATTTGTTTCTTGATTTGTTTTTATAACATTCATTGGTTTGGGCCTGTTCTTTGTGTCTCTAAGCTTCAGGAACTTCGTGTGAAGCTGAAGGAGGTCCAGCTCCCAGTGTGTGAATCCTTAGGAAATACCCTTCTGGCTCTCAGCAACCTTCACCTCAGTGAGATCTCAATTGGCTGGAGGTAGAGTATCAGAGAAAAGGAAACATTCCGGCACACATCTTGCAACAAGGGAGGGCAGACAAATTTTGTTAAGCTTAATGCTTCTGTTGGGGACAAGAGATAGACATAGCAGAGTTTCAAAGAGGGGGGTGGGAGGGTAGTATTAAATGTTAGGGGTTACAGAAAGTTTGTCAAATTGCATTGATTAATTCATTGAACAAATAGTGATTGATTGTCTATTATGTGCTAGGAACTACTATTGTATGTTATTATCTGGTACACACATTTTAACTCAATTGGATGAGTTTGGTTAGATGACAGGAGAGAGCCTAATTTGGCATACAAATTATATCAGGAGTGACTTCTTTGCCTTACACATAGTATGGCTTTTGGGTAAGCCCAATTGAAATAAAGTCAACATCCATTTCTACGATTCTGGGGGCGATGTCAAAGAGACTTGCATGGAAAGGCTTGCATGACTGAACTGCTCATCACATTAATCCCACTGGAAAGGAATGAGCAGGGGCATATATTGGGAATGTAGCCTCACAAAAGTACAGGCAGGACTTTTCTCATACTCCTGCTGATTTCCCCCCTTGAGAGGGACAGCTATTTTCCCAGTTGTCTGAAAGACCACTGCGTTGTCTTTAAGAAAGACAAAGCTTTGGTAGAGTGTTGGCTACACACTCGAACCCTCAGCTTCAGGCTGCCCCCATCCCGAGCCCCCTTCCAGTCAAGAGTAGATGAAGAATGAAATGGATTCCAAGGACAGGCATTGTGCTATGGATGGTGCTTCCCTTGGGAGTACCTACTGGATTAGAAATAGAACTGGACTGGGACAAGCACCCTAAGTCTTGACAACGCCCCTGGGCCTTTCTCTTCCACTCGGTGTGTTCCCTGCAGGCTCTCTGCTCCCCTGAGGCAGGTGCTGCAAGCCAGGGGGAGCCAGGGTCGAGCCCAGGGGCTGGGAAGTTAGGTCAGCCTCCAGGCTGAACAAAAAGTGTCCTCGAGTTCCCCCAGGAGATCCCCATTCACCAAGCTCAACATTTGTCAGAGGTTTCCTGATTCTAACTAGTAATAAAGAGTGTGCACTTACTTGCTGTGTCTTCTGTGTAGCGTGTACCTCGGGGCAGGTTTGCTCAGAAGTGGCGGTTTAAATCTGGCTCTTCCCTCCATCCCACTGAGGTGACGGAAAATCCAATCTCATTCACTACTGAAGGGCCCCTCCTCTTCCTGTGAGTTACTCAGAATGGGAGGGCAGAGGGTATTCTACAGGGTCTTCAGTCCATTGTGATTGTCGCTGCTCCCCTCACTGTCCAAGTCCCCACGGTTCCTTGAAGGTGGGCATCTCTGCTACTCCTGGGCCCGTGGGGCACGAGAGGTGAGGTGAGGAGGGGGCTTCTGCCTAGGCTGGGAGCCCTAATGCCTGGTGTCCAGCCTCCCTGCATGCACCGAGAAGCCATTTCCCTGAGGCCCTGTATCCCAGAGGTCCCTTGAGCAGAAATTTCCCTCCCGCATTTCTGCCCTGCAAGGCACTGCCCCCTCCCTCCTGTGCATAATCCCATCAAGGTGCTCAGGACTCCGGAGAACAGCCAGGCTCAGACAGTCAGCTAACAAGACAAATGTTCCCTGAGGCAAAGCGGGGTAGAGTCTGGCTACCTGCTTGGTGTAGAGACAGGGAAGGGGCAGAGAACAGACGTGAACCTGACCCACCAGCATTCTCTCTTCCCTCGGAGTCCTGATTACCAGGAGGCCTGGGTAACTCGGGAGGGCGCTGGGGAGGAAGGGGACCAGCAGGGACATCAACCCAAAGCTAGGCTTTCTGGGTTGGAGGCTGGTTTTGTGATACACTTGTGTATGCTGATAGCTCCCTGGAATTTTGGGAGGATGGGACACAGATGAGACTTGGGAATATTATAGTACATTTTAAGCTGGCAGTTCTCAATGCATGGTTTCTGAACCAGCAGCATCAGGATCACCTGGAAACTTATTACAAATGCAAATTCTCAAGCTCCACCTCAGACCTCCTGACTTGGGAAGTTGTGGGAGGTGAGGCCTAACAGGTGTTTCTGGTGCTTACTAAAGTTTGAGAACTTTGTAACCCCTAGTGTAGTGTGAACAAATCACCCTGGATCTCATTATGGTTGGTTCATTTAGGGCTTCACAACACACTCTGATGTCCATTGGAACGTCTGTAGATCTGTATGAAAGCAGACAGCCCAGGCACAACTCTTCCATAGCTCAATGTGATCACCTAATATTTCAGGGCTGACTTTTTTCATAGCAACCTGCATGAATCTTTGGCCAGAATGATTGAGGTTGGCTGTCAGTCATCCCTTTGTTCTAGGCTGGGCACATGCAGGTAAAGGCAGCAAGTTGTTTAAGAGCCTGGGCTTTGGAGCCAGAGAGACTGGCTTCATACATCTGCTCTACCATTCACTAGCTGTGTGACCGAAAACAAACTAGTGAATTTCTCTGATCCCCCAAAAGTATTGGCTCCCTTCCCCCACCGTTAGGGTTCTTCTCTGTGATGATGGGGTAATGGGTATAAAGGATACCCACTGTGTGCCTTCTCATACCACTGAGTACGTACTATGTGACAGTGTATGGCCATTATCCCATTGGTGACCATCACAGCTCTGTAAAGTATAGGTATAATAGATACCTCTATCAATAGTTCTTCAAGGAGGATATTTTACTCCCACTTTTACAAATGTGGCAACTCAGTAAGTTACCCAAAGTCATTCAGTTGGGAGTCGGTGAAGCCTGGGTTCTAACCCCAGTCTGCCTGGCACCAAACTCCATGCCCTTTCTACTATATCACAGAGCCTCAACCTTGTACCCTTACCAATTAATAGCAGTTAACAGGGTCTGTCAATACCTTGATGGATATAATTGACTATAATGGAAGGACTCTGAATCATAGCGGCAGTCTGGTGGAGAGGGAAGTGAGTGGAGATGGCAAAAGAGTCAGGCTTGGTCGCTGTGGAGTGTTGGTGCTAGACAAGAAGGTGCTGGAAGGAGTGTGGACATGGCTCCTAGGGGTGTCAGCCTGGTGAAAGCTGCAGAGACAGAGATGCAGAAGGCTGAGGCAGCATGCGGTGGCTGCCACGTTCCCTGCCCCACCTCCACAGAGCCCCTTGCCATCAACACTTCCACTCCCATTCGTCTCACTCAACTGCAGACGTAGTGGGCTCCAAGCCGACCCTTCCTGCGGGGGCCTCTGCAGGCAGCAAGTGTAAAGTTTAGGGATGGGGAGAAGCACCTCTCAGGTGTCACAGGAGGCAACAAAAGACCGATCGATAATAGGTGTGCCTCTGCATCCCTCTGTGGGTGAGAGAGCTGTGCCTGATGCATGGCAAAGGGCAGCTAACCAGACTAATAAGCAGTGTCAAATAAAAAGTTTTCTTTGATAAAAACAAGTTTCAAATGAGGGCAGAGCCCTGATATCTGGTAGGAGTGGAGGCTTTGTCTTCTCACAGAGCCAACTCTTATTTATAAGCAGGATGCAAGAGAGAACCAAGGAGATTAAAACCCACTCTCTTGGGAAATCATTTTCCTGAGGGCCTTTCTGACTGTCAAAGTAAACTAGATTCACCAAAACAAGAAGTAGGAAAAGCAGTTAAAACCACGCACAATCCCAAAACCTGGAGGCGACTGCTATTTATATTTTTAATGTATTTACTTTATACACACACACATATGCATATATATACCCACATACATATATACCAAGACACAACATGGTACATACTTTTTTGTAGCCTCCTCAACTGTGAAAGTAGTGGCTCAAATCTGGATCCTTTCTGTGGTGGGCTCCGCACCCCGCATGGGGGAAAGTATAGGGATTGGGAGAAGCACTTCTTGGATGGCAGAAGAGCAGTTATAGATATAGATACATAGATATAGATTTATTTACCAAAACAGAAAAATGGTACATACTTCTTTCCTACATTTGTTTCTCACTTAACAGTAAGACACGAACATTGTCTCATATTTGAATTATTTGAGAATGTGACTTTAAATGGCTGTGTAACGTGCTGTCACGTCAGTGTTTCAATTTACTTAAGCTATTCTATCTCATTGGGCATTTAGATTGTTTCCAAATTTTCATTTCACTCTCAACACTGGGTTAGTGTGCAGAGTTTTCTGTACTGTGCCCAAGAGTAAATATAATCATTTAAGATATCTTTAACCAATTTGAAAGATAGCTTGTTTTGATTTATATTTCTTTGCTTATTAGAAAGATGGAGTAGTTTTTCAAATTGCTTATCCATTTGTATTTCTTCTGTCATGCCTTAGCTATTCATGTCCTTATTCCAGTGTACTCATGGAATACTCATCTTGTTTTGTATTTATTTGATAGTAAGGATATTAACCTAACCCTTTGTCATACTTAAGATGCAAGTATTTCCCCGTGTTTGTAGTTTATCTTTAAATTTGTGTGTGGTGGCATTTTGATAGTCAGAAGTATTAAATTCTTATATATTGAAATCTTTTCCCTGTCATTTCTTCTTTTTCTTTTATTAGGAAGGCCTTTATTCTGAGATAAGATACAACCATCTATATTTGATTCTGTATCTTTTACAGTTTTTAAAAATTTAACTCCTTAATCATCCTTGAATTTATTTTGGTACTTATGAGGTAGGTCTCAATGTATTTTTTCCCCTAAATAATCAACCTAGTATCTCGGCATCATTTTTCAATGTTCCATTCTTTCCCCATTGATCTGAAAAGAACATCTTTATCAAATACCAAATACACACACAGTGTGTGTGTGTTGTCCATTAAACTGTTGGTCTATTATTATATCCATCTAACATTTGATCCTAGCTTTATAGCACATCTTCATAAATGCAGTACAAGTTATCACTCATTTATTTTCTTCTAAACTTTCTTGGTAGTTATCACCTGTTTATTATCAGTTGAAGCTTTATAATTTAACTCTACTCCTTTGAGTCCCAGACGTACTTCCTTCAGTTGGATTCTGTGAGGCTTATCCAATCACTTCATAATTCATTACTTTTTTTTATATATAAATTTATTTTTTTAATTTATTTTTGGCTGCGTTGGGTCTTCGTTGCTGCGCGTGGGCTTTCTCTAATTGCGGCGAGCAGGGGCTACTCTTCGTTGCGGTGAGTGGGTTTCTCATTGCGGTGGCTTCTCTTGTGAGCACGGGCTCTAGGCGCGCGGCTTCAGTAGTTGTGGCACATGGGCTCAGTAGTTGTGGCTCTCGGGCTCTAGAGCGCAGGCTCAGTAGTTGTGGCGCATGGGCTTAGTTGCCCTGTGGCATGTGGGATCTTCCCGGACCAGGGATCAAACCTGTGTCCCCTGCATTGGCAGGCGGATTCTTAACCACTGTGCCACCAGGGAAGTCCCATTCCTCTTCTTTTTTAACCTAGTTTGAGTAGATTTCTGTTCCTTAAGGCTTTAATCTTAGCCCCATTCTCTCTCTTCACTTCCTCCTTCCATGATCTTATCTAAACATTTGACACCTATCATCTTTAGGAAGAAGATTCCAATCTATATAATAAAAAAAGCTCACGCTTATTGCTTACTATGTATATTTGGTGGCATTATCTTATTTAATTCCCTTTAAAACCCTACAAGATAGGTAGTAGTACCACCTTCATCTTACAGATGTAGAAACCTAGGCTTAGAGAGGTTAAGTAACTTGTGCTGCGTGTTAAGAGCCAGGATTCAAATTCTTTTCTGATATACCTGCCATCCTAAGCTATGTAGCGTTTAAAAGAAGGAAACGTGAATATTAAAAATTCTGTCTGCTTTAAAACTGAAAATCATAGCCACTACAGATACAGACTTCTGTTTTTGGAATTGAAAATGACACAAGCAGCAGTATGTCATACTAAAGGGAGGTTGTAATGGTAGCGTGCTTAAAGGCATTGGCTCTGACCACTTGGGTCTGAATCCCAGATGCATTCAATGGATTAATGGTGTTATAATCCACATACAGCACTCTCCACAGTGCCTGGTACATATCAACTCTAAGATGTACATTTTTGGGAGTTCCCTGGTGGCCTAGTGGTTAGGATTCCGGGCTTTCACTGCCGTGGCCCGGGTTCAATCCCTGGCTGGGGAACTGAGATGCTGCGCGGTGCGGCCAAAAAAGAAAAAAAAAAAAAAAGATGTACTTTTTTCACATTTTTGAAACTAGTAGGTCTCTCACAGTTTAACTGGCAGTATTTATCTTACAACTGATGGCATCTTAGATTTGATGAACTAAGGTAGAAAGTGCTTAATAAGTGTTTAGCTATTACACAAGATGACCACTCATCCATCAGCAAGTATTTCTTCAGTGTGAACTATGTGCCAGGCACTGTTCTAGGGACTGGGACGGACTAGTAAACACAGCAAAGATTCTTGCTCTCATGAAGTTTACCTTCTGGTGGGAGACAAACATGAAATACAGATTAACAAGTAAAGTATATAGTATGTCAGATGGTAATAGGTGGTAAGTAACAGAAGTGAAACAGAGTAAGGGGGATGGGAAGTGGTGGGGGCAGGGAGTGCTCTATTAGAGTACGCAGGGAATGCTGCCCTGACTAGGTGACATTTGAAGAGACCTGCATGGGATTAGAGGGTGAGCCATGAGGATAGCTGGGGGAATATCTTTCCAGGTAGAAGGCAGAGCAAGCGCAAGGGCCTTGAAGTGAGGGCACCCTTAGGGTCTTTGAGGGGTAGCAAGAGGGCCATTATGGCTGGAGAGAAGCGAGTATAGGAGAGTAAATGAGGTGGGAGGGGGAAGTGCTGCAGATTATGGTTGGAAACTTTAAGTATGTGGATAAGGATTTCTTGAAATCCTCTCAGAAAGGCTCTAGATTTAAGAGTAGGAACTGCGTATTGGGGCTCACAACCACCTAGCAAGGATTGCCGAGTGCCATGGCTACACTGCACTTAAGGCTGGGGGACGGCTGGGGGGTAGAGATGGCATTAATTTAGGTAAAGTGAGGAGAGAGACAGTTCCATTTAGTCTCTTAAACACACTAATGCATAGTCAAAATGATTCATGGTGCAGAACAGTTTGAGGGCAGAATGATAATGATACGTGATCAGAATAACTAGATGAAGCTACTCTGAAAAAAAAAGTGACATTCAGGGCTTAACATTACTAATGAGGTACAGCACAAACTGGCCTTGGTTCGATCTTTCAAAAGGCATGCTGCCACAGCATCCGTCCTTGCTTCAAGTGGGCTGGACAAAACTAAAGTTATTTTAAGAATACGGAAGAACATTTACAGGGTAACTACATGTAGGACAGAAGATTACAGAAGTCAGATTTCTGTAACCATTTAATGTAAGGTACACGGTTTTTTAAAAATCTTTTGTTTCTTAGCAGCCAGGATGCATAGTGGTTAAGAGCATGGTCTTTGAAGGCACACGGAGCTGGGCTCAACTGTCAGTTTTGTCACTTACTCTTTGTGGGACTTTTGTTAAGTAACCAACCAAGGTAACCTCGGTTACCTCCTCTGTAAACTGGGAATGATACTGCCCAACCTCAGAGAGTTGCTATGAGGATTAAATGAAATGTGTGTAAAGTGCACAGCACTGTAACTGCTCAATAAAACTATAGGGTTTCCCTGGTGGCGCAGTGGTTAAGAATCCGCCTGCCAATGCAGGGGACACGGGTTTGAGCCCTGGTCCGGGAAGATCCCTCATGCCGCGGAGCAACTAAGCCCATGCGCCACAACTACTGAGCCTGTGCTCTAGAGCCCGCAAGCCACAACTACTGAAGGCTGCTTGCCTAGAGCCCGTGCTCCGCAACAAGAGAAGCCACCGCAATGAGAAGCCCACGCACCGCAACAAAGAGTAGGCCCCGCTCGCCGCAACTAGAGAAAGTCCGCGCACAGCAACGAAGACCCAACACAGCCAAAGATAATAATAAACAAATAAAAAATTTATAAAATAAACAAATAAAACTATAGCTGCATTTTCCTACTAAAAATGTATTGTATACCAAGATTTCTCCTGTTCATTATCTCTTGAAACAGAGGGACTCAAATTTACAACTGCCATCCAAATACAGACAGACAATAAAAGCAAAGAGAAAGCAAAACGTTTCCTTAGAATTAGGCAGTTCTATCATTACAGTATACACACTGAATTTAAAAAGATGGACCTCCAAGTTGACTTTTTAGATACATGGCAACATACATAGAACCACTCTACTTGCTATCAATAATCTTAAAGTGCTTCTTTCAGAGGCTCTATGAGGTGCAGAGTTGTGAAATATATTCAGCGAAGCTGAGACAAGACAGGTTCTATCGAGAACCCCCTCCCCAGTCCCACAAATGCAAGGTAAGGCCATTTTTTGACTGAATTAGAAGCCATTAAACATTTATCAGAAAATGAAACCCTGTTACTCAGGAACTATGGAGAGATCCAAAGTTCAATTCCTTCTCCCACCAAAAATGTCTCTTATGTAAAAAGGAATGTATGTCATTTAATCCAATCATATAACATCTGAGCATTAGGCTGGGTTCTAAGGAATTTTCAGAAAATGGATAGCTCCTTCTCAGCCCCTGTCATATCCCTGAGGTGTATCTTGCTCAGAATGGAATGAACTTCAACAGTGAGTACAGTTTATCAATGCAGACATACATATGCTGAAAGTACATTTATTATGAAGCTCTTAAATTTGATTTCCATATTTTATTTTCAATACTTTCTTGGAATTTTCATGACCACATAGGCCCCCATATTTGAAATGTCTGCATTAAAGGTTCTAATGCCTTCTTAATGACGGCACTTGGTTAATGTGCAGACCTATGAGATCATATGAGTCCTATTGACAATTCAAAAGACAATAATTTGAGGAACTTAGATTTTATAAATCAATCCAAGCTCTTAAGACTGAGAACATGGAATAAAAATGAAGTTATCCATAGTGATATCGATTGTATGATCTTTATTATATTTTAATCCATCAATCTAAAATTCACACACATCAGATCAAACAAGAGTACCACAGTATTTATTTTGTAGGTATTAATTAGGTTACTATATTGATATATACAAAACTTTAGGTAGCAGCAGGCATCAGTTCTTCCAAAGAAGCTTAGGTAAAAACAATTCTTTATATTTATGAGTTCAAAGTCCTACTATTTGACCCCCCTGTTGTACTGACATAAAAATGAACTCAGTGAGCAAAGCTTATTGAACACTCAGTTCATAGATTTTGGGCTTCCTGTATTTTATTGGAGTTGAAGCAGTTATTGTTTGAACCCTCTGTTAATATTTTATATTTCAATTAATCTTAATTCTCAAAGAAGAATTAAAACATGTTTGCTAATTATCTAAGATAAAACCATGATACCCAATGAAGAATTAGTGATGTTAGTCTCCTACCCCAACAAGTAGAAAACTTTTAAATGAACCCATAATTTTGAATGTATCTGAATTTTCCAATCCATATACCTAGCAAGGTCACAAGCTGATTTAAATAATCTGGCTTTTAGACAATCATCTCAAAAATATTTTTTGAAACGAAGCCACTGTTCTTTATGATGCCATCATTTTGACCAAATAACAAATAAGCAATTGTTTTCAAAGAAGAACATTTTAAAAGGAAACATTCTTTATATACTTAGCAAACAGAGGAGAGCTTGAGTCTACAAGTCAGAACCAGAGAGTTCTAAGGGAAATGTAGTTGAGCAATCTAGTTCTACTCCAGTTTGGAATATATGCTTTTGAGATGCACTATATATAAAGAGAGTAAAGAAAGATGTTGATGAATTTTCTTTTTTTTTTAAAAAACAAAATTTTCCAATTTCATTTATTGGCAGAGAGTTCTGGCATCAGTTAATGGCAGCAATACAGTGGTGAGCATCTGCATTGTGCTAAGAGGTAGATGGGGACCTAATCCTTGAATGTAATAACTAACTTTATTTAAGGTTTAGGCTTAATTTTTTAATCCAAGGAACATTTTAAAATTATTTATTTTTGGCTGTGTTGGGTCTTTGTTGCTGCGCACAGGCTTTCTCTAGTTGCGGCGAGTGGGGGCTACTCTTCTTGAGGTGTGGTGGCTTCACTTGTTGTGGAGCACAGGCTCTAAGCACATGGGCTTCAGTAGTTGTGGCTCGCAGGCTCTAGAGCGCAGTCTCAGTAGTTGTGGCCCACGGGCTTAGTTGCTCCGCGGCATGTGGGATCTTCCCGGACCAGGGCTCGAACCCATGTCCCCTGCATTGGCAGGCGGATTCTTAACCACTGCGCCACCAGGGGAAGTCCCAATCCAAGGACCATTTTTAAAGTGAAGGCAGATCTTTGGAAAACTTTTGTTTTTTAGTTATATAGAGATAAAATAGCTTGATAAAATAAACATCTGCCTTATGCTAATAACAGGAGTGCAAAGCAGCCATTTGGACACTAGAGAAATACAACAGTGTGCTTCCAAATCAAAGGACAATTCAATAGCCTAGCCAATCAAGCAGACACTGGGAGGAGTGGCCTCTAGTACCTTACTCCAGTAGCCAGAGCCATTAGAGGTCCCTACAGGGATATAAGTCTGTATCAAGATCAACAAATTTACAGAATAATCCTGGTCCAGCTCTGGCCAGGCAGCCATCTGACTGATGATACTTCAGGGCCCACTAGCCTCTAGAGTTAGCACATGCTGCTGTGAGAAAAAAGAAACCAATACATTAAAACTATCAATTAGAACTTATTCATACAGGGGATGAGAGAGTACAGGAGGCACACAAAATAGAGAAGCTTTGTTTTGTTTTTTTAGTGGAGGATGAATTAACTTTGTGAACAAGTTAAGGCTCTAAGGGAAAAAAAAATTCTAAATCATAACTCTAAAAAAAAATAACCCTTTCTATATCAACACCTTAAAAAAAAACCGCCATAGATCTTACTTCAACCTTCAGCATAAATGGCAAGTCTGAGGTAATCAATATATTCCAAACTCCAGTAGGAAAAAAAAAAAGACATCCCTGTTTGTTTGGGGTTTTTAAAAAATATTTATTTATTTATTTTGGCTGCACCGAGTCTTAGTTGCGACATCCTTGTTAAAATATAGTAGCCACTAACAGTAATTAAGAAAACAGCCAGACTTTTGCTATTAAATACAATATTATGAAGACATTCCTTTCTTTCTTTCTTTTTAACTAGCAGGAAAATTAAATCAGAATTTAAATAATCTTGTTTAGGCGGTGGGGAATCTAAGTCTTATTACAAACCAAATTTTATGTTTGCCACCAATGAAAACGAATTCACTATGTTCTTGAATTTATTTCCTGAAGCAAGTTAAATTCTCTAACAGCTTTGATTTTGCAAATAATGTCAAAGAGGCAAAATACAAGTAACTGCAACATATAAAATTATACTTCAGTAGAAATGCTTTCGTAATTGGATCCAGAGGCTTAGAATCATTATTCACTAAAAAAAAAATATTCTAAGCCACAATTTTTCTTTCAATTACACTTTTACAAAGGAAGAAAAAAATAGGAAAAAAAAGAAGAAATTGGTCCTAATAGTGCTACTCATGCCCAAGTTAGCTAGCAACTCACTGAGGTTAATCTGCATATCTCAAACAATCAATTGCACAGCATTTCCTGGCTCTTTAGCCAATGGAAAACATAACTTCTGATGGCAAAAAAACCCCAAAAAGCACTAGATTTAATTGATTACACAGACTGATAACCAGTACGACTTTTCCTTCTTCCAATCATATAAGAGATAAAGACAACAATTATAAGGAAGCCCAAGGCCACACCCACTGCAACAGGAATAAGAAAGTTGAGGTCAGAGTCAGCAGAACATTCTTCAGCTGTTAGAAGAGAACAGACAGAAAGCAAGGAAAGGAAATTAGTAAGGAATGCAATTAAGCAGAAACAAGAAAACAAGAAACAAGCATTTTGAAAGAGTACATAGGTTAGTCTTTTACAGCATTACCCTTATTTTCTTATTTTCACTATGTCCACCCAAGTATTTCCAAGCAACCGATCCTCCTGTATCTCTCACTGTCACTTCATCTCAAATCACACCTAATTCCTCAGTACAAAAAGCAGAAGTTAAGGGAAGAACGGGAAAGGGTCCAAAACAAAGAATTGTGCTTGCCTAATATGGGAAGATTTTATGTTGAATTGTCTAATGGCACTGCGGGGAAAGAGCGGCACTGCAGGAATCTTCACTTAAAACCGCTACCTGCGTATTTCCCCACTCCCTTTCTCCCCTGCCACAGCTATCGTGAAAATATAAATAAGAATTCTGTATGAGTAATAACATCTAAGTTAAAAAGGACTCATGATCAAGAAAATGCTGTATAATTTTTTTCATACAAGCATTAGGTAGCTATCAGGTTATATGTAATTTTAGCTGAGCAGTGGCCTGGAAGAATAATAGCAGAGTCCAATGGACATTGTAGTCCACTCCACTGGACCACCAGGAAGGCGGTGTGCACATGCAATGTAGATTCTGAGCTCTGGACTGAGACAGAACTGAGTTTGAATCTTGATTCCTTCAATTACTAGCTAAAGGACCTTGGTCAAGTAATTTAAACTGGGCCTCACTTTCCTCATCTGTAAAAGGGGGATAAGAATACCTATATTATAAGGTATCTGAGGATTAAATGATATTTCTAAAGTATATGATACACATCAGGAGGTCAACAAGTGTTCATTCCCTTCTCTTTTCCTCCCATGTTTGTGATCCCATCCAAGGAGGTTTAGGCTTTGAAGTAGCAAACAGAGGTCAAAATAGGAGCCACTGAAAAAGCCAATATTCAGTACTTTTAAAAATACTTAAGCAAACAAAGTTGGTATCATGTGTCATTTATTGAAATTAGTTAGTACAGAAACTCAAAGTGCCCAGTTCTGATCTCACAGTTTCAAGTTTAAACTAGTCTTACTATTGAGTGACTAGACTTCATTGGGACAATTTTTAATCAAAACGCTAATAATGGTTTTGTTGCCTGCTAGATATGTAACCTCAGTGAAGTCACTCCTCTTTCTGAAAAAATTATGGGGTTATAGTAAGGAATCTTTAAGGTCCTTGCCAGTATAAGTCTAATGCAATTAACAAAATGTGATACTTGGTGTGATTTATGATTGAATAATAACTTGCATTTTTCCTCTAATTTTATCTTTTCCTCCTCTTGCACTTTTGTCATTCATAAAAAAATGCTGCTGAGGTTCTGAGTATATAGAACAGATTTTAGTAATGACATTAGCTTTTATTAAAAAGATTTACTATATTTTACTGAAAGCCTTCAGAGACTGATAGCTGGGTACCAAAATGCTGTAATCAGTGAATTACAAAAATTCTGAACATGCCAATATATACACAGAATGAATTAATAAAATAATCACTTCCATGTGAAATTCTCGAGTCTACTGATTAAGCTTCCTTCTTATTTGTCTATACATTCAATATCTGTGCTGCACTTCTAACATGGAGCGTGCTTCAACAGGGGCTGATTATCTAGCTCATTTTCATGCCAACAGCTTCTGTCTACACCCCATCTATGCTCTGCCCCACAGGGGCCGTCTTGGAAAAGGCAGGAGCCGAGTTGCTGCTTTGCTTCGCTGCCTCCCTTCTGAGATTGCTGCTGCTTACAGCTCATAAGTACCAGTCTGATGACAACACTAAATAGATTTTAATGCTCTAGAGACCAACAAGATGAGGTAGAGAAACACAACACAATCTCTCCTAATTAGTTCATAGAATATTTCTATCTTGCAATGCTAATCAGGCATCCAAGGAAGAGAAAAACATTTTAAAAAAGGCAAGTGGTTAAATATGCTTGAATCCTTTCTGTCTATTATTGCTGAAAAAGAAAGTTTTTTGAAAACTCTAATTCTGAAGCCAGTTGAAGCTCTGTTGCAGCCTCTTGGGTCTGTTTTTTACCTAGGGAAAAGTCACAAGCCAAAGATACTGACTTCATCTTCAAAGAAAGTCACATAACCTAAAAAATGCTGATGGTCCTGAGGACATTCAACTGAAAACCAAGTTTAAGCATCTGATGGGCATTTATGCCACATCAACATTTATTTAATGAACTATATGCAAAGGCACTGTGATGAGCTTAAATCAGGATAATTCTTATACACTGAAACAGAACACCGGTAGTGAAACAATATTTATTAATTCCATTAGGAGACAACTACATATTTTATCTTTATAATGGCCATGTTAATAAGTTTAAGGCATCTTGGGTTAGAATCAAAATTTGGCCAAGGCTTCTTAAGATAGACCTTAAAACACCACACACCGATGTTCTTTTCAACAAGTTTGTCTTCAGGACCAGTAAATACAACATTTTTTTAAAAATTTTATGCTGTTCTATTAACAGTTTTTATCAATAAAGAATTATCTCAAAATGCTGGGACTGATTTAAGAAGTAAAGTTTCAATATATCAATCTTAAAGAACAAAGTATTTCAAAACTGAAAGGGAAGAAAATCTTGTTATGTGCATGTATTTTTATATAATCAATCAGACTGCAGGTTCTAAAATTGCTCATATCCAGCATGATGGCGCTTGAGACCAATAAAGTAAGCCAGCAACACTAGAATAAGCACTCCTGCCAAGGCTGCTCCCACCGCTATGGGCACAAGGAAGCTGTCGTCATCTGCACTGCAGTCTTGAGCTAGATGTGGAGAAAGGACAATTGAGAACAGAAACAGTGACAAAATTTCAGATCTGTACATTTTAAGTTAAAATGACAGTACTTCCCAACACACATATTTGTTTTTTACACCAAGGCAAGAAGTCATTGGAATTCATTACCAGCAAATGAGATGTTCCACAAAAGTGATTTTCCAAATAACCAAAACATATACTTTTAAGTACCCAAAAAAATGCAGTCATTTTGGATGAAAAGATATATAAAATGATCACATACTTCACAGATTTTTCAAATGGAAGCTAATGGATAAATATAATTAGCCTTTCCTTGATGATCAGGCTGTGAGCTTTCAGAGGCAAACTGTTATGATGTTGAAGAAGCACAGTGCCTAGAACACTGCAGATTGGGAAGTATTAATGAAATGAACCAAATGAACAACTATACATAGCAGATGTAAGAACTCAATGCATAGGAGTATGGGGCCATTTAGTAGTAAGAAAAGGTATAAACTGGCCCTGATTGCATAACTGTTTGCCTCAAGATTTCAGTCTGGTGTAGGAGTCAGATAAGAAAATCAGCGGTTATAATTTCAAAATGTGCTGTAATAGGGGCAGGGAATACACAGTGTCATCGAAATATTTCAGAGGCACACTCAACTCAGCCTTGTTACACAAGACACAGTTTGAAAGAGGTGACACCAGAGCTGAATTTTTAAGAATGAGTAGGAATTAACCACGCAGGTAATGGGTAAAGGGCGTTCCAGGTACAGAAAGCAGCACAGACAAAACTATGGAGGGTAAGAAAACATAGCACTTCGGGTGAAATGCAAGCAGGTTGGCATAGCTAGAACAATGGATTAAGAGGTACTCTTGGAAAAGAGGTGGAAAAGGGTACTAGGATCAGCTCACAAAGGCACCGTATGCTCTAGGTAGTTTGGCCTTATACTGATGGCCCCCCCCCAAAAAAAAATTGCTGCAGAATTTTAAGCAGGATATTTGTTTCAGAAGTTATGGCAGATGGAAGACTGGAGGTACTAAGTTAGGAAGCAACTCTACTGCTAGAAGCCAGATGACCAATAATATGGTCCTGAACTCGGATAATGAAGTGCAGATGCAGAAGGGATGGACTAGAGATCCAATTAGAAGACAGAATTGACCAAACAGATGTAGGAGGAGACAGTATTGTAGAATGGCTTCCAATCCCATGATTATGTAGACACTGGTGCCATTCATTGTGATAGGGAATACAGGGGGAATATATGCATTTCAGTTTTATTTGTAGTTATTTTTGTGTGGGTTTTTTTAAATTTAATTTTTAAAATTTGCATGTCGGGGGAGGGTGGAGAGGGATATGTGGAAGAGGGAGACATTCCGTTTTAGATCTGCTGAGTTTAAGATACCTATGTCCTAACCAAGTGGTTGACGTGATAGTTCAAACCAGGGACAAAGATATTTCTCAGCAAGGGCAGATAGAGTAATAAGAGGATCAGAGACAAAACCCTTGGGAACACCAATATTTGAAGAATAAAGGAGCAGGAAAAAGTAGGAAAGGCAGGTAGAAAATGGTGCCACAGAAGCCAAGGAAGGAAACAGTTTCAATTATCATGGGAGAACAGTGTAAAATATTAGAGATGCCTGAGAAATGTCCACCGGATGTAGCAATACGGAGGGTGGGGGCTAGGAGTCAAACTGTTGCAGGTTTAGGAGTGAATGGGAAGTGATTGACTGGTTAGGAGATCAAGAACTTGGGATGCGGAACACACAGTACTCGTTATGAGACATTTAGAAGAAAGGTAGGTAGTTAGAAGGGGGACACAGGGTCAAGAAAGGATACCTTCAGGGTGGAAGAGACTTGTGGTTACAGGATGAGGGAAAGAGCCGTGAGCACTTTACAGGTTGAAGACGCTGGTACAAAGTCTCCTGGGAGGAAGGGGAAATGGGATTCCAGAAGCACGGACCAGAAGAAAACCTACTGAGACTGGAGAAGAAAGGGGTAGTGCAGATGGAGATATGTTTGCAGAGAGAGGAGGTGGCTGGCGTGTTGAACCACCGCTTCTATTTTCCATTTCCTTGCCTCTTATTGCCCTAGTTCTCCTCCTAGCTTGCAATTTACCAGGGATTGATAAATCAGATAATTAAGCTTATTAGAACTGTGCCGAAAATAAAAATGAATAGCTGCAAGGCACATCTGATTGTGTTTGCATGTAAGAAATGTGCCAGCCTTTTGCTAGTCTCTGGGGCAATAACTGGGAACAAGATGCAATCCTAGAGTTTATGGACTTTATGACATCAATTTTGGCTGCCAGCTCAATGATCTTTTTCACTTGCTTCTTGGTTTTGTTAAAAATCCAGATAGCTGAGGTTGCCAGATGTGACTTGTGAATATATGGTTTTAAGAGCACCCAGTTAGCTCCTCCCCTTCAATTTCCCAAATTACCACCCAGCATATAAACTATTAGGTGACATGACCATAAAGTATTATGTCTTGGATTTAATGTAACTTGGTTTTTAAAAAATTCATTAGATTAATTTCTTATTCTGGCAACGAATTCATAGTCCTCTTTCCCAAATTGGGTATTTGACCTAGTACTGAAACGACTTTCATAAATACTGCCAATAAGGCTTTCTTAAGGCTTTCATGCAAGACAAATATTCCCAGAGTAGATCAAAAAGGCAATTCTGCTAATACAAAGATCTTTCTAGATGCGGTCATTTACTTAAAATGCTCTCAGTTAGTATGTGAAGTATTAATTTATAATAATTATTGATTTTTATGAATTCGGCCTTTAAAAATTCTTTAGGTAATGGAAAGAAATTTTGGTAAAACAGTAATTTTTATAAAATCACATCCAAGAAAAGAAAACCTCATTCTATAAGTCATTTTGACCTGATCTATTTGCCTAATGTACACCTGAGACCTTTCTGGGGAAAGGAAAAGTGTATTTGTGGAAGAGTTTAATAGTCACGGAAGCAATGAAGATTTTTAAAGATAAAGTTTCATTGACCATTGAAATCTCAGTGGAAAGGTTCATGTAGATTTTTAAAATGCTGTTAATCTTCAATTTTCTGTTAGTTCAGAAATTTTTCAAATACAGTTTTCAGTGTGAGGGCTGAAAAGCTGAGATGTACATTTATAATAAAATATAAAACAAACACCTCTTCAAAACCAATGTGTCAAATTCTTTGGAAGAATCAGCATTTAGAAGCACATCCTTATGTGACATCTTATTTATTATATACCTTTTAGATCTATAGTCAAACTGTTTGAAATATATTACATGAATCTGAAAAGATACTTGAAGCTACTCTATACTAGTTTCAAAAATAAGATATGGTAATTATTGATGCAGAAAGTTATGTACCAGGGTAGAAGATCAGGAGATAGGTAGGAGAGAGATGAGCCCAAGACAATGTAACATTATCTACCTAAATAAACAGAGATAAAAGGCTATAATCCTAAAAATATGAGTCTCATAATAATTCCTCCTAAAAAAACGCAAGAAACTTCAGATGGTGTGTTTTACACTGTATGTAAATATGTTCTTGATGCCTAACAAGTAGCTTCTTATCAGGTTCCTTCTAAAAATACTCAAATGTATATTTTTCTTCATTGAAATGAAAAACGATCACTCAAAGAAATAAGAGTAACAGGACTTAACAGCCCTCAGTCCCCAGATGAAAAAACGAGAGAGACCCCAGTTGAGTAGCTTGACCAAAGTCACATGGTAGCTAGTAGAGCTGGGAGCTCTGATGACTAACTGGCAGTCACGTGGCTTAACTGGGTAATCCAGAGGAAAGCGACTAGCCAGGCTGCTAAATTTTTGTGTGTGATATACTAAGGTGGACTGGGACGCTATCTGGAAATTGGAAGGTTCAAGCATTTTAACGTGATCTGAGAGAAAGATTACACACAATCCTATTTTGGCTCGGATCAATAGGTCAGTTTGTGTGGCTGAAATGTACAGATACTAAATATCAGCCTCAATTTAGGACCTGAGAAAAGTGTACAGAGATATTCTGTCGCTTTTACTATGAAATAAATATTCTAGATCACTGGTTTCCTAATTGCCTAAACATTAGATTCAGCTGGGGAGCTTACACACACACACACACACACACACACACACACACACACACAGACAGACACGTCTCATCCCAGACCTGATTCTTACTCTATAGCCACCCCAACATCAGTAGGGACCTATGTATGGGACCACTCTTCCAGACAGTAATACACAGAACATTCTGGAAATAATTAATTCTACTTCTAAGCATTTCTTAAGTTTTTCCTTTTGGAAGAAATTGCCATTATGTAGTATACAAAATCTAGACTTTAGCCAACGGGAAAGAAATGTGAGCAAATTTCCTTAAGAAATAAAAGAATCTTTATTGTTTGTTTTAGAAGCAATATGTTGAGCAAATGGACAGGCAAATATCTGAAGAGAAATACCATACATCAACTAGTGGTTTAAACATCTGAGGAAAAAACATGGAAAGTATTTACATGGACCAGTTTCTTTATACAAATGCTAACCCATGAAAAACACCCAGAAACCAAATAGAGTGTTAGATCATCAAGGTGTAAATCTGTTAAAGCGAAACTACAAAAGGTACAAAGAACACATGGCTATAGGAAATGATAGTGTAAATAACAGCATATAAACTGGCCCATGTAAAATACAAAAATATTCAATTAAGTCAGATTTTCTATAAAACAGTACTAATTAGAGGTATTTTAATATAAATCAGATATATAATCTAAAGGTAGAAACTTTTAGAAACATTAACAGCATTAAGCCAGTGTGCCACCCACTTGTGCTTCCAACTTTTATTTTTTAAAAAAGCTGCTTTGTTTTGACTCATGAGAAATATCTAAGGCTCACATTCTTGCAAGCATTATCCATTCTTACAACGTTAACAATCTTACACTAAAACACTATTTAAATAAAAAATATTTTTTAAAAATCAGATTTATATTTAGCCTTTAAAA
Organism: Eubalaena glacialis; assembly: GCF_028564815.1. Lineage (NCBI taxonomy): Eukaryota > Metazoa > Chordata > Mammalia > Artiodactyla > Balaenidae > Eubalaena > Eubalaena glacialis. The sequence goes on from NC_083736.1 coordinate 109,993,464, forward strand.
AGTGCCTTAAGCTGGCAATGCAGCTCAATGTAGCTTTTAGAGAGGGGCTTAGTCAGGAATCTTATTCTGAGCCAGTAAGATTTTCAGGCTACTCTAAACAGAGAGCAAATTTAAGTGGGAGAAAATATTTATCATGCCAATATAACTCGAAAGGTAGTTATAGACATACACATGCTAACATGCAATTGCCTCTGTGTGTGTGTCACTAGACTACCAAATTTATTCAACGCAAACAACATTTTGGAACCCAGATATCTCATTTTCTAGTGAATGGGAGGCACACATAATCTCCCATCCCCCAAAACACGGAACCTGCCATATATTGCTGCATGTTAACAATTTTTTAATATTTGCTCAGCCATCTCAATACCAAAAAAAAAAAAAAAAGAAAGAAAGACCTAGAAGCAGCAAGAAATACTTGATGTGCTAACTATCAAGCAGAAATGTTTTGCTTTCTCATATAAACATTAGGTGGTGCAGGTTAAATGGACAATTGGTGCATCTCCCCAGAGCACACAACTGAACACAAAGTACATGAATTAATGATGATGCTACCATAATGAACAATAATAATGTAAGTTTTGATTAGCAGAGAACTCTTTAAATGTGAAAGCCACATTAGTAAATGTTGTAGCAATCAACACAAGCTGGAAACAAAGAACAGCTTTTTCATGAACAAAGAGAAGGCCAAGACTTTTGGGTTAGGTGCAAGTTCTTTATCTAGGTTCTAGGACATACTGGCATTTCTTCTTTAAGGAAAAGAAAAGAAGAGAATAAAACAAACCATCACCAACAAGGATACTAGAAAGCTAAAGGGAAGTCTACATTAATTTTAGCACTGCATGTAGAAGCCAATTTACGGGTACAAAGGACTAACACCCCAAATTGGCACTGCCTAGCAATTATCTCTAAAACATCTAGAAAATGGACTGAAATGCCCAGTTGGAATAGTCTTGTGTCTTACAATTTAAAAGACGGAAATATCCAGTTTTTTTCTTAAAAAGACTAAACAATAAGATTAACACCTATTCTAAAATTTTTAAAGCTTTTGTATCTTTTGTCACTACAGCCACATTAAAAACAAATGTATTCAAAAGGCATTAGAAAAGCATGCATTGCTAAGAACATAATAATACTAGACCCTGTTCAAATCTATTGGCATATCTCTCATAGTCAAATACACAGCAATGCCAAAGCAGCTAAGTTAACCTGCAAACAAAATCACCAAAAAATGCAAAGGAGCAAGTACAAATCCACCGTAGAATGTGTTGTCTCAATTCGACTACATGTGGAGGTGCGGTTAACCCTTTCCTAAGCTGTATATTTCTAGTCAGAATGTTTAAAGTGAGAACAATGCAATACTAATTCAAGACAATAAAATAGAATCTATAATCCACGTGATTTTGCAAATGTTTTTTGCTGTAGAAATAACTTTTAAATTCCTTAGTTGGGAAAACCAAAATCATGTGACTAATTTAGTTTATAGTTTTAGGGGTATTTTTATCTATTTAAGTTCGAAATCCTCTGTACCACCTGTTGTTAAGATTAGAACTGCAACTATATATACCTTAAATCGAACAGTATTGCATGTTGGATCTTGGATCTTGTACTTGCTTTATTGTTTTGTAACAGAGTCACATGTGGATTAGTGTTACAGAGTCTGATATCCAGCATAACTTTTTCTTCTGCCAATTAGGTAAGCAATCACTATAACGATAATCAAGCCTGAAAGACCAGCACCAACTATAATTGGTATTAGAATGGTGTCATCATCCAGCGAACACTCTTGGGCTGTAGGTGAGAAAAAGTGTGTAACAAATAATGAGTATAATAAAAAAAATGATGTCCAAAAGCAAAAGATGTTGATTCAAAATTCAGAAATGCTCTTATAAGATCAACTTTAAGTAATTAAGACAGGTATATTTTAATGATAAAGCTACATAAAATTATGGAGTGTCCTAGAATTAAAATCCTAAACCTTATTTGTCCTTTCATTCATGTATGTGTTGTATATATAGATCTACATGAATATATACTCATTTATATCTATGAGTAAAACACATACATGTGTCTATATTTTGTTGTTTATATTCCAAGTGCTTTCCAAAATAGGAGTATTACTTTATCAGAAATGAAGAGAGCTAATCTAGCCAGATAGCTACATAGCAGGATTAGACTCTTAGTGGTAGAGTGAATGTCTTCTGGGAAACTCGGAGCAGATGAGGAAGGTTTAACTGTGGGATCAGAACAGCCATGCTGGCTCTGGAATCCTTTAGAGCAAAGATCGGGCAAACTATAGCCCGTGAGCCAAATCTGGCCCAAGGGCTAAAAATGCCTTTTGAACATTTCTAAATGATTGGAAAAAAAACAAAAGAAGATGATTTTGTGACTCATGAGAATTATATGAAATTCAAGTTCCAGTATCCACAAGTAAAGCTTTATTGGAACACAGCCTCACTCATTTGTTTATTGCCTGTGGCTGTTTTCATGCTATAACAGCAGAGCTGAATAGTTGTGATAGAGACCACACGGCCTCCAAACCTAACACTTACTGTCTGAGCCTTTACAGAAAAAGTTCGCAGATTCCCGACTTCAAGTATATGCTTTTAGCGGCTGCAAAAGTCAAGAAACTGGGACCTCTTTTACTAATTTGAGTGTGTTTACCACATTTATCAATCTGGTCAGGGCTGGCAGCCCACAGGGGCTATTTTCCCCATTTCTAGAGAGTAGTCTGATCCAGTAAAATCCAATCAACACTCTTACCTTACTGAAAGTCTATTTCCTCCTCCTAAACAGTGAAGTATTACCAGTGTGTTGTATTTATAGGTACCCACAGTCAAGAACCTAGCTCCACAAATAGATTACGCATTCATTATCAGTACTAAATGTTGTATACTCCTTTGGGTGACATTTTTAATTCTACGTACATAAAAACCAAAGTTTCAAATTAGAGGAAAAAACACAGCTCATGTCTATTACAGCTGCCTAGATAAACAGGCTTGAGCGGATTTTACACTGCAAATGATTTTAAGTTCTAAACACAAATCTGGACCTAAAATTAAGGTAATAATGTAGGGGAGCTCGATAAAGACTCAAAAGTAAAACTATTAAAGGATCAAAATAATTGAAGTACGTAAGCAAAACTGACAAAGGGGGAAATGAATTCTTGAAAGTATTTTAAAATTGTAATTAACCCTTCTAATCACAAGAATGGTAGGGTAAAGAGCCCAATTTATTCTGGCCTAACCAAGTCAGGCTAGGTGTTCAGCACTACTGCAAAACTGCTGAGCAGCTCGTAGCACATTCACTTTAAACACAGCTTCCACATTTCCTTCTAAACCATAGAATTAATTGTTAAAAAGGATGTGGATGACTGGGATGGCTCTGCTGGGCAGAACCGTGATCCACAAACCGTCAATTTTAAATAATTGGTTTTAAAGGATGAGCCAATTAAGGAATTTTATGTACTTTTTCCTCTTCAAGCAAATTTTAATCTTGTAATGCCAAATGCATCTTTCATATTCATATAAACACACTGTAATAAGCCCTTCACAAAGCTTTCACTAAAAATCTGATAAATACCACCATTAGCCCTAAGTAGACCTTCAAAAAGCCTCATTCACACTGGCACATGCTTTTAAAACTCTCCAGATCTTTCTGTAAAACTCTCCAGATCTTTCTGGCTGGCCAAAACATAGGTCATGATATCTGAGGCTTTCCTACTGCAATCTTTTGTCTTAACAAAATGAGACCTAACTGCTTTAATTCTGGTATGAAAATGTTTCCAGCAAGAAGATGGCCCCAAGAAGGCAGAGGCAAGATGCTCAAAAACTGCTGCTCCCAAGTGCCACCCTTCCCACAAACTACAACCCATGGAGAAATGTCTACACCTTAAGTAAAGCTCACTTAAAGCTCCTATCAGTTTTAGCTTTAAGAACTTTGTTGCAAATGGTTTTGAGATCACAAAACAAATCTAATTTGAGCAAAATGATGAGCTAAATATAGTTACACAACTTGCCCAAGGCTATGAGAACTCTACAACAGAGTCGAGAGGTGAATTCATATTCCTCTATTTCAGTGCTTAAATTCCCATGACTCAAAGGAAAAGCCACCCAGCAGTCAACCTAAGAACATAAATTATTAATAAAACTTGCTTGATTCTTACCTGTAGAATACTTTCCTTCCATCACATTGAAAGGCTGAACCCTTAGATCAAAGGTATTTATCTGAAATGCTCCAGACACTGAAACAGTCTGCTCTTTGTTGCACATATAAGAACTTCCCAGGGGGGCATCCCAGTAGCTGAGATTGTTATTTGCAATGCTAAAAACTTTAAGGGAAAAAAAAAACATGTTAGTAACTTCTTATCCCATCAACAACAACAACAAAAAAAATGGGACAGTCCTCAGGATTTTTCTGTGAAATATGGGGGCTTAGGGTACAGGGTCTGCCCACAAAAAGCCATTCTTAAGATCACTAGGTTCCGTATCTTTCTATAGATGTTTCTACAGTCTAAAAGTCAGTCACATTCTTAACTATTGTCTACCATGCTTTGAAAATATGGGATACTGCAAAAGGTAGAACACTCTAGTTCTAAGTTACTGATTTTAAGTTATGGTCAAAGTACAATTTTGACATAGAATCTTCTGGTCCATTAAATAAGGCACTATTTGGTAACAAGATAATCACGGTTTCTATTCTTTCAGTGTAACCCATACTCTTTTCCCCGAGGCCAATGTTTTGCTTACCAGAGCCGTTAACCAAATACATGCTGACATTCACCTCCTTTAGATAGAATCGGTTTTCATTTTTCTGTGTGAAAAAGAGCTTCCAGTTAATCAATGCATCACAACTGTCTACAGGTACAGTTAATGTCTACAGAAAGAAAGTAATCTAATACTATTACCCAGAAGATAAAACCACGGATTAGACCTGGACCAGTAGAATAAACTGCAACTAAGTAAAGGGACTCAAAATGTGCCAGAAACCCCTTCCCTCTTCATTTTGTTTCCAACTTATGGACCAGAGGTGTGCTCATAGGGTTCTTAGACACTCAGCAATTCACTCCCTCCATTCCATTCCTTCTGTCACTTTCTGAGCCCTCACCACCTCTAGCCTGGATCACAACAGCCTCTTAACGGGGCTCCCTGCCTTTCAGCCTCTCCAGCTCTAACCTTTCCTTCGCTGCTATTTTCTTTCTGAAGCACTCATCTGATTAGCCAGTCATTCTAATTATTTCAGTGCTTTTAGTATGTACAAGGTAACATATCTAAGTGTTCCAGGGAGCCAGCAAAATGGACCAGATACGGATCCTGCCCCCACCGCGTTTGCAATCTGCCAGGTAAGAGAAGATAGATATAAATAAATAACCATATTACAAAAAAGTGATAGGTTATGAAAATTAAAAGGCGAGAAGTTACTTCCAACTAAGGGAGGAGCAAAGGTAACACAAGCTTAGGGATGGGCCATTTGAATTGGGTAGGATTCAATTAGGAAACAAGCAGAAACGAGTATTCGAGAAGGCAACCGCGTGAGTAAAGGTACTCAGAAAATGAGCATAATCACAAGCACACTAGCATCTGAGAACTTACGAAGCGACAAGCGCTGTTCTTAAAACTTTACATGTGAGGCTTCACGGAACGGAAGAATTACAACACCCCATTTTGTAACTGAATTATGGAGGGTGTTGAGTAACTTCCACAAGGCTACACAGTAGTCAGTGAGCTGGGGTTTGACACCAGAGGTCTGGCTGCAGAGCCTGGGTACTGGTTACTCATACGCTCTCCTACCACACGGGATGTGCACAGGGAACAGGGTAAGGGAAGCATGAGATTCATAAAAAGGGAAAGAAGGAATCATAAAGCTGGATATGCAGGTTACATTGCATGGCAGGGAGGGGAGGCTTGAACTACCCTGGCATGGAATTTAGATGTTTTCTTGTCGGCAAAACAGAACCACTGCAGGTTTCTGAGGAAGAGGTGAGCTTCAGGAAGATCAAGCTGATGCTGAAGTACATTGGGGGAGGGGAGGAAGAGATGGGACTAGTTAGGAGGCTGTCTGAAACATCCAGGTAAGAGGTAATGCAGGCCTGAATCAGTAGGGAATGAAAACCAGGGGGCAGACTAAGAGAATTTCAGGAGGAAGCATAAAGAGGACCTGACAACCTTATCGCATCTCTCCTTGGCTTGGCATTCAAGGCTCTCCACAATTAGTTCCAACTACTCTTCCAAACTTATCTTTCACTAAACATGCTACATGTCTCATTCTCCACCTGGTCTTGATTGTGTTCCTTTATCCAGGGGTAGCTTGTACTTTTTCACTTACTCCCCCTATCCTCCCCCATGTGTACAAATCTGACCCATCCTTGAAGGTCCAGCTTAAATGCCATCTCTTCTGTGAAACCCTCCTGACTCTCCTCTAGCTAGAATTAATGGCTCATTCTTCTACACTCTTATAGCACTTTGTATCTTCCTCTGGTCTAGCACTCATCCCACAGCACTCTACTTGCCCAAAGAATCAATTCCAAAAGCCAGCATGACATTCAAGGCCTTCCATAAAAACAGTAATTATTAGTACGTTGCTATCTTTACCACTAATCCATGGGCATCTGAAGAATACAGGCCTTCCTCTTTGTATCCCACCATAACATCCTGCACATACACCGAATTCAATAAATTATCCTTAGAAGCAAGTGTCATGATAGGATTGAAGGTGAGATGGGCCCCACTGAACTCTGGTGACACTGCAGATGTTTCTTGATTTTTCAAAGTGCCTATAGCATGGTTAAAATGTCACTATTTTGAATTACATTTTAGAATAGTCTGCTGGGCAATTAAATATTGTAATCATTAAATATTACATGTTTCCCCATGAGAGTCAGAAGAAACCATGTTCCTTTTAGGATCTTACCTCAGCTAGAAAGATCAAGCTCAATCACTCAAAAGGGAGTGAATCTAAAATATTACTTTCTTCATTCTTATTGACTATAATATAATCTCTATGAGGTAACTTGGGAAGTCTGCTCTTACCACACTGAAGATGACAAGCTTAACTAGACATTCTTAATAGTAGTTCACTGGTCATATATGTACTACAACGGAGTAATTATTTGAATGCTGGAAAAGGGAAGATTTTTATAAACCTTTCTAAAATATAATCCTCAATTACTCGGCATATATTCCATAGAGAAAAGAGGCTTTAGACTCAAAATACCAAGTTCAGACACGAAACAAAGACATACCTAACTTTTCATATGTCAGATGTTGAGACTATTTCCCCATCCCTAGATAAGAGTAATCTGATTTAAAAGCAGAACTGGTTTTTAGCCCCTTATACAATAACTTTGGTGGTTCAACATTTTCCCTCATTGATAGCCCCTCTTCCCCATTCCAATTTGCTGTAACATGTGTACATACATATACACACACACACCCTTCGAAAAATTATGGGGATAACAACTGCTTCTGAGAAGGTGGAAATAAAGGTCCCCAATGATCAATTTATGCTACCTAGAAGCAGAACATGCATGGAAACTTCTGCTTAGGGTTCAGCCCTTGATATGATCATGAACAACAAAAACCTGAATGCTGCCATTATAAACTATCCTACACGTAAAGCACTTGCACAGAGCCTTGTACATAGTGAGTACTCAATAAGTGTTAGCTATCATTATTACTGATACTATTACAAATAGTATAGCCTTGAAAAAGCCTAAAATATTATAACAGACAAACATGAGAATTTTCTAACCAATAATAGAGAAAAATATTATGGAACTTACTTTGTCTTTTATAAATAGACTTTATTATAACATATCTATATGGATAGATTAGACTTTTTTTTTAATATGGGTTAATTCTTACTCCTACCCTAAGGTCTATATAAAAACAGAATAGCAGAGTTTGAGTCCAGCCCACAGAACATCGAAGTGACCCTGAGGGATTAACAGGGATCAATGGACTACACTTTATAATTAAGTAGTGTTGAAATGGAAAATAGAGGTAATTATCCCTCTCAACAAATACACACACACACACAGAGACACACACACACACACACAGAGACACACACACACACACAGAGACACACACACACACCCCTTTTTAGACTTTCAGCTGTGCTCCCCTAATTTTTGATGAACCTGTTACTCACCACAGCAAAGACAAAGTCCAGATACTTGATGCTGCTGCTGCTCAGCCTAAGTAGAGCAGTTTGAGGATGGCAGCTGCCAGTGAAGTTGGTTGTGTTGGGATTGATGTTAATAACCGAAGCAACCTTCAGGGGAAGAAGAGGGGAGAGGTACAGATGAACCATAAAAATCTACAGCAAAACCTTATACTCTAATAAGACCAAGTTCATGGAGAACAAAAAAATCCTTTTGTCTCCTACATATGGATACTTAAGTGTATGATACCTTACTTTCAAAGCTGGCCCAGGTCCTCAAGCTATGTCTCAGAAGACTTAAAAAAAAAAAAAAAAAGGAAGACAAGAGGAAAGCTTCCTCAAATAATGAGCCAAATGAAAACACATTTTTTAATGGAGCACAAGAGCCATCTGTCTAGCTTGTTTAAAGTCCCAGGACTCTGAAAATGGGACTGGTTTGCTGGCACGCCCTCGGTAGCCCCAGTGGAGCACTACAACCAGAAGTGCCATCGTGCACCCCTATCTATACCTACCTATCTACCTATACCATTCAAGTCATCAAATAGCTGGAGAAACAGCTGCACTGTTCCACACCTACAGTGTGGTTCAGGTAAAAGTGTGAAGGAGTTATATTTTAAACTAACTGAAATAAAGATCAACTGCTCGTATTCTGATCTACTGATGGCAAAAAGAATCTACACCCCAAAGAGTCCTTTAAACTACTAGGTTTCCTGCTGGCCAATACAACACCTTGACAGTGACATTAACTCTTCATGGTTATAACAACTCAAATTAATCAAAACTCTACAAGTCAACACAAATCTCTATTTAAAACTGCATCATTCTAATAACACTACTCTTGGGGTGAAGGCTGGACCCACTACATTTGAAAGGAGATACAGAAAGAATGTATCAATAAAAACAGGCAACTATACCTTATCATGAGTAACGTTCAGCTGCAGCCCCATGGTAGCCAGAAGACACGTCCCATTGCTATTTACAACTGAATAGGATCCAACCTCTGGCTTTTCCTTTGGAGAGGGTGTTGTAGTAGGAGATGGCACAGTGGTGGGAACGATGGGCACCACTGTGGTTGAAGTTTTATCTTTATCACACAAAAACTCTGAAACAAACAAAGGACAAAATAAATGTTTTAATTCATAAGGCCAGGGAAGAGCAAAATATTTCTCACAATAAAAGTCCAAAAGGGTTATGTTTAGGGTAGAGAATATCTTGATAGTATTATTTTAACCTAAATGAGGCAGAGGTCCTCAAACTGCTGCCTCATTTGCAGACAATCTTAAGAGCTATGACACGGCAGACAGGCTCCAGACACATACAAATGCGTTATCTACTCACGCGTGGCCACACACTCATCTTTTCATGATGAGTCCCTTAAGTCCCTTTGTTCCCCCAAAACTTCATCTGCCTCTGAGGTGAAAATCAGAGGTTTAAGTTTGAAAACAGTTTTCCCCTACCTAGGCCTGCCCTCTTCTTTTCCACATATAACCACTATAAGGAAAAATACGGTTTTTGACTGAAAAAAGTTTAAAAATCATTGAAGGATTTAAATACAAATGAACCTTTTATTTCAACCCCTTCTTAGGAAGTGTTGGTAGTTTTCCAGAACTGGTGCACGAGAAATTATTGTTTTTCCAATAAAGTCATATAAAAGTTACAAAATCGATTTATAAAAGTCAAGATTAGAACACAGAAATCCCATTTCTCAGCTTTTGTCTTGGATCTTCAAAAGCTGAAGAGCTGAGGATCAAATGCTATCTGAGGATTTGTTCAAACAAAGATTAGGTTTTAGCCACTGAAAACACTACAGGTAGCACATTTTATTAAAAGACCATTCCACAACATGTACATCAGAAACTTAAAAGTGCAAGTTCCACGGGAATAAGAATTGCTGTTATTTATAAAAACTTTACAGTGCAGTGTAAGGTGTAAATCTTAACATATAAATGCTTTAAGATAACGACTTCAACTAAAGCTACCTGGTATACTCTAATCTTAAGTTAGGACCCAAGTATAGAAATATATATATTTTAAGTGCTCACCTTTTGTGCTCACTGTGCCATTTTGGACAAAAGCTTGTACGTGAACATCCCAATAGTGCTGGACAACATCATTCTTTCCTAAGGTTAATAAACTATTGCATCTAAAGATGTCATTCAATGGAACTTTGAATGCCAAACGGTCAGAAACAGTAAAAACTCCTGTAAAAGAAGATTAACAATAGCTATTTCCAAGAAGGTAGGAGGAAAGTGATCATATAAATATACATTAGACTTTCATCTCTTCTGTCTGCCTGCCCCGCCCCATTCCTGAAGTGACAAAAGACAAGGCCTGTTCCGGAACTGACAAATTCACTGTGGCTGAAACACAAGGAGTAAGAGGAAAGACGTGATGGGGATTAGGAAGGAAAGATAAGTTGCAGGTGGTCACACTTTGAAGCATCTTCTATGATCTCAGGACAGGTTGGGCTTTATTTTGTTAGCAATAGAAGGTCAGCTTCAGTTTTTAAAGCTGGGAATAACAAATGTATCATTTATTTTAAGGAACACAGCAAAACTGTAGAGGTTAGGCAGAGCAGAAAACTTTTAAGGAAAGTCATTTAAGAGGGAAACTAGTTAGAAGGCCAACGAGCTGGTTAAGAGGAAAGGCGAGGAGGAGTTGCCTAAACCAAGATAGTGAGGTGCAGTAAGAAGAGAGTAAAGAGGCCAAACTGAAGACACATAGCTAAGGTAGAATCAACAGGACTTAGTGACGAAACAAAGAAGAGAGATGGAATAATCAAGGATTATTTTTGTGCTACTATCCCAAAGTAAGTTATAGTAACTAAAATGAGTTTTTGAAACCTCTTCCTGGATAGGATTTAAAGACTATTCCATTTCAGGAAAATTTCAGAATATGAAAGCAATAAGTTACCACCTTTCTGTGCAGAGTCATTATAATGCTTATATGGTGAAACTTCAAAAGACTATGATCACACTTATCCACCCAAATGGCTTAGCTTCTTTTGGAGAAGCAAGGAAGGAAGGTATTCAAGGCCCTTAATATAGGCTGTCTTCTGTGCCTCTCCATCACATAGCAAGGCAGGACTTATGCTGCCTTGGCACCCCCTAACGGCCAAAGGAAAAAAATTTTTTAAACCAATGAACTAGAACATTTTTCTCCAAAACTGTTTCTCACTGTTAGCATCAGTGAATAGATGTATGAACTAGCTGGTGGTAGATAGACCTCAAAAACAAACGAGTGCAAAAACAAGCTGTAGACATACTGGAGTTACACTATAAAACTATGTCATTTTTAGGGCTTCCCTCGTGGCGCAGTGGTTAAGAATCCACCTGCCAATGCAGGGGACACGGGTTCGATCCCTGGTCCGGGAGGATCCCACATGCCGCGGGGCAACTAGGCCCGTGCGCCACAACTGCCGAGCCTGTGCTCTGGAGCCCGCGCGCCTGGAGCCCGTGCTCTGCAACAAGGGGGGCCACCTCCATGAGGAGCCCGCGCACCACAACGGGGAGTAGCCCCCTGCTCGCCGCAACTAGGGAAAGCCCGTGCACAGCAATGAAGACCCAACGCAGCCAAAAATAAATAAACAAAAAATAAATACATTTAAAAAAATAAAAAATAAAAATAAAACTATGTCATTTTTAAAATGATGTATTGTTTATGAACATATATTGACATATATATTAGTCAAATACAAACACGTGGAGCTTCCCTAGTGGTGCAGTGGTTAAGAATCCACCTGCCAATGCAGGGGACATGGGCTCTATCCCTGGTCCAGGAAGATCCCACATGCCGCGGAGCAACTAAGCCCGTGCGCCACAACTACTGAGCCTGCGCTCTAGAGCCCGCGTGCCATAACCACTGAAGCCCGCACGCCTAAAGCCCGCGCTCCGCCACCGCAATGAGAAGCCTGCGCACCGCAATGAAGAGTAGCCCCCGCTCGCCGCAACTAGAGAAATCCGCACGCAGTAACAAAGACCCAATGCAGCCAAAAATAAATAATAAATAAATAAATAAATTTATTTAAAAAAAGAAAAAAACCCATCATCAACAGTCTATTTAAGGAAGCCATTTAAAATCTCAAATAGTTTCAAATATTACACAGAAGCTAGCAATAAAAATTGCATCTTCCCTTGTTTAAAATAAAAGGGATAAGGGAATTCCCTGGTGGTCCAGTGGTTACGACTCCACACTTTCACTGCCGAGGGCACGGGTTCAATCCCTGGTCAGGGAACTAAGATCCCACAAGCTGCACGGCACGGCCAAAAAATAAAAAAATAAAAATAAATAAAAGGGGGGTGAGACTGGCATTAACCTTTCAGAGCCCACAGTTTTTCCATCAAATCTGTCAGATCAAACCCCATCTGCTTTTACTGCCACCCCCCTTGGTCTGGCTACTCATTACATCATCACTTGATTCCTATAACAGCCTCTTAAACTGGCATCTCTGCCTGTAGTCTTCTCACTTCCAATTAATCCTGCAGAACATTCTTTATAAACTACTGTCTCTGCTTTTGTTACATCATTCTCCTGCTTAAAAACCTAAAATGGTTCCCCGGTGCCTACCCCATCAAGCTATAAATGCCTTTCCTTGGCTTCCAAGGCCCCCTATAATTTAGACTCACTGCACCTAGCCAAATTGATTTTCCTTCTACTACACACACAGCCTCTATTTTAATCAGGCAGCTCTCCAATTACTGCTGTGCATACTATGCTTCCCCCTGCTGGAAATATTCTGCTCAAAATTCTCCACTTATTCAAAATCTACCATTAGGCCGAGTTTCAGCTCAGGTCCTCCTTCTCTACACCAAGCTTTCTCACTCCTTCGATGCACGCTGACCTCTGCTCCTCATCAGGACCTCTTGTCCACAGGCATCCACTGATGGGCTCAGGGACGATGTACCATATGCAAAGTTTACTCTGTACTTTGAGAGGGTCTAGAGCTTTCCTCACATTGTCAGAAAAGATTTATGAACCCTCCATGCCCAAAACGCAAACAATAACAAATTCACAAGGATCTCAATGCTTTCCAATTTATCCATATAACTTGGGTAAACAACTTCACTTTGTCTCTCCAACTAGTTTTTAAGCTCGGTGAAACTTAGGGACAAATCCTAATACTAGTTCTGAAAGACAATATATGGCAGAAAGCTAAATACCAAGATATCCAATAATAAACTTGCTTTAGTTATCCTCTCAAACGAAGACATCAGTAAAAAGAAAACTAGGATTTAATTTCCAAGTCTCAGTTAGTGATACCTCCCAAGTTTTACATGAGCTCATTCACTTCTGGATCTTTAAAATATGATCTTTTGATATCCCATAAATCCAAATGAATCACTCATCCCCAAGTCCAGGAAACTAAAGCCCATCTACCTGTGCTTCTGGGGTCAGGATGAAATACTCTCTGTGAGAAATGCTAAGCTACTACAAACACCGTGTTAATATCCCAATCTCAGTGGAGGGGGGAGAAAGGAGAGAATTATATCCCTAACAAGATTGAAATCTCCATTATCCATGCCTTCAAAATATTTTAACACACATTTCAGTTCTAGTAGTCACAACAATGGCCTAATTCCCAAAGCCTTCCCAAGTTCATTTTGACCTAAAATTCTCTCAAAATAGCAGCAAATGTTGATTTCAGTCATCTTACGTTTTGTTTATTTTAACTTTTTTTCCTTACCTTTTTTACTTTTCAGTCAAAATCCTACCTAAATGGTAAAAAGATTTGAAGATGAAGTATTTCTGCTGGTCTCAGGTTACTAAACTTGTACACATTTAAAACAGCTATTAGTAAAGGATTTTCTCATTCATTCAACACTTGTTGAGTGCCCACTATTGAATGAAATAAATAATAGTAGTTAAGTGCATGCACTCTGTAAGCTCAACACACTTTGGTTCAAACACCAGCTCACGCACTTATTAGCTTGTGTGACCTTTGGGAAAGACATCTAATCTCATCAAGCCTCATTCCCTTTACCTGTAAAATTGAGATAACATCTACTTCCCAGGGTTGCTGTTAAAGATTAAGTGAGATGCTGCTGGCAACACACTTAGGACACTATTGATACATGGTACATAGTAAAGCACCAAGCAATGACAGCAAATATCCTTACTGTGTCAAACACTACGCCATGCAAGGGAATACAAAGACATGATGTTTCCATTCCAAACAGGAAGACAGACTTGCATATGGATGGCTTTTAAATTATTTACATTTTTTTATTATTAATAAAGAGCAAAAGAACACAACACAATCCAATTCTTAAGGTTACCTTTTTCTTTCGCATCAGGAAATGTTGTGCTATCATTAGTGTCGTAGGAAAATGAGATGCTGTCGATTGAATAAGAAGACGTCTCCTCTTCTGTAAAATTCACAATCCAGGAAAAACCAGATCCAAACTGCACTGCAATTTTGGGACCATTCTGGTCATCCCCACAAGAGCTTCCACTGTACTTTGCAGCACCAAGGTCTGAAATGGTTACAGTTTTCTAAAAGAAAAAGAAATCTGGGAGTTAGGCCCAAACAGGCAGCAATGAGCACAAGCATTTCCGAACGGGGTGCCACTGCAGTTGACTTCACGCCCCCGTGGCCAGCCTGGCCCGTCTGTGCTGACCAGTCTCATATTCTTCAGCTACACACCAGTCCCTCTGGACAAATCCATGCAAGTCTAAAAGGAAAAGGAAAACCGGCCTGAACTTCCGTTATTAAGTTGATTTTTAAAAAAAATCAGATTGTAAGCAGGCAGGACCTTAACCAAAAGAAATAAGAAGGCAAAAAGGATTGAGAGGATACCCCACACCCCCAAAGGAGACTTTAATAGCAAGCTATTAAAAAAGGACAAGCTTTGATGTTAGTACATGTTACAAACATTATAGAAGTAGTTAGACCTGAAACACCATACAGTCTTCAGATTATCTGCCCTTAACTAAC
This sequence comes from Eubalaena glacialis, assembly GCF_028564815.1. Lineage (NCBI taxonomy): Eukaryota > Metazoa > Chordata > Mammalia > Artiodactyla > Balaenidae > Eubalaena > Eubalaena glacialis. The sequence continues at coordinate 110,008,561 of NC_083736.1, forward strand.
TCCAAAAAACCTCTGAAGAACGATGAGTTAAAATATTCATTCCTAAATAAATAAATAAAATAAAAAAATTCATTCCAACACTAAATAGAATACCTTCAAGTGTACATGCTAAAATAGCTCCACAGAATTTACACGTTAAGTCAGTTAACTATGAAATCTTATTTGTATAAATGAATACAAAGGATAAAAAAAGAATAGAAGTAAATTCCTACTATAAAACTCAAAGAAAAATAAAAATACTTACATTATGTTTGTCTGTGGTCTCATAGTGTATTGTGAAATTCATCTGCCATTTTGCATAAAGGCAAGTGGCGTTTTCTGAATCTGTCAAATTAAGTTCCAATGCATAAGACGAGACAGCTCCTAGATTTATTAAAAAGAGTAAAATTTTTAAATTGGACTACAAAAACATACATAAAATAAAAACAAGCTCTATCCAGCACTTAAGTTCAACCAGCTCTAAAATGAAACAAAGTATTTTTAATATATATGGTAACTTGGCGATTATCTTTTGATCGAAATCCTGTTGATAAAGTTAGCAATACCCCTTCCCCCAAAAGTTTACTCAACATAGGATGCTTAGGTAATGGCACAGACTGGTGACATTTGCCTTTTACCTCCTAATAATCGTTTCCACACTCTGTGCCTTGCTAGTTTTGTTTTAGGCAATTATAGTTTACCTGTTAGGACTTTTGTTTTTTAAGGTAAATGAGGTGAAGGGGAAGCGTGGGAAGGGTGTTAAACTCCTGTTTTTCTCAAACCAGCTGGTGGAACTTTCTCTACATAAATAATGATAGATCTGATTTCTGTGGTCTTGCTGCTTTAAATCCTGTCACAAGCTATGTGACCTATGACACTTAAAAGTCTTGGCAAACTATTTTATTCCAATGTGAAAAAATGATGATGTGGGCCAGGGCTAAGCATGTGTACCACATGACCAACAGTACTGCAAAGGTTGTTAGATCCATAAGCAAAAGGTTAATTTTTATAAATGCAGCATTCATCATTTTTGTTTCATAATAAAATCCAATTGATTAGAAAGCCTAATTAATCTTTTGACATGGGACTTCCCTGGTGGCGCAGTGGTTCAGAAATCCACCTGCCAATGCAGGGGACACGGGTTTGAGCCCTGGTCCAGGAAGATCCCACATGCCGCAGAGCAACTAAGCCCGTGCGCCACAACTACTGAGCCTGTGCTCTAGAGCCCGCGAGCCACAACTACTGAGCCCGTGTGCCTAGAGCCCGTGCTCCGCAACAAGAGAAGCCACCGCAATGAGAAGCCCGTGCACCACAACGAAGAGTAGCCCCCTCTTGCCGCAACTAGAGAAAGCCCGCGCGCAGCAACGAAGACTCAACACAGCCAAAACTAATAAATAAATAAATAAATAAATTTATTTTTAAAAAAATCTTTTGACATGGACTTAAAGTTCCTTCCTACATTCTCAACCTGCTACCTCTCTTTTAGCAGAGAAACCTTTCAGGGACAGAAAAGCCTTGGGACTTTTCAGCTAACTTGACTCTGATCTTCTACACTAGGTTAAACATGGGGACATTACCTATTACATTGAAGAGCCCAAGGACTCAAAATATGATATGCCAGCAAACTCAGCAGCAGCAGAAATGATGGGCCATCATCTAAGGATTTTCTTCACTGTCTCACGCATATACCCAAGGGGTGAGCTGTTTCCTGTTAAGACAGCTGCATAGCCTTGAATGATACCTGAGCACACCTGCGTCACCTACAAGTGGGGACACGCTCTAGACTACAGAGAATAAAGTCCTAAGAGGAATACCAAGAAGGCATGCCTCAGCAACAGCCTTCAAGCTGTACACAAAGCTCTCGTCATGCTCTGCATGCTCTGGAGACCGGGCTGCCTCGCCAAGCCTGAATCTGATATGCTAAAGCTTGTGGTTGCTGACAATGCCTAAATGTATCGGCTAAGGCTCCAATAAGACTTTGTGAGGCCCAAGTAGGTTTTACAGGCTTTCTTTTCTCAGAACAATCTGGAATGGAGCTGGCATCATTGATCCAAGGCTACCCTGCAGTGGTGTTGAGAACTGCAGCTTAGAATTCTTCTAATCACCTGGAGGCCTGCTTTCCATACAGTCTCTCTTGGTCTTGTTTAAAGTCCCTCATTTTAACATATTCTCTGTGAATATTCAAAGCATTCAAAACTATCAGAAACAACCAAGAAAAGCCTGGCATGTATTAATCATTTTCTTTCCAAAGATATTAGAGTAACAGACAAAACAGTGTAAAACAATGATTAGTATCAACATGTGCTGGGGTGGAGAACTCCGCCCTATGGAGTAGAAGGCACAGGTTGTGGTTCACATTTGCCACTACATTAATATCAAAACAGCCTACCTGCCAACCCATAAATGAGAACTGAGAAATGCCCCGAGGGTCCAAAACATTCTGTTCTCATGCCTTCATAGCCCTTCTCGCTGTGAGAGCTATGCCTTCACAGGGCTTCCTTGGCATCCCGGTCTACATCTCCAACTGCACAGGGGCCACTTTTACTCAATGCCTATCACCTCAAACTCAACAATTCCACAATGAAAATCTACTCTTCGACTTCCTCCAAATGGAGCGCGCCTTCTCAGCCTCACTGGCTTGAAAGGAAAGGCAGGACCTTGTACCGACACTCAGGCTCAAAAGGTTTTGGGAATTAGCTTCTACTTCATTCTCTTCGTTAAGTCCTATTGATTTTTTCCCCTTCAAATTCCCTCTGAAATCCAATCCTTTGCCTTTTATTTCTATTCCAACTCCACCACCACACCCCTAACTTACTACAGATACCTCCTAGCTACCCCTAGAACTGCTGTCAGATTAATGGTCCTTAAATACCTCTTCCTGGGGCTTCCTTGGTGGCACAGTGGTTAAGAATCCACCTGCCAATGCAGGGGACAGGGGTTCGAGCCCTGGTCCGGGAAGATCCCACATGCCGCAGAGCAACTAAACCCATGCGCCACAACTACTGAGCCTGCGCTCTAGAGCCCGCGAGCCACAACTACTGAGACCTGCGTGCCTGCAGCCTGTGCTCCACAACAAGAGAGGCCACTGCAATGAGAAGCCTGCGCACCATAACGAACCGCAACTAGAGAAAGCCCACGCATAGCAACGAAGACCCAACACGGCCAAAAATAAATAAAATAAAAATTTTTTAAAAATTAAAAAATAAAATTAAATACCTCTTCTCTCAGGATACTTCCTTGATCAAAACCTTTTACTGGCTCCAAAATTCCCACATTAAATTTACATTCCTCTGCCTGACTTTCAAAGTAATCTTTAATCTTGTCCCACCCTATTCCTTCAACTTCTCTCAAGCCATGTTCCCAGAACACACCCTTTAATTTGCCTGAACTTGTTCCCCTGGACCCATTCGCCATGCTCTAGTCAACCTCCCAGGCTTCTACTGCTCCTAACATTTGAAATCTACTTGTTCACCTCAGGAGGGATTTCACTCTTTCTCGCTGTCCCAAAATCTGAAACACCCGCCACCCTGCCTTTTTGTTACAATTTCTGGCAAATATCCCCACCCACTACAACAGCTGAAAATGTTAGATATTTGCTTTCCCAGACTCCCTTGTGGTAAGGATGGCACTTACTTTATACTAGGCTCCATCCAGCAAAGGCATCCACCCCAGATTCTGAATAAGAGGGCGGTGAAATGTGGCCAAGAAGGGAACTATCACACTCAGATGGAAGTAGCTACAGCAGGATCAGGGTCCCAGGCAACAAGGCCAGAACAGCTAGTGGCAGTGGCCAGCAGTGCAAGCCACAGGTTAATGCTTGGCGATGGCAGTGCAGTTCAGTGGCATGAGTTGGGGTACTGAACTAGGCTTTGGGGTATATAGTCAAGAGCTCCAGTAATTCTGAGTTACCTAATGAACATTTTTTTATAAAGTAAAAATTTACTGATGTGTTACATACAGAAAAGTACACAGCATACATTCGGAAGGGATTTAAAGTGCACAAAGTATACAGCTCAAAGAATTTTCACAAACTGAACCCGCTTGTGTCAGGAAACATTGTGTCAGGAACATTCCAAGTACTCTTCAAAGTCCCCCTGTTCCCCCTTCCAGTTATGATTTCCCTCCCAAGGGCGGCCGCCATCCTGTCTTCTAACAGTACAGTTTACTTTTGCCTGTTTTTCAACTTGATGTAAATGAAATCATTCACTATGCTCTCTTTTGTATCTGGCTTCTTTCACTCAATATTATGTCTGTGAGATTCACCCATGCTGTTGTGTGTAACTGCAGTCTGTCATTTCTCTCTGTGTATAGCCTTCTTTCACTGCTTGTCTATGCTACTGCTGATGGGCATTTGGATAGTTTCCAGTTTGGTTCTATTACAAATGGACACATCGGTGAACACAGGTGAACACAGGAGTATGTGTGTCTATTAGGTATGTGTCTAGGAATGAAATTGCAGGGTCAAAGGGTATGCACATGTCCCAATATCTTTTTAATAAATTCCTTTTCTGCTTAAAAAAAGAACAATGAGATTTTATTTCTGTTGCTTACAATTAAGAACCCAGACTGATATGCTGTCCACTTTTCAGCAGCCATTTTCTCCATAAAGATTTCCTTGACTACAAAAGCCCTCAAGGAGCAGTCATAGTGCCTAGCCCCACACTTGAGTGTATTTTACACTATCATGAATTATTCATTTATTTTATGCCTGTAAATCCTGTCTCCCCTACTGTCATAAGCTCCAAAACAACAGTTTTCAACTGTTACTTCGCAACAAACTGATGTGCCATGGTAAATTATAGTATACAGCAAGTAATTTGTTAACTAATAAAAAAGTAACAAAGTCCATGAATGAATGATATACATGGGTAGATTCAAGATTCCCTTTTGATAAGGTCTCTGCCACTCATTTGAATTTCAATATGCTCCCTTAAACAGATGATCTTATCTATGCCACAGCCCCTAGGAGTGTGTCTTTTATATGAATGTCATCCATCACAAGTGTCATGGTGGGGGAGACCATGTTTATTACTTCCCTCTATCTCCTATCATTCCTAGTAGTGCTGAATACATATTAGATTCTCAATAAATACTGATTGATTAGATCAAGGTGAAAATACCATGCAATAATGACCCAGAACACAGCTTAATCTAATTACAGGAAGAGCCTTTAGCTCTTCCAAATCATGAACCCAACCTATCAGGCTTCTGGATACTCCCTCAACCCCCATGTCCATTTTTTGCAATAAATTTTGACATGAATTTCAAGCTAGGAATAATCCTTTTCCCAGAAATTAAGTTTATAGTTGAAACATTTACACTTTGGTAAAAAAATCTTCAGCAAGCCATTTTCATCCTTATTGAAGTGTTTGATTTTCGAATAGCCAAACCATTTTTGTCTAAAAGGCTTTATGACATTAAAAAACCACAGCTGAATATATCCTAGAGTGTGTAATTATGGAGCTGACAGTTTATTCTCTTGAAAGGCAAAATCAACTTTCTCAAATTCAAATATCCTCTTAATCTTGTTTCCAAAGAGATCATTTATAGGTTCTTTTAGAACTCAGAACAAACTCTGTTCTCCAAGCATGGCACGCTGCAAAAAGTGGCTAGGTTTTTATAAGTCTATTTGACCCAAAGTGTAGTTGAAAAATATACATTTGTAAACAATATGGGGGTGGGGTGGGAACATAATACTAGTGGTAAAACAAAACCAATAAAAAACAAACAATGATCTAAGAGGCAATATAATGGGACGATTAAGAGTCCCATCACTAGCATTGAAGAGCTAGAATTCAAATCAGGCAGTCCAATTTACTAGCTGTGAGACTCTGGGCAAGTTAACCTTGCTAAGAATTGTAGTGTGTACTTCTCCAATACATTCTTCGAAAGCATGAAAGCCCTTCAGAGCTAAAAGAACTTTGCCAAGCAAGTTAGAGATTCCAGCTTAAAAGTTTCCCTTCTAGTAAACACAGCACCTAAAGGGATCCTTCCCAAATTTTAGGTATGTCTACTTTCATCATACTTAGTTATGGACGCTTGTCCTCGAACTCATCAATTCAGAATGAGGTTGAGCAAAGGGTCTTAAAAACAAAAAACAAAACAAGCCAAAAAAAAAAAAATCAGGACATAGGCAACAATATCTATTTACTTTCTTTTCAACTCATAGGTCTGTTAAGTCAAATTGACTGTTCCTCAATTCCTAATATAAGTACAATTACCGCTTCGGTTTCTGATACTCTGGATTTCTGGTAAATCTCTTAAAAAATAAAAGTAATAATAGATTTTAAGCTATGAAATAATTTTTTTTAAGGTCAGAGAGTGGGTAAGGAAATAAGACTCAACACCATTCAACTAATGGAAAGGGCTTATTGCTGAGTGCTGTTTGGCAGACCTCCAGAATTCTTTTGCAATGCACAGCAGGGTACCAACAAGTACTTATAAAGTACACTTTTGGATCTGATGGGATCTCTGATCATTTTAATCTGAAATTATGATTGGAATGCTTTTGTCACTATAGGAGGAAGAGCAGTCTTCCTGCACCATGGAGCACTGAAGTCAGCTATAATGCTGTGAAATAATCCTTGATCACAAATTCCACTCGATGATATAGGGGAAGAAAGCTGCACTCATGGGGAATATGTGAATATCTAGAAATCCTATCAGGTGTGATAACCAACGACTAATGGATGAATAATAAGCCTGTCCTTTCAAGTATCTTTATTAAAGCTAGAATAATTTCAGCAGAATCTTGAAATCAAAGTTATCAGTGGTAAGGCTACAGAAAAATCTCAATGCTTACTTTCTTGCTTTTTGATCACCTCCAAAAGAGAGAGATTGGTTCTTTGTGGAAACCTTATTCTCCTTTTCACCTAGGACTTCCTAGCTCCCCAGGTGAACCTCCACTACTATGTAGGTGTATGTGAAGGGGTACAGGTAAGATACTAGCATTATTGTATGGGATTATAGTTTAATAAGTTGCTATCTGTACTGCTTAGCACTGATCTTGAAGTTCTCCAATGGAAAACACACACAAAATATCTTGCAAGACCTAATTTAAGGTTCACAGAAGAAAAAGGAGACCGAGTTGGTCTAGTTCACCGTTATATCCCCAGTGCCCACCAATGAAGACCCTCAACAAAAATTTACTGAGAGGTAACCATGTGCCACCTGGCCCTGTGCTAGGGAGGCAATGGGAAGTAACAGTACAGAAGACAGTCTCCACTCTCAGAGACTAAGACCACAGGGGAGACTTGACTATTACTGGGGGGAAAAAAGAGTGGGAAATAGGCTAGCCTAATAACCTAAGAGTTTGGGAAAGACAAGATTTACTCCTATTCCTCCAAATAAGTCACCTGGCTGGCCTCCTTCCAACACTCAGGTCTCTGCTCAAATGTCACCCAACAATGAAGGCCTTCTGACCACAAAATGTCAAGAAGGGTCAACCCCACCACCCACTGCCTATCGTCTGCTCTTCTTCCTCATTACCTGCCTCATTTTCTTCACAGTGCTTATCACTGAAATTCTATTATTTACCTGTTGGGCTGTCTTCCCCCACTAAAATGTAAGCTCCGTGAGAGCAGGAACCTGATCTGTCTTCTCCATTGCTCTATCTATCCCTTTCACCTAGTGGCTGGTACACAAAAGTCATTCCTTAAACAACTGTGGAAAGGCGGGACTCCGACCAGTGAAGTACACACTCAGGACACTTATATCAGGTTTTTTCCCACCCAGAAAAGCCTCAACCCTATAAAAACCAGATGTCAGACTAGTTACAGGAATCAATAACCACAGAAATCTGAAATCTATGTCACAAAGGGAACATAAGCAGTGATGCTAGGAAAAGTTTTTCATCCACTACTCTCTTTGTAATGCCTCTATACAGCTTTTCTTCATAAAGTTCTCTAGTCAGTTATAATTCATTCAAATAAATACCAGCATAGCTTAATCTGGGTGAAAAAGACCAATACATAGGCTCTGAGAATTCTTTTCTATATTTACTCTAGAGCAACTATTTTTAAAAGCTACCTGCTGCAGCTGGGATAGTGTTATAAAGTTACAAAGTGAAAACGGCCCAGCTGGAAGCTAATGAGACCATAAATTCAGGAACAGATCCTCCCTTCGTTGGTACCCTCTGCAGTAGTCAGGAACAGCATGAAATTCATAGCAGGTACTTTACAAATATTTATTGACTTTTCAAAAAACTATTCTTGGTATCCATTTTGATATATAAAAGTAACATGCAAAACCCACCAAGCAACTGAAGAATTGCTAAATTCTTAAGGAAAAAAAAAAACACATGGAAGGAGTTTGAGCTCCACATTGAACCAATAGCTGGGAGCAAAAGCAGCTGTAGAGAAAAGGGAGTTTCCATTTCATTCTGGTACCTTTGAAACATCTGACCTACCTACATTACTAACTTTTACTTCTCCAAACCCTGTTCTGAACTTGAAAGTGGAGGGAATCAATCTTGGAAATCTTCCAAGAGAATGAATCTAGTTAGTAGTCCCAATCAATAAATGGCAAACGAGCAGATGAGCTGATGGGTTCTTTTATGCGCTTCTTTTTGCCTGTTTATTTTCTGCAATGAGCAAGCACTGCTTTTGTAAAAACAAAACAAAAAAAAGCTTTCATTAAAAAAAAAATTTAATGACATGAAAGCCAACAAGACAATGATTATTTTTTTCACTTTCTCTAAACAATAACAGTGTTGTTCGTGCAGATCCAATTGGCAGTGAACTACTGATTACCAGATGCCTTGGTCAGATGTGTTCTAGTCACTCATAAGGTGCTTTTCGTTGTAAACAATCCTCTCTTAGGGTCGCTTGGCCCTCAGTGAGTACTTCACAGGGGAGTTAAGGCTTCGAACTGTGTTTGAGCAAAGCCTCTGTGGCCCACTTTCAAGAAGGGCTACAGAAGAGTTTCCTGCACTGTGTGCACAGCTGGACTCTCTTTTGGCATCAGGACCCCTTTACTTTATCCACTGAAGACCTCAAAGAGCTTTGGTTTATGTGAGTTACATCTATTGGTATTTGCTGTACTAGAAATTAAAACTAAGAAGTGAATAAAACACATCAGACCCATGAGAGTGGTGATGTCATCACACATTCATTCTATAGCCTCTGGAAAACTCCACTGTACTGATGAGAGGATGAAAGTGAAAAAGACAAATGTCTTAATATTATTCTAGAAATAGTTTTGATCTGACAGAACCCCCCCCCCCAGAAAGATCCTTGAGAATCACTAGATTAGATCGTCAAGACCCCTTCCAACGCCATGGCTCTGGAGCGAGATTTCTCATCTTTTGGCACTACTGACGTTTTGAGGTGGATAATCCTTTGTCGGGGGTGGGGGAGTGCTGTCCTGTGCATTGTGGGATGTTTAGAAGCACCCCTGGCCTCTTACCACTAGATGCCAAAAGCAATCCCCAATTGCGATAACCAAAAATGTCTCCAGATATTGCCGAATGTCCCCTGATTGAGAATCCACCATTCCAGGGTGTTGATTTTATTCTACTGAAATGTGAATTACAAAATGTGCACCTCTCACTGCCTTCTCAGGCCCCTAATATATCTACTTTCTCTCTACTCCCATCTGGATCTGTTCCTTCTCTTTTATGAGGTCACAAACAGCAAGAGTCAGTGGTAGCAACAAGCGCAGGATTTATCAGTTCAGGAAGAGGTATTCTGGTCAAAGTTCACCTTTCAGGCATTAAAAGGCCTCAGGGACCCAATGCTTGGGGGTGGGGTGCACATAGCACCATCAGCCAACATTCAGCCAGTCATTCTTAGGACCTGGTAACAACCCAATCCTTAGGAAATTACCTACCCTCCTCCTCCGAAAACGAGGTAATAGGCCAGTTGTGTGAGAGGGAAGAAGAAATGGAGCTTCTGAAGGCAAAGAGGCAGTATACAAGACTCAGATATACCACCCCTCTAAAACCTCAACATCTGGGGACTTTTTTGTCAGGGTCTAGCTGGGAGGAAGTAACAAAACTGGTTAAAAAAAAAAAAAAAAAGAAGAAGAAAAAAGAAAAAAAAACCCACGATGTCCTCAGCACCTCCAAGTCAGATATTCACTCCCCACCAAAGTTCCTACTCATCCCTTTTAGTCTCCAGAGGCTGGGTCCAAGTTTTCTCCCCTGGAAACTGCCCCAGCCACCTTAGATCCCTTCCCCATCAAAACTCCAAGTACCAAACTCCAATCCATCATCATTCTTCACCTCTTTAATCACCCTTCCTTCACAGCGTCAAATTCCTACCCCTCGCCACCCAAGCCTCTCACTGCCCCTCAGAATCTACTCGTATCTGTTCCCCCCACTTACCCCAAGCTTTTCTCCACGCAGGCAGTCTCTTCCCTCAGTTTTCTCTCCCACACCACAGTTTTCCACCATCTTCAAAACTCTTGCCTGATACTAGGACCAGGACTCTAAATGTCTATGCCACCCCAGATTCTGCACGTACCGCCATCCTATGCTCATCACTCCTTAGTATCTCCCCCAAGTTACTCTTTCTAACCCGATGCGCTCCACTCCTCTCTCTTCCCTACCTACTCCCTCGGCGTCCACCCCCCCTTACTTGCCCCGTTATGGACCCTTCTCCCCTGCCATCCCTCGGTCGGGCTTTCTCTAGGGCATCGCTCGTCACCTCGGGCCAAGCGCCGAGGCCCAGTGTTAGTCGTTCAGCTTCTCAACCCCATCTCCCCGGACCAGTCTTTCAGGTTGTGGCCTCTGAACTGGGCGCCCCGGGCCCAGGCTCAGGGACTAAGCAGGAGGGCCCGACAACTCACCCAGGACGAGGCAGAGCAGAAGGAGCCCGGAGCCCGTAACCGGGGCGAGGCGGAAGCACACCATGATCCCGCAGAGCAGGCTGCTGCGGCGACAACTGCAGCGACAGCAGAGAAAAGCCTCGCGGAACCGGGGCAAGAGCGCCGCTGACCACCGACCACAACGCTGCAAAACCCAGGACTCGGCGCTTCAGCGCTGGTCATAAGACCAGGGGCGGGACTCTTTCTTGCCTTCACCCAATCACCGCGTTTGAAAGCGGCCAGAGGGGTGGTGATGCAGGGCCCGGTGGGCGGGGTGACCACGCCCTGGCTTTTTGGTTCACACTCATTCTTACGCTCCTAGGAGATAGGCGCGGACGGCCGTTTCTAAGGCTAAAGAGAAACGAACTTTTTTTTGGGGGGGGGATAGATAGTAGAGATTATTTCAGTTCCGACTCCTTGAGGAAGGAGAGAATACTTTTGCTGGAGTAAAAATGGTTGCTAGGCATCGCAACGTAATACCTACAAAAATAATACATGATTATTCTCCAAACACTGTTGCCCATGCAGTTCATGTCATTAAAAGGACAAGGGGGGCTTCCCTGGTGGCGCGGCGGTTGAGAGTCTGCCTGCCAATGCAGGGGACACGGGTTCGAGCCCTGGTCTGGGAAGATCCCACATGCCGCAGAGCAAACTGGGCCCGTGAGCCACAATTACTGAGCCTGCGCGTCTGGAGCCTGTGCTCCGCAACGGGAGAGGCCGTGATAGTGAGAGGCCCGCGCACCGCGATGAAGAGTGGCCCCCGCCTGCCCTGCCGCAACTAGAGGAAGCCCTCGCACAGAAACGAAGAGTGGCCCCCGCCTGCCACAACTAGAGAAGGCCCTCGTACAGAAACGAAGACCCAACACAGCCATAAATAAATAAATAAATAAATTTAAAAGAGAAACCTTTCAAAAAAAAAAAAAAAGGACAAGGGAGCTAGAGGGTGATACAGAGTCACTGAACGCCAGAGCAGGGCTTGGCCTTGAAGTTCACCTAGTTACAACACCCTGTTTTTCAGATGGGGAAACTGAACTCAGAAAGAGGAAGAGTCTTATTTAAATATAGAAAGAAAGAAAATGAGGAAGAGAGAAATAAAATAGAAGGACAAAGGGAAAAAAACAAAGATCATCCATATTCCTACTACACAGAGAGACACTTATCTATCTGTCCATCCTTCAGGTTGTTTTTCCTCTGCCTATACACATGTAAATATTCTTTAATTAGAATTCATACTAAACATACTATTTGGTATAGTTGACAATTGGACGGATGAAACCTAAAATATTCAACAAACGAAAGCATTCAAAAACTATAAAAATCTCAAGTTGGGATAAAGCACTGATTCTCAAATATTAGTTTCCAAAAGAATTATCTGGGGATTTTTAATAACATATTGAATCCTCAACCTCATTCCCCAGAGATTCTGAAACAGTAGATCTTTGGCAGTCCTAGGAATCTGTTTTTATTTTTTTAACAGGAACCCCAAGTAATTCTGATTCCTATGGTCCCCAGACTACATTTTGAGCAACACTAAAATAGAGCTTCAAAATCATCTAGTCCAGGAGATCTTAATCTGGTTCCAATGGATGAACTTGGGGTCAGGGGGTGTCTGTGAATCCCCAAAAATTACATGCAAGATTTCTGTATGTGTATTTTTCTGGGGAAGTTTATAGCTTTTACTGGTTCTTAAGTGGGACCTGTGACTCCTCACCCTAACACCCGCCCCTGCTCAAATATTAAGATCTACCCTCCACTGTCCTTTGCTTTAATGTGATTAATTCCTGAAAGTGAGAACACTTAGCAATGAATGTGTTCTGTCATGGGTGAAACTGAGTCATGAGCAAGTGACTTCCTCTAAGAGGGACTGACATACACTACAGTATTAGGCACTGCCTTTAGCAAAACAAGGTCATTTGACTGCCCCACCATCAATAAGGCTAGGCAGCAGCTATGTCCTGAAGAACCCACAATTGAGTTGAGCACTCAGAAGTTGCCCCGCCCCCCAATTCTTAATGAAGCGACTCTCTCCCTTCTCCCTCAGCTGTAAACTGCCTACCTTTAATGTTCAGTGAAACTCTAAGTTCCAGAAGAAGAGACAAAAGAGCATGGTGGAAAGAACATTGGATGGGCAGTCAGAAGAGTTGGATATGAGATACCACTTACTGGCAGCATGACCTTGGGCAAGTCACTTCATCTCTTTGAGCTTCTATATCTTTATCCAAAAATAACATAGTGTGACTAGAGCTGTTTCTCAATCCTGGCTGCACATTGGGATCACTTGTAGGGCTTAAAAACTAGAGATGCCCCTTGGTCCCGGCCCTTGAGATTCTGATTCAGTTGATATGGAGTGGGGCCTGGGCATTGTGTTTTTCTCAAAACTCCCCAAGGCAATATTAATGGGCCAGACATGATCTCTCTAAGGTAGCCCCAGCTTTACAATTGTAGGATTCTATGAGAGTAAATGCTCACTTGTTTAAAATATAAGAAAACAAAGTGTCCCAATGAGTCAAACATACTGAACTTCTTGCAGATGTCATCAAATGAAAACATGGAACACAGAGAGATATCAGCGGCCTTACAAGCTAAATCCACCGCCATCACCACCTTTTCCCCTGACAAAAACAAATGCTCGTTCCTTGACTGGGACAGCCTCCTTCAGGAGACAGAACAATGTTTTGGGGGTGGTGAGTAAAGGTTGGGTTATTTTGTCAGAAGAAACAAGCCAAAAATTCTCAAACCTTTGTTTGGTCTGAGTGTCCATACTTGCAGTTGTTTAATGTCCCCTCCTCCAACACTGAGAGAACTACTCCCTTTTTTGTGCACTGTCTCCCATCACCCCCACCCAGTTGAAGGAACTTGACCAGAGCTCTTCTGCAGGAGAGGCAGATCCGTATGTGGGACTAGGGTCCATGGTTTGAGGAACTTTGTGAGATCCCCTGGGATCTGAGCTTCACATCTGTGGACTTGATTATTGATACTGCTGTAAACAGAGCGCTTTTACGTGCACTTCCTCTCCTACCGGACCTCGTACCTCCCCCCAGGGCAAAACTCCTCAGTCCCCCACCACCATAGGTAGATTCTGACTCTTTGGAGCAGCTCTGAGAGCTCATGACTTTTTAGCCAGGGAGCAGGGGGAATCACTGGCAAACACTGCCCTAAATGTGAACACACTGAATGGTGGCAGAAATAATGACCCTCTCAGAGTTGGTAAATGACAAAACAATGAGATGTGTGGGTCCGAGGGAGGAAATGAACAGAAAGATACAGATTTAGAATGGAAAAAATGACAAATGCTTATTAAATAAATGAGCGACCCTGAGGTACTGGTGCCATCTACCTGCCATCTGTTGAATGAAGAAAAACCCACTGTCTAAAAGTTGGGAGTTCTGTTTTATTCGGGGAGTTTACTGAGCACTGTAGCCCGCACCCGAGACAGCCTCTCAGAGAGCTCTGCGGAACTGTTCCAAAGAGGCAAGGGAGGAGCCGCAATATAGAGGAGTTTTTTGCTGGAAAAAAAAAATGTTATCGAACATCAAAAATTACTGCTAATCACAAAAATACCAGACATCTCAAGTTAATGATTTTAGTGCTTTTCTCTGTATGGGAAGATGCAAGAATCTGGGCTCATTGCAATTATTCCTTAGATATGCATCTTCCTTATCTAGGACCAGTATCCTGTTTTCCTCCATCCTGAATGCCCCTGGGGTGCGCTGTCGGGGGTGGCTGCCGCGGCTGCTGGCTTGGTGGCAGGCGACATTCTTTGTTTACTGAAATGGCAGGCGACATTTTTTTCTCCCCACATCATGCAATTATTTTATTTGCATTCTTTCTCTGCCATTTTTCCTTTCCCTACCCATCTTTTTTTTAGTTTCTCCTACACTCCTTTTTCCTTTCCCCTCTGGCATGGCCCCCTTTTCTGGGTAAGCCTCCAAACTGTGACTGTACGGTCATCACTCAGCCCCAACAGAAAGGTCACAGTGGGCTCAAAGGGCTGCCAGCCTCGAGCTAGAGTGCGCTGGGTGAGTGGAAACAGGCCATTGGAGTTATTTGTTTCCCCCAGCAGGATTCTTCTCGACCTGTCCCCCAAAGATCTGGTCTAACCTGCTAATGATTCTCAACTTGCAGCACGCATCACAATCACCAAAAAGGCTTCTGAAAACACAGATTACTGGGCCCTACTGTGGAGTTTGAGCCAGTCTGGGGTGGTGCACGAGAATCTGCATTTCTGGCAACTTCCCAGGTGATCCTGATGTTGCCATTCTGGAAACCACACTCTGAGTAAAGAGGCCCCAAACCGAGGTCACCTGTCCTCTGGGGAATGGGGTTAAGAGGTGGGGGAGAAGAGACTTTCATTAACTTCTACAGTATTTCAATTTTTACAGCAATCAGATTTTTTTTGTAATAATGGTTTTTAAATTAATGAGTGCAAATCATTTTAAAAAATCAAATAATTTTTTAAAGTATGAAATCTAAAGGAAACACTTTCTAAAAAAATTTTTTTTAACATCTTTATTGGAGTATAATTGCTTAACAATGATGTGTTAGTTTCTGCTTTATAACAAAGTGAATCAGCTATACATATACATACATCCCCATATCTCCTCCCTCTTGCGGCTCCCTCCCACCCTCCCTATCCCACCCCTCTAGTTGGTCACAAAGCACCAGGCTGATCTCCCTGTGCTATGCGGCTGCTTCCCACTAGCTCCTGGACTCCAGTCCCACTCCTCAAAGTAATAACTGGTAACAATCTCTTTTTCTCAACTCTCGGGAAAAAATTATGCATGTACCTGCATATATATTTACATTTTTTAAATTAGATAAATACGAGCATGCTCTACATATTGTTTAGTGACTTGCTTTTCTCACTTAGTGGCATATCTTGAGGATGGTCTTTAAAAGTCGTATAGCTTTGCCTCATTCTTCTAAATAGCTTTCATTGTGTAGCTGTACCATAATTTATATTTATTTATTTAATTTTGGCTGTGTTGGGGTTTTTTTGCTGCACGCGGGCTTTCTCTAGGTGCGGCGAGCGGGGGCTACTCTTCATTGCGGTGCGCGGGCTTCTCATTGCGGTGGCTTCTCTTTGTTGTGGTGCACGGGCTCTACGTGCGCAGGCTTCAGTAGTTGTGACACGCAGGCTCAGTAGTTGTGGCCCGTGGGCTCTAGAGCGCAGGCTCAGTAGTTGTGGCCCACGGGCTTAGTTGCTCCGCGGCATGTGGGATCTTCCCGGACCAGGGCTCGAACCCATGTCCCCTGCTTTGGCAGGCGTATTCTTAACCACTGCGCCACCAGGGAAGTCCCTGTACCATAATTTATAAAACGCAAATATTCTTAAACCCCTCTTCCCCAAACAAATCCCTAGATCTGTCTGCAGCATCACCCTGTGGTTAACATAGGAATTGCATCACATAGCAACACCATTAATAATAAGGGAATTTTAATAAATTACTTAGACTTATGTCACTGTTTTGAAAAGTGGAAACTTGCCACAAGGTAAGCACCGCTGGTGTGGCCGGAGCAGAGTGAGGTCCAGCCGTTGTGATGCTAAAGTGGATTTTTGGAACCCATTCAGCCATCTGATTATCATGCAACATTAGGAAGGTCATTCCATGCTCTGTGTGCACCTGATATTCCTCGCCACACACCCCCCTCCCAACTTGGAGGAGAAGGGACATACTCAGCTGATGGAAGGAAGTTACTTCTTAGAAGAGGGACAACTTTAAACACTAGTTGGTCTCGTGTGTGTGTGTGTGTGTGTGTGTGTGTGTGTGTGTGTGTGTTTCACTTTAATCATTTAAAGAGGGGTGGTATAGTGCAGTAGTTGAGAGCGGGGCTCTGGCATTGTACTGCCTCAATTTGACTCCTGCCTCTACTACTTACTAATTGTGTGACCTCTGGGCCTCAGTTTCCTCATCCATAGAATGGAGATAATAATAGTAGTACCTATGACGTAGGATTATGACAAGGATTGAATGAGGTACATGAAAAACCCTGACAAGTAGTAAGCACTTGACAAACATTCCTGTTACTGTTATTAGTCGTAGTAATTGTAGTGTTCCCTTCTCTCTGCCAGTGTGTCATAGACCTAATGACTTCTCACTGGTGCTCACTGATTAAGGAAGGGCCATTGCTATCCTTCATATTTAAAAATTTTTTTATATAAATGCATACATGTCCAATGAAGAACGCTTGTAAAACACTGCTAAACACCAAGAGGAAGATTAAAATAACCTGTGGCCCTACTTCCGCCTAGAACATCCCTTCTCCTCCCACCTCCTCCAACACCAGGCTGGCTTCTGCTTCTCCTTCAGGTGACATGACTCTCTCCCCAGAAATCTTCTTTAACCAGTCAAGGCTGAGTTAAGGGGGTTTCACCAACGTGCTCCCCTAAAGCTCTGGACTTCCCTCATCATGGCGTTCAGCACACTGTAATTGTCTGTTCACTGGCCCAGACCCCACCGGAGTCTGTGAGCTTCTTTAGGGCAGAGGACATGGCCATTTTTTTGTTTAATTTATTTCTTTTATTGAAATATAGTTGATTTACAATGTTGCAATAATTTCTGCTGTACAGCAAGTGGGACATGGCCATTTTTTTCACCGATCTATGCTCATAGTAAGCGCTCAGTAAATGCTTATCAAATTCACGAATGAATGGCAGGTCTAAGAATAGGTTCTCACTTTTGGAGATCATATGGCCTAAGTGCTGAGCTGGCGGAATGGTCTCCCCAGCAGAATATTTCCCAAGTTTTTTCCATCTGTGTCACATCAGGGAAAGTGGCAAGATACATGCCTTCTTTCCACTAGACCAGCCAGCTGACCGAGGACAAACTGCTAACTTCCGCTTCTACCACTTTCTCACTTTCTCTTCGTCTATATGTCTCTCTTTGTCGCACTCTCTCTTTCTTTCTTTCTTTCTGTCTCTCTCTCTCTGTCTCTCTCTCTCTCACACACACACACACACACCCCTCCCTTAGCTCTTCACTGGAATCTCCACATTCTCTTTCAACTGAATAGATTATGAAGGAGAGGGATCCCAGGACATTAGGACTCACAAAACTGTGAGACTGTGTGTTGCTTAGGCAATAATGTCATATCATTCCCTTCCTTTGCAGTTGGGGTTTGGAGGAGAGGGCTCAGAGTCAGAGATTCTTACCTCCGCCTTTATGACCCTGTTGATGGTGACAATAACCTGAGGCTTCAAGTGTAACTGAGAAGGCTGCTGACAGCTCTTTGGAGTAAAATGGCAGCCACTTACTGCAGGCTCCTGATAGGGAATGATAGACATTTAAAATCAGAAGAGCTCTTGTCTGCTTCAACCCCTTCATTTTGCCCAGGGAGGTCAAGTTACTCGGCCAAGTAGGCAGCAGAGCTGGGAATAGAACTCTTACCTCTGTATTTCTTGCCTAGTGCTCTACTCTCAGTTAGCTCAGACCCTGTGCTCTAAAAGGCCCCCTTCATTAAAGTTTCATGTCATTGAGAAAGGCCAGGAAAACACTGAGG
The DNA here is from genome assembly GCF_028564815.1 of Eubalaena glacialis. NCBI lineage: Eukaryota > Metazoa > Chordata > Mammalia > Artiodactyla > Balaenidae > Eubalaena > Eubalaena glacialis. The sequence goes on from NC_083736.1 coordinate 110,026,846, forward strand.
GCCCTGTTCAGTTCCGGAATTTGTTACATGGAGACCTTAGCACTCTTATGAATTGAAATGTGTAAGTTTCCTAGCAACTTCACTCTTCCAGATGTTATTTATTCCCTTTTCCGGCTGACTGTTCATGGAAGTCCTTGTTGGCTTTACAATGGGCTTTGAGGAAGACAGTCCATCTGGCCAACTCCTTCATTAGGGATGTAATAGGAAGCACGAACAATAAGTACACTTCTCTTGATTCCATCCCTGTCCTTCCGTCCATGTTTCCCCACCCTTTCTCCCCAGACACAGTGATTTCTGAGAGCCAGGGTGGCTTCCAGGGTAGACACAGCCACCTGAAGACCTGTGAAACCAGGATTCAGACACCAACCTTCCTGCCGCATCCAGCACAGTGCTCGCACCTAACACTCGCTCACGCTCCTCAGCATGAAACCCAGGAAAGCTGGTTTCTGAGCCCAGTTTGGCCACTACTCGCTCCGTGGCCTGTTCAGGTCACTTAATCTCTTTAGCCACTTAATCACAATTTCCTCTACTGTCTAAGGGTTTGGACAACAGCAGTGTTTCTCAAAGTGTGTTCCAGGGAGTCCATGGGCTCAGAGGAGGTATCTCAGAGCAGGTGGGCAGGACGTCCTGACTTTCACTCCACACCAACAAGAATGGCTCCAGTCTTCTCTGTTTTATGTATTTTTTTTAATTACTGCTAGATCTTTACTTATTTATTTATTTTTATTTTTGGCTGCGTTGGGTCTTTGTTGCTGCACGTGGGCTTTCTCTAGTTGCGGCAAGTGGGGTCTGCTCTTTGTTGTGGTGCATGGGCTTCTCATTGCGGTGGCTTCTCTTGTTGCGGAGCACGGGCTCTAGGCGTGCAGGCTTCAGTAGTTGTGGCACGTGGGCTCAGTAGTTGTGGCGCACGGGCTTAGTTGCTCCGGCATGTGGGATCTTCCCGGACCAGGGCTCGAACCCGTGTCCCCTGCATTGGCAGGCGGATTCTTAACCACCACGCCACCAGGGAAGTCCCCAGTTTTCTCTGTTTTAGATCGTGGGTTTTTGTGGGAAATTTTGCTTGAACAAAGGGCTCTGTGGCTAAAAGAAACTGCAAGAAACTTTGCACTAGAAAATCGCCATGGTCACTTTCAGCTGTAACAGTCTAAAATCCTAGCTTCTTTCTGGGTTTCCAAGATAGGCCTGTCTGATAATGAAGGATTCTGGTATCTTTTGTTCTAAAAAGAGCAGCTAAAATGAGAAGACTTGAAGAGCACATCCATGGCAGGCCTCTAGGGTCACCTCTAAGCTGGTGACACCAAAAAAATAGTAATAGCTACACGTGTCCTATATGCCAGGGATTGTTGTAAGCCTTTCACGTGTAATTCTCACAACAACTTTATAAGGTAGGTATTATTGTCTCTGTTTTACAGATGAGGAAACAGAAGCACAGACAGGTTAAATAACCTGCCTGTCTTTGTCAACTCGGGCTGCTATAACAAATTACCACAGACTGGGTGACGTAAGCAACAAATATTTATTTCTCATAATTCTGGAGGCTGGGAAGTCCAAGATCAAGGTGCTGGCAGATTCAGTGTCTGGTGAGAGCCAGAGCTGGTTGACAGACAGCTACCTTCTTTCTGTGTTCCCACATGGTGGAGACATCATCTCTCTCATGTTTCTTCTCATAAGGGCACTAATCCACCCTCATGACCTAATTACCTCCCATAGGCCCCACCTCCAAACATCATTATGTTGGACATTAGGGCTTCAACATATGAATTTAGGGGGGACACAAACATTTAATCATAGCACTGCCCATGGTCACATGTCTATTAAGTGCAAACCCTGGCAGTCTAGCTCCAGTGTCCATGTTCCTAACCATTACCCTGGTTGTACAAAGTCCCTAGCACCAGGTGCTGCTTCTAATCTCCGAAAATCCATCTGCCCATTGGACATACCCACTCAAACAGCTCATTGTCACCTCAAACTTAATTTTTCCTAAACCAAACTCATCATTTCTCTTGTTCCCCAAGCCAGGTGTCCCTTCCCATTTCCTTTGTCCTCATAAAGATTTCTAGACTTTGTTTTTAATGTCTTGACGTTATCCTTAATCCAGCTCCTCCATACCCCAAACTAGCCACTCACCAAATTCTGTTGATGTTTCTTTTACTATTTCTCTTGAATCTATCCTTAGCACTCTATTCCCACCCTAGACCAGGCCGTCATTGTCTAGCTGCTCTCCTTGACTCTAATCCTTCTTACACACCAATGTCACATTGATCTCTCTCAGATATTGCTCTTACTACACATCCTCTTACTACTCAAAACCCTTCACTAGCTCTCTCTTTCTGACTATATTAACTCTAGATTTTTCTGCTTGGCTTTTAAGGCCTCCACAATCTAGTTCCTCTCTACCAAGCCAATCTTATCTTCACATTATGCATTCTCTGCTCTAGCTTTGTTGGTCTCCTTATTGCTGCATAAGTTTTCATTGACATTACATCTGTGGCAGACATGACTTGTTGCTTACCAAAGATTCATTCCCCCTACTTCCTTAATGACAGAACCTTGATTATGTTACAGGTGAAAATGTGCACAGCTCCAAGAGATGAGTCACAATTGCTCTAAACCACTCATGCAAGCCTTTGCTAGTGATGGATATAGGAATGGCCAAGTGACCTAGTTCTGGCTAATGAGACATGAGGAGGACTCTGAGGGAGCTTCTGGGAGAGATTTTTCCTCTCACAAAATGAGATGAATTGGAAAAACACTCCATCAACCTCTTGCTTGAGGTACTAGAATTAGGATGTGATGTTTGGTGCTGTGGCAGCTATCTTGGAACCATGAGGGGAGACATCATTGTTGCACCAAGGATGTCAGAGCAAAAAGACAAAAATGTCGATGATATGGTTGAGTTGCTACACAAACCCTGGGACTGCCCACCTCGCAACTTCTTGTTAAGTGGGATAATAGAAGTCCGTATAACCTTAAGTCACTGTTAGTTGGGGAACTTTGTTGCTTGCACTTGAAGTCATCAGAACTAATATCCTTCATCCATGAAGCTGTCCATTTGTTCCACCAACAATTCAAATCCTGAAATGCTTTCAAGATGCAGTTCAAACCCTCCTTCTCTGCTGAGCTTCTAGCATTTAACATGTGTCCTACAGTTCGGTACTTCATTACGAAGAGGTTTTGTATAGCTTTTCACTCTAGCTTCTCCGAGGTTTTGTATAGCTTTTCACTCTAGCTTCTCCGAGGTTCATTTTGACTTTCCATCTAGACTAAGTTCCTTGAGGAGCATGCCTTCTACTAGCATATTTTTCCCCAGCGTTGCCAGCAGTGCTTAACATGGTGCTGCAGTCATCAGCCTTCCTTGTCTGAATAATAATGGTGTCTGTAAACTATTGGAATGTTTAGTGCTGAATAAGAGGCACCTTGTGTCTCTCCTTGCAATAAGTTCTTTTTTTTACTCCAGCACAAATAATTCAAAGTCCAAAGTAAGCAGGTGATATTTTATGAGCTCAAAGGGTTTTTTTGAGATTTGACAAGTTGTTAAATATTATTTAACCCCGAAATCTACACTGTGGAACGAAACAGACTCACAGACATAGAGAAAAGACTCGTGGTTGCCAAGGAAGAGGGGTGTGGGGGAGGGATGGATGGGGAGTTTGGGATTAGCTGATGCAAACTAGTATATATAGGATGGATAAACAACAAGGTCCTACTGTATAGCACAAAACTATATTCAATATCCTGTGATAAACCATAATGGAAAAGAATATGAAAAAGAAGGTATATATATGTATAACTGAGTCATTTTGCTGTACAGTGAAAATTAACACACATTGTAAATCAACTATACTTCAATAAAACTTTTTAAAAAGAAAACAGAACTTTAGGTATACAATTTTGTATATAAAATATAGATTTTACCTAAAGATGTGAAAAAAATCTATACTGTGGAACATATAAATCCGTGTTTCTCAGTCAACTATACTTCAGAAAAATCTGTTTCTCAATAATGACTGCCCAGTAGAATCACCTGAGGAACTTTTTAAAACATACAGATGTCAGGATCCCACCTCCAGAGATTCTGACTTAATGCCAGGTGTGGTCTGTGTGTCAGAGGTTTTAAAAGGTCTCTGCGTGATTCTCGTGTACAGTCAGGGTTCAGACCCACTGCTATAGATCACTGTGGAAGTCCTAAAGCAGGGTTCTTAAACTCTAGTGTCCATAAGAATAACCTGTGCTTTATGTCAAATGATAATTTCTGAGCCTCACTACCAGAGAATCTAAGAGTCTGGTTGGGACCCAGGGATCTGCATTTTTAGAAAATAGCCAGGTGATTCAAATGTATTTGGTCTGTGGGATACGTTTTGAGAAACTCTATCCTAAATGAAAACATATCTAGAAAAGTCTGTGGTCCATTTACTTGCTTAAAAATATACTTTTGGCAGAAAATTAATCTGTCGCTGGCAGAAAATTAATCTGTCGCTGTTGTAAGTCAGATATGGGAAAAGCAATTATGGTTCTCTGCTCTAAAGAAAAAAAAAAAAACCCAAGATTTGTTCAGTGTTTAATGAATCACACCGAAGGACAATGCTAATTTCCAATGCGTTAGAAGTGAGTATAAGTATGGAAAAGAAAAAAGAAAATTGTGTTTTAAATGATAGGAACATTTTCCTTAAAATTAAGTAGTCATAAACTTTGCAAATGATCCAAATCTAGGAGATCGAGCTATTCTGATGATTCAGATTCAAATGCATCAAGATTTCTAACAATGTGGAACAGACTGGTACAGTGAGTCCAAACCAGTGAGATAAAACTAAACAGAGATCAACATAAAGTCTGCTTTGACTTTTTTGTTTGTTTGTTTTTAGTGTTTCACAGGTACAGGATGGAAGAGACCATACTTGGCGAAAAAGATCTGCAGGTGCTTATTACTGACAAACTCAATGTGAGTCGACAGTGGGACTCTTAAAAAAAAAAAGGTGTAAAGTGCAAGCTTGGAACACTTAGGTAGAAAACTCGAGTCAAAAGAGTTGATATCCCCATGGACTCTGCCCCGGAGTCATAGATCCAGTTCTGGGTGGGTACCACAGTTTTGGGACATTAAACCAGAAAGCCTCCAGGAAAGGGAGACCAGAATTGAGAGGAACTGCGAGATCTCCCCACAGGGACTTGCTCATGCTGGAGAACAGAAATCCTAACGGGGCAGCTGTCTTCAAAGTCCTACAGGTTGAACTGGAGAGGAAATAGGAAGATTAGTTTGAAGTCAGAAGGAGCCAGGATTCAGTTCAGTAGGAAGGAAGAGTTTCTAACCATAAGATCTTAAAAAGTAAGAACTCGCACTGACTTGTTCTGAGTCACTGAAAGTGTATTACAAAGAAGCTGAAGGAGCATTTATCCAGAAAGTGTAAAATGCATTTCAGCACTAAAAGAAAAGTTAGATAAGATGACTTCTAAGCACTCTATCAACTTAGATCCCACAGCTTTCTGAAATTCCTTGTGCCTCAGTAGTTGTTAAAGGAGGGAATTTACAGTGAATGAAAATACAAAGGACGGTGATGTTATAAAAGGAAAGGGACCACGTGATAAAAAATGCAGGCAGCCTATAGAAACTGGAAAAAGCAAGGAAACTCATCTCCCCCCAGAGCCTCCGGAAGGAATGCAGCCCTGCTGACACCTCGATTTTCGGACTTCTGACCTCCATAACTGTAAGATAATAAGTTTGTGTTGTTTTAAGTCACCAAGTTTGTGGTGATCTGTTAAAGCAGCAACAGAAAACTAATATAACAACTCCTGTATGAAAGACTAGCAAGTTTTAGGGACTAAGAGCCCTGAGCACTTTGCCCCCAAAGTTGGCATTTATAAGATTTTGATGGAAAATGTTGTTTTTGTTTTTTTGGTTGGTTTGCTTGCTTCCTTTGCCACTTAAAAGTCCCAGAATAAGAGCACATGCCAGTTTTCAATGGTCTCAATAAAGAGTTTGGTTTCTCATCTAGCCCTCTAGAAACCTGCACATCTGGACAACAATTGTGGGGCAGTTTGAGGCCCTGTCTCCGTTTTCCGTGCCCTTCCTACCCTTCCCTCCCCTCCGCCACTCAAGTTCCAGGAAATCTACCTAGAACCATCTTCATCTGATGACTTCTTTCCAACTGAGGGGCTGCTCAAGCACTCATACCTTCAACTTGCAGTATGGGTAGGGTTTTTTGCATCCTTGCTAACATCTTGCTTTGTAATCTAGTATCTAGCCATTTACTCACTTAAGCAAGATGCCCGGCTCCTCTCCGTCCGCGTTAGCGGCCTTTCTGTTCTTCATGTACAGTCACACCCAGGGCCTTAACACTGGCTGTTTTCTCTGCCTGGAACATTCTTTTTTTTTTTTAATTTATTTTTTATCGAAGTACAGTTGATTGACAATGTTTCAGGTGTACAGCAAAGTGATTCATATACATGTATATTTTTTCTTTTTCAGATTCTTTTCCATTATAGGTTATTACAAGATATCGAATATTGTTCCCTGTGCTATACAGTAGGTCCCTGTTGTTTATTTATTTTATATAGAGTAGTGTGTATCTGCTAATCCCAAACTCCTAATTTATCCCTCCCCCACCCTGCCTCGAATAGTCTTCCCTCAGATACCCAGATGGCTCTCTCACTTCTTCCAAGTCTTTGCTTACCTGTCACTTTCTTAATGGAGCCTATCTTGACCACTCTATTTAATACTGAAACACCCCCCTACACACACACACACCCACACACAAACACTTTCAAACTCCCTTTTCCTGCCCATTTTTTTCACAGCCCCATCTCCTCCTAACATAAAATATAATTTATTAATTATTATGTTTATTGTTTAGGGTCTGTCTTCCCCCACTGAAATGCTAATGACACAAAATGCAGGATTTGTGTCTTTCCTGTTCACTGATAGATCCTAAGCATCAAGTACAGTGCCGGGTACATAGGAGATACTCAGTAACCATTGTTGAAGGAATGGATTTATTCTCCTCCCTGTGCTGACACTAGGCCAGATCAGAGGGTACAGCTATGAAAGAATAAGACGTTGTGTGACCTAGAATCGGCCTGCCCAATATTGTACACAGGTTTGGTTTTTTCTTTTTTTAATACATTTATTTATTTATTTATTTTTGGCTGCGTTGGGTCTTCGTTGCTGTGCGCGGGCTTTCTCTAGTTGCGGAGAGCGGGGGCTACTCTTTGTTGCAGAGCACGGGCTCTAGGCGCACGGGCTTAAGTGGTTGTGGCACGCGAGGGCTTTGTTGCTCCGAGGCATGTGGGATCTTCCCGCACCAGGGCTCGAACCCGTGTCCTCTGCATTGGCCACTGCAACACCAGGGAAGTCCCAGGTTTGATTTAGTTTGACCCGCCAGGCTATAAACACCTGGGGACAAGTACACTCTTACTTTCCTCTAGTCCCCAGGCGCTCAGTCCCTATCTCCCCCTCCTCCCCACGCCTAATCACTGTGCCGGTGCTTGCCTGTTCTCTCCAAGTTTCTCTCCTCTACTCAGTGGAAAAGAGTGGGAAGGGAGTCACATCACTCCTGACCCTGATCTAGATACTTATGGATATACATGGTGTTGAAGCGCTGTTGATAAAACTCAAAAGATGCTTAGAACAATAGTTTTGGGGTTTTTTCAAACATATATTTGTAGGAAAACCTCAAACAACTCCCAAACTAAAAAAAAAAAAAAAAGTTCAGGTGTGTATTACCTTAAGCAAACCCAATAAATGAGAACTCAAAAACTGCTGAGGGGGAGCAGAACACATCAGCCCAAGATGTAACACTTTGGCATGTGTACTGTTTTCAGATGAAGGCAATTAAACCCCAGCAGACTCAGGAAAAGCTTTTTACCTCCCCCTTAACTGCCTAGAAGAATTGAGGTAGGGGGCCAATACTAGGAAGAGAGCTATTACCAGAGAGAACTTTTATATCACAAAGACTCCTTTGCAAGGCATGGCAAACATTTGTTTACTAAACATTTCCTCCTCCCATCTTCCTGTGAATTGTCTTCCTCCCCTTTGAAGCCCCAGACCCCTACCCCCTTCTCCTTAGCTCAGGAAGGTACAGAAGCCTCAAGTACCTGACTGCCAGGGACTCTTCATTTTCTTTGTGGGGCTTCTGTACATATGTAATTAAATATAATTAAAATTGTTTTTCACCTGTTAATCTGCCTTATGTCAATTTAATTATTAGATCAGCCAAAGAATCTAGAAGGGTAAGAAAAGTTTTCCGCCCTTACACTTATAAAGGTAGATTTGATCTGGGAGTGGTTATTTGCATTTCAAAGGATGCCTCACTTCACAGAAAGAATTCCCCACAGGGCTATTTCAAATAGTTTACTCAATTGAAAATATTGAAACTGAATGTCTCAAAATGGAGGATTAAGTGAAGCATGTTACATTCATACAATGGACTATCAAAGGGTCATTAAAAGTTATACAATGGGAAAATGCAAATATTGTAATGAGGGAGAAGAAACTGGAAACAAACAAAATTGTATAATTACAATGATTTTTTTAAATCCATAATAAAAAGCCTGGAAGGAAAGACTCCAAATTATTAACAGGGATTGTTTCTGAGTGTTGAGATTGTAAATAACGTCCTTTTTGTCTTTTTTTAAAAAATATATTGGTTTATTTAATTTATTTTTTTGGCTGCGTCAGGTCTTAGTTGCGGCATGCAGGATCTTTTGTTGTGGCGCGTGGGATTTTCATTGGGGCATGCGGGCTTCTCTCTAGTTGTGGCCTGCAGGCTTCTTTCTAGTTGCAGCACATGGGTTTCTCTCTAGTTGTGGCATGCGGGTTCTCTCTCTAGTTGTGGTGCACGGGTTCCAGGGCGCGTGGGCTCTGTAGTTTGCAGCACGCGGGCTCTCTCCTCGAGGCGCATGAGCTCAGTAGTTGTGGCGCGCAGGCTTAGTTGCCCCACGGCATGTGGGATCTTAGTTCTCCGACCAGGGGTCGGTCGAGCCCGCATCCCCCTGCATTGGAAGGCGGATTCTTTACCACCGGACCACCAGGTAAGTCCCCTTTTGTCTTTTGAATTGTCTGATTGTCCACATTTTCTATAATAACTGTAGTATTTTTATCATAAAGATTAAAATAAACTTTTAAAAATAAAAATCAAGGTTTGAGTTTTAAAAATTCAATTCACACAAAACTTTTCAGAATTGTCACTGCTGGGGTGTGTCTGGTGAGGGGGGATGGATTCCAGGACATCTGTTTATGAAGTCTTTATATAATTCTCCCATTTGTTTAAAAATAGGTCTATAATAATCCAATAACTAAGGGAGAGGAGTGGGAAGAAAAAAAAACCTTTTAAGATCTTTTCGAGAAAATGTGTGGCAGTTGCTTCTGTGGAGAGTGAGGGAGGAAACTGTCAAGTGATCATTTAAAACCCGTTATCTTATCATTTTGCGGGCTTGAAGTGAATTGGTTAAATGAATTTAACCCGTGATTTATTTGTTCTTTGTATCCAATGGGAGAATTCCCTATAAAAGTTAAAAACTGGTAGATAGGACTATACAAAAAAAGGTGAAGGCGGTGATGACAAACCAATACATTAAAGGAGGCTGTTTGGAGAAATCGCTGAGTCAAGAGTCGGGCAGTCACGTGAAGATTTTAATAAAAACGAAACTTAACCAGAAGTGGTTGGCTCCCTCCCCTCTCCACCCCCTCTTGGTATTGTTACAGGAGCGGGGAGCATGGGTTTCTGTGCTTCGGATCCTCGGCGGGGCGGACCCGGACGGGCCAGGCCGAGAGAGGTGGCGGAAGGAGGGGGATCTTGGCCCGCCTGGCGCGCCTTTGGACATGTGGGTCAGCGTTTCGGGAACGGAACAGATCGATCTGGGCGAAACATTGGCTTTTTGTGTCTCCTGCCTTTGGTACCTTCGGAGGGCCGGTTGCAGCTGTGGGCGGCCGCGCTTGCTGCCAGCGGTCAAGGCGACCTTGCTCAGCAAAGCGACTATTGTACTTTGAGCTAGTGACTCCGGAGGCTTTGCCGCTTTCCAGGCATTCCTCCAGGAGCTTTCTCCCCCTGGAGGCCTAGCCTTTAAACGCAGTTTGTTTTTGCAGTGCGATGCTGCTTTATTCTTGGCCTTGGCGCCAAGAATAGCCTGCAATTCTGACCAGTTAATCACGGCCTCTCGGAGAAAAGAACAAAAAAGTGCGGCGGTAGTTTATGTCTAACGTTGGTGATTCTGAGTTCACTGACAGTAGTTGCTTTGAAGTCTTTCTCCAGCGCACTTAGTCACCTGGTATCCTTTATGGCCCAAGAATCTGCACCAAAGCCTGGCGCCTCTCCTGGGTTGGCTATAGATGACTTGGATAGAAAGAGACACCACAACTGTTTCGTGCATATGCATATGTCAAAGCTCATCAAGTTGTACCTTTTAAATATGTGTAGTTTATTGAATGTCAGTTATGCTTCAATAAAGCTGTTTAAAAGGAACACAGAGGATTAACTAATAAATGGTAATCAAGACTATGTAAGTATGGGAATACCTCAGAGATATTGCGGGTTCGGTTCCAGACCACGGCAACACAGTGAGTGACACGAATTTTTTGGTTTCCCAGTTCATATAAAAGTTACATTTACATTATATTGTAGTCTATTAAGTGCGCAATAGCATTATGTCTGAAAAAAACGTACATACCTTATTTTAAAATACTTTATTGCTAAAAAATGCTAACCATCATCAGAGCCTTTAGCAAGTCATAATCTCTTTGCTGGTGGAGGGAGGGTCTTGCTTCGACGTTGATGGCCGCTGACTGATCAGGGTGGTGGTTTCTGAAGCCTGGAGTGGCTGTGGCAGTTTCTTAAAATAAGCAAAAATGAAGTTTGACAAACTGATTGACTCTTCCTTTCACCAACGATTTCTCTGTAGCATGCAGTGCAGTTTAGTAGCATTTTTAAAAATAAATTTATTTTATTTTATTTATTTTTGCTGCTTTGGGTCTTCGTTGCTGCGCGCAGGCTTTCTCTAGTTGCGGCGAGCTGGGGCTACTCTTCGTTGCGGTGCACGGGCTTCTCATTGCAGTGGTTTCTCTTGTTGCGGAGCACGGGCTCTAGGCACGCGGGCTTCAGTAGTTGTGGCCCGTGGGCTCAGGAGTTGTGGCTCGCGGGCTCTAGAGCACAGGCTCAGGAGTTGTGGCGCACAGGCTTAGTTGCTCCGCGGCATGTGGGATCTTCCTGGACCAGGGCTCAAACCCACGTCCCCTGCATTAGCAGGCGGATTCTTAACCACTGCGCCACCAGGGAAGCCCTGTTTGATAGCATTTTACCCACGTAGAACTTCTTTCAAAATTGGAGTTGTCAACTGAAAAAAAAAAAAAAGCACAATGTAAAAGTTGAGAATTATGTTTTATTTGGTGGACTTACTGAGGACTATAGCCCAGGATACAGCCTCTCAGATAGCTCTGAGGGACTGTTCCAAAGAGATAAGGGAGAAGATGTGTGTGTGTGTGTGTGAGTTTTTGCTGTAAAAAAAAAAATGTAGTCGAACAGTAAAAGAGTACTACCAGTCACAAAAAAACAGCCATCTCGTTAATGATTTTAGTGCTTTTCTATGTGTGGGAAGATACAAGAGTCATTGAAATTATCCCTTTGATGTGCACCTCAACTATCTAGGGCCAGTATCCAGTTTTTCTTAATCCTGAATCCCCTCAGTGTGCACCGTTGGGGGCGGCTGCAGTGACTGATGGCTTGATGGCCACAGTCTCCTTTGTTTACTGAAATGGCAGATGAAATTCTTTGTCCACTGAGTGAATCGTCTCAAACCCTGCTGCTTTATCAACTAAGTTTATGTAATATTCTAAATCCTTTGTTGTCATTTCAACAATCCATTAAGTTCTCTGTCTTATATGGGCACTGTTTGTGCTGCCCCAAAACAGTTACAATAGTAACATCAGAGATCACTGATCACACATCACCATAACAAATATAATAATAATGAGAAAATTGAAATATTGTGACAATTACCAAAATGTGACAAAAACACCAAGTGAGTAATTACTGTTGGAAAAATGGCACCGATAAATTTCTTGATGTAGGGTTGTCACAAACCTTCAATTTGTAAAAAACGCAGTATCTGAGAAGTACAATAAAATGAGGTATGCCTGTAACTGATAAAATGCAAAAATATATTTCTTTTATCTATGTCACTGAGTGGTAAAAAAATTAATATCAATTGCCCTTTTTTGGTGACTCAGTTATTACTTATTTTAAAGCCTTCAATTTCTGTAAATATAGGCACATGGTTTTATTTGCACAGTTTTTCCTAGATGAGGATATTTCTTTAGTGTTTTATTTATAAGGGCTGTGACACCTAAGAAAACACAAAGCCACCATGCCTCAAAACCAAATAAAAACAGAAAGAAAAGAAAACATCACAGACCAGTAGGAAGTAACAGGACCAGAGTCAGGAATACGGCTAGGGAGTCAGGCTGACCTAGGTCTGAACTCAAACTCTGCTACTCACTAGCTGTGTGAGTAGAAGTGAGTCCCTTATTTTCTCTAAGCCTCAGCTCCCTCACAGAGTCCTGAGTGAATCAGGGTCAGCAGAGGAGGAGCAGAAAGCGGGATCGTTTGGCTGGAGCCCCTACTCTAGATGGGAGAATGACTATCACACAGGTGTTGATCCTAAGTGAAATCCATGGAACTCTGGTGCTAGAGGCTGGGAGTCTGATGAATGTCTTCAAAATCTGGAAGCTTGGGGCTTCCCTGGTGGCGCAGTGGTTGAGAATCCACCTGCCAATGCAGGGGACATGGGTTCGAGCCCTGGTTCGCGAAGATCCCACATGCCGCGGAGCAACTGAGCCCGCGCGCCACAACTTGCTGAGCCTGCGCTCTAGAGCCCACGAGCCACAACTACTGAGCCCGCGTGCCACAACTACTGAAGCCCACGCACCTAGAGCCCATGCTCTGCAACAAGAGAAGCCACCGCAGTGAGAAGCCTGCACACCGCAACGAAGAGTAGCCCCCGCTCGCCACTAGAGAAAGCCCGCATGCAGCAACGAAGACTCAACACAGCCAAAATAAAATAAAATAAGTAAATAAATTTATATTAAAAAAAATATGAAAGCTTCCCAGGCCTTGAAGACCTTTAAGGCATAAATGAGATAGTAATGAATGTGAAGGCTCAAAACAGTACCTGATATATAGTAAGGACTGCACTCTATCAATGGTACCTATTTTTATTTTGTTATTATTGATGGAGGAACCACCTACCCCATAGTATCGTGAGCAGAGCATTAATGAAATAAAGCAAGTAAAATTCCTAGCAGAGAGCCCGAGTCGTAAGAGATACTCAGTGGGTATTAGTTCTCTTCCCCCTTTTCTCTCCTTACTTTGAAATGTTCACCTCAAATTCAGCCCACTCCATGAAGCTTTCCCTGCTTCACGTCCTGCAATGCAATGCCTGCGGCCTTTCCTGTGGCTATGGGCCAGGACACAGGGAAGCATCGTGAGGGGGACCTGGATTGTGTCACCTGGCGCTGAGCTGCCAAGCAGCGTCTAAGTTTGCACTGAAGTGCTGCCCTGGACTTTATGTACTTTAGCGTAGTTGCTGTGAGGGCAAGAAGTGGAGTGTCACGGCTTGGGTTTTCCAGAAGCATATGCTGAAGTGGAATTGGGGTTGCAAGATGTTTAGAGATCAATATCTGTGAAAGGAAGGCGTGGGAGGCAGGACTGGGCAGAGGGAAAAGTCGAACAGTGATGCTAGCGTCACAAAGCCGTGGCCACCCCACGGGGAGGTCTGGAGCGAGTGTTGCCTGGCAGAGTGTCCCACAAGGGGCTGACAAGTCCAGGCCTTTATCCACCTCTCTCTCTCAATCACCGGAAGCAGGCTGCCCTGGCAAGAGCATGACCTCGTGACCTGACGTGGAAGCCAACCCTGAAGTGGCTGACCGCTGGGGTCTGAGCACAGTCTCCGCAGCTGGGCAGCAGGTCCTTCCTTGAACGGGGATCAGGAGGGTGTGTTCTTTGTGTCCACCACATTGGGGGGTAAACCAACAACGCAGTGACACATACCAAACTGCTGATTGTTCAGAACACTGAATTCCAAGCGTGTCTCAACATGTTAAGGAAGAGGATTGGCAGTCATCCCTTGATAGAGGATAGTAGGAAAAGTGAGTTGAAATGTCTGTGCACCAGACACTTCTACATGTGCCATAAGAGCAAAGTTTGCTCTCCCTAAGAGGAAAAGAGACCAGACTATTGCCAAACGGGTCCTGTGCTCTTGGTAGGGTTTTATATAGCACGGGAGCAAGGTAAGTTAGGATGAGGAGCAGCAAGGGCTAGAAGCAGAGTAACTCTTAGCCGAGGGTTGCCCAGAAATCGATCAGGCCTCACGACAATGTTTCTCATCACTTGGGAAGCATGTTAAATTCCCAGACCCACCGCCTCTACACCATTCTACTCAATTAGAATCTCTCAGGTTAGACCCAGGAATCAGCATGTTTAATAGGCATCCACGTTGCTTCTTCTGCAAGTTACAATTTTCAAACCCTGCAAATCTGAACAACAGCCAGTGATAATCTCTCTTTCTAACCCTTTCCAGATAAGCATAATTAACCTCCCCATGAGGGATAAAAGGAAACATGCCCAGATCACAGCAGCCAAGGACAGCTCTCAACCTCAGGTTTCAGGTAGTGGTGGAGGATGTATTTGACACTGTCCAGCTGCCTGCCACCTGTACACTGGCCAGTTGTTCCCTTGCCTGCGAGTTCCAGATATGAGTTGCGGAAGCTGTCAGGTCACTAGTTAGCAGGGTCAGTGGGAGATGTTGGAAAATACAGGTTAGGTGTACATGAAGGATGTGTCGGAAATAGAAGCTAAGCAGTCCTGCCAGACAGTATATAGAGCAGTCTGAACATTCTTGCAACAGTGGTTGTGTAATTTATGCATAGTATAAATCTACAACTATATTTTATTGATTGACAATGTTTTTCTACTTTACAATAAATCCTCTTAGAAGTTATGAGTACCAGTAAATGAAAGTGTTTATAAAAATCTAGGCACCGAGTTTGATGTTATATATGTAGCTCACACAAAATGTCTATTGATGTTTACCATCCATGGAGCCTGCAGTGATATAACTTACCGCACAGAAACCAGAAGAAGCATCACCATCTACTTCAGAAGTCAGTACGTAGTTATTCTAATAACGGGCTCAAGGATCACACATGAGGATATAGAAGGTTTACATAACTCTGTGCAGCATGACTTGTCATGTATATCAAATGGTTGTCCTAAAATCATTTTGCTCATTTTCTAAATTTCCTTGTGCATGTATGAAGAGTGAGGCAGTAGCCATGAAGGTGTTGGCTGAATTAGCCAAACAAATGGTTCAGTGATACCAACTTTATATCAGTGCCTTCAGGTGCTTCAAATGGAAGAGAAGCTAAATTAATAATGGTTTAAGGACTTCCCTGGTGGTGCAGTGGTTAAGAATCTGCCTGCCAATGCAGGGGACATGGGTTCAATCCCTGGTCCGGGAAGATCCCACATGCCGTGGAGCAGCTAAACCAGTGTGCCACAACTACTGAAGCCTGTGCTCTGCAACAAGAGAAGCCACCGCAATGAGAAGCCCACGGACCGCAACGAAGAGTAGCCCCCGCTCTCCGCAACTAGAGAAAGCCCGCGTGCAGCAACAAAGACCCAACGCAGCCAAAAATAAATAAATAAATAAATAAATAAATTTATAAATAATAATAATAATGGTTCAATTATTTCCTCCAATGCATGGAATCAAATAATTTTGGAAGTTAATTTTGATGAAGGTAAAACGTTTGTCAGCATTATAAATGCTACTGTAAGTTTAGTAACAAAGTGTAACATTGAAGATAAAATTGTTTTTTCTCAGTGATAAGATGAACACAACTTTTTAAATTAATTAATCAATTAATTAATTTGCTTGTGCCGAGTCTTAGTTGTGGCAGGTGGGCTCCTTTAGTTGCGGCAGGTGGGCTCCTTTAGTTGCAGCTCAAGGGCTTCTTAGCTGTGGCACATCGGCTCCTTAGTTGTGTCACATGGGCGCCTTAGCTGCAGCAGGCAGCCTCCTTAGTTGCAGCTCGCCGGCTCCTTAGTTGCAGCACACGGGCTCCTTAGTTGTGGCATGCGAACTCTTAGTTGCAGCATGCATGTGGGCTCTAGTTCCCTGGCCAGGGATCAAACCCGGGCCCCCTGCATTGGGAGTGTGAAATCTTAACCACTGCGCCACCAGGAAAGTCCCCAAGATGAACACAAGTTTTAACAGAGGAAAATGTCATGGTAAAAATAGTGTTCTGAATCAATTAAGAAATCTATAGAGCAGGAACATCTTTGGGATTGGTTATAGTGCACATACAATTGACAACTGCATACAAATAAGCTGCAATATTATACCTATTGAAAGAGAAGCTGTAGTGTCAAATTTCCAAATATATTTTTTTCTACAAATACTATTAGGGTCCAAACTATTGTTTTTATATGTGACAAGGTTAATGTTGAATACCCAAAATAAGAAATAAAAGCCCAGCATATGCTTTCTCTCTTTGCCCTCCATCGTCAGTCAGATGTTAGAAATGTTTGTGCTTTTGAAGAACCACTTTGTCAGTCCACCTAAGTGTCCTACAGTGGTATTGAACTTTTTACAGAGTTCTCTGAATTTGGGGTTATTTTATTCAACATCAGTTGGAAATAGTTAATGAAAATATTCAACAAATAGAGTCCTAAAAAAAAATCTCTTTGGCTTTTGAAGCTCTCAGCAAATAACAGCAAAAACAGGAAGGCATTGGAATGTATCCCTAAAAAAGGATTGGAACAGGGACCTCCCTGGTGGTCCAGTGGTTAAGACTGAGTTCAATCCCTGGTCTGGGAACTAAGATCCCACATGCCGTGCAGCCAAAAAAAAAAAGGATTGGAACAAATTATGGTAAACAATGAATAGGATTTAATTGTGAAATTCTGTAAGTGTGCTTTGGGATATCTTGACTTGTGAGAAGACACTTAAAATTTTGATAGAGCTCCTATATCTTAATTGAATAAAATTTTAATTGGCTACATTTATGTTCTGTACCTGAATGGAATGAAATTGAGAAGGCCTATGATCTTCAGCATCCAAATTTGGTGAAAGTTTCAAAAGAAACGTAGAGACTTTTAAATGAGTTTTGTGAAAGTATTTCCTCATGCATGGTACTTTTTTTTTTTTTGAAGCATACTTAACTAACAATGTTGTGTTAGTTTCAGACGTACAGCAAAGTGATTCAGTTATACATATACATGTATCTATTCTTTTTCAAATTCTTTTCCCATTTAGGTTATTACAGAATATTGAGCAACATTCCCTGTGCTGTACAGTAGGTGCTTGTTGGTTATCTATTTTAAATATAGCAGTGTGTACACTGATGCATGATACTTTGAATAGACAACCTACAGAATGGGAGAAAATATTTGCAAATGATATGACCAAGGGATTAATATCCAAAATTTAGAAACAGCTCATACAACTCAATATCAAAAAAACAAACAACCCAATCAAAAAATGGACAGAAGACCTGCCAGACTTTTTCCAAAGACATACAGATGGCTAACAGGAACATGAAAAGATTCTCAACATTGCTAATGATTAGAGAAATGCAAATCAAAACTACAATGAGATATCACCTCACACCTGTCAAAATGACCATCATCGAAAGCCCACAAATAACAAATGCTGGTGAGGTTGTGGAGAAAAGGGAACCCTCGTACACTGCTGGGAATGTAAATTGGTGCAGCCACTATGGAAAATGGTATGGAGGTTCTTCAAAAAACTAAAAATAGAACTACCATACAATCCAGTAATTCCACTCCTGGGTATATATCCAGACAAAACAAAAACACTAATTCAAAAATATACATGCACCCCAATGTTCATAGCAGTACTATTTACAATAGCCAAGATATGGAAGCAATCCAAGTCTCCATCAACAGATGAGTGGCTTAAGAAGATGTGGTATATGTACACAATGGAATATTACTCAGCCATAAAAAAGAAGGAAATTCTGCCATTTGCAGTAACATGGATGGACCTAGAGATTAATTTTTTTTTCTGTAGAGAGACAGATATGCCAATGAAACACCAGAAAGAAGATATCTGCTGTGTTCCAACAAAACGCTATTAAAAGTTTTAATCCTAATTACAAAAGTAATACATGTTTATTAAAGAAAAATTGGAAAATACATACAGTTTCAAAGAAGGGGAAAAGATCTATAATTTCATCACATAGCTATTAATAACCTTTATGTCCCTTCAGACTTTTTTCAACATATAATGCCCAGAAAATGCATACAATATCAACTGGGCCAATACCCTAAATACAATTTCGTGGTCTGATTTTCATAATATTTTTTTTGAATTTTTGAATTTTATTTTATTTATTTTTTTATACAGCAGGTTATTATTAGTCATCAGTTTTATACACATCAGTGTATACATGTCAATCCCAATCGCCCAATTCAGCACACCACCATCCCCACCCCCCCGCGGCTTTCCCCCCTTGGTGTCCATACGTTTGTTCTCTACATCTGTGTCTCAACTTCTGCCCTGCAAACTGGTTCATCTGTACCATTTTTCTAGGTTCCACCTACATGCGTTAATATACGATATTTGTTTTTCTCTTTCTGACTTACTTCACTCTGTATGACAGTCTCTAGGTCCATCCACGTCTCAACAAATGACTCAATTTCGTTCCTATTTATGGCTGAGTAATATTCCATTGTATAAATGTACCACATCTTCTTTATCCATTCGTCTGTCGATGGGCATTTAGGTTGCTTCCATGACCTGGCTATTGTAAATACTGCTGCAAGGAACACTGGGGTGCATCTGTCTTTTTGAACTACGGTTTTCTCTGGGTATATGCCCAGTAGTGGGATTGCTGGGTCATATGGTAATTCTATTTTTAGTTTTTTAAGGAACCTCCATACTGTTCTCCATAGAGGCTGTATCAATTTACATTCCCACCAACAGTGCAAGAGGGTTCCCTTTTCTCCACACCCTCTCCAGCATTTGTTGTTTGTAGATTTTCTGATGATGCCCATTCTAACTGGTGTGAGGTGATACCTCATTGTAGTTTTGATTTGCATTTCTCTAATAATTAGTGATGTTGAGCAGCTTTGCATGTGCTTCTTGGCCATCTGTATGTCTTCTCTGGAGAAATGTCTATTTAGGTCTTCTGCCCATTTTTGGATTGGGTTGTTTGTTTATTTAATATTGAGCTGCATGAGCTGTTTATATATTTTGGAGATTAATCCTTTGTCCATTGATTCGTTTGCAAATATTTTCTCCCATTCTGAGGGTTGTCTTTTCGTCTTGTGTATGGTTTCCTTTGCTGTGCAAAAGCTTTGAAGTTTCATTAGGTCCCATTTGTTTATTTTTGTTTTTATTTCCATTACTCTAGGAGGTGGATCAAAAAAGATCTTGCTGTGATTTATGTCAAAGAGTGTTCTTCCTCTGTTTTCCTCTAAGAGTTTTATAGTGTCCGGACTTACATTTAGGTCTCGAATCCATTTTGAGTTTATTTTTATGTATGGTGTTAGGGAGTGTTCTAATTTCATTCTTTTACATGTAGCTGTCCAGTTTTCCCAGCACCACTTATTGAAGAGACTGTCTTTTCTCCATTGTATATCCTTGCCTCCTTTGTCATAGATTAGTTGACCATAGGTGTGTGGGTTTATCTCTGGGCTTTCTATCTTGTTCCATTGATCTATGTTTCTGTTTTTGTGCCAGTACCATATTGTCTTGATTACTGTAGCTTTGTAGTATAGTCTGAAGTCAGGGAGTCTGATTCCTCCAGCTCCGTTTTTTCCCCTCAAGACTGCTTTGGCTATTCAGGGTCTTTTGTGTCTCCATAAAAATTTTAAGATTTTTTGTTCTAGTTCCGTAAAAAATGCCATTGGTAATTTGATAGGGATTGCATTGAATCTGTAGATTGCTTTTGGTAGTATAGTCATTTTCACAATATTGATTCTTCCAATCCAAGAACATGGTATATCTCTCCATCTGTTGGTATCATCTTTAATTTCTTTCATCAGTGTCTTATAGTTTTCTGCATACAGGTCTTTTATCTCCCTAGGTAGGTTTATTCCTAGGTATTTTATTCATTTTGTTGCAGTGGTAAATGGGAGTGTTTCCTTAATTTCTCTTCCAGATTTTTCATCATTAGTGTATAGGAATGCAAGAGATTTCTGTGCATTAACTTTGTATCCTGCAACTTTACCAAATTCATTGATTAGCTCTAGTAGTTTTCTGGTGGCATTTTTAGGATTCTCTATGTATAGTATCATGTCATCTGCAAACAGTGACAGTTTTACGTCTTCTTTTCCGATTTGTATTCCTTTTATTTCTTTTTCTTCTCTGATTGCCGTGTCTAGGACTTCCAAAACTATGTTGAATAATGGTGGCGAGAATGGACATCCTTGTCTTGTTCCTGATCTTAGAGGAAATGCTTTCAGTTTTTCACCATTGAGAATGATGTTTGCTGTGGGTTTGTCGTATATGGCCTTTATTATGTTGAGGCAGGTTCCCTCTATGCCCACTTTCTGGAGAATTTTTATCATAAATGGGTGTTGAATTTTGTCAAAAGCTTTTTCTGCATCTATTGAGATGATCATATGGTTTTTCTTCTTCAATTTGTTAATATGGTGTATCGCATTGATTGATTTGCATATATTGAAGAATCCTTGCATCCCTGGGATAAATCCCACTTGATCATGGTGTATGATCCTTTTAATGTGTTGTTGGATTCTGTTTGCTAGTATTTTGTTGAGGATTTTTGCATCTATATTCAGCAGTGATATTGGTCTGTAATTTTCTTTTTTGTAGTATCTTTGTCTGGTTTTGGTATCAGGGTGATGGTGGCCTCATAGAATGAGTTTGGGAATGTTCCTTCCTCTGCAATTTTTTGGATGAGTTTGAGAAGGATGGGTGTTAGCTCTTCTCTAAATGTTTGATAGAATTCACCTGTGAAGCCATCTGGTCCTGGACTTTTGTTTGTTGGAAGATTTTTAATCACAGTTTCAATTTTATTACTTGTGATTGGTCTGTTCATATTTTCTATTTCTTCCTGGTTCAGTCTTGGAAGGTTATACCTTTCTAAGAACTTGTCCATTTCTTCCAGGTTGTCCATTTTATTGGCATAGAGTTGCTTGTAGTAGTCTCTTAGGATGCTTTGTATTTCTGCAGTGTCTGTTGTAACTTCTCCTTTTTCATTTCTAATTTTATTGATTTGAGTCCTCTCCCTCTTTTTCTTGATCATTCTGGCTAATGGTTTATCAATTTTGTTTATCTTCTCAAAGAACCAGCTTTTAGTTTTATTGATCTTTGCTATTGTTTTCTTTGCTTCTATTTCATTTATTTCTGCTCTGATCTTTATGATTTCTTTCCTTCTGCTAACTTTGGGTTTTGTTTGTTCTTCTTTCTCTAGTTCCTTTAGGTGTAAGGTTAGATAGTTTGAGATTTTTCTTGTTTCTTGAGGTAGGCTTGTATAGCTATAAACTTCCCTCTTAGAACTGCTTTTGCTGCATCCCATAGGTTTTGGATCGTCGTGTTTTCATTGTCATTTGTCTCTAGGTATTTTTTGATTTCCTCTTTGATTTCTTCAGTGATCTCTTGGTTATTTAGTAACGTATTGTTTAGCCTCCATGTGTTTGTGTTTTTTACGTTTTTTTCCCTGTAATTCATTTCTAATCTCATAGCGTTGTGGTCAGAAAAGATGCTTGATATGATTTCAATTTTCTTAAATTTACTGAGGCTTGATTTGTGACCCAAGATGTGATCTATCCTGGAGAATATTCCGTGCGCACTTGAGAAGAAAGTGTAATCTGCTGTTTTTGGATGGCATGTCCTATAAATATCAATTAAATCTATCTGGTCTATTGTGTCATTTAAAGCTTGTGTTTCCTTATTTATTTTCATTTTGGATGATCTGTCCATTGGTGTAAGTGAGGTGTTAAAGTCCCCCACTATTATTGTGTTACTGTCGATTTCCTCTTTTATAGCTGTTAGCAGTTGCCTTATGTATTGAGGTGCTCCTATGTTGGGTGCATATATATTTATAATTGTTATACCTTCTTCTTGGATTGATCCCTTGATCATTATGTAGTATCCTTCCTTGTCTCTTGTAACATTCTTTATTTTAAAGTCTATTTTATCTGATATGAGTATTGCTACTCCAGCTTTCTTTTGATTTCCATTTGCATGGAATATCTTTTTCCATCCCCTCACTTTCAGTCTGTATGTGTCCCTAGGTCTGAAGTGGGTCTCTTAGACAGCATATATATGGGTCTTGTTTTTGTATCCATTCAGCAAGCTTGTGTCTTTTGGCTGGAGCATTTAATCCATTCATGTTTAAGGTAATTATCGATATGTATGTTCCTATTCCCATTTTCTTAATTGTTTTGGGTTTGTTTTTGTAGGTCCTTTTCTTCTCTTGTGTTTCTCACTTAGAGAAGTTCCTTTAGCATTTGTTGTAGAGCTGGTTTGGTGGTGCTGAATTCTCTTAGCTTTTGCTTGTCTGTAAAGCTTTTGGTTTCTCCATCGAATCTGAATGAGATCCTTGTCGGATAGAGTAATCTTGGTTGTAGGTCTTCCCTTTCATCACTTTAAGTATATCATGCCATTCCCTTCTAGCTTGTAGAGTTTCTGCTGAGAAATCAGCTGTTAACCTTATGGGAGTTCCCTTGTATGTTATTTGTCGTTTTTCCCTTGCTGCTTTCAATAATTTTTCTTTGTCTTTAATTTTTGCCAATTTGATTACTATGTGTCTCGGCATGTTTCTCCTTGGGTTTACCCTGTCTGGGACTCTCTGTGCTTCCTGGACATGGGTGGCTATTTCCTTTCCCATGTTAGGGAAGTTTTCGACTATAGTCTCTTCAAATATTTTCTCTGGTCCTTTCTCTCTCTCTCTCTTCTCCTTCTGGGACCCCTATAATGTGAATGTTGTTGCGTTTAATGTTGTCCCAGAGGTCTCTTAGGCTGTCTTCATTTCTTTTCATTCTTTTTTCCTTTATTCTGTTGTGCAGCAGTGAATTCCACCATTCTGTCTTCCAGGTCACTTATCCGTTCTTCTGCCTCAGTTATTCTGCTATTGATTCCTTCTAGTGTATTTTTCATTTCAGTCATTGTATTGTTCATCTCTGTTTGTTTTTTTCTTTAATTCTTTTAGGTCTTTGTTAAACATTTCTTCTCTATCTTTGCCTCCATTCTTTTTCCGAGGTCCTGGATCATCTTCACTATCATTATTCTGAATTCTTTTTCTGGAAGGTTGCCTATCTCCACTTCATTTAGTTGTTTTTTCTGGGGTTTATCTTGTTCCTTCATCTGGTACATAGCCCTCTGCCTTTTCATCTTGTCTGTCTTTCTGTGAATGTGGTTTTTGTTCCACAGGCTGCAGGATTGTCGTTCTTCTTGCTTCTGCTGTCTGCCCTCTGGTGGATGAGGCTATCTAAGAGGCTTGTGTAAGTTTCCTCAGACCTAGAGATTATTATGCTTAGTGAAATTACTCAAAGACAAATACTGTATGATATCACTTATATGTGGAAATGAATAAATAAAAGAATGTATATAGCAAAACAGAAACAGACTCACAGATATAGAGAACAAACTAGTGGTTACCAGTGGGAAGAGGGCAGGGGGGAGGGGCAAGAGAGAGGTATGGGATTAAGAGGTATAAACTATTATGTATAAAATAGATAAGAAGGATATATTGTACAACACAGGGAATTATATCCATTATTTTGTAATAGCTTTTAATGGAGTATAACCTATAAAAATACCAAATCACTATGTATGCTGTACACCTGAAACTAACATAATATTGTAAATCAACTATACTTCAAAAAAAATTAAAAATAAAATAGATAGTATGTTAAAAAAGGAAAAATAGGGTGGTTTACAGAAATGAGCCAGTTGAAAGCATGAACAATTTGAAATTTCTTAACCATCAAATGCAAGTTTGAAAATTATTGCAGACACTTTAAAAAATTTAAAAATAATAATACCATATTGAAAAAATACATTCTTCACAAAGATACCAATGATGCACTATAAAAGGCAGGACTAAGAAACAGATCAGACTATGTGAATATGAACCAATATTAATTACTCTACTTACGCTATTTTTATTTTTATTTATTTATTTTTTATTTTATTTTTTGGCTGCATTGGGTCTTCATTGCTGCGTGCTGGCTTTCTCTAGTTGCGGCGAGTGGGGACTACTCTTCATTGCGGTGTGTGGGCTTCTCATTGCGGTGGCTTCTTTTGTTGTGGACCACAGGCTCTAGGCGCGCAGGCTTCAGTAGTTGTGGCACGTGGGCTCAGTAGTTGTGGCTCACGTGCTCTGGAGCACAGGCCCGGTAGTTGTGGCGCATGGGCTTAGTTGCTCCGCGGCATGTGGGATCTTCCCAGACCAGGGATCAAACCCGTGTCCCCTGCATTGGCAGGTGGATTCTTAACCACTGTGCCACCAGGGGAGTCCCCCTATGTTGTTTAAAAAAATTTTTTTTGGCCACACTGTGTGGCATGCAGGATCTTAGTTCCCCCACCAGGGATCAAACTTGTGCCCCCTGCCGTGGAAGCATGGAGTTTTAACCACTGGACCGCCAAGGAAGTCTTCTTATGCTATTTTTAAATGTTCAGATAATCAATATAAGTAACTTATATCTTGCTTTAATATACACAAGTAGATTTAATTTTCATTTTTTAAAAAAGGATTTTCTTTTTGACCCTGGGTTTTGCACTCCAATATAATTAAATCAGTTTGGTGAAAAACTTAATATTTCACAAATTATAAGGTTATTTTTAGAGTTCCCTTCACTCTCAAAAGTGTCTCGGTTTGGACAAGAATTTATATTATCACCGTAACTATAGCATACTTAGCACATTTGCTTTGGCAGCAGCTGGCCAGGGTTTCAATCCCAGCTCTGCAATTTAGTAGCTTTGTGACCTTAAGTAACTTATTTGATCTCTCTCAAACTCAGTTTCCTCATCTTTAAGATGGGAAAATAACAGAAACTCTTTCATTGAGCTGTTGTGAGGATAAAATGAGATAACACGTATAAGGCACTTGGCACAGTGCCTTGGCTTATCTAGCACTCAATAACCATTATTGAATTATTGATAAATATCATTAGTTTTTGTTATTATTATTAGGAGGCTATGTTTGTGATTGTTGTCAGACTTTATCACTGACTTGGCATCCTAACATTAGCACATTGCTTGCCTGACCTTGTCTTTGGTGATCAGGAAGATTCACCAAATTAAATTACTGCATAGACCAGCATTTTCAAGAATATTTTTCGTAGAATATTGGCATTGCAAGATGCTCTTCCAGCAAAGGGTTCTGCAGTCAGCTGACACTGGGAATCTATAGTCATGTCTTGCAAATTCAGAACACGTACTGTATTAGCACTGCAAAATGTGAGAACTCCTACAGTCAAGAAACACTTTTATTTTAACACCCCATTTTCCAAATTTATTTGATAATGTAGCCTCTCCTCTCTTGATTGTGTGTATGTGATACCTCAAAATTAATAGAGTATTCTATAAAGCATATTCCGCAAACCATGGATGTTGTCTAACTTTTTCATTTGAAAAATGGGAGGCCTAATTGGGAAAAGGACTTTCCCAAGGCCACACAGTAATAGTTGATACATAGGTCTTGATTCCAGGTCTCCAAATCCTTGTACCTTTTCTTCTAGGAAAGTCTCTTTATATGTAATAATCTTTGTGTACGGATACAATAATGTGAACTGTAGGTTAATAAGTAGCTGTGTGATACCTTTGAAAATCCAAGGCCAAGGACAATTTTTTAAAAAAATTTATTTATTTATTTATTTATTTTTGGCTGTGTTGGGTCTTCGTTTCTGTGCGAGGGCTTTCTCTAGTCGCAGCAAGTGGGGGCCACTCTTCATCGCAGTGCGCAGGCCTCTCACTGTCGAGGCCTCGCTTGTTGCGGAGCACAGGCTCCAGACGCGCAGGCTCAGTAGTTGTGGCTCACGGGCCTAGTTGCTCCGCGGCATGTGGGATCTTCCCAGACCAGGGCTCGAACCCCTGTCCCCTGCATTGGCAGGCAGATTCTCAACCACTGCACCACCAGGGAAGCCCCCAAGGACAATTTTATAATAGCCTGAGGTTTTGTATTATGAAACCTGCAGCTTTAACAGCCTTCACGTTCTCTGGGACGGAGGGTTTCTGCACATAAGCAGAAACCGCAGATCACAGGGACTGCAGATCACAGTTAATGGGACATTGTCTCTTGAACTGACACAAGATGAAAGCCAGAGGGCGCTCGTTCCCAAGGCTATCAATTTAGATGCAAAGAGTACGAAGACACAGAAGCAGCAAGTTTCAAAAAGACTGAGGAAGACAGAAGATACTATCACTGAAGGCATGATAATGTTTAAGATATAAAGCCATGGAAGACAAATTAGAAAAGAAAGGGAGGCCGAATAGGACTGTTATCAATGTATAAAACTTCTGTTTCATAATCAACAAAACGAAGAAAAAAATGTAATGTGAAAATAGATATGTGTGTATGTATGTGTGTATTTATGTATATACATACATACATATATCCTATACAAATCTATGAGACCAGCAATTTTCCAACCAGCCAAAATGTGTCAAGTTCATATTAGATGAAATAAGATAGAAATAATAATTGCTAATATTTATTAAGCACATTCTATGTGTTAGGTATGTGTGCTATCTCATGAACACTTAAACAAGCCTATGAAGTATTATTAGAGCACTGTCCTCATTTTACACATGTGGAAAGTGAGGCTTAAAATCTTAAATAACTTGTCCAAGTTCACACTACTATCAATAGAATAAACAGCTGAGACTCCAAGTGTCTCCCTCCAGAGCACCCAACTACTCCTCACTCCCTCCCCATGGGTTATAAGGCCCTGTGTGGCCTGGCTCTGGCTTCCCTCTGCAGCCTTTCTCATCACAATTTGCATCCAGCAGGACTGAAATACAGTTCCCTGAACAGGTCATGTTCCTTGCATAGGACCCTCTTCCCTCCATCTTTACCTGACTCAATCCTACTTGTCTTTCTGGTCTCAGCTTAGACTTCACTTCCTCCAGAAGTCTTCTCTGCTCTGCAAGTCTGGCTTAGGTGACCTTCCTCTGTGCTTCCATAGCTCCCCATCATTTCATCACACTGCATGGCAGTTGCCCACTTCCTGATCTGTGCCCTCTGTTAGATTGAGAATTTGGGGAGAGCAGACACTAGGTCTCTCTTGCTCCCGACTGCATTTCAGCTCCTGGCACAATGCCTGGCATATAGTAACGTTCCCTATACACACAGAAACTCCTCTATTTGAGACATTTCTTAGAGCCACAAAGCTGTATGGAGGGCAGATGTCGTTAACTCTGTCTGCCACCAGCAGCTTTTGACTGTCATTTTGGTCTCTGGCATTGGCATTCATTGGATGTGTTTGCTGTGATTTTGCCTAGGTTTGAGCAGTTTAATGAACATTATTAACATATATCTGATACATACAAAAGCAGTGAGAGTGTTGAAAGTCCTAGTAATAAGTGACGTAGGGTTACAATAGAAAGGAAATTAGAATATGAAAATTACAAGTGCTGCACAAAAATATACATGAATAGTTGAAGAATAGTAAACATTCTGATGGGCAAACACTAGATCATGCAACATGTGAACAATGATGAGCCTATGGAGGCCAAAAAAGTCAAGAACTATGTATTTCGTCTGAGGAAATCAGTGTCCTAAGCTAGTTCCTAGAGCACCTTATTTTGGGGAGAGCTAGAGGTCTTTGCCCACTTTCCGGAAATCATTTTTCAATCCTTTTATGACACTACTATCAGAGCTTCTCTGAAAACTATTATTGTGAAATCTTGAATTTAAAGATGTTATGGGAAAAAAAGACGTTATGGCAAAGAACCAGGATAATCAATCTTTATGAAGAAGGGCTACATCCTTTAAAAAAAAAAAAAGCAAGTTCCTCCCATTGCATATCTCCTTGTTCCATTTGTATAGAATTTTACAAAATATTATCTAGATTTTGTAATTTATTATCATTTCTTGAGTGCCTTTTAGAGGTCAGGCACTTTTGAACTCACTTAATCCTCACAATGTCCCTGTGAGACAGATATTATCCCATTCTACAGATTTGGAAACTATGGCTCTGAAAGGTTGAGTAGCTTCCCTAAAGTCACACAACTATAAAGTGTTTATATTGGAATTGGAAGCATAATTTTGTTGAATCCAACATGCTCTTTACACTACACCAACAAGTTTTCCCTATTATCTAATTTCATCCTCACAACAATCATGCAAATGAAGGTAAGAAAATTATTTTCCCCATCTTCAGATGAAGACAGGGGAGCCCAGAAATGCTCAAGTTCCCACCATTAGGTAGTGATAGAGAGTAACTCAAATCTTGTTTTTTTTTTTTGCTGCACCTCGCAGCTTGTGGGATCTCAGTTCCCTGACCAGGGATTGAACCCAGGCCATGGCAGTGAAAGCCTGGAATCCTAACCACTAGGCCACCCCTAGGGAACTCCCTAAACTCAAATCTTTTATTTCTAAGTGCAGTGCTCTTTCCAGCTCACCATAATTTTACTTCTTCACAGATTGGTTAAACGCTAATGGTTGGAGCCTTTGCAAGGGTTGGACATTCTTAATGGCCAAGGAACGTGTGCCTGAGGGGAGGTGGGGGAGGGGCTGGTGTGCTCTTTTGGTGGGATGAGGAAGGGAAGCAGCAGCAGCAGAGGCCCTGGCCATTGGATTTTGTCCCCCAGCTACTAGGCACTTCCCACTGCACTGGCCTTTTGGTGACATTCCTAATCTGTCCAGTGAAAACTGTCCATCGCTGACCTGTACTCTTCAAATGCAATCCTGGCCAGGCTATGTGGGGGCATGATAGATTTCGTGTGTCCTTTCAAAACACTGTGTTCTGGATTATGAGGCCTTTGGACAATTGATTTGATGACAAATTGGTCTTATATGATTAATTGCCAGCTTGTGTCTTTAGGGAAGTTGAACAGAATGACCCATTTGTGGATTAACTCTTTATATGCTATCCTGCAACCCAGGGCTAGCTGGGAGGGTCCCAGGGCACTGGGACAGATATTAAAGCCTGAGGACAGATTCTGGTCAAATTTCTTGAAATGATTTCCCTGAGAGTTATATGTTTTGCATTTTAATGAGATTGTACCCATTTCTGATGTATGTGTTTATCCCTAAGAATTCCAAATATTACTATTAGTTTAGCTTGCCATTAATCTGATATTGAACTCTTTCTTATGCAGTTGCATAATACTTATGTACAATACTAATGCATAATACTCAAGATAAATGTATGGAAATGTAGAAGACTTCTGCCTCCAGCCAAGATGGAGTAACAAGGACTGAAATCACCCTCTGCCTGAAACAAGCAAAAAAGAGAGAGAGAAAAAAAACATACAAAATTCATGAAACAGTAATTTTTTAAGATACATCAGGCAATGAAGAAAAAGTGATCCCTGAAAGATGGTTAAAAAATAAGGTGAGTCCTCTGATCGAGACTGGTTACATAAGCTGCGGAGCCCAGTACAAAATGAAAAAGTAAAAGCCCTTATTCAAAAGGCAGGAAAAGGGCTTCCCTGGTGGTGCAGTGGTTAAGAATCTGCCTGCCAATGCAGGGGAGATGGGTTCAAGCCCTGGTCCAGGAAGATCCCACATGCTGCGGAGCAACTAAGCCCATGTGCCACAACTACTGAGCCTGCGCTCTAGAGCCCACCAGCCACAACTACTGAAGCCCACGTGCCTAGAGCCCGTGCTCCACATCAAGAGAAGCCACCGCAATGAGAAGCCTGTGCACCGCAACGAAGAGTAGCCCCCGCTCGCCGCAACTAGAGAAAGCCCGCGCACAGCAACAAAGACCCAACTCAGCCAAAAATAAATAAATAAATAAATAAATAATTTTTTTTTTAAAAAAAGGAAAAATGTTTTCCTTTCTTCCACATTCTCTCTCTTAACCTATCATGGTGGTTTTTATGTGCTATTTAATGTTACATTCCCTCAGACATGGGATACTTGCAAGGCAAGTGCAGACCCTCAGAGGTACCCAGAAGCTGTGCCCTCTGACAAGGCGTGCACACACATGCTTGCAGCAAACCAGCTGTTGGCTTCTCCCTCATGCCACCAGCTGAATCAGTGCCCCCAGGAAGACGAGCCAGAAATCCCCACTTCCCATGGGTCTGACACCCCAAACCACTGTGGATAGGCAGCCCCAAAGAGTATTACAACTTCTGTGCCAGGATGGGTAGGTAACTGGAAAAAAGTAGGCAAGAGGTTCATCCTGGCTGAATCTCCTGTTGAATGTACTGTGGAACTGCCAGCTTGGGGCAGGGATGGTTGCCACCATGCCCCACCCTGAGATTCCACAGAAACAGGCATCTGATTCTGACTCTCCCTGTGCCCATGCCCAAGCCCCCACTGGAGAGAGAGGGTATCACTAGTTGCTGGGCGGGGGATGAGGGAGGAAGCTGAGGTGCCAGAGATAGGAGAGTGGTTAGCAAGAACCTATCCAAAGAGGCAGTGAGACAGAGAGAGGAAGGGCCACATGTGAACCCTGGCTCCAAGCCCCCAGTGTATGCTCTGTTGTCCCACAGGATTTCACTTACAAAACACAAAGATAAGATTATTATGAATTTCAAGATGGTGGCCACAGAGCATTAAATCCAAACATGGGCCCTTTTGGAGCTTGAGGCCCTGCACTACTGTCACAGGTCCATGAAGCCAGCCTGTCTACCAAAAAGGGGAAACCAAGGCAGCCTGGCAGACTTCCTAGATTGAGTAGGCACAGCTAAGCGTCTGGAGACTCCAAGGCAACTGGAGCACATACAAAAGAATACCAGAGAGGAGAGAACTGCACAGAGGCAGACCTCCAAAGGTCTGCAGATGGTGCCCCTCAAGTGTTAAGCAGAAAACTAAGCAGTGCATTCACGTGAGGAAAATAACTCACACAGAATTTGAAGAAAGAATGCCCGGTGCTCATATAAGGCCAGGAATAGTGCCTGTTCCCACCAGCCAGAATAGAAAACCTCATGATTCACAGGGCATTGAGTAGAGTAGACAGATAGGTCTTGCTGGAGTAGCAGAAAATAATCAACACTAGGAAGCTCAAGAAGATTCACAGAAGTACAAAAATATCCAAGACCCAAATGGTAAAATTGACAGTGCCTGGAATCCAATTAAAATAACTAGACGTGCAAATAGGCAAAGAAACACAACCCATAATAAGGAGAATAATCAATTGATCAAAAACAAAGCAGAAATGTTAGAATTAGCAGAGAATATTAAACCAGTTATAACTATATTCAACATGTTCAAAAAAATTAAGTAGACACATGGAAGATATAGAAAACACACAAAATGAACTCATAGAGATAAAAACTACAATGTGTAATATGAAATATATACTGGATGGAATTAACAGCAAATTAGACATTACCAAAGAACATATTAGTGATTTGGAAGGCATAGCAATTGAAACTACCTGACCAAAAAAAAAAAAAAGAATGAAACTGGACCCCTATCTTACACCATGCACAAAAATCAACTCGAAATGGATTAAATACTTTAACGTAAGACCTAGAACCATAAAATATATAAAGAACACATACAACTCAATAGAAACAGAACAAAAAAAAAAAAACAAACAAAAAATCCAATCAAGGGACTTCCCTGGTGGTCCAGCAGTTGGAGTCTGCCTTCCAATGCAGGGGACGCGGGTTCGATCTCTGGTCGGGGAACTAGGATCCCACATGCCGCAGGGCAACTAAGCCCGTGCGCCGCTCAACTACTGCGCCCACACGCCACAACTAGAGAGAAGCCCGTGCGCCACAGTGAAAGATCCTGCATGCCGCAACAAAGAACCCACGTGCCACAACTAAGACCCGATGCAGCCAAATAAATATATAAATATTTTTTAAAAATCCAATCAGGACTTCCCTGGTGGCGCAGTGGTTAAGAATCCGCCTGCCAATGCAGGGGACACGGGTTCAAGCCCTGGTCTGGGAAGATCCCACATGCCGCGGAGCAACTAAGCCTGTGCACCACAACTACTGAGCCTGCGCTCTGGAACCCACAAGCCACAACTACTGAAGCCCGCGTGCCTAGAGCCGGTGCTCTGCAACAAGAGAAGCCACTGCAATGAGAAGCCCGTGCACCGCAACGAAGAGTAGCCCCCACTCGCCACAACTAGGGAAAGCCCACACGCAGCAACAAAGACCCAATGCAGCCAAAAATAAATAAATAAATAAATAAATAAATTTAAAAAATCCAATCAAAAAATGGGCAGAGGAACTGAACAGATATTTTTCTACAAAAGACATGCAAATGGCCAATAGGTACATTAAAAGATGCTCAACATCATTAATTATCAAGGAAACGCAAATCAAAACAATGAGATATCACCTCACACCTGTCAAAATGACTATCATCAAAAAGTCCACAAATAACAAATGCTGGTGAGGATGTGGAGAAGAGGGAACACTTATGTGCTGTTGGTGGGAATGCAAATTGGTGCAGCCACTGTGAAAAACAGTATAAAGGTTCCTCAAAAACTTAAAAATAGCCCTTCCATATGATTCAGCAATTCCACTTCTGGGTTTACATCCAATGGAAATGAAAACAGGATCTTGAGGAGATATCTGCCCTCCCATATTCATTGCAGCATTGCTCACAACAGCCAAGGTATGGAAACAACCTAGGTGTCCATCAACGGATGAATGGATAAAGAAGATGTGGGGTGTGTGTGTGTGTGTGTATATATAAACAAACATAACAGTTATGATTAAGAAGTAAATCTTTCCATTTGTGACAACATGGATGGAGCTGAAGGCATTATGCTATGAGAAATAAGCCAAACAGAGAAAGATAAATACTGTATGGTATCACTAACATGTAGAATAAAAAAAAAGTCAAACTCATAGAAACAGAGAGCAGAAAAATTGTTGCCAGGGGCTGGGACAGGGGTGGGGAAAATAGGGACAGGTTGGAAAAGGGATACAAACTTTTAGCTATAAGATGAATATGGTCTCAGAATCTAATATAAAACATGGTCCCTATAGTACTTCCCTGGTGGTCCAGTGGTTAAGAATCCACATGCCAGTGCAAGGGACACAGGTTTGATCCCTGGTCTGGGAAGACCCCACATGCCGCAGAGCAACTAAGCCCGTGCACCACAACTACTGAGCCTGTGCGCCATAACTACTAAAGTCCGTGCACCACAACTACTGAGCCCACATGCTGCAACTACTGAAGCCAGCACGCTCTGGGGCCTGCGTGCCACAACTACTGAGCCTGCATGCTGCAACTACTGAAACCTGCGTGCCTAGAGCCCATGCTCCGCAACAAGAGAAGCCACCGCAAAGAGAAGCCTGCGCACCGCAATGAAGAGTAGCCCCCACTTGCTGTAACTAGAGAAAGCCCACGTGCAGCAGCAAAGACCCAGCACAGCCAAAAATAAATAAATAAACAAACAAAACCATGGCCACTACAGTTAACACTGTATTGTATAATTAAAATTTGCTAAGAAGGTAGAACTTAAATGTTTTCACAAAAAAATAAATAAATGAGGTGATGGATGTGTTAATTAATTAGATGGTGGAAATTGTTTCACAGTATACATATATATACCCATATCAAATCACCACAATGCACTTTAAATATCTTACAATTTTGCCAACTATACCAAATTTTAAAAAATTAGTTATTT
Organism: Eubalaena glacialis; assembly: GCF_028564815.1. Taxonomy (NCBI): domain Eukaryota; kingdom Metazoa; phylum Chordata; class Mammalia; order Artiodactyla; family Balaenidae; genus Eubalaena; species Eubalaena glacialis. The sequence continues at coordinate 110,060,601 of NC_083736.1, forward strand.
TAAGAGGATATCATTTGGGAATATGTCTTTCATTTTGACTGAGGACCAATCTGAATATGAAGATCAACACATGCATAGTGAACAAACATTTCAAGGCTGACTGTACAACTTTTAAAATTTCTCATCCTATTTGTAGTATAAAATACACAAATAAAAAAAGGGTTAGAGTTTTTATGAAGATTTCTTTGTAAAGTATGTGGCCATGCTATGTATCATGAAGGGAGGGGGTTGGGGTAGGGAGGGGAGAGGTGGATGAGTTGGTAACTCCTTCACCTCAAGCTTCCTTGGGATAGTTACTTCCATTGAGATGACTTGAAAGTTTGAAGTGTGTTTAGGGCAATTCAGCACCCTTAGACCTGGTGTCTGCCATATGTCTGAAAACTAAAGAGACCTATGGCAACAGGATGGAGGGATTTGTGTGGGAAGCAAATATACTTTCTCTGATTGTAGGGGTGACAGAAAGATGGCTACATTCTTACTGACCTGAACTTGAAGAGTTTATTGTCATAACACTAAATATGTTAAAGATAATATCATTCATCTAACATTTCTAAGTATCATGTTTGCTATAATGCTGGAAATTGAAGATTTATGTTACTTTATAGATATGTAGCTTACTAATATCTTGCTTGAAACACATCAAAGTGGTTCATATTTAATATGGTTTGCCTTTTCTTTTACCAAAAAATTATTTAATGTAGTGCACCCTCCCTCTTATTGTTGGTGTATTTATCCTAGAAAACAGGCAGGAGATTTAGAAAAGCAGAAAAAATTAAAACAATAAACATTGCATGTTCCAAAGCTTGAGAAATCTTACACAATGATTTATTCATGGTTCCTGATTTATAACTTCTGATTTCTTGATAATATACTACTTAAAGAACTGAAACTATTAACTGAAAGACTTAAAATAGTATAAAATTGTATCCAGAAAATTAATTTTATTGGCTTTTTAAAAAAAATTTTTGTCTGCGTTGGGTCTTTGTTGCTGCACGCGGGCTTTCTCTAGCTGCTGCGAGCGAGGGCTACTCTTCACTGCGGTGCGGGGGCTTCTCATTGCAGTGGCTTCTGTCGTTGCTGAGCACGGGCGGGCATCATTAGCTGTGGCACATGGGCTCAGTAGTTGTGGCTCGCGGGCTTAGTTGCTCCGCGGCATGTGGGATCTTCCCAGACCAGGGCTCGAACCCGTGTCCCCTGCATTGGCAGGTGGATTCTTAACCACTGCGCCACCAGGGAAGCCCTTATTGGCTTACTTTATAACTGTTCATATATCAGAAACATTCTTCTCAGTAACAAGGGACAAGGGATCTATACATAAAAAATATAGCCATTAAGTAAGAACTCTTAAACTTGAGTTGCGGAGATTATTTTCTTGCCATCACCTGTTTAGTTTGTGACCTAGATAAATGCTACTTGCATTAATGATTTAAAGGAGGAAATAAATAATCTATTCTATTAAATATCTGCCCTGTCCTTGAATACTTGTAAAGAACAAGGTAGTTTATAATAACAGTTAAATATCAGACGTATATGATCACTAAATCATTTAGTTTTGATTAATATTAAGATATATCAATTTGCAAATGATAGCAGAGATGTTTAACCCAAGTCTTTAAGAGCTCATTTATTTTTGACCCATTTTGAGGTATAAATTGAAAATTCTTATAATAATAAAAACTGCTTTTGAAAACAATCAAATAAGCAAACAAAACTATCCAAAAGGAAACACAGAGAGAAAAACAATACCAAAAAATGTAAAGACCATTAATGAACTGTGTGACAATTTCAAATGGCCTAATTGGAGTCCATAAAGGAGGGAGAGGGCAGAAAAAAATATTTGAAAAAAAAAATAGCAAAAAACTTTCCAAACTTTATGAAAACTATAAACCCACAGATCCCAAAAGCTCAATGAACACCAATTAGAAGAAACAGGAAGAAACAACACCATTAGGAACATCATAATGAAACAGCTCAAAACACGTGGCAAAGAGAAAAACTTAAAAGCAACCAGAGGAAAAAAAGGCATTTTGGAGGTTTGGCAGACTGCAGGAGAGGAGTGAGCACCTGTGGCTCTACTAAGTTTGGTAATCTGGAAGAAAAGAAGTGAACTGGAGACATTAAGAGGCAATGCTCCCACAGATAGCCTCATCCACCAGAGGGCAGACAGCAGAATCAAGAAGAACTACAATCCTGCAGCCTGTAGAACAAAAACCACGTTCACAGAAAGACAGACAAGATGAAAAGGCAGAGGGCTATGTACCAGATGAAGGAACAAGATAAAACCCCCAAAAAACAACTAAATAAAGTGGAGATAGGCAACCTTCCAGAAAAAGAATTCAGAATAATGATAGTGAAGATGATCCAGGACCTCGGAAAAAGAATGGAGGCAAAGATCAAGAAAATGCAAGAAATGTTTAACAAAGACCTAGAAGAATTAAAGAACAAACAAACAGAGATGACCAATACAATGACTGAAATGAAAAATACACTAGAAGGAATCAATAGCAGAATAACTGAGGCAGAAGAACGGATAAGTGACCTGGAAGACAGAATGGTGGAATTCACTGCTGCACAACAGAATAAAGGAAAAAGAATGAAAAGAAATGAAGACAGCCTAGGAGACCTCTGGGACAACATTAAACGCAACAACATTCGCATTATAGGGGTCCCAGAAGGAGAAGAGAGAGAGAAAGGACCCGAGAAAATATTTGAAGAGATTATAGTTGAAAACTTCCCTAACATGGGAAAGGAAATAGCCACCCAAGTCCAGGAAGTGCAGAGTCCCATACAGGATAAACCCAAGGAGAAACACACCAAAACACATAGTAATCAAATTGGCAAAAATTAAAGACAAAGAAAAATGATTGAAAGCAGCAAGGGAAAAACGACAAATAACATACAAGGGAACTCCCATAAGGTTAAACAGCTGATTTCTCAGCAGAAACTCTACAAGCCAGAAGGGAGTGGCATGACATATTTAAAGTGATGAAGGGGAAGAACCTACAACCAAGATTACTCTACCCGGCAAGGATCTCATTCAGATTCGATGGAGAAATCAAAAGCTTTACAGACAAGCAAAAGCTAACAGAATTCAGCATCACCAAACCAGCTCTACAACAAAACTTCTCTAAGTGGGAAACACAAGGGAAGAAAAGGACCTACAAAAACAAACCCAAAACAATTAAGAAAATGGTCATAGGAACATGCATATCGATAATTACATTAAACGTGAATGGACTAAATGCTCCAACTAAAAGACACAGGCTCGCTGAATGGATACAAAAACAAGACCCATATATATGCTGTCTACAAGAGAACCACTTCAGACCTAGGGACACATACAAACTGAAACTGAGGGGACGGAAAAAGATACTCCATGCAAATGGAAATCAAAAGAAAGCTGGAGTAGCAATACTCATATCAGATAGAATAGACTTTAAAATAAAGAATGTTACAAGAGACAAGGAAGGATACTACATAATGATCAAGGGATCAATCCAAGAAGATACAACAATTATAAATATATACGCACCCAACATAGGAGCACCTCAATACATAAGGCAACTGCTAACAGCTATAAAAGAGGAAATCGACAGTAACACAGTAATAGTGGGGGACTTTAACACCTCACTTACACCAATGGACAGATCACCCAAACAGAAAATTAATAAGGAAACATAAGCTTTAAATGACGCAATAGACCAGATAGATTTAATTGATATTTATACGACATTGCATCCAAAAACAGCAGATTACACTTTCTTCTCAAGTGCGCACGGAACATTCTCCAGGATAGATCACATCTTGGGTCACAAATCAAGCCTCAATAAATTTCAGAAAATTGAAATCATATCAAGCATCTTTTCTGACCACAACGCTATGAGATTAGAAATGAGTTACAGGTAAAAAAACGTAAAAAACACAAACACATAGAGGCTAAACAATACGTTACTAAATAACCAAGAGATCACTGAAGAAACCAAAGAGGAAATCAAAAAATACCGAGACAAATGACAATGAAAACACGATGATCCAAAACCTATGGGATGCAGCAAAAGCAGTTCTAAGAAGAAAGTTTATAGCAATACAATCCTACCTCAAGAAACAACAAACAGCTCAAATAAAGAACCTAACCTTATACCTAAAGGAACTAGAGAAAGAAGAACAAACAAAACGCAAAGTTAGTAGAAGGAAAGAAATCATAAAGATCAGAGCAGAAATAAATGAAATAGAAACAAAGAAGACAATAGCAAAGATCAATAAAACTAAAAGCTGGTTCTTTGAGAAGATAAACAAAATTGATAAACCATTAGCCAGACTCATCAAGAAAAAGAGGGAGAGGACTCAAATTAATAAAATTAGAGATGAAAAAGGAGAAGTTACAACAGATACCGCAGAAATACAAAGCATCCTAAGAGACTACTACAAGCAACTCTATGCCAATAAAATGGACAACCTGGAAGAAATGGACAAGTTCTTAGAAAGGTATAACCTTCCAAGACTGAACCAGGAAGAAATAGAAAATATGAACAGACCAGTCACCAGTAATGAAATTGAAACTGTGATTAAAAATCTTCCAACAAACAAAAGTCCAGGACCAGATGGCTTCAAGGGGAATTCTATCAAACATTTAGAGAAGAGCTAACACCCATCCTTCTCGAACTCATCCAAAAAATCGCAGAGGAAGGAACACTTCCAAACTCATTCTATGAGGCCACCATCACCCTGATACCAAAACCAGACAAAGATACTACAAAAAAAGAAAATTACAGACCAATATCACTCATGAATATAGATGCAAAAGTCCTCAACAAAATACTAGCAAACAGAATCCAACAACACATTAAAAGGATCAGACACCATGACCAAGTGGGATTTATCCCAGGGATGCAAAGATTCTTCAATATACACAAATCAATCAATGTGATACACCATATTAACAAACTGAAGAAGAAAAACCATATGATCATCTCAATAGATGCAGAAAAAGCTTTTGACAATATTAAACACCCATTTATGATAAAAACTCTCCAGAAAGTGGGCATAAAGGGAACCTACCTCAACGTAATAAAGGCCATATACAACAAACCAACAGCAAACATCACTCTCAGTGGTGAAAAACTGAAAGCATTTCTTCTAAGATCAGGAACAAGACAAGGATGTCCACTCTCACCATATTATTCAACATAGTTTTGGAAGTCCTAGCCACGGCAATTAGAGAAGAAAAAGAAATAAAAGGAATACAAATTGGAAAAGAAGACATAAAACTGTCACTGTTTGCAGATGACATGATACTATACATAGAAAATCCTAAAGACGCCACCAGAAAACTACTAGAACTAATCAATTAATTTGGTAAAGTTGCAGGATACAAAATTAATGCACAGAAATCTCTTGCATTCCTATACACCAACAACAAAAAATCAGAAACAGAAATTAAGGAAACACTCCCATTTACCACTGCAACAAAAAGAATAAAATACCTAGGAATAAAACTACCTAGGGAGACAAAAGACCTGTATGCAGAAAAGTGTAAGACACTGCTGAAAGAAATGAAAGATGATACCAACAGATGGAGAGATATACCATGTTCTTGGATTGGAAGAATCAACATTGTGAAAAATGACTATACTACCCAAAGCAATCTACAGATTCAATGCAATCCCTATCAAATTACCAATGGAATTTTTTACAGAACTAGAACAAAAAATCTTAAAATTTGTATGGAGACACAAAAGACCCCGAATAGCCAAAGCAGTCTTGAGGGAAAAAAACGGAGCTGGAGGAATCAGACTCCCTGACTTCAGACTATACTACAAAGCTATAGTAATCAAGACAATATGGTACTGGCACAAAAACAGAAATATAGATCAATGGAACAGGATAGAAAGCCCAGAGATAAACCCACGCACCTATGGTCAATTAATCTATGACAAAAGAGGCAAGGATATACAGTGGAGAAAAGACAGTCTCTTCAGTAAGTGGTGCTGGGAAAACTGGACAGATACATGTAAAAGAATGAAATTAGAACACTCACTAACACCATACACAAAAATAAACTCAAAATGGATTAGAGACCTAAATATAAGACCAGACACTATAAAACTCTTAGAGGAAAACAGAGGAAGAACACACTTTGACATAAATCACAGCAAGATCTTTTTTGGTCCACCTCCTAGAGTAATGGAAATAAAAACAAAAATAAACAAATGGGACCTAATGAAACTTCAAAGCTTTTGCAAAGCAAAGGAAACTACAAACAAGACAAAAAGACAACCCTCAGAATGGGAGAAAATATTTGTAAACGAATCAATGGACAAAGGATTAATCTCCAAAATATATAAACAGCTCATGCAGCTCCATATTAAAAAAAAAAACACAACCCAATCCAAAAATGGGCTGAAGACCTAAATAGACATTTCTCCAAAGAAGACATACACATGGCCAAGAAGCACATGAAAAGCTGCTCAACATCACCAATCATTAGAGAAATATAAATCAAAACTACACTGAGGTATCACCTCACACCAGTTAGAATGGGCATCATCAGAAAATTTACAAACAACAAATGCTGGAGAGGGTGTGGAGAAAAGGGAACCCTCTTGCACTGTTGGTGGGAATGTACGTTGATACAGCCACTATGGAGAACAGTATGGAGGTTCCTTAAAATAACTAAAAATAGAATTACCATATGACCCAGCAATCCCAGTACTGGGCATATACCCAGAGAAAACCGTAATTCAAAAAGACATATGCACCCCAATGTTCATTGCAGCACTATTTACAATAGCCAGGTCATGGAAGTAACCTAAATGCCCATCAACAGACAAATGGATAGAGAAGATGTGGTACATATATACAATGGAATATTACTCAGCAATGAAAAGGAATGAAACTGGGTCATTTGTAGACATGTGGATGGACCTAGAGACTGTCATACAAAGTGAAGTAAGTCAGAAAGAGAAAAACAAATATCATATAGTAATGCATATGTGTGGAATCTAGAAAAATGGTACAGTTGAATCGGTTTGCAAGGCAGAAATAGAGACACAGATGTAGAGAACAAATGTATGGACACCAAAGGAGGAAAGCGGGGGGGTGGGTGATGGTGGTGGGAGGAATTGGGAGATTAGGATCGACATATATACACTACTATGTATAAAATAGATAACTAATAACCTGCTGTCTAAAAATAAATAAATAAAATAAAATTCAAATCACACAGACACAGAAAAAAACCAAAGGTGAAATACGTTCAGACATAAAAAAGCAGAAAGAACTCATCACCAGTAGATCCCCCACTAAAAGAAATGTTAAATGATGTCCTTCAGAAGAAAAGTGATACCAGATGGAAATCTGGATCTATACAAAGGAATGAAGAGCTTTGGAAGTGATAACTCCATGGGTAAATACATAAGATTTTAAAAAATCATTTAAATCTCTTTATCAGATATTTGACTTAAAAACAAGAACAGTGTTTTGTGTGGTTTCCAACATATATAAAAACAAAATGAATAAAGATCCAGAGGGGAGAAATGGAAGAACAGTATTGTGTGATTCTTATACCGTAAGTGAAATGGTATAATATCACCCAAAGGTAGAATATGACAGGTTAAAGATATATAACTATAGAATCTAAAGCAACCTCTAAAATAACACAGTTATAGTTAATAAAACAACAAAAGTGATAAAATAAAATCATAACAATGCTCAATTAATATTAATTTTAAGTCTAATTTATCACTTTTTCCATTTATGAATCGTATTTTTGATTTGATATCTAAGAACTTTTTATCATAAATCCCCATAGATTTTTCCCAGTTTTTTCCTAAAAGTTTTATATATTACATTTAAGATCATGATAAAATTTGAAAAATGAAGCCAATTTAAGAGATAACATTAAGTGTACCAACATTTGCATTGTAAGGGTCCCAGGAGAAGAGAGAGAGAAGGGGATTGAAAATGTATTTAATGAAATTATGGCTGAAAATTTCCCAAACCTGAAGAAGGAAACAGATATGTATACAGGAAGCACAGAGGGTCCCAAACAAGATGAACCCGAACAGACCCACACCAAGACATATCATAATTAAAATGGCAAAAGTTAAAGATAACTAAAGAGGTCTTGGGACTTCCCTGGTGGTCCAGTGGTTAAGACTCTGGGCTTCCACTGCAGGGGGCATGGGTTGGATCCCTGGTCAGGGAAAATCCTGCATGCTGCATGGCAGGAGTTCTATAGGCAGCAAGAGAAAAACAAAATCATATACAAGGGAATCCCCATAAGGCTATCAGCTGATTTCTCTGCAGACACTTTGCAGGCCAGTAGGGAGTGGCATGATAATGTTCAAAGTGTTGAAAGGGAAAAACCTGCAACCTAGGATACTGTACCCAGCAAGATTACCATTTATAAAAGAAAAAGAGATAAAGAACAAGACAAGCAAAAACTAAAAGACTTCATCAATACTAAACCTACCCTGAAAGAAACATTAAAGGGTCTTCTCTAAGTGGATAAGAACAATGTATAGGACAGGGAAAATCCCACTAGGAAAGGCAAATATATAGTAAGGACTGAGAATCAACCACTTAAGCCAGTATGAACATAAAAAGACAAAAAACAGTAAAAGCAACTATAACTAAAATAAACAGTTAAGGGATAAGCATGAAGATATAAAATAGGACATCAAAAACACAAAATGGGGGGAGGGGAGTAAAAAATGTAGACCTTTTAGAATGTTTTTGAACTTAAATGACTACCAGTTTAAAATTAGTAGATATAGGACTTCCCTGGTGGCGCAGTGGTTAAGAATCCGCCTGCCAATGAAGGGGAAACAGGTTCGAGCCCTGGTCTGGGAAGATCCCACATGCCGCAGAGCAACTAAGCCTGTGCGCCACAACTACTGAGCGTGTGCTCTAGAGCCCGCGAGCCACAACTACTGAGCCCGCGTTGCACAACTACTGACGCCTGCGCGCCTAGAGCCCGTGTTCCGCAACAAGAGAAGCCACCACAATGAGAAGTCCGCGCACCTCAACGAAGAGTAGCGCCCGCTCGCCACAACTAGAGAGAGCCCACACACAGCAATGAAGACCCAATGCAGCCAAAAAAATAAAATAAAATAAAACAAGTTAAAAAATAAAATTAGTAGATATAATTATAGGCCAACACATATGAACCCCATGGTAACCACAAATAAAAAACCAACAATAGATACACAAAAACTAAAAAGATAGGTACACAAGAAAACTACTAAGGAAAATCATCAAACCACAAGGGAAGAAACAAAAAGAAGAAGAAATGAAAAGAGAAGAACTAACAAAAACAACTGGAAAACAAGTGATAAACTGGCAGTAAGTACACACCTATCAATAATTACTTTAAATGGCAATGGACTAAATGCTCCAATCAAAAGACAGAGGGTGGTTGATTTGATAAAAAAACAATACACTTAAATATGTTGCCTACAAGAGAGTCACACCATATACAAAAATAAACACAAAATGTATTAAAGCCTAAATGTAAGACCTGAAACCATAAAACTCCTAGTAGAGAACATAGGCAGAACAGTCTTTGACATAAATCATAGCAATATTTTTTTGGATCTGTCTCCAAAGGCAAAAGAAATAAAAGCAAATATAAACAAACGGGACCTAATTAAACTTAAAATCTTTTGCAGAGCAAAGGAAACCATCAACTAAAGGAAAAAACAACCTATGGACTGGGAGAAAGTATTTGCAAATGATATGACCGACAAGTGATTAATATCCAGAATATACATAAACAACTCATACAACTCAATATCAAAAAGAAAACCCCCCCCAAAATGGGCAGAAGACCTGAATAGACATTTTTCCAAAGAAGACATACAGATGGCTAACAGGAACATGAAAAGATGCTCAACATCGCCATTAGAGAAATGCAAATCAAAACAATGAGATATCACCTCACACCTGTCAAAATGACTATCATCAATCAGTCTACAAATAACAGTTGCTGGTGAGAATGTGAAGAAAAGGGAATCCTTCTACACTGTTGGTGGGAATGTAAATTGGTGCAGCCACAATCGAAAACAGTATGGAGGTTCCTCAGAAGACTAAAAATAGAACTACCATATGATTCAGCAATTCTACTCCTGGGTATATATCCAGAAAAAATGAAAACACTAATTCAAAAAGATACATGCACCCGTGTTCACAGCAGCATTATTTACAATAGTCAAAATGTGAAAGCAACCCAAGTGTCCATCAACAGACAATTGGATTAAGAAGATGTGGTATATATATACAATGAAATATTACTCAGCCATAAGAAAAGAAATTCTGACATTTGCAGCAACATGGATGGACCTAGAGATTAGTATGCTTAGTGCAATAAGTCAGAGAAAGACAAATACTTAAATGCAGAGTTAAAAAAATAATACAATGAATGTACATAGCAAAATGGAAACAGACTAAGATATAGAGAACAAACTAGTGGTTACCAGTGGGGAGAGGGAATGGAGGACCAGCAAGTTGGAGTATGGGATTAAGAGATACAAACTATTATGTATAAACTACATAAGCAACAAGGATATATTGTATAGCACAGAGAATTATAGCCATTGTCTTATAATTTTAATGGAGTATAATCTGTAAAAACACTGAATCACTATGCTGTACACCAAAACTAATATAATATTGTAAATCAACTATACTTCAATAAAAACATAAGAAAATAAAGCTTCCAAGAAAAAAATATTCTTAAGACCCTGTGGTAGGGAAATACTTTTTCAACGAGATACAAAAAAGTTCTAAACATCAAGGAAAAGATTGATAAATTTGAGTAAATTAAGAAATTCTGTACATCAAAAGTCACCTATAAGAGTGTAAAAAGTGGTACTTCCCTGGTGGCACAGTGGTTAAGAATCCGCCTGCCAATGCAGGGGATACGGGTTCCAACCCTGGTCCGGGAAGATCCCACATGCCACAGAGCAACTAAGCCCGTGTGCCACAACTACTGAGCCTGCGCTCTAGAGCCCAAGAGCCACAACTACTGAGCCCATGTGCCACAACTTCTGCAGCCTGCATGCCTAGAGCCTGTGCTCTGCAACAAAGAGAAGCCACCACAATGAGAAGCCTGCACACAGCAACAAAGACTAGCCCCTGCTCACCACAACTAGAGAAAGCCTGCGCACAGCAACAAAGACCCAACGCAGCCAAAAAATAAATATATTTTTTAAAAAGTGTAAAAAGTCAAGCTACAGTGTATCATACAATTGTCTCTAGTCATATGCAGTTATTGAGTACATGAAATGTGACTAATCCAAATTCAGATGGGCTGGAGGTGTAAAATACAGTCTGGGTTTTGAAGACTTTGTATAAAATGTAAAATCTCTCTAATAATTTTTATATTGATTTCATGTTGAAACAAAAATACTTTGGCTATGATGGCTGTAATGATTAACTTCATGTGTCAACTTGACCAGGTCACAGTGTATCCAGATATTTGGTCAAACACTATTTCAGGTGTTGTCTGTGAGGGTGTTTTTGGATGAGATTAATATTTGAATTGGTAGACTGAGTAAAGCAGATTGCCCTTCCTAATGTGGGTGGGCCTCATCCAATCATAGGCTTGAATCGAACAAAAAGGCTAACCCTCCCATGAGTGAGTGGGAATTTCCTCCTGCCTGACTGCTGTGGTGAGACATCAGTCTTTTTCTGCCTTTGAACTCCAACTGAAACAGCTCTTCTTGTGTCTCCAGTCTGCTGGTTTTTTGGACTGGAACTACACCATTGGCTCTACTGACTGCAGATCATGGGACTTCTCAATCTTCATTACTGTGTGAGCCAGTTCCTTAGGATAAACCTCTCTCTCTCTCCACACACACACACACACACACACACACACACACACACACACTCACTACTTGTTCTATGTCTCTGGAGAACCTTAATAGATTGGGTTAAATAAAATATATTAAAATTATTTTCATTTGTTTATTTTTGGCTTTTTTAAAATGGCTACTAGAAAATTTAAAATTACACGTGGCTCACATTATATTTCTATTGGCCACTGATGATCTAACATATATAAGGAACTTCTGTAAAAAAAGAAACAAATTTATATCCCCCAAGTGCTTTAGATATTGGAATTACCTGATACAGGATACAAAGTTACTAGTGTAAGAAAAATATTTACTTAAAAGAACGAACGACAAAAATGAGCAAGCAACAGCAGATTATCAAAATGACTAGGCAGATTTATATAAGAAGCAAATAAGACTTTTAGAAATAAAAAATATAAACTGTTGAACTTAAAAGTTTGGTGGATGAATTAAAGAGAAGATTGGGCACTGAAGACAGAATTAGTTTATTGGAAAACAGTTCTAAAGAAATTACCAAGAATGCAGCCTTAGGGATGGAAAATATGAAAGAGAGATAGAGATAGAGGATAAAATAAGAAACTCTACATGTCTGACTTAGTTCCAAGCGGAGAAAAGAGAAAGAATGGAGGAGAGGCAATATTTAAAAAACAAAATAATGGTTGAGGGCTTCCCTGGTGGCGCAGTGGTTAAGAATCCGCCTGCCAATGCAGGGGACACGGGTTCGATCCCTGGTCTGGGAAGATCCCACATGCCGTGGAGCAACTAAGCCCGCGTGCCACAACTACTGAGCCTGTGCTCTAGAGCCCGCGAGCCACAACTACTGAGCCCACATGCCACAACTACTGAAGCCCAAGCACCTAGAGCCCATGCTGCACAACAAGAGAAGCCACCGCAATGAGAAGCCCGCACACTGCAACAAAGAGTAGCCCCGGCTCCCCGCAACTAGAGAAAGCCCACGTGCAGCAACGAAGACCCAACACAGCCAAAAATAAAATAAATAATAAAAATAAATACATTTAAAAAAAACAGTAAAAAAAAAGATGTTATGGAACCAGCTTTTAACTTGGAGGAAGGGACAAAAAAACAAAAAAAGAAAAATAAAATAAAGTAGAGGGAGGGGACATGAGACAAGGAAATGTAGCTCTAGAGTGTGGCCCTGCGAACACCTTGATTTCAGCCCAGTAAAGCTGATTTCTGACTTCTGGCCTCTAGAAATGTGAGAGAATTAATTTCTGTTGTTTTAAGCCACTACATTTGTGGTAATTTGTTACAGCAACCACAGGAACCTAATGCACCTACTATGGCTAGAAACTTCCCTAAGTGTTTGAGATACATCAATGAACAAAACAAAGGTCTCTGCCCTAATGGAGCTTAAACTCTACACTAGCGGAGTAAACAGACAATATGCCGTTAAGTATCATTAACAAGTAAATTGCATAGTACTTAAAAGGTAACAAATGATATGTAAAAAAGGAAAAAGAGCAGGGTGAGTGTGGAATCGGTAGTGTATGTGTGGTGGCATTGGTGGGCAAGTTGAAATTTTAAATAGAATGGCTATGGTAAGCTTCACTGAGAAGGTGGTGTTTGAGCAAAGACTAATGTTTTAATTTGTGGTGTTCATTTTTAAAAAGAGGACAAAACTAAAACACTGGACAACAACACTGTGTTAAGTTGGGGGAGAGGTGATCAGTATTAAAGTGTTTTAACGTCTTTATATTAATTGGGAGGAAAATTTAGATATTTTTGACTTTGTTAAGCATACATGCTAACATATCAAGGGTAATCAGTAAAAGAACAGAAATAGAATATATAACTTCCAAATAAGTAGTGGGGAAAATGGAATAAAAAACAAAATAAACAAAACTCAACATATAGTTTTTAAAGCTGAGAAAGGAGAAAAAGCAAAGAAAATTAGAAGAGATAAAGAGCAACCAGTAAGATGTTAGAAACAAATGCAAATGGATATAATTTTCCAGTTAAAGGACAGAAATTGTCTTCAACTATACCTCAATAAAAAAATAAATGTATATTATGAAAAAAATGACAGAAATTGTCAGATTAGGGGAAAGATGGGAAAATCCATCTAATATGGAAGAGACGCACCTAAAATATAAGCATATAAGAAAAGGCTGTTAAGCAATGAAGAGATATACCAAGCAAATACTAGACAAAAGTCTGGGTAGTTATTTTAAGACAAAATACTAAAACTGACTCAAGAAGAAATAGAAAATCTGAAAAAAACTATTAAGAGATTGAATCAATAATCAAAAAACTCCCCATAAAAGAAAGCCCAGGACCAGATAGCTTTGTGAATTCTAGTAAGTATTTAAAGAATTAACACCAATCCTTCTCAACTTAAATCTAGACTAGTTTCATACTGACTTTACGAAACTACTTGACTTTGAGGATTTGGATAAAACAATGTTTCTACTTGTGCTTGATTTTTCTAAAATAGAACATTCAAGAATAAATACTCACCTTGAGGATTCCTGGGAATCATCCGTTACCATACCTTCCCCTCCACATTCCTACAGCATTACCATCAAACCACCACAAAAATTAAAGAGAAACTTAAAAAATAACAAAATTGACAACTGTGAATTCATTAAAGAAATCATTAGGAAGAAGATGTTAAGTTCTGTGGTTTTATAATATTCTTACAATATTTGAATTTTAAAGATCTTCTCCAGAAACTTTTTTTAAATAAAAGTTTTATTGGAGAAAAATAGAACCACCACGTACACAGGGAAAAGAGCACAAAAATTCAACTGATACAGAACTGAAAGTCACAATTATCCAATGTTGTTTGCGATTACTTCTCAATTTCTTAAACAGCTCCCCTCAATTTGTTTAATAGTCTCACCAATTTTTTCAGCTGAAATAGCATCAAGTTTTCAAAAAATTAAGAGCCTCAGGGAAGGGACCAGCTTTCAAGATAACAAAGGTAACACCAAGAGTCTCCTAATGGTACCAATTCTACCTAAAAATTCCTTAAGAGTAATTATCGAGTCTGGTGGAACAGTCTACGTATCTCACAGACCATCAGGGATGAGTTAGAACACTGACTTAGATGGTCCAGTATGGAGAGAGGGCAAACAAAATAGCTGCATTTCCTTGTCAGATAAGCTCAGTTAAGGAAACCAGGGAGGCTCTAAGAAAATACAGGCAATGGCTGCTCAAAAATAGTTAGGAAGGCATTCTAAATACCACATACTGTTGGACAACAGTATGTTAAGTTTGATGCAATTATCAAGAAAACAGGCAACTTTTTAAAAAAAATAGCTGGTCACAGTTCTTTGAGAACTCAAGAAAACAATCAATAGCAAACACAAGAGCCAAAAGTCTCAGTTGAGGGTTAGGACCTAGGTATTCTTCTTAATGGTTCCAAATAGTCAAGGAAATACACTGTTGCAAAAAAGCATTAAAGCAGTTCTGATTTTTTTAAAAATCAAAACAAAATTTCTGCTTTTCCTCCAAGATCAATTCCCTTCAAAGCTTCAAGGAAAAACAAACAAGGAAACAAAACAGAACCCCGAACCCAAAAACAAAAGACCACTGATGGTAAAAGAGAAGACTTTTACTCACATTATCAATTTGAAGAACAATACTTTTGCTATTTTCTATGTATGAACAATCCTAGGACATTCCCCTGAAAAGTAGGTGTCCAGTGGCTATGAGAACTCTTTATCTTCAAGCAATTTTGAAAGGAATAAGATCAGCATAATACAGAATTTGAAATTCCCAACTAGGGGGTGTATGGGGGAAATGAGGAAGGATCTAGTTCTATCTAGGGCTTTAGGAAGTTAAAATAAGGATGATAGGAAATGCTTATATGCCAACAAAGAGGAGAGTTGAGGTGCTTCCAAAAAAAACCTTTGGAGGTATTTGTAGTGAGGTGGATGGAGTTAGAGTCTGTCATACAGAGTGACGTAAGTCCGAAAGAGAAAAACAAATACAGTATGCTAACACATATATATGGAATCTAAGAAAAAAAAAAAAAAGGTCATGAAGAACCTAGTGGCAAGATGGGAATAAAGACACAGACCTACTAGAGAATGGACTTGAGGATATGGGGAGGGGGAGGGGTAAGATGTGACAGGGTGAGAGAGTGGCATGGACATATATACACTACCAAATGTAAAATAGATAGCTAGTGGGAAGCAGCCGCATAGCACAGGGAGATCAGCTCGGTGCTTTGTGACCACCTAGAGGGGTGGGATAGGGAGGGTGGAGGGAGACACAAGAGGGAGGAGATATGGGGATATATGTATATGTATAGCTGATTCACTTTGTTATAAAGCAGAAACTAACACACCATTGTAAAGCAATTATACTCCAATAAAGATGTTAAAAAAAAAAAAAAAAAAAAAAACTTTGGTAGAGAAAATAGGAATGCTAAATCCCAGGAAGCCTGTAACAATCTACAATTGGTCCAAGTTAAAGACAAAACTGTCCAAACAACATTAAAGTCTAAAGGAAGTTGAAAACTAGTTTATGAATTTTTGCTCTTGTAAAAAGTTACAAAACACGTGGGTTTTGGTCTCTTTTGCGATGTTCATATTATATTCATTTTTAATATGAAGAAAGAGTTGGATTTTTCTCTCCTACCATGTTCTTCTAGTACAACTGACCAGCAATTTTCTATTTCAGCTATTTTTATAAGTACCTGTTAATCAGCACAGTAAACTCAGGGCTGAACCATATACACACATCCCATGGGAACATTTTAGGATGTGTGTATACAAGACTATGTAAGCAACTGTCCCTCTGCTTGAAAACTTGTTTCCAAATAAAATTTTTAAAAACATCCCTTTCAGTGTAACAGAACATTACTTAGTAAAATATCAATAGCTATGACAACTTATTTTTCTCTTCAAGGGAAATCACAAAACAGGTGAACAACCAAGTCCAGGGTGGTTTTTCTATTTGATAAATACATCCAGAACTCTGTACAGTAAATAAAGTTTGCATGCAGTTTAAGTATCTTTAAATGACATTTTAAGCAAATAAACCTTTTGCTTCATAATTAATGGTGTATAAGAACCCCCCTCCTCTTTTTTTTAATAGCCATAGGGACCTCTTCCCCAGTTCCAAATAGGAATCATGAAGACCAGGTACTTTCTTAAGAGTTTTCTGCACATCATACTAAATAACATGCAAAGAGTTCAACAACATTCTTCTTAAAGGTAAGTATTACTCTTTAAATGGGCATGTTAACCACTGAAAAGTCACTCAACTATTTCCATTACACTGCTTCATTTGGTCATTGGTAGTATAAAAGAAGTCAAATAATAACAGGTTAGTTTATCCACTGGCTACTGCTTATGACACCAAATGCTCCAAGGCCAACATCTTATGCAATATAATTGTACTGGTTTGGATTTTCTTTATCTCTTTCCATGTAGTCCCGGTCAATTAAGGATTCTATTCTCTTCTTAAGATCAGCAGGCTGTAAGAGAAGGCAAATTTTCAGTGCAAAGCTCATAATCACTGGCTCAAGCCCATTTACCAATACCCCATGAAAAAAAAAAGAACAGTTTTGGCTCATTGATTTAATGTATTTAATCTCCTTAATATTTAATTTTTATTTTTAAAATCTTAGTATTTTTTAATTTTTATTTTTTAAATCTCCTTGATTTTTTAAAGAGGAAAGTATAATGCAAATAAACCAGGTTAAAAAATGTTTTTACACTATACATACACTGTCACATCTTATATTATTTATTTATCTGTTTATCTATTTATCTACCTATCTATCTATCTATCTATCTATATCTATCTATCTGGCTGTGCTGGGTCTTAGTTGCGGCAGCACGAAGGGTCTTTGTTGCTGCAGGCGGGATCTTTAGTTGTGGCATGTGGGATCTAGTTCCCTCACCAGGCATCGAACCCGGGCCCCCTGCACTGGGAGCAGGGAGTCTTAGCCACTGGACCACCAGGGAAGTCCCCTGTCATACTGTTATACAATACTTTACTTTTCTATTTTAAAGAGGTCTTCTAAGAACCAGCTATTCTCTGCACAAATACAAAAGACTACCATAACTTCACAAAAGGAACACATTATAGTTTAAGGAAACAGAACGCTATTTAGTTTTGCCAAGATAGTTTGAGAAAATAAGTAGACCCTAAATTTGGACAAAAGCTGGTTCTCAAAGTCAGGTTGCATTTTTATAAATTAAATAAAAAATGTACTATGGAAATCACTATTTACAAGAATACTACAACAAATGGTTTGATAAGTGAAGTATCATCTCATAATTCAGATCTTCGTATTTCAGGTTTAAGGTTTAACTGTTACCTGCTATAAATGATTTGAATTTTTGAATCCTACTTGTCGAAAAATCATTGAGAAAGCTTATAGCTTGTTCTCATGATTGCATTCTTAGCTCTTGGGTAACAAAATTCCACTGTCTTTTGTATCTAGCCTATAAAGAGAATATAATCTTGCTTGCTAACAGTTTTTCAGATTGTGTAAAATGGCTACTTGATCAAGAAAGGTAAAGAGGGAAAGTAGTTTAATGGGGCAGCCAAAATTTCACCAAAGTTTGAATTCCAAGATTTGAAAATCAAAATGACTTTCTCTTAATTATGGTGAAAGACCTAGAATATCAGCACAATATTTGTTACAGTGATCCTCTACCTTCCCTAGCTAGCTAGCATCAGTGATCTCTCTGGCTAGAGGTGAAATGATTGTTAAGGCAGAATATGAGGGTGAGAGTGTGGTAATGAGGAGGCAGTATTAGGTTTGGAGGAGAGAGAAAGCCTACCTTATTAGCAGTGACAGCTAATGAGCACTTATGTGCCAGGCCCAGTGCTAAGTTTTTACATATATTATCTCATTTAAGCTTCACAATAATCCTACGAGATAAGTACTATTATCATCTCCATTTTACAAAAGAGGAAACAAGCTCAAAAGGTGAAATGACTTACCTAGGCCCAAAGCTCATGAGAACCCTAACAGCCAAGAGTCTATCCAAACTTTACCAAGTGTTTATCATCACAAGAGTTTGGGAATCTTCTAAAACATGAGATGCAGTCCAGTACAACACCACATTGTCTAAGGCGCTTTATTACTGGGCATTTATAATGGAACATGTCCATGTGACGACTGATTTGTTTGCCAGAACTACCGCTAAGCTTTAAAAAAGATGCCTAATGATTACTAGTTATCTGTATAGTTTTTAATGGTCACTTACACAAGCTAACTAAACAGATTTAACTTAATTAAAATAACCAAATCTGTCAAATAGCTAGGTATTTCAAGGAGAAAAAGGAAATAAAAATAACAAGGAAGCTCAAAAAAATAAAGTGAATAAACTTGAAAATTTCAAAGACTCACTTAGCAGCTAAACTTTCAGGTATAGGAGCTTTTATAAATTGTTTTCCCCTTTTGTCACAACTGCCCACATATGCCAACAAAGGTTTTTTTGGAATCATATATATGAGCATAAGAAACGAAAACTTTTGTCCCTCCAAATGGTCTTGAGGTTTTATTCTATGTTTGTAAGATTTGTGTCTGAAATATCTAATTTTTATATATAATAAACTCAATATTTTTTATATATAAGCAGCTCAATAATAAAATACAGAAGTACCTACCTTTACTGGAAATTTCAACTGGTTGTACACTTCTGAAACAAGAAGATTGTGGCTAAGTGTCTTTCTCATCTTCATAATTCGAACAATTGCAGCATCAATTTGATACTGTCTGTCTTGAAATACTCTTTCTGTGGTGCTTGCTTGTTCCTCAACCTAACAAAAAAGTTTTAAACTTAGGAACTGTACCTGAAGTGAAACTTGATTACTTATACAAATTGTACATTTTAGGGACATGACACAGTTAATGCTTTAAATATGTTGAACTATCAAAAAAAACCTTATAAATACAGACAAGGACAGAAAAAACCCTACAAACATAACTCCTATCTGTCCTAATGTCCTATATCAATGAAGTAACGCCAATATTAGTTAATAGAAAAATACCATCTTTGAGCTGCTTTTCTAGAAAGAGAAACAGCTGATGCAGAATTTATCATTTTCTTTTACTCTCTTCTCAAAATCTTAATGTGTCACAAGAGGTTATTGACCAGATTTCTGTATGACATTAGCTTATCTGTAAAAGTGACTGATTCTGACATCTGACTCAAAGTATGATACTAACCAGCTAAGCTAACCAGTGTCAAACTTTTTTTTTTTTTAACTTTTTATTTTATTGTATTTTATTTTTTGGCTGCCTTGGGTTTTCGTTGCTGCGCAGGCTTTCTGTAGTTGTGGCGAGCGGGCGCTGCTCTTCGTTGTGGTGTGTGGGCTTCTCATTGTGGTGGCTTCTCTTGTTGCGGAGCATGGGCTCTAGGAGCGCAGGCTTCAGTAGTTGCGGCTCGCGGGCTCTAGAGCGCAGGCTCAGTAGTTGTGGCGCATGGGCTTAGTTGCTCCGCGGCATGTGGGATCTTCCCGGACCAGGGATCGAACCCGTGTCCCCTGCATTGGCAGGTGGATTCTTAACCACTGTGCCACCAGGGAAGTCCCAAATTTTTTTCATTAATTTTTATTTTGTAATATATAAATCAGAAACGCACAGTTAAAAAAAGTCAGTTAACCAATTCTAATGCTAAAGGAAGAATGTTCCTCTTTAGCACCTAAATTAAAAGAGTAGTTTGGGCTTTTTTTTTTTTGCCTCATCACTCGGCATGCGGGATCTTTATTCCCCCCATCGAACCTGTGCCCTCTGCGGTGGAAGCACGGAGTCTTAACCAATGGATTGCCTGGGAAGTCCCTAGTTTGGGCTTTTTGCAGTTAGTTTCTTTCTGATACAGCACACGTTTTAAAATAACACAGTAATCTAAGGGAATATCACGCCTTTGATGTGAATGTTAACGAGACAGGAACTTGTTTGCGACCTTGACTTCTATCCCTATTATAAAACTTTTTCTCAAGTACTGCATTAAACCTTGTTGGAATTGAAACCAACTGGTTTCAGGAAATGCTGCAGTTGTTGGTTTCCTTAATAAAAGTCTCTTACAAATTCAAATGGTAAAAACAAACAAAATATTCACTGTTGATCAAAGAAACACTAACTAAACCTTCCAATTTTTCACCAAGCAAGCTGGCAAAGATTAAAAAAAGAAAATATAATCTTTAGTGCTGGCAAGGGCACAGTAAGACAGGCACTCACATTAGACAGTGTAAATTGGTCCAATCTTTCTAGAACACAAAATGGCATAATGTATTAAGACTCTTAAAATGTTCACACTCTTTAACCCAAAAAATCTACTTCCATCATAAATTCATAAGGAAAGGATCAGAGAGATTAAGATTTAGGTACAGAGATGTATCTTGCTGTTTTATTTACAATACTAAGAAGTTATGAATTTAAGTGCCCAACAATGGACATTGGTTGAATAAATTATTATAGCTGTGTAAAAGAATATTGTGTGGCCATCTGCCATTTTATAAAGATGCTTAATGGCATGGAAAAATTCTAAAGACTTGGGGCTTCCCTGGTAGCACAGTGGTTAAGAATCTGCCTGCCAGTGCAGGGGACACAGGTTCGAGCCCTGGTCCGGGAAGATCCCACATGCCGCGGAGGAACTAAGCCCATGCACCACAACTACTGAGCCCGCGTGCTACAACTACTGAAGCTCGCGCACCTAGAGCCCGTGCTCCGCAACAAGAGAAGCCACCGCAATAAGAAGCCTGCGCACCGCAATGAAGAGTAGCCCCCACTCGCCACAACTAGAGAATGCCCGCGCGCAGCAACGAAGACCCAATGCAGCCTAAAATAAATAAATTTTAAAAAAATTCTAAAGTCTTATGTTAAACACACAAAAAGCAGGATATAAAACTATCAGGCCCAATTGTGTACACCCCCGCCCCCTCAAAACCTGCAAAATCAAATACTGAAATACACTGAGCTAGATATAGGCATAGATAATGTTAATGTTAGTGGTAGTATTCTAGGCTAAAATCTTCTTTATAAATCTTTATTATGAACAAATATAATTCCAGTACATTAGAAAGAGGAGAATGCAAAAGAAATACCGTTTCTTTCATCTGAATTTGATTGATCTTTATCCTGAAAAGTTTGTGCTTGAAATCATCATTACAAATGAACTTGTCACCATCTTCGATATCTTTACCCTTTGGATTTTTCGCCAGAACTCTAGCTTTGCCACAAGCCAATGACTGCAGTGTTCTTCTTAACTCTCCATCCTCTGAAGAAGAAAGAGTGGCTTAGTTATTTGTTACTTGTTACTAACTCATCAACACGCACAGCTACATTCAACCTCAATCTAGCTTCTACCCCACCCATCTATTAAAACTGTTTCCTTTTTTCCCCAAGATCATGAACAACTTCCTCTTTGTCCTATCCAATGGCTTTTTTCCTGGTCGTCCTCTAAAGGCTTCAATTATCATTCCAAGTGGATAACCACCACATCTTCAGAAATGACATCTCATTTTCCCCAGTCCTACATTTAAAGGATACCTCCAGCTGGCTCTTTTACTATCATCAATTTCAGTATGTCCAACATTTTATTCATCATCTTCCCCATAAACTGTCTTCTTTCCAATTGTTAGTTATGAAGCTACCAACCTCCTCTGGTGAGAAACCCTGGAATCATCTTTTAACTCTTTCCTCTCCTTCATCCTCCACATATCTAGTAGTTGGTTCCTTAGAGATGCTTCGTCTCTCTTCTCATTGGCCTCATTCTAGTCTAAGCTCGTTATCACTTTACGCCTGAATTACCCCATTAGCTTCTGGACTGGAATCTCTTCATCCTTCAAGCTGCCCTACTATCTATTGATTATAGGCAAGCTGCCCAAATAAGTCACTTCCAATATGTCACACACTTGAGATCCTACAATGTATGTTTCACTTGCTAGATTTGTAAGGCTCTCCATATCTTATCTATCTAACTTTGTATCTCACTACTCTGTGCTGCAGTTAAACTTTTTATGACTCCTGCCCACACTGTGCTCATTCCTTCCTCCATGCCTTTTCTCACGGTATTTCCTCTTGCAACATATGCCTTCTCCCTAACTTAAATCTGAAGGCCCAGCTCAAGTCCTACCTCCTTCATGAAGGCTTTCCCAGTTGTGCCAGTCCACAGTTATCTCTTGCTTCACTGAACTCCTAACACACTCTGTCAGCACCACAGATTGGTACTTATTGGTTGTGAAATTAAGTGTCATTTCTCCCTTTCCCCATGGTTATAAGTGCTGAGGAGGGGGATTATCCCTTTATAGTCCCCCAGAGCTCTTAACCAAGTGGAGTGCACATAGTGGACACCGAATAATGCATGCTAATCAAACGATTCAACACAAACCTATTCCGGTAGCCTGCTTGATCTCTTCTAAACTGAACTCCTCTCCCTCATTAAACATTAGCAGCACCAGTGTTTGAAAAAGAGAGACCTGGAGTTCCTTTTTACCCTGTTGGAGAAACAACAGTGTTTAGCCATCATTTTTTTTTAAAATGCATGAAAATTAATCAAATAACTAATCTCTTACTGGAAAAGCATTTTTCAATTAGTGGATTTAGAAACTCGGATTAACATTATCCAGAAAAGCCGGTATGTTCAGTGTAGGGTTTAGGTGTGATCCTACCTAAAATAGGAGGAAGGATTGGGTGACCTTTCTACGGGTCTTTTTTTAAGCCTTATAATTAAAACAACAAAGTAATGAAAATTAATAACTCGGTTTTATGTGTCATTACAGATATTTATCATGAGCAACAAGAAATCACTATTTCAATGCATTTTCAACTTGTCTGATTCAGATTAGTCATGAAAAGCTGTAGGATTTTTTGAAATTAGATATAAGAACTGTTCCCCTTAACACCCACTCTATTCTCTAGCTCCCAGCAACAAGAAAAGAAGTTTCCTGTCAAGAAGTGGCAGCGTGAATTTTGCATCCACAGGTGGGGAAAGGGTGTGGGAGAAAAGGGTTTTTGGTTTTGGTTTTGCAGCAGGGCCCAATCAACTGTGGAAAAGACCACATTCTTATAATATACACAGGGCTGTGACAAGCTATCACTATCTCATGCAGATATTTAGGACAAATTTATAAAACACCTTAAACCTTCAAATTAAGGGGGATGACCTCAATATCAAAGATGAAGGTGAAAACTAAGTTTGGGGAACATCCACTTACCTCTTTAAATTCTGCCTTTAGCACACAGTGTCCTAGGGTTGACTGCCACTGAAGTTTCCTGCCACTATGTTTGCCTAGGTAAAAGGTCTTGAAAATCTCCTGAAGTTTTACCATCTACAATAAATAAAACAAAGCTTTATTTAAGCTCTGTATCCAATATCACGTTCACCACTTTTTATATTTACCTCATATGTAAAAATTTCTGGAAGTTTTAAAGACTATGCAGAGCAAGTCCACTGATCACTTTGATGTAAGGTAATAACCACCAAATCTAATGGCATTAATCAGTCTTTACACTCTCTGATCTGTCTGCAACATTTTATCATCTCCCCTTTTGAAACATTCATCTCCAATGTCTTCGGTGTCTCTGCAACATGCTGGTTCCTTTATCTCACTATTGCTTCTTCATTGGATTCCTTCACAGGTACCTCTTCCTACCACCTACCAAATGTGATCCTTTTTCAAAGTTCTGCCTTAGGCCTGTTCTTCCTGTTTCCACATTCTCCCTCTTAATGAGGGAGATCTGCTCCTTGGGCTTCCATGATTATCTCCATGGAGGACTCTCAGTATCTATCTCTCTAGCCTTAACCCTTTTCTAAGCTTCAGTCCTGGGTTAAGACATTTCCCCAGGAGTTAGGATGGATCTACTCAAGCATCTATCACTCAGCAGTCCAACCGCCAGGTGATATACGGGCAAGAATTTTTGAGAGCCGGGCAGAGTGATGGGTACAATCTGGGGAACTGAAGGAAGAGTCAAGGAAACTGGCCCTGAACTCAGAAACTTGGCATCTTTAGCTATGCTCTAATGATATAAGTACAAGAGTAATATAAATAAAAGAATAAAGTATTAAAAACAGTTGACATTTGGTGGTGGTGTGCTTACTGACAACAAACTTTTAAAAAAGTACATATTTTTCAATGATAAGCAAAATAGAAATGTCATGTATTTCTACGCTTATAACTCAAGTCCTAAACAGCAACTCTTACCTCTGGTGGTAAATGAACTTCCATAGGCACGTATGTTGGCCAATAACCCATCGTCAGGATATTCACAGTTAATTCAATATTCCCAGGTACATTCTGGTTCTGCATATACTACAATAAGATCAACACACACTGAGATCTTAAAAAATAAAAGTGCATACATTTCATGCCATAATAATGACCCATTTAAGAAGTTCCCCATTACAAAACTACATGCGAATACTGACGATCTTTAAAATAAAAGGCAACTATTAAAAGGACTATAAATGAAACCTATATTAAGTGCACTAGAAAAGTACACTGGGTAACATTTTGCTACAATGGCACACAAAGATCACATGACTCTGTTAGAGGCATTAACGACTTAAATAAATAATTTCTCACATACGACCGGGCTGTTAAAGGATTTCTTCTCCATTCTTTTCCCCATACCACCTGCAGTCCCCATCTCTGGAGACCCCTATGTGGCTTGGAAAACCTGGCAGCAACCCCCATTCCTCACCCCACCAGCCAGCCCAAGTCTCCGGTTTTTCACTTGCTCCACTGCCTGTTTGCAGGGGTGACCTGAAATGGGGAAGGAAGAAGGGGAAAGGGCAAAGCAAATAAACCCTATTCTGTAGCTACTACAGGACCCATGATCCTACTGGCCCTGATCTTTCTCTTGAGTCTTCCACTCTCATTTCCCACCGTAGCAATATAGTGGTAAAGAAGTCATTATCAAAACCCCAGGAGAGGAAAATCTACTTTGCTATCACTATTACCTATAATCTCAAATATTTCAAAACCAGCTTCTACCAACACCTGCAAAACTATGGATCTAGCTTTTCATTCCCAATGTCCCTAAAGGCCTTATACAACCACTCTATCACTTCTCCTCCCTCCCCACCACCAGCTTTGAACATGCAACTCACCAACAGTGATTAGATGCTAGAAGCCCTGTTCTCACTAGCTACAGCTTTTCTTGTCCTTACTTCTGTTCAATACATTTTATTTCTCTTTTTGTGTTATCTTGGGTGTATACTGAGAATAAATTTTGAAGTAGGTCAAATATACTTACATTTCATTCGTGATTTTTTTCCTCTACTGTGACTATCATCTAAGTTGCTATGAAGTATTTATAACAAATACATGTTTCTATTTATCCTCTTCACTACAAACCAAAGTAAGGAGATAACTAAATACATTTAAGTTGGAGGAATTAAGTAAGAGTTTAACTCACTTTTACCTGTTTGAACTGAATCATGATGTCTTTAGAAAGTTCCATGTCTTTAAACATTCCTTCAAGTTTACTGGTGAAAGCAGCTCCACATTCTATTAAAGATGTTTGTACATTTACAGTATTTTAAAGTGGTAAAAACACAGAATTTAGAATTGAAAACATGAAATATAAAACTTACTTTAGCATGAAATATGATCTGTAACTATTCATAAGAACAAAAAAAATCCTTACCCCAAAGTGTATGCCCCACTAATTCAGAGTCAAATCTTTAATCCTGTAGTAACCTTATCTACTATTTAGGCGTAAGATAAATGGGAAACTTCTATACAAATAATAAAAGAATAATGCTTTATTTTTTAAAAAATCACAACAGCTCTGGATATGTAAATAGGTTGGAAACCTAATGAGCTTACTCAATTTACGTTTTTATCATACGAACATACAATGATTGACAAAAGAGGCAACTGACTGAAAGAGTAAAAATTAAGCTAACATTTTCTCTCAGAAATCAAAGAAGAAAAGGAACAGAAAGAATGACAAACATACCATGTTTAAGTTTGGACAGCATTGATTTTTCAGCATCCACAGATGCACTCTTCCCAACTAACAGGCGCTTGGCTAAATCTTTCTTATAGAAGGCCTCAAAAACATCCTTGCCTATGTTAAATAATAAAACACAACTCTCATAATACTCCAATATAAGGTTTTGACAAAATTGACTCAAAGTGCTTAATAAATCGCACCATTACTCCAAGTGATTTAAATTTATAGATTTTATCCAAGTTTGCTAAATGCAAGAAACATTAGAGGTAGATTTTTGTGCCAAACCTTTCAAAAGTTCTTTGCTGTAAAGAATTAAGACTGAATTAACTTTTCTTTAGAAAAGCTTTAGTCAACTAGTAGCTTTAGCATCAATACTCTAGAGATTAAAATAAGTAGCAAAATTCAAGGCTCTTAATAGTGGAAAAGTCAAAGCACAAGGCAATTAAGTAACATTCCTCGAGTACCCCAATAAATTAAATGCAAGGAATGTAACAGAATTTTAAATAGCTAACCCCCAAATAAATATACCTTCTAGGTTGGTTATACTCGCTAGTTTCTCTGTTGAGTGCTTTGTTTTAAAAGAAAAATATTAAAACAAAAATACATACCATAGATAAATCTAAATATAATCATAATCTTATCCAACATTTTCTCAAGTTCTTCATCTGTAGCTTCTTTGTTGCCTGCGCGAAGCTTTGAATCTACATACTTAGCTAAAATGGGGGGAAAGTTTGTTGTTTAGTGATCATGGGTATCCATGAGGTACTGGTCACTATAAATACCAAATAGGAGTATGATATACTGACTTTTGCAATGTTTCACATGTATACATGCATTTTTAAAACAGTCTCCAAAGTCAGGGAGATCAAGTGACTTGTTCAATGTCACAGAGCTAAAAAATACAAGAGCCTCAACTCAAACCCAAGTCTTCTGGCTCTACATCTAACGTACTTTCTACCATACTGATGCTTACTAAAATGGGATATGTGGGATATGGGTACCCCGGGGGTGGGGGGTGTATACAGCCCTGTGCTGGGGTCATCAAAGCCATTGAAAGACACAGCACATCTTCTGGAGTATTCACTTTACACTGATGGTAGGCAATCTTAAACCCTTTTCTATTAAAACAAACCAGATACCTTACAGAGTAGGAGGCAAATTTTGCAAAAATTTTAAGGGTTAAGTAGTAAACCAACAAAATTTCATCCTTTTGGGACTTCCCTGGTGGCGCAGTGGTTAAGAATCCACCTGCCAATGCAGGGGACACGGGTTCGAGCCCTGGTCTGGGAAGACCCCACACGCCGCGGAGCCACTAAGCCCGTGCGCCACAACTACTGAGCCGACGTGCCACAACTACTGAAGCCCACGCGCCTAGAGCCCATGCTCCGCAACAAGAGAAGCCACCGCAATGAGAAGCCCATGCACCGCAACAAAGAGTAACCCCCGCTCGCCACAACTAGAGAAAGCCCGCGCGCAGCAACGAAGACCCAACGCAGCCAAAAATTAAAAAAAAGAAAAAATTTCATCCTTTTGACGAAGGACCTTCTCAGCTACCTCCTCCTCGACATTAACGGGTACGCAGGTGGGAGAAACTGAGAACTGAAGTATACCACACCTTTTACTCTAAATGGGCCCAGATTATTAGGTTTATTTTCATCCTGGACATTCTACCTTTCTCACTGGCAACTGTAATTTTGTGCTATCCTTTCCTGTAGCCCTATGTGTGGGCCTCAAGGAATGGCACCCTGCCTCACCTCTAAATTGCAGGAGGCTTGTAAAACAGCTATCAAGCTTTTTATAAATAAAAGTAAATAGGGTCTTACAAAGAAAGACCATGTTTGACATGTGGGTTTTGAGATATTCTTTAGCATGAAGGACTTATTCCTTGCATTCAGCTTCTTAGAAACCACCAAGTATGCAACTCCAAATAAATCAGGTGTTAATATACAAAACCTTGTCAAAATTTCAGGTTAACTGGAATTTTATGAGTAAAAGAAGAACATTAAAGAACCGGGAAAAGGGACTGGAGAAATACCTATAAGTTCAGCAGGTTTGTTTGGTCTTTTGTTAATGAATGTTTCAAATGCTTCTTTCATGGCGTTGATAAATTTTTCATTCTTCAGGAAACAGATATCAATTATATGGTCAACCTTATCTTTAAAATCCAGCAATTCTTGAACCATGGTTTTATCCTTTTCAGGATTAATTACAATAGTGCTACCAAATGCCTAAAGAAACAAAAATGACTTTTTATTAGAATTTAATTATCTGCAATGAAAACAATCCCCCAAATCATATTTTAAGTAGATACACATACTTTAAAATCTCAAAAAATTAAAATAAAATAAAGCTGGCTTTGAAGTCAAGACAATAAAAAAATAAAGTTATAAAACATCCAGACTGATACCATTCATCTATAGTCATAAAATAAGTAATGGCCACTGGCTATATAATATCATAATGGGGCATTATTGTAGAAGTCTCTAGGGTCTTTTTCCTACTTTTAAAGAAGTCGGGTTGAATTTTTAAGAAACAGCAATCTGCCTTCAGTGTAAGATCAAAGAAAGCAAAGAAATTTGGATCCAAAAAAAGCCCTCTTCCTTTTTCCACATTCACTGCTATAATTATTGGAGCTAGAAATCATATCAGACATCAAGAAGAGAACTGTTTTATTGCTAATTTGCCACACAGCTATCATTCTCAGGTTGACTGTTCTCAAAATGCCCATTACTTAAAAAAAAAAAAAAGGATCTAACAAATAAGAAACTCTTGCTGATATGTACTCTAGATGTATAGATTATAAGCCATGAGAGAGAAAAAAAAAACAGGTTAATGTTAATACCTTAATGTATTCAATCCATTGCTGCAAGAGAACCTGAACGCCACCTCGAACTCTACTGAAGAGCTGATACAGGAGAGATAAATCTTGAATTCGGTTTTCATCAAGGAGGTTATTTAAACCTGAATTTTGAAACATTTGGTATTAAAAAAGTGAACAAAAATGTCAGATATTTTAATGAAAAATAAGTTATTGTGATACTGGTCTGAACTATGACTAGCCTGTGATTTTAATACAGAGATGTGCTTTGAATTAAACTCAAAGAAACAATCACCTTTCCAAGTGAAAACTAACTATAGGGAACTTTACTTTATATAAAAACAAAAATTGTGTAATGGTTTGTACCATTTAGCATAGTAGATGAGATGTATAAACCAACTTATAAAAATTGGTTTACATACACATTATAAATACCTCATATGTGCAATAGCCACATATTTGCATTAGTATACACATATATATATTTCAGAGTATTGGATATGGCCTGTGGTATATCAAAAACCATGCATCAATAGGCCAAGTTTAAATGAAGTTCTAAAGTATTTGATTTTCAGAATGAAATAAAAGTGTAACTGCATTAATGTACTAAAATACCTTAAACAAAAGAAAAGATGGCTGGAGAGAAAGGTAAGACTTTTTTGCCTATTTGTAGCATTGTCAAAGTAAAATTCAGGGTATACTCATACATCACTTAGGATTAATAGAAATGCTTGGTTTTATATGCTAGAAACAAAAACATTTTAGTGCAAAAAGGAACGTATTTCCTTATTACTGCAGTCTTAAAAATTAAATCAAGAATTCCCCAATTCCCACTGTTTCTTTACTGGAGTTGGTAGTCTCCTCTCATCTCACTCCCTGTATCTTTAAGTTAAGGAAAAAGGCACCTCCTGAAAGTTTACTGTGATGAATAGGGAAAAGGGGTTGTGTCCCTCCCTCAGAAATGCAGCCACACGCTACCAAACTTTTAAAAGGGTAATCTTTAAAAATTTTTCTACTTGTTTGCTGCTACCATTTTAAAAGTAATCTCTTATTTGTAAATTACCAAATACCTTTCTGAAGAATCGCTGTTAAGTGTTCACCTAGAAGTTGTTTTTCCACAGTAGCAATTAATGACTTTCTACAAGGAAAAAAAAAGTTTAGAATTATTGACTTTGACTTTGCTGAAAATTTATAGTCTCTCCTGGGGGGGGAAGTCAAATAGCTCATTATATGTTAATTTCAATATTCCTATTCCTATGTATAAATTTATTGTGCTCAGAGTTACTCTACTTTATGCCTAGAAGGAAAACATTGCATATTTCAGAATTTTGTTACATCACGAAATAAATATTTTAAGGGTCTTGCTATGCTGGCTTTTCCCAAATTTCTCTGCTTTCACTAGGAAAGTAAAGAATTTATCTGTGCTGCTTACAGGAACTCCTTGGCTGGTAATATTTAGGAAAGCACAGAAATACTTTCTCCTATGAGCACCCACTGAATTTTAATCGGCCTGAAGATTTCAAAGATCACATCAGCTTGTAATACTATTTTTTAATTACATCCTAAACACATATAGACAACCAATTATCAAATCCTTGATTAAATCTAATTAAGTAGGGAAAATAACAACTCGAAGGTTGCATTATGAAAACAATTGTTAAAGACTCAAGACACCTGAAAATAGTTACTAACATGTTTGGGGATGCCCAAAGTGCCTTAAGTGACTCAACAACACAGGTTAAGGCTATTAGGCTGAGCATGTAATACTTACTGGGTGGTCTGATCTAAGTAAGTAATAAGTCTGTCTGCTTCTTCTTCTAGACGTTTGTTAACATGATGAAGATATTCAGGAACCTACAAAGATAGTTTTTTATATTATTGTTTTCCTCCCCATAAATCATTCAGAAAATGTCAAGTCCAAAAGATCCTGGGAGCAGCCCTGTCAAATGTGACAGGGTTGAATCATATGTAAAATTATAGGTAGAGTTTACGATCCAGAATTCTGGCCTTTAAGAAGAGAGAAAAGAAAGGAGCACCTAAGTGAGAGAAAAGCAGCATAATGTTGGGAAGATAAATGCAAAGGGCAGCTTATGTTCAATAAAGTAGGGTCTATTGTGAGACACAGTGGATTTATTAATCATGATTTTTAAATACCTCTCTTTCCTGCATTAATTTTTGGCCTTCGGCTGCGTAGAGTCGGTTAGTTTCTTCCAAAAATCGTTGTTCAAAAGAATCCTGATAAATCTGGGAAGGGGTAACAAAATAAAGGAGTTCAATTATCCAGTAAATGTTTATTGAATGCCCTTAATGGGAACAGCACTATGAGTTTGGTTTTTATTCTTTTGGTTATGCCTCGTGGCTTTTGGGATCTTAGTTCCCCAACCAGGGATCGAACCTGGGCCCTCAGCAGTGAGAGCACGGAGTCCTAACCACTGGACCGCCAGGGAAATTCCCTGAGCTTGCTTTTTAAACATCAAATTAGGGCTAGCAATCAGCTCTGTAGTAAGTGAAGTAGTTGACTTACTTGCAGATCAGAGAGCATGCTTAAAAGGCTTCGGAGTAAACTTCTATCAATTGCTTCACCATTCCTTTCCCTCTCAATCAAAAGAAGAATGCCATCAATTGTCTTATTCTGGACTTTCTGATCACTTATAATATGAGCCCTAAATAACTCCAGTCCCATATCCCTAAAATAAAAAATATATATAATCTAAATTAATTGACGACAATACCACTTCTGGAGAGGCTTGCTTAACTTCTCACCACATGTTAATTAGGGTTCCAGGCTTTGAAGCAGCAATTGTAAAAGTATAAAATCCACACATTTAATTTTAAATAACATTATTAGATTAAAGCATACAGGAAACTCATTTTGTCTTTAATGAAAACTGAAGCTAAATTCCCATCTTCCTCCATAACTAAGTTTTATTGTATTATTTTCTTTGGTGGATTTCTTCCTTGGTCAAATCAAGAGGCAAAATTAGTTCAAAGCTATAAAATGGTCTTCACTGTACTGGTAATGAAGGCTTAATTGCTCATTTGTCATCTGGCTTCA
The DNA here is from genome assembly GCF_028564815.1 of Eubalaena glacialis. Taxonomy (NCBI): domain Eukaryota; kingdom Metazoa; phylum Chordata; class Mammalia; order Artiodactyla; family Balaenidae; genus Eubalaena; species Eubalaena glacialis. The sequence continues at coordinate 110,093,228 of NC_083736.1, forward strand.
GTACTCAAAAATCAGTAAACTCTGATAATTGCTGTAGGTAGATGCTAGGCACATGGTGGGGGAAAGAGCTCATTATACTCTTCTGTTTTTGTGTATACATGGAATTTTCCACAATAATGTTAAAAGATAATGAGTGAACTCTTGATCAGCAACAAAATGATGCACACTCAGACAATCCAGAGCAAACTTTAGTCCCCTTGGCTAACAAAGAAACTTCTTCATAAGTTATTATATGCCCAGGGAATGTTAGCTATCTCCAATATTAGCATAGGCAAAACATAATTAACAGGGTAAAACTGCTATAAACAGAAGTCTAGAAGCCAAATATGAGTTTTTAGGAGAATATTCACAGTATTACTCTCTATTAGTGTAATTAAGATTTGACTATGATTTGTTACAAATCTTTTCATAATTTTTTTCTGGTATCCTTACCAAATGGAGGGTAGCATTGAATTTTGAAGAACGTAAGTCCTATCCAGAAACAAAAAAATGCTCCTGATCATGATCTGCCAATGAAAAAAAGAAATCAAACAATTTTTTATATTTTGTGAAGCTTAAATATTTTATAAAATAAGATTGCAGGGTTTACTTGTATATATACTAGACTACTAGGATCAAACATACAGATAAACACATCTACCTGAGAATATGCCCACACCATTTTTATTAAACTATTAATAAACCTTAATTCTTGCTGCAGTTTCCAGAAAAAAAAAAGACACTTAAAATGGTCTATGACTTCTTTGCAATCTGAGAAGCAACTAAAAATAAAAACAGAATCAAGGGGCATACAATTTTTCCTCAGCAACAGTCCTCAGGGTGAAACTGCCTTAAACTGTATACGTGGGATTTTGGGTGGGTGGGATGGATTTTAAGATTTTTAATTTGCAGAATATAAGGTTTAAAATAATACCAGATAAGGGAAAAAGGAAAAGGTTGTGATCCGAATAAGCTAAAATGCAGAACCATCAGGCACCTTCACAAGTAACCAAATAGCGAGTGGGATAGCCATCAAAACTGACAGGCAAAATGTAACTTTTTTAATGAGATAAATACTTTTTGCTTAAGTGTTACAAAAATAAAAATGATCATAAGGTGCAAGTCATTCTAAAATACTGGTTTACCTGTAACTTGCAGTTTTAAAATAGAAAACTCAACCAAAATTAGTTTCATTCCCCCCCCCACTGCAAAGCTTTTAAAACTAGCATTCCTGTATTTGAAGAAACTTATTTTAACTACAATATTTAGCTGAAATGTAATGCTTTTTCCATCTTACCATTTGTCTGCAATGGTTTTGCCAACATCTATCGATCTTCTTTAGAAAAAGAACACTATCCAATGAATCCGTGAGATATACGTTAAGGATATTTTAAAAGTGCTTAGTACAAGTAATATATGCAACGTAAGAGCACATTTGTCTTAAATACGGAATGCCCTACGTACTAAATGAAACTAAACAGCACTTAATTATGAAACAAAATGCTACTTCTTAAACTGTAAAAACATGTTAGATCCCACTAAAAAAAAATACCTCTAAAAACAAGTCTTAGTGGGACTTCCCTGGTGGCATAGTGGTTAAGAATCCACCTGCCAATGTAGGGTACACAGGTTCGATCCCTGCTCCGGGAAGATCCCACATGCCGTGGAGCAACTAAGCCCGTGCACCACAACTACTGAGCCTGCGCTCTAGAGCCCGCATGCCACAACTACTGAAGCCTGCATGCCTAGAGTCCATGCTCCGCAACAAGAGAAGCCACCGCAATGAGAACCCTGAGCACCACAATGAAGAGTAGCTCCCGCTCGCCACAACTAGAGAAAGCCTGCATGCAGCAACGAAGACCCAAAGCAGCAAAAAAAAAAAAAAAAAACCAACCAAACAAAAAAACTGTCTTAAAAAAAAATGAAACAAACAAACAAACAAAAAACAAACAAGTCTTAGGGACTTCCCTGGAGGTCCAGTGGTTAAGACTCTGCACTTCCACTGCAGGGGGCACAGGCTCAATCCCCCGTCGGGAAACTAAGATCCTGAAAGCCGCTAGGCCAAAACAACAAAAAACAAGTCTTAGACATAACTGAGCATTGTGTTTTCAGTTTATTATTTCCCAATTATCTTTCCTCAAAAAGAGTAAAGACATAAACACATTTTATTTATTTACATTAATAGTACAATGTAGATTTGGACCCTAATTAGAGATAAAAAGTCAAATTTTGCATCTTCTTACTCTAGAGGCAAGATGAACAAAAAATAAATCTACAAAACACAGGCATTCCATTTCAAGCTGGGTTTAAAAGCGAGGGACAGAGAGGTAGGGACAGATGAAAATACAAGGTTTTTTGTTTTTAAAAGGATATTCTCTGAACTGATGAATTTGTGCTTTGATGTGATCTTCACAAATCTGTCTCAGCTGTTTGTACAAGTTTGCAGAAATCTTGTAAGAACAGAGATTTTCCACAGCCTGCAAAATTAAACACGTACTTTCTTACGGAGTGAATGGGGCGGGGAGGGGGGATTTCTTGATTATTTACATCAAATTCCTATTATTTGTTATTTCTACCATGTCGGCTTATTAAAAAGGATTATTCGTCCATTTAAAACACAAGGTAAAATAGCAAAATATCAACATGGGTAGTGAACTTTTTTCATAACCAGTGTACTATACCAACCCCCCCCACACACAAATTAATACATTTATTGTGGCAGTACAGGTTAAGGATGGAGGGAATCAAGCCAAATTCTCACCCTGTGAAGACCAATTTGTAACAACTGCTACATATAAATTGTCTTGTTCTTAAAAATGTTAATTGTTTTCATAAGCAGAATTCCATTTTGAGTTTGAAAATAATTTCACCAATTGTTTATTAGATGGGTTGGGTGGTCCAACCACCACTGAAATAAAATTTATTTATACTTTCTTTGGTTTTCCTGAACAGAGCAATGCAGAATTTATTGCTAGCAGTATTATAATGAGTATGATATAATTATACACAAGGATTTTTCTCCAACATTGCAGCTTAAGAATATTTAAATAAATAGAGATTTTAAAATTTGCACAATGGAATAAACATTAATTACTAAAGAAATACTGAATTTTTACTTCATTCTAATAGTTGAATTGGTCTTTTATACTCAGATCCCAAAAGGACAAACTTGAGATTTCAGTGAGTTTCTTCTTATGTGCATCAAAAGACTTTCAAATTTAATACAACAGGCATGGTAAAACTCTTTGGATGAACTCTGATATAATCTACAATTCCAACTAGTAATGACTTAAGTATAACACCAGGATTTTTTTCTCACCACAACAGAAGGCAAAAATTCCATTATAATTGACTCTAAGGGACCATCCAAGTCCTGTTGGTTGGAGTGGAATTTTATAAATATGTAGTTGGAAGTCACATTCCCAGCATGCAGGTCCAGCAAATAAACTAGCAAATGAAAAGAAAGCCTAAAGGAAACCACTTATACCAAAGGAGGAAAGGCACTACACCTTACCAGGAAACAGCAGACCACTTAGATATAGCAGCTAAGGAGGAATAAGAAGGCTAAGTCTCTGCTGGCCACCACTTTCCATGGGGCCTTGGGTCAGGCCACAAATGCCTAAGGGTGTGTTTATGTTTATTTCATGTGCCTGACTGGTTCACGTTAGTCCTCTATGGACTCTCTCCCTTCCTCCTTTAGTAGTCTTCTCATTGTATCTTGGTGTTCTTTTTGAGTGACTAATTTTCTCAGCATTTCTCGTTTTCCTGCTTAGATTCTTTGTATTTCACCTTCTCCACATTTCCCACCTGCAGTACTTTTCCGAGTCCTCCTTCACCATTCCCTTCTGCTGTGTTACTCTTTCTTCCATATATTAGTTCTCATCACATCTATTTATCTTCTTACACAAGATACCATATTCCCTTACTACTCAGCTAGGTTCCACTTCTTCCAATAAGCTTTCCTTAATTGCCTTGGCTACCAGTGACTCATTTGGCACTATCACCAATCATACGACACTGACTTGTCCCTGAGTCAATACTGTATCTCTTAATGTGTATAACCTGTCCCCAACTCTCTTTAATGACAGAAAGAGACCATGTGCTCATGTACCTATATGTTCTTTAATACTTTCTGGGCTTTGAACCAGGTGAATATAGTAAATATTCAAAAAACTAATGTACCTATAACTAGCAATGTGTCCTGCACACAGAAGGGGCTTACAGCGTAAGGAGAAAACTGGTCAGAAAACATATAATTACAATACACTGTGTTGGGTGCTATGATGGGGATAAGATAGAGGTGAGGTCCCTAACCCAATCTTTAGGACAGAGGTAAGTCAGGAAAGGCTTCCTGAGCACAAGTAAAGAGGTGGAGTCCCAAAGACCCAGGGGGAAATAGATAAAGAGCTTATGGGAATAGTGAGAAATAAGAGAATTAAGCTGGTCTTCATATGCATACAGCTTCACCTGTGTTTAGTTGGAGAGTGGTTTAAGATATGAGAAGCAACAACAGAAGGAAAGGGAAAGGCAGGAGGATCTAAGGTGAGTTTTGAAGGTCAAGATGGAAGAGAACATCCTGCTTCTCTAATTTAGCCTTGACTGCTTAACATATAGACCAGATCTAGTAATTTCCATTCCTTAAGAACTTTTCCATCAAGCTCTTCAGGTACCATTATGGAGAAATCCCATAAGTGGTATAAAAAAATACAAAGGACTGAATGGTGTGGTGCATGGTCTACTATCATTTATGTAAAAAAAAAAAAAAAAAAAGAAAATTAATTTAGAAAACCTCCACACAGTTGTTTTTACACACATGAACCATTTCTGGAATGATACCCCCAATTATGTTTGTCGAGGGGGGAATTAGCTGGGGGAGCAGGGCTGGAGGATGGAGTGGAAGTGAAACTTTTTACTACATGCTCTGTAATACTTTTGGGGCTTTGAACCAGATGAATATACTAACTATTCAAAAAACTTCAGTACTTGCCTCCCCCAATAAAACCCTATCTTCCCCACCACCATACTTTTTAGCATGGCATTCAAGGCTCAATATTACCATTATTTTACTCTCATGTCTGTCTATAATCTTCCATACACCCCGTGATCTAAATACTCTGCTTTGCTCACTTTCAAGCAAGGTTTGTTTGGAGCAATCATGTGTGCCTAAAACAGTGGCTTCCAAAAGTTTTTGACAAGCCACAGTAAGAAATACATTTTATATCACAATCCATTATACATAAAATTTATGTAATTGAACCAAAATCTTCATGAAACTGTACTTACCATTACTATGTGTGATGTACTCCGATATTTTCTATTTTACCTTTTTTTAAAAATGTTGGTCACAAACTACTAATTTCATGAGCCTACTAGAATATAAGTGCCTTAGGGGCAAGGACTAAGTGATCTCTATATGCCCATGGCATTTGTCCAGCTTTGCACACAGTAAGCAGTCACGCAGTCACTGATTCAACAAGAATGGGGTGTTTACTAAGTACTCTGTCCTGTTAGGTGCTGGGATAGAAACATGAATAAGTGTTAAATCACTACTGAGGAGCTTGAGGTAAACTCTATTTTATTCCAGATCTTTGAAAAGCACTTTTAGAAATGTATCATTTTACATTTCACTAAACACTCTGGAAATCCCTGGAAGTTTGATCTGGTATAATTATTACTAATATAACCTTGTTTCACAGGTAACTATTTGTATTAAACATTCTGGATAATTCTATAAGTCTCTTAAATAAAACTATCTTTTTACTTAAGCTCCCAATCACTACTGGTTAAATATGCTGCCTTAAATCCTTTTTGCAGGTAGTCGGATATAAGATAAAAACATTCTAATAAGGTTTTAACTTTTATTCCTCCAAATCCCAGCCCCCTCCCTCCAAAATTCATACACTGCATCAAACACGTTTGTCTGAAGAAAAAAAAGAACTCCTAACAAAATATAAACGTGTAGCAAATGAAATGCAAAACTATAGTTCCTGAAATTTGCAGAATATAAGATTTAGAAACAGCAAAGGCACATAAGCTTGCATTTGGGATGAGGAAGAGTGGAAATGAGGGTAAGAAGACTAGAATAAAAAAATGAAGAGGATTAAAATAAGGATAAAAAATACAAAGAATGCGAAAATAAATGGTAAGGGAGGAAATCTGGAAAATTTTCTGATTTAGCAACAACAGACACTTAGGAAAGATATTAAATTCCCACCAGGGTGCTGAACTCTGGTCACTGGCCTAACAGGTTGGGGCTTATTTTTCAAACCACAATGTTTAAAGAGAGAAAGAAAAGCATAGCACAAAACTTTTCAACAACTGATACAACAATAAAACTCAAAATTATGTCTTTTTACATCTAGTAAAAATGCCTAAAATAAGATAATCAAAATATATCAAAAACTAAGAATTTGCAGAAAGGAAGCCGAACAATGAAACCTAAATTATTTCTCTTTTTACATCTAGTAAAAAGAGCTTAAATAAGACAAATTATCAAGGACTAAGAATTTGTAGTTGGGATAAATAGCAGGGATAGTATTAACAATTCAGTAAAAAGAGGAGTAACAGTAACGTGACAGACTAAGCTTAAACACATCAAAGGTTAAACTTACAGAACACAATACCTAGTCATCAACATAGAATATAATAGCTTGTCACCTCTGCTAAGAATCTACTACCTGCTCTCCACTGACTGCTTAAGAAACCCGATTTTACAATGGAAAATAACCTATACTCAGATGGATGCACTATTTGCTTCCAGTCTTGCGGTCACGTACTTGATGAATGAATCATTAATTGAAAGGCTCTGTTATTTAAGATTTATTTCACAAAAAGCTAACCAAACAAGAGTTCTCATTATTAATGATGAAATTATTTTCATCGGAATTGAAGTATGGACTAAGCTTACCTTCAAAGATAATAGCTAAAAATGTATACTAAGAATAAATGTAACACTTTCATACAGAAACCAGCCAGCTCAAAAAAAGGTAGCTGATTTAAAAACACTACACAGCTATTCACACAAGGCTGAGAACATGAGGAAAATAATCCCATTACTTAAAATATCACTTAGTAAAAAAGTCACACGCCAAAACCAAGATTCCAACTATTAAGATACCACATATAAAAACAAGACACATTCTTGAGCAGTGCGGAGGGACACTGTTCCTAGAGAGTTCTCTTTTTCTATTATTTTTTCAATTTGGCTAATGATGTTTTCTGATGCATATTTGGGATGTAATCTATTTATCAGCCAGCTGTTCTGGCCCAGTGTGGATTTAGAATTTAAAAACATGTGTGGCTTTAGAGCTGTATAATAAAACATAATCTTAAAGATACCTTTTTTAAAGACTCAAATACTACTTATCATCATCATCATCATCACTGATGACATGGACATACAGCAGGCAGTGTAGTAAGTACGTTTTTGCAGTATTTTATTTACAACTGAACAACCCTGCCATATAGGTAGTCTCCCCATTTTGCAAATGAGGAAACCAAGGATTAGAGAAGTAACTCACCCAAAGTTATCACGAGTGGCAGATCTCAAATCTAAGGCAGGCTGATCAACTCAAAAGTCAGTGCATTTACCATACTCCTATCTGTAGTCAATCAAAAACAAACAAGCAAACAAACAAACAAAAAAACCCAAACCAAAACAACATGAACCACTGCCTCACTCTTAACAGGATTTCAAGGTTGTGGAGGAAAGATAATTTTTAAACTCAGGTACAAGTCACACTTTAAATCACTTTTGAAAGACAACGTTTACTTATCGCAAATATACTCAGAACAGCACGTTCTTTTCTAGAAATTAAAAACTTATGAGGTAGTATATGCAATCCACACTAGGGAAGACTTCCATGCTTAAGCCTTAAAGCAAAATGGTTTTTCATTCATAGAAAAAAGTTCTGCATAGACATATGCCAACTTAAGTGTTTACTTCAGGGATGGGGGTGGGGGGGGTGATGAGGAGTTTGGAGAACTTTTGTTTGGTACACTACATACTTCTATATTGTTTCAATTTTAGAAGAGTACTTTTAAATTACATTTCAACCTGTTAAAAATCAAACAAGCACCTGAAATCCAGATGGTATGAAATAATTTTACTCCCTTTATCCTTTTATCCTCTTTTTTGAACTTGAACACCTCAAAATAATCTTTCTGAGAACAATCCCAAGGAGCATTTATAAAATTAAGGTCAAAAACAGCAAAAGAGCTAGAAACAAATGCTTTTGAATTTATTATCACAGAAGTAGTAAAGTATTATGAAAAATGCAAAGAGTGAAAAGTTGTAACACTGACTTTAGGCTAAAGAAATGCAACTGAACAACAGCAGGTAAAAATTCTGAAGTACAAGAAAGGAAAAACACAAAAAATGTGAGCTATGAGCTCTTGAAACACAAAGGGATTTAACAGAATCAATTTATCAGGAAAAATATTTTTTTAACCCAAAAGCTCTAGAAAAATATTCAAGGTAAAGTAAATAGGGTTCATTAGCAACTACAATCAATATGTTATAAATATGGGGACTTCCCTGTTGGCGCAGCAGTTAAGACTCCGAGCTCCCAATGCAGGGGGCCCAGGTTCGATCCCTGGTCAGAGAACTAGATCCCACACGCATGCCACAACTAAAGAGCCCGTGAGCCACAACTAAGGAGCTCGCCTGCCGCAACTAAGACCTGGAGCAACCAAATAAATAAGTAAATAAATAAATAAAAAAATTTAAAAATGTCATAAATATGAAATATGTAAAGTAACATATTACTGAAATTAAAGATGCTGTACGCCAGCATATCCAAAGAAACACCATATACATGCATGAATGCAAAAAAATTACTTTTTAAATTAATTAATTAATTTATTTATTTATTTTTGGCTGCGTTGGGTCTTCATTGCTGCGTGCGGGCTTCTTCCTAGTTGCAGCGAGCGGGGGGCTACTCTTCGCTGCAGTGCGCCGGCCTCTCATTGCTGTGGTCTCTCCCGTAGCGGAGCATGGGATCCAGGCACGTGGGCTTCAGTAGTTGTGGCACGGGGTCTCAGTAGTTGTGGCTCGTGGGATGTAGAGCGCAGGCTCAGTAGTTGTGGCGCACGGGCTTAGCCACTCCGCGGCATGTGGTATCTTCCTGGACCAGGGCTCAAACCCGTGTCCCCCGGGCTTCCCTGGTGGCACAGTGGTTGAGAATCTGCCTGCCAATGCAGGGGACACAGGTTCGAGCCCTGGTCTGGGAAGATCCCACATGCCGCGGAGCAACTAGGCCCGTGAGCCACAACTACTGAGCCTGCGCGTCTGGAGCCTGTGCTCCGCAACAAGAGAGGCCGCGATAGTGAGAGGCCCACACACCGCGATGAAGAGTGGTCCCCGCTTGCCACAACTAGAGAAAGCCCTCGCACAGAAACGAAGACCCAGCACAGCCAAAAATAAATTAATTAATTAATTAATTTTTAAAAAAAGTAAGAAGACCCAACTGTCTTTTTTAAAAAAAAAAAAAAAAACCCGTGTCCCCTGCACTGGCAGGCGGATTCTTAACCACTGCGCCACCAGGGAAGCCCCCAAAAATTACCTTCTTTGATGACAGAGTTTTTTTTCCTAAAGTAAGACTATTTGCTTCAAACACTGCACTACAGAGGTATGTGAAGTGCTGTGGTGTATTAGTGAAAGTGCACTGGACTAAAAACTTGGGCATCTCGGTTTAAGTCCCCTGCTCTGCCAATACGGGACTCTAGACTTTGGAGTCCCTGAGACTCCATTTCCTCATCAATAGAGTAGGGATGATAACTACTACCTTATCTACTTCACAAAGGGTTTCTATAATGCTTAAATGAGATAATCCTACTTTGTAGGCTGTCACATAACACTATATGAAGAAAAGATACTGGACCACATAATCGCTTAAGGCCTTTCCAACTGTAATTCTACTTTTATTACTGTACAACTCAGGAGCCACATGTGTAATATACCAACATAGCCAAATAAGGTGGGCTTACCCTTAATACCTTAGTACTACTACTGACTACTACCTGACACTTACATAGCATTATAATGCTTATAATATTACACAGCATCATCACTATGTATTCGGCACCGTTCTGAGTGTTTGGCATGCATTGACGCATTATATTTAAACAGCAACAGAAACTGGTGATCTCAATTGACATATTACAAGTGAAAAAGTCATACTGTGCCTTATGAAAAAGTTTAACTAGTGATAACATCAACTTATATTTCTATCATAGTGCTTCAAGGTGTTTTTCACAAACATCTTATTTGAGTCTTATAAGCAACGCTGTGAGGTAGACAGAGCAGGAGTTCTTCCCCCATTTACAAAGGAGGAAACAGAAGCTGAGAGAGGTTTAGTACCTTGCCCAAGACCACAAGGGTAATAGAGCCAAAACTAGATCCCTTTGTCTTTTGACTCCTAATCCACTGTTTGTCCATCACCATACTATCTCTACAACTAAAATGAATAGATGAAAACTATGAATTCTGATAAACTGAACCAACATAATTTCTTACAAAGTACTCATCAATACAAAAACTCAAGCCATTGGATTTTTTTTTTTTAATATGAAACTGCTGACGCTATAATGGAAAGTAACTTCTTGAATCGGTTGTGGCAAAAATACAGTAGGTCAAAGTATCTTGGTAGCAAGAAGTCTAAATCAGGAATTGCCCTTAATTGTATACTTAAGTTCAACACTTCAAATACAGATCCATTTGTTAAGCAAAAGAAACAAACCTGAACCTCAGACCAAGTTGCTGAACTATAACCTGCTGATCATTTTTGGGCTAAGGTATGTCTTGTAGACCAGGAGAAAAGACAAACATAAAGAACAAGAGAAAGAAATGGCAAAAGTATGCTAACAGCAAAGACGCAGAATAAAGTATATGGAGAATATCTGCATTTCTTGAGGGCTTTCCTATATAGGTAACACCACTTAGCAAGAAGTATCACAATAGAATGACATGTCACCAGAAATCATCTTTGGGATCCAGGCTATAGGATTCTATTATAGGTCAAACTTATTACAGCAAGGTACTCCTAACTGTAAATCCTAATTAGAAGGGTCCAAGATAAGCCCAATTTATACCAATAAGACTGTACCCATAGTTTGTCAGAATATATGGTCTGATTATAAAACAGAGTGCATATATTAATCAAGAAATTTTAATTAGAAGGGAACCAAAAATCTACATAAGCGCCCATTTCAGAAAGTAAAATCCATATACATTGCACCTCAATTTACGCTAACCAAATCTGGCAATCCAAGTTAATACATACCTGATAGAGTTCTTCTAAATTGTACTTAATCGAAGTACTATTCTGGATAGCTTCCACTGCTTCTTTCAGTTTCTGCCATGTTTCATCTGTGTAGTTTTCCGGTAATTTAGGCTTATCTAGATGATATGTAAAAGGTTGATAATCAGAATAATATGTAGGAATAATATGTATTACTATTACAGAATAATTACTATACAGAATAATATGCATTACTATTAATAATATGTATTACTATTAATGAAAAGATCCATAAAATGCTAGTATTACTGCTCTTTAAGGGTAAATTGTTGTAAGTATTATATCTAACTATTAAAGTAACCATTATATTTACGCTTAGTATAAAGTATAAAATTTGAAGTGCCAGAATACTGTGTAAGTCATTTTGACTCACCTATTAAAACTGAAGGTGAGGGTTTTTTTCTGCTATTGACTGAATTGCTTCAAAAAATAAAAATTCAAGAATGACAAATAAAAAAATAACAATCCTGATCCTATTCCATCATGTGTAAACCAAAGTCAACATGAATTTTGTACCTGAAATTTAAAATACTGAGTGCCTACTATGTACAAGGTACTTTATAAACATCTTAATTTTCCTAATAATGTCCTAAGGAAAGTATTATTATCCCTATTTTGCAACTGAGGCTGGAAGACTCATTTAGTAAGGCTTGCCCAAGGTCACCATGGCTAGTCAATGGTAAAACTGGGATTCTAACTCAGGTCTGTTTGACCCCCTTATTTATGTAGCATCTACAGAAATGGAGAGAAACATCTTAATTCATGTTTTAATTTAAACTGCGTTTATGAGCAGAGTGAAATATAAAAAAATTAAAACATCCAAACAACTCCAGAACCTATGTAGCACTTTCAGAATGGAAAGGAACATCTTAATCCAGGCTTTAATTTAAACTTTATTGACCAGCAATGAGTATTTTTTTTATTAAAACATCCAGATACCTTAATAATGTGTTTTTATTTTGGGAGGGGGAGAAAAAAACCCAAACCAAATCTCTGAAACCAGTATACAAATGCAATTAGGGTCATAGCTCATCTCTTTAAAAATCCTTGGCTATTAAATTGATATATTTTAAATAAAACAGTGAACAAATTAGTCAATTACAATTCATATTTACTTCAGAAAGGTCTACTATTAAATCAGAAAGATTACAACACTTGAGAGCCTGGAGGTGGGAGAGGAGTGATGGAAAAAAGAAAAGGTTAAAAATAAACAACACTATACTCTGCTTAAGACAAAATAGAGCATATTACTGATTTCCACACTAATGTTTAAAATACAAGCATGGAGAATCTAATTTTCTCAATACTAATATTTAGCCACAAGGCACTGATCTGGTAAATATTACTTTAGTTCATTCATTTTACTTGCCCATTTAATAAACATTTTAGCATCCACTACTTGCCAGTTAAGGATGTCAAAAAAGTCAGAGAAACAGAAACACACTCAAGAGATTAAAAAGTAATTCAGCTCAATTACATTTTAAAAAATTGTTGATTTTACATTTGCATCAATGCATTCACAATACTCTCAAGCACATATCTCAAAAACTTGAAATGAACAAATTTTCCTAAAAGCTGCAGGTCAGTACTTTAAGACCCATTTCAGTGATTAAAAAAAAAAAAGATGTAGTAATTGTTCCTATCTTTAGACTAGTGGTACACAGAGTTACTACTGTGTATACACAGTATTTTCACTTCCAAACCCTACCTTTGGAAAGAAATGCAGAGATCATAAATACTTTTCTCCAACTACTGCTTCCACAATGAGTTTCAAGAGTGTAGTATTCAACATTATAAATCTAACTATAAGTCTTCTTTGAACATGAAAAAAATCACTAGTCCTACCTGCATTTCTAGGGACTAGATAACGTGGCCTACTGAAGGATAAAAATAAAAATCCCAGCAGTGCCAAGGTTCACTATGCACCTGAAATAAATAAACCTTTTTAGAATACAAATTTCTCACCTGTAAAATCCGGATCAATCATATCGATTGTCAATGTTATAAGAAATAACAGATTAGATACAATAGGCTGAGACAGACCTCAAAATACTGCACAGAATCACCTGGTGTCTGCTTCAGCACAAGGATACTAACCACCCCCGGAAAATGAACCCTCCACCCAAAAAGGACCTCCCTCCACCTCACTGATTATGCATAAAACATTAGGCCACCTCTATACTGTTTAATATATTAACATAAATAGAGCACGTGACCACTCAAGTGTCAAATCCTTAGGTGATTATGGATTTTGGCCTTGGTTACCTTTAAAGTTCTTGATCACTAACTTCTTAGCAGAGCCAGGCTTGCTGTTAGCAAAGCTAGAGACGGTGGTAGAAGATTTGGCTAGGCCGTTTGCGTGATGCACCGAAGCCACAGAAGAGATTAATATACTCTTATTTTTAAGTTGCTGCTGCTGAGATGTTGCAGCAGTTGGTGAAGATGAGGAGGAGGAGGAGGAGGATTCCTCAGCCATCTTCGCATCAAACCCTACAAACTCCAGGGTGTCTTCAAAACGCAGCTTCTTCTGTATCGGTACGTGGCTGGGAGCAGCCACTGAAACCCCCAGGCAGGAGAAGGACGAGGTTGAAGGGGATGCCGAATCCCTGGGTTGTAAAGGAGTGGAAGAGGAGGGAGAGGTGGAATCAAAGTCTTCTCTCTCGTTACTACTGTTACTGCCGCTACTGCTGCTGCTGCTGTTTAACTTTCTCTTCTTGGCAGAGGTGGGCGGAGTGGTGCTGGTATTACCATCAGTGGCAGATCTGACCTCCTGAGCAGCAGCAGCAGCAGCTGAGGGATTGGGGGAAGAAAAACCTGTTGGAAACATGAAAATAGCGGGGTCAACAGGCAGACGAGCATCAAAAACCTACGTTTATATGCCTGAGTGCGTGTAGGAGAGAAGGTGGCAATGCTAGAGGGGGAAGGGAAGAAAGAGAGGAGAAACACAGAGGACGAGAAGGAAAGTGAAGGGGGGGCTCCACCGGGGGAATGGGAGGGTTTGGGAAGGAGGATAGGCTGACACCAGGAGTGAGCAGAACAAGGGGGGAGAGCGAATGAGGAGGCAGACAGGTAAACGGCCGTGCCGTCCCCCTCCCCTGCTTTTCGGTCTCTCTCCCCCCTTTCTGCAGGAGCGACTCAGTAAGTCTGTGAGGCTGCAGCTCCTCCTCCTTTTCTCCCTCTCTCTGGGAGGGGAGATGCCGTGGTTGGGGGGAGGGGGGAGGGGGAGAGAACCGGAGCTTGTTATTGTCAATAGCACAAGAAGCTAAAGATGGCGCCACTTCCGGTCACGCGGCGGCGAGGGAGGGGCGGCGTTAGTCCGCGAGAGTGGGGGGTGGAGAGCAGCACTGCAGGCGGCCGGGGGGCGGGGGAGCTGGCTTGTGGGGAGGCGGCGGGAAAGGGGCCGCTGAGGCGCCCGAGACGCTCGCGCTCGCTCTCCCTCCCCCTCCCTCTCCCGCTCCCCTTTCCAGGCAGCACTCTCCGCCCCCGGCCCACCGGTTACTTCCACCCCCTCCTAAACGGTCCCGCGGGAAGCTTCGCGCCGCAACGCCCTTACCGGAAGTGACTGAGCAGACACTTTTCATAGCGCCCAGATCCCGAAGCCCCCAGGTCCGCAGGACTTGAGTGGGGGTGGGGTGGGGGAGGGAGAAGGGGGGGCAGAGAAGTGGAAAGGGAGGAGGGGGCGGGCCTTCGAGACACCTTCGGAGCTCCTGATTGGAGCTTCCCGAACGCGAGGCGGGCAGGGAGGGGTGGTGGCGGGAGAAGGAGCGGGAAGGAGCCTGAAGGGGAGGGAAGGTGGTGACGGTGAGGGGCGGGGTGAGCTAGCTGGGAAAAAAGAGGGAGGGAGTAAAAGTAAGGGAAAGGAGAATGGAAACTTTGAAAGCGATAAAGGAATAAGGAGGGGTTGCAAGGCGAGAGGAATAACCCGAAATGGAGGAAAACATAATCATGCCATTATGCCTAATGCTAGGGAGGAATGTCATGATGTTAAGATAGGAAAGGAAAAGAAAAAGAGCTTATATAGAAAGAAAAATGAGTTTTTCATTTGGTTGAGCTATAAATTGTTTCTTTTATGTCAAGGACACAGCTGACCCAATACTGAGTGTTTTGATACTTTTCTCAGTAATGTAGTTGTAAATCCTTTTACCTTCCTACCAGGAGCATTTTCTAAGATGGCTGGCTAGAGTTAAGGGTGCATTCTTTTTTTTAAAAAAACTATTTATTTATTTCTTGGCTGTGTTGGGTCTTAATTGACCGTGGCTTCTCTTGTTGCGGAGCACGGGCTCTAGGGACGCGGGCTTCAGTAGTTGTGGCTCACGGGCTTAGTTGCTCCATGGCATGTGGGATCTTCCCAGACCAGGGCTAGAACCAGTGTCCCCTGAATTGGCAGGCGGATTCTCAACCACTGTGCCACCAGGGAAGCCCTAGTTAAGGGTGCATTCTAAGGCCAAGAAACAGGAAGGTAACTAACACTTCTCCCTAACACAATTCCCAGGACCAACCCCAACCCCCATCAGTCATTAACCCAGTAATTTACAGACTAAACAAAGCCACTTCTTTTACCAAATCCTGGTTCATACGTTTTGTCTCAAGACATTTTAGGAGAACAATATTGGCAAAAGTCAATCTTTTCTACCAATATAGTACATGAGCGCGAATTTTAAAATGAAGTAATCCTAAGAACAAACCTCTAAATTTGGTTAAATTAGCAACAATAAACCGTGTAAATCCCCTGTTGGGAGTTTTTATTTAACCTGAGGGTATTGGGGGGGAGGGGAGGTAGGAGAACACAATGCCAAATAAAACTAAATTTGCCAACCTGTTGATCTTTCTAACTGCGGAAACATTCAAGGAGCATGTACTGAAAGACTCTGTATGCCACACACTATACCAGGTCCTGCCATCAAGAAGCCAGAGGGAGAAGAGTCTCAAAACTAATTTCTATAACAGTACTATAACCAACGTACAAAGTGCTGCGGCAACAGGTGAAACAAGACATTTGAGAGAATTCTGGAATAGTCAGAAAGAGCTTCACAGAGGAATTGAGGTTTATGCTGGGTCTCAAAGAGGAAGTTTCCAAAAAGACAAGAGGAGAAAGGGTGAAAGGCATCCTGGGCAGTGGAAACAGGGGCAAAGCAGGGAGTTGTGAAAGGTCCTGGCCTGTTTATGGAAAAATGGAAAATGCAGTGAGGCTGGAAAGTAGTATGTCTGGTTGAAAGTAAGAAAAATGAGGCTCAAGGATGCCTGGAACATGAAGCCAAAAATTTTGGAGTCTACCCTGTAGGCTAGGGTAGACGGTATGGAGACCAAACTGGGCTTTTAAAAGCAGGGTAGTGACAGGATTATGGATGAAGTAAAAGCAGTTTGTATTGTATAGTTTGAGATACACAAATCAGAACCCTAAGAATAAATCAGTTTTCTTAATTTTGTTTACACAGGTCCACTTTTTATTTTTTATTGTCTTGAAAAGTCCTTGGTTAAAAAGCAAATCCTCCTAGAAAAGGCACCAACCTGGGCCACTATCAGCTTTGTGCTGTTTGATGACAGCAGGCTGAAAGCAAGGCTCTAATGGAACTAAGGCCCCAGGGCCACAGAGAAGGGAGATAAGAGGCCTCAAAGGGGGAAGATGGACTCCTACCTGTTTTGAATGTACCGTGTTGTTGTTCCTGTCCAAAATGAGACTGTAAACTCTTAAGGCCAGGGAAGGTATCCGAAAATATTAAACCCTCTTTTATTGTGTCTCACATTTCACACGGTGCTGAACAACTGTGTAAATGCAGAGTAAATACTTACTGAGTTGAGTATTTCATTGAATGAGAATAAAATAATACCAAGTCTTCATAAGGGAGGATTAACTGGCTAATTTTCAGGACAATGATAAAGGTCATTCTAATTCATGTACTTATATTCCTTAGAAGGGTGTATGGATGGGCCAGCTGATAACGGCCCAAAGTGGTACCCTTTCTAGGAGGATTTGGATTTTAACCAGGGACTTTTCAAGACCAAAAAAAAGAAAAAAAAAAGTAGGCCTTGTTCTAATTCATGTAATTATATTCCTTAGAAGGGTGTATGGAAATGCTAGCTATTTTAAAAATTACAAAAATTAGTGCCATACAAAGATAAACTTTTATACTAACATACAGGATAGCTGAATCCTGTTAATATCCAACTACGTGGTAGTAATAATAGCTCCCAATCTGACACGGTTATCTAAGCCCTTCAGTCTTCCACATTACATGTTAGCTCTAAAAGCACAGATACCTGACTCTTGAGCTCTAGCTTACTTTGAATGACCCAGTAGTCTAACCTACTAGTTAAGTTTTCCATGAAATATCCTTAAGTGAGTTTTGTAGGAAAATATCTTTTCTTTTTTTTCTTAGTGATTAATAAAAATCTCCCTTTTGAGGACTTCCCTGGTGGTGCAGTGGTTAAGAATCCGCCTGCTGATGCAGGGGACACGGGTTCGAGCCCTGGTCCGGGAAGATGCCATATGCCACAGAGCAACTAAGCCCGTGAGCCACAACGACTGAAGCCTGCACGCCCTAGATCCCGTGCTCCACAACAAGAGAAGCCACCACATTGAGAAGGCTACACCGCAACAAAGAGTAACCCCTGCTCGCCACAACTAGAGAAAGCCCGTGCACAGCAACAAAGACCCAATGCAGCCAAAAATAAATAAATAAATTTATATAAATAAGTAAATTAATTAATTAAAAAAAAATCTTCCTTTTGACATTTTACAGTCTTAATTTATTTTGTGCCAGGTCAATTCTCACATATTTAGCACATCTTAATATGGATACGTAATTTATGTAATTTTTTTAATTTAACATTTACATTTTGTGGCACAAACCAACTTAGATATTACTATGTGCTGTATGAAGACCAGGACTTTGTGTCTTTTTGTAACTTTGGACCAATTTAAAAGGAAGAAAAACCCACATTGCTTTGTAAAACATCTTTTACATCAAGAATCGACTAATTGGGGCTAGCTAAAACATAAGCTTATATTCTATATACCCAAATGTTTGCCAACCAACATTAAAGACATTCTCAGCATTAAAATACATTTTTCAAGGTTAACTCAATGAAACCACAATAATCAAGTTGTGCAATGTAGGACACCATACAATTATGGCCATTATCAGACTAAACCCGATTGGGCACCTAACATATTCCATATACAGAATCTTTCATCTTGTGAGTTCAACTCATATCTTAGAAACATTAATAAAACTTTACAATGCTGCCAGATGAGGTACGGTTATTATTGGCCTTCTTTTAATCAAGTAAATAAATAAATGTGTAGCTATTTATAAAGGTAAGTATATGCATAAAGGAAGAGATACAAATAAAGACAGAGGACTATCTAATGTCCATTCCCCTATTTTTGTAGGCATCTCTCTAAAAAGGCAGAGTGTAACCAGTTTCCCTTTTTTGATCGTGGAGATTCCCCAGGGTGCGTGGTTTGGGGTCTTCTCCAGACATCTCTGAGGAGGGGCTTGTCAGTGAATAGTCACTCCTTGAAGCCTTGTTATCCATGGGTGGGATTTTCCTTAAAAATAGGAGATACTGCTTTCTCAGAAAGATGTTCCTGCAGCAAGCATTGTTTAAGAATGTGTCCAGAAAAGACAACTGCTGGGTAAAAGCTGGTCCATGTTCTCTACCCACTTTTCGGAAGGACCATCTCTGAAGGAGGGAAATACAGAGGAGTCAAACCTAGCAGTGGTGACATAGTAAACATTATACCATAATAAGGGTTTTGTTATGCTATCAGTAGCAAGGGGCCACTAGGGGATGACCGAGGAGGCCAAAGCTTAAGCAATGATGATCCAGCTACACAATGTGAATTCACCCTTTGTCCATCCTGGAGTTGCTTTATAAAGCAAGGAACTTAATAACAAATCCTGAACCTATGGTGTTCAGTAAAATGTAAATAAATGACACATCTCATGTTTTTAACAAAATCATTTCTCTTCTATGTAAAGTTATCAACTGAAGATTTACTGACGGGTACATCAACCATTAGAGTACTTATCTCCTTATCTCAGAGATTTTATCTACTGTCATAACCTGTGAACCATCTGGAAAGTAGATTTTTAAGGACCAACAGTTAGGGGCAGGCAGTTTCCCCTGGGGGTTTGGGAGTGGCGGACAGATCAGTCACAGATTACTTCTTCCTTTGGTGCTGTCAAGCACTTGCTTATTAAGGAGTTGCTGGGCCTATTTTTAACCTTCTGTTCACTTTATCAATGCCTCTCACAGCCCTTCCACCCCCACCCTGCTTTAAGATTTGATCTTCCAATGGCATTCAGCTTTTCTTAAGAGCAGGGCCAATTTACGTTTAAATCAGAGGTTCCCAACTCTAACTGCACAACAGAATTGCCTGGGGAGTTTTTAAAAAAACACCTTTGCCCAGGTCTGCACCTAGTCCAACAGAATTAGAATCTCGGTGAGTAGGGCCTCAATTATCAGTTTTTTAAAGAAGCTCTCTGCGTGATTCTACGTAACTCCAGGGTTGAGGCAACAGCTGTAGGTGAAATAAGTACCACTGTGATCTGAATGAGGCTGATAAGCCTTTGTATTCCTTTTAATGCCTGAAATTTCACAATTATTTATTCACTCCTTTTGATAAAAATAGCCGCCTTCTCTAGGAATCCTTTTTTCAAATGCAAATTAGCCAGGGAGACTTAGTTCCTGACCCTTTTAGGTGAATGCTTCTTGGGAACAAAGGATAATACAAAAGTCCTAAGTGCCTGGAGGTAAACAGAAATATGTGTAGGCACTGCAATGTGGGTAGGGGAGGAAAGTTACCATCAAGGGAGGAAAGATTTCTGAGAGTACATTTTGCTGACCTCACAGTATTGCCTGGGGCCAACCCTACTTTGAGAGGACTGCATATTGAGCATCAAGTCAAATTTGACAGCTTATCTCAGCTGCCAAAATCATGTTAAAAGAAAATTTAAATTTTTTAAAGAAGCAAAACAAAGAGCAGACATTGGAAATGTAGGTTTGGAGCTATCCATAAATGCCCAACTTTTGAATTATCACTCACCATATGGATGTTTCTATTGCCAAATGATCTGTTTTTCCTGATTCTATTAAATGTTCTTTATTCCCACAGATAGCATTATCTCTCTTGCCAATTCATTTGGTCATTCAACAAAAATGTATTGAGCAAACTACTCTGGGCAAGGCATGGTGCTAGATGTCATAAGGGAATACAGAACTAATACGAAATTCCATTTGCAGTTGATTTTACAGTTTTTCAAAGCACTTTCACACACAATCTTATTTTATCCTCATAACCACACTGTGAAATAGGTCAAGTGTCATCCCCATTTTACAGATGAGAAACATGCTCAGGGCAGGAGGTTAAAATGACTTGCCAAAGTCACAAAGCACAGACTTAAACCAAACCCAGCTTTTCTCTAACTCCAAATACAGTACTTCCCATAGTTTATAATTTAGTAAGGAGACATGCCATAAAAATGTTTCAAGTAATAGACAAGTTAGGAAAAAACGTTCAGAGCCCCACTCACCAGGAGGAAAAAATGAGGAATAATGAAACAACTCCTTTACGGAGATGAGCCAAATCACAGTGCCCAAAAGGAGCCCAAGCTTGGATTTAGTTCAGGCCATCATCAAGCACACAGCACACAGCACCAAGCAATGCACCTTCAAAGAGAGAGTGGCAATTTGGTTATAGAAAATCAGTCCATTCCCTGGCTGGACCCTCAGCCAGTGGCTGATCTTCACCAAAGGTTGAATCCAGCTCCTCCTAGCCAAATCCAAGCAAACACTGAACAAACCTTGCCCGAGGACCCATCATGATCCAGTCACTGAGTATACAAAGACAATCCTTGCCCTCAAACAGTTCTCAACTGGCCTAGTGGGCGAGGCATACAACTACGGGACAGAGCAGATAAAGGCTGGTAATAGGAACACAGAGGAGAGACACCTGCACAGCCTAGGAAGGTAGGGTGTGGTGGGGTGGAGAAAGGGTAGGGGTGGGGAGTTAAGAATAGCTTCCAGAGAAAGTAAATTTAAATCCCAGAGTGTAAGTGGGAATTAGCCAGGAAAGGGGAGTGGGAAGGAGCAGGGGGGGGGGCACAAAAAAGAAAAATGGGGAGCACAGTTAAATCCTGAAGGTGAGAGAGAATAAGGCATATTCAGGAAATTGCAAGGAGACTAGTTCTCGGGAGTAGTTTCAGTCTTAACCAGAAACCCTGGAGTGCTCAGGACAGAAATCAAGGCAGCATCCCAGTCTCAAATCTGGTACAGCAATTCCTAGGCCTCTTAGCACTGGCCCTTACTTCTATACCCTACTTGCTGTTGGAGCTGTGGCTACTGATAATAATTCTTGCTTTGAGCCACACTGGTTCAGGAATTGGACAAGTTGGGCTCATCATTACATATAGGAGCTCAGAATCACAAAGGGCAGGAGGAGGGCGTGATGAGGCATGGGAAATAAGATAATGAGAAAGAAATGAGATGATACAGATGCACGTATGACTGCAATATTGGACAATGCTACAGGAATTCAGACGAACTAGAGCAGGGTTTGGGAAATGATAGCCAGTGGACCAAACTCAGCCAGCTGCCTATCTTTATAAAAAACGTTTTATTGGAACACTGCCATACTCATTCATCTACATATTTTCTGTGGCTGCTTTTGTGCTAAAACAACAGAGTTCAGTAGCTGCAACAGACCATATGGCCCGCAGAGCGTAAAATATTTCCTACCTAGTCGTTTACAGAAAAAAAAAATTGCTGGGCTTCCCTGGTGGCGCAGTGGTTGAGAGTCTGCCTGCCGGTGTGGGGGACGCGGGTTCGAGCCCTGGTCTGGGAGGATCCCGCATGCCGCGGAGCGGCTGGGCCCGTGAGCCACGATTACTGAGCCTGCGCATCTGGAGCCTGTGCTCCGCAGCGGGAGAGGCCGCGATAGTGAGGGGCCCGCGCATCGCGATGAAGAGTGGCCCCCGCTTGCCGCAGCTGGAGAGGGCCCTCGCGTGGAGGCGGGGACCCGGCGCAGCCATAAATGAATAGATAAATAAATAAAAATTTAAAAAAAAATTGCTGACCCTTGCTCTTAAATACGCTAAGTGCTAAAAAACGATACATGGAGAATGTTTAGTGGTGGCACAAAGGACGAAGTGATTCAAAACACGCTAAGGATTTTCTGTTCCTAGTCTGCATCACCTTTGACACAGACTTCAAAGAATGGCAAGAGAATATTCTTCGACAGAATGACTAAATGTGGTATATTCACACAAGAAAATACTACACAGCATTGAAAAATAAACTGCAGTTACATGCATAAATCACAGAAATAATGTTACATGAGAAAAGCAAATCACAGAATACATACATACAATTTGGTAATGTTTTGGTAAAGCTCAAAAATAAGAAAACTCATGGATAAATAATGTGATAAAACTTAAAATATAGAGGGAAATAATAAACACAAAATCCATGATAGGGGACTGCTTTAGGGGAAGCAAAGGGGGAGAATTTAGGTAGATTCAAAAGCATTGGTAGTGTTCTAGTTCTTAAGCTGATGATGGGTTCTTGGATTTTTGTTTTATTATTATGCTCCATAAATTACATGTCACACATATTCTTATGTATATATTAAAATTATATAATAAAAAGTTTTAAAAAGTATAAAGACAGCAAGTGGTGATCAGTTGAATGCTAGAGCATAGCAGTTTGGAGAATGAATACCTGGAAGAGATGGCAAACGACAACTAGGGCTGATTTTTGGAACATTTAAGCATTTCTCCTGGATTCCCTGAAATTACTCAGGAGCTGGAGGAATCGCCATCCAAACTGGTGGAAGAATAGACTTCCCATGGTCCACAAGATGGGGGCTTGGAATTGTTATTTGTATATTAATTATACAAATATGAACTTAATTTGTAGTATCAGGATGGTGAGATCTGGAAATCTATGGTTTACCTGAAAAAGGGAACAATGTGTACAAAGACATGGAAGTATGAGGAAAATCATGGCCCATTTAAGCAAATGCAAGCATGACCATGCTGTGTGACTGATGTGCAATAGGCCTACAGGGTGGATGGCGGGAGACGAAGACAGGCAGGGTTCAGATCATGACAAACTTTGTACGTCATGCTCCAGAGTTTGGATTCGCTCCATTAGGTCATGGGTAACCCACTGAAGGGCTTCAAGCAGTGAAGGGAGTAATACGATCAGCTGTACATTTAGAGATGTCCAGGTCTCAACAACCTTTGACTACAAAATGAGGTGACAGCTCCCCCCAATCCCCAAAGGTAACCTCAGTTAACAGTTTGCTAATTAAAGATCTTTTTCTATATATTTAGCTATATACAGAGTTTTTGCTTTTTTAAAAAAATAGTTCACACTGTGTGAATTGTTCTGTGACTTTTACTTCGCTTAATATTATATCATGGACATATTTCCGTGTCAGTATTCATAGATTTACCTCACCATTTTTACAGGCAGCATAGTACATTTAGCCCTCGGTATCCACCAGTTCTGCATCAGTGGATCCAGAGGGTGGAATGTACTATACCATTTCAGGTAAGGGACTTGAACATCGGGGATTTTGTTATTCCTGCAGGGGGTGGGGGGGAGGTGAGGGCAAGGGGGAGGGGGGGAGGTGGCGGGAGGGGGAGGGGGGAGGGAGAGGAAGGGGGAGGGGGGTGGGGCGAGGGGGTCCTGGAACCAATCCACGGTGGATACCAAGGGACAACTGTATATGGATGTACATATTCCTGTCATTTTTTTAAAATTCTAATTATCACACTTTCTTGTTTCTTTTTCCCCTTTCCTTACTTTTGCTGGACTGACTGAATTTCCTTTTTTCCTTCTTTTTTAACTATTAGTGGCTGGGAAGTTCTATGAACTATTTATATTCTATTAATGGTTACCTTTCGGTTTTGTTTACTTATACAAATGACACACAAACACATTTTTGTAAAAAAAAATACAAAAACAATATAGAAGAACATAGGATAAAGAGAAGAAGTGTCCCTTCACTGTTAAGTTTGGTGCACAGCCTTCCTCAGCATTTATGTACATATATATTTATATTTATACAAATAAGCTTTACTGTCTTTTTAAAAAATGGTATCATTACTGTACATATAGTTCTACAATTTGCTTTTTAAACCTAATATACATTGGAGATCTTTTCATGATAGTACATGGAGATCTATCTAATTCTTTTTAAAGACTGTACTATTTGGTAATAAAAACATACCACATCTCATGTAACCATTCCCCTATTTTGGGAGGTTTGGTTACTTCCAAATTTTTGCTACTACAAACATGCAGCAATGAACATCCTGTAACATATATCTTTGTGCATGTGTAAAAGTATTTCCAAGAAACCATATGATCATCTCAATAGATGCAGAGAAAGTTTCGACAAAATTCAACACCCATTTATGAAAAAAACCCTCCAGAAAGTAGGCATAGAGGGAACTTTCCTCAACATAATAAAGGCCATATATGACAAACCTACAGCCAACATCGTCCTCAATGCTGAAAAACTAAAACCATTTCCACTAAGATCAGGAACAAGACAAGGTTGCCCACTCTCACCACTATTATTCAACATAGTTTTGGAAGTTTTAGCCACAGCAATCAGAAGAAAAAGAAATAAAAGGAATCCAAATCGGAAAAGAAGAAGTAAAGCTGTCACTGCTTGCAGATGACATGATACTATACATAGAGAATCCTAAAGATGCTACCAGAAAACTACTAGAGCTAATCAATGAATCTGGTAAAGTACCAGGATACAAAATTAATGCACAGAAAACTCTTGCATTCCTATACACTAATGATGAAACATCTGAAAGAGAAATTAAGAAAACGCTCCCGTTTACCATTGCAACAAAAAGAATAAAATATCTAGGAATAAACCTACCTAAGGAGACAAAAGACTTGTATGCAGAAAATTATAAGACACTGATGAAAGAAATTAAAGATGATACAAATAGATGGAGAGATATACCATGTTCTTGGATTGGAAGAATCAACATTGTGAAAATGACTCTACTACCCAAAGCAATCTACAGATTCAATGCAATCCCTATCAAACTACCACTGGCATTTTTCACAGAACTAGAACAAAAAATTTCACAATTCGTATGGAAACACAAAAGACCCCGAATAGCCAAAGCAATCTTGAGAACGAAAAATGGAGCTGGAGGAATCAGGCTCCCTGACTTCAGACTATACTACAAAGCTACAGTAATCAAGACAGTTTGGTACTGGCACAAAAACAGAAACATAGATCAATGGAACAGGATAGAAAGCCCAGAGATAAACCCACGCACATATGGTCACCTTATCTTTGATAAAGGAGGCAACCATATACAGTGGAGAAAAGACAGCCTCTTCAATAATTGGTGCTGGGAAAACTGGACAGGTACATGTAAAAGTATGAAATTAGAACACTCCCTAACACCATACACAAAAATAAACTCAAAATGGATTAAAGACCTAAATGTAAGGCCAGACACTATCAAACTCTTAGAGGAAACCATAGGCAGAACACTCTATGACATAAATCACAGCAAGATCCTTTTTGACCCACCTCCTAGAGAAATGGAAATAAAAACACAAATAAACAAATGGGACCTAATGAAACTTCAAAGCTTTTGCACAGCAAAGGAAACCATAAACAAGACCAAAAGACAACCCTCAGAATGGGAGAAAATATTTGCAAATGAAGCAACTGACAAAAGATTAATCTCCAAGATTTACAAGCAGCTCATGCAGCTCAATATTAAAAAAACAAACAACCCAATCCAAAAATGGGCAGAAGACCTAAATAGACATTTCTCCAAAGAAGATATACAGATTGCCAACAGACACATGAAAGAATGCTCAACATCATTAATCATTAGAGAAATGCAAATCAAAACTACAATGAGATATCATCTCACACCAGTCAGAATGGCCATCATCAAAAAATCTAGAAACAATAAATGTTGGAGAGGGTGTGGAGAAAAGGGAACCCTCTTGCACTGTTGGTGGGAATGTACATTGATACAGCCACTATGGAGAACAGTATGGAGGTTCCTTAAAAAACTAAAAATAGAACTACCATACGACCCAGCAATCCCACTACTGGGCATATACCCTGAGAAAACCATAATTCAAAGAGTCATGTACCAAAATGTTCATTGCAGCTCTGTTTACAATAGCCAGGACATGGAAGCAATCTAAGTGTCCATCATCAGATGAATGGATAAAGAAGATGTGGCACATATATACAATGGAATATTACTCGGCCATAAAAAGAAACGAAATGGAGGTATTTGTAGTGAGGTGGATGGACCTAGAGTCTGTCATACAGAGTGAAGTAAGTCAGAAAGAGAAAATCAAATACCGTATGCTAACACATATATATGGAATCTAAAAAAAAAAAAAAGATTCTGACGAACCTAGGGGCAGGACAGGAAAAAAGATGCAGACATAAAGAATGGACTTGAGGATACGGGGAGGGGGAAGGGTAAGCTGGGACGAAGTGAGAGAGTGGCATGGACATATATACACTACCAAATGTAAAATAGATAGCTAGTGGGAAGCAGCCGCATAGCACAGGGAGATCAGCTCGGTGCTTTGTGACCACCTAGAGGGGTGGGATAGGGAGGGTGGGAGGGAGGGAGACGCAAGAGGGAAGAGATATGGGAACATATGTATATGTATAACTGATTCACTTTGTTATAAAGCAGAAACTAACACACCATTGTAAAGCAATTATACTCCAATAAAGATGTTAAAAAAAAGAAGGTATATTTAAATTTCGATAGACTGCCATATTACCCTTAAGGAATGTTGCACATACACACCCACCTTCAGAATGACCACTGATTGCCCACACCATTAGCAACACTAAATATTATCAAACTTTAAAAAGTTTTTGTCAAAATACTACATGAGTTCATTCTCACTATAAAACAACCACAACAAAGCAAAAGTAGAAGTGCCACTTGACCACCATCCCCTGATCCCTCTCAGGAAACTAATTTCCACCTTGCTATTAATTTTTTATAATGGTTTCATTCTGCTTGATCTTCTTAGTAATAGCTTAATAATTTACTCAAGCTTCTTAGACATTTTCTTTCTTTCTTTCTTTCTTTCTTTCTTTCTTTCTTTCTTTCTTTCTTTCTTTCTTTCTTTCTTTCTTTCTTTCTTTCTTTCTTTCTTTCTTTCTTTCTTTCTTTCTTTCTTTCTTTCTTTCTTTCTTTCTTTCTTTCTTTCTTTCTTTCTTTCTTTCTTTCTCTCTGCGTTGGGTATTCATTGCTGTGCGCAGGCTTTCTCTAGTTGCGGTGAGTGGGGGCTACTCTTCATTGCAGTGCATGGGCTTCTCATTGTGGTGGCTTCTCTTGTTGTGGAGCACGGGTTCTAGGCGCATGGGCTCAGTAGTTGTGGCTTGTGGGCTCCAGAGCACAGGCTCAGTAGTTGGGGCGCACGGGCTTAGTTGCTCCGTGGCATGTGGGATCTTCACGGACTAGGGCTCGAACCCGTGTCCCCTACATTGGCAGGCGGATTCTTTTTTTTTTTTTTTTAACATCTTTATTGGAGTATAATTGCTTTACAATGGTGTGTTAGTTTCTGCTTTATAACAAAGTGAATCAGTTATACATGCACATATGTTCCCATATCTCTTCCCTCTTGCGTCTCCCTCCCTCCCACCCTCCCTATCCCACCCCTCTAGGTGGTCACAAAGCACAGAGCTGATCTCCCTGTGCTATGCGGCTGCTTCCCACTAGCTATCTATTTTACATTTGGTAGTGTATATATGTCCATGCCACTCTCTCACCCTGTCACATCTTACCCTACCCCCTCCCCATATCCTCAAGTCCATTCTCTAGTAGGTCTGTGTCTTTATGCCCGTCTTGCCACTAGGTTCTTCATGACCTTTTTTTTCCCCCTTAGATTCCATATATATGTGTTAGCATACTGTATTTGTTTTTCTCTTTCTGACTTACTTCACTCTGTATGACAGACTCTAGGTTCATCCACCTCACTACAAATACCTCCATTTCGTTTCTTTTTATGGCTGAGTAATATTCCATTGTATATATGTGCCACATCTTCTTTATCCATTCATCCGATGATGGACACTTAGGTTGCTTCCATGTCCTGGCTATTGTAAATAGAGCTGCAATGAACATTTTGGTACATGACTCTTTTTGAATTATGGTTTTCTCAGGGTATATGCCCAGTAGTGGGATTGCTGGGTCGTATGGTAGTTCTATTTTTAGTTTTTTAAGGAACCTCCATACTGTTCTCCATAGTGGCTGTATCAATTTACATTCCCACCAACAGTGCCAGAGTGTTCCCTTTTCTCCACACCCTCTCCAACATTTATTGTTTCTAGACTTTTTGATGATGGCCATTCTGACGGGTGTGAGATGATATCTCACTGTACTTTTGACTTGCATTTCTCTAATGATTAATGATGTTGAGTATTCTTTCATGTGTCTGTTGGCAATCTGTATACCTTCTTTGGAGAAACGTCTGTTTAGGTCTTCTGCCCATTTTTGGATTGGGTTGTTTGTTTTTTTAATATTGAGCTGCATGAGCTGCTTGTAAATCTTGGAGATTAATCTTTTGTCAGTTGCTTCATTTGCAAATATTTTCTCCCATTCTGAGGGTTGTCTTTTGGTCTTGTTTATGGTTCCCTTTGCTGTGCAAAAGCTTTGAAGTTTCATTAGGTCCCATTTGTTTATTTGTGTTTTTATTTCCATTTCTCTAGGAGGTGGGTCAAAAAGGATCTTGCTGTGACTTATGTCATAGAGTGTTCTGCCTATGGTTTCCTCTAAGAGTTTGATAGTGTCTGGCCTTACATTTAGGTCTTTAATCCATTTTGAGTTTATTTTTGTGTATGGTGTTAGGGAGTGTTCTAATTTCATACTTTTACATGTACCTGTCCAGTTTTCCCAGCACCAATTATTGAAGAGGCTGTCTTTTCTCCACTGTATATGCTTGCCTCCTTTATCAAAGATAAGGTGACCATATGTGCGTGGGTTTATCTCTGGGCTTTCTATCCTGTTCCATTGATCTATGTTTCTGTTTTTGTGCCAGTACCAAACTGTCTTGATTACTGTAGCTTTGTAGTATAGTCTGAAGTCAGGGAGCCTGATTCCTCCAGCTCCATTTTTCGTTCTCAAGATTGCTTTGGCTATTCGGGGTCTTTTGTGTTTCCATACGAATTGTGAAATTTTTTGTTCTAGTTCTGTGAAAAATGCCAGTGGTAGTTTGATAGGGATTGCATTGAATCTGTAGATTGCTTTGGGTAGTAGAGTCATTTTCACAATGTTGATTCTTCCAATCCAAGAACATGGTATATCTCTCCATCTATTTGTATCATCTTTAATTTCTTTCATCAGTGTCTTATAATTTTCTGCATACAAGTCTTTTGTCTCCTTAGGTAGGTTTATTCCTAGATATTTTATTCTTTTTGTTGCAATGGTAAACGGGAGCGTTTTCTTAATTTCTCTTTCAGATGTTTCATCATTAGTGTATAGGAATGCAAGAGTTTTCTGTGCATTAATTTTGTATCCTGGTACTTTACCAGATTCATTGATTAGCTCTAGTAGTTTTCTGGTAGCATCTTTAGGATTCTCTATGTATAGTATCATGTCATCTGCAAGCAGTGACAGCTTTACTTCTTCTTTTCCGATTTGGATTCCTTTTATTTCTTCTTCTTCTCTGATTGCTGTGGTTAACACTTCCAAAACTATGTTGAATAATAGTGGTGAGAGTGGGCAACCTTGTCTTGTTCCTGATCTTAGTGGAAATGGTTTTAGTTTTTCACCATTGAGGACGATGTTGGCTGTGGGCTTGTCATATATGGCCTTTATTATGTTGAGGAAAGTTCCCTCTATGCCTACTTTCTGGAGGGTTTTTATCATAAATGGGTGTTGAATTTTGTCGAAAGCTTTCACTGCATCTATTGAGATGATCATATGGTTTTTCTCCTTCAATTTGTTAATATGGTGTATCACGTTGATTGATTTGCGTATGTTGAAGAATCCTTGCATTCCTGGAATAAATCCCACTTGATCATGGTGTATGATCCTTTTAATGTGCTGTTGGATTCTGTTTGCTAGTATTTTGTTGAGGATTTTTGCATCTATGTTCATCAGTGATATTAGCCTGTAGTTTTCTTTGTGACATCTTTGTCTGGTTTTGGTATCAGGGTGATGGTGGCCTCGTAGAATGAGTTGGGGAGTGTTCCTCCCTCTGCAATATTTTGGAAGAGTTTGAGAAGGATAGGTGTTAGCTCTTCTCTAAATGTTTGATAGAATTCGCCTGTGAAGCCATCTGGTCCTGGGCTTTTGTTTGTTGGAAGATTTTTAATCACAGTTTCAATTTCAGTGCTTGTGATTGGTCTGTTCATATTTTCTATTTCTTCCTGGTTCAGTCTCGGCAGGTTGTGCATTTCTAAGAATCTGTCCATTTCTTCCAGGTTGTCCATTTTATTGGCATAGAGTTGCTTGTAGTAATCTCTCATGATCGTTTGTATTTCTGCAGTGTCAGTTCTTACTTCTCCTTTTCCATTTCTAATTCTATTGATTTGAGTCTTCTCCCTTTTTCTCTTGATGAGTCTGGCTAATGGTTTAGTAATTTTATTTATCTTCTCAAAGAACCAGCTTTTAGTTTTATTGATCTTTGCTATTGTTTCCTTCATTTCTTTTTCATTTATTTCTGATCTGATCTTTATGATTTCTTTCCTTCTGTTATCTTTTGGGTTTTTTGTTCTTCTTTCTCTAATTGCTTTAGGTGCAAGGTTAGGTTGTTTATTCGCGATGTTTCCTGTTTCTTGATGTAGGCTTGTATTGCTATAAACTTCCCTCTTAGAACTGCTTTTGCTGCATCCCATATGTTTTGGGTCGTCGTGTCTCCATTGTCATTTGTTTCTAGGTATTTTTTGATTTCCCCTTTGATTTCTTCAGTGATCACTTCGTTATTAAGTAGTGTATTGTGTAGCCTCCATGTGTTTGTATTTTTTACAGATCTTTTCCTGTAATTGATATCTAGTCTCATAGCATTGTGGTCGGAAAAGATACTTGATACAATTTCAATTTTCTTAAATTTACCAAGGCTTGATTTGTGACCCAAGACATGATCTATCCTGGAGAATGTTCCATGAGCACTTGAGAAAAATGTGTATTCTGTTGTTTTTGGGTGGAATGTCCTATAAATATCAATTAAGTCCATCTTGTTTAATGTATCATTTAAAGCTTGTGTTTCCTTATTTATTTTCATTTTGGATGATCTGTCCATTGGTGAAAGTGGGGTGTTAAAGTCCCCTACTATGATTGTGTTACTGTCGATTTCCCCTTTTATGGCTGTTAGTATTTGCCTTATGTATTGAGGTGCTCCTATGTTGGGTGCATAAATATTTACAATTGTTATACCTTCTTCTTGGATCGATCCCTTGATCATTATATAGTGTCCTTCTTTGTCTCTTGTAATAGTCTTTATTTTAAAGTCTATTTTGTCTGATATGAGAATTGCTACTCCAGCTTTCTTTTGATTTCCATTTCCATGGAATATCTTTTTCCATCCCCTCACTTTCAGTCTGTATGTGTCCCTAGGTCTGAAGTGGGTCTCTTGTAGACAGCATATATACGGGTCTTGTTTTTGTATCCATTCAGCCAGTCTGTGCCTTTTGGTGGGAGCATTTAATCCATTTACATTTAAGGTAATTATCGATATGTATGCTCCTATTCCCATTTTCTTAAATGTTTTGGGTGTGTTATTGTAGGTGTTTTCCTTCTCTTGTGTTTCTTGCCTAGAGAAGTTCCTTTAGCATTTGTTGTAAAGCTGGTTTGGTGGTGCTGAACTCTCTCAGCTTTTGCTTGTCTGTAAAGGTTTTAATTTCTCCATCAAATCTGAATGAGATCCTTGCTGGGTAGAGTGATCTTGGTTGTAGGTTTTTCTCCTGCATCACTTTAAGTATATCCTGCCACTCCCTTCTGGCTTGTAGAGTTTCTGCTGAAAGATCAGCTGTTAACCTTATGGGGATTCCCTTGTGTGTTATTTGTTGTTTTTCCCTTGCTGCTTTTAATATGTTTTCTTTATATTTAATTTTTGATAGTTTGATTAATATGTGCCTTGGCGTGTTTCTCCTTGGCTTTATCCGGTATGGAACTCTCTGTGCTTCCAGGAATTGATTAACTATTTCCTTTCCCATATTAGGGAAGTTTTCAACTATAATCTCTTCAAATATTTTCTCAGTCCCTTTCTTTTTCTCTTCTTCTTCTGGGACCCCTATAATTCGAATGTTGGTGTGTTTAATGTTGTCCCAGAGCTCTCTGAGACTGTCCTCAGTTCTTTTCATTCTTTTTTCTTTATTCTGCTGTGCAGTAGTTGTTTCCACCATTTTATCTTCCAGGTCACTTATCCGTTCTTTTGCCTCAGTTATTCTGCTATTGATTCCTTCTAGAGAATTTTAAATTTCATTTATTGTGTTGTTCATCACTGTTTGTTTGCTCTTTAGTTCTTCTACGTCCTTGTTAAATGTTTCTTGCATTTTGTCTATTCTATTTCCAAGATTTTCGATCATCTTTACTATCATTATTCTGAATTCTTTTTCAGGTAGACTGCCTATTTCCTCTTCATTTGTTAGGTCTGGTGGGTTTTGACCCTGCTCCTTCATCTGCTGTGTGTTTTTCTGTCTTCTCATTTTGTTTATCTTACTGTGTTTGGGGTCTCCTTTTCACAGGTTGCAGGTTCGTAGTTCCAATTCTTTTTGGTATCTGTCCCCAAGTGGCTAAGGTTGGTTCAGTGGGTTGTGTAGGCTTCCTGGTGGAGGGGACTAGTGCCTGTGTTCTGGTGGATGAGGCTGGATCTTGTCTTTCTCGTGGGCACGTCCACGTCTGGTGGTGTGTTTTGGGGTGTCTGTGGCCTTATTATGATTTTAGACAGCCTCTCTGCTAATGGATGGGGCTGTGTTCCTGTCTTGCTAGTTGTTTGGCATAGGGTGTCCAGCACTGTAGCTTGCTGGTCATTGAGTGATGCTGGGTCTTGGTGTTGAGATGGAGATCTCTGGGAGATTTTCGCCTTTTGATATTATGTGGAGCTGGGAGGTCTCTTGTGGACCAATGTCCTGAACTTGGCTCTCCCACCTCAGAGGCACAGCCTTGATGCCTGGCTGGAGCACCAAGAGCCTGTCATCCACACGGCTGCGAGCAGGGGCCACTCTTCATCGCGGTGCATGGGCCTCTCACTATTGCGGCATCTCTTGTTGCGGAGCACAGGCTCCAGACGCGCAGGCTCAGTAATTTGGCTCACGGGCCTAGTTGCTCTGCGGCATGTGGGATCGTCCCAGACCAGGGCTCGAACCCGTGTCCCCTGCATTGGCAGGCAGATTCTCAACCACTGCGCCACCAGGGAAGCCCTATGGCTCTATTCTTATATTTATTTTTTGTCTTTCATTTAAAGCTAACTTGGGGGGAGAAAAAACACATTTGTTCAGACTAACATCTTAAACTGGAAGTCTGACGTAGCCCTTCAAATCCTATTTTGTATTTCGATGGCTTCAGCCCCCGCTGGCTGGAATGCCAAGAACTAGACTCCCCTCCAACTGTCGTGCAGCTATCTTGAGGGTTCTCCAAAGTACGAGCTCACTTGTGATCTGAACCAGGTCTCTAATTATCTTCTATTGTGGCCTCTTCAGCAAGCTACAGACCTGTGGTTGTTGAGGGTCCTCCCGTGGTCACCACTTCGCCGGAGGCAGTTTTCTCGACAGATAAATTCGGCTCTCACATACTTTCCCCTAAATTCTCCACACCGCAGGTGAATAAAGGCTGTAACTTCTAAAATACCTCTTGTAAACGTTTGGGAATAACGAAAGGAAGTACAACATAAAGAATAACTTAAAAACTGTCTAAAGATGTGGCATCGCTTAGCGTCTCTCGACCCTAAAGCAGGTCGACGTTCGGTAAGTTCTTAAAGGAAATCCTCCCCGCATTACACAATCTCAGAGAAGCCGCTTAACTCACCGTCCCACGAGGATCAACGGGATGGGTTGTTGTTTGTTGTTCTATCTAGTTCAATCTCAAAACCTCAGGGCTCGGAAGACAATCATTCGGTAAATACGCTAGCGACAAGAGCCAGACTGCTGAGCTAAGTCCTACCCACTGAGGTTGGATTTCCTGTGGATTTAACTGTTTTCAACAATGATTGACAGCAGATCTGACCAATCCCTTCAGGGGAAACCCACTCACCTAACGGAGGCCTAGTTGGCGCCAAAAGCGAGAAAACGAACACTCAAAAAGATCTGCTATCCGTGGATACATTATCCAAAGTCTGGGTTATTCTCTCTTGAATAATACCACCTATGGGACATCAGCAGGTCAGCCAAAGTTGTTCTATTTCAAGACTGTTGCAATTCCTGCACTAACACCACTGAGTGGTAGTGAAAGTTCTGACTCTCCTCGGGGTCTCCTCGGATACAATCCCAGCGCGGAGGGGGAGAGGTGCCAGGCTCCCCACGTGGTCTCCACTCAGCGGGCCAGGGTAGGAGAAGTGGGATGGTCGCCTCGAGGTAGCCTGCCCAGGGTGGCATGGGTGAGGGGCGGGGCACAGTTTTTCCGTGGCGTTTGGCTAGAGTACATCAGTTGTCTAAAATTTTCTGTCTTGCTAGGTTGGTCCTTTCCTCATCCTTCGTCTAGAGAGAGCAGAATTTGGGGGGCCCTTATTTGTCTGTGCCGGTTGACGTTTCACACATACCTTTTTCCACTACTGTGAATGGGATACTTCTTTTTCCTGTTTCTATTTCTAGTATTGCTAGAATAAAAGAAAGCTATTGGAATATAATAATAGAATGTTAATTGTAAAATCTACGTGGTGGGTATATTGGTGTTCATCGTGAAATTCTTTAAACTTTTCTGTATGTTAAAAAAATTTTATATTAAATGTTGGAAAATAAAACAAAAGGGAACCACTTTATAATGCTTCAAAAAATGGAAAAATGAAACCTATGGGATTCTGTACATTTATCTTACATCCAGCTTGTATTATTAGTTAGGACTCTTGTTTCCAAGTGACAGAAACCCAGCTTGAATAAGCTGAAGAGGAAAATGGAGTTTATTGGTTTATATAACTGGGAAGGACAGGGCAGATCCCAGACACACCTGGATCCAGAGACTCAAGTCTAGCCAGTACCTAGGAACTCATTTCTTCATCTGTCTTCTCAGCCTCTCTCTTCTCTGTATTGCCTCATTCTCTAAGACTCTTCCACATGGTAGAGACACAGCTATCAACTACTCTGGGGTCTACTTACGGTTTAAGATCTGAAGAAAAGAGAAGGCTACTTCTTTACCTCTGATTTGGAATATTCCAAGGAAGGTATTAGATCTCTGGTCTGGGTCATATGCCTACCTCTTGGAGCTGCCACAGTGTCCAACAGGGTTTGATATTATGATTAGTCCATCCTGGGTTAGGTGCCCAGCTGTGTGTGCAAAGGGGGAATGGGGCAAATTACTAACATTGCTCGTCCCACCAGGACTATACTGAAAGGACAGTGAAAGAGTAACGGATCTCCAAAGGAAGAGAAGTGCTATTACCGGAAGCAGGGAGGAAGGAATGCTGGGCAAACCAAAACAACAGATGTCCACTACATAGACTCCTCAGTTTTAATAGTTTTAAAATTGCATTTCTTGGATTCCCAATGCCTATAATCATATCATCTGCAAATAATTATACTTTTTTCTCTTTCCCCCTTTTTAGTTTTATACAGCTTATTTTATTTCCTTGGTTTATTACATTTTCAGAATCTTCAAAATGCTGTAGTGGGGCTTCCCTGGTGGCGCAGTGGTTAAGAATCCGCCTGCCAATGCAGGGGACACGGGTTCGAGCGGCGGCCTGGGAAGATCCCACATGCCGCGTAGCAACTAAGCCCCTGCACCGCAACTACTGAGCCTGCGCTCTAGAGCCCGCGAGCCACAACTACTGAAACCCGCGTGCCTAGAGCCCATGCTCCACAACAAGAGAAGCCACGACAATGAGAAGCCCGTGCACCGCAACAAAGAGTAGCCCCCGCTCGCCGCAACTAGAGAAAGCCCGTGCGCAGCAATGAAGACCCAACACAGCCAAAAATAAAAACAAAATAAATAAATAAATTAAAAACAAAAACAAAAAACGCTGTAGTGGACATCCATGCCTTATTCCTGCAGGGCTGCCACGATAATTACTTCTAGTAGATAAGCGGATGGCCCAGGTCGAATGAGTGGGGTAGGTTGTGGGAGGAGGCACTGTAGCCTGGTCAGTACAGGCCTTGTCCCTAGTTCCTGAGGACAGCTCTTGGAGCGGCCTAGCGGTGGTTGATGGTCTCTGAGAGTTGTTGCTGGCATTTGCATTAAAGACCTTGCTCTTGGTGCTGAGGGTGGCTCTGTCTCCAGTGAGGAGGGCCTAGTCTCTAAAACCAGAGCTCCCCGATTGTTGGAGGCAAGATCTCTGAGCTGCAATTCAATGTTGGCTCTGCAAGAGCTCAGGGCGGTCAGAGGGCTGTCTCTTGGGACAGTGGGTAGTGGGGAGCAAAGGTTGCTGCCATAGGAGGCCCACTTGAGCAAAGTCTCTGAGCTTGAACCTGACCTCTCAGCCCTGTGCATGGAATTGGGAGAAGCCCCAGATGGCAGAGGCCTTGTCTCTGGGCATTGTACGGAGCATTGGCAGAGACTACTATTTGCCTATATATGGTTCTGCAGGATATGCCCTGCACAAAGGTGTACCACTGAGGGGGTATGTGTGTTGGGGGTGGGAGAGGATGAAATCTAGCCCATACTCTGCTAGTCCACAAGCCTTGGGCCCTAATGCAGGGATGCCACTGTCAGCAGAGAAAGGCAAGCATTTTTCTAATTGGCCTACCCAAAGGAGTGCCTTTTTCTAATCAACTCACCCAAAGGGGGCACTTTTTTGTGTACAATTTTTCTGCTCTGAGAATCATGCCTGCTAGTTGTTGCCTTGGCTCTCTCAGAAGCACTGATATGCAGACACTAGATTTCTCAATCCTAATGGACCTTTATTAGAAGTCCTGACTAATCAGAAGCCAGGACTGGAAGATGCCCTTTCCCCTGGCCTCTCAGAGTGAGCGCTGGCCACTCTCCTTGCCTCAGTCAAATTGACATAAGAAAATGACTTTGGTCAGATTAGATCAAGATGGCAGCCTAAGTGCTTGTAACTTTGTCCCCATCCTCCCCTCCCCAAATCTCTTAAAACATCAGAATATCAAAAGGACCAAGAGTGGTATAATTAAAGGAAAGTGTACCATCAGCAGTTCAGAAATTGTGAAGAATCCGTTGAGGATAGAAAACAGATATGGTCATATTGATAAGAAAGGAGTAGGAGCCCAGTCCAAAACCCGCAAGAGAAAATTACTGGATTAAATCCAGAGTAAATAAAATCTCAGAATGAATAAATGCAAAGAGCAGGGGAGGCTCTCTGGTCAATTAAAGAATTGTATTCAGAAAAGAAGGATCAGTTGGGCCCCTTTGTGATCAGTCCTACCCCTCCTTCCCCCAACCCGTTCCAAGGTTAAAGCCTAAAATTTCACACTAAAGAAAGTGAGCTATTTGCTTCCAAAAGTGAGTGTAGGATCCTAGAAAAAAACAGAGCAGACGTGGTATAAGCTGGACTTCCACAAAATATATGGAAAAACAAAAAAAGAGAAGCAACTTTGGACAGGAGAGAAATACACTAAAGTTCTCCACTGCCAGAGTAAAATTGTTTTGGCAATTTGCGGGGAGTAGGGAGAATGGCCTTTCTGTCTCATTCATAGTTACTTACCTTAAAGGGAAGCCTGACAGGTCAGCACACACAACCCACTTACACAAAGTCCTTCTGCTCAGGAGACAGGGCAGTCAGACACACATAACTGCAGAGGGAACCCAGGCAAGCTATCTTTGCTAATCAATGTGTCCCTTATTCACTAATATGCATAGACAACAAAGGATTACCAGAAATAGTTGGAGAAAATGTACAACATAAAAGAGAAGAACCAAGGGTTGCAATTCAACCAACCACGGATCGAAAATATTCTAAAAAGTTCCAAAAAGCAAAAGTGAATTTGCAGAGCTGGCAACTATATACATAGCATTTACATTGTATTTACAACTATTTACAAAGCATTGACATGTATTAGGTATTATCAGTAATCTAGAGATGATTTAAAGTATATGGGAGTTTTTATAATAACTATAAATGGAGTATAACCTTTAAAAAATGTGAATCACTATATTGTACAACTGTAACTTATATAATATTGTACAACCACCACACTTCAATTTGAGAAAAAGTATACAGGAGTTCATTTATTTTGTTT
Organism: Eubalaena glacialis; assembly: GCF_028564815.1. Classification (NCBI taxonomy): domain Eukaryota; kingdom Metazoa; phylum Chordata; class Mammalia; order Artiodactyla; family Balaenidae; genus Eubalaena; species Eubalaena glacialis. Next base: position 110,131,841 of record NC_083736.1, read on the forward strand.
TGCTTTTTGTTTATTTGTTTTTTATATTCCACATATGATTAAAATCACACAGTATTTGTCTTTCTCTGTCTGACTTATTTCACTTAGCATAATACCCTCAGGGTCCATCCACGTTATTGCAAATGGCAAGATTTCATCTTTTTATGGCTGAATAGTACTCCATTGTAACAAAATAAATGAACATACCAAACCAAACAAAAACAAAGACATAGATACAGAGAATAGAGTAGTGGTTACCAGAGGAATGTGGGGAGGATGAAATGGGTGAAGGGGATCAACTGTAAGGTTATGGATGGAAACTGAATTTTTGGTGGTGAGCACGTTGTAGGGTATACAGAAGTAGACATATAATGTTACACACATGAAACTTATATAAATCAATATTACCTCAATAAAAATAAATAAATACACCTGAAAATAAAAAAATATAATAATAAAGTATATGGGAGGATGTACATAGGTTATTTGCAAGTACTACGCCATTTTATATGAGACTTGAGCATCTGAGGATTTTGGCATCCATGGGGGATCCTGGAACCAATCCTCAGTGGAGACCGAGGGACGACTATAAATAGAACAATTGTCCCTGAGTGGGGAAAGGGAAGGAGTGAAGTAATACAAGGAACAAAACTCCAATTTTCAGATTCTAATTTTCTGATATATTCAGAACACATTGTAGGCATATTCAGAACCTTTGTGAATTACTCAGGTAGGTATTACAGCAAAATGAAAGAAACGAATCCAAAAAAGAGGACGATGTGGAATATAAGAAATAGTGGTAAGCAAAGAAACAGTAAAACTTTGAGTTGTCCAAATGCTAGCAAAAAACAAACAAACAAAAAAACCCCACTATTTGAATCAGACAAAAATAGAATTCAGAGCCAAAAATATTAAAAGAGACAAAAGGGTATTTAATATTGTTAAAAGGTACACTCCACTAAGAACATGTGACAATCATGTACCTTTATGCACCTAACAACATGAATTAGTGACAAAGACTGTTAGGATACTAACAGAATACAAATTTACAAATAACCAATCATAGGTGGAGGATCCCCTTTCTTGCTCTCCCTTTCCTCCTTTCCCTCTTGCCTCCTTATCCCTTTCCTGCTTTCTCCCCTACTTTCCCCCCAAAATATATATTTAGCACCTAATATGTGCCAGGCATTGTATTAGGTACTGTGGGCATAGTAGCAAGCAAAGCAGCCTTGGTGCCTGCCACATGAAGCTTTCAGTCTAGTCAGGGAGATAGACATTATTCAAATATTCATTCAAATACATGTAAAATTACAACCGTGATGAGTGCTCTGTAGGAGAGGTACACAGAGGTGTGAGAGGTCAGGGAAGGTTCCCTGAGCAAGTGAAACCTCCCCAGAGATTTGAAGTTAACTGAGTGAAGAGGGAGAAAAAGTATTTCAAGCAGAGGGAAAAGTCTGTGCAAAGGCCCTGTGGCAGGAGGAAGCCCAGTGCATATAAGGGACAAAAGAGCTGGTTCGGCTGCAGACAATCAGCAAGTGGGGAATTTTACAAGATGAGACTAAAGGAGTAAATATTCAGGGTCTCAGAGGCTATGTTAATTGTGTCCTTATTCTAAGCACAATAAGAATCATTGAAAAGATTAAAAGTGAAAAAGACGATTCTGACTGTAAAAGGTATTGACTGGATAAAAGTCAAAGCAGGGAGCTCAATTAGAAGGCTCTAACTGGGAATTCTCTGGCAGTCCAGTGGTTAGAACTCTGGGCTCTCAATGCCAAGGGCCGGGGTTCAATCCCTCGTCGGGGAAATAAGATCCCACAAGCCACATGGCGTGGCAAGAAGGCTCTAACTATATGCCGGAAGATATCTTAGAGGTGGTGCAAGTGGTCAACATTGAGAGAGAAGAAGAGAGTTTTAAGAGATTTAACAGGCAAAATTGATAGGGCTTCAGGGTGGGTTGCACATGAAGATGAGAGAGAGGACATAGCAAAGATGACTCCTGGTTTCTGGCTTTGCAAAAGGCAAGTGATGGACGATGGTGCCATTCTTGGAGATAGGGAACACTGCAAGAAGACCAGGTTATTGGTTTTGGTTTATAGGGGGAGGTGGAAGAAAAGACTTTGGTTTTGAATATGTTGAATTGGAGGTGTTTTGAGACATGTAAGAAGAGATGTGTAGTGGGCGTAAAAATCTTTGGAGTTCAGAGAAAAACTGGGGACATAAATTTGTGAGATATATGAACAGGGGGTAATTGAAGCCCCAGATATGGATGTGATTACTTAAAGAGAGATTGTAAAGTGAGAAGAGGGGCTGTAACTGAGTTAAATGTTAAGATTCAGTGGTTGAGTAAAGGAGGGTAAGGAAGTAGAGGAGGGTAGAGAGGTATGAGGAAAGCCAGGAGAGTGATGTGTCAGGTAAACCAAGGGAAGAGAGTATTTCAAAAAGAGGCAATGGTTCCCTGAAAGAAGAGCTACTGACAGGTCAAATAAGTGAGGATGAAAACATGTCTATTACATTTAGCAACATGAAGGTCATTTTTGACCGTTCTAATTATTCTTTTTTTTTTTAATTAATTATTTTTGGCTGCATTGGGTCTTCAGGCTTCCTCTAGTTGCGGCGAGCGGGGGCTACTCTTCGTTGCGGTGTGCGGGCTTCTTGCTGTGGTGGCTCCTCTTGTTGAGGAGCACAGGCTCTAGGCATGTGGGCTCAGTAGTTGTGGCACGCGGGCTCGCGGGTTCTAGAGTGCAGGTTCAGTAGTTGTGGCGCACAGGCTTAGTTGCTCTGCGGCATGTGGGATCTTCCTGGACCAGGGCTCGAACCCACGTCCCCTGCATTGGTAGGTGGATTCTTAACCACTGCGCCACCAGGGAAGTCCCTGTTCTAGTTATTCTTTTCTAGTTATTCTTAACACACAATCCCAAAATTTAGTGGCTTAACACAAAAATGTAATAATAATAATTATTATATTTCATGCTTATTTGGGTCAAGAATTTAGACAAGGCACATCAAGCTCATTTTGGCTTCATGATGTCTGGGCCCTCAGCTGGGATGACTTGAATGGCTGAGAACTAGAATATTTGGGGGCGGGCTGGACACCTTCTTCTCCAGACAGCCTCTCTGCGTGGCTAGCTTGGGTCTTCTCACAGAAGGACGGACTCAGGGTAGGCAGACACATTACATGGTGCTTCAAGAGTCCAAGAGTAAGTGTTCCAAGAGGCCTAAGTGGAAGCTGCAAGGCTTCTTATGTCCTAGCCTTATACATTCCAGAATATCACTTCTGCTGCATTCTTTTGGTTAAGGAAGTCACTAAGACAAGCCCAGATTCAAGGAGAGAAGAATTAGACTCCAGAGAGAGAGAGGTGCTGAAGAATCAAGAGAGAAAAGGGATAATTGATAAGGCAAGGTTTCTGAGAAAATGGAAAAGAACGGAATTCCAAGGGCAGGTGGAGAAATGGGTCTCAGAAGGAGGGGTAGTTCTTCTATTGTTAGAAGAATGAGAAAAGTTAAATGGAACGGGATGAAGGTAGACAGTTGCAAGTTGTATGTTTGGTACCAGGCAGATGAAGGCAATCCCATCTTCCTTTCCATTTTATGTATAAAGTAGGATGTGATGGTTAGGGGAGGGGTGGCAAAAATTTGAGAAAAGTGGAGAAGGTTTGAAATAGTTCAGAATAACTTAATAAGAGATAAGATTGGGGTTGCTGGCCAGACTTTCAGGCATATTTGAAGTAAAATATTTCTCTAAGAAATCATCAGATCATGTGAATAAGTAAGGATATACAGAAGTTCATAACACTACTCAACAAGGTTGAATATATATATGTATATATATATATATATATATATATATATACATATATATATATAAGATATATGAGATTACCCTGTCCAAACATAGAATGTGTTTTCTTTGCAAATACGCATAGAACATTTGCCAAAATGACTCATTTATTAGCCTGCAAAAATGCAGAAATCATAGGAGTAACAGTCTCTGATCACAGTGCAATAACATTACAAATTAGCAACAGAAAGAGCCCCCAAAATCAACACACTTAGAATTTTTTTCTAGTTAAAATCCCTTAGATAACAGCTTTCTTGAGATAGAATTTATATGCCATAAAATTCACCCCTTTAAAGCATACAATTCAATGATTTTAGTATATTCACAGAGTTGTGCAACCATTGCCACATTCTAATTTTAGAACCTTGTCATCACCCCATAAAGAAATCCTGTCCCTTTCCTCAGCTGCCACTTAGGTGGCTAAGGCCGCGTTGGGGTGAGGCCCTCACATCATCGGGCGACTAGAACCACGCCGGGCAGCCCCTGCCTAGCACTCGCCCGCACCATGGCCTCCGTCTTAGAGCTCGCCTGCATCTACTCCGTCCTCATCCTGCACGACGATGAGGTGACGGTCACGGAGGATAAAATCAACGCCCTCATTAAAGCAGCTGGTGTAAATGTTGAACCTTTCTGGCCAGGCTTGTTTGCAAAGGCTTTGGCCAGTGTCAACATTGGGAGCCTCATCTGCAATGTGGGGGCTGGTGGACCTGCCCCAGCAGCTGGTGGACCTGCACCAGCAGGAGGTCCTGCCCCCTCCACCACTGCTGCCCCAGCTGAGGAAAGTAGAAGCAAAGAAAGAAGAATGTGAAGAGTCTGATGATGACATGGGCTTTGGTCTTTTTGACTAAACCTCTTTAGTAACACGTTCAATAAAGAGCGGAGCTCTTTGCTGACAAAAAAAAAAAAAAAGAAATCCTGTGTTCATTAGCTGACACATCCTATTCCCATCTTTCCCCATACCCTGGCAACCACTAATCTACTTTCTGTCTCTATGTATTTGCCTATTCTGGATGTTTCATATAAATGGAACTATACAATATGTGGTCTTTTGTGATTGGCTTCTTTTACTTAGCCTAATATTCTCAAGGCTCATCCATGTAGTAGTATGCATCAGAACTTCATTCCTTTTTATGGCTGAATCATATTCCATTGTATGGGTTAGCCATATTTGTTTATTTCACCAGTTGAAGGATATTTGTGTTGTTTCTACTTTTTAGCTATTATGAATAATGCTGCTATGAACATTCATGTACAAGTTTTTGTGTGGGCGTATGTCTTCATTTCTTGGGTAGATACCTAGGAGTGGAATTGCTGGACCATTTGGTAACTCCATATTTAACATTATATGGAACTGTCAAACTGTTTTCCAAAGAGGTTGTACTGTTTTATCTTCCCACAGCAATGTGTGAGGGTTCCAGTGTCTCCACATCCTTGCCAACACACGATATTATTTGTCTTTTTAATTATAGCCATCCTGATAGGGTATTTTTAAAACATTTAACAAACTCTTTTAGGATAGTTTTACATTTACAGAAAATATATAAGAATATTACAGAGAGCTCCTATATACCCTGTACCCAGTTTTTCCTATTGTTAGTATTACTATGGTACATTTATCACAACTAATGAACCAATATCGATACACTATTAATAACTAATGTCCATATTTTCTTCAGATTTCCTTAGTTTTTACCTAAATGCCCTTTTTTTCTCCTCCAGGATCCCATCCAGGACACCACATCATCTTTAGTCATATCTCTTTAGGCTCCTCTTGGCTGTGACCATTTCTTAGACCTTCCTTGTTTTTGACTACCTTGACAGTTCTAAGGAGTCCGGTTAGATATGTTGCAGAATATCCTTCAATTTGAGTTTGTCTGATGCATTTTCCATAGTTATACATCATACCAAGGGTACATGCTATCAACATGATTTATCATTGATGAGGTGAACCTTGATTGCCTGGCTGAGGCAGTGTTTGGCTTGTTTCTCTACTGCAACACTACTCTCTTTTTCTCTTTCCAAACTCCACTGTTTATAAGGAAGTCATTATGCACATCCTACACTTAAGGAGTGGGCAGTTATGCTCCACTGGCTTGAGAGAGTATCTACATAAATTATTTGGAATTCTTCTGTACAAGAGATTTGTGTACTCTCCTTTAATTTATTTATTCAATCATTTATTAATATCAGTATGGATTTGTTGATATTTACTTTATACTTTGAATTATAATCCAATGACAATTTTGTTGCTCAAATTGTTTCAAATTTGGCCATTGGAAGCTCTTTCATTTGGCTCCTATATCCCTTTGACATACCTCTATAATTGCAGGGAGTTTTTGTTTTTATGTTTGTTCAGTTTTTTATAATTAAAAAAAATTTTATGGTGCTCCCGACTCATTTTATATTTTCCATGTCCCAGTCCTAGAGTCAGCCATTTCTCCATGGAGCCCTGATTCCTTCTATTGGAGAATGGAGGAAAATTTGGTGCTATCTACTAAATTAAATATCCACTTAACCCTCAACTCTGCAATTCTGTTAGGTATGTAGCTTAAAGAAATAATGGCATTTGTTTTGAAAGAGGTATGTGCAAGCAATTTTTTGTGTGTAAGCATTTAAAATGCAGTATTATATGTATTGATAATTCACTTAAATATTTATTGCATGCTTATTATGAGTTCAGCCTATTCTAGGCCTTGGGGATATAGCAGGGAGTCAGACAAAGTCCCTACCTTCTTCTTTTATTTGTTTTTTTTTTAAATAAAATTATTTATTTATTTATTATTTATTTTTGGCTGCGTTGGGGCTTCATTGCTGTGCGTGGGCTTTCTCTAGGTGCGGTGAGTGGGGGCTACTCTTTGTTGTGGTGTGTGAGCTTCTCATTGCAGTGGCTTCTCTTGTTGCGGAGCACGGGCTCTAGGCACACGGGCTTCAGTACTTGTGGCTCGCAGGCTCTAGAGGACAGGCTCAGTAGTTATGGCGCACAGGCTTAATTGCTCCGCGGCATGTGGGATCTTCCCAGACCAGGGCTCGAACCCGTGTCCCCTGCATTGGCAGGCAGATTCTTAACCACTGCGCCACCAGGGAAGTCCCAAAGTCCCTACCTTCATTTTTTTGAAATTTATTTTATTTTAGTTTATTCTATTTTTGGCTACATTGGGTCTTTGTTGCCATGTGTGGGCTTTTCTTTAGTTGCGGCTAGTGGGGGCTACTCTTCATTGTGGTGCGCAGGCTTCTCACTGCGGTGGCTTCTCATGTTGTGGCACGCGGGCTCCAGTAGTTGTGGCATGCAGGCTCAATAGTTGTGGCTCACGGGCTCTAGAGCGCAGGCTCAGTATTTGTGTCCCACAGGCTTAGTTGCTCTGCGGCATGTGGGATCTTCCCGGACCAGGGATCGAACCCGTGTCCCCTCCATTGGCAGGCGGATTCTTAACCACTGCGCCACCAGGGAAGCCCCTACCTTCTTCTTCTTTTTTTTTTTTTTTTTAATTTTTATTTATTTATTTATTTTTATTTTTGGCTGCCTTGGGTCTTTGTTGCTGCGCACGGGCTATTCTTCGTTGCGGTTCCCGGGCTTCTCATTGTGGTGGCTTCTCTTGTTGTAGAGCACGGGCTCTAGACACGTGGGCTTCAGTAGTTGTGGCACTCGGGCTCAGTAGTTGTGGCTCGCGGGCTCTAGAGCGCAGGCTCAGTAGTTGTGGCGCATAGGCTGAGTTGCTCCGCGGCATGTGGGATCTTCCCGGACCAGGGCTTGAACCCGTGTCCCCTGCACTAGCAGGCGGATTCTTAACCACTGCGCCACCAGCGAAGTCCCGCCCCTACCTTCTTGAAGCTTACTATCTACTGGGGGAAACAGACAATCAACAACAACAAAAACAAATAATTTTAACGTCAGGCAGTCCTGTCACTCAGGGTACTGGCAGAAAAGAGAGGTGCATTCAAACAGAAGGATTGATAAGCATTTAATGAAGGAGTATTTACAAAGTTGTAAACAATGTTAAGTGAAAGGACAAGAAATGATTCAGCAGCCACAGGTGGGAGGGGGATGAGAAGACATTACCATAGCTTGGCCCTGAGTCAACCTGGAGAGAAGTATGGCAATAGGAGAGAGTCACCAGACAGGAGTGTCACAGCTGCTGGAAAATCACAACAGGGAGGGAGCTGGGGAATAAATGCTACAACTCCAGTCTCTCCCACCCTCCTGTCTCTTGAGGGTATCTCTCACAGGCAAAACCAAAGGGGAAACCAGAAGGCAAGGAAGCTATTATTTCAGATCATAAAGATCTGCTGCAGGGCACAGAGCAGGGTGGAAAGGGGGAGAGTGGATCCGGAGAGGCAAAGTGAGAATATTCAGCGCAGTAGTGATAAGTGCTATGGGGAAAAGTAAAGAAGAGTAAAAGAGAGAGTGTAAAATGGGGCACTATTTTAGATAGTGTTAGGATGAGGTGGCATTTGAATAATGGCGTGAGTGAAGTGAAGGAGGGAGTCATGTGGCTATCTAAGAGAAGCACATTCTAGGCAGAGGGCAAAAGCGCCAAGGCCTTGAAGTGTTATTCACACAATGAAATATTACACAACAATCAAGATGAATGAACAACAGCAACATGCAAATATACATGGGTGAATCTTAGAAAAGTAAATATGGAGGGGGAAAAATTAGGTTCCCAAAGAGTACATACAGCATATAGCTGTATAAAGTTAAAATACATTATAATAAAAATTATACTTTTAAGAAAGATATATATATATCCATATATGTATGTAGGCACACATATCTATATATGTATGTGTATGTATATGTATATATATCTATATATGTGTGTGTGCATATATATGTATGACATAAAATTGTATTAAATGGAGCACCACAAAATGATGAACACACGATTCAGGATAATGATTCTTTGCCAGGGGGTTGGGGGAGGCAGAGGAATGTGATTAGGGCCATATGGTTAGATTTAGTTATTAGGTTCATGGATACTTATTACATTATTTAAAAAACTAACTAAAAATGAACCATACTTGTATTAATAAAGAGAATGTGCCATGAATCAAAGATTATGATTAATTTAATTCTATTCATCCAAGAACCAATGGAAAAAAATAAGACTCTGAGAAGCAAGGGACCATGCTTGGCATGCTTGTGGAATAGCAGGAAAGCCAATGTGTCTGGAGCAGAGAAAGGGAGAGTAGTAGTAGATGAGGTGGAGGGGTGGATGGGGGCCAGATTATGTAGAGCCTTCAGGGCAGGATGAGGACCTTGGATCTTATTATAACTGAGATGGGAAGCCACTGGGGGTTTTGCGCAAGGGAGTTACATGATCTGACTTACGTTTTAAAAGGTTCATCCTACCTGCTGTGTAAATAATAGACTGTAAGGCAGCAGGCGTAAGAGTGAAAGCAAGAAGCAAAATAAGTAAGAGACGAGTTTGGTAGTCAAGGTGACAGATGATAGTGAATTTGACTAGAGTCATAGTGTTGGAGGTATGTGAGAAGCGATCAGATTTTGGATATATTTTGAAAGTAAAGGTGATAGTATTTGATGGACTAAATGAAGGATGTAAGAGAAAGAGAGGGCTTCAGGGATTTTTGATCCAAGAAAATAGGTGGATGGGACTCCCATTTATTGAGATGAGGAAGATTGCATGTTGGGGAAGGGGCTGAAATCAAGAATTCTATTTTGGACATGTTTCATTTCCAGTGTCTATTATTCAAGTGGAGATGTCAGCTTTGGATAATTTGAAGTGTAGAGGAGATATCCAGACTGGAGATTTCAAATTGGAAGTCCATGGTATATAGATGGTATGGAAAGCTATGAAACTGGCTAAGGAGAATCAGGACAGGGTGGTGTTAAGGAAGTCAAGGTACCAAAGTGTTTCAAGAAGGAGATCATGGTCAACTCCAATACTACTGAGAGTTTGAGTAAAATGAGAACTGAGTATGATTTTTGGTTTTGGCAAGGCGGAGGTCATTATTAACCGAACTGAGTAAAGGGATGGCGGGGGGATGGTAGATGGCATTTTAAAATACTTATTTATTTATTTATTTTGGCTGCGCCGGGACTTAGCTGTGGCACGCTGGCTTTTCGTTGCGGCATGCAGGATCTTTACATGCATGCGGGGATCTAGTTCCCAGACCAGGGATCAAACCCGGGCCCCCTGCATTGGGAGCGTGGAGTCTTACCCACTGGACCACCAGGGAAGTCCCTAGATGGCATTTTTAAAAGGAGAGTCTATGGCAATACCTTATTGAGAAGGTAACATTTGAGCAAAGGTCTGAAGGAGGTGAGGGAATTGGTCATGTGGAGATCTGGGGTAGAGCTTTCCAGGTAGAAGGACCAACCAGTGCAAAGACCCTAAGATGCGGTGTGTTGGAAAATAGCAAGGCGGTCAGTGTGACTGGAGAAGAGTAAGAAAAGGGAAGGAAGAGTAGTAGAAAATGAAATTGAAGAGGTAACAGGAACCTAGACAATTAAAGACCTTGTAAGCTATTGTACAGATATCGGTTTTACTCTAGTTGAGATGGAGAGCTGTTGGAGAGGTTTGAGCAGAGAAAAGTCTTTACTTTGAATTTCACTTTTAATAGGAAAATCTGGCTTGTGTTGAAAATAGATTGTGGTGCGAGGCAGAGGTAAAAGACCAGTTTGGGGGCTATTGAAACAATCCAGGCAGTAGATAATGATGGCTTGAACCAGGATGGTAGCTGTGAAGGTCATGAGAAGTGGTTGAATTTTTGATATATTTTGAAGAATCAATAGGACTTACCAATGACTTGGGGGTGGAGTGTGAGAGGAAGAGAGGAGTGAAGGAAATTCCTAAGATTTCAGGTCTGAGCACATGAAAGGATGGAGTTGTCAATAACTGATGACTATGGGTGAAATAGGTTTGGGGATAGATGAGTGTATGAGGGGACAGAATGGAGAGAGTCTAGAAGTACAGTTTTAGACATGTGTTTGAGATGCTGGTAGAAGTGGGTAGATGGGGTGGTGGGAGTCTGTGAAAGGTGTTGGAGGTTGAAGGAGAGAAATAGTCATCTAGGGGAGACTGAATGGCTTATGCTGAGCTGTCCAATACTTAGCCACTAGCCACATGTGACTACTGAGTACTTGAAATGTGGTTAATATGGCTAAGGAACTGGTTTTTCAAAGTCTATCTAATTTAATTATTTAAATGTAAACATAAGTAGCCACATGTGCTAATGGCTACTGTTTTGGTGAGCACAGATTATAGAATATTTCCATCATTGCAGAGAGTTCTATTGGACAGCACTAGTCTAAGAATATATACTATAATTGCCAGGCAGCATTAAGGGCCCACTTGAGATTAGTGATCATGAATTTAGAATGAAGCTGGTTAGCATGGTTGTGTGTGTGTGTGTGTTTTGTTTTTTTGGTTTTTTTTAAATTTAATTATTTTTGGTTGCATTGGGTCTTTGTTGCTGCACGGTGTGCGGGCTTCTCACTGCGGTGGCTTCTAGTTGTGGCATGTGGGCTCAGTAGTTGTGGCACACAGGCTTAGTTGCTCCGTGGCATGTGGGATCTTCCCGGACCAGGGCTTGAACCCGTGTCCCCTGCATTGGCAGGCGGATTCTTAACCACTGCGCCACCAGGGAAGCCCTGTGTGTGTGTTTTTAAAAAATGTTTAATTGAAGTATAGTTGATTTAGAATGTTGTGTTAGTTTCTGGTGTATAGCAAAGTGACTTTATATATATATATATATATATATATATATACATATATATATACATATATATATATATATATGTATATATATATTCCAGATTCTGGTACTTCATAGCTTGGTAATCTTGGGCAAGTTACTTTACCTCTTTTTTCCTCAGTTTTCTCATCTATAAAATGGAAATAATAATACTATCTACTTCATAAAGTCACTCGGAGAATTAAATAAGTTAATACATGAAAGCACTCACAACAGTGCCTGACATAGCGTAAGTAGTCAGTAGATGCTAGCTATGATTATGGTCATTATACTTCCGTGTTGTTTGAATGTTATACGATGTGGGTGTATTCACGTATTTCCGTTGAAAGAGCTGAGAGGAAGGAGCCAGTAGAGAGGGAGAGGTTGAAGGTATAGGACAGAGGTAATGACAGCTTGAGTAAGGTTACTGAGGACCTGTACATGAAAGGGATCTGGAAGACAGATGGAGGAATTAGACCTAGCTTGGAAGGGGGCTCTCTCTCATTTTAACAGTAGAAGGATGGCTCTGAATATATTCCTAGTTTGGTAGTAGTAGGTAGTAGGAAGTTGGTTTCCCACATGGAGACTTCTATCTTATCTTTAAGAGGTGAGTTATTTGGTAGATTGAAGGGGCTGTTGAGGTGTTGGAGTTTTGAGGAAAATGGGCAAGCTTTGAAAGAATCACTGGGGAGAATGAGAGAGTGACCTGAAAACATGAAAGGATTTCCCCAGGAATATTGAAGGTCCACTTGAGGCTGGTGACTACGAATTCAGGGTGGTACCTGTCTATTTAACTGTGATTTTTCTCTTGCAGTGTTTAACGACTCTAGGGTGGAGAGGAAAGGCTGTGAACCAGGATCTTCAATGAATGAGTAGAGTACAGCAAAGAGGAAGTCGAGGTGTAACCAGATAGTATGAAACTTAGAGGAAGAAGAATCAGGGGTTTGTTTTTTTTTTTACCTGAGGGTGAAGGAGGAATTGTCTAGAAGTTGTAGTGTGGCTGGAAGAGGGCATCACATCACCTCCTGACTCCCTAGTACATGCAGCGTCTTGGTGTAAATCACTTTCACTTGAAAGGGCTGTAAGGGAAGCTCCAATCTCGTGGGAAAGCCAGGAATATCAGTGGACATTCAGGGATAAGTTGGAGGATGGGTAGGAGAGTTTGTTAATCATGGAATTGTGTTCCAGGGAGGCGTAGCAGAAGCACCTGGAAATTAAGGTAGAAATGAGAGGTCAGGTGGCAGGAGAAGAAGCACAGAGGAATATGGGAATGAGGTTAAAAGAGAGGAATAACAAGGACAACAATAGTAATTTAATAATAACAATACTAATAATTTAACAATGCTTTGCCTGTATTCTCTCATTTAATCCTCATAACAACCTCATAAAGTAGAGCCTTTATTTTTCAGATGAGAAGACAGGCACACGAGTTTAAGTGACTTGCCCAAGGTCACATAATAATAGATTGAACTGGGTGCTTACATAAGAAAGACAAAAGAAAATAGGGATGTGAGTGAGGCACAGTGAGTTCGGCTTATCATAAATTTGTCAAGATGGTTACTTCTGACAGTCTTTTGATAAATAGGGGTCTCTCAGCTTTCTCCAAATTTAGCTGTATTTGGGACTGGAGGTGGATGATGCTGTTTGGTTGGTGTTCCTTATATTGCTCTGTATGGAAGGATCCAGGCCGTGGCCAATGCATTTTCTCACCTGTGCTCTGCACAGTGATTGGTGGTGGGGGTAGTGGTGTGATTCTTAGGTATGTCTTGACCTTGTCGGGGATATAAAGTCAGGCTGCAGGTGGCTCTGAAGTATAAGGCTGCGGTGCGGTTTGTGGGAAAAGTGACCTTAATGGAAGACTTCACAGGCTGTAGATTCTGAGAGATGAGAGACCCAGTAGGGGTCTGGCAGTGGCCCAGTTCTTTCTTGCAGTGAAAGCACCTCCTCCAGTGTTCAAAGCTATGGCCCACCTCCTAAAGAAACCATTTTTTACTGGACACTCTGAAGGGTTTTGGTGCCATGCTTATTGCTCAAGGAAGCTTATGAAGAAGAAAAGGAGGCCTTACTGTAAACTTCCTTGGGCAGCATTTTAGACTCTTATGTCAAGATGATCCTATAAAATTGTTTCAAAATTCTAAGACAGCAAATACAATCATTAAATGTTTAATGCTTATTATAGCTAGGTTACTTATTTTAGTAAACTGTATGCTAGACTTGGGTTTTCTGTGTCCTGTGCTGCATGTACATTGATGTCCCTTGTAAAATAAATTGCACAGAACATCTATGCATGAATTCTAGTATAGACAGCATATATGTCTAAAACATAAAGGTCCTTTATAACTATTGCATGAATAAATGAAGTTCATTATTTCAATTTTGGAAGATGTTTATTTTGAGGTATTTCTTCTTTTATGACATATTGTTTGTTGTAGCAGTGATTTATTTGAAGATGAGTTCTGTCAGGAGTAAACCCCCAATTATAACCTTGGAAAAATGATCCTGTTTACAACACAAAACCAGAAACACATTACAGTGAAAAGTGGGCCCTGCTTATGTATCTGTGTAGATGGGTTATGAATAAAGGTATTCATGTACACATACAGAACTAAATATCTCCCTCGTTAATACTAATGACCTAACTTGGCATTTGTCATAATTCAGATTCAGTTTCTGTGATTATCGGAGGGTATGAAAGTGGATTAAAATATGTATGCACATGTAGCTATATATCTATTCCATGCATGTGGGATTTGTCATAATTTAGAGTATGTATACATTTTATTTTTATTTTTTAAAACCTTATTATTATTATTTTTGGCCGCCCCACGCGGCATGCGGGGTCTCAGTTCCCCCACCGGGGATCGTGCTGGCACCCCCTGCAGTGGAAACGAGGAGTCTTAACCACTGGACCAACAGGGAAGTCCTTATGTATAATTTTTATAGAATTAAAAGTTAGCTGTTATTTCTAGCACTGCAAATACTCAGCATAATACTTTTTAATAAGTCTAAAATTAGTAGGTTCAAGAAACTAGGAAGTCCATCTAGGTATTATTAATTTTGGAGTTCATCAAGTTAAATTTTATTTACTAGTGGAATACATTGCTATTACTAAGGTGTTATGTTTAGATTGAATACAAAGTATTTATTTTCTCCTACCTCCAACCGCTTAATTATAACAGTCTATAGTTGTTATAATATATTTACTGTTACATGGCAGGCTTCCAGGGCGATGTGAGTTGCCAGTAGAGGAAAGTTCTCCTGTTTTGTAAGGAGCCTAACAGTGTAGCACTAACCACAGCTTGGGGTCTGGGCTTCAGTTTTGTATGTTCATAAACAATATTTAAATGTCGCGGAGTTGATTGATGCTGGGAATGCGGATTCACGCTAAGGACGTTCTCAAGAGATTGATGTATAAACCAGAATGCCAATTTATTAATTTACAAAGACAATTGTTCACGCGGATATGATTTGAAAATAAAAAGTCCTTTCCGGGCAGATCTTCATGGGAAGCTAAATTATAATCAGAAGATTGTTGCTACCATAGAATCAAGGCAAGGTGAGTTAGCAGTACAATTCAAACACATAATACCATTTGCTGTCATTGCCAAGCGCCCATCTCCCCAATATAGAGTATTTGCTCCCTGGAGAGACTGGTGTATTTGTTTTACAGATCAGTGCACACCCATCCCACCGCCTGGGTAGTGCCTGTTTAGGTTTTGCATTTTTCTATGCTTTCTTTGCTGATCAAAACCCTTGATTTGCTCTTTTTTAAAATCACGTAAGTAAAACGTGTTTCTTTAGCTGTTAACTCTTCAATCGGATTAGTCTAGTATCGATCGGCTACAGGCCATTCTATCATTCAAGGAAGGTACCTCTTTATATTTATAGCTCAACTTATAGCCATGGGGGTGAGGCAGGGGACAGCAACCTAGTGAATAATTCTTTGGGGGCACCTCACTGTGGCCAGTGAATATGGTTGCCAGATTAAAATACAGGACGCCCAATTCAATTCAGATAGCACGTACTTTGTTTTTTTTTTAGTATAAGTATGTCCCAAATATTGGATGAGGTATAGTTATACTAAAAAAAGTATTCATTGTTTTTCTGAAATCCAAATGTCCTGCACAGGGCGTCCTATATTTTTATTTGCTAAATTTGGCAAGCCCACGAGTACATAAACATGATGTCAAGAGGCTTGCTTGGCTTCAAGCTGGTCGGTAAGCACCAATCCATTCGGTTGTCTCAGGGAACAAAACCCATTCCCACTAAAAAATAACTGTAGGTAGCAATGAAACACGGAAAAATTTTGACCCTTTGAGGAACCCGTAGTGACGCAACGGCCTTAAATACTGCCTTGCTTGATTGCCCCGCCCCCTCCATCTTCTCTTCCTGCTCTTAGAATGATTGCTCTATCTCTTCTTCCTTCTCAAGTCCCGCCCTTTCAGCTACCCGCTCTGGATAGGGATCGGTAAACCAAAAAGGGCCGGCAAAAGAGCCGACGTGTTTTGAGGAGCGGAAGTAGTCAAATTTCTCTGAGAACCGTAAAGTGCGGCTGGCTGTCTCCCTTTCCGGATAACGACAACAGCTCCGACTGTCAGTGCCGGCCTTCCTCTTGTAAGGGGATCTGCCGGACCCTTGCTAATTCAATTTTTTCCCCATTCCAGGCCCTTCCCTATCGTCGCCCCCTTCACCTTGGATCATGTTCAAGAAGTAAGGACATGCTGTGGCCTCCGTCGGCTGCTCACAAAGGTGGTGGGGGTGGGGGTGGGGAAGAGGGCGAGAGCAAAGATTCTCTTTCTCTCTCCCCCGCCCCTGCCATCCTTACTCCCTAAGGTTTTCTATAGTACTATTCTCTCCACTCGCAACTTGCAACACTTCTTTAAGCTTTTCGTCCCTAATCCTCAGTTGGGTTTGGGTCCTCCCAACCTCATTTTCTTTCTCCTTACCTCTCTCTCTCTTTTGCCCCCTTTCCTAGTCCTATCTCCGTTCCTAGGGTTCTACCAATCACATCCTTGCACTGTGATTTAGGGACATATCCTCTTTAGCAGAGAGGAGAGCCCTTCACTCACTGCCTTGTGGTTACTAGTTATGAACTGAATAAGGGAAGGCTTGACTTCCTGGGTCATGGGAGTGAAGGAGTCTGGGTGACAGGAAGCTAGCGGACTGTGATACCTATTGCCTAGCTGCCAGATGAACCTTGTCTTGAAAATAGCGTGATTGCCCCATAGGCTATTCAGTGTGAGGAAGACAAAAGTTCTTTGGAACCTACCTAGTGGGTTTGCCTTCCAGATTTGGTAGACGCAAAAAGCAAAGGGGGATCATGGGCAAAGGAAGGTGGGTTTTGTGCATGACATTTTGAGCAAAAATAAATAGGGATGTTAAATACCGTCGTCATCATCACTTAAAAAAAAAATCTCAGCAGATTACATAGCCTAGGAGGGGCCGATTTTCAGTGTTATATTTGGGTTGGTCTTTTGTATCTCAACGCTTGAGGGTATTTTCATTTTGTTTTGCTTTTGTTTTTTTACACAGGTTTTGTTATAGGTGGGAATCTGTTTCTTCCTGGGTAGAGTTGAGTAAGATTTTCCAGGAGAGGCATTTGTGTAGCTAATTACAGATTATAATGTGAAATATGCCTCATATCCTTCCCCCCTCGCCCCCCCGCCCAGCTAATTGTGACTTTATGACAGTTTGTTTTAATATTGTACTAAGACTTTGGTTTTGTCCTGGACACAATAAAAGGGAAATGGTATTTTAAAAAACAATTTATTTCATAATTATTTTAGACGTCTAAATATTTGCTTGGAAATAGATGACTAATTAAAACAATACCTTTAGCTATTCTGATATGTCTTCTTGGAAATGCCTTTTTTTTTTTCCTTGCAAAAATCACTTGGCAGATTTGATGAAAAAGAAAATGTGTCCAACTGCATCCAGTTGAAAACCTCAGTTATAAAGGGTATTAAGAACCAATTGTTAGAACAATTTCCAGATATTGAACCATGGCTTAATCAAATCATGCCTAAGAAAGATCCTGTCAAAATAGTGCGATGGTAAGTCTTTATTTTTTTCTATGTAAAGCTCAGAGAAGCTGAATATTGTATGATTAGATTGCACTCATAATAAATGTAATTATCTTCACATTATTTATCTACTCTAAATGAGTAACTCTAAAACTTATCAATATTTGTATTTTCAAGTGTTTTTCTATGTTTGTGGAAAATGTGGCTTTGTGTACTGATTGTTTTATTAAAGAGTTAATTAAATGTTTTTATTCAGAGTTGGATTTATTTCAGTTTGTGCTTTAGAGATTTGTTTTATTAATTATCTAAAAAGGAAATTAAAATAATAAAATGTGAAATAAAATTGTAGCAGGTCATATCTTTCTTTTTTCTCTACTGGACTGGTATGAATTAAAAAAAAATGTTTTGTGTTTTTTTTGGCCTGGATCTTTATTGAAATTTTTTTTAAAAAGCTTACTGTATCTCTGTATATGCATGCTTCGTATTATACATTATTTAAAGGATGTTTGGCATATTCATTTTTGAAAGAAAATATCTAACTTGGTATTTTGTGACATTTGTCTTACAGCCATGAACATATAGAGATCCTTACAGTAAATGGAGAGTTACTATTTTTTAGACAAAGAGAAGGGCCTTTTTATCCAACCCTAAGATTACTTCACAAATGTAAGTCTTGTTAGAAAATATGTATTTGGGCATATGGAAAGACACAAAAGGAGTTGAAAGTGACTTCTGGTAGTTAACTTATTAGTACTAGGTTATATGGAATATAAAACTAAAAAGATTTCCCCCCTCCCCATCTTGTGGTAAATCTGAAAAATGCAAATTCTCTCATTATGCATTCCAGAAAGCCCAAGAAAGAGCATTCATTCATTCATTACTTAATTCAAAAAGTATTTTTTAAACTTACTCTGTGTCAGGCACTGAGCTAGGTACTGAGAATGTGATAGGAAGCAAAGATAGACATGGTCCCTGTCCCTAGGAAGCTAACAGTCTAGTTGGGAGAATAGACAACAATTAGATAATTACACAAATATATATTCACAAACTGTAATAAGTGCTGTGAGCATTTTCTTTTACATTTGTATCCAGATTTGCCTTATAGAGGTAATTCTGTATAAGGGAAAGCATGGAGTCCCAGTTATTGTTAGTTGAGTGCCAAGGTCAGGTGTTAAGAAACAAAATAATGTTTATTATGTACCCACATTTGCATGTTGTTAGATTGATTACATTACAAAAGAAAACCCCAAGGTAGATGCTATCCCAGTGTACAAGAGTTTTTGAACTGCAAAGTAAAATTTCTGCTTTTCAAGTCAGTATGTGTCTGGCATGTGTGCTTATTTATGGTGAAGCACTGTGTCTGAAATGTCAAATGGTAGAGGAAAAAAATGTGTGTGTATAAATAGAAAGAGATAAAGCAAATATAGCAAAGTGCTAATGAACGATTGTTGAAACTAAGTGGATGGTGTCCAGGTGCTCATTGAACTATTCTTCCAGTTTTTCTATATGTTAAGCATTTTCACAATAAGCTGGAAGAAAAAGATGTTCCTGTTTAATAATATTTTGCTGGGAACCAACCTTTTAGAACATCTTAAAGTTATTCTTGTGCAAGAAGCAGGATGATATGGTGGTTAAAAGTGTGAACTTGGAGTTAGGCAGGTCTGGGCTCAATTCCCAGTGCATGTCACTTTTGTCAAGTCACTTAAGCTTTGTTTCCTTATCTTTAAAAGTGGATGCAATTGTATGTTACATCTCCCAGGGTTGTGAGGATTAAATAAGATAGTAACACACGTGTACTGCACCTAACACAATGCTTGGAACATAGTAAGTGCTCAATATATAATGGCCATTATTATGATGTAGTAATTGTTCAGTAAATGTCCATCCACTACTACTTGTCATCATCCCCATGATCAGGATCATCATTATCATTATTATTAAAGGGCAGATATTAATGAGGATGGAGATCTAGAAAACAAATTATGGCTTCTGAGTAGTAAACACATTCATTCATTCAGCTTCCTTTTCAGTAAGATGTTTAATTTGGAGCTGTGTTTAAATTAATTTCTAGTCTTGGTAGGAAAAAGACTTACGTGTTCTCTGACTAGTGGGAGGGCTAGTGGTAAGACATTAAAGTGAATACATTTTACCAATTATTGTTATTATTCCTAGAGAGCCCTGAGAGGCCTAAAAAGTTTTTCCCATAGATATTGTTTTAAATCCTTCAGGGATCCTTTAGTTGTTAGATTATGAATTATTAATAGACACACATACACACACACAAATACATTTTTTAAGATTACAAAAGGAGTATGTGTTCATTCTAGAGATTTGTAAAATACGGAAGTAAAATCACTTGTATTCCCATGACCTAGAGGTAACCATGGTTAGTATATCAGTGTACTTCCATCCCATTATTTCCTGTATTCTGTGTGTGTCTGTGTGTTATGTGTAAATGCATATTTTTTTCCTTTTTAAATTGGGCTCTCTGTTACATAGTTTTTGCTTTTTAATTAACAGACTTTCTTTTTTAGAGCAGTTTTAGATTTACAGAAAAAATGAACAAAGTACAGAGAGTTCCCATATACTTCCTTCCCACTCTTCTTTTCTTATTAATATCCTGCATTGGCATGCTTCATTTGTTACAATCGATGAACCAATATTGATATTAACGAAAGTCCATAGTTTACATTAGGGTTCATTCTTTGTGTTGTACATTCTGTGGTTTTTGTCAATTGCATATGTCATGTATCCACTGTTACAGTATCTTACAGAATAGTTTTACTACCCCAAAAATTCTCTGTGCTCTACCTATTCATCCTTCCCACCTCCCCCTCTTTTCCAACCCCTAGCAACCACTGGTCTTTCTGACAGTTTTTATTCTGCCTTTTTCACTTATCATATATTTTGAATATTTCCCAGGGTATTCTCCAAAAACATGGTCCTATTATATAGGTATTATAGACATACTTTAAGTCATTTATCTCTTACTTTATTGCTGGACATTTAGGTTGATTCCAGTTTATTTCTAATATAAATATTAGTGCTATAATGAATATCTTTCTACCTAAATATATTGTACATCTCTCATTTTTTTCTTAGGATAAAGTCCTAGAAGTAGAATTACTGAGTCAGAGTTTGAACCTTTTCGAGGCTGTTGATACATGTTGCCAAGTAGTCCTAAAGAAAGCTTGTACCCATTTATAAGTCTTCTAGCAGTATATGGGAATGCCAGTTTTCCTACACTCTTGCTAGCACTGGGAAATACTTTTCTTAAAAATATATACCAATTTGATAAGCGAAGGAGGGTGTTTCAGTTTTATTTTGCATGTGTCACAGAGTACTGTAATTTAGGGAAATATTTGTTCATGTCCTTTGCCTTTTTCTGTTGAGTCATTAGTCTTACTAATTTATGTAATGTATTTCTTTTCTTCTAGATCCTTTTATCCTGCCACACCAGCAGGTTGATAAAGGAGCCATCAAATTTGTACTCAGTGGAGCAAATATCATGTGTCCAGGCTTAACTTCTCCTGGAGCTAAACTTTACCCTGCTGCAGTAGATACGATTGTTGTATCCTTCCCAGGCTCTAACTGTTGAAAAATGTGTTCATTGTATTCTTGTTATTACTGAAAGATCTGTCATCCCAGAGAACATTAGATGTACTTTTTTGGAGGTTACTCTTACTGTTATCTCATGCCTTTCTGGCTACATTTGAAGATGTGGGAAGCAACATTATTTCTTGAGACTAAATTATGTCCCATCTTAGAGGTTAAATGAGAACAAGTAACAAAAGAGTCCCAGCTGCATTTCAGCTCAGTTAGGGACCACTGTTATCAGACTCAGGACACAGTATAAAACTCTTAATTATTAATAGAGAGGTTGTATATGATACGATTGGATCATTTATTTGGACATCATCTTGCTACTTTTATGTTTGAATTACCCCAGATACCCTGGAGTAAAAGCACTCAAAAGGGAAAAGAACTTAAGCACCAGGTGGAGTGTTAGAAGTGAGTAGTGGGAACCATTGGCAATCCCAGTGGTTTTATTTTAAAGTTCCAATGAACTTTTATTCTAAAGTTCATTTTTAAGTTGGTTGTTTGGGCCTCAGAACATGTTTTCTCAAAGAGAAACGATAAAGTCCCAGATAGTCCTTAAGAATCTATTCAACTCATGATGTAGCTGAATAATTCTGCATTATTTCCATTTCTACAGTGCTGTTTCAGCTATATTCCAGATTAGTTTTTTGTCACCTAGTCTGGACAGGAGGACATCTCCTTTGTCATAGATAAAGTGGCCATTTGCCTCAGGTTGAGAAAAGGAACTATACTTGGTGGGAATGGGGAAATCACTGGAGCGGAAAGGCCATTGGAGTGGGTTTAAGAGTGTGTCCTGTGCTCAAAAGGAGGGTGTTCTCTCTTGTGGTAGTTATATCTAAGGGGTAGTGTAAGTTGTATCAATATATTTGTATCTTAGGAACAGCTTGTGTTGATATAGATACTGGTCACATAATAGGTGATCACATATTTGTGGAACATTGAATGAATGAATGACTTGAAAACCAATGGAGAAAAAGTATTCTGTGAGGACAGGTTACCCTTTTATGTTTATGATTTTTCTGTTTTTAAAGTTTATAGTTCTGGGGTTTCCCCTAAATGGAAAATTTTCCTAGTACTTAGCCTTTACTTTTAAAATAATTTTTATTTTGAAATAATTATAGACTTTTGGAAAGTTGCAAAACTAGTACAGAGAGGGACTGTGTACCCTTGAACCTTTACTTTTTAAAATATGTACTGCAGTGTTTAACATTCTAGACACTTCAAATGATAACCAAGAACATTCTGGTTGTTCTGGATAGATTGCAACTTACATTGGGCTCTTAAAGATTGATTGGGGATATAATTATTGTTTTAATGTGTCCTTTATATGAAACCACCATTTAGTGATTAAAGCACTAGAACAATTGATATTTATTTCCATTTTTAATATTTATATGCAAGAAATTTTGTCTCCTTTTTTGCATGACTTCTTTTTCTTCTCCTTCTTTTGTTGGCATTGGGTTATGGTATTATTAACATTTGACTTAAAAACAGAGAATGATTATTAGATTCATTCATTTAGCATGTATTGAGTATTTGCAATCTGCCCATAAATTTTGCTAGGTCACTGCCCTCAAGGAGTTAATGGACTAGGCGAAGATGCAAGTTGGATTCACAGCGGCTTAAGTAGTAATGTGACACCCCCTCTCCAAGGCATTTTGATAGATAAATAGTTTTCTTAGCTGTGTGTTTTCAGGCAATCATGGCAGAAGGAAAACAGCATGCTCTGTGTGTTGGAGTCATGAAGATGTCTGCAGAAGATATGTAAGTCTCCTGTTAGACCTCCTTAGCTTTTAAGATATAGGTAACCTATGCAGGAAGAATCAGAATTACAGGCGAAATTTGCTCTCATTCATACCACATCTTATAAATATTTAAGCACAGAAGCCTCATTTCTGATTTTTCCTAACAGTTAGGAAGCCATTGAAACCTATTTTGTCTCTGGGATTGCATTCTTCCTTTAGCATTCTGAAAAGAACCTGTGTGCCAACACAGCTGTATTATATGTATGTGTGTGGTATTTTAGGAATTTTTTTTATTTAGTATGATGTAGATTAGGTGTGGGGAAAGATATTTTGCTGCTAGTTTTTAAAAACAGTGACATAACTTAGTACCACACAGTATTTATCTTATATTTTAACATGGTGGTATAAAATATTAAGGAAATATTAAAGATATATTACCAAAATATAGTCAATATACTTAAAAACGTTGGAACTCATGACCAAAATATTCCTATTAATTTTGTTTCAGGGTTAATTATAACACTTTGATGTTCTCCTGGTTTGGTGACATCATTACTCTGTTTCTGTGGACCCACTAGTTTGATCGCTAGAATCGCTTTAAGACATGAACTGCAGCAGAGTAATGTAGTTTAATGTAGATGATAATGTTAGTGTAATATAAATAAATTCCCTACATGTGGCTCAATAATTGCAAAATAGCAATGCACCCTGAATTATATTTACCATGAGTAAGCCTATAAAAATACTTAACAATATGTTTATGTACTTTATTCCTTTTGCAGTGAGAAAGTCAACAAAGGAATTGGCATTGAAAATATCCATTATTTAAATGATGGGCTGTGGCATATGAAGACATATAAATGAGCCTCAGAAGGAATGCACTTGGGCTAAAAATGGATATTGTGTTGTATCTGTGTTTGTGTCTATGTGTGACAACATGAAGACAATACCTCTGTGGTTATGCTGAATAAATTCAACAGATGCTAAAATTATGTTAGCTTCAAAAATTATTTTAATTTTTCTTAAACTCAAGTTAAATTTGGGTTACAAACTTGGACATTAAAAGGTATCTGGTAAGTAACCAAACTCAGACAACTTAATGTCCTTTCTCAGGCTGATGATGTAAGATGAAGGGCAAGACTTGGTAAATGAACTTGCTAGTATATGGTTGACCCTCCCAGAGAATCTGACTACTTAATGGGGCTGGAAGCTAGACTGGGATTTTTATCCCATTACCCCAGGGCACCTAGAAGTGCCCCTTCTCTTTTGTGTGTGTTTTTTGTTTGTTTGCTGTTGCTGTTTTTAAACTTTTCATTATGGAAAATTCTGAGCGTATAGAAAAGTATGGGTAGCATAGTATAATGGACCTTTTCTGTATCCATCACCCAGCTTCAATTCGTGGCCAATATTATTTCATCTCTATCTCACTCATCCCACCCCACTCTCTGATTATTTTGAATCAAATCTCAGATATATCATTTCATCCACAGTTTCTTTAATATGTGTCTTTAAAAGATGTATTTTTAAAAAAAACCATAATATCATTATCACACCTAAAAAATTTAGCTATTTCTTTTTAAAAAAAAAAAAATATTTATTTTTTATTTTTGGCTGCGTCGGGTCTTAGTTGTGGCACACGGGATCTTCGTTGTGGCACGTGGGCTTCTCTCTAGTTGTGGCTTGCGTGCTCAGTAGTTGCGGCATGTGGGCTTAGTTGCTCCACAGCATGTGGGATCTTAGTTCCCGACCAGGGATCGAACCCATGTTCTGCATTGGAAGGCAGATTCTTAACCAGTGGACCACCAGGGAAGTCCCAGCTATTTCTTAATAAGGTCAAATACCTGAACTGTGTTCAATTATGTGACAGATGGACCCAATTGTTTCTCTTTTTATTTTTTTAACCATTGGTTTGCTTGAAATTGGTATCCGACAAGGTCCATATATTGCATTTGGTTGTTATTTGTCTGTTTTAATCTCTAAGTTCCCCCTCCGTTTTCCCTTTAAATTAATTATGTAAGAAATTTAGTTGTTTTGTCATATAGCGTTTCTTCCCACATTCTGGATTTTGTTGATTGTATCACTGTAAAGTAATTTAACTTGTTTTTATACTCCCTCTATAGCCTGTAAACAGATCGGCTTGATCAGATTCCGGTTCAATTTATTTAATGCCCTCTCTTGAATTATACTACACAGATGCCCAGAACTTCCAGATTTGAGTCCCCACTGTATTCCCCAAAGAATGTGTATCTCCTATCATAAGTGGCATATGAAGACCATGGACCTACTTCAGTAAGAACAGTAAGCTGTTTTGAGAATTAAACAGCAGTTATGAATTTATACAGTGATAACAGGTCTTTCTTCCTAATAACATTGCTGTTATATTGGGTTGGCCAAAAAGTTTGTTTGGAAAAAACTTTGTTGTTACAGAAAAACCCAAATGAACTTTTTGGCCAACCCAATACTGTGTTTCAGCCATCTTCATTTGGTTGTTTACAAATATATGACATGTGATTTTATTTTTCAGATGGATACAGACATTTACAAGATTGTGGTGACCTGTGTTACGGTTAGAAGTTGGTGAGAAAGGTGAGGGTGGATAGTAAAAAGAGAGACACCATTTGGCTGGCTGTTGCAGCTGGGCCTCCCAAGATATAACATGGGTGAAGGGTATAGATCCAGGGTCTGACTCAGATTGAGAAACTATTTTCCAGTAACAAAACCTATAAGACTTGGAGATTCCCACGTTAGAATGTAAATGTATTAATTTATAGTGATAAGTCTGCTTAGGGTAAACAATTAGTAAACAGGAAGTTTCTTGGTGAAGATGGATAAGAGTAAAGGAAGGTTGATAATTTGGGGGAGTATTTCATCTGGGCCGGGGTAAGGCTTGGATAATTTTTCCTGCTTCATCATTAATTAGAATGCTTATGTCTGCCAAAATCTTTCTTTCCTAGCCTGTAGAGGTGCCCTGATACTTTTCTTCCTATGTCCTTTTTAAGTTCTATGTAGAATATTTTTCTTTGTTATGACAGTTATATTCTACAACTTACTATATTTTTATATTTTATTATTTATTCCTGGTGGATAAAAGTGTAAATTATCTCATCAGTAGCACAGTTTTAAATGATCTTTCAGGGTAGGTTTCTTCAACAGATAGTCTCACTTTATGCTGACTTACTAGTTTCAAATTCAGATGTTTCCCCATTTGGGGGAGAGGCAGCCTATTCGAGGTCTATAGCTCCTTATATGCTTAAAAAGAAAATAAGTCATTTATGTCAAAACCAAACTTTGAACCTTTATTTTTGGTACTAAGATAATGTTAATTGACCAAAATTGCCTATGGAGTGTTAGCAATGAAAAACAAAGCACACACATATATTAGAGAAGTTTTAATTGTGTGGTTTCAGAAATAATTTATCCATGTTTCTAACCACTGTTACGGTGGATGTGGGGAACCCTTTTAAAATATTCAACATCATCTGTGCTTGTTTTCCTACTATGTTCAGGTACATTGACTTTGTTGCCTTGGTAATATGGACTAAATATGTATATTTCCTGCTCCCCCTGGGTCTGAGGCCTCAGGTTATAGAGTTAATCCGGGGTGTCACTCCATAGGTTGGAGCCCAGTCTGTTTCTAAACATTAGGTCATGCAAGGAAGCCAATTCAAAGAGGTTGAACTATCAGCCTCTTTATTCACTATTCTTAAAGGCAACTTAGTTTTCCCATATTCCTGAGAGTAGGAATACAGGGAGAGCCTGTTTTTCTCCCAGGCAATGTGTCTTCAGTTCATTTTTAGTTAGGGTGTCAAGCTTGACACATTTTGTGTCAAGCCAACCTACAGTCTAGTCATTTTTGTGCATCTGACACACTTTTCCTCAGCCAAGGTCAGTTCAGCTCAATGGACATTTATTGAATATCCACTAGGTTCTAGGCATGTGGCACAAAGATGAATAATAGACAAGTGGCCCTTGCCCTTAAGGAGCTTCCAGTCTAGTGAGTAAATTTACGTTTAAAAAAATCTGGGTAATGGTGACAGCCCAATAGCAATTTATAAAGCCAGTAGGAAGTTACTAATACATTTCCAATTTCAGTCATCAAAATTTGCAAATTATACATGAACCAGATATAAAAATATTCCTTAGATTGTACCCAATGTGAGGTTAAAAATCCAGATGTCTTGGAGTTGCAACAATTCAGCATTCCAACTCAGGTTGTTGTCCCATTGTGTGGTAATATAAAGGCCTGATAAACCCTCTTCTAGCAGACTATTATAGTGGTTTGGTGGTGTTCTGTTGGCAGCTGCATTTTTCCTTTTTTTAATGTTCTGGACCCAAAACAAGCAGCTGGATTTATCCAAAGGACAGCTATGAACATTTCTAATTTGAGGGATTTGATAGTCCCCAAACATAAAGTCATATGGCATTTGTCAAATAATGATTATATCCAGCCAAGTTCCCCCTGCACGTACAAATCCACTACCGAGGATACAATATTTCTAAGCATAGTACTTCAGAAGATACAAGAATGGCAAATGACTAAATTTATAGACGTATTTCATTATAGTAAATATTTCACTCTTTTGTTCATGAGAATATTAATAATGTAACAATTATATATTAATAGGAATATGAAATGAACGTATGCCCAAACAAAATGTGGTAAATATTTAACTTTGCTTATCTAGGTTCCCTAATTTTGAGAATATGTCTCTCAAGGCTCTTCAGGAAACTCAAAATGTTCAGATTTCTAAAGGAGTATCTACTAAAACTGATTTATAATGAGAGGAAAAACAGAAAATGTATGTATGCATCCTGTGTCAATATAACCATCACTTCTGAGGTCTCAAGCAATCAGAAACTTACTCAAATTATTCAATAACCTGTAAGAATTAGGCCATTAAAATATTTTGAAAGCCCTTCAGAACACTTATGTTTAGTGTGTCATTAATTGTATTAAGGCAATAAAAATTACACTAAATATAATTATATTCTTTTTTAAAAGATTTTTTTGATATGGACCATTTTTAAAGTCTTTATTGAATTTGTTACAATATTGCTTCTGTTTTATGTTTTGGTTTTTTGGCTGCGAGGCATGTAGGATCTTAGCTCCCCGACCAGGGATCGAATCTGCACCCGCTGCATTGGAAGGCGAAGTCTTAACCACTGGACCACCAGGGAAGTCCATGTATTCTATGTTTTTACATGTTGTATTTATGCTTTATTATACTTTTTTAAATAGCAGGTAAAAGAATGATTAGATATAATGAACTCTAACACTAATTTATTTAATATTGTATTAAAACTAGTTAAGTACTTGTAAAGGACTACAACTCCATCAGAACAGGAGTGAATGAATGGGATTGAGAACCAGTTTTAAAATCTATGTTGAGACTATTAGGCTAGTTGGTTGGTTGGTTGGTTGGTTGGTTGGTTTAGGAGGCTGGCCTCTTGGAGAATATAATTTATATATGGAAAGAGAGATGGGAGATGATTCACTGGAATTTCTCCTAATAATATCATGTTCATTAGAACAGGTCATGGGGAGGAAAAATAGATAAAAACATCCAAACTAATTAGTACTATTAATATTTGCCCCTTGGAGTGAAAAATTAAAGAACACCAAATTTTATCCCTGAACATTTTGAGAAATAAAAGATCAATTAGTGAAATAATTTCTACTTAAAACCCTAGTTGTTACAGAGAATGACATGCTTTACTATTGTCCAATTCTAATTAAATGGATTATCTTATAGATTTTTTTTTTTTTGGCTGTGTCGGGTCTTAGCTGCAGCATGCAAGATCTTCGTTGAGGCATGCGGGATCTTTCGTTGTGGCACACGGGCTTCTCTCTAGTTGTGGCGTGCGGGTTTTTTCTCTCTCTAGTTGTGGCATGCAGGCTCCAGGGCACATGGGCTCTGTAGTTTGTAGTGCGTGAGCTCATTAGTTGTGGCGCGCAGGATTAGTTGCCCCACGGCATGTGGAATCTTAGTTCCGTGACCAGGGATCGAACCCGTGTCCTCTGCATTAGAAGGTGAATTCTTTACCACTGGGCCACCAGGGAAGTCCCTATCTTATACATTTTTAAAATCCCATTTTAAAAGTAAAACAAATCATGATTTTCACATCATAATTTTTATCACTCTTGTTCCATTCCCCAATTTTAAAATACTTCAATTTTAGCCAATATGTGAATATAGAGGACTTCTAAGGCATAATCATTTACTTCACTACCTTCAAGTTCATTGTAAATGTTCTCAAAAGTCTATCGTAGGGGGAAAAAGCCCTAAATTTAAAATATACAAAGTTTTACTTTTAAATTTTTATTAACAATACTTGATTGTCAATGATAACTATTAACTTTCTTTTAATCTCCTATGGTGAAATATGTAATTTCTTCTGATTTTCACAAGCATGTGAGCAAAAGACTGTGTTTTAAGAAACAAATCATTTAAGCACTTAGAGAAGGTGCCATTTCTCCAAACATATGCCTTGAAAACAAATCAAATTCAGTTACTTTTTTGTCTCAGGGAAGGCCATACTGTGGAGACTTTTGAGGTTGGGCAATCCATTTTTATTCTTACCAACTTCTAGTAAAAAAAGGAACACTTTCTGTCTTTGTCCCCAAATGCTGGGATTGTCCTTCTATGCTGATGTATGATGACACCCTGAGGCTTGGAAACTTGCAAACCAATAAGATGATTTTGTGATGAAATTGCATGTTAGATTGATACTATTAATAGTCCTTGAATGAGCTTAAATTTGAGACAACTTTTACAAGCAGCATGCACTTAACTTCTCGTTTTGTTTCCCTACCTGTGAGGTGTGAAATATCTGTTTCTTCATACCGATGTTTTTAAATTTATTTTTGGCCGCGTTGGGTCTTCGTTGCTGCGCGCGGGCTTTCTCTAGTTGCGGCGAGCGGGGGCTACTCTTTGTTGTGGTGTGTGGGCTTCTCATTGCAGTGGCTTCTCTTGTTGTGGAGCACAGGCTCTAGGTGCGCAGGCTTCAGTAGTTGCAGACGCGGGCTCAGTAGTTGTGGCATGTGGGCCCGAGAGTGCAGGGGCTTCAGTAGTTGGGGTGTGTGGGCTCAGTAGTTGTGGCACGTGGGCTCTAGGGTGCGCGGGCTCAGTAGTTGTGGCTTGCGGGCTCTAGAGCACAGGCTCAGTAGTTGTGGTGCACGGGCTTAGCTGCTCCGTGGCATGTGGGATCTTCCCGGACCAGGGATTGAACCTGTGTCCCCTGCATTGGCAGGCGGATTCTTAACCACTGCGCCACCAGGGAAGTCCCTTCATACCGATGTTTTAACAAATTTTTAGTTTTTCATGATCTGAAAGATTTGGTATGTACTTGTTTGTCTGGACACTGTTCTCATCAGTTCTAATGCTGCCCCATTCAGAATTCATTTTTTAAAGCCAAAATTCACTGTTCACTTAAACATCTGGATTAAATTGGGCAGGGTGAGGAGGATGGGAGGAGAGTCCTTTTTGCCCTGTAGGCTCTGGACAGCTTTCTTAGAGAGCTGACTTATCCAGGATTAGGAAAAAGAATGCTTTTGCGTGACTGAGATCTTTCTAAAGTTTGCTTGTGTAAGCATTTTGGATTTAAGAAAGTTCAACCTGGGAATTCCCTGGCGGTCCAGTGGTTAGGACTCCGTGCTTCCATTGCAGGGGGCACGGGTTCGATCCCTGCTTGGAGAACTAAGATCCCGCAAAAAGTTCAGCCTGAAATGTATCTGAATATAGAGTAGAAACAGCTTCATTTGGTGGGATAACAGCAGTCTCTAACCCATCAAATTAATCTCTATCTCCTAAATCGCTTTCTAAAACGCACATGACTGGAAGATATTTTTCACTGGCAATGCTTTATTCTGTTTAAAAAATAGTAGGGGCTAAAATATAGTAAAAACTTGGAAACTTACACTGTACTTATTTTGTGCTTTACAAGATATAAATTTTATATTTTGTAAGATGTTTTGAAAGGAGTCCACAAAGTAATTCTGCTTTCTTGCTCCCAAATGCAGAGGTCTGAGAGAAGGCACATGGCCTCGTGAGCTTCTGGGTGTTGTCAAATCCAATTCTCTCTCAAGTACCGAATGCCCAGATGCATTTACTGGGGATGCAAGAGTGTCACTTAAGCAGTGGTTTTTGTCAATATAAAGAGAAGCATCTTGATTAAAGTGTGAGGGGATAGAAACCATACTGATTTGGGCAATTTCGGCTCCAATAATGTCTAATTTACTGTGAAAGGGGAATATGTTCTAAGTTAATGTTCTTAAAAGCAACTTCCAAATTTCTCCTTAAAAAATATTTACTTTATTAAAAAGCTGCTTGAGGAAGAGCTGTTTTATTGCATGGCACAGATTCAATGTACAGATGTTATCTTAGAACTGTTAATTAAGGAGTTCCCTTGTGACTATGAATATTCAATACCAGCTGTTATTCACATCAATATTTTAATATTTTACCAGAAAGATACTTAATAAAAGGATTGATACATATTTAACTGTGTAAAGTGCTAGTTAAACTTGTTCAAATGGGTCAGAGGGAAAGGGAAATAACATTCCTTGAGCACCTACTATACGCACAAGCTCTACTTATATATCTTGCTAAATTTTTATGACTATTCCATGAGGTAGATTTTAATTCTCATTTGATAAGTGAGGAAGCTAAGGCTCCAGAAGGGTTTTATAACTTTCCTGAAGATACATTGCTAATAAATGGCAGAGTTGGGATTTGAACCTGTGTCCCTGATTGCAAAGCCTGTTGTTTTTGGTTTTTTTTTATTTTAAAAAATCTAATATTTTAGTATTAAAATAAAATTTAAACACAGCATCCTTTTCTCACCATTAAAAGTAGGATAATTCTAGACAATTTTTCTGAAATCTATAAATGTGCTTATACAAATGCATTAAAAGCTAAGTATCTCAACATCTGTAAGGCCTTTAGCAAATAAGTACCAACCTTCAGGAAGATGAGAGGCCACCTGAAAATGCACCAAAATTTCAAAATTAAGCTTTTAATTTATTGATAATAAAGCTAAGTATCACTGATATGCAAGTAAACAGTTTTTAGAACAAGCTGGAATTTTTCTAAAATTTAACCACGGTTGAATAAAATAGCAAGAACTTCAGGGCAAGATGGTATGTAAATATGAAAAAATACATAAAACACTTGGAATTAATTCAGAACTTGTAAAAATACTTGAGTGGTAAAGTGTTAAAACAGTCAAGAGAAATAGTCTTTGACAAAGAGATTACATGCTGGAAGAGACTTTTTCTACCTTCCATTCATACTTCACGTATAAAGAATTTACACTCAGAATTTGCCTAAACCTCCCTACCTCCCTCCCGCAAAGCCTGTTTTGCAGAAAATCTCCCCTCACGTTTCGTAAAATGTTAATCTCGGCCCACAGTTGCATCACCATCTTTGTTTATGGGCTATTGGAGAGAAGTGTAAGTTGGCCAAGCCTCTATTCCACAGTGTGAAAATATGGGTAGGATTAGAATGCAGTAAGACTGGGTTGCTTGCAGTGTGCTTCTAAGGAATGTTCTGTTTCCCTCTTCATCAGCAGGGTATTCTGGGAGAATCTTTTGAAATTGAACTTAGTCCTGAGGTCGGAACTTTTTCTGTCACCTTCAAGCTAGATGATTTGTGACCATTTAAAGGTTATGCCATTTAGAAGCCTTTCCTGGATTTTTAAAGAAAAGGATACAAGGGGGAGGGTTGGTTAAGTGGGGGAGATGAGGGTATAGAGTGTAAGTGCAAAGGCAGAACTAGCAGCTACTTTGTGACTATCAATACATCCAAAAGATAGGTCGGGAAAAGGATTAGTGAATATTAAAATTGACAGGAGCAATTTGGTTCAATTATAATCTAAGGAAAAAGGCTGAGGGGTCTAATCAATATTTTACTCCAGATCTAATGAGTTAATTTTGAGAAGGAGGATCCAATGACTTAATTTTGAGAAGGAAGACCCAGTGATGGAACTCATGCAAGGAGATGGCCTGGGGCCTGCTAAAAGTCAGGTTGCAATTTCCGTAGCCTTCAAGACAACCAGAAAAATAAACAGGCCTTTTAGAAGAAACTTCAAGTTTTCTCCCATTCACATGACAGCCCCGGGGTGGGGTGTTGTCTCACACTTCTGGAATTGGTTAGATCTGTGCTGTAACTGTAAAATACACACTGGATTTTGAAGACTTAATAAAAAAAAGAATGTAAACTATCGCATTTTTTCTGTTGATTACATGTTGAAATGACAATATTTTGGATATATTGGGTTAAATAAAATATAATACTAAAAGTAATTTCACCTCTGTCTTTTTTAATGTGGCTACTAGAAAATTTTAAACTGCACATGCGGCTCACATTATATTTCTATTGGATGGCATTGGGATGGAGAACAGGCAGTATTCCCTGAAGCTTCCTTCTGGAGGTGAATACCTTAGAGTGGTAAATATGGAAAAGAAGATTCTCAGTGCCAGTATTTAAAGTCTTCCATTGGGGGGAGGGATAAGTTGGGAGATTGGGATGGACATATACACACTACTATATATAAAATAGATAACTAATAAGGACTTACTGTATAGCACAGGAAACTCTACTCAGTACTCTGTAATGGCCTATATGGGAAAAGAATCTAAAAAAGAGTGGATATATGTATATGTATAAGTGATTCGCTTCGCTGTACATCTGAAACTAACACAACGTTGTAATCAACTATACTCCAGTAAAAATTAATTAAAAAAATAAAGTCTTCATCAAGTTAGGACCACTTTTCCCCTTTTCACCTCAGATGGTATGGGGCTGGTGTTTTGACTGTTAGAACATCCCCATTTATTCAGCACTTTGAGTACCTTTGTGGATGTCTCTTATCAGTCACTCATTAGAAGCATTTCTTACTTTTTTCCAAACACAAGCCTGTCACATAATTAATGGCATCCGTCCTCACTGCCATCCATCCATCCATTCATAGAAAATCTGAGTCTTATTTTTAGGCCCTGCTCTTCCTGCCAGGGCTTTCACTAAATTGCCAAAGCAATGGCAAAACCAATGTGGCCATTCTTGCATGGAATCAGAGAAAACTACCAAAGAAATAGGAATTATATGGGTTAAGAGAAATAGCACTTATCAAATTGAGGACTTTTAAGGCAAAGAGGACCACCATATTCTAATAGTAAACAAACAATGGCTTGTTTTATTGCTCGTGCAAAGCTTACATGAAATGATTATTTGACTCCCTGTATGAATCATGTGTTTGGGCTCTTTTTGTCTTCCACAAAATACCAGGTCTAGTGTTAAGCTCATAGATACTCAATATATACAAGGAGTAGTATAGTGTATAGATTCCACACTAATAAAAGTGGACTTTTCTTTCTATTATGCTAGAGACCCCAGACATACACCATCATTTCATACTTTCTAAATAAGTCATTTCCCCCATTACCCTTTGAATACTTCATAGTATTTTATCTTTGATGATATTGGAATTGAGTGATTGTTTTTTCATTAGACTTTGGGGGACTCCTTGGTGGGAAGGTCGGCAAAACCTTCCCTGAATTTCTTTGAATGCCAAAAGAAAGCTAAACTTTTACAAACAGGCCCTTCACATAAACACTCAGACATGCATTGAATGCATCAATCCAAGTCAGCTAGCACTAAAAGGAACACAATATTTTAACCGAGTGGAAAATTAGTGGTACACCATTACTAAACTCTGTGCTTTCAGTAACTTTTCTAATATAGATGTTCCCTGAATCTGGGCATTATAAATCAGATTTGATACACAAGCAGTTTTTTAGCTACATAAAAAAAAAAAGCCAAGAGGTCTAATCTATATTTTGCTCCAAATCCAATGTTTTGAGAAAGAAGGTCTAGCGATTGAACTTGTGCAAGGAGATGGCCTGGGGCCTGCTGAAAGTCAGGTTGCAGTTTCCACTGCATTCAAGAAAACCAGAAAGATAAATATAACTTTTAGAAGAAACTTGAAGTTTTCTCTCATTCACATCTCAGCCAGTGGGCCTCACACTTCCAGAACTGGTTAGACCTGTGTTGTCCAATATAGTAGGCATTGCCCAGCCATATGTAAAATATATTCACAATCATGATCAATTCCCATCAGACCTCCATTCTTCCCGACTCTCTTCCCAATAACAGAGTGGAGTTAGGGTTATAGTTTTTGGCTGTTGAATGCATGATGATCAAATCTGTAACCATGACTTCTGTAGCACAATTTTCTGTGTTACTGATTCCAATTTTATCTACAAGACTAGGTACAAATAAGTTCAAGGAGACAGCATATTATTTAAGACAACTAACATTTTATAAAGGAATACTATGTATAAAAATACAATCAAGAGCATCAATTTGGTTTAAAAAGCAATTGTTACTTTAGTACCCACTAGGAAATCAAACAATGGAATGCATTTTCTGATATATTTATTACAACTATACCTTGATACACTAATGTAATTGAAGGCGATAAATACAGTAGAAAAAGTTTTAAGATACTGGTGTTGGGGGCAATGTGACACTTGTAAACTGGGTGTCACACTCAGTGAGATACTGTTTATTATTGCACTCACACTGAATATGATTTGGTTTGTAGTAATTACATCTGAGACCACATATTTGGGTGCTTGATAAAAGGGTTTTATTATTTTTCAAAATTAATAACCTTTCATTTTAATCAAGAGCCCCAGTGAGGAAAATCTATAAATTAAAACAAAGGGTTTTACGCACTACTCTGATGATCAATAATTTGAAGCCCGAGGCCCTCTTGAGGAAATTCTCCTTCTGGCTTGCAAAAGCTGTGGGAGACCATTAATATCATGAGGCCAGTTACAAGAAAAATTAACCTCTAAAATGTCATGGTTTCCCTATGAGGGCTTATGGATCTGTCTTAATATGGCATGTGCAGGCCCGATTTTAGGACAAGTCAGCTCTAAGTATTTCACACGTTTATAAACACAGAAGCTGTTGTATCCACCATCCATAAAGCCTTTGGGTAGCCACTGAAATCAGGCAAATGGCATAGTAATCCAAGGTGAATGGTGAGGTTAAGGCCTCCACACCAAAAACCGTTGGATATGGTGCAATCATGAACATGGGAAAAATCTCAAAATTTGAACAGGTAAACAAAAGCCAGGACAGACTCAATTCAAGTAAGTGAAACTGCCAGACTTCCGAAAGGAGTTCTTCAAAGAAGACTTCCACAGAACTCGTTTGCTCTGCAGGAGTAAATAAATCTCAACAGATATATTTTTATCCAAGCCACAGCTGAGAGCTCGATTAACTGGGAAACAATACAGTTAAATGACATTACATTCTTTATAGTCACCACTCCAACTTCAATATCTGCATAGAGAAGTACAGAGGGTTACACTGAAATTGTGTATGCTGAGGGATGCCACTAAATTAGCTCCCAGGAAAATTATTAACCTTTATAAGTAATTTTCACTTTTTCTCTCAGGGATAGATTTCAACTTTCATTTTAACAGTGGTTGGGAACATTCCCTTTATTGCTTGGTTGTGTATTTTGAGAAAGCAAATCCATTGGCACTTGCGAAGGCTTAGAACATAAACCAACATTAGAAGTAACAGAAACACATAGCTAAAAGTTTTACTTTAATCACAAATTCACAACTAGAGATTTCATTTGCGTATCTTAGAAAGCTAAAAAGACATGTTAAATTTTTTAACCAATCAGCAAAAACATGTGCCACACAGATTTTTAATGTTCATAATTTAGAATTTATCACATAAATATATTATTTATAAATATATCCTTTATTTGTAAAATTATTATTCTTAAAACATTTCTTTCCAACACAGTTGAAATTTTCATATGTGTTTTAAGGAAAAAAACCCACCCTATTTTAAAATGTATTACTAAACTTCAATGTGCGAATAAACCAGTGCCACCAAACTGAAAAAGAAAAAAAAAAAAGAAAAGAAACATACTGCTGTGTTGGATATGCAGTTGTTACTACAAATAACACCACCACATGTCCTATACGGTGATCATATACATGCTCTTGTTTCACTTCTCAGTCATTATCAGAACCATTTGGAGGTAGGAATACCAATGCATCATTGAAAATATGCCCAAATGCCCTAAGGCGGTATACCCCGTACATCATTACGTGCATCTGATTAGGCGTCAGTCCATTAAAAGTAACAGCCATATCTGAACAACATCCTTCTACTACCTGGTTGGGGTGATTAGTCATTGCCTCTTTAATAAAAAGCCCAACAGACTTGGTGTTAAATACATCTTTTCCTTCAGCATCTTCTGCATTTTCTGCAAATACTCCAGCGTATTTCAGGCAGACTGCTAGCTGCTTATCTTCAGATATCTTCCAAATCATCCCTCCCTGTTCAGGACACTTTTCAGGAATACTGAGAAGGCTGTTAAGTCTTTTCATTGATTCTACACTTAAGACAATTCCTCCTTCCATACTCACATACTCGAGGTCTCCAGATTTTATAGTGTGGCCTAGATAGAAAGGTTGTGATGGATCCTTTTTTAACAAAAAGTACTTTAAGTTTTCAATAATAGCAAATGTAGTGGGGCGTGCAAGGAAGAACCAGTTGTATTGGTCTCTATATTTATCAAAGGCGTATTTGTAAGCTTTTCTCATCATTAACCACATGTCATTTGTTTCCATGTTAATTGACTCAAACACTTTAACATTTTCAGAACTGAAGAACTCTGCTTTGTCACAGTGTTTGGTCCAAGTCTCCTTCACTGCAGCCCAGAGACTCACATCTTTGGGTTTGACAAGGATGATACAGTATACTCGAAAGCTCTTACTGAGCTCCATGCGTTCATCCTCTGAAATTTTCAAGATATCTTCTTTATTAGGAGCTTGTAGGTGATGATGCTCGTGGTGGTGCATTCTATTTCCATGACCAATCCTAATGTGTCCTAGCATAGTGATCAAGGCACAGAAAATGCTTCCAAGCATTACACCCTTCAAAAATGAACTGCTTTCAGAAAGCATTTTTCCTATAAAGAAGAAAAAGATACTTAGGATACTTAATAGAAAAGGATTAGTCTAGTGATTTGATTTGATATTCCCCCTATACTTACATTTTGCTCTTAATGTTAAAAAAAAAAAAAGGCTCCCAAGCTTGAAATCGAGTCAGTGCAAGTAGCACAAGAGAGTCTTAAGAATTTTTTGCTTCCAACGATACCTGATTACTGTTTGGTACAAAGTGGAACTTTGCAGCAACACCTCGTCGCCGTAGAATTTTCTGGGAGGCTATTTTTGCACTTCATCTATAGGGATTTAATTAACCAAGTACTAAACCAAAGCACTAACCCCAGAAACTGATATTACAGAGGTTGTCTGTCCATCATTCGCTTTAAAGGAATTTCATTTCACAAGCTTGCATTATATTATTTAAATACCTCTGCGGATATAAATGGACTTTTACAACAAAACCTTAAATTGAAGAGATAAAACCACCTACAATTGGTAAATCACCAATGGTATCTGTGCTGGCCTCTGTTCTCAACCTAGTGCTTTATTTAACTGATGGCTGCTGTCCTTAGGTGTTTTGAGTACATCTTGGAATTGATACCATATATGTTAATATTTACCCTTTTGTTCCTATGACTAAATGGTTTCCAATACAGTATCTCAACTAACTGATGTATAATAATAAAAGCCCATAATGAAAATAGCTAAATTATTTGGATGAGAACTGAGTCAATATAGGCATATCTGGGGACTATTAATGAACATTTTTATTTCCTCCAAAGGCATTTTCTTATTCTTTGGGGAAGTAAAAAGGGAAAAGTCTACACTTTTATTTCAATTAGAAATGAAAAGAAAACCCAACATTAAATACAACTGTTTAGATTTTCCCAATCTCCCTTCTATCTCCACAAGGAATGTTCTACTGAGCTACTTAGATTTTCCCTTTGTTTCTTAAAGTTGAAAGTGGCCTTAGAAGCTATCTAATGTCACTTTTCTCATTTTACAGATAGGGAAACAGAGGGTCCACAGAGGTTAGGTAACTGACCCAAAGTCACAGTCAGCAATAGAACTGAACTAGAAATCAGATATCCTGGCAACAGTTTAATGGTTTTTCTATTACAGAATAAAGATCTCAACAGTGCTTCCACCCATATTATTGAGAATTTAATAAAAAGTTACTGAATAACCTTGTTTTCCTACAAATGGAAAAACATGTAGGATCTGTTAACCATAATTGATATTTTGCATCCAGCATCACCGTACTGCTACAAGGGAACCATCCCTTGGTTTTCTTCTAGAGGAAATGGACTTTGACCTCCATTACCTTAGAAGGACAACGTGTGGAACAACTTGACAGATGTAATCCTAAGGAGGGGTGGGGAGTCGGGTGGGAAAGAGGCAGGACAGCTTTCCTGTGTCACTCACAGAACTTGGTCAACAAACACAGCTCTAATAAGGAAAAGAAAATTCACAGGAAACAAGCTCTGCTTGTTTTAGAATTGTCAGATGCACTCCAAAATGAATTATTTTATATAGGATTTTGGCATTTCATATTACACAATTTTCAATATGTCTGGCCATTATATAATAATTCACTAGTGTCTCTTAGATTGATAATGGTATATGTATGTCAGAATTCTTCCTGATGGGGATACTACTTATGAATCATTTGCACAAATTTTTCTAAGGAGTAGCATCTAGAGGTGCACATGATAGGATATTTGGTGCAGAGGCAAGGGAAACTTAAAACCGCACACGAGCACAAACGAGGCAGAAACGACCAGAGTGGTTTTTGAGATGAATCCTTTTAGATGAAGGCGGTTGGGGTGGAGTATGGAAAAGGGAGGAGAACAAAAGTGAGGGAGAGAACATGGTCATCTCAACACCCCAATGAGGGGCCGAGGGAGCGCCTCCAGGAAGCCGGCGCTCTATCTACCCCCCTCACTGTTCCTCACACTGCACCTGCCCGGACACACCGCGCGGAGCATGCTGGGAGTGGGCCAGGGCCCAAGCCTTCCCCGGAGAGGGGCGGGGTCGGGCCGCTCCGGGGGCTGCTCCGCGGGCAGCTCCAGGTGCGGGCCGATGCCCCAGCACTCACCCGCGTCTAGAGCGGCTCAAGGGCGGGAAAGCGCAGCCGCGCACGGCTTTCCTCTCACGTTCGCGCGCCACTCGGTTACGTTCCTGGTCGGGTTGCTCTAGATGCAGGCGGTTTCTTCTCGTTGGTTTCACTAAAGGTGGTGAGGGCCCGGAAGTAGACGCCACAACGGCGCGGGCAGCGGGGCGGGGCAAAGGAGCCCTAGGCCAGGCGGAGCCGCCCACCCGCGCCGACGTCGGAAGGGCCCGCGCGCACGCCGCGCGCCCTTTCTCGCCGCCCCGTGCCGAGTTCAGAGAAGCGCGTCCTGCTGGCGTGACCCGCACGCTCACCCGTACCCAATGGGAAGGCCACAGAGGCGTGCGTGCGTACGACCCGCTGATAAGTCCCACCGCTTTATTTTCCGGTTGTGGGAACTGCGAGAGCGAGGTAGAGTGTTTCACCTGACTGAGGTCGTGTCAGGTCTCTCAATGGTTTCTCTGACAAGCACCTGAGGCACTGCACCCTCCCATTGACAAGAGGGCGCTCCACCCAGTACTGGGCTGGGATGAAATGCAGGCCAATAGTCGTTGAATTATGAGGGCAAGGATCGCTAAGGTTATTGGAACGGCATCTGAAGCCCCACTGTCCGGTTTCCAATCCTGTCTTCACCGCGTCCTTTGGTATGCTGGGAAAGTTACTTCACCTCGCTATACCTCAGTTCCCTCCTTTGTAAAGTACAGAAAGTATCACGGTAGTGCTATCATGGAAGATTAAATGAGATAGTGCCTTTGACTCCATTAGCAAAAGACCAAGCATACAGTAAGCATCCGTTAACTGTTAGCTGTTATATTACTCACCCCTGTATCACTAGCACTTAACCTAGTGCCGCACGCAGGGGACAGTACATATTTGTGGAATTAATGAATGTTAGAGCAACAGATGAGGAACCAGGACCAGAAAGGATAAGGAACCTTCTAAAGGCCACACTAATTAATGGCAGAGGTGGGACTAGAATTCAGCTCTAATTATAAGTGTAGAGCTCTCTTTCCGCTAAACATGTGATCTGTCCTTTAAAATTCATTTTTGTGGCAGAAAGGGTTTTTTGCTAAAAAGCACAAAGTCTTACAAATTTTTTAAGTGTACTGTCACCAGTTTCCATCTAAATAACTTTGAGTGGTGATTTACTCAGGCCTGAGTTCCTAAAGACACGTACATTTGAGTATTGGCAATGACCCAGTTTAAGTAGACTGAAGGTTTCGAGAAGCACTGAAACAATGAACAAATAGATTTTAGGCAATTACTGTCCTGGCAGCACTACCCTAAATTCTGGAGATATAGTGGTGAACAAAATTAGCCCCCTGCCTTCAAGGAGCTCTCAGTCTAGCAGGGAAGAAAGACATTAAACAATTCATTACAAATACATGGTGGTATGTTCTCCAAAGGAATACAAAAATGAATTCTAGAACTGGAAAAGAACTTATAACTGCAGAGTATCTCCACTATATTTTCTTAAATAACATATATTGTCTATTGTCACATATTATATATAAATATATATATATATATAGTTAAGTGAAACAAGTTGCAGAATAATGTGTACAGTATGATTATACTTTGGTGAAAACAAACAGAATTTTACATATGTGCACATATGTTTGATCTGTTTGTATGAGCAAGGGGAGTTGTGGAAGGCTGCTCAGCAGGCTGTTAATATCACATCAGGAGGTCGAGGTGTGGATGATTAGCTTTGTGTTTATACATCCTCCTATTGCATTGTTTCACTGGTTATAACAAGCATTTGTTATTTTTGAATTTGAAGAACAGCAAATAAAAAGATCTTTAAAATTAGAGGGACAAAAAGAATAAGAGGAAAAGATACCAATAAAAATACCTTTTAAAGAGTGCAGACAGCCAGTCTCTCCTTGTGAAAAGGGACCAAGGAAAGACAGAAATGGCAGTCAGAATTCAGACAGTGGCAAGGAGTCAGTTTACCATGCTGCTTCCTTCTAGTACAAGAAGGAATACCAAACTGGAAGTACTGATACAAGATGCTCTGAAACAGAATAAACCATGGAATTTTCAACACCAAAAGTGCTGTCAATGAGAGATTGTCTAAGAACCCAGTTCTCTACTTAAAGCAGAGCTTAAACATACTTTGCATTTGAAGTGAGGTTAGTGAGATGGTTGATTTGTAGTTAGGTGATTCATTTTTAAAACGCCGTTCCACATCGTAGCCCTAATTTAAAAAATACATGCAATTAGTTTCTGCTAAAATTAAAAATATTTATAAATATTCTTTGGCCCAGCTAACCCATTTCTTGTCATCTCTCCCCCAGAAATTAAAGCACCAGAATGTAAGGCTAAATGTATAAGGTCAAATGCATTGTTGTTGATAATAGTGGGAAATATCCATCAATAAGAGAATGGTTGAATTAATTATGGTACATCCATATAGTGTAATATTAAGCATAAAATAAACAGCTTACCTGCACTAAACACTTCAGTAAACACACTAACCTCCTCCTTGTGTGTGGGGGGTTGAGGGTTGCTTTTGAATTTGGTTGCCTTCATGTACCCAGCAGGTAAGGCAAGATTGCATTAAAAACTGACAACACTGCATTTTTGGTAAAGTCCTCCTGCCAAGTGCATGCATTATTCAGCATGAGAAGTCATTAATTTTTAGTAATTGGCCATCACTTGCATTTGAACATTCAAATTTTCGAAATCTGTCCAAAGGCCTTTGGGAAATTAACATGACTTTCTACAACAGTTCAGTGGAATAATAAATATTGAAGAAAATCTAAGGTGGATTGTTTTCTGCATAACATCTTTTTGAAGGGTTAAAAATGTCTTCTGTGTTTACCAAAATTAATAGCTATAATATATGTACCTCTTCTGCCCAGAATTTCACAACTGTTCATCTTTAATAAACAAATTCCCTTGTCTGAGCAAATTCATTATTGTTTCCATTTGAGTATAGTTTGGTCCCTAAATGAATCTCATTTGTGTTTTCAGGCATATTCATGACTGCAATCTCATTTTAAAATGTTCTTCCATTTGATGACCATCTGGAAGCTTTCCTTTTTTAAAATTAACAAACCCATTTGCCTGCCAGCAAATATGTATTAAGTGTTTACAGTAGGTCAGGCTCTGTGTTAGGTATTGTTTTTTTCAAAAGCCTTTTTTTATTATGGAGAACTTCAAACATATACCGAAATAGAAAAGTATAATGAAATCACGTGTACTTTTTAAGGAAACTTCAACATCCTCAATTCAAAGCCAATCTTATTACATCTATACTCTTTCCACTTCCCTCCCTTCCATATTATTGTGAAGCACTTCTGGGACATGTCATTTCATCCATAAACATTTCAAAATGTATAAGAGATAAGGGCTTCTTAAAAACCCCACAATACCACTAGAAAACTAAAAAATGAATAATTCCTTAATATACTTATGGAATTACTTGACAGTGTTCAAATTACCAATAATATCACGAGTGTCATGGTATTTTAATAATCTGAAGCAGAATCTAAATAGTCTACACATAGTGATCGAGTTTTGTGTCTTTTAAGTCTCTTTAGTCTATATGTTTCTTTTTCTCTTTCTCTCTCCCCCTTGACATTTCTTTGTTAAAGAAGTCTGGTTGTTTGTCTTGTACATTTACCCACAGTCTGGTGCAGATAGCCTCATTCTGGTTCCTTTAATGTGTTTCTCTGCCGTTTGTGTTCCTTATAAATGGGTAGTTGGATCTAAAGTAGGGTTGCCAGATTTAGCAAATAGAAATACAGAGTTCCCAGTTAAAATTGAATTTCAGATAAACAATGAATACTTTTTTAGTATAACTGTGTCCCAAATTTAGCTTATGGGACATACTAAATATTGCATGGGACATGCTTACACTAAAAATATTATTTGTTGTTTATCTGAAATTCAGTTTTAACTGGGCATCCTGAAATTCATCTGGCAACCATAACCCTAATCTAAAAGCTTTGTTTGATTCAGGTTCAATTTTTTGGGGGGGAGGGAGGGGGTGCAAAACTACTTCATAGGTGGTGGCGTGTGCTTCCTTCAGGAACATTATGTCTGGTTGTCTTTTTTTTAATGTTTTATTTATTTTGTTTTATTTTTGGCTGCATTGGGTCTTCATTGCTGCGCAAGGGCTTCTAGTTGTGG
Organism: Eubalaena glacialis; assembly: GCF_028564815.1. Taxonomy (NCBI): domain Eukaryota; kingdom Metazoa; phylum Chordata; class Mammalia; order Artiodactyla; family Balaenidae; genus Eubalaena; species Eubalaena glacialis. The sequence continues at coordinate 110,175,954 of NC_083736.1, forward strand.
CGAGCAGGGGCTGCTCTTTGTTGTGGTGCATGGGCTCTAGGTGCGCAGGCTTCAGTAGTTGTGGCACGTGGGCTCAGTAGTTGTGGCTCATGGGCTCTAGAGCACAGGCTCAGTAGTTGTGGCGCACGGGCTTAGTTGCTCCGCGGCATGTGGGATCTTCTGGACCAGGGCTTGAACCCATGTCCCCTGCATTGGCAGGTGGAGTCTTAACCACTGCGCCACCAGGGAAGCCCTGTCTGGTTGTCTTTGTGATGATAGCTGCCATTGATGCCTAGATCCATAATTCATTAGAGTTGTAATATGGTGATCTTCTAATTTTCCAAGGCATATTTTTAAGAGGAAGTTTGGTGTAGTGATTAAGAAGTCAGGCTCTGGCATAGGAAAGACTTGGCTTAAGCTCTGGCTCAGCTACTTTCCTAGTTGTGTGACCTAGGGCAAGTTAGGTCACTTCTCTCAGCCTTAGCTTCCTCATCTGTAAAACAAGGTTAATAATAGTACCTATCTCATAAGATTTTTTTTTGAGGATCAAATGAGTTAAGGTATGTGGAGGATTTAGAACGGTGTCCAGCACACAATAGATGCTCCTAAGAGCCGGCTATTATATCTAATGAGACTCTTGAAGAATTATGGCCTTTCAAATTCAGGATTTCCCAATATTAAAAACTTTAAATCCTCCACTCAGCAGTTATATTTTCACATAATTAATAAAAATAACAATAAGGATGTATTGAACGAACAGCCTCTCCTATTTGTCCAGTGCTTTGCAGTTAACAAAGGCCTTCTTCACATGATTCCATTCTCATTTGATCCTCATAGCAGCCTGTTAATCAGAAGGACTGGTCCTATCTGTTTTTAAATGTGAAGAATCTTGGGCTTAGGGAGGTGACTTGCTCAACTTGTAGCACAGCTAGAAAGTCACACAGTAGAGTAGGGACTGAGTCCTAGTACAAGGCTCTTTTGAGGGAAAACATTGAGTGAGGAAAATTGTGTGGTCCTCCCTCTGTGCAACACTTTCATTTCTTGGTTCCGGGGACAACACTATCTTGTTTTCTTTTTCAACTTTTCAGCTTCTTGTTTCTCTCCCAGACTAATCCCTCCTCGTCCCCATCCTCAGTCTCTTTCTTCTCTTCAAAATGTAGTTGTTCCCCAGGGTTCTATCCTTGGGCCATTTTTATTGTTATATTCTTCCCCTTTAATATCTACTCAATAGCTTCATCTATTCAAATAGCTTCAACGATTCCCTCTGGGAAGATGATTTCCACATCTGTATTTCTGGCCTCTACCTCTTGAATTTTGGACCCAAAATTTCAGTTGCCTGCTTGATATCTCCATATGGCTGTTTCAGACAGAATCTTACATTCAATGGGTCTGCTTATGTGGATCCTGGTTTTAACCAATCAACTATATAAATCAAACAAACAAGGGGCCGATTGAGGAAGTTTGAATAATTACTGATGACATTAAGTATTTGATGACATTAAAGGCTTAATATTACCTTTTTAGGTGAGATAATTATATGTGGCTATGTTAGGAATATCTTTCAGAAATACATACTGAAGTGTTTATGGATAATATCATGTGATGTCCGGGATTTACTTCAAAATAATCCCGTTGGGGAGAGAAGGAATAGGTAAGGGTATTGATTGGCTGTGAGTTGATAATTGTTGAGCTAGGTAGTGGGTATATGGGACTTCAATATCCTATTCTCTCTTTTCCTCTATGTTTTGAAATTTGCATAAAAATTTTAAAAGCTTAAATAGGCCCCAAACTGAATTGATTAACCTTGTCTACATTCATCTCCTGACAATCATTTCCTCTTATCTTCCCAGTCACTTATTATGAAAACCAAAGCTCTTGGTTTCTTCCTTCTCCCTGACCTCTACACCCAATCAATTGCTAAGTCAGGCCGAGCCTCACTTCACAGTGAATCCTGCTTCTATCCTCTCTTTCCCATTCAAACTGCCACCACTCTCTTAAGTCCCTAATTACTTCTTGCCTGCACTAGTTTAATAGCATTCATAAATTTCTCTCCATTTCCAGTCCCTCCTCACTTGGTATATGTGAAGCATCTAGCATAGTGCTTGGTACTTAGTCCCTTCTCCATTTCTCCTCAATAGTGAATTCCTCTTTCTTCCTGCTGCCTGCTTAACCCTCTGATGACATCTCCCTTCCCTGAGACTGCTCCTCACTCCCTTTCAGAATTGCTTTCTTCCCCATCCCTCCTGGATCCTGCACCCTCACTGCTGCCTCCAATCCACCCAGCTGCTATGCTTTGTGGAGGAAGCATGTGTCTGAATAAAGAATGATTTCTCAGTTCCAAAGTTAGAGCGGGGTTTTTCATAGCTGTAGATGAGTGGAGTCTTTACGTACAGACGAAACAGGCATACCAAGTGTGAGTAAAAGAGAAGCAAGTTTTAAAGCTGCCTCCTGTCCCCTCAACTCATTGGAGAAGAAGAGGCAAGATCTCTAGTCCAGAGGGATCAGCTTCTAGATCCAGGCAGGCTAGGGTAAATGCCAATGGCAAAGAAGGAGCTGGGTGGATATTTTTCCAGCAAGCTGGGGACTTCTTGAGGAAATACCTCTTGCCTAGTCTGGCTAAGGGAGGAAGAGCAAGAACTGCCTCCGGTGGGTCTCATAGAGGCAGCATCGGCAGTATGGATTGGGCGAAGGTCCTGTTGCTCAGGGCTGTCCCAGAGAAATAGAACCCTTACTTTTGGTGGCCTGCCTAGGTGTAGTTCTGTCTGTTTTGGAGAGCAGCCAGGCATTCAGGAGCTGGGCTGACCAAGCACAAAAACCCCCCCTATCCTTTAAAAAAAATTCTGTAAATCAATCACATTCTTGCATTTTAAGCATAACACTTGCAACTAAAACCAAACTGCTGTATTATAATCAAGATGCATCTGCCTGTTTTATATTTAAGGCCCACAGGCTTCAACTAATTTAAGGGACCATCTGGTGAGAAAGAGAGAAAGTCTTATTACAAAGTGGCATTTGTTTGCAGTCTCAGGCCTCAGAAGGGATTGTTCTGGGGATCCCAACCAATTTCCAGTGCTCCTGACTTAGGTAGAAAGGCATGGCTCTGGAGTCAAATAGATCAGATTCAGTTCCTCCTGCAACATTAACAAACTGGTGTCTTGAGCCATAGGACTTCTGAGGTTTGAATTTCCTCAGTTTCCTCATATGTAAAATGGGAATTAGATTATACCTGAAGTTGCTGGGAAGATAAAGGAGATAAAGTCTCCCAGAGGGAGCCTAGAAACATTGCTTCCTTTCCCTTGATCCATAACTTAATCTTCCATCTTATTCCCTCTGAGCCTGGCTCTTCTTGCCTACTTTGTGTAATATCCACTTTCACATGGATAGACGTGGGCATGCTTTTACACTGAGCTTTGAACAAAAGTTCTGAAAAATAAGCTTTATTCCAATGCTGTTATTTGTTCACTTCTACAGAAGTTAAAGAATTGAAATGGAATTGCCCTGGGATGCAGTGGTCAGAGGGCAATTTTGCCTCTTCTGTGGTATGCTAAGCAAATCTATTCTCAAAGTCCTCCTGTCCTACATTTAAGTAGTTGAAAGGATTAGACCAGTTAGCTGGGACAAGTGCCAGTTGCAGCTCAGGGGCGGGAGGAGAGGGAGTTAGAAAGCAGGTTGGTTAGAGATGGAAAATCTGGGAATGGGGATGCTCTTTGATTTTAACTAGATAACTGCTACTTAGGTGACAGCTTTATTTCAAGTGAGAATATGAATTTGGCTGTATTCCTAGTTAGAATCTAATGCTCAAAATTTCCTCTAAATCGAGAAACAAAATTAAAAAGTGATGATTGAGATAGGCAAATGTAATTGCTGAAGCTGAGTAGTAGCTACCTGGAACTTCGTTGCACTATTTTCTATACTTTTGTGTGTGTTTGAAAATATCCATAATTAAAAGTTTTTTGTTTATGTGACAGTTATGGGACAATGGAGGTCACTCAAAAACTGGGGAGTTTGATGTCATGTCAGTAAAGCTAGTAGAGGATATTTGAACCAAAAGAACTCCTTAGAGGAAATGTGGTGATTTCTATAATTCTTATCTAGCTAAGTGGATTTATTTGAAGGATTAAATAGCATGCAGATAAGACATTTGATGGATATAATATGAATTGACCTCCAAAAGTTTTTGACAAGATCTTACGACCACTGTTTTGGGTTTGTTTGTTTGTTTTTTAGGTTTTTGTTTGTTTGTTTTGGGGCCATGCCACACTTGCAGGATCTTAGTTCCCCAACCAGGGATTGAACCCGGGCCCACAGTAGTGAAAGCACAGAGTCCTAACCACTGGACCACCAGGGAATTCCCACGACCACTGTTTTTAAGGGAATTGAGTCACTATAGGACCGTGACCCTCCTTCCTCTGAGTAGATATCACCTTAGAAATAAGAAACAGACATAGAGTTAAAGGAGGTTAAGGACATTATTTTGACATTTTGAAAATATGATTTCTTAGGGATTGGTGGGGGGGCTAGTTTAAAAAAAAAATCTTTATAAAAGATCCAAAGGAAGGAATGCACAGTGAAATCTCCAAGTGGAGAATTACATGAAACTTCCTGACAATAAAAAGCTTAGGTGATGGGAATAAACTATAAGGAAATCTCATGAATATGGGCGTGGGTATATTCACTGGTAGCTATGAAGATTGGCTTTAGTTGTTGCTCTGAGTTGTTGCTAAACTACTTAGGGATATTATGAAAACCTTGCTTGGCAAGGCTCTAGGCATGAAGGCTCATTATAGAATGACTTAACAATAATTCACATATGTAAATGTACACATATGCATTTGATGCTAGAGTAGTGGCTGGGATTGATTGTGGATCACAGGAGAACAGATTTTTCTCCTCCTAGAATTGGCATGTTGGAAGGTAGGTACTCTATTATGGACACCTGCAATCCATCCTGTCAGGGGCTGGGAGAGAGTGTAAAGCTAAAATCTAGTAGGGAAGAAAAAATAATCTGCCCTCAGAGGCTTTCCCTTCCCTTCAGGGAGAGGATTGATAGTCTTGCTGACAGTGGAAAAAATAGGTCAAAAGCCTCCTTGTTGAGAGGTGTTACCCTTCTACTTGAAGGAACAAAAATGAGAGTAACAAGTTCTCACGTGGTGTTTGTAGAACAACACATTTCCGGATGAGAGCTGAAGAGGCAAGCTATACTCCTGACAGGACCAGCAATGTAATTTGTAGGGCTCAGTGCAAAATGAAAATGTGGGGCCCCTTGTTCATGAATTACTCAGAATTTCAAAATAGTGACTGCAGAATATTAAACCAAACACGGGCTCTTCTAAGCATGGGACCCTCTGTGATAGCACAGGTTGTATGCCCATCAAGCTGACCTTACTCCTGGGCAGCAGGAATAGTGATAACAAAAATTCAGAAGACATAATAGAAAGGTATAAAGCAGAAAATCAAGATCATCTAAAACTCCCACCACGTAGAAACAACCCTTGTTATTTTGGTGTATATATCTAAGAGATGTTTCTGTATACATATACATATATAGACACATATTCATACAGTTTTTTATACTATGGAAATTGTATGTTGAAAAGGAGATAAGGGGGCTTCCCTGGTGGTGCAGTGGTTAAGAATCCGCCTGCCAATGCAGGAGACATGGGTTCGAGCCCTGGTCCAGGAAGATCCCATATACCGCGGAGCAACTAAGCCCGTGCGCCACAACTACTGAGCCTGCGCTCTAGAGCTCATGAGCCACAACTACTGAGCCCACGTGCCACAACTACTGAAGCCTGTGCTCCTAGAGCCTGTGCTCCATAACAAGAGAAGCCACCACAATGAGAAACCCGCGCACCACAACGAAGAGTAGCCCCTGCTCGCCGCAACCAGAGAAAGCCCGTGCGCAGCAACGAAGACCCAACACAGCCAAAAATAAACAAATAAATTAATAAATTTATTTTTTTAAAAAAGGAGATAAGGCCCAAAATGGAGTCACTTGTGCTAAGCCCATGTCACCAAATGGAGACTTAATATGTACGAAACCTAATTACAGTTTCAGCCTCTCCTAGGAATGTAATCTTAACCAGTCAGTCTGGAATTTCCTGGTTAGCACTAAAGAGGTAATCTCCCTGATGGACCCCTGCTGTCCCCCAGAGGAAGGTAACCTTGCTTGAAACAACCAGCTCTTTGCTAGAATAACTTCCTTGTTCTGCCTCCTTCTACCTGTAAAAGTCTTCCATTTTGTACAGCTCCTCAGAGCTTTTTCCTATTTGGTAGATGGTATGCTGCCCAATTCATGAATTGTTTAATAAAGCCAATAAGATGTTTAAAATTTACTCAGTTGAACTTTGTTATTTAACAGATTCGGTGGCAGCAGTGAGACTGAAGGAGACTTCTGATGGCTTCAGGGACAATGAGAAACATAGGAGTGATACCTTATGAACCCCTTGAGTTCTCTTTCTCGCCATTTCCGAGGGCCGTGGGTAAGTTCCTCTTGGTTCTGAGCTCCACTCTCTTTGCCTTGAGCTTCCAATCTAATTGGCTTTCTGCAGTTCCACGTTGGGACCTTCTGGTAGTTAGACCACAATCCCCTATTTGACTGGAAAACCCCAGCCCTTAGTTCAGTCCCCAGATTCCACGTTGGGAACTGATGGCGATTCTGTCAATAGTTTCCCATTTGTTTAGAATCCCAGTCTGTAGTCCCCACTTGTTGGGTCTGCTGGTTCAGTCCTTTCCCGAGTCTCAGGTTCCACATTGGGAATTGCTGGTGGTGTGTACAGGGCCTTCTCTTGTCCAGGCCACAGTAACATCTCTTGGTTACTGCTGGTGTGTTAAGGTGCACATGTTTGTTTGTCTTGTTTTGTGTAGATAAGGGCTATTGCTAATGGGATTCTTGGAAGCCAAAAGTCGCAAAATTGGTGGGCATGGGTCGAGCACTTAAAAACTGATGGAGCACTCACCACCTAACTCTAAGATTCCTGTGTTAGGATAAGTTGATCACCAACCTCAAGAAAATTTCCATGAAATGAGGTATGCTGTAAAACACCACACAATCCCCAATGCAGCAGCACAACCCTCTTAGGTATTACAGTAGTCACCCCATATCTGCAGTTTCACCTTCCATAGTTTCTGTTACCCCTAGTCAACTGTGGTCTGAAAATATTAAATGGAAAATTCTAGAATTAAACAATTCATAAATTTTAAATTGCACACCATTCTGAGTAGCTTGATGAAACCTTGAGCCCTCCAGCTCCATCCTGCCCAGGATCCCCAACCAGTGACATTGTCCGCTCCTGACATCCAGCCATCAACATCATCATGGCTCAATGATCTAGGATCACCCAAAGCAGATGATCCTTCTGACATATCATAAGAAAGTCAATAGTAGCCTAACGCTACATCACAATGCCTACGTCATTCACCTCACTTCATGTCATCACATAGGCATTTATCATTTCACATCATCACAAGAAGGGTGAGTATAGTACAATAAAATATTTTGTGACAGAGACCACATTCACATAATTTTTATGACAGTATATTGTTATAATTGTTCTATTTTGTTATTAGTTATTATTGTAACTCTCTTACTGTGCCTAATTTATAAATTAAACTTTACAATATGTATGTATGTACGTATAGGAAAAAATATATATAGGGTTTGGTACTATCCTTAGTTTCAGGCATCCACTAGGGGTCTTTCTTGGAATATATCCCCTGTGATTAAGGAGGGACTACTGTAGTTTGGCTCCGAGAGACCAAAAAGGCTTAGCTAAAAGAAATGGGATCCTTAAATTCCAAAGAGTTGAATGCACCACCTTTTGGCACAGCTGCTTATTTTATGTCTAAGAACTATGGTCCCGGAAGCTATAAATATCTACAAAACTGGCAGAATCTTACTAAAAAAAATCCTAGAATTACAATGGCCATTATGGGGAATGTTCCAACTAGACAAGATCGTTCAGTTAAGAGGTTCACTAAAAAGCAAAGGTTCCCAAATCAAACAAACAGAATGGGATACCTATTTTAATTGGTACGTAGACGCTTCCAAAAGGCTTCTAGATTCCAAAATAGCTTCAGTGAAAATTTTGTTGTAAAAGGCTAATGGAAAATCAAAGACACAAAAGGTATCTAAAACAACACCAAGGCCTCCCGAATTACACCCTCCTAGGGGTCCATCATCAAAATGCTGTCCTAGAGATTGATATCTATTGTAATCAACTGGGATACTGGAAAAGAGATCGTCCTCAAAGGTCCTATGCAAATTCTTCAACATCAGCTTGAATGCCCCCGTATCTACCTTCTAAGGAGGGGCCCTATATGGGCCCCTCCAGAGTTGATGAGACTCTGAGGGATTTTTCTAGTAAACTGCTACTTTATTCCCTTAAGCAGCCAAGGGGAAACTAAAGTTAAAATCAATCAAAAACTTTACCAAATTCTGGTAGATACCAGAGCTTACACTCTCTACTTTAAACCCCACTCAGAGCCTGCAGATGGGACCCTGGGAAAACTGGCAGAAGCCGGCTAAGGGTAATAATTCTTGCTAGAGTTGGCTCTCCCAGATCTCTGTCTGTTGTATCCTGTAGAGAAAGGAAAGTAAAATACCGTTTGCACCCTCTTTGGGGGCGCCTCTTTAGTCCAAGGAATTGTTCAATACTGCCAGAAATATTTACTGTTTTTCCCGGATGAAACCTGACAAGATATTTGAAAGGATTTTTTTTTTTTTTTAAGTAGCTCTGCGGTCAGAAGTTGGCCAAATTGAAGCTGATATTCAAAGCCTATTGGGAACTTTTTTAAAGGCCTTCTCCCCCAAGCTAAAATGAAAACTATACACCCAGAGGGAAAGAAAAACCTTCTGAAGCCTTTGTGGAAGGATTTACTAAAACATTCCAAAGACAAATATTTCTAAATCCAGAACATAGAAATATTTTGGTTTTCATCTTAGTTGGGAATCTTCTCCCTGATACAGAAAAGCAAATTGAAGATAATGTGGTTGGATGAGTGGAACAACCTATGATGCCACTTAAGTTGCAACCCAATTTCTTGAGAAATTAAAAGCAACTGTCCTTATCTTACAGATCTTTGCAAAACCAGAAATGTGGCTCCAGAAAAAATGCAAAGTCCACCTATCCTTTTTACCTATCCCAAAACCTCCCCTACTTATCTCAGAAAGCTTGTAAGTATTGTAAAAATTCTGGTCTTTAAAGAACAAAAGTCCTTCTTGGAGGAACTTGCATTCTTTCCCTGAGCCTTTGAGAAGTAAATGTTTTACCTAGTCTTTCTCTGGGAACTCTTATCTAGACCATCGCCAATTCCTGAGAATGAAAGAAAAAAGTGGGAGGAAGGCTTTTAAAAAATACAAACTGCTATAAAAGCTCTCTTGCCCCAAATCTGGTCCACAGCTTCTATAAGGTTACTTGTTAAGGACAAATACAAATCTTCAGTGTCTTCTCCACAAATATTATTAGAAGAAGCTTTAGCCATAGCCATTGGAGCAGGTATACTTATTTCAACTGTTCTTTTATAAGCTAGTGAGTTTTATATTATCATATCTGTCTCATGGTTAAAATTTTAGGGCAAGAACTATAAAGTCTCAACTATAAAGTTTGCATCTGTATGTTTATGTGTGTCTCTCTATATATGTTGTAGATGTGTGGTATTTTTTTTTACCTCCAGATGGTATTGCCAAAATTAATTTGTAAAAGAGTTCTGTTTAATTGGCTTAAAGAAAATGAATGCCTATATGAATTAAGTATTTATAAAATTCTCAAAAAATATAATAGAAACTAACCCAAATGCTTTTCAGGTTCGTGTGATCTAGGAAAATATTTGGTATTAAAGCTAATTTAAATCTGTTGGTTTAATTAAAATAGACATGTCTTTAGAGTTATCAACATTGAATATAATGCAGACATACAACTTTTATTCTACCTAGGTTTATTAGTCAAATAAGTTCATGTTATCTCTGTTATAAAACTTGTCAGTAAGAAACATAACTTGGTATGATGAAGTAATCTAAGCATAATTGTTGAAAACAAGTGAATTAAATAGATGTAAGTGAGATAAGAGTTTTTAGGTGAACTTTTTAGCAATAATTATATTTTACAGTATATATACTTAAGCAGTTTCCCCAAATCTTTTTGGTAACCTGAAACCTTAAAGTTTTGCTAAGTTAAATTAAATGATAGTCATTAGATATCTAGATAATTTCCAAATAAGATGAAATACTGAAACACTAATTACTGAATGTAGGTTTATCCACTTTTGGTTTTGTTTTACAGAGCAGCTAAAGATATTTGGGTTTATTAGTAAACATATTTTGTGCCACACTGAAAAAAAAATCACTATGAAAAAGCATATGTTTCTAGAAAATATAAAATGTTTATAAATTTGCCACAAAATGCTAATGTATAAAATAGTTCACAATTGTTTACTTATTTATTTTCAGTAGAAATTAAAGTTTTTAAGGGTTGAAAGTTATATGTAATTAAAACTACTAGAAATAATAAGGGAAAGTTTCCGTATGCAAGGAAAGTAGGATGTATGTTTTCAGTAAAAGAAGGTATGAGGAATGGAAATGCATTTTTGTTGAGGGAAAGGAAAGTAGTTTTGTCCTAAGGCTGGTTATTTCAGAATGGAAAAGAGGGAAAACATAGGACAAAATCTGAAAGTAAAAAAAGAAAGTTGTAAAAGGTTTATGGGAAAGGAATCTTGGGAAATAATTTTATGCATGGTCAAGCTGGCTAAGATTAAAATGAATTTATTTGAGTGAAAAATGAGTTTTAATATCAAAAGTAGCTGGTGCAATATTAGAATTTGGTTTTCTCTCTGTTAAAAGGACAAAGATTTTGTGCACTATTGATCTGCTCTTGTAAGAGATTGCAAATGGTTTTTCTTTATCTTTTAAGTAATTTGCCTAGAAGACAAAGATTTTGTGTCTTATCAAAATAATTTCCTGTTTCACATTGTCTTTATCAAGTCTCTGATTACTTAAGAAAATTGAGTCTTCTCTATTAAAAGAGCTAAGGTATTTTGTTTGTTTGTTTGTTTACAAGTATTTAACTCTCTGTATTTGCCTGTGAAGTCTAATTGTCACTATGGCTAAATAGATAATTAAGTATTGTTTCAGTGACCTATGATCCTATTTGACCAAATGTTTTTAAAGCCTTTTGATATTTTTGAAAACTGCCCCCCCACCACCAAAAAAAAAAATCAAATTCTAAATGAAGTCTTTTTGACCTGGAAGTAACTTTGAGATTTTTCCAGAAGCCCCTGGAAAATCACAAAAGAATTACTCTCCTTAGAAAAAGAGAGATGTTAAACTTATTAGGCATATTTGATATGCTAAATTACATGGGAAGCATTGTCAAATAAGTAGTACTAAGCCTTCTTTATGTTGTATTTGTATAGATATATGTGTTCCAGAAATTGTATGAAATTCCTGGGAATTTGAAGTGTCCTGGTATGTTATCAGTAATAATTCCAGTTATTATCTTAAAATGTTGTATGTCACAGAAATAACCAAATTTCCTCATCAATTCCATTGTAATTAATTCTAATCAGATCTTTAACAATGAGCATTTTTTAAGTCTTTTTACAGACAGTTACTGTTTTACTCTGATACTTTTGTAAAAATGTTCCTGCAAAGTACTTCCATCTTCAAGGAGATTCACGGAAAGAACTTTGACAAGTACAGGTTTCTGATAACTTTAAGATCATAAAGCTGAACTCAGTGAGAATTTCCAGAGCTAATGGAAAAGTTGGATTCAAGCAGAACAAGTATTAATTACATGGGTCTGAATGAACTGAGGAGGATGATTATAATTTTTAATGACTTTTTGGTTGAAACATTGCTGGTTCCTTAATGTTTTGTTTTTCCATATTTAAGGAAACCTTTTCTCTTAAGCTAGCTATGACATGCAGCAATTTGGTAAAGTATACCTTTGTAAGCAAAGATGAAACATGTACTTTTTCTCCCTACCCAATCCCTCCATAATTTAGAAACTCTTGAGTATTCTTTTCATGGCAATATAGTTAGTTATTTGAATAAGTTCAATAAGGATCTGTTTGTTCTCCTTGTAACAGAACACAATTAGAAACATTGGCTATATTACAATACCAAGGCTTTGACAGGAAAGTCATATTTGAGAGAGACATGCATAGACTCAGATATGACCAGACAGCTTTAAGGTACTAAGGTTGACTTCATGGAGCCAATAAAGCCTCTCAGAAACATCGACCTGGTACTTTGCTTACTGGATTCCCGGCAGCCTTACCAGGTAAGTAAGGAAGGTCACTTCCTGGCAGGCTCAGAAAGCTCAGGATATTTTGGGGATCTGAAGAAGAGAGGAATTTACACAACTATAGGCAAAATCTTGGCTAGGCTTCCTGTCCTCAGAGGCTTTTAAGAGTTCAAGCTGAGATTTCTTATGAAAAGTTCCAGCAAAGCTGTCTTAAAAAGAACTTATATGGTCAATCACTATTCCTGCTGCACTTATGTAAATAACAAGGCCAGTTTTAATGCAAACAAATTAGTTTTACTGTGATTATCTTGGTAAAAAAAATGGGAGTGATTGTAGAGAGAAAAATTATGTTTGCACCTTTGTAGATACTAGATTTTAGTCCTGTTAACTGTCTTTGAAGTTTTGTTATATACCTGTAAACTGGACTGGATCCTCAATTCTTTTAGTTTCCTCAAATATCTGGCTATAACTCTCCAAACTAACGTTTCCAATTTTCTCCCACCCTTCTGATTTGGAATCACTAAGAATAAAGGCTGCTGTTAAATTTTCTTGGAAGGGACTATACCAGGTCTTCCTCATTTATCCAGATGGCAGCCAAACTTCAGGGACTTGAACCTTGGGTACACACCTCACAGCTAAAGAAGGCTGCGCCTGACAACTGGTCCTGTGTAGACACTGGAGACTCCAAATCAGAGGAAGAGAAGTAGCTAACATTGATGGAGACTGCCAAGATGCCAGATCAAGGCTTCATACTTTAGCTAAACATGAAACTCTCTCCTTCTCTTTCTTTCCTTTACTCTTCCAGGCCATTGCTAATAGAGTTAACCTTTCAGACGGCTGGATTTGTCATCAAAAATGCCTGTCTGTGATGCCAGAGACCCCCTGGTCCTCCCTGTGACCAATTTCTCTTCTATTCCCAATTGACGTTCCCCCCCCCACCGCCACCAGGAGTCACTTAGAGTCTGACTTTCATGGCCAGAACATCCTGTGCCTTCTTTGACTTTTCTTCAATTATAACTGTACTTGCCCAATTAGACACAAATACCTGTGTAAATCATAGTACATATGCACTCCCATGCTCTTATGATTATCTAAATCAGATCTTCCCCCAATCATGAAAAGCTCTCACCAGCAGCACTCATCTTTGCAAGGAATTTAGAACAACTTTTCATTTCAGGCTCAGAGGTTTACTTTCCAATTGTGCTGAAAACCTAACTGACCCCTGGCTTGAATGGACAAATGCAACAATCCATTAACAATACCACCTTGGTGGGAATGGTTTGTGCCCTGACAGGATTTATCTTTGTCTGTGGTGTTTGTCATTCTCCTTGAGCCTATGAATGCCTAGATGGCTGGTGCATAACTGAGCAATCAATGCCCCTTAGGTTATCTAACTGTGCCCCTAGCTGTCCACAATCAAACTGAGACACCTCATTGGTCAACTCCCCTGAATTTACATCGTCCAGTTAGAAAAGACCTCCCAGGAGGTGTTCATGATTCAGGATTCACTTCCTTTGGCAGGTCCCTACTTCCCTGGTTAGGAGTGAATACAAGTAAGGCTATGATCAGGAACCTCTCCTTAACTCTTGAAAATACTACAGAATCTACTGCAAAAGCCATAGCTGCCCAACAAAAATCCTTACACTCTCTGATCAAGATTGCTCTTGATAAAAAGATAACCCTTGATTATCTTTTAGCTGAGCAAGGAGTTGTTTGTGCTGTGGCCAGCACCATTTGCTGCACCTGGATTAGCACTGCTGCAGTTGAAACTCAGCTGTATAAGATCACTGAATAAGCCACTGGCTTAAGAAAGTAACTCCTTCAACGGGTTGTTTCTTTGATGTAGTTGATTTTGATTGGTTTGGGTCTTGGGGACCATGACTCCAAAGTGCACTCCAGACTTTGGGAATTATCCTGCTTACCACAGTCATAGTAGTCTCCCTGGTGTGCTGTGTTCTCTCAAAAGCTTTAAATGCATGGTTGCAGCTGCTCACCACCAAGCAAATGTTCTAAGACTGGAATGTCAGGAAAGAACAAAGAGAACGACCAGCTAAAAAATTGTGAACCTGAAGTCATGACCTTTGAATGCCACAGAGGTTCAGCAAAAAAAGTCATGACCTGTGAATACTACACAGAGGATCAGCAAAAAAACTGTGGGAACTTCAGAGTGGTAGCTGGAAGTGCCACTAATGCCTTAAATTTTGATCACATCTCCCAGTTAAGCTGAGAGTCTGATCAGAAGGGGGGAATTGTTAAAAAAGAGACAATAGGCCCCAAATGGAGTCACTTGTGCTAAGCCCACATCACCAAACTGAGACTTAATACCTAACCTAATTGCAGTTTCAGCCTCTCCCAGGAATGTAATTCCAGTCAGTCTGGAATTGTCTGGTCAGCCGTAGTGAGGTAATCCACCTGATAGACCCCTGCTGTCCCCCAAAGGAAGGTGACCTTGCTTGAAACAATCCACTCGTTGCTAGTAATTTACTTGTCCCTCCGCCTTCTGCTTGTAAAAGTCTTCTATTTTGTACTGCTCTTCAGAGCTCCTTTCTATTTGCTAGATGGGATGCTGCCCAATTCATGAATTGTTGAATAAAGCCAATAAGATCTTTAAAGCTTACTCAGTTGAGGGACTTCCCTGGTGGTCCAGTGGTAAAGAATCCACCTTGCAATGCAGAGGACGTGGGTTCGATCCCTGGTCAGGGAACTAAGATCCCACTTGCCGAGGGGCAACTAAGCCCACACGCCACAACTACTGAGCTTGCGTGCCTCAACTAGAGCCCACGTGCTGCAAACTACAGAGCCCACGTGCCTTGGAGCCTGTGCACCACAACTAGAGAAGAGAACACCCACATACCACAACTAGAGAGAAGCCCATGCACCACAACGAAGAGCCTGTGCGCTGCAACAAAGGATCCTGCATACCTCAACAAAGATCCTGCATGCCGCAACTAAGACCTGACACAGCCATAAATAAATAAATAATAAATAAATCTTTAAAAAACAACTTAGTTGAATTTTGTTACTTAACAGGTATATTGTACATTCTCTTTTGTCGCCTTTTAAAAAACTTACTACATTTTACAGGGTTTTCCATGTTGGTAAATATAAATCATTTCAATCCTATTGTATAGAGATTCCATGTTCTATTTAACCAAATCCTATTGTTGGGTGTCTGAGGAATCTCGAGTTTTTCATTATTACACATGATGCACATTGAATATCCATACAAGTTGAGAGGGGATTGAATAGCTCAATCAGTATAAAGCACTTCACAGAGTACTTGGCAAATAGTAAGCTCTTTATAAATGTTAGTGTTATTTTTATATTGTCAAATTGCCCCATATAAAGGTGAACTAATTTACATTCCTGATAGCAGGGTGAGAGGGCTTAGTTTCCCTAAATCCTTGCCAGTTCTTTCAACTTTTGCCTTTTGTATTTTTTCCTCTGTGAATGGCCTGTTCATGTTCTTTGATGGTTCTCCTGTTAGATTCCTCATGCTTTAACATTTTTAATGGGTTTCTGTACTGGGGCTATTAAGCCTTTGTAATATGAATAACAGGTACTTTTTCTTCTAGTTTTTTTGTTTGATGTTGTTTGCTTTAACCACACAGATGTTTTAAAGTTTAATACAGTTAAATCTGTTCATCTTTTCCTTTAGGATTTTGGTCTTTGCTGTCTTCTTCTTCTTCTTCTTCTTCTTTTTTTTTTTTTTTTTTGGGCCACGCTGTGAAGCTCGTGGGATCTTAGTTCCCCGACCAGGGATTGAACCTGTGCCCCCTGCAGTGGAAGCGCAGAGTCCAAACCATTGGACCTCCAGGGAATTCCCTTGCTGTCTTCCTTTAGAAAGTCTTTTGCCACAGCATAGGTTTGAAGTTCAATGGGGGTGAAACCTCTCCTACCTTAGGTTAGGTCCACCAGCTTTCCTCTGAGGCTTCATTCTTCTGGGGTGTGGTGTTCCAAATTCTACAATGGAATTCACAACACTAGAATACTTTCAAACGTACATGGGAATACTTTTATTAACTTTGAATGATACAAGGTATATTAAGAATGAGTGTTTTCTACCTTCTTCCCACCCAGAAAACACTTCTGCCTTTCCATATTTTCTGCCTTGCTTTGCTTGCTTCTCTTTTTTTTGGCTGCACTGCGCGGCTTGTGGGATCTTAGTTCCCTGACCAGGGATTGAACCTGGGCCCTCGGCAGTGAAAGCGTGGAGTCCTAACCACTGGACCACCAGGGAATTCCCTACCTTGCTTTGTTTTCTAGGGAGAGTTCTGTCTTTATCAGAGCTATTCTTTTGGGGATCAAACCAAAGAGAAACTGAATTGCATATACATTTATTTGGAGTTAATGGGATATACTTATGTAGTTTGCTATCACTTCTGCATATAGTTAAGTTATTGCTGGCTGTACGAGTGTAGGAATGACTTGTGGAAACATTTCTGAAGTGGTAAATCTAAAGCTTATTTAAGATTAGTTATTACTTAAAAAACTTGACACATCGTAAAATCTTACAGCTTACGTATTAAAGAAATGAGAGAGGTTTTCCCAAATTTTATAACAATCCAGAAAATTTACATGACATTAACCAGTGGTGGTGAGTTGTGAAGCTGAAAAAGACTTTTCAAACTCTCAGAAGAAAACCGAGTTGTTTTTCTATTCTCTCTATAGAAATTGTACTACAAAAGGTGTATTGGATGAAGAGGTGATCAAAAGTCATGCAACCAAAAAATATAGGAAAAAAGTATATATTTAAAGTGATGAAAGGGAAGAACCTACAACCAAGATTACCCTAACCGGCAAGGATCTCATTCAGATTCGATGGAGAAATCAAAAGCTTTACAGACAAGCAAAAGCTAAGAGAATTCAGCACCACCAAACCAGCTCTACAACAAATGCTAAAGGAACTTCTCTAAGTGGGAAACACAAGAGAAGAAAAGGACCTACAAAAACAAACCCAAAACAATTAAGAAAATGGTAATAGGAAAATACCTATCAATAATTACCTTAAACATGAATGGATTAAATGCTCCAACCAAAACACACAGGCGTGCTGAATGGATACAAAAGCAAGACCCATATATATGCTGTCTACAAGAGACCCACTTCAGACCTAGGGACACATACAGACTGAAAGTGAGGGGATGGAAAAAGATATTCCATGCAAATGGAAATCAAAGCTGGAGTAGCAATACTCATATCAGATAAAATAGACTTTAAAATAAAGAATGTTACAAGAGACAAGGAAGGACACTACATAATGTTCAAGGGATCAATCCAAGAAGAAGATATAACAATTATAAATATGTATGCACCCAACATAGGAGCACCTCAATACATAAGGCAACTGCTAACAGCTATAAAAGAGGAAATCGACAGCAACACAATAATAGTGGGGGACATTAATACCTCACACCAATGGACAGATCATCCAAACAGAAAATTAATATGGAAACGCAAGCTTTAAATGACACAATAGACCAGATAGATTTAATTGATATTTATAGGACATTGCATCCAAAAACAGCAGATTACAGTTTCTTCTCAAGTGCGCACGGAACATTCTCCAGGATAGATCACCTCTTGGGTCACAAATCAAGCCTCAGTAAATTTAAGAAAATTGAAATCATATCAAGCATCTTTTCGGACCACAATGCTATGAGATGAGAAATCAATTACAGGGAAAAAAACGTAAAAAACACAAACACATGGAGGCTAAACAATACGTTACTAAATAACCAAGAGATCACTGAAGAAATCAAAGAGGAAATCAAAAAATACCTAGAGACAAATGACAATGAAAACACGACGATCCAAAACCTATGGGATGCAGCAAAAGCAGTTCTAAGAGGGAAGTTTATAGCTATACAAGCCTACCTCAAGAAACAAGAAAAATCTCAAATAAACAATCTAACCTTACACCTAAAGGAACTAGAGAAAGAAGAACAAACAAAACTCAAAGTTAGCAGAAGGAAAGAAATCATAAAGACCAGAACAGAAATAAATGAAATAGAAACAAAGAAGACAATAGCAAAGATCAATAAAACTAAAAGCTGGTTCTTTGAGAAGATAAACAAAATTGATAAACCATTAGCCAGACTCATCAAGAAAAAGAGGGAGAGGACTTAAATCGATAAAATTAGAGACAAAAAAGGAGAAGTTACAACAGACACCACAGAAATACAAAGCATCCTAAGAGACTACTACAAGCAACTCTATGCCAATAAAATGGACAACCTGGAAGAAATGGACAAATTCTTAGAAAGGTATAACCTTCCAAGACTGAACCAGGAAGAAATAGAAAATATGAACAGACCAATCACAAGTAATGAAATTGAAACTGTGATTAAAAATCTTCCAACAAACAAAAGTCCAGGACCAGATGGCTTCACAGGTGAATTCTATCAAAATTTAGAGAAGAGCTAACACCCATCCTTCTCAAACTCTTCCAAAAAATTGCAGAGGAAGGAACACTCCCAAACTCATTCTATGAGGCCACCATCACCCTGATACCAAAACCAGACAAAGATACTACAAAAAAAGAAAATTACAGACCAATATCACTGATGAATATAGATGCAAAATTCCTCAACAAAATACTAGCAAACAGAATCCAACAACACATTAAAAGGATCAGACACCATGACCAAGTGGGATTTATCCCAGGGATGCAAGGATTCTTCAATATATGCAAATCAATCCATGTGATACACCATATTAACAAATTGAAGAATAAAAATATGATCATCTCAATAGATGCAGAAAAAGCTTTTGACAAAATTCAACACCCATTTATGATAAAAACTCTCCAGAAAGTGGGCATCGAGGGAACTTACCTCAACATAATAAAGGCCATATACGACAAACCCATAGCAAACATCATTCTCAGTGGTGAAAAACTGAAAACATTTCCTCTAAGATCAGGAACGAGACAAGGATGTCCACTCTCACCACTATTATTCAACATAGTTTTGGAAGTCCTAGCCACAGTAATCAGAGAAGAAAAAGAAATAAAAGGAATACAAATTGGAAAAGAAGATGTAAAACTGTCACTGTTTGCAGATGACATGATACTATACATAGAGAATCCTAAAGATGCCACCAGAAAACTACTAGAACTAATCAATGAATTTGGTAAAGTTGCAGGATACAAAATTAATGCACAGAAATCTCTTGCATTCCTATACACTAATGATGAAAAATCTGAAAGTGAAATTAAGAAAACACTCCCATTTACCATTGCAACAAAAAGAATAAAATACCTAGGAATAAACCTACCTAGGGAGACAAAAGAGCTGTATGCAGAAAACTGTAAGACACTGATGAAAGAAATTAAAGATGATACCAACAGATGGAGAGATATACCATGTTCTTGGATTGGAAGAATCAACATTGTGAAAATGACTATACTACCCAAAGCAATCTACAGATTCAATGCAATCCCTATCAAATTACCAATGGCATTTTTTACAGAACTAGAACAAAAAATCTTAAAATTTGTATGGAGACACAAAAGACCCCGAATAGCCAAAGCAGTCTTGAGGGAAAAAAACGGAGCTGGAGGAAGCAGACCCCCTGACTTCAGACTATACTACAAAGCTATAACAATCAAGACAATATGGTACTGGCACAAAAACAGAAATATAGATCAATGGAACAGGGTAGAAAGCCCAGAGATAAACCCACGCACCTATGGTCAACTAATGTATGACAAAGGAGGCAAGGATATACAATGGAGAAAAGACAGTCTCTTCAATAAGTGATGCTGGGAAAACTGGACAGGTACATGTAAAAGAATGAAATCAGAACACTCCCAAACACCATACACAAAAATAAACTCAAAATGGATTAGAGACCTAAATGTAAGACCAGACACTATAAAACTCTTAGAGAAAAACATAGGAAGAACACTCTTTGACATAAATCACAGCAAGATCTTTTTTGATCCACCTCCTAGAGTAATGGAAATAAAAACAAAAGTAAACAAATGGGACCTAATGAAACTTAAAAGCTTTTGCAAAGCAAAGGAAACTACAAACAAGACGAAAAGACAACCCTCAGAATGGGAGAAAATATTTGCAAACGTATCAACAAAGGATTAATCTCCAAAATATATAAACAGCTCATGCAGCTCAATATTAAATAAACAAACAACCCAATCCAAAAATGGGCAGAAGACCTAAATAGACATTTCTCCAAAGAAGACATACAGATGGCCAAGAAGCACATGAAAAGCTGCTCAACATCTCTAATTATTAGAGAAATGCAAATCAAAACTACAATGAGGTATCACCTCACACCAGTTAGAATGGGCATCATCAGAAAATCTACAAACAACAAATGCTGGAGAGGGTGTGGAGAAAAGGGAACCCTCTTGCACTGTTGGTGGGAATGTAAATTGATACAGCCAGTATGGAGAACAGTATGGAGGTTCCTTAAAAATCTAGAAATACAATTACCATATGACCCAGCAATCCCACTACTGGGCATATACCCAGAGAAAACCAGACACATGCACCCCAGTGTTCACTGCAGCACTATTTACAATAGCCAGGTCATGGAAGCAACCTAAATGCCCATTGACAGAGGAATCGAAAAAGAAGATGTGGTGTATATACACAATGGAATATTACTCGACCATAAAAAGGAACGAAATTGGGTCATTTATAGAGATGTGGATGGATCTAGAGACTGTCATATAGAGTGAAGTAAGTCAGAAAGAGAAAAACAAATATCGTGTATTAATGCATTTATGGGAACCTAGAAAAATGGTACAGTGCAGTGGCGGGCTGCACAGGCTCCCAGAGGGGGTGGTGTGTGTGGATAGTGACCTGTGCTTGCACACAGGATTCTTGGTGCCTGCAGCAGGAGCGTTAGCGTTTCATGCCCGTCTCTGGGGTCCAAGCTGATAGCCACGGCTTGTGCCCATCCCTGTAGCTCGTTTAAGTGGTTCTCTGCCTTCTGTGGGCAGACAGGGAAGGAATCCCCTCTCCTCGTGCACCCCGAAACAATGGTCTCTTGCCTCTTAGGCAGGTCCGGGCTTTTTCCGGGACTCCCTCCCGGCTAGCTGTGGCGCACTAGCCCCCTTCAGGCTGTGTTCACGCAGCCAACCCCAGTCCTCTCCCTGGGATCTGACCTCCGATGCCCGAGCCTCAGCTCCCACCCCGCCCCGCCTCCGCGGCTGAGCAGACACGCCTCTCGGGCTGGTGAGTGGTGGTCGCCCTGATCCTCTGTGCGGGAATCTCTCCGCTTTGCCCTCCGCACCCCTGTTGTTGCTCTCCTCCGTGGCTCCGAAGCTTCCCTCATGCCCACCCCCTGTCTCTGCCAGTGAAGGGGCTTCCTAGTGTGTGGAAACTTTTCCTCCTTCACAGCTCCCTCCCAGAGGTGCAGGTCCCGTCCCTATTCTTTTGTCTCTGTTTTTTCTTTTGCCCTACCCAGGTACGTGTAGATTTATTTGCCTTTTGGGAAGTCTGAGGTCTTCTGCCAGCGTTCAGTAGGTGTTCTGTAGGAGCTGTTCCACATGTAGATGTATTTTTGATGTATTTGTGGGGAGGAAGGTGATCTCCACGTCTTACTCCTCCGCCATCTTGAAGGCCTCCCCCAGCAGCTTTATTTTATTTTTTTTTTTTTCAGCAGCTTTATTTTGATATGCAACATAGTTGAGCCCCAAGCACAAGTCTTCCTGACTGACAGGCCCTGGTATTTTGTACAGGCCTTCCCCTCCTTCTTCCGCTCTGTGCTCTGCTTCTGATCTCAGGAGCCAACTCACTGAGGTGTTTTGCAATCTTTGAACAGTCCTTCAATCAGGTCCTGTAGTGTCTACAGAATCCCCCCAGTGTTTTTAAATACTGGGCCCTGGACATTCAGTCATCTTTCCCCAGTCTGTGCCCAGGCCCTGTTGTGATTTTATATGTCCAACGTATTTTATTGAGGTCTGGCAAGACTGGCATTTGTCAAGGGACAATTTTAGGCTGTGTTTTCCAGGCGATCCAGTAATATAAGGAGCCATTGTTCCTCTCCTCCAAAGCTCTGCCAAATGTAATTATGCCATCTAAACAAATAAGCGCCTCCAGGTAATTCATATCACCAACTGCTTTTTCCATCAAACTCCTCAATGTGTCTGGGCCTCCAGAGATGTGTGGGGCAGCCTTTCAAATAGGGAAAACCCCACAGGGAAGACAAAAGCTGGCTTTTCTTTGCCCTAGTCAGAGGTAGGAATTCAACAATAGCACTTCTCAAACACAGCACTGGAAATTACTGATCTCTACCATGCAGTCTAGAGGTTAATCTGGACACAGAACTCTCTCTTTAAGGTGGAGAAGGATAATAGAACATCATTATCCACACCCCTGTCCCGAGTCTGCCCTCTCCTATCATGAGCTTTCCTTCTTCTCCTTTACATATTCATTTATTCAGCTGAATAGTAGTTCTCAACCTTGACTGCCTATTATAATCCATGGAGTTTCTCATAGAACATCTATCCCTGGGCCCCACCCACCCCTAGAGATCCTAACATTTTCTAAACACCTACTCTATGCTAGGTCCTGTGCCCTGCCTTAGGAGTAGAGGCAATTCAGTCATGATCCCTGCCACCATGTAGTTCATAGTCAAGGGACAGAGACAGAGACAGATAAATTAAAAAATATAATTCAGCGAGAAAATACAGTGTTAACTCCATGTTCTTCTCTTAGTCTAACTTGTTTCTCATAAAACTGTGCCAGTATGGGTAAGGTAAACATGGATTTTTTCAACAAGTCCTAGTATACAGGAGAAGGAGGCTTTCTTGGGTTCTTGGGTGACATAAATTGAGAATTAAAAAAAATACTAAAATGTACATGAACGCCCATAGAAATTTTATTTGTAATAGCCAAAAACTGGAAACAGCCCACTGTCCTTCAGTGGATGAATGGTTGCACAAACTGGCACATCCATACCTTGGAATACTACTTAGCAAGAAAAAGTAACGAACTATGAATACATATGACAACCTGGATGAATCACCAAATTATGCTTAGTGAGAAAGGCTACTCCTAAAAGGTTGCATCTTGTGTGATTCCATTTATACAACATTTTTGAAGTGACAAAATTATAGAGATGGAAGAATGTTTAGTGGTTGCTAGGGGTTAGGGAATTGGAGAGGGAGGGAGGTAAGTGTGGCAACATGAAAGATCCTTGTGGTAATGAAAATATTCTATATCTTCATTGTTGTGGTGGTTACGCAAGGCTATACATGTGATAAAATTATATAGAACTAAACACCCACCCATACACATACTCAGACACAAATGAATACATGTATAACTAGTGAAATCTGAATAAGCACTGTGAATTGTACCAATGTCAATTTTTGGTTTTGATGTTGCATTATAGTTGTATAAGATGCTAATACTGGGGATACCAAGGAGACATTGCATGGGACTTCCCTATACATTTCTTGCAACTTTCTTTGAATGTATAGTGATTAAAAAAATAATAATATAAGAAGTTACTAACCAGAAATCAAAAGGATTAAAAGTGTTAGACACTTATAAATGCAAAACCATAAATGGCTACATTAGGAGAAGCTGGGATTTTAGCTACTCTTTGATGCTATAAGGAAGACAAACAGTCCTCAGGGAATATTAAATTTAAAAAATAGATAAGTTTTATTGTTTTTTCCAATTAAAAAATGTTTCTTCAGGAAAATTTAGAACATGTAGTTCAAAAAAAGGTCTTTAGTAATCCTATCATTTTGAGATAATCATTTTTTTCAACATTTAGGGTATATATCTTTTCAATCTTTTTTCTATACATAAAATTAAAAGAAAAAATTTCACACTCAGCAATAAATACATTTTTTTCTCTCTTTAAAGAGTCTTGTATTAATATGACCTTAATGTATATACAGTATTCTATCGTGTGGATGCAGAATGAATTATTTACCCAGTCCTCTATTCTGGATAGATTGTTTTCAAGTTTTTGGTATTATAAATAATAATCCTGCAATACACATCATTGTGCTTGCATCTTTGTATATATCTCTGGTTATTTCCTTAGTAAAAATTCTTAGGAGCAAAATTACTGGGTCAAGGATTATATAAAAATTTAAAGCTTTTGCTTTGTTTGGCTAAATTGCCAGCCAGAAAGGTTTTATGAATGTTCCATCTCTGTTTTTTCCTGAGCATATTCTTTGTTGCTAATGTTAGCAGCTGGGTAGTAGGCTGGGTAGACCCACTGTGGCAAATCTTCTGTTCCTTGGTACAGTGTTATAGGATCTAGCACAATGCTGGGTGCACACTAAGCCCTCAAAAATATTTGTTGATTTAACATCCTTCATAATGCATTCTTTGAAACTCTTATCTGCAGTTCGTGGAAACAAAATCATCAAAATATTAGTGTGCTTTAACCCCGAATTATATCACTGACATCTAGTAAAGAGTAAGGACTTGAGGGAACAAATAGGTACATTTTGATAGAGGGGAAGGACTTGGGAAAAGCCTGGAGGCTCTAAAGTGGGAAGCAGAAACCATCTGAGGTTTCTGGGAGCAGACTGAAGGGGTCTGAAAAACTGAGGTTTGAGGTTTGCTGGGAAGGGTAGTTGTTGGGAGGGTAGAAGAGAGGAAAGCTCTTGCCTGTTACCTGCTTCCCACAACTCCACTCCTTTAAGCACTCAGGGTGTTAATAGACCTGGTGGCCTTTATGTAAAACAGTGGGCAAACTTCTCCCAGCAGACGTCTGGGCATAATTTATTCTGAATTGTGCTTTTATTTTTCACTTGTAGTGAGGAAGGTACGGGTTTCATCTGTCTTTCTAAGTTTCCCTCTTTGTGTCTTGCATGTGGCTATTACCCATGGAGTGGGACCGGTGGCCAGAGAGAGGTCTGGGCTTCCCATCATTGCTGCTCCTTCCACCCTCTGCCTAAAATACAAAGAGGGTGGACCACCTCACAGGCCCCAGGGCTCTCTGGGAGGAGCCCACCGTGGTTTCAGAAAAGACTGGGACACGGTCAGTTCTATTTAATCACCAGATGTGATTAAATAATAACAATATGTAAGCACTCAAAAAATTATACCAGATTCTTCTTGGATAACTTTATGTCATCTTATTTAATCTTTTCTAACCTGGTAAGAAAGATCCTTATTATCCTCATTTTATAGTTCCAGAAATGGACTTAATTTACTTACCTGGATCACCCAGCTAGTATGTTGTAGATCAGGTCTGATTCTAAACACCTGCTCCTAGCCACTGCCTGATTTGAAGCACACAGAGTGATGTGCTCTTCCTGAATCTATTTCCTCCATTGCATGTTTTATTTTCTTAGATTCCACCTTTGGAGATTCAATCCCTTGCCTCATGAAGGCTTTTCCTACCCAAAGATCCCTTTTAAAATGATATCTATTCAAAGGAGCAGCAGTGGCTTAAGCACATCAGATAACACTGGAGTGGAGGAAAATGGGCTGTTAGCTAATTCCCCCAAACAAAGGACATGGGAAATTAATTCAGTTTTCTCAAGATAATCAGGGAGTTTTGGAGAATCAGGGACACAAAGATCCAAAGTAGGATAGATTAGATCCAGTATAAATTTTATATTGGCACCCTCAGAGGTTTGCTACCATTTAGAAAGCCAATCCTTTGGGGCCTACCCCATTGTTTCTGCATTCCATATGATGTTATTAGCATATAAAGTAAACAATACATTTTAATTCTCGGAGGCCCCAATTCAACCTTCTGTAGCTTTTCTTGCCTCCTTCAAAGTTCCCTTTATTTCTCAAGGTTACAGGAAGATTCAGTCATGTTTGTATATCATGAGGGAGTTTTTTCCCCAGCAGGTTGAGACAGCATACTGTCACAGGCCCTTTGATATTCTGGTTTTGCTGTACATTTTAATAGGTACTTGCTCAGACTAATCAATCATCTGTAAGATGTAACAGTAATATTGTTGAGTGCATGTTATATTCCAGACACTGTACTAAGCACTTTCCATGTGTGATCTCATTAAAGTCTCATGAGTCTGAGAACAAACACTGTCCCAGAAAAGGCCAACTTGTTCAAAGTCACAAAGATAGTAGCAGAATGAGGACTTAGTTCTAGTCTGACTTCAGAGTCTCATAACTCTGCCTGTGGTAACTATAGTTACATAATAATAATAGATCTAAATACATAGGGGCTCCAAAAAAAGGTGGTAGGATATTTGGAAGGGCTGTTAGAGGTCATCTTGTCCAACCTGCACATTTCACAAACGACAGAACTGAAGCTAGACCAAATTGCCTGCCCAAAGGCTACAGTTATTGGCAGACTTAATAGACAACTTTAGCTTTTATGGTGAGCATCATTCTAGCAAAATCAATGGAGATCTAATTTATTTCAATCTTGTTTACCCAATATCCGTTTGTTATAACCAGGTTAGTCTCATCACTGACCTGGGCACATGTTTTGCTCATTTCTACCTCAGTAGCATGACCCACACTGGTCCCTTTGCCTGGGATTTATTCTGTCCAACCTATCTATTTTATTAATCCTTCAAGCCCCAGCTCAGTTTTCACCCCCTCCATGCAGACTTTCCTGCCCATTCTGGCTCATTGTAAAGTCATACAGCAGCCTGTATCATTCATTTGGCCTGTAATCACACATTAATGTGTACTTTCATTTAAATGTTCTCAGGTGTGTTTTTTCTTCCCCACAGACTGCCCTCCCCCAAGCTCATCAAGGACAGGAACCATATCACATAGTGTGCCTCTTTTGTAATCCTTTTGATTCCTAGAAAAGCACTAGACACATAGTGGACATTCGAAGAATAATTCTTGAATGAATGAATGAATGAATGATGTAAGCAAGAAAAAAATGAAATGGTAAACTCTGCCATCTTGTGGCTATTGGTCTTTAGTGTTGCCATTGTCACAGCGTTTTTCAGTGTTGAAATTAGAAAAGTGGCACATGGCAAGAAACTAAGGTGATGGTGGCGAAGTGGGGAAGGTGTCTTTTTTTTTTTTTCTCAATGTATCAGCAGCATGGTCACTGAAATGTTTTATATGAGAAAACAGAGATGGAGGGAAACCAAAAACTAAATTAACTGTGTACCTAAGGACTGAACACAGACCCAGGGAATAGTGATTGGATTTCTTCCCTGCTTTGAAAGGGACAAGTAATAGAAACTGTCCCAACATGTTCAACAGTCCAGAGCACTGATCAGATGACCAACCTACTTATTTAGGGGATCTATGAATAGACCTTTCATAACAGTCATCTGGTGAAGAGAATCTCTGCCTTGGAGTTAACCGTTCTAGGATCCAGTTCTTAGTTTTGCTGAGCAACAACTTCTCTTGTCTCAGTTTTCTTATTAGTTAATTTACTGCCCAGTTTAATCCTAGGGCTGTTGTGAGGCTCTGTGAGACTACAGGCAGGAAAATTCTTAGAAAAGTTTCAAAAAAGTGATATATATGTTTAACATTTCCATAAAAGAAAAATAATGTTTATACTTTACATTTGTATAACACCTAAACATCTGTAAAGTGCCTTTACAGCCATCATTTATTTTCAGTCTAGGAGGGAGGCAGGCAGGTGGGCATTATTGCCCTCAATTTAAGATGAAGTTCAGAGATTCATGTTTGGGGTAAATAAACACATATTGAGGACCTGTTACATGCCAGGCATGCTGATCGGTGCTTTCCAACTTCGGTTAGAGAAGTTAAGTGAGTTGCCCAAGATCACCTGGCTGGTAAATGGCTGAGTCTGTGCTCCAACCCAGGTCATCTGACTTCAGAACCCAGCGCTCAAGCACTACTGTCTTTCGGTCCAGTCTAATTAATCTCTGGGGCCATTTGCATTTCATTGTTCTCTCTCTTTTGTGGAATGAAACATTTTGTTTCCTGTTAAAAATATTTAAGGTCTCAAAAGCAGGTGCCCCCAAAAGCACTTGGTGTGGGTTACTGTCCTCTACTTCAGGCAGTGATGCTCCGCCCTGGTTGTACATTAACACTACCTGGAGAGTTAAAGCAATTACCCATGTCCTGGCCCCACAGCAGAGTAATTATTATACATCAGAGTCTGAGGGTGAAGCCTGGGAAAAAGTTTCCTTTTTCTTGTCTTTTAAAGCTAATTCTAAGGTGCAACCTGGGTTGAGAACCACACTGCTCTAGCAGAAAGTCAGTGACTCAACATTCTAAGAGTCAGTCCAACTTTCTCAGAGACTGGTCTCAGAGCATTCAATGGGGAAAAGGGAAGGGGAGTAAAAAAACATCTTAGAAATGTCATTTGTTGAGTCTGATTTTAGTAGTGCAAGCAAACTGAATAGCAGTGACAGAGGTAAATCATTAGAGCTAAAGAAGAACCAGGAAACAGAAGGACATGGATCCCACTTTGAGGTAGAGAGAGGGATGGCAGACGTCTCCTCACTTCAGAAGAGCAGACATTATGTCCCTATTAATTAATTAATTCATAAATCAAGTGTTTACTGGGCACCTCCTATATGTCAGGCACTCTTCTGGGTACTGGAGGTATAGCAGTGAACAAGCCAGATATAGAATTTAGAATCATGGAACTTTCACCCTAGTTGTGGGTGCAGGGGAATAGTTCCTCCACGGTGCCTTGGTGACCTCGAATGTCTCCACACAGGCCACATAGCCAAGGCTCAACAATGGTCTGACTCAAGTCTTAGAGGAATGCCCTGTAATCCTCTCTGGAACATGGCAAGATAAGCAATATTGTGAGGAGCTGTTACAAGACCATTTCTGATCCACCTCCCTATCCTGTGGGAGGCTACCGTGAAACTGTCTCATCTGCCTCTCTGCTTCTGGTAAGGCATAGAGCTTTCCACCATCACGGACACAATCCCTTTCAGTATAGCTGCAGTATAAGTGGCTTGGCTGTAGTTTAGATTTGGCTCCTCTGCAACAGTGACCCACTGCTCATGTCATCTGTCATCTGGCCCCTCCAATTCAATGTCATCCTGTGGGACTAGGGACATGGGGTGCCGACACCATGATGATCTTGCTTTTGCTGCCTGTGTAAGTAATAAACTCTCTGTATCCATTTGGGCTCGTTGTCTTCCAATTGGCTGAATCCATGAAAGTGTGGTAAGTCAACCTAGCAGCTGCCAATGCATTGCTGCTTAGGGACTGCTTGACTACTTGATAGTAGGGACAGACCCATACCAATTACACAGAAAAACAAAATTACAAATTGTGATGCATACAATGACCCCTAAGTGAGCTTAGAAATCACCTAAATATTGGGGAGAAGGGACAAGCCTTACTTACAGATGAATTCCAAGTAAGAAATGTAGAAAAAATGAGAAAAATACAAAATCACCATTAGACAAATATCATAATAATAATTGTTGTGGATAAGATAGATGCTAACATCAGTGGGCAAAAGTTTGAGAAGAAATGGGATATTTGTGTAGTCTCAAAGTACCTCCCCCAAGATACTTACTGATTGCAAGGGGAAAAATAGTAACTTTACAGTGGAGAAACCCAGCGCCCTTAGTTCGTTCGAGAGAGAACATTTGGGGGTCAGATAACTAATGGAGTCCTGGCCCAGGAGTGGTTCATCATGGGTCTGCCGGGTGTATGGACCTACCTGATTGTCATTTCCCTAGTTCCAAACTGTATAACTAGACTGGAGAAATTCAGCAGTTGGCAGAGCTCTCACATTGGTTCCCTGACCAGTAGAGTAAGAACTATTGTGGTAGGAAAGGCCAAATAGAAGCCTCAGAAATTCCTCACTCCCGCATATCAAGATAGTAAGTTAAGTAAGTGAATAAAATTTAAAAACCATTCTGCATCCCAGGGAGAATTGCAGAATTTAGTGCTCTCAACAACTTATACAGTGCAGTCCCCATCAGGTTCCTATTTAATTCACTAGTGTGGCCCCTGAAAAAAAACCAGATGAATCACGGCAGGTAACAAAATGAAGTACCCAAAATTTTACTAAGTAGTAGTACCAACTGCTGTGTCAAATGTGGTATCATCACTAGAGCAGATTAACATATGTGGCTATTGATCTAGTGAATGTGTTATTTTCTATACCCATTAGAAAGCAGATCAGAAAGTTTGCATTCACACGGTGTGGCTATCAGCACATGTGCTGAATGCTCTAATGTGCTGCCTAGATCTCCTTTCAGCAATGAAGATGTTATTCCCTCAGCTGCTGGGAGCGCATCTAGAAGATGGCCCTCAGGTGTCAGCTTTCCTTAGAGATTACCTCAGCTAAAGAAAAGTGCCTCACCCAAGGGAAGCCTACATCCGATGACTAATCAATGCAGGGGTATAGAGGCCCAGGCCTCTTAACCCAGTTTGGGACAACCAGTTATTCTATTTCCAGAGCTTACCATGGGGTTGGCTGAGGTCTTTGTTAGGACTGCATTATAGCTTCACTGACCAATGCTGTCTCCGCCACTGCCTTTCCACAGGTGTTGATCCCAAGGGCGCTCCCAAATTAACATCTCACGCACTAGTCCCTATCTCAGAGTCTGTTGCCTGGGGAACCCAGACTCTGTGATAGTTGGTGCCCGGAGTGGTCTGTGGAAGCACATGTTATGGGATTTTGGACCTGGATTACCCACTGCCTGGCTGGCATTGAAGACGCCATACTGGTGGTAGATGGAGCATGGATAGTCCCTGATACAAGGTCACAGTGCAGTTAAAACTTTCGTTGGTGCAAGGGAATATATTAGCTATTGGCTTATATATATTTGAGAAATATGGGGAGACTAGTAATCTGTAGAAGAATAGAATTTGGTGGTTATTCTAAGTTTGATTGACACTCTGGGAAAAGATTACAAAAAGCTGAAAGCGATTAGTTGGCAATTTAAAGTTAAGTGTGAAAGCCATAGAACCTCTTTGGTAGCATATAAAGAGGCTGTCACTCCTGCAGCAGGATGAGGGAGAAAGGGAAGGACCAGGCCCAAGACTTAGTCATAAGGGTAGTCAATCTCCAAAGGTAGTTAAAATCCCAACTAAGGCAGGTCTGCAATGCCAAGGTCAGGGCTCTGGTGGGGAAAGAATGAGACTGACATATGAAAAAGGGACTTCTGGGCCTTGAAAACCTTGAATTTCCGGATTCCCTTGACCCTCTGAGCCTGTAGAAGTGGCCCATTCCTCCTTATTAAGAGCTAGCATGCCTCATTTGCTTGAACACAATACAGAGGCCTCTCCCTTACAAGACAATATGTGCCTGCCCCCCTCAGGGTTTGCCTCCCCACCTCCCCACCTTGCTTCTCCAATAACAAGGGTTAAATCACCATGTAATCCAACTGGGGATGTGCTATGCTGCTAAGATAGGAAAGGGACAATACCCTGATAAATTGCAGCATCTGTCAAAATGTATCAGTGGGAGCTGGGACAGTAGGTATGGGCAAAGATTTTGCTAAACCATGGAGGGGTAGGACACAAGTTTGGATAAAAGATAGTTTATAAATGTAGGAATATTCTCCTGGGATACAGGATTTAACACCCTGGCAAGGACCTGGTGTAACGATACAAACACACCTAGAAGGCTGGATCCTAGAAGCATGGAAAACATGTTGGTTGATATTAACTTTGGGTAGAAATGCCTGAACTGCCATGACAGACAGTCGCTTAGAAGGCTCCGGGAGGTGGGCATGCTGCAATGGATGTGTTATGTGAGGGCAGAAGATCCACTGGAGGATTATGTTGCACATGAGGGCTCAGGGAACAAACACACTGTTCACCAAGGCCATGAGGAATGTGCTGGTGAGAGGACACCAGCATCACTAAGAAGTTCATGTGCAGGCCACATGCAGGCCAGGGTGGATAGTAGGAGAGGCAATCACAGAGTTAGGCTCATAACTAGCAAAGGGGGTGATGGGGAAACTGAAGTAATAGAGGCCAGGTGGTTATGCTCAACTGCCAGAAGCTAGGTGGATGCAACAATCATAATAAGGAACTAGGTCAGAGTGGCAGCCAAGGGGGCCTGACCCAGTGGGAGTTGAGGAGGTGGTGCATATCATATGATATCCCTAGGGGCAAAATAGATGGGCAGGCAACAAGGACACCGCTCAATCTGCAAAATCAAAAGCAATCAAGCTTGAATAATCAGGATGCTGAGAGCAGTTGCTCCAATACAAAGTCATGCCCTCTTGCTGAGTTTCTGGACATGAGACAGTTTTCAGACCTGGAACCCATGGACTAAATGGGGGTCCAAGTCTCCAGGTAGAAAGGACCCTGCAATACGAGTGCAAGGTATATACATACATAAACTGCAAGTATGTGTAGTAATGATTCCTTCCGTCCTTTCCCAAAGGGACCCATGGCCATTTATTGGGTACACTGGAGAAAGGGAACTCAAACATTTTGAGAACTGTTGGACTGATGGGCATGGGGGTACAAAAGGCCTTTTCCTCGAGTTGGGGGAGGGGTACTCTGTAGTGCAATGTATACTCCAGAGGATCTCTGTGGGGTCAGGTTGAAGCTAGTCTCCAGCTAAGACCAAATTCTTGCCAAACTTTCCCCCCTGGTTCTCTCTTGCCTGCCTTACTCCCTTCTCCTGAGAGCATCTCTCCAATGAATCACGTGCACAAGAATCCTTGCCTCAGGCCCTGCTTCTAGCAAACCCAACTTAAGACAAACTGTGTCCATTCATACAGGAAAGATTCATAGTAATCCACAGGACGGTTGTGCCCTGATACATTTAAACATTTTCCAAGTGATGGATTTATCTAGTCTTTTTCTATTACAAACAGTGCTTCACTGAACATTCTTGCGTTTGACTCTATATGTCCCATATGTTCTCAAACCTCTTTATGTAACTTGTCTTCAGAAATGCTCATCTAGGATTTCAGGTAGTCCCAAGAGAGCTATGAACATTAGTTTTGTGGACTATGGCTATAGTCCAGGAAACTAATTACCTAAGGTAAATCATAAAAGAGTCCATGAATTATGGAGCTACACAAAGGTATTCACAAAGCATCACAGATTAAGGAAATGAAAAGGAAGAAGGATGGCTGGAGAAATAAGTTGAGTTAGTGAGAATAGTCCAGATAAGCTTTGAGGAAGTGGTTAGATTTAAGTAGCATTTAGGAGTACTCTTACTAAAGGAAAATTAGAATATTGAGGTTAGGTAATATTAAGTGGCAAACACATGGTTGAATGTTCTGGTTAATTAGGAGACTGAAGAGATGAGGCAAGGGACTAAAGTGAGGATCTTAAAGTGCAATATTGGAAATTACAACCAAAATGGCTAAACTGAACAGGTGTACCTAGGAATGAACTATTAATGAATACAAATACCTAAGAATCGTTTTTCTTGAACTTATTTCCTGTAGTGCTTTTCTGAAAGAACACCATGCTCTTTTCTAAGCTTATTTTTTCTTTGTTTTGATCATCATTCCTCCCTTACTTCCTGCCGTCATTGCCAAGATCCAGGAGGCAAAGATAGGCAAGAGAGCATGTCATGGATCATAGGACAAGCTGTGTGACTCCAAACAAAGGTTGGAGCACAGAAACCCTGCCTTGGCTATGCTCTTACACAAATGGGTCACCTGGCCTATTTTTTAAAAAGTGGATCCATTAATATGACAATGTCCATTTTGTGATTGTTCCGCTTTATGGTGTTCCTATGACATGCTGCTTTTACTCCCATAATATCACTGTTTTCATTCTGATTTGCATTATAGTTAAATTATTTACTATTCTGAGGTCACAGAGTTGTGGCATATGGGACACCTTTGGCCCATAGATGTGCTGTATTAAGCTAACATGTGTTCACATTTAAAAAGATAGTTGCCAATATTTCAAAAATAGGAGGGTTCATACAAAAACAGGGATTCCTTACTTCTGCAAAAACGGAACCTGGCACATAGAGCCCCCATTTCCTCATGACAACAACTGACTGGAACTGAGCAGTGGCTGCCCTTATTATCAACTTGACATTGAATCTGAAAGTCTGTTACTGTTTTTTATAGAACAGAACTGGCATTGTTGTTCTTCTAGCGACATTAAGAAAGTGAAATCTTTTTCTATATCCAGTTTCTATAAAAATTGGGAAAACAATAGCTAGACTGAGAGGGGAGAGGACTGTTGATTCAAGAAATAAAGGACAGAAGTGGGCTGAAGACTAGGTTAGGCTAGGAATGGAGAACTTGGACAAAACTGCTGAGATGGCGGAGGGAGAAAGTGGAGAAGGTAGTTGGGTCACTTCCCTTACCAGGCTTCTCATGGGGAAACCACTCCTAGGGCATATTGTACTGTTTCTCTGCCTTCAACTGAAATTTTCATTGAGTGCCTGCATGCTACCAGGCACTGGGGATATGGTCATGAGTAAAGGACACATAGCCCCTGCTCTCCTGGAGCTCACCGTTGACTTGGGGACCCAGACGTTAATAAATATTATGAGGGAAAATAAGAGGGTGCTAAGAAAACAAACACTAAAGAAACTTTTCCTCAAGGTCCATCCATGTTGTTACAAATGTCCTTCTTTTTCAT
The DNA here is from genome assembly GCF_028564815.1 of Eubalaena glacialis. Lineage (NCBI taxonomy): Eukaryota > Metazoa > Chordata > Mammalia > Artiodactyla > Balaenidae > Eubalaena > Eubalaena glacialis. Next base: position 110,210,596 of record NC_083736.1, read on the forward strand.
GGATGAATAATACTCCATCGTGTGTGTGTGTGTGTGTGTGTGTGTGTATGCACACACTGTTGTATGTATGTATATATATATATGTGTGTGTGTGTGAGTGTATATATATATATACATACACTCCATTGTATGTATGTATGTATATGTGTATATATATATATACACACATGTGTGCATGTGTGTTTGTGTGTATATATAGCACATCTTCTTTATCCTTGAGGACATTATGCTAAGTGAGAGAATTCAGACAGAGATAGACAAATACTGTATGATCTCACTTATGTGTGGAATCTAAAAAAGTCAAACTCTTTTTTTTTTTTGGCCACGCTGTGAGGCATGTGGGATCTTAGTTCCCTGACCAGGGATCAAACCCGGGCCCCCTGCATTGGGAGCTCAGAGTCTTAACCACTAGACCACCAGGGAAGTCCCTCTCTTCTTTTTTTTTTTTTGATTCAATTAATCAATTGTATGGCCGACCACAAGGGCGTGGCTGTTCTTTTTTAATTGAAGTATAGTGTTGTACAATATATCCTTGTAGCTTATTTTATACCTAATTGTTTGCACCTCTTACTCCCCCACCCCTATATTGCCCCTCTCCTCTTCCCTCTCCCCACTGGTAACCAGTAGTTTGTTCTCTATATTTGTGAGTCTGCTTCTTTTTTGTTATATTTACTAGTTTGTCGCATTTTTTAGATTCCACATATAAGTGATAACATATGGTATTTGTCTTTCTCTGTCTGAGTTACTTCACTTAGTATGATAATCTCTAGGTGCATCCATGTTGTTGTAAATGGCAAAATTACATTCTTTTTAATGTCTGAGTAGTATTCCATTGTATGTATATACCACATCTTCTTTATCTGTTCCTCTGTTAATGGAAACTTAGGTTGTTTCCATACCTTGGCAATTGTAAATAATGCTGCTATGAACACTGGGGTGCATGTATCTTTTCGAATTAGTGTTTGTGTTTTTTAAAAAGCCAAACTCTTAAAAACAGAGAGTAAAATGGTGGTTACCAGGGGCTGGGGTCGGGGTGGTAGGACAGGAAAGATGTTTAAGGATACAAACTTGCAACTAGTAGTAAATAAGTCCTGGAGATCTAATGCATAGTACAGTGAATATAGACAACAAGACTGTATTATACTCATTACACTTGCTAAGAGACTCGAACTTAATTATTCCAACCACTAAAAAGAAAGGATAATTATGTGACATGATAGAGGTACTAATTTTTGCTACAATGGCAATCATACTACAATATATAAATGTATTAAATTAACATGTTGTACACCTTAAATTTACACAATGCTGTATGTCAAATATATTTCAATTAAAAAAAAGGAAAATTTTCCTAATCTAGGAGAAAGTTTCCCTGTGTAAGTGACACTTAAATTGGGGCCTGAAGTAAATAGGAGTTAGGCAAATAGGAGGGGATAGAGCTTTATAGACAGAGGGAACAGCATGTGCAAATACCACAAAACAGGCAGGAGTTTGGCACCACTGAAGACCTGACAGAAGGTCTTGTTGTTTCAGAGAGGAGAGTGGCTGGCAATGAGGCTGGAAGCATCCACGAGGCCACTGCACAGCCTTGGACGCTGTGGGAAGGAGTCTGGATCTTGTCTTCAGAGCAGCAAGAGTCACCAACAGGTTTTAAGCAAAATGCGCCATGATACAAATTTTGTTTTAACACTTGCTTCAGCCACCCAGCAGTGAGTCCTTGTCCACAGAAAGCTTATCATTCTCACTGTTTTCTATGGTTAAAGCAGCTAAAGGTTTTTCCCACAGAGGATTTAAAAATTTTTTTCTTCAGAAATAATAATTGCAGCACAAATCTCTGACAACTGTGGACAATATGTCTTTCAGGAGATCTAAAATAAGTCTAGGAAAAAACTCCACTCTTCTCTGGCTCACTGGCCATATTGAAACCAATGGGAGTGAGGAGAGGTGTATTTTTCAGTCATGCCAATTAATTTTAAAATTTAGAGGAGTACAAACAAAATCATTTTATTAATTAAGTCCTGCTCATTTGCCCTTGGATGTGTTTTTCCTACATGTCTCTGCCATTCTAGTCTCACAGCTACTGGCCTTGTTCAGGCCCTTATTACCTACATGTGAATCATGGTCCCCTCACTATGCTCCCTACCCATCTTCCAACCATTACATGCTTGAGCTGGGACCCATCAGTCATTTTTCCCCTGCTGGCAGGCCTGCCAATCCCATCACCATGTCACCCTGCAGCTCAGAAAACCCTAACAGCTCTCCCACTGTCTACAGCAGGGTTTCTAAAGTGTGGCTCATGACTCTGCTCAAATATATGTGTTTGCTTTCATTTGCATAAAACATCTCTGGAAGGAAATGTAAGGAACTGATAACATTGATTGCCTTCAGGGAAGAGAATGAGTTGCTGGGTGCATGGTGGGAAGGAGACTTCTCTTTATATAATCCTTTATAGTTTTTGAATTTTGAAACCTGTGATTTTTAGTATTTTTTTAAATTAAGAAGTATGGTTCAGGAGTGTATTAGTTTGCTAGGGCTGCTATAACAAGATACCACAGATTAAATGGCTTAAACAATAGAAATTTGTTTTCTCATAGTTCTAGAGGCTAGAAGTCCAAGATCAAGGTATCAGCATGTTTGGTTTCTGCTGAGGCCTGGCTCCTTGGCTCACAAATGGCCATCCTCATATGGCCTTTCCTCTGTGTGTGCATATTCCTGGTGTCTTTTTTGTGTGTCCAGATTTCCTCTTCTTATATGGACACTAGTTAGATTGGATTAGGGCCCACTCTAGCAGCCTCATTTTATCTTAATCACTTCTTTAAAGGCCCTACCTCTAAATAACAGTTACATTCTGAGGTACTGGGGGTTAGGGTTTCAGCATATGGTTTTGGGGGGGCCATTATTCAGCTCCTAACAATGAGCCATGTGCACTAGAAACATCTGTAGTGCTTGCTGAGAATGTTGAAAATCCTGTGCCCCATCCCAGATCTACTGATTCAGAATCCACTTATCATGAGTCTGAGGTCACGTGGGTTGTTTGACTCCAGAAGCCCTCAGTTTGGCAGGACTTCACATTCTCTCCTCACCGAAGTACTTGTGTCTGAGGGGAAGTCATGCTTCCTCCTTTGTTCCTATCAATCCTTGGACGGAGGAATTCCACTCTCTCATTCCACTTCTATTAACCACTTGGCCCAGGTCTTTGCTCCTGGTATGCACACTACCTCTGCTTTATAACCCTAGATGTATCATCTTGTCCAACTTCCACAAGATCAGAGGCATGTACTACTGTCCACTCTGTTTCAGTTGCTTTAAATGGAACTCACATTTTTACATGTGTGGGAACATCAATAATAATAGGAATAGGACTACTATCCCACATTTATTGCATGCTACTATGTTTCAGGAATTATGTTAATATTTTATATTATCTCATTTAATCTTTACAATAAAGCTATGGAATTAGTTACAGTCATCTCCATTTTATGGATGAGAAACAAGATCAGAGAGGTTAAGTTGGTGAAGATGGCATAGCTAGTAAATGGCAGACTCTGGACTCTAACCCAGGCCTGTGTACCTCTAAAGTCCATGTTTTTCTATTACCATGATGGAGATTTTTGCCTCTAGGTTCATGAGAAATATTGGTCTGTAATTTTCTTTTTTCGTACTGTTTTAGTCTGGTTTTGGTACCAAGGTAATGCTGGACTCATAAAATGCACTGGCAATTGTTTGTTCCTCTACTATTTTTCTGATAGAGATTGTGTAGAATTGATGTTATTTATTCTTTAAATGTTTAGCAGTGAAACCATCTGGGCCTAGAGATTTCTTTTTTGGAAGGTTTTAAAAATATGACTTCAATGTCTTTAATAGTTATAGAAATATTCAGGTTATTTCATCTTGGATGAATTTCCATAGTTTGTGTTTTTTGTGGAATTTGCCTGTTATATCTAAGTTGTCAAATTTATGTGCATAGAGCTGTTTGTAGTACTCCCTTATTTTCCTTTTAATGTGTGAGGCATTTCTACTGATAGTCATTCTCTGATTTCTGGTATTGATAATTTGTCTTATCTTCCTTCCTTTATCAGTCTTTGTCAGGTTATTACTTCTATTAATATTTTAAATTAATTAGCTTTGATTTTCATTTATCTTCTCTATTATTTTGTTTTTAATTTCATTAGTTTTTCCTCTTATCTTTATTATTTCCTTCCTTCTGTTTGCTTTGGATTTATTTCATTCTTCTTTTTCTAGTTTCTTCTTCCTTCTGTTTGCTTTGGATTTATTTCATTCTTTTTTTTTCTAGTTTCTTTTTCTAGTTTCATTTTCTTTTTTCTAGTTTCTTGGGAGCTCATATTATTGATTTGAGACTTTTCCTCTTTTCTAATATAAGCATTCAATGCTATAAATTTCCCTCTAAGGATTGCTTTAGCAGAATTTTGATGTTTTACTTTCATTTTCATTGTTTTATTATTTAGTAACCCTAGTTAAATTTTCCATCTGTTTCTCTCAGTATACAGTTTTGAAAAAAATCTATTGCTATTTCTTCAAATTTACTCCTCTTCTGCAATGTCTTATTTGCTTTTAATCTGTCAAGTGTACTTTTCATTTCAGATGCTGTAATTTTTCATCTCTAGACGCTCCTTTTGAGTCTTTTTTATATCTTCTATTCCTCTTCTCATTGTGCTCGTGTTTTTCTCTACCTTCTTGAACATATGCAGCATATTTATAACAGCTGTTTTAATGTCCTTGTCTGCTGTTTCCATCATCTTGGTCATATCTTGATCTCTTTCTATTGACTTTTTTCCTCATTAGGGGTCATATTTTCTTGCTTCTTTGTATGCCTAGTAACTTTATATTGAACGCCAGACATTGTTAGACTTTAGCTGTTGGTTGCTGGATTTTGTTGCATTCCTTTAAATAGTGTTGGATTTATTTTTCTGATACACAGTTAAGCTACTCAGAATTAGTTTGATCCTTTCAAGTCTTGCTTTTAAACTTTGTCAGGACAGGTTCAGAACATCCTTTAGGCTAGGGTTAATTTTGTCCCCCTGCTAAGGTACCATCCTTCTGAGGATTCCACTGGATGATCTGTGTATTAGGAGATCTTTCTATTCTGGCTGGTTAGGACATGGAGTGTTACCAGCCTTATGTGAGCTCCAGGAGTTATTCTAATTACTCTTTTCTGTGGGTTTCATTCCCTGGCCCTGGGTATTTTTCTCTCACATCTGTGCAGGTCAATACTCAGCCAAAGACTTAAGGGGACCCTTCTGCATATCTCTAGAGCTCTTTCTCTGTGTAGCTCCTTCTTTTCTGATAGTCTACCCTACAAATTATAGCTGCCTTGGCCCCCCTGAACACCAGTCTCTCTGTCTACTCAACTCAGTGAGACTGCTGGGCTCTGTTTGGGTTCCTTCTCCTTGCACTGCATCCTGGAAACTGCCTCAGTGCAGTCACCTGGTGCAGTTGTAGGGCTCACTTTGTTTCTACACGCTTGGGACTTGCAGTCCTTCACTGCTTGTTGCCCAACGTCTGAAAAACATTCTTTCATGTATTTATACAATTTCATAGTTTTTAAGGTGGAAGGGTATCCAGTTCCTGTTAATCCATCTTGGCTGGAAGCAGAATTTAATTAACTGAATTTTAACTTTTGTTTTTCTTACCTTGCTATGCTTAGCTTTTAGGAGAATGAAGCAAAGAATACAAAAACAGGCTGTATCTGAAATTTATTTTAAAAATTAATTTGTACAGCATGTCCTAGGCTCAGTCCACACTCAGCTGATCTGAGAACTATATGCCCTAGATGTCCCTAATTTTTCATAATTGATAGCAATGACCCTTAGGCTCTTGGCCAGTAGAAAAATACTGTGTCTCACCCAGAGTCTGCTTACTAAGAAAGGATGAGCTCAATTTTATAAAAAGCCTTCCTAAGGGGGGTGTGCTTGGTTGTGGGGAATAATCCAAAGGGGTTTCTGCTTAACAGTTAGTTGCTAGAATATTCTATTGCCCAAAAGAATTGCTCCAAACTTTCCAGTTAGTACAGGTTTTTCCTGTACTTGACATTTATTACCTAGTTTATCATCTCCACATACAGTTGCTTCTTACCCTCTACTGTTCTTCCTCACCATCAGTGCCCCTTCCCCACAGACACCATCTTTTTCCTGGCCCCAACATGTTAGAAGCTGAGCTATGTATCCCCAACTCCTGTTAGGCATTAATCTTAATATAACCCTAGCTGTACTTTATGCTGCCCTCTGCCATGGTCCCTCTACAGGCTGGTTTTCTCACTGAGTTTTTTTTTTTTAATTAACTTTTATTGGAGTATAGTTGCTTTACAATGTTGTGTTAGCTTCTACTGCACAGCAAAATGAATCAGCCATACATATACACCTATTCCCTCCATTTAGGACACTACAGTGCATTAAGTAAAGTTCCCTGTGCTATACAGTATGCTCCCATCAGTTGTCTATTTTATACATAGTATCAATAGTATATATGTGTCAATCCCAATCTCCCAATTCCTCCCACCCCACCCCTTTTCCCCTTGATATCCATACATTTGTTTTCTTTGTCTCTGTCTCAATTTCTGCTTGGCAATTAAGGTCATCTATCCCATTTTTCTAGATTCCACATATATGCACTAATATACAATATTTTCTTTTCTCTTTTTGACTTACTTCACTCTGTAGGACACTCTCTAGGTCCATCCACCTCTCTACAAATGACCCAATTTTGTTCCTTTTTATGGCTGAGTAATATTCCATTGTATATATGTACTACATCTTATTTATCCATTCCTCTGCTGATGGACATTTAGGTTGCTTCCATGTCATGGCTATTGTAAATAGTGCTGCAATGAACATTGGGGTGCATGTGTCTTTTTGAATTATGGTTTTCTCTGGGTATATGCCCAGTAGTGGGATTGCTGGGTCATATGGTAGTTCTATTTTTAGTTTTTTAAGGAACCTCCATACTGTTCTCCATAGTGGCTGCATCAATTAACACTCCCACCAACAGTGCAAGAGGGTTCCCTTTTCTCCACACCCTCTCCAGCATTTATTGTTTGTAGATTTTTTGATGATGGCCATTCTGACTGGTGTGAGGTGATACCTCATTGTAGTTTTTTAAAAAATTTTTTACTATGTCCACTTTTAAAAAAATAATTATTTATATTTTTATTTATTTTTGGCTGTGTTGGGTCTTCATTTCTGTGTGAGGGCTTTCTCCAGTTGCAGCAAGTTGGGGCCACTCTTCATCGCCGTGCGCGGGCCTCTCGCTATCACGGCCTCTCTTGTTGCAGAGCACAGGCTCCAGACGCGCAGGCTCAGTAGTTGTGGCTCACGGGCCTAGTTGCTCCGCAGCATGTGGGATCTTCCCAGACCAGGGCTCGAACCCATGTCCCCTGCATTGGCAGGCAGACTCTCAACCACTGTGCCACCAGGGAAGCCCCCTCATTGTAGTTTTGATTTGCATTTCTCTAATAATTAGTGATGTTGAGCATCCTTTCATGTGTTTGTTGGCAATCTGTATATCTTCTTTGGAGAAATGTCTATTTAGATCTTCCACACATTTTTTGATTGGGTTGTTTGTTTTTTGATGTTGAGCTGCATGCTCCGGCTGCTGGCAATGGCCGGGTATGGGCCCGATGCTCCAGCACCATCCATTTTCAGGGCTAGTTGATTTGGCATGTGAGTTGTTATGCACTCCTTAGCGGATTCCGACTTCCATGGCCACTGTCCTACTTCTCACTGACTTTGGAATATGTTTTACTCATTTGGAATTTTAAGTCTATGCCCATGCTATTGCCACTTTCTGCAGTGTCCTTTGCCACCACAACTTTTGGCCATCCTTCAAAGGTCAACGCAAGTTGCACGCAGCCATCTTTGCCTTCAACTCCATCAAGTGTACCCTTTCAATCTGAATCATTCACTTAGGGACTTAATGCCTTGCCAGGGTTCCTGACACTATTGCTCATGCATACAGCTTGTCTCCACAATTACAATGTAAACTCCTGGCGAGTAGAAACCGTTTAGAGGTGTTCTTATCTTTCTTTGTACTCCAACTCCAGTATCTAGTATTTTGTTATGCTCATGGTAAAGTAAGCCCCCAAACAATAATTTTTTTGAATGAGCAAATGAATGGAGAAATAAAAGAGCACTCTGAAATCTTTAAAATGAATAATAACAAAAGCCAACATTTACTGAACACTTACTCTGTGCCAGGTTTTTGCTAAGGACCATACATAGACTATCTTATTGAATTTCTCTCTCTTTTTAGAGGAATCAGCATTTCTTTCTTTTTTATTGAAGTATAATTGACATACAACATAATATTAGTTTCAGGTGTACAACATAATGATTTTATATTTGTATACATTTTGTTTTTATTTATTTTTATTTTTTTATTGAAGTATAGTTGATTTACAATGTTGTGGCAGTCTCTGCTGTACAGCAAAGTGACTCAGTTATACACATACAGACATTCTTTTTTTATATTCTTTTCCATTATGGTTTATCACAGGATATTGAATATAGTTTCCTGTGCTATACACTAGGACCTTGTCGTTTATCCATTCTAAATGTAATAGTTTGCATCTACCAACCCCAAACTCCCAGTCCATCCCTCTTGTATACATTTTGAAATGATCACACAATAGATCTAGTTAACATCCATCACCATACAAAGTTACAAAATTTTTTTCGTGTAATGAGAACTTTTAATATTTATTCTCTTAGCAACTTTCGAATATACAATACAGTATTATTAGTTATAGTCACCATACTGTACATTACATCCTCTGACTTATTTATCTTATAACTGGAAGTTTGTACCTTTTAACTCCCTTCACCCACTTTGCCTGCTCCCATCCCCCACCACCAATCTGTTCTCTGTATCTATGAGCTTGGTTATTTATCTATTTATTTATTTATTTATTTATTTGATTCCTAAAGGAATCAGCATTTATTTCTTTTAAAAATGTTACAGTAAAGTCAAGTGGGATAGAATGGTTTTAGCAATTATCTATATCTATTTCTATCTGTACATCTACATCTATATCTTTCTATCTATATCTGTATCATCTATTTCTGTATCTATCCAGGGTTTGCCATTATATGTTAATTACAACAAGGGGGGAAAGAGATAACAAGAAGTTGTTTTACATTAGATATTTTCTTGCCCCCTCCCCAAAGCCTAACCACTTCCCTATCATGTCTAAAAGGAACACAGAGTTGATTTTCACAGTCTGGAGGCATAAACTTAGTGATGGCCAGTGCTCTAACTCAGAGACCCTGGGAATAGCACAAGAGGCTAAAAACTCAACATGGTGTGGCGGGTGTGGATGCTCAGAGTCTAGGCACTCTACTGGCTCAGGGGCTTAGTGGACAGGGTAAACAAAACTTACCTGGAATAGAAGTAGGGAGGAGAATCAGAAATTGACCTCTGCAGGTGTAGAGCCAGAGAAGGAGGTGGGGACACGGACAGGAGAATTTTACATCCCTAAACTCACTTGGGAAACTGGGAGAGACCATTTTCAACTGTCCTTGAGGAAGGAAGGCCAGATGGATAATGGGAGATGCCTCAGGAAGGAGAAGGGGGTAAACGTGGCTGGGAGGGGTCAGCAGTCTCTTCCTTTTTTAGCATGAGGAGAAAGCCAGAGCACCAGGTTTGGCCAGTGACTCTACAACTATAGGACAAATTGTTGCAGCTTAGAAATCAACTGTGTGCCCCCACCCAGCTCCCTGGCTCTTGGTGCGGGTGCTGGTCTCCGGCCTGGACAGCTCTTGGCCTAGATCACTGTCTCTTCTTTTGTGTCTCTGCCACTACTGGCAGAGATAACCTCTGCCTGGGATTCCTGGCTCTTGGGATGCGGGTGGTGGTGGTGGGCTTTTCTTCCTGGCAGACTGCTTAATATTACCAGCCTGACCTCCTCCTTCTCCTAATCCTCTTGGTGAATGAGGCAGGAGACACAACATCTTCAAGCCCTTTCTGGTTTCTTTTGAAGGATGGGCCTCTATTTGAAAGGCTCCTGTAAGGGAAATTATTTCTTCTCATTCTCTTCCTCCTCCTTTCCATCTCTCTTCCCTTCTCCTTCCCCTTGTCCTCTTCCTTTCTTCTTCTGAGTCTCTTATGGGCTCTCTCTTGGACTCAAGACTGGGAGATACTGACTCAGTGGCACCTCTGGTGGTCTGGGCTGCCTCCTCTGTCCTATTCAGAGTGGGGAGACTCCCCTTTGCCTATAGATGTTAATCTTTATTGCTTTTCAGGTGGCCATTCTCTTGTCCTTTGGCCTTGGTAGTGGGGTGGGGGTGGAGTAAGTGTTCACATTGCCCTAGGGCACCTAAGAGCTCTGGGTGCTCATACTGGGGCTCATGCCCCGGAGGGAGTCCAGTGCTAGTGGAGTGGTGGGCCTGCATTCTGAGGGAGTGGCATGCCAGGGGAGGAGCTGCACCAGAATCTCTCATTTAATTCTTACAACAACTCTAGGAGATACATAACTATCGTTATCCCGATCATGAAACAGTCTCAGAGGAGTTAAGTAACTTGTCCAAGGTCCCACAGCTACTGAGTAAGAAGAGATGTCTTAAATTAAAACTCACGTTTGTCTCCAGAGCCTGTGTTCTTGACCAGGATAGGTTAGGTTAATTTGATTTTAAATCAGTAAACTATTTGAATGCTGCTACTGGCAAATAGGACTTTTTTTTTCTTTTGCTGCTGACTGTGGGCCTAAGAAGGTTTCTAAGAGGTATTATTGTCCCCTGCGAATCGTGTACCTTTGTGGACAGGGGCTGGACCACCTACTGTTCAGATGTCGTGGCAGATGTAACTAGGGCATCTGAAGGGAATTGGAGTAGTTGCCAATTGGGCAAGTTCAAGTCACCGTGTCATGGTCAACAGAGCCATTGGAAGTGCTAAAGGAGGCACAGTTAGTAGCGAGTGAAGGAGAAGCACACATTGAAGCAGAGTTCCTCTCATTTGCCAAACTTCTTACCAAAGGGTTTCCTGATGAAACTTGTCTGGACTTTGCTTCTTTTCTTGAATGAGTCAGAAGTTTAGAATGCAGGCACCTGGCTGCCAGCAGAGTCCTTCAGGCCCCTATTGGAAGGTACCAGTCAGAGCTCTCCTGTGAGCGCAATAATTACTAAGCTGTTATTGGAACGGGCTTCGGAAGAAAACATTTAAAGGGTTATATCCTGGGAATTTTTACTCCTCCAATGTTATTAAAACCCAGTTGCTGTTTTCCCAGTTAGGCAAATGTTAGAGGAAATGAAATATACACAGAAATTAATTTCTTCTCTCTGACATTTGATTTGCATTAGTTCCAAGTTATACTGTGTTCCTTTTAAAGCTCTGTTTTACAAAATTAAATATATATGTTTTTCTTTTGAGATTGATAATAAACTTTAAAACTCATGTTTCTAGGAGAGAGCTTTGATGTGACCTGCCTTTTTGGATTTACCCAAGTGGTATATTCTTGAATTTGTTTTTGGGGGCAGAAAATAGCTACCATGTAGATCCCTCCATGCAGGGCTAGGCAGAGTTGTGAAGGAGGAGGCAAAAGCTGCTGTTGGTGGCTCCCCCCTTCTTCAGCCATTTTTCTCCACTCCCCCCAATCCTGCCTCAGCCAGCTTGTGCCCAGATACTGCTCAATCTGCCCCACCTCCATTGTAGTGTGCCCACCCTCTTCTCCCTCTCTCTTTTAAGAACCTAAATCTCATCCAGATGTCCTCCCTCAAGACCTCTTACTCCATCCCTTGGCTTCATCCTACCATTCTCTTGCTTTTATTCTGGACTGGAACTGATGCCTCCTTACTGTTTCTCCTGGTCTGACCCCTACGTGAGTCTGGTTTTAGCCTCTCTAGACTTTACACTGTGCCAGAGGTAACAATAAATATTTATTGAATGAATAGGTAAATGAGTGAATTTCAGGAATTGTGATACCCAAACAGCATGTGAGATCCTCTATTTTATTTATTACTTTGAAATCATTTTAGTATGAAAAATTTCAAATATACAGAAAAGTGGAGGGAGTAGTATAAAGAACTCTGATGTACTCATCACCCAGTTTCTGTGGTTTTCAACACATAGCCACTCTTCTTTCATTTTCACCCCACCTACCTTTTGCCAGGCCCTTTAACTGAATGCAGTTCAGCCAAACAAGTGCAAGATGGGAACGCTTAAAAAGCCACTATAGGTATCTGCTCGTCATCATCTGAATTCATTTAGAACTCCTTCTCGCCCCTTCTGTGACTCTTTGTTCTTAACTTTTCATCATTTCTTCTTTGGTCTCCTATTTTTCACTTCTCCTAGGGGTTCTTAATGTGGGTGCCCAAGTTCCCAGGGAGTCCATGGATGAAAATCAAGGGGTCATTAAATTTGCATGGGGAAAAAGAATACAGTTTTGTTTTCACTAACCTCTAACTGATTTTTTTTTTAATCTTTTGGCCGCACCTTGCGGCATGTGGGAGGATCTTAGTTCCCCGACCAGAGATCGGACCCGCACCACCCCCTGTGTTGGAAGCACGGAGGCTTAACCAGTGGACCACCAGGGAAGTCCCTCTAACTGATATTTAACGTTTTCTTCTATCATGAATGTAAGCAATGAACCACAGTAGTACTCACAGTACCTACTACCAGTAGGAATCCTTTTATATCATATTACAGAAGTTGTAGAGATTTCCAAATACCTTTTATGCCCATCACTGATTTTGAAATTATGGTAGTGATTACACCCACCACTAGATCTTATTATTTAATGTGTTAATAAGAAAACACACATATTACTATATCATGTATAAAATATTCTACAATTGTATAGCGGCATATTTGGTTTCCTTTGTAATCCATTATGTTTTCTTTCATGCATTTAAAAATATTATTCTGAAAAGAAATCCATAGGTTTCACCAAACTGTCACAGGAGTCTGTGGGTCAAAAAAGGTTAAGAACCTCAGGTCTAAACACTTTGACTGACAGCATATTTGAACTCCCTATTCTAACTTTGACTTGCTGTCTTCCTCCCCACCCCATCCCTCTCCCCTTGCCACCATACGGTTTATTTATTGTTTTCTGCCTAATACAGGAAAGAAGGACCTCTCTTCCAAATCCTGCCCTCAAGGCTAACTGCCCAGGGCCTGCTCCTTTTACTCTCTGCCAGAAGAGGAGCCTGAGCAACCTTGGCTGGCAACCCCAGAAAATGGATTCAGCCAATTATCATTTACTAGCAATAGGAAGGCCTGATGGATGACTTTAATATATTTCAGTTTTCTACTGCTCAAGTAATTCTCATAAATCAGCTAGTTTCACATTATAATCTATTTTAGCCTCTGACTGATAGGTAAATATTTAATCCTTGACTCTTCTGGGATTCTGGCAAGGCACCCCCACCCCCAGCCCCCAGCCCCACCCCAGCCCTTGAAATTGTAACGGAAGAAGCAGGCTGGGTTCTATGCCCCGCCACACTTTATTTTATCAATGCTTCCCCTCACTTTGCTATACCTTCTCTGCCTCCTCTCCCTTTACATTCAAAGACGTTTTCATTCCTTCTGGGCCCAGATCTCTGCTAGGTGGCAATAGAAGAATCTAGTGAGCCTCATGATTTGATCGTCCCTGCACTGAATTGATAAGCATGGGCTGTAGGAGCACTGCTGAGGTTGAAAGGGGCAGCCTTCCCAGTTGTGTAATAAGTCTCCTCTACCAGAGGTTTTGTCTCCCTCTTTGCCTCAGCTCCACTCAGCTGTCCTCATTTTCTCTACCTCTTACCACTCTTAGCCTTTAGCACACTGATCTGACTTGGACAACTAGCTTGTGGGTTTGGTCACTCTGGGGGTAGGGCTTCCATAGCAGGTACTAACATCCCAGGAACATCTGTTTCATGTAGTATCCACTTTCCAATATCCAATTGTCATGCAATAGACAATTGTTATCTCTTCCATTTTTAAAGTCCCTGTGCCTACAATGAAATGTCCTCTACGTTCTTTTATTGCATCTGAGGGATGCCGCTATTTCTATAGATCATTTGCAGAGGAGAAAAGATTTACATACCCTGATTCTTCTCTTCTCAGGCTAACAGCTCCTGTCAGTTTCCCAGGTAACTTCTCTTTTTAAAAGGGAATGTTCTTAAAAGAATCTAATAATTGTGGTTTATAATGTCAAAATACCTTCAACTTCCTGTTCTTTTCAGGCCTTTAAATGCAAAATCAGGCATGAGAATCCTATAAAAAATCTGAGGCAGACAGCTCAGGATTAATTTAGGCCCACCCTAACTCACTTCCTGGGTTAGCTTCCTGGCATCTCTCCCATTTTTGCTTTCATATCATGATTCTACATTTCTGCTAGGCCCTCAGACTGGGTGATCTATGTTTTGGGCTCTATATCAACTTGCATCGTGGCATCCTCAAGACTCTACATTTGGAATCTTTTCCTTGGTTCTGTGCCTTGTAACCCTGGGCAGCAAACATGTTGGCTTCACCCACAGTTGTTGGAACACCCCACCCCATCCTCGCCTAACACAAGTGTTGAGATCATTCAATTTCCAGGGCCTCCAGAGATCTCTTGTATAGAGTCATGGATCATGCATCCTACCTGCAGCTCAGCAAAGCAGCATCCGATGAGAATGGGGATGGTTGAACCACCACACTGAACTACCACCATCCTTGTACAAAAGCAAGGTTGGAATTGCTGGCATGGTCCTCTCAGGCCCCCTGTTAAAGTGCCCTTGAGCTGCTTCTGCTTCTGTTGTGGCTTCTCATTTCAAATATAAACAGTGACATGAATAAAGCAATTGCTTTTTTTTAATTGTCGTAAAATATATATGATATAAACATTGCCATTTAAACTGTTTTAAGTGTACAATTTAGTGGCATTAATTACATTCACAATGTTGTGCAACCATCACCACTATTTCTAAAAATTTTTGTCACCCCCCCCAAAAATTCTGTACCCATTAAACAATAACTCCCCACTCTTTCACCCCTCCCATTTCTGGCCCCTGGTAACCTCTAATCTATTTTCTGTCCCTATGAATTTGCCTATTCAAGATATTTCATATAAGTGGAAGTATGTAAAATTTGTTCTTTGTGCCTGACGTATTTTGCTCAGAATAATATTTTCTAGGTTCATCCACGTTGTAGCGTGTATCAGTATTTAATTCCTTTTTGTGGCTGAATAATATTCCATTGTATGGGTATACCACATTTTATTTATCCATTCATCTGTTGATGGACACTTGGGTTGTTTCCACCTCTTGGCTATTGTGAATAAGGTTGCTATGAACATTGGTGTTCAGATATCTGTTTTTTGAGACCCTACTTTCAATTTAGAAGTGGAATTGCTGGATCATATAGTAATTCTATGTTTAACTTTTTGAAGAACTGCCACACTGTTCTCCACAGTGACCTCACCATTTTACACTCCCATAAGCAGTGCATGAGGGCTCCAATTTCTCCAACTTCTCATCAACACTTGTTATTTTCTGATTTTTAAAAGATGATAGCTGTTCTAGTAGGAGTGAAGTAGTATCGTTTTTTGGTTTTGCTTTACATTTCCCTAATGACTAACGATGTGGAGCATCTTGTACTTATTGGCCATTTGTATATCTTCTTTGGCAAATGTCTTTTCAAATCCTTTGCCCATTTTTAAATTGGGTTGTTTGTCTTTCTGTTGTTGAGTTGTAGGAGTTCTTTATATATTTTGGATATTAAACCCTTATCAGATATATGATTTGCGAGTAGTTTTCTCCCATTCTGTGGCTTGTCTTTTCACTCTCTTGGTGTCCTTTGATGCACAAAAGCTTTCAATTTTAATGAAGTGCATTTAATTAATTTTTTTCTTTCGTTACCTGTGCTTTTGGTGTGATATTTAAGGAAACATGCTTCAAACCATGGTAATGAAGATTTGCCCTTATGTTTTCTTCTATGAATTTAGGGCTTTGATCCATTTTGAGTTAATTTTTGTATATGGTATATATTAAGGTCTACTGCTTTTGACAGTCTTGATTCATAAATTCTCTTGGCTCCTTCTCCAAATTTGGCTTCATACCATTGTTCCTACCATTTAAAAAAATCTGGGGCTTCCCTGGTGGCACAGTGGTTGAGAATATGCCTGCCAATGCAGGGGACAGGGGTTCGAGCCCTGGTCTGGGAAGATCCCACATGCCGCGGAGCAGCTAGGCCCGTGAGCCACAACTACTGAGCCTGCGCGTCTGGAGCCTGTGCTCCACAACAAGAGAGGCCGCGATAGTGAGAGGCCCGCGCACCGCGATGAAGAGTGGCCGCCGCTTGCCGCAACTGGAGAAAGCCCTCACACAGAAACGAAGACCCAACACAGCCAAAAATAAATAAATTAAAAAAAAAAACTGCACTGTTGGATTGGTTACGCAGCTAGGACGTTGGCCCCGTCAAGTCTCTGCAAGTAAGAGTCACTTAACCTATGTGCTCTATGCCACTGTGTCAGAGAAAGATATCAGATATAAACATAGAGTACCAGAAGACTGGTCACCAACTCTAAGAGAAGGATGCTTTCTTACATTATTATGCAGGAGAACCATGTACCTACCACATGCCTAATCAAATATAAAAGAATAAAAGTATAAAGAGTATAATATATATAATTGTGTAATAATATCATTTATTAAAAGTATAGAAGGATATTGTAAAACAGAATTCAGAAGGCTTGAAGAATCATAGGTTGCCCACAAAAGAGCTATAAGAGCTGAGATCTGGCTCTTTCCATGTTAATCAGATGACCCAATCTCTGCTGCGATTTTTTAAAAAATATTATTTATTTATTTATTTATTTGGCCGCGTGGCATGTGAGATCTTAGTTCCCTGACCAGGGATAGACCCATGCCCCCTGCAGTGGAAGCTCAGAGTCTTTTTTTTTTTTTAGAATTTTATTTTATTTTATTATTTATTTATTTATTGGCTGCGTTGGGTCTTCGTTTCTGCGCACGGGCTTTCTTTAGTTGCGACGAGTGGGGGCTGCTCTTTGTTGCAGTGCGTGGGCTTCTCATTGCTGTGGCTTCTCTTGTTGCAGAGCATGGCTCTAGGCACGTGGGCTTCAGTAGTTGTGGCTCGGGGGCTCTAGAGTGCAGGCTCAGTAGTTGGGGCCACATGTGCTCCACGGCATGTGGGATCTTCCCAGACCAGGGATCGAACCCGTGTCCCCTTCATCGGCAGGCAGATTCTTAACCACTGGACCTCCAGGGAAGTCCCTCTGCTGCATGTTAATCCTTGATAGTATAAAGTATATACCCTACAGTATAGCATAAAGGATAGTATAAAGTATACATCTTAACCCTTTAAAGAGTGAAGACTGTACTGAGAAGATAAGGCAGCATGACAGGCCAGTGTGCGGCATCACTTTGGGTAGGAAGCACTTTCAGAGCTGCACTTTCTGTTCACAACACCATGCTGCTGGTGGTTGATGGTGACAACACAGGAGGCTGAGGCCATCTTGAAAGAGTAATGAATTTGCATCTAATGTAAGAGAAGGTGACTCTGGAATGAAAGCCTTGCCATGTCCCCACTCATGCTGTGGGTGACAGTATCTCCATCTCAGTTCGTCTACTGCCTAATGCTGTGATACCTGCTAGGGAAGGTTGAGAACCGCTTCTTCCTTCTCTTCTCGTGCAATTCAATGAAATTTCCCTGAGCATCTACTCCGGACCAGGCCCTGCACTGGACTGAGGACTGACAGATGAAAAAGACTTGGTTCTTATTCTTGGGAGCATTCTCATCACAGTCTTGTTTCATTGCTGCCTTGCCATATTACTTTATGGAAACTTGAGTGCTTGGGTCTATATTGGTAACTGAGGACATTTGAAGGGGCCTACATGGCAAAGAAACTCAAGATTTCACACTCAGGTTTCCATAGAGGAAATGGGCTTTGAGGATGCATGTGAGAAAGGTATAGATTTGAATGAAGGAAATAGGGCATGCTCCTATAAGAAAATCTTCCATCTGCCAACCACTGTATGGTTGGATCTTGATAGATTGTTGGGCTTTGATAATGTATTCCATTAACAACAAAAACAACAATAATAATGGTAAAAATAGTTAACAGTGAGCACTTACTGTTGTCAGGCATTGTACTAAGCATTTTACATATATGAACTCATTAAATCTTTGCCTCAATCACATGAAATAGGTGCTGTTATTATCCCCATTTTACAGATGAAGAAACAGAGGCACAGACTGATATGCTGGTTTTGCTGTGTATAGGTTTTTAAAAAAATTAATTAATTAATTATTTTTTAACATCTTTATTGGAATATAATTGCTTTGCAATGTTGTGTTAGTTTCTGCTATATAACAAAGTGAATCAGCTATATGTATACATATATCCCCATATCCCCTCCCTCTCGTGTCTCCCTCCCACCCTCCCTATCCCTCCCCTCTAGGTGGTCACGAAGCACCGACCTGATCTCCCTGTGCTATGCGGCTGCTTCCCACTGGCTATCTATTTTACATTTGGTAGTATACATATGTCAATGCTGCTCTCTCACTTCGTCCCAGCTTACCCTTCCCCCTCCCCATGTCCTCAAGTCCATTATCTACGTCTGCGTCTTTATTCCTGTCCTGCCCCTAGGTTCATCAGAACCTTTTTTTTTTTTTAGATTCCATATATATGTGTTAGCGTATGGTATTTGTTTTTCTCTTTCTGACTTACTTCACTCTGTATGACAGACTCTAGGTCCATCCACCTCACTACAAATAACTCAATTTCATTTCTTTTTATGGCTGAGTAATATTCCATTGTATATATGTGCCACATCTTCTTCATCCATTCATCTGTCAATGGACACTTAGGTTGCTTCCATGTCCTAGCTGTTGTAAATAGTGCTGCAGTGAACATTGTGGTACATGACTCTTTTTGAATTATGGATTTCTCAGGGTATATGCCCAGTAGTGGGATTGCTGGGTCATATGGTAGTTCTATTTTTATTTTTTTAAGGAACCTCCATACTGTTCTCCATAGTGGCTGTATCAATTAACACTCCCACCAACAGTGCAAGAGGGTTCCCTTTTCTCCACACCCTCTCCAGCATTTATTGTTTGTAGATTTTTTGATGATGGCCATTCTGACTGGTGTGAGGTGATACCTCATTGTAGTTTTGATTTGCATTTCTCTAATGATTAGTGATGTTGAGCATCCTTTCATGTGTTTGTTGGCAATCTGTATATCTTCTTTGGAGAAATGTCTATTTAGGTCTTCTGCCCATTTATGGATTGGGTTGTTTGTTCTTTGATATTGAGCAGCATGAGCTGCTTGTATATTTTGGAGGTTAATCCTTTATCAGTTGCTTCATTTGCAAACATTTCCTCGCATTCTGAGGGTTGGCTTTTCGTCTTGTTTATGGTCTGAAGTCTTCTGCCAGCGTTCAGTAGGTGTTCAGTAGGAGTTGTTCCACATGTAGATGTATTTCTGATGTATTTGTGGGGAGGAAGGTGATCTCCACGTCTTACTCCTCCGCCATCTTGAAGGTCCCCCCCCACCCCCGTGTATAGGTTTATATAGATAGTGCAGCAGCCTTGGGGATAGCTGTTTCCTTTCAAGGGGGTGGCAGTACAGTCAAGCTCCACTGGAATTGGGGCTGTATTTATTGCCTAAGAATCTCTGGCTACCATGTTGATCCTGTTGGCATGGATGATGTCCTGAAGGCTGCTGGAACCCTCTCGGGAAACCACGTTCTTCTACCATCACCAGGGACTGCTTCTGCTAAAAGAGGCTATGAAAAGTCGTAAACATGTTGGTTAATTTAAAAATGTGACCAGAAAGGTGATGTTAATGTCAAATCTTGGGAGAACAATCTGAACTCCACAACTTGTTGTAACTGACTTAGCATCAACTGAGAGATCCATGACATGAGGATTTTTTAATACATCTTTATTGGAGTATAATTGCTTTACAGTGTTGTGTTAGTTTCTGCTGTACAACAAAGTGGATCAGCTATATGTATACATATATCTCCATATTCCCTCCCTCTTGAACCTCCCTCCCACCCTCCCTATCCCACTCCTCTAGGTTGTCACAAAGCACTGAGCTGATCTCCCTGTGCTTTGCAGCAGCTTCCCACTAGCTGTCTATTTTACATTTGCGTGACATGAGGATTTTAAAATCATGGGGACTGAATTCCCTGGCGGTCCAGTGGTTAGGTCTCCACGCTTTCACTGCCGAGGGCGCAGGTTCAATCCCTGGTCGGAGAACTAAGATCCCACAAGCTGTGCGGCCAAAGGAAAAATAAATTATGGGGACTAACTCTGTAAACCCTGATTAACCAAGCAAAATTTCCCCTAATTGTGCTTTGGAATTTCTTACCTCAGTCAGATTTCTCTGGCTAGTGAACTTGTTAACTGTTAATGTTGAGTCTTTTTCATGTAACCATAGCACTGTAAACTATATAGATACCATGAAAGCTTTTGGGTGGTGGGCTGAGTAACAAATCAAAACATCCCTGGGATAGACTATTCTTTCTTTATCTTCTTCCTCCCTCTTCTCTTTCATACAAAAGCTCTCAGTCCAACACTCTCACCAAAATATACAATCTGTCTTGCAAGTGGATAAAAAGAAACTCTGTTTAGATAACCCCAATCCCCTCTTCAGTTGCAATGTGAACAGTAAACTAGTTTTGCAAATTGTGCTAATTATATTTAAAAACACCAGGTAAACTACTTTTAAAGTGGAACAGAAAAAAGTAATTTTTTAAAAAAAATTAATTAATTAATTAATTAATTTTTGGCTGTGTTGGGTCTTCGTTTCTGCGCGAGGGCTTTCTCTAGTTGCGGCGAGCGGGGGCCACTCTTCATCGCGGTGCGCGGGCCTCTCACTATCGCGGCCTCTCTTGTTGCGGAGCACAGGCTCCAGACGCGCAGGCTCAGTAGCTGTGGCTCACGGGCCCAGTTGCTCCGCGGCATGTGGGATCTTCCCAGACCAGGGCTCGAACCCCTGTCCCCTGCATTGGCAGGCAGATTCTCAACCACTGCGCCACTAGGGAAGCCCGAAAAAAGTAATTTTATTAAATCTCTGGTGTTTGGAATATAGTAATGGTCAGCAAGTATGTATATTTCCCTCATATGCAAAGCTCTTTGCTAGATGCTAAAGTGTAGGTGATAAAAGAGGAATAAGACACAGTTTCTGCCTTCCTCCAGAAGCTTAACCCCAATCCCCACTGTTCTTCTTCACATAGTCTCTTGATTCGCCAGTTCCACTTAATTCTCACTGCCCAGGTGGTAGTGTGGGCTGCTATTCCACTAGACCTGCTTTGCTGCCCATAGTCTCCCAGCCCACTTTCATCTCACTTCCGCCTCACCTGTACACCGTTGCCAGATTAACGGGACTTCCTAAAGTCGTGTTTCCCAAATTGTGCTTTGAGGAACGTTAGCCCCCATTAAAAAGAGGATTTTGTGCTAACGCAAGTTTAGAAACCAGGGAGTGTTCAAATTTGAAAATTCACGATGTACATGATTAGCATGTTAAAGGGTCTGAGAAGTTCTGTGATAAACATTTTTAACTTTCTTTAACCCAGCATTTCCCATGCTTAGTTGACCACAAAACTTCTTTTTCATGAAACATCAGTTAATATTACATACAAAACTTCTTCAGAAATGTTGCCCTGAAGCATCTCTTTGATCATGCCATTTTCCCAGTTTAGAAATCTCCAGTGGTTCCCCATTTTCTCCTTGGGGAGGGATGTCCACCTTGCCAGCCTTCTTTCAAGGACCTTTGCAACCTGGTCCTAAGTTAACTGAGCCTGATTTCATTTTCCACTGCTTCCCTACGTGGCCCATTTCCCCCTAACTATATTCCCCCTAACAATAGATTGCTCTGCTCATCATTCTGTGCTCCTCAGCTATTAAGGACCAAGGGAGGAAGTAGGCCAAGAATGGGTGGGGACCAAGATCTGAGGCTTCAGGTAGTGGTCATTTGTGAGCAGGGAAGGCCCAACAGCAGGAACCTGGGAGTGGGGCAACTCAAGCAGGATGAAGTGGAGGTAGAGTTCAGGATGAGTATGTGTGGGAATACTAATGGCTTACAACTTGAGATATAACCCTGAGCATGCAGTGCAAGGCCTGATAGCCAGAGAAATGAACATCAGGACAGGGCAGATTCTAAAAGTAAGTCCAAAAAAAAAAAAAAAGAAAAAAGAAAGAAAGAAAAGAAAAGAAGCAGTGGTGAGATCAGGTCAGCTATTTTTCATATGCAGAAATAGCTATGGGGTCTGCCGGCATGGGATCAACAACTAAAACATCCCTAAAGACAGGATGTGTGTGTGAGTGTATGTGTGTGTGTGCATACGTGTACATGTGCACACCTTTGTTTAAGATAGTGATTGTTGGTATTCTTTGAGAATCTGATGGAAGTTATGAGACTTCTTCTTAGAAAAATGCACACACACAAAGAATTTTGCGTAGAATTTTACGGGTTTCATAGACTCTGAAATCCATGGGCCTAAGTTTACTGAAACCATCTTATCTAATGTTTAAGAGGAGAGATAGAGATAGACAGAGAACTTTCCAAACAACAGAGATGCTACCCAGGCTGATCTCTTAGGTGTGTTTTTCTCCTTTATTTCTCCAAAGCAGCCCCAATTTAAAAGCTAGCAGCGTGACATCAACCAAATTGTACTTTGCTTCTGCTTATTGACTTACTGATACCACTTCTGGAATTGATTCAGTGACCTGTTCTCTGTTACAGTTTTCTATGTCCCTGGGAAATCTATTCTCTGTGACCTTTCGATCTGTGAAACACACATACACACGTGCTCACACAGAGTTGCTTAGATACCTCCATGTCCATTTAGTATCCTGGAGAGAAGGAGACTCATGAAAGAGGACAAGGGGGTGTATAAATCAAGATCTCCAGAGGCTTTAAGACAGGGAGATTTCGGTGTGTGTGAGGACAGGGCAGGGTGTGAATGAAGCTGTTGTGCTGGGTGAGTGATTATAGTGGTGGTACTTGCTTCAAGGAACAAGTGGGCTTTGAGTGCTGTTCACACTAAAGCGTGAGCCTTGACTTTCTTAATACAATTCTCCCAAAGCAATGGTTGTCAACCCTGGTTATATACTAGAATCACTTGAGAAACTTTAAAAATATGCCCATGTCCAGGCCCCAAACTCCAGGGATTCTGATTTAATTGTTCTGAGGTGTGGACAGAGCATACTTATATTTTATAAACTGCAAAACATTTAATTTAAAAATGCTACTCTACAATATATTAAAAATAGCTCTTATATAAACACCTATAATGTTTTCTTTAGCTACCAGATTTCCTTTGCTTAAAAATATTTTATCTATCTATCATCATCAACATCATCATCATCATCATCATCTATCTAAGGAAACTGTAAATTTCACCTATGGAAAAGCCCATATTCTATCACAAATGTGTATGGCTAGATTTCTCAGATTCCATTTTTTGGGGTCGGTATATTATAGATTTTGATACAGAAGTAGACAGAACAGTATAAAGAACCCCTATGTTCCCATCAGACATTTTAAATAATTAATAACCCATGGTCAATTTTGTAACATCTATATCCCCATTACTCCCTCTATACTTGTGTCTTAGTCTGTTTGGGCTGCTATAACATAAATACCATAGACTGAGTGGCTTGAACAAGAAATATTTGTTCCTCACAGTTCTGGAGGCTGGGGAGTCCAAGATCAAGGTGTTGCTAATAGATTCTGTGTCTGGTGAGAGCTGGCTGCTTCCTGGTTCATAGATGGCCATCTTCTCACTGTGGCCTCACATGGCAGAAGGGCCGAGGGAACACTCTGAGGTCTTTTATAAGGGCACTAATCCCGTTCACGAAAGCGCCTTCCTCATGACCTAATCACCTCCCAAAGGCCCCACCTCCAAATGCCATCACATTGGGGATTATATTTCAACGTATGAATTATGAATTTTGGGGGGACACAAGCATTCAATCTATAGAAACTTGGCAATTCTATTCCTTTAAAATATGTATTTATTGAGGGACTTCCCTGGTGGTCCAGTGGTTAAGACTCCATGCTCCCAATTCAGGGGGCCCAGGTTTGATCCTTGGTCAGGGAACTAGATCCTGCATGCCGCAACTAAAGATCCCACATGCTGCAACTAAGACCCAGTGCAGCCAAATAAATAAATAAATAAATATTAAAAAATTCATTTATTGAGGGATAATTTACCTTCTTTTAGTGTGCAGGTCTATGAGTTTTGAAAAACTCATACAGTTGTATAAGCATCACTGTGATCAAGATATAGGACATTTGCATCACCCTAAAATGTTCCTTTATGACACTTTATAGTATATAGTATCACATGGTATGGATGTACCACAATTTGTCCATTCACCCATTGAAGGACTTTGGGGTTGTTGCCAAATTTGACTATTATGAAAAAAGCTGATATGAACATTTGTGTACAGGTTTCTGTGGAAACAAATTTCAATTTCCTCTTTGGTGAAATGTCTGTTCATACCTTTTGCCCATTTTTTTTCACTGGAATGTTTTTTTTCTTACTGTTGAGTTTTGAGATATAGACAGATAGGTAGAATACAAATCCTTTATCAGATATACAGTTTGCAAATATTTTCTCCCAGTCTATGGATTGTGTTTTCATTTCAATACAGTGTCTTTTCAAGAGCAGAATTTAAAAATTTTGACGTTCTAATTAATCATTTTTTTCTTTTATGAATCATGTTTTTTATGTCATGTCTAAGAATTCTTTACTGAGCACCAGATCAAGAAGATTTTCTTCTATGTTTTCTAAGATTCATTTTGAGTTAATTTTGTATAGTGTGTGAGGTTTAAGTCAACATTTTGTTTTGTTTTTTTTTGCATATGGATGTTTATTTGATCCAATTTCATTTGTTGAGACAACTATACTTTCTCCTTTGGATTGCCTCTGCACCTTTGTCAAAAATCAATTGAGCACATATGTGTCGGTCTACTTCTAGGCTATATTCTGTCCCATTCATCTGTCTGTTTATCTTGACACTTCTCTTGATTACTGTTGCTTTATAGAAAGCCCTGAGAGCATGTATCATGAGTCCTATGACTTTGTTCTTTTTCAAAATTGTTTTGGCTCTTCTATTTCTTGTGCTTTTTCATATAAGTTTTTGAATTAGCTTGTTGAGCTCTACAAAATATCCTGCTGAGCTCTACAAAATATCCTGCTGGGCTTTTGATTGGAATTATGTTTAAAGTATAGATCGATTTGGAGAGAATTGACATATTAACAAATTATTTATTTATTTATGGCTGCATTGGGTCTTAGTTGCAGCACACAGGATCTTTCGTTGTGGCATGAGGGCTCTTCGTTGCGGTGCGCAGGCTTCTCTCTAGTTGTGGCGTGCAGATTTTTTCTCTTCTCTAGTTGTGGTGCACGGGCTCCAGAGTGCATGGGCTCTGTAGTTTGCAGCATGCAGCCTCTCTAATTGAGGCGCATGAGCTCAGTAGTTGTGGCACATGGGCTTAGTTGCCCCGCGACATGTGGGATCCTAGTTCCCTGACCAGGGATCGAACCCATGTCCCCTGCATTGGAAGGTGGATGCTTTACCACTGAACCACCAGGGAAGTCCCACAAATTAAGTATTTCAACACATTAACATGGTATCTCTCTCCATTTATTTAGCTTCTCTTTAATTTAGCACCATCGACACAATGTTGAATAGGAGTGGTGAGAGCAGATCCATTCCTGTATAGTTTTGAGTCAAATAAAAGATATTGTATAATTTCATCTGTAACTATGACTGTGTATATTTGTAAAAGAAAAAGGATAAAAACCCACAAAATATTCATAATACATCTAAATTAATGTCTTTAATTATAATAAAATATTCATTCATGTATAAATTTTCAATTGTCTCATAAATGTCTTTTTTTTCCTGTTTATTTGAATCAGGATGCAAATAAGGTCCATACACTGTAATTGGTTGATATGTCTTTTACATTTCTTTTAATTTATAGGTTCCTCTCATACCTTTTTATTCTTTGCAATTTATTTATTGAAGAAACTGGGTTGTTTGTCCAGTAGAGTTTTCCACAGCCTGGATTTTGCTGAAAGCTATCCCACGGTGTTTAACATGTTCCTCTGTCTTCTGTATTTCCTATAAATTAGTAGTTGGATCTAGATGCTTACTCAGATTCAAGTTCAATTTTTAAAAAACAGTTTCAATTATTAACTACTTGGACCAAATCATAAGCAATATTATTGCAAAAGAGCCCACTACATGTTCTAGTATTGTAATTGCTACCCAACAACTCATTAATATACAGAAACATGCATCATGAGGAGCAAGAACTATCACGCATCTATTCTATAGGTTAGCAGTTTGCCACCGTTGAGCCACAGTGCTCCCTTCATTAATCTGGGTAGTCACTCTTCACACTCATCTTGAGTGAATGATGGGATGATGTAAGCTCAAATGCAACGTATAACCATTTCTTTGTAAAAAAAAAAGTCATAAGTTGAAAACAAAATATCTTGCATAATTTACTATTAAACACATAAAAACTGCCTTAACTTAAGGTCTTTCTCACTCTATCCAGCAGGCTAACAGGGCATCTTAGGGCATGACAGAGACTCTCTTATCACAGATGACTCACAGGTTAAAATCTTCAAATAAAACCACCCTATATGCTTCACTGGCTTTCCGAAGTACCCTAAGGCTGTATTCTGGAAACTCAAACCTATTTCGAAGTCCTGGACAATTTCCCTTACCACCTTCTGGAAAGAAAGCTTTTGGTTCAGGAGCTCTATTGATTTCCAGCTTGTAAGACAAGACTTTTAAGCCGTTGGCAGCCTTAGTAGCCAGCTAATTTCGTGGGGGCCTTCCAGTCAGTGGGTTTGCAAGCAGAGTGCTTTGTGTCACCAATTTCCTTTAACCCAATATCGAAGTCTTTAGTTGCTTCTGTGTCTGTCTCTGCTGTTATGACACTAATGTGCTCTAGCAATCAAGCGAAGAAAAAAAAAAGCTGCTCTTTCAACCAATACTTAACCTTTCTACTCTTAGAGTCAAAGTCTTTTTAAAAAGTTACATATATATATATGTATACACACACATATGTGTGTGTATGTGTGTGTATGTATAACACAAATACATATATAATTTACCCCGCTTTTTAAAAACTAAGGACTTATTTAATATATAACCACAATGATATTATCACTTCTAACAAAATTAACAGTAATTTATTAATACCCAGTTCATATTCAAATTTCCCTGTTTATCTTAAGAAATGGTTAATTTGAATCAGGATCCAAACAAGGGCCACACATTACATTTTGTGGCTGTGTTTCTTAAGTCTTTTTTATTCTGTAACAATTTCCCCTCCTCATTTTCTTTCCATGTGTTATAGGCTGAATGTTTGTGTCCCCACCCTCCCCAAATTCATATGTTGAAATCCTAACCTCCCCTGTGATGGTCTTTGCAGGTTGGGCCTTTGGGAGGTGATTAGGTCATGAGGGTGGAGCCCTCGTGAATAGGAGTAGTGCTTTTATAGAAGAGACCCCACAGAGCTCTCTTACCCCTCCCACCATGCGAGGGCACAGCAAGAAGACAGCTGTCTGCAACCAGGGAGCAGGCCTTTACCAAGAACCCAACCATGCTTTCACCCTGATCTTGAACGTCCAGGCCCCAGAAATGTGAGAAACAAATATCTGTTGTTTATAAGCCATCCAGTCTGTTACATATTCTGTTACAGCAGCCTGAATCGGCTAAGATACTATACTATTGGAGAAATTGGGTCATTTGTTCCTTAAAATGCTCCACTTTCTGCATTTGGCTGATTACCTCCTGGTACCATTTAACTTGTTCCTCTATCTCTTTTATTTCCTATATACTGGTATTTAGATCTAGACTAGAGGATTGATTTGTTTCAGGTTCATTTCTTTTGGCAAAATACTTTGTAGGTAGTTCTGTGTACATTTAATTGCATCAGTCAGAAGGCACATTGTGTCTGTCCCAGTTTTAGCCATGAGATTGATTTCATTATGAGGTGTGTTTGGCCTGTTCCTTGTTAAGCTTTCACCTGATAGGTTTAGAATTCATTGATGATCTTTGTCTAAATCCATTATTTCGTTTGAAGTTGTGAAATGGTGATTTTATCATCCTATCATTCCTTTTGCATTGATTAGTGGCATTCTCCATGATGAAGAACTTTCCTTCTCAACTATTTTCGTGACCCTGAAATACTGTTTGACCAGGAAATGCAGAATCAATGCTTAATTCTTTACCTTTATTAATTTTTAGCTTAATGAGTTGTTGCTCTAGAAACCTCCAATGATAATCAATGAGTTTTTTTCTTGAGTATAATAATGAAGTTGTAGAATTTTATATATTTGATGTGCTTGAATCAACCACAGTCATTTTTTTTAATGCTCAATTAATTTGACAATCTTTGGTCAGTAGAAGCCCTTTCAAGTTGGCTCCTCCGTCTTTTTGACGTGTCTTCAGTAGTCTTTGATAGCATCCTTGCTTTCTGGTATGACAAGATGCCCCAGTCTCATCTTGAACATTTTCTTTTTTTTTTTTTTAAATGAATGAATTAATTTTTTTTGGCTGTGTTGGGTCTTCGTTTCTGTGTGAGGGCTCTCTCCAGTTGCGGCAAGCGGGAGCCACTCTTCAACGCGGTGCACGGGCCTCTCACTATCGCGGCCTCTCTTGTTGGGAGCAGAGGCTCCAGACCCGCAGGCTCAGCAGTTGTGGCTCACGGGCCTAGTTGCTCCGCGGCATGTGGGATCTTCCCGTACCAGGGCTCGAACTCGTGTCCCCTGCATTGGCAGGCAGATTCTCAACCACTGCGCCACCAGGGAAGCCCAACATTTTCTACTTTAGATCTGGAAACAGCCATTTCTCCAGGGAGCCATGGATCCTTTTTTTTTTTTTTAAATTTATTTATTTTATTTATTTATTTTTGGCTGCATTGGGGCTTTGTTGCTGAGCGCGGGCTTTCTCTAGTTGTGGCGAGTGGGGGCTACTCTTCGTTGTGGTGCGTGAGCTTCTCATTGCAGTGGCTTCTCTTGTTGCAGAACATGGGCTCTAGGCAGACGGGCTTCAGTAGTTGTGGCATGCGGGCTCTAGAGCGCAGGCTCAGTAGTTGTGGTGCACGGGCTTAGTTGCTCCGCGGCATGTGGGATCTTCCCGGACCAGGGCTCGAACCCTTGTCCCCTGCATTGGCAGGCGGATTCTTAACCACTGTGCCACCAGGGAAGCCCCCATGGATCCTTTTTAATGAGAAATGCAATCAGCATAAGTAATTTTTTTTTGTTTTTTAAACAGACTATTTTTTAGAGAACTTTGGGGTTTACAGAAAAATTGAGTCCAAAGTACAGAGAGTTCCCATATGTCTCCTCTCCCCGTCTTCCACAGTTTCCCCTTTTATTACCATCTTGCATTACTCCAGTACATTTATTACAATTAATTAACCGATATTGATACATATTATTAACTAAAGTTCATTAGTTAATGTTCATTGCCAAGTTCATTGCCAACTACTTAACAGGCTGCTGCCATCAACCAGAAAGTGGTAGCTTCCTCCCTCAGCTCCTGTGATAACTAGGATTAAGAATGATACAGTTGCTGTGAACTCTTCCAGGAGGTGTCTCTAGGACAAGTGGCTCATAGACTGATGTCTAGGTCTGGCCAGTGAAAGTTGGGTAGGCTGGGTAGGAGAACCATTTTGGAAGGAAGCATCTGAGTAGAAGCACATTGAACTCCATGTCAGGCTGGGATGAGAGATGTTCAAAGTGTTAGTGAGATGGGGATCTAAAGTTAACCCTGGGATATCAGTCTGCAAACTTAGGTTAAGACTCCATTACAGGCCTCAGAGTGATGGGCTTCTAGTCTTAGGTCTTTATCGCTCTCTAGACTAGAGACTTTGTGTTGCCTCAGACTAGAGAGGGGTCAGAGCTGAAGGTCAAGGGACCAGGCTACCAGGATTTAGAAATCTACAGGGGAGGAAGCTAGGTAGGCTTGAACCTAATCTCTTTGGGCATGCTTCAAGAAGCATTTAAGTGGCCCAACTGGAATCCTGAAACCTAGACCCCCTTCTGTTACCATCTCTCCCCCCTTTTCTGGACTAGTTATTTTGCAATTAACAATGGGTTAATTGCTTGGAAATGTTTACTTGACTGAGCTAAGATTTAAACTTGCTTCAGGGAAAGTATCTTGGAAGGGTCAGAAGCCTGCAATGGGTAGTTGGTTGCAAAATGGGAATTAGATGGAGAGAGGATCCATCTCTATTAATCTCCACTTAGGTAGTGATTAGACTTGTGAAGAGAGCTGAGAACTTAATTATTCAGTGTCATCGGGAAGTCAATTATTTTAATCTTTCTTCAATAGTTAGCTATTCACTTGGAATAAAGAGGAGAATAATTGGAGATGGATTTGCTCAGACTAGCTTGTGCCTTGTAGAGTCAATATTCTTGGCAGTTAATGTGATCTTGGATAAAATGAAGTAGGCACAAAGGGAGGCAACCAGCTAGAGGTGATGCTTGGCTAAGAGCAATATGACGGACTAGATGGATTCAGAGTATCCTGCACCTTCTCCCAACTTTTTCAGCAATCTTTTCCCCGAAGCTCTACACAGCAGTCCCAACCCTGGGTCTATGCCACTATAGACAGAACCCCAAGGTTTCACATGTAATGATTAAGAGTTTGGGTTTGGAGTTGGATCTGATCTAGAATCCCATCATGGCCCCTTATCACCTATGTGACCTTGATTGAGTTAGTTAATCTCCTTCTGTTTCCTCAGCTGCAAAATGGCAGTAATAATAATACTTACCACATGATTGTTCAGAGAATTATATGAAATTAATGCACATAAAGCACTTAGTGTAATGCCTGAAATAAAGGTACTCAACAACGAATATTTGTTTCCTTTCATGCTTTTCCAGACCACGAATCTTCTGTGGTGGAAAATCCCAAGTGCTCTGATATTTTACACATACTTCTTCCTATAAGGCTGCTAACAATGAAGGCTTGATAAACCCTTGGGCTCTGCTCAGAGCTGTGGCCTGGCAGCCCCTCTGTCTTTGACAAGCCCACCTCTACCCTTTCCAATGTGGTATAATGGTTTTGAGTGTGGGCTCTGGAGTGTGGACAGATCTGTGCTGGAATCTACAGTTCAACTACTCCCTGACTGTACAACTTCGGACAAATCATTTAACCCTTCTGTGCCACGCACGCTTTCCTTATCTGTAAAATAGCAATAATAATATTGTTATCTCATGAGATTGCTGGGAGGATTCAATGAGCTGATATATGTATAGTGCTCAGAACAATGTCTGACGCATGGTAAGTGCTCAAAAAGTGGTAGCTATATTATTATCTATATTGTTCTCTCCATCCTGGCTACCATTCTCTCAGGAACCTGAGGGGTATCAAGAGTTCACCTGAAAAAATCATATAAGCGGACACTTAATGGGTTAAGTGTCCCCTACTCCACCACCATGAAACCAAAGACACCATTACCTAGTGGCAGCTTATGGGTTCTAAGCTGTGTCGTTTTAAAACATGGCCCCCAAATTTTTGACACTCCTCCCATTGAGAAGTGATGTCTAATCCCCTCCCCTTGAATCTGCATTCTGTGAATGCTTGACCAATAGAATATGGCAGAAGTGGCACTGTGCCAGTTTCTGGGCCTATGCCTCAAGAAACTGGCAGCTTCCACTTCCTATCTCTGGGGGTGTTCACTCTTGGAACTCGGACACATTCTGTGACAAAAGCCAACCAGCCCATGGAAAGGCCCTTGTGGAGAGGAAATGAGGCTCCTGGCCCTCAGCCCTGGTTGAGCTCTCAGTTGACAGCCAGCATGAACTTGCCAATCAATGTGAGTGAGCCATCTGGGATGTAGTTCCTCTAGCTCCCCATTGATCCACCCCAGCTGATGTCACATGAAGCAAAGATCAGCCCGCTTTGCCAAACCTTGTCCATTGTTGTGACCAGCATAAATGTTGTTGTTTTAAGCCACTAAGTTTGAGGTGATTTGTTACACAGCAATAGATAATCAGAACATATATTGCGGGCAGCTGGCCAATAGGTGGGGGAGATCTTCTGGGGCAGGTGGGTCCATGTATTCCCAACTACATCATGCAAGTGGTGACTGGTCCTATCCATGTATAGGGCTGGCCTTTGAATTATGGAATGGAATTGTCCTGGGATGTGGTTGTTAAGTCTAATGCTTCAGTCTTAAAAAATAAAGCACAAACACAAAATGTTTTTGATCAAAATGTCGACAATATTACACTAAATATCAATCCCCTCCCTGACAAATCTACTCCTTCTCCATATCCCATATCTCAGAAATGATATCTTGTACTATCCAGTTATTCAAGTAAAACATGTAAGGGTCGTCCATGAATCCTTCCTTTCCCTGACCCCTCACATCCAGTTCATTAGAAAGTACTGTTGACTCTATCTTCAAAATGTACCCTAAATCTGTCCTCTTTTCTCCATCCCCAATGTCACTACTCTAGTCCAGACTATCCTTTTGTCTTACTTGGGCTAACCTGTATTCGACACAAACTTATGTGCCTTCTTAGATTCTTTTCTGAGATGCTGCCCACTTTCCAAATTGTGCTGCCGTCATTCCATTTTGGGAGCATCCCTCCTGAACTTTCAGAGCTACAAGGTAGTCTAAGTTGATGCCCTACACCTGCATGACCCTCATGTTCTACCCATTTACCTGTGAGTGCCAAGTTATCACTCCACTTCCACACCTGGGGAAAATGCCATACCATGGGAATGGGATCTGGCTTCGTGAGAAGCTGCCAAGAGACCGGATGATGCAACTGGAAGTGAAGGGGAATGAGTACCCTGGGGTAGGGGACTGACTAGTGGAAATGAGGAGGCAGGAGGGAGCCAGGCAGATCAATTTCTCCTACTTTCTCCCATTGTGTACAACTCTGAAACGTGTATGCGTGTTTTCCTTTCAACCATTGTGAGCAAACACACCTGGCAAGTGACCTGCAGTTTTCTGACGTGATGGCCAGTGAAGTAATGCATTGTGTCACATTGTTTTACATCTTTCCTTGCTTCACTTGCCTTTTTTCCTCATCCTTGTTGCCTTAGGCTTGCACAACTCCCATATGGTTAGTACTTGATTTTCTGACTGAGGCTCTGTTTTTTCTTTTTTTTAAAAAAAATAAATTTATTTATTTATCTATTTATTTTTGGCTGAGTTGGGTCTTTGTTGCTGCGCACGGGCTTTCTCTAGTTGTGGCGAGGGGGGGCTACTCTTCATTGCGGTGCGCAGGCTTCTCATTGTGGTGGCTTCTCTTGTTGCGGAGCACGGGCTCTAGGCATGCGGGCTTCAGCAGTTGTGGCTCGCGGGCTTAGTTGCTCCGTGGCATGTGGGATCTTCCCAGACCAGGGCTCGAACCAGTGTCCCCTGCATTGGCAGGAGGATTCTGTTTTTTTTTTTTAACATCTTTATTGGAGTATAATTGCTTTACAATGGTTTGTTAGTTTCTGCTGTATAACAAAGTGAATCAGCTATACATATACATATATCCCCATATCTCTTCCCTCTTGCATCTCCCTCCCTCCCACCCTCCCTATCCCACCCCTCTAGGTGGACACAAAGCACCGAGCTGATCTCCCTGTGCTATGCGGCTGCTTCCCACTAGCTATCGGTTTTACATTTGGTAGTGTATATATGTCCATGCCACTCTCTCACTTTGTCCCAGCTTACCCTTCCCCCTCCCCGTGTCCTCAAGTCCATTCTCCAGTAGGTCTGCGTCTTTATTCCCGTCCTGCCCCTAGGTTCTTCATGACCAATTTTTTTTTTTTTTTTAGATTCCATATATATATGTGTTAGCATACGGTATTTGTTTTTCTCTTGCTGACTTACTTCACTCTGTATGACAGACTCTAGGTCCATCCACCTCACTACAAATAACTCAATTTCGTTTCTTTTTATGGCTGAGTAGGCACGCGGATTCTTAACGACTGCACCACCAGGGAAGCTCTCAGGTTCTGTTTTATAAGACCCTGGCTAAGACATTTGATATTAGAAATGGTTCTAGAAAACAGACTATCAGGATGGGGTTTGGGAGCTGTGTTGTTCTCCTGTCTAAAAGCAGTAGGTATCATTTCTTTTTTTTTTTTAGATTCTGCATGTAAGTGATATCATATGATATTTGTCTTTCTCTGTCTGACTTACTTCACTTAGTATGATAATCTCCATGTCCAATCCATGTTACTGAAAATGGCATTATTTAATTCTTTTTAATGGCTGAGTAATATTCCATTGTATATATGTACCACATCTTCTTTATCCGTTCATCTGTTAATGGGCATTTAGGTTGCTTCCATGTCTTGGCTATTGTAAACAATGCTGCAACGAACATTGTGGTGCATGTATCCTTTCGAACCATGTTTTCCTCCTGATATATGCCCAGGAGTGGGATCTCTGGATCATATGGTAGCTCTATTTTTAGTTTAGTTTTTTTTTTAACATCTTTATTGGATTATAATTGCCTTACAATGGTGTGTTAGTTTCTGCTTTATAACAAAGTGAATCAGTTATACATATACATATGTTCCCATATCTCTTCCCTCTTGTGTCTCCCTCCCTCCCACCCTCCCTATCCCACCCCTCTAGGTGGTCACAAAGCACCGAGCTGATCTCCCTGTGCTATGCGGCTGCTTCCCACTAACTTTAGTTTTTTAAGGAACCTCCATACTGTTCTCCATAGTGGTTGTACCAATTTACATTCCCACCAACAGTGTAGGAGGGTTCCCTTTTCTCCACACCCTCTCCAGCGTTTGTTATTTATAGACTTTTTAATGATGGCCATTCTGCCCAGTGTGAATTGGTACATCATTGTAGTTTTGATTTGCATTTCTCTAATAATTAGCGATGTTGAGCACCTTTTCACGTGCCTCTTGGCCATCTGTATGTCTTCTTTGGAGAAATGTCTATTTAGGTCTTCTGCCCATTTTTTTGACTGGGTTGTTTGTTTTGGGGATTTTGAGTCGCGTGAGCTGTAAAAATGATACAAATGAACTTATTTACAAAACAGAAACAGACTTACAGATTTAGAGAAGGAACTTATGGTTACCGGGGGAAGGGTTGGGGGAGGGGTAGACTGGGAGTTTGGGATTGACATGTACACACTTCTATATTTAAAATAGATAACCAACAAGGACCTACTGTATAGCACAGGGAACGCTGCTCAATATTCTGTAATAACCTAAATGACAAAAGAATTTGAAAAAGAATTGATGCATGTATATGTATAACTGAATCACTTTGCTGTACACCTGAAACTAACACAACATTGTTAATCAATTATGCTCTAATATAAAATAAAAATTAAAAAAATAAAATAAAAACAAAGGATAAATTATCAAAAAAAACCCCAAAGGATAAATTAAAAAAAAAAAAAAAAAGCAGTAGGGACCCTATTGCTGGTGTTAAGTGTGTGAAGATAACCCCTGCCACGAAATGGCATTGCAATCACTAGGGCTTTCACCTGTGCTATGTGGTATTTTATTGGTATGATATGGAGGTACAAGGCAAGATATGGGGAGGTCAAGTGGCTGTGGCACTTAATCGATATATGGACAATGTTATTTCTAAGGATCTTGGAGTAAAATGGTTGCTTTTGACTGCAGGAGGAACTCTGCCTCTATGGAAGATTTAAAGGAGATCCTTATCTCCTGCAGCTGCAGGACAGACTATACTAAAAATCAGGCTCAGGATCCGATAATAAGGGTAGCAGAGGTGCAAAAAAGACTAAATGTACAACCTTGTCAGGGCATTTTTTCAAGATCAGATAGGGAAAAATTGGAACATGGAGATCTGGAGTGGTTATTTGAATAGATGAATCCAAGTATTATGAACCCTCCAGTTTCCCCGAGCTTTTCTTGCTGGCAGGAGCAGCCGCTTTTCCCTTGCCAGAGGAGAGTAAGTTTCCTTTTCATGGAGATTATGTAATGATTTCACCTGAAGCAGCTGCCTTGTGAGATGACCTTCTTTCTCAAGATGCATCCCACCATCCTCATTACCTCCAGTCAATAACCAGAATTACATCTTGGCACAGCTTTGAAAGAAAAGTACACATCCTGCTCTAGAAATATTTTATGCTCATTCATAGGGAGAATTGAAAGCAGTTCACAATCTCAAAAACATTATTTGCATGCAAGAAGCCAGATATACCCCAAAATACATACTGCATGATTCCATTTAAACGACTTCCAAGAACGGACAATACAAATCTATGGAGAAAGAAAATCAGAAAGTGGTTGCCTCTGGGTGGGTGCCGGTATTAACTGGAAAGGGCAGGAGGGAACTTTCCAGGGTGATGGAAATGTTGCATGTCTTATTTTGAGTGGTGGTTACATGAGTATATACAGCTGTCAAAACTAAGAACTGTATATTTTTTGTATGTAAATTATACATCAATAAAGAATTAACAACCAGTTCACCTTTATATGGCAAGGACATGCTCACTGTCTTACCTCAGGGCTATTTTAACTCTCATACTTTCTATAATAATATTGTATTCAGGGCTTATACATCTTGACACTGAAGAATATCACACTAGCCCACTATATTGATGAATATATTTACATCATGAATTTCTGCAGGTTTGGGGGTCTGGGGCAGAATATCCTCTCAAAGGTAAAAGACAAAACCCTGTACTTTATATCTCCTACCACTAAGAAAGAGGCACAGCACTGATAGATCTTTTGGGATTTTGGATACAACACATGGAACACACCTCTGACTCATTTATTTGGTAATCTAGAAGGCTGCTGGGTTCATGTGAGGCCCAGAGCAAGAGAGGGCTCTGCAGGAGGACTAGACCACCTGACAAGCTGATCTACCTTCTGGGCCTTATGATGTATCAGATCCAGTGGTGCTAGATTAAGCCTCTGGCAAACCCCTAGGAAAGTCACAGTGCAGATCTCTAAGGTTCTGGAGCAGGGTCATGCCCTTGGTGGTTGGCATACAATATTATGTTAGTTTCAGGTGTACTACATGGTGATTTGACATTTGCATGCATTATGAAATAATCACCATGATAATAATAGTATCCATCTGTCCCCATATAAAATTATTACAATGTAATTGACCATATTCCTTATGCTGTATATTATAGCCCCATGGTTTATTTATTTTATAACTGGAGGTTTATACCTTTTAACTCCTTCACCTATTTTGCCCACTCCCACCCCCTCACCTCTGGCAACCACTTGTTTGTTCTCTGTATCTATGAGTCTGTTTTCATTTTGTTTTTGTTTGCTTTGTTTTTCAGATTCCACATATAAGTGAGATCATACGATATTTTTCTTTGTGTCTTATTTTGCTTAGCATAATACCCTCTAGACCCATCCATGTTGTCACAAATGGTAAGATTTCATTTTTTATGGCTGAGTAATATTCCTGTGTGTGTGTGTGTGTGTGTGTGTGTGTGTGTTTGTGTGTGTGTATGCCACATCTCCTTTATCCATTTATCTACCAATGGACATTTAGGTTGTTTCCATATCTTGGCTATCGTAAATAATGCTGCAATGAACATTGGGGTACATGTATCTTTTTGAATTAGTGTTTTCATTTTCTTTGGATAAATACCCAGGAGTCGAACTGCTATATTGTGTGGTAATTCTAATTTTTAATTTTTTGAGTACCCTCCATACTGTTTTCCATAGTGGCTCTACCAATTTGCATTCCCACCAGAAAACTGTTCTTTTAAAAACATCATCTAGTGTGCTAGTAAGACTGAGCAGCTCATGTGGTTGTTGACAGAATTAAGCTCCTTTCATCTGTAGAACTGGGGTCTCTGTTTGCTTGCTGGTTGTTGACCAGGCACCTCTCTTAGTCTCAGGGACTGCCGGTGGTTTCTTGTCACATGGCCCTCGCACAGGTCCTCCTACAACATTGCCGTTTCGTCCTTCCTCTTCTTCCTCTTTCTCTTCTTCCTCTTCTTCTTCTTCTCCTCCTCCTCCCTCTCCCCCTCTTTCTCCTTCTTCTTCTTCTTCTTCATATACATTGTAGAATGATTGCCAAGATCAAGATAATTAACACATCCATTACCTTACATAGTTAACTTTTTTTCTTTTTTTTTGGTGAGAATGTTTAAGATCTACTCTCAGCAACTTTCAAGTATACAATACCATATTATTAACTATAGTTGCCATGCAGTTTAGTTCTTAGAGGCCAGGAGGAGAAGCACTCCAGTCTGCCAAGGTGGAGTTTATATAATGTAACATAATCACTGCAGTGATTGTCCTGTCACCTTGGCCATCTTCTGTTGGCTAGAAGCAAGTCACAGTTTCTGCCTACACATAAGGGGAAGGCATTATATAAGCATGTGACTCATTGGGAGTCACCTTAGGTATGTCCACCGCAGACACCGACTGTGAAAACGAGCTCCTCATAGTAAAGTGGGTATTATCTGACATACCGAGTTGTAAGGTTGGGCATGAACAGCAACAGTCTATTGTGTGATGGAAGCGATACAGTTGGGACTGGGCTGAAGCAGGTCCAGCATGCATGAACAAAGCATCAGAGCAGATGGCCCAGACAGGTGTCACCTGTTTCTGCGGCACCACCCCTCTTTCAAGCCACACCTGTGCTGCCTGATGTTGTTGGTGGTGGTGGCGGTGGTGGGCTGTCTGCTGCTATTAACTGACAGAGGAGGAATGGATTCTGGCCTGATTAGCAGACGGGTCAGGGCAATATGTTGGCACCATGTGGAAATGGATTGCTGTCCCATTCTAGCTCCACTCAGCAGGGGCTCTGAAGGACAGTGGAGAAGGAAATACACCCAGTGGGTAGACTTCCTTTCACTAAAGCTGATCTAGCACCTGCCACAGCGAGGTGCCCAAACGGGTGGCAGCCCTCATACAGCACCGTTCTTCAGGGAGACCAGCCAGCTACCTGGTGTCAGATCAATTACTTGGATCTCGTCTATCCTGAAGAGGGCAGTGATCCTTCCTCAGCTGAATGGTTTTCTACTCTAGACTCGCCTTCTCTGCCCACATTGCCCACACTGGCACCACTGTCTGAGGGCTTACAGAATGCCTGATAGAACAATAGAACGGGCTGTTGAAGGCTCCGCTAAGGTTCCAGAAAGAGGGTTGGCTGCTGTATATTATATGCTAGGATGTAGTATATGCCTTGATACTCTGATTGATATAGAGTACTACATCCCTTATAGTTAGAATACACAGATCCAGGAATCTGAGTCAGGATGCTTGGAAAAAATCCTGTAAATACTGCAAGAAGTGGGAGTCTCCTTGTCACCTTGCTGGCATAACAGCGGTGATAGCATTGTTTGTGCTGATGGCAGCCATAGCTACTGCCAGAGACAACCAAGGGTTTTAAACAAAGAATGCCATGGTCAGAAGCAGCTGGAAAATCTTAATGACAGATAAGGAAAGTGGAAGAATCAGGTAAATGGAAAGAATTTTGGGGTTTTAGCTGTGGTGAAACAAATTAGAGTTCTGGGATCATAGAGACCTAACTTTAAATCCTGCCTCTACAACTTATCTACATGACCTTGGGCAAATAGTTTTATCTTCTGAACCTCACTTCCTATATCTGTAAAAGAGATAATAATAGTATCTGCCCACAGAGTTATGGTGAGAATTAATTCATGCTTGTAGTAGTATTTGTAAAGTTCCTAGAACAGTGTCTGGCAAAGATCAAGTGTTCAATAAAATTATGTGTGCAAAGAACATACTTCTCACTTTAAGACAGACATGGTATGACTCTAAAAACAATGAGGTGGAACTGTCCCAAAGCTACTTGAAGGAGCTTCTTTGATGGTACCCTCAGAAAAGTGCCAATGCCTGTGCCAAAGATAGATTTGCCTTGACACCAGTGAAGCTTGAGCTACAGGGTCCTGTATTTCCACCAGCCCCTTCCGAAGCTCTGAGTGTGGCCCTAGGAATGTGTTCATATAATCATGTGAACTGTATTTAAACTATATATAGTTAACTACATTTAACTATATTCTAAAGTTCCTTTTAATACATTTTCTCCAGAAATTCCCTTAAAATAACCACTGATTTTTTTTCTTTTTCATTTCTGCACTTTGTTTCTGGTGTTCAATAGGAAAGGATCTTTCAGTGAGCTATCTGCAACACTTTTCTGCAAATGATGTATTGGTTTTATTTCCATGTTTCGAGTAGCCCTGCTCTGGCCTCACGCACAATTGCATTCTGGGACCTCTCTCTGCATCTTTTCTACATTCCGTTCACTGTTTCCTGGATTTCATACGTTCCTCTCAAGATGTTTCCTAAGAAAAGATGCATCGGAAGTAAATTGAGAATTTGAATATCTGAAAATGTCTTTATTCTTTTCTAGAACTTCTTGTTGTTTGGCTGGGTGTGTATTTCTAAGTTGGAAAAAAAAAATCCCCAGTGTTTAATTTCCAGTGTTGCTATTGAGGAATTGAATGTGATTCTGATTCCCAGTCAGTATTCTTGATCTCTGTTTGTGTCCTGTTATGATTATTCCCCCTCTGGAAGCTTAGAATAACTTATCTTTAGCACTGATTTTTCCAAAATGTAATGATGATAAGCCTTACTGGGGCTATTTTTTTCATTCATCGTGCTGGGCACTCAGTGGGCTTTTCTATCTGGAGACTCATCTGGAGTCTCATGTCCTTTAGTTCTGGGGAATAATCTCGTATTCTTTCTTTAATATTTTCCTTCTCTCCTTTTTACTGTTGTCTCTTTCTAGTACACCTAATAGTCAGATATTGGATATCATGGACTGGTGCCTTGATTTTATTTTTTTATCTCTTTCTTCTCCATGTTTGATGAAACCAGGCTTCATCAGTAACTCCTAACCTCAGTATATGGGGAGGAAAAGCATATGGATGACTGGTAAATGACTGAACAGAATGGAGGAAGGTCTCATCCCAAGTGCTCACAAAAGAAGACCAATGAAAAGCAAGTTGATTCTCCCTTCAAAATTCCAGGTAGGCTTGGGAATTGGAGGAACCATGTAACTTTGACAGTGAGTACAGGGTTTAGAACTTGGAGGTAATTTAAAAGTCTGTTTATGACTACCAAATGTAAAATAGATAGCTAGTGGGAAGCTGCTGCATAGCACAGGGAGGTCAGCTCGGTGCTTTGTGACCACCTAGAGGGGTGGGATAGGGAGGGTGGGAGGGAGACGCAAGAGGGAGGGGATATGGGGATATATGTATACATATAGCTGATTCACTTTGTTATACAGCAGCAACTAACACACCATTGTAAAGCAATTATACTCCAATAAAGATGTTAAAAAAAATAAAAAGTCTGTTTATGGAACAGTTTTCATGTGCCTAATGCACAATGAGGCCAAACAAACTGGAACGTCAGAGTTTGGAGCAGAGAAAGGCTTATTGCAGGGCGAAGCAAGGAGAATGGGTGGCTCATGCTCAAAATGCCCAAACTCCCCGGCGGGTTTCAGGGAAGCATTTTTAAAGGCCAGGTGAGGGAGGGGAGTCGCAGGGTGTATGACCAGCTTGTGTACAATTCTCTGATTGGTTGATGGTGAGGTAACAGGGTGGTGTCACAGGGGTTAACATTATCAATCCTTAGGCTCCAGTAGGTCTGGGGGCTTGTGCTCATGGTCATCATGTAGTTAACTTCTTCCATTTGGTGGGGATTTTAGCATCTGTAAAACAACTTAGTAAATGTGCATCAGATACTGTTATCTAGGTATTTCAGGGAGGAACTAAAGATTCTGTGACTGCCATATGTCTGATTTACCGTTTAAATTCTTATCCGTTCTCCTGGCCCAACTGCTACTTTTGTCACTACATGTTCACATCCTTTCAATCATTAATTCTCAATCCAGGCTTTTGTGACTCAGGAGAGGCCTGGGAGACTACAGCTTTTCTACAAGCAAGAGGCAGGCAGAGGACATGGTGGTGGTGGTGATGGGGGGTCCTGTCTCCAGAAGGCCCCATACAGTCCTGCTCGGCTACAAGGTGACTTTGGAACTCATTCTAGAAGACAATTTTGGTTTTTGTCTTCCAGTTGTACATATCATGATGGAAGGTAAGAGTGCACAGTTGTGAGCCTGAGTAGCATACTAAAAATAGGGGAGGTGAGTGGCCAAAATGTATACTGAATGTGATATGAAAATACATTTCTATGTTTTCTCATGTCACAAACAATCCACGTTGTTTAATTTTCTTTACATTATATAAGAAAAAGTATACATTGGGGGACTTCTCTAGTGGTCCTGTGGTTAAGACTCTGCACTTCCAATGCAGGGGGTGTGGGTTCGATCCCTGGTCAGGGAACAAAGATCCCACAGGCCATGCGGCGTGGCCAAAAGATTAAAAAAAAAAAAAAAGAAAAGTATACATTGTCAGCCAGATATAGCACTTAGGGCCTTCTCAGCTCTCTTCTGAGTATGTGCCCGGTCCTGGGCATGCGTGTGGCCTTCTAGATTCCCAGGAATATGTGGAAGCTTTTCAAAGCCCTTATTCCCCAAAGCATCTCATTGCCCAGCCTTTCCTCCCAAGATTTTTGCTTAGTCTATTGTTTCCCCAACTGTTATGCCTTACCCCAGGTGGCAGCTACTAATGTTTGCCTTCAAATGATTTTAACAATTGCCCCCCTGGGTAGTCACCTCAGCCCTGGGAGAGTTCTGAGTTAGTCTAAATAAAGGTAAGCCCTTTGAGTTGGTCTTTCAGGAAGTCTCCAGGCACGTTAAAATAAACAGACACAATTCTTTGAGAATAAAGTCTGTTCTGCTGTCCTGGGTACTGGGTACTTATACCAGGAATGTGGGTTGCTGTTGTCTTCAAGGTCACTGCGGAGCTGGGGAGCAAGGAATGGGTCCAAGGTAAATTAAAATGCCACAAATCTCTCTTAGCAAGATCCAGCTGCTTTCTCTTGATTGAGCATACCCCTGTTTCTGCAAGCTTTTGATTAGTATCCAGAGTTCCGAAAGAGTTAATTCTGATGGTTTTTGGCAGTTTATTCATAGCTTTTGTGGAGGGATGAACTTTTGGAGTTCCCTACTCTACCATTTTCGCAGATGTCACCTGGATTCTTCCTTGTTTTTGATGGCCTTGACAGTTTTGAGGAATACTGGTCAGGTATTTTTTCAAACGCCCCTCCATTGATATCTGTCTGATGTTTTTGCTCATGATTTTCTGGGGCTATGGATTTTGGGAGAAACAAGACAGAAGTAAAGTGCAAGTCTCACCACATTATATCACAGGTATATACTATCAGAGTGACTTATTACTGGTAAGAAGAGTGTAAGTAGAGTGTAGTGCTTTCGAGGTTTGGGCTCTCAAGTCAAACACAACTGAATTCAAATCCTGGCTCCTCCAGTTGCTTGAGTAAGTGATGGAATTTTTCTAGGCCTCAGTTTTCTCATATGTAAAGCAGGAGTAATAATAGGAGCTACCTCATAAGGTTACTGTGGGGAATTGAATGAGAAAATTCATGTGAAGTAATTAACATGATGTCTGGCACAGAGTGAATGCTCAATACATGTGAACTAGTACAATGAGAGGATGTGTGTGTGTGGGGGTATACACAAGAGCAATTTTAAAGATGATATCAAGAGAATCCGAAGTGCTTTTCATTATATAAAGTGCCATAGTTTTTCTTAAAGATTTGATGGGAAACCTAGAGTTCAATGGGGTTAGATATATTTGGATAAAATGGGAAATTTCATGCATGAGGCATTAGTCCTGAAGGCAGGCCAGATAGCTACTGTAGCTAGAGCTCCTAGGTAGCCAGGAGCTAGTATAAAGCCTGGCATTTGTGGTCAGGGACGGACCCTAGAAGAAAAGGAAGGGGTGAAAACTATGTAGTCATTAAAAGCACTACTGTTGGAATCATACAAACCAGGGATCAAATCCCGGCTCTCTTTTCACAGGCTCTGTGACCTTGGGTAAAGTGACTAAACTTCCCTCGGCTAAAGTTTCCTTATCTGTAAAATGGGTATGATAAATTGAGGTTAAATGAAATAACCCAAGCAAATGGCCCAGAACATTCCCTGTCATGTAGTTAGCTGCTCTTTATTGCCTACCAATGGTGACTTGGTCGGGAGACACACCATAGCAGTTATAAGTCTTTGAGTCAGGGAGGACATTTTGTGCCAAGAGGAGGCTTTAGGAAGCTTTACCTTTCAATATGGAGCTTGTTTTGGGCTCCTCCCCTTCGTAGTGGGCTCAGTCCCTTGCTCAGGCCTGCTGCAAGCTGCCCTAGGAGCAGGGTGCCTTTGTGATATTTGTGGTGTCTAAAAAAATCTTAAAAAAAGAGATTTTCAGTGTACAATCAGAAAGAAAATGAAAACCACATGGAAAATTCAGCTCCTTCCAATGTGTTCTTAGTCTCCCATTCTACATCCTGCTAGGCCCTCTTCTGCAGATGATGACTGAGAATATCCTCTCTAGAGTAATAAATCACTGGAACATTAAATGCGTCCTTGCAG
Source organism: Eubalaena glacialis (assembly GCF_028564815.1). Classification (NCBI taxonomy): domain Eukaryota; kingdom Metazoa; phylum Chordata; class Mammalia; order Artiodactyla; family Balaenidae; genus Eubalaena; species Eubalaena glacialis. The sequence goes on from NC_083736.1 coordinate 110,254,985, forward strand.
CTGCACTAGGGCTAGTTAGAGGCCTATTCAAGAAAAGGGCTTATGTGGAGGAGTTTTTCCCCCCGCCTTTTAAAAAGCCACCTGTACCATTTTTGTCTTGGTTTTTAAGTGGAAATGATTTTAAGATGTAATTTTCTTCCTCTACTTGTGTTTATGATGTACAAATAGTTCTTTGTTAATAGGGAAAGAAAAAAAAAACCCAAACCCAAATGCTAAACCTAATTAAGTCTCTTTAGAGAAAGTGTGCCTCTTTAACTTTCCAACTTCCTTTCTGAGTTAGTAATTTCAGGGCTGGACAAGATGCAGGTGGAAGGAATTTCTTCACTGACAGCTGGTCCTGAATCTCTCACATTCCTGGAAGTGCACCAGTTCAGGGTACAGAGCTATCTGGGAGAACTAGGGATAGTCTGCAAAAAGCACGTACTGTAATCTAAATCCTTTTCCTGTTCATTGGCAAAATCCCAAAAGTTCTTTGAGGCTAGGAGAGATAGCTTTGAGAAGAAAATTGGGACCAGATCATCTAATCCAGATGTGGAAAACCAGGCCTTGAGGAGGGAAGAAACCTTTTATTATAAACTAGGCCTTGAGGGAAAAGAAATCTCTTCTTTATAAACTAGACCTTCAGGAGGGGAAAATCTTTCCATTGTAATCATATCAATTCTAGTTAGTTTCACATAATGAGGTTAGCCATGCAGTTTGGCGAAGATGATGATCAGCCATGTAGAATGATTTAAAGAGTTCCAGAAGGGCTCCCTCTACCATAAAATCATCCCTAGTCAGGTTCATAATGCCTGATAGCCCTTCATCAGTGATTCTTAGCCCTTTTTTGGTCAAGGACTTGCTTTAGGATCTGGTGAAAGACCTTTCCCTGCAGAAACGCACATGTGTGTGCACATGTCAGCCTACATTTTTATAGGGGTTCACAGACTCCTGTGAACTACTGTGGGGAGTCTTTGGATGGTCAGTGTTTCTCATAATTGATTTTCAAGAGCCACGTAATGGGCAGCCTCCCCACACATAGACCACTGTTGAGGTAAATTGAAAAGAAACCCTATCGCATTTTTATCACCATTACATTAAAATATTATTTAGAATAATATATTTAATAATAACTTAATATAAGGGAGAGGGATGAGATTTAGGGGCAATATTTCACCAAGGTGTATAGGTCTACCTTGGTGATGCACAGCTTGACCACAGATCAACTGCCATATTGAACTGGTTTCTTTCCTTCCTATTTCTACTAAATTAAAAAAAAAATCCAAACTTTAAATGCTTTAAAATACCCCAGGATAGATGAAATAAGAATGGTAAAATTTGATAACTTATTTGTCTTAGTTAGGTTTCCCCAAAGCAGAGTCTGAGGCAAGGACTCGGGAGTAGTTGGGTATATTTGGGGTGTTGTCCCAGGAAGCAGGAGTGGGGTATTTGGGAGAATTAGAGAAGGAGGAAAAGTCAATGTGAGGGTGCATTGTGAGGTTGCTACATTGTGCCACAAGGGCTTGATTCTGGTTGGGCTTCCTGAGAAGGATACCGAACATCTCCCAGAACTGTCCCCCTGATGGATGAGTGGTGGTAGTTCTCATCCACTCGTTCCTATCCCCACCCCTCCCCCCATTCAAGGTTATCCCCAAAAGGATTAGCATTCCCACTCTTCCAGGCTGTGCTCTGATGTGGACTGGCTTTGGAGAAGGCACTGGGGCAGAAGCAGAAAGAGAGAAGCTTGATCTTGAGGTGGAATGCTCTTGGGGTGATGTGAGTCTGAGCTTGCACAGAACTGTCCATCACAGCTCTGGCTGAAATCAGAGGTGGATGGAGGGACTGTGATGTAGGGCCCCAGAGGCATTTGCACTAATACTGAATCTGAGTAGTGGGTACATGGAAGCTCATAGTCCTATCCACCCTACTTTTGTGTATGTTCGAGAATTTTCATAATAAAAAGTTAGAAATCCTAACTCAGAATCATAGGTCATTGGGAACTGCCTTAAGTATTTAGTGGCTTCCTTGTATAGTTTTGGGTGTTTGGAACAAACATGGGCCCAGAAATTACAATGAAAGCTCCCTGCTGACACTTTGAAGCACTCCATCAGATGCTAAAGTCCTTGAACAAATCATACTCAAAGGCTGGAAGGCTGAATAGTTAAACCAGGAAGTAGATGGGTGTGGATTCACTGATCACTTCTTTGATTGATTCTGTTCTACAAAGTGTGGTAGCAAGTTCTACTGAAAGACTTGGATGTGATGTTTAAATGTCCCCAACAATATGTAGTCTATTTCTTTCTGTGAGAAGTGAAGAAATCTCCACATGTTGGGGCAGAGTCAAATTCTTAGTGATAAAACTGCCCCATAGTTTGGTCTTTTTAAAGAAATCCTGCTCATTTCATCTTTAACATTAAACATAGTGATATTTCATCACTGAAATAGTTACTTGCAGCCTCTTCGAGATTCTGAATATATGGCTATGAAATACCTCTTGAGCAAGGCATTTAAAATCTGAGAAATTATCCTTAATGTCATTATCAATGTCATAGAGTCTTCCCCCCTGCCACCATCCCTTGTTTCAATAACTCGCAGGAAAGTGATTTCTCTCAACAGCTGGCATGCTTAGAGTAGAAAAGTGGAGTTGGTATTTGCTGCATTTCTTTGTACAGCATGCTGGGAAGACATACCCTTAGGGGCCACAGTTTGATTATATTCACAATTTTAATGGTTTTTTTCAATACTGAATGCAATCAAGGGACATGTTACTGATTGCTAACTGTTATCAGCGTATCAAGCAGTGAGTGGCTTGGCATTTGGTGCCACCTCTATTATTTGCTTAGCAACATATTTCTGGACTGTGCTTATGGCTAATGCTCTTCAGAATTGATCCCAGTGCCCTTTTTCCAGTCTACTTTGTGAGTCACAAAAAACACTTGATAACTGAATTAAAAATCTTTCTTCTTAAAAAAAATGCTGTATAATTGACATTTAACATTATACTAGCTTCAGGTGTACAGCATAATGATTCAAAATTTGTATACACTGCGAAATGATCACCACTATGAGTTTAGTTAACATCTGTCACCATACAAAGTTAAAACATTTTTTTTCTTGTGATGAGAACTTTTTAAGATTTATTCTCAACAACTTTCAAATATGCAATACAACATTATTGACTATAGTCACCATTCTGTACATTACATCCCCACGACTTATTTATTTGATAACTGGAAGTTTGTACCTCTTGACCCCCTTCACCCATTTCACCTACCCTCAAACTCCCTCCCCTCTGGCAACCACCCATCTGTTCTCTGTATCTATGAGTGTGGTTTTGTTTTGTTTTGAAAAACCTTTCCTCTTATGTGGAGAAACTATCACTCTTACATTGCTGGTGGAAATGTAAAATGGTACAGATTCTGGAAAAGAGTTGGACAGTTTCTTATAAAACTAAATATGCAACTACTCTACAAGCCAGCAATTGTACTCATGGGTGTTTATCCCAAAGAAGTGAAAACTTATGTTCACACAAAAACCTCTACACAAATGTTCACAGCAGCATTATTTGTGATAGCCCCAAAATGGAAACAATCCAGACGTCCTTCAACAGGTGAATGGTTAAACAAACTGTGGTATATCCATGTCATGGAATACTATTCAGCAGTAAAAAGGAACAAATTATTGCTTCACACATACATCTTGGGTAGATCTATAAAGAATTACACTGAATGAAGAAAAGCAATGCCTAAAGGCTACATACTGTATGATTCCAAATGTATAACATCCTTGAAATGACAGACTTACAGAAATGGAAAACAGATTAGTAGTTGCCAGGATTAAGGTGGGGGTAGTGGGTGTGGCTATTAAAGGACCACATGAGGGATCCTTGAGGCGATAGAAATGTTCTGTGTTGTGACTCTATCAATGTCAGTATCCTGGTTGTGATATTGTACTACAGTTTTACAAGATAATCTTATTGGGGAAACTGGGTAAAGGATACCTGGGTTTCTCTCTTATTATTCTTTTTTTTATAGAATTTTTTTAAAAAAATTATTTATTTTATTTATTTATTTTTGGCTGCATTGGGTCTTTGTTGCTGCGCACGGGCTTTCTCTAGTTGCAGTGAGCAGGGGCTACTCTTCATTGCAGTGTGCGGGCTTCTCATTGCAGTGGCTTCTCTTGTTGCGGAGCACGGGCTGTAGGTGTGCAGGCTTCAGTAGTTGTGGCTCACGGGCTCTAGAGTGCAGTCTCAGTAGTTGTGGCCCACGGGCTTAGTTGCTCCGCGGCATGTGGGATCTTCCCGGACCAGGGCTCGAACCCGTGTCCTCTGCATTGGCAGGTGGATTCTTAACCACTGCACCACCAGGGAAGCTCTCTCTGTATTATTCTTAAACTGCATGTACATCTACAGTTATCTCAAAATTACAAGCTTAATTTCAAAAACTCCTTTCCCCTTACGGCATGGGATTTCAGGGTCAAAAATGCAAAAACGTTGTGGAGCACTTCTCCCTGTATATATACCACTGCTATGCCAAGAGTCTGCATATCAGTGGTTTTGTCGGACTCCATAGTAAAAAAAAAAAAAAAAAAAAAAAAAATCTGCTAGCACCCACATGTGTTAGTAATTGCCCTTCTCCATTGTGTGCTGTAGCTATTATGGATGTCCGCTGATGTTGTTTGTTACAGGAATTTTGCCAATAGCTCATTCTGCTTTCTCTAAGTCATTTGTCATTAAAGTTGTGCCTGGTTTTACAAGCTTCTTGACAGTAAAGTGACTTGTAATTGTTTTGCCAAGAGGCCTAACAACTTTGAAGGATACTCCTATCACTTCAGTATCTTCTCTGCCTTAGTCACAATATTCATCAATTTCATACAACAAGGAATTACTTCATGCTTGTTCTCAAAAAATTCAATTGGTTTATCACAGGGTTCACTGTACTTTGTTTAATAATTATGTAAAAGCTTTGATGACTTCATGCTTCAATCTGATAGATTTTATTACAAACAGCATGCTGGAAACTAGGGGCAAAGGTAACAAAATCAGATACTCAGATATTTATCTTCTTACTTCACATTTGCATTTTTGGCTGCTTGTGTGCTATTGTCACATGCACAGATTTATTTGTCCCAGCACATACAGATTCATATTTTGTATTCATACTGGAGTCCTGTTCACTATTTATGTTCATGATGTTTACTGAGTTGTAGCATTTAATTTACTATTTTCATTGCTACTTTAATATTCAGTGAACCTCTTTTGAGTGGTTGATTAGGTTGGGGATGTAATGGTACACAAGAGCTATAACACAAAATGCAAATTTAACAAGCATAAGCAATAACATGCAAAAGGCACAAATGTATGTTAACAGAGATGAATTGTACCCTGACAAATGAGTGTTGACAGATACAGCTCTTCTTCATGCCCAATCTTGAAGAACATAAGGATTGTTAAGAATGTAATGTGATTGCTGTGAAAAATCATAATTAGCCTTACATCTCAAATAAGTGGAAGGTATGTGAAGAAATAATCGCATTGCTTTTTCCTCTGCCACTTGCTAGATTTCTGGGGAAATTAGTGACCTTGGACCACCCAGAGTCTATGCACCATACTTTAAGAAACGATGCCTAAGGGAAAGGTGTATGCTACATATTAAACACATTTATTAATACATTAAATTTTAATTCTATTTAAGTTGGTTGAGCTTGATTGAACTGAATTGTCAAGTTTCTACTCTGGGTAGGAAATTGTGACAAAACAGATGCTTTTTCCTGACAGGAAAGAAGGTATGGCATCTTCTGTAATAATGGAATTGTAGCTGGGATGAGGCTGTCCAGCTGGGAACTACATTTCCCAGCCTCCCTTGTGGTCAGGTGTGTCTGTGTGAGCAATGGAATGTGAGCAGAAGTGATGTGTGCTTATTCTCGGACCAGCCCTTTACACATGTGCTCCTCTATGCTTTCTTCCTGTTTCTGTGAGCAGAAACATGGTTGTTCCTGGAACACAGCTTCAATTGGGCAGATGACACTGTTGCCCTAGAGGAGGGTGGAGAAACATGATGGGATGGAATGAACCCAAGTCCACGAATGACTGAATGGAGCCAAGTAGCTCACTTATGTGCCTTGGACTGTCATGTGGAGAGAAACTTCATTGTTCTTTTTTCGCTGCATTGTTGGGTCTTTATGTTATAGCAGCTTAGCCCTTTAACCCTGATAAAGAAGGGGAAACCCTGGAGGTCTGAAAGCCCTAGTTGGTAGGTTGTGGAGAAGAGTGGCTCTTGGTGGTACAGGGCAGGTAGGAGAACATGAGAGCCAGGACTTGGCACAAGACTAGTCACTATGGTAGGTGGGTATTGGCAGGTGAGTGCCCCCCTGATTTCTAATGCCGATTCTGATGGTACTGCCAGGTTGGGGAGATGAGAAGGAAGGAATAAGCTTGATCATGAGTCATGCAGAAATGTAGTAGTGTTCCTATAGTAAAGATTAACTGACTCGGGAACTGGTGGCACTCAGAGTCACCCCGTTTAGGATTAGAAGGAAATGAAACCAAGGGAGCCGTGTTAGGCCTAGGTCATCCCTGGGCCATGTGATGCTAGATCCAGGAGAGTGGCAGTTCTAAACTCCCCAAAGGGTGACTGGGAATCTTGATTTACTTCAGTCATGGTTAGTAGTAAGAACTGCTGCAGATCTTAGTCTACAGGTGCGGCTTCATTTGTGGCTTCAGCTCTAAAGATTTGGGGCTAGGAGAAATCAGAGCAAAATCTTATTTACCTCACAATTTGACCTACAGCTGATACAGTGCCTTGGCCATGGCTAGGGCACTTTTGTGTAAACTACAAAAAGTGCCCTCTTTTCTGGGCACATGGCCTGGCAAACACACAATGTACCAAGTTAGGAAAGAAAGCATGGCTTGGTGAGTGCAGTGCATTTTGGATTTCAGCTCCCATTTGCCTCCATGACTGGGCATCTTTGTGCAGTGAACAACATGCACAACTGTACATGATGGCCTTGCAGACTACCAGAAGTACAATGAGAGTGAAGAGTGAAATTGGAGAATGAAGGACCAATTCAAATGTGACCCACTGACTTGGAAAGGCAAAAGGAAACTATTTTGGAAAAGTGCTACCAAATGAATGCAAGTTTGTGTGCCCAATGCACAGTGAGGCCAAACAATACCAAAACGTTGGAGTTTGGAGCAGAGAAAGATTTATTGCAGGGCCAAGCAAGGAGACGGGTGGCTCATGCCCCCCCAAACCCCAAACTGCCCGATGGGTTTCAGGAAAGCATTTTTAAAGGCCAGGTGAGGGAGGGGAGTCGCAGGGTATGTGATCAGCTGGTGCACAATTCTGTGATTGGTTGATGGTGAGGTAACAGGGCAGTGTCACAGGGGTCAACATTATCAATCCTCAGGCTCCAGTAGGCCTGGGGGCTATACTCAGACTCATCAAGTAATTAACATCTTCCATTCAGTGGGGGGCTTTCATATCTGTAAAACAACTCAGGAAATGTGCATCAGATACTGTTATCTAGGTACTTCAGAGAGGAGCTAAAGCAGAGGACATGGGGGAAGGGCCTGCCCAGGGAAGGCCACATAGGGTCCTGCTCAGTTACAGAACCAAAAGGCGAAGGGTGATTTAACAAGTTTTAAACTTGATATGCAAAGGGCTATACTCAAATATACAATGTATTTTCTTGTATCAATACCTTTTGCTCATGCTGTTTCCCATCTGAAGCATCCGCTCTGGTTATATAATTCTTATACATGCTTGAAGGCTCAGCTCTAGCCTTAACTCTCCAAAAAGCCTTTCATGACCTCTGTAGAGATCCCTCCCTCCCTCTTGCTGCATAATCAAATGGGTAAGCCATGCTCAAAAAGATGTCTATTTGTTTGAGTGACTGAGAGTCTGGAAAGCTTCTTCTCCAGTCCAAAACAATGTTAAATTCTATGTAGGGAACCTCCAACAAGCTCCCCATGGTAGGGTATGGGGACCACGTGGGACCAATCAACTTCAAGTCTTTCCCCTGTTCAAACACTATTTGAACAAATTCTTGTAGTGAAAATAGCACTAGGCTCATTGCCTAGTTCTAGTTCTAGTCCAGTTTTGCTATTAACTAGCCACGTGACTTTGAGCAAGGTGAATCACCTCTCTGGCCAGCCTTAGTTCCCTACCCTATAAAATGAAGAAAGAGCTCTATTGGTCTACCATGTTGTAAAGCAACACGATAAACAATGTGGTAATTGAGCTGAACTGTGAAGATGTATTAATATCTATGTTAATACCTAACTTCTAGCTCAGGGTGAAGCGACTTTTCTTTGGTGGTGAAAGGTCACAAGGTGTTTTACGTGTCTGATGACCAACAAACAACTATACAAAACTCGAGGAAAATATAACTAACTCCCCCTCTTAGCGTGTGTAATTTTACTTTCCTTGTTGTTATTAATGGGCTGCCACCACATCTTTCTCCTGTAGGAAGTTCATTCATCCATTCTATTTAGGGTTGCTAGATTTATCAAATAAAAGTACAATAAGATTCCTCCATATTTGTTTAGTACTTCACAGGTTATGAAGAGGCAGGGCAATGGAATGGAATGGAATGCACTATAGCAGCAGGAATAGCCTTGCTATCTAAAGCGTGTCCCTCCACTGGCTGCTCCAGGATTACCTGGGAGCTGGTTAGAAATGCAAACTCTGCGCCCCACCACAAACCTATTGAATCCAAATTTGCATTTTAACAAGGTCCCCAGGTGATAAGTTGTATGTTAAAACTTGAGAAGCCCTGGGCTGGCTGCTCATTTCCTCCCCCATCTGCTCCACAGCTGTCCCTAAACTCTGGAATAGGGAAAGGGGAGGAGGGTTGCCTAAAATGGGAACTTTCTGTTGGCCCCTGCATCATAGGGACTGTAGCAGATTCAGTGGTTTTGTAGGGCAGTGCTGCATAAATAGCAGGTAACGTTGAGTTTTCTGTCTGGGCCATGTGCTAAAATGAAGTCAGAAACCATATCCACAGTATGATGAGAGCACCATGTCTAGGCAAGCCTTGACCTGGGTCAGGCTGTCATCTCTGCCTGGTTGTGACGTCTATGCCTGTGAGTACTCTTGGCTCCCCTTTTGGCTCCATTTCCTCACCTATGAGGCCCTCTCCCTTTTCCTTTCAGGTGCTAGGTGTGCCTCCCCCCACCAACCAAAGTGAACACCTGGGAAAGAAGGCATGTACTCTGCTGTGCGGCCTGGCTCCTAACAGGCTGCGGACTGGTACCGGTCCGCGGACCAGGGGTTGGGGACCCCTGATCTAGTGTGAAATTAAGTACATGTTTCTCTTCCCCTGGGCTTGTTGCTTTCTCAGTTGGCTTCTTCTTTCTGAACCCCCTTTTTAAAGGGATATCAGTCCTCAGCTAGCTATTGGACTAGGGTATTGGGGGAGGGGCTGGGTCATACATGCCTTCTTAGAATAAAGACAGCTCTCTTTGTAGGCTCTTGACCCCAGCCCTGCCCATATTCCTTAGTCTCTCCACTTGGCCAGCCTCTCACACAGTTGCCCTTCCTGCCCCACCCCACCCCTCCCAGTCTGGGCTTTGTTGGGCTATGGGTGAGGCTAGACTGGGGATGGCTGTACCCTAGAGACCAGTCAGAGACACAGAGACACTAAAGCAACCTGGGGAGGCCTAGGAAACCAGAATAGGAAGGAGCGCAGAGAAGTAGGCATAGTATGGTGCCTGTGGGTCTGATAAGAGGGGACTGGGGACTGGGATTCAGAGTCAAGAAAGGCTCCAGTTTTCAGAAGAATTAGGGAGTTGGCCTCAGATCTGGGAACCTGACATGCTGACCAAGGATCCAGGGAACAGAGAGAGTCATGACTGGGCACCAGTTATTGGCAAGAAACCAGGGACTGGACAGAGGTCCTGAGGTCACAAAGGGCCAGAAGCTGGGAGAGATTTGGACCTCTAAGTGGGGTTGGTGGCTTTAGGAGCAAAGGTTCAAGTCCTGTGCTAAAGTCCCACCATTTGCTTTATTCATCTGTGTTAGAGACTTGGGCATTATAGAGTGGGGGTTAAGAATGTGGGTTCTGGATCCAGACGACTAGAGTTTAATTCCTGGCTTCACCACTCACCAGCGGTGTATCTTTGGATAAGGCACTTAATTTTCTTGTGCCTCCATTCTCCATTGTCTCATCTGAGGGACGCTGTGAGCATCAACTGAGACAACGCACAGCAAACACTTAGCACAGCACCGGCGCTCAGACAACCTAGATAAATGCTGTGTGTTATTATGATTAACTTTTTTTTTTAAAGCTATTTTTTAAAATTTATTTTTGGCTGTGTTGGTCTTCGTTGCTGCGTGCGGGCTTTCTCTAGTTGCGGCGAGCGGGGGCTGCTCTTCGTTGTGGTGCGCCGGCTTCTCATTGTGGTGGCTTCTCTTGTTGCAGAGCCTGGGCTCTAGGCGCGCGGGCTTCAGTAGTTGTGGCACGCCAGCTCAGTAGTTGTGGCTCACAGGCTCTAGAGCGCAGCAGGCTCAGTAGTTGTGGTGCACGGGCTTAGTTGCTCCGAGGCATGTGGGATCTTCCCGTACCAGGGATTGAACCCATGTTCCCTGCATTGGCAGGTGGATTCTTAACCACTGTGCCACCAGGGAAGTCCCTATTATGATTAACTTTTGTCAACCTAAATAAGGAGGTAAACTGAGGCAAGCTCAAATTACCCAAAATTTGGGTTTGTTTATTCAGGAATGGCAGGGGAAAGTACAATAGCAAGCTACAGGTGAGTCCCTTGAGTGTTTGGGGCGGGCTGTATTTATAAGCAAGGAGCGCAAAGAGGGGGAAGTCCAGCCAGAGTCCAAGCAGTAAGTTCACTGGCTTGAGGATGGGGAGAGATGTTCATTGATTAGGAGATAAGTCTCCGTCCTCTGTAAATCAGGCATTTAATGGAAATCCGTCTCTTGGTTAAGTTCCATTCTTCTGAGGGTGCATGCGTGAGATTCTCCACTTCCTATCTTCTGGTTCCATTTTAAATTGAAACCCTCTCACACCCTCAAACTCCATGCTTCCATCCCGCTGCTCCTCAAACTCACCTATGGTCATCGGTACATGTTCCCTCTGCTTGGAACACCCTTTTTTGGTTAATTCCTTTTCATCTTTCAGGCCTCAGTTCAGAAATCACTTTCTGTGTGAATTTCTATGAGAAAAATGCACTGTGTTTTCTTTTGTTCTCACACTAACAATACTTTTGACATCAGATATGTGGATTTTCCACACCTAACAATTCTCTGACATCAGCTGGGTGTCCTACAAGTCAATTCTTTTCCAACACTAACCGGAGTTATCGCAGACCTCACAGGTTAAGGGCTCAGTCCCACAAGACTGCCACCCACTGAGATGCCAGTTGAAAGTCCAGGTTGTCACCTGTGCTTCTCACCGACTCTCTGTAAATTGGAGGTTCCCATGACCCACTCCTCAGGTTTGATCATTTGCTGGAGCAGCTCACAGAACTCAGGGAAACACGTTTATTGGTTTATTATGTAATAAAGGATATGATAAAAGATAGAGATGAACAGCCAGATGAAGAGGTACATAGGGCAAGATCTGGGACGGTCCTGAGCACAGAAGCCTTTGTCCCCATGGAGTTGGGGTGCACCACCCTCCTGGCATGCAGATGTGTTCATCAACCTGGAAGCTCTCTAAACCCTATACTTTTGGGGTTTTTATAGAAGCTTCATCACATAGGCATGATTGATCATGAACTCAACCTCGAGCCCCTCTCCCCTTTCCAGAGGATGTGGGGGCAGGGCTGAAAGTTCTGAGCTTCTAATCATGGCTTGGTTTTTCTGGTGATCAGCCCCCATCTGGAAATTATCCAGGAGCCCACCCAGAGTCGCCTCATTAGATCAAGAGACACTGCTATCACCCAGGAAATTCTAAGGGATTTAGGAGCTCTGCATCAGGAACCAGGGTCAAAGATCAAATGTTAGAACCAAGGATGTTCCTACTGCTCTTATCACTTAGGAAATTACAAGGGTTTTAGGAGCTCTGTGCCAGGAACCTGGGGGAGGGGGAGTGGCACACAGACACCAATGTATATATTTCTATTATCTCACAGGGTCCCTTCCCAGACCCTCTTGGAATGGGTGAGATGCCCTCCTTCATTCTCTCACAGCACTTGCTCTTTCACATAATGCATTGTAATCGCTCATTTCCTTGTCTGTATCTCCCATCAGACCCTCGGCTCCATGAGTTTTTAGATTACATCATTTTTTGTTTTTTTTTTTCCATTGCTGTCTCAGCAGTGCTGACACATGGTAGAAATTCATTAAATGTTTGTTGATTAAATGAATAAATGGTGAGAGACTCCAGGCTTAGATCCTTTGGGGAGCCATAGCCAGACAGGATTTCTCTGTTAAAACTTAATCTACCGGCAGCTGAACAATGTAGAGCCAGAGCCCCAAGGCCTGAGGTCCCTTTCAGATGAAGTCCCACTCAGGAGGTGGAAGTGAAACCCACCTGGCCCCCTCCCCCTTACCTGCTTCCTGTGTGTTGTATGGGCCACAGTGGCGTTGAGAGGAACAGCTTTCAATTTGAGGGGGGTCCCTACACATCATCCAAGCTGCTTTGGCAGCCAACATCTTTCCCAATCTGGTTTGTGTAATGATGCCTCAAGGCTGGTAAACAAAAAGTAGTCTAATACCATTCAAAGCATTCTGGGAAGTACAGTATGTGTGCTCCTGCTTGTGGCATATGAATCTGTCTTACATCATTAAGATGCTGCTTTTCCAAGTGTTCATAAACTCTTAAATTTATTTTCTTTTAATAGACCTCTCAGTCTGTCTTTGTGAGGAAAATGATAGCCTCCACCAGCAGAGCTGCTGGAGCCAGGACGGGGGCTTAAAGGCTGCGGGGGCCTGAAGAGATGGGCTTAGAAGTCGCAGGGGACAGGCTGGACAATGGGCCCCTCCTTCCTCCTCCTGAACTCTGCCACTTTCCTGGGGAGCAATCACAGAACATTCTCAGGGACTGCTAAGTGACCATCACAACTGCCTAGACACTTGTAGAGAAATTCTACACATTTCTCTAAAACTTGCAGGTGGTAGAGTTCACCTGGGGAGAGTTCATTTTGTGTGAGAAAAGTAGACAGGTAACACAGAGCAAGTGAGAATTGGAGCCAGGGAGGTAGCCGCCAGCTGCTCTCAACATGGGCAAACTAGCCATGTGTACTGATTGCAGGTTTGGGGCACTGGGGTTAGGATTGGAGAGTTTGGCCCCCTTTAGATAATTTGGAAAAAAGCACATTTAAGCTTCGGAGACCCTGATTTCTTGCCCCATTATCAAAGGGCAATTTAGAGTCACATTGCTGTCTGTGGGGTTCCAGGGTAGGGTTTTGCTAAATCTGCTAAATTTTCTCCTTGGTTAATGCCTTGAAAAACCCTGCTATAGTTGGCCTTCCGAATTGGCAGTTTCCACATCCGTGGATTCAACCAACCGTGGATCGAAACTATTTTGTTAAAAAAAAATTCTAGAAAGTAACAAAAAGCAAACTTTGAATTTGTTGTGCCAGTAACTACTTACATAGCATTTACATTGTATTTACAACTATACATTGTATTAGGTGTTATAAGTAATCTAGAGCTTATTTAAAGTATGCGGGAGGATGTGTGTAGGTTATATGCAAATACTATACCATTTTATATAAGGGACTTGAACATCTCTGGATTTTGGTATCTGGAGGGTTCCAGGATTAATCCTCCATGGATACTGAGGGACAACTGTACTGCAGTCTACTCTAAACCTCTTTTCCCAACAGGGAACCCAAATCAGTTAAGGCTCTTGACACTTTTAGCCTAAAGTCAATTTATCCTCATAAACAGAAACTATAGGATTCCAAAGGAAGCCACTGCTTGTGGAATATTCAATAGGAGAAAAACCAAAAAGGAGACTTGCTTAGAAGCCCCATGCCTATTCACATGGGAAAAAGAATCCAAATCTGGGGATCTGAGAGGACCACCAGGGCCTTCCTCAGATATTTAAGTGAGAAATGATGCAGATTCAAGTGAAAGACAACTTGAACTGGAAGCAGCATTGGTGTTTGGCTGAGTGGCTTTTGGACAGTGAGCTGTAAGGAGTTTGTTTCCCTGCAGATGTCTTGCAGGCACCTGTAAGGAAAGAGATGTTCCCAGGTGTTTCGGGGAGTAGGGACTGGGAGGGTTTATTGCTAAGTAACCCACCCTGTTCACAGCACAGAAAGGCAACTTGGCCCACTTGAGACTGTACTGTCTATACTAGTATTTCCGTAATATATATATATTTTATAAATTTATTTGTTTTTTGGCTGCACTGGGTCTTCGTTGCTGCTCACGGGCTTTCTCTAGTTGCGGCGAGTGGGGGCTACTCTTCGCTGCGGTGCGCGGGCTTCTCATTGCGGTGGCTTCTCTTGTTGCAGAGCATGGGCTCTAGGCACCCGGGCTTCAGTAGTTGCAGCACGTGGGCTCAGTAGTTGTGGCTCATGGGCTCTAGAGCGCAGGCTCAGTAGTTGTGGAGCACGGGCTTAGTTGCTCTGCGGCATGTGGGATCTTCCCAGACCAGGGCTCGAACCTGTGTCCCCTGCATTGGCAGGCGGATTCTTAACCACTGCGCCACCAGGGAAGCCCCTCCTTAATATTTTAAAAATATTTATTTACTTATTTGGCCATGCTGGGTCTTAACTAAGACCTAGAGAGCGGCTCGCCAGCTCTCTAGTTGTGGCTTTCCGGCTCCTTAGTTGCGGTACACAGTCTCCTTAGTTGCGGCATGTGAACTCTTAGTTGTGGCATGCATGTGGGGTCTAGTTCCCTGACCAGGGATTGAACCCGGGCCCCCTGCGTTGGGAGCGTGAAGTCTTAACCACTGCGCCACCAGGGAAGTCCCCTCGTTAATATTTTTGAGTCAACATTTTTTATATTTAAACAAATTTTCATTAAAAGGAAACTTTATAGCACTATCGTACATTGAAATCCAGTATCAATACCCTAAATAAAAGTGTAATAACTAGCCTGTAACTGTTAATTAGAAATGTTCATCTGGGCATGACTAACAATCATCTCGCATCTCACTGGTGGTTTGCCTCACACACTTTGGGCAAAACTATATTGTTCTAAGCAATTTCTCCATCCCCAGGACTACAACGGGCCTTGAAGGCCATCTAATGATCCTCTCTCCCCCATCTCATCCTGAGATAGTCTACACAGTCTTTCGTCTGATAGCCTCCTGCTTCAGCTTGAACTCTTTTTTTGTTTTGGCCACACTGCATGGCTTGCAGGATCTTAGTTCCCTGACCGGGGATTGAACCCAGGCCCTGGCAGTGAAAGCGCGAAGTCCTAACCACTGCACCGCCAGGGAATTCTCTTGAACTTCTCTTATGAGGACATAGGAAACCTTTTGCTTCTGACCAGAAACTGCCATTGCACATTCTTCTTTGCCCTCTGATGTTGACATAACTATATAGCCTTTGAAGGACTTTTACTGCTAGTGGAAACCTGACATAAGGCCACTTGGGTGTCCCCACCTTTGCACTCTCCCTCTTTCTCTCTTCTCTTTTAACTTAGCCTTTGTAGGGAGGAGGACCAAGGAGCACATAGGTGATGCTGGTGTGTTGGAGAGAATACAGAGAATTGATGTTTGATTTATGTGCATTACTCTGAGGGAAACAAAAACCAAACACAGTGAGTTGGTTCCAGTAAGAAATCCTTAGCCTTGGGAGGGAAGGGGAAAATTCTGAATGCAGATGTGTGCGTCTCCTGGTCCAGCTGCCTTTCAAATCATCTCGGAATCTTTTCAGAAAAAGAAGGTGGAAGAGAAACGGGGGGTGGGGGTGTGTCTCTAAATTAAAAAAAAAAGCCTTGGTAGGACCTCAGCACTTAAGCCTGCTTGGTTGATCCTCTAAGAAAGGCTATCACAAAGGGAAGAGGCATTATCTCCATCCATAACAATACATGGCACGGTGGCTTTGGCATCCCAGGGGCCTCCGTGCCTCAGTGGTAGCTGCAGATAGGAGTGCCCAGCAGACAGAGTTCCTTAGCACATGTACCAAGGAATAAACAGGGGGGCAGTGGCAGCAGCCCCTGGCAGGAAGCAGCTACTCCTTATGCATTCAATTATTATTCAGGGGTCTTTTGTTAAAGGCTAAGTTCCGTGTGAGAGATAAAGGCAAGAGCTGGTAAAATTTGGGAGAGGACTGGTAGTGTGGCCTGGCAAGGCCTGCGGGAGCTCAGGTAACAAACAGCTCAGAGGAAAACTCTGACGAAACCAGTTCCAGCCATCACAGAACAAGGGGTACATGCCCTTCTAAAGAAGGTCTTTTTCAAAACTCTCAGAAAGGCCTTTAAAATATAATACATGGAAGCAAAGTCTGCAACAAAAATAAGAGGTGTCCTGCCCCATCATTATTGTGAATTAGCCACTTGATCACTGACCGTCGCTTGAACATATAGGCACCGCAGCAGCAAATGGGTCTGGGTGATTGGAGGCCAGCTATTTGTCCTCTAGAGAGACAGAGCTATTAGGGCGATGTCTGGGTGAGTTATTGAAGGGGAGGGAGGCACTCATAGCGCAAAATGGGTCCTCGAAATAGTTTCTTGTGCGATGGCTCAGAAAGAAAAATGGGACTCCAGCCCCATTTGCTAATGTCTGCTGCATCTAGGCGGGGAGTGGGGTCTGTCCGTGAGCTTCATGTTGACACAGGTGCTGGGGAGACGTTGGAGAGGAGAAAACAGGCTGGAAACATTGCTGTCAGGATCAGCACTGGGGTGGGGAGTGGCTGCAGGGGAAGCAGCTGCATTTGGGTGGTGGAGGTGGGAGGAGGAAGAGCAGAGGCTTGCTGGGTTTCGAGCATCCAGCCCAGCTCTGTCTGCCCTTTGGGCCCTGGATCAGGTGGCCCTGGGCAGCGACTGGGGGGAGGGAGGAGGGAGGGATCTCCTGGGGTCAGAACCACTCATCTGAGACTGGCTTTGCAGTGGATATCTTCATGTGTGAGGGGTGCACCAAGGTCATAGACTGGTGTAATGCCAAGTTCTTTTTTGTTTGTAATATTTCAAATTCCTGGTTCCCAGGTACTGATCACCAAAACAATCAGGTGGCAAGGACCTGTTTACCTCATATCTGCTTAGGAAAGGAGGTGTTTGCTGGCCTCCACCCTCACAGGAGCTGCCAAGAGCCTCTTCTCTTCTCCTGCAGCTCTCTCTTCCCTCAGCTCTTACAAAGCACACCAGGAAGTCACTTTCTTGCCTCCTTTCCATGGGAGAAAGAAGGAGGAATAATAATGAAAGTCCATATTTGTTGAAGACTTTACATGAGCCAGGCATTCACAGTGATCCTGAGGTGTAGCTGTTAATACTGGCCCCATTTTACAGATGAGGACACTGAGGTTCATTCACCCCTGCTTATTTCCTTCACAACGTGGATCACCACCTCTATTCATCTGGTTTATTTGTACCTTTGTCTGCCTGCCCGCATAGAGCGCACACTCTACGAGAGAGGACTTTTGCCTGTTTTGTTCACTGTGTAATGTCCAGGGCCTAAAAGTATGTGTGGCATATCACAGCTTCTCAATAGGTTGTATCTTTCGTCAGGTCTGGGATTTGATTTTACCCTACTTACAAGCTCATAATTTAGCCTGTTATTGTTTTGTGGGTGCTGGAAGGAAACACAAGACTCCCGGATCAGAAACAACAAAATGTATGACTCACAGCATGGCAAGTAGTATGAACATCAACATGTTTGCCTCAGTTCCCCGTATCCCCAAGTCCCACAGGGCAACACAGAGGGATGCAGATGCATGCTTTATACATACTGGGTTTACATCACGGCTGAGGGACACTGAGCTTGGGGAACCCAGCATTTTGTAGCAGGCAGTAAGTGTGCCTACTCTTTGTCCCAGAGGTGACATTAATTCATCCCTCAAGATTCCTCGCTGCAAACGTAACCCTGAGAAATGTCGCAGATAAAGAGCACTCATGGTCTTGCATTCTTAGCATGGCCAGCAACAAATACAGGTGCACAAGAGACCCATGGAGGAATGTCTCCCAATATCCTCCCCTCTCTTCACTTCTGAACTGCACCTGGGTACTTGGCAGGGCTACCTTGTATTAGCTTCTCTTTAATGCATAGGCCTTGCCTCCTTATCTGATCTAGACTATGAACTTAATGGGGACAATCCCCCCTGCATAATTTGTGGTCCTCATAACTGTCCAAGTTTGTTGCACACAGCAGCTGCTTAGTAAACAAAGACAATGACAATGACAGCAGCAGCAGGCTTTGGAGTCACAGACCTGGGTGTGAATGTCAGCTCTGATTCTAACTCATGTTGTGACCTTGGGCAATTTGCTTCACCCCTCTAAACCTGTTTCCTCGTCTGTAAAATGGGCACAAGACAAGGTATTTATTTCAGAGGGTTCTTGTAATTTAAATAAATTAATCCAAATGTGGCAAATAGAAAAGTGCCTGGCATGTAATAAATATTCAATAAATGTTAGGTATTTATTATTGCAATTATTATTACTGAGCCCCGATGTGCCAGGCACTTTAATAATCAGTTTAAAAAATATAATCCTCATCTTATTTGAGCATAATAGATGTTATTATCCCTTTTTTGTACAAAAGGAAACAGGTTCAGAAAGATTAAAGTAACTTTTTACACAAAGTGGCAGAGTGGAGTTTTGAGTACTCTGTGCTATTTCTGAATGGTTTCTTCCTTTCTGAAAGAGTGGAATTGGCGACACTTTTTTTTTTAACATCTTTATTGGAGTATAATTGCTTTACAATGGTGTGTTAGTTTCTGCTTTATAACAAAGTGAATCAGTTATACATATACATATATCCCCATATCTCTTCCCTCTTGCGTCTCCCTCCCTCCCACCCTCCCTATCCCACCCCTCTAGGTGGTCACAAAGCACCGAGCTTATCTCCCTGTGCTATGCGGCTGCTTCCCACTAGCTATCTATTTTACATCTGGTAGTGTATATATGTCCATATACACACTACCACTCTCTCACTTTGTCCCAGCTTACCCTTCCCCCTCTCCATGTCCTCAAGTCCATTCTCTAGTAAGTCTGCGTCTTTATTCCCGTCTTGCCCCTAGGTTCTTCATGACCTTTTTTTTTTCCCCTTAGATTCCATATATATGTGTTAGCATACGGTATTTGTTTTTCTCTTTCTGACTTACTTCACTCTGTATGACAGACTCTAGGTCCATCCACCTCACTACAAATAACTCAATTTCTGGCGACACCACTTTTAAATGAAATGCTTGGAGACCCTCACAGCCACCAAGCCACCGAGAATCTTACCTCGACTTTCCCCAGAAACCTGGCCTGAGGGAGTAGAGGGGGGAGAAGCTGAAGGGGAGAGCTGGGGTTGGGGCTGGCTTTTTGAGGAGCTGAGGGTGAGAACAGTGTGTTGAAGGAGGGCCAAAGCAGAATTAAATCCAAATGCAGGTGATTTCACTGTGGTTGGGAAAATAACAGCTTTCTGGCCAGAGAATGGAAACCCCTCCCACCAGAGGCAGTGGGGCCCAGGCTCCCAGCAGCTGGGAAGGCTCCTGCACTCACCACAGCAAGCAGGTCTCCCGGATCCAGTGTTTGCTTCCCTTTCTCCTGGGATTTATGCAGAGAGGGCTGCAGAGCAAGAAACCATCAGAGACCAAATAAAACCAATTCAAGGCCAAACAGATGCTCTCTTCTTAAAGGTGTTCAGGGTGACTTAATCTGCAACAGAGCTGCTTGTCACCCCTCCCTAATTTGGGGGCCTCCTGTTGGGGAGAGTTCATCCCCTTCTCTTGGGATATGAGCCAGCTGGGATAGATGCTTCACTCAAAGACACCTGTGCATTTTGTCCCAGATCTAAGCTCCCTGCGAAGGGTCTTTGAACTCATCAAGCAACTCCAGGAAGTGGAAGAGGATCAAAGAACACAAGAGAATCGTCATTTAAGGGTCTTTGAAAGTCTAGTTGGATGTGCTGTGAAGAGGGAAGAGGCAGCTTCCTTGCCCAAGGGTTTCGTACAGAGAGAAGAGCTGTGAGGCCTCAAAAAGGACCACTTGCACCATCGTTCCCCGGGCACAGGAGTAGGGCTTATAACATGCAGATTAGTGGGCCCCCTCTCAGACCCTCCACATCAGAATCTCTGGGGCTGGGTCCCCACAGTTAGCATTTCGAACAAGCTCTCCAGGTGAGTCACGCATGGGTTCTAGAGGGCTTTAGCCTTATCTCTACTACATACTGGCTGTGTGATCTTGGGTAAGCTATTTAACTCTCTGAGCCTTAGTTTCTTCCTTATAGAGTGGAATAAAAATAGTACCTCCTTCACAACACTATTGGGAGGATTAAATGAGATTTTTTATGTCTCATTCAACATGGTAGTTTTTATTAAACTTCTTGTCCCCCTGCCATGCATTTTTTTTCTGCTTCTTTTCAGTGGGAAATGCAAACTTATTTTTCTCTATTTGATGCACCCCCTTTCTTCTCACTGACAGGTGTTTGGCCCCTCTAAACACTTGTTAAAGACAGTGTTAAAAACCTGGGCAAAGCAGAGGCTCCGTGTATAGTGGCTACAGATGGCTACCACATGGCATGCTTCTCTTGAGAAGTGCCTACCTGGCAGTGCCCCCTTTCAGATTGCCTTCTCATCCCTCCCCACGGTTAGAACTTAGGCATCCAGTGCTGCGTCTCTGTGTGGCCCTCCTCTCTGTCAGGGCTACGGACCTGAGTTAGTCTTGTGGCTACATAATGTTGCAGCCTGTGTTATCGATCTCTTGTGAGTTTGGTGAACGGGAGTTAATTCCTCAAGAATATTCCCCCCTGTGTGGGCTGACAAAATACAGTTTGTTAATTTCTGAAACTGAAAGCCGGCTCCCAGACCCAAGTTGACCCCACGGAGGAACAGGTCCTGTCTTTGATGGTCATTTGAACATGATTTCATCCAGATTCTTTCTTTCGAGGTAAGAGGGGTGCAAGTGGTTCCCTCTGCTGAGGTGTTGTCCCAGAGATTGCTGTTACTCATAAGACATGAAGAGTTATTTGACTTTTGGAAGCAGGGGGTAATGGTGGCTGCACGTTAGGATCACCTGGTTAGTTTTAAAACAGATTCCTGGGCCCTGCTCACAGAGATTCTGATTTAACTGGTATTAGCAGGTTTTAAAAGCACCCCACCCAGGCGATTCTAAAGTAGAGTCAGGGCTGGGAACCACTGCTTTAAACTATGTGAATTTGCTCATTCCACAAATATAGGCATACCTCATTTTATTGTGCTTTGCAGATATTGTGGGTTTTTTTTTTTAAACAAATTGAAGATTTATGGCAATCCTGCATCAAGCAAGTCCATTGGTGCTATTTTTCCAACAGCACTTGCTCACTTCATGTCTCTGTGTCACATTTTGGTAGTTCTCACAATATTTCAAACTTTCCCATTATTATTATATTTGTCATGGTGATCTGTGATCAGGGATCTTTGTTACTGTTGCAAAAACATTACAACTTGCTGAAGGCTCAGATGATGGTTAGCATTTTTTAGCGATAAAGTGTTTTTAAATTAAGATATGTACATTGTTTTATAGACATAATGCTATTGCATACTTAATAGACTACAGTATACTGTGAACATAGCTTCTATATGCCGTGGGAAACCAGAAAATTAATGTGAGTGACTTTATTGCTATATTTGCTTTATTGCAGTGGTCTGGAACTAAACCCACAGTATCTCCTAGGTATGCCTGTATTGAGTGCTTATCATGTACCGGGCACTCTTACAGGCCCTGGGAATACAGCCATGAACAAAAGTGACAAAAATCCCTACCCTCATGGAGTTTACGTTTTAATGGGAAAGACAGATAATAAATAAGATAATTATATATATTATATATATAAAATGTTAAATGATGGTAAGTACAATGGAGAAAAATAAAGGAAGTTAGGAGGGAATGGCAGGAGTGATGTGTGAGGCACTTTGAATTAGGGTGGTTGTTTTAGTCTGATTGGGCTACTATAACAGAAATACCAGAGACTGGGTGGCTTAAGCAACAAACACTTATTTCTCACAGTTCTGGGGGCTGCAAAGTCCAGGATCAAGGTGCCAGCAGATTTGGTATCTGGTGAGAGCCTGCTTCCTAGTTCGGAGATGGCTGTCTTCTCCCTGTGACCTCACACAGCAGAAGGGGTGAGAGAGCTCTCTGGGGTCTCTCTTATAAGGGCACTAATCCCATTCATGAGGGCTCCACTCTCAGGACCTAATCACCTCTCAAAGGCCCCACCTCACTATCATCACATTGGGAGTTAGAATTTCAACATATGAATTTTGGGGGGACACAAACATTTCCTTGACCACAACAGTGGTCAAGGAAAACTTCATGGAGAAAGAGACAATTAAGGAAGACCTGAAAGAAGTTCCTGGGTTGAGCCATGCAGATTTCTGGAGGAAGAGTCTTCTTGGCAGAGGGAATAGCCAGTGCAAAGAGCTCAAGTCAGGAATGTGCTTGGTGTTCTAGGAAAAACAAGGAGCCTGGTGTGGCCGGAGGGAAGTAAGGGGGAGAGTGGTAGATAGAGAGCTCATGGTGGCAGTGGTAGCAGGTGGAAAAGTTGCTCAGGGCCATGTAGGCCTTTGTAGGATAGATTTTTACTTTGAGTGAGATGAAAAGACATTGGATGGTTTTGAGCAGAGGAGTGGCATGATCTGACTTATGAAGGTCACTCTGGCTGCTGTGGGGAGGCTAGACTATGAGGAGCAAGGATGGAGAGAGGGAGGCTGTGTGGGGGGTCAGGGGAGTGTTCGGATTTGTTTGGGTGTTCTTGTCCCCTCTTATTGTTTCCCCTTGTGGGAATGGCAGTCGTCGGGGGAGTTCGTGACCCTGGACTTTGTGCCACAAGGTTAAAGGGAGAAATAAATCTGATATGAAAGTGTGCCTAACATTTGCAGATGTGGCTTCTCTGGATTAAGAGACCAACAAACACATCATGGCAATTTCTCATCCTCTTTTGTCTCTTATTCCGCCTCAGATTCCCCTCCCAACCTATTCCTTGAGGATTCCTAGATATATTTTTTTCCCTGCAGTGACCTAGGTCTCTTATCCTGCTTTACCTCCCGCTTTTGACAGAGAGATAAAGGCTTCTGCGTTGATGTGAGTGGAGATCTTATTATAGCGCCACCTGTGAAACAGCAATGGGCAGTAGAGATGCTTAACGTGTAAAATGTTCGTTGCGCTGGGAAAAATCAATACCATAAATGTTGACTTAATGGGACCCCTTGGGGAAGGGGACTCTGGGCAATGTAACATTCTAGTTGATTGAAACGTAACCCACTCCTCACCCCTGCTTTTTTCCCTCCCCCTTTTTTTTTTTTTTTTTTTTTTTGCACATTAGTTCTTGTTTCTGAGTCTAAAAATAATGGATTTTACTGTGTGCTTATCAAGTGCCAGGCACTGTGCTAGGTGTTTTACAGACCATTGTCTTATTTAATCCCAGCAACAACTGATGATATAGACATTATCATTATCCCCATTTTAAAGTTGAGGAAATTGAGGCTCAGAGAAATTAAATAAGTCACCCAAGGTGGCGCAGCTGGTAAATGGCTGAGCCCATCTGATACTGAAGATCAGCCTATCAGTGTTTGTCCCTCATGGACTCTTCCTGCGCTCCAGGCAGGGTCTCAGTGCTACCGTGCCGGCCACCTGGGAGATGCTCAGGGTCAGTGATGCAGGCAGGGAGGGAGCTCAGGGGCACGGGCTGTGCAGCGGAAGGCCTGGGAACAAGGTCCATTTATTATGATTATTTTTTAAAAATAAAAGCCCCAACATCAGCTTGTTTTCTTGTTATTAGACTCTTCTAGTGGACTGTGGAAAAGCAATGTTTAGTTCGTTGATAACAGTGTTATAATGTCACTATAAGTGGTAAAGCTCCTTAATTTGGTATACCTAACTTTTATTTTTTGCAGGGGGTGGGTAGTGGTGGGGTGGTAGGCAGTGGTGCAAGGAAACCAACCTGAATTAGCTATAAATCTGAAATCCAGGCTCTTTTCAGTACGCAGTTTCATTCCTTTCAGTCACAGTTGGTAACAGGAGCTAACGTTACCAAAGTGGCAAAGTGAGAGCCTATTTTAATAAATAGATAAGAAAAATCATTCATTGTTCTATGCAAATGGATTCTTCCCTAGTTTAAAAATGTCTGAAAATGTTTACTTTTTTCAAAAGAATAAAAGCTCTCCTTGCCATTTAGTTTATCCTACTCCTTTGCTTACCAAAGCCAGTTTTCACAGATCAAAGCATGAGACACTGATCTCAGCTCTGGTCTGAATTCCTGCAAAATTTGAATGAGAATTTCTGTTCTGGATAGCTTCCATCTGCCCCTTCAGACCCTCTCTCCATCCTTCTCCACCCTGCACTCTGCCTCGGGAGGGGAGGCTGACCTGTAGGGATGACATCAAAGGCCTGACCATCTTTAGTCAGGCCTAGAGATGGTAAAGGCATCCCCCACTCCTTTTACTAGCCCTAGGTACCCTGCCCCCACCTTTATAAATTGTCCATTTATTAACCTTTACTCTCCAAAATACCCATTTTGAGTGTGCCATCTACTCCCTGCTGGGACCCTGACTGATACAGGTTTTGAGTGATGTCTCTATCTTTATTCCACCTACAGGTCTGAGACATCAATTTCAAGGTGTTAATGACCACACTACTAATTTGAATGTACAAAGCTCCATACAAGTCCAATGATTGGGTAGTGTCAGGGAACACAGGGACAAAGGAACAATCGTCACCTGGCCATCAGATTCCAGTGATGTGGGTTTCAGGAATCTGGGTATGGATAGATCATGACTGGGCAAAATATAGTTCCAGATCAAGGGGTAGTGGTAACCTGTCTGGCCTCTTTGCTTCCCTATCAAGATACTTCCGGCTAGGCCTTGGGTCTCAGGCATGGGGTTAAGGCAGGAGACCGCTGTGGACTGGATTCAATGCCCACAGTTGGTCCAAGGAGCAGGATAGGAACACCTGGTTCAAGTAAGGGACTTAGGAAAGGAGTTTGAGTCAAGAATCAGACAGTGTGACCCAGGAAAACACTAGTTCGTGAACTCTTTGAGGGAAGACATTGTGTGACTACCTTGCTCACTGCTGTACTCTCATGAACACCCAGCCAATAGACTGGCAAATAGTAGGCATTCTATAAATATCTGAGTGAATGATTGAATACAAGATGATGAAAGAACATGCTGACCAATGCACAAAGAAGTTAGGGGGTTACCTTAGGGAGAAACCTATCCCAAGTAGGGAGGTCAATGTTTGGAAATGAGAGCTGTAATTTACCTTCCTTGGCTATAAGAGCCCCAGCCATGCACTGCACACAATCCTTTGGGCAAATTAGCCTACCAAAGCCAAGGACCAGAACCCATGGTCAGTATGCCCACTGCAAGTTTTTTTTTTTAACTTTTTATTTTATATTGGAGCATAGTTGATTGACAATGTTTTGTTAGTTTCAGGTGTACAGCAAAGTGATTCAGTTATACATGTACATGTATCTATTCTTTTTCAAATTCTTTTCCCATTTAGGTTGTTACATAATACTGAGCAGAGTTCCCTGTGTTATACAGTAGGTCCTTGTTGGTTATCCACTTTATTTTATTTTTAAATATTTATTTATTTGGCTGTGCCGGGTCTTAGTTGCAGCATGCGAGATCTTTTAGTTGCGGCATGTGGGATCTAGTTCCCTGACCAGGGATTGAACCTGGGCCCCCTGCATTGGGAGTGCGGAGTTTTAGCCACTGGACCACCAGGGAAGTCCCTGGTTATCCATTTTAACTATAGCATGCCCACTGCTAGTTTTAAATAGAGAAGATTTTGTGAAAATGGGGATCTGATTTGACGAAGATTTTCTTGGAGCTTAAGTAGCTATTTGAAAATGCAGGGAGATTTTTTTCTACTGAAAACAAAATGTGCCCGTAAGGTCTCTTTTACTAGAAACATGGGGAATGCCTTTTTCAGGCATTCTTGTCGAAGAACACAAGGTCACATAAAAGATCTAGTGGCAAATCAGTGCCTTATAGTTCTGTTGACACTTCTGCTGGCAGGGCTAATAGTTTTACTTAACAGTACAATGTGCAATTGGAATGTTTTAGGTTTTAAAAGTGAGTCTTTATGTATTTAGGGGATCTTTGCTTTATCATTTCTCCCTAGACAGGCCTCCTGAGGATTTCTACCTGGCAATGATTGATGGGGAGGAGGGCAATTAAAGTCAAACTCTGTGCTTTCAATTAAGAAGACAAGTTACAGCTCTGGAAGGCTGGGTGTTTGGGATATATCAGATCATTCATCTGGGGAGCCTTTTCAAATTTACAGACACCTGTACCTCCCCATCCCATGTTGATAACAGTCAGTTGGGAATCACCAATTTAAACTTTGTATCAATTTGAACCAGCCTTTCCCCTTCCAAAGATCTGAAATGGGAGGTTAGCCTGAATTCCAAGAAAAGCATGAACAATGGTGTGGGAGAGGTTGGGTCAGTGAAGTTTTAGGCTCAACCAATGGTAATGGATTATGGCGATCCAGAGTGAATGTCCTCCTTTCCACTCAACCCCTGAGCTTTTAACATTTCAGGTCAGCCTAGGCACCTGGAGCTGGTGGGAGAGAGCACCTTCACAGCCCTGCTGAGCACCAGCAGACAAAAAAAAAAAAAAAATGAGGTCATGCCTTTTTTTTACACAATTTTAATGTAATCCTCACCAGCATTAGCGAAAATTGCTTTTTGGTGGCTGGAGGGAAGCAAAGAGCACTTGACTGTCTTAACGTCCTCATCCCTGACAGCCTCTGTTAAAATGGAAAATTGTTGAGATGGGAAGATCAGCTTCAGAGACTGACGGGGCAACAGGTTCAAATCAACCTTGATTAATCCATCTTCTTTGAAAATTGGTTGTGTAAAATGGTCAAGGTCATAAGGAGACACTTCAGTCCCCAGATCCTGTTCACAGAGTGATGGTTCTGTCTCGTTCATGTAGACACTAAATGTGCCATAATTATGGTGGGGGGAAGGGATTCAGAAAAGGAAAAGGAAGGTACAGAAGGCAGGGAGGGAGGGAGAAGAGTTTAGAGAGCAGGGATGAAAGTAAAAGAGGGAGGGGGTGGAAAAAAGTGAGGAGAAAAGAAACGGGAGGTGGGGGAGGGGCGTTATAATTCAGCCCCAGCAGGTGCTGATAGAGCCACAAGGGCACGCTGGGAGCAAGCGCCGGGGAGCTGAGGAATAAAACCTAGATTAGGAGGAAGGGAAAACGGCATAAAATCCAGGTGTGTGTGTGGGGTGGGGGGACCGATGGTCCAAATACCAAGTCCCAACAAGAAGGGAGCAGCTTTCATTGCACGGAGGCTGTGGGGCTCTGTACTTATGGAAAGGATGACAGGAGTGCAATTGTGGGGTGCATGGCAGAGATGGTGACAATGGCCACTTCTATACCTGCCTGCCTAGGAGTTCCTCAGAACAGGGCCCACTGTAGCCCCAAGATTAGCATCGTGTAGGTTGGGGCCTGGTGGGGACAGAAGCTGCCAGTGCCCACAGGGCCTGGGTAGACATGGAGAGGCCAGCGGCACAACTGTCTGTGCTGTTTAGGAGGCCTTCCTGCCGAAGGGCTGCAGAGGCCTTGCTCTGGCCCCAGACAGGCTGAGTGATTCCCAACATCCTGGTAGCTGTGTGGGCCGCACCTAAACAGCACTGGCCCTGCTTTCCCCTCGTTTGCCAGGAGAGGGAGGCACAGCCTGCTGACCTCACCCAAATCTCAGGCTCTTGCCTGGGCCTGGGACAGCATGAGGACTGCAGTTGGAGGAGAGGGAGCCTAAGAAACAAGGGTGGGTGGGGCAGAGAGGAGAAAGGCTGGAAGAAGAAAAAGAACAAGGTACAAGCAGAAGTTGTAGAGTCACAGATTTAGGAAGTTGGAGAAACGGAAGGATCCTTATGGCAAGAGAAGGAAAGAGCAGAGTCCCTCCTTCCGCATCTCTCCCACTTTGAACCTATTATCGATTTCTGAACAAGAGTCTTATTCTCTAGTGATGATTTATGAGCAGAATGGTTTTATGGATTCTCTGCTAATTTGACCCTGAGTAATTTCTTTTGCCTCAATGATGGTAGATGGCATACTCTAGTTGTAATTGTTCTAAAAACGCTAACTGTTTCTCAGATCCATCCCATGTGCGGCATCTAGGATTTTTCTGGATCGTGGTTGTAGTGGTGGTGGTACTGGAGTGCTGAAGACATCAAGTGAGTGGTTTCTGAAGCCTCATCCTTTCACGTACATTAATCCGTTTCGACATGATCAAAGGCAGCGGGCTGCCCAGCCAGCCTGGCCCCGCCTATATATGTGGGTCCCCAGCTGCTCCACTAATCAGGATCCTTTTAAAAGATCTGGCTACTCAGTTACCCTGTTCTCCAAGGTGGGGAGGTGTGGTTGGCTTCTCTTGCCAGATGTGCTAGCTGCTTCTTGCAGTGCCCCAGGGAGCCAGGCGTCAGTGGCTCTATTTACTGTTTCAGAAAGAATTGGATACGTCTGTGCTCTGTGCTTTACGTGTTGCTTCTGGCTGACTGCTTGCAGCAGACTGAAAAAGCCAAACACCACAAATATTTGTCTGAGGTGGCTGTTATTTAGAATCTCTGATGTCAAGGGAAGCAAAATTAATGCTAAAAGCAGGAAGAGTCTCTCCTTGGCCTTGGGAATGCACGTGGCTGTACTTGATTAATCCCACATGTTTGGTAACCATCCTGAGTTTACTGGAACACTTAATAACATTTTAAGCTCTTTCTTAGTAGAAAGAAGAGGTTACTGCCCTTTCCATTGGTAGTCAACAAGCATGTCTCTGGAGCTACGTGGTATATTAGAAGGAGCACTGGATTGAGGATCGGAGCACTGGTTCTATCAGGTATCAACTTGGTGAACTTGGACACCTGGGTCTTAATGTTCTCATCTGTAAAATGGCATTGTTGGTCTAGTGCAGTTTCTCAAACTTTCACATGCATTGGAATCACCTGGAGGGCTTGTCAAATCGCAGATCTTTTTTTTCTTTTCCATTATGGTTTATCACAGGATATTGAATATAGTTCCCTGTGCTATACAGTAGGACCTTGTTGTTTATTTTATATATAGTAGTTTGTATCTGCTAGTCCCAAACTCCTAATTTATCCCTCCCCCACCCCCTTTCCCCTTTGGTAACCATAAGCCTCAGAGTTTCTGATTCAGAAGGTGGAGCCTAAGAATTTGCATTTCCATAAATTCCCAGGTGATGCTGATGTGGCTGGTCTGGGGACAACACTTTGAGAATCACTGGATTAGATGATCTCACCAAGATGGTCTCTTTCTGAAACGTTGCGATTGTGTGACTGTGTGGAGTGTGGAGCATGGTGGGGAATAGTCAGAGGAAACGGAAGCCCAGCTCTGGGCCACTACTTTAGCCAGAGTTAGAGGTAGCATCCAGTGTGTGACCCAAGGGGCACAGTAAATGAGTTCCTTTCCTAGTGTACCACATGCCTGAAATCTTTACCACAAGTCTCTTGGTTGGCTTAAGGTCCCTGTTAGAATATTAATATGCTCCCTGAGAAGAGAAGGCATATACTATCAACAGTCATTAGTTTCCTGAATCCACTCCCATCGTTCAGCAGGTCCTGGAGGCCTGGGGTATAGGACAGACAGGTTTTGCATAGGTAAGACAAAGGCTGTAGAAAGGCTTGCTTCTTGGAGAAGGTCTGCCTAGATAAGGTATCATAGTGGGGGCTCTGACTAGCACGAGGACAGTGGGTACCTAAGACCTTGAATAGTGATAAAAACCAAACTTTTTAAACCAGATAATCTTTGAAGCAGTGTATATTAGGAGAATATAAATGCTGATAGGCATTGGCAAAGGAAACTAACAATTGCCATACAGTATGCAAAGTTCTAGGAGAGAAGAAAACACAGAGGCCACAGGGAGTGACCATAGGAGCTACAGAGGGCGGGGACTTTACTGCCCTGTATGGCAATGGGATACAGGGACTACCCATGACAGAACTGTTTCAAAGTTAAAGTTTGTCATCATTGCTGTCTTTACCTCTTTTATTTATTGAAAACTCAATACGTGGCAGATATCATACTACACTATATGCTTCATGTGAGTCATTACATCTAATATTCATGAAAAATATACGAAGTATTATTGACTTTTACTTATGAGGAAACAGATTCAGAGAGGTCAAGTGGCTTGCTCATGGTCACACAGCCGATAAGTAGCAGAGTTGAGATTAAAACCTCTGCCTACCTAATACCAAAGATAGCACTTAGGAAATCAACTTTATTTAGTAACAATTTACATACAATAAACTGCACCCATTGAAAGAGTGCAATTCAATGAGTTTTGACATATGAATATACCTATGAGACCAACACCATGACCACAATATAGAACATATCCATCACCTCCAAAAGCTTCCTCCTTCCCTTTTGCTGTCAATCTTTGCCGCCTGCCCAGCCTCAGGCAACCACTAATCTGCTTTCTGTTGCTCCAGATTAGTTTGCATTTCCTAGACTTTTATATAAACGGAATCTTGCATTACGTAGTAATGTATCATCTGTCTTCCTTCACTCAGCAGTCTGAGATTCATCCATACTGTTGCATGGATCAGTAGTTCATTCCTTTTTATTGCTGAGTAGTATTTCATTGTAGGGATATATCACATTTTTAATTCATTCACTTGTTGATGGACTTTTTTTTTAGTTTTTGTTGTCATGAATAAAGCTCTGTGACTATTTGTGTACAAGTCTTTGTGCAGACACATATTTTCATTCTCTTAGGGAAGTGGCTTTTGATTTCAGCTCTGACATGTAAAGAGATTGGAAATCATCACTCCCGTCAGAAGGCAAACTGCCATCCACAAATCTGCAGAGACAGGTACATATAGAGAGATACAGCATTTGAGATTTGCTGACATGGAGCAGAAGTCACTGGACTCCATAAGCAGTCGGATCACTTACTTGGCTAGTAATTTGGACAAATTGCTAGAGGCTGTATGTGGGCTAGTGTGAGAGTGAGAAACTCCTGGGGGCCACAGTTCAAGTGGGGCCCCCCCCACACGTCTACAGGTTTTTCCCCAGGAACTCCACCAGGCTCTCAAAGTGAGGATCTGAGAAAGATGCTCTCCTGGCCCTGACTGGGGAAGGGGAGGAGGAGCCATTGCAACACACACCTGAAGCTTGATCCATGACAAAGGCCTCCTCTTTTGGGAAAAACATCTACCATTGGGTGATACTGAAACTTTATCCCACTTGGGAGAAGGCGGTTGCTTTCTACCCCCATTCCAGCCAGCTCCAGCATTCCTATCACACTTTAAAACAAAACAAAACAAAACAAAACAAAACAAAACCCGAAAAGAACAAAATAGCCAAGAAGGGACAGGGTTTTAAAGAAATAGATTGGAAATGCTGCAGCTAGGGAAGGGAGTTGGGGACAGGGTAGAAAGACTTCTATGCCCCTGGAGGAAGGACAGAAATACTTGTGAAGGCCACATCCTAGAGATGCAGGCCCACTAAAAGACTGAGACTTAATCAGGAGATTATAGAATGCTCCCTTCCCCCACAAACTACCACCACACCAACCAGTCTTCGGTATACTGTCAGCGGGTTATAGCTGAAAGAGCTGTGAGACACAGACATTCTCTAAGGAGGCTTACTTGGGGAAGACCAAGGTCAAAAGGAAACAAAAACAAGGACACTAGAGGAATTTGAAGCCCCATAAATACACGAATAATCTATTTACTTTAGTTTCTATTGACACAACATGTCCGGTGGTCAACAAAAAAATTACAAAGTATGCTAAAAGGCAAGAAAAAAAAGTCTGAAGAGACAGATCAAC
Source organism: Eubalaena glacialis (assembly GCF_028564815.1). Lineage (NCBI taxonomy): Eukaryota > Metazoa > Chordata > Mammalia > Artiodactyla > Balaenidae > Eubalaena > Eubalaena glacialis. The sequence goes on from NC_083736.1 coordinate 110,286,811, forward strand.
CATCAGAACCAGACTCAGATATGACACAGGTATTAGAATCATCAGACAGAGAATTTAAAATAACTATGATTGGTATGTGAAGAGCTCTAATTGAAAAAGTAGACAGCATGCAGGAACAGATGGGTAATACAAGCAGAGAGATGAAGATTATAAGAGTCAAAAGGAAATGCTAGAAGTAAAAAACAGTAACAAATGAATAATGCTTTCAGTGGGCTTGTTGGCAAAGTCAACATAGCTGAGGAAAGAATCAGTGACTGTGAAGACAGGTCAGTAGAAGCTTACCAAACTGAAATGCAAAGAGAAAATAATTACTACTACTACTAGTACTACTAGTACTACTACTAGTACTACTAGTACTACTATTAGAACAGAACATTCAGGAACTGTGGTACAATATCAAAAGGTGTAACATTTCTCTTAGGTAAGTACCTGTGGTAGGCAGAATTCTAAGATGGCCCTCAAGATTCCTACTCTATGGTCTACATGTCCTGTATAATTCCCTCCATTGAATGTGGGTGAGAACTGGGAATATGATGAGAGATCACTCCTATGATTAGATCACATTATATGGCAAAGGTGAAGGGATTTTTCAGATGTAATTAAGGTCTCTGGTTGACTTTCAGTTAATCAAATGGAGATTATCCTGGGTGGGCCTGACCTAATCAGGTGAGCCCTTAAAAGAGAGTCTATAATAGAGAGGCAACTGCAAAGATATGAATTCTGTAGACAACCATATGATCTTGGAAGAGAACCCCAAACCTCAGATGAGACTGCAACCCTGGTTGACACTTTGATTGCAACCCTCTGAGACCCTGAAGAGAGGACCCAGTTAAGCCACATCCAGACTCCTGAACCATGAGAAATGTGAGATTATAAATTTGTGTTGTTTTCAGCCACTAAGTTTGTAGTAATTTATTATGCAGCATAGAAAGATTAATGCAGTACCTATGGATGAAATTCTGGGGTCAAAGGATAATTGTATATTAACTTTGTAAGAAACTGCCAAACGATTTTCTAAAAAAGTTATATCTTTTCACATTCCCACTAGCGATGTATGAGAGTTTCACTTGCCAACATTTGGTATTGTCAGTCTTCTGAATTTTAGCCATTCTAGTGGGTATGGAGTGATATCTCATTATGGTTTTTTCCCAAATTAATTAGTTAATTAATTAATTTTTGGCTGTGTCGGGTCTTCGTTGCTGCATGTGGGCTTTCTCTAGTTGCGGCGAGCGGGGACTACTCTTCGTTGCTGTGCATGCGCTTCTCATTGCGGTGGCTTCTCTTGTTGTGGAGCACAGGCTCTAGGTGCGTGGGCTTCAGTAGTTGTGGCATGCAGGCTCAGTAGTTGTGGCTCGTGGGCTCTAGAGCGCAGGCTCAGTAGTTGTGGCACATGGGCTTTGTTGCTCTGTGGCATGTGGGATCTTCCTGGACCAGGGCTTGAACCTATGTCCCCTGCATTGGCAGGCGGATTCTTTTTTTTTTTTAACATCTTTATTGGAGTATAATTGCTTTACAATGGTGTGTTAGTTTCTGCTGTATAACAAAGTGAATCAGTTACACATATACATATGTTCCCATATCTCTTCCCTCTTGCGTCTCCCTTCCTCCCACCCTCCCTATCCCACCCCTCTAGGTGGTCACAAAGCACCGAGCTGATCTCCCTGTGCTATGCGGCTGCTTCCCACTAGCTATCTATTTTACGTTTGGTAGTGTATATATGTCCATGCCACTCTCTCACTTTGTCCCAGCTTACCCTTCCCCCTCCCCATATCCTTAAGTCCATTCTCTAGTAGGTCTGTGTCTTTATTCCCGTCTTGCCCCTAGGTTCTTCATGAACTTTTTTTTTTTTAGATTCCATATATATGTGTTAGCATACGGTATTTGTTTTTCTCTTTCTGACCTACTTCACTCTGTATGACAGACTCTAGGTCCATCCACCTCACTACAAATAACTCAATTTCGTTTCTTTTTATGGCTCAGTAATATTCCATTGTATATATGTGCCACATCTTCTTTATCCATTCATCTGTTGATGGACACTTAGGTTGCTTCCATGTCCTGGCTATTGTAAATAGAGCTGCAATGAACATTATGGTACATGATTCTTTTTGAATTATGGTTTTCTCAGGGTATATGCCCAGTAGTGGGATTGCTGGGTTGTATGGTAGTTCTATTTTTAGTTTTTTAAGGAACCTCCATACTGTTCTCCATAGTGGCTGTATCAATTTACATTGCCACCAATATTGCAAGAGGGTTCCCTTTTCTCCACACCCTCTCCAGCATTTATTGTTTGTAGATTTTTTGATGATGGCCATTCTGACTGGTGTGAGATGATATCTCATTGTAGTTTTGATTTGCATTTCTCTAATGATTAATGATGTTGAGCATCCTTTCATGTGTTTGTTGGCAATCTGTATATCTTCTTTGGAGAAATGTCTATTTAGGTCTTCTGCCCATTTTTGGATTGGGTTGTTTGTTTTTTTGATATTGAGCTGCATGAGCTGCTTGTAAATTTTGGAGATTAATCCTTTGTCAGGCAGGCGGATTCTTAACCACTGCGCCACCAGGGAAGTCCCTCATTATGGTTTTAATCTGCATTTCTTTGTTGAGAATCTTTTCATGCGCTTGTTGGCCGTTCATATATCTCCTTTTGTGAAGTGTCTGTTCAAATGTTATGCCCATGTCTTAATTGAATTTTTTCTTACTCTTTTTATACTTTGGGTAAATGTCCTCTGTCAGGTTTGGTTATTGCAAATATTTTCTCTCATTCTGTGCCTTGAGTTTTCATTTTCTTAATGGGGCCCTGAACCATATGAGAGTAAGTTATATATATCATCATGATCATGGCCTCTTAATACTTCAGTGGATACTTCCTAAGGATAAGAATATTCTCTTACATAACCACAGTATAATTATCAACTTCAGGAAATTTAATACAGGTACAACATTTTATCTAACCCACTGACTCTATGCCAATTTTTTCAGTTGATTAAATAGTGTTTTCACAGCATTATTTGACCCTCCAGTACAGGATCCAACCTAGAGTCAGGTATTGCTTTTCGTTGTCATGTCTATTTAGCTTCTTTTAATCTGGAATATTTCCAAAGCCTTTGTCTTTTGTGACACTGACATTTTTGGAGAATAAAGTCCTTTTTAAAAAATATAACATTCCTCAGTTTGGGTTTGTCTGATGTTTCCCCATGGTGAGATTCAGGTGATGCATCCTTAGCTGGAAAACTACCTGAGCGATGCTGGGTTCTTCTCAGGGCATCACAGAAGCACATGATAGCTATCTGCCCTTCATTGATAGTGCCAATCCTGATCACCTTGACCAGGTGTTATCCATTTTTCTACTGTATGCTTACTGTTATTTCCCTTGCAAATCATACGGAATCCTTGGGAATAGTGTTCCATGTGCAGGGCATAGAAAGTACAGAGCCCCGAAGCAAGAATATACCTGGAGTGTTGGCAAAACAGCATGGAAGCAGTGTGGCAGCAGTGGAGTGGATGAGGGTGAGGCCAGTAGGAGAAAAGGTCAGAGAGGTAGGAGGTGGCAGACTGTGAGGGCTTCTGAGGCCATTGTAAAGAATTTGGCTTTATACTGACCCAAATGGGAAGTGACTGAAGGTTGAGAAGGAGCTGCCTGTCATTATTTGTTTTTTTGTTACTTTTATTATTTAAAGGCCCCAAGTTTGGAGGGCCTGGTTTCAGTGAAGGAACCCATTCCCAGAATTGGGCAGCAAGTGGGGACTTAAATTAAGGGACAAGGCAGAAGCCTAAAGAAGTGCTGGGGCCCAAGATCTTTAGTAGACCAACAGGATGTGGTGGTGAACCCCCGAGCACTGTTAGAGGCCCCTTTGGACTTCCTGCCATTGGTCTGCATGAGAGTTAGAACCTAAGTGGGGCTTAGCCTGGTGATGGGGGCAAATGAGCCATTTGTGAGGAGAGAGGAGCTGCAAGGACCCAGAACCAGGCAGGTCCCAATCCCTAGCAGCTGACTCTGTTTTCCATGGTGAGAACTCAATAAATTTGACAAATAAATCCATCCTCATGGTAGAAGTCCAACCACCTCTCTCATGCCAGGCACCCATTCCCACTTTCCACTCCCTCCCTCAATTACCAAATGTGTAATAAGTACCACTTGTGTACCAGATGACACCTACCCATGGAAGCAGGTCCTTGGAGGCAATGACTTGCAGTTGTTAGTTAACCTTAAGAAGTGATTCAATGATACTAATTTCAGGATCAATTAATAACTAGTGACAGTCATATTTTTGGGTGGAGTAGGGGGTGAGAGGGGTGGGGGAGATGAGGAGTTTTCAGTAGATATATTGATAGTATAGGGTGAAGATTAAGATTGTAAGCTCTGGAGTTAGACTGTGTTCAAATCCTACCTCTGCCGCTTACTGGCTATGTGATCTTGGGCGAGACACTTAACCATTTGGTTCCTGTGTTTCCTCATCTGTAAAATGGGGCCAATAATAGTACCTGTCTTATAAGATTTTTGTGAGGATTAAATGGGTTAATATATGTAGTGCACATAGAACAGAGCCTGACATAATTACTACTCATTAAGTATTAGCTATTAGCATTATCATTATTAGTGCCCATCTTTGAGGGAATGGTTCAGATGAAAGTGATCCCCAGCTATTCCTTGTCCCTCATTTTCTTCCATTATACTGAATTCAGATTCTTGAACCTTGAATGAGAGCAATGAAAATCACTCTTCCTCTTCATGCATTTGAGGTAAGTTTAGACTGTTTTAAGAGACAAACACAATAAAACAAAGAAATCAGACCTTGTATGGAGTACATATTTGCTAACATTATCATTCTAATAATTATTCTTTGTGTTTAATTTATGGAATCCAAGTGCTCATGTTTATAATTTGATTAAATATTCACAAAATCCTGTGAGTTGGGCAAGGCAGAGATAATTAGCCCCATTTGACAGAAGGGAAAACCGAGGCCCAGTAAGACTGTACCTTGTAGTATCCCAGCTCTAAATAGAACAGAAAGAATAAGAACTTGGACCTTTTAGTTCCAAACCTGTGTTCTTTCTACTGTACTAGGCAATATCTAGCCAAAACAAATTTTGGCTCCTTTCTGTTGCCAGAATCCTATTCCAGAGTCCTGTTCGGGACACTTGACACCATCTCTTTCCTTTATATGTCCCTCTATTCCAGGTGAAAGGCTAGGTTGAATATTCCTGAGATACTTTTTAAGGCTGGGGGAACAAGACTGTTAAAGAGTCATCCTGGGTTGAAGAAAGCATCAGCTCTGCATTCCAGGGCCAATGTGCGTCTTGGGCACCCAGTGCCCACTTGGCTGAGTGAGCCCTTAGGAGTAATTAATTGTATGGTAGGTTCAACTGTACCATAAGGGTGGCCATCTACTGTGTCTATCCTTAGGAAGAGTCCTGGGGCCCAAGAGCTGGTGGACTAGACTGGCAGGTCCCTCAGTCTCATGCTGTGTGGAGCAGCTGGGGCCATTGAGGGTGTGCAGTGCTCAGGAAGCCTTGCCAAGGATGCAGACAAAAGAGATGTCAGTGAAAGCATCGTTTGTAAATTACATCAGCTGTAGATCCCTGGGTGAGTTCAAAGGGGAAAAAAAGACTCCATCCATTTGACCGCTCTCTCAGTCTACTCAGATGCAGTAATCTCACTTCTCAGCACAATCACAATGCATTTGTATCTCTTTATAGCTCAGTCCTAAGGAAGTGAACTTGGCAGTCCCAAAGCCCCAGAGACCTTCATGCTCTTGTAGTCAAACCCAAGGCCAAACTGAGCAAGGCCTTCTTCCCTCTGGCTACCCTTCCTGGATGGGATAAAGATGGAAGAAGATATACTTTATTTTTTGTTTAAGTTGTTATCATGGAAAATATCAAACGTATACTGTAGCAGATGATACTCCCATAGCATATCTTTGGTCCATTTCTGATCTTAGCCACAGCTCTAATGGACAGTTCCATGCAAGCTGAGACTCAGCTCACAGTGAAAGTATCCTACCTTTAATGTGTTCCTCTTGTCTTTCTACTTTTTGCCTCAGAAACTTTTCCTATCCTCTGGGTGGGAAAAGTTGAGGATGGATGAATGAATGTGTTTTTCTATCATATTTTAGGCAGTCAGTTTTGGGAGGCATTCTGTATGCATCTCAGGTCATCCTGGCAGATTTGAGCTCCCAATACCCATAGTGGTGACCTGAATGATATTCTTATATTGGAGTTTCTACCTTCTCTATTTTATTTTTCCAACTCCCTTAATCCTGCTCCCTGGAATTGATTCCCAAATAAACTACCAGCACACACGTCTTTGTCTCAGGCCTTGCTTTTAGGGGACCTAAACTAAGAAATATGCAGAAGTAGATGGAAATGTATCATGAATCCCCATGTACCCATCACTCAGCTCAACAATGATCAACTCAGGGCCAATCTTACTTCATCCATACCTCACCCAGCCCCAGATTATTTTGAAGCAGATCCAAGATACCACATAAAGATGCACTTTAAGCTGCCTCGAACCCCCTTCCCACTCTGGAAGGTGAATTTTAGAGGGTAAAATGATCAGATTAAGTTGTAGTCTTGTATTTGTCTTTTAGTTTGCAAATATTGTCACTATACCCAGATTTTATTCTTAGTATAGAATAATAATAGCCATCTCCTAGCTAAAGATTCTGAAAACCTTAACTTTATCTAGTTGCTCCCCTATTCACTGATTTCCGTGGTTCTCCCACTGTCCACACCACAGTTTAAAGCCCAAATGCCTCAGCCTGGAGATACTCTGGTGTAATAGAGCATTGAACCAGGGGCCAGAACATGTCAGTTTCTAATTAGCAGTGTGTCCTTAAGCTAGTTACTTGATGGATCAGAGAATCCACTTCCTCATCTGCCTGCCCTGCCGACTTTATAGGGTTGTTGGAAGATCAAATGAGATCAGTATTTGAAGGCCTATTAAACTGTAGGACACTAATAAATGTAAGGATCCTTGCTCAAGGCCCTCCATAGTTTGGCCCTACTCAGCTTTTCAAGTCTTATTTCCCATTGTACTCCAATAGAAACTTTCTGCCCCATACCTGCTGGAGCATTCATTCATTCATTTGTTCATTCAATAAACATTTACTGAGTGGCCAGACACTGAATTTATGGGTATGAATTAGAAACAATTCCTGAATTATAGGAGTATACTGACTGGGAAGGGAGGCAGACAAGCAAACAATGACAAGAGGGTGTGTTAGTACACAACGAGAAAGGTAAGCTGAAGGTGCTGCTGAGCGCAGCTAGCTCAGGGAAGCTGAGCTGAGGAATGGATCCGGGAAGGCTTCTTGGAGGAGGTGCTAGCTGAGCTAAGAATTAAAGAAAAGTAGGAGTTCACCAAGCAGATTGGGGAGGGAAGACATTACAAGCAGAAGAAACAGTATGAGCAGAGGCACAGAAGTGTGAAACAGCTCCATGTATTCAGGGGAACCACAGCTGGTTTGGCAGAGCTGGAGCATGGAGTGTGGGTGGTTGGAGTAGAGTGGAAAGTGTCCAGTGATGCAGCTAGAACAGTAAGCAAGGGTCAAATTAGAAGGGTCCTTCTTGTCAAGGACTTTACCCTGAAGGCAATTGGGAACCTTTGGAAGGTTTAACCCTAGGTGTATCATCAGGGTCTATTGGACCCAATTTTATTTTTTAAGTGTCTATTTTGAACAGTTCTAATTTGTAAGAATTATTTTTTTAAGAACAGAATACAACTTATTCTGTCTTGCAATTACTATGTGAGTCCATTGAACCCTTTCATAAAGTTAAGATACATTATGGTATCCTACTGATCTTATTTTTCTTATACAGACAGTCCTTGACTTATGATGATTCGACTTTATGGTGGTGTGAAAGTGATATGCATTCAGTATAAACTGTACTTCAAATTTTGATCTTTTCCTGGGTTAAGGATATGCTCTAGATACTCTTGTGATGCCGGGCAGCGCAGCAAGCCGCAGCTCCCAGTCAGCCACGCAATAACAAGGGTAAACCACCGACACACTTACAACCCTTTTATACCCACACAACCAGTCTGTTTTTCACTTTCAGTACTGTATTCAATAAACTACATGAGCTATTCCACACTTTACTATAAAATAGGCTTTGTGTTCGATGATTTTGTCCAACTGTAGGCTAATGTAAGTGTTCTGAGCACCTTTAAGGTAGGCTAGGCTAAGCTATGGTGTTTTGTAGGTTAGGTATATAAAATGCATTTTTTACTTGATATTTTCAGCTTATGGTGGGTTTATTGGGACATAACCCCATCATAAGTTGAGGAAGATCTGTATCTTGAAACACTTTGCTATTTCAGTGTCCCAGGAATTATTTCATTATTACTCGTCAGTTATTCTCAACTATGGTGGAAAAAACCTATAAAATAATAAGAATATAATAGAATCCTGGAATAGCCCAGAAGGATAATGCAATTCTGGAATATATCATCACCATTACACCACTTTCAGTTTTTTTTATTGTGTTGCCCAAAGTTGTGCATCGTCCTGCAAAAATGTATAAAGAAGTCTGAAAACACATCTTTGTAGGTTTTTATTAAACACAGATGAAAATGCAGAAATTTTAATTTTCTACTAAGAGAAGAAAATTGACAGAGGATGATGTCTCCCAATTATTAGATAAATCAGAAGATGAATCGAAAGAGACAGCAGCACTCTAGACTAATGGTGATGGCGAAATTGATCATGTAAGTGAAATCTCAGACTGTGAGTCTACAGATGTAGATATCCTGGATATCCTAGATACAATTTTTCAAACTCAAGCATCTATGAGGGAGCAGTGTATTTCCAAGGACAAAAAGGAAACATGATATTCTTACCCAGCTAGTCATTCAACAGGAAGGACTTCATCAGGCAATATTTCGTGACATGAATCTGGACTACCCTGTTTTGCTAAAAGGACATGTGGCACTATTCTTTTATCTTTTATAATATTTCTGCGTGAAAATTTACTTGATATAGTTCATAAGTGGAGACATGCTGAAAGCAGATGTAATGTATATCCAAAGGTGAATGGATGGAAAAAGATAATGTAGAAATGAAAAATAAAACATCATTGAATTGGTCATTCTAATCAGTGTTTAGAATTCTAAAAGTGAAAATGTTAAGAGCCATCAAAGTTTTCAAAAGTATTACATTTTGACATTTTAAGTGTATGAAGAAGAACCAGAAGCAACGACAAACCAGAACTTCTTAGAGATGTGTTTGAAATCTGGAGTCAGTATTTATAAGGTGATATGTTCCAGGTTTGTGCATGACAGTTGTTGAGCAGTGAGTTACATTAGAAGAATATTGCCCATTTGGGGTAGATATACCTTCAAAACCAGGAAAATATGGAATAAAATTTGATTTACTTGCCTAAATTCTTATTAAGCTTGCTAATCAAATTGTTTTTCATTACCCCTTTATCCTTACTTCTGTTACTTATTTGTAATATGACTTAAAATATAAAACTATAAAAGGTCCATTAGATACAGATGGTAAGTGATTATAACTATTTTTCCTGGTACATTGAGGGTTAAGCAGGAGAATCATCTGGTTTCAAAGTTAGTAAATGACATGCATGGGGTTTAACTCAGATTCACCAATCTCCACTTTTTTAAAAAAAATTTATTTATTTGGTCGCACCGGGTCTTAGTTGTGGCAGGCAGGCTCCTTAGTTGCAGCTCGCTGGCTCCTTAGTTGCAGTATGTGGGCTCCTTAGTTGCGGTACATGGGCTCCTTAGTTGAGGCAGGTGGGCTTCTTAGTTGTGGCATGCGAACTCTTAGTTGCGGCATGCATGTGGGATCTAGTTCCCTCTCCAGGGATCGAACCCAGGTCCCCTACGTTGGGAGCGCGGAGTCCTATCCACTGCGCCACCAGGGAAGTTCCCCAATCTCCACTTTCTATGTTATGATATCTTTGAATAATCCTGAATTGCTTACAGTCCCTGTGAGCTGGGCAGCCATAACAGCACTCTCTGAATGGATGAGTTGGTCCTAAGACTTGCATTTAGGAGCTGAGGATAACTGGTACTTCCCAATATTTCTATGTAACTGTGTTGTGTGCCTATGGTTCATCTTATCTCCCAAAGTGGATGTAAGCCCCTGGAGAGCACGGACAATAGCGTCAATTTCTTTTGAATTCCCCTCTGTCTCTAGCATGTAGCAAATATATCTGAAATCTTTCCTGAATGGACAACAATAAACCTAAGCAGAAAACAAAATCAAGTGCCTCCTTGTGATAGAATAGGTAGAGGTTGGTTCAGCCAACATTCATTGACCCCTAGTTCTGTGCCAGGCCCTGTGCTAGAGATTGGGGATGTGCTACTTGTTCCTGTCCTCAAAGAGCTCTTGGCCTAGCAAATCAGAGAACACAGGGAGAGCAACAGAAATACATGTTCTCTAGCTGTCCGTGGCATTGACATACACATGGGCTGGAAATCTCACAGCACTAGGTTCTATTATGCTATGTGCTTTATACATAGCAGGCCTTTGGTTCAGGGTTCAAGGCTAACTATGTACTCAGTTTCCTAGCACTGCCAGTGTCAGAGTTCCTTCTTGACTCCCATTTCTTGTCTTTTGACTCTACCTCCTGACTACAGATGATCTTTTATGGCATGTTTTTCACTCTCTGAGGTGTAAATATTGCCAAGGATATCCTAATTAACAAGGGCCTGGAGCTCTGGCCTTGGACTCATCCGCACATCCTCGACCTAATATGTGACCAGAAAACAAAGCAGCCCGTCATCTGCATAGAGATTTGAGTGAATGCATGAATGAATGAACAGATGGAGAGGCAGTATTTCTAGGTATCTGGTCCATCTCTGGCTCAGAAATTTATTATGATTTTGGTTCAAAGGCTCCAAGCCATAGAATAATATTCATCCATTGAAATTTAGGCAAGCTATGGAGGATTCAGCTCTGCTTTGCTTCAGGGCTCAAGTGTGGACGGAGAAGCAATAGCTGCAAACCTTGAGCATTGGCACCCCAGTCAGATAGATCTGGATTCAAATCTGTCACTTATTGTACGACCTTGGGTAGGTGTCTTTAACTTTTCTGGTCTGTCTCATTTTCCATATCTGTAAATGGGGTAATAATTGTACCCACCTCAGGGTAGTTATGAGGATTAAATGAGATCATGTATATAAAGCACTTAGTACAATCCCTGGTATGGGGTAAGCTCTCAAATGAGAGCTGCTGCTATTAGTATTTTGGGCAGCCTAACCCCTGAGCCCTCCTCTGAGGGTCAGAGTGGCACGGTGACCTAGAGCTTCACTGGGGCTTCTGGCCAATTCGGCAGGAGTTTTCCTCTCCAGGTGTTACCTCTAAGGTTGATGGAAGCTCCAGGCTCAGAATCAGGACAAGGGCAAGGTTGTGTTGTGCAGTGGCTCTGGGCTAGAGGCTGCAGGGCTGAGGGAGCCTGGGAGGAAACCTGCGGCAAGGCAAAGACATTGCTAGGGCCAGAGGGGCTGAGGCATTCGCATTCCTCTGGCTTTGACTCTTTCATATGCAACACCAGATGCGTGGCCAGAGGATGACTTGCGTCCTGCTCTGCCTGTGTTTGCCATCTGCCATCTGCCTGGCATTTGAAATACACTTGGGATTTTACTTAAGAATCCAAAGAAGGTATTTATTTTCATCAGAAATTGTTTCCTGTTATACATCCGTTCTTACTGAATAAAAAAATAATAAAATTAGAAGTGTACAACATAGGTAACATCCACCCTCCCCATTTCCACTTTCCAGAGATAACTCCAGTTAAGTTTGGTATATAGTCCTCCAAGTGTTCTACCTACCAGTATTCAGGGCATCTGTGTTTTATGCAAGGAATGTGTTCCCAAGGGCCCAACATAATTAGAAATTTGCATAATTCAAGACCAGTCTTGACAAAGGAAGACCAGAATTTCTGTTGATCAGCTAAAGTGGCGCCACCACGTGGCAACAGTAGAAATATGCCTTACAATTCACTTGGCCTTCAGGTTTTGAAATTATGTGATTCTTGATGACGTTTTAATTTGGGGAGATTTGCATTATTTCAAATGTTGTGCATAAACCGGGACTGAAATATTTTTATATCAAAATACAGTAAGTCCCGTGCATATGAACCTTCAAGTTGCAAACTTTCAAAGATGCGAACGTGCATTCACATGTCCAATCACGTAAGTTAGTTCACGTGTCTGGCATACATTGTCACGTGCGTGCATCTTCTGCAAGTTGTTGTGCTTTTGTGTAATTTAGTGTACAGTACTGTATAGAGTACAGTAGTACAGTATCTTTATTTCAAGCCCAGAATGGCTGGAAGAAGTGTAAAAGCAGCGGTGATGTAGCTGGTACAGTACTACCTAGACATCATGGATTGTTTTTTCAAGAGGGTAGATAGGATTGAATCCAGCAAGGAACCAGAACCTGTGCCATCAACGTCAGGTGTGAGTGAAATTGCAGCTTGCCCTCCGTCTCCTATTGCTGATGATCCTTCAGCTCTACCATCTCCCACCTCCTCTCCCTCCTCCAGTCAGTAACTCTTCTTGCCTGTTCACTCCATGCCAGCCCCTGTATGCCAGCTGTTGTACTGTACTACTGTACTTTTCAAGGTACTGTACTGTAAGATTAACAATTTTTTCTTTATTTTTTTCTTTGTTTTTTATGTAATATTTGTGTGAAAAGTATTCTAAACCTATTACAGTACAGTACTATATAGCTGATTGTGTTAGTTGGGTACCTAGGCTAACTTTGTTGGACTTACGAACAAATTGGACTTATGAACATGCTCTCGGAACGGAACTCATTTGTATGTAGGGAACTTACTGAATTTCAAATTCTTATAATCTAAATTTATTTAAAATGGGACTACACTGTGTTAACTTTAAAATGGCGTTGTATTACAAAAGCTGTTCTAAAACTTGCTTTTTAAAATTCAGATAACAATGTATTTTGGACACTCATGTCAGCAAATATACTTTTTACCTCTTTTTTTTAAACATCTTTATTGGAGTATAACTGCTTTACAATGGTGTGTTAGTTGCTGCTGTATAACAAAGTGAATCAGCTATATGTATACATTTATCCCCATACCAGCTCCCTCTTGAACCTCCCTCCCACCCTCCCTATCCCACCCCTCTAGGTGGTCACAAAGCACCGAGCTGATCTCCCTGTGCTATGTGGCTGCTTCCCACTAGCTATCTATTTTATATTTGGTAGTGTATATATGTCCATGCCACTCCTCTGCCATCTTGAAGGTTCCCCCCCTTTTCTTTTTCTTTTTTTTTTTTTAACATCTTTATTGGAGTATAATTGCTTTACAATGGTGTGTTAATTTCTGCTTTATAACAAAGTGAATCAGTTACACATATACATATGTTCCCATATCTCTTCCCTCTTGCATCTCCCTTCCTCCCACCCTCCCTATCCCACCCCTCTAGGTGGTCACAAAGCACGGAGCTGATCTCCCTGTGCTATGTGGCTGCTTCCCACTAGCTATCTATTTTACGTTTGGTAGTGTATATATGTCCATGCCACTCTCTCACTTTGTCCCACCCTTTCTTTTTAAGGGCTGTGGATCATTCCAGGATAGCAGTGTATCCTAATGCATTTAACCAGTCCTCTATATTGATGGCTAATTCTCCCCAGGGATAAGGCTTCCTCCCGCTGCCTTTCTGTCGTCAGATTTATCCTCAGTAACAGGGACCTGGACAAATCTATGTACATAGTTCTGAGTGCCAGAGATTTACTTGAAGCCAGATCAAAGCAAACTTCTGCATCTTGGGGACCACCAAGGTAGTGGCAGCCCTGACCAAGGGCCCCAGAAGTCCCTTGCCTTTTTCTCTTCCAAGTACAGTTGGCCTTGTCACTGAACTGGCCTGGCCTGGTGTCACAGGGTGGATTCTCTGGAGACAGATGCTGAAACAGTTTGAGGTGCAAGCCATTTGTTAGGGATTTAATACCCATGAAGTGAAAGGAGAGAAGCAGGATTGGGCAGAGGCAGAAGGTGAACTGGGAGATAGGCTGGTCAAAGCGCTGGCCAACTTGGTGGGGAAGTTCTGTAATAAGGACTGTCCATCAGAGCTGTCCTATGTAGACCTGCAATGGCTTGGCCTTTTTCCACCACTGCCTTGCTCAGTCATTGGATGCAGGTTGTCCCTGGACAGATGTGATCTCAGGTGAGGCCATTCTGCAGCTGAGGCACAACCGAAAGGCGCTGACAGCTGGAGGTTGTCTGCTGACCTCCTTCCTGGGAACTGGGCAGTAGGTCCTTCTTTGAGGCAGGAGCTGGGGAGTCCATCTCTGTGACCAGCACATCTGGTCTCCCGTCTCCTCCAATGCACATAGCAGGCTCCTCTGGAGGCCTGGCAGCCTCAGGGATTTTATATGCGAGGTCCAGATAGGATTTTGGAGGTTTGCAAGCAGAAAGGGCTTGCTGCCATGTAACGTAAGGGTGGCCAGGCAGAGTGGCAAGCAGTTCTCTACTGGGACACAGACACTAGACTAGGGACTCGGCTTGGCAGCAAGGTACCTACCTGTGTGACGTGCGAGGATGACTCTCCATTTGTGCATGTGTGAGAGTGAATGTGGGTATTAACTTCTGCCGCCTGTGTGAGGCATGTGGTGGCACTCAAGGAATTCTACTTGATCAATTCTTCATAGGATTGCAGATAGATTATTAGGGTTAGTTTCTGTCACTCACTAGTCCTTCCAGGTTTGTTTCCTCTGCAAATTGGGTGAATATGCCCTCTTTATTGGCTCGTGATCTGCCATGTTTGCCGTTTGGCCTTGCTTTGAAAATGAGGTGTTAGGAAACCATAATCTCAGGTTCTGTCCACAACATTAATAAGCCCCTCTTGAAGTGAATTCGAGCAGTACCTAGTGTCGACTAAAAAATTACTCACCACCTAAAAGTTGAGAGTTATGTTTTATTTGGCAGGAATTTTTAGGACTTAAAGCCCGGGAGGCAGCATCTCAAGTAACCCTGAGAGAACTGCTCCGAGGAGACGAGGGGGGAGCTAGGATATATAGGAGTTTTGCAACAAAGGGCACGTAGTTGGGAGCATCAAAAGATTATTGATAATTAAAGAAAACCAGATATCCCAAGTTAAGGAATTTAGCGCTTTTCTATGTGGGGGAAGATGCGAGAGTCTGGGCTCACTGAAATCATTCCTTTGATATGCACCTCAGCTATCTGGGGCCAGTGTCCTGTATTTTCACATCCTGAGTTTCCTCAGGGCTCACCATAGGGAGTGGCTGCAGTCTGATGGCTGCTAGATAGCAGGTATTCTTTCCTTCCTGAGTTACCTTAGGGCTCACCAGCTCACTGTCTGGTGGTGGCTGCAATTGCTGATGACTGTGACATCCTTTGTTTACTGATTTGGTGGGAAATATTCCATTTCTCACTAGTCAGACTCCCTGGAGCAGCCAGATCTCCAGAGATGTGGCTGGGGTACCTGCATTTGAACAAGTTCCCAAGATGATTCTGA
Organism: Eubalaena glacialis; assembly: GCF_028564815.1. Classification (NCBI taxonomy): domain Eukaryota; kingdom Metazoa; phylum Chordata; class Mammalia; order Artiodactyla; family Balaenidae; genus Eubalaena; species Eubalaena glacialis. Next base: position 110,302,289 of record NC_083736.1, read on the forward strand.
TGAACAGCCAAAAGAATTGACCATTGGGTAGCACTTGTTGCTTTAAGTGTTCCCTCAGCTCTTCTTGTGTGAGTTTTATTTCTCCAGTCAGATTGTTTGCTCCAGGAGGAGTATTATGTGTTCTAATGTCATGAGCTTGTGGGCACATAGTAGGGGCTTAGTTTGCTATGGGTTTACTGTTTGTGTGTCTGTCTGTGTGTGTGTGCACTATCCCGTAAGCCCTGGTGAGAATCTCTAAGACCAGAGATGAGGGAATGTGTGTGTGTGTGTGTGTGTGTGTGTGTGTGTGTATGCATTGGAGAGGAGAATCAACTATAGCAATGATAACTTTTGACTGCCTTTTGATATGTATAGAATCTCACAACTTTTCCATGCAGTTTGAAATTTCAAAATATAACTACTGAGCCTGAGCTCTAGAGCCCGCGAGCCACAACTACTGAGCCCACGTGCCACAACTACTGAATCTCGTGTGCCTAGAGCCCGTGCTCTGCAACAAGAGAAGCCACTGCAATGAGAAGCCCGTGCACCACAACGAAGAGTAGCCCCTGTTTGACACAACTAGAGAAAGCCCGTGAGCAGCAACGAAGACCCAAGGCAGCCAAAAATAAAAGTAAATAAATAAATAAATATCATGACTTAAAGCAAATCAAAGCAATTGCAAGAATATGCTTTTTCAAATTATAATTTGGATGCTTCTCATCCCTCCAAAATGCCAGAACTATAATAAAGTATCACTAATTCAGTCAAAATGTGGGGATTTTGGAGGAGTGAAAAATCTAAATTGTTTAATACAGAAATTCAGTTTTATATCTTATGGTAACTCAGACTACCAATAATATTCCATCTAGAGCACCTCCCCAATTTTTTATGAGTAGGTAAGAATTATTTTTAATTGATAACTGTGTTTAAAAAGTGAATTTGTCTAATTTCTAAAATACAGTTTATTTTCTTAGACAGGTTAAACATATCCTAAGACTTATTAACTGTATGGCCTTGGGCAAGTTGCTTTATTTCTCTGAGACACTGTTTTTCATCTGTAAAATGGGAGAGATAATAATACCTAATCTACAGGCTGATTATATAAATTAAATTCAGTAATGCATGTAAAACAGTTAATAAAATACCTGTTACATAATTACTGGTCAATACATACTAAATGCTATTATTGTTTATAATAATAATGATGATGATGTTGATGGCAATGATGTCTGTGTCCTTATTTACAACCCAATCTGTGTAACCTGGATCTTGTCACCTTACCTTTCTGAGCCCCAGTTTCCTTGTCTGTAACATAAGGACAATAAAACCTGTTTCATAGGATGATTATGAGGATAAAATGAGGTGTGTGTTGAGGGAGCTTTTTAAACTGGAGCTCATGAAGCCCCACACCCAACTTACTTGTGTAATAAACTTACTATTTATTTGCTCAATAAATCCTTCTTCCAAAATAGCAGCAACAGGTACTCCATTGCAGTTTAGGTCAAATCAATATAGATGTTGACTGAATAAAAGGTTTAGATGGAAGAAGAGAGAATTTTCAGAATGCTCAATAGGGACATTATTGTGGGGTCCTTGCTCTGTAGGCTCTAAGGGAGGTCTGCTCTTAAGCTAGTAAAGATAACTTATCTCAGTTGTTGAGCAAATACTCTAACAGACAGGAAGGAGATAAGCTGTGACCTTCAAATTTGACAAGGTCACTCCCTGGGAGAGAGGATGCTTTTCCTCATCAGGAGGAGACTAGCCTCTTGTCTTAGAGGGACTTGGGCTGGTTGGCCAGTGGGCTTTGGCCGAAAAGCCATTCAACATGAAGATAACCTCCATGGTGACCCTCAGACAGCCCCTAGAAGCCTGTGAATACAAATCCTCCCAGTTTTCTTTTAGCGTTTTGGGGTTCAGAGAGTTTCCTGTGGGGAAATGAATGAAACTTTTGAAAGGGTAAGTGAATGATTGGCAGCAATATTCATCCAAAGATAAAATGTCAGGCAATTCATGCTTCAGAGGACATTTAGATCTATAGATCAGCCAGGGACATGTGCAGTCAAGTTGGTTCAATTTCATTATTTATTTATTTAATAAGCATTTCTAGCAAAGCCTCTTTTAAACAAAATGCTCACAGAATGGAATTTTCTGGCTAACTGCAGGCTGACCATGTATACCTGTAACCGTGAAAATGCAACTGTTACAGCTGATTTTCAGATTAGAACCTTAAAAGCCTTAAGGAAAAGGATGTTTGTACATTTTAAAAATTATCTTTTTAAGCTATAAATTGGTATTGCCAATATTTTTCTCCCTTCTCAGAGAAACCTTAAGGTTTTAAAAATCCATGGCAAATAGGAAAAAAGTAACAATTGCACAAATTCCTCAGCTTGCAACTCCTATACATACACGTCTTAAATATTCTCATATTTTTCTGGAAATATTTATTTTTTAAAACGGGATTTAATTTACAAAAGAAAACACCACATTTTGTATTGTAGATATGATTTGTCGATATTTTGCACTTTGGAAGGTTGGGGTTTGCATCTCGATGGTTCTTTTTGAGTGCTTCTGGTCTGTGTTCCCTTAAGAGCAAAATGTGTCAAGGGGACTCTGGCTTTTTTGGCTGGCTTGTTGGTGGTTGGCTTCTCACATTTTGGTTGGAATAAAAATGAGATTCAAGAATGCTCCATACCTGGAGGCTTTGACACAGGATGAAATTCCAAGCTTTATGGCTCATTATGGCTGTAATCAAGATATGTCATTACAGCTTTCAAAGTGACTTGCTCACGCTTTTTTGCTCTTGTCTGAAACCTTCAGTCAGGCAGCTTTTAGCGTGAGGAACTTCACTTCTTCCTGTCTTCTCCAGAGCGTTAGTTATCTTCTCTGGCAACTTCTGCTCTAAAAACAGATGCTATTTCAGGGAATTCGTATGACTATAGATTTTGCTCCTTAAGCATCTACTTCGTGAAAAGCCTTGTACACAGCCTTTTGGAGAGGGAGCAAGGATAGTAACTACCACCACCTGACTTGGCCCTTCTTCTGTCCTCACGGCCTGGTTGAGACTACTAGGGATCACTAATGTCTGTGTCTCTTCTTCCTGAGCACAGCACCACACTGCCCTTCCCTGCCCTCCTGCTCTAGATGGGGCTGCGTCACAGTTCTCACCAATGGAACGTGACCTGAAATGATGAGTGCCGCTTCTAGCCCTGGCCCGCCGAAACCTCCCTCATAACCTTCCATTCTCTCTCTTTTCAAAAGCTGCCTGCTGGATGAATAGGATCTAGTGGAGGACTCAGAGGCCCTAAAAGATGCCACATAGTGGAAGGAGGCTGGATATCTGAATAACTGCCTGGAGCAGAGCCCTCCTCCCACCCCACCCCACAGTCCATATCAGACCCCACAATCCATGTCACTCATGTTTATTTCTCACCATTGAAAGAAACCATTAAACCCTTTTATGTTAAGCCACAGAGATTTCTTTTAAAGTAGTCAACCTACCTTTACTAATAAACTTCAGACCCGCTTCTCCTTATTGGACCAGGGATGAGTACCTGACCCTTCAAGCACAGCAATATCCTCACTGGCTCATGACCCTACGGCCTAGCATGTAACTGGGTTCATCAGATTCCTTCCTTTATGAAGACCCTCAACTGGAAGCAAATATAGTAGGTATGAATCTCAGTCTGTTACAGAACCAAACTTGGGTCTGCTTGCCCACGCGCAGTAAAGCCAATCTACTGTCAGCAGGTTGTGGTGAAGGAAAGTGTAGGGTTTATCTCAGGGCGCCAAGCAAGGAGTTCAGGGCAGCTAATGCTCAAAACACCCAAACTCCCCAATGGGTTTCAGGAAAGCATTTTTAAAGGCCAGGTGAGGGAGAAGAATCGCAGGGTATGTGATCAGCTGGTGCACAATTCTGTGATTGGTTGATGGTGAGGTAACAGGGCGCTGTCACAGGGGTCAACATTATCAATCCTCAGGCTCCAGTAGGCCTGGGGGCTATGCGGTCAGGGTCATCAAGTAGTTGACATCTTCCATTCTGTGGGGGGCTTTCAAATCAGTAAAACAACTCAGGAAATGTGCATCAGATACTGTTATCTAGGTACTTCAGAGAGGAGCTAAAGCAGAGGACATGGGGGAGGGGCCTATTCCCCCCCCCCCCCACCGCCTAAAGGCCCCATGGGGTCCTGCTTGGTTACAAGTCCATATTACTTACATGTGCTGGAAATGTAACATTTTTTCCTGTATTTGTTTTCAGCTTCCATTCAGCCAGTTGGCAGAAACTTATTTTCAGTCTTCAGTCTTTTTTTCTTTAAGCAATCTCAGTCAATTCAGGGTTTCCTGAGTGAATTCAAAGGACCAACTCCCTCCACCCCAGCTGCAGATGACATCTATGTTTGAGGTGTTTCTTCTTTCCACTGTGGTATCCATCACTGTTGAATTCTTCTTGTCCTGATCACTAAGCCTCTCCACGTTCAGCTCTCTCTCAGCTACTTCCTTGCTCCTCTGGATACATGGGAAACATCTGGCTGCATCTCACAGCACTCTGAGGAAGTCCCACGAGGCTGTCCCAAGTTTGTTTGTGTAGATTCATCACACAGCCATCTCTATTTCCCCTTTTACATGTTGGTGAGGAATAACTCTGCAGGGCTTGCCACTACTCTGGGCTCCTCCCAGGAAGTTTGGCACAGGCCTTGTTTACTTTTGAGCCCCCAAATCTATCTGTTGGGTTCTATGGTTGTCCCCAAGAAATTGGTTCAGGCTGGTAGGGCACAGGGATTCCCATTAGCATATAATTCTCTTGCTTCTCATCTGATTCATCCTCTCTGTGGCCCAAGGAGTCCTCTAGTATGGGTGGGAGGGATGAGAAAAGCAAAAGAATAAAAGGAAATAATGGGATGGGAACCACTATGGTTAATATGTCAATATCATCCTGCTTCCACAAAGAAGGAATCTGCCACTGGTCACATGACAAAAAGAATCAGACTTGAAGAGTAGAACTGAGTTGGGTGAATGGCGGAATGGCCAGCAACAGCGCATCAAGTCCTTCTTGTATTTCAGAATCTCAGACTTAAAGGCTCATGTCATACGTCAGGCCCACTCAGATAATCTCCTTATTTTAAGATCAACTGATTTGGAACCTTAATTATATCTGCAAAATCTCTTTACAGCAGCACCTAGGTTTGTGTTTGAATAACTGAGAGAAGATGTATGTACACCAGAGGGTCATCTCAGAATTCCACCTAGTATACTGCCTTATGCTTTATATGTGAAGTCTTGTCTTCACATGTATTATTTCATTTTTTATTTCATTTTTTCAACAACCATATTAAACTGGCAGGATGGTATTATGACCACTTAAAAAAATACATATGAGGAAGTTGGAGCAATGAAAAGCAGTCAGTTGATGATAGAGAAGGAATTAAAACTCTTTCTCATTCAGTGCTTTGTCTTTTAATGCCATACCCATCACTGCGTTCAAAAAAATGTATAATCCAATTTGGATATAATAGAAATGAAGGGCAATCACAGTCTAATGTAAGTAGATTTGCTTCAATGTAAGAAGACTTACATTGTATTCAATGTATTCTAATCCATTTGTATAAATGTTTACATTAAGGATTAATCATGTTATAATAATGGTTTACAGCAGAACCCTTTAAATTGTACCCATTATCACCCCTACGTGCTTAGTGAATAATGATGATAAGTAGTATTTGTTAATGTTTTACAGTTTGCAAAGTATTTCCATCCATGCTTTTGTGCCCACTGTCAACGAAAATTATTGTAATAAATGCTTGTATGTGTGAAAATGATTTAGGAAAGTCATTTGTTTTTATTTGTTTATTTTTTTAAAACCATTCTTTTATTTATTTATTTATTTATTTAGGCTGCTCTGGGTCTTAGTTGCAGCACGCAGGCTTCTTAGTTTTGGCATGCATGCGGGATCTAGTTCCCCGACCAGGGATCGGACCTAGCCCCCTGCATTGGGAGCATGGAGTCTTACCCACTGGGCCACCAGGGAAGTCCCAGGAAAGTCCTTTAAATTGAGTTTAAATTGACTTTCATCTATAAAAATTTTCATATTTACTGAATTTTCAGGAGTACTCTTTTGTGAAAAGTGAGATGTCCCTGTAGGAGGTGTAGGTGTAGGTGTGTGTGTGTGTGTGTCTGTGTGTGCACGTGTACAACAAATGCAAATGTATGCAAATGTAAACCATATCTATGGTATTTCTTTGTAGTTGCACTGGCACATTGGAAGTCATATTGACAGAGTTGAACCAGGGACAGAAGCTGTGGAGCAGGACGTGTATGTGAGCCTGTGTGTGGTAGGGACACAGAAAATGACTAAAAACAGTGAGAAGAAAAATTGTAGAGTGAGAGACCAAAATGGAGAGAGCACTTAAGTATCTGGTTGCAATGGGCATGAATTCTCCTTTGCTTGACTCTGATGGGAAAGCTAGTTTTTTCATACCTAGCCCACCTTCTGCCTCCCCTTCTCAGCTCTGATAGCTCAGCCACCTGAAGGAGAGTAGCTTGAGAGGGAGGTGTTTCTATGCTGCTGAGAACTCTCTTTGCCTCTTTCCTACCTCTCAGAGAGGCCATATCTGGTTTCCCACTACGAAGAGAGTCATTGGCTGCAAGGGAACAGATTTTAGGCTCTTGCATTCCCTTCTAAAAGTAGTAACATGTACTGATGAGGGCTGTTTGTCACTGACAGCAATTTGATCATGGGTGGTTGGGAAGAAGGCTTTGTATTTGGGGGGACTAAAATGTATTTGGGGGGACTAAAATGTATTTGGGGGGACTAAAATGTATTTGGGGGGACTAAAATGTATTTGGGGGAGCATTTTCAAGATGTATACCGAAAAGGAGGGGAGAGGACTGAAGGATCTCTGAGTAGGGCAGACTATCAGCATTGCTGATCTCTGTCGTTATTGGGGCTAAAAGATAGAAGTGTGGGCTTTGGAGATGATACCAAGAGTGAGATTCCACCTCTGAGAAGGAAATGGGTGCTAGGTAATCTCTTCAGATGTTCACTTTAGAGGGAGAAATTACTTCTTTATACTACTTGATAAAAAGACAATAGTTCTAACACACTGATTTGTGATTTTGACACACATCAGTTAGCCAGGCCAGAAATCTACCATGCCTCTAATTCACCATATTTGCTTCCTGAGGCCAAGTAGACTGGAAAATAAAACCCTCTTCTTTTTACAGACAAACAAACAAAAAATCCCCCTAACCCACACATAACGCAAACACAATTAAAGACAAGTCCCAATTATACCTCTTCTTTTGGTCTTGACATTAGAGACTGAGTGGTTAAATATATCAACTTTGGAGCCGGGACAGAACTGGATTTTATTCCCGTCTGTCAATTAATAGCTAAGTGATCGCTGGCAAATCATTTTGCCTTTCTGGCCTCAGTCTTTTCATCCATAAAATGGGGGATAAGAATAACAGTTGCCTTACAAGGTTATATTGAATATTAAATGAGATAATGAATTTAAAGTATGTAGTACAGTGCCTGGAACATAGTAAAGTGTTCAATAAATGTTAGCTGTTATTATTATTACAAGCAACCTGTTGAGGAAGTTGATGTGTATTGCTACTTTAAGAACAAGAAGACCCCTTTGCCTTCAAAAGACAGTCTCATGGCCTCTGCCTTTCCCCTATTGAATGCTTTGCCCATGAAAAGAGAGAATTTCTTTCCAGATCTAATTTTCCAAGCAGTCTCACTGTGAGTTCTACAGGACATTAAGCAAGAATAGGGAAGCAGTATAAGGCACGCAGGGCTGTGGGCTTGGATCTTGGATCTTGGACTGAGAAAAGGCTTTTATTTCCACCAAGGAAGCAGTATCATAAAATGGGTAAGCTTAGGAGAAAAAAAAAACCCCAACAATTTGGGCCATGCAGAAGAGCATTTGTGGGACCTCCCTGGTGGTGCAGTGGTTAACACTCCATGCTCCCAGTGCTGGGGGCCCGGGTTCGATCCCTGGTCAGGGAACTAGATCCCCCGTGCATGCCGCAACTAAGAGTTCACATGCCACAACTAAGGAGCTGGCAAGCCGCAACTAAGGAGCCCGCAAGCCGCAACTAAAGGAGCCCGCCTGCAGCAACTAAGACCCGTCACAACCAAATAAATAGATAAATAAATATTAAAATAAAAAAAGAAGAGCATTTGTTTTCAAGCGGATTAAGGGAGGATATTGAAGAAAGATGCTTAACAAGGAGCACAGTGAAAACAGTCATGGACCTTTGTATTGATAAATGTTGATAATAGTAGTATTGAACCCTTATGAAGGTTGTTGTGAGGATTAAATGAGATAATACACGTAAAATGCTTAGCATGGTGTCTGGTACACATAGAAAATTCTCAACAGATATTAGCTATAATACTTATTAATATCATACAAGCTCTGTTACCACTCCTTGGAGATTCTGACTCAGTAGATTTGAAGAGGAACCTAGGGATCTTCTTTTTGTGAAATTTTCTCCAGTTGATTCCTAGGCCTTAAATGGAAGCATGTTGTCACATGTCCCTGCTGTGACATGTGATCGTGTCTCCTCTACTTCCACAAGGCACTCTAGTCACCCTACTGCAGGGTAACGCCCAATACTTCAGTAGTGACTCTTAACGGGGTAGTCCGTACCAGAGAACTGTCTACTGCAGTAACATAGCCATATCCTGGAAGCTATGTTACATCTCTGTATTGATTACATCTCTGGAAATTTGCACCATTCTAGATTAAGAAGAATGTCTTCTATTTGCTTACCAACAATAGCCATCTACTTGGACCAAATTTGAAAACAAATCCCTTAATGAGATTATTTTCTCTTGATAGCAGACTAACTTTTTTTTTTTTCTGGAAGTATCCAATCAGTGCTTTCTTTTCACTGGCCTCTCTTTTCTTTACTCTTAGACCAAAGTGTTTTTGTATGTTGTAGACTACTAAAGGGAGTGAAAGTTCATATAGAATGGCAAGGCAGGTGGATTAGTTTTGGCACCCTGGATTTGGAGCATGAATGCAAGAGAAGGGTAGAAAGGGCAGCCTGGCACTTGGGACTTTTCTGGCCAGCTGTGTGGAGGTTTGCCCAATTCTCAATTCATTCCACACCCTTCTTCTGCTCTGATATTAGGCAGCCAAGCAGGCCTTTTGATACTCAAGGAATTAAGGGCAAATAGTGTTTTACAGTTATTCATCACCACCGAAGTCCTAGAAGGACTAGAAAGACAGCTTCTCTTGAGTGGCCCCATTTTGAAGCAAAGTAAAGGCAATAGAGACGGTTGTGGAAGCAACTGAGGCTTCAGTGAAACAAGTCTCATTATTACCATTTGTTAATTTCAAATCCATAGACACAACATGATTATTTACCCCTACTCCCATCTGGAAATGTGAGATGATGGATCAGAGCCATCTTTTCCTTTACCTTACCCGTTGAATCAAGTTCCAGGAAGGATCACCTCTTGCCAAAGCCTCCTTTTATCCTAGTTCTCAGAAAAGCAGGCTTTACAACAGAGCCACCATTTACAGAGGAGGAAACTGAGGCTTAGAGAGGTCAAGTTATTTTCCCCGTATCTTGCCCAGTGGTGGAGATATTCAAACCCATGTAATCTGGCTCCAGAACCCCAACTATTAAGGTTAAACTGCCTCTATGTGTATTTTGCCAAAAGCTCTATAAGAAATGCCTAGTTAAGAACTCGATTTATTTTTTGAATCTTTAAAAATTATTTGAAGTATTTTAGTAAAAAAGTAATACATAAACACAGTAACAAGTTCAAGTTATACAAAAGATCATATAGTGAAAAGTGAGTGTTCCTCTCCCACCTACCCCAGTTCCACAGTTCTCAATCTTCCCCTCTCTAGAGGCAAATGTTATTGTTTTACACGTCCTTCCAAAAATAATCTGAGCACATACTATTCCATATATACCCTTTAAAGATAAGTGGAAGCATATGATACATACTGATGCTTCCAGTCTAACTGAGAAATCCTGCCGTGGCAAATAACACCATCTCCAAGATCCAAGAAAGTCTACTAGCCAAACACAGGTGAGGACAGGGTGGATATGATGTTTTATATACCCATGAAAAACCTGGTGATGTAAAGAATTCATCCTGTAGTTTCAAGCGGTTAATCTGGATAGGAAGTGACTCCATCTGGAAATGTCTGTTTTGAGGAGCTTATGCTCACTTGGGTTCATGCTGGATGGCATTGCTCCCTGAGTGCAGGGATCTCCTATGTCTTATAGAGGGTTGTATCCTGCTCAGTATCTAATAAGCTTAATTCCTTGTGTGTATACACTGGGTGCTCAGTCAATGATGGCTGTATGTATGCCTGCAAAATTTGTTTTGTTTGCTTAAAAAAAATATCCTTGCAATGGAGTGTGGGTTACTCGTATGATAACTCCTTTTGTTCTCCACATTTGCTTTTCAGTATCAAGGGGCTCTGCACTCTTAATGTGTACAAATTTTGAATCATGCTGAAAATCTTGTTTCCTACACACTGGCAAAGAATTGCTGGTATGGACCAGAATTGTACAAAAAAGAAATCCTGACTAGTATTTTTACTTTCAGAAAAGCATTGACAAAATATTACCTAGCACCTGAGGACCACAGGAACACAAATAAAATATCACCTATTTATTTTAAAAAAAGATGTTTTGCTCTAAGTTATAAAGAATTGGTGTTAAATTTCTAAATAACAACTACTGTCAGTTTGGGAGGGGATAAAGTTTATGATAAGGATTATGGGTGTGGGAGATAAAGGTAGGATATATATGTGCATAATCAAAAGTAAGGCGTTGAACAAAACTAAAACATGAACACTAAACTGGAACAAATCACACTAATTAGCTAAATATGGGAGGCAAATGGTTATAGCAGAAAAAGCAGAGATTTTGGAGTTGAACAGACTTGGATTTCAATCCAACTTTGCTCTTAAGGACCCTGAGCAAGTTCTCTCAGAGCCAGTTTCCTCATCTATAAAATGGGTATGATCATGATTAAAATCTTCTTTTTTTAATACATTTAAAAAATTGAAGTATAGTTGATTTACAATGTTATGTTAATTTCAGGTGTACAGCAAAATGATTCAGTTATACATATACATGTATATATATACACACACAAATACATACATATATTTATGTATGTATTCTTTTTTAGATTCTTTTCCGTTATAGGTTATTATAAGATATTGAATACAGTTCCCTGTGAAAATCTTATTATAAAATGAGCTTAAGCAAACTAAACATTCATCAAAGAAAAAAAAAACAATCCTTTTATTATCATTGAGGGAAACAAAACCTCCAAAACACCTAGTAATATTTTTCCTTGTTAATTGTTCCCTTAATAGCCTATACTTATTTTCACAATTCACTTTGAATCTTAATTTTATACACCAAAGCCCTTTAAGAGTTTCTCCTTGACTCTTTTTTTAAAAAATATTTTAAAGAGACCATGAAATTTATTAGAATTCCTAGTATGAATGCACAAACCTGAAGTAGCAAAAAGAGTACATCTAAGTGTGAAGAACCATGTTTTATACATTTGACTCTTGATTTTTTTACCTTTCTCAGTGTGGAAGGCAAACTTCTAAGGTGACTCTCAGTGATCCCCACCTCCTGGTAGTCATGCCCTTGTGTAATCCTCTTTGGGCTGGATCCAGCGACTTACTTCTAAGGAATAGAATACAGCAAAAATGGTGGAATATCACTTCTGTGACTAGGTTATAAGACTGTGACTTCCATCTTGCTAGCTGACTCTCTCTCTTGCTGGCTTTGCAAGATGCCATGTTGGAGAGGCCCATTTGGCAAGGAACCAAGGGTGGCTTCCAGCCAAGAGCCAGTGAGGACCCTCAGGCTGACAGCCTGTGCAAGACCTGAGTCCTGCCAACAAGCACACAAATGTGCTTGGAAGAGGATCCTCCCTCAGTCAAGTCTTGAGATGTGACCCCAGCCCTGGCCAACACCTTAATTATAGCCTGGGAGAAACCCTAGAGCAGAGGACCCCGTTTAGCCATGCCCAGATTCTTGACCCACAAAAACTGTGAGATAGTAAATGTGTTATTGTAAGCTGCTAAATTTTAGGGTAACTTGTTATGCAATAGGTAACCAATATGCCTAGAATGGACTCTAGTACTATTTCCTAGAAGTCAAAAGAATGATCCACACTGAACTTTCAATAGAAAAATATAACAATAATAACATTATCATTTATTGAACATTTCATATTGCTGGGTATAGTATTAATTGCTTTACTGTACTAAATTCATTAACTTATTTAATTCTCATGACAACTCTCTGAGGTAGGCATTATGATCTCCATTTTACAGATTAGGAAACTGAGTCTCAGAGCGCTGAATCAACTTATCCAATGTAAAACAAATAGTGGCTTGTATTACTTCAAAACACGTGCTCTTAATCAGATAAATACAATTGGCTTCATCACAATATGATGACTTAAGATGTACTCTGTGCTTAGCTCAGTGCTTGGCACATAGGAGGTGCTCAATATAGGTGAGCTATAATTATTACACCTTGAACTCACAATAAAGAGCCTCTGTGTCAGTCTGCATTCAAAAACCAGCTCCTCACACCCTGCTAGGGTACACGGTCTTGCCCATAGTGGTCACAGCGGTCCACACACCCTGAACAAGTTCCCGCTTCACCAAGTGATCTTAATAACCCATCCCAATATGTCCTCTCAGGAGGCTCATCCAGCACGTTGCAATGTGCTGAACTCATTTTCATTCTGCTTGGATGCTGCCGTTGAGCTCTGGGGGCTCTCGATCTGTTCACATGGGTTACCCACGCCCATATACAGATGCTGGGCTATTTAGAATAGTGACTGAATTTGAGGCACCAGTTGCCTTCCAATGGTCTGTTGCAGCTGAAATTAAACACTCCTTTCTTTTATACCTCTACAAGGCTTGGTTAACTCCTATTTACAGATGGAATTTTACAGCTAGCATATTTTATAGAGCACTTACCCTAGTGATAATAACAGAAACACCTTACAATTGTGTCAGCTTGACTGTTTATAAAACACTTTCATATGCATCTCATTTGATTCCATGGCACTTCATCTATGCCTTATGAGATGAATGACTTTCTATCTTGTATTATAGCTATTTATATACATGAGGCAGTATGGTCTGGTGGAAAAATCACAGATTCTGGCATCGGATAGACCTGGATTTGAATCCCAGTTCCACCACTTACTAGCTGTGTGGCTTGAATAAATTTATGATCTTCCCTGAGCTTCTGTTTTCCTCATTTATAAAATGTGCTTAGTCATGCTCATAGGGCTATTGTGAGGAGTAAGATGACATGTAAAGTGAAGGACAATTAATAAGGACTCAACTAATATTTTCTCAAAAATATTGTTAGTTTGCATGCTGATACCTAGCAAAATCTGTGACTATTCTTTACATCTGCAACAGGCCTGGCACTGTGTCTTCTGTCTTTTAGAAAGAAGCTCAATGCATACTTCTTGAATGGGCAAGCCTGGGGGTAGTCAGGAAAGTTATTGTTATCCTAGTAGGTGGAGGTTAAATGGCCTTCCCAGGGCTCACATGGCTGATAAATGATAGAACCGGAATTCGAATTCTGGTCATTTTCTGCCTAGTCCAATGCATCTTCCCATGGTCTTTTGGATTGGTTTGTAAGAATGATGTACTGGGAATAAAATCTCTTGTAGAAGAGAGCCTATGCTGGGTTCTGCACTAGGATTCAGATCTCTTTGGGCATGCTGTAGAGAGCCTCCCATCCCACTCCTCCATGGGTTACCAAGGAGACTTCTCAGAGTCATGTTCACATGCTAGGTCCAACAATAGTGCCTTAGTTGTTAGAGGGTTTGGGCAAATCTGAGTATAGTCTATTGCCTACCATTCAGATTTACCCATTGGCCTAGTTCCCCAAGGATTTGTGTCTAAATAGACTCAAAGGGTTGAGGATAGTGAAAGTAAAAACAAGATACAAGCAGGAAAAAAAGTAGTTTCTCTAAAGAGCTTTGTGAGACAATGGAAGGGAGATAAGGCAGCACAGCTTTTATGCCGACCTAATTGAGAGTTGGCTCAGAACATAGCCAACCCTGGCACATGGGGTTTCCAGGGAACAGAACTCAGCTTTGGCACTTGGAGGGCTGTGGTACATCAGAGACACCAGGGGCAGCACAGAGCTGTAGATGCTACCTGGCTTCCAGTCATTGGCACAGCAGTAGCACCTGGGACCTTTTTTTTTTTAAATTTATTTTTGGCTGCATTGGGTCTTCGTTGCTGTGCACGGGCTTCTCATTGTGGTGGCTTCTCTTGTTGCAGAACATGGGCTCTAGACGCACGGGCTTCAATAGTTGCAACATGTGGGCTCAGAAGTTGCAGTGCATGGGCTCTGGGGCGCGTGGACTCAGTAGGTGTGGCTCTTGGGCTCTAGAGCGCAGGTTCAGTAGTTGTGGCACACAGGCTTAGTTGCTCCGCAGCATGTGGGATCTTCCCGGACCAGGGCTGTGTCCCCTGCATTGGCAAGCGGATTCTTAACAACTGCGCCACAAGGGAAGTCCCGGCCATTTTGTTTTAAGAGTAGTGCAAGGCAGCATCAGTGGCTTGATGTAGCTCTGGAGGCTTTGGGAACAGGTGCAAGCAGTATCCTTGGTACAAGCATTAATGCCCTTGTTATTCATGGTGAACACTGGTAGCAGTGATGAGATGCCTGTGATGTGGCTTCTATGGGTAGTGGAAGCCTAAGAAGTCCATAAGGTTGAGAAGGCTTCCTTATGAATAGACTTGAGACAACCACTGGGGAGTATGAGAAATAGTGGAGGACCTAGAGGTACCATAATAATGGGTTTGGGTGAAAACCAGAGAAATGCTATTTATGACGATTAATTTTATTTGAACCTGTAGCTTGGTATGATTTGGGGAATTCCAGATTAGACACCAAAAGTCATATGGATAACAATTTACCCTGTAATTTGGAGCCCTTCCTGCTCCTGTTCCCCAGTGTGAGAGGTGCTAATTGTCAAAGGTAGAATCCTCCCTCCTTCCTCCTGCTCCAACACCCTACAAGTTCAATACTCTATGCTATCAAGCAGAATTCCTGGGAGCACAGATATTTGAAAGAGGTTTCTGAATGTTGCTCCAAATCTCCATCTGACTATTTGGAGTAACTCAGGCTAATAGGCTAAAACTTCCATGATGATTTGGATGAAGGTGGTAAGCACTCTGGAACTTCTGAGGTGGGTGGGTGGGGAAACTGCCCATCATGAACAATGTGCACAGAGACTGCTAGCCATTTGTCTTGCAGTGGGTGGCATAGCTGTGCTTCCCTCTTACAAAGTGTTACCCTTGCAAAGGGCTGAGATGGTGGCATCATGCCTTTGCTGTCAGTGATACAAATTACATCTGCCTACTCTAAAAGAAATAAAACAAGCTTCTTTCCCTCATGATGACCTAATTGTCTTTCTTGTCCTTCAAGGTTAGCCAAAGATGTGGTAAAGGCATTAGGTACGTGTCAAGAATGACACCACCACCACCAGCAACACAAGTAAACATACATGTTCTATGGTACACACACACACACACACACACACACACACACACTTTTTTCCCCCATTAGTCCATCTGCCTTCTCACAGTGGCTTAAAGATTGGGTGAGAGAATTGTCTTCCTGACCAAACTAGGTTTTCCCAAAATGTGTTTCTAAGACCAGTTGTTCCAGGGAACTTTAGTACATGGTAGACAAAAAAGGGTTCCCTGATCAAGTAAGTTTGGGAGACATTGGGTTATACAATGGATTATACAATGCAATTGGGTTATACAGTTTCTCTACTATAGGACTTCCCGGTGGGCTAACGTATGGAGACTGGGAGGGGGAAATAATAGGTGAAATATGAAGAATTTCCCAAAGAGAGGCAGCAAAACATGGTGTTATGCATGGGGGGCTCTGGCAGCAGACATTCTGGGTTTAGAACCCAGCTAGGATCTGTCACTTGCTACTTATGGGACCTGGAAAAGTTTATTTCACCTTTTTGTGCCCTGATTGTTTTTGTCTGTTGGATGGGGATGATAATGATGATACTTATGTCACAGGGTGGTTGTAATATATAAAGTGCTTAAAAGAGTTCTTGGCTCTTAGGAGATGCTCAATAAATACAAGCTAATATGATTTGACTCTGTAACTTTTCCTGCAAACCTGAGCTGGGTTCTTCTGGTATAAAGACTATAGGGGGATGGCATGAGGGAAGAAAGCAAGTAAAGGAGGTCAAATCAAGCCTGAGCTGAAGGACTACAGCTCTGAAGTCCAAATCTCAAAGATTATTTCCTTCCCCCATCTCCAGATATTTTTTTTCTTTTTTAAGAGATAATCGTTTACCAGCTTCAAATTGGTTATGTGTATATTTCTGGAGGAAGGAGGATGGACTAAATGACTGAGAGGTTTTGTCAATAATCCAATGACTTGAATGGCTTTGATTTCTGCATCTAAAAAATGGATCTACTGTTACTGAACTGTGTCTTGGAATTTTGGTAGGACTAAGGAATGATACCAAAACATTCAAGATTAATCCAAGCCCACAGTCAAATTGAATTACCTTCTCACAGTTCAGTTTCATCAGAAAATGGCAAATGGCAAGAAATCAAGCTGCACCCTGACTGGGCAGAGTGTTCTTTGTGAGCTGATGTTCTACACCTGCAACTAACTTTTAGAGACAGGTGGTATCATATAGAACAGTGGTTCTCAAGCTATCATGTGTATCAGAATCACCTGTGTGGCTTGTTAAATTACAGAGGGCTGGGCCCCAACCTCAGAGTTGTTGTTTCGGTAGGTCTGGTCGGGGGCAGGTGTGGAGAGAGAAGGCTGAGGATTTTGTTCCCACATAATGCTAATACTGCTGGTCCAGGGACCACACTTTGAAAACCACTAATATAGAGGTTAAGGGAATGGGCACAGAAATTGGACAGACCTGGGTTTAATTTCTAGTCCCACCACTTAAAAGATGTGGAATCTTGGTTAAGTTACTTACTTGTGTGCCTCAGCTTACCCATCTGTAAATTGGGGATCATAGCACCTACCTCATGGGGTTGTGAGGATTAATGAGTTAATATACATAAAGCCCTTAGAATAGTACTTACTGTATTAGTGTTAGTTGTTACTATTGTTGTTATTATTGTTATTAAGAGGTCAGGCCACTGAGTTGGCACAGGATCCCTAGAAGTGGGATAAGAGCATTGACATGGCAAGCTGTATCACTCCCTTCTAATTTGCCATTTTAAATGGACATTAACGGTAGGATTTGACACCTTGGTTTTCTAGAGATGGAGCTGTTTTGGGGCAGAGTGATCTAAACCCCAAGGGTTGACTTGCACTTCCGGTTGTCTGGTTGACTGGTCTCTCTTACTTCCTATCTCCACCCTACAACATGCTTCAGTTCCTCTCCTAGCAAAGCGGTAACAGTACAAGTTTGGCCACAGGCCTCTAAGGCAGATGCTCCATGCCTCTTTGGGAATCTCATGGCAATATTTTCATTCCAGAGAACATTTATGAAGTGCTCACTTGTGTTCAAACCTTCATGGTTTGATCTCTCTTTTTTAGAGTCCCAGCTAATTATCCTGTTTAAAAAAAAGTCCCAGTTTAAAATTCTGAAGCCTTTGGTAAGTTGCCCACAGAAGAAATGTGTAAGTTTATAGTCCATTCATCATGCCCTCAAGTGTGCCTCCACTGTATACCTCTGGTTTTTATGATAATTAGGAAGCTTGTTAGCATCATCAGGATGCAGCTCTGTGCCCTGGCTGGGGGAAGGTGCATAAATCTGGGCATAAGGTAACCAACTCTCAAGCTCTTTGGATGACGGTCCAAGGTGTTTGTAAAGATCAACCCCTGCACTTCACTGTGGTGGCTGATTCTGGTAGGCTGGAGGGGAAGGTTAATAATGCCTATTAGCTTCAGCCAAGTCTTTCTCGATGGACTAAAATGGAGTGTGGCTATCATCCACTGTGGCTTTCTCCCTCTGCTCATTAGTTAATGTCAGGGCTTTAACAGTGCAGAGCAAAAGGAAGGGTGTGTGTGTTTGTGTGTCCCCATTTGCCTTTTCCCTCACCAGCTGAGAGTAATTTCTTTCTTTCTGCAAAGGGAAATATGCCTTAAGGATAAGAATCCTGGCCTGTAAATTGGAAAACCTTTATTCTAGAACCAGCATCACCTCTGACTTGCTCTATGACCTTGGATGTATTAGTTACATTTTCTGGGCCTTTGTGTCCTTTTCTGCAAAATAGAATGATCCTGATTCCGCCCTCTCAGGGTTGTTGAATATCTAAAGAGATAATATAACTGGTCATGCTTTGGAAAGTGATAAGTGCTTTATGGATATAAGAGATAATTATGACACCCAACAAATTCGGATTAGAGATCCCGTGCTTTTTTCACACACCTGCCAAGTCTTTTTTTTAAAATTTATTTTATTTTTGGCTGCTTTGGGTCTTCGTTGCTACGCGCGGGCTTTCTCTAGTTGCGGCGAGCGGGGGCTGCTCTTCGTTGCGGTGCGCTGGCTTCTTATTGCGGCGGCTTCTCTTGTTGTGGCAGCTTCTCTTGTTGTGGAGCATGGGCTCTAGGTATGCAGGCTTCAGTAGTTGTGGCACTAGGGCTCAGTAGTTGTGGCTCACGGGCTCTAGAGGCAGGCTCAGTAGTTGTGGCGCATGGGCTTAGCCACTCCACGGCATGTGGGATCTTCCCAGACCAGGGCTCGAACACGTGTCCCCTGCATTAGCAGGCAGATTCTTAACCACTGTGCCACCAGGGAAGCCCTGCCAAGTCTTATTTAATGAGAATGACAACCCTTATAACTTTTTTAAACTAAAAATATAAATTGAATAACTGTATTTTTACAGAAATAAAAATTAAATTATAGTTCAATATTTTCCAAAGGGAAAAAGAAGAAACATCTTTCACAATAAAAAGCATAGGGGGGATTTATCTACTTGGTGCTTCCAACGGAGCATTTTCAGAAATAAAAAATACGTTTCAGAACTGACCACTAGATGTCAGTGTTGGACAAGCACAGAGTTATTGGCAGAGACTCCTGCATTAGCGTCTGGCTCCATTTCAGCTATCAAGTTTCTCTGCAAAGGCGAGGGAGTTTGTGTAAGTGAAGCAAAGATTTTGCTTTCTCACTTCTCACCCCGTCTTGCGGAAAACAGCCTGATGCTCTGGGTAAGTCGCCGTTATCTTCACTTTCAGTGATTCCCTTTATAGATCTGCAGTCTGCTGAGAAGTTTAAAACACAAAATTAAACATGTGCTTAGCTCCCTGAAGGCCACATACTTGTTTTTCTTCACAAAGGTGCTCTTCTTTTTCCAGACCAGCCTTCCTGGCCTACCCTTTGTGTAAAATTAATCACATCTAACAAGGAAATACTGCTCTGGGGCACCCAGGTTCCAAAGTTCTCGAATCAGGGTCTTTATTTTTTTGCTACAGAGTGACACTTGCTGTGATTTCAGATCGCTTTCTAAAAATGGCAGCTACTTGGTGTGTCACACCAAGAAAACGTTTCAAGAAAACGTGGTCACATTGTAGCTGTGCTAAACAGCCTCTTTCAGTCCTCTTTCATTTTACACTTTTACTGGAAGTCTTGAAAAGCGGCGATGTAATTAGGTTCCAGTTGTCTCTGTTGAGCTCAGAGATGCTCACCTTTCCTTGGGGGAAGATGAATTCCTGTTATGTTGATTTCTTATCACATCCTGGATTATGGAGGAAATGTGCAGCGAATTCAGACTAAAGCTAGTGATAAAATCAACTTAGCTCTTTGAAAAGGCCACCTGCTCTGGGGTTTTAGAATTCACACTTGCGGGGCTACTCCTCTTGAACAATTTTCAAGGGTGGGTAGTCAGTTTTTTGTGCCCCTCTTGCCCTTTATAGGAGGCCGGCTCAGACGCATTTGGAAAGCATTTTGTGGAGGAATTTGGAATTGCAACATCCCTTCCTTGGTTTACTTCTGTCCCTTTTGCCCTCCAGTTGGCCAACAGGAAGAAAATGGTTTGGTGACACAAAGTCAAAGGTGGCTTTCTTTTTTGGCCACACTTACTGGAGACCAGTGGAGGGGGGCTGGATGTGACAGCACCTCCTGGTGCAGAGTACTGCCCTGCTGCAGCATGCTGAGTGGCTGCTGGCCAGGAGCTGACCTTGTCCTGGGGGATGAGTCATCAGGCATAGCCTTGCTCTTGGAGGCAGGCCTGGCTTTGGTTTCAAGGTCCTCTTGGATCTGGTGCCTGTCTGCTCCCACTTCACTGCGTCTCAGCATCCCTGGGTCTCCTCAGCGGTGTTTGGAGTTTTGGAGGAAGAAGGGCCCCTCACCCTCTGGCAGGCTCATTTTCCATCACTTTGCCACTTCCCTGCTTGTGCCTGAGGTCTTGTCCCTTCCCAGCTCCTGAAGGACCTTGTTCCTGTACACCTCAGCTTCCAGCCTGGCACTTTCAACCTCTTCCTCTCCTTGCTGCTTCCCCTCTGCCTTCCTGCAAATGAGGGAGTTAAGAGCAATAGTTTTGAGGTCAGACATACCTCAGCCACTTGCTACCTGTCTGACATGAGGCAAGTTCCTTCGTTTCTCTGAGCTCTGGTTTCTTAATAACAGTACTTACCTTGCTGTGTTTCGTGAGGATTAAATGAGGTAAAGTATGTATGTAAAGCAACTAGCACTTTGTTGGAGTTAGGGGATCCATAGCTGCTGCTGTTAATTTTCTTGTTTCTGACTATTCTACTAATTGTCTGCCTGCTCTCTTTTCTCTCTTCTCCCTTTAACTGTTCAATATTTCTAATGACTGGGTTCTCCTTACATTTGCTCATTTACATTTACTCACTGTTCATTGCCTCTTGTTTTGGCAATTATATTTTAAATTCCCAAGATTTTTCTTGTTCTCAGTTTCTTGCTTGTAGTAACCTGTCCATATTTTATAGATGCAAAGGTCATCTCCAATCACTCTAAAGAAAACAATTAAATTTTAAAAATTCTCTTTTGTTTCCAGAATTATCTGTATTCCAGGGTCTTTTAGTTTTTCCTGTTTGCTCAATTATTATCCCTTCCGTGCTTATTAAAATTTTATGTTTTTTTCTAGGCCCACCTCAAATGCCACATCCTCCATAATGTCATCCTTAATCCCCCAAATTAGAAGCAAATTTTCCTTCCCTCCTTCACTTCTATAACCCTTGGTTTGAATCGTTTTATTATATAGCACCATATATTGTATACCTAAATGCTTGTTTTCTGTGGCTCAATTTGACTTTCTTCTTGGAGTATAAATCCCTGGAGGTCAAGGACTGTGCTATACATGCTAGCCTCCCTGTGGGTATTTTGTATGGGGCACCTTGCCTTTATGGGGGCAGGGAGGGACTTTACTGGTCACCACCGCAGTGTGAGAATCATATAAGAATGAAGTAAGAATGTCCTGGTAGATCAAGGATTGCAGTGGTTGATGGAGAAGGTGGTAGATCTTTTCTAGAAATCTTTACAAGTGGCTGTGTCCTCATTGGACTGAGATGAGTGAAGTGGAGACTTGCCACAAAATGAACTGTAGCGATTCTCTAAGGATAATGTCTGTGGGTCCCGAGCCTGCATTGCTGGGATGCCCTGCCTGCCTGTAGCAAACGGCCAATAGCTTCGAAGTACATGTGTCAGCAGGGACCTGGCTGAGTAAGGTCTCAGCAGTGGGTTTGGACCACATCAGGTTTTCTTCAGAGGGGATTAACACGTATCTGAATGTTTTCACCCAAACTACCCCGCAGGGAAATCCTTCACAACAAACATCATAGTACAAATGACAAGCTTGCCTTTTTTTCCTGTCTGAGGCCTGTCAGTCTCACACATACAACACAAGGCAAGGCCAAGGCCAAGACCTGACTGATTCGACTGCTAAGAATACAGTGAGCCACTTTTAGATTTAGACAGTTCAGTACTTACATGGGCAGTGAAAAGAAGAATAAGCTGAAAGTGCCAGCTTTCTGTGGTCCTCGCTCCACACACTAAAAAGGATGACCCGGAAACAAAAGGGGGCCGGATGACAGCAATGCAAGTTGGGACACCCCATTGCTGAGAAGCCCGATCTAGGCTGCCACAAAGTAGTTTTATATTCTGCATAATATATATTTATATAAATTTATATTAGAAATTATATTTTGGGACTTCCCCTGTGGTCCAGTGGTTAACACTCTGTGCTTCCACTGCAGGGGGCGTGGGTTCGATCCCTGGTCAGGGAACTAGGATCCCACATGCCGCATGGTGTAGCCAAAAAAAAAAAAAAAAAAGGATTCTAGAAATTATATTTTATATTTATATAAAATTTATATTTTATAAATTTATGTTTATATATTATATATTGAAGCAGTTAGATATTCTGAGAAGGCAAGGCAGAAAACTCCATACCTCGCTGGGGCCCGGGAGGCAAAGAGAAATTGTCTCATGGTAGCCTCCAGGGCGGGAGGTGGGGTGGGAGGGGAGTGTGGGGGTGAGGGGGGAAGGTAGACCAGTGGGAGACGGCCTCATAGTAGCTCCTTACAGGCCTCCTCCCATCCTCTCATGTACCAGGAGGATCACAAAGCATTGCACAAGACTTAGGCTGCATTTCCACCCTTTGCCTGTGTGATGTATGTGGATGTGCGCAAGGCGGCCAGGGTGCCGGGGCAGAGCTGCTCCCCAGCACGGCTCATTGGTGCCTTCTCTGGAGCCCAGTCACATGTTGGCTGATAGTAACTTTGGTTTCTGCATATAGAAAAGTTCTGAAGAGTACCCACCCACCTCCCACTGCAGCCGACACACACACACACACACACACACACACACACACACACACACACACACACCCCTCCTTTTCTAGATTCAGAGTTTAGGTAGTTGCCAACAAAACTATCTATACATTATGCCCTCATTCTTATTTTTCATCCTGACCATTATGCTCCCTACTCAAGTTAGGCTGATTCACTTCCTTGCTTCCTCATCCAGGGTTCTTTCATCATAAGAAGGATCTAAGAATCTTCCTAATCAGGACAGGGATTGGCCTCTGAATCTGGGTCTCCTTGAGCCTGGCCTCTCCGGTTTGCTCTCTTGCTCACTTTATCCTGAACATTTGCTTTCCACAGGTCTTCAGGATTCTGAACACACATATGGCTTTTGACCAGAGGCCTTTCCCTACACTTTGTCACACATGTCCTTCTTGTTCCTGACTGCTTTGCCCAGCCTTGGAGCCCCAGCTTGACTGGGCTGTCAAACTGAGATCCTACAGCTTTTCACTCTCCTGCCTGGTTTCTGTTCCATTGTTCTACCTTGACCTTGGGTTCACATGTGCTTCTTTTTTTATTTTATTTTATTTTATTTATTTTTTTATACAGCAGGTTCTTATTAGTCATCAATTTTATACACATCAGTGTATACATGTCAATCCCAATCTCCCAATTCATCACACCACCACCCCCACCCCCCCGCAGCTTTCCCCCCTTGGTGTCCATACGTTTGTTCTCTACATCTGTGTCTCAACTTCTGCCCTGCAAACCGGTTCATCTGTACCATTTTTCTAGGTTCCACATACATGCGTTAATATATAATATTTGTTTTTCTCTTTCTGACTTCACTCTGTATGACAGTCTTTAGATCCATCCACGTCTCAACAAATGACTCAATTTTGTTCTTTTTTATGGCTGAGTAATATTCCATTGTATATATGTACCACATCTTCTTTATCCATTTGTCTGTTGATGGGCATTTAGGTTACTTCCATGACCTGGCTATTGTAAATAGTGCTGCAATGAACATTGGGGTGCATGTGTCTTTTTGAATTATGGTTTTCTCTGGGTATATGCCCAGTAGTGGGATTGCTGGATCATATGGTAGTTCTATTTTTAGTTTTTTAAGGAACCTCCATACTGTTCTCCATAGTGGCTGTACCAACTTATATTCCCACCAACAGTGCAAGAGGGTTCCCTTTTCTCCACACCCTCTCCAGCATTTGTTGTTTGTAGATTTTCTGATGATGCCCATTCTCACTGGTGTGAGGTGATACCTCATTTTAGCTTTGATTTGCATTTCTCTAATGATTAGTGATGTTGAGCAGCTTTTCATGTGCTTCTTGGCCATCTGTATGTCTTATTTGGAGAAATGTCTATTTAGGTCTTCTGCCCATTTTTGGATTGGGTTGTTTGTTTCTTTAATATTGAGCTGCATGAGCTGTTTATCACATGTGCTTTTTGATCCCCGCCCAGATGCCAACCTATTGCCTCGTCTAGAGACTCATTTTGACGTATTGATGGTTCTCTGGATCTTGGCTTTCTGCCCTGGGTCTTCCTGCATGTGTTCTTAGACTACCAGCTTTCATAAAGCGACATGTTGAAAGAGTCTAATCTAGTACAGTGAGACTATGAACCATGTGTAAGTCCTGGCCAAAATCTGTGCTCTGATAGGACACCACTGTATTTGTATTATTGCTTCAGCATCAGTCCTACAATGTAAGACTTCCTCTTTCTGTTAGATACTGCAGTTAGGGCTACTTAAAGTAAGTAGGATATACTCCAGCTCTGCTCCCTTGGAAGTCATACCCCGGCAGACAATACTTAGTTAGGACAGGGGAGTTTGGTACGAAAAGTCACCAGGTTTTCACTCCCTCTACTATGAATGAATGGATTAGTGGTGATTCTTTCCAGTGATGGCTATCTTTTTTAAAAGACTTAATTTCTTTAGAGCAGTTTTAAGTTCACAGGAAAATTCAGAGGAAAGTACAGAGACTTCCCTTCCCATAGACCCCTGTGCCCCCACGCATGCATAGCTTCCCCCCCTGTATACACTGTATACACTGATGTGTATAAAATTGATTTATAGTTTCACTGCACTAAAACTCCTCTGTGCTCCACCTATTCATCCCTCCCTGCTTCTCTCCCCCCAACCCCTGGAAACCACTGATCATTTTACTGTCTCTATAGTTTTGCCTTGTCCAGAATGTCATATAGTTGGAATCATACAGTATGTAGCCTTTTCAGATTAGCTTCTTTCACTTAGTAATATGCATTTAAGGTTCCTCCATGTCTTTTCATGGCTTGGTAGCTTATTTATTTTTGGCCCTGAATAGTATTTCCTTGTCTGGATGTACCACAGTTTATTTATCCATTCATCTACTGAAGGACATCCTGGTTGCTTCCAAGTTTAGGCAATTATGAATAAAGCTCCTATAAACATCTGTGTGGAGGTTTTTGTGTAGACATAAGTTTTCAACTCCTTTAGGCAAATACCAAGGAGCACAATTGCTGCATTGTATGGTAAGAGTATGTTTTGTTTTGTAAGAAACCACCAAACTGTCTTTCAAAGTGACTGTAGCATTTAGTATTCCCACCAGCAGTGAATGAAAGTTTCTGCTGCTCCACATCCTCACCAGCATTTGGTGTTGGCAGTGTTCCAGATTTTGGCCATTCTAGTAGGTGTGTAGTGGTATCTTGTTGTTTTAATTTGCATCTGTCTGATGACATATGATGTGGAACATCTTTTCATACACTGAGCAAATTATTTAAAAACAATCTTGGGGGCATCCAGTTATGGTTGGGGTTGAGAGCAGCAACTCATTATTCATCTATCTGTCCATTCATTTATTCAACAAATATTTACTGAGTATTTTCTATGGACCAGGCACTGTTCTAGGCCCATAAGTGAATGAAACAGACAATATTTAAATTCTCATGAAATTCTAGCTGGTGATATGGAGGGAAGAAAACATTAAACAAGTAAACAAAAATAAATCAGATGAAATCAGGTACTGACAAGTGTTATAAAGAAAATAAATTGGCGATGTGCTAGAGTAGACACATGCTAGATAGGAAAGGCCTGTCTGAGAAGGGGTTATAGGATTTATGTAAATTTCAGGAGGAATAGCATTCTAGGCAGAGGGAATAGCTAGTACTGAGGCAATGAGCTGGGACTCAGCATTCTAGGCAGAATATAAATAAAGCCATGGTGTCTCAGTCTTCACAGAAGGCTGTGGTTGTGGGTTTTGGAAGGGGAGGAGATGGCACTGTGAGGGCGTCTCAAATAGACTTCCTTTCATCAACATCCCTCCAAACGTATAAGGACTCAGATAGCTGGCAGGCCCCTTGCCCAGACACAGAGGAAACTGAAAGTGAGGCTTTCAGTTTCCGACATCCATTCTGATGTTCAGGAGTTGGCAGAGATGATTGTGAATCCACTTTTAGGAGTCAGGAAAGCATGACTTTTATTCCTTTCCTCCATCTCTCTCTCTCTCTCCCTCTCTCCCTCTCTCTCTTTCTCTCTCACCCTTCCCTTCCCTCTTCTCTCTTCTCTCTATATACATTTAGTGAAAGAATTTGACAGATTAATTCACACTAAAATGTTAGTGGTTGTATGTGATTCCTCCTGTGGGTATTTGCCTTTTTAAAGAAGACTCCTGGGGAAAAGGCAACAAATACAGGAATGAATGAATGAAATGACTGTCATTTTCTCAAAACAAGGTATGTTGAAATTTCAAACCCTGGGTTGACTAGGTAAAGGAGAAATCCTCTTTAAATCTATTAACATCTCTCATGCACATTTTCCAGATTCAAGATGTCTCATGTCTGTACCTCCATCTAGACTCCTTGCTAACATGCTGTCCCTGTCCTAGATCGGGAGGCAGTTCTAGATGTGTGCATAGCAGCCTCTGGGGATCATCCACATTTTCCATCTGCTGCTGGAGCCCTTTTTTTTTTTTTTTTTTTTTATTTATTTTTGGCTGCGTTGGGTCTTCGCTGCTGCGTGTGGGCTTTCTCTAGTTGCGGTGAGAGGGGGCTACTCTTTGTTGCGGTGCGCCGGCTTCTAATTGCAGTCACGGAGCATGGCCTCTAGGCACACGGGCTTTAGTAGTTGTGGCACGTGGGCTCTAGAGCGCAGGCTCAGTAGTTGTGGTGCACGGGCTTAGTTGCTCCACGGCATGTGGGATCTTCCCCGACCAGAGCTCGAATTCTTAACCACTGTGCCACCAGGGAAGCCCGAGCCCCTTTTCTTGAACCTTGGTTTCCTGCCTGAAGTAAGGAACAATTTCTACCCTCTCCCCATGAGCTTGGAAGGCTGACAGAGAAAATTACGATCATTGCCATCAAGTTTTTATCTGCTCTAAGCAAAAACAGGAAACCAAGAAATAAAGGCACAGCTCAGCAATAGCTTCTGAGTGGGTAACATGGGAGAAGTTTTTCTTAAATCCTCTTCCCATGTACCTTCCCACCCACATGTTCTTAGTCAGATTTATTTTTTGCATATCAGTTTCTGAGGATGACAAGAAACTTGCCCTTTTCTTAACTATGGTTTTCAGAAGCAGATTATGCTGCACTTAGTGGAGACCTCTTAATGGAACCCTCGGAATAAATAATACCCTCAGCTCAGGGAGTGGGTGTTGAATAGAGATTTTAAGACTCATAATGGAGTGTCAGAATAGCCATTGCTGATGTATGGGTCCTTTGTCAATTTTGGAAATGGCACTGGGTAGAGCCACACTCTCCTCTTGTATTAAAATGCCATGATTGAGAAAAGTTCTAAGAAGAACGTTCAGCATCTCTTGATATTTAAAAGTCCCACATGGAATGGTGGCCTTTTTCAAAGGTGACTTGGGTTTAGCCTGGAAAGGCAGCTGTCCTCAGAGGAGGGGAGCAGAGCATTTCTCTGGGGGGTGGGTAGGGGGCAGCTCCAGGATGAAAGGAGGAAAAGATTGGCATTTCCCTGGCCTGTGTCTTGAGGTGCTTGTTCCCAAAGGAGCATAGGGTCAGGGTTTTATGATTTCCCTAGAGTAGATGGAGAGACCTCATGACATCAAGCCGTCAGGCAACATTTCCAGGGCTCAGGCCTTTGCTATTCTCTCTCTCCTGTTGGAAGAAATAAAAAGTGTGGTCCTCTCACTAGGCCCATGGTTCTGAGGGCAGCCTTGCCTTGAGCTGAGCCCCTCTCTTTGGATATTATCTCAATGGCCACACTCTCAGCAGAGGACCCCTTAGTGCAACCTTCTCATGAGCAGTGGTTTTGTAGTAATGAGGTTCTATGATGTGCCTCTTGGGCTATTTAGTGCTCCGTGTAGATCCCCTTTGAACAACAGATACTTATGAATACCCACCGTGTTCATGATACAGTGGGCTAGTTGAAAACCGTACGAAATCTGTTCCTGCTCCTCATGAGTTCAAGAGCCTGTTGGGGAGATTAAAAAACATGGAATAAATAGAGAAAAATGCAGGTCAGCATAAAATGGGGGGCTAGACCACATGAGTCAGCCTATAGGGCTTAGTAGGGAAGATGAGGGAGAAGTGATATGGGCTGGCGAGGCTAGGAAAGTCTTTCCAGAGGATGCAGGCCTTAAAGCAAGAATAGAACCTGGTCGGGTGAAGAGAAGTGAGTGCATGTGAGGCAGAAGGGCCAGCAAAGGCACAGGGGACTGGCCATGGTGTATATATGCATGGGGGCAGTCCGTGGCGGTCCAGCGGGGTTGATGTTTCTGAAGTGGAGTGTCCTCACTGAGGAGTTGTGGGACTGGATACGCATAGGTGTGGCCAGATAATGAGCATCTCAGAAGCCAGAGAAGCTTTGATTTGAACTGTGTTCATTAGGTTCTTTTGTTTGCAAGGGATAGAGACTCTTTCAAATGATCTGAAGTAAAGAGGTAGGGGATATTGTAAAAGAACTGTAAAGGAGAAAGAGACTTTAGGGGACTCAAAGATCAGGAAGCAGAGTGCAGTGGAACCTCATGGGAACTGTACTTGGATCCATGGCAGCTTCGGCGACCTCAGCAGCAGGATTTGAGACTTGTCACTGGAGTGTTGTACTAGTAACACCACTCAGCCCTATTCCCCCTCACTCCTGACTGCCTTCCTTTCCCCCTCAGCTCAGGTTATTATCCGTTCTGTAGTTCCCAGTTTTATTTTACTCATCATCTCTGCTTCCTTATAATTTTGGTTTGTATAGCCCACCAAGGCTCCAACTTTCTACTTTTCCCCTTAAAATTCTGACTTTTCCTCATGCCTTCTCTCCAGGCATCCTTTCAGCCTCAGCTCTTGCTTCTCTCCCCACCCCCTCCCCTTCCCTTCCCCCTCACTCATCTCTCTCTCTCCCTCACCCCCCTCCCTCTCTCCCTCTCCCTCTAGTATTTTTAGGCCAAATTTCTTTTTTATTTTTAAGGGAAATATCCAGAGATTTTATTCACATATGATTGCATAATCCTTTGAAAAGGAATGTGGAGCAAGGTTAGAGGTCAACATTGTTAGGATTGCATGCTACTTCAAAAATTCTTGTTAGGCCAAATTTCTGAGAGAGAATTTGACTGTCCTAGTTCATATGTTTGTACCAGGCTCTGTCAGCAGCCCTTGGACCAGGGGCCTATCCTTGGTCCTTTCAGTCCAGGCTTGGGGAGGGAAGGTGATGTCAGAGAAACCATATAAGAGATTGGTCAAGCAGGAGGTGATGGATCCTGGATATGGGTTCTGGCAGTGAGAATGAAGAGGAAAGAATGACTAGAAAAGATATTTCAAAAAAAATTGATAGGAATCAGTATCTCACTGACTGCAGGGTAGGTAGAGAGAGGGAAATTAATGATAAATCCCATGATTTCAGGTCTGGGTGACTAGGAGAATGATAAAGCAAGGAATAAGTGAGCTGGGCCAAGGAGTTAGTTTAGTGGGAAGACAGTGAGTTCTGTTTTTGCCATGTTGAGTATGAGTCAACAGTGGACTCTGTTGGCCAACTCGGTGACCTGTGTTGTGTCCTGTGCTTGGTGACCTCCTTTCCTCCCTAACTTGGACACCCAGTTAGGGTAGAGTCCTGAGTGGCTCAGGTGACTTAAGCCAGGGGCTAGAAGGTGTGTGGAGAGCTTCTCTGAAAAGGTCTACTTTACTCATTTTCTCCTTCACCCTTAAGTAGCTAATTGGTCCCATGGAGCAATGGTTTTTGCCAGGAGGGCAGAAAGGAAGGCACATGTGAGGAGACCTTTCCAGTCCTGTGTGAAACCTGATTCTGTTTTGGTTGCTGTTTTCTAAGTCTTCAGAAGGGAGAAAATGAGTAAAGATGTAAAGAAATGAGGTGAAGAAATGGAGAAAGGCTTGAGCAAGTTGGAAGCAAGCTACATATTCATGGCTGTCCCATACCCATTTCGAGCAAAGCAGTTCAGAGGAACATGCCAAGTAGAGAGCACACAAGCATGTGACAGAGACCCAAGTGGAACGAGCTGAAATTAGTTAGGAAGGGTACCCGGTGGCTCACAGGTTTGGAGAAAATGCTGAGCAGCCAGGCCTTGGGAAGGACAGGAAATAGGGCAGTCTTGGTGTTGGTCTTCAGGACTGAAAACTAGAGGCTCAAAAGCTGTCAGGATTCTCTCGGCTTCTTGTCTCTGCTTCGCTCTCTGTGTTGGCTCCATTATTATACTGAAGACAGGATTCCCTCTGTGGTGGAGGACATGGCCGCACTAGCTCTGAGCTCACATACTCACAGCTCTTTGAACAGAGAGGAAGGGATCCTTCCTTGCCAGCTCTAGTCCAACAAGACTCGGGGAAGTGCTCTGATGGATTTGTCTTGAGTTACGTGCCTAATACCAGATTAATCCCCATGGCCAAGAGTATGGGACCCTATCCATGACCAGTTTTGGAGCAAGCCAAGTTCACTTCTCAGCCAGTTACTATGGCCAGGGATATTGAATCATGTAAAAAGAATGGCAGCTACAGTTTGGGCCACATGCCTAGAGCTGGAGGGGAGGAGGAGTGTTTCTCCAAAAGAAGTGAGGAGAGAAGCAGCACAGACAGGGCCACTGGGGCATCTTTGTGAACCAGCTAGTCACCCCAGTTTGTGTTTTTCCATTTAGTAACCTGATGATAATGAAACAAAGTTATAAGGTAAGAAGGCTCACACAGAAACGAAGGTATTAAGGAAGTAACGTACATTTTTTCAGTATCGTCACTTGCCTTCCCTTCCATTGGTGGTCCCACCCCACCAGCACATGCTATGCTCCAGTTATACTGAAATTATTTCAATTCCTTAAAACCACTGTGTTCTTTCTGTTGTTCCTTCAGCTTTACTTCATCTTTCGGGATTCATTTTGGGTGACACTTTCTTTGGGAAAACTTGGCTGTCTACCCCCATCTTCAAATCTGGGTTAGGTGCTTCTTGTATGTGATCTCGTTACACCCTGCAAGACTTCCTGTATTTTGTAATTGCTCTGTTACTTGTCTGTCTCTCCCACTAGATTGTAAGCTCCACGTGGGTGAGGCATTGTCTTTCTCAATCACTACTCTACCTCTACTGCCTAGTGATGTTATCAGATGTGCTGTTGATGCTCAGTGAACATTTGCTGCATGAAATAAGGAAAGAATGACTCCAGTTTCCAGGCTCAAGTGGCAGGACCGAGTACCCTGAAAGGATTCCAGAACAGTCCAGAAGCAACTAAGAAAGAGAATGACCTTTTTGAAGATGTCTCTTCTGAAATAAAGAAGAGAAAGGAAGGAAAAAAGAAAGTCTTTAGGTGAATAAAGTTTATTATAGCATCTCAGTAAAGGCAAAGGTACTTAGGAGTTTCTAATTCTTTTAGCTTTTGCTTTCGCTAAGTAATGGTTTCTTATAATTAAAAGTAAGGGTTAAACTAAATATTTTTATTTTCTTGCTAAATTAACAAGTTAATAATACATTTTCCCAATAAAACAATTATATCACTATTAGAAAGTGAACCTGCAAGTGAATTGTGTTACAACCCTTATTTTAGTTTTCTACATCTGAAGAAAGCTCATGTGTTGGGTCTAAGTTAGCTTAAGCACCAGTTTTTATGTGGTGGCAGTTGACTGATGTGTCCAAGATGACAATATATTGAAGTGCAGGCCACAGACCGTCTACATCAGGGGTGGGGAGAAGCTGATTGCCATGCTGATACGAATGCCATGGGGACACTGCCTGTGAGACTCTGGGGATGGTCCAGCAATCTGTGTACAGCAAGTCCTTCAGGTGAGTGCTGCAGATTTGGCTGTCTTGGTGGTCTTGGTCATGCCCTCATAGGGTTTTCTCAGTCCTGCATGAGTAAGATATGGCACTGGGGTGCCAGGTAGAAGTGAGGTTACCTATGTCAAGGGTTGTGTCTAAATGTGCAAAAGAATTTGAAAAGAAAATGTTCTGCACCCCCACTAAAATGGCCAGGGGAGCCCCCCTGATTGTTTGGCTGACATTAAGCATTCTTTAGAAAGCTAGATGGCATGTGTAGACACAGGCATTGTTTCCAGAAAAGCTCCATGACTAGGCCCATTCCAGGCTGAGGAGCTACTGTCGAAGAGAAGCATAAGGTCATCATTCTAGAAGGTACCTTTTGTCAAGAAGCCTCTTAGTTCCTTCTTGATTTTTGAATTTCCGTTTGTGTGTTAGATTTCTAACGGAAACATTTCAGCTTTAATTTCAGGTCTAGTATAATCATAGCTGGCATTTTTTTGAATTTTTGAATTTTATTTTATTTATTTTTTTATACAGCAGGTTCTTATTAGTTATCCATTTTATACATATTAGTGTATACATGTCAATCCCAGTCTCCCAGTTCATCACAGCACCACCACCCCCTGCCCCACCCCTTTCCCCCCTTGGTGTCCATATGTTTGTTCTCTGCATCTGTGTCTCTATTTCTGCCCTGCAAACCGGTTCATCTGTACCATTTTTCTAGGTTCCACATATATGCGTTAATATACGATATTTGTTTTTCTCTTTCTGACTCACTTCACTCTGTATGACAGTCTCTAGATTCATCCACGTCTCTGCAAATGACCCAATTTCATTCCTTTTTATGGCTGAGTAATATTCCATTGTATATATATACCACATCTTCTTTATCCATTCATCTGTCGATGGGCATTTAGGTTGCTTCCATGCCCTGGCTATTGTAAATAGTGCTGCAATGAACATTGGGGTGCATGTGTCTTTTTGAATTATGGTTTTCTCAGGGTATAGGCCCAGTAGTGGGATTGCTGGATCATATGGTAGTTCTATTTTTAGTTTTTTAAGGAACCTCCATACTGTTCTCCATAGTGGCTGTACCAATTTACATTCTCACCAACAGTGCAAGAGGGTTCCCTTTTCTCCACACCCTCTCCAGCATTTGTTGTTTGTAGATTTTCTGATGATGCCCATTCTCACTGGTGTGAGGTGATACCTCATTGTAGTTTTGATTTGCATTTCTCTAATGATTAGTGATGTTGAGCAGCTTTTCATGTGCTTCTTGGCCATCTGTATGTCTTCTTTGGAGAAATGTCTATTTAAGTCTTCTGCCCATTTTTGGATTGGGTTGTTTGTTTTTTTAATATTGAGCTGCATGAGCTGTTTATATATATTGGAGATTAATCCTTTGTCCGTTGATTCATTTGCAAATATTTTCTCCCGTTCTGAGGGTTGTCTTTTCATCTTGTTTGTAGTTTCCTTTGCTTTGCAAAAGCTTTTAAGTTTCAGTAGGTCCCATTTGTTTCATAGCTGGCATTTTAAATTTAGTTAGGGAAAGATCATGGAGTACTTTGTGAAGCTCTCTAATGATACTCTTTGAAACATTCTGGGGATCTCCCACGATCTCTCAGGATTAAGGACAAGCAGTAGGTAGAAATGATAGCACATTCTAATAAATAGTGATTTAAAAAATAGCCCTGTACTGTGCATCTCTGTGAAGCACTGTTTCTCAAATGATGTTACATAAGGTGTTCTACAAAATGGAAACAGTGGTTCTGCTAACAAAAAGCATTCTGTTGTTAGAGAAGTTTGTGATGCTGCATACTAGAAGGTCCGTTTAGAGATTTATGATTCATGTTAAGGCTCTGATAAGTCATACCATAAAGTCATCTGTTTAACTTTGTGTAATCTGTTTTTTTCCTAAATTTAATTAGCCTCTTTCAGTTGACCAGCTTCTTCAAATGGAAGCAAAATGTGCCAGAGGATCAACTAACCCAGATAGGTTCGTTGAGCTCAGTGTTTCACTTCAGACATACAGATCAGGAGGCAGTGGCTAACCTGGGCAGCTCTCCCTCTTACAAGGTTTATGAGCCCGGATGCTATAACTACAGAATCTTCCTTAACCATTGGGGCCAGCTTGAAGGATATCACATTATACTCAGACACGGCCTTGATTTCCAAAGCATCCTTGTAGTAAATAATACCTAACTTCGGTAGAACTTAAAAAAATTCATTATTACATATAATCCTATCAACATTTATTTGAGGAAGGTATTATCATTCCATTTTAGAGGGCTAAAGAGCTTAAGTATCTGCCCAAGCGTGGTAGATATAAGGGATGGGATTTCCCTCCATAATGTGGGTGAGCCTCATCCAATCAGTTGAAAGCTTTAAGAGCAAAAGCTGAGGTTTCCCGGGGAGGAGGAAATTCTGCCTCAAGACTATAATATAGAAATTCTGCCTGAGGATATTCTGCCCTATAAGTTTTGGACTTGCCAGCCTCCACAGTCACGTGAGACAATTCCTTTAAATAAATCTCTTAATATACATATACCTGTATATCCTGTCTGTTCTGTTTCTTTGGAGAACCCTTATTGATACAGTATCTAAAGTCAAGCTGCTGTCATGCAGTCAGTTTGTATCAGCAGGCTTTCTGTCTGAGGCCTATAGGCTTTAACTACTCTAGGGAACAGTCTGGTGATGAGAGAAATTTTCCTTATGACATGAGTTTTGTTTGGAAAGGCCTACATTCCCCTTAAAGGGGATTTTCCCAGGGACCCCTACCAAACACTACTTCACTTACATATTCTTATTTGGGAAAGAGAAAACAATGATTTGTCAGATAGAGTTTTCCTACCCCAATTCAGGAGAAAATGTCCCAGAATTCCCAGAGGGTTATCTAATATTTCTCTGGGGACTGACAGGGCAACTTGCTCTACCTGCATTATATATATACTGCTTTTTACTGTATTTCAAAGTGCTGTCACAGACGTCATCTTGAACTTTTGACGTAGGTGTGGCAGAGGCTGCTATTTGTGTTCTAATACCAGTTCCCCTTTTCTTCCCTAGTAAAACCCCTCAATATTTTGCTGAGTTAATTGCTACCCAGTTAAAAGACTACTAGTCCTCCTTCGAGCCAGGTGAGGCCTAGCTTGTTTTAGCAGTGTATGGAGCACTGTGGTTAGGCACACAGATTCTGGCATCAGGCTATGTAGGTTTCAGATCTCCACCTCATCTCTTGCTAACTGCTAATTTACTTCTCTGTGCCTCAGTTTCTGCATCTGTAAAATGATATGATAACAGTACCTACTATATTGAGTTTCTATGATGAATAAACGAGTTTGTATTGGTAATACCTTTAGAACAGTGCCTAGCACAATAGTAAACACTCTATTATTTGTATTGTTATTTTGGCCAACAAGATGTAGGTGGAAGTGTTGTGTGAGATATCTAGGAAGTGGTGCTCCTTCCTGCTTCCTCACAGCTGGAATGTTGTTGGAGTTTGAACAGTGATCTTGGAACAGGAGGCAACAAGCTAAGGATCATGGAATAGCAAGACAGAGTCTGGGGCCCTGATGGATGTGGAGGTACTGCAACAGTCCTGGACTGCCTTTCTCCAGACTTCTCTTCATGAGAGAGAAGCTTCTACTTGTTTAAGATACTGTTGTTGTTATTTTTTGTTGTTATAAGCAGCCAAACTTAATACTGATTCTGTAAGTGTGACAGGAGGTACTACCCTCTTTTTACTGTTGAGAGATTATATACAGTAAAGTTCCCCAGCTTGTGACCTGGTATGAGGGAAATTTGCCAGGCCTGCTTTTGGGGAGAGGTGTCCCTTTTTATCCCAGTCCTGTCCTCACCTCCTTCCTCTAACCCAAGCAGAGCTGCTGGGTCATTAGCTGCCTTTTCCTTCTGTGTGGAAGTCATAAGAAGACTGGGACCACATTGATAATTGTATTGAAGAGGAAGTTAGCGCCCTTTGTTTTCCAAGGCAGAGTTATTTTCTAGACTCATTGACCATTTCTATTTCCATCTTTCTTCCTGGAATCTTTCTTTCCCATTTCCCACTACACATTGACTCTAATCGACCCTGTCAGGTCCAACCTCCAAATCCATGTCCTTCAGACAACCCTCTCTGATTATTCTAGCTCTTTTTAAACAGCTTATTCTGTGGTTCTAGCAGGGAGATCCAGCTTCTTGCTGCTCCCTGATGGAAGGAAACATGAGCCTTCATTACCTGGGAAGGTTTGAAACCAACATCTGTGAAGCAATGAAGAAAGAAGGGGTCTCTCCTATGCAGCCAAATTAGCTGAATGAAACATGGTGATGAGTGGAGTGATGTGGCACAGACCACCTCCCATCTTAGCTGCCCTTCTTATGTATGGTATCCAGATGTCAACTCAAGATTTGGGTTGATGGAGAAGTATTATATTGCCATGTTAACTGAGAACAATTTGGCTTTCCACTTCTTATTGCCTAGGGCCTCCTTTCGCATATCCAAAATATCTTTTATGTTTCGTAGTCCATCTTTTCTGGAGTCCCTTACTTTAGTAGCTCAAAAGAACTGGCAGAGGCTATGAAATGTATTTTTCTTCTCCATTCCCACCAACCTCTGTGAGGGGAAGGGAACATATCGTTACTGGTATGAAATATGCCTCCTTCTTTAGAATGCAGAAACAGAAAAGTTAATTTTGCGTTTAAAAAGGTAACATAAAATCAGTGTTATACTAAGAACGCTTGCTATTTCTTGTTTGCTATGGAAAACACTACGTGAAATCCTTTATGTATATTATTGTATATTATTTTGTTTCATCATCTCAGCACCATGAGTAGATATTATCACTGTACCTACTTTGCCGATAAGGAAAGAAGCTCAGGAAGGTTAAGTAGCTTGCCCAAAGTCACACAGCTGGTATTTGAACTCAGGTCAGTCTGACTCCAAATTCCATGATTTCAACCACATGCTGTACTGCCTCTATTGTCAGTATTCCTTACTTAATCTGTATGATTTAATTAATCATTTGGCAGTGTGATATAGTGGAAACAATGGCTCTGGCATCAGACCTGAATTTGAATCTGAACTTGTCCTCTTGCTAGTGGTTTGACCTTGGGCACACCTACATCATTTAAATAAATGGGTGAATGAATGAATGAATGAATAAACAACATATCTTGCAGCAGAGTGGTGAGGATTAGATGTGAACATGCCCAGCACATAGCAGATACTAGATGAAAGTTTTCTCCATCTGTTCTTCCTTCTCTCAGGTGGCTAGCTTGTGTTTTTCCAATGAGACTCCAAATACCTTCAGGACAGAGGCCATGTCTTTTGTGTCTTGTATAGACTCAGTATCATATACAGTGCTAGGCACACTATAGGAAGTCAATTAATAATTTTTTGTATTAACACTTTTTGTATTTATGTAATACTTTAAAAAATGAATTATATAAAATATTGTATTAGTTTCAGGTGTACAACATAGTGATTCGATATTTTTACACATTATGAAAGAAACACCACAATAAGACCAGTTACCATCTGTCACCATACAAAGTTGTTACAGTATTACTGACTACATTCCCTATGTCTACATTACATCCCTGTGACTTATTTATTTCATAGCTGGAAGTTTGTACCTCTTAATCCCCTTCACCTATTTTGTTCTCTCTTCCTCTCTGGCAACCACCAGTTTGTTCTCTATATTCGAGTCTGCTTCTATTTTGTTTTGTTAGCACATTTGTTTTGATTTTTAGTTTCTATGTATAAATGAAATCATATGGTATTTGTTTTTCCTCTGTCTCATTTATTTCACTTAGTATAATACCCTCCAGGTCCATCCATATTGCCACAGATGGCAAGATTTCATTATTTTTTATGGCTGAGTAATATTCCATTGTATATATATGCCACATCTTCTTTATCCATTTATTTATCAATGGGCACTTAGGTTGCTTCCATATCTTGGCTATTGTAAACAGTGCTGCAATGAACATAAGGGTGCATATATATTTTTGAATTAGTGTTTCTGTTTTCTTCAGGTAAATACCCAGAAGTTAAATTGCTGAATTGTATGGTAGTTCTGCTTTTAGTTTTTAAAGAATCTCCATATTGTTTACCAGAGTGGCTGCATCAATTTACATCCCCACCAATAGTGCATGAGGGTTCCGTTTTCTCCACATCCTCACCAACTCTTGTTGTTTCTTGCCTTTTTGTTAATAGCCATCCTGACAGGTGTGAGGTGGCATCTCATTGTGGTTCTGATTTGTATTTCCCTGCTGATTAGCAATGTTGAATACCTTTTCATGTGCCTGTTGGCCATCTGTATGTCTTCTTTGGAAAAATGTCTATTCAGATTCTCTGCGCATTTAAAAAATTGGGTTGTTTGTTTTTTGATATGGAGTTGTATGGGTTCTTTATATATTTTGGATATCAACCACTTATCGGATATATCATATGCAAATATATTCTGCCATTCAGTAGGTTGCCTTTCCGTTTTGTTGATGGTTTCCTTTGCTGTGTAAACACTTTTTAGTTTTGCTTTTGCTGCCCTTGCCTGAGGAGAGAGATTCAAAAAAAAATATTGATAAGACTGATGTCAAAAAAATAGTGTATTGCCTATGTTTTCTTCTAGGAGTTTTATGGTTTCAAGTCTTACATTTAAGTGTTTCATATATTTTGAGTTCATTTTTGTGTATGGTTTAAGAAAGTGGTACAGTTTCATTCTTTTGCATGTAGCTGTCTAGTTTTCCCAGCACCATTTATTGAAGGGACTGTTTTTTCCCTATCATATATTCTTGCCTCTTTTGTCACAGATTAATTGACCATATGAGCATGGGTTTATTTCTGGGCTCTCTATTCTGTTCCATTGATTTATGTGTCTGTTTTTGTGTCAGTACCATACTGTTTTGATTACTATAGACTTGTAGTATAGTTTCAAGTTTGGGAGCATGATACCTCCAGTTTTGTTCTTCTTTCTGAAATGTTACTTTGGCAATACAGGGTCTTTTTGTGGTTCCGTACAAATTTTAGGATCATTTGTTCTAGTTCTGTGAAAAATACCATTGGTATTTTGATAGGGATTGCACTGAATCTGTAGATTGCTTTGGATAGTATGGACATTTTAATGATACTGATTCTTCCAATCTATGAGCACGATATATCTTTCCATTTATTTGTGTCATCTTCAGTTTCTTCCATCAGTGTCTTTTGGTTTTCAGTGTATAGCTCTTTCACCTCCTTGGTTAAATTTATTCCTAGTTATTTTATTCTTTTTGATACAATTGTAAATGGGATTGTTTCCTTCATTTCCCTTTCTGATAGTTTGTTATTAGTGTATAGAAATGCAACCAATTTCTGTATGTTAACCTTGTATCCTGCCACTTTACTGAATTCATTTATTAGTTCTAATATATATATATATATATATATATATATATATATATATATTTATTTATTTATTTTTTTAGTGGGGTCTTTGGGGTTTTCTATATATAGTATCATGTCATCTGCAAAAAGTGACATTTTACGTCTTTCTTTCGAATTTGGATGGCTTATGTTTGTTTTTCTTGACTAACTAACTGCTGTGATTAGGACTTCCAATACTAAGTTGAATAAAAGTGGTGAGAGTGGGCATTCTTGTCTTGTAATACTTTTTTTTAAAATTAATTTCTATTGGAGTATAGTTGCTTTACAATGTTGTGTTGGTTATCTATTTTAAATATAGCAGTGTGTACATGTAAATCGCAAACTCCCAGTCTATTCTTTTCCCTCATCCTTCTCCCAGTAACCATGAATTCATTCTCTAAGTCTGTGAGTCTGTTTCTGTGTTGTAAATAAGTTCATTTGTATCAATTTTTTTTAAGATTCTGCATATCATATATTTTTTTCTGATTTCAATCTTTTTTTAACATCTTCATTTGAGTATAATCACTTTACAATGAACCGTTTACAATTCATTCTCTAAGTCGGTGAGTCTGTTTCTGTTTTGTAAATAAGTTCATTTGTATCAATTTTTTTTAGTTTCTGCATATCATATTTTTTTTTCTGATTTCAATCATTTTTTTTTAACATCTTGATTTGAGTATAATCGCTTTACAGTGTTGTTTACAATGTCAAGATTGTTTCTGCTGGGGGCTTCCCTGGTGGTGCAGTGGTTGAGAATCTGCCTGCCAATGCAGGGGACACGGGTTCGAGCCCTGGTCTGGGAAGATCCCACATGCCACGGAGCAACTGGGCCCGTGAGCCACAACTACTGAGCCTGCGCGTCTGGAGCCTGCGCTCTGCAACAAGAGAGGCCACGACAGTGAGAGGCCCGTGCACCACAATGAAGAGTGGCCCCCGCTCGCCACAACTAGAGAAAGCCCTCACACAGAAATGAAGACCCAACACAGCCATAAATAAAAGAATAAAAAAAAAGATTGTTTCTGCTGTATAACAAAGTGAATCAGCTATATATATACATATATCCCCATATCCCCTCCCTCTTGCACCTCCCTCCTGCCCTCCCTATCCCACCCTTCTAGGTGAACACAAAGCACCAAGCTGATCTCCCTGTGCTATGTAGCTGCTTCCCACTAGCTATCTATTTTACATTTGGTAGTGAATATATGTAAGCGCTACTCTCTCATTTCGTCCCAGCTTACCCTCCACCACCCCACCCCGTGTCCTCAAGTCCATTCTCTACGTCTGCATCTTTATTCCTGTCCTGCCACTAGGTTCATCAGAACAATTTTTTTAAGATTCCATATATATGTGTTAGCATACGGTATTTATTTTTCTCTTTCTGACTTACTTCACTCTGTATGACAGACTCTAGGTCCATCCACCTCACTACAAATAACTCAATTTCGTTATGGCTGAGTAATATTCCATTGTATATATGTGCCACATCTTCTTTATCCATTCATCTGTCAGTGGACACTTAGGTTGCTTCCATATCCTGGCTATTGTAAATAGTGCTGCAGTGAACATTGTGGTACACGTCTCTTTTTGAATTACGGTTTTCTCAGGGCATATGCCCAGTAGTGGGATTGCTGGGTCATATGGTAGTTCTATTTTTAGTTGTTTAAGGAACTTCCATACTGTTCTCCATAGTGGCTGTATCAATTTACATTCCCACCAACAGTGCAAGAGGGTTCCCTTTTCTCCACACCCTCTCCAGTGTTTATTGTTTGTAGATTTTTTGATGATGGCCATTCTGACTGGTGTGAGGTGATACCTCATTGTGGTTTTGATTTGAATTTCGCTAACGATTAGTGATGTTGAGCATCCTTTCATGTGTTTGTTGGCAATCTGTATATCTTCTTTGGAGAAATGTCTATTTAGGTATTCTGCCCAATTTTGGATTGAGTTGTTTGTTTTTTTTTGTTTTTTTGATATTGAGCTGCATGAGCTGCTTGTATATTTTGGAGATTTATCCTTTATCACTTACTTTGTTTGCAAATATTTTCTCCCATTCTGAGGGATGTCTTTTTTTTTTAACATCTTTATTGGAATATAATTGCTTTACAATGGTGTGTTAGTTTCTGCTTTATAACAAAGTGAATCAGTTATACATATACATGTGTCCCTATATCTCTTCCCTCTTGCATCTCCCTCCCTCCCACCCTCCCTATCCCACCCCTCTAGGTGGTCACAAAGCACCGAGCTGATCTCCCTGTGCTATGCGGCTGCTTCCCACTAGCTATCTATTTTACGTTTGGTAGTGTATATATGTCCATGCCACTCTCTCACTTTGTCCCAGCTTACCCTTCCCCCTCCCCATATCCTCAAGTCCATTCCCTAGTAGGTCTGCATCTTTATTCCCGTCTTGCCACTAAGTTCTTCATGACCATATTTTTTTTCAGATTCCATATATATGTGTTAGCATATGGTATTTGTTTTTCTCTTTCTGACTTACTTCACTCTGAATGACAGTCTCTAGATCCATCCACCTCACTACAATAACTCAGTTTCGTTCCTTTTAATGGCTGAGTAATATTACATTGTATATATGTGTCACATCTTCTTTATCCATTCATCTGTTGATGGACACTTAGATTGCTTCCACGGCCTGGCTATTGTAAATAGAGCTGCAACAAACATTTTGGTACATGACTCTTTTTGAATTATGGTTTTCTCAAGGTATATGCCCAGTAGTGGGATTGCTGGGTCGTATGGTAGTTCTATTTTTATTTTTTAAGGAACCTCCATACTGTTCTCCATAGTGGCTGTATCAATTTACATTCCCACCAACAGTGCAAGAGGGTTCCCTTTTCTCCACACCTTCTCCAGCAATTACTGTTTGTAGATTTTTTGATGATGGCCATTCTGACCGGTGTGAGGTGATACCTCATTGTACTTTTGATTTGCATTTCTCTAATGATTAATGATGTTGAGCACTCTTTCATGTGTTTGTTGGCAATCTGTATATCTTCTTTGGAGAAATGTCTATTTAGGTCTTCTGCCTATTTTTAGATTGGGTTGTTTGTTTTATTGATATTGAGCTGCATGAGCTGCTTGTAAATTTTGGAGATTAATCCTTTGTCAGTTGCTTCATTTGCAAATATTTTCTCCCATTCTGAAGGTTGTCTTTTGGTCTTGTTTATGGTTTCCTTTGCTGTGCAAAAGCTTTTAAGTTTCATTAGGTCCCATTTGTTTATTTTTGTTTTTATTTCCATTTCTCTAGGAGGTGGGTCAAAAAGGATCTTGCTGTGATTTATGTCATAGAGTGTTCTGCCTATGTTTTCATCTAAGAGTTTGGTGGTGTCTGGCCTTACATTTAGGTCTTTAGTCCGTTTTGAGATTATTTTTGTGTATGGTGTTCAGGAGTGTTCTAATTTCATTCTTTTACATGTACCTGTCCAGTTTTCCCAGCACCACTTATTGAAGAGGCTGTCTTTTCTCCACTGTATATTCTTGCCTCCTTTATCAAAGATAAGGTGACCATATGTGCGTGGGTTTATCTCTGGGCTTTCTATCCTGTTCTATTGATCTCTATTTCTTTTTTTGTGCCAGTACCATACTGTCTTGATGACTGTAGCTTTGTAGTGTAGTCTGAAGTCAGGGAGCCTGATTCCTCCAGCTCCATTTTTCTTTCTCAAGATTGCTTTGGTTATTCGGGGTCTTTTGTGTATCCATACAAATTGTGAAATTTTTTGTTCTAGTTCTGTGAAAAATGCCATTGGTAGTTTGATAGGGATGGCATTGAATCTGTAGATTGCTTTGGGTAGCAGAGTCATTTTCACAATGTTGATTCTTCCAATCCAAGAACATGGTATATCTCTCCATCTGTTGGTATCATCTTTAATTTCTTTCATCAGTGTCTTATAGTTTTCTGCATACAGGTCTTTTGTCTCCTTAGGTAGGTTTATTCCTAGGTATTTTATTCTTTTTATTGCAGTGGTAAATGGGAGTGTTTCCTTAATTTCTCTGTCAGATTTTTCATCGTTAGTGTATAGGAATGCAAGAGATTTCTGTGCATTAATTTTGTATCTTGCTACTTTACCAAATTCATTGATTAGCTCTAGTAGTTTTCTGGTGGCATCTTTAGGATTCTCTATGTATAGTATCATGTCATCTGCAAACAGTGACAGTTTTACTTCTTCTTTTCCGATTTGGATTCCTTTTATTTCTTTGTCTTCTCTGATTGCCGTGTATAAAACTTCCAAAACTATGTTGAATAATAGTGGTGAGAGTGGGCAACCTTGTCTTGTTCCTTATCTTAAAGGAAATGGTTTCAGTTTTTCACCATTGAGAACGATGTTGGCTGTGGGTTTGTCATATATGGCCTTTATTATGTTGAGGTAGGTTCCCTCTATGCCCACTTTCTGGAGAGTTTTTATCATAAATGGGTGTTGAATTTTGTCAAAAGTGTTTTCTGCATCTATTGAGGTGATCATATGGTTTTTATTCTTCAGTTTGTCATTATGGTGTATCACATTGATTGATTTGCATATATTGAAGAATCTTTGCATTCCTGGGATAAACCCCACTTAATCATGGTGTATGATCCTTTCAATGTGCTGTTAGATTCTGTTTGCTAGTATTTTGCTGAGGATTTTTACATCTATGTTCATCAGTGATATTTGGCCTGTAGTTTTCTTTCTTTGTGACATCTTTGTCTGCTTTTCGTATCAGGGTATGGTGGCCTCGTAGAAAGAATTTGGGAGTGTTCCTCCCTCTGCTATATTTTGGAAGAGTTTGAGAAGGATAGGTGTTAGCTCTTCTCTACATGTTTGATAGAATTCACCTGTGAAGCCATCCGGTCCTGGGCTTTTGTTTGTTGGAAGATTTTAATCACAATTTCAATTTCAGTGCTTGTAATTGGTCTGTTTATATTTTCTATTTCTTCCTAGTTCAGTCTCGGAAGGTTGTGCTTTTCTAAGAATTTGTCCATTTCTTCCAGGTTGTCCATTTTATTGGCATAGAGTTGCTTGTAGTAGTCTCTCATGATCCTTTGTATTTCTGCAGTGTCAGTTGTTACTTCTCCTTTTTCGTTTCTAATTCTATTGATTTCAGTCTTCTCCCTTTTTTTTCTTGATGAGTCTGGCTAATGGTTTATCAATTTTGTTTATCTTCTCAAAGAACCAGCTTTTAGTTTTATTGGTCTTTGCTATTGTTTCCTTCATTTCTTTTTCATTTATTTCTGATCTTATCTTTATGATTTCTTTCCTTCTGCTAACTTTGGGGTTTTTTTTTTGTTGTTGTTGTTCTTTTTTCTCTAAGTGCTTTAGGTATAAGGTTAGGTTGTTTATTTGAGATGTTTCTTGTTTCTTGAGGTAGGATTGTATTGCCAGAATTTTCCCTC
This sequence comes from Eubalaena glacialis, assembly GCF_028564815.1. Classification (NCBI taxonomy): domain Eukaryota; kingdom Metazoa; phylum Chordata; class Mammalia; order Artiodactyla; family Balaenidae; genus Eubalaena; species Eubalaena glacialis. Next base: position 110,346,992 of record NC_083736.1, read on the forward strand.
TTAGAACTGCTTTTGTTGCATCCCATAGGTTTTGGGTTGTTGTGTTTTCATTGTCATTTGTTTCTAGGTATTTTTTGATTTCCTCTTTGATTTCTTCAGTGATCTCTTGGTTATTTAGTAGTGCATTGTTTAGCCTCCATGTGTTTGTATTTTTTACAGTTTTATTTCCTGTAGTTGATATCTAGTCTTATAGCATTGTGGTCGGAAAAGATACTTGATAGGATTTCAATTTTCTTAAATTTACCGAGGCTTGATATGTGACCCAAGATATGATCTATCCTGGAAAATGTTCCATGTGCACTTGAGAAGAGAGTGTATTGTGTTGTTTTTGGATGGAATGTCCTGTAAATATCAATTAAGTGCATCTGATCTAATGTGTCATTTAAAGCTTGTGTTTCCTTTTTTATTTTCATTTTGGATGATCTGTCCATTGGTGAAAGTGGGGTGTTAAAGTCCCCTACTATTACTGTGTTACTGTCGATTTCCCCTCTTACGGCTGTTAGCATTTGCCTTATATTTGTAATACCTTTTTAAAGAAGTCTCTTGTATTAGAATTTGATGCCTATAAAATATTTTAAGAGGTTGCTCTCCATTTTGGAAGCAAATACTTAACTGGAAAGTGCTGTCTTGGTCCCCTTTGTAGTGTGTGAAAATAGCATAAGCTTGTTTCTAAATGCTTTAGCAATTTTTTTTCTAACTTATAACATGGGAGATGAGTAATTATTGTCAAAAGCATCTCCATTTAGCTTACGATTTTCATGTCGTCTCCCAAAATGAGAATTAGTTTTTGGTTTGAGAATAACTTTGGAAATCCTTGGATAGTCCATTTTCTTTATGGCCATCTTTAGGGCATTAAAAACAGTTAGTTCACTCAGATGATTAGTCACATTAAAAAAAATTAGCCAATCTATTTGTCTGAGTGAATTGTCTCTTTCACTATGTTAATTCACAGAGTGTTTAATTAACGCTACTGAGGGCATACATCTTGATATTTAAATCAGTAATGTGTTTAAATCAGTAATGTGAGATCTTTAAAGAGAGGTTAAAAGACATGGAGGAGAGATTTAAGGAAACCATAAACAAAACCAAGAGACAGCCTACAGAATGGGAGAAAATATTTGCAAATGATGTGACTGACAAGGAGTTAATCTCCAAAATATAGAAACAACTCATACAGTTCAAAATAAAAAAAACCCAAACAATCCAATCAAAAAATGGGCAGAAGTTATAAATAGACATTTCTCCAAAAAAGACATGCAAATGGCCAAAAGGCACATGAAAAGAGGCTCAACATTGCTAATTATTAGAGAAATGCAAATCAAAACTACAATGAGGTATCACCTAACACCGGTCAGAATGGCCATCATCAAAAAGTCTACAAATAATAAATGCTGGAGAGAGTGTAGGAAAAAAGGAACCCTCTGACACTGTTGGTGGGAACGTAAGTTGGTACAGCTACTATGGAGAACAGTCTGGAGGTTCCTCAAAAAACTAAAAATAGAGCTATGATATGATCCTGCAATCCCACTCCTGGGAATATATCAGGAGAAAAAGCATAGTTTGAAAAGATACGTGCACCCCAATGTTCATTGCAGCACTATTTATAATAGCTAAGACATGGAAGCAATCTAAATGTCCATAGACAGATGAATGAATAAAGAAGATATCGTACATATATACAGTGGAATACTACTCAGCCAGAAAAAAGAATGAAATAATATCATTTGCAGCAATGTGGATGGACCTAGAGATTATCATACTAAGTGAAGTAAGTCAGACAGAGAAAGACAAATATATGATATCACTAATATGTGGAATCTAAAAAAATGATACAAATGAACTTATTTACAAAACAGAAACAGACTCACAGACTTAGAAAACAAACTTATGGTTACCAAAGGGGAATGCGGGGAGGAAGGATGAATTAGGAGGTTGGGATTAACATTATACAGTACTATATATAAAACAGATAGCCAACAAGGACCTACTATATAGCACAGTGAACTAGACTCAATATTTTGTAATAACCCATAAGGGAAAAGAGTCTGAAAGAAAAATATGTGTATGTATGACTGAATCTCTTTGCTGTACACCTGAAACTAACTCAACCTTGTAAATCAACTATACTTTAATAAAATAACTTTTAAAAACATTAAAATTTTAAATAAATAAAAGGTCCAAATTACGTGTAAAATGAGTTCTACAAGGAAAAACTAGAGAGAATGGGGGGAGAGGCAATTTTTAAAGAGAATGATCGAGAATTTTCCAGAATTGATGAATTACATGAGCCTTTAGATTCAGGAGGCATGAATCCTGAGTAGAATGAATAAAAAGAAATTTGCTTTCTAGACACACCATGGTGAAATTGCAGAACACCAAAGACAAAACCTCTTAAGATTAACTTGCTCAAGATCATAGAGCTAGTAAGTGGTGAAGTCAGTATTCAAATCGAGTGTTTTCAATCACTATTACCAGATCGTTTATTTACAAGCTCTCATTTACAGATGGGGTAATGGAGGTCAAGAGATGGCAGAGATTTGCCTTAGGAGTTTAAAGGTAGTAGGTTTTGAATTTACACTGGCCCCTTTACCTCAGAAGTCGGAGAATCCTCGTTGTGAGTGGTAAGAGGAACCATGCTGTTCCTTGCAAACAACAAACCATGAATTTTGTACTGTTGTTTCCAGTATGATCAACAGACACTACACAAGATAGTTAACAAGAACGTCTGGACAGTTACATAGTGCTTACCATGTGACAGACGTTTTTCTAAGTTTTTAGCATATATTAACCTGTTTGTTTCTCATACCAACTCAATGAGTCAGGTACTGGTTTTATCACAGTTTTGGGGATGAGGAAACTAAGGCTCACAGGGGAAGTGATTTGCCAAGGTCATAAGGCTAGTAAGTAGAAGAGCCAGGACTTACATGCTACATTGTCTGGCTGCAGAGTCCTAAACCTCTACACAGTGTAGCTCAACAAAATAAATAAACAAAAAATAAGTCAGGAACTGTCTCTCTCTTGTTCACTGCTGAATCCCTATCACCCAGTAAAATGACTGGCAGATAATAGATACTCAATAAATATTCATTACATTAATACAGGAATAAATAAGTGAATAAACATTGGTTTGCAATGAATATCCAGTGTGGCTGTATGGACTGAACTGTCCCATTACCAGCTAGCTAATTAGTAATGGTGAAATTTCTTGAACATAGGACCAGTTTGTTTCGTGTGATGCCAAGAATCTTGGCAATTAGAGTTGTACTTTAATACCCTTGCTCACAACATCAGCTTTACCTGGCTTTGGTGATCTGCTAAAGTGGATCCCCTGGTTCTGAGTCCCAGCTCTAAATTGTATCTGAACCCTAGATGCCACCTGCTGACTTGTGACTGTTTGGGCCCAGAGGCAGCAGGACCCTAGGTGGAGAGAATCCCAATTATGATTTTAAAAATCTGTATGATTATCCATACAGATACGGATCTGTAACACAAAGGCAACAAGAAGCAGCTGGAAACTATCCATATCGTGCATGTTCTCTGGAGAACTGCCTGATCATGTGATCACAGAGCATACGGATTCTTAGCAGAATGAAATAATCAACATGCTTATAACATAAAAGCATCTGAGAGGCAATGAGAAACCATCTGTCTCTCAGCTCTGAGACCAAACTCAGGGCTAGTATTAGGCCTCTTGTGTGTTACAGCTCCATTTTATTCTTAATTCAAACCAGATTCCTATTAAAAGAGACTCCTAAAAATGCCTAACAGCCTAAATGGGTAATCACTCTCTTAAAAATGCAATCTCTCTGCCTTCACTCTGGGGCCCTTATGTGGCATTAAACAATTTTTAAAATTTTAAGAGAATAAATTTTCACTTAAAAGATGGCAGAGACCAGCTTGTCTGTCTTATGCCTCAGAATACAGAGCTACATCTACAGTTTAATCATTGGAGTTCTCGGGTTGATAATGCAACTTGATAGAACTAATGTATTATTCACTGTTTAATACAATTTTACCTACTCAGGACCCCTGGTCTGAGCACTTCACTTGAAGTGATGGGTCTCTTCAGTAAAGTAATTAGTAAAAGGCTAATTTAATAATGCAGCTGGCTTTGTTCATTTCTTTCTACACTGGACAAACCAGTTGCCTTTTTCGAATTGTTTGCCCCAACCAGTTGTTTTGGCATTCTGTATTGAATTTTGTCTTTGATAGAACCTGTCTACGAGTTGGTCAAAGCAGTGTAAACAGTTGAATGACTACAGGCATGACCCTGTGCAAACATTGGCATTCTGTTGTTCTCTCTTGCTCAGAAATAGAAAGATTTGGCCATTCAACCATGCTAAAAAAAGATAATGGCAGTGTAAATTGTTAACAGAAATGTTGTCAACACATACCACTTCCCTCACTAAAATGTGACTATTTGTCAAGGGTGTAGTTACCTAAGAAATCAATGATGTGGGAGGCAAATTAGTAATAATATACTCATCTTTTTCTGAACTAGAAGACTTCAATTAGGTTTGGGCATGATTGGTAAATGCTCCTTTTGCTCTGAATGAACCCTCCAGTTTGCATCCATCACCACATATTTCCTAAGACAAGAGCTGGTGATCTTTTGATTTCATGAAATATTCTCATTCATAATTGTCATTAATTGAATAGAGCTGGACCTATCCTCTTTTCTCTGGATTTCTTTTACCAGAACATGATTATTCTGCTTTCTTAGGTATATAAGTGAAAAATGGATAAATCAAAGAAATAGAAGAATTACCTTTGATTGAAGGAGGTGGAGGGGCTATAAATACATGTCTAGACATCCCTTTTTTAACTTCCATCTCTGCATCATTAATAAATTCATTAATGAGGGCCCTGTTCAGAAATCTATTATCAACTCTAATCATTTGTGTGTTTGAATCAAGGTCTTCTGCCTTCATTAGTGTCATTAATGCCTGTCAGCAAATGATAATGTGGGAGATTCTCACTAATTTATATGCATTCCCAAAGTGGAGACCCAAACCCAGTCAGTATTCTTGCATGACAGCAGTTGTAACAAATGGCCATCCTTCCCAGGAGAAGTGTAAACAGGTCGCTAATTAATGCATTTACCATTAGCCTCTGTTTAGTCTTCAGTCATAGCATATTCATTCATTATGTTGTGACACCAAGTACAATGTTGTTATGGAAATGAGGTATTTGTACAGTCTCCTTAGGTCCACATGATGGATTGAGTTATCTACCTGTTTTTCTCTCGGCAGTTTCCCAGATATCAGAGTACACAAATGACCTTGAAGAAGGTGCTGCTGATGTAAATTGCATAATGGGTTGACAGTGTACTTAAATACATGCAGTGAAAATCAGTGTGTGTGGGAGGATAAAGTTGGGGGATATTAAAGAGGAAAAGGGAAAATAAATTCTAACTTTTAGGAGATGTGATATAATGGCAGGGAATTGAAATCAAAATTAGAAGTGGAGTGGTACAATGAGGTTTGTTGCTGCTGAAAGACTGAAATATAGACAGATGGTCAATCCCTTTCCCTCATATCCACAAAACAATCAACAGTTCTGAAAGGAAGATATAGTTAGGACAAACTTTTCTTTCTTCCAGCTGGCAATTCTAAATTCCCTAAATCCTTAGATAAAAGCTTCAAATAAAGAATGGGGGCATCAAGGAAGCCTAATCATGCCTTATTTATTGACCATATAGGCTGTATGTTGACCATAAATAGTAGTTCTTATCATAAGTCATCCATTCATTTATTTAACAATATTTATTGAGCAACATTTGGGGCCAGACACTGTGCTATATATTTGTGATACAAAGATGAAAAAAATTACAGCCCTCCCTTCAAGAAACTCAGGAGATAAACTGACGATACAGTATGGTTATCATAAGGAACACAAATACTATGATGATTTTATGTCCACGATGCTATGAGAGCATATAGGAGGGATTCTTCATGGAAAGCTTAGTGATGTTTCACAGAAGAGGTAACATTTGAGCCGAGTCTTATAGGACAAGTAGGAATTTTTGAAAGAGGAAAGGAGGAGACATATATGTCAGGTAGAGGTAAAAAGACATTAAACATTATACTGTGTTTATAGAATGGTAAGAAATTCAAGGTGACTGAAGCATTGTCTGCATAGGAGATAGGCTATCAGGAAGAGTGATGGGAGATGTTAAGCTGCATAAGAAGTAGATATTTATTAGGAGTATGGGATTAACATATACACACTACTATATATAAAATAGATAATCAACAAGGACCTACTGTATAGCACAGGGAACTGTACTCAATATTCTGTAATAATCTATATGGGAAAAGAATCTGAAAAAGAATAGATACATGTATATGTATAACTGAACCACTTTGCTCTACACCTGAAACTAACACAACATTGTAAATCAACTATACTCCAATATAAAACAAAAATTAAGAAAAAAAGAAGTAGATGACGGCCAGACAGAGTAGAGTCTTATTTGTAATACTAAGAGGTTTTGGACTTTTTCAGGGAATAAAGAGTTAATGGAAGCATGACATAGCTAGGTTGGGTGTTTTATAGATTACCTTGGTGGCAATGTGGAGGATGGGCTGGAGTGGGGAGAGATTGGGGGCAAGGAGAGTGGTCGGGAGCTTGATGAAGTAATCTAAGCAAGTGATAAGGAGGGTCTGAACTAAAACAGGAACGTTAAAGAGGGAAAGGAGGTTTGAATTTAAGGGATATTTGAGAAATCCAGTTAACAAGACTAGTAACTAAGTAAATGGTGGGGGGGCGGGTAATGAGAATTAAGAGTCAAGATGTCTTTATGGTTCCCTTTCAGAGATGCTTGAGAGCTATAGTACTATTGTATGTAGTTATCAATGTGCAGATGGAGAAACTGAGGCATGGGGATTTTATAATTCGTCAAAGTCAAGTCAGGATTAATAACTGTCAGGATATTAGGGCCTTTAATAGACCTACTTCTTTCCTAGAAGAGCTGCCTTTTCTAGGGTTATGAGGGAAACTTATTTTTCTTAAGGTTGTAGACCTACATCTCAATTTATAGGTGTGAAATGGGAAATGCCTATGTTATTTGGTCTTTTCTGTTATTCTTTTCTTTCAGGAATAGGGCCATTTTTCATGTTTCCTATTTTAGCCACATCTGCCTGATGACCAAACATACAATTAAATCGTGATAGATTCAGCCAATGAAGTGGAAAGAGCACTGGCTTGGGAGTCAGGGGACATAAAGTCTAATCCTAGTTCTTTCACTAAATAGCTGCTTGAGCTTAGGAGGTCACTTAACCAATCTGAGCCTTAATATTCCCATCTCTAATATAATAATCAAGCCTTAATATTTGGTTTATTTCTGTCTCTATGATTCATTCTGTGATCTGTGTGATGTAATGCTAAATAACTTGCTAGACAAATGTTCACCCACCAAATCATTCATCCAAGAAAATAGCCCTGTTGTTTTACTGAAATGACCAAAACATCCAGTGATTTGGGTGACGGCAGTTCAGAGTTGAGGTATTCCATCACTCTGATATAGAAGTCCTCTCCTGGTTTTCAATTCTTAATCCCAATTTCTATCTCCAGATTCAACCTGCTGCCTTTTTCGTATTGACTAGCTATTAAACTCAGGGAGGTTGTTAAGAAGAAATCTGTGGATTGGCCTAGATCCCTGTGCTCCCTCCAATCAGCTGCTCCGGCCAGTAGAAGGGTAAAGAAAGCTGAAATAGTACGAGCTATCCCTCAGCTACTTGTACGCAAAGACTTGGTGCCATTTTTCCAGTTCTAGACAACTTTATTCCTGTTGTATCAAGGACAAAAATGGTGCCAAACCCTAATTACCCAGGTGCTTTTGAGACAGTTGCTTCCATCTTTGGGTCTTGGTTTATCTTATCTGTATAAGAAAGATAGTGATACATGTCTGCTCTTTGTTACCCTGACAAGGTTATGATGTTGAAAGAGATCATATGGATGAAGAAATGAGAGTTGAAAACAAGAATGGTAAATGGATTTCAATTCCTGTGCCCCTTGGTTCTCTGGGCTCAGTTGGAAAGAGTAACTGCTGTGGGGATAGGGTGGGAAGTGGCTGAGCACAGCTCCTGTGCCAGTAGTAGAACAGGTAAGTTATTGGAAGTGAGGAAGTAAGCTTCAGGGGGTCTAGAAGCCCAAAGGCAAAGGGTACTTAGCCTGGTCCCCTTTATCCTCTCCTTTACAAATTGCAGTTCGGTTTAATCAACACTCAGCATTTTGCCCTCAAGAGTCAGGTGCTGTGTGAAAAATCTAGTTTTGACTGCATAGCTTCCTCTGGTCAATAGGAAAGACTCTCAAAAGGGTTGTTAGAAAAATGAACTACAGTGGTTTTTTTTTGGTGGGGGGGGCACGGGATCCAGTCTATAGGGAATCAGTCAGAGCACTTCTTCCCCTTTGGCTCAGAGTAAGACAGGGCAGCAAAGGCATTAGGGATTTGCTGACCCCATAGTGTCCCCATGAGAGGGAGACAAATTTAAGGCGGTAGATGGTGGTTTAGGGAGGAGAACTCCAAAAGGGTTTGCAGGTGAAAAACCATACCTGTTTGACCCTAGGGCATAAAGGCTGAATGCATGGGGCCTGCAAAGTCTGAGGATCAGTCTACACAGGAAAGCACACTTTCAGGACATTGAGGGGAGAAGGGTTTTTTGAAAAACTTTTATTGAAGTATAATATACGTACAGAGAGAGTGTACATGTCGTAAGTACACAGCTTGATAAACTTTCACGAACTGAAAACCAGCAATAAGAGTTACTGTTTTGGATTCATAGTCAGAGTGCTCTTTGGGAACCATGCTGAGTCAAGTGACTTAATTCACCCTAGCATCCCCCACTGTGGAGTTCTATGGCTGGTCTTTGAGTGTTAAGGTGTTATACAGTTGAAACTAAAGTGGGATGTGGTATCTAAGTAGGAATTGATTTATGTGTGTATTTCCCCCCCTACTCTGTGAGACCAAGAACTTGTTTCATTCACTGCTTAGAAATTTTTCTGCCATGTAATAGATACTCAGTAAAAAAAATAAATAAATAAAGTGGGATTTGGTGTCAGGAAACCAGGGTCCAGATTCTGGACCCACTACAATGTTGCTTTGTGACCTTGGGCAAGTCTTTTCACTTCTCAGAGTCTTAATTTCCTTATTTGTATAAAACAGTCAATGACAATTCCTACATTATCCAGGAGGTCAAATGTAGTTACAGTTGTGAAAGCACCTTTTAAAAATTTAAAGTGTCATTTTCCCAGTGCCTAGCACAGTACCTGCCACGTAGTAGCAGGTACTTACGCTACTTATATGAGTAGCATATAAGAAGTCTCAAAAATGTTTGCCAAACATTTTTGCCAAAATGTTCATGCCAAAGGTAATTCAACACAGTGTACACCTAAGGCTGTCTTTAAGGTAATTTCCCTCAAGAACATTAAGGTCAATTCAATCACCCTGGATCTTTCAGCTTTAGAGTCCTCTTTGCTTAAAGGGGGGGAAATTTATTCAGTGGGAATAATAATAAAAGCACAACAAGGCAAGATCATAGAATCCCATGGTGTTATGGTAGGACTATAGTTTGAGATGGCTGGACATGTTTTTCTTTTTACTTTATAGTATTCCCCTGTGGCCCCTGATGCTTATCTGTAATACCTTGTAGTATAATGTTTAGATAGTTGCTAGGCCCCGCAGTCTCCATGGAGACAAGGGTAGATTTGTGAGTGTGCTGGTTGTTCCAAGTGACTAACCACAGCAGACAGTTTAGCCAACACTTTCTCTCTCTTTTCTTTTTTTTTTTGCAGTTCAGAAGTCTTGAAAAAGCCTACTGGACTGCATGACTTGTATGGAATTCACTTTGTAAAATATCTTCCTTCCTGAATTTAGTTTACTTTGCCTTAGGGAGAGTGCAATTTGTTTATAGGAATTTTAGCTTCTTGCCTGGAAATACTCTCTTGGTAAAATAAACTATTTGCATATAGGAGGATTTCTAAGCCTCACTGCCCCTCCAAGCTCCTCCAAGAAGATGTTCAGTAGAACAAAGGCAAATGAGAAATGTGCTTGACTAAGAATTGCCCCAGTATGCAAGCTACTCTGGAGCCTGGAAAGTCTTTCCCTCATTAGAGTAAAGCAATGGACCAAAGCCATAGTCCCCCATGGGTTCTCCATCTAGCTGAGCTTATTCTGTCCACGAGAAAGTGGCCTACTTATGATGGTGGTTGACAGCACCAAAGCAAGAGAGAGAATGTAGGACAATTTCTCTCTATGACAAACCCCTCTGACAGTGGGAAGCTGACAGCAGGTGATGCCATCAAAACAGCCTTTGGCTTTCAAAGGTAGCCCTTCATCTCCTGGCCCAATACCTTCTCTTTCCCTTCTCCCAGGCTTCCCTTCATATTTTCACAAGAAGCAGAACAAGTATGGCTCTGTCGGATCCCAATTACCCTTGCCTTGAGCTTGAATATAGGCAGGCTGAATTTGGGAGAGTGAAGTTCAAGGGTCTGGGAGTTTTGGTAAAAATTTTTAATAGAGTCAAAGCTCTAATATTAATCCCAGTAATTCCAAATTTGTAATAACTCAGAGGGCTGGCTTGAAAGTTACCTTTGTTCAGCAATGTATTCAAAAAGAACTTTATTATGGAAACTGTTAAACATGTGCAAAAATAGTGAGAATAGTATAATGAACCTCCATGTACCCATCACCCAACTTCAACATTTATTACCATTTTGCCCATATTAGCAAAATGTTTCTTCATGCAGAGTTTCATCTTGGTTTCATATAGGACTGTTTAATGCGCTTAAGACTTTAAACTATCTTAAGAAACTGTAAATACTTTAGTATTTACTTTACATAGCAGTAACTGATCTATCAATTACAAGTAATTCCTAATTGTTCATTAGATAGGTCTCTTGGGGTCATTCTGGAACAACACTTCCTTAAAGCATTTTGAGTCCAGCTCAAGTTGTTTTTCTTTGAGAGTAATAAAACTGCGTTTCTTTTCAATGTTCCTATTTGGATTTCCCCCTGGTTCACACTGACCTTATCCTTACCATCTTCCCTAGGTAATAGCAATTACCAAAGAGGGCTGATAAATTTAAGGAAGAAGGTGTTTGCAGCCCTGAGTTTTGTGTAATAGCTGATCTCTTCCTGTGGAGGCACAAAATCACTTAAGGCCAGCATTTCAGGCTGGATCACAGGAGGCCATTGGCTTGTTTGTCCATGAATAAACAAAGAGGATTATGAATGGGACCTAAATGAGATAGTGATTGTCCATTAGCTCTCCGAGAAAGGACTGAGTCAGGCTGTCCAAAAGGCATAAAATCAATCTGGGTTTGTTGGAGTGGATGATTCACTTCCAAGCTGCTTAGATGAACAACATTATTATTTCTCTGCCATCAACCAGGCTTATTATGCTTTGTGTGAAGCAAGACTATTATGCTTGAAAGCACTTGAAAGTGCTTGAAGCTTTCCAAGCTCCTAAAAATGCATACACAACCTGGTATAAGTGCTTGGTCTATCTGAGAGCTATTAACTCTTTGCCTATAGAAGAGAAAATGTCACCTCCCATCTTTTGCTTCATTAGCAAAGTGGCAGAAATAAACTAGGCAAACAAAGCATTTTTATCAATTCATTTGACTTTTCCAGAGTTCCACTCTCTCTGGCTATCATAGGCTGCTGTATCACATTTCTAATAGAGTCAGTTTCCCTAAGCCTGCATAAACGATGAGAGAACTGTGGTGTTCCCCCGTCCCTCTTGAAGGAGGAACTTTGGGTTAATCATAATACTTGACTGTGAAACCCATCTACAAATCTCAGGGGGAAAGTCTGCTTCCCATGGGCCCTGGGTATGATGGGATATATAATTGGTGCCTCTGGGGTCTGAGTTAGTGCAGCTGCAAATCAATTAAGCTCAACACTTTCAAAACCATTTTCTCTCATGCAGGTGAAAAAGAATCCCAAGTGTGATGTGGGTTTGAAGGAAAAAACATCTGTGTAAATTGGGTCTTGGAGGGTCCTCTAAGACCATTATTTCGTGGAGATAAATTATTCTGTCATTGCTCCCTACCCTCTCATCTTTTCCCTTGTTTGGTACTGGGTGAATGTGGAAATAAGACAAGGCTATCAATCAGAGACATGTAATTCCCTTCTGTTTGAATGTGTAAGTCTCGAGATAAGAGCAATACTCAACTGGAATGCTTGCAGGTTTCTTTCTTTCATTTTTTTTTTTTTGAAAGAGTTTTTGACTAGTAATGACTGTTGGATTCAAAGCCATGTTTTACAGCATCTCTCTGTTCAGATTTCTTTTTTTCTTTCTTTCTTTTTTTTTTTGATAAGTAAGAAGTGGACTTATTTAGACAGAAACACACTCCACAGACAGAGTGTGGGCTCTCTCAGAAGGCGAGAGGCCCAGAAATGTGGCGTGGTTAGTTTTTATGGGCTGGGTAATTCCATACGCTAATGAGTGGAAGGATTATTCCAACTATTTCAGGGAAAGGGTGGGAATTTCCAGGAATTGGACCACTGCCCACTTTTTGGCCTTTTATGGTTAGTCTCTCAACTGTCATGGCACCTGTGGGTGTGTCATTTAGCATATGCTAATGTATTACAATGAGCATATAATGAGGCTCAAGGTCTACTGGAAGTCGAATCTTCTGCCATCTTGGACCTAGTTGGTTCTAACCAGTTTTTGTCATATCCTATGGCTGTCATTCTTTTAAAGGTTGTGCCCTGCCCCCTTCCCTCCTGTTTCATTTCCCCCTCAGAGATTTTACTCCCATATTCTTATGGGAGGCAGAGGGGTGAAGGTCCATCTTCTGTAACTGCTTCCAGGCTGAGTAGGGGCATAGACCCTGCCTGTCAGGGAGTAAAAATATGTGGATGCCTCATCTAGGGGCCCCTGGGGCATGACAGCTTCTTGTTTCAAGTCGGTATGGGCTGGAATCCTTGCATAGCCATCATCTTGATGTGGAACTGTTGTATGTTCAGATTTCTTGATGGGCTTCATCATTTTGATGTGGCAATTGTTCCCCATCTTCAAAAGATATTTTTAGGTACCTAGGCCCAGACACTTCTTATTTCAGGGACTGGAAAGGGAGGGGGAAAACATATTGGGAATGTGATGGTCCTGAGCTTTTATTTTTCAGGTCTGAGATTCTCTTCTACTTCCTTCTCTCCATTTTCTGACAACCTCCAAATGGTGGCTGGGACCCACGGGAGGAGGATCAGGCCAGGCCTCATTCCTGTACTTCTTTGTTTGGCCATGTCAAGTGCTGTCTGTGGCCCACAGGGTGCCTTCTACTTCTCCTCCACTGCTGTACAGGATGAATCAACATTTCCCCATCCATCCCATCACATGACACAGCCCCTCTGAAGTGAGAGAGAGTCTTGGGAGTTGCACTTGTAAATTTATATTCTGTAACAGCCTCAGTGCATCAGTGTACATTAGCTGATGTATGGTCTATTGGTGGTGGTGGAGGAATACCGCTAAAGGAAGGGATGTTTCTTTTAACATCAGGGCCTCTCTCATTCTTTACATGTTGTACTTCAGTATAAATGAATAGGGTTGTTCCCAAAGAGAGCAATCCAACACAGTTGTCTTGTTTTTCCTCCAAGCTGGAGGTAGGTATTGGTATTTGTTTATGTTGGGGATGTGGGATAAGGGAGGAATGTAAGGAAATCTGGAAGTTCCTTTAATGAAATCCAACCCATTTATTTTCCAGGGTTAGTACTGGAGGGAGGATTTCCATGTGGGGTGGGCCACCTGGGTCTTAGCACCCTCAATTTTCTTTCTCTTAGGAGAGCTCTTACTCTCTTAGGATCTCTCTTGTTTCTACATTGACCTGAATCTTAGGTTCTCAAAAGTGGTTGAGAAGCCTGGATTGCAGTTTCAGTGCTCTCATTAACTACCCATTAGGCCTTGGGTAGCGTCCTTTTCCTCAGATGAGCAATCTGTAAAATTAAGGGGTTGACATAGATTCCAAGCTTTCTGGCTCTGGCTCTCTGGTTCTAAATTCGTGAGTCTTCTGATTATGTCCCATGGAGGGCATCACTGAGTCCCCAGAGACTGGTGCAACAGGTATTCTGTATCATTCATGCAAACAGTAAGGCCTTTTGAGCTTGTTTTCTCTATTTTGGGGTTGTAAGATATAATAAGCAGAACTAATTATTTCAGGTCCCTAACTGTAAACTTAGTTTCCTAAGTGAAGAACAAACAACCAAGTTTTGGAGGAAAAGGGGAAAAGCACTGGGGCCTAATAGTGTGAATCTGATTCCTTGGGGAATGGCATCCGAGGGAAATGTCTAAACCCAGCACTGAAATGAACAGGAGCTCAGAAATCACTGTGCTTTCCTTCTGGGACTGAATGGCTTTACCTCCAGGAAGTCCTGGGAAGAGGGAGTCCTCATCCTGGGCACATCAGGGTGTTACCCCATGAAACCATTGTTCTGCTGTAGTAGTTGTGGAGTAAGTGGAATTGCGTTGGGAAAGACAGGCTAGGAAACATTGAGTGAGCGGCACCTTCCTTTGTGCTTCCGCAGCACACTTTATGTTCAGCCTTTTTCCTTGGTGTTATTGGGTGGATATGTCTCCCTTGAGTCCCTCATGAGCTCCTAGAGTTCCTAGAACGTGAGTGAGTGTCGCAGGCACCTCTGTAACTCCAGCATCCCGCACAGAACCTGGCACACGGTGGGTGTTCAATGAGTCTCTTCTGAAACACTTACTCTGATTTGGCAAGCTGGCATCCCACGGCTCCCACAGCACCCTGCCCTGCCTTTCATCTGTGAGAGTACTGATCACACTGTATTCTAGGTGCCAACTGACTTGCATCTCTGCTCCACTACCTTGAGGAGATATTATATATCACTTTGGTTCATATCCACTGGGCAAAAATCAATCATATAAATACAGCTATCTATAGGGGATATAGTAAATATGGTCTAGATGTATGCCCAGGAAGAAAAGGAAACGTATTTTCATGAACACATAATATTTACAACAAGTACCTCCAGGGAGACCACTAGAAAGCTAAACCATTCCTTCTATACCTGTCTTGCTCTACCGGTGCAACAGAGTCACTGGGGAACAGATACTTTGTTTCCCACTGCTGTCATCTTTTTTTTTTTTTAAACGTTTCTTTAATTAATTAATTTATTTATATTTATTTTTGGCTGTGTTGGGTCTTCGTTTCTGTGCGAGGGCTTTCTCCAGTTGCGTCGAGCGGGGGCCACTCTTCATCACGGTGCGCGGGCCTCTCTCTGTCGCGGCCTCTCCCGTTGCGGAGCACAGGCTCCAGATGCGCAGGCTCAGTAGTTGTGGCGTACGGGCTTAGTTGCTCCGCGGCATGTGGGATCTTCTCAGACCAGGGCTCGAACCCGTGTCCCCTGCATTGGCAGGCAGATTCCCAACCACTGCGCCACCAGGGAAGCCCTTCTGTCATCTTTTGAGACGTGCCCTTAGCTCTCAGGTGCAAGGAGCTAGACCCTAACCTGATTGATTGTAAAAGATTATTGATCCAGAAGTCAAGAATCATTCACTGAATGCCATCTTAGGGAATGATAAATCTCTAAATGAAATTATGCCACCTGCAGTTTTCCCTTTACCTTTTCCTCACAGGTTTGCCTAGAGGTGAGGAAACTGGGATCTCTCTCTGGTTCTTGCTGAAAGGAGACACCTAGATGTGTGCAGAATGATCAGCAAGGCAGAGCCAGGACCTATAGGTGGCATAATCAGAAATGTTTACCAAGCGATTAACATGTGCCAACTACTTGCTGGTAGCTGGGTATATAGAGATGAATAAAATGGTCAAAAACAGCAATGAGATATCCTTTTGCTCTGATAGTATTTGCAAAATTTAAAAGGCTGACAGCAGCAAGTGTTGGTAAGGATATAGAGAAATGACAACTCTTGAACAATGCTGATGGGCATCAACATTGCTACAGCTACAAATTCCCATACCCTACAATCCAGCAGTTCTATTTCTAGGTCTCTTTATTAAAGTACCACTTATACATATACACCAAGAGATATGTAATAAAGCATATTTGTTGTGACTTTTTGTACTAGCAAAGTCTTGGAAACAACGTAACTGTTCATCAACAGGGGAATGGTTAAATAAAATGGGGGTACATCTATATAGTGGATTATTATACAGCAATTAAAACGAATTAACCAGATACATGCATCAACATGGATATATTTCAAAACCATTTTGGAATGAAAGAAGGAAATGACAGAATGATGCACACAGCCACATGACATTTGGGATATGATGTTCAAGCCAATACTGTATATTTTATATGGATACAGGTATGTCTCTAAATGTATAAAAAAGACTGGAAGGATACATATCAAACTCATGTTAGTATTTGGTTGCCTATGGAAAGGCAGGGAGGGAATAGAGCTCTGGAAGTGGAGGTCAAGGGGACTTTTGGCTTTACCTCTTATATTTTATTCTGAAACAGTGGACCATATTCTCATAAATTATTTTTAAAGGAAATAGATAGAAAAATATTGGAAGCAAAAATGCCAAAACGTCAATAATGGTTACTTGTGGATGTTAGAAACATAGATGATTGTTGTATTATTTTTTGTACTTTTCTGGATGTTTTAAAATTACCACCAACAACTAGAGAAACAACCACAAAATCCCACTGTCCATGACTTCAAAGAGGTTGCTCTCGAATGGGGGAGACTGACAGATAAACAAACACATAAATGGGTAGAGTTTAGGGTGCTGAGAGAACAAAGAGGAGAGGCTCCTAACTTACATCTAGGCATCTAATAAAAGAATCCGTGAGAAGAAGCCAATGATTTAAGCCTTGAAGATCAAGCATGAGCTTTCTAAGTCAAGAAGCTGCGTCCTGTGACTTTCCAGGCCAAGGAAAGAGTATAAGCAATGGAGTGGAGATAAAAAGTAGCATAGTGTATGAGGAAACTCCAACTGGTTTTGTTTGTCTTGAGTACAAATTGTCAGGTGGGGCGGGGGGTGTGGTTGGAGATGAGGTAATATAGTTACGTAAGGTAGGTACTATTATTACTTCTATTTTAGAGAAAGAAAACAGAAGACTTACTGAGAGGATCAGGTCTGTTATCTGGGCAGCAAAATACTTTTTTGATGGATTACTTGAGATCTAGTTGTGGGGATGAGTTTGCAAAAAGCTAGTGATTCCCAAATGTTGGTGAGCATCAAAGTCACCTGGGGGAGCTTAATAACATATGGGTTCCTGGACTCCAACCTATAGATTCTGATTTAACAGATCTGGGGTGGAACCCAGAGATCTGTAGGTTTAATATTCATCTCCAGGTGATTCTGATGTACGTGAGCCTGGGATCACACTTTGTATAATCCCCACACTATTGCCTTTCTTCCTTGAGAATGTTGGACCACTGGTGTCCATTTTAAGCATAGCCACCTAGGGGCAGGGCAAAGCTCTAACTGCTCATTACAAGAATTGGCCTTATTACCTTGGGACTCTGTTTCACTTAGATAACCAGTCACTGACATAAATGATAAAAGCCCACCTTCAAAAAACCATAGAGTGAACCAGGGCCCTTTAGTTTCTCACCTGAAGTCTTCCAGCTCCTAGAACTCATTAGATCCAGAGGTGAGCACTTGGTGTATGCTTAGTATAAACCCTGCTGGGTGGTCAGTTGATTAGGCTCAGTGTGACCATAAGTAAGAGCGATAAATCGTAGGTAAGTCATCAGTTTTGAATTTTACAGTAAGTCCCCTACATATGAATGAGTTCTGTTCTGAGAGCGCGTTTGTAAGTTCAATTTGTTCGTAAGTCCAACAAAGTTAGCCTAGGTACCCAACTAACACAATCAGCTATATAGTACTGTACTGTAATAGGTTTATAATTCTTTTCACACAAATAATACATAAAAACTGGGACTTCCCTGGTGGTGCAGTGGTTAAGAATCCACCTGCTACATATATGCAATGGAATATTACTCAGCCATAAAAAGAAACGAAATTGAGTTATTTGTAGTGAGGAGGATGGGCTTAGAGACTGTTATACAGAGTGAAGTAAGTCAGAAAGAGAAAAACAAATACTGTATGCTAACACATATATATGGAATCTAAAAAAAAAAAAAAAGGGGTTCTGAAGAACCTAGGGGCAGGACAGGAATAAAGATGCAGACATAGAGAATGGACTTGAGGACACGGGGAGGGAGAAGGGTAAGATGGGATGAAGTGAGAGAGTGGCATGGACATATATACACTACCAAATGTAAAATAGATAGCTAGTGGGAAGCGGTCGCTTAGCACAGGGAGGTCAACTCCATGCTTTGTGACCACCTAGAGGGGTGGGGTAGGGAGGGTGGGAGGGAGACGCAAGAGGGAGGAGATATGGGGATATATGTATACATACAGCTGATTCACTTTGTTATACAGCAGCAACTAACACAACATTGTAAAGAAATTATACTCTAATAAAGATGTTAAAAAAAAAAATCCACCTGCTAATGCAGGGGACATGGGTTCGATCCCTGGTCCGGGAAGATCCCACATGCCGCAGAGCAACTAAGCCCGTGTGCCACAACTACTGAGCCTGTGCTCTAGAGCCCGTGTGCCACAACTGCTGAAGCCCACGAGCCGCAACTACTGAGCCTGCGTGCCACAACTACTGAAGCCCGTGCTCCTAGAGCCCGTGCTCCGCAACAAGAGAAGCCACTGCAATTTATTTTTTGTATTTGTTTGTTTTTTATGTATTTTTTTTTAGTGCTTTTTAAAAAAAATTTAATTTATTTTTTTGGCTGCGTTGGGTCTTCGTTGCTGCGCATGGACTTTCTCTTGTGGCAAGCGGGGGCTACTCTCCATTGTGGTGCACAGGCTTCTCATTGCAGTGGCTTCTCTTGTTGAGGAGCATGGGCTCTAGGCGTGCAGGCTTCAGTAGTTGTGGCATGCGGGCTCAGTAGTTGTGGCTCGTGGGCTCTAGAGTGCAGGCTCAGTAGTTGTGGCACACGGGCTTAGTTGCTTCGTGGTATGTGGGATCTTCCCAGACCAGGGATTGAACCCATGTCCCCTGCATTGGCAGGCGAATTCTTAACCACTGCACCACCAGGGAAGTCCCCCCCACGCCCAAGATCCTTTTAATAGTTCTTCTGTCAAAATAATATCTTCCTCCTGCTACTGAGATTATATCTCTTCACGCTTTCCAGTCTTTTGTAAGTTCTGTGTCCTTTTCAGACCAAAATGTGTTCATAAGCTCCGTTTGTATAACATCCATGTGACTTGAAGTAAAAGATCCAAACAACCTCATGTATTTTTGTGTGTGTTTCTCCTCCCCTTTGGAGTCAACCTCTTTTTTTTTTTTAATATTTGTTTATTTATTTATTTGGCTGTGTCGGGTCTTCGTTGTGGCACATGGGATCTTTTGTTGCGGCATGCAAGATCTTTTTGTTGCGGCATGCAAACTCTTAGTTGTGGCATGTGGGATCTAGTTCCCTGACCGGGGATTGAACCCGGGCTCTCTGCATTGGGAGTGCAGAGTCTTAGCCACTGGACCACCAGGGAAGTCTCTGGAGTCAACTTCTTTACTTTTCTTTTTCTTTCTTTCTTTAACACATTTTCTTCATTGTAGACATATTCTATGTGGATTAGGAAGAAACATTAGTATGGGCATTAAAAATGTAGTCATTACAAACTTCCTGTTATAAAATAATTAAGTCCTGGGGATGTAATGCACAGCATGGTGACCAAAGTTAATCGTATTGTATTGCATTTTGGAAGTTACTAAGAGAGTAGATCTTAAAAGTCCTCATCACAAGAAAACAAATTTTTTTGCAACTATGTATGGTGATGGCTGTTAACTAGACATATTGTGGTCATCATTTTGCAATATATAAAATATTGAATCATTATGTTGTACACCTGAAACTAATATAATGATATATGTCAATTGTACCTCAATAAAAAATTATGGAGTCATGAAGCTGGTAGGACCTAAAGATATCCTCTGACACAGCCCCTGCATTCAGGCAGGTAAATATTTATTCTACTTGAATAAGTAGTTATCTCATCTCTTCTTCAAGACTATTTTGATGGTTTAGTCACATTTTGTCTCCACAGTCAAGATGTTCTTCCTCATGCCCAACCATGAGTTTTCTTACAAGAAGAGAATTAATGGTGGCCTTCCCTTTTATCCCCCAGACAATGATGTATGTATGAGTATTGTATGCCTTGACATTAAACTTTGAAATTGCTCTGAGATTCCCATGCACTATGAGCTGTAGACACCTCAGCAATCTCTCAGGTTTCTATTCTTTTGGTTCCTGAGCTTCATCTTTCACTTCTCTTTCCAGTCCTGTTCCTGCCCTTTGAACCCTTGAAGCATGTTTTAGACTTGTATGAATCCACATACCAAAGTCTGGGAGCCCTTGTTACAGCTTCAGGTCTTATATGGTATGGATAAGATCATGAATATCATCATCACCAACATTTACTGAGCACTTACTATGTGTCAGGCACTGTTCCAGGACCTTTATGTTTATTTATTTATTTTTAATTTTTTAAATTGAAGTATAGTTGACATACAATGTTATATTAGTTTTCAGGTGTACAACATAGTGATTTGACATTTATATACATTACAAATTGATCACCACAATAACTCTAGTAACCATCTGTCACCATACAAAGTTATTGCAATATTATTGACTATATTTCCTATGCTATACGTTACATCCTTATGACTTACTTATTTTATAACTGGAAGTTTGTACCTCTTGATCCCCTTCACCTATTTCACCCAACCCCCCACCCCTTCCCCTCCTCTGGTGACTACCAGTTTACTCTCTGTATCTATGAGTCTGTTTCTGTTTTCCATTTGCTGTGTTTTTTAGATTCCACATATAAGTGAAATAATTTGGTATTTGTATTTCTCTGTCTGGCTTATTTCATTTAGCATAATATTGTATAGGTCCATCCATGTTGTTGCAAATGGCAAGATTTCATTCTTTTTTATGACTAATATTCCATTGTGTGTGTATGTGTGTGTGTGTGTATATATATATACACACATACCATATCTTCTTTATCTATTCATTTATTGATGGACACTTAGGTTGTTTCCATATCTTGACTATTGTAAATAATGCTGTGCAATGAACATAGGGGTTGCATATATATTTTTTTCAAATTAGTTTTTCATATTCTTTGGATAAATACCCGGAAGTGGAATAGCTGAATCATATGGTAGTTATAGTCTTAATTTTTTGAGGAATCTCCATATTGTTTTTTATAGTGGCTGGATCAATTTACATTCCCACCAACAGTGCATGAGGGTTCTCTTTTTCTCTGCATCCTCGCCAACTCTTGTTGTTTCTTGTCTTTTTGATGATAGCCATTCTGACAGGTGTGAGGTGATATCTTTCTGTGGTTTTGATTTGCAATTCCCTGATGATTAGTGACGTTGAGCATATTTCTACGTGCTGGTTGGTCATCTGTATGTATTCTGTGGAAAAATGTCTATTCAGATCCTCTGCCCATTTTTAAGTTGGACTGTTTGTTTTTCTGACATTGAGTTGTATGTATTCCTTATGTATTTTGGCTATCAACCCTTTATTGGATATATCACTTGCAAATATATTCTCTCATTCAGTAGGTTGCCTTTTAGTTCTGTTGATGGTTTCCTTCACTGTGCAAAAGCTTTTTAGTTTGATATAGTCCCACTTGTTTATTTTGCATTTGTAGCCCTTATCTGAGGAGATGGATCCAAAAAAAATTGCTAAGTCCGATGTCAAAGAGCATACTACCTAGGTTTTCCTCTAGGAGTTTTGTGGTTTTGGGTCTTATATTTAAGCCTTTAATCCATTTTGAGTTTATTTTTGTATATGGTGTAAGAAAGTGGTCCAGTTTAATTCTTTTGCATGTAGCTGACAGGACCTTTATGTTTAATCCTATTTACTCCTCACAAAAATTGTATGATATAGGTACTGCTGTTATCCCATTTTATAGAATGAGAAGTGGAGACTTGGCATGGCCAAGGAACTTGCTCTATTTCACTCAGTCAATAAGGGTTAGAGCCAGAATTTGAACTTAGGTCTTATATTTGAGCCTTTGCTTTTAGTCACTATGCTCTACTGTCTCCCTAGAGAGCTTTGGATAGAAGGTATAACTGTTTCATTCCAAAGGTAGAGACACACACACAGGAGACAGAATTAAACATGTCTTTCTATTTACCAACATGGGCAAAAGGTAAACCAGAAGGTTTATGTGAGGTTGGCATAAATTGTCAGATTTTCTTTTGCTACCTCTTTGGAATCAATTTTCATTGGACCTTGGTGATTAGGACTTTTGACTAAAAGTTCCACAAGACCCTATGCAACCATATATATGCAACCATCTATATGAAAAAGAGAGTACAACAGTGCTTAAGTGTGGTAACACAGGTTATATACGGTTCATATGAAATGTCTCAGTTGTCTCCTAAAGGGATTTTTGAGGTGCGTCTGATAAGTTTTCACAGAATGGCTCCGATGACTTTACTTTTGTGTTAAAGCAGAGGTTCTCTCCTTGCTTGCATTTTGTGCAAATTCTCAAATTTCCCCTCTCCTGACCCTATCTTAGTAGAGCTACAACTTTGCAGTCTCTGCAAGACTCTTGAATCCATAAACTGAAAAGCACTTTGAGATCAACATTCACAAAGATAAGCCATATGCAGGGTCATGAAAACACATCTTGGCAAATTAATTTAAATTACACAAAGTATACTATCTGACTATAGTGAAATTAAACTAGAGATCAATAACAGAAAGATAGCAGGAAAATCTGCGATCACTCAGAAATTAAGTAACATATTCCTAAATAATCCATAGGTCAAAGCAGAAACATCATGGAAACTTAGAAAATATTTTCAACTGAATGAAAATGAAAATACAACATATTAAAATTTGTGGCATGTATCTAAAGCAGTGCTTAGATGGAAATTTAGAGCACTAAATGCTTAAAATAGAAAAGAGAAAATATCTCAAATCAGTAATCTAAGCTTCTACCTTAAGAAACTTGAAAAAGAAGAGCAAATTAAACCCAAAGAAAGCAGAGGAAAGAATAGGGTGCACAAACTGATAAAATTGAAAACAGAAAGTCAACAGAGAAAAATCAATAAAACCCAAAGCTGTTTCTTTTAAGATTCGTAAAATTGATTAACCTCTAGCATGACTGATAAAGAAAAGGAGAGAAGCACAAATAACTTAACATTAGGAATGAAAGAGGGGGTTTCACTACAGACCACACAGACAATAAAAGGACAAAAGGGGCATAATATGAATAACTATGTTATTCTAAATTCAACAATTTAGATGATATGGAGCAATTTCTCAAAAATCACAAATCACCAAATTAACCCAAGAAGAAACAGGTAACTCGAATAGATCTATAGATATTAAATAAATTGAATCTGTAATTAAAAACCTTTTGAAAAAGAAAACTCAAGATCTGGATAGTTTCACTGGAGGTTTCTACCAACCATTTAACAAAGAAATGACACCAATCTCTACACAATCTCCTCCAGAAAATAGAAGAGGAAATACCTCCCAACATATTTTATGAGGCCAGTATTATCCTGATATCCAAGCCAGATATAGATATTATAAGAAAACTACTGATTAGTATTCCCCATGAACATAGATGTAAAAATCCTCAACAAAATATTAGCAAATTGAATTTAGCAATATAAAAAGAGTAATACAGCATGACCAAGTGGGGTTATTCCAGGAATGCAGGACTGGTTCAATAGTCAAAAATCAGTCAATATAATCCACCATATCTACAGTCTAAAGAAGAGAATCCACATAAGCTTATCAATTGATCTTCTTTTTTTCTTAACAAAATCCAGCATCCATTCATGATAAAAACTCTCAGCCGATTAGGAATACAGGGAACTTCCTCAATTTGATAAAAGGTATCTACAAAAACCCTACAGCTAACATCATACTTATTGGTAAAAGATCAAATGCTTTCCTCCTAAGAGTGAGAACAAAGCATGGATTTCTACTCTCACCACTCCTATTCATCACTATACTGTACTGGAAGTTCTAGCTAGTACAGTAAGAAAAGAAAAAGCTGTAGAAGGCATTCAGATTAAAAAGGAGGCAATAAAAATTTGCAAACATGATTTTCTATGTAGAAAAATGTTAACAAATTGACAATAAAACTTCTAGACTAGTAACAGACTTTAGCAAGGTCACAGGATACAACGCTGACACACAAAAATCAATTGTATTTGTGTATATCAGCATTGAATAACCAAAATTTAAAAAATATAATACCATTTATAATAGCTCCAAAATGAAATAATTTTATATAAATCTAATAAAACATGTATAGGGTCTATATGCTACAGTCTACAAGCTGCTGATTAAAGAAATCAAAGAAGACCTAAATAAATGGAGAGATTGACCATTCTCATGTATTAGAAGACTAAACACAGTTAATTTGTCAATTCTACCCAAACCCAGCAGTATTTTTGTGTATATATACAAGCTGATTCTAAAATTATATAGAAAACAAAGGAAGCAGTGTAACCAAACAATTTTCAAAATAAAGAACAAAGTTGGATAAATCATACTACTCAATTTTAAGATTTACTATGAGCAGTTCTCAGCAGTTTGATTATGGTGTGCCTGGGCATAGATTTCTTTGGATTTATCTTGCTTATGATTTGCTGAGCTTCTTGAATCTGTAGGTTTATATCTTTTGCTAAATTTTGGAAGTTTTCAGCCATTATTTCTTTAGATATTTGTTCTGCACCATACTGTACTATTGAGTCCATCTAGTGAGTTTTAAAAACGTTTTTACTTTTGTATTTTTCAGTTCTAAAATTTCTATTTTTTCTTTACATTTTCTATTTTTTCTGAGATGCTCTATAGTTCCATTCATTTCAAAATTTGTCTTTTCTCATGCAAGTTGAGATTTTCCTAATTCTTCGTATGCTGAGTACTTTTGGATTCTATCTTGCGCATTTTGAATATTATGAGCCTCTGGGTCTTGTTTAAATCCATGGAGAAAGTTGATGTCTTTGTTTTAGCAGGCAATCTACTCAGTTGGGTTTGGGCTGCAAGTCCTGACCAGATTTCTGTGGATTTTGCTTTCAGTGTTAGATCCATTTTTCAAAGCCTTTGCAATGCTGTTTGTATCTGTCCTGCCCAGTGGCCAGTATGGGACTTGGGCAGTGGTCTATCCTGGAGTTCAGCTTTCAGAATCTTTGCTATGCACTTTTGGGTCAGATCCAATATGCACACCTTAGTGGTGAGCCCAGAAGTTTATAAACAACAGGTTTTGGGGCCAGACCACTTTGCCAAGCTCCTCTTTCTCTGCCGTATCCCTGGTACTTTCTGGTTCTTTGAGACTTCCCTCTTGGTCCTCTGGCCAGAAAATTGGCCTTTGTTACTCCAGTCTTCTGTGCACTTCCCATAGTTGTGCTCACATCTGGGGCCAGGTGATGGGAGGACAGAGAGAAAAAAAAACAGTGGGGTTTTCCCCACTCTCTGGGGCCCACTGCTTCGCTGACCTTCCCTCTGTGTTTAGCTGCCTTTGGGCCCCCACTGTTGCTGCCACTGCTGCCTTCTTTATGGAATTGCCTGGGGGCTTGGCCGTGAGAGAACACAGAAAAGAAAAGGGAAGAGAGAAAGAAGAAAAAAAAAACAGAATAGGAAAAGGGAATTTCTTCCATTCTGTCCAGGTGTTAGGAGACTCATTTCCCATGCCTTGAACCCGAATTAGAGGGCTTCTCGGAATTCTCTCTGTCCTGACCTGGTGCCCAATTCTGGATTTTGGGTTTAGGTCAGAGGGTACTAGTGGAAAAATGGGAAACCCAGCACTGGGTCAGTGGTACTTTTGATTGTGGTCTTCTTCTCCAACTGCCTGTTACTTTTTACTTTTTCTTCAAATAGCTGTTTCATGCTTTCTGTTCAGATTTTATAGCTGCATTTAGTAGAAAAGGCAGGTTGGAATGTGCTTACTCCATCTTACCCAGACCTAGAACCTGTTCACTGCCTTTGGGACTCTTAATAATCTGGTTCCCACATTCTTTTCCAGTCCTCAGAAAGCTGATTTTGAAGTGCCTCTACCCTTGTGGGTCACATGGCCTGGCTAGTTTGCTCAGGGAAGTGAGCAGAGAGCCTCTAGTTGGGATATTTGTTGAAAGCAGCTTTCTAAACCTGTGTCGAGATTAGAATAAAAGGGGTTCCATATTCTCTACAGAGTGTGTATTGGGTAGCTGATGTAAGAAAAATAGGAAAGTACATTTCTCCCTTACCTGTGAAACGGACATAATGAGATTCAAAAATACCAGACTTATAAATATGAATAGGGTCAATGTCCCCTCTCACCTAACTGAGAAATTCCGTTTTGTAATTATCAACCTCCATTGCAGAAACAGTGTCATTATTGGATTTCCCACCCTTCTAATCAGGGGAATACAGACTTTGGGGTAGAGATAACAATAAATTCAAGGTTAATTAATTGCCTCTGGACAAGGGGACCTGCCATCTTCCTCCCCTTGAGTCATCTCAGCAACCCCCTGTGTGGGTCGTGGAGTGGCCAAAGGCACTAGAAGCCCCCATGCTGAGATGAACTTTGTAGCTGATTTGAAAACTTGATATGGACACAAAAGGTCGTATGCCATCTACAATTTCAGCCTGCCTGGTGTTGCCTGAATATAGAGTTCTAGAGTCATTTGTCCAAGCTGAAAGGGCTCATAGGGATCCTCAGATCCACAGAGAACCTTAGATTGGGGTCCTATCCCTTCATTATACGAATGGATGAAGTGACCTGTTGAAGGTCATATGAAAGGCAGTGGCAGCTCTGAGCATAAAACACTTTCTTCTGACTTCCTGTATGTCCTTTGCTCTTTCTATTACACTTTCCAAAGACCTAAAGGCGAAACCAAGTGCTGTAAGAGTGTGTGACCTCTGGAATGATGGGTGATCAGTTAGTAGCAAGAGCAGATAGTGGCCTAGGCTTAGGACTTCACAACACTGAGGAGAATCCTATCACTCTTCAGATGAGAAAGATGACAGAGGGTGTCAAGCTCTAATAATTCTCATGGCCCCTGAGTAAGATAGGAAATTGTTGTTCCTGTTTAAGGAGGAAACTGAGGCTCAGTTGTCTCAGTTGCATTGAGGTCCAAGACATAGAATAAAATGCAAAGTCAGAGTTAGAACTTGACTCTTGTATTTCCTTCATGCATTCATTTTTGATTCTTATGGTGAGGTCAGGTTTTATTAAAAGAACCAAATACCACAGCTGGTCATAACCAGGGTAAAAAAAAATAGTTTTATGGACCCTTCTACTATAGACAATGTTATTCCTAATTTGTTTAATAAACACAAGTCAAATTACCTCTATGAACTTTTTTATTGACCTTGTAAATAATTTATTGGATCTGTGTGTAGACAAAACTAGAGTATGAATGGAGTGAACCTGCCTGATGTTGTTGAAAAAGCATTTAAGGTTTGTGATCCTAGGTGAATCAGTTAATCTCTCTGGGTCTTAGGCTCCCGTCTGCAAAATGAGGATTTGGGACCAGATGATCTTTAGGGTTTAGTCTAGCTTTGAAATTTTGTGCTGCCTTGAGATTCTCCTCTAAACTTTTAAATTCTTCTCCCTTGCTGCATAATCTTCCCCTTCCATTAAATTGTGTGTGTGTGTGTGTGTGTGTGTATGTGTGTGTGTGTGTGTGTGTGTGTTTGTAGGGTATGTAGCGAATGAGGGAATAGTTTAATGAAATTACTGTTCTGTGTTGCTTAAATAGGTTCGTCACAATTTAACAGAAAGACTTCTAAGAATTCTGAATGACTCTTTTATTGAGAAGGCTATTTCCTGGAGGACAGATGTGGTAATTGTGAACAAATATTAGACAAGCAGTAATTTACAAGCCATCTCCCCAAAACAAAGCAAAGCCGTGTATAACCCTGATCCTGCTCAGTGTTCTAGTAATTCCTAATGGATAAGTAGGAATTGTTTTGTATTCTTTTTTTACCTCTAATTTTCTTCTCCTACCAATGGAGAGAGGTCAGCTTTTTCTTTAACACTTTCAAGATTTGAAAGTACTGTGTCTGAAAAGATCAAGTGTTTATAAAAACCAGCACCTGTAGGAAATCACTTGAAAGAGAGAATTCTGATCTGTTTACACATGGGGAGCAAGGTAATGGAGTGAGATCATGCATTGTAAGTGTGTGTGTTTTTGTGTAGTTTAAACATCTTTTTATTTTAGAAGTTTTAGATTTACAGAAAAATTGCAAAGATAGTATGAAGAGTTTCTATGTGTTCCACACCTAGTTTCCCCAGTTATTAACATCTTTCATTAGTATGGCACATTGGGCACAACTCATTAACCAATCCCGACACACTAGTATCACCTAAATATACTGTATTCAGATGTCCTTAGTTTTTACCTAATATCCTCTCTCTATTCCAGGATCCCATCCAGGACACCACATTATACTTAGTCACTGTATCTCCTTAGGCTCCTTATGGTTTGAGAGTTTCTCAGACTTTCCTTGTTTTGGATGGTGTTGTAGGGGAGGAAAAATAATTTTCCCTCTACCCTTCTAGGGTCTTGGCTGAGACTCCCCCACCCCCCATAATAAAAGACAGATTAACAGGAGAAAAACAAACAGAAGTTTAATAACATGTATTCCTCCTATATATATGGGAGAGAGATCCAGGAAAACTGAGTAACTCCCTGAAATGGCCCAAGCCACCACCTTAAACACCATCTCCAGCTAAAGACAAAAGGTTTGGTGGGGGGAGGTGGACAAAGGCAGTTATGGGAGGTTTTCATGCAAAGCACAGTAAGCAAGGGCATGGTTGTTATGCAGATTTAGGTCCTTGCCTTCTCCATTGACAAGAGTTTCTAGAGCTTTGGTCATCCTCCTCTTCCTGGTACAGAGAAGGAGACACCCTTACAAATGGAGGTTTCCCTTATAGATGTAAGTGTCTCTTACAAAAGGGTACCTCCTACTCGGTTGTCAGAGCTTCTTCTATGTCTGCTGTTTCTTAAAAATAACCAGCTCAAGATAATCCTTATGCCAAAGAGGCATTTTGGAGTGGCACATTCTGCTCCCTTTCAACTTGACAGTTTTACGGAGTAAAGTCCAAAATTTTGTAAAATCTCCCTCAATTTGTAGTTTTTCTTTTGTAAGGGCTAATGTAGTTTTAGGAGATGATTCTGTGTTGGTCAAATGTGGGATGAAGCTCCCATTCTCATGTGGCCTGGTTGATCTGCTTTTGTTCCAGGGGCAGACTGTACTTTACTTCAAATGTGTATGGTTAGCTATGGTGGGTGGTGTTAGAAGGAGGAGGGGAATGTGGGCCCCCTGCCAGGTGACACAGTCATTTTAGATCAGTCTTCCCCAGTAGAACAGGGTCAAGTCTAGTCTTTCTGATGGTGGCTCTGTAGTAACCTCTGTATGTATGATTCTATTACACGGAAATGCTATTTTAGGGTCCTTAACAAAGCATATTTGAAATAGTATGCTTGCTAGAAATTTGTTGGGAAATACTGTACAAGAGGATTCTGGCATGTAACCTGGGAGTCATCCTTAACATTCTTCCCCCTTTATCACCTGCTACATCTAATCCATCATCAAGTCTTATCAATTTTACCCCCTCCCCCCAGTATCTTTCTAAGAACTTATTCATTCTCAGTACTTCCTCCATTACCATCCCAGTTGAAGCTCTCTTCAGCTGTCATCTGGAATACTATAACTGTCTCCTAACTAGCCTCCTTACTTCCACTCTGGCCCCCTTTCAATACATTCTTTATATTTCATTCATTCATTCAATCAAAATATATTTATCAACTACCCACCATGTGCCAGGCACCATTCTACATGTTGGTAATATAGCAGTAAACAAAACAAAACCCCTGAACCCATAAAGTTACATAATATTGGGAGAGATGGGCAATAAGCAAATATTTAATCAAATGTTAGGTTGTGATAATGCCATGAAGAAAAATTAAACAGGCAAGGAAATAGTGTCAGGGGGTGCGATTTTAATTTTATTTATTTATTTATTTATGGCTGTGTTGGGTCTTCGTTTCCGTGCGAGGGCTTTCTCTAGTTGCGGCGAGCGGGGGCCACTCCTCATCGCGGTGCGCGGGCCTCTCACTGTTGCGGCCTCTCTTGTTGCGGAGCACAGGCTCCAGACGCGCAGGCTCAGTAGTTGTGGCTCACGGGCCTAGTTGCTCCGCGGCATGTGGGATCTTCCCAGACCAGGGCTCGAACCCGTGTCCCCTGCATTGGCAGGCAGATTCTCAACCACTGCGCCACCAGGGAAGCCCCAGGGGGTGCGATTTTAGATGGACTTGGCAGAGAAGACTTCTCTGAGTAGATGGCATTGGAGCACAGGCCTGAACCAGGAGAGGGGGTGATCCATGCAAATGTCTGGGGAAAGAACATTCCAGGTAGAATAAACAGCAAGCCCAATGGCTTTTGGGTGGGAACAAGGTTGGCATTTTCTAGGAATAGCAAGGAAGCCAATGTGATTGGAGCAGAGGTAACAAAGGTAGAGTAGGGGAGGTAGCCAGGGGCCAGAGCTCTGCAGATCATGGTGCAAGGACTTGGGTTTCTCTCCCAAGTGTAATTGAAAGCCTTAGGAAGATTTACAGCAGAGGAGTGGCATGACTGAGTGATTTTCCGTAATATTAATCATGTGACATTCTCTCTCCTACTTAAAAGCTTTCAAAAGCTTTCCATGGATTTTAGGATAAAGATCAAATTATTTACTGTGATCTATAAGGCCCTGTATGGTTGTGCTCCATCTGAGTCTTCAGCCTCATATTGTATTATGTCTTCAAGTCTTTGTACTTATCAATCTTTATCTTGCCACAGGGCCTTGGAACATGCTATTTCCTCTGTCTGGAATGCTCTTATGCCTATTCATCCCTCGGATCTCATTTTATTGTTCATTTTCACTGACTAGGTAAAAATCCTCCTATTATGGAGGTTTATAGCACTATATCCATCTCTATCATAGCATTTGTCATAAGTGCAATTCTGTATTTGCATAATTATTTGAATAACATACTCTGCCATGCAAAATTGGAAGCTTCGTCACCATTATATCCTTGGCAGCCAGAGCACTTGGTATCTTTACAGAAGATACAAAATCAGCATTTATCGAATGAATGAATAAATAAATATATTTCCCTGAGGTCTAACGTGTGTATTTTATATTGGGGCAGGCATGGGGGCTTGACAAGAATCTACTATCTGCTATGTGTTTGGGACACCCAAGAAATGTGTCATATACCTTTAATTCTGTACCTGATGGCACTATCGATTCACTAGATACAGCCGTTCTCTCTGAGTATTGTATTTTTCACAGATCAACTGGCTCACTGGATACTGTCACTGCTCTGCTGGTATGGTAGTGTCAGCTTATATCAAAGCCCTGCTCCATCAGGCACCGTAGCCTCTTTAGTGCATTGATGGGCGTAGTGGGTCTTGCTGCTGCTTTACTGAGTAGAGAAGTACCCTGTTGATGGATGCCATTGCTCTGATAGGTTCCCTTACGTTACCAAAGTGGCCTATGATAAAATTAAGGATGTGTGTATGTGGTGGGGGGATCTTTCTGTATCATGTTATCCTCATTCAGAGGAGCCCTAAATAGTGTTGCTGGGGCCACTGATGTTTGAGTTCAGTGAAAAAACTCCTTTCCTTTTCACTAGGACACACACATGCACATGAGGGACCATGCTGCTCTCAAATATTATGTGAGCTGTAGAATCGGACCTACAGACATGGGTTCCTCTCACAACTCCACACATTACTGGCTGGATGACCTTGTATGTTGTTACCTTTGAGCTTCAGTTGTTTCCTCATCCGTGAAATGGTACAATGACAACTTCCTTGCAGGGTCCTTACAATAAGTAAATTAGATAAATGCATATAAAGCTTTTACCACAGGGTCTGATATAATAAGGATAGCTAATCAATTTGTAAGTTAGGAACTGTTCTAAGTGCTATACAAATATTGCCTCATTTAAACATGCTCACAAACATCCTGTGAAGTAGGTACTATAATCTCCATTTTATAAATGAAGAAACTGAGGTACAGAGAGGTTAGGTAATTTGTCCAAGATCACACAGCTAGAAGTAGCAGAGCTGAGAGGGAGGAGCTGGTCTAAATGAGTTCTAAAATCCCTTTCCCCTCCAAATTCTAGGATTCTATACATTGAATTAGTACAAGGTCATTGTATTACATAAATAGATATATTCATTAACCACCCCACTCCCCACAGCAGTCCTTCTATAAACCCGTATTAGGGCTAACACTAATGAGAAGATAAAAGCATAAGTAGCTGCCTGAATTTTTTTTTTTTAAAGCTTAGATTATTTATTTATTTATTTATTTATTTATTTATTTATTTTTGGCTGTGTTGGGTCTTCGTTTCTGTGCGAGGGCTTTCTCTAGTTGCGGCAAGCGGGAGCCACTCTTCATCGCGGTGCGCGGGCCTCTCACTATCGTGGCCTCTCTTGTTGCGGAGCACAGGCTCCAGACGCGCAGGCTCAGTAGTTGTGCTGCCTGACTTTTATCTGAGAATAATTGAATATTCCTGGCAGCCAAAGGCTCTGAGCGGAGTGGCTCTTTAAGATTACTGACTTAAAAGAGGGCTTCATTGCAGCCCATCCTATCCTAGCGGTTTTCCCTGATGTTTATATCCTCAAGAAGGAGCAGGGCACTGGAAAGTAAATTCAAATTGGTCTTCTCAGGTTATGTGAGAGCTATTGTGGCTTGCAAATGTCTGGTTTTGGACAGATAATTTGCTCATGGGTGTATCTAGTTTTTTTGGGTGTGTGTGTGTGTGACCTTATTAACATTGATAATGAAAATAAATGCTAAAGAATAAGGCTAATCATATTGCAAAGAATGAAAAACTATATATTCCTATCAAAAAATATGAAATCACACACACACACACACACACACACCCTAACTGCATATGATTACTAAAGCCAAAGCAGGACAATTTCAGAAAAAATACACAGAAAAAACCCTGATAATCTTGAGGATTTACCCCAGGGGTTCCCAAACTTTGGGATTTCTCACCTGGGGAGATTTAAAAACTGCTGATACTCAAGTTGCACCCCATACCAATTAAATCAGAATGTCTCGGGTGGGGGTGGGAGCCAGGCTTTTTTTTTTTTTTAAAGATCCCCTGGTGAGTGCAATGTGCAACAAAATTTGGGAACCACTGGTTTAGCTTATCTATACAGAAGTCATCATCTTCCTCTGAAGGCTCTACTGAAGAGTCAATGACAAGGAAGCCTTTGAAGATCTGACATTATTTAGTAAATGAATCTCCAAGGTAGGATTCCTAAGTATTAGGAAAGGGTGGGTCTTCCTTGAGATCATGGGCTTTGTTCTTACTTGGACGGCATCTCTTCATCAGATTTAGCCTCAAATAAGAAGAGCTGAAAGTAGCTGAAGAGAGGCAAAAGAAAGGGCTCCAGATTTTTTTTTTTAATAGAAGGAGCTTGAGGAGGGTGATTTGGTTTTAATTTCTGTGACTGTTTGCAAAAAACTCCCGATATCTATAGGTTTGTTTAGGATGGCTGATGAGATTGTGAGGGAAAATAAGGTCATCAATTGTTACCACCATGGAAGAGGAATTTACACTTTCTTTTGCCAAGGTGTTTTTCAGCAAAACGGTGAGGAAGGTAAGGTTCTCAGCAAAATCTGCAACCATGTAGCACCATCTTCTTTTCCTGTCTCCATTCATTAGTGTTTCTAACCCCAGTAAGTAGGTTTAATAAACAATCACTAATATTTACATAGTTTTTACCTTGTGCAGATGCTGTTTAGAATCACTTGTTACATCAACACACCGTGTCTTAACCCAAAGAAATAGCTCATTGAGTGCAATATCAGGATCCAATGATTAGAAATACTCATTGGGTTCAAAGAAATATTTTGTGAAACTCAGTCTTACCAGTCTCTGAAAACTTGAGTCTAGTATCTTTCAGATGCTCTAGAATGGCTCATCACGTTTCTGAACTATGTCTCCAAACATCTGTATATTCTCAAACATTCACCAAAAATGAGGAATTCCTTTAGGGTAGCTTTTACTTCAGACTTTGTTGCTTCCTGGAGCTGTCTTCTCCATTTCTTTGATAAGTGCCTCCTTAACATCTGTTTGCATTTGCACTTATTTTCTGTAAGCTCATAAATTGCACTGATGATTTTGAATCTCTTATCAAATAGAGGTTGATAGAAGCATTTTTAAAAATATCATGAACTTCTCTATGAAATTTAGCTTTCGTTTGAGCAATTTTAAACTGAACATTTTTGAGGGCGTTAGATAACTGCTGGGCATCCTAACTGTATTCTACGTGGGCTGTGGGTGTTTTTTCGCAAATCTTTCTTGGGAAGCTTGAGGAATTTGCCTCCCCTCAAGTTTTTTCCTTCCTTCCTGTCCTCGACAACAGAAAACAGAGCCTCCTGGGCAGAGCTTGAGGGTCTTTTGCTTTCCCACCTGAGGGCCTTTATCTTCCTCCTCATTAGCTGTGAGGCCAAGTTGCTCAAGTGTCCTCCATCCCCTAATTAAGACAGGCAGCCCAGGAGGGTGTGGATGGTGAAAGATGATGGGCAGCCCTCAGCACCATAGTCTATCTTTCTGGCACCTTGTTGTGGGATTCCCTCCTCTTGGCCTTCATGAGCTGCCTTCTCTGCATCAAGGTTAATGTCGCCAACCCTCTCCTGGACATGATCGCCAGCTTCCCCTCCTCCCCCTCCATCCACAGCAGCCACTTCTGGTTGGGCCAGTGGGGCCGGTTTTATGTCTCTTTCATCAGACATAAGACCTCCTCAGTAGCTCTGGCTGGGAAGTGGGGGCACAGGTGAGAGCAAACAACGAAAGTGGCCACAGGGGTGCTGCTGGGGTGAGGGTGCTGGGCTGTGGCCGAGGCGACAGCCGCTACTGCTGGGTGACCAGGATTAGGCAAGGCTGGCTGAGGAGCAGAGACCCTGCCCGCGACGGAAAGTCTGGTTGGCCTCAACACAGGGCAGGACCTCAGTGTCAGACTAGCGGGTTCCCTCCGTGTCAGCCAGTCTTGAGCTGGCATTTAAATCTGGCCAAGGTCAGGGTAAATCGAAGGGGAGCAGCCAGGATCAGGGAAGGTCAACAGTTGGCCCCTGCTGTTCCCTCCAGCAAGTTTCTCCAGTGGGTCCTGGAGGCCTCTAGGTCTAAGAGAATTTACTGGGAAAAGGTGATTGACAGGCCATTTCTTCCTCGCCTCCCCACCCCGCCACCCGCCTCCACATTGCTTTTGTGAGGAGGGGCTCATTGCTCCTCTCTCCACCGCAGACCCCAGGAAGAAAGCCTGGTTTGAGTGCCAACATGCCATATGCAAATGACTTAAGACAGGTAGCTTTTCACAAACACAATTCCACCAAGGGGAAGGAGTGTTTCCTCCCACTAATACAAACTCCAATCAAACTTTTCCTTTTTTTACCCTTTGGTCCCAGGTCAAGAAGACAGCATGGTTTTGCGCCAAATGCCCTGGAGGTCAATGCTCAGATATTAATGAAAATGTTTTAGGTCTGGCAGGGGCCTTAGGAATCATGAAATCCAGTGGTTCTCCAAACTTGGGTGTGCATAGGAAGCACCTGGAGGGCTTGTTAGACCACAGATTACTGGGCCCCACCCCAGAGGTCAGGACGCCAGGGTCTGGGGTGACCTGAGAATTTGCATTTCCAAGAGCTTCCTGTGGGAGGCTGATGCTGCTGGTCCGGGCACTGCACTTGCACTTGGAGAACCACGGGTCTAATCCAACTTCCTCATTTCATAGATGGGTCAACTGAGGCAGAACCCCAGCTGGGTTCCATGATTGGTCTTAACGCTTACCAGTTGTTAATGACTTTGCAATCTCGTTTAGCTTTTCTGGGTCTCAGTTTTCTTATCGACAAAATTAGGTAATAACCTCTGGCCTGCCTACCCCACGGAGTTTAATTTACAGGTGGCTGCTATTGGGTAGTTACTCAGGCTTTTAGCAGCAACCCTCTGGTTTGGTGTGGAGCAGTCACGTGGTTATCAGGTCCACGAACTTAAACAGCTCCCCTCTGGTTAGTGGGTCAGAGTTTACTGCCTGCGTTCCCTTTCACTGAGGACCGAGAGAGGAAGAGGCTGTCAAATTGGGGGTAGGACATAAAGCATTTGTTCTTTTTGTTGTGTTTTTCTTATCCTGCATGTGCCTCTTATGTTTGTTAATATTTCTAAGTATATTGGTTTTCCTTTTTTGTGTAGAAAGTTTCCCAATGTTTTCCTTTTCTGTTTCTTTCATATTCTTTAAAAATTCTTTACCATCTGATAAGACTATTCAAGGATATATTTTCTTATTTTCCTCGTGAATTTTTGCCTTGTATACCCATATCCCTCTGGAGTTATATTGGCACGTGTTCTGAAGTTCGGATCTTGGTTGACTTTCCTTTTTTCTAAACAGCTAACCTCTGGCATCATTTTTTAGGTAATCCCTTTCCTCTCTTTTGATGTGTGGCTGTGCATCCTAGGAATGTAGAATAGGTGGGAGTGAGATTTGTGTCCAAGCCCATTTTTTTTCCAGATGGGGAAGCTGAGGCCCAGAGCAGCTAACTGATTTTCCTAAGGTCATGTTAGTTAATGGAGAAGCTGCGATTAAAACCAACATCTCTGACTTCTAATCTGAATTTGAGATAGGTCTGCTTCTTTTCTGTAGAGCTCCAGGGACATTTGACAGGAGAAGGTTATTAAGCAGCCACAAAGTAAATGAGCATGACCCAGGGTCTCTGAAAGATACAGACCAGCCTTCCTTACCCATCCCACAGAAACCAGTAAATATTTACTGCACACCTATGTTCAATGACTTGTATGAGACATTGCCGGGGACAGAAAAGCAGGTGTCACTATCTCTAGTGACAGGGGCTCAAGTCTAGTTGGGAGAAAGATTGCATGTGAAATATTTCCATCTTCACAGTCTCATGTATTGACTCACTCACCTCTGCAACAGAGTCAGGAAGTCCCACAGTGTGTGGGCTTTTCCCAGGAAATGTTTCACAGAGGAGAGAGGACTTGAACTCAAAAGATGACAGTATCCCCTACCTGGGTAGGGTAGTAAAGGCAAGAAATTGTCTACACAGTATCTGTGTTAGAATTCACACAAGGCCTTAGAGGGTCCTAAGGTGTAAGTAAAGCCTGACTCAAGGAGTGGGGGAAGGAACAGCATATTGCTTCTGGCCAGAGGACAGACCTGGGTGATGTGATGGAGGTTCCTGTGGTGAGGAAGGTGCCTAATAGGGCACCCCCATTTCCTACCACGTGCTATGACCAGGGCTGTCTCTACTCGCTACTTTTCCGTAGCAGAAACAAATACTCCTAGATAGATTTTTTTTTTTTAATACAAAAGAGTGCACTCATTTTTTTAACCTGCTTCCTGTCTCTGTCCATTTCTTTTTTTTTTTGCATTGAATCTAATTATAGACCAAAGACTAAAAGTTTGGGATAAAGGTGATAAACAATTCATAACTGAAATACATATCGATAATGTATAAATAGCACAACTAAAAGTGGAAGAGGAAGAGAGGGAAGGGAAAAATAGAATGAGCTCGTGGATTATTACATAGGCATATGGGAGCCCACGGATATTTTTTTTTTAATTTTATTTATTTATTTATTTATGGCTGTGTTGGGTCTTCGTTTCTGTGTGAGGGCTTTCTCTAGTTGCGGCAAGCGGGGGCCACTCTTCATCGCGGTGCGCGGGCCTCTCACTGTCGCGGCCTCTCTTGTTGCGGAGCACAGACTCCAGACGCGCAGGCTCAGTAGCTGTGGCTCACGGGCCTAGTTGCTCCGCGGCATGTGGGATCTTCCCAGACCAGGGCTCGAACCCGTGTCCCCTGCATTGGCAGGCAGATTCTCAACCACTGCACCACCAGGGAAGCCCCTGGATTTTTTTTTTTAATAGACTTTATTCTTTAGAGCAGTTTTAGGTTCACAGCAGAGTTGAGCAGGAGGTACACAGATTTCTCATGTACCTCCTGCTCCCACACGTGCACAGCCTCCCCGACTATCAACATTCTACACCAGAGGGGCACATTTGTTACAATTAACCAACCCTACATTGACAAGTCATTATCACTCAGAGTCCATAGTTTACATTAGGGTTTACTTTTTCATTTTTTTAACATCTTTATTGGAGTATAACTGCTTTAGGGTTTACTCTTGATGTACATTCTTTAGGTTCTGAGAAATGTATAATGTCATGTATCCACCATTACATATCATACAGAGTAGTTTCACTGCCCTAAAAATCCCGTGCACAGCGTATTCATCCATTCCTTCCCCCAACCCCTGGCAACCACTGATCTAGTCTCCATAGTTTGCCTTTTTCAGAATATCATGTACTTGGAATCCTACAATATATAGCCTTTTGAAATCGGCTTCTTTCACTTAGTAATATGACTTAAGTTTCTTCCATGTGTTTTCATGGCTTGATACCTCAGTTCTCTTTTTTCCCCCACCTTTATTGAGATATATTTGGTGTATAACACTGTGTAACTTTAAGGTGCACAACGTGATGATTTGATAGTCATATATATTGTGAAGTGATTACCATATTAAAGTTAGTTAACACATCCATTACCTCACATAGTTACCTTTTCTGGTGGTGGTGGTTGTTGTGAGAACTTTTAAGATCTACTCCCTTAGTAACTTTGAAGGATACAATATAGTATTGTTAACTATAGTACATTAGATCCCCCGAACTGGTTCATCTTATAATTGGGTATAATTGTACCCTTTGACCAACATCTCCCCATTTCCCCTACCCTGGAGCCCCTGGCAACCACCATTCTACCATTCACCATTCTACCATTCTACTCTCTGTTTCTATGAGTTTGGGTTTTTTAAAATTCCACATATAAGTGAGATCATACAGTATTTGTCTTTCTCTGTCTGACTTATTTCACTTAACATAATGCCTTCATGGTCTACGCATGTTGTCATAAAATTCAGGATTTCGTCCTTTTTATGACTGAATAATATTTCATTATATATGTATGTGTGTGTATATGTGTATATACACATCACATTTTCTTCCATTCATTCATGCACAGGCACTTAGATTGTTTCCATGTCTTGGCTATTGTGAATAATGTTGCAGTGAACAAGGGGGTGCAGATATTTCCTCAAGGTAGTTATTTCATTTCCTTTGGCTATATATCCAGAAGTGGGATTTCTGGATCATATGGTAATTTTATGTTTAATTCTTTTGAGGAAACTTTATGCCATCTTACATAGTGGGTGTACCAATTTACACTCCCAACAGTGTAAAGTGTTCCCTTTTCTTTATATCCTCACCAGCACTTGTTTTGTCTTGTCTTTTTGATAATAGTCATCCAAACAGGTGTGAGGAGATACCTCAAGGTGGTTTCAATTTGCATTTCCCCAATCATTAAAGATGTTAAGCACCTTTCCCTATACCTATTGGTCATTTGCCTATTTAGGTCCTTTGCCCATTTTAGAATTGGGTTATCTGTATTTTTGGTATTGTATGAGTTCCTCATATATTTTGGATATTAACCCCTTATCAGATAGAGATTTGCAAGTATTTTCTCTCCCTCTGTAGGTTGCCTTTTCATTTTGTTGATTGTTTCCTTGGCTGTGTGTAAGCTTTTTTGTTTGATATAGTCCCACTTGTCTATTTTGGCTTTTGTTGCCTGTGCTTTTAGTATAAAATCCAAAAACTTTTGCCAAAACCCATGTCAAGGAGCTTGTCATAGGGAAACTATGTTTTCTTCCAGGAGTTTTATGGTTTCAGGTCTTACATTTAAGTCTTTAATCCATTTCAAGTTAATTTTTGTGAGTGGTATAAGATGGGAGTTCAATTTCATTCTGCAAGTCGACAACCAGTTTCCCCAGCACCATTTATTGAAGAGTCTACCCTTTCCCCATTGAGTATTTTTGGCTCCCTTGTCAAATATTAGTTGACCAATTATGCAAGGCTTATTTCTGAGCTCTTGATTCTGTTCCATTGTTCTATGTGTCTGTTTTTATGCCAGTATCATACTGTTTTGAATACTATACCTTTGTAATATAGTTTGAAATCAGGAAGTGTGATGCCTCCAGCTTTGTTGTTCTCAGGATTGTTTTGGCTATTTGGAGTCTTTTGTGATTCCATACAAATTTTAGGATTATTTTTTCTATTCTGTGAAAAATGTCATTAGAATTTTGCTAGGAATTGTACTGAATGTGTAGGTGGCTTTGGGTAGTATGGACATTTTAACAATATTCTATCTATGAAATTGGGATATTTTTCCCTTTGTGTCTTCTTCAATTTTTGTCCTCAATGTCTTATAGTTTTTGGTATATAGATCTTTTACTTCCTTGGTTAAATGTATTCCTAAGTATTTTATTGTTTTTGATGTATTGTAAATGAGATTGTTTTCATTATTTCTTTTTCAGATACTGTGTTCTTACTGTATAGAAATGCAACTCATTTTTGTATGTTGATTCTGTATCTTGCAAATTTACTGAATTCATTAATCTAACATTCTAACATTTTTTGGTGGAGTCTTTAGGGTTTTCTATATATAAGATCATGTCATCTGAAAACAAAGACAATTTTACTTCTTACTTTCTGATTTTGATGTCTTTTATTTTTCTTGCCTACTTTCTCTGGCTGGGACTTTCAGTTCAATCCTGAATAGGAGTGGTGAGAGTGGGCACCCTCATCTTGTTCCTGTTCATCATTGAGTATGATGTTAGCTGTGGGCTAATTGCAAATGGCCTTTATTATGTTGAGGTACAGTCCTTCTATACCTAATTTGTTGAGATTTTTATCATGAAAGGATGTTGAATTTTGTCAAATGCTTTTTTTTTTCCATCTGTTGGGATGATCATATGATTTTTATCTTTCATTCTATTAATGTGGTGAATGGCATTTATTGATTTGTATGTTTTGAACCTTCCTTGCATCCTAGGGGTAAATCCCATTTGATCATGTGCTGTTGAATTCCATTTGCTAGTATTTTGTTGAGGAATTTTGCATCTATCTTCATCAGGAATATTGGTCTGTAATTTATTTTCTTATAGTGTCCTTATCTGGTTTTGGTATCAGAGTAATGCTGGCCTCATAAAATAAGTTTGGGAGTGCTCCCCCCTCTTCGATTTTTTGGTAATTGTTTAAGAAGGATTGGCATTAATTTTTTAAATGTTTGGTAGAATTCACCAGGGAAACCATCTGGTCTTGGAATTTTCTGTGTTGGGAGTTTTTTGATTACTGATTCAATCTCCTTATTTGTTATTGTTTTGTTCAGATTTTCAATATCTTCATGATTCAGTCTTGGTAGGTTGTATGGTTCCAGTGATTTACCCATTTCTTCTAGGTTATCCAGTTTGTTGGTATATAATTGTTCATAGTTGTCCCTTAAAATCCTTTGTATTTGTGTGGTATGAGTTATAATGGTTCCTCTTTCATTTATAATTTTATTTGAATCTTCTTATTTTTCATGGTTTAGCTAAAGGTTTTTCAATTTTGCTTATCTTTTCAAGAAACCAACTTTTAGTTTCATTGATCTTTTTTCTATTGTTTTCATATTCTCTATTTCATTTATTCTCAAATCTTTATTCCCATCCTTCTGCTAACTTTGGGCTTAGTTCTCCTTTTTCTAGTTCCTTGAGGTGTAATATAAGGTTGTTTGAGACCTTTTTTCTTTTATTAGTGTGGGCACTTATTACTATAAACTTTCCTCTTAAACTGCTTTTGCAGCATCCTGTAAGTTATGGGATCTTGTTTCCATTTTTGTCTCGATATTATTTCATTTCCCTTTGATTTCTTTGATCCATTAGGTGTTCAGGAAATGGTTTAATTTCCATGTATTTGTGAATTTTCAATTTTCCTCCTGTTATTGATTCCTAGTTTTATAACATTGCAGTCAGAAAAGATGCTTGATAAAATTTCATTTTTCTTGAATTTGGTAAGACTTGTTTCGTCTATTTGTAATAAGTATCACCATTAACAGTTTTTTTGTTATTTTAAC
Source organism: Eubalaena glacialis (assembly GCF_028564815.1). NCBI lineage: Eukaryota > Metazoa > Chordata > Mammalia > Artiodactyla > Balaenidae > Eubalaena > Eubalaena glacialis. Next base: position 110,389,007 of record NC_083736.1, read on the forward strand.
CTGCCTAGGTCTTGACTGTCTACATACGGCCTTCACGTCCTCTTTTTAATTTGAATCCTCACCCTGGCCTATGAGATTTCTGCTCTCAGGAAAGGGCCATGATGCTGGATGCACTGTTGTAGATTTACTTATAAAATGGTTATCTTTGGACAATGTGCTTTAGAAGGGAGGATGCAAAAATGTTTTCTTGGGGTTACTAAGAGGTTGTCGTTTTCCTTGACAGAGAAAAAAAAAAAGTATTTCTAATGGAAAAAGTCCAGGTGATTTAGTCCAAGGATTGTCTCTTAGGCTTTATGAGCTTAGTTAAATGTTTCACTTTTTGGTTGCTACTCCATGCTTTGCGAAGACTAGTTCCCCAATCAGCCCACCACCCGTTGAAACACCTTCCCTGTGTTCCTGGGGCGCCCCAATGCATGCAAATTGGGTAATAGTAACTTATAGAACACTTATACAGAGCTTTTTCTTTACACATGCCCCATGTCAATCTGTTTCAGGTCTGACAACAGTAAGCACCTCCCTATGAGACAGAACATTTCTTGGGGATTATTGTACTCCTCTGGATGGTTAGTCCATTAGTGTTTGGCATCTTGCCCCAATTCCACTGTGACCCTCTCCAATTGCCCAGAAATGTACTGCACGTCATACATATCCTATTGTTGGAGCACTTAAGACTCTGTTAAAATTCAAAATTCTACAGAAGCCAAAAGCTGTACTTCCAATCAGGCAGACAGCAAGCTCACCACAGTGAAGAAAGTCTGGGGCCACTGGAGAGCTGTCTTATCCCCTCACTCCTGCCTTGAGGTGAACTCCATGTAGCCAAACTTCTAGTTCCTTCCCCTCAGTAACTTCTGCTTCACAGGTTTTAGCCCAAAGCAAGGCTGCAATCCCAAAGCCATAGAACTGACTTTCTGCTAACGGGAAGCCTGAAGTGATTGAAGCAGCCTTTCCCTGCCCTCATTCCTAGAGGCACACACACCTCAACAATCACTAGGCTGGACAGCCCCCACCTCCCCAGTGAACCACTCCCCCCCAGCCACAGAGAAGAGGGAAGGTCAAAAGGGGGAGTGGGAAAGGAGGAGTCAGGATGAGAGGGATGGTTAGCTGTGAGGGGTGGGGACAAGTAGCCCAGCAATTTTTGACTCCTCCCTTCCCATCTTGCCACACAGTCTTTTTCTTTTGTAGCATCGCCTCCATTAAGAACTTCTAGGCAGAGGAGTAAAGATATAGGCTCATTTACCATAAGAGTTAGTTGGTTAATAGGCTGGCTCTCCAAGGCACCAACCACCCTAGATTTTCATCTAGGTTCACGGGAAGTTGGTTAAAATTTCCTCTCCAAGTCCTTCCCCTTTATTCCATTCCCCAAACACATCAAACGCCATGAGCTCCCTTTGGATGCCTGGAGAGCTCATTTTCTTAGGAGACCCAGAGGTGTCTTTTCAGTACTATACCTTTCACTGTGTGTGCCTCTGTCACCTTGGGGCTACTTTGCTTAAATAGAAATGCAGACCTAGACATAACTGTGCCTTTTCAGTTCTGAGTGTAATGGCTGAGAAAAACCAATGGCTGCTTGGTTCTGCTGATGATGGAATAATGTGATACCATACAACCACATGCTGGATTTTGCATTTTCTCTATAAAACATCTACTGTCCCTAATTCTGTATCTTTACCTTTTTGATAATGCTAGGTTTTTGATTGATTGGATTTTATTTCCTTTGTATTCGCATAATGAAAGTTCATTTAGGTGGATGCCCTTTACCCAGGTAATTCTGGTAGATTAGCTGTTATACCTTCCTTCTCTCTCTTCTCAGTGTGGACTTCTATCAGGTTATTCTTATTCTGAGAACTCCCCATTATTGATTTTTTTTCCCCACAGTTAACAACTCTGTTTTTAAATAGAGGTTATTTTTTAATGCCCAGAGGCACATTCTTAAAAATATTCAGCTTCTTTGATCTTTGCTATATGAAAACAAATACAACAGAACCTGTTCTGTAGTTTTTGTCACAGCGGGGAGGGAAATCAAATAGGATATTGACAATTCAGACCTGAAGGTTGTCAGAGAAGCAAAATATTCTTAAGAAGTAGTGCAGGGCATAAAGGGCCTCTACTCAGGTGTGCCTGGCCAAGCTCATGGCATCCAGTGGGTATTTGTATGGGGGAGAGGTAGTACTGAAGAGAAGTTTTGTATATAAACACCTGCGGAGCAACGAAAGAGACCAGTGGGAGCGTAGTACAGTGGGGGGTGAGTAGAGGGGGCAAGACGGTTCATATTTGTACTCCAGCCTGGACCAGGGGCTAGATCCAAGTATTATAGCAAGATGGGCTATTAGAATAAGGCACCTTCAGAAGCAAGGGGCCCACTATGCTCAGGTAACAAAGTGTAACACAGAGTGAAGAAGGGAAAGGGGTGATCGACCAGATATTTAATCTGGCCTGCCTGTAACATTTGTAATATTTGCAGCGTTCAGAAGAAGAGTTCAGTTGGGAATCCACATAAGATATATCTGAATATTTGAAATGTTTAAATCACCTAATAAACCATTAAATAAAACATGCTGGATCTCCTTCCAAGACAAATGTACTTTCATAATGACCTGAAAGGCCAGGATGGGATTTAGAATTCTCCAACATCTCTAAGTTCTGCTCCAATGCTGTGGGAACAGCTGCCCCCTCTCCCCTCCCCCTGCCTATGCCCTGGCTCCTAGGCCAGGCCCCATCCCCTGTTCTGGGCATACAATCCCCCCTCCCCTAAGGCCTGGGAGCACATACCCCGGCAGTGCAGTCAGTCCTCCCCAGGACAGCTCTAAGAGGAGCACACAGGCCCTGGAAGCAGGCTTGTGACTGTTCAGGGGTGCCAGGTACCTGGAGCATGGGCTAGCAGGGGCATACCCCTTGTTCCCATGGGCTGGGTTCCTGGCCCTATAAGGAGGGGTATGGTTGGAAGAAGGCCAAAGTGGGCCCTCTAAAGCATAGAGCTCAGGACAGAGGTCCCTCTTGCCTGGGTCTAGAAGCAATACTATATTTACAACTAGCACGGCATAAACACTAACAAATCAGAACCAGTTTGAAGGTCCTCAAATCATACTACTTGGCCTGCCCTTTCAGTTTAAGTAACGGTGACAGGGAGTGCTTTGCCTTTTGTCTCACCATGGGGTTCTAGCCATAAGGAATAATATGTGATAATACATTTTAAAATGTCAACACTGGTGACCAAAAAAAGATTGTGGGGATGTTAAGTTTACTTTAGTTTAATAGACATTAAGTACCTACTAAGAGGAAAACTCATTGCCCAGTGCTTTGGGAAAGAAAGATAAATAAAACCCTTTAAGGTCCCAACCATTTAGAGGTTCAGTCCAGGGGCTGGTGTTGGTGGAATAGGTGGAACGTGGTGTGTGTGTGTGTGTGTGTGTGTGTGTGTGTGTGTGTGTGTGCGCATGCGCGCGCAGTTAGAATATAAGACGTCACCACAGAATATGAGAGGTTATCAGCTATCTATAAGGAGGCCAGGAGACAAGCCCATGGAACAAAGTGTACCCCAGGTAGACCATATTTCAGGTACCTAGGAAGCCTTAACTAAATGCAGAGGCTGTCTGGTCTCAAATCCCCAGGCCCTTCCCCTTCTCTGATCCTCTACTCTGGTCATCTACAACTTTATCTTTCTATTTCCTTAAACAGAATTCAGAGATTAAGTCCATTTTCTCCCTTTCCTCTTTTTATTTTTACTCATTATTTATTGAAATACTTCAGATCTACACAAAATTATAAAGAATACTACTGTAAATGTCTACTTACCCACAACCCAGCTTAAGAAATGTAACATTACAAATATAATTGAAGCCCCCTGCGGAGCCCTTGCCAATAGAATTCCCCTCCCTTTCTTTTCCCAAGAGGTAACCGATATCCTAAATGTGGTGTTTATCTTTCCATTGCATGCCCTTCTGTATGCTACATTTGTATACATCTTTCACATGCATTGCCTTTTACTCTCTGTATGTACCCACAATCAGTATATGGTGACTGAATGTTTTCTTAGACTTCATATACACAGTATCATGTTTGCATCCTTCTGGAACCAGCTTTTTCCCTTACGCATTTTTTTCCTGCCATCACCCATTCTTAGCCTCGCTGTGTCTCAGCCCCTGTGAGTTCTAATCTCCTCCCCAGTCCAGCCCTTGCCATCCTGTTTAGTTTACCTACAACAGTCCCAAGCCAGTGAACGAAGGCTGGTCCCACCACAGGTGGGTCTCAGCTTCTCTCCGTGTGGCTCTAAACCAGTGCTTCTCAAACCTTAGCTGCATCAGAGTCCCCTGGAGGGCTTGTTACAATACAGGCTGCTGGGCCCCACTCCCAGAGTTTCTGATTCGCAGGTCTTGGGTGGAGCCTAAGAATTCCTGGGTGATGCTGATACTGCTATTTTAAGGACCAAACTTTGAGAACCAGTTTTCCAAATCAGTGTCTGGGCTCAGGCTCTGCAGCACCATCTGGCCTCCAGGCAAGCTGGGCCATCCATCAGGTTTCCTTCAAAAGCTCATAGCAGTACTGTGAAATACACATATAACACAAGTCATGTATAATTTAAAATGTTCTAGTAGCCACATTTAAAAAGTAAAAAGAAACTAGAGAAAGTAATTTTAATATTATATTTTGTTAACACTATATTGTCATTTCAACACGTAATTAGTTATTAATGAGACTTTACAGTATTTTTTACACTTACAGCACATCTCAACTCAGACTAGCCACATTCTGAATGCTCAGCGGCCACACGTGGCTAGTGACTAATGTAGTAAACAGCACAACTCTAAAGGCTCGACCTCCATTTCTGTCTTCACAAAAATTGTTTTAAACTTGAAATTTTAGTTTATTTTGGGCTTCAGTAAAAGAATTTAAAACAGGCTTACCAAATGGTAGAAAGTGATGCCTTTCAACGAAGGTAAAAGTGGGTTAAAGAAAGGTAAAAGAGATTTGAGTCAGGATTATTTATGTAAATAAAATCTGCCTGCATTTCAGTTTATTAATTTAAAACAAATTTATTTTTAACTAGAAAAAATGCTGTCAAATATATCTGTAAAAGACAAAAGTCAAATGTTATTGGATATCACTTTTGGGGTGATGAATTTTGGAATGGAATCATTGTTATTAACATTCCCATGGGCTTCTGAAAAATGAAAAACCTAAAAATCGTGAACAACAGATCCTTTCTTCTTTCTTCATTTTCTTTCCATTCCTCCCAACTGCAGGATAAAATGAGAGAAAATTAACAATTATACAGCACTAACCAGCACCAGAGACTTTCTAAATCTAAGAAAATGGTCAGCCCTTTGTGTATGTGCTGCATTTGAGGGCTCTATCTAAACAAGTAGAGAAGAACAACACGTTTTCCTCTTGTAACCTGCACCTTGGATACAGGGTGCTTGTACAACCGATGGCTTCAATCATGTGATCATACCAACCTTGTCTCCCTCTTGCCCAACACCATAAATGCTTTTTTCCCCCTTGAGAGGCGATTCTGGGATTTAAATCACTCTCTCCACCTTAAAAGCCTATGCTCATTCCACAAATGATACTCCCTTACCCTCCCAGACCTTCAGTTTCTATACCTACCATATGAGAAAGAGGCTATTACCATGAAATACACAGCTGTGAAAATGCAGAAAAAAATGTTAATCATTTAAATACACTCAAAGACAAGATACACCTTAAGACTTCATTACCAATTCAGTGATAAACAGCAGTCATACTATGACTAAATTGCTCTTCTTTTGACTGTCACGTAAAATACAAAAAAAAAAATATACAACTGAACAAACGTTTAGGTATTAGTCATTAAATGTGGTCCTACTTGAAATTCTGAATGTTTTGCTATTTGTAAGTAGTCACATTCTGTTTTTTTTTTTAACATCTTTATTGGAGTATAACTGCTTTACAATGGTATGTTACTTTCTGCTTTATAACAAAGTGAATCAGCTATACATATACATATATCCCCATATCTCCTCCCTCCCACCCTCCCTATCCCACCCCGCTAGGTGGTCACAAAGCACCGAGCTGATCTCCGTGTGCTAGGCAGCTGCTTCCCACAAGCTATCTACTTTACATTTGGTAGTGCATATATGTCCATGCCACTCTCTCACTTCGTTCCAGCTAACCCTTCCCACTCCCAGTGTCCTCAAGTCCATTCTCTATGGCTGCCTCTTTATTCCTGTCCTGCCCCTAGGTTCTTCAGAGCCTTTTTTTTTTTTTTTTAGATTCCATATATATGTGTTAGCATACGGTATTTGTTTTTCTCTTTCTGACTTACTTCACTCTGTATGACAGTCTCTAGATCCATCCACCTCACTACAAATAATTCAATTTTGTTTCCTTTTATGGCTGAGTAATATTCCATTGTATATATGTGCCACATGTTCTTTATCCATTCATCTGTCGATGGACACTTAGGTTGCTTCCATGTCCTGGCTATTGTAAACACAGCTGCAATGAACATTGTGGTACATGACTCTTTTTGAATTATGGTTTTCTCAGGGTATATGTCCAGTAGTGGGATTGCTGGGTCATATGGTAGTTCTATTTTTAGTTGTTTAAGGAACCTCCATACTGTTCTCCATAGTGGCTGTATCAATTTACATTCCCACCAACAGTGCAAGAGGGTTCCCTTTTCTCCACACCCTCTCCAGCATTTATTGTTTGTAGATTTTTTGATGATGGCCATTCTGACCGGTGTGAGGTGATACCTCATTGTACTTTTGATTTGCATTTCTCTAATGATTAGTGATGTTGAGCATCCTTTCATGTGTTTGTTGGCAATCTGTATATCTTCTTTGGAGAAATGTCTATTTAGGTCTGCTGTCCAATATTGGATTCGGTTGTTTGTTTTTTTGATATGGAGCTGCATGAGCTGCTTGTATATTTTGGAGATTAATCCTTTGCCATTTGCTTCATTTGCAAATATTTTCTCCCATTCTGAGAGTTGTCTTTTGTCTTGTTTATGGTTTCCTTTGCTGTGCAAAAGCTTTTAAGATTCATTAGGGCCCATTTGTTTGTTTTTATTTCCATTTCTCTAGGAGGTGGCTCAAAAAGAATCTTGCTGTGATGTATGTCTTAGAGTGTTCTGCCTATGTTTTCCTCTAAGAGTTTTATATTGTCTGGCCTTACATTTAGGTCTTTAATCCATTTTGAGTTTATTTTTGTGTATGGTGTTAGGGAGCGTTCTAATTTCACTCTTTTACATGTAGCTGTCCAGTTTTCCCAGCACCATTTATTGAAGAGGCTGTCTTTTCTCCATTGTATATTCTTGCCTCCTTTATCAAAGATAAGGTGACCATATATATGTGTGGGGGTTTATCTCTGGGCTTTCTATCCTGTGGAACCAGCTTTTCCCCTTATGCATTTTTCTGCTGCCATCACCCATTCTTAACCTCTCTGTGTCTCAGCCCCTGTGAGTTCTAATCTCCTCCCCAGTCCAGCCCTTGCCATCCTGTTTAGTTTACCTACAACAGTCCCAAGCCAGTGAACGAAGGCTGGTCCCACCACAGGTGGGTCTCAGCTTCTCCCCATGTGGCTCTAAACCAGTGCTTCTCAAACCTTAGCTGCATCAGAGTCCCCTGGAGGGCTTGTTACAATACAGGCTGCTGGGCCCCACTCCCAGAGTTTCTGATTCGCAGGTCTTGGGTGGAGCCTAAGAATTCCTGGGTGATGCTGATACTGCTATTTTAAGGACCAAACTTTGAGAACCAGTTTTCCAAATCAGTGTCTGGGCTCAGGCTCTGCAGCACCATCTGGCCTCCAGGCAAGCTGGGCCATCCATCAGGTTTCCTTCAGAAGCTCATAGCAGTACTGTGAAATACACATATAACACAAGTCATGTGTAATTTTAAATGTTCTAGTAGCCACATTAAAAAAGTAAAAAGAAACTGGAGAAAGTAATTTTAATGTTATATTTGTTTAACACTATATTATCATTTCAATGTGTAGTTATTAATGAGACTTTACAGTATTTTTTACACTTACAGCACATCTCAACTCAGACTAGCCACATTCTGAATGCTCAGCAGCCACACGTGGCTAGTGACTAATGTAGTAAACAGCACAACTCTAAAGGCTCGACCTCCATCTCTGTCTTCACAAAAATTGTTTTAAACTTGAAATTTTAATTTATTTTGGGCTGCAATAAAAGAATTTAAAACAGGCTTACCAAATGGTAGAAAGTGATGCCTTTCAATGAAGGTAAAGTGGGTTAAAGAAAGGTAAAAGAGATTTGAGTCAGGATTATTTATGTAAATAAAATCTGCCTGCATTTCAGTTTATTAATTTAAAACAAATTTATTTTTAACTAGAAAAAATGCTGTCAAATATATCTGTAAAAGACAAAAGTCAAATGTTATTGGATATCACTTTTGGGGTGATGAATTTTGGAATGGAATCATTGTTATTAACATTCCCATGGGCTTCTGAAAAATGAAAAACCTAAAAATCGTGAACAACAGATCCTTTCTTCTTTCTTCATTTTCTTTCCATTCCTCCCAACTGCAGGATAAAATGAGAGAAAATTAACAATTATGCAGCACTAACCAGCACCAGAGACTTTCTAAATCTAAGAAAATGGTCAGCCCTTTGTGTATGTGCTGCATTTGAGGGCTCTATCTAAACAAGTAGAGAAGAACAACACGTTTTCCTCTTGTAACCTGCACCTTGGATACAGGGTGCTTGTACAACCGATGGCTTCAATCATGTGATCATACCAACCTTGTCTCCCTCTTGCCCAACACCATAAATGCTTTTTTCCCCCTTGAGAGGCGATTCTGGGATTTAAATCACTCTCTCCACCTTAAAAGCCTATGCTCATTCCACAAATGGTACTCCCTTACCCTCCCAGACCTTCAGTTTCTATTATCTACCATATGAGAAAGAGGCTATTACCATGAAATACACAGCTGTGAAAATGCAGAAAAAAATGTTAATCATTTAAATATACTCAAAGACAAGATATACCTTAAGACTTCATTACCAATTCAGTGATAAATGAGAGTCATCCTGTGACTAAATTGCTTTTCTTTTGACTGTCACATAAAATACAAAAATCTACAACTGAACAAATGTTTAGGTATTAATCACTAAATGTGGTCCTACCTGAAATTCTGAACATTTTGCTATTTGTAAGTAGTCACATTCTAAAAGTCATCATCTCTTAGTACAGGAGACTGCACTTCTGTGGCCAAGTAATGAAGGCCCCACTAGTGCACACAGCCCAGCTACTTTTGCTGCTGCTTCTAGTAACTGTTTTCTAAACAAAGATTGGTCTTAGGCATTGATACGTTTACAACTTGTTAGTAGTCTTACAGGTAGAGGACAAAAGACCTCACAAGAACAAATGAGTAGCCATGAAGTATATTTCAGTATATAATGCATTTTATATTACTAGGTGCATGAATGTTCTATTAACATTCTAAGTAGGTAAATTTGAACTGTTAAACTAATTTTAAACACATTTTTTTCTTAATTCACTGGGAGAATTAAAAAACGAAAACAAAATTGGTAAGTGCCTGGGAACCGTTGGGTTATTTTCAAAGCTATACACAGCTACCTGGACTTTCTGGGTCTGTCCTGCTGGGTTCAGATCCTTTTCAGGTTCTTGTTTTTTGTTAAACTTCTCTCTTTCCCCCTCACTTTCAGCACCCTGGGCCTCTTCATTGGCGTTCTCATCCCGATATTTAGTTGTTCCTTTAGTGAATAATAATACAGACTTTGGGACGAGACATTCACAGAAAAAAAATCCCAATCCCAAAGGAATAGCAACCAACATCCAGTACTCTACCCTCAGGAGACGCAGAAGGATAGGAGCAACTAAGAAAACAGTAGCTGGGCACCTTCCTTCTGGCTGCTGTCACACTTCCATGGCCCTCACTTTGCTCCTGCTTGATCATTTTCACAGTGACATTATTTCTCTTTTTCCAGTAAATCTGTCACCCTGTGCTGCTGATTACTTCTGGCCCTTTAGGGAATGGATCAGAATCGTCGGGGTCTGATGCATTCTGTATGTTTTGGTCAGAACTTTGTTGCAAAAACATGTTTTGCCTCGATGACAAAAATCTGTGGTGAAGCTCATTGGTTCCTCACCCCCCTGGATATTTCACCGTGACCAAGTGCTCCCGTATCAGTTCATAATGTATTGGGATCAACTTTCTAAGAATCTTGACATTTTTAAAAGCCAGGATCCAAAAGCCGTTTGCTTGTTCTTTTCTCTTCCATCTCCTCCCAAGCTCCCTACCGAACACCTGCCTCCACTGACCTTCACCGATAAATGGCACCGATCATCTCAGATCTCTTACCAGGGGTTGGTAGAGGGCAGCTTATTCCCCCCCCACCCCGAAACTGGAGAGGTCGTTATGGAGTTGGGCTTCTACTGGGCCCCTCTGGCCTTCAGCTCCTGGAGGCCCCGACTCCCGGCTTCACCTCCCGAGGCCCCCCTCTGAGCCTGGGTCCCTCGGGATCCCGGGTCTCCCGACCGACCCCCCGGCCAGCCGCTCACCCTCAGGGGCGATGGCCTCCTCCGCCTCCTCAGGCTCCGGCGCTGCAGCCTCCTCCGCCTCCTCGGGTTCCTGGGCCGCGGGCCCCTGCCCCCGCCCGTCGGGCGCCCGGAGTTGGGGGAGCCAGGCCAAGCCATCGCGCGAGCCCGGCGGGGGCGGGACGACGACGTGGTCGTTGTACTGGACGCGGCGCAGCAGTGAGTACACCAGCCCCAGGAACATGAAGCGGAAGCCCGGCATGGGGAACTGGTGCGCTTCTACCACGAGGTCCAGGCCCCCTGCCTCCTCCTCCTCCTCCTCTGCCGGCCCGATGTCCGAGTCCTCCTCGGCGCCCCCGCCTTCCAGGGCCGCCTCCCCAGAGCCTCCCCAGGCCCCCGCGACTCCAGCTGCCCCGGTCCCCGGCGCCGCGTCGCCCCCGCGAGGCTCCGAGTCGCGGTGCACCCGGTCGCCGGCTCTGGCCGCCTCGGCCTGGGCCCCAGCTGCGCCCGCGGGGCCCTCTGGGCCTCCCGGGGCCGGGTCTCCATCTCCCGTGGCCGACATGGCACCGGGCAGTTACCTCAACCAGGCGGGCGTCGATTGCTGTGGCGGCGACGACAACCGCGCAGGCGGTGGCCGCTGAGGTGGCTGCCCTGAGGGAAGGCTGAGGGCTGTGGCTGCCGGACGGGGAGGCCGCTGACGGGACAACAGAGGAGGCCCCACGACAGGGAGGGCAGGGGGCCGACGCCGGGAGCGGCCCACCGAGGCTGGGCCTCAGATAGCAGTGGGCCAGGCCGTGTGGGAAAGATTCCTCTAGGCCGCAGGCGGGGGGCGGGGCCAGAAAAGTAGACAGTGGGCCGTGCCCCCTCGTCACGAGCTCCAAGCTTATTTGCTGACAAGCGAGGATTGACGTGCCCTGCGCCCAGCGAACGACCAAGGCCCTTCGGTTGTAGGATTGCTCAGTCGCCTCCCTGTTCTTTGACGCCTCAGGTTTTACCCTAAGTTCAGGTTCACAAGGCTCCTGTCCTTTTAATTTTATGATTGTCCAAAAAATTATTTATGGAGGCACCCTCGGCCATGTGAACTGTGAGGAGTTCCCACCTGGGAATTTCCACCTGGTAATGGCTCATGTGAGTAGGGACAGGGTCATAAAAATGTTGTATAGCTCAGACGTTAGCAGTAGTAAAAACCTCCCAAGAGGAGAAAGAGAAGAATTTGGACGATTTAACGTAAAGATACTTGGAAAAGAGTAGTCAAAATTGAAATGGATGCAGTCAGAACTGAGTATTGAAGAAATGGTAAATGTAAGGAGCTGGAGGGTGTGTAATGAACCCGGACAAATTCACTTAAAGCCTCCAAAGACTGAATAAAAAAAAGGATGCTTCGTTTAAAGGACCAGGTCATCTCCTAAGAGCTAAGCATGACAAACATTAAAAGGACAGGCTCCCTAGGATGTTTCTGAGGCAACAGTCCCAGACTTTTTATTGATTTCAAGATCCACATAATCAAGACCTCAAGTGTAAGTAATTCTGAAAGTTATGGAGAAATTAACTGCTATTTTATACTCAATCTGTAAAAAAAAAAAAAAAAAAAAAAAAAAAAAAAATTTGTAACACTAAAAATATTTTTTGAAAAAAAACATTGCAAATAATATCTGGATGTTATATTTATGGAAAATAATACTAATCTCATAATGGTAAAGAGGGATTTTTTTTTCCTTTCACCAAAAGGAAAACCAAATTTCAATGTTTTTTTTCCTCTCTCACCTCAAGAATGGAGCATGGTGTTGCCATAAATCATTGGTTTAAATTTGGAAGGCAATGTCAAAAATCTCTAGTCCAAAATCCTCACTATAAAGACAGCAAAAATGAGGCAGAATCCCAATCTGAGGTCTAGAGTTGGTTTTAACATTTGCCCCCTGATGTGATCTTGGAACAGTTACTTATCATTTCTAGGCCTCAGTTTTATCATCTGTATAGTTGGAGTTCATCCCCTACCTTCAGTCAAGATTTGAGTTAGGTAGATAGAATGAGATGGGATTATATAATATTTAGGATATTAACCATTTGTTGAAAATGTTTTCTTAGTTTGATTTTGCTTTCTAAGTTGGTTAATATTTCTAAGTATGTAGTTTTTCATTTTCATGTTGTAAAATGTAATATTTCTTTTTCTTCATTTTAACATCATAAGTTTACAAATCTTTTCTCATCCAGAGATAAATTTTATACTTTCTTCTTTTTGGAAGTCTTCTGAATGTTTACATTTAACTCCTTAATCCATTTGGAATTAATAGTGACACATAGTGTTAAGATTAAAATCTTAGTTGATTTTTAAACAGGTCACCTATAACACCATATGTTATGTAATTATTCCTCTCTATAAGGATGTGTGGCTATGTACCCTTTAGCGCTTTCTATGAAGGTAGAAGAGATGCAAGAGAAACGCATATTCTCCCATAATTTCAGAGCTGGAAACGCCTTTAGATATTGAATCTAAGACCATTCTTTTTTATTTTTTAAATTTTATTATTTAATTTTATTTTTTTAACATCTTTATTGGAGTATAATTGCTTTACAGTGGTGTGTTAGTTTCTGCTTTATAACAAAGTGAATCAGCTATACATATACATATATTCCCATATCTCCTCCCTCTTGCGTCTCCCTCCCACCCTCCCTATCCCACCCCTCTAGGTGGTCACAAAGCACCAAGCTGATCTCCCTGTGCTATGCAGCTGCTTCTCACTAGCCATCTATTTTACATTTAAGACCACTCTTTTTTAAACCGGGAAACTAAGGCCTAGAGCTGCTAACTGGCTTCCCCAAGGTCATGCCACTTAATGGAGGAGCCAGGACTAGGACCAATCTCCTGACCTTTAATCTGAAGTTGAAACAGACCTTATATATGCAACTTTGGCCATCTTATTTCCTACTGGACATAAACAATATCATAGGACACCAACATCAGACATGGTCATTCCAAGACCATGTTGAAAGGAGACAAAACGAGGCAACTTTAATTTTGTTTAAGCAGGGACAAAAAGAAGGTCACACATTACTAAAAATCCCCCTCTCTTGGCTAAAATGAATGTCTACCACTTCTTTACCAATTACATCCTTATCCTGGTTCTAGTCTCCTCTCCCTATAGATAAGATTTATTCAAATACCAATCACAGAATTGCCCCTGCTATCTAAAGGCATCTAATCTAGAGCAAATCCCTGTTTCCTTGAAAACTTCCCCAAATAACTCAACCAAACCCCAACTCCTATAACAGGTTCTTTCTGACACTTATTACTGAGACATCACATGGTTCCCCCATGGTGTGTGTTCTCCCTCACTGCAATGAATAATAAACCCAGCTCGCTCAACTACAAGCATGTTCTTGTGATCTTTGGCTGGAGGACACTGACAATGTAAAATATTTCCATCTTTACATTGTAACATATTGACTCAACCAGGTGAGTCAGGAGGCATTGCAATTTGTAGGCTTTTCTCAGAAAAGGCTTCTCAGAGGAGGGAGGACTTGGACTCAAAAGATGGGCAACATGTCCTGACTGAGGACAGTAAATGCAGGATGTTGTCCCCATGTGGCCCTTGTTAAAATGGGCTCATAATCCCAGCGGATCCCTGGCTGTAAAAAAGCCTGAGCCTTGGGGTAGGCAAAGGAAGCAGATGTTGCTTCTGGCCAGAGGGCAGACCTGGGTGATGTGATGGAGGTTCTTGTGGTGAGGAAGGTGCCTAATAGGGCACCCCCATTTCCTACTGCATGCTGTGACAGGGCTGCCTCCACTCTTCCTTAGCAGAAGCGCATGCTCCTGGGTAGATGGGTTTTTTCCCCCTATGAAAGCAGAGTATTTCTGCTTTCTTTACCTCCTCCTATTTCTGTACATTCTTTTTTCAGAACTCTCAACAGGACCATCACTATTCACTTTAGAGGAGATAGCATGTTACAAAACAAACAAAAAATGAAAACAAAACAAATCATACAAGTGTCTTTCCAGGTCATGAAAAACTGGGCTGTCCACTTGAAGCTATAGGACAAACACTCCAGACCCTACTTATTTAAGCATTCACTGAGAACATATTAAGCACCTACTATCTGCCTGGAATTATGTTAGGGCTTGGGGGCTCACAGGTATCTAAGACCCATGGCTTGTTCTGGTTCATGATCTAGTGGGTTTGACAGACACTTGGACAATGATGACACAAGCTGTCAAGTGCTATAACAGGGATAAGCAAGCACAAAGTGCTAAGGAAGCATGGGAGAGTGAACGATTAGCTGGAGCTGGTGGATGGGGGGGGAGGAGAGGTGAAGGAGGTGGGCTGGTGCCTGGGAAAGTGCTCAAGAGGGGGCATTTCAGGGGGTCCTGAAGCTAGAAGTTCAAATGGCAGTAAAAAGGGGTGGGAGGGAGGTTACTACAGGTAAAGGAAGCAGCATGAACAGTGGCAGAGGTGTGTGAGTGTGTACCTATCCAGGGAATAAAATGGCAGGAGCACTGGTTAGAGTGGCAGATGGGCCTTTAAAGTAGAAAGGGCCATGAATGCTTTGGTAAGGAGTTTGACCTTTGTCCTGAAAAGTAGGTCGGCCTCCCAAACAAACAACCATTGAGATGGTGGTAGAGTTAGCAGAAGAGTTTGTGGTGCATTTAGGAATGAGTAGAGTCAAGACAAGGTCTGCTAAGGCCCTCCAAGGTCTTTCCAGCAAGTTTTGGTATCCACACTTTTCCTCTTTATAAAAATACTACATATTCTTTGTACAACAGGTTAATAAAACAGATAAGCCTAAACAGGGAATCAAAAAATCACACATATCTTGCCCATACAAATGAATAAGATAATAAGTCAATAGGAAAATAAGCAAAGGACATGGGTACAGAAATCACAGACAACTACAAATGGTTTTTAAACATATGGACAAATGGCTTTTGAACATATGGACATATGCTCAAACTCAATGTAAGTTAAAATTATATTAATCATTAGCATTTATTAAGTACTTATAGGTTGGGCACTATTTTAAACACTGACATAGATTAGTTTATTTACTCCTTGTAACAACCTTATGATGTGAGCACTATTAATTATCCAACTTTTGCAAGTAAGGAAACCAAAACACGGAGAGGTTTAGCAACATTCCCAAGGCTACACAGCCAGTAAGGAGCACAGCCTGAATTAAGAAAATAAAAATCACCCTTAATCTCACTAACCGGAAATGATCGCTCTGCTACTTAGTATATAGTTCAGTTTCATTTTTCCAGGTTGGTAAGAAACTGTAATTCTTTTTTTTTTTTTAAGTGTTAATTTAGGGCCATTTTAGTTTAGTTTTGTTTTAAATATTTATTTATTTATTTGGTTGCACCAGGTCTTAGTTGCGGCAGGTGGGCTCCTTAGTTACGGCTCACCAGCTCCTTAGTTGTGGCACGTGGGCTCCTTAGTTGTGGCATGCGAACTCTTGGTTGTGGCATGCATGTGGGCTCTAGTTCCCTGACCAGGGATCGAACCCAGGCCCCCTGCATTGGGAGCATGGAGTCTTATCCACTGCACCACCAGGGAAGTCCCAGAAACTATAATTCTTAATTCCCCTCTTTGATTAGCGTTTCCCAGTCCCCAACCCTTAAATAGGAAGTTGGCTGTTGATTGCAAATAAATATACTTTATCATGTTAAGAAAGTTTTCTGTCCCTCTGTTACTAACTGCTGTGTGGCTTAGGGTAAGCTTTCTGTATGGTCCTCAATTTCATCTTAAAAAAGAGAATAGTTACCACCCCACAGGGTTTTTGTGAATATTTAATACCATAATATACAGTGAACATTATCAGAATTAGGGGTTATTACTGAGGTTTGTCAGGGTCTCCTCACTTTCTAAGCATGCAGTTTGTTTTAAAAAAAAATTTTTTTTTATACAGCAGTTTCTTATTAGTTACCTATTTTATACATATTAATGTATATATGTCAATCCCAATCTCCCAATTCATCCCTCCCCCCACTTTCCCTCCTTAGTGTCCATATGTTTGTTCTCTACATCTGTGTCTCTATTTCTGCCTTGCAAACCAGTTGATCTGTACCATTTTTCTAGATTCCACATATATGCGTTAATATACGATATTTGTTTTTCTCTTTCTGACTTGCTTCAGTCTGTATGACAGTCTCTAGGTCCATCCACGTCTCTACAAATGACCCAATTTCATTCCTTTTTATGGCTGAGTAGTATTCCACTGTATATATGTACCACAGCTTCTTTATCCATTCTTCTGTCGATGGGCATTTAGATTGCTTCTATGACCTGGCTATTGTAAATAGTGCTGCAGTGAACATTGGGGTGCACGTGTCTTTGAATTATGGTTTTCTCAGGGTTTATGCCCAGTAGTGGGATTGCTGGGTCATATGGTAGTTCTATTTTTAGTTGTTTAAGGAACTTCCATACTGTTCTCCATAGTGGCTGTATCAATTTACATTCCCACCAACAGTGCAAGAGGGTTCCCTTTTCTCCACACCCTCTCCAGCATTTTGTTTGTAGATTTTCTGATGATGCCCATTCTAACTGGTGTGAGGTGATACCTCATTTTAGTTTTGATTTGCATTTCTCTAATAATTAGTGATGTTGAGCAGCTTTTCATGTGCTTCTCGGCCATCTGTATGTCCTCTTTGGAGAAATGTCTATATAGGTCTTCTGCCCATTTTTGGATTGGGTTGTTTGTTTTCTTAATATTGAGCTGCATGAGCTGTTTATATATTTTGGAGATTAATCCTTTGTCCATTGATTGGTTTGCAAATATTTTCTCCCATTCTGAGGGTTGTCTTTTCATCTTGTTTGTAGTTTCCTTTGCTGTGCAAAAGCTTTTAAGTTTCATTTGGTCCCATTTGTTTATTTTTGTTTTTACTTCCATTACTGTAGAAGGTGGGCCATAAAAGATCCTGCTGTGATTTATGTCAAAGTGTTCTTCCTATGTTTTCCCCTAAGGGTTTTATAGTGTCCAGTCTTACATTTAGGCCTTTAATCCATTTTTAGTTTATTTTTGTGTATGGTGTTTGGGAGTGTTCTAATTTCATTCTTTTACATGTAGCTGTCCAGTTTTCCCAGCACCACTTATTGAAGAGGCTGTCTTTTCTCCATTGTATATCCTTGCCTCCTTTGTCATAGATTAGTTGACCATAGGTGCGTGGGTTTATCTCTGGGCTTTCTATCCTGTTCCATTGATCTATATTTCTGTTTTTGTGCCAGTACCATATTTTCTTGATTATTGTAGCTTTGTAGTATAGTCTGAAGTCAGGGAGTCTGATTCTTTCAGTTCCACTTTTTTCCCTCAAGATTGCTTTGGCTATTCTGGGTCTTTTTTGTCTCCATACAAATTTTAAGATTTTTTGTTCTACTTCTGTAAAAAAAAAAAAACAAAAAACAAAAAACTGCCATTGGTAATTTGATAGGGATTTCATCAAATCTGTGGATTGCTTTGGGAAGTATAGTCATTTTCACAATATTGATTCTTCCAATCCAAGAACATGGTATATCTCTCCATCTGTTTTTGTGTCATCTTTGATTTCTTTCATAAGTGTCTTATAGTTTTCTGAGTACAGGTCTTTTACCTGCTTAGGTAGGTTTATTCCTAGGTATTTTATTCTTTTTGTTGCAGTGGTGAATGGCATTGTTTCCTTAATTTCTCTTTCTGATCTTTTGTTGTTAGTGTATAGGAATGCAAGAGATTTCTGTGCATTAATTTTGTATCCTGTAACTTTACCAAATTCATTGATTAGCTCTAGTAGTTTTCTGGTGGCATCTTTAGGATTCTCTATGTATATAGTATCATGTCATCTGCAAACAGTGATGTTTTACTTCTTCTTTTCCAATTTGTATTCCTTTTATTACTTTTTCTTCTCTGATTGCCATGGCTAGGACTTCCAAAGCTATGTTGAATAACAGTGGCGAGAGTGGACATCCTTGTCTTGTTCCTGTTCTTAGAGGAAATGCTTTCAGTTTCTCACCATTGAGAATGATGTTTGCTGTGGGTTTTTGCTGTATCTGGCCTTTAGTATGTTGAGGTAGGTTCCCTCTATATCCACTTTCTGCAGAGTTTTTATCATAAATGGGTGTTGAATTTTGTCAAAAGCTTTTTCTGCATCTATTGAGATGATCATATGATTTTTCTTCTTCAATTTATTAATATGGTGTATCACATTGATTGATTTGCGTATATTAAAGAATCCTTGCATCCCTGGGATAAATCCCACTTGAGCATGGTGTATGATCCTTTTAATGTGTTGTTGGATTCTGTTTGCTAGTATTTTGTTGAAGATTGTTGCATCTATATTCATCAGTGATATTGGTCTGTAATTTTCTTTTTTTTTTTGGTAATATCTTTGGCTGGTTTTGGTATCAGGGTGATGGTGGCCTCATAGAATGAGTTTGGGAGTGTTCCTTCCTCTGCAATTTTTTGGAAGAGTTTGAGAAGGATGGGTGTTAGCTCTTCTCTAAATGTTTGATAGAATTCCCCTTGAAGCCATCTGGTCCTGGACTTTTGTTTGTTGGAAGATTTTTAATCACAATTTCAATTTCATTACTTGTATTTGTTCATGTTTTCTGTTTCTTCCTGGTTCAGTCTTGGAAGGTTATACCTTTCTAAGAATTTGTCCATTTATTCCAGGTTGTCCATTTTATTGGCAAAAGGTGCTTTTAGTAGTCTCTCATGATCCTTTGTATTTCTGCAGTGTCAGTGGTTACTTCTCCTTTTTCGTTTCTAATTCTATTGATTTGCATCCTCTCCCTCTTTTTCTTGATGAGTCTGGCTAATGGTTTATCAATTTTGTTTATCTTCTCAAAGAACCAGCTTTTAGTTTTATTGATCTTTGCTATTGTTTTCTTTGTTTCTATTTCTTTTATTTCTGCTCTGATATTTATGATTTCTTTCCTTCTACTAACTGTGGGTTTTGTTCTTCTTTGTCTAGTTCCTTTAGGTGTAAAGTTAAATTGTTTATTTGAGATTTTTCTTGTTTCTTGAGGTAGGCTTGTATTGCTATAAACTTCCCTCTTAGAATTGCTTTTGCTGCATCCCATAGGTTTTGGATCGTCGTGTTTTCATTGTCATTTGTCTCTAGGTATTTTTTGATTTCCTCTTTGATTTCTTCAGTGATCTCTTGGTTATTTAGTAACATATTGTTTAACCTCCTTGTGTTTGTGTTTTTTACATTTCTTTCCCTGTAACTGATTTCTAATCTCATACCATTGTGGTCGGAAAAGATGCTTGATATGATTTCAATTTTCTTAAATTTACCAAGGCTTGATTTGTGACCCAAGATGTGATCTATTCTGGAGAATGTTCCATGAGCACTTGAGAAGAGAGTGTATTGTGTTGTTTTTGGATGGAATGTCCTATAAATATCAATTAAGTCCATCTTGTTTAATGTATCCTTTAAAGCTTGTGTTTCCTTATTTATTTTCATTTTGGATGATCTTTCCATTGGTGAAAGTGGGGTGTTAAAGTCCCCTACTATGATTATGTTACTGTCGATTTCCCCTTTCATGGCTGTTAGCATTTGCCTTATGTATTGAGGTGCTCCTATGTTGGGTGCATAAATATTTACAATTGTTATATCTTCTTCTTCTCCCTTAATCATTATGTAGTGTCCTTCTTTGTCTCTTGTAATAGTCTTTATTTTAAAGTCTCTTTTGTCTGATATGGGAATTGCTGCTCCAACTTTCTTTTGATTTCCATTTGCATGGAATATCTGTTTCCAACCCCTCACTTTCAGTCTGCATGTGTCCCTAGGTCTGAAGTGTGTCTCTTGTAGACAGCATATATACGGGTCTTGTTTTTGTATCCATTCAGCCAGTCTGTGTGTTTTGTTGGAGCATTTAATTCATTTACATTTAAGGTAGTTATCGATATTTATGTTCCTATTACGATTTTCTTAATTGTTTTGGGTTTGTTATTGTAGGTCTCTTCCTTCTCTTGTGTTTCCTGCCTAGAGAAGTTCCTTTAGCATTTGTTGTAGAGCTGGTTTGGTGCTGCTGAAATCTCTTAGCTTTTGCTTGTCTGTAAAGGTTTTAATTTCTCTGTTGAATCTGAATGAGATAGTTGCTGGGTAGAGTAATGTTGGTTGTAGGTATTTCCCTTTCATCACTTTACTATGTCCTGCCACTCCCTTCTTGCTTGTGTAGTTTCTGCTGAAAGATCAGCTGTTAACCTTATGGGGATTCCCCTGTATGTTATTTGTTGTTTTTCCCTTGCTGTTTTTAATATTTTTTCTTTGTATTTAATTTTTGATAGTTTGATTAATATGTTCTTGGTGTGTTTCTCCTTGCATTTATCCTGTATGGGACTCTCTGTGCTTTCTGGACTTGATTGACTATTTTCTTTCCCATTTTAGGGAAGTTTTCAACTATAATCTCTTCAAATATTTTCTGAGTCCCTTTCTTTTACTCTTCTTCTTCTGGGACCCCTGTAATTCGAATTTTGGTGGGTTTAATGTTGTCCCAGATGTCTCTGAGACTGTCCTCAATTCTTTTCATTCTTTTATCTGTATTCTGCTCTGTGGTAGTTATTTCCACTATTTTATCTTCCAGGTCACTTATCCATTCTTCTGCCTCAGTTATTCTGCTATTGATTCCTTCTAGAGAATTTTTAATTTCATTTATTGTGTTGTTCATCATTGTTTGTTTGCTCTTTAGTTTTTCTAGGTCCTTCTTAAGCGTTTCTTGTATTTTCTCCATTCTATTTCCAAGATTTTGGATCATCTTTACTATCATTACTCTGTATTCTTTTTCAGGTAGACTGCCTATTTCGTCTTCTTTTGTTTGGTCTGATTGGTTTTTACCTTGCTCCTTCATCTGCTGTGTTTCTTTGTCTTCTCATTTTGCTTAACTTACTGGGTTTGGGTCTCCTTTTCGCAGGCTGCAGGTCTGTAATTCACTTTGTTTTTGGTGTCTGCCTCTAGTGGCTAAGGTTGGTTCAGTGGGTTGTGTAGGTTTCCTGATGGAGGGGACTGGTGCCTGTTTTCTGTTGGATGAGGCTGGGTCTTGTCTTTCTGGTGGGCAGGTCCACGTCTGGTGGTGTGTTTTGGGGTGCCTGTGACCTTATTATGATTTTAGGCAGCCTCTCTGCTGATTTGTGGGGTTGTGTTCCTGTCTTGCTAGTTGTTTGGCATAGGGTGTCCAGCACTGTAGCTTGCTGGTCATTGAGTGGAGCTGGGTCTTAGCATTGAGCTGGAGATCTCTGGGAGAGTTTTTGCCATTTGATGTTATCTTGAGCCGGGAGGTTTCTTGTGGAGCAGTGTCCTGAACTCGGATCTCCCACATCAGAGGCACAGACCTGACACCCGGATATAGCACCAAGACCCTGTCAGCACCACGGCTTTTGGGAAGTCTGAGGTCTTCTGCCAGCGTTCTGTAGGTGTTCTGTAGGAGTTGTTCCACATGTAGATGTATTTCTGATGTATTTGTGGGGAGGAAGTTGATCTCCATGTCGTACTCCTCCATCATCTTGAAGGGCCTTATCCTACCATAGTGTTTTGATGACTATAGCTTTGTAGTATAGTTTGAAATCAGGGAGTGTGTTACCTCCAGCTTTGTTCTTTCTCAGGATTGCTTGGGTTATTGGAAGTCTTTTGTGTTTCCATACAAATTTTAGAATTTTTTGTTGTAATTCTGTGAAAAATGCCTTTGGTGTTTTGATAGGGAAAGCATTAAATATGTAGATTGCTTTGGGTAGTATGGTCATTTTAACAATATTAATTCTTCCAACCATGAGCACAGTATATCTTTCCATTTATTTATGTCGTCTTCAATTTCTTTCATCAGTGTCTGAAACTTTGTAGAGTATGGGTCTTTTACCTCTTTGGTTAGATTTGTTTCTAGATATTTTATTCTTTTTGATGCAGTTGTAAATGGTATTGTTAATTTTTCTTTCTGATAGTTTGTCGTTAGTGTATAGAAATATGACAGATTTCTGTATATTTTGTAACCTGCAACTTTACTGAATTCATTTATGCTAATAGTTTTTTGTTAGTGTCTTTAGGATTTCTTATATATAGTATCATGTCATCTGCAAACAGTGCCAGTTTTACTTCTTCCTTTCCAATTTAGATTCATCTTATTTCTTTTTCTTTTTTCTTTTTGTCTGTTTTCTCTGGCTAGGACTAGGACTTCTAATACTGTGGTGAGTAAAAGTGGTGGAGTGTCCTTCATTGTCTTGTTCCTGATCTTAGAGGAAATGCTTTCACCTTTTAACCATTGAGTATGATGTTGGCTGTGGGTTTGTCATTTTGCCTTTATTATATTGAGGTATGTTCCCTCTATATATACTTTGTGGAGAGTTTTTACCATAAATGGCTGTTGAATTTTACCAAGAGCTTTTTCTGCATTTATTGAGATGCTCATATGATTTTTATTCAACTTGTTAATGTGGTTTTTCACATTGATTTTTTTTTAAATAGATATTGAACCATCCTTGCATCCCTGGGATAAATCCCACCTGATCATGGTGTATGATCCTTTTACTGTATTGTTGAATTTGATTTGCTAATATTTTGTCACCATTTTTACATTTATGTTCATCAGTGATAATGGCCTGTAATTTTCTTTTGTTTTCTTTTTTTTTTGTGGTGTCTTTGTCTGGTTTTGGTGATGCTGGTCTCATCGAATGAGTTAGTCAGCATTCCTTCCTCTTCAATATTTTGGAATAGTTTGAGAAGGATAGGTGTTGACTTGGGAGACTGTACGTTCCTAGGAATTTATCCATTTCTTCTAGGTTGTCCATTTTATTGGCATATTAATTGTTCATAATAATCTCTTATGATCCTTTGTATTTCTGTGGACTCATTTTAACCTCTCTTCTTTTGTGATTTTATTGATTTGGGCCCTCTCTTTTTCTTCATGAGTCTGGCTAAAGTTTCATCTATTTTGTTTATCTTTTCAAAGCACTAGTTCTTAGTTTCATTGATCTTTTCTATTTTTTTTTTTGGTATCTACTTCTGCTCTGATCTTTATGATTTCTTTCCTTCTACTCATCTTAGGTATGGTTTGTTCCTTTTTTTAGTTCCTTTAGGTGTAAGATCAGGTTGTTTGAGATTTTTCTTGTTTCCTGAGGTAGGTTTTGTATTGCTATAAACTTCCCTGTTAGAACTGCGTTTGCTGCATCCCATAGATTTTTGGATCATTGTTTTCCTTTGTCTCTAGGTATTTTTTAACTTCCTCTTTGGCTTCTTCATTGACCCACTGGTTGTTTAGTGGCATATTGTTTAGCCTCCACGTGTTTTGTGGTTTTTGCAGGGTTTTTCTTGTAGTTGATTTCTAGTCTCATAGTGTTGTGTTGGAAAAGATTCTTGTGATGATTTCAATCTTCTTAAATTTACTGAGACTTGTTTTGTGGTCTATCATGTGATCTGTCCTGGAGAATGTTCCATGTTCACTTGAAGAAATGTGTATTTGGCTGCTTTTGGATGGAATGTTTTATATATATACACACACATATAGATCTATTAAGTCCATTTGGTCTAATGTGTTGTTTAAAACCAGTGTTGCCTTATTTTCTGTCTGGATGATCTGTCCATTAATGTAAGTGGGGTGTTCAAGTCCCCTATTATTATTGTGTTATTGACAGTTTCTTCATCTGTGTCTGTTAATACTTGCTTTGAGTATTTAGGTGCTCCTATTTTGGGTGCATATACATTTACAGTTGTTATATCTTTTTGTTGTATTGATGTTTTTATCATTATGCAATGTCCTTTGTCTCTTGTTACAGTCTTTGTAAAATCTATTGTGCCTGATATAAGTATTGCTACTCCAACTTTCTTTTTATTTCCATTTGCATTGGATACCTTTTTCCATCCCCTCACTCTGTACCTGTCTTTGGATCTGAAATGAGTCTCTTCTAGGCAGTGTATAGATGGGTCTTGTTTTTTCTTACATTCATACACTCAATATCTTTTAATTGGATCGTTTAGTCCATTTACATTTAAAGTAATTATCGATAAGTATGTGCTTTTGCCATTTAAAAATTGTTTTCTGGTTATTTTTGCAATTGATTACTGAAACAAGAGCAAAGAATTTAGAATATTACGTAAACTTGATTGATGAAGCAGTGGCAGGGTTTGAGAGGATTCACTCCAATTTTGAAAGAAGTTCTACTGTGCATAAATGCTATCAAACAGCATTGCATGCTACAGAGAAATCTTTCATGAAAGGGAGAGTCAATCAATGCAGCAAACTTCATTGTTGTCTTATTTTAAGAAATTGTCATAGCCACCCCAACCTTCAGCAACCACCACCCTGATCAGTCAGCAGCCATTAACGTTGAGGCAAGACCTTCCACCAGCAAAAGATTACCACTTACTGAAGGCTCAGATGATGGTTAGCATGTTTTAATAATAAAGTATTTTTAAATTAAGGTATGTACATTGTTTTTTAGACATAATACTGTTGCACAGTTAATACATCACAGTGTAGTGTGAACATAACTTTCATATGCACTGGGAAGCCAAATCATCTGTGTGACTTGCTTTGTTGCAATTTTCACCTTATTGTGGTGGTCTGTAACCAAACATGCGATATCTCAGGGGTATGTCTGTATCTATAAATGCAATGTTCGTATTATTATTTTGAGCAAACTGTTATCTGAGAATAAGAAGGTATTTTACCTTCATTTATTCCTTCTTTGATGCTCTTCCTTTCTTTATGTAGATATGAATTTTTGACCTCTATTATTTTCCTTCTCTCTAAAGAACCTCTTTTAACATTTCTTCTAAGGCAGGTCTACTGGCAACAACTTCCCACATTTTTTGTTTATATGAGAGAGTCTTTATTCTTCAAATATTTTCTCCATTCTCTTCTTGCTTGCATGTTTCTGAGGAAAAATCAGATGTAAACTTTTTTTTTTCCTCCTCTTTCTGGATAATGTGTTTTTTCCTCTGGCTTTCATGATTTTTTTGTTTTAGGTATATCAGTCTTAGGTATATCATCTTCAAACTACAGAAAACCAAGGTGTAGGTTTTGTTTTTTGAAATTTATCCTGCTTGATGATCTCTGAATTTCCTGGATCTGTGGTTTGGTGTCTGACATAAATTTTGGGAACTTCTTGGTCGTTATTTTTTCAAATATTTCTTCTATTCTCTGTCTTCTCCTTTTAGTATTCCCACGATGGATACGTTATCTTTTGTAATTGTCCCACAGTCCTTGGTTATTCTGTATTTTTTTTGGTTTTCAGTCTTTGTTCATTTTGCTTTTCAGTTTTTGAGGTTTCTATTGATGTACCCTCTAGGTCAGATTCTTTCCTTGGCTGTGTCCCGTCTACTAATAAGCCCATCAAGGCAGTCTTTGTTTCTGTTAGTGTTTTTGATCTCTAGGATTTCCTTTTTGGTTCTTAGTATTTCCATCTCTCTGCTTACATTGCCCATCTGTTCTTGCATGTTGTCTACTTTATCCATTAGAGCCCTTAGCGTATTAATCATAGTTGTTTTAAAATTCTCAGTCTGATAATTCCAACATCCCTGCCATGTCTGATTCTGATACTTGCTCTGTCTCTTCAAATTATGTTTTTTGCCTTTTGTTATGCTTTGTAACTTTCCCATGATAATCAGACACAATGTACTAGATAAAAGAAGCTACTGTACATAGGCCTTTAGTAATGTGGTGGTTGAGATGTTGGGGGAGGGGGATGCATTCTATAATCCTATGATTAGGTCTCAGTCTTTCAATGAGCCTATGCCTCTGGACTGTGAAATTCTCAGGGTTTTTTTCTCCTGCCTTAGGTGGGACAAAATGACTAGAGTGGGCTGGAGTTGGGTATTTCCCTTCTCTAGGTCAGTTAGGCTCTGATAGTAGCCCAGCAGGTTAGACTCTTGTTAGTTTCCCCTGAGGGCAGGTCTTTCCAAGAAGAAGAGTTCTCTGGGTATTTCAAGATGGTTCCTTTTTCCCTTCCCTTCCCAGAGCCTGAGTGGATTTTTTTCCCCCTGATATTTACTGTGGGAACTTGGTTGAGCTGCTGGAGATAAACCTCACCATATTGTGGGCCCGCCTATGACTGGGACCTCTTGGAATTTTTAACTCAAAGTTTCCCACACTGAGACTTCAGCAGTTCATCAATTGTAGTTCAGATTTTCCTACCCTGGCATTGGTTCCCAGGGTGGTTTCTGCTCATGAGTCTCTGCTCTAGTAAGCTACAACTCCCTGTATTTGCCTGTATGTCTCTCCAGTCTTGGGGGCTGAAGTTTGCCCTGTGTCCTCCCCTCTCTCATGGATCCAAGAAGAGTCATTGCTTTTTTAGTCTGTTCAGTTTATACTTGTTGTTAGGATGGAGTGGCAACTTCCATGCTCCTTACATGTGAAACCAGAAGTCTGAAATAGAATCTTTACAGAGGTAATCAAGTTAAAATGGGACATTATTCCAATGTGTCTGATGGGTGGGCCCTATTCCAATGTGTCTGATGTCCTCATTTAGGTTTTTTTGCAAAACAATTTTTTTGAACTTCACTTGACTCCTTTGTTTCCATATCTCTGTTGAAATTCTTCATCTCTTCATGCTTATTGTCTTTTTCACTTGTTCCTTTCATATATATCATAAATGATTTAATGAGTTCTTTAATATAACATAAAGTAATCATAGTTATTATAAGTACCTCTCTGATAGTTTCAACATCTGAGCCATCTCTGATTGCTTAATCTGTTGACAATGGCCTGCTTTTACTTCTGTTTACTAGTTTTTGATTAAATGGTGGAGATAATGTAGAAAAAGTATAACTGAGGTAAATATTATTTGTGTTTGGGAATGGGCTTCCTCTTCTTCTTTTAAGCCATTAATGTATGGTTGAGTCAATGTAGTAAGGAGTAAGGTGGATTTAGGTTTTCTCGTTTATTTTTACCTTCAGGGCATCACAGTCTTCAAATTCTTCTAGCAGTGGGCTGTTATTATCTTGTACTTAGAGTAGTGGCTGGATTACCAGATAGTTTTTTCTCAGTGTTTCAGTCATCCCTGGATGCGTTCACCAAAGGCGGGAGGGTCTCTCTCCATTCTCTTTCCTGTCCCACAGTGGTAAACTACTGCTTATTGCTTGTGCTCTGCTAATTGTGTTTGGGGGTAGTTCTCTGTTGTTCTGATCCAGTCTAGTCTTAAGCAGACCCTGTTAGTTTACCAGTTTACAGCTTTTATAACAACTTCAACTCAAATCTACAAACTCAGGGGGAGAGAACTCGATGTAAAATTCAAAGCTCTCCTTCCATCTTTATCCTGGAAACTGCATCTCAGTGTTCCCCACATTCACACGAACTCTAGTTCTTTTGTCTTCTCATATTCTCTGTCTCATAGCAACAGGAGTAGTTATATCTTTTTAGAAGTATGTTCTTGAATCCAAGAAGGCTTCATGGAGGTAGTTTTACTTGAGCTGGGATCTAAAAGATGGCCAAGATTTCTATAGGCAGAAATGGGTAGACAGCGAATTCCAGAAAGAGCCATAACTGAGAGCAAAATATAGTCAGCATTGGAAGAGGTATGGTGTGCCCCTCTAGGAGTGTAGTGATGTTTGAGGGTATCATCTAGATGATCACAGAATTCCCTGATGCATAAATGCAACTATTTTGTGAGACTTGGGGCCATATTTGTATCCCATGCTGGTGAAACAGACCATACTATTTATCTAAGTGTAGTGTTTGGGGATATGAGCCTATCATATCATACTCTTTCTCATTTTCATCTGCCTGCAGTGCCCCAAAGGAATAGCCGCATATTCCAGAGAGGAATAATTCTGGGAAAAATACTCATAAGAGAACATGAATTCAGTTGCATAGATTGTGAAACACAAGTCATTGTCCTGTTTTTTTGTTACAGTGTAAAATATTGTACCCATTTAAATCTGAACTAGAAACCAAAACCCAAGAAAAATTATGAGCATCAATTTGCGTAGAGGCTAATCACTGCAGTACCATATTGTGTCCCATTCTTTTCCATGTCACCTCCACCCATCTGCCCATCTATGTCTATTGGTAAGAACAGTGAAGGGGGGAATGAAAACTCTACTAAGGTGAAGAGAACAAAACTCTTGTTCATTTCTCCTCAGCTGCTCAAAAACAAAATAAAACTTCAGAAGATGAAAATAATTCAGTATCTATGTTTCCTGGATTTATTTTGTTTATCCAAAGCAATTTATCCAGATAAACCTTCCTTATACTTCTGTGGTATTTGATTATACCATCAGGAAAAATTGCTAAGTTTTAAGAAAATATTTGTTGTTTAAAGCTTATAAGAAGTAGGCTTGAGAAAATAAATTATGGTTGTAGCCCAAATCAAACTAGTTCTTTATCATCTGGCATTATTACCATTTTTGTTTTAATGCTTTTAAATTAGTTGGTAGGTGAAGAGAGTGGGTCACCACACCTTGGTGTAATGATATTGCTGGGAAGGTGTCATCTTGATGCAAACAAAACCTCCTCATCGATGCCGAAATGGAGCTATGATATGAGATTAGGGGAATTCCTGCAGCTTGTATGTATTGAAGCACATTATATATTTATGTCCAGATCTAGGTTTG
This sequence comes from Eubalaena glacialis, assembly GCF_028564815.1. Classification (NCBI taxonomy): domain Eukaryota; kingdom Metazoa; phylum Chordata; class Mammalia; order Artiodactyla; family Balaenidae; genus Eubalaena; species Eubalaena glacialis. The sequence continues at coordinate 110,418,016 of NC_083736.1, forward strand.
TTTCAAACCTCTTTTGCTGTTCTCTCTTTGGCTCTGCCAACTGAATGGGTGAGGGATTCAGTCTCCCATGCTAGGGCTTCTCCTAAGGGAAAGAGATGGCACACTTCCATTTTGATATAAATAGGCTGACTTTCTGTTTCTCTAAGCCTCCATTTTGTGTACTGAAAGAAAAACAAAAGGATACAGCCGATGAGGTCCATCCCTCTAGCGTATGGTACAGAGCCAAAGATACACTGTGTGTGATTGTTTTTGTTGATACTTGGTGTGCTTATAAAAAAACAATAGCAAGCTTTCATTAGGTTTTAATTTTGTAACAGTTGTAAGCACCTTACATTTCATTTAATCTTTCCAATAGCCCTGTGAAGTAAATGCTTTTATTTTCATTTTATAAAGATGGGGAAACTGAGCCTCAGAGTTGAAGTGAATTGTCCAAGTCACACAGTCAATGTTGGAGCTGGAATTTTAGCACAGGCAGTCTAACTATAGCTTCCATGCTCTTAACCGGGGATTGGTAAATTTTTCTGTAAAAGTCAGATGGTAAATGTTTTAGGCTTTGCAGGCCTTATGGTCTCTGTTGCAACTACTCAACTATGCTGTTGTAGCACAAAAGCAGCCATAAACAATATATAAATTAATGGGTATAGCTGTGCTCCAATAAAACTTTATTTATAAAAACCGGTGGATGGCAGGATGTAGACTGTGAGCTGTTTGTTGTATTGCTTGTTGAATTCTGCCCTTTAACCACTATGAAATACTGTCACATTATTAAGGATTAATAATTCATGAGTAACCAAGGTATTTTCCTTGTTCTTTTATGGAGATATACAGTGCTCTTAGTCTTGTAGAATAAAAAAACCAAAAGGATACTTAGCATTTGTATTCTTTGGTTTATAAAAATATTTCCATATTTATATCTACATATACATCTATCTATATAAATGTGTATACATAGATGTGGAGGTGCACATATACGTAGATGTGCGGGGGCATGCAGGGGTGTGTGTGCATATGTGTGTGTGTGTTTGGGATATATATATATATGCACACACAATGTATATACACATTTTCTATATTTTTACATGTGTAGAAGGACATCCATTAAAATGTTAATTGTGGTTATCTCTTGGATTGAGTTGGGGAATGTTCTGAATTTTCTTCTATAAAAGTGACTTTTCCAAGTTTTCTATAATGCATATTTATTACTAACTGGAACCAGACCAAATTAAAATTACAAAAATACATTTATCAAGTTTTTTTTCCTGGGCAGGAGGCAGAGGAGAAAAGCAGAGAAGGCATAGCATTGGGTAGAAGCTAGAACCAGGAGAAATACGCTGCTCAGGAACCTACCAAGGTTTAACAGATCTGACAGTATGAGTTTTTGATTTTCAGCTCCATATATATCCTTACTGTCTGATCTGTGAAAATGAATAAGGGCCTTTAAAATGGTTTTCTTTTTCTACTTATCATGATATCAAGTTTCTTTTTCAGCAGGCACTGAGAGACATTAGAAGAAATTTTTTACTTTCTGCTTCATGTATAACTCACACAATAGGCTCCTGCAGGACCAGTAGCTTCCCCAGAGTCCAGCTCCTATAGTGTGGGGTGGCTTCTGCAGTACGTGGGATCCAGCAGCTCCCAGCTGCTGAAAGCTTCCTTTGGTAACCCCTTCTTAGGTGGTTTCGTAGTGAAGTGTCTATGATGAGATACTTCCCATGAACCCACATGAGAGTGAGTTTCTGACAAGTTCCAAAGAGCAGATTTCTAGCAAGTTTTACTGATGTGGCACCACAGCAACCTCTCTGCCATTTGGTTAGCCATAGTTAGCTCCTCTCTATCAATGTCTGGATCTCAGACCTGTTAGAGGTGGGTTATGGCGGTAAGGAGGAACTCTTCCTTGGGCATTCTATCTTACCCTCAGGGATAGTGATTGCTCCTTATATGTGCTATTTCTATACTTAGAATTGTCTTTATTTCTTCCTAGCCAATCCCTAGTTACTCCAATCTCCTGTTATAATTATAATTCTTTATATTAAACTTGTTAAAATTACTATGTCATTTATTTCTCCTTTGTGGACCCAGGCTGATACACCAGCATACTGAATATGGCTGCTTAGGATGTCTAAGGACCAGGAGACATTCCTCTTAGGTAACCAAGAGGGAGCAAATTAAAATGGGAAAGTGAACATTGACCTTTCTGACAGATACACAAGGGCTAAATCAGGAGTGGGTTTATAATCCAGAACCAGGTGCTGTTGTTCTTATTTTCTGAGTTGGATGAAACTGCTCTCAGTCTTTCCTCGATATCTTTCACATTGCCTAACTGATATGGACTTTATATCTTAAAGTTAGTTTCATGCATGTGGTTAAATACCTTTTTCTAGAATGGGAATGTTATAGAATGGCAAGTATAGGTTTGGAGCCAGGCAGATCTATTTGAGTCCTGGCTTCATCATTTACTAGCTATATGACCTTATATAAATAAATTAGTCTGAGTCAGTTCAGTTTCCCCCTTTGTAAAATGGGGACAGTACTACCTACCTAACTCGTTATTGAAGGATTAAGAACAATGAGTATAAAAGCCATAATATGGTGCTTCATACATAGTAATTGCTAAGTAAATGGTCGCTAGTAATTATTGTTGTCATTGTTCAGTGTGCACAGAAAATTACTCTTTAAGTAGATGCAGAGAAAACGAGGAAGCAAGAGTTTTGACCTCAAAGCTGGACCCACACATTTGTCAGGAGCAGATTGTAACATGGCAGTGTGAAAGACTTTCCCTTAGCCCCTTTCCTTTCAGGAAGACCCACATCTATAACCTATAATTGGGCAATGAAGAGTCAGGATGGAGTCCAAGGGCAGATGTTGGAAACAGCACTGGTCCTGTTAGGTCCTGACTTAGCTCGGTGTGTTTATGTGCAAGTGAGAGGGGCTGGCTCTCACTTAAAGGGTGATAGTGATTAAGTAATGATCATATGATACCAATAGTTATGACTCCTACTGCTCTCTGCATGAGTAGGCTTGCTCTTGATACAGATTCTCCTGATTTCTCGGGAATAAAGAGAGGGCTTATTGGATATGCATACCAGGATGTGTATATGTGTTGGGGTGGTGGTGAGTATCTTTTAGCTGGGCTCCTGCTGTGATTGACTCTTCACAACTACAACAAAATGTGCATGTTGCTTGGCTCCGTTTCATGTCTCTCTGAAACAAGATAGATTCCCATTCTTCTTGCCTGGGACCACGTCCTGGTTGAGCTTCTGCCATGTCACATCTGCCTCTCTGTGTGTGTCTGCGTGTCTCTACTTGTCAGCAACATTCATCAGTGGAAGGAAGAGCAGAAATGAAAGTAGCTTCTGCAGTTGCAGCTCTGTGGATGACTTTGGCCGAGCCTGGCTAAGTAGACTATGCCTGGATTAGGCTGGTTTTCCATGGAGGTAGAGTAGGTGATTTTTTTGGATTAAGTTATTAAGGACTCCTGTTAACATTTATTGACTACTTCATCTGTGCAACATTCTACACTACATGTAAACAAATTATCTAATTTTGAACCTCAGAAGACTACTATGAAGTAGGTGCTATTATTTTTGTTTTGCTTTTCTTTTTAAAAATGTTTTATTTCTCTTTTTATTCATGAGTTGGAGAGGCTTTAAAACTTCTCCCTGAGAACAAATTGTTTGCTTAAAAGTACAGCTCGCTACAGAGATCTGGTTTTTATTACTAAATCAAGTAGGTTCTATTATCCACTTTTATAGATGGGAAAACTGAGGCTTATGTCAGGTTATTTATCCAAGGTGACACAGCTAAAAAGTGGCCTTCATTCACTGACTTTTTTGAGCATCTCTTATGTACACGGTGCTGTTCCAAGTGGTAGAAAAATAACAAAACAAAAGACAAATATCGCTGCCCTCATGGAGCTTACACTTCTAATGGTAAAAGACAAATAAAAATTGAAATCTTATACAGATGACCCTTGAACAACACAGGTTTGAACTGCATGGGTCCACTTATATGTGGATTTGTTTTCAAAAAATATGTGCTACAGTACTACATGATCCATGGTTGGTTTAATCTGTGGATGTGGAACCACAGATGTGGAGGGCCAACTGTAAAGTTATAATGTAGATTTTCTTTTGTTTTTTAAATTATTTGGCTGCACTGGGTCTTTGTTGTGGCCTGCAGGATCTTTAGTTGTGGCCGGCGGAATCTTTAGTTGTGGCGTGCAAACTCTTAGTTGTGGCATGCGGGATCTAGTTCCCCAACCAGGGATTGAACCTGGGCCCCCTGCATTGGGAGCATGGAGTCTTAGCCACTGGACAACCAGGGTAGTCCCTATATGTGGATTTTCAAGCGTGCGGAGAGTCAGTGCTCCAATCCCTATGTTGTCAAGGTTCGACTGTATACTAATAAGTGTTGAGCAGAAATATAAAGCAGAGAAAGGGATACAGGGAATGTGTGTGTAGGATTGCAGTTTAGAGAAGGTGGTCAGAAAAGATGTCATTGAGAAGGTGACATTTGAGTAGAGCTTTGGAGGAGGTGAGAGAGTGAGCCATGAAAATATCTGTAGGGAAGAGCATTCTAGGCAAAGGGAACAGAATATCAAAGGGCTTTATGCAGGAATATTCATGGAATGGTCAAGGAACAACAAAGAGGCCAATGTAACTGGAGCACAGTGAGCAGAAGGGAGAGTAGGAGGTGAGATCAGAGAGGTAACAGGAGCCTGGGCTGTATAGATCCTTAGAGCCATTGTAAGGATTTGGCTTTTACTCTGAGACTGGAGGCTTTGGGCAGAGGAGTGATATGATAGGCTGATCCTGTTTAAAAAAAAAAAGAAAAGCCATATCTGTTATGTTGAGAATAAACTGAGGAAAGGGGTTCTAGTAAGGAGGAAATCACTAAGTGATTTGTCTAAACTTTGAGTTCAATAAACACTGAATGTAGGACTGGATCCAGTGTTTTGTGGGGTGTGAGGCTTTATACAACTTTGGGAGCCTTCTTTAAGTGAAAGAATTCAAAAATAGGTGTGAATGTGAGTTTTTTAAATTAAAAAGAGAGAGGGACTAGGAAAGGGTCTGTGTAAGTAAGGGACTCTGAAGCATAAGCTTCATTAGCTTCACAAGTAACTCTGCCTCTGAGTGAATTACTATGTACCAGACTATGCTAGGCCCTGGGAACAAAGGGATGGATAAATCAGTGATTTAGACTTAACACCTGGACTATTGTAAAGCCATCTATCTGGCTTTCCTTATCTCCTTCTCCTTCAATCTGCCCAGCATACAACTAGAAGATTTATTTTCCTGAATCACTGCTCTATCACTATATACTCTCCTTTTAAAAAGCCTCTAATTGGCTTTCCATTTTGGTTTTCCATTGCCTGAAGGAGTTCTTACATTCTATCAGGCATCAGAATCAGTTTGCAGGGTGTGGGGGGGGGGTACTTGTTCAAAATGCAGATTTCCTGGCCCCAGCCCTAAACCTACTGAATGAGAGTTATTAAAGTTGGGGCCTATAATTCATTTTAAACAGTCTTCCCCAGGTGATTCTGATGCAGATGGCTATACTTTAGTAGTTAATGGGCTAAGGCCAAAGCTCCTTAATATGGAATATCATCCATGATCTTGACCCAGCTGCATCTTTCCTATTCTTGAACATAGACCCCCCCCCATTCTAGCTGTTGTCCCCCAAACATGCTTTACACACTCTCGACTCTATAGAGCCTTTGATCACTTTGTCCCATCTGGCCGGAATGCCTTTATCGCCTCGCTGCCTCTCCAAACCTTAGCCATTCCTTGAGTCCTAGTTCATATCTAGTCTTTCTTGGTGTTTTCTCCGACCCAAGAATTCATAGCCTCCAAGCTCCCAGAGTACTCATCAGCAACCTTGTCATATTTATTGCATTGTTTTACTTCTCAGACATGTCTGTTACCTTAACCAGACCGTAAACTCCCTCAGGGTAGGGTCCATTCCTTTACCTTTTTGTATCTCCCAAGGGCCTTACCCAGTACTGAGTAAGCAGAAAAACAAGAGGAGGAGGCAAGAAAGAGTGTTTATGTTCATAATGGACCATATTTTTGTCTTTATATTCTCATTTAGTAGAGCATAACAAATTCCCAAACAACTACTTTTTGATGAACAACACAGATTTGGTTCATAAATACAGATTCCAAAAATACATTGAGGATGAAAACTTCTTTGGCTCAGATTCTCTCATTACAGAAAGATATTGGGTGATATACTACTGGATACTGGCTGCTGTTTTAGTAAATATTTCAGAAATCAATTTATTCAGTGCTATTATTTTTACATTTTTATCCAAGGTTGTATTTCATGATTTGTTGCTCTTAAAGGAGTTGATCTGCATGCTGAAATAGTGCAGTCCTAGGCTATTTGGAAAAAGGAACACCACCACCAAAGTATATCTAGAGATTGCACTGGGATCTGCTAAAGATTGACATCACATTTATTAGTGTTTAAGATAAGGTGATGGTTCTAGAGTCATTCTCATTAAGATGTTCAGGCAAATGAGTATATGGTCGTCCCTTAAGTATCCTAGAGGGATTGGTTCCGGGACCCCCCACCCCCCACTGTAGATACCAAAATCCATGGATGCTCAAGTCCCTTATATAAAATGGCATAATATTTGCATATACCCTATGCACATCCTCCCATATACTTTAAATCATCTCTAGATTACTTATAATACCCAATATAATGTAAATATAATATAAATGCTATGTAAGTAGTTGCCAGCATGTGGCAAATTCAAATTTTGCTATTTGTAACTTTCTGGAATTTTTTTTAAAAACATTTTTGATCTATGGTTGGTTGAATCCACAGATGAAGAACCCGTGGATATGGAGGGCCAACTGTAATATCTACATTTTTTTAAAGGAGGGCAAACCTTAGGCACAAGTTAATAAACCATGGTCAGGCAATGAGGTTGTAATATTGCTGGAAGTAGAGCTTATGGAGCCTTGGTTTTTCTATTTCTATAGAAGAGGCAGCATAGTTTAGTACACTGATTTTCAAACTGTTTTTTAGAGTCTTAATGTTCTAAAAAGTTGCTCTGAGGGCCACTGAGGGCAAGGGTCTGGTGGTTAGGGCTGATATTGTTGTGAGAGAGAGAAGTATTATTCAAGTTTCATTTGGCTTCTGTCTGCATCACAAACGGTAGAGCTAACCATGGTAAGAAGGAATCCAATGTCAAGATAAGAGGGGATATATGTGTATGTATAACATTCACTTTGCTGTACACCCGAGACTAACACAATATTGTAAATCAACTATACTGCAATAAAAATTAAAAAAAAAAGAAAAAAAAAACAGTAAGATGAGCTTGTGACCTTAAGTTTCTTGGCCCAGACAGTTTATATCCCAGGAGACTGAACACAGATGGGATTATAGCACTGCTGTTAGGGTTCTTTAAGGAATCATGAAAGTGGACTAGGTCCATAAAGAAACTGGGAGAGGAGCAGATACTGACCTGATTTTCAAAAGAGAGAAGGTAGAGTCTGAACTATAGGCTCATAAGCTCAAATTCTAGAGCAAGTAATATTTTAGAACATTACTAATGTTTTCGAACCCAAGTTTGTGTGCCTGACACACAGTGAAGCCAAACAAATTGAAACGTTGGAGTTTGGAGTAGAGCAAGGTTTATTGCAAGGTCCAAGCAAGGAGAACAGGCGGATCATGCTCAAAAGACCTGAACTCCCCGATTGTTTTCGGGAAAGAGTTTTTATAGGCAAAATTTGCAGGGAGGGCTGCAGGGTGTGTGACCTTCCTCTGATTGGTTGGTGGTGAGATAACAGGGTGATGTTCCAGGAATCTCAATCATCAGCCTTCTGGTTCTGACCATTTTGGGGTCCAGTGCTTGTGCTCAGCCTGAAGTTACCATCCTCCACCTGGATGGGGCCTTAGTTCCTGTAGAACAACTCAGAGACGTGTACCAGATTGTTATGTATAGCCCTTGAGGAGGAATTAGGACTCTGCTTTATCGCCACTGTACCATTGTTTCTTTCTTCATTCCCTCACTCTCCTAATTAGTAACTTTTTGAAACTGCCCTTTGGAACTCAGGGAAGGTCTAGGAGGCTGAAAGTCCCTTTCTTACAAACAAGAAACGGAGGACACGGAAAGGCTCTTGTAACCAGGAGGGCCCCACAGGGTCCTGCTTGGTTTGACTAAGAAGACAGTTATCAGTCAGGGTTCCAACAGGAAATGGATGAAACATTCAAAGGGATTAAGGGAAGAGAGTTTAATGAAAGAACTATTTACAGACATGTGGGACAGAGTTAACTACAAAAAAGGCAGTTTCATATGGTTTAACTTAATAGAACCAAAGCTAGTGTAACCAGAGCAGAATGAGTAAGGGGTGAGAGGTATGCAGGGGCCAGTTACGTAGGACCTTGTGGCCATAAGAAATCATTGAAAGTAGTTTGGAAAATGTAATAGAAAGCCACTGTTTGGTTTTTAGCAGTGGAGTGACATGATATGGTTGCTGAGTGGAAAATACAGTTACCCCTTGAACAACATGGGGGTCAGGGGTGCTGATTCCTATGCAGTCAAATCTGCATATAATTTATAGTTGGCCCCCCATATCTATGGTTCCGCATCCACAGTTTCAACCAACCGCAGATCTTGTAGTACTGTAATACATATTTATTGAAAAAAATCTGTGAATAAGTGGACCCATGCAGTTTAAACCTCATGTTGTTCAAGGCTCAACTGTAGATTGTAGTGGGGAAAGAGTGGAGGCAGGGAGACCAATTAGGAGGATTTTGAAGTGAGTGGTGGTGTTTTAGTCTAGGGTTGTTACAGAGGAAGAGATAGAAGTAGAAAAATTCAGCATATAATGTGTAGGTAGAATCTATAAGTCTTTTCGATTATTTGTGTGTGAAGAAGGAAAAAGATGATAAATTAAGGATGCCTAAGCTTTTTGCCTTGATCAGTCAGATGGAAGGTGATATCATTTATCGAGAAAGGGAAGATGAGAGAGGAGCATGTTTAGGGAGAATTCAAGTAGTCATGAAATAAGTCACAACAGTATCTTTTACTTCTGTGATAAGGTTTCTAGACTCAGCTATTAGATAAGTGGAACTCTGTAAGCCAACATTTCTATGTTCCATGAATTGGCATTCCACATAATAAAGGAATTTTATGGTCCAATAAGTTATAAAATACTGTGCTAAACAAAGTTGTCTTTTTGTCTTTAACTGGAGTACTTTTCAGAGACTTTGATAGGCTACCATGGATTGTGAAACTCCCAAAGGGGAATATTACTTAGTCATGGAATTTTTTATTTTTAAATGACAATTTTGAGGGTTCTGGAAATGTTATTGTATATATGATTTATCTGTGATGTACCCAGATCTCAGTAGAGAATCTGACGGTCTTTCATGACCTTTCTCTGGAGAAGGTGGACAATTATAGATTAGATGATATACATTTGGACACTTGGTTAGTGATTAAAATACCAGGAATTATGAAAGTTTAATGCAATGGTTCTTCACATCAGCATTACTTGGGGAGCTTGTTCAAAGTACTGTCTCAGTCCAAACATACTGACTCAGTCTCTGGTGGTGAGCCCAGGAAAACGTATTGTGAAAAAGTTTCCTCAGATAATTCCAGTGCAAGGCCTCGGTTAAGACTCAGTTTTGGAAAGAGCATGAGCCTAAAGCCAAAAATTTAGGTGAGAATATTGACTTTATCACTTGTTGATTCTATGATCTTAGACAAGTTTCTTAACTGATCTGAACCTCAGTTTCCTCAGCTGTAAAATAGGAAATAATAATGCCCACTTAGTAGGATTGCAGTAAATATTAAATGAGGTAAATTATAATATAAAAAATACTATTTGTTGAGGGGATTACTATTGCTAGGCACTTTCATACATCATATCATTCTTTCCATGGGTGGCCCCCAGGATGAGACTTGGGGTCAAGGGACTGGCCAGAGCAAGAGGAGTGGTAGAGACTGAAGTTGTAGGTTGAGGACTGAGTAGCTGGAGAGAGCTGTGACTTGAGAGGAAACATGGAAACGTAACAGTCAGCACTAGAGAACCTTGTGGTTCTAACAATAGAGATCATAGCTTTAGGATCTGGGTTTGAATCCCAGTTCTGCCACCAATTTTCTGAATGTCCTTGTGCAAGGAACTTGTTTTCCATGATTCTGTTTCCTCATCTGTAAAATAGGGATAAAAACAGTACCTCACTCATAGAATGTTGTGGTGAGAATTAATGAGTTAATGTATATAAAGCATCTGGCAGGCAGTAGAATTTTAGGAAAGTATAGCTAGTAGTAGTATTAGCAAGGGGGTAGAAAGATTCAAGACTTTGTAGAGTGACTATTCTCAAGCCTCACTGGGGTGAGTGGACAAGTGGAGAGAAGAGGAAAGGAATAGATGGACCAAGGCATTGAATCCTGCTTGCTTCCAGTCCAAATAAGTCTAAAGTAGGACAAGACTGAGCCTAGAGATGGAGCAATCAATAAGGCTAATAATGTGGTGGTAGGGAAGATATAAGTAAGAGGAGATGAAACAGAGGTTGACAATCTTAGTCCATAGTTAAGCCAACTATGAAGTGGGACATTTTGACAAGGCAAATTTGATACAGGGAACTTTATTTTTTCTACTTTTTATTCAGAAATAATTAAAGATTCACAGGAAGATTTAAAATTAGTACAGAAAGGTCTTGACAGTTTTCACCCAGTTTCCTCCAATGGTTACATCTTAAATGACTACAGTAAAATATTAAAACCAGGAAATTGGTATTATGTGTGTGCATAGTTATATGCTATTTTTTCACATGTGTAGATTCTTGTGATCGCAACACAATCAAGATACAGAACTATTCTAGCAACACAAAAATCTCCATTGTGCTGCCTCTTTATAGTCACACGCACTCCCATCTCCCATAATGTCTCTAACCTCTGGAAACCACTAATCTGTTCCCCATCTCTATAATTTTGTCATTTTGAAAATTTCTTATAAATGGAATTATATGTGACCTTTTGAGACTGACTTTTTTATATGCAGCATAATTTCCTTGTAGTCTATGTAAGTTGCATGCATCTGTTTCATTTCTTTTTATTGCTGACTAGTCTTCCATGGTATGAATTTACCATTGTTTGTCACCATTCACCTATTGAGGGAAATTTTCTGTTTTTCTGTTTTTTGACAATTACAAGTAAAGCTGCTATGAACAATCGTGTATAGGTTTTTATGTGGACCTAAGCTTTCACTTCTCTCAGATAAATGCTGAGGAGTGTGATTGCTGGGTGGTATGGTAAACATATGCTTAGGTTTTGTTTTGTTTTTTTTTTTAAAACATCTTTATTGAAGTATAATTGCTTTACAATGGTGTGTTCCTTTCTGCTTTATAACAAAGTGAATCAGTTATACATATACATATGTTCCCATATCTCTTCCCTCTTGCATCTCCCTCCCTCCCACCCTCCCTATCCCACCCCTCTAGGTGGTCACAAAGCACCGAGCTGATCTCCCTGTGCTATGCAGCTGCTTCCCACTAGCTATCTATTTTACATTTGGTAGTGTATATATGTCCATGACACTCTCTCACCCTGTCACATCTCACCCCTCCCCCTCCCCATATCCTCAAGTCCATTCTCTAATAGGTCTGTGTCTTTATTCCCATCTTGCCACTAGGTTCTTCATGACCTTTTTTTTTTTTTCCTTAGATTCCATATATATGTGTTAGCATACTGTATTTCTTTTTCTCTTTCTGACTTACTTCACTCTGTATGACAAACTCTAACTCCATCCACCTCATGACAAACACCTCCATTTCATTTCTTTTTATGGCTGAGTAATATTCCATTGTATATATGTGCCACATCTTCTTTATCCATTCATCTGATGATGGACACCTAGGTTGCTTCCATGTCCTGACTATTGTAAACAGAGCTGCAATGAATATTTTGGTACATGACTCTTTCTGAATTATGGTTTTCTCAGGGTGTATGCCCAGTAGTGGGATTGCTGGGTCATATGGTAGTTCTATTTTTAGTTTTTTAAGGAACCTCCATACTGTTCTCCATAGTGGCTGTATCAATTTACATTCCCACCAACAGTGCAAGAGTGTTCCCTTTTCTCCACACCCTCTCCAGCATTTATTGTTTCTAGATTTTTTGATGATGGCCATTCTGACCGGTGTGAGATGATACCTCATTGTAGTTTTGATTTGCATTTCTCTAATGATTAATGATGTTGAGCATTCTTTCATGTGTCTGTTGACAATCTGTATATCTTCTTTGGAGAAATGTGTATTTAGGTCTTCTGCCCATTTTTGGATTGGGTTGTTTGTTTTTTTGTTATTGAGCTGCATGAGCTGCTTGTAAATCTTGGAGATTAATCCTTTGTCCGTTGCTTCATTTGCAAATATTTTCTCCCATTCTGAGGGTTGTCTTTTGGTCTTGTTTATGGTTTCCTTTGCTGTGCAAAAGCTTTTAAGTTTCATTAGGTCCCATTTGTTTATTTGTGTTTTTATTTCCATTTCTCTAGGAGCTGGGTCAAAAAGGATCTTGCTGTGATTTATGTCATAGAGTGTTCTGCCTATGTTTTCCTCTAAGAGTTTGATAGTGTCTGGCCTTACACTTAGGTCTTTAATCCATTTTGAGTTTATTTTTGTGTATGGTGTCAGGGAGTGTTCTAATTTCATACTTTTACATGTACCTGTCCAATTTTCCCAGCACCACTTATTGAAGAGGCTGTCTTTTCTCCACTGTATATGCTTGCCTCCTTTATCAAAGATAAGGTGACCATATGTGCGTGGGCTTATCTCTGGGCTTTCTATCCTGTTCCATTGATCTATATTTCTGTTTTTGTGCCAGTACCAAACTGTCTTGATTACTGTAGCTTTGTAATATAGTCTGAAGTCAGGGAGCCTGATTCCTCCAGCTCCATTTTTCGTTCTCAAGATTGCTTTGGCTATTCGGGGTCTTTTGTGTTTCCATACAAATTGTGAAATTTTTTGTTCTAGTTCTGTGAAAAATGCCAGTGGTAGTTTGATAGGGATTGCGTTGAATCTGTAGATTGCTTTGGGTAGCAGAGTCATTTTCACAATGTTGATTCTTCCAATCCAAGAACATGGTATATCTCTCCATCTATTTGTATCATCCTTAATTTCTTTCATCAGTGTCCTATAATTTTCTGCATACAGGTCTTTTGTCTCCTTAGGCAGGTTTATTCCTAGATATTTTATTCTTTTTGTTGCAATGGTAAACGGGAGTGTTTTCTTAATTTCACTTTCAGATTTTTCATCATTAGTATACAGGAATGCAAGAGATTTCTGTGCATTAATTTTGTATCCTGCTACTTTACCAAATTCATTGATTAGCTCTAGTAGTTTTCTGGTAGCATCTTTTGGATTCTCTATGTATAGTATCATGTCATCTGCAAACAGTGAGAGCTTTACTTCTTCTTTTCCGATTTGGATTCCTTTTATTTCTTTTTCTTCTCTGATTGCTGTGGCTAACACTTCCAAAACTATGTTGAATAATAGTGGTGAGAGTGGGCAACCTTGTCTTGTTCCTGATCTTAGTGGAAATGGTTTCAGTTTTTCACCATTGAGGACAATGTTGGCTGTGGGTTTGTCATATATGGCCTTTATTATGTTGAGGAAAGTTCCCTCTATGCCTACTTTCTGCAGGACTTTTATCATAAATGGGTGTTGAATTTTGTCGAAAGCTTTCTCTGCATCTATTGAGGTGATCATATGGTTTTTCTCCTTCAATTTGTTAATATGATGTATCACGTTGATTGATTTGCGTATATTGAAGAATCCTTGCATTCCTGGAATAAACCCCACTTGATCATGGTGTATAATCCTTTTAATGTGCTGTTGGATTCTGTTTGCTAGTATTTTGTTGAGGATTTTTGCATCTATGTTCATCAGTGATATTAGCCTGTAGTTTTCTTTCTTTGTGACATCTTTGTCTGGTTTTGGTATCAGGGTGATGGTGGCCTCGTAGAATGAGTTGGGGAGTGTTCCTCCCTCTGCAATATTTTGGAAGAGTTTGAGAAGGATAAGTGTTAGCTCTTCTCTAAATGTTTGATAGAATTCGCCTGTGAAGCCATCTGGTCCTGGGCTTTTGTGTGTTGGAAGATTTTTAATCACAGTTTCAATTTCAGTGCTTGTGATTGGTCTGTTCATATTTTCTATTTCTTCCTGGTTCAGTCTCGGCAGGTTGTGCATTTCTAAGAATCTGTCCATTTCTTCCAGGTTGTCCATTTTATTGGCATAGAGTTGCTTGTAGTAATCTCTCATGATCGTTTGTATTTCTGCAGTGTCAGTGGTTACTTCTCCTTTTTCATTTCTAATTCTATTGATTTGAGTCTTCTCCCTTTTTCTCTTGATGAGTCTGGCTAATGGTTTATCAATTTTGTTTATCTTCTCAAAGAACCAGCTTTTAGTTTCATTGATTTTTGCTATTGTTTCCTTCATCTCTTTTTCATTTATTTCTGATCTGATCTTTATGATTTCTTTCCTTCTGCTAGCTTTGGGGTTTTTTTGTTCTTCTTTCTCTAATTGCTTTAGGTGCAAGGTTAGGTTGTTTATTCGAGATGTTTCCTGTTTCTTGATGTAGGCTTGTATTGCTATAAACTTCCCTCTTAGAACTGCTTTTGCTGCATCCCATAGGTTTTGGATCGTCGTGTCTCCATTGTCATTTGTTTCTAGGTATTTTTTGATTTCCCCTTTGATTTCTTCAGTGATCACTTCGTTATTAAGTAGTGTATTGTGTAGCCTCCATGTGTTTGTATTTTTTACAGATCTTTTCCTGTAATTGATATCTAGTCTCATAGCGTTGTGGTCGGAAAAGATACTTGATACGATTTCAATTTTTTTAAATTTACCAAGGTTTGATTTGTGACCCAAGATATGATCTATCCTGGAGAATGTTCCATGAGCACTTGAGAAAAATGTGTATTCTGTTGTTTTTGGGTGGAATGTCCTATAAATATCAATTAAGTCCATCTTGTTTAATGTATCATTTAAAGCTTGTGTTTCCTTATTTATTTTCATTTTGGATGATCTTTCCATTGGTGAAAGTGGGGTGTTAAAGTCCCCTACTATGATTGTGTTACTGTCGATTTCCCCTTTTATGGCTGTTAGTATTTGCCTTATGTATTGAGGTGCTCCTATGTTGGGTGCATAAATATTTACAATTGTTATATCTTCCTCTTGGATCGATCCCTTGATCATTATATAGTGTCCTTCTTTGTCTCTTTTAATAGTCTTTATTTTAAAGTCTATTTTGTCTGATATGAGAATTGCTACTCCAGCTTTCTTTTGATTTCCATTTGCATGGAATATCTTTTTCCATCCCCTCACTTTCAGTCTGTATGTGTCTCTAGGTCTGAAGTGGGTCTCT
Source organism: Eubalaena glacialis (assembly GCF_028564815.1). Lineage (NCBI taxonomy): Eukaryota > Metazoa > Chordata > Mammalia > Artiodactyla > Balaenidae > Eubalaena > Eubalaena glacialis. The sequence goes on from NC_083736.1 coordinate 110,433,398, forward strand.
TGTAGGCAGCATATGTATGGGTCTTGTTTTTGTATCCATTCAGCCAGTCTGTGTCTTTTGGTGGGAGCATTTAATCCATTTACATTTAAGGTAATTATCGATATGTATGTTCCTTTTCCCATTTTCTTAAATGTTTTGGGTTTGTTATTGTAGGTGTTTTCCTTCTCTTGTGTTTCTTGCCTAGAGAAGTTCCTTTAGCATTTGTTGTAAAGCTGGTTTGGTGGTGCTGAACTCTCTCAGCTTTTGCTTGTCTGTAAAGGTTTTAATTTCTCCATCAAATCTGAATGAGATCCTTGCTGGGTAGAGTAATCTTGGTTGTAGGTTTTTCTCCTTCATCACTTTAAGTATATCCTGCCACTCCCTTCTGGCTTGCAGAGTTTCTGCTGAAAGATCAGCTGTTAACCTTATGGGGATGCCCTTGTGTGTTATTTGTTGTTTTTCCCTTGCTGCTTTTAATATGTTTTCTTTATATTTAATTTTTGATAGTTTGATTAATATGTGTCTTGGCGTGTTTCTCCTTGGATTTATCCTGTATGGGACTCTCTGTGCTTCCAGGACTTGATTAACTATTTCCTTTCCCATATTAGGGAAGTTTTCAACTATAATCTCTTCAAATATTTTCTCAGTCCCTTTCTTTTTCTCTTCTTCTTCTGGGACCCCTATAATTCGAATGTTGGTGCGTGTAATGTTGTCCCAGAGGTCTCTGAGACTGTCCTCAGTTCTTTTCATTCTTTTTTCTTTATTCTGCTCTGCAGTAGTTATTTCCACCATTTTATCTTCCAGGTCACTTATCCGTTCTTCTGCCTCAGTTATTCTGCTATTGATCCCATCTAGAGTATTTTTAATTTCATTTATTGTGCTTGTCATCGTTTCTTGGTTCCTCTTTAGTTCTTCTACGTCCTTGTTAAATGTTTCTTGCATTTTGTCTATTCTATTTCCAAGATTTTGGATCATCCTTACTATCATTATTCTGAATTCTTTTTCAGGTAGACTGCCTATTTCCTCTTCATTTGTTAGGTCTGGTGTGTTTTGACCCTGCTCCTTCATCTGCTGTGTGTTTTTCTGTCTTCTCATTTTGCTTATCTTACTGTGTTTGGGGTCTCCTTTTCACAGGCTGCAGGTTCGTAGTTCCCGTTGTTTTTGGTATCTGTCCCCAGTGGCTAAGGTTGGTTCAGTGGGTTGTGTAGGTTTCCTGGTGGAGGGAACTAGTGCCTGAGTTCTGGTGGATGAGGCTGGATCTTGTCTTTCTGGTGGGCTCGTCCACGTCTGGTGGTGTGTTTTGGGGTGTCTGTGGCCTTATTATGATTTTAGGCAGTCTCTCTGTTAATGGATGGGGCTGTGTTCCTGTCTTGCTAGTTGTTTGGCATAGGGTGTCCAGCACTGTAGCTTGCTGGTCGTTGAGTGAAGCTGGGTCTTGATGTTGAGATGGAGATCTCTGAGAGATTTTCGCCGTTTGGTATTACATGGAGCTGGGCGGTCTCTTGTGGACCAGTGTCCTGAAGTTGGCTCTCCCACCTCAGAGGCACAGCCCTGATGCCTGGCTGGAGCACCAAGAGCCTTTCATCCACACGGCTCAGAATAAACGGGAGAAAAAATGGAAAGAAAGAAAGAAAGAGGATAAACTAAAATAAAATAAAGCAATTATAATAAAAAATAAGAAAAAAAATTATTAAGAATAAATTTATTAAGAAAAAAAATTTTTTTTTAATTTTTAAAAATAGATTTATTAATTTTTTATACTAAAAATAAGAAAAAAATTATTAAGAAAAAATTTGTTAAGAAAAAAAATTTTTTAATTGTTTAAAATAAAAAATATGAAAAAACTTATTAAAAAAATTTTTTTTAATTTTTTAAAAATAGAAAATAAGGAAAAAATTATTATTATTATTTTTTTTTTTGTTTTTTTTTTTTAAACATCTTTATTGAAGTATAATTGCTTTACAATGGTGTGCTAGCTTCTGCTTTACAACAAAGTGAATCAGTTACACATATACATATGTTGCCATATCTCTTCCCTCTTGCATCTCCCTCCCTCCCACCCTCCCTATCCCACCCCTCTAGGTGGTCACAAAGCACCGAGCTGATCTCCCTGTGCTATGCGGCTGCTTCCCACTAGTTATCTATTTTACATTTGGTAGTGTATATATGTCCATGACACTCTCTCACCCTGTCACATCTCACCCCTCCCCCTCCCCATATCCTCAAGTCCATTCTCTAGTAGGTCTGTGTCTTTATTCCCATCTTGCCACTAGGTTCTTCATGACCTCTTTTTTTTTTTTTTTTTTTTTCCCTTAGATTCCATGTATATGTGTTAGCATACTGTATTTGTTTTTCTCTTTCTGACTTACTTCACTCTGTATGACAGACTCTAACTCCATCCACCTCATTACAAACACCTCCATTTCATTTCTTTTTATGGCTGAGTAATATTCCATTGTATATATGTGCCACATCTTCTTTATCCATTCATCCGATGATGGACACCTAGGTTGCTTCCATGTCCTGGCTATTGTAAACAGAGCTGCAATGAATATTTTGGTACATGACTCTTTCTGAATTATGGTTTTCTCAGGGTGTATGCCCAGTAGTGGGATTGCTGGGTCATATGGTAGTTCTATTTTTAGTTTTTTAAGGAACCTCCATACTGTTCTCCATAGTGGCTGTATCAATTTACATTCCCACCAACAGTGCAAGAGTGTTCCCTTTTCTCCACACCCTCTCCAGCATTTATTGTTTCTAGATTTTTTGATGATGGCCATTCTGACCGGTGTGAGATGATACCTCATTGTAGTTTTGATTTGCATTTCTCTAATGATTAATGATGTTGAGCATTCTTTCATGTGTCTGTTGGCAATCTGTATCTCTTCTTTGGAGAAATGTGTATTTAGGTCTTCTGCCCATTTTTGGATTGGGTTGTTTGTTTTTTTGTTATTGAGCTGCATGAGCTGCTTGTAAATCTTGGAGATTAATCCTTTGTCCGTTGCTTCATTTGCAAATATTTTCTCCCATTCTGAGGGTTGTCTTTTGGTCTTGTTTATGGTTTCCTTTGCTGTGCAAAAGCTTTTAAGTTTCATTAGGTCCCATTTGTTTATTTGTGTTTTTATTTCCATTTCTCTAGGAGCTGGGTCAAAAAGGATCTTGCTGTGACTTATGTCATACAGTGTTCTGCCTATGTTTTCCTCTAAGAGTTTGATAGTGTCTGGCCTTACACTTAGGTCTTTAATCCATTTTGAGTTTATTTTTGTGTATGGTGTTAGGGAGTGTTCTAATTTCATACTTTTACATGTACCTGTCCAATTTTCCCAGCACCACTTATTGAAGAGGCTGTCTTTTCTCCACTGTATATGCTTGCCTCCTTTATCAAAGATAAGGTGACCATATGTGCGTGGGCCTATCTCTGGGCTTTCTATCCTGTTCCATTGATCTATATTTCTGTTTTTGTGCCAGTACCAAACTGTCTTGATTACTGTAGCTTTGTAATATAGTCTGAAGTCAGGGAGCCTGATTCCTCCAGCTCCATTTTTCGTTCTCAAGATTGCTTTGGCTATTCGGGGTCTTTTATGTTTCCATACAAATTGTGAAATTTTTTGTTCTAGTTCTGTGAAAAATGCCAGTGGTAGTTTGTTAGGGATTGCATTGAATCTGTAGATTGCTTTGGGTAGCAGAGTCATTTTCACAATGTTGATTCTTCCAATCCAAGAACATGGTATATCTCTCCATCTATTTGTATCATCTTTAATTTCTTTCATCAGTGTCCTATAATTTTCTGCATACAGGTCTTTTGTCTCCTTAGGTAGGTTTATTCCTAGGTATTTTATTCTTTTTGTTGCAATGGTAAACGGGAGTGTTTTCTTAATTTCACTTTCAGATTTTTCATCATTAGTATACAGGAATGCAAGAGATTTCTGTGCATTAATTTTGTATCCTGCTACTTTACCAAATTCATTGATTAGCTCTAGTAGTTTTCTGGTAGCATCTTTTGGATTCTCTATGTATAGTATCATGTCATCTGCAAACAGTGAGAGCTTTACTTCTTCTTTTCCGATTTGGATTCCTTTTATTTCTTTTTCGTCTCTGATTGCTGTGGCTAACACTTCCAAAACTATGTTGAATAATAGTGGTGAGAGTGGGCAACCTTGTCTTGTTCCTGATCTTAGTGGAAATGGTTTCAGTTTTTCACCATTGAGGACAATGTTGGCTGTGGGTTTGTCATATACGGCCTTTATTATGTTGAGGAAAGTTCCCTCTATGCCTACTTTCTGCAGGACTTTTATCATAAATGGGTGTTGAATTTTGTCGAAAGCTTTCTCTGCATCTATTGAGATGATCATATGGTTTTTCTCCTTCAATTTGTTAATATGATGTATCACGTTGATTGATTTGCGTATATTGAAGAATCCTTGCATTCCTGGAATAAACCCCACTTGATCATGGTGTATGATCCCTTTAATGTGCTGTTGGATTCTGTTTGCTAGTATTTTGTTGAGGATTTTTGCATCTATGTTCATCAGTGATATTGGCCTGTAGTTTTCTTTCTTTGTGACATCTTTGCCTGGTTTTGGTATCAGGGTGATGGTGGCCTCGTAGAATGAGTTGGGGAGTGTTCCTCCCTCTGCAATATTTTGGAAGAGTTTGAGAAGGATAGGTGTTAGCTCTTCTCTAAATGTTTGATAGAATTCGCCTGTGAAGCCATCTGGTCCTGGGCTTTTGTGTGTTGGAAGATTTTTAATCACAGTTTCAATTTCAGTGCTTGTGATTGGTCTGTTCATATTTTCTATTTCTTCCTGGTTCAGTCTTGGCAGGTTGTGCATTTCTAAGAATCTGTCCATTTCTTCCAGGTTGTCCATTTTATTAGCATAGAGTTGCTTGTAGTAATCTCTTATGATCGTTTGTATTTCTGCAGTGTCAGTGGTTACTTCTCCTTTTTCATTTCTAATTCTATTAATTTGAGTCTTCTCCTTTTTTCTCTTGATGAGTCTGGCTAATGGTTTATCAATTTTGTTTATCTTCTCAAAGAACCAGCTTTTAGTTTCATTGATTTTTGCTATTGTTTCCTTCATCTCTTTTTCATTTATTTCTGATCTGATCTTTATGATTTCTTTCCTTCTGCTAGCTTTGGGGTTTTTTTGTTCTTCTTTCTCTAATTGCTTTAGGTGCAAGGTTAGGTTGTTTATTCGAGATGTTTCCTGTTTCTTGGTGTAGGCTTGTATTGCTATAAACTTCCCTCTTAGAACTGCTTTTGCTGCATCCCATAGGTTTTGGATCGTCGTGTCTCCATTGTCATTTGTTTCTAGGTATTTTTTTATTTCCCCTTTGATTTCTTCAGTGATCACTTCGTTATTAAGTAGTGTATTGTGTAGCCTCCATGTGTTTGTATTTTTTACAGATCTTTTCCTGTAATTGATATCTAGTCTCATAGCGTTGTGGTCGGAAGAGATACTTGATACGATTTCAATTTTTTAAAATTTACCAAGGCTTGATTTGTGACCCAAGATATGATCTATCCTGGAGAATGTTCCATGAGCACTTGAGAAAAATGTGTATTCTGTTGTTTTTGGGTGGAATGTCCTATAAATATCAATTAAGTCCATCTTGTTTAATGTATCATTTAAAGCTTGTGTTTCCTTATTTATTTTCATTTTGGATGATCTTTCCATTGGTGAAAGTGGGGTGTTAAAGTCCCCTACTATGATTGTGTTACTGTCGATTTCCCCTTTTATGGCTGTTAGTATTTGCCTTATGTATTGAGGTGCTCCTATGTTGGGTGCATAAATGTTTACAATTGTTATATCTTCTTCTTGGATTGATCCCTTGATCATTATGTAGTGTCCTTCTCTGCCTCTTGTAATAGTCTTTATTTTAAAGTCTATTTTGTCTGATATGAGAATTGCTACTCCAGCTTTCTTTTGATTTCCATTTGCATGGAATATCTTTTTCCATCCCCTCACTTTCAGTCTGTATGTGTCTCTAGGTCTCAAGTGGGTCTCTTGTAGACAGCATATATATGGGTCTTGTTTTTGTATCCATTCAGCCAGTCTGTGTCTTTTGGTGGGAGCATTTAATCCATTTACATTTAAGGTAATTATCGATATGTATGTTCCTTTTCCCATTTTCTTAAATGTTTTGGGTTTGTTATTGTAGGTGTTTTCCTTCTCTTGTGTTTCTTGCCTAGAGAAGTTCCTTTAGCATTTGTTGTAAAGCTGGTTTGGTGGTGCTGAACTCTCTCAGCTTTTGCTTGTCTGTAAAGGTTTTAATTTCTCCATCAAATCTGAATGAGATCCTTGCTGGGTAGAGTAATCTTGGTTGTAGGTTTTTCTCCTTCATCACTTTAAGTATATCCTGCCACTCCCTTCTGGCTTGCAGCGTTTCTGCTGAAAGATCAGCTGTTAACCTTATGGGGATGCCCTTGTGTGTTATCTGTTGTTTTTCCCTTGCTGCTTTTAATATGTTTTCTTTATATTTAAGTTTTGATAGTTTGATTAATATGTGTCTTGGTGTGTTTCTCCTTGGATTTATCCTGTATGGGACTCTCTGTGCTTCCAGGACTTGATTAACTATTTCCTTTCCCATATTAGGGAAGTTTTCAACTATAATCTCTTCAAATATTTTCTCAGTCCCTTTCTTTTTCTCTTCTTCTTCTGGGACCCCTATAATTCGAATGTTGGTGCGTTTAATGTTGTCCCAGAGGTCTCTGAGACTGTCCTCAGTTCTTTTCATTCTTTTTTCTTTATTCTGCTCTGCAGTAGTTATTTCCACCATTTTATCTTCCAGGTCACTTATCCGTTCTTCTGCCTCAGTTATTCTGCTATTGATCCCATCTAGAGTATTTTTAATTTCATTTATTGTGCTTGTCATCGTTTCTTGGTTCCTCTTTAGTTCTTCTACGTCCTTGTTAAATGTTTCTTGCATTTTGTCTATTCTATTTCCAAGACTTTGGATCATCCTTACTATCATTATTCTGAATTCTTTTTCAGGTAGACTACCTATTTCCTCTTCATTTGTTAGGTCTGGTGTGTTTTGACCCTGCTCCTTCATCTGCTGCGTGTTTTTCTGTCTTCTCATTTTGCTTATCTTACTGTGTTTGGGGTCTCCTTTTCACAGGCTGCAGGTTCGTAGTTCCCGTTGTTTTTGGTATCTGTCCCCAGTGGCTAAGGTTGGTTCAGTGGGTTGTGTAGGTTTCCTGGTGGAGGGAACTAGTGCCTGTGTTCTGGTGGATGAGGCTGGATGTTGTCTTTCTGGTGGGTTCGTCCACGTCTGGTGGTGTGTTTTGGGGTGTCTGTGGCCTTATTATGATTTTAGGCAGCCTCTCTGTTAATGGATGGGGCTGTGTTCCTGTCTTGCTAGTTGTTTGGCATAGGGTGTCCAGCACTGTAGCTTGCTGGTCGTTGAGTGAAGCTGGGTCTTGATGTTGAGATGGAGATCTGTGAGAGATTTTCGCCGTTTGGTATTACGTGGAGCTGGGAGGTCTCTTGTGGACCAGTGTCCTGAAGTTGGCTCTCCCACCTCAGAGGCACAGCCCTGATGCCTGGCTGGAGCACCAAGAGCCTTTCATCCACACGGCTCAGAATAAAAGGGAGAAAAAATGGAAAGAAAGAAAAAAAGAGGATAAAATAAAATAAAATAAAGCAATTATAATAAAAAATAAGAAAAAAAAATATTAAGAGTAAATTTATTAAGAAAAAAAATTTTTTTTAATTTTTAAAAATAGATTTATTAATTTTTTATACTAAAAATAAGAAAAAAATTATTTAGAAAAAATTTATTAAGAAAAAAATTTTTTAATTTTTTAAAATAAAAAATATGAAAAAACTTATTAAAAATTTTTTTAAAAATAGAAAATAAGGAAAAAATTATTAAGAAAACATTTATTAGGGAAAAAAAAAATTTTTTAAGCCAAAAAAAAAAAAAAAAAAAAACGGACGGACCTAACCCTAGGACTAACGGTGAGAGCAAAGCTATACAGACAAAATCTCACCCAGAAGCATACACATCTACACTCACAAAAAAAAGGAAAAGGGGAAAAGTTAATATATCCTGCTCCCAAAGTCCACCTCCTAAATTTGGCATGATTCGTTGTCTATTCAGGTATTCAACAGATGCAGGCACATCAAGTTGTTTGTGGAGCTTTAATCCGCTGTTTCTGAGGCTGCTGGGAGAGATTTCCCTTTCTCTTCTTTGTTCGTACAGCTCCCGGGGTTCAGCTTTGGATTTGGACCCGCCTCTGCATGTAGGTCCCCTGAGGGCGTCTGTTCCCCGCCCAGACAGAACGGGGTTAAAGGAGCAGCTGATTCGGGGGCTCTGGCTCAGTCAGGCCGGGGGGAGGGAGCGGTACGGAGGAGGCGGGGCGAGCCTGCGGCGGCAGAAGCCGGCGTGACGTTGCAGCAGCCTGAGGTGCGCCGTGCGCTCTCCCGGGGAAGTTGTCCCCAGATCACGGGAGCCTGGCCATGGCGGGCTGCACAGGCTCCCGGGAGGGGCGGTGTGGAGAATGACCTGTGCTCGCCCACAGGCTCTTTGGTGGTGGCAGCAGCAGCCTTAGCGTCCCATGCCCGTCTCTGGGGTCCGCGCTGATAGCCGCGGCTCGCGCCCGTCTCTGGAGTTCGTTTAAGTGGCGCTCTGAATCCCCTCTCCTTGCACGCCGCGAAACAAAGAGGCAAGAAAAAGTCTCTTGCCTCTTCGGTAGCTGCAGACCTTCTCTCGGGCACCCTCCCGGCTAGTTGTGGTGCGCTAGCCCCTTCAGGCTGTGTTCACGCAGCCAACCCCAGTCCTCTCCCTGGGATCCGACCGAAGCCCGCGCCTCAGCTCCCAGCCCCCGCCCGCCCCGGCGGGTGAGCAGACAAGCCTCTCGGGCTGGTGAGTGCTGCTCGGCGCCGAGCCTCTGTGCGGGAATCTCTCCGTTTTCCCCTCTGCGTCCCTGTTGCTGTGGGATCCGCGCTGATAGCCGCGGCTCGCGCCCGTCTCTGGAGCTCGTTTAGGCGGCGCTCTGAATCCCCTCTCCTTGCGCGCCGCGAAACAAAGAGGCAAGAAAAATTCTCTTGCCTCTTTGGCAGCTGCAGTCTTTTTCCCGGACTCCCTCCCGGCTAGCACCGAAGCCCGAGCCCCAGCTCCCAGCCCCCGCCCGCCCCGGCGGCTGAGCAGACAAGCCTCTCGGGCTGGTGAGTGCTGGTCGGCACCGCTCCTCTGTGCGGGAATCTCCGCTTTGCCCTCCGCACCACTGTGGCTGCGCTCTCCTCCGTGGCTCTGAAGCTTCCCCCCTCTGCTACCCGCAGTCTCTGCCCACGAAGGGGCTTCCTAGTGTGTGGAAACCTTTCCTCCTTCACAGCTCCCTCCCACTGGTGCAGGTCCCGTCCCTATTCTTTTGTCTCTGTTATTTCTTTTTTCTTTTGCCCTACCCAAGTACGTGGGGATTTTCTTGCCTTTTGGGAGGTCTGACGTCTTCTGCCAGCGTTCAGTGGGTGTTCTGTAGGAGCAGTTCCACGTGTAGATGTATTTCTCATGTATCTGTGGGGAGGAAGGTGATCTCCGCGTCTTACTCTTCCGCCATCTTGCCCCTCCCCCCGCTTAGGTTTTTTTGTCTTTTCCTAAAGAAACTGTCAACTATTTTGGAAAGTAGCTGTATCATTTTTACATTCCCAACAGCAAAGGATGAGAGACCAGTTTCAACTTATCCTTACCAGCATTTGGAATTATCACAATTTTGAAGGGGATGTTGCTTGATTTTATTTATTTTCAAGGCTTTGAGATAATTCACATACCATAAAATTCACTGATTTAAAGAGTACAACTAAATGTTTTTAGTATACTCATAGGTGTGTAGTTATATCTCATTGTGGTCCTAATTTCCTTTTCACTAATTCCTAGTGATGGTGAATATCTTTTCATGTGTTTATTTATCCATATTATTCTCTTTGAAGTATCTTCTTTTTTTTCTTGTCAGTTTTGCTAGAGTTTAGTCAATTTTATTGATCTTCTTAAATAACCAGATTTGGTTCATTTGTTTTCTGTATTGTTTTTCTGTTTTTTATTTCACTGACTTCACTCTTTACGTCCTTCCTTCTGCTTTTTGGGTTTGTTTCTAGTTTAAGTTAGAACTTTAGGGTATTGGTTTGAGGCTTTTCTCTTTTCTAGTACAGTAGTTCCTCTTAATCCATAGTTTCACTTTCTGTGGTTTCAGTTACCTGTGCTCAACCAAGGTCCAAAAATATTAAATGGAAAATTCCAGAAATAATTCATAAGTTTTAAGTTGGGAGCTGTTCTGAGTAGTGTGATGATTTCACATCTTCCCGCTTGGGACCTGAATCATCCTTTTGTCCAGCACATCATGCCCATTAGTCACTTAGTAGGTGCCTCAGTTATCAGACTGACTGTCATGGTATCCGAGTGCTTGTGTTCAAGTGACCCTTATTTTACTTAATAGTGGCCCCTAAGTGCAAGAGTAGTGATCCTGGTAATCTGGATATGCCAAAGAGAAGCTGTAAAGTGCTTTTTCTGAAAGCACTTCAAAAGAAAAGTGAAAAGGTAAGTCTTTGACTTGATAAGAAAAGGAAAAAGTCATGTGCTGAGGTTGCTAAGATCTACAGTAAGAATGAATCTTCTATCTGTGAAATTGTGAAGAAAGAAAAATTTGTGCTAGTTTTGCTGTTACAACTCAAACTGTAAAAGTTACGGCCACTGTGCATGATAAATGCTTAGTTAAGATGGAAAAGGCATTAAATCTGTAAAATAAGATACTTTGAGAGAAAGACCACCTTCATACTTTTATTACAGTATATTATAATTGTTCTACTTTATTATTGTTCTTCTCTTACTGTGCCTAGTTTATAAATTAAACTTTATCATAGGTATGTATGTATAGGAAAAACATATATAGAGTTTGGTACTATCCATGGTTTCAGGCATCCACTGAGGGTCTTGGAACACATCCACCACAGATAAGGGGGAACTACTGTATAAGCATCTAGTGCTATAAATTTCCCTCTCGGCACTTCTTTAGCTGTATCCCTCAAAGTTTGATATGTTTATTTTCATTTTCATTCAACTCAATGTATTTTAATTCCTTTGAGACTTATTCTTTGACTTAAGGATTATTTAGGAGTATGCTGATGTGTTTCTAAGTGTTTGGAAATTTTCCTGTTATCTTTCTGTTACTGATTTCTAGTTTGATTCCAGAGTGGTTGGGCAGCATACTCTGTATGGTTTCAATTTAAAAAAATTTTCACATTTGTTTTGGCACAGGATGTGGTCTATCTTGATATATGTTCTATGTGCATGTGATAAGAATGTATATTGTTGACTGGAATGTTCTATAAATGTGAGTTAGACACTGGTTGATAGTGTTGTTGTATTCTTCTATATTCTTGTTGACTTTCTGTCTAGTTTTGTCAGTTTTTCAGACAGGTGTGTTGAAATATTCCATTATAATTGTTTGTCTATTTCTTCTTTCATTTCTGTCAGTATTTGCTTCAGATATTTTGCAGCTCTGTTGTTTGGGGCATAAACATTGGCATTGTGTTATGTCACCTTGGTGGATTGACATTTTTTCATTTTATAATGTCCTCTCTATCTCTGATTAAGTAGGATACTAGCTGCGGGGTTTTTGTAGACGCCTTTTATCAGATTGAGGAAGTTCCCCTCTATTCCTATTTGAGTGTTTCTGAGATGAAAATGTGTTGAAATTTTTCAATTTTTTTCTGCATCTATTGAGATGATCCTTTTTTAAAAAAAATTCTGTTCATATGGTATAGTCATTTTTTTTGAAGTTAATATATCCTTGTATTTCTGGGATAAATCCCAGCTAGTCATGGTGTATAATTTTTTCTCTATGTTGATGGATTTGGTTTGCAAGTAGTTTTGTTGAGGACTTTTGAGTCTATATTCATGAGAGATACTGGTCTGTAGATTTTTTTTTCACATGATGTCATTATCTGATTTTTGGTATCAGTGTAATAACAGTCTCAGAATAAGTTGGGAAATGTTCCCTCTTCTATTTTGGGAAAGTTTTTCAAGAATTGGTATGAATTCTTCTTTCAATATGTGATAGAATTTACCTATAAAGTCACCTGGTCCTGGGCTTTTCTTTAGTGGGAGGGATTTGATTACAGATTCAATTTCTTGTTAAAAGTCTATTCATATTTTCTATTTTTTTCTTGAGTCAGTTTTGGTCATTTGTGTTTACTAGGAATTTATCCATTTCATCTGTTATTTAGTGGCATGCAGTGGTTCATACTATTCATAATCCTGTTTATTTCTGCAATATCACTGTCTTAGCTTGGGCTGCTATAACAAAGTACCTGGCTGGCTTTATAAACAGTGGACATTTATTTCTCACAGTTCTGGAGGCCGGAAGTCTGAGATCAGGGTACTAACATGGTCAAGTTCTGGCAAGGCCCTCTTCTGGATTGTAGACTGACATCTTCTTGCTGTGTCCTCACATGGCAGAAAGGGGCAAGGGAGCTCTCTGGGGTCACTTTTATTATAAGGGCACTAATCCCATTCATGAGGGCTCTGCTCTTATAACCTAATCACCTCCCAAAGGCCCCACCACCAAATATCATCACACTGGGATTAGGTTTCAACATAGGAATTTGGGGGGGGACACAAACATGCAATCTATAGCAGCTACGTTTTTTATTTCTGATTCTAGTACCTTGAGTCTTGTCTCTCTTTTTTTTTTCTTTCTTCCTTTTGATCAGCCTGGCTAAATGTTTGTCAATTTTGTTATCTTGTTAGAGAACCAAATCTTGGTTTCATTAATTTTTTTGCCGTTTTTCTATTTTCTTTATTTTTGTTCTAATATTTATTTATTTATTTATACCTCTGTTTACTTTAGGTTTAGTTTGCTCTTCTTTTTCCAGTGAGTTAAGGTGGAAGGTTAGCTTATTGATATGTGATCTTTCTTCTTTTTTAAAAATAGGCATTTACAGCTATAAAATACTCTCTAAGCATTGCTTTCACTGCATCCCATAAGTTTTACATTCATCTCAAATTTCCCTTGTGATTTCTTATTTGACCCATTTGTTATTTAGGTGTGTTTTGTTTAATTTCACATATTTGTGAACATACCAAATTTCTTTCTGTTACTGATTTTATAATTTTGTTCTCTTGTGGTAGAAAAAATACTTTGCATGATTTCCATCCTTTTAAAGGTATTCAGAGTTGTTTTATGGCCCAGCATATGGTCTATCATAGAGAGTATTCCATGTGCACTTGAGAAGAATGTATACCCTGCTGTTGTTGGGAGATGTGTTCTATATATGTCCTTTAGGTTTAGCTGTTTTATAGTGTTGTTCAGTTCTATTTCTTTGTTAATGTCTTTTTGTTCTATCCATTATCGAATGTGGATTATTGACGTCTCCAAGTATTATTGTAGAATTGTGTATTTCTCCCTTATTTTTCTGTCAGATTTTGTTTCATGTAATTTGGTGCTCTGTAATTAGGTGTATATGTTTATAATTGTCATATATTCCTCATGGTGTCCCTTTTATCATTATAAAATTACCCTCTTTATCTCACTTTTTGTTTTAAAGTCTATTTTGTCCGATATTAGAATAGCCACTCCAGCTTTCTTACTGTTGCTTTTTGCATATCTTTTTCTATCCTTTTACTTTCAATCTATTTATATCTTTGAATTTTAAGTGTGTCTCCTGTAGACAGCATGTAGTTAGATCTTCTTGTTTTATCCATTCTGACAAACTGTGCCTTTTGATTATGTTGTTGATATAATTTGCTTCATGTAAATTATTTTTACTTTTTTGTTTTCTATATGCCCCATGCTTTTTTTGTTACTCTATTCCTCATTTTACTGCTTTCTTTTGCATTAAGTGGATATTTTCTCATGTGAAATTTTAACTTCTTTAATTTTTTATACTTTTGCATTATTTCCTTCATGGTTCCTTAGTTGGTTTCTTAGGCTTACGTATAGATCTTAACTTAGAATCTGCTGGAGATTTATACTAACTTAATTCTAATGAGATATAGAAATGTTATTCCTGTGTAGCTCAGTCCTCTTTTTCCTCTTTTTGTGATTATTATTGCTATACTTATTACATGTTAAAAACACAACACAGTGCTATAATTATTACTGTATACAATTTTAAATCTTTTAAAGTAACTACAGTGAGGAGAACATGTATATATTTATAGCTTTTGTTATATTAACCTTACTTCCCATTTCATTTATTCTTGTTGATCCATGTTGCCATCTAATTTCCTTAATCTAATACAGCTTTGCTCCCCACCACCTCGTTTATGTTGTTATTGGCAAATATATTACATTTCTATATGTTATAGGTCCAACAGTGCAATTATATATTTTAAAATTGCTTTTTAAACTGGTTAAGAGAAGAAAGGAAAGAAATATGCATTTATACAGCTTTTTATAATAACATAATTACCTTTACAAGTGGTTTTTGCTTTTTTGTGTGGATTGGAAATACTGTCTGGGGTCACTTGCTTTCAGCCTAGTATTTCTTGTACGGTAGGTCTACTAGCGACAAATTCTCTGTGTTGATCAAGGAATGTCTTTATTTCACATTTATTCAAAGATAGCTTTGAGGGATATAAGATTCTTGGCTGACAGTTTTTTGTTGTTATCTTGAGCACTTTGAATATGTTTTTCCTTGACCTTCTGGCCTCCATTGTTTCTGATGACAAGTCAGCTATTAATCTTATTGGGGTTTCCTTATAAGTGACACTGTTTTTCTCTTACTGCTTTCCTGATTTTCTCCATGTTTTTTGGCTTTCAGCATTTTTACTATGATGTGTCTTTCTGTGAATCTGGTTGCTTTTATCATACTTGAAATTCATTGAGCTTCTTGGATGTGTAGATTCGTTTTTTCATCAAATTTGAAAATGTTCAGCCATTATTTCTTTGAGTATTATTTTTCTGTTCCAGTCTTTAAAATATTTATTGGAGTATAGTTGCTTTACAATGTTGTGTTAGTTCCTACTGTACAGCCAAATGAAACAGCTATACATATACATATATCCCCTCTTTTTTGGATTTCCTTCCCATTTAGGTCACCACAGTGCATTAAGTAGAGTTCCCTGTGCTATACTGTTCCATTCTTTCTTGTCTCTTCTGGCATTTCTGTTGCATGCAGGTTTGTGTACTTTATGGGGTCCCACATTTCTCTGAAGCTCTTTTCATTTTCTTCCTTTTTCCTCTCTGTTATTTGGATTGCAAATAACAATGATCTATATTCAAACTTACTAATTCTTTTTTCTGTCAGTTCAAATCAACTGTTGAGCCCCTCTAGTAAAATTTTCCTTTTAATTTTCATACTTGCAGTTTCATAATTTCATTTGGTTCTTTCTTATAGTTTCTGTCTTACTGAGAGTCTCTATTTGATGAGACATTTTCATCATACCTTTGCTTATTTAAGCATGGTATCCTTTAGTACTTTGAGTATGTTTCTAATAGCTACTTTGAAATCTTTATCCATGAAATCTGACATTGGTTCACTCTCATAGACAATTTCTGTTGCCTGCTTGTTTCTCCATACATGGGTCAGACTTTACTGTTTCTTTGCATATCTTGTCTCATTCCCAAGAAAAAAAAATACATTTTCGGTAATATATTGTAGCAACTCTGGTTACTGGGCCACATTCCTCCCCACCCTTGAGGGTGGCAGCTTGTTATACTTATTTGTTGTTTGTTTATGGCTAACTGGATCATTTTAATGAAATGTATTTCCTTCCCATAGTATGAAGCCTCTGATACTCCTTAAAGGACACAGCCTTGAGCATAGGCACAGGCACCCTGTAATAATAGTTGTTTTGGCAGGGCTCTCTTTGTCTCTGAAGGATAAATTGCTTCACAGACTGACCCAATTAAAATCAGATCCTTTGTTAGGATTTTTTTTTTTTAAACTGTTTCCTACAGATTCATCTCTTCAAATTTTTTCTCTTTTCTCCCTCCCTCCCTCCCTTCTTATACTTTTCCCCTCAGCTTTACTGAGATATAATTGACATACAACACTGTGTAAGTTTAAGTTGCATAACATGATTTGATACACATATATATTGTGAAATGATTACCACAGTAGGGCTACTTCACACTTCCATCACCTCACATAATTACCATTTTTTTTGTGATGAGAACATTTACTGCCTTAGCAACTTTCAAGTATATAATACAGTATTGTTACCTATAGTTATCATGCTGCACATTAGATCCCCAGAACTTATTGATCTTATAACTGCAAGTTTGTACCCTTTGACCAATATCTCCCCATTTCCCCCACTCCTCAGACTTGGCAGGAACTATTCTACTCTCTGTTCTATGGGGTTGGCCTTTTTAGATTTCACATATAAGTGAGATCATATGTTTGTCTTTCTCTGTCTGACTTAATTAGCATAATGCCCCTGACTTAATTAGCATAATGCCCTCAAGGTCCATTCATGTTGTTGCAAATGGCAGGATTTCCTCCTTTAACGTGGCCAAATAATATTTCTGTGTGTATGTGTGTAAAATATCACTCCTTCTTATTCTATTCATCCATAGACACTTAGGTTGTTTCCATATCTTGGTTATCGTGAATAATGCTGCAATGAACATGGGAGTCCAGATATCTCTTTGAGATCCTGATTTCATTTCCTTGGGATATATACCCAGAAGTGAAATTGCTGGATCACATGGTAGTTCTATTTTTAATTTTTTGAGGAACTTCCATACTGTTGTCTATAGTATACTGCTGTGGCTGTACCAACTTACATTCCCACTAACAGTGCACAAGGGTTCCCTTTTCTCCATATCCTTGCCAACACTTCTTATCTCTCGTGTTTTTGATGGTAGCCATTCTAACAGATGTGAGATAATATCTCATTGTGGTTTTCATTTGCATTTCCCTGATGATTAGTGATGTTGAGCATCTCTTCATGTACCTGTTGTCCATTTGTATGTCTTTTTTGGTCCAGCCTATTTTTTTTTTTTAATTTATTTATTTTTGGCTGTGTTGCATCTTCGTTTCTGTGCGAGGGTTTTCTCTAGTTGTGGCAAGCGGGGGCCACTCTTCATCGCGGTGCACGGGCCTCTCACTATCGCGGCCTCTCTTGTTGCGGAGCACAGGCTCCAGACGTGCAGGCTCAGTAGTTGTGGCTCACAGGCCTAGTTGCTTCGTGGCATGTGGGATCTTCCCAGACCAGGGCTCGAACCCGTGTCCCCTGCATTGGCAGGCAGATTCTCAACCGCTGCGCCACCAGGAAAGCCCCAGCCTATTTTTAAATTGGATTGTTTGGTTTTTTTTTTTTTTGCTATGGAGTTGTGAGTTCCTTACATATTTTGGATATTAACCCATTATCAGATAGATGATTTGCAAATATTTTCTCCCATTCTGTAGGTTGCCCTTTCATTTTGTTGATTGATTTTTTTTGCAGTGCAGAAACTTTTTAGTTTGAAATCCCACTTGATGATTTTTTTGCTTTTGTTTCTTGTGTTTTTGGTACCATATCTAAAAAGTTATTGTCAAGGCCCATGTCAAGGAGCCTTTTCTATGTTTTCTTCTAGGAGTTTTACGGTTTCAGGTCTTGCATTTAAGTACTTAAATGTATTTCAAGTTAATTTTTATGAGTGGTATAAGACAGGGGTCTGGCTTCATTCTTTTGCATTTGGTTTCATTCTTTTGCATTTTGGTGTGTTTCAAGTACCATTCATTGAAGAGGCTGTCCTTCTCCCATTGTATATTCTTGGCTCTCTTGTCATGTATTAGTTAACCATGTATGTGTGGGTTTATTTCTCAGCTCTCAAGTCTGTTCCATTGGTCTGTGTCTATTTTTGTGCCAGTACCGAACTATTTTTGATTACTACAGCTTTGTAAAATAGTTTTAAATCGGTAAGTGTGATGCCTCCAGCATCGTTCTTCTTTCTCAAGATTACTTTGGCTCTTTGGGTTTTTTGTGGTTCCATACAAATTTTAGGATTCTTTTTTCTATTTTTGTGAAAAACAGTATTGGAATTTTGAGAGATTGCATTGAATCTACAAATGGCTTTGGGTAGTATGTACATTTTAGCAATATTCTGATTTGTGAACGTGGGATACCTTTTCATTTATTTGCATTTTCTTCGGTTTCTTAAATCAGTGTTTTATAGATCTTTCCCTTTCTTGGTTTAAATTTATCCCTATGTACTTTATTGCTTTGATATTGTAAATAGGATTGTTTTCTTTCCTTTTCAGATAGTTCATTGTTAGTGTATAGAAACTCAAGAGGAAAAGGAGGGTCTGTTGTATTTACCGAATTTTTTGCTCTTCTAATTATACTTTCTTACTTCTTGATGTTCCAAGATTTATCATTTCCTTTCTGCTTCATGAATTTCCTTTAGCCATTCTTTTAGGGTAGGTTTGCTCATGGCAAATTCTCTTAATTTTCCTTAAAAATAGTCTTGATTTCTCCCTTTTTCATGAAGGATATTTTTACCAGATACAGAATTCTGCCGCATTACTGCCAGTTAGGGATGGAAGTCCATGTTTTCCACTTGGCCACCTTCAGCATTCCAAGGGGGGGAAGCCCCTTGTTACTTCTGAGCAGGGATAGAATTTCAAGTCCCCACTAGGCTTCTGTTGACACCACCCTGGCTGGAAGGGGAAGGGGTGCCTCGTTACTGCACTTGACATGGCTTCCACTGTCATCACAAAAGGGGGCCTCCTTACCATTGGGCAAGAATGAAAGTCCTGGCTATCTACTCAGCCTTCTCTGTCACCACCCTGACAGAGGGGAAGAGGTGCCTAGTTACAGCTTTGTAAAGCTAGAAGTCTAGGTCTCCTACTTAGCCTATGCTGTCATGGATTGGGGTGAGAGCACAGTTTTCGCCCCATGGTGTTTGGCTGGAGTAGGGTGATTATTGTCTAAAAGTATTCTATCTTACTAGGCTGCCTTTATCCTGGTCCTTTGGCTAGAGAGAGTAGGTTTTTCTTGGAGCATTTTTAGTCTGCACACATTGATGTGTCCTGGTTGCAGGCTTCTACTGCACTCAATCCAGGGTGTATTAGGCAAAAAGAAAACTCAGGGAGGGAATTTAACACCATGCCATTCCTTGAGTCTCAAAGTCCCTACAGTCTTTCTCCTCTCCACCTTCCAGAGTCGTCCTGTGTGGTTTTTTTTTTTTTTTTTTTTTTTTTTGCTGCATTGGGTCTTTGCTGCATATGGGCTTTCTCTACTTGTGGTGAGTGGGGGCTACTCTTTGTTGCGGTGGCTTCTCTTGTTGCAGGGCACGGCCTCTAGGTGCGTGGGCGTCAGTAGTTGTGGCATGCAGCCTCAGTAGTTGTGGCCTGTGGGCTCTAGAGCACAGGCTCAGTGGTTGTGGTGCATGGGCTTAGTTGCTCTGCAGCATGTGGGATCTTCCCGGACCAGGGATCGAACCCGTGTCCCCTGCATTGGTAGGCAGATTCTTAACCACTGAAGTCCCTGTTTTTTATATATAATGTTCAGGGTTGCTAATTGTACTAAGTGCATCTACTCCTCCATCTTATCACAGAAGCAGAAGTTCAGGGAACAATTAGATATAGCTATTTTAGGTACTGGATACATTTTTGATGCAGATGTAGCATTAGAACAATTATGATAAACAAGAATATTTTTTTTTACTAGGTAATAAATACTCTTGTTACTAGATAAGAATCATTCCTGCCTTTCGCTTCATCCTATCCCTGACCTCCTTAGAAGTGGGAAGTCCTTTATCTTGCTGAAGGAAAAGCAGAACTGCTTAAGATTAATGGGTTCTCTAACGCTAGTGGGCGATTGCAGAAGAGGCCTTGTGTTGTATTTCAACCTTTGGTTCCTCCTGAGGTGGCACCCATTTATGGCTTATATGATTATCTCAGGAGAAGAGATACGGCATTTAACCAAGATGGAAATAGAAGCAGAAGTTGGAAGCCTGTAGCATCTGGGTTATCCTTACAGCAAATGAAGACGTAAGTCTTGTACTTATCCTGAAGTGGTTTTTATTAGAGTGGAGATACATACAGTGATTAGCTTTGAGGTCAATAATGAACTGTATTCCAAGGCTACAAAAGTTACTGAAATAGTGTCTTAACTGGCAGACTTTATGACCACAACAAGGGTATGACCATAACCTAAGGGTAAATGATTTGCTACTTTCCTGGAAATGTGATCACTATTTTATTGTTCATAGAATTTTCTCCTCGTCTCTTTCAACATGAAATTTTGGTTTTTTTCATCAGCGTCTTAACGCCTGTTGCTTGGGACTCTCGGTTGGAAAAGGGACCGAAAAGTAGGGGTAGGACTACCTAGTGTCTGTACATATTAAATAAACCAGCTGAGTGAACATTGACACATTAAGATACGTAATCCATATCCCCTCTATTTTTTAAAATTTAATTTTAATTTATTTATTATTTTTGACTGTGTTGGGTCTTAGTTGCGGCATGCGGGCTTCTCTCTAGTTGTGGTGTGGGCTCCAGAGCGCATGGGCTCTGTAGTTTGTGGCACACGGGCTCTCTAGTTGAGGTGCGCAGGCTCAGTAGTTGTGGGACGTGGGCTTAGTTGCCCCGTGGCATGTGGGATCTTAGTTCCCCAACCAGGGATTGAACCCGCATCCCCTGCATTGGAAGGCGGATTCTTTACCACTGGACCACCAAGGAAGTCCCCATATCCCCTTTAAATAATATTATTAAGGACCATGAAGAGAACTTTCAGATTTAAATGGCATTGAATAAGGAGAGTCAGGATGTTGGTTCAATAAACTTATTCAGAAATTATGTGATTTTTGAGATTGCATTCTCAATAGAATTTCTTTTTCTCTGGATAATTTTTTCCTTTGAGCATTATGGCCTAACTGTTAATAGCTCTAACCTTGGAGTCAGACTACATGTCTTCAACTTCTGGCTTTTCCATTAAGTACTTGTTAGCCTTTGGCAAGTTATCTAACCTTCCAGAGTCTTGATTTCTTTAGCGGTAAAGTGAGCATCATGGTAGCATCTACCTCTTAGACTTATTGTGAGATTTAGATGCAGTAAAATTTACAAATGCCTAAAAAGCCCTGGCCCATTGTAAGCATTCAATACATGTTAGCTATGTGGATGGGTCCTAACTGCTGACAGTATTTAATGGCTCTTGTTTTCTCCTTTTCTGACCTCTAAAGTGTAGAGTTGGATTGTGTTTTAGCTTTTGGCAACTTCATAGTAGTACAAGTACCTCAACTCAATTTTGGGGTCATTTTTTTTTTATGAGATATGGGATTGTAAGACATGTGTCCCCAAATTCTGGCCATTAGATGATTGTGGGTGACAATTATTAGAGATCTAAATTGGTGTTTAAAAAATCAGGCAAACCAACTTGATGAAGCTGTCACCCTTTTCTCACTTCAATGTGGTCTGGGTCTCCTGTGAGAATCTAGACTGAGAATACACCTATATCTTGGACTGATATGCCTATATGTAACATTCAGGCAGTGCCTTACTATTCAGGATCTCCCTTCAGGGAATACTAATACATGTGTACTGTTACTTATTAATAGTATCTAGAATGACTTATTTATCATCATAAGTTTATGTTCAAATAAAGCATTAGTAGTTTGGTCTTTTTTGACCTCCTTAAAGGGAATATGATATTTGGTTATCTAGAGTCATGCCAAAGGATACTATTTAGCTGCAGTTAGAAAAAATCATTCTTCATGTTAAATTTTTAGGAGAATATTTAATCTATATGTTTAAAAGATTGGAGAAAGATGGAACACATCAGAGATGAATATATTTTAGTTTGCTGAAATATTAACTTGAAACGTAGTTATTTCTTGTGCCAAATTTTCAGTCACTGGTTATACAGTCCTTAGATATTAAAGTATTTTCTTTATTAATTCACCAGAATTTGCTGATTGCCTGCTGTTTGTTAGGTACTTCGTTAGGCTCTGGCTATACAACTGAAAATAAGATGAACAAGGCTTCTGCCCTCATGGCACTTCAATTTAGTGGGAAGGGAGACATAAGATCAAAAGGTAAACAGATAAGGAAGGTTAATTTCAGGATAAGGGTACTGAAATAAACAGCATACTGTGACAAAGAATAAGTAGAAGGGATCTATTAGCATGATTTGGGAAGGCCTCTATGAAGGAGAAACATTAAGCTGAGATTTGAGGATGAGCTGGTTATTTAAAGATGTGGGAGAAGAGGATTCTAGGAATTGGAATGCATGACAGGAGGGAACTTTGTATGTTATTGCAACTGAAAGATTAATAATTCTTGAGTGAAGAAGATACTGATACATGTTAATTCTTCTTTAAATGTTTGGTAAAATTTACTAGCGAAGTCATCTGGTCCTGGACGTTATTTGTTGAGAGGTTTTTGATTATTGGCTCATTCTCCTTACTTGTCATAGGTCTATTAATATTTTCTATTTCATTTAATTTTGTAGCCTGGTAATTTATTGGCATAAAATTGTTTATGGTATTCATTTATAATCCTTTTTATTTCTGTAAGTTTTGGAATAATGTCACCTCTTGTATTTCTGATTTTCATTATTTGGATTTTCTCTACTTTTTTCTTAGTCTAGGTAAAGGTTGTCAATTTTGTTGATCTTTTCAATAAACTAACTTTTGGTTTAATTGATCCCCTCTTATTTTCTATTTTGTATTTCATTGATCTGTGCTCTATTATCCCTTTCTTTTGCTAGCCTTGGGTTTGGTTTTCTTTTTTTAACGTCTTAAGGCATCAAGTTAGGTTATTGGTTTGAGAGAGATCTCCTGTTTTAGTGTATGCATTTAGAGCTATACATTTCCCTCTGAGCACTGCTTTCACTGCCTCCTATAAGTTGTGGTATGCTGTGATTTCATTTCAATTTGTATCAAGTATCTTCTGATTTTCCTTGTGATTTTTTTTCTTTGACCCATTGGTTGTTTTAGAGTGTGTTGTTTTAATTTACCCATATTTGTGAATTTTCCAGTTTTCCTTCTGTTATTGATTTCTAGAATACTTCCATTGTGGTCAGAGAAAATACTTTGTATGACTTCTATCTTTTAAAATTTATTGAGGCTTGTTTTGTAGCCTAACATATGGTCTGTCCTGAAGAATATTCCATGTGCACTTGAGAAGGATATGTATTCTGCTGTTGTTGGATGGAGTGTTCTGTATGTCTGTTAGGTGTATTTGGTTTATACTGTTGTTCAAGTCCTCTATTTCCTTATTGATCTTCTGTCTAGATGTTTTATCCATTATTGAAAGTAGAGTATTGAAGTCTCCAACTATTATTGTAGAACTATTTCTCTCTTCAGTTCTGTCAGTGATTGTTTCATATATTTGGGGGCTCTTTTGTTTGTGCACATATGTCTGTAATTGTTATATCTCCTTGATGAATTGACCCTTTTACCAATATATAATGTCTTTTTTTGTCTCATAGCAATTTTTGACATAGTCTATTTTGCTATTGGTATAGTCACTCAAGTTCTCTTGTTTACTGTATGCATGGAATATATTTTTTCCATCCTTTTACTTCCAACCTATTTCTGTCTTGGATCTAAAGTGAGTCTGCATATAGGTGAATCATTTTTAAAATCCACACTGCCAATCTGTTTTTTAATAGGTGAGTTTAACATTTACATTTAAACTGATTATTGATAAGGAAAGATTATTGATAAGGAAAACTTCTGCCATTTTGCTATTTGTTTTCTATATTGCTTCTATTATTTTTGTTCCTTAATTACTCCAATACTTCCTTCTTTTGTATTTCTTTCCTATTGTACCATTTTGATTCCCTCCTCATTTCCTTTTCTGTATGTATTTTGGTTATTTTATTAGTTACCCTGGGAATTGTGATTAAGTAGGCAGTTGAGCACACAGATCTGGGGGAAGTCAGGGCTGGAGAAATAAATTTGAGAGTAATTGGTGTATTGATGGTGTTTAAAGCTGTGGGACTAGATGAGGTCTTTTAGGAAGAGAATATAGCCAGAGAAGAGCAGAAAATGCAGGACCAACCCCTGAGAACTTGAAAGCCTAACTTACTTATTGGTGGAAAAGTTTATATTTATCCTTGAAGTCTTATGAACAGGTGACATAACTGTCATTTGGGTACCTTCATTGGATCTCATTGCTGAAGATACTGAGAGCTACTTTCCTGTGTTAGCTGAGTATTAGAACAGGATGAGTCCCATTTTTTCATTTCTAAGGTTCTCTTTCAACTTTTCCTTTTCTTGCCTATTTCAATTCATTATTTACCAATTAATTTTAAAGTCACTTTTTTTTTTTTTTCCCCCAGAGCTACCATTGACCTCTTTAATTTTCTCCCTGGATATCATCCCTCTCTAGCAAAAGTAACAAATCCTATGTTTGCATTTGATTCCTCAGATGAGGCTGCTGAGGACAGACTTGTGCTAGTGAGGTCAAGGGCAGGCATATAAACCACATACATAGCATATGTGAGCCACATATGTCTTGTTCTTTGGCCACAAATTGCACTCCTGACTTGACCATTGTTCTCTTAAAAGCATATCTTTAATCACAAGGGTTGAAGGAGTGGAGATGATTCTTATGGAGGAGCAGCTCTGCATTCATGTTTCCTTGGGAGAAGGCCAGGATTGTTATCTTTATATCTGAATGATACTGCGTTCTGACCCTTAAAACATAGCTCTCTGTAGGAGGCAGGGTTATGAATAACCATGCCATGCCTACACTGAAAGTTTAAAAAATATGTAATAATAGAAGTTGAACATAGTTTACATTTGCTTTTTGCCTGATGTCTAATTCCTGTTATTTACTGTATGCAGCCTGTTTCATCCTTGCCTCCCCCAGCTGCTTGTCACCCGAAAAATAGAACTCTTACTGTTTGACTCTTGATATCTGAGAATCGGAGCACTGGCAAGTTGATATTCTGAAATCCCCATTAGAAAAAGCAGAATCGGGAAGGTGGTGGGCAGTGCCTGATAGTGGAGCAGAAGCATTTTTTCGAGCATAATTGCAATATGACTTAAGCACTGTGGATAACATGACCCTTAAAGGTTGGATGAGGCCTTTCGAGAAAACTTCGTTTTCCTTGGACTATTCTCCCCACCCTGCCTTCCGTCTTTGCCTGATTTACAGAAGCTGGAAAACATTTTTGCTAAACTATGAAACTGAATTCTTAATCACCTCACCATGGCAACCCCATCATTGCCTAGACATATGCCGTATGTAGTCCTTTTGAGAACCCAAGTGTCTCTTAAAGGAGCCCACACAAATCTTCTGTGGGGTTTTAACAGCCTTCGTAGAGAAGTTCCCATGTTGTTCTCAGGATTAGGGGGGCTTAGGCTCCTATTTTACTAGATAAAGAGTGGTGAGTGATGATATTTATATCAGGGCTTCTTAGCCTGGGTTTCATTGATGGTCTGTGGGGAGTCTGTGAACCTCCATAAACTATGAAATTTGATGTGTATGTATATTTTTTTCCAGAGGGAAGAGTGAGGATTCATAGCATTCATCAGGTTTTCAGAAAATTGCAAAGCCTCCCTTACACCGTTGAGAGCCCGTGCCTTAATTGATTGGTAAATACAGAATTTTCTATATATAATTTTTAAACTTCATTAATATACTGTGAAAATAAGTGAGTCAAAATGGAATTTTTAAGGAAAAGAGAAGAATTCTCAATTAGCATTAAAATCTATTACCTGCTTGCTACTCTGTCACACTGGTAACTGACAACCACACCCAACTGTTGTTCTTAACTGCTAGCCCATAAAATCAACCACATTAAATGGCATGTAGTGTCCATTGGAAAAGGGTGCTGCCCTGAGCTAAATGGTGGCTGGGAATACTCACTGCCATTGAGGGATTGGTGTGGCATTGACCCCAGACCAAATTATGGGGTAGGAATGAAAAAATAAATGTTGCAGTGGTTTACTGTCAGGTACTATGCTATATATTTTCATAAACTAAACTTTTTGCAACCATCTTGTGAGGTAAACCATCCTAATTCTATAAATTCAGAGCAGTGAAAGACTTGCTCAAGGCCTTAGAGTCAGCAAAGTGTCAGAGCTTCGATGAATTCTCATTTCTGTCATTGCCTGGGATCTTATGAGAGCCTAGAATTCGGAGTAGGAGAGCATCCCATGGAGTGTTTGAGCCAGATTCTGGTGTTTGAGCCTGAGAAGTAATTTACTTCCCACACCTTTAAGAGAGCTGGGCAGTCCGTGCTGCATGATGACTCAGTGGCTCCAGCAAGTGCAAGTCCCTGTTGCTGGGGAGGCCACTGTTCTGTCCTCTTGAACAGCTCTGTCTTGACTCTGTTTGCATGTTCTCTAAATAACACTGGTATTAGCCCACACTGAAAGCACCTCCTCAGGATTTTGAAGTGCTGTACAAACAGTTAAGAGAGAGCATTGTCTAAAGCCATATGAAAGAACTAGAATTTGTCTGGTGAACACACATTTTGCAATCATAACACCTTTTACTCCCACGGCAAGCAGAACTTTTTCTTTGTGAAGGAAGCAAGCAAACATTCCATTTTCAGAATAGCGATGCTTTTTAAAGGGACAGAGCCAGCAGTATAGCTCTTGATTTCCTTCTCTTTGCATTTAATGCCATCAGAGGGGAAAAGCAGTCTTCTATATACATTTCTTCAAAGTACTTGAAAGGAGAATTTGTGTTGCTATTACTTGAGTGGATCCATGTGGGCTTTATTGACAAGCTAGTAAGCATGGTGTTTCAAATTGTGGTCCACAGCACCCCTGACATTAGAATCACCTGAGTGCTTAGATAAACTGCAGATTCCTGGACTCCACACTATACCTACTGACTTTATCTCTTGAGGGGGGATGCGGCTCAGGAATATGCATTTTAGCCACCCCTATGGATATTCTTATGCACACTAAAGTCTGAAAATCACTGCAGTGGAAGTACAAACCCCATGATAATCCAAGTTAGAGTATTTTTGTTATAATGGTATTTGGTTAAAATGAATCCAGTAATTACATTCCTTGAAAGAAAGCCAAGTTAAATGCAGCTTTTCTGTAGTGAATTCACACATGAAAAAGAGTTGAAAAAAATCTGTGGATAGGAGTTGATTGTCTTTAAGAGCTTGAAGGGCTAGTAGATATATTCTGCAATACCACAGAGGTCAGAACTAGTGTTACATCTTTAAAACAGGAAGGGGCAGACTTGGAAAGACTGAGATCTGCAATTAGACTGGCATAACGGGGTTGAGGCAGGCACAGATTCAGCTGCAGAGTGTAGGAGGAAGTTCACAGTGCAACAGGCAGAACTGGTTACCTCAAAATATGGGAAACATAAAGAATGTTGAGAGCCTAGGCCAGTAATTGTGTGTGTAAGTGTGTCTGTGTGAGATGGGGTGAGGCATTGCAATGGGAAATTGAAAGGCCCTCTTATCTGATATGATCAGGACTTGGGTTAGCTAATCAAAAAAAAATCAGTCACATCAGGGAATCTTAAAGATACACATCTAAATATTTCATTTTAACTTAAAACGCTCATTTAAGAGCTTTACTGTCATTCTCTATCAAATGAAATACCCCCAAATATCCTGATATTAGCCACACTTCCTCTAGTTTTCTGTCTGAAGGTGGGACTCTTCAAATTGTCTTGATGGTCCTGAACGCCACAGCTGGAATTACTCATTTGATGAAAGGGCCTCCCCCCCTCCCTCCTGACCCCAGTTGAGAGCCAGACTTCTGTGGGGAGCTTAAGATGAAAATTCTAGCTAGGGAAAGTGTTCTACCCTCTTTTTATTTCTTCCCCCTAGGGAGGAAACTATATCAATGAAATCTAATTACAACTTCCTTTGCCATTTTTGGAATACAAAGGGATAGATTTCTCCGTAATTTATCTGTGGAGACACACATATATCAGAGTAAGCAAACAAGTAAGCAAGTGAGCAAGCAGTGTTTCCAAATTAAGGGGATGTAATGAGGAAACCACCAGATGTTACTCATTTTCCCTTAATGAAGATATGCAATTTTAGGAACAGAGCTCAATGACTTTGGCCTACCTTCTTAAAAAACAGTAGTAGTAATTTATCAGTCTCCTCTGTTCTGAGGAAAAGAGCATTTGGATTTTGCATCATACATAATTTGAACTCATGTCTGTCTGACTCCAGAACCCAGTGAGTCTGGATTGAAGATCTAGCATTGGAAGGAATTGAATAAGCGTGAATAGTGAGGGTAGGCTGCTGGGTAATAATTCAACCCAGGTGTGTTAGATGCATCCCTTTCCTTCTTCTAATCATGCCTTGACCTTTCCATTTTTGAGTTACTGCATCCAAGGCAAAATTAGAAATAGTGCCAGGAAGAAATTATTTTTAAATCTAAAAATTTTACCAAAGCAATATGTGCTCATGATTTAAAAAGTCAACTACTAGTACTGCAATATAAAAGCAGCAGTCCTCCTACCTGCCCTCATCACTCCTGATTCCTATTCCCAAGAGTCATTTCTTCTGTTATTACCTTCATATTTTAAAATGTTTTATTGGTTTTTCTTGATATTTAACTTTTAGCATTATCTACTGATTTCATACTATTTAGTATGAAGATTTAGTTATCAAAATCTTTCTCCTCTCACACACAAACACACACACACGGACACACGCACACTTCTTTTCCTATTATCCCAATATATGGATAAATCAGTAATTACTATTTACATCTATAAATATTGTGCACAGCCAGCTGAACTATGTACTATATTATTATTTTCTTTTTGCTATAGTCTGAATGTTTGTGTCTCCCTAAAATTCATATGTTGAAATCCTAACCCCCAAAGGTGATGGTATTGGTAGGTAGGAGTTTTTGGGAGGTGATAACAACATCGTGAGGGTGGAGCCCTCATGAATGGGATTAGTGTTCTTGTAAAAAGAGATCCCACAGAGCTCCCTAGCCCCTTCTGTCATGTGACAATACGACAAGAAGTCTGCAGTGCAGAAGAGAGCCCTCACCTGACCATGCTGGCATCCTGATCTTGGACTTCTAACCTCTAGAACTGTGAGAAATAAATGCCTGTGGTTTATAAGCTACCCAGTCTGTGATATTTCGTTATAGCCTGAATGGACCAAGGCACTTTGTTACAAATTCTGTTTTTCTTTGGAATTAAAAATGTGCTCATGTTTTAGTTTTCTATGTAACTTTCATAGTCCCTCTATAGAGTTGTAAGCTTTTCTTAATACAGGAAGGCACAGGAATTAATTTGTCTCTTCTACTTTTTTTCTTGGAGACATCCCTCCTAAAGTTTCCCATCATGCCATTTCAGTCTGGACCAGTTGCTCTTTAGTTCTGCTGTATAGCTGTTAACCTGGAGCTTCCCTTCACTATCATCAAACAAACAGAAAACAAAAAAACACTTTCTCTTCTATACTGGTTCTGTTTTCTGGATCCCTTGGTGCCATCTTTTTGGTTTACTCCCTTCTTTCTGGTGGAGCTTATCCTTTATTTTTGAGAACTTATGTGTCTCCAATGTCTTTAGTCTATCTTCATATTCGATTGGTATAAAGTATAGCATTCATGGTCAAAAATAATTTTCCCTCAGAATTTTGAAGGCATTCATTCCTCTTTTACCTTCTAATGTTGCTGTTGAGAAGTTTAATGTTACTCTCTTCTGTAATTCATTGTATGTTTCACATTCTTTCTCTCTGAAGGCTTTTAAAATCTTCTGTCCATTCTGGGTGTTCCAAAGTTTTGTGACGATGTGCTTTGCTGTGTGTTGCATTAATCATTGTGCTGGGCCTTTGAAAACTATGAAGACATGACCCTTAAATGTAGAAATTTTCTTCAATTATTTCTTTTAATTTCCTACTCTTTATTTCCTCTCTTCTCTGAAAGCACTATTGAATGACCTGGATTTATCCTATATTTAATTATTTCTCTCCTACTGCCTATCTCTGCCCTTTTGTTTTAAGTTTTAGGAAAAAATTTTTGAACTTTCTTCCAATCCATAACTTATTATTTTATCTTATATATAGATATGAGTGCATGTATATGTGTATATACATAATTACATATACATGTACACATATATGCATATATTTCATTTCTAAGACATCTATCTTCTCTAATTTTTCCTTTTCTTACAGCATCCTTTTTCCTTGTTCATGGATTAAATATCTTAACTCTCTAAAGATATCCTAGTTCTAAAAAAATGTTTCCTTCTGTTCTCTGTATTATCTGTTTCCTACCAAATTCTTTTGTTTGCTTGTTTTTATGTTTCATGTTGGAGGCTCTCCTCAAAAATACGGTGGTTTGTGACTATATATTCATATTTAAGAGTGAGGCATTTAAAGCTAATTGGGAAACACTTCTGACCATGATGGAATAACTGATACAGATGTGCTCTCCTGCCATAAACAACTAGAAAATTATACAAAACGTATGAAACAACTGTTTTTCAGACTTTGGACTAGAGGCAGTACAGGTCTGTGATCTCTGAGAGAAGGGAAACAAGGTCATCTTTATGATCATCTCAGCTTTCTGCCTAGAGGCACTTTTCAGAACTCAGAATAGGAAGAAGGTACCCAAGCAAAGAAACGGAAGTCTCACTGAATTGAGGAGCTAGAGAACATAGTTTGGGGAGTCTAAGGCAGCTGGAGTTTGTAGTGCAGAGTATCTTGAAATTGACCATGTTTGGAGAATTTATACCTTGGCAATCAGCAAACGCTACAAATCAGGGTTTTTTGTTTGTTCGTTTGCACGCATGCTCCCAAAGTGCCTGTTGGTAAACATTTACCAGCATGCTCCTGGTAATATCCCTTGTCCTTAAGTATACTGTGACTTAGAGAAGTGAGACAGAACAGAGAGTCCAGAAATAGACCTACACATATGTTCAATCAATTTTTGATGAAATTGCCAAGGTAATTGACTGGAGAAAGAATAGCCATTGCAGCAAATGGTATGAGAACAACTGGAAAACCAATGGAAAAAAATGAATGTTGGCCATTACTTCATATCAATGCAAAATCTACTTTAAATTGCTTATAGAACTAAACATAAAAACTATAACATTTCTAAAAGAATCATCTATGGGAGAAAATCTTTGAAGCCTTGCACTAAAACATAAAAGAAAAAAAAACCCTTCTGTTTTTAAGAAGAAAATTGAAAGGCAAGTCATGAGCAGGGAGAAAATATTTGCAATACATGCCTGTGATAAAGGACTTTTATCCATAATATACAAAGGACTGTTACATCTCAATAAGACAAGCAATACAACATAAATGAGAAAAAAGATTTAAACAGACACTTCACAAAAGAAGATGAATAGGCAATAAGTATAGTAAAAGATGTTTAACATCATTAGTCAGCAGGAAGATGTAAATAAAAAACACTATGAGATACCACTCTGTACCCACCACAATGGCTAAAATTAAAATGACTGACAGTCCCAAGTTTTGGGGTGGATGGGGAACCACTGGGACTCTTATACATTGCTGGTGGTTGTGTAAAATGGTACAGTTATTTGGGAAACTAGTTGGGCAGTTTTTTTAATAAAGGTCAATGTTGAGTATTAGTTTGATATTTCAAATCCACTTGTTTATGACTTAAGTGAAGTTGTTTTAATCCACTTGTTTATGACAAAAACAAAACAATTGTTTTTAGAAGTAAGGTTATTTTGATATAAGAATGAAGTAAGTTGTCATCTGTTGTCATTGATAAGCTCTTAGTAGCCCAGCTGCTGAGGGGCCCTTCTGGGGGCTTATTGGTAAGAAAGGGAGGAGAAGCAACTATGGCAAGGAGACGTTTAGACTGTAAATACCGAGAGTGAGGAATATCCAAGAGTTTCAGTCTGGGTAAAAGCTACCCTTTGCTAATAGCTCTTTGAAGACCTTGGGGCATTAGCTCCTGCCTTGGTAAAGGCAGTGCCTGTATTGGCGGTGGTCCGAACTGCAGCCAGAGATCAGCCTGCCTATAGGTACCGGCACCACTGTTCCCTAGCAATGCGCTCTAGCAACAAGGGACTTTTATTTTTATGCTAGCAGCTGGAAGTCAGATCTTGGTTGGCAAAGCCTTCTCTCAGGAGAAACCAAAACTCATAGAAAAGGTACACCTTAACTAAATTTGGACTTTATTCCTTTCATCTCACCTTGCCTGATACAATAGTGTAATTAATCTATCATTTGTTTCGAGTATGTTATTTCTTTATTGGCTTATTAAGAGACATCCTATATTCTCTTGGCTAGTGAAATTATTATAATTCCCACAGTGAATCTGTAGAAATCAACCAACCAAAATGTCTATCAACATTTAAATGGAAAAAAAAGTGGTATATTAATACTAATCCATAATAAAAATAACAATCTGATGTATTCAACATGAGTTAATTTCAAACCATTACATTGAGCAAAATAAATCAGACACCAAAAATACATATCATATAATTTCATTTAGATGAAATACTGTAATATGCAAAACTGATCTATAGTAACAAAGTAGATTGGTGGTTGTCTGAGGCCAGTGGTGGAGTAGGGATTGACTGCAAAGGGGCTGGAGGGAACCTTTTTGTTGTATGGAAATGTTCTATATCTTGATTGTGGTAGATTCTAGTGTACATATTTGTCAAAACTCATAACTGTACACTTAAGTGGGTGCATTTTACTGAGAGTTATACTCCAGTAAAGTTGACTTAACTTCCAATGAGCTTTGCTTTCTTTTTATTTATGGATTACTGGGGTTTACCTTTTTGTGGGCCTCACTGTAGGGTGACAAGCAGTTTTTTTCACTAGGGGACCACCAAATGTCAGTAGATCTTTCCAAAGCAATATTTCTTTTTATAGAAATGACTCTGTGTGTGTGTGTGTGTGTGTGTGTGTGCATGGAGTCATGTATCATTGTTTTGTCAATTCTAATTATATTTTATAATTACAATTATAAGTTCAAGTGGTTTACAACAGATTTGGGAACTAAAATATTTGACTCTTAAGCATATAATTCAACTGGTGGAAACTAAAGTGCGAGTGAATACTATAGCATAGTCTATGTGCTATGAGCATTTAGCATTCTGAAGGCATCAGTATGTTTTATAGAGGAGACTGAGAGCTTCACTTAACCTCATCAGTCAGTTAAGTAGAGTCTGGTTAAGAGAGCTAAAAAATCTAGGCAGCTGTGGGGCAGCCTGCAATAGGTGAGTCCAAGTGCATAAGTGCACTTTTATCCTGAGATAGGTGACTGGTGTTGGGGAAATAAAATCTCCTGCCAATCCAATAAAACCTCTCCACAAAACGTACAAAATAATAAAACAATAGTATTCTTGAATAAGCATTAAACCAGACTGTGATGCATATCACAGGCAATCCCCTAAAGAGATTGTAAAAACAAAAAAGAAATCTTATGCTTTTTATATAACCAAGCAGATACAATCCATTATATACATGATAACTGTCTATCCAAAAGAAAAATTTCTCATCTTTTTGACAAGTAGAAAGTTGCATCTTGGAGCTAAATTGCCACAGACATGGAAATAGGGCACTACCCTTCTTGATGTTTTTCAAAGAGATGGTCCCTTGGCCCCCAAGAATGATATTCCTGGGATGTAAAACTGGCAGGAAACTTTATTTCCCATTTAAAAATACATACATCTCAAAGAGGCAGAGAGAGCATTTATAATCTCAAGTTTTCTGAAGGAAATGCTAAAGGAAAAGGGAGAGGGAAAAGTTCTTTCCTTTTTTGCACTAAGGAAAAATTAAAATTTTTTAGATTTTTATTTACCCTTACAATTTCCTCGTTCTGTTGGTATTTTCTAGTAAAACTACGGTTTCTAATTATCTACAATGCCGTTTATATCCTTCTCCAGAAACAGTCTAAGTATACATTGTAAGGCCATAATAAAATACAGAACAAAGCAATTACCAGAATTACAATGGAATGAATTGAAAAAATTAGTATAATATTTGCCTTGGGGAAAAAATTTTAAGTATATCATACTAATGGTGAATGGTTAAAGCAGATTCTTGAAAAAAGGCACAAAAATTCTCTTTTGTCATACATTAAGTTTACAAACTGTTATATCTTTGTGCTTTCGAATAACTACTTGAGTACTATTTTGTAGTTTTTTATAATATTCCATCCAATCTAAGTCTAATGAGTAGTTTAATTCTGGAGCCTGATAATCTAAGTTTTTAACTGAGTTTTTCTTAAGGCCCAATAAATTTCCCCTGAGTTCTCATCAGTCACAGAAGTAACATTATAATTACAGAATAAACTAGACCCTTCTGTAATTATTCTATCTTCCCAAATATTTCTCCCAGATATAAAACACAAAGACACCTATGGCCATTACCTAGTGTCAAAGTCCTAGTATGAGCCAACCGTTGAAGGGTGTAGATTAAACTTTGTAGGAGAGGAAAAATCACTTTCCCTCTAACCTTCTAGGTTCTTGGCTTAAACCCCCCTGTAATAAAAGATTAATAGGAGAAAAATAAACAAATTGAATAACATGTATACCTCCCATATACATGGGAGAGACCCAGGAAAACTGAGTAACTCTCCAAAATGGCCCAAGTCTTCACCTTATGTACCATCTCCAGCTAAGACAAAAGGCGTTGGGTGGGGGGCAGTTATGGGAGGTTAGCAGGCAAAACACAGAAAACGAGGGTATAGTTGTTATGCAGATTTAAGTTGCTGCTTTCTCCATTGATAAGTTTCTGGAGATTTAATCATCTTCCTTTTCCTGGTACAGAGAGGGAGACACCTTTAGGAATGGAGATTTCCCTTATAGATGTAAATATCTCTTACAAAAGGGTAACTTCCCCTCTACTAATAGCTTTTCCTGTATCTGCTATTTCTTAAAAGTAAGCAGCTCAAGATAATCCTTACCTCAAAGAAGCATATTTTGGGGTGGCAAATTCTCCCCTTCAACTTCCAGTGTTCAGTGTACATGGCTCTAATCATTTTAAGTCTTGCGGACAAACCCAACCTATGGGCCATTTTTCACCTCCGTCTAAGTCAGTAGTTATCCATGGGTACTTAATGAACTACTATAATAGTATAACAGGCACGTTTATCCACACTAGGACTGGAAAAAACTTGTATCCCAAAGTGATTAACAATGACATTATACCTGTCTTCTGTAGTCTTTATCCATAAATGCCAGATTTCTGTTTTTCTATTAATCAGATGCTCTTGTATACCACCCTGCTAGTTAACAAAACATTATTTGTGTCAAACTTGGGGCTTGAGTCTCTGGATGCATATTAGTTACTTTCACTTTAATATTATAAAAAGTTAGTAATGAATATGGTTCTATGTTTTATGTCAGTAAATCAGATTGTTGGATTCATAAGTCCAGGCCATGTCCATACTGGGAATGCAATTTAGAGCTGATGAGAAATGTGTGACTGTAGGAACCATTATGGGCATACAGAAAAGAGAGTGGTATAACGAATAACCTGTTTGCTTTCTAGTAAAATGTGATTCTTACAGTAACTGAAATAACAACTAATTCACTCTTATACTACTATTCACTAATACTTTGAATAAGACAACAAGGCAGTCTGAGAATAGTAATAAGTTCGTTAGAATACCTCCTTTCAGTTGAGTTCAGTACCAACACCATTTATTCTAGAAAATTTAAGTTTCAAGTTCTTTGTGGGAACCACAGTCCAGTCCTCTTGAACAGTTGGCTTCATGTGAGAAGCATGAATCCATCTGGGTTTTCTTTCACTTGATGGCCATTTGGGTGATCAGCAGTACTTGAAGTGGTCCCTCCACATGGTGACAAAACACATTCCTTCAGAACACTTTTATGTAAACTAAATTGCCCAGTTTGATAAGAGTGACAGACTTCTTCCAGTAGGTCCCTCTAGGCCCTTCTGACTTTGTCTCAGGGCTTCTAGGGAAGAGAAAAGCCATTTAGGTATCGAACATGATTATGAGAGATTTCAGTTAAATCAAAGCAGAGGAAGTGATTTCAGACGCAAATTCATAGACCTGCCAAACGTAAGTTCAAAGAGAGAACATTATTGCTTGCAAGAGTTGCTCTAATTTTTAACAAAGCTACTGGTAAATCTCTAAGCCATTTTACCCATAGATTGCTGAATTTTAGCCAATGAGTTTGTTAGAGTTTGAGTCTTTCATTCTACTTGGAGTATGATAGCTTTTAGGAATCTGCAAACATTTGCACAATTCCTGAACAACAGTAGACATAAAATGATTTTCTCCATCTGATTCAGTAAGCTCTGGGGTCCCAAAAGCGGGGATTATGTGCATGGAGAGGGTCTTTACCCCACTGCCTGAGCATCTGCTTTTGAAAAGGGAAAAGACTAGGCCATTCAGACAGCATACATACCACAACTAGACAAAATCTCTTACCTTCCATAGGCATGAATTCTATGAAATCTAACTGCCATTGGGTTCCTGGTAAAGTTGGTCAGGGAAACCTTTCTGCACCTACCTTGGAAGTGGTCTCTAATTATTCTACTGGCAAATAACAAAACTCTTTAATATGTTTTGAATAATTTCATCTTTTTGATAGACATAGTATTAGTCTAGTGCCTTTAAAAAAATCCCTTTCAGTTTGATTTTGTTGATAACAGAACAATAAACTAATCAAGCAAATAAAAACTGTGATATAGGAATTATTTTGTTAGTAATTCCTACAGTCCAGTTGAATTTTTTTTAGCCCCTTTTTTGATCCATTTGTTCATTTCTCTTTATGAAGCTTGTTTTTGAAAATGGACAGAGGTTTCTAGTATTAGAAGTGGGGCTTCTAAATTTGGAGTCTGTCAGGTTTTAATAGTGGCTTTTGCAGCTCTTTCAGCAAAATCATTGGCTTCAGAAATTGTCATTTTGCCCTGTGTGAGCTCTGTAATGGACTACCGATAATCTGAGTAGGCATCTGTAAAGCCTCTAACAAATCAGCTTTCTCCATGACATGTTTCAGTTCTCATAGAAATCAAGAATCCCCAATTTTTCTAATTTTGCCCTGTTGCATGACAGACACCAAACACATATTTACCAACGGCATATATATTTACTTTTAACTCTAGAACCAAGAATTTCAGCTCCAGTAATGGGTATTAACTTACCTGCTTGTGCCAACTTAATGGCAGGCAAAACATAAGCTTCATGATAAGTCACCACAGCACAGAAAGCCTTAAATTGGCCACTTTTGTCTCTAGTAAATGACCCATAAGTAAACGTTATAAAATCTGCCTTTAAAAGGATTATCAGGCTTCCCTGGTGGCACAGTGGTTAAGAGTCTGCCTGCCAATGCAGGCGACACGGGTTCGAGCCCTGGTCTGGGAAGATCCCACATGCCACGGGGCAACTAAGTCTGTGCGCCACAACTACTGAGCCTGTGCTCTAGAGCCCGTGAGCCACAATTACTGAGCCTGCGTGCCACAACTACTGAAGCCAGCGCGCCTAGAGCCCGTTCTTCGCAACAAGAGAAGCCACTGCAATGAGAAGCCCGCACACCGTAACGAAGAGTAGCCCCCGCTTGCTGCAACTAGAGAAAGCCCACGTGCAGCAACCAAGACCCAACGCAGCCAGAAATAAATAAATAAATTTATAAAAAAAAGTTCTTCCATGTTTTTAAAAAAAAAGGATTATTAAATAAATCAGACTGGGGCCTAGCGTTTTCTTCTATTACCATTGTACAATCATCATCTATATGATTAGGATCTGGTAAAACAGTAGCAGGTTTAAGAGATTGCATCTTCCAAGCAAAATACTAGGATTGGATGATAATGCTTGCTCATAGCCAGTCTGACAATGTACCAACAAATGCTGGGTCTTATGCACTTGTAAGATAAATATCACCACATATGGGATACTCAAATAAAACAATCAACTAATGCAAGGGCTTGAGCCTTTTCAGTAAGTGTGGTTCCCAGTGCCATGGCATCTAGATTGGTCTAGTCTAATCCCAACTTTAGAGTTGAAATTCTACTAGCAGCACCTGTATTTTCAGGACAAAAAAAATGGAAAGGTTTTACAAAATGTAGAATCGCCAAATCTGGGAAAGAGACTGTAGCCAATTTCAATTGTTCAAATGCCTCTTGAGATTCTAGGGACCAAACTAGAGGATCTGAAGAATTATGCAATCGCATTGTCAGCGGTTTTGCCTGCTCTTCAAAAACTGGAATTCACTGTCCATAGTATCTTACTAGTCTCCAAAACTCTCTAAGTAGTGTTTATTTTAAAAAATTTATTTTATTATTATTTTTTGGTAGTAGGTCATTTCATCTACATAATTGGCCGACTCATTATCACTTTGTGTCCTTTAGCTGATAACAGATGCCTCAAATATTTTTTTTTTCAGTTTGGCAATATTGCAAATTTTCTAGTGAGCCCTTGAGCTCCTGTGAAGCCAAAGGATCAGTTTTGCATTACTCTTTAATTTCTGAAACTATCAGAAAATCATCTATATGTTTAATAATTATAGATCCTCCTGGTGGGACAAATTTCTGTTTTCTTGTAAGCAACTAGGGAAAACAGTGTAAGAATCCCCAAACCCTTTTGGAATCCTCTAACTTCATAAGACTTACTTCATAAGTAAAAGCAAACAAAAATATAGACTCATCCACTAGAAGAAAAGAAAAAAAAAGTAGAATATGGATCAACTACAGTGAAAAACTTTACAGACAATGGTACTGAAATCAGAAGAGCTGTGGGGTTAGGAACTATATAGATTAAAGGAACAGAAAATTTATTTAAGAAATTATACAAATCTGTATAGTAGTCAGCTATATCAAATTTATTTTCCTTCTTTACTAAAAGTATGTGAGTATTACAGGGTGAGTACATTTGAAAATTATCCCTCCTTTTTTCCTCCTAGTTTTTTATAACTAGTTTTATTCCTACAAATTGAGTTCTAAACAAAGGATATCTTGCTTTACACATGGCTATGGCTTATCCTTTTTGTGAGCTATTTTTCCTGGTTCTCTATCTCAAATTAAACCAGTATCATTATTCCCAAGTAATGGCGCAAAGCAATGCATCAGTTTGTTTCAGCTCTGGCACATAGTAACCAAATCAGGTGCCATCTTCCAAGGGAGCTCAGCAAACACTCCAGCTGGAGTATAGAATATGATAGCCTTTAATTTGCACGGCAGGTCTCTCCCCAATAGGTTGACAGGCGAATCAGGAGAAAGTAAGAAAACATGTTCCTCAGTCAGAGGAACAATTTGTATGGGAACTACTAAAGAAAAGGAACAATTAGCAGGCTGACACAAAATACCAACAAACTTTTTTTGTTTTTTAACAACAACCTGTATTGATCTATCACTAGATGCAAAATGAGAAATTTCCAAGTTAATTGCAGAATAAGTAGCACCACTATCTACCAGAAAAGGCAAGGATAGGTTAGCCTGAGGGAAAGTTATTGAAGAATATGGTTTGCCAGTTCTCACCTATGAGATTCCCACAATCTGTCAATTTTGAGCCATTTGCCAATTATCTCCCAGCTAAGGGTTTTGTCCTTCTGGGTTTTCTTGATTCCCTTGTTGGAATTTTTCCATTCTCTGGAGTCTCTTCCTACAATCTCTCTTCTAATATCCTGGCTTTTTGCCATAATAATATGCAGTTTTCCCTTCTTCCTTTGCTCCCTGCATAGATTGACCAGAGTAGGGTTATCCCCTTTAGTAAATAGCTGCTCAGTTAAACCAACACTGTGGGTTTTATTTTTTTCGCTTTTTTGTCTTTCTCTAGATTGCCACAAAACTGTGTAGCTGCTGCTAAGTTTTGAGAAATAGTCTGTCCTTGCCAACCTATTACCTTTTCCCTAACTTGAGTTTGGATAGTTTGCAAGAGAGTCAAGACAAAGGTGAACAGGACTAGAGGGTGATTTTGATCTGCCCGTGTATCCATGCCGTGAATTGTGAGAAAGCAACACATTGCTGGTGGAAATCAAGTGGGGAGGCACCTGTTTCTGGGTATACTGTGGCAGGGTCTCCCAGCTCACCATTAGCAACCCTTCTTGATAGGTTTTAAAAGCCCTTAGTTCTTCCACAGCAGTGGTGGGTTCCCTTGGCCACTATACCCATTGTAGTGGGTCACCTCTAGTCCCCAACATGTTTGCTCTACAACCTGAGTGAAGTCTGCTGGTTGCAGAATTCCCTGTAGCAGCCAGTGGACATCCCCATTTACGGGGCTACAAACTGAAAACATGTTGCAGAGTACTTTTGTGAGTCTTTTCAGGCACAGGAAAAGAAGTCTTTAAATGACTAATATCAAGTGGTGAGAGAGGCACATGGCTTACCTGGGAGGCCTGGATAGCGCCTCGATGGTATTGGCTTCACTGGTGATCTGAATAGGAAGGTCTAGTTTTCCTTATATTGAGACAAGAAAAATGTAGGATTATATGGCACTTTGGTTTCTTTTTCCCATGTGAATATTTATCAGGCCTAACACCTTTGTCTTTCCCCATGTGGCCTGTGCAGCTACTCTGTCCTGTTACCTTCATACAGGGACACAGTCTTTTACCCAAATTCTCAATTATTCCCCGATGACATCTTTCTATCATGTCTGCTTTTTTGTGACATGGTGAGTGTTTGCTAAGCGACTCTTGGAGGTGGATTCAAGGGCTGAGATGTGAAGTGGAGTCAGGCTAGGACGTGAGGCATACAAACATATGCCCTCAAGCAGGGCAAATAATTCATTAACAGCTGGAGAAGTTGTACCCTTGTCTCTCCTTGCAGGGAAGTCTAATGGAAGGAACCGCCCATCTAAAAGATCACCTGCCTTCTTCCCAGGAGTTGATTTGAAATAGGGAAAGATAAAGAGACTCAGAGAGAAAGCTGGGATAGCAGAGAAGAGAGGGCAGTTCTGTGTAAGAGAAAGTGACTTTAATTCTTGAGTTTCTTAGTTTTTCTCAATCTTTCTTCCTAGTTATCAAATAATTTTTCACTCTCTCCTTAGAATGATAATCATGATAAATACCAGTAATTCATATGCTTAGAATGAGGTACTTCTAAGAACCCCTGTAAATATGTTAATCTGTCCGAATGAAAAGAAACAGTCCTCAGGCCACTGTAAGACTGGATTCTCGCATGTATACTCATTCCAAATGTGACAGAAAGGTATTGGCAATTTGAGTGGGAGACCTGCAGGCAGCATTTCCGGCTTCCCATATTTTTCCACCAACAAAGTCAATGGTGACCCTGACGGGATTTTAGAACTGGTGTCACCTATACTTAGTCAATAATATAATCTTGAATTTGGAGAGTGTAATTCACATCTGGCTAGTATTCCAAAAGAGTGGAGAGCTAGAAAGAATTTTTATAATTCAGGGTCTCTCACATGACTCTTGTGTGGCCACAAGACTTTCAGCCGATCCACCCAATTCAGGAATTGCCAGATGGATCCTATCCTCATTGCCAAATTGTTGGGGAAATAACAAACATAAAACTTCCTGCCAACCCAATAAGACCTCTCTATAAAACATGGAGAAGAATGAAATAGTTTTATTAATTGATAAACATTAAACCAGACTGCCATGTGCAGCATAGGCAATCTGCTAAAGAGATTTGTAGGGGAGCAAAATTTGCCACCCTAAAATGAGTCTCTTTGGCATGAGGGTTAATTTAAGCTGATTAAGACTCTTTGGGCCTTAAAAGAAACTTTGACCTTCCCTTGAACTGCCTAAAAGAATGTAGATAGTGGGTTTGTTCCAGAATAGAGTTATCACCAGAGCTATCTGCAAAGAATATGGGCTAGGTGTGCTGGGGGGAACCCTAGGCAGGGCCTAAAGATCAGAGTCTGCTCTGTGTCCCATTGTCTCTGCCTGCCTGGCCCAGCAAACATTTGTTTACCAAACATTTGCTTTTCTATCTCCATGTGAATTGCCTTCCTCCCCTTGAAGTCCCAAACCACTACCCCCATCCTCCTCTGTCTTTAGCTGAAGATGGTATTTAAGGTAAGGGCTTTAGCCATGTTGGCCAGTTACTTAGTTTTCCTGGGTCTCTCCCATGTATACATGTTATTAAACTTTTGTGTGATTTTTCTCCTGTTAATCTGTCTCATGTCAATTTAACTCTTAGACCAGCCAGAAGGGTAGAGAAAAATTTCTTCCTCCGCAATAGATTGCAGAGACAAAAAATAACTCTTACCCTTTTATATACTTGTTAACCCATTAACATGTACATATGTTTTAGATATATATATATGTTAATCTATTACATACACATTAATTGTATCTATCCAGAGCAAAAATAAAATCTCATCCTTTTTACAAGCAAGAAGTTACATCTTGGAACTAAATTCCCACAGACAGGGAGATAGGGTACCACTCTTGGTGTTCATTTTTCAAAGAAATGGCTCCTTGGCCCCAGGAATGACATTCCTGGGATGTAAAACTGCAAGAGGCTTATTTAGCTTTGAAAAAGATTTACATATATTTCAGAGGCAGAGCTAGCATTTATAATCTCAAGTTTTCTGAAGGAAATGCTAAAAGAAAATGGGAGGAGGAAAGTTCTCTACTTTCTGGCACTAGGGAAAATTTAATTTTTAAGATTTTATTTACCCTTACACTGGCAAGAAAAAGTCATAGACGGCCTATACTACCTAATATATTACTTGGATAGGGACTCACACATAGGAAGAAGAAACAGCCTTAGTAACTGGAACTTGAGTATGAGGTGAGCACTGGCTCTCAGGTGTTAGAAACAAGACAACAAAATGGAGTCACTTATGCTAAGTCCCAGGTCACCAAACTGAGACTTGACTTAATTACAGCTTTGGCTCTCCCAGACATGGAATCTTAACCCAATCAGCCAGAAATCACCTTATCGGCACTAGTTAGGCAACCTGCCTAACTAACCCCTGCCATCCCCTAAAGGAAAGTAACCTTGCAATAACCAATCTGCTTTTTTGCCTAGGGTAACTTCCTTGTTCCTGTTCCCTTCTGCCTATAAAAGTTGCTCATTTTATACAGCTCCTCAGAGCTCTTTTCTATCTGCTAGATTGAATGCTGCCTGATTCGAATTCATAACTCTTAAAAATTTTAATATGCCTCAGTTCATCTTTTAACACAGGAAAGGGGCAATGGCCCATTAAAACTGGGGCATAAGATCAGGGTTGGAGTAGTAAGAGGGATTTGATGCTGGATTTGACAGATTTGGGCTAGAACTGCTTAAATACTTCTGGTTTGTGTGGTGTCTAGAATCCAGGGCAGAGCTCAGCCTGCAGGTGCTTTGGGCCACAGAGCCTAAGCTACAGTAAAGAAAAAGCAATTTGGGCCTAGAAACAAGAACGTTGGAAGTTACAGGGAGACAGATTTGTGTACAAAGGCCTTATTGTTCTTTTGCAACCATATTGAAATTTACTCTTTTTACCCAGGTTAACAAAATGTATCACAAGAAAAACTAAACATTGGGTTTAATAAAAACAACACTTTTGAAAGCAGAACACAGTCCCTGCCCCCCCCCTCCCCCGCCCAGGATATAATATTGCAAATGGTCACTTCTGGGATCAATTTACCATACTAGAGGAACAAAGTTGTTAAAGCATAGTTAATTTCAACTGAGCCACTTATCTGCACTGTAGTAAAGTACTTAAAATCACTCCCAAGATCAAGGTTTAAAACCATTTTAAGAGACAAGACTTTAAATGTTTTATAGCCACTTCTGTAAGAGGTGCTTTTCCTTCCCCAAATGGTCAAAGCTTAATGAGGAGGTTGACAATACTTTCTTTCCCCCATCATATCTTCTGTTCAAAAATATTTACTATTACTACTGGTAATATGGTTTATATCTTGTCTGATCTGGGAAGTGTAGTCCAAGAAGTGAGGTTTGAGAAAGGAAGACGCTGCTTTCCTGGAGGAAGGGGTGGTCCTCTGGGTGCAGGCCACATAACATGACTTACTTCCCCTAGTTATATAAATGGAGTGCCCAGAGTTCCTTGATCTTCAGTAAACTGGGGTAAAGAGTGAGCATTATAATGGTGAGAAGGATGGGTACTTACAGGTGGATTACCCTGTTGAGGTGAGGTAGGTCCTGGTGGAAGATATTTCATATAAGGTGGCATCTGAGCAATAATAGGTCTATGGAGAGGGTGGTGGAGTAGAAGTCACTGATGCACCTGAAGCGTGGCTATGAATCAAGTGAAAAGTACCTGTGGCCTGGAAAGGATGCGGCCTTTGATGACTTATTGATTGCAGAGGAGGTAGGTGGTAAAATATTGCTGTGGAGGCATAGTTCCATGAGAGTTCAATACCACTGGTTGACCCTGATATTCAGGATGATGGTGAGCAATTGCAGAGGCAGAAGGTAGTGGTTCTCAAGTACCCGAATTTGAGTCATTCTGAATAGGGACAGTTACTAAATTGCTATGTTTTCTTGTTGAAATGTAAAGGTTTTCTGACTCAGCTTCCTGACTCACTGAAAGATATAGAGGTGAATTCATGGACAATGAACTCTGCTGGAGGAGCACTAATATCTTCTTGTGGCAGATTATATAGCTTGTGTGAACACTTTGCAAAGGAGGTACTAGTATCATAAGGTATTGCTGTGGCGGAATATGGTTCATATGATGCTCATCTGGCGGTGTTATAAGATGATCAGATTTCAGTCGGTGGTGGGACAACATGCAGAATGAACATTTTCACGTT
This sequence comes from Eubalaena glacialis, assembly GCF_028564815.1. NCBI lineage: Eukaryota > Metazoa > Chordata > Mammalia > Artiodactyla > Balaenidae > Eubalaena > Eubalaena glacialis. The sequence continues at coordinate 110,477,851 of NC_083736.1, forward strand.
GAGTACGGGCAAGAGAGTTTTCAGCTCTTGTATGGCCGTGGTTGATATGAGCCTTTAAGTCTCTTCGAGACAAATACGATCTCTTGCATCCTTGAACAGTGCCACACATGAAGAGAGAACCTTGCGTATGCTTCTCAGTTCGTTCCACAGGATTACTACAGCCTGGGAACATCTTACTGCCTTCTTTTCCATGTAAAATAGCACAGGCATAGCAAAAAGCATGCTTGCATGGAATCATCCGCCCATAGATTTTAATTGGCAATTTGCATGTGTCACAGAAATGTACTGGGGTATCATCCTTTTCACCTAAGATGTTTATCTGAAAGTCCCAAAAAACATCTTCAACAGATCCTTGCTCATTTCTAAAAGCTTTACCCACTGCAGTCATACCAGTTCTCTGCACTATGATCGAATGGTTGGGCGCGCTCCGTGATTCAGCTCTCAGAGCACGAGGGGAGCGGAAGTCAACCTTACTGACCCGGGGAGCGCGTGTGCCGTACTCTCTTGAGTTCAGGAAGCGGAAGTACGTCCAGGTCACCGTACCTTTGACCTCTTCTTACCAACCTCCTTTCCAGTGAGAAAGTCGGGCAGAAGGAGAAAGAGTGAATATTTGAAGAGTTTTGGTGCCGAGGTTGCTTAGGCTGCTCTTGTTATGCTTCAAGAAAAAAAATAGCCTTTAACTGGAAAAAGAGACTAATCCGGAATGGGGGAGGGGAGAGCGTGCGTCTATGTGCTGGTATGCGCAAGCACAGTAGTACATGAAGGCAGAAGCCCGAGCAGGTAAGGCAGCCAGCCCATCCTTAAAGGTTTTTTTTTTTTTTTAAACAATGCAGTGCTTTGCTTTTTGGAGGTGAAAGCTCACCCATCGTTTGAAATGTTCAAATAGAGACTGGAAAGCTTCTTGTCAGAGATGCTGTAGATCTAGCTTCTCAAACTTTTCTGACAAAGTACCCCTAATGGTAGAGAAAACTTTACTAAAACTGTGAGGGTACGGGGGGACAGAGTTCTAAGTACTTCTGAAAGCAAGATATTTCTCTGAATAGTTGTACTTTAAATTATAGGAATATTATATGAATATAACTTCCTTTTTCAGAATGTTTGTTTTAATAAAAAATAATGCTTTTGATTACTTAAATTACTTGAATCTCTCCCTGCCCCTAAGTCTTTGAGTAATAGTGAAATCCCAGGAAGATGTGCCAGGATATGTGTCACACACTGCTGGATTTCCCCTCAGTGTTGGTACACTAGTTTGTGATGCATGATAAAGAGTGGATCCTTTACTGAATATCAATACAAGGTCATCCAGTAGGACTTGGAAACCTTTTTTATACAGAATCCTTTATAATGGTATTTGTATATAAGAGTATTTATCTGTGCATGAAAGTTCAAAGTTAAAAGCCCCAACAAATTAGGGAGGTGATTAGTCACATTATAAAATGCTTTCCCATATCCCCAAATTTCTCATTTTGGTTCTTTAAATATTATATTCTCTTGGTATATTTGATATATGTTTATAGAGTATTAACAACTTGGAGGAGAGACCTTAGTAAAATCAAAAATTAAGGGGCAAATAATCAGTAGTGATGACTACTCCAAGATGGATATGAAGCATATTAGAAATGATCATATTCGTTTATGGAAAGATAAGGCTGGTTATACAAAAATGTCATTTGTACCCACCTTTTGGGAACCTAGTCTACTGTAAAGTGAGGCTCACCCTCCCTGTGATAGCTTCATTTCATACTGTACAGAATAAGTGTTCTCATTCTTATTTACAAAGCAACTTTGCAAAGGAAGTGATGAACTATCATGACCAAATATGCCAAATACATGATTAAAAAATAATTAAAGGGTAGGTCAGAGCAGGAAATTGCCCTCATTAAGCAGATTATTCATTTCTGCTGAAACGCCAAGGCACAGTCAAAGCTGACCTTTGCCAAACAAAAAAAGTCAGCAGGGATGTTGCACCAGGTTGAAAATGCTGCAGAGAAAAGAAAAAAAGATTAAAAGCCATAAAAGCATTTTTTGATGGTCTCCATTTAGATATTGGAATTGCCGAAGCATACAGCTAGATCAGAATATTTTTGCAATAATACTCCATGATTGATGCTGAGGAAAATTTCACATTTGCTGATACACTTTGTAAAAGAAAAAATATATAGCCACATGGGACATTTTATCAGAGAGAGTGAGTGAGCAGCAGAGATAGGGTTAAAAAGAATAATAGACCCCCTTTTGATGTTGGAAATGATGATGAAGCTTACAGGTAGTAAAAAGAAGGAATCAAGGGCAGAGGCTTAGGGAAAAGTTACTTTGTCCATTTCATTACTGATGAATTCTTGAAAAGTTGCGTGTAAGTAGGCACCAGTTTTCTCATCCTGACCTATAATATCATTTCACGACTGTTTTGTCTTTATTTTGAATTTGTCACCTGTGGGCAATGGCTACTGATACTTAAGCTTTTTTAAAAATTGAAATATAGTGGATACTGCTACTTAGGCTTTTGGTTTCTTTGGCCTTCTGCCAAATAGCTAATGCCATACAAGCAAATACATGTGTACCAGGGGACCTTGTGACTTAGTGTACACTCTTCTTTTTGCAAAATAATCCTGCTTGAAGTGGTTTTCAAACCTTTTTCTATATTCAGAAGGGTGCAGCTGCTCTGAGTGAAGTCAGAGTAGGGGAGCCCAGAGTGTTACCTCCTTAACACTCCCACAGCTCTGGCATCCTTTCACCCCCTCTTATAGTTGTCTTTTAGGCAGTTCAGTGAAGCACAGTTTTAATACCACTCCTCAAATACATGTTTTCTCAGCTGACGTATAAAATGTTTATAATGAACCATGTCGTATATCCAAAAGAATAATAGATGAGCACCCATATGTCTACCACCTAGCTTAAGCAATAGAGCATTATCAGCCCACTTGAAAGCTGCTGCACTCTCATGAAAGGAAAGCAGTATACTCAATTGTGTGTTCATCATCCTCTTGCTATTTTCAGTTTTAAAAATCAAATATGTATATATATTTATGCAAAATATTGTTTACTTTTGCATGTTTTTTACTTTGTAGGGATGGAGTAATACTGTGACTTTATTCCCTTAACATTATATTTCTGAGATATTTCATGTTATTGCATGTATTTTATTCATTTTCAGTATTCCGTTGTATGAATATATTATAAATTTTTCCTATAGATGAATATTTGGTTTGTTCTCAGATTTATAAGTGCTGCTATGAAACATTCTGTACATGTGTCTTGTACATGTTCAAAAATTTTTCTATGGTATGTGTACAGGAGAGGAAGTACTAGATCATAGAGAATAAGCATATTCAACTTTTCCAAAGAGTTCATATCAATTTATCAGCAGAGTGTAAAAGTTTTTGTTGCTCCTCATCTTCACCAACACTTCTTATTAACAGACTTTTAATTTATTACAGATTTGGTGGTTGTAAACTTCATATCATTATGTTTGTTTTGTGTTTCTCTGATTACAAGTGAGGTTGCACAGCTTTTCATGTTTTATAGGCCATTTATAATTCCTCTTTTGTCAAATACCTGTTCATATCATTGGACCATTTTTCTGTTGGACAATTCGTATTTTTCATTAATAGTTTGTAGGAGTTTTTTATATCTTTCTGATACTAATTCTTTGCCAGTTATATGACTTAACAATCGTCTCCTCTAAGGTTGTAAGTTGCCTTTTAATTTCTTTATGGTGTCTTGTGATACGCAACTTGTCAATTTTGATGCTTTAGAATTATCCGTCTTTTTCTTTATGATTAGTGTTTCTCTGATATGCTTAAAATGTTTTCCCTAACCTGAGATCATAAAAGATATTTTCCCTTACAATTTTTTTTTTTAAGTTTGGTCTTTCAAATGGAGTCTTCTTTAATTGACCTGCAACTGATTTTGTATGGTGTAATGTAGGGATCCATTTTTTTTCTCCATATAAATAGTTATCCCAGAACCATTTATTAGATAACCCATTCTTTCTCTTCTTATCTTCAGTGGCTAACTCTGTCATATATTTGGTTTTCATATATGCATAAGTCTGTTTCTGGATTCTCTATTCCATTCCATTGGGCTATTTTCTTATCCCATCTTAATTGCTGTGGCTTTATAAAGTTTTAAGATTTTGGAAAAGGGAGCAAATCTCCCCAACTTACTTTTCAGGATCATTTTGCTTATTCTTGGCCATTTGTTCTGTGAAGATATTTTAGGTTGGTGGGATATTGGAGAGAGGGATGGAGGAGTTAAGGAAAAGAAAGGGAGAGAAGAAGGGTTACAAACATTTGCTCGTGCTACAGTTATTCTAAAAGTCAATGCTGCTTTTGAAGTCAGGTATTTTCAAAGATCAGAAAAGCTGCCTGCCTAAATTTACTGGCATTGCTGTCAGTACTCTGTGAGATGCACAGGGTTAATGTAATTTTTATTTCTTCTAAGACTTATTTCTTTGGGATCTCACTGTTTCTTGGGATGGGCAGTATACCATTGTGATTAAAAAAAACATGGCCTCTGCTATCAGGCATGCTTCTGTTTAAATTTCTGCTCTGCTACCTACTACCTATGTGACCTTAGGAATAATACTTAATTTTTCTGAGACTTATTATTGTCTTTTTGGTCTGTGGATGGTGGTGGTGGTGGTAGTGGTGGTGATTATGATGATAATAATAATAATATAACTATTATAGTTATATTATTATTATTTACCTACTGTGTTAGTTTTCTATTGCTGCTGTAACAAATTACCACAAACGTAGTGCCTCAAAACAACACAAATTTATTATCTTATGCTTCTGTAGGTCAGAAGTCTGACAAGGCTCTTGGTGGACTAAAGTCAAGTTTTCAGAAGGGTTCCTTTTTGGAAGCTTTAGGGGAGATTCCATTTCCTTGCTCATTCAGATTGTTAGCAGAATTCAGTTTCTTGCAGTTTCTTGTTGGCTGTTAGCTGACAGACGGTCCCAGCTTGTGGAGGTCACCTGCATTCCTTGGCTTGTGGCTCCCTTCTTCCATCTTCAAAGCCAACAATGGTGGGTTTGAGTCCCTCTTACCTTTCAAATCTTTTTTGCCTCTTTTTCCATCACATCACAGAGACACAAAAGAGAAACACAGGGGAAAAGACCATGTAATGACCGAGGCAGAGGGTGGAGTGATGCAGCTGGGGAATGCCAAGGATTGCTGGCAACCACCAGAAGCTAGGAAGAGGAAAGGAAAGATTCTTCCCTAGAGCTTTCAGAAAGAGCATGGCCCTGCTAACACCTTGATTTTGCATGTCTAGCCTTCAGAATTGTGAGAGAATACACTCCTGTTGTTGTAAGCCACCTAGTTTGTGGAATTTTGTTATGGCAGCTCAGTAAACTAGTATAACAGCTTACCGTGTTTTCCCAAATTGGTTTTTCTTTGAAGTAGCATATGAAAAATGGTCTTGTTAATTTCCAGTGTATAAGACACCTACATTCAAATATATGCCCTAAGGTATGGGCAGTACCCTAAGAAAGACTTGTTTGGCATAGCCCCTAATGGTAGAATTAAGATCGATGAGTAAAAGTTCTAAGGAAACTGATTTTTAGTTCAATATATAGAGTTTTCTAACAATTACAATAGTACATGGCAGTAAGAGCTGTCCTAATAGTCAGACCCCAGACCTTTGGTTGAGGTAGTGGAACTAGTTTTTCATGAATGTTTTGGATAAAAAATTCATTTTAAAGAGAATTAGATGGGGGAGGGAAGGATTGGGAGTTTGGGATTAGCAGATGCAAACTATTATATAGGATGGGTAAACAACAGAGTCCTACTGTATAGCACAGGGAACTATATTTAGTATCTTGTAATAAACCATAATGGAACAGAATATGCAAAAGAATATATATATAAATATTTTATATATATTTACATATATGTAACTGAATCACTTTGCTGTACACCAGAAACTAACACAACATTGTAAATCAACTATACTTCAATAAAATTTAAAAAATAAAAAATACCATGAGAATATCTGATTCTCTTTAAACAAGTAAGAATAATTTTTTACATCGTAACAGAAAAGTCTGAACTGGTGCTTGCTAACTTAGATCTGTTGGGTTGGCCAAAAAGTTTGTTCAGGTTAGTTCGTAACAGAAAAACCCGAACGAACTTTTTGGCCAACCCAATATAAGAAAACTACAGAACACTCTTACCAACATTTTTTGCATGAAGTTCAAACAATTGGTTGATCAAGAACAAAATTTGGTTAAGTGATTATCCAGTCTACAAGGATACATCCAAATCAATTGCTAGAATTATTTTTAAAAAAGCAATAAATCATCCATTTATTGAGTGTTCCCTGTGTGGTATAAGAGATATAGATGATGCCCTAGTTGGTTTTATACTCTGGCTGAGTTGTGTAGTAGACGTTTGCTGGGTGCCTTTATGGGATACGTTCTCTTCCTAACAATATTCAGATTTTCCTTCTGATATCCACCCCTGTCCTTCACAGGCCACTTGCTTCAGGCTACCTAATCAGGGTGAATTTTAGTTCTCTTATTTGGAATGCTGCTAAGATGTTCTGTGTGTCCCTCTGGATATTAGTAAGAAATACGTAGTCTTAATTGTGGCTGGCAACTGTATTATTGCCAAGAGAGGAACCAGTTTTAGGATAAAGCTGCCACTGAGGATGTCAGAGCAGAAAGATATAAGGAAATTGAGTCCTTGAAGATATCATTGAATTACTGGGTCAACCAATATCTGGACAATCCGGTTAAGTGAGAAAATAAATCCACTTTTTGTTTAAGCCAGTTTGCATTGGGTTTTCTGTTCTTCCCAGCATAAAGTCTTATCCGGTATGTTCATAAATCAACTGAAAAACAATAAATGACAGTATATAAAGTATGTAGTCAAGTGCTAGATACACTGAAGATAAACCACCAGCAGCATCAGCATTATTCCAGGGAACTTGATAGAAATGCAAATTTTCAGGCCTCAGATTTTCTGACTCAAACTCTGCAAGTGGGACCTAGTAATCTTTGTTTTAACAAGCCCTACAGGGGATTCTGATGTATGCTAAGGTTTGGAAACCACTACCCCAGAAGTTCAGGAAAGGAAGACTTCATGGAGAAGGTGAGACAAACTAAATATAGGAGCAGTATAGACTTTTGAAAAGAAGGTGTATAAACCAGAATGAATAAAGGTACAGAGGTAGGAATGAATGTTATTTATTGGGCAGTATCTGGCTAATTGTGACTTTAATAAAATAGTGAAAGATTAAAATTGCATAGGTAGTAGGGTAGCAGAGAGTTAGTGGCTGAGATTGTTTTTAATTTTTGTCCTGTTACTCTCACTTTACCTGAACTCATTAAAAACTTGAGCAATAGAATGAAATATTGGTATTCTCCATTGTAGGCAATATATGTTGAGATCAACCTGTTTGGACTATAGCCATAGAATATTAAGAGCATCAAGTCATAGCAAGAGGATTGTCTAGTCTTACTTGTATTGGTGTCAGGTAGATAGAGAAGCCTCCTTCCTGGACTTCGAAAATTTGTTTGAAGGGAGTTACTTTTATCTTGTCAAAATCTGACACGAGCAGGGTGACACCAGCAGTGAGAATTTAACCTGCCCTGGCTTTATGAGGTATTTGGTATATTCTTTGTCTTCTTCCTCCTTCCTTTACATATTTTGTGGGAGAAGTTTCCACCTGAAATACCGATGTCATGTCCAAGGTTGTACATCACCGCTCACACTGCCTGCTCTGTTTGATTATGTGTGGTTGGATGGAACTGTTTACATTCCACCTTTTCCCTAAAGCAGTGTAAGCCATGCATAATGATGCAGCCTGTGGAATTATGGAATGGGAGCTGACTTTGGCTCAGAGAGAATGCTGGAAAATGAGAGAGAAGCATTTTAAAGGCTAAAGTGCTAATGGCTGCAAGAAACCAAACACTAGGCCTTAAAGTCTACCTATTTCCCAAACTTGTCTAGACCTAAGTTTATGGTGGTAGTGGGGGTGTGTGTAAGTGACAGTGGCATTGAAGGAGGAGAGGAAGGGTTTTAACCTAATGGTGCAAATAACTTTTCCATATTGACAACTAGCTTTTTGCTAAGGAGTGCCAGAACAGTGAATAAGCATTTCTAAAGCAGAGGCAGTGCTTAGTGTATTTAGTCATTATTTAATTCCTCTTGATAATGGGGCTTCATTTTAGAGAGGATTTAATGGTCTTGATATTGAGTGACCTTGGTATGGCAAAGACACGTGTGTGTGTGTGTGTGTGTGTGTGTATGTGTGTGTAAAATGCAAATAATGGAAGTGGCTTTGGAGTTGGGCCAAAAAGCCATCAGCACCAAGGTAAGGTTACTTTAGATCTGCTTGCTTTGCAGGTCAGATTGAAGGATGCCTGAGACAAGTAATAAATTCTTCCCCTCTGCCACTTTGGGAGGACAAATCAGCCAATGAATCACCTCTTCTTTGTTCAGATAGACTGACCCATCATTTCACTTGCTTTGAGGGTCTAAAGTTTAATTTTTTCCTTTCTTAGGGGATAAGGGAGTGATTGTGGGAAGAAAATGGTCAAATCATGGGACACTAGTGAGTTGTAGGGCTAGAGGAGTCATTTCGACCTCACTCTTTGCTTGGAGGAGCAATTTGGAGCTATGCTAGCTTGTTCCCTGGTGGGGCGATTTCTGCAGGCAGAATGGTTTCCATGGGTACAGGCTGGTGGAGACTTGGATTTCCAATGTTTTTTTTTTTTTTTTTTTTTTTTTAAACGGTGGTGCTTTGATAGCCTTAACAAAGGACTGATAACTGCTGCACATTATCCTAGAGTCTCTAACCAGTTTTTGCTAGCTCTGGGCTGTGAAGCTTTGGCTGTTTTGGGGGCATGGATATGCGCATTGCTTCCTTTCCTTATTCTGGAGGTTTCAAGCTCTGGTATGTTTCTAATGGAGCCTTTGAAATGCTCTGCTTCTGGGTTCATTTTCAATCATGAAATGCATCTCTGACATTCAATGTGAGTTGTTTGAAGCTAAAGGAAGATATATAGTTTGACAAACTCCACAGTGTCTATTGTGAAGTGCTTAACATGAGATAAGGCCCTACTGCAGCCAACATACCCATGAGACAACTGACTGTATGTAGAATATTAAGAGCGGAAGAATTTATTGGGGAAATATTAAGGGGAAGAATTTATTGCTTGTCTCAGGCATCCTTCAATCTGACCTGCAAAGCAAGCAGATCTAAAGTAACCTTAGCTTGGTGCTGATGGCTTTTTGGCGCAACTACTAAGGATTAGACCCTGGGGTGAAAGTGAAGATACAAAGATGTTAAACATATAGATTGTCTGCATACAACTGGTTTACTGATTTTGTTATTGTGTTTCTTTTATAAAATTTACTGTTTTTTGGTTGGTTTTCCTGTTGGTGAGTACAAGGTACCCTTAGACTGCAGTTCTGCCTCTCTACTTTCTTAACAGTATGGCTTTGGGTAAGTCTTACCCTCTCAGTCTCAGTTAACCCAACTGTAAAATAGAGATAACACTTGATCTTTGTCATACATAGGGTTATTGTAAATGTAGTGAATGATCCCCGTTGGAGTCTAAGCTGGTATTACTCTACTAATTGGGCGTCTCTGGGCACATCTGGAAGGACTATGAGGCACATTTGCCAGGAGTCAGTTCTTATAAAGGACCACAGAGTCTCTTGGAAAAGAACTCCAAAGCAAAAAAGCTTCAGGCACATGAACTTGCCATAGGAGTAGTGCTAGGAAGCCACAGTAAAAGAAATAGCAGAGTCTTGATAAAGATAATCAAGTCCAAAGCGAAAAGATTGTTGGAGCACTTTCGCCTAAGCAAAAAGATAGCTGGAGCACTTTAGTCTAAGCCACAGACCAAAACAGCCTATATTGGAGTTTTAGGGAAATGTAGGAGATGAAAATCATATTTGGGAGGGCTAAGCAAAAGCTGTGGCAAGAAAGGAAATGACAGGCACTGGAGTACTGCGTTCCACAGTCCTTCTAACCATTAGGAGAGAGGTAGTGTCCATTACCTATTCCTGGACTATGGGGTTTACCCACTGGATAATAGTTTTACATTTCCTCTTCTCTGTGTAGATGGTAATTCAGAGATTTTGATCAAAAGAAACAGATATGTACAAGTTCCTAAGGTAAATGAGTCTCTGTTAGTCCACTTATTTCCCAGAGGTTGTGTTCAGGGTATAGGGACAGAATGTGACTGGCCAGTCAAGGCTCAGCTAAACTCTGTGGATGAGAAGGTGGTGGTGAGGTCTGGTGTTTTTACTTTAGTCTTGTTAGTTTGGTGGGCCTGGGAAATTGAGCTGATCAACTAGGTACTGTGAGTGTGGCACGTGCAACCTGGGCAGGAGTGTCTTTGTTGGAAAGAAGTTGGCTGTCGCTCTTATGATAGCTGAGGTACCTGAGAACTGGCTTCTGCTTCACAGAGTAGGATGAGGAGGCAGGTAGGTAGGAGCCTGATCAGAGAGGAGCTTACACAAAGTTTGACCATATGTCCCAGTCTGCCACAGATAAACCCATTATGCACCTGTAGTTCTGGCATAATTATTAAGAGCACCCTCTTTTCACCCCCCAAATTCTCCTGATTTAGATGGTATACTATATGGCAAGGAGCTTGGGGGAGGTTGCTTTGTCCTTTTGAATTCCTATGCTGCTTTGCTGTCTGGCCCTTCAGTTGGCAATTACTTCACTTTGCCTGAGGCATCCAAAGATCTCTACTCCCCTTCTGTTAGGTTCCTCTTCTTCTGTCTGCTCCCTTATCTTCTTCCCTTTTCCCCATCCCAGGCTCTTGGGAAATTCTTTATGTTTGTGGCTTTTATGACCATGGGGATTGTGTAGCCTGAGCCTGGCTTTGTACCAAGCTGCAATGGCCCTAATGCTTGATTCGTTTTTGTCTTTTTGCCATTTTTGAATTTGATGACCAAATGCACAAACAAGAAGAATTGCCTCTTTGTTCTATTGGGGAGTCAACCTTGCCCATCAGTTACATAATATCTCTAGAGCCAAGGCTTTGTGAAATGTGGTATTACCTACCTGCTACCATGGTCCTGGTCTGAGAGATGATTAACTTTCACTGCAGCAAATACTGATAGCAATTTTTCCGAAAACAATGTGTACCACTGTCCCTGAAAGAAATGTAAGAAAATAAAAATAGAAAATAAAAGTTCCTCGGGGATCACCAGGAAAGCCTAGTCATCTTACCCGAACTTCTGCTAAGAGAGCCCAGTTAGCTAATGTCAGGCTTTGGCCCACTCACACTCTTCCAGCATAGGACAGTGCAACCAATAGTCTTATGAAGTCTATAGATTTCCAGTTCATCTTTATATCATTCAGTTTTTATATTTCTAGGGTGTGAAGACAGTTAAACCTATAAACTTGTTCTTGTGTTTATCAGGGCACTGATGTCATATGGGGATAGCATACTTCACTTACGAATCATGTGTGAAAAACAAAATCAGACACAAATCACAGAGAAATGCAGTTAATGTTTTATGAGTTCATAAATCCAGAGCTGTGACTAACACTGGGACCTCCAATGGAAGCCTCCAGCCTTATAATTCAGCAGCTCCAAGGATTAATTTTATCACACAGAGTTTGGGTTGGAAGCTAAAATACATCCACATGCAAATTCAGACCGTGGAGAATACCTGAACACATTTCTGCATGAAGATTTGTGAATGTGCACTGGTGAAATAACCTCATAAGGGGCCTATACTAGTTCCACATACAGTGTGAAGTATCCGGGACAGTAAACCTTCTCTTCAAATCAATCCTCTGTGTAATTAAATTGTGATTGACAGTCATTATCTCATGTAATTATGTAGACTTGTGTCCCTATTTTATAGAGAGAAAATTGAGGTTAAGCTGTGTTAAATTGCTCAAGATCATGATGTCGCAAAGTTGTAGAACTGGGCTTTCTGATTCCATGGCCAATTCTCTTCCTGTAACATCACACCATCTCTAATAAGAATCCAGTGAAACTGACCCATCTCTTTTGCTCTTTCATACATATGGGCTTCATGGATGGTGACATATACATCCAGCAAGATACAGGGATGAGGATGGTTGTGGGAGGAGGTCCCCATGTAATACACGTCATGTTCACTAGGAACGAATTTGATCAGAACTGGAGCTCCCCATCCACTACACATCAATGCTAAGGGAAAAAGTTAGGCCCCCGTTTTCCATCTAATGGTCTACTTTGTACAACCACAGTGGATTTCTGGCAGCCAAGGTGGACCTTACGTGGAAGCAGAGTTGATGACCACCTTTGTGATGTGAATTGAAGGGACTGGGGAGCCTACCTTCCCCTCAACACTAGTAGAGGTTTATTCTTAATTTTATTTTATTTATCTCTACCGAGAGGTGTTTTTTAAATTTTTATTTTGAAATAATTAAAGGCCACGGGAAGTTATAAAAATAGTACAGAGAGTCCCATGTACTCTTTGCTCAGCTTCCTCTAATGCTAATCTTACATAAAATGTAGTATAATTTCAAAACCAGGAATTTGACATTGGTATAATACTGTTAACTAGACTACAAGCCTTATTCAATTTTCACTAGTTTCTACATACACTTATTTATGTCTCTATGTGTGTGTGTAGTTCTATGTAATTTTATCTCTAGGTTTGTTCTTTTAGTTTAAGGCTCTTGTCCCTATTGTAATACAACCTTCACCACCTTGGGGAGAGGTAGTGTGTTGTAACAGAAAGAACATGGACTTTGGAACCTGACAAGCTTGAGTATAGATCCTAACTATGCTATTCTTTATCTGTGTGACTGTGATTTTGGACAAATCATTTCATGTCTTTGGGCCTCAGTTTTCCCCTTGGTGAAATGGGGATAATAGTTTCTAATTCACATGGCTTTTGTGAGGATGAAATGGGATAATATATATAAAGTGCCTGGCCCAGCAAATGTTTCCCTCCCTCATTTCTCCTTCCTTGAATGAGGTAGCATTTAAAGCTGTTCTCAGTTCTTTATATCCTTGATTCTTTCCTAAGAAGAGCAGGTTTTAATGGGAGGAGGTGAGAAATGGATGAAAGCATTGTGAGTAGTGACACCAATGAAAGATTTCAGTGATTTAATAATTTTGCCTGGCAGTAATCCTCTTCCCGGGGGCCTGTGGGTTGTTCCTGCATAACATGAATGTTAATAATATTCTTACCCCTATACTTTTGCTTGTCATAAATTAGTATTTAATAAACATCATAGTCATCACTTCATATCTGTCTTATCCACAAATTCTACTCTTACCATTCTTACCACAAATTCAGAATCACTGGGCTGAGGGGAAGTCTGAGAGATTGATGGTGTAAAAGTCAAACATTTCCATAGATTTGACTATTAAACAAATAGCCACTAATGGATGTGAAGACTAGCCTGAATATGTGATTAGGTTGTTTCTATTGCTTTTTTCCTGGGTAGAAGTGGTGACCACAAGGATGGAGAGACCTCTAAGAGTGGGAGGCTGATTTTTTTTTTTTTTTTGAAAGGGGAAGAAGGAGGCTACTGATTTTTTTAAAATTAATTAATTAATTAATTTTTGGCTGCGTTGGGTCTTCGTTGCTGCGCATGGGCTTTCTCTAGTTGCAGAGAGTGGAGGCTACTCTTTGTTGCGGTGTGCGGGCTTCTCATTGCGGTGGCTTCTCTTGTTGTGGAGCATAGGCGCTAGGTGTGTGGGCTTCAGTAGTTGTGGCACGCGGGCTTAGTTGCTCCGTGGCATGTGGGATTTTCCCGGACCAGGGCTCGAACCCACGTCCCCTGCATTGGCAGGCAGATTCGTAACCACTGCGCCACCAGGGAAGTCCATGATTTTTTAAAACTTAAGGTTTTGTTTCCTTTCATTTGCGTATTTTAAAAAGTCAGGTTTAGTAGTCTTTTGAGAGAACTAGCATTTGGTTTCATTGATTCTTTTCAATCGTTTTTCTGTTTTCATTGACATTTGTATTTTTGTTATTTCTTCTTATTGCATTGGATTTAATTTCTTTTTCTAGTCTTAAGATGAAATTTACATCATTGATTTAAGACTTTTCTTCTCTAATTATAGCCATTCAGTGTTATATAAATTTCACCCTAAACACTGCTTTAGCTGCATTCCACAAGTTTTGGTATAGGTATATGTGTTTTTATTGTTATTCAGAAGTTTGATTTCCAAATATTTGGGAATTTTCCTGATATTTTTTTGTTATTAGTTCTACCTTAGTACCTTTTCAGTCAGAAAATATACTCTGAGTTCAATTTTATTTAAAAAATTGAGGATTATTTTTTGATCCAGAATGTAGCTATTTTGATGAAATTTTCCATGTGCACTTTGTATTTGTTGAGTGGAGTGTTCTAGAAATTTTAGTGAAGTCAAGTTAGCTGACAGTGTTGTTTAGGTCTTGTATATCCTTAGAGATTGTCTATCTACTTGTTTTATCAATGACTGAAAGAGGAATATTGAAATATTCAACTATAATTGTGGATCTGTCCAGTTCTCTTTGCAATTCCATCAGATAAGGGTTGGGTTTATGGAGGTTTTTTTTTTGTGTGTGTGTGTGTGTTCCTGCACCACCCTTGGCTTTCAGGCTTCCCTGTGCACCTGTACCTTGGAGCGGGGGTGGGGTGGGGTGTTCCTCCCATGTTCTTGCCTGCCATGCCAACAGTAGACTGCTGTTGCTTGTGACTTAGTGCTTGGTAGTCTGGTGCTGGGGCCAGAGGAGGTTCTCTGTTGTCTGGTTTCATTTTTAGACCTGTGTGTCTGGGTCTCATGGGGTGGAGCTTTCTGTTATCCTGCCATTTCTAGCCAAACTCTGCCTTGTATCTTTGATGGATCTTGTGCAGGAGAGTTTCCTGCCACCCCCAGTTGTAGGAAACCACTAATGGTATTTAGCATAGGATTCAGAGCCCTGGACTGTTTTCTGCTTCTCCCCTAGTGGTGGAATAGTTTTCTTTCACACTTCCCTCTGCCATAATGGGTCTTCACCTGTGCCCTGGGAATGACAGGGTTTGTTGCTTCTCTGCCAGTTGCTTAAGACTGTTGTTCTTTGGGGATAAGAGTCTGGGAGGAGTTTGTGCCTTGCCTGCAGTGGCAGCATCACCAGGTCTGTACCACTGAGAGAGGCTCTTTGCATTCTCCCTCCCGCTCAATCTTTCTAGTAAGCATCTGACAGAAGTCTGTGGAGAGGAGTCTGGGAAGAGGTGTAAATTCCCCTTGTGTCTGAGGTGCCCAGGAGTTCTACTAGCCAATTCTTGGTTTTTAACAGTACATTAAAATTGTAGCTAAATTCTTCTTCCTCAGTTGTATGATACTCAGTGTCTCTTCCTCCTGTGCTCTACCACAGGTAGGCCAGGGTTTGTGACCTATCTCTGCCTTGGGAGGTGCCTGTCTTTCCTTGGGTTTCAGATTAGTTGTTTTCCCTGCCATGTCAGCTCTCTGGTGACAGCAGAAAAAAGTATGATTTTGTTGTTTATCTGGATTTTTCTTGTTAAGGTGATAATAATGCTCTTTCTACATGCAAGATGAAATGCCTTTTTATTTCTCGAGCTATTTTTTTTTAATTTATAGAAGTAATACATGAACAGGGTAAACAATTCAAAGGGTATACAAAATGTTAGGTAAAATTTCTTACAAGCCCCAGTCGCTAGAGGCAACAACTATTAAGAAGCTATCTGTTTTTAGTTCTACCGTTTCCAGTGGTACCCTGGAACAGGATCATTATGAGAACCCATCACTAACTTTTCAGGAATTTTACAAGCTCATTGGTGTCACATTGGTACTTGAAATTGGCTGTAGTGGTAATATTATGCCACGGAAATCAGCAAATGCTACAAATTAGACCTTCCCTCCCGGTAGCTGGCTGGGAAACATTGACCAATACACCACTGATTATAACTGTAAATACCATACTTACACCCCTGTTTCTTGATTTGTTTTCTTTAAATAGTACCTGTGGACTCCCCACAATGAAATATAAAAAATTTAACACATGATCAAACACTCTTCCCTCCCATGTTTTTATTTTTAGATCTTCTATTCTTTGCCTTTATGATAGTAAATAAAAACCAAATGTTCTCCCATTTCCCATCTATTCATCACTCCTGGTCTTAGTCCCATAGTAGCTACTTTAAACCATTTCTTTTTTTAATGCCTTTTTGGTAATTACCATAATTCTAAAAATATTTGCCTCCATCTTTTGATTTAATGTTAAACAATATATGGACTCCTTAGCTGTGATGCATATCTACTTCTCTTATCTCCTCCATTTCCAAAGTTTTAATTCCATTATTATTTTTACATTGTTCAGAATTTTTAAACTTTACAATCTATTATGTACCCACCTATAAACAATTTTTCTGGTTTTTTCTATATGTTAATTCTAAAACCATGTTAAACACCGTAAGACCACATTTATAATTATAGAATTAGTGAAATATTATTCATTGTGGAATCATAGGGATTTTTCCAAAGAAAAGAAAATATGTTATTAAACCCTTGCCTCCAGCAGGAAAATTAGAGGTGTCAAGGTGTATTGTTTACTCATTTCTTTTTATGTTTCTTGACTTCCTCTGGATTATGCTCATCTGCCACTGTTCCTTGTATCCCATGCTTTCCTCCTTCTTGGATTCGATTTTTATTTTATTGATGAACCATCTCAATTAAGTATTTTAATATATTATGAGTGGATATTAAACTTTGAGTTCTTGCATGTCCCCCAATTTTTGTTTTGTCTCATCTGTGATCAGTACTTGGTAAGGTATACAATGCTGCGTACAAAGCCATTTTCCCTGAAAACTTTGCAAATTCACTTCTGTTGTATTTTAGCATTTTGTGATGCTGATGAAAAGTCTTATGCTGGTCTGTTTATTTTTTGGGAGGGAGGTTATTTTCAGTTTTTTATTATATGATATTTGATACATTCTAAGAATAAATATAATACATGTAAGTATTGAATTTTGATAAAACGAACATCTGTAAAGCCACTACCCAACTGGAACACTACCATACTCCTGCCATCTAGCTGTGTGTTCCTGCCATTTCCCACCCTCCTTATTTCACTCCAGGTATGATTATGCTGAATTTTGTGTTTACTATTCTTGTTAGTAATGTCTGTTGAATACGTATGAATTCCCCACACAATATATTACTTACTTTTTCTTGTCTTCTCTGGTTTTTTTCCTCCTGGTTTTAGTTTCTTTTATTGTGGCAAAATATACATAACATAAAATTTACCATTTTAATAATTTTCTGGTGTACAATTCAGTGGCATTAAGTACATTCACATTGTTGTACAACCATCACTGCTATCCAACTCCAGAGCTTTTCTTCATCATTCTGAAAATGTCTCCATTCCCTTCTCTATCCATTCCCTGGTAACTTCTATTCTACTTTCTGTCTCAATGAATTTTCCTATTCTAGCTATCTCATGTAAGTGGAATCATTGAATATTTGTCCATTTGTGTCTGGCTTTTATTTAATTTACCATAATGTTTTTTCAGGGTTCATCTATGTTGTAGCATGTATCAGAAATCATTCCCTTTTTATTGCTGAATAATATTTCATTGTATGTATATACCACATTTTGTTTATCCATTCATCTGTTGATGGGCACGTGGGTGGTTTTCACCTTTTAGATATTGTGAATACTGTTGCTGTGAACATAGGTGCATAAGGATTATCTCTTTGAGTTCTTTTTAATTCTTTTGGGTGTATACCTAAGAGCAGAATTGCTGGGTATGTGGTATTTCTGTTTAACCATTTGAGAAACTACCAAACTGTTATCCACAGTGGCTACAATATTTTACATTCACACCAGCAGCACACGAGTGTTTTCTCTATATCCTTGTCAACAGTTGATGTTTTCTTTTTTTTAATATTAGAGCTATCCTAATTAGATGTAGTATCTCACTGTAGTTTTTGGATTAAATTATTTTTTAATGCAAACATTTCTTCTGTAGCTATGCCTTTGTTTTTTTTAAAACAGTTTTCAAAGTGGGTTTTCTGTTTCTTTTTTTTAATTTTATTTTTTATTGAAGTTTAGTTGATTTACAGTGTTGTATTACTTTCAGGTATACAGCAAAGTGATTCATATATATATATATATATATATATATATATATAAAATATTCCTTTTCAGATTCTTTTCCCTTATATGTTATTACAAAATATTGAGTATAGTTCTCCGTGCTATATAGTAGGTCCTTGTTGGTTATATATTTTATATATAGTAGAGTGTATATGTTAATCCCAACCTCCTAACTTATCCCTCTCCCCATTTCCTCTTTGACAACCATAAGTTTGTATTCTATGCTTGTGGGACTATTTCTGCTTTGTTTATGAGTTCATTTGCATCATTTTCTTTTTAGATTCCGCATATAAGTGATATCATATGATATTTGTCTTTGTCTGGCTTACTTCACTTAATATGATAATCTCTATACCACATCTGCTTTATCCATTCATCTGTTGATGGACATTTAGGTTGCTTCCATGTCTGGGCTATTGTAAATAGTGCTGCAATGAACATTGGGGTGCATGTATCTTTTTGAATTATGGTTTTCTCCAGATATATGCCCAGGAGTGGGATTGCAGGATCATATGGTAGCTGTATTTTTAATTTTTTAAGGAAGCTCCATACTGTTCTCCATAGTGGCTGTACCAATTTACATTTCCATCAACAGTGTAGGATGTTTCCCTTTTCTCCACAACCTCTCCAGCATTTATTGTTTGTAGACTTTTTGATGATGGCCATTCTGACTGGTGTGAGGTGATACCTCATGGTAGTTTTGATTTGAATTTCCCTAATAATTAGCAGTGTTGAGCATCTTTTCATGTGCTTTTTGGCCATCTGTATATCTTCTTTGGAGAAATGTTTATTTAGATTTTCTGCCCATTTTTTGATTGGGTTTTTTTTTTTGTTTTTGATATTGAACTGCATGAGCTGTTTGTATATTTTGGAGATTAATCCCTTGATGGTGGCATCATTTGCAAATATTTTCTCCCATTCTGTGGTTTGTCTTTTCATTTTGTTTATGGTTTCCTTTACTGTGCAAAAGCTTTTAAGTTTCATTAGGTGCCATTTGGATTTTTTTTTTCCTCTTAATTTTCATTACTCTAGGAGGTGGATCCAAAAGGATATTGCTGCCAATTATGTCAAAGAGTGATCTGCCTGTGTTTTCCTCTAAGAGTTTTATAGTATCTGGTCTTACATTTAGGTCTTTAATCCATTTTGAGTTTATTTTTGTGTATGGTGTTAGAGAATGTTCTAAGCGAATGTTCTAACTTCATTCTTTTACATGTAGCTGTCCAGTTTTCCCAGCACTACTTATTGAAGAGACTGTCTTTTTCCATTGTATATTCTTGCCTCCTTTGTCGTAGATTAATTGACCCTAGGTGCATGGGTTTATTTCTGGGCTTTCAATCCTGTTCCATTGATCTATGTGTCTGTTTTTGTGCCAGTACCATAGTGTTTTGATCACTGTAGCTTTGTAGTATAGTCTGAAGCCAAGGGGCCTGATTCCTCCAGCTCCATTTTTTCTCCAATCTTTCTCAAGATTGCTTTGGCTATTCAGGGTCTTTCGTGTTTCCATACAAATTTAAAAATTTTTTGTTCTAGTTCTGTGAAAAATGCCATTGGTAATTTGATAGGGATTGCATTGAATCTGTAGATTGCCTTGGGTAATATAGTCATTTTAAGCAATAATGTTTCTTCCAATTCAAGAATATGGTATATGTTTGTGTGATCTTCAATTTCTTTCATCAGTATCTTAATAGTTTTCAGAGTACAGGTCTTTTGCCTCCTTAGGTAGGTTTATTCCTAGGGTATTTTATTCTTTTTGATACGATGGTAAATGGGATTATTTCCTTAATTTCTCTTTCTGATATTTAGTTGTTAGTATATAGAAATGCAAGAGATTTCTGTGTATTAATTTTGTATCCTGCAACTTTACTGAATTCATTAATGAGCTCTAGTAGATTTCTGGTAGCGTCTTTAGGATTTTCTATGTATAGTATCATGTCATCTGCAATTTCCTAATGATTAGTGATGTTGAGTATCTTTTCATGTGCTTATTTATTACTGACCATTTGTATATCTCTTTGAGTAATGTCTCTTCAAGTCCTTTGCCCATTTTTCAATTGTTTATCTTGTTGTTATTTTTTATGTTGAATTACAGGAGTTCTTTGCTTTCTGGATATTAATCTCTTATCAGATATAAGATCTGCAAATATATTCTCCTGTTCTGTCAGTTGTTTTACTCTCTTGATAGTGTTTTTTGATGTATAAAAGATTTAAATTTTGACCAAATCTAACTTACCTATTTTTTCTTTTGTTGGCTGTCATGTCCTAGAAATAGTTGACAAATCCAACGCCATGAAGGTTTTCTCCTATCTTTTTTCATGGGTTTTACTATTTTAGCTCTTAAGTTTAGGTCTTTGGTCCATTTTGAGTTAATTTTTTGTATATGGTGTAAGGTAAGGGTCCAGTTTCATACTTTTGCAAGTGGATATTAAGTTTCCCCAGCCTTATTTGTTGAAAGACTCTTCCTCATCAAATGGTCTTGGTACCTTTGTAAAAAAAAAAAAAAAAAAAAAAAAAAAAAAAATCAATTGATGATATATGTGAGGGTTTATTTCTAGGCTTTCTCTTCTAGTCTATTTGTTTATACATCTGCCCTTAGGCCAGTACCACACTGGTTTGATTACTGTAGCTTTGTGTAGTAAGTTTTGAAGTCAGGAAGTGTGAATCCTCCAATGTTTTCTTCTTTTTCAAGATCGTTTCGGTTTTTCTGGGTCCCATGAAATTCCATGTGAATTTTAGGATAGCCTTCTCTATTTCTACCAAAAACACCATTAGGATATTCATTGAGATTGCATTGAATCTTTAGATCACTTTTGGGTAGAACTGTCATTTTAACAATATTAAGTCTTCCAATCCATGAATATGGGCAGTATTTTTGTTTATACCTTCTTTCATTTGTTTCAGCAGTGTTTTGTAGTTTTCATTGTATAAATCTTTCACCTCCTTGGTTAAATTTATTCCTAAGTATTTTATTCTTTTTGATGATATTGTAAATGGAAGTATTTCCTTAATTTCCTTTTTGGATATAGAAATGCAACTGATTTTTGCATGTTGATTGTGTGTTCAGCAACTTTGGTGAATTTGTTTATTAGCTGTAATGTTTTTTGTGTGGAATATTTAGGGTGTTTTACAATATGATCATGTTGTCTGTGAACAGAGATAATTTGACCTCTTCCTCTCTAATTTGGATGCCTTTTATTTACCTTTCTTGCCAAATTGCTCTGTCTAGAATTTCCAATACTATACTGAGTAAAAGTGCAAAAGTGGGCATCCTTCTCTTGTTCCTGATATGAGGAGATCCTGTC
Organism: Eubalaena glacialis; assembly: GCF_028564815.1. Taxonomy (NCBI): domain Eukaryota; kingdom Metazoa; phylum Chordata; class Mammalia; order Artiodactyla; family Balaenidae; genus Eubalaena; species Eubalaena glacialis. The sequence continues at coordinate 110,499,219 of NC_083736.1, forward strand.
ATTTTTAAAATGTGTTATGTGTTGTTTTCTGCGAGTTCATTGTTTTATTTGCAAATATTCTAACAGTTTCATTCAAAGCTTCTAAGATGCTTTCGTTTGTGTATCTGTAGCAAACTCAATTTTATTGATATGTAATATTCTATTGTAAATATAATTTGTCAATTCTTTTCACTAGACATTGTGGTTATTTCCATTTTTCTGCTATTACAAACAGTGTTACCATGAAGATTCTTCAACATATCTCTCTGTATGCCTCTGCAAAGTTTCTCTAGAGTATATACCTAAGAGTGAAATTGTTGGTCATGGGTGAGCAAATTTCCAATTTTAAAAGGTAATACTAAATTGTTTTCTGAAGTGGTTCTTCAAGTTTACATTTCCATTGCAGTAGGTGAAAGTTCCTATTCATCTGCATCATTGCCAACATGTGGAACTATCAGACTTGTAAAGTTGTGCTTATTTTGAGGGTTTAAAACAGTATCTCATTGTGGTTTTAATTTACATTTCCCTGATTCCCAATGGAGTTAAGAATCTTTTCCTCTGTTTATTCAAAATTTATGTTTCTGTGAAATGCCTGCTCATGAGCTTTCATATTGATTTGTAGGAGTTCTGTATATTTTCTGGATATTATTTCTTTATGTAAGATGGACATATATTCTTCCACTGTCCCACTTTCCTTGTCTCTTTTTTAATTGAAGTAAAGTTGATTTCCAGTGTTGTGTTTCTGGTGTACAGCACAGTGATTCAGGTGTGTGTGTGTCTACTTTTCCATTATGGGTTTTTATAGAATATTGATTATAGTTCCCTGTGCTATACAGTAGGACCTTGTTTATCTATTTTATATATAGTAGTTTGTATCTGCTAATGCTGAACTTCGAATTTATCCCTCCTCCATCCTCTTTCCCCTTTGGTAGCCATAAGTTTGTTCTCTATGTCTGTGAGTCTGTTTCTGTTTCATAGATATGTTCATTTGTGTCATATTTTGGATTCCACATACAAGTGATACCATGTGATGTTTGTCTTTCTCTGTCTGACTTCACTTAGTATGATAATCTCTAAGTCCATCCATGTTGCTGCAAATGTCATTGTTTCATTCTTTTTTTATGGCTGAGTATTCCACTGTATATATGTACACCACATCTTCTTTATCCGTTCATCTGTCGATGGACATTTACATTGCTTCCATGTCTTGGCTATTGTAAATAGTGCTGCTGTGAACATTGGGGTGCATGTGTCTTTTCAAATTAGTTTTCTCCAGATATATGCCCAGGAGTGGGATCGCTAGATCATAAGGAAACTCTATTTTTCATTTTTTGAGGAACCTCCATACTGTTTTCCATAGTGGCTGCACCAATTTACATTCCCACCAACAGTGTAGGAGGGTTTCCTTTTCTCCACACCCTCTCCAGTATTTGTTATTTGTAGACTTTTTAATGACAGGCATTCTGACCAGTGTGATGTGATACCTCATTGTAGGTTTGATTTGCATTTCTCTAATAATTAGCAATGTTGAGCATCTTTTCATGTGCTTATCGGCCATTTGTAAGTCTTCTTTGGAGAAATGTCTATTTTGATCTTCTGCTCATTTTTTGATTGAGTTGTTTGGTTTTTTGTTATTGAGTTGTATGAGCTGTTTGTATATTTTGGAGATTAAGCCTTTATAGGTTGCATCGTTTGCAAATATTTTCTTCCAGTTTGTAGGTTGGTTTTTTGGTTTGTTTATGGTTTCCTTTGCTGTGCAAAAGCTTATAAGTTTGATTAGGTCCCATTTATTTATTTTTGCTTTTATTTCTATTGCCTTGGGAGACTGACCTAAGAAAACACTGCTACAATTTATGTAGGAATGTTTTGCCTATGTTCTCTTCTAGGAGTTTTATGGTGTCACTTCTTATAGTTAAGTCTTTAATCCATTTTGAGTTTATTTTTGTGTATGATGTGAGGGAGTGTTCTAATTTCATTGATCTACATGTGGTTGTCCAGCTTTCCCAACACCACTTGCTGAAGAGACTGTCTCTTCTCCATTGTATATTCTTGCCTCCTTTGTCAAAGATTAATTTATGGTAGGTGCATGGGCTCTCAGTTCTTTATTTCTGGGCTCTCAATTCTGTTCCATTGATCCATATGTTTTTGTGTTAATACCATGCTGTTTTGATTACTGTAGCTTTGTGGTATTGTTTGAAATCTGGGAGGGTGAATCACCCAGCCTTTTTCTTCTACCTCAGAATTGACTTGGCAATCCTGGGGCTTTGTGGTTCCATATAAGTTTTAGGATAATTTGTTCTTGTTCTGTGAAAAATGTCATGGGTAATTTGATAGGGATCGCATTAAATATGTAGATTGCTTTGGGTAGTATGGCCATTTTAACAATATTCTTTCAATCCAGGAGCATGGGCTATCTTTCCATTTCTTTGAATTATCTTCAGTTTCCTTTATCAATGTTTTATATTTCTCAGCATATAAGTCTTTCACCTCCTTGGTCAGGTTTTTTCCTAAGTATTACTTATTAGCTCCCAAAGCTAATAGAGGCAGAGCAACACTCACTGAGAATGAGGCCACTATAGTGGGCCCCACCCCTTCCTTTGGGTGCACACCTTAACAATGGGGATTCAGTGGAGGACCTGGGCCCCTTACTTTGTACACCCCTGGTTGTGGCTTGGATCACACTCCAACCCCTTCAGGCTGTCTCTGTGCAGCCAACCCCAGTCCTCTCCCTGGGTCTGTCCTTTGAAGCCCGTGTTTCAGCACCCAGCCCCAGCGTGCACCAGCAGATGTGAGTCGCGGGGTGGGGAGTGCAGAGAGGTGGCCAGGACCCTTTGTGCTGGTCTCTCTCTATTCTCCCTGCTGCAAGCTGACTGCTGCACTCTCCTCTGAGCCTCTGAAGCTCCCTTTCTGTCCCAGCTGATCTCCCTGCTGGTGAAGGGGCTTCCCAGGTGAGGGAACATTTCCCCTTTCATAGCTCCCTTCCAGAGGTGCAGGTTCCATCCTGATTCATTTTTTTGTTTGTTTGTTTCATCTTACTTTGTTACGTGGTAATCTTTCTCACAATTTTGCTTTTATGAGATCTTCTGCCAGCACTCAGCAGGTATTCTGTGAGAATTGTCCCACATGTAGATGTATTTTTGATGTATTTGTGGGAGGAGGTGAGCTCCATGTCCTTCTATTCTGCCATCTTGATCCAGCCTCCCTCCTTGTGTCTTTTAATGAACAGAATTTCTTAATTTTAATATCTAGTTTATTAATCTTTTCTCCTATGGTTAGTGCTTCTTGTGTTGTAAGATATCTTTCCTTAACTTGAGTGTAGTAATATTCTTTTATGTTTTATTGTAATGGAACTGATTTTCTTCTATTGGAACTGATTTCTGTGTCTGGTATGCATTAGATTCAGTGTCATCATTTTTTTTTTTTTTTTCTATATAGACACTCGGTTGTTCCAGCACCATTTATTGAAGAGATCCTCTTTTCTTTACTCCGCTGTTATTCTTCCTTTGTAGAGTATCAAGTGACTGTATTTGCCTAGGCCTATTTCTGGGGTCTCTAGTGTGTTCCATTGGCCTATTAATTGTTCCTTTGTCCATCTTTAATAAGTTAGTATTATATTGGTGAGGAAAAAAATTTTCTTCTGTTCCTCTAGGGTCTTTGGCTGGTCTAATAAATTGATATAAGAAAGATTAACAGGAGGAAAAACAAAAGTTTAATAACATGTATACTTCCTGTATACATGGGCGAGATCTAGGAAAACTGAGTAACTCTTCAAAATGGCCATAGGCATTGCTTTAAATACCATCTTCTGCTAAAGACAAAAGATGTTGGGGGTGAGGAGTCAGTTATGGGAGGTTACCTGGAAAAGCACAGTAAACAAGGGTATGGTTGTTATGTAGATTTAGCATTTCAGGAGGTGAGTGATGCACCTGGGTCCCCAAAGTTAGGACTATATTGTGCAAGAAGTCAGGTATTTAACAAGAGGAATTTTGATGGAAACAAAAGGAAAACAAAGGTTAATTTTGGGGGAAAATTGTAAACCCATTGTATGAGTCCTGAATGTTGCTAGTTGAGAAGATTTCTAGGTGGGTGTCAAGCTCAAAACATCTTCAGATAGACTGAGGGCAGGCAGTGGCAATCTGACATATTTTCCTGGTTTGCAGTTTGAATGTCTCTCATGATGTCATTGGGTGTACTTGTAAACTTTTTGAGTGGCCCATTCAGCAAAAGGCACAAAGAAGAATGTCTAAACATGAGCTGTTGTGGCGATTTCTCTGAAGTTTATATCAAGTCATTCACATTCAGTTTGCAGGGTTTCAGGAAAAAGGGCAGATTTAGTTCTCCAGGATTCTAAGCCAAAAGGATGGGAGAAAATTGGAAACATTCATTTGGAGAGTTGTAACCGGACATTGGAGGAAACTAGACCTTACGATCCAGTCCAGTTTATAGGCGAAAAACAAACACTCAAAGACAAACAGAACTAGATCTAATATTCACAAAAGTGTTACTGAAGCATAATTTTTTTCTCTAAAATCACCCTCATTCTCACCTAAGATAGCCAAATTAATACTAATTTGTTTGCAAAATAAGTCTAGTCTCATCAAACTTTGCCTGATTATTTGCGTAAGTGAAGCAAGAACAATCATTGACCATACAGGCTTTTTAAAAATCTGCTTTGCTGGAACTTTTCATAAGGAATCTCAGATTGGACTTTTAAAACCCTCAAAGCTAGGAAGTCAAAACAAGGAATTGTCATCAGACTTTGCCTGCAGTACCTATAGATTTAATTCCTCTCTTCTCGAGGTCCCTCAAATATATGAAGGTTCCTGCACTTGCCAGGAATTGACCTTCCTTACTCACCTGGTAAGGGTGCTGGGGACCCTGTTAGCAAGGTACCAGACTGGTTTTCCAAGGAGCTTTATTGGCTCCATAAAGTCAACCTTGGTTACTTAAAGCTGTTTGGTCATATCCGAGTCTAGGCACGCCTCTCCCAAATATGAAATTCCACTTAAAGCCTTGGTAGTATACCCAGTGTTTCCAATTGTGTCCTGTTACAAAGAGAACAGATTCTTAGTGAACTTAGGCAGATAACTATATTGCCATGAAAATAAGAATACTCACTTAGGGTCTGTTAATTCTGGGGGGAATCAGGGAGGAAGAAAAAGATAAATGTTTCATCTTTTTTCACAAAGATATATTTTACCAAAGTGCTGTAAATCAGAGGTAGCTTAAGAGAAAAGAGAAAAAGGTTTCCTGAAATCTGGAAAAACAAAACATTTAAAAAATCAGCAATATTTCAAAAAAAATCAGCAATATTTCAAACAAGAAGTCATAAAAATGTATAATCAGGCTTCTCAGCTCATTTAGTCCCATGTAATTAATATTTGTTCTGCTTGTATCATTCTTCCAGTAGTTCTGGAAATTCTTACTGAGTTCAATTGTATGATGTTTAAGTTATCAGAAAGCTGTACTTGTCAAAAGTCTTTTCATTGAATCTCTTTCAGGATGAAGCACTTTTGCAGGAAGCTTTTGTAAAAGCATCAGAGTAAAACAATAACTCTGTAAATGACAAAAGACTAAAATGCTGATGGTTAAATACCGGATGAGAGTTCATTATAATGGAAATTGCAGGGAAATGGTTATTTCTGTAACATATAACATTTTAAGATAATAACCAGAGTTATGACTGATAACATTATACTAGGACATATCAGATTTCTAGGTATTTCACACAATTTCTGGAATACTTATTTACTTATACATACACAACATAAAGAAGACCTAGTATTGTTTCTTATTTGACAATGCTTCCCATGTAATTCAACATATCAAATAAGTCTAATTAGTGTAACATCTTCCTTTTTTATAAAGAGAGAGAACAAATCTTTGGAAATGTTCCAGGCCCCTCTGGGGAATTTCAAAGTTAGTTTGAGGTTGAGAAACAAAAAAACAAAAAAACACTTCATTGAGATTTTGACTTTGGAAAGTTTGTCAAAAATAACAAAAAGGTTATAAAACACTTGGTCAAATAGGATCATAGGTCACTGTGAAACAATGCTTACCTATCCATTTAACCAAATTGACAATACAAGATGTTAAAGGCAAATACAGAAAAGTAAATAGTGGTAAAAAACCAAAAAACCTTAGCTATTTTAATAGCAAAGTTTCGGTTTTCTGAACACAGGAAATTATTTTGACAAAAAACAGAATCCTTGCTTTTTTAGGCAGATTATTTTAAAAGGTAAAGCAGAACAAAAAAACCCCAAAGTTAGCAGAAGGAAAGAAATCATAAAGATCAGATCGGAAGTAAATGAGAAAGCAATGAAGGAAACAGTAGCAAAGATCAATAAAACCAAAAGCTGGTTCTTTGAGAAGATAAACAAAATTCATAAACCATTAGCTAGACTTATCAAGAAAAAAAGGGAGAAGACTCAAATCAGTACAATTAGAAATGAAAAAGGAGAAGTAACAACTGACACTGCAGAAATACAAAGGCTCATGAGAGATTACTACAAGCAACTTTATGCCAATAAAATGGACAACCTGGAAGAAATGGACAAATTCTTAGAAAAGCACAACCTTCTGAGACTGAACCAGGAAGAAATAGAAAATATAAACAGACCAATCACAAGCACTGAAATTGAGACTGTGATTAAAAATCTTCCAAAAAACAAAAGCCCAGGACCAGATGGCTTCACAGGTGAATTCTATCAAACATTTAGAGAAGCACTAACACCTATCTTTCTCAAACTCTTCCAAAAAGCTGCAGAGGAAGAAACACTCCCAAACTCATTCTATGAGGCCACCATCACCCTGATACCAAAAGCAGACAAAGATACTACAAAAAAAGAAAATTACAGACCAATATCACTGATGAATATATGCAAAAATCCTCAACAAAATACTAGCAAACAGACTCCAACAGCACATTAAAAGGATCATACACCATGATCAAGTGGGGTTTATCCCAGGAATGCAAGGATTCTTCAATATACACAAGTCAATCAATGTGATACACCATATTAACAAACTGAAGGATATAAACCATATGATCATCCCAATAGATGCAGAAAAAGCTTTCGACAAAATTCAACACCCATTTATGATAAAAACCCTCCAGAAAGTAGGCATAGAGGGAACTTACCTCAACATAATAAAGGCCATATACGATAAATCCACAGCCAACATCGTTCTCAATGCTGAAAAAATGAAACCATTTCCACTAAGATCAGGAACAAGACAAGGTTGCCCACTCTCACCGCTATTATTCAACATAGTTTTGGAAGTTTCAGCCACAGCAATCAGAGAAGAAAAAGAAATAAAAGGAATCCAAATCAGAAAGGAAGTAAAGCTGTCACTGTTTGCAGATGACATGATAATATATATAGGGAATCCAAGATGCTACCAGAAAACTACTAGAGCTAATCAATGAATCTGGTAAAGTAGCAGGATACAAAATTAATGCACAGAAATCTCTTGCATTCCTATACACTAACGATGAAAAATCTGAAAGAGAAATTAAGGAAACACTCCCATTAACCATTGCAGCAAAAAGAATAAAATATCTAGGAATAAACCTACCTAAAGAGACAAAATATCTGTATGCAGAAAACTATAAGACACTGATGAAAGAAATTAAAGATGATACAAACAGATGGAGAGATATACCATGTTCTTGGATTGGAAGAATCAACATTGTGAAATTGACTGTATTACCCAAAGCAATCTACAGATTCAATGCCATCCCTATCAAACTACCACTGGCATTTTTCACAGAACTAGAACAAAATATTTCACAATTTGTATGGAAACACAAAAGACCCCGAATAGCCAAAGCAATCTTGAGAAAGAAAAACGGAGCTGGAGGAATCAGATTCCCTGACTTCAGACTATACTACAAAGCTACAGTAATCAAGACAGTATGGTACTGGCACAAAAACAGAAATATAGATCAATGGAACAGGATTGAAAGCCCAGAGATCAACCCACACACATATGGTCACCTTACCTTTGATAAAGGAGGCAAGAATATACAATGGAGAAAAGACAGCCTCTTCAATAAGTGGTGCTGGGAAAACTGGACAGCTACATGTAAAAGAATGAAATTAGAACACTCCCTAACACCACACACAAAAATAAGCTCAAAATGGATTAAAGACCTAAATGTAAGGCCAGACACCATAAAACTTTTTGAGGAAAACATAGGCAGAACACTCTAAGACAACATCACAGCAAGATCCTTTTTGACCCACCTCCTAGAGAAATGGAAATAAAGACAAAAATAAACAAATGGGACCTAATGAAACTTAAAAGCTTTTGTACAGCAAAGGAAAACATAAACAAGATGGAAAGACAACCCTCAGAATGGGAGAAAATATTTGCAAATGAAGCAACTGACAAAGGATTAATCTCCAAAATTTACAAGTAGCTCATGCAGCTCAATATCAAAAAAAAAAAAAACAACCCAGTCCAAAAATGGGCAGAAGACCTAAATAGACATTTCTCCAAAGAAGATATACAGGTTGTCAACAAACACGTGAAAGAATGCTCAACATCACTAATCATTAGAGAAATGCAAATCAAACCGACAATGAAGTATCACCTCACACCAGTTAGAATGGCCATCATCAAAAATTCTACAAACAATAAATGCTGGAGAGGGTGTGAAGAAAAGGGAACCCTCTTGCACTGTTGGTGGGAATGTAAATTGATACAGCCACTATGGAGAACAGTATGGAGGTTCCTTAAAAAACTAAAAATAGAACTACCATACAACCCAGCAATCCCACTACTGGGCATATACCCTGAGAAAACCATAATTCAAAAAGAGTCATGTACCAAAATGTTCATTGCAGCTCTATTTACAATAGCCAGGACATGGAAGCAACCTAAGTGTCCATCAACAGATGAATGGATAAAGAAGATGTGGCAACTTTATTCTGAAAGCTGGGCATCTGAGAAGATGGTGGACTAGCGTCCTAGAGTACCATCTTATTGGGGTTGGTTGCTAGTTTCTTTTATAGAAAAGAGAGGGGGAGGAGGTGAGGAAGTAAAATAAAAAGGCCATAAGTCTTTTTTACTTTAAATTTTATTTATTTATTTATGGCTGTGTAGGTCTTTGTTGCTGTGCACGGGCTTTCTCTAGTTTTGGTGAGTGGGGGCTACTCTTTGTTGCGGCGTGCGTGCTTCTCTTGTTGCAGAACATGGGCTCTAGGTGCGTGGGCTTCAGTAGTTGTGGCTTGCGGGCTCAGTAGTTGTGGTGTGTGGGCTCTAGGGTGCAGGCTGAGTAGTTGTGGTGCACGGGCTTAGTTGTTCTGCGCCATGTGGTATCTTCCCGGACCAGGGATTGAACCCGTGTCCCCTGAATTGGCAGGCAGATTCTTAACCACTGTGCCACCAGGGAAGTCCCGAAAAGACCATAAGTCTTGCAAAATATCTACAGGTTTTAGCCAGCCTCAGGGAGGGGATGTGTTAATTTTTTCTTTTTTGCAGCCATTCACAGGTGGGCAGGGTCAGGGTGTTTCCCTGTGAGCTGAACAAAGGCACTTTAGTTTAACATTCAGGCAGAGGGGCAGGGTTCCCTGAGGCAGGCCATTGTGTATGCTTATAGCTATAGACAGAACAAAAGCAATGGAAAGCAAAGGTCAAAGTAAAAGAAAGATTCAACATGGAGTCAGATTTTTTTCTTCCCTGTTACAATATACCCAAATATCTTTAGTTTTTCTGTAAGAGGGAGCCACAGTGGATAAACCTATATTTAGTAATTAATGTTTTAGTTATTTTATCTTATTTGGGGATGATCTAGGTATTCAGTAAATTTCTATCATTTAACTTAACTTAGCAAAACTGTAAAGTCTCAAGTTACCAAAAATATTTTGGAAGCTACTTTTTAGTTCACATATCATAAAGCATAATTATTGCAAAAATTCACCTAAAAATTCTTTTCTCACTTAAATCTATCTAAATCCCTTGTTCCTAACAATTATGTTTTGATTACCTGTGAAAACTTTATGAGACATTAGACAAAGTCAACTATCATCGTGAGCTATTTTTCTTGGTGACAAATTTTGTGACAGAGATAACATGAATTTATTTGACTAATAAACTCAGGTAGAATAAAAGTTGGATGTCTGCATTATATTCAGTGTTGATAACTCTAAAGACATACCTATTTTAATTAAACCAACAGACTTAAATTAGCCCTTTAATGTTGGGGGACCAACGTGGGGGTTCCCTTTTGGCCCACCCAGCCCTTGATAGTGCTGGTAAGAGTCCCTTTGACACTTCCCTAGGCCCCTTCCCATTCTCTTGTTAATTAACATCATGTAATTATTAGCATTTTTAAGACCCATGAGGGGAAGCTGAGACAGAAAATTTGATAAGGCTTCCCAAACTTCTTTTTTTAATCCAGTTTTCAGCAGTAAGTTTATATGGGGTGTCCAGTGGGAAAGGGGGACCCTTAGTCACAGCATTTACCATGATCTGGATAGTGAACTCTAGGGTCTGTATCAACCCAAACATGCTCTTCCACTCTGCAACACTCAAAACCAAAGACAAAGCCTTCCAAATAGTCACTCTTCATAATCCGTTTCAGTATAAGTTCCTCAAGAAGCTGATGATTCTGATTTACAAAATGAAATAACTCCTTCACATTACACCCTTTGGTTTCAATGGTTTCTTGAAGATCTGATGCTGTCCAAGGGACATGAACTCTTTACAGTGGGGGATCAGGATATATCCACAAAGGACATTACATAAAAAGGCCTGAAGCTGGTAGAGCCTGATTATGGAGCCCTGGAAAGTAGGAAGAATTGTAAGGGATAGCGAAGTATCCCCTGCTACCCATCTTGAGTGCTTCTACTAAATTCATTTCCTGGCTTTCAGTATTTACATGAGTAACCTGTATACTCTGGGCCTTGAGATTAGGCTGGAGTGCTGTCTGTAAATCTTATAAAGAGAGGGAAGTCAAAACAGGCAGTTGGGTGTTTAAGGGATTTTTTCTGGGGAAGTTGGAGGAGTTTTGGGATCTGAAGAAATTTGCTGAGGTGATGGGGCTGGATTTTGAGAGTGAATTTACGTTGGATGTAGACATTATTTTTTGTTCTAAATCCAATTTCTGTTTTTTTATCTTATTAAGGGGGTCCCTAAGGCTAACTGTTATACTTCTTTGTGTCCTCTTCTTAATTTGGTGTTTTCATAGGTACTAGTGAGACAGTTGTTTAGGATGAGAGTTCTCTAAGAAAAAGTTTTTTCTTTTAAATATAGCCAGTTCAAAGGATTCATCATCTGGACATTAATGAGAAGGATTTTATATTAATCTCAGTAGTGACTCAAACCAATAAGCCTTTTCATGGCTTAACCAAGTATGCAAGGGGCATCCCTAAAGGAGAGTGCAAAAGATGCAGCCCTCACAATATTCAGAAAGTTCACTCCCAGAGTTAGTCTAAGAAAGCAAAGACTGTTGTCACAGGCATTAAGAATGGTATAGGGTGAATGATGTCTCCACTTTCCCGTGAGAATGGGAGACACCTCCAGGTATAGACCCACTAATGTGACACTGGGCAGGCCCTACTGGAATGGGACTTTTCCAGCACTAACGAGACAATGGAAGTTGACACGAAAAAGGCCCCTTATGGACTGGGACCCCGTATGACAAACTCTCCTGAGAGCTGGCACAAAGAGAATGCTGAGATACCAGTCACATGCCCAGGTTGTTACCTCTGCTTCTGACCAACTAGATTAATAGTTCCACAGCCTACTCAATTGTCTGCCAGATGCATGCCAGTACATCCATCCACCAGTTGCCAGAGACTGGAGAGACTATTCTCACTGACCATAAAGCCAAGCTCTCAGAACATAGACAACACAGACAAAAGAAAACAATGACCATCTATGGGAGGAAAGGGATCAATAGAAAACAAGAGTACTCATAACAAATTTTTACCAAAGTTGCTATACCTGAGAAATTAGTTCCACAAATATTTTCTCCAGCTAATCTAAATATAGAAAAATAAAAGGACTGTCACTACTCTTGCTTACATCAGACCCTGCGGGCAAAGGGCTCTTTGTCAGAGGTCCCAGGATTTCTCAGCTACAGTAGCCTTGGAGGGAGCAGAGTCCAGCCAGGGAAGTTTATCCTGCCGACTACTACATCAGCTGTTGCAGAGGAAATATTTTTCCTTTACACTTCTGGGTTCTTTGGCTAGTCTAATAATTAAGTTGGTATAAGACAGATTAACAGGAGAAAAACAAATTTAATGACGTGTATATCTCATGTACACATGGGAGAGACCCAGGAAAACTGAGTAACTCTCCAAAATGGCCCAAGCCATCACCTTAAATACCAGTTTTAGCTAAAGATGAAAGATGATGTTGGGAGTGAGGAGTCAGTTATGGGAGGTTACCAGGAAAAGCACAGTAAACAGGGTATGCTTGTTATGCAGATTTAAGTGATTGCCTTCTCCATTGATAACAGTTTCTAGAGATTTAGATATCTTCCTCTTCCTGGCACAGTGAGGGAGACATCCTTACAAGTGGAGATTCCCCTTATAAATGTAAATGTTTCTTAAAAAAGGGTAACTTCTACTCAATTTTCAGAGCTTCTGCTGTGCCTGCAGTTTCTTAAAAATAATCAGCCTAAATTAATCCTTATGCCAAAGAGACATATTTTGGGGTGGTATATCTGATCCCCTACAATTATTTGTTAATATTATATAATTATGAATTAATATTATATAGTATGGATATTAATATATCATATTAATATTTATGGTACATATAATGTATATACAGTAATTATATATATATATAATTTTTGGCTATGTTGCACGGCTTGTGGGATCTTAGTTCCCCGACCAGGGATTGAACCCTGGCCACCAGCAGTGGAAGCGTGGAGTCCTAACCACTGGACTGCTGTGGAATTCCCAATACATTAATATAATAATATTGTTATATTAATACATTTTATTATCAGAATTTTAAATTCCACAGATACACACATGCTCTTGTTACCAAATTAAGTCATATGGACCCTGCTCGGGCCATAGCCCAGCCAAGGCTCTCTGCCTTGGTGTGTGAGGGGGTTCTTTTTCTGTTTGGGTTCGAGCAGCCAGTAATGAAACCGAAGCTGAGATCAACACAAGTTTTATTCAGGGGCCAAAGAATGGAGAAGCGGGAACTAAGTTCACAGATCAACTTCTTGCCCACCCGGCGAGAGACCTAATTTTAGAGTAAAGACAAAGGGAGGAGGAGTGAGGCTAATGATGGGGAGGCATATGCACTAGTCTACTGGGGAAGGGGGCAGTGCTTTTTCAAGGGAGTGTGGTGTCATGCCCTTTTTATCCTTTTTTGGTCCTTAATGTCTGGTCATGGCTGCTGGTAGGTGTGTCGTTCAAAATGCTAATATTAAATCAAAATATAATGAGACTCAGGGTCTGTTGGAGGCCAGATTCATCACCATCTTGGACCCAGCTGGTTCCAGCTGTTTTTTGTTTGTTTGTTTGTTTGTAGCTTCCTTTCTTATCTCTGGAACCTTTAACTTAAAGATTTATGTTGACCCCTGCTAAAGGTGGGTGTTGGCAGGTTTTGAGCAAAGACTTGGAGCAGCTCTGGCAACACTCTGACCCTCACACCGTCATGCAACCATTTGTGTTTTTTATTGGGATTGCATGTAATCTGTTGAATAGATTGAAAAGAATTGATCTATTCATCATATTGAGTTTGGGTTTTGGTCTTTAAAGTACGTGAAAAATCATACTTCTAATTAGGATGTAAAAGGACACAAGACCTTTGCACCTGTTGCTCTGAATCTTATTTCTCTGTCAGTAACTTTCTTTTTTTTTTTTTCGCTTTGGTTTTGGCTTTCTGAAATGTCAAGAGGCTATGTATACTTGTCCATTTTTATCCCATTAGTTGGTATTTGGTGACTCCTTTCAATATAAAGTGTTGTTTTGACTCCCTCTTGGGAGACAACTGGAATGACAACTAACTGCTGAACAGTCATTGACAGGAAGACATTGGAACTCACCAAAAGAGATACCCCAGGGCTTCCCTGGTGGTGCAGTGGTTGGGAGTGGTTGGGAGTCCACCTGCCAATGCAGGGGACACGGGTTCGAGCCCTGGTCTGGGAGATTCCCACGTGCCGCGGAGCAGCTAAGCCCATGCGCCACAACTACTGAGCCTGCGCTCTAGAGCCTGTGAGCCACAACTACTGAGCCTGCGTGCCACAACTACTGAAGCCCTCATGCCTAGAGCCTGTGCTCCGCAACAAAAGAAGCCAACACAGTGAAGCCTGTGCACCACAACGAAGAGTAGCCCCCGCTCACCACAGCTAGAGAAAGCCTGCGCACAGCAATGAAGACCCAATGCAGCCAAAAAAAAAAAAAAAAAGATACCCCACATACAAAGACAAAGGAGAAGCCACAATGAGACAGTAGGAGGGGCACAATCACAATAAAATCAAATCCCATAACTGCTGGGTGGGTGACTCACAAACTGGAGAACACTTATACCACAGAAGTACAAGCACTGGAGTGAAGGTTCTGAGCCCCACGTCAGGCTTCCCAACCCGGGTGTCCAGCAATGGGAGGAGGAATTACTAGAGAATCAGACTTTGAAAGCTAGCGGGATTTGACTGCAGGACTTCGACAGGACTGGGGGAAACAGAGACTCCATTCTTGGAGGGCACACACAAAGTAGTGTGCACATCAGGACCCAGGGGAAGGAGCAGTGACCCCACAGGAGACTGAACCAGACCTACCTGCTAGTGTTGGAGGGTCTCCTGCAGAGGCGGGGGGTGGCTGTGTGTCACCGTGAGGACAAGGACACTGGCAGCAGAAGTTCTGGGAAGTACTCCTTGGCGTGAGCCCTCCCAGAGTCCGCCATTAGCCCCACCAAAGAGCCTGGGTAGGCTCCAGTGTTGGGTCGCCTCAGGCCAAACAACCAACAGGGAGGGATCTAACCCCCGCCCATCATCAGACAAGCAGATTACAGTTTTACTGAGCTCTGCCCACCAAGCAACAGCCAGCTCTATCCACCACCAGTCCCTCCCATCAGGAAACTTGCACAAACCTCTTAGATAGCCTCATCCACCAGAGGGCAGACAGCAGAAGCAAGAAGAACGACAATCCTGCAGCCTGTGGAACAAAAACCACACTCACAGAAAGATAGACAAGATGAAAAGGCAGAGGGCTATGTACCAGATGAATGAAGACGATAAAACCCCAGAAAAACAACTAAATGAAGTGGAGATACGCAACCTTCCAGAAAAAGAATTCAGAATGATGATAGTGAAGATGATCCAGTACCTTGGAAAAAGAATGGCGGCAAAGATCTAGAAGATGCAAGAAATGTTTACCAAAGACATAGAAGAATTAAAGAACAAACACCTAGAAGAATTAAGAAACAAACAGAGATGAACAATACAATAACTGAAATGAAAACTACACTAGAAGGAATCAATAGCAGAATAACTGAGGCAGAAGAACGGATAAGTGACCTGGAAGACAGAATGGTAGAATTCACTGCCGCGGAACAGAATAAAGAAAAAAGAATGAAAAGAAATGAAGACAGCCTAAGAGACCTCTGGGACAACATTAAACGCAACAACATTCACATTATAGGGGTCCCAGAAGGAGAAGAGAGAGAGAAAGGACCAGAGAAAATATTTGAAGAGATTATAGTCGAAAACTTCCCTAACATGGGAAAGAAAATAGCCACTCAAGTCCAGGAAGCGCAGAGAGTCCCAGGCAGGGTAAACCCAAGGAGAAACACACCAAAACACACAGTAATCAAATTGGCAAAAATTAAAGACAAAGAAAAATTATTGAAAGCACAAGGGAAAAACCACAAATAACATGCAAGGGAACTCCCATAAGGTTAACAGCTGATTTCTCAGCAGAAACTCTACAAGCCAGAAGGGAGTGGCATGATATACTTAAAGTGGTGAAAGGAAAGAACCTACAACCAAGATTACTCTACCTGGCAAGGATCTCATTCAGGTTCGATGGAGAAATCAAAAGCTTTACAGACAAGCAAAAGCTAAGAGAATTGAGCACCACCAAACCAGCTCTACAACAAATGCTAAAGGAACTTCTCTAAGTGGGAAACACAAGAGAAGAAAAGGACCTACAAAAACAAACCCATAGCTATTAAGAAAATGGTGATAGGAACATACATATCAATAATTACCTTAAACGTGAAGGGATTGAATGCTCCAACCAAAAGACACAGGCTTGCTGAATGGATACAAAAACAAGACCCATATATATGCTGTGTACAAGAGACCCACTTCAGACCTAGAGACACATACAGACTGAAAGTGAGGGAATGGAAAAAGATATTCCATGCAAATGGAAATGAAAAGAAAGCCGGAGTAGCAATCCTCATATCAGATAAAATAGACTTTAAAATAAAGAATGTTGCAAGAGAAAAGGAAGGACACTACATAATGATTAAGGGATCAATCCAAGAAGAAGATATAACAATTATAAATATATATGCACCCAACATAGGAGCACCTCAATACATAAGGCAACTGCTAACAGCTATAAAAGAGGAAATCAACAGTAACACAATAATAGTGGGGGACTTTAGCACCTCACTTGCACCACTGGACAGATCATCCGAACAGAAAGTTAATAAGGAAACAGAAGCTTTAAATGACACAATAGACCAGATAGATTTAATTGATATTTATAGGACATTCCATCCACAAACAGCAGATTACAGTTTCTTCTCAAGTTCACATGGAACATTTTCCAGGATAGATCACATCTTGGGTCACAAATCAAGCCTCAGTAAATTTAAGAAAATTGAAATCATATCAAGCATCTTGTCTGACCACAACACTATGAGATTAGAAATCAATTACAGGGAGAAAAACGTAAAAAACACAACCACATGGAGGCTAAACAATACGATACTAAATAGCCAAGAGATCACTGAAGAATCAAAGAGGAAATCAAAAATACCTAGAGACAAATGACAATGAAAACACGATGATCCAAAACCTGTGGGATGCAGCAAAAACAGTTCTAAGAGGGAAGTTTATAGCAATACAAGCCTACCTCAAGAAACAAGAAAAATCTCAAATAAGCAATCTAACCTTACACCTAAAAGAACTAGAGAAAGAAGAACAAACACAACCCAAAGTTAGTAGAAGGAAAGAAATTATAAAGATCAGAGCAGAAATAAATGAAATAGAAACAAAGAAAACAATAGCAAACATGAATAAAACTAAGAGCTGGTTCTTTGAGAAGATAAACAAAATTGATAAACCATTATCCAGGCTCATCAAGAAAAAGAGGGAGAGGACTTAAATCAATAGAATTAGAAATGAAAAAGGTGTAGTTAGAACAGGCACCGCAGAAATATAAAGCATCCTAAGAGACTACTGCAAGCAACTCTATGCCAATAAAATGGACAACCTGGAAGAAATGGACAAATTCTTAGAAAGGTATAACCTTCCAAGACTGAACCAGGAAGAAATAGAAAATATGAACAGACCAATCACAAGTAATGAAATTGAAACTGTGATTAAGAATCTTCCAACAAACAAAAGTCCAGGACCAGATGGCTTCACAGGTGAATTCTATCAAACATTTAGAGAAGAGCTAACACCCATCCTTCTCAAACTCTACCAAAAAGTTGCAGAGGAAGGAAGACTCTGAAACTCATTCTATGAGGCCACCATCACCCTGATACCAAAACCAGACAAAGATACTACAAAAAAATAAAATTATGCACCAATATCACTGATGAATATAGATGCAAAATTCCTCAACAAAATACTAGCAAACAGAATCCAACAACAAATTAAAAGGATCAGACACCATGATTAAGTGGGATTTATCCCAGGGATGCAAGTATTCTTCAGTATATGCAAATCAATGTGATACACCATATTAACAAATTGAAGAATAAAAACCACACGATCATCTCAATAGATGCAGAAAAAGCTTTTGACGAAATTCAACACCCATTTAGGATAAAAACTCTCCAGAAAGTGGGCATAGAGGGAACCTACCTCAACATAATAAAGGCCATATATGACAAACCCACAGGAAACATCATTCTCAGTGGTGAAAAACTGAAAGCATTTCCTCTAAGATCAGGAACAAGACAAGGATGTCCAGTCTTGCCACTATTATTCAACATAGTTTTGGAAGTTTTAGGCACAGCAATCAGGGAAGAAAAAGAAATAAAAGGAATCCAAATCGGAAAAGAAGGAGTAAAGCTGTCACTGTTTGCAGATGACATGATACTATACATAGAGAATCCTAAAGATGCTGCCAGAAAACAACTAGAGGTAATCAATGAATTAGGGAAATTTGCAGGATACAAAATTCATGCACAGAAATCTCTTGCATTCCTATACACTAATGATGAAAAATCTGAAAGAGAAATTAAGGAAAGAGTCCCATTTACCCTTGCAACAAAAAGAATAAAATACCTATGAATAAACTTGCCAAGGGAGACAAACGACCTGTATGCAGAAAACTATAGGACACTGATGAAGGAAATTAAAGATGTTACAAATAGATGGAGAGATATACCATGTTCTTGGATTAGAAGAATCAACATTGTGAAAATGACTATACTACCCAAAGCAATCTACAGGTTCAATGCAATCCCTATCAAATTACCAATGGCATTTTTTTACAGAACTAGAACAAAAAATCTTAAAATTTGTTTGGAGATGCAGAAGGCCCCAAATAGCCAAAGCAGTATTGAGGGAAAAAAGCAGCTGGAGGAATCAGACTCCCTGACTTCAGACTATATTACAAAGCTACAGTAATCAAGACAATATGGTACTGGCACAAAAACAGAAACAGATCAATGGAACAGAATAGAAAGCCCAGAGATATACCCACGTACCTATGGTCAACTATTCTATGACAAAGGAGGCAAGGATATACAATGGTGAAAAGACAGTCTCTTCTGTAAGTGGTGCTGGGAAAACTGGACAGCTACATGTAAAAGAATGAAATTAGAACACTTCCTAACACCATACAGAAAAAGAAGCTCAAAATGATTAGAGACCTAAATGATAGACTGGACAGTATAAAAGTCATAGAAGAAAACATAGGAAGAACACTCTGACATAAATCACAGCAAGATCTTTTTTGATCCACCCCCTAGAGTAATGGAAATAAAGACAAAAATAAACAAATGGGACCAAATGAAACTTAGAAGCGTTTGCAAAGCAAAGGAAACTACAAACAAGACGAAAAGACAACCCTCAGAATGTGAGAAAATATTTGCAAATGAATCAACGGACAAAGGCTCAATCTCCAAAATATATAAACAGCTCATGCAGCTCAATATTAAAAAAAACAAACAACCCAATCAAAAAATGGGCAGAAGACCGAAATAGACATTTCTCCATAGAAGACATGCAGATGGCCAAGAACCACATGAAAAGCTCAACATCACTAATTATTAGAGAAATGCAAATCAATACTACAATGAGGTATCACCTCATACCAGTTAGAATGGGCATCATCAGAAAATCTACAAACAACAAATGCTGGAGAGGGTGTGGAGAAAAGGGAACCCTCTTGCACTGTTGGTGGGAATGTAAATTGATACAGCCACTATGGAGAACAGTATGGAGGTTCCTTAAAAAACTAAAAATGGGGGCTTCTCTGGTGGCACAGTGGTTGAGAGTCTGCCTGCCAATGCGGGGGACACAGGTTCGAGCCCTGGTCTGGGAAGATCCCACATGCCGCGGAGCAACTAGGCCCGTGAGCCACAATTACTGAGCCTGCGCATCTGGAGCCTGTGCTCTGCAACAAGAGAGGCCGCGATAGTGAGAGGCCTGCGCACCGCGATGAAGAGTGGACCCCACTTGCTGCAACTAGAGAAAGCCCTTGCCCAGAAACAAAGACCCAGCACAGCCATAAATAAATAAATAAATTAATTAATTAAAAAAAAAAAACCTAAAAATGGAATTACTGTATGACCCAGCAATCCCACTACTGGGCATATACCCAGAGAAAACCAAAATTCAAAAAGGCACATGCACCCCAGTATTCATTGCAGCACTATGTACAATAGCCAAGACATGGAAGCAACCTAAATGCCCATTGACAGGCGAATGGATAAAGAAGATGTGGTACATATATACAGTGGAATATTACTCAGCCATAAAAAGGAATGAAATTGGGTCATTTGTAGAGATGTGGATGGACCTAGAGACTGTCTATACAGAGTGAAGTAAGTCAGAAAGAGTAAAACAGATATCGTATATTAACGCATATATGTGGAACCTAGAAGAATGGTACAGATGAACCGGTTTGCAGGGCAGAAATAGAGACACAGATGTAGAGAACAAACATATGGACACCAAGGGGGGAAAGCTGCGGGGGAGCGTTGGTGGTGGTGTGCTGAATTAGGAGATTGGGATTGACATTTATACACTAATATATATAAAATGGATAACTAATAAGAACCTGCTGTATAAAAAAATAGAATAAAATTCAAAAATTCAAAAAAATATATAAAGCTTTGTTTTAAGTTTTCTTCTATATTTTTTCTTTCATTGCCTCTATTCTTTTATTCTGGACTCATTTTAAATACTTGTTCAACATCCTCTATCTATCCTTCAGTTATCTTAACTCTTTTCTCATAATTTCCATCTTTCTGTCTTTTTTCTCTATGTCCTTGAAGATTTCCTTGACTTCATTTTTTAGATTGAGTGGTTTCATCCTATCCGTTGAGATGAAGAAAATTTCTAGGGTAATAATATTTTTAATGTGCAAGAACTCTTTTGTTTTTTGCTTTTCTTTTTACATATCAGAGTGTGTTCTTTTATGGATGTCATATATTTTAAAATATCTATGAGGATAGTAATTAGAATTTTTAAAGTTGTTTTTATCCTTTGAATTATGTCTTTATCTCAGTTTTCCTTTCTCATTACTTTCTCCTCTATGGTGTTCCTTTTTGTTGATCTTGATCCTTTTCTTTGATGCTTTTTTTTTTTTTTCCCAGATGTCTGGCTATTATTAGTTGTCCATTCAGATCTACAAATAAAAGGATTATATTGATTAGTACAAGTAAGTTTTCCCCCTTTGTTATACAGATTTATCAGTAAACTTCTTTGAAAGGGATGGCTGATTTGATTCTTTTAAGTGTATATGGAGTATTGATGGGCAGATCTTCCTATAGCACATGGGTTCAAGGGTCAGGCAGATGGATTCACAATGGCTACCCACGGTTTCCAAAGTAAATTGAGATTTACTGGGAGTGTGGTTTAAACGATTTAATGATTATTATTCCTGAGTAGAAATAGTTTTCCTTTATTCTCCCTTCCTTTATCAATTGTGTTACTACAGTCTCTAAGCTGTTTTGCTGATAGGATCTAACACCCATATTAGAAATGATCCCTATGTTGACTGAGTACTTTTTAAAAGATAGGATTTGGGAGCTTTATTCTAGGGCAGTGGTTCTCAAAGTAAGGTCCCTAAACCAGTATCATGAGCATCATCTGAAATCTTAACAGAAATACAAATTCTTAGGCCCCATCCCAGACATACTGAATAAGAAATTTGGGGGGATAAATCCCAGAAACTTGTGTTTTAACAAGTTCTTCAAGCGATTCTGATAACATGCTCAAGTTTGAGAACAGCTGTCCAAGAAGCAAAAGCTGCTGTTGCCAGTTGCTCTTCTTATATCTGAGAGGCGGGGGTGGAATCCCCTTGGTTCAGGTGTTTTGAATGTAATTTATTAAATGAAGTAAACTGATGATCTCTCCTGGGCCCAGTCTCTGCCTATGGTTTTATTTTCTCCTGTTTACATTTTCACCTGTGGCTCTTTTTAGAAAAACTACACTTCCTTTTACTGTCCTGGGATGAGGTTTCATCTTCTCTGCTTATCCATCAATCCAGTACCATTTGACTTTTACATTCCAAGAATTCCTTAAAGATTGTCAATGGTACCCTTTCTTCGTTTACGTCCTGATAAAGTTTTATTCTTTTAAAAAGTCCTTTCAGTTATTTCAGTCAGACTGTGACCAGCTAGGGGAGGGGGTAAGATATTGTTTGCTTCTTATAAAATGTCTTTTAAGTCAAATCCTTTCCAAGTAAGGGTCCATTAGGAAATAAAATTGGCTTTCTGACTCCTTTTGATTTATATTACAGAATTGTGTAAATTCATAGCCTTAGGTAATTATTAAACAGTAGAACTATAGAACAAATAATGGCAACATTAAGGTTGAATTTTAGAAATCATCTAGTCCTGTACACCCACTTTACATAGGAGGAATCCAAGAGTTAAAAAGGGAGAGTAGCTTGCCCTAGTTCAGGTAGCAAGTTATTTCAGAGCTGAGGCTAAAACCTAGAATGGACTGGTGATTCTCTCTTTCTAGAGGAAATGCAGAAGAAACAGAAACAGGGCATCTTTCTGGCCTGGACAGATTTAACCCAAGGGTAACTTCATTTTTGAACTGTATTTTTTGCAATAGAGTATCTTCTACATTTACACCGATCCAACTTTTAGAAAATTGGGCTGTTAGAAGTCACAGAGGGAATTAGCAACTGTTGTAAGAAAAACCAAAAGGATTGTTGCCAGACTTCATAAATCTTGGCGTATTTGAGAAAACATCCCAATATGTTACATATGCTTATTCATGTGTGTAAACCTTTGGCTATGGTGCTTTGTCAATATAAATACGTTTTGTGTTATCATTTGGTCTGAGTGCTGGATTGCATGTTTATTAATTGTTGATAACCTCAGTACCTTCCCTTCTGCTTCCACTAGCTCTCTTTGCTTCTTTTCTCCTACTCTTTTGTTCTTCTCATTTCCTCTCTGCACCAAGCAATAAATGAGGTGGGGAAAATGGTCAGGGCTGTCAAGAAGTTCACTCTAATTCTTCTCTTAAAAGAGGAATCAGAGGTCTTTCATTCAAGTTTTGCCTCTGCCATTTAGTACCTGTGTGACCTTAGGCAATTCATCTCTCTGAGGCAGAATTTTCTTATCTGTGAAGAAGCGCAGAATAAGTCACTGCAAAATACATCTTTTTGGCATAAAAATTATCTTGAGCTGGTTATTTTTAAGAAACAGCAGACATCGGAAAAGCTCTGAATACTGAATAGAAGTTACCGTTTTATAAGGGAGATCTCCATTTGTAAGGGTGTCTCCCTTTCTGTACCAGAAAAAGGAAAATGATTAAATTTCTAGAAACACTTATCAGTGGAGAAGGCAGGGACTTAAATCTGCATAACAACCATACCCTGGTTTACTGTGCTTTGCCTGATAACCTCCTACAACTTCATCTCAACCCCCAGTCTTTTTTTGCCTTTAGATGGGTATGGTATATAAAGTGGTGGCTTGGGCTATTTCAGAGAGCTACTCAGTTTTCCTGGGTATCTCACATATATATGGAAGGTATACATGTTATTAAAGTTCTGTTTGTTTTTCTTGTGTTAATCTGTCTTTTATCACGGGGGTGGGGTGGGGGGGGCAGTTCCAGCCAAGACCCTAGAAGGGTAGAGTGTCAACTACAGTTGGCACTCACCATTGGCACTTGTCATCTACCTCTACAAGGATTAAATCATGTGCTGTTACAGCTGCTGATTTTTAACACCCCCCTGGAAGGAGATCAGGAATGAGGCACTCTGTGCTCTGGGAAAAACTGGCAGAACAGGTCTTCAGATAGTTAGATATTTTCAGGAGCCGATTTTATGAGCCCAATTCTTGTATCTCCTCATATCTAGAAAAACAGTAAAATTCTTCATGGTGATGTCTGCTCCTCGTGACTAGCAGAAACCTTCTGCAAAAAAATATGTGCTCAATTGCATGTACTCCCCCTTCACCAAAATCACATGTATACTGACCTTCCCCCTCTACCTCTTTGGAGCAGTTTCTCAGAGCTATCTGAAATGCTGTCTCCAGGGCCGCAGTCCTCATTTTGCCCCAAATAAAACTTAACTCTCAACTCTCACGTTGTGCATTTTTTTTAAGTCAACAAGAGGGAAAATTATTTTTCCTCCCCTACACCTACTTTGTGCCCTGGGAGGCCGGTCTTAATGGACTGCATTAATGGGCTCCCTTTCCCTCTGGCTTTTGATTTGGGTTTAGTGAAGGGGTGGTACCAACAGGAAGTTGGAGAGTAGGAGAAAAGAGAGATTGAGATGTCTATTCCAGACTCCCTTCCTGAGGTGGTTTGGATTTAACTTTGTTCCTCTACTGAATACCTCAGCTCCTATCTGGTAGCTCTCCCTTGAAGTTCTCTACAGGTTCTGGTTACTCCTTCCTCCACTGCCCCCTTTGATAAGGGTGGTGGTAAAGGCTTCTTGTCTCTGTTGCTAACCCTGAAATGCTTCAGCTTCCCTTGTTGATTTCCCTTAAATTTTTTTTACAGCATAATAAATAGTCCCTTTATTAAATTATCCTTTTGAGTGTGCCATCTTTTTCCTGAGGGGGGACCCTGATTAATTCAGTATGAAAAAAATGTACCTGATTACGGGAATGTGTTTGCATCTTTGGAAAATATTTCCTAGAAGAAATATGGGTATGTTGTTTCCTCAGGCACATTTGTTATGTGTATAAGGCTGTGACATTGGTATTTATCTATTGACTCTTAAATTTAACTCTGGGCTTTTCTTGCTTTTCACTGTCTGTGGGCTCCTAAGAATGGTAAAGTCTGCTTGGGTGCTATATATACCCAAGATTCACTACTATAGGGCTTAGGGAAATTAGTGGCCAGCCAACTCAGTGGTTTGCTCAGTTTGGGGCCAAGGAAGCCATGGCTAAAGTTTAATTTTTGTGAAGGGACAGTTAGGTAACTTGTCTTCAAAAGCTTCAGATGGTGCTTGCAACCTTGGTCACAAATGATTATTTTCCAGAGTCAGTCAGGGAAAGATGGCTGGCTCCGATCAAGCTACAAAAAATACTTCAGTCTACTGATCTTGGGTCAGTTATGACCTCTTTGTCTAGGAAGAGCAGTGATATTTTCTACAAAGTTAACAAAGAGGCAACTTAAATAATATACCAGACAGACTCTACATGAAGTCTTCCCAAAGAATACTTATATCCTCTTTTGGGAAGTGCAGCTTGTTTTTGCCTTTCCTTTCTGACTTGGCTGTCAGGATATGCATTGCTGTATTGAAAACTCAATAATAGTAATGATCTCATCTTTAGTTTCTGGTACAACTATAACTCCCTTTCTTATTAATGGTATCTAGTTTCTGTCTGATCTTTATTGAACTATTTTGTGGATATTTGTATTTTACTCACGGTACTTTACATTCATTAGGAAATAGGAAGTATAAGTACTTGGGGGGAGCTTTAATGAGGTATCCTCAAGAATATGGAAAAATGAAGGGGACACATTGCCCTTTGAAATCAACACATAGGTCAGGGTAGATCTATACTGTTACCCAAAAGAAGATGTCTAAGACATCATAAATAAAGACCTATATCAATAAGAGGATGTGGTCAATTCCATAAGCATAGAAAAAGGAGACTCAAGAAGCTACATGGTAGCTGTGTCCACCCAAGCATGCTCAGTGCAAGAGAGAGCCTGAGCCAATTTATATCTAGTACTTTGACTTATTATTGAGAGCATCCCAATGAGATGGATTCATCAAGCTACCCTGATGATTTTAAGCATTTGATTAACTTTATTCTCTTTGTTACAATTTCAAGCTCATCAGATAACTTTCTGAGTATGATGTGGCTTTCCATGCACCATAACTACAGGGAGAAAAATACACTATTCATATAAACTATGAATAATCTGGTGCCTGTGACAGTTAATTCTCAATGTAAATTAAAAAAAATAACCTTTTATTGTGATTTGGCCGTCCATGTGGTGTGATTACTGGGAGAGAATTCTCCCATCATCCTGCCTTGATTATTCCAGTCCATGTGAGAATTATATTTTACTTTGTCAATAAATGAATTGGCATTTTGGTGTCTGTATTAGTCTAAGGAGCATAATTAGTGTGCATGCATTGTTGAGAGGTGGATGTGCTCTCAGTGAGCTGACAGTATCTGACTTCAGAGGTTGCAAGGCAGAGGGCCAAACTCAGGACTACGGTTAATTCACCAAAGTAATGAGCACCTTCCCGGGGGGCCTCTTAGGAGCCAGCCTGTAGGCATTGTTCATAATGGCATGCTATGTAGCTGAAAATGAGCATGCTTTTATTTTTTAAAATGATAGGGCTTCTAACAGTCTCTTAGCCAAGCTTTGTCTGCCTAAGATATGTGTTTACGCTTCATCACAAGCCTATGGTAAAATGTGATCACATTAACTTTTTTCCAATGGAAAAAGTTTCCATAATTTTTGTATGAAATATTTGATCCACACAAAAGAATACATGTAACATATATGAAAGTTATTGATCATACTAATAAAACAACTCTAAACCACCACTTTACCACAGAACTAGCAAATGACAAATACTGTTGAAATTCTTGTGTGTTCTTCCCTGATATCATATCACTGCTGTGTCTCAGAGGTAACTACTGTCCTGAAGTTAGTATTTTAGTATTCCTTTGAATTTCTTTAGAGCGTTCCCATATATGTAGATATTCTTAAACAATTTATTGCTTATTTTTGCTAAATTTTGAGCTTCATAAAAATTGTATCATGCTGTATATATTTTTCTGGGGCATGATTTTTTACTTTATATTCTAAGATTGTTCTTTGTTGTTGCATGTATCTATAGTTGATTCATTTTCACTGGTGTATAATATTCCATCATATAACTATGTAACAACTTGTCTATTGTGCCAACGAACATTTAGCATGTTGCTGTATTGGAATCCTGTACATGAATATTGTTAGAAGTGTGAGAAATTCTCTAGGACAAATACCTAGGAATAGAATTGCTATACAGTAGGATATGCATGTCTTCTACTTTTCCAGATAATGCAAAACCTTTTTAAATTCCGAAATCACTGAACATATTTATATTTCAAGCAATGTATGAGAATTTTGGTGTACCAAATTCTTAGGCAGTGCTTGGTATTACAAAACTCTTATTTTTTCTTTAGTGAGTGTATTGTATTAACTCTTTGTGATTTTGCTTTTCTTTGGTTACTAATGAGTTTGGGCACTTTTTCATATGGTTATTGGCCATTCAGGTTTCATCTTCTGTGATATGCTTGTTTGTGTCTTTTGCCCATTTTTATATTGGATATTGCTTTAAAATTTATTTTTAGGAGTTATTAGTATAATCTCCATACTAATACTTTTGTTATATGTGTTACAGATATCTTTCTCCAGGTTGTGGCTTGTTTTACTTTCTTCATAGTGACTTTTGATCATCAGAATTTCTTTAGTGTGCTCATATTTATCAGTCTTCCTTTATGATGTAAGCTTTTTGAGTCATGTTTAAGAACTCCTTCCCTGACACACTAACATTTAATGATCAGATTACCATAGCTTGAACTCCTGTTGGCTTGATATCTTGACCTTAGCACCCATTCTCCTCTCCACATATCTGGGAGTTCCTGAAAGTATCCAGTGAATGTTTTCACAAATCTATCTGCCCTCTACCACATCACAACTGCTGTGATATTTTCCTTGTGCTCCACCTTCCCCTCCAGCCAGTAGCCACTTCCCCTGAAGCATTTTAGGATGCCTCACTGTAGCTTGTATTGGGGTTATCCTTCAGATGATTGTCAGCATCTGTGCCTAAGGTGCCATCTTCCAGAGGTACCTCTCCTTGGGGTGTCAGAGGAATGCTGGGCTCTTTGTGTAAGTAGGGAGAATGTCTGTCTCTCTAGCTATATATGAAACTTTGTCCCCTAGGCAACCAAAGCTACATTGCTGCACACAAAGTCTCATAACATCATCTCTTAACAAAAACAAAACAAAACAAAACAAAAACTAAACAAAAAACAAAGTCCATGCTTATTTCTTTAGTCACAAGTAACTGTTCAGGTGTAATACTATTTCAGTTCATACATAGTCTAGCAACATTTTTCTACTCACCCTTAGGTTGCATAAAGCTTCAGAAATAGTCCTTGCTCAACCGTGAACAATAATTTATACTGCAAAACCAGAACACTTAATGTACATTCAGTTCATTTTCTTTTCACAGCCTTCATTCCATTATGAGATGAAGAAACGATTAGATCTACATACTCTTCTTGGCATGGTTTTGTTCTCCCAATTTCCTGGGAGCAAATATTTGGACAAAAAGACCTACTTAGAATTTCTATGAACAAAAAATAATTTTCAGAGACAATCCAATATAAATTTGTATTAAAAATATTCTTAACTCCAGCTAAAGATATACCCAATTTATTCAGTGGTAGAGTTGAAATTTCCATCTGTAGTCTTTGCATGGACCTTAATAGTGACTACACAATTTTCCCCAAGAATAAAATGAAGGCTTCATCTCTAGAGAGAGAGAACTCCTTGCAGTCCTTGAAATGACTGAAACTTCTGTCCACCTCTTTTATTCATCAGAGATTTCAAAAAAGATCTTAAAGCCTAAGTTTCATGCCATACACTTCATTTCCATTATTAATAGGCATCATAAAGTATAAAACAACCACCCCAGAGACAAAATTGACTGTGTGGAATAAGCAGTGTAGGACAGGAGATGATCTAAATTGGAATAGATGACCCCTAGCCCTTTTGGTTAAGTGTTTGTGGGAAATTAAAGATGGCTTCAAATTCTTTGGCATTTCTCCCACCAAGTGTTGGTACCTATCTCCCCTACACTTGAATCTGGGCTGGCTAGTCCCTCTTCTGGCTAATGAAATATGTAGAAATGATGCTAAGTCAGTTCTGGGCCTCGCCAGTGAGAGTACTGGCAGCTGCCCCTTTGGTTTCCTGGAGCACTGAGATATCATGTAAAAGGTCTCAATATCCTGCTGAGAGGACATGTGGAGAAGCCTTGAGACTCCATAGAGAGAGAAAGGTGTTCCATTGAGATGGATCTTCCAGCCGTCCTCGACAGGGCACCAGGAATATGAGTGAAGCCACCAGTTGAATACCACTAAGTGATCCCAGTTGATGTCATGTGGAACAGAAGAACCACCCAGTCAAGCTCTGCTGGAATTCATAACCTGTAAAATCATGAGATATAACTAAATGGTTATTGTTTTAAGTCACTAGGTTTTGGGGGTAGTTTGTTACAAAGCAAAGAACATGGTTGATACCAGTTAACTTAGAAAGAGCTAGCGACTGAAATCAGAATCATTTGTATTCTTTGTAGTTCAGTATATCTAGGCATGAGAGTTAAGTGTATATTGTTCTTATTACGGATATTTGGTATAGTCATTCTTAACACATTCTTTTGTTCATTTTCATAAAGTTCTGAGTTAAACAACCCCTCTAACCATTGTTTAATGTAATCTGAATAAAGCTGGCCAGTCTCAATAAAGTGTTACGTCCAAAAGGAAACACAAATCCCCACCCTAAGGAAAACTTTGGAAGTACTGTTTTTAGTAATGTTTTTTGATGAGGTACCAGAAAGGGATGAAAATTATAGTCCAGAGTGAAACCTCTTAGAATCCTCATTTCCCATCTCTCTTCTGGTAACTCACACTGTATGGCAGTTGCCCTCCATCTCTTGTCTACTCTCCCTGAAATTCCCCAAGATCTGGCTGTCTGTGCTGGCTCTTCCATACCTTGTTCTCCCTCTGTGCCTTCCCAGATCTAGTTTTACCTCTATGAGTGACTGTCTGCTCCTTCCAAAATCAAATCAGTCCTTCGAATTCTCCAGTTTAATGTCTTCACCAAATCAGAAGTTCAAGAGGCAAGTTGTTAAACATAGCTGCATCCTTTGAGGTGGGGGTGAGGTAGGGTATGACTGAATACTCAAACGTTGGTATTTTTGTTCTGTAACATAAAAACAAAATTTCATTTGGGTAGATATCATGTGTATTTTTTGTTTAGTGTTTATTGTGGTAAAATATATATAACATAAAATTTACCATTGTAACTAATTTTAAGTGTACAATTTGATGGCATTAGTTATATCCACAATGTTGTGTAACCATTACCACTGTATCATTTCCAAAGATTTTCATTACCCCAAACAGAAATTCTACACCCATTAAGCAATAACTTCTCATACTACCCTTTACCCAACCCCTGGTAACCTCTTATCTACTTTCTGTTTCTATGAATTTCCTATTTTGGTATTTCATATAGGTGGACTCATACAGTATTTGTCATTTTGTGTCTGGCTTATTTCACTTAGCATCATGTTTTCAAGGTTCAACCATATTGTAGCATGTATCAGAGCTTCATTTCCTTTAATGACTAATATTCCATTGTATGTAAGTACAGTTGATTTTGATTATTCGTGGATTCTGTATTTGAGAATTCACCTACTCACTAAGATTTATTTGTAATCCCTAAGTTAATACTAATGGCGTTTTTGTAGTCATTTGCAGAGCAAATTTTTTGCAGAGTGACAAAAAGTTTGAATCTCCTGATGTACATGTTAAGGTTGAATGAGGTGATGCTCTGCCTTCTTGTTTTAGCTTTCATAAGTAAGTGTCTTCTTTGAAGTCTAGTTAGTGCCGTGGTTTTAGGTGTTTTTTTTCCTTTTGGGGTGATTTTTCTGCTTAAAATTGACACTGAATATAGTGTTGAAATGCTATCTAGTGTTTCTAAGCACAGGAAAGCTCTAATGTGCCTTATGGAGAAAATATATTATTAGATTAGCTTTGTTCAGGTATGAGTTATAGTGCTGTTGGCTGTGAATTCAATGTCAATAAATCAACAATATATATTAAATAAAAAACACACATAAGGCAAGGTTATGTATTGATTGGATGATGAAAATATTGTGACCAGAGGCTTGAGCAACCTGAACCTGAAGTTCCCCTAGGAACAATGGTTTAGGATTTGCTAATTCGGTGTTCACAGCAACCTTATAATAACCATGAATAAAAAGACTAGATTATACCACATTTTGCTTACCCATTCATCTTTTGATGGACACATGGATTTTTTCTACCTTTTGACTATTGTGAATGATGCTGCTATGAACATTGGTGTGCGAGTATCTGTTTGAATCTCTAATTTTGTTTCTTTTGGGTATATATCTATCTATCTATATATATATATAGATATATATATAGGAGTGGAATTGCTGGGTCATATGAAAATTATGTGTTTAACTTTTTGAGGAACCACTAAACTGTTTTCCACAGTGGGTGTACAACTTTACATTCTTCTTCTTCTTTTTTTTTTTTTTTTTGGCTGCACCCCATGGCTTGCGGGATCTTAATTCCCTGACCCATGCCCTCTGCAGTGAAAGTGTGGAGTCCTATCCGCTGGACCGCCAGGGAATTCCCCAATTTTACATTCTCACCAGCAATGTATGAGGGCTCCAATTTCTTGATACTTTCACCAACACTTGTTATTTTCCCTATTTTAAAAATCACAGCCATCTCAGTAAATGTGATCTCCAATGAGATGGTTTTATTTGCATTTCCCTAATGACTAATGATACTAAGCATCTTTTCATATGCTTATTGGGTATGTGTATATGTTCTTTGAAGAGATGCCTATTAATGTCCTTTCCCCATTAAAAAAAACTTTTTTTTGTTTTTTTGTTGAGTTTCAAGGGTTCTTTATATATTCTGGACACTAAACCCTTGTCAGCTATATGATTTGCAAATATATTCTCCCATTCTGTGGATTGTTTTTTTACTCTCTTGATAGTGTCCTTTGCACAAAAGTTTTAATTTTAATGAAGTCTATTTTTTCTTTTGTTGCCTGTTCTTTTGGTGTCATATTTGAGAAACCATTGTAAAATCCAAGGTCATACAGACTTGCTTGTATGTTTTCTTCTAAGAGTTCTATGGTTTTAGCTCTTAAGTTTAGGTCTTTGATTCATTTGTGTTAAGTTTTGTATATGACGTAAGGTAAAGGTCCAACTTCATTCTTTTGCATGTGGTTATCTAGTTTTCCCAGCAGTATTTGTTGAAAAGACTGTTCTTTCCTCATTACATGGTCTCAGCATCCTTGTTGAAAGTCAGTTGACCATAGATGTGAAGGTTTAGTTCCAGGCTGTCAATTCAATTCCATTGGTCCATATACCTTTACTTATGCTAGTATCGCACTGTTTTGATTACTGTAGGTTTATAGTAAGTTTTGAAATCAGGAAGTGTGAGTCCTCTTTATTGTTCTTCTTTTTCAAGATTGTTTTGGCTATTCTGGGTCCCTTGAAATTCCATATGATTTTTAGGATGAGTTTTTTCATTTCTGTAAAAAAGTCATTGGGATGTTCATAGAGATTGCATTGAAATTGTGATCACTTTGGGTAGAATTGTCATGTTAACAATATTAGGTTTTCCAATCCATGAACACAGGATACCTTTCCACTGATTTATGCTTTCTTTAATTTCTTCAGCAATGTTTTGTAGTTTTCAGTGTAAAAGTCTTTTCCTCCTTGGTTAAATTTATTTGTAAGTATTTTATTCTCTTTGATGCTATTATAAATGGAATTGTTTCCTTAATTTTCTTTTTGGATGTTTCATTGGTAGTGTATAGAAATGCAAATGATTTTTGCATATTGATTTTTGTATTCAGCAACATTGAGTTTGTTTATTAGCTGTAACATTGGAATATTTAAGGTTTTCTACACATAAGATCATGCCATCTGTGAACAGTGATAATTTGACTTCTTCCTCTCTAATTTGGATGACTTTTATTTCTCTTTATTTCCTAGTTGCTCTGGTTAGAACTTATAGTACTTTATTGAGTAGAACTGGCAAAAGTGGGCATCCTTGTCTTGTTCCTGATCTTATTGGGAAAGCTTTTAGTCTTTCACCGTTGAGTATGATGTAAGCTGTGGGTTTTTCATTTATGGCTTTTATCATGTTGAGGAAGTTCCCTTCTCTTCCTAGTTTGCTGAGTCTTTATATAATGTGAAGGTATAGGAATTTTGTCAAATTCTTCTTCTGCATCAAGATGATCATGTGTTTTTTTCTCTTAATTCTATTAATGTGATGTACTGTATTGATTATTTTTTGTGTGTTGAACAACTCTTATATTCCTAGGATAAATCCCACCTGGTCATGGTGTATAATCCTTTTTATATGCTGCTGGATTCAGTTTACTATAGTTTAT
The DNA here is from genome assembly GCF_028564815.1 of Eubalaena glacialis. Lineage (NCBI taxonomy): Eukaryota > Metazoa > Chordata > Mammalia > Artiodactyla > Balaenidae > Eubalaena > Eubalaena glacialis. Next base: position 110,532,247 of record NC_083736.1, read on the forward strand.
TGAGGATTTTGTATCTATATTCATAAAAGATGATGTTCTGTAGTTTTTTGTAGCATACTTGTCTGGCTTCAGTGTTAGATAAATGTTGGCCTTGTTACCGAACCAGATTCATCTGTCTGATGCACACCAAGCAAATGCTGAGGCGCTAAGGTTTGTAGCAGAGAAAAGGTTTACTCACAAGGAAACCAAGCAAGAATATGGGAGAAGAAATCTCAAATCTGCCTCCACCAAGGCAAGGGGCTCTGGATATTTATGGGATGAAGCTGAGGCATGGGGAGCATGGGGAAAGGTGACTGAACATAAGAAAAAGGTGAGGTAATCATCATTCTGCGCAGGCACAACAAACACAGCTAAGCTATAAGCTTCCTCATAGGATGAAAATGGCGGTGTTAGCGTGTTCTGAGGGTGGAGTTTTTGGCCCTCTGACATCAAATGGTCACTGATCAGACACTTGTGCATGCCCAGTTGGAGGGTCAGTGGTCCCAACCAGTCTTATCGTGCTCAAGCCCTAACTGGACACAGCTGACCCCAAGATCCTGAAAAACAACTTGGGCAAACAACTTATTGTTTAGACTACATGACACTTGGAGGACATGCAAGTCTTTGTATTTAAAAAAAAAAAAAAGCTCAGTCAGTGAAGGCAGGCTACAGCTCATTACTTATTAAGTAAGTTATAGTTTAATGAATCTAACTGATGACTACCCTCAGTTTAAGCCTCATAGAATGAGTTAGGATGTATTCCTATCATTTCAAATATTAGGGGGAGTTTGAGAAGGATTGGTGTAATTTTTCTTTAAGTGTTTGGTAGAATTTACCAATGAATCCAACTTGTCCTGGGCTTTTCTTTTGGGGGAGATTTTTGATTACTGATTTAATTTTCTTAATTATAATAGGCCTATTCAGATTTTCTGTTTATTCTTGAGTCAGTTTTGGTAACTTGTATGTCTCTAGAAATTTTTCCATTCATTTAGGTTATCAAATTGACATATAATTGCTCATAGTAACGTCTTGTATTTTTTGTTTTTGTAAGGTTGGTAGAAATGTCCCCAATTGCATTTCTGACTTTAGTTATTTGCATCTTCTTTTTTTATTCTTGGTAAGTTTATCTAAATGTTTGTTGACTTTTTTTTTTCCCCTGGAGAATCAACTTTTGGTTTTGTTGATTCTCTCTAATTGTTTTTCTGTTTTCTGTATCTTGTATCCCTGTTCTAAATTTTCTTATTTCCTTCCCACTCCAAATTTTGGATTCAGTTTGCCCTTCTTTTTATTGTTTAAGGTATAAAATTAGATTATTGACTTGAGATCTTTCCCCTTTTTTAAAATGCAGGCAGTTATAGCTATAACTGTCCATCTCAGTATGACTTTTAATGCCATCCCATAAGTTTTGGTATGATGTATTTTCTTTTTCATCCATCTTAAAATATTTTCTAATTTCCTGTGTGACTTCTTATTTGACCCATTGGTTAAGAGTATATTGTTTAGGGCTTCCCTGGTGGCGCAGTGGTTGAGAATCTGCCTGCCAATACAGGGGACACGGGTTCGAACCCTGGTCTGGGAAGATCCCACATGCCGCGGAGCAACTAGGCCCGTGAGCCACAATTACTGAGCCTGCGCATCTGGAGCCTGTGCTCCGCAACAAGAGAGGCCGCGATGATGAGAGGCCCGCGCACCACGATGAAGAGTGGCCCCCACTTGCCGCAACTAGAGGAAGCCCTAGCACAGAAACGAAGACCCAACACAGCCATAAATAAATAAATAAATAAATAAAATTAAAAAAAAAAAAAAAGTATATTGTTTAATTTCTACACGTTTTTAAAATTTTTCAGTTTCCCTTTTGTTGAGTTCTAGCTTTATTCTACTATTATCAGAGAAGATATGTTGTACAATTTCAATATTTTAAAGTTTATTGAAAATTGTTTTGTGGCCTAACGTGTTGTCTGTAGTGGAAGATATTCCATGTGTATGTGTAAAGAATGTGTTATCTTGTCTTTGCATATGTCAGTTAGGTCTAGTTGTTTATTTGTTCTCAAATTCCCTATTTTTTTTTTTCTCTTCTAATTGTTCCATCCGTTATTGAAAGCAGGACATTGAAGTCTCCAACTACATTGTAGAACTGCCTATTTCTCCCTTCCTTTCTGTCAGTGTTTGCTTCATATTTCTAGGGCTCTGTTTTTAGGTACAGATATGTTTATAATTGTTATATCTGCTGGGTGGATAGATCCTTTTATTGTTACGTATTCTTCTTTTCTCTTGTAACAATTTTGACTTAAAAGTCTATTTTGTCTGATGTTAGTATAGAATTCCAGTTGGCTTTGGTTAGTATTTGCTATCTTTTCCCATCCTTTCCCTTTTAACATATTTGTGTCTTTGGATCTAAACTGAGTCTCATGTATACAGCATACAATTAGATTATGTTTTTATATCCATCGTGCCACTCTCTACTTTTTAATTGTAGAGTTTAATCTATTTATTTTTAAAGTATTACTGATATACAAGGACTTCTGCCATTTTATTATTTTCTGTGTATCTTATGCATCTATTTTGTTCCTCTATTATTTCATTACTGCCATCTTTTGTGTTCAATTGATGTTTTTTCTTTTTTTTTGTAAACATCTTTATTGAAGTATAATTGCTTTACAATGGTGTGTTAGTTTCTGCTTTATAACAAAGTGAATCAGTTATACATATACATATGTTTCCATATCTCTTCCCTCTTGCATCTCCCTCCCTCCCACCCTCCCTATCCCACCCCTCTAGGTGGTCACAAAGCACCGAGCTGATCTCCCTGTGCTATGCGGCTGCTTCCCACTAGCTATCTATTTCACGTTTGGTAGTGTATATATGTCCATGCCGCTCTCTCACTTTGTCACATCTTACCCTTCCCCCTCCCCATATACTCAAGTCCATTCTCTAGTAGGTCTGTGTCTTTATTCCCGTCTTGCCACTAGGTTCTTCATGACCTTTTTTTTTTTCCCTTAGATTCCATATATATGTGTTAGCATACTGTATTTGTTTTTCTCTTTCTGACTTACTTCACTCTGTATGACAGACTCTAACTCCATCCACCTCATTACAAATACCTCCATTTCATTTCTTTTTATGGCTAAGTAATATTCCATCGTATATATGTGCCACATCTTCTTTATCCATTCATCCGATGATGGACACTTAGGTTGCTTCCATGTCCTGGCTATTGTAAATAGAGCTGCAATGAACATTTTGGTACATGACTCTTTTTGAATTATGGTTTTCTCAGGGTATACGCCCAGTAGTGGGATTGCTGGGTCATATGGTAGTTCTATTTTTAGTTTTTTAAGGAACCTCCATACTGTTTTCCATAGTGGCTGTATCAATTTACATTCCCACCAACGGTGCAAGAGTGTTCCCTTTTCTCTACACCCTCTCCAGCATTTATTGTTTCTAGATTTTTTGATGATGGCCATTCTGACCGGAGTGAGATGATACCTCATTGTAGTTTTGATTTGCATTTCTCTAATGATTAATGATGTTGAGCATTCTTTCATGTGTCTGTTGGCAATCTGTATACCTTCTTTGGAGAAATGTCTATTTAGGTCTTCTGCCCATTTTTGGATTGGGTTGTTTGTTTTTTTGTTACTGAGCTGCATGAGCTGCTTGTAAATCTTGGAGATTAATCCTTTGTCAGTTGCTTCATTTGCAAATATTTTCTCCCATTCTGAGGGTTGTCTTTTGGTCTTGTTTATGGTTTCCTTTGCTGTGCAAAAGCTTTGAAGTTTCATTAGGTCCCATTTGTTTATTTTTGTTTTTATTTCCATTTCTCTAGGACCTGGGTCAAAAAGGATCTTGCTGTGATTTATGTCATAGAGTGTTCTGCCTATGTTTTCCTCTAAGAGTTTGATAGTGTCCGGCCTTACACTTAGGTCTTTAATCCATTTTGAGTTTATTTTTGTGTATGGTGTCAGGGAGTGTTCTAATTTCATACTTTTACATGTACCTGTCCAATTTTCCCAGCACCACTTATTGAAGAGGCTGTCTTTTCTCCACTGTATATGCTTGCCTCCTTTATCAAAGATAAGGTGACCATATGTGCGTGGGTTTATCTCTGGGCTTTCTATCCTGTTCCATTGATCTATATTTCTGTTTTTGTGCCAGTACCAAACTGTCTTGATTACTGTAGCTTTGTAATATAGTCTGAAGTCAGGGAGCCTGATTCCTCCAGCTCCATTTTTCGTTCTCAAGATTGCTTTGGCTATTCGGGGTCTTTTGTGTTTCCATACAAATTGTGAAATTTTTTGTCCTAGTTCTGTGAAAAATGCCAGTGGTAGTTTGATAGGGATTGCATTGAATCTGTAGATTGCTTTGGGTAGTAGAGTCATTTTCACAATGTTGATTCTTCCAATCCAAGAACATGGTATATGTCTCCATCTATTTGTATCATCTTTAATTTCTTTAATCAGTGTCCTATAATTTTCTGCATACAGGTCTTTTGTCTCCTTAGGTAGGTTTATTCCTAGATATTTTATTCTTTTTGTTGCAATGGTAAACGGGAGTGTTTTCTTAATTTCACTTTCAGATATTCCATCATTAGTATATAGGAATGCAAGAGATTTCTGTGCATTAATTTTGTATCCTGCTACTTTACCAAATTCATTGATTAGCTCTAGTAGTTTTCTGGTAGCATGTTTAGGATTCTCTATGTATAGTATCATGTCATCTGCAAACAGTGACAGCTTTACTTCTTCTTTTCCGATTTGGATTCCTTTTATTTCTTTTTCTTCTCTGATTGCTGTGGCTAACACTTCCAAAACTATGTTGAATAATAGTGGTGAGCGTGGGCAACCTTGTCTTGTTCCTGATCTTAGTGGAAATGGTTTCAGTTTTTCACCATTGAGGACAATGTTGGCTGTGGGTTTGTCATATATGGCCTTTATTATGTTGAGGAAAGTTCCCTCTATGCCTACTTTCTGCAGGGCTTTTATCATAAATGGGTGTTGAATTTTGTCGAAAGCTTTCTCTGCATCTATTGAGATGATCATATGGTTTTTCTCCTTCAATTTGTTAATATGATGTATCACGTTGATTGATTTGCGTATATTGAAGAATCCTTGCATTCCTGGGATAAACCCCACTTGATCATGGTGTATAATCCTTTTAATGTGCTGTTGGATTCTGTTTGCTAGTATTTTGTTGAGGATTTTTGCATCTATGTTCATCAGTGATATTGGCCTGTAGTTTTCTTTCTTTGTGACATCTTTGTCTGGTTTTGGTATCAGGGTGATGGTGGCCTCATAGAATGAGTTGGGGAGTGTTCCTCCCTCTGCAGTATTTTGGAAGAGTTTGAGAAGGATAGGTGTTAGCTCTTCTCTAAATGTTTGATAGAATTCGCCTGTGAAGCCATCTGGTCCTGGGCTTTTGTGTGTTGGAAGATTTTTAATCACAGTTTCAATTTCAGTGCTTGTGATTGGTCTGTTCATATTTTCTATTTCTTCCTGGTTCAGTCTCGGCAGGTTGTGCATTTCTAAGAATCTGTCCATTTCTTCCAGGTTGTCCATTTTATTGGCATAGAGTTGCTTGTAGTAATCTCTCATGATCGTTTGTATTTCTGCAGTGTCAGTGGTTACTTCTCCTTTTTCATTTCTAATTCTATTGATTTGAGTCTTCTCCCTTTTTCTCTTGATGAGTCTGGCTAATGGTTTAGTAATTTTGTTTATCTTCTCAAAGAACCAGCTTTTAGTTTCATTGATCTTTGCTATTGTTTCCTTCATTTCTTTTTCATTTATTTCTGATCTGAACTTTATGATTTCTTTCCTTCTGCTAGCTTTGGGGTTTTTTTGTTCTTCTTTCTCTAATTGCTTTAGGTGCAAGGTTAGGTTGTTTATTCGAGACGTTTCCTGTTTCTTGATGTAGGCTTGTATTGCTATAAACTCCCCTCTTAGAACTGCTTTTGCTGCATCCCATAGGTTTTGGGTCGTCGTGTCTCCATTGTCATTTGTTTCTAGGTATTTTTTGATTTCCCCTTTGATTTCTTCAGTGATCACTTCGTTATTAAGTAGTGTATTGTGTAGCCTCCATGTGTTTGTATTTTTTACAGATCTTTTCCTGTAATTGATATCTAGTCTCATAGCGTTGTGGTCAGAAAAGATACTTGATACGATTTCAATTTTCTTAAATTTACCAAGGCTTGATTTGTGACCCAAGATATGATCTATCCTGGAGAATGTTCCATGAGCACTTGAGAAAAATGTGTATTCTGTTGTTTTTGGGTGGAATGTCCTATAAATATCAATTAAGTCCATCTTGTTTAATGTATCATTTAAAGCTCGTGTTTCCTTATTTATTTTCATTTTGGATGATCTGTCCATTGGTGAAAGTGGGGTGTTAAAGTCCCCTACTATGATTGTGTTGCTGTCGATTTCCCCTTTTATGGCTGTTAGTATTTGCCTTATGTATTGAGGTGGTCCTATGTTGGGTGCATAAATATTTACAATTGTTATACCTTCCTCTTGGATCGATCCCTTGATCATTATATAGTGTCCTTCTTTGTCCCTTGTAATAGTCTTTATTTTAAAGTCTATTTTGTCTGATATGAGAATTGCTACTCCAGCTTTCTTTTGATTTCCATTTGCATGGAATATCTTTTTCCATCCCCTCACTTTCAGTCTGTATGTGTCTCTAGGTCTGAAGTGGGTCCCTTGTAGACAGCATATATATGGGTCTTGTTTTTGTATCCATTCAGCCAGTCTGTGTCTTTTGGTGGGAGCATTTAATCCATTTACATTTAAGGTAATTATCGATATGTATTTTCCTATTCCCATTTTCTTAAATGTTTTGGGTTTGTTATTGTAGGTGTTTTCCTTCTCTTCTGTTTCTTGCCTAGAGAAGTTCCTTTAGCATTTGTTGTAAAGCTGGTTTGTTGTTGCTGAACTCTCTCAGCTTTTGCTTGTCTGTAAAGGTTTTAATTTCTCCATCAAATCTGAATGAGATCCTTGCTGGGTAGAGTAATCTTGGTTGTAGGTTTTTCTCCTTCATCACTTTAAGTATATCCTGCCACTCCCTTCTGGCTTGCAGAGTTTCTGCTGAAAGATCAGCTGTTAACCTTATGGGGATGCCCTTGTGTGTTATTTGTTGTTTTTCCCTTGCTGCTTTTAATATGTTTTCTTTATATTTAATTTTTGATAGTTTGATTAATATGTGTCTTGGTGTGTTTCTCCTTGGATTTATCCTGTATGGGACTCTCTGTGCTTCCAGGACTTGATTAACTATTTCCTTTCCCATATTAGGGAAGTTTTCAACTATAATCTCTTCAAATATTTTCTCAGTCCCTTTCTTTTTCTCTTCTTCTTCTGGGACCCCTATGATTCGAATGTTGCTGTGTTTAATGTTTTCCCAGAGGTCTCTGAGACTGTCCTCAGTTCTTTTCATTCTTTTTTCTTTATTCTGCTCTGCAGTAGTTATTTCCACTATGTTATCTTCCAGGTCACTTATCCGTTCTTCTGCCTCAGTTATTCTGCCATTGTTCCTGTCTAGAGTATTTTTAATTTCATTTATTGTGTTTTTCATCATTGCTTGGTTCCTCTTTAGTTCTTCTACGTCCTTGTTAAATGTTTCTTGCCTTTTGTCTATTCTATTTCCAAGATTTTGGATCATCTTTACTATCATTATTCTGAATTCTTTTTCAGGCAGACTGCCTATTTCCTCTTCATTTGTTAGGTCTGGTGTGTTTTGACCCTGCTCCTTCACCTGCTGTGTGTTTTTTTGTCTTCTCATTTTGCTTATCTTACTGTGTTTGGGGTCTCCTTTTCGCAGGCTGCAGGTTCGTAGTTCCCGTTGTTTTTGATATCTGTCCCCAGTGGCTAAGGTGGGTTCAGTGGGTTGTGTAGGCTTCCTGGTGGAGGGGACTAGTGCCTGTGTTCTGGTGGATGAGGTTGGATCTTGTCTTTCTGGTGGGCACGTCCACATCTGGTGGTGTATTTTGGGGTGTCTGTGGCCTTATTATGATTTTAGGCAGCCTCTCTTCTAATGGATGGGGCTGTGTTCCTGTCTTGCTAGTTGTTTGGCATAGGGTGTCCAGCACTGTAGCTTGCTGGTCGTTGAGTGAAGCTGGGTCTTGATGTTGAGATGGAGATCTCTGAGAGATTTTTGCCGTTTGGTGTTACGTGGAGCTGGGAGGTCTCTTGTGGACCAGTGTCCTGAAGTTGGCTCTCCCACCTCAGAGGCACAGCCCTGATGCCTGTCTGGAGCACCAAGAGCCTTTCATCCACACGGCTCAGAATAAAAGGGAGAAAAAATAGAAAGAAAGAAAGAAAGAGGATAAAATAAAATAAAATAAAGCTATTATAATAAAAAATAAGAAAAAAAATATTAAGAATAAATTTATTAAGGAAAAAAATTTTTTTAATTTTTTAAAAATAGATTTATTAATTTTTTATAATAAAAAATAAGAAAAAATTATTAAGAAAAAAATTTTTAATTTTTTAAAATAAAAAATATGAAAAAACTTATTAAAAAAGTTTTTTTTAATTTTTAAAAATAGAAAATAAGGAAAAAATTATTAAGAAAACATTTATTAGGGAAAAAATTTTTTTAAGTAAAAACAAAACAAAACAAAACAAAAAACGGACGGACCTAAACCTAGGGCTAACGGTGAAAGCAAAGCTATACAGACAAAATCTCACCCAGAAGCATACACATATACACTCACAAAAAAAGGAAAAGGGGAAAAATTAATATATCCTGCTCCCAAAGTCCACCTCCTGAATTTGGGATGATTCATTGTCTATTCAGGTACTCAACAGATGCAGGCACATCAAGTTGTTTGTGGAGCTTTAATCCGCTGCTTTTGAGGCTGCTGGGAGAGATTTCCCTTTCTCTTCTTTGTTCGTACAGCTCCCGGGGTTCAGCTTTGGATTTGGACCCGCCTCTGCATGTAGGTCGCCTGAGGGCGTCTGTTCCCCGCCCAGACAGAACGGGGTTAAAGGAGCAGCTGCTTCGGGGGCTCTGGCTCACTCAGGCCGGGGGGAGGGAGGGGTACGGGTATGGGGCGAGCCTGCGGCGGCAGAAGCCGGCGTGACGTTGCAGCAGCCTGAGCCGCGCCATGCATTCTCCCGGGGAAGTTTTCCCCGGATCACGGGAGCCTGGCCGTGGCGGGCTGCACAGGCTCCCGGGAGGGGCGGTGTGGAGAGTGACCTGTGCTCGCACACAGGGTTGTTGGTGGCGGCAGCAGCAGCCTTAGTGTCTCATGCCTGTCTCTGGGGTCCGCGCTGATTACCGCGGCTCGCGCCCGTCTCTGGAGTTCGTTTAGGCGGTGCTGTGAATCCCCTCTCCTCGCGCACCGGGAAACAAAGAGGCAAGAAAAAGTCTCTTGCCTCTTCGGCAGCTACAGACTTTTTCCCGGACTCCCTCCCGGCTAGCTGTGGTGCGCTAACCCCTTCAGGCTGTGTTCATGCCGCCAACCCCAGTCCTCTCCCTGCGATCTGACTGAAGTCCGAGCCTCAGCTCCCAGCCCCGCCCGCCCCGGCGGGTGAGCAGACAAGCCTCTCGGGCTGGTGAGTGCTGGTCGGCACCGATCCTCCGTGCGGGAATCTCTCCGCTTTGCCCTCCGCACCCATGTGGCTGCGCTCTCCTCCGTGGTTCCGAAGCTTCCCCCCCTGCCACCCGCAGTCTCCGCCTGGGAAGGGGCTTCCTAGTGTGTGGAAACCTTTCCTCCTTCACAGCTCCCTCCCACTGGTGCAGGTCCCGTCCCTATTCTTTTGTCTCTGTTATTTCTTTTTTCTTTTGCCCTACCCAAGTACGTGGGGATTTTCTTGCCTTTTGGGAGGTCTGACGTCTTCTGCCAGCGTTCAGTGGGTGTTCTGTAGGAGCAGTTCCACGTGTAGATGTATTTCTGATGTATCTGTGGGAAGGAAGGTGATCTCCACGTCTTACTCTTCCGCCATCTTGCCCAGACCTCCCAATTGATGTTTTTTCTAGTGTACCATGTGTATTCCCTTCTCATTTTCCTTTCTATATATTTTTAAGTTACTTTCTTGGTGTATATCCTTGGGATTTCAAATAATATCTTTATAGCAATCTAGTTTAAAGTAATACCAACTTAGCATTTATAGTATACAAACTATCCTCCTATAAGCTCCATTCTTCTTCCTCTATGTTATGTCACAAATTTCATCTTTTTTTAGTCTTATAAACAAAGACATTTTTCTACATACCCAAAAAACAACCATCCAATTCATGAAAATAACATTAATATATTACTACCATTCAATTCATAGATTCTGTTCAAGTTTCACAAATTGTCCCAATAATGTCAAAAGGGTCCAGTGCATAATCATATGCTGCATTTAATGGTAATGTCTCTTTAGTGTAGAACAGTTCCTTAGTTTTTCCTTGACTTTCATATTCTTGGTACTTTTTCCCCTCCAGTTTTATTGAGATATAATTGACGTACAGCACTGTATAAGTTAAGGTATATAGCATACTGATTTGACTTACATACATCATGAAATGATTAACCACCATAAGTTTAGTGAGCATCCATCATCTCATGTAGTTACACAATTAAAGAAATAGAAAAAAATTGTTTTTCTTGTGATGAGAACTCTTAGGATTTACTCTCTTAACAACTTTCATATATAATATACAGCAGTGCTAATTATATTTATCATGTTGTACATTACATCCCTAGTACTTATTTATCTTATAACTGGAAGTTTGTACCTTTTGATCACCTTCATCCAATCCCCCTCCCCCACACCCCACCTCTGGTAACCACAAATCTGATCTCTTTTTCTGAGTTTGTTTTTTAAGTATAATTGACTTACAACACTGTTAGGTCCTGGTGTGCAATATAGTGATTCAATATTTCTATACATTTCAAAATGATCATTATGGTAAGTCTAGTTAGCATTTGTCATCATGCAAAGATATTACATAATTATTGACTATATTTCCCATGCTGTACATTTCATACCCGTGACTCATTTTTTTGTAACTGGAAGTTTGTACCTCTTATCTCCCTCACCTATTTCTTTCCTCTTCCCATCCCCTGCCCTGTGGCAGACATCTGTTTGTTCTCTGTGTCTGTGACTCTGTTTCTGTTTGGTTATGTTTGTTCATTTGTTTTTTAGATTCCACATGTAAGTGAAATCATAATGTTTGTCTTTCTATGTCTGACTTATTTCACTTAACATAATACTCACTAGGTCCATCCATGTTGTGTCAAATGGCAAGATTTCATTATTTTTTATGACTAATACTCCATTATACACACACACACACAAACACACACACACACACACACACATGCATCTTCTTTATCCATTCATCTATTGACAGGCATTTAGGTTGCTTCCATATCTTGGCTATTATAAATAATGTTACAGTGAATATAAGGGTGCATATATCTTTTCTAATTAGTGTTTTGTTTTCGTCAGATAAATACGAAGGAGTGGAATTGCCAGGTCATATGATAGTTCTGTTTTTAATTTTTTGAGGAACTCCATACTCTTCTCCATAGTGGCTGCATCAATTTACATTCCCACCCACAGTTTGCCTTTTATCCACATCCTTGCCAACACATGTTATTTGTCGTCTTTTTGATAAATGACATTCTGACAGGTGTTGATCAGAATGAGTTGATAGCTCATTTTGGTTTTGTTTTGTATTTCCCTGATGATTAGTGATGATCAGCATCTTTTCATGTTCCTGTTGGCCATCTGTATGTCTTCTTTGAAAAAATGTCTATTCAGGTCCTCTGCTTTTTTAAATTGGGTTGTTTGCTTTATTCATGTTGAATTGTATGAGTTCTTTGTATATATTTGATATTAACCCCTTATGAAATATATTGTTTGCAAATATCTTCTCCCATTCAGTAGGGCGGCCTTTCTGTTTTGTTGATGGTTTCCTTCGCTGTGCAAAGGCTTTTTAGTTTGATGTAGTCCAACTCACTTATTTCTGCACTTGCTTCTCTTGCCTGAGAAGACATATTCAAAGAAGTATTGCTAAGACTGATGTCAAAGAGCATATTGCCTATGTTTTCATCTAGAAGTTTTATGGTTTCAGATTTTACATTTATCTTTAATCCATTTTGAGTTTATTTTTGTATATGGTGTGAGAAAGTAGTCCAGTTTGATTCTTTTGCATGTAGCTGCCCAGTTTTCCCAGCACCATTTATTGAAGAGGCTGTTTTTTCCCCATTGTGTATTCTTGTCTCCTTTGTTGTAGATTAATTGACGGTATAAGTGTGTGCTCATTTCCGGGCTCTGTCTTTTGTTCCATTGCTCTACGTGTCTGTTTTTGTGCCAGTCCCATACTGTTTTGATTACTGTAGCTTTGTAGTATAGCTTGAAATCAGGGAGCATGATTACTCCAGCTTTGTTCTTCTCTCAAGATTTTCCTGGCTATTCGGGTTCTTCGGTGTTTAACTGTTCAACCTCTAGTGAATATTTCAGTTCAGCTATTGTACTTTTTAACACCAGAATTTGTTTTTTTCCATTTTTAAATTTCTGTTTCTTTATTGATGTGCTCTATTTGGCAAGACATTGTTCTTCTGACTTTCTTTAGTTCTTTGTCCATTGTTTCCTTAAGCTCTTTCAGCATATTTAAGACAGTTGATTTAAACTTTTTCTCTAGTAAGTCCAATGTTTGGGCTTCCTCAATGATGGTTTCTTTTAATTTATTTTTTTCACTTGTACATGGGCCATACATTCTTATGTCTTTGCATGCCTCAATAACTTCTTGTTGTTGAAAACTGGACATTTTGAAAAATTAAAATGAGGTAACACTGAATATCAGATTTACCCCCTCTTCATGGGGTTGGTTCATTTCTGTTTGTCATGGGTTGTAGTTTTTTGTTTGTTTAGTGACTTATCCAGTGTATTTTGTAAAGACAGTATATTTGTCCTGAATGGTCACTGAAGTGTCTGTTCCATTAGCTTAGTGTTTATCTAGTGATTGGACAAATATCTCCTTAAACTCCTGGATCAAAAAAAAGCTCTTTATCTTTGTAGCTGGGCTTTCTATATGTGTTGGGTCAGGCCTTCTACACTCAGGCATTTTACAACTCTACTTTTGCCCTCACTTCCTGCTTGTACAGAGCTTGAATGTCAGCCAGAGGAGAGGGCTTAGGGACTTCTTAATTTGTTTTTGAGCATGCTTCTTATGTTGGGCATATGCATGGCCTTTTAAGTTTCCAGGAGTATGTGGGAACTTTTATTCCCCAAAGCATCTTACTCAGCCTTTCCTTTGGCTTTTCATTGTGTCTTTTGTTTCCCCCAACTGATATCCATTGTCTCAGGTGGAAGATGCTAGTTCATTTGCCTTTAAAATGTTTTTGACAAATGCTGCCTTCTGTGCACTCACTTTTGTACCCTGAGAGAGTTCCAGTTTAGGCAAAATAAAGGCAATCTTTTTGTGTTAGCCCTTCAGGGAACCACCAACCAGATCAAAACCAACAGTCAGAATTCTTTGAGAACGAGGTCCAGTCTGCTCTCTCTCATACCAGGAACCGATTCTGGGAATGTGGATTGATGTTTTCAAGACCCACACTAAGCTTAAAAGGTGTGGATGCAGCAGGAGTAAGCTAAAACGCCACAAAGCTCTGTTACTGGGTTTTAGTCACCTTTTTCTTATTGAAGTATTTGCTCTGACTGTTTTCTGTAGTTCTGATAAATTTGATTCTGATAGTTTTCATCAGTTTTTATTTCTTTTTGGTGTTTTTGTGGAAGGATGGGCCCTTGGGACCCCTTACTCCACCATTTTCACCTATGTCATCCCTACTATGTGTGATAATCAGTATCTTGTTAATTTGAATGAGCAAAAACAGGTCACAAGAAGTCCCAGAGTGGCTGAATTCTATCTGGGCATGGACCACATTACACAAAGCCACAGAATAATAGTCAAGATAGAGGAAGTATCAAAAATCAAGTCAACTAACTGCTAGTGGAAGGCTTTTTCCACTATACCAAATTTTCCTCATGGCTAGCTAGAAAGGTTCTGAGTACAGGTCAGTGTTGGCAAAGTCATCTGCATTTTAATTTCAGATTATTGGTAAATGAATTTCTTTCATGATGCCTTATTTTCCAGAGGGCTGTCCCTGAGTAGTCAAAAGCCATATGACCACTTATCCTCATTATAACAACAGGTGTTACCAGGCTGTGAGGCCACTTTCATACTTGTTGTGAACTCAGTCTATTTGGTTTCATCTGTAGCAAAATTCTCTTTGCCTACCGCCTTCTCCTCTGACTGAGAATACCCAGGCATTCATTTTGGTCTTGGACACTGCTTCCTGTACTCTCCTGATGCATCATTCCAACTAGAGTTCTTTCTTTTAGAATCTCCGTTGGCTCATTTTCTTTTCTGTTGGCAGAAATTACATTTGTTTACTTCCCCTTAACCCAAGTAATTATATAGTGTGCAAAATCAGTACCCAGAGATAATCAGTTAAAATGTTCTAAGTCTAGGGCTATTGACTTATCCCAGATCTGGGTAGAAAAGTGAATGGATAGCAGTGATTTTAGATATTTAACCATTTGCCCTCATAAGTATGCTCATAATTCCCATACTATGTGTCTTGACTTTTGGTTTAGAAAAATTTGGTACCTATGGATCACCTTGGTGAATGAGTCAGATGGGACTTTCTGTGTCAGTTTCTTTTTCTCATGAACCTTTGAGAGCTAATATTCAGTGTGCTCTTCCTTGTTATTGATTTCTTTGATTTACTGGGAAATTTGGCTAAGAGCATTTGACTTACCCTTAATGGAAAGAAGATAAATTGGATCTAGTCTCTGATTGTGTGTGTGAGATTTCATTTTCTTAGTGCCTTAAATGAGGAACAGATTTGAGTGTTTTTCATGAAAAAAGTAATAGCGAAAAAAAAAAAAAGATGAAGGTGGCTCAGGTAGCCATTAATAGGAATTTGGAGTATGTTTGAGCATAGACATTCTGCTAATATTTGGTAAGAAGGCTAAGGAAGAACCTTACAGCAGAATGTTCTATTCTGTTGTTAATGTGGCTAGTGACACTTCTTTCTTGTAATTTGAATGCCTTGTAACTCTGGATGGTGCTTCCTGGCCTCTTGTTACTCCTGCTATCAATGAAAGACAAATGGATATCAGCAGTAGTGCTATTTTCTGTACTTTCAGAAAATAGGGCTGAAGGGTTGATAGAGCAGTCTTCCACACTGTGGCACTTGCCTAAGGCTAGTTCAAGACAAATTTAACAATCATATTAATAATAATAAAATAATAGCTATTAGTTATCAAGGCATAGCAGGCGACAGTTATAATTTATACATTATTTCTAAATATTGCAGCATTGATATTTTCATTTCTACTTTGTACATGAGGAAACTGAGGAGCAGAGAGGGGAGATAACATGCCCCAGGTTACACAGCAAATGGTTCAAGCCCAGATCTCCCTGAATGCAAAGCACTCTCTGTCTTTCCACTGTGCCTCAGTGCTTTTCAAGCATTCTTGTTTCTATTGGTACCATATGTGCTTCCTTTTCTGGTCCTTGTCTTCAAGAAGCTACCATTTGAACATCTGCTATATGCCAGGCACTGTATATGCCAGACACTAATATTTTCTTGCAAAGTAAATATTAGTATCCTCATTTTACAGGTGAGATGATTTTCCATTATACCATGCCACCTCTCCTTGCTTTATTTAAGAGTCATCTCTTGCCCATGAGCCAGGTACCTTTGAACCATGCTCTGGCCCTTCCTTCCCTATCCTCATTATCTTCCCAGACCTATGTTCCAGGTGATTCCATCATCTTGTTCCTGCATGCTTGATGGGTGCTAATGATTTCCTATGTTAGCTTTCTGAATTGTTAGCATTCTCTTAGGGACCCATGGGCTTACTGCTTATTATGAAAACATAGACTTACCCAAGCTTGGTGTTCCTCAGCTGTGATGGGAATTCACTGCATCTATAACATTTACCTAGGCCTATATCAAATCACCTCCATGGGACTCATGGACAAGGGGAACTGGCTTAATCTGCTCAGGCTGCTGTAACAAATACCATAGACTGGGTGGCTTTTATATGACAGACATTTATTTCTCACAGTTCTGGATGCAGGGAAGTCCAAGATCAAGGTGCAGGCATGGTTAGATTCTGGTGAGAACCCTCTTCCTAACTTGCAGACAGCTGCCTTCTCACTGTATCTTTGCATGGCAGAGGGAAGAAAATGAAGCAAGCTTTCTGGTGTCTCTTCATTTACGGACACTAACCCTATTGTGGGAGCCCACCCTCATTACCTCATCTAAACCTAGTTATCTCTCAAAGGCTCCACTACCATTACACTGGAGGTTAGCACTTCAACAGAAGAATTTTGAGAGGACACATTCAGTCCATAACAGACAACCAACACGAATAAATATGCCAGATGATCATGCTACTTGCTGTTCTGTGAGCAATAACGTACTCTGTCTCTGACCCAGGAGTATTTCATCTTTCAGTATCCATGAAACAGTATGTTTTATCTTTTTAGATTACAAGTAGGGTGAAATCCCAGACCCTTCACAGTTTTTGACAAGTACTGTACCCCAGGTTTTTCAGTCTAGCTTATAGGAACAGGCTTTATTCCTAGCCCTGTGTGAGTGCTGGCTACTGTTCCCTGCAGTCCTTTCAGGTGGTTCTTTCCCCTCCCTTGGTTAGTTTCCTCACATGTATGTTCTGATCAGTACTCTGCTGAATACTCTAGGGGGACATTCTCTTGACTTCCAGGGTTCTGTCTGCTACTCTCTCCTCTCTGATCATCTGTGCTACAAACTCTAGTCTCCTTGCTCTTCATGTACTCTCAGCTCCTTACGTTCTAACTCAAGAAATCCATTAGGCTTCTTCTCCATTCTCTCTCCCTGCACCCTGCATGTGTTCTGGAAACTCTTTTCAGGCAGTAAACTGGCACAATTGTTTGTTTCAGGGATCACTGTTCTTTGTTGCTTGGTGTCCTGTGTCTTGAAAACCCTTATTTTTTATTGTCTCTGTTTTTTGGGTTGTTTCAGGTGAGAGGATAATCCAGTCCCTGTTACTCCATTTTGGCTGCAAGTGGAAATTGAATCTTTGTCTTTTGAAGGTGGACTTGATATTTAAAAACAGCCCAAAGAGAGTGGTGAGTAACTTAAATCAATAAGGTTGGCCATCAAGCTGGCTAATTCCTCACAACCCCCTCTTCAAAAAAGATGTGGTAGGGTAGTAAAGTAACCAACCTTTTTCTCCCCCCTGTGGTTTTAGCATTTCTGTGGTTTAGAATTATTTTTATAAAGAGGAGTTGGACTTCTCCACTCTCCCCTCTCCTAATTTACTTGGCACTGTAACCTATGGAGGGCTAAAAGTTCTGAGAAAAAAAATTAGGGTTATGTTTTTAACCATCATCCACTCTTTCCCAACACTACAGTTAATTCAGAAGACATATGACTTTTCCCTTTTTTGTGTCTTATCTTCTCACTCTCAGTGCCATGACTCAGGCTGAGGCCCTCATTTCCTTTATTATACCCCACTCCTAACTGGTCTTTATTTTTTCTATCCTTCACATTAGGTCCAGAGTAACTTTCAGGAAAAAAAAAAAAGATCTGAGTGTGTCATTTTGCCTCTCAGAATGGTTCCCCCTTAAATATAGAATAATGTCCGGCCTCCTTTGTGCCTACAATCTGACCTCTACTTAATATTTCTCACTTTATTTTACATAACACAATCCCAACCATCCACAGAATTATAATCCACAAATGGCAGTATTGTAAGGTGCTCTTAGACTCAAACTAAATGAGACAACTCTCCCTTTCTTGTACAGGTCCAGCTCTGTCCCATCTTGGCACACTTGCTTATTCTATCTTCTTTTCCAGGAATTCCCTGTTTTGCCTGCCTTCAAAGACATTTCTCAAATAATAACTACTCCATAAGGCCTCCCAAGAGGCCTCCAATTGGAATAAATTCCTTTGTCCCTTATTTTCCCATAGCATGTTGGTTGCACTTGTATTAGAGCACTTATCAGATTCTGGTTTACTTGAAAAAATACCTCATGAGTCCTTGGAGCACAGGTACTTACTGCCTTATTTTTCTTCATATTCATCATAACATCCATCCCAGGGCATTCTTTTTTCCGGGTCCCCCCATTTAGTATATTTTGTTTTTTTTAATTGAAGTATAGTTGATTTACAATGTTGTGTAAGTTTCAGGTTACAGCACTGTGATTCAGTTATACATACATATATATATCCATTCTTTTTCAAATTCTTTTCCCTTATAGGTTATTACAAAATATTGAATATAGTTCCCTGTGCTATACAGTAAGTCCTTGTTGGTTATCTACTTTACATACATTAGTGTATATGTTAATGTCAACCTCCTAATTTGTCCACCCACCCTTTCCCCTTTGGTAACCATAAGTTTGTTTTCTATGTCTGTGGGTCTATTTCTGTTTTGTAAATAAGTGCATTTGTATCTTTTTTTTTAGATTCCACATATAAGCGATATATTTGTCATTCTTGTCCATCCCAGGGCCTTATAACTAGTCTGTGCTGAATACATAATCATTGGATTGAAGCTGATTAAATCAGGAAACTTTGTAGCACATAAGAATAAATCAATAATACTTTAATTCACTGACATCTGTAGTCTGGTCTGGGCTCAGTGCAATTGCAAGTGAATAATTTGTCTTTGGCCTCTATGAGGACCCAGCTCTTTATTCACTGCCAACCTGTACCCAGAACTTTCATTCTCTCCCCTGAATGCCTACCTTCTCTAGGCAATACTCTCTGCTAGTCACTTCAGATCTGATTATGTCCCTGGTTCATCTGTGGGAGTTTTTTTTTTTTTTTTAAATACTGCAGTTTCCTGGGTTCTATCCCAGAACTACTGATTTGGAATCTCTGGGGATGGAGCTCAGGAATTTGCATGTTTAACAGGCACCTGGCACTTGGTGACTTAAGCAGTCAGATTTGAGACCCACTGCTCTATACTCTTGAATCTAAATCATTCCATCTACTGACCCTTCTGTCCAAATTTATCTACTCTGAGTCTCCTGCTTTTGGGACCCAGCTTTCACCTAGCTGGCATTTTGAAAAGTGGTTTGATGTACTTTCAAACTTCCCTTCACTAAGTTACTAATCTCTGATTTCTCTCAAGGGCTTTTACTTTTTAGTAGGGCACTCTCAAAGACAATGTGGAAAACATTGCCTCTAAAGAAAGGCAATGTTTAGACTTTTTGGTAGGAACAAAAGAGTTGATCCCTTTAAAGATTAGTAATTTTGAAATTGCTCTGGGAAGCAGGTAAGGATTATAGAAAATGCAGAGTTTTGTTAAATTATTTTTCTGTTAATTACTTAAGCATTAAGATTGGGATAGAGTTGGAAGATATAATTAGAGAACAATATCTCACATCATGCCACAGGGAAAACAGGAAGAAACAGGAAAAATCAAAATCCCAATGGACTTTGATTCCTTTTTCTACCAGGGCAAGCAGTTTGCAAATGCCTGTGAACAGGTCACAGTCAGGAGATCAGAAAAAAAAATTTAGAAGTCTCTTAAAAGGGATAGAAAACAATTCAGAAGTTTCCTATAGGAGGATACAAAGGAAACCAATAGAGAAGCTGTTTATTTCCAGTTAAAAATCAAAGGATACTACATGGTGCCACAGAGTTCCTTTTTCCTCTTCAGGATTAACCTTAATCTATTACTATATTTCTTGGCTTCTTTTTTTTTTTTATAAGAATGTGTCATTAATAGGTATCACTATTTTATATGAAGTTCTGTTTCTATAGGAAAAAGCATGATCATGTCTGGAAATATGTACTAGATGCTTGGAGTCTCAGCTAACTATGCTTAAGGCCAAAGTGTGCTTATGAGGCTTACAGGACTCTAATCCAGTTCTCTCCAGACATACTTGATCACCCACCTTTGTCAAAAAACGTATGCATCCCGATAGATATGCATTTATTTGCAAAGTATTACATACAAAATTGATTTAATATATTATAAACATTAATAAAATGTATAGAAATAGAAATAAATAGGTTATTTATGTGGAAATTTTGACATTTTCTTACCAAACCCCAGTGGATTGATTGATTGACAGTATTCATGGGGTGGTAACTGCAAACCACTTTTGATACCACTACTCTTTTCTGTTTGTTCTCAAACTTGGGTTGAGCATTAGGATCACCTTGGGATAGTCAGAGAGCAGTTAGATTCTTGTGCTCAGGTCTATTAAATTAGAATCTCCATGGCTGGAACTTGGGAGCCTATGTTTTAAAAAAACTTCCCCAGGGAATTCTGATGCCCAGTCAAGCTTGAGAAATAGTGATTTACTACCAAAGGTCACCTAGTGACATTTGCTCTCTAGGACCATGATTCTCAACCTTTGCTACAACTGGAACTACCTGGGGAACTTTAAAAATGCTGATGACTGGGTTCCCACCTCCCTCCTGAGACTTATAATTGATCTGAGGTGTGGCCTGGGCATTGGGATTTAAAATCTTCCCAGGTGAATCTGATGTGCTGCCCAGGTTGAGAACCTCGTGGTGGAGAGGACAAAACAGGTTTTGGGAAGCTGTACTAGGACTGTTTTGGTTACAACTTACACATACCCAAAATGGCTTAAGCAAAAAGGAATTTATTGGTTCACTTAAGATGTCCAGGGGTTGTCTGATTTCAGATATCTCTGCATTTAGGGGCTTAAACAGTGCAATCAAGGATGTTACTCTCTTTTTACATCTCTTGACTCTACTTTCCTCTGTATGGTTACATTCTTGGGTGAGCTTTCTCCATATGGCTGGAAATATGGCCAGAACAGCTCTAGGTTTATATGATCCTCATGGCTTGCAGTCCTAGAGAAAAAAAACCAGAACTGTTCACTCTCATAGTTTACATATCAACTCTTAGGGGGAGACTCTGCTTGTTCTAGCTTGCTTCAGGCACCTGTCTCTGAACTAATCATGGTGGCCAGATACATGGGGTAGGCTGGGTCACCTGCCAATTCAAGTGGTCTGGAGGGTGGGGATTATGAGATGATGATCTCACTTAAATGTTATGGAATGAGTTTCCCACAGGTTTGGTTATAAGAAGAAAGGGGAAAGGAATATTATGCTGGGTAGATGATATCACAGTCCACTACAGAAGTGGACTTTGTAAATTTAATCCTGTTGTGATGGTGCCAGTGGCACTGGTTGGAATATGCATAGAGTCACGATGCCCTAAGACAAAAGGAATGTCTGTCCAAGGGTGAACACTCTGTGTAAGGCTAGTCTTGCCTGAAATCAAGTTATAGATTCTTACATAAGCTAAAAAACAATTTCCCTTTCCAATGGAAGTATCAACTGAACCCAACTTTATGAATTGGCTAATTGTTTTCCCTGCTGTGGATATTAACTGCTGAGCTCTTGGAAAGAATTGAATTCTTTTTGGTGAGAGACTGATGAAAATCTTAAGCCCCATGAGCCAGTCATCCAATTGTTCAACATTCAATTGAAGAGAAATCCTTTTGTAGACTGTTGGTTTAAAGGTTGATAGGGCATTATTCTTGATACAGTGCTCAAGGTAGTAAAAATTGTAGAGCTATTAGAATTCTGACATTGTCAGAATTGGTACCGTGTGAGAGCCCAGCCAGGGACCTTCTCTGAGACAGTGTAATATATTCACAGCTGAAGCCCTGGCCCTGAAAATCTGGTTGTCAATTGGGAAGAGCACTTTTAGAGTCAGCTTCCTCTATAATTGGTTAACACTCTTCTTTTTCCATGGAATCAAGTATTAGAAAAATAAATGCAGAGTAAATAGAACTTCATGCTTGTGCAAGTCATTGGCAAAATCATCCTTGGGTCATGCAGGAAGACTTGTTCTGTTCAGAGGAAAATTTGGAAGGGAAACATTTTATTTTAATCTTCCTTCTCTTAATTTACTCTATTTGAAGTTCTAGTTTTAAAATGCTGATTCTTTGCAGAGAGATGTACTGGGAAGGGAGGGGACTTTGCACCTGTCCTAGGGATCAAATGAGCTATTGCAGTATTATCAAATGAGTGATTTATTCATGCAGATTTTGAATACTAGAAAACTCCAAGTTTACTTATATTAAAAACTATTATCTAAAGTGTCTACTCATTTTATCTGTTGGGCAGAATAGCAAAGTAGATGAAGTTTGCCTTGGCAGATAAATTACCTCAACTCTGTTGGGTCTCTGTGTGTGTCTGTTTCACACACACACACACACACACACACACACACACACACACACACACGTGCGCACCGCCGCCCCCCCCCGCCACTGTCTCACCTTATCAGTCTTCCTGCTGTGTTGTATTAGTTTTCCATTGCTGCTATAACAAATTACCACAGACTTAGTGACTCAGATAATACAAATTTATTATCTTACAATTCTGGAGGTCGAAGAAGTCCAGAAGTCCAAAGTGAATCTCACTGGGCTAAAAACCAAGTTGTCGGCAGGGCTGAATTCCTTCCTGGAGGCTCTAGGGGAGAATCTCTTTCCTTTCCTTTTCCAGCTTCTAGAGGCTACATTTGCTTGGCTTGTGGCTCCATCCTCCATCTTTAAACCAGCAATGACCAGTCAACTCTTTCTCATGTGGGATTGCTCTGACCTACCCTTCTGTCTCCCTCTCCAACTGTTAAGGACCCTTTTGATTATATTGGACCCACCCAGGTGATCCAGGGTAATCTCTACTTAAATGTCAGCTGATCAGTAACCTTAATTCCATCTTCAGCCTTAGTTCCCTTTTTCCATATAGCCTAGCATGTTCTCAGATTCTGGGGATTGGGATGTGGACATCTTTGCCAGGGTTGGGATGTGTGTTATTCTGCTACCACACCTGTCAAGTGCTCCAGGCTTCTCTTCTATTCGTTGGCTGCCCAGAATCCCTGACACTCATGTAAGGCTATTATTTCCTAGAGATCTTGGAGTATAACGGATAGATAGGAACACCAGAATAGGAGGCAGAAGGGCCAGGGTTGGAAAACAGCCTCTCTCTGCTTATGAGCTGTGTAACAAATTAACTTCTTGGAGCCTCCATTTCCTCATCCATGGCCTTTTCCTCCTTCCTTTATCGAAGCATACCTGTTCTGTATCCTTTTTAACAGGCCTCAACTGAGACCTCAAGTTAATATGGAAAAGTAATTCAAGCTAAGGCATTAATAAGTGATAATGGTTTCATGCCTCACTACTCCCTTCCCTCTAACCCCCATACCCTCTCAAGTACTATTTATGTTTTATAAGATGAATTCACCTGGAAGGAAATCATTTTATTAGGTGTGCAGTAAAAGTAAATGGATTAGGCTGCTGCCTACCTTTTAAAGTTGGCTTTGTCCCTGAACATTTAAGAAGAAAATATAGGATGACCAGAGGGTATGGTTTACCCTGGATATTCCAGTTTATGCCTGTTGCCTTGTTTTACGCTCAAGTGTCCTTATTTAGATGGTAAATTATATGGTCACTGTATTTATTTGGCACTTATAAATGTCTTGAGTGTATTTATAAAATTCCTCTTTTACCTTAGATTTTCATGAAGACAGGGGCATTTTAATTACTTTTGTAGTTTCTCCTGTAAGTACCCTAGAATCTGTACACCATGGGTTCTGGGTAGCTGTTTCTGACTAACTGTATTCTGTATTTCACATTTCAGCCATCATTATTTCTCCAAGTAAAGTTTATAGACTATCTGTTATGAACGGAGTTGGTCCTCACCCCCCATTCATATGTCGAAGTCCTAACCCTCAATTTGACTGTTTTTGGAGATAGGGCCTTTAAGGAGATAACTAACATTAAATGAAGTCATGACGATGGGCTCTAGTCCAATAGAACTGGTGTTTTTACATGAAGAGGGAGAGACACAAGGGATGCACATGCACAGAGAAAAGGCCATGTTGAGGACACAGAAATGACACCACCATCTGCAAGCCAAAGAGAGAGGCCTCAAGAGAAATCAAACCTGCCAACACCTTGCTATTGGACTCCCCCCACTCAGAACTGTGAGAAATTTCTGTTGTTTAAGCTACCCAGTCGGTGGTTATTTGTTAGATTAGCCCTAGCAGACTAATATACTATCTGTAGAAGAAGCGGAGATATTGTTACAAATGCAGTTTCCTGAATGCTATCCCAGACTGAATCAGAATTTCTCTGGTGGGGCTGAAGGAAGCCTTATGTTTTGCTTAGGTGATTCTTATACACATTAAATTTGAGAATTGCTGAAATAAGGACCTCAGGGCACTAAAAGAGTGGCTTTTTTTTTTCCACATATCTTTTATCATGTCAAGTTTTTGTTCTCTCTTCAGGGACTTTCTACCTAGGTGTTAGCAGAAAACAGGGATTGAATATCCCAGTTATCTTTAGGATATCTGGAGTTGTCAATGAAGATTCTAGAAAGCCTGGAGGCTATGGGGACTATATGTTCAAGATGAATCAAGAAAGAGAGGAATACATCATTTTAGGGAAAAGTTAGTGTCAAGACTAACCTAGAATTGATTCTTTAAAAAGGTCATTGGGAAGGTCAGAGCGGCATGGACATATATACACTACCAAATGTAAAATAGATAGCTAGTGGGAAGCAGCCGCATAGCACAGGGATATCAGCTTGGTGCTTTGTGACCACCTAGAGGGGTGGGATAGGGAGGGTGGGAGGGAGACGCAAGAGGGTGGGGATATGGGGATATATGTATATGTATAGCTGATTCACTTTGTTATACAGCAGAAACTAACACACCACTGTAAAGCAATTATACTCCAATAAAGATGTTAAAAAAAAAAACAACTGGACTTGACATTTGGCCACTTCTCGCCTTCCTCCTCCTCTGGAGCTAGTGACCGATACTTGAAAATAATGCTTTGCCGATTTCCTTTGGGGCACTTAAGAAGCTTTGGCTTTCAGTTCTTTGTCTCTTGAGCACCTACCTCTAATGTAGATGTACTTAGTCCCCAGAGCTTGAATCCCATCTCAGTGGAAGCTAGATTAGGGACAGGGCACCTAAAAGACATGGATTCAATAAACATCCTATTCTATAAAGCTTGAGATGTTCATGGCTAAGAAGTTAGGTGCAACCTCAGTGTCAGACCTAGTTGTAATTAGCCTGAATCCCTGCCAATTCCATGGTCTGTGGAAGTCCAAAACCTTCCCCTGGATCCCTAGAAATTCAAGTTTCCTCCAAATAATCCACTTACATAAAGTAATACCAGTATAGAATTTACTGAAATTTTGTAGAGGATATGGAGAATAATTTACAAATGACTTTAACATGTACAACAGATACTGTTAGCTACCACACCCTTGTGGAGTTTCACTAACCTGTCCTCTGAACCCAGTCTCTTTCTAGCTGGCCAATTTCTTGTTCTCTCATATTCTAAGATAACAGAATTCCTTCCCCATTCCATTCATAGCACATACTTCCCCATCCTAAGACTTGGTGCTACCTGCTTATCCAGGGTGCTTGTTTTTTGGGGGGTGGGGTGGGTGGGGGAGTTGTGAGGAGGGTCACTTTCTATCCTTCTGCTTTAAGCACTTACCAAGGCAGTCTTCCAATCCAAGGCAATGTTATTCTCGAGAGAAATTCTAGTGACCAAATTTGTCTCCATTTCATTTCACAAAAATATAATTATTGTTGTTATTGCCATGGAGCAGATAAAGATATAGGATAGCTGAATGATAAGAATACTATACTAGATGGTCAAGAGAAGAAAAATAAGTTTTACTGAACTTGTCCTATATGTCCAGCACAAAGTAAGTGTTTTATATGTTTTCTTATTTAGTCCTCACAGTAAACATGTGAGGTGGATCATTATTAGTCCCATACTATGAGTGAGAAAAATAATGATTGGAGAGGTTAAGTAACTTCAGCTAGTAAAAGGAAGATCCAGTATTTAAATTTAGGTCTGAGTCTTAACTTTATGTAATTTTCATTATATCACCATATGCCTCTGAATCTGGAGTCCTGGGTCCAACGTTCTACTAACAGTTTTGTGTGCCCTTGGAAAAGTCATGTTCCC
Organism: Eubalaena glacialis; assembly: GCF_028564815.1. Lineage (NCBI taxonomy): Eukaryota > Metazoa > Chordata > Mammalia > Artiodactyla > Balaenidae > Eubalaena > Eubalaena glacialis. The sequence goes on from NC_083736.1 coordinate 110,558,200, forward strand.
TCTCTGCATTTCAGTTCCGTATCTACAAAAAAGGAAGCCTGGATCAAATGGTTTCTAAAGGCTTTTTGGGCACAGGCAATATGTTCTGTGACCTCTCCTTACTCCACTTGACAAGTAAAACTGGAAGCTGTAGTATGCTTTGCTTAACTAAGGTGGGACCTCATTAAGATATAGATCTTGTTTTTTTATTGTCTGACCCCTGAAGTTGATAAGTTGCGCGCATTTTATTTATTTGTATATTGGAGAGTGACTGGATTTTAGATACATGGGGTTCAGAATTTTTTAAAAAGTAGGATTAATTTACTTCAAATTTCATTTTATTTTCCAATTTTTAAAGTACTTTCAACTTTGCTTTGAAATGGGAAGGCTCGATGGTCCTTGCAATGTTAATGAGTTATATGACAACCTTGCCCTTGGTTATAAGAAGCTGTATATGGGATGTTCAGATCAGCAAGTCTCACATCCTTAAACTTAGCTATCAGTTCCAAACTGTGAATGCTGTTTCTCACCCTGAGCATCATGGCCTGAAATGCTGGCATCTCTCCCAGTGGCTGTAGTGGTAGGGGAGGGAGGACCAAAGACATAGGTACCCGTTGGCATGATAAATACTCAGAGCAGGCTGCATCACCAACAGAGGCCAATATAGAGGAGATTATGTGGTTTTAGGAAGCCTGTATGTGGTGAAAAAAATGTCCCTATATAAGATGCTATTGAATCATGGGTTTGGTGGCTAGGTATTGGCTAAGTCATTACCCACACGAAAAAGAGGAGGTAGGAGGGTGGCATAAAGGATCCTATTTGGATTTGGTTGAAAATAGAGAAAGAAGAGAAACTTTTCAGGAGAGATGCTAGAGCTTATGCTTTTTGTATAGAATTTGGTTACTTGGGTTATGCTATTACTGTCTGATGAATCCTCTTCCAAAAAAAAATAGTTGTAATAGATACCACTTATGTTTACAGTGCTTTGTATGCATTATTTTATTTTACCATCACAGCAACCCTAGCTAGCTAGCTAGCTAGCTAGATAGATACTATTGTCCAAATTTTACAGATGAGGAAACTCAGTGAGGTTAAATGACTTTCCCAATGTCATATAGCTACTAAGTATCTGAACCAGAATGTAAACTCAGGTAGCCCTCTTCTCTTCCTTCCTGCTCCCTTCCCCTTTTCCTACATTGTTTACACTGTCCCCGCTCAGCCTGAATAGCTAGTGATAGCCAGTGATCACCTTGTAATCATTTGTGAAATAGGTTCCAAGAGAGTTGAAATAAATAAATAAGTAATAAATAATAAATAAATAATAAATAAATAATAAATAAATAAATAAATAATATTAGACTATTCTTTTAAATTAATTTTTTAACATCTTTATTGGAGTATAATGGTGTGTGAGTTTCTGATGTATAACAAAGTGAATCAGCTATACATATACCTATATCCCCATATCCCCACCCTCTTGCGTCTCCCTCCCACCCTCCCTATCCCACCCCTCTAGGTGGACGCAAAGCACCGAGCTGATCTCCCTGTGCTAGGCAGCTGCTTCCCACAAGCTATCTATTTTATATTTGGTAGTATATATAAGTCCATGCCACTCTCTCACTTCGTCCCAGCTTAACCTTTCCCCACCCCGCGTCCTCAGGTCCATTCTCTACGTATGCGTCTTTGCTCCTATCCTGCCCCTAGGTTCTTCAGAACCATTTTTTAAAATATAGATTCCGTATATATGTGTTAGCATGTGGTATTTTTTTTCTCTTTCTGACTTACTTCACTCTGTATGACAGACTCTAGATCCATCCACCTCACTAAAAATAACTCAATTTTGTTTCTTTTTATGGCTGAGTAATATTCCACTGTATACATGTGCCACATCTTCTTTATCCATTCATCCGATGATGGACACTTAGGTTGCTTCCATGTCCTGGCTATTGTAAATAGAGCTGCAGTGAACATTGTGGTACATAACTCTTTCTGAATTATGGTTTTCTCAAGGTATATGCCCAGTAGTGGGATTGCTGGATCATATAGTAGTTCTATTTTTAGTTTTCTAAGGAACTTCCATACTGTTCTCCATAGTGTCTGTATCAATTTACATTCCCACCAACAGTGCAAGAGTGTTCCCTTTTCTCCACACCCTCTCCAGGATTTATTGTTTGTAGATTTTTTGATGATGGCCATTCTGACTGGTGTGAGATGATACCTCATTGTAGTTTTGATTTGCATATCTCTAATGATTAGTGATGTTGAGCATACTTTCATGTGTTTGTTGGCAATCTGTACATCTTCTTTGGAAAAATGTCAATTTAGGTCTTCTGCCCATTTTTGGATTGGGTTGTTTGTTTCTTTGATATTGAGCTGCATGAGCTACTTGTAAATTTTGGAGATTAATCCTTTGTCAGTTGCTTCATTTGCAAATATTTTCTTCCATTCTGAAGGTTGTCTTTTCATCTTGTTTATGGTTTCCTTTGCTGTGCAAAAGCTTTTAAGTTTCATTAGGTCCCATTCGTTTATTTTTGTTTTCATTTCCATTTCTCAGGGAGGTGGGTCAAAAAGGATCTTGCTGTGATTTATGTCACAGAGTGTTCTGCCTATGTTTTCCTCTAAGAGTTTTAGAGTGTCCGGTCTTACATTTAGGTCTCAAATCCATTTTGAGTTTATTTTTGTGTATGGTGTTAGGGAGTGTTCTAATTTCCTTCTTCTACATGCAGCTGTCCAGTTTTCCCAGCACCACTTATTGAAGAGGCTGTCTTTTCTCCATTGTATATTCTTGCCTCCTTTATCTAAGATAAACCCACACACATATGGTCACCTTATCTCTGGGCTTTCTATCCTGTTCCATCGATCTCTATTTGTGTTTTTGTGCCAGTACCATACTGTCTTGATGACTGTAGCTTTGTAGTATAGTCTGAAGTCAGGGAGCCTGATTCCTCCAGCTCCATTTTTCGTTCTCAGGATTCCTTTGGTAATTCGGGGTGTTTTGTGTTTCCATACAAATTGTGAAATTTTTTGTTCTAGTTCTGTGAAAAATGCCATTGGTAGTTTGATAGGGGTTGCATTGAATCTGTAGATTGCTTTGGGTAGTAGAGTCATTTTCACAATATTGATTCTTCCAGTCCAAGAACATGGTATGTCTCTCCATCAGTGTGTATCATCTGTAATTTCTTCCATCAGTGTGTTATAGTTTTCTGCATGCAGGTCTTTTGTCTCCTTAGGTAGGTTTATTCCTAGGTATTTTTTTCTTTTTGTTGCAATGGTAAATGGGAGTGTTTCCTTAATTTCTCTTTCATCACTAGTGTATAAGAATACAAGAGATTTCTGTGCATTAATTTTGTATCCTGCTACTTTATCAAATTCATTGATTAGCTCTAATAGTTTTCTGGTAGCATCTTTAGGGTTCTCTATGTATAGTATCATGTCATCTGCAAACAGTGACAGTTTTACTTCTTCTTTTCGGATTTGGATTCCTTTTCTTTCTTTTTCTTCTTTCATTGCTATAGCTAAAACTTCCAAAACTATGTTGAATAATAGTAGTGAGAGTGGGCAACCTTGTCTTGTTCCTGATCTTAGTGGAAATGGTTCCAGTTTTTCACCATTGAGAACGATGTTGGCTGTGGGTTTCTCATACATGGCCTTTATTTTGTTGAGGTAAGTTCCCTCTGTGCCTACTTTGTGGAGGGTTTTTATGATAAATGGGTGTTGAATTTTTTTTTAATTTTATTTAATTTATTTTTTTATACAGCAGGTTCTTATTAGTCATCAATTTTATACACATCAGTGTATACATGTCCATCCCAATCACCCAGTACAGCTCACCACCATCCCCACCCCCCCGTGGCTTTCCCCACTTGTTGTCCATACATTTGTTCTCTACATCTGTGTCTCAACTTCTGCCCTGCAAGCCGGTTCACCTGTACCATTTTTCTAGGTTCCACACACATGCGTTAATATACTATATTTGTTTTTCTCTTTCTGACTTACTTCACTCTGTATGACAGTCTCTAGATCCATCCACGTCTCAACAAACGACTCAATTTCATTCCTTTTTATGGCTCAGTAATATTCCATTGTATATATATACCACAACTTCTTTATCCATTCATCTGTCGATGGGCATTTAGGTTGCTTCCATGAACTGGCTATTGCAAATAGTGCTGAAATGTACATTGGGGTGCATGTGTCTTTTTGAATTATGGTTTTTTCTGGGTATATGCCCAGTAGTGGGATTGCTGGATCATATGGTAATTCTATTTTTAGTTTTTTAAGGAACCTCCATACTGTCCTCCATAGTGGCTGTATCAATTTACATTCCCACCAACAGTGAAAGAGGGTTGCCTTTTCTCCACACCCTCTCCAGCATTTGTTGTTTGTAGATTTTCTGATGATGCCCATTCTAACTGGTGTGAGGTGCTACCTCATTGTAGTTCTGATTTGCATTTCTCTAATAATTACTGATGTTGAGCAGCTTTTCACGTGTTTCTTGGCCATCTGTATGTATTCTTTGGAGAAATGTCAATTTAGGTCTTCTGCCCATTTTTGGATTGGGTTGTATATAGGAATGCAAGAGATTTCTGTGCATTAATTTTGTATTCTGCAACTTTACCAAATTCATTGATTCGCTGTAATAGTTTTCTGGTGAAATCTTGAGGATTCTCTATGTATAGTATCATGTCATCTGCAAACAGTGACAGTTTTACTCCTTCTTTTCCAATATGTATTCCTTTTATTTCTCTTTCTTCTCTGATTGCCATGGCTAGGACTTCCAAAAGTATGTTGAATATTAGTGGCGAGAGTGGACATCCTTGTCTTGTTTCTGATATTAGAGGAAATGCTTTCAGTTTTTCACCATTGAGAATGATGTTTGCTGTGGGTTTGTCATATATGGCCTTTATTATGTTGAGGTAGGTTCTCTCTGTGCCCACTTTCTGGAGAGTTTTTATCATAAATGGGTGTTGAATTTTGTCAAAAGCTTTTTCTGCATCTATTGAGATGATCATATGGTTTTTCTTCTTCAATTTGTTAATATGGTGTATCACATTGATTGATTTGCATATATTGAAGAATCCTTGCATCCCTGGGATAAATGCCACTTGATCATGGTGTATGATCCTTTTAATGTGTTGTTGGATTCTGTTTGCTAGTAGTTTGTTGAGGATTTTTGCATCTATATTCATCAGTGATATTGGTGTGTCATTTTCTTTTTTTGTAGTATCTTTGTCTGGTTTTGATATCAGGGTGATGGTGGCCTCATAGAATGAGTTTGGGACTGTTCCTTCCTCTGCAATTTTTTGGAAGAGTTTGAGAAGGATGGGTGTTAGCTCTTCTCTAAATGTTTGATAGAATTCACCTGTGAAGCCATCTGGTCCTGGACTTTTGTTTGTTGGAAGATTTTTAATCACAGTTTCAATTTCATTACTTGTGATTGGTCTGTTCATATTTTCTATTTCTTCCTGGTTCAGTCTTGGAAGGTTATACCTTTCTCAGAAGTTTTCCATTTCTTCCCGGTTGTCCATTTTGTTGGCATAGAGGTGCTTGTAGTAGTCTCTTAGGATTCTTTGTATTTCTGTGGTGTGTGTTGTAACTTCTAATTTTTCATTTCTACTTTTATTGATTTGAGTCCTCTCCCTCTTTTTCTTGATGAGTCTGGCTAATGGTTTATCAGTTTTGTTTATCTTTTCAAAGAACCAGCTTTTAGTTTTATTGATCTTTGCTATTGTTTTTTTGTTTCTATTTCATTTATTTCTGCTCTGATCTTTATGATTTCTTTCCTTCTGCTAACTTTGGGTTTTGTTTGTTCTTCTTTCTCTACTTCCTTTAGGTGTAAGGTTAGATTGTTTATTGAGATTTTTCTTGTTTCTTGAGGTAGGCTTGCATAGCTATAAACTTCCCTCTTAGAACTGCTTTTGCTGCATCCCGTAGGTTTTGGATCGTCGTGTTTTCATTGTCATTTGTCTCTAGGTATTTTTTGATTTTCTCTTTGATTTCTTCAGTGATCTCTTGGTTATTTAGTAACATATTGTTTAGCCTCCATGTGTTTGTGTTTTTTATGTTTTTTTCTCTGTAATTCATTTCTAATCTCATGGCGTTGTGGTCAGAAAAGATGCTTGATATGATTTCAATTTTCTTAAATTAACTGAGGCTTGATTTGTGACCCAAGATGTGATATATCCTGGAGAATGTTCCGTGCACACTTGAGAAGAAAGTGTAATCTGCTATTTGTGGATGGGATGTCCTATAAATGTCAATTAAATCTATCTGGTCTATTGTGTCATTTAAAGCCTCTGTTTCCTTATTTATTTTCATTTTGGATGATCTGTCCATTGGTGTAAGTGAGGTGTTAAAGTCTCCCACTATTATTGTGTTACTGTCAATTTCCTCTTTTATAGCTGTTAGCAGTTGCCTTATGTATTGAGGTGCTCCTATGTTGGGTGCATATATATTTATAATTGTTATATCTTCTTCTTGGATTGATCCCTTAATCATTATGGAGTGTCCTTCCTTGTCTCTTGTAACATTCTTTATTTTAAAGTCTATTTTATCTCATATGAGGATTGGTACTCCAGCTTTCTTTTGATTTCCATTTGCATGGAATATCTTTTTCCATCCCCTCACTTTCAGTCTGTATGTGTCCCTAGGTCTGAAGTGGGTCTCTTGTAGACAGCATATATATGGGTCTTGTTTTTGTATCCATTCAGGAAGCCTATGTGTTTTTGTTGGAGCATTTAATCCATTCACGTTTAATGTAATTATCAATATGTATGTTCCAATGATCATTTCCTTAATTGTTTTGGGTTTGTTTTTGTAGGTCCTTTTCTTCTCTCGTGTTTCCCACTTAGAGAGGTTCCTTTAGCATTTGTTGTAGAGCTGGTTTGGTGGTGCTCAATTCTCTTAGCTTTTGCTTTTCTGTAAAACTTTTGATTTCTCCATCAAATCTGAATGAGGTCCTTGCCAGGTAGAGTAATCTTGGTTGTAGGTTCTTCCCTTTCATCACTTTAAGTATATCATGCCACTCCCTTCTGGCTTGTAGAGCTTCTGCTGAGAAATCAGCTGTTAACCTTATGGGAATTCCCTTGTATGTTATTTGTTGTTTTTCCCTTGCAGCTTTCAATAATGTTTTTTGTCTTTAATTTTTGCCAATTTGATTACTATGTGTCTCAGCGTGTTTCTCCTTGGGTTTATCCTGTATGGGACTAGCTGCACTTCCTGGACTTGGGTGGCTATTTCCTTTCCCATGTTAGGGAAGTTTTCGACTATAATCTCTTCAAATATTTTCTCTGGTCCTTTCTCTCTCTCGCTTCTCCTTCTGGAACCCCTATAATGTGAATGTCGTTGTGTTTAATGTTGTCCCAGAGGTCTCTTAGGCTGTGTTCATTTCTTTTCATTCTTTTTTCTTTATTCTGTCCCGCAGCAGTGAATTCTACCTTTCTGTCTTCCAGGTCACTTATCCGTTCTTCTGCCTCAGTTATTCTGCTATTGATTCCTTCTAGTGTAGTTTTCATTTCAGTTATTGTATTCATCTCTGTTTGTTTGTCCTTTAATTCTTCTAGGTGTTTGTTAAATAATTCTTGCATCTTCTTGATCTTTGCCTGCATTCTTTTTCCGAGGTCCTGGATCATCTTCACTATCATTATTCTGAATTCTTTTTTTGGAAGGTTGCCTATCTCCACTTCATTTAGTTGTTTTTCTGGGTTTTATCTTGTTCCTTCATCTGGTACATAGCCCTCTGCCTTTTCATCTTGTCTATCTTTCTGTGAATGTGGTTTTTGTTCCACAGGCTGCAGGATTGTAGTTCTTCTTGCTTCTGCTGTCTGCCCTCTGGTGGATGAGGCTATCTAAGAGGCTTGTGTTAGTTTCCTGATGGGAGGGACTGGTGGTGGGTAGAGCTGACTGTTGCTCTGGTGGGCAGAGCTCAGTAAAACTTTAATCCACTTGACTGTTGATGGGTGGGGCTGGGTTCCCTCCCTGTTGGTTGTATGGCCTGAGGCAACCCAACACTGGAGCCTACCTGGGTTCTTTGGTGGGGCTAATGACAGACTCTGGGGGGGTTCACGCCAAGGAGTACTTCCCAGAACTTCTGCTGCCAGTGTCCTAGTCTCCACGGTGAGCCACAGCCCACCCCCCACCCCCTGCAGGAGACCCTCCAACACTAGAAGGTAGGCCTGGTTCAGTCTCCCCTGGGGTCACTGATTCTTCCCCTGGGTCCCGATGCACACACTATTTTGTGTTTGCCCTCCACGAGTGGAGTCTCTGTTTCCCCCAGTCCTGTCGATGTCCTGCAATCAAATCCCACTAGGATTCAAAGTCCTGATTCTCTAGGAATTTCTCCTCCCGTTGCTGGACCCCCAGGTTGGGAAGCATGACGTGGGGCTCAGAACCTTCACTCCAGTGGGTGGACTTCTGTGGTATAAGTGTTCTCTAGTCTGTGAGTCACCCACCCAGCACTTACGGGATTTGATTTTACTGTGATTGAGTCCCTATTACCGTCTCATTGTGGCTTCTCCTTTGTCTTTGGATGTGGGGTATCTTTTTTGGTTAGTTCCAGTGTCTTCCTGTCAATGATTGTCCAGCAGCTAGTTGTGATACTGGTGTTCTCACAAGAGGGAGTGAGAGCACGTCCTTCTACTCCGCCATCTTGGTTCCTCTCGTTCTGTCTGCCCTTCTGACAGCTCACTTGGCAGGCTGCCCTGGTACCACAATCGGGTGTTGAATTTTGTCAAAAGCTTTTTCTGCATATACTGAGACGATCATATGTTTTTCTCCTTCAGTTTGTTAATATGGTTTATCACATTGATTGATTGGTGTATATTGAAGAATACTTGCATTCCTGGGATAAACCCCACTTGATCATGGTGTATGATCCTTTTAATGAGCTGTTGAATTCTGTTCACTAGTATTTTGTTGAGGATTTTTGCATCTATATTCATCAGTGATATTGGACGGTAGTTTTCTTCCTATGTGACATCTTTGTCTGGTTTTGGTATCAGGGTGATGCTGGCCTCATAGAATGAGTTTGGGAGTGTTCCTCCCTCTGCTATATTTTGGAAGAGTTTGAGAAGGATAGGTGTTAGCTCTTCTCTAAATGTTTGATAGGGGAGACCTTCAAGATGGTGGAGGAGTAAGACATGGAGATCACTTTCCTCCCCACAAATACATCTACATGTTGAACAACTCCTACAGCACAGCTACTGAATGCTGGCAGAAACCTCAGACTAATCAAAAGGAAAGAAACTCCCCACGTAGCTGGCTCTGTGGCTGAGAGGGTCTTGGTGCTCTGGCGGGGTGTCAGGCCTGTGCCTCTGAGGTGAGAGAGCCAAGTTCAGTACATTGGTCCAGCAGAGACCTCCAGGCTCCACGTAATATCAAATGGTGAAAGCTCTCCCAGAGATCTCCATCTCAATGCTAAGACCCAGCTCCACTCAACGACCAGCAAGCTACAGGGCTGGACACCCTATGCCAAAAAACTAGCAAGACAGGAACACAACCCCACCCATTAGCAGAGAGGCTGCCTAAAACCATAATAAGGTCACACACCCCAAAACACACCACCGGACACAGTCCTCCCACCAGAAAGACAAGATCAAGTCTCATCCACGAGAACACAGGCACAAATCCCCTCCGCCAGGAAGCCTACCAAACCCACTGAACCAACCTTAGCCACTAGGAGCAGACACCAAAAACAATGGGAACTATAAACCTGCAGCCTGCGAAAAGGAGACCCCAAACACAGTAAGTTAAGCAAAATGAGAAGACAGAAACACACAGCGGATGAAGGAGCAAGGTAAAAACACACCAGACCAAATAAATGAAGAGGAAATAGGCAGTCTACCTGAAAAAGAATTCAGAGTAATGATAGTAAAGATGATCCAAAATCTTAGAAATAGAATGGAGAAAATACAAGAAATGTTTAACAAGGATCTAGAAGAATTAAAGAGCAAACAAACAATGATGAACAAAACAATAAATGAAATTAAAAATTTTCTAGAAGGAATCATTAGCAGAATAACTGAGGCAGAAGAACGGATAAGTGACCTGGAAGATAAAATGGTGGAAATAAGTACCGCAGAGCAGAATAAAGAAAAAAGAATGAAAAGAATTGAGGACAGTCTCAGAGACCTCTGGGACAACATTAAACACACCAACATTGAAATTATAGGGGTCTCAGAAGAAGAAGAGAAAAAGAAAGGATTGAGAAAATGTTTGAAGAGATTATAGTTGAAAACTTCCCTAATATGGGAAAGGAAATAGTCAATCAATTCCAGGAAGCGCAGAGAGTCCCATACAGGATAAATCCAAGGAGAAACACGTGAAGACCCATATTAATCAAAGTATCAAAAATTAAATACAAAGAAAAAATATTAAAAGCAGCAAGGGAAAAACAACAAATAACATACAGGGGAATCCACATAAGGTTAACAGCTGATCTTTCAGCAGAAACTGCAAGCCAGAAGGGAGAGACAGGACATATTTAAAATGATTAAAGGGAAAAACCTACCAAAAGATTACTCTAGCCAGCAAAGATCTCATTCAGATTCCACAGAGACATTAAAACCTTTACAGACAAGCAAAAGCTAAGAGAATTCAGCACCACCAAACCAGCTTTACAACAAATGCTAAAGGAACTTCTCTAGGCAGGAAACACAAGAGACGGAAAAGACCTACAATAACAAACCCAAAACAATTAAGAACATGGTAACAGGAATATACATACTGATAATTATCTTAAATATAAATGGATTAAATGCTCCAACCAAAAGACATAAACTGGCTGAATGGATACGAAAACAAGACCTGTATACGTGATGTCTACAAGAGACCCACTTCAGACCTAGGGACACATACAGACTGAAAGTGAGGTGTTGGAAAAAGGTATTCCATGCAAATGGAAAGGAAAAGAAAGCTGGAGTAGCAATTCTCATATCAGACAAAAGAGACTTTAAAATAAAGACTATTACAAGAGACAAAGAAGGACACTACATAATGATCAAGGGATCCATCCAAGAAGAATATATAACAATTGTAAATATTTATGCACCCAACATAGGAGCACCTCAATACACAAGGCAAATGCTAACAACCATAAAATGAGAAATCAACAGTAACAGAATCATATTAGGGGATGTTAACACCTCACTTTCACCAATGGACAGATCATCCAAAATGAAAATGAATAAGGAAACACAAGCTTTGAATGATACATTAAACAAGATGGACTTAAGTGGTATTTATAGGACATTTCATCCAAAAACAACAGAATACACTTTCTTCTCAAGTGCTCATGGAACATTCTCCAGGATAGATCATATCTTGGGTCACAAAGCAAGCCTTGGTAAATTTAAGAATATTGAAATCATATCAAGTATCTTTTCTGACCACAACGCTATGAGACTAGATATCAGTTACAGGAAAAAATCTGTAAAAAATACAAACAGATGGAGGCTAAACAATACATTACTAAATAACCAAGAGATCACTGAAGAAATCAAAGAGGAAATCAAAAAATACCTAGAAACAAATGACAGTGAAAACACAACGACTCAAACCTATGGGATGTAGCAAAGCAGTTCTAAGAGGGAAGTTTATAGCAATAGAATCCTACCTTAAGAAACAAGAAACATCTCAAATAAACAACCTAGCCTTACACCTAAAGCAATTAGAGAAAGAAGAACAAAAAAAACCCCAAAGTTAGCAGAAGGAAAGAAATCATAAAGATCAGAGTAGAGATAAATAAAATGGAAACAAAGAAAACAATAGCAAAGATCAATAAAACTAAAAGCTGGTTCTTTGAGAAGATAAACAAAATTGATAAACCATTAGCCAGATTCACCAAGAAAAAAAGGGAAAAGACTCATATCAACAGATTTAGAAATGAAAAAGGAGAAGTAACAACTGACACTGCAGAAATACAGAGGATCATGAGAGATTACTACAAGCAACTATATACCAATAAAATGGACAACCTGGAAGAAATGGACAAATTCTTAGAAAAGTTTGATTAATATGTCTTGGCGTGTTTCTCTTTCCATTTATCCTATATGGGACTCTCTGCACTTCCTGGAGTTGATTGACTATTTCCCTTCCCATATTAGGGAAGTTTTCAACTATAATCTCTTCAAATATTTTCTTAGTCCCTTCCTTTTTTTCTTCTTCTTCTGGGATCCGTATAATTCGAATGTTTGTGTGTTTAATGTTGTCCCAGAGGTCTCTGAGACTGTCCTTTATTCTTTTCATTGTTTTTTCTTTATTCTGCTCTGCGGTAGTTATTTCCACTATTTTATCTTCTGAGTCACTTATCTGTTCTTCTGCCTCAGTTATTCTGCTATTGATTCCTTCTAGAGAATTATTAGTTTCATTTATTGTGTTGTTCATCATTGTTTGTTTGCCCTTTAGTTCTTCTAGATCCTTGTTAAACGTTTCTTGTATTTTCTCCATTCTATTTCTAAGATTTTGGATCATCTTTGCTATCATTACTGTGAATTCTTTTTCAGGTAGACTGCCTGTTTCCTCTTCATTTGTTTGGTCTGGTGGCTTTTACCTTGCTTCTTCACCTGCTGTGTATTTCTTTGTCTTCTCCTTTTGCTTAACTTACTGCGTTTGGGGTCTCCTTTTTTGCAGGCTGCAGGTTCGTAGTTCCTGTTGTTTTTGATATCTGCCCCCAGTGGGTAAGCTTGGTTCAGTGGGTTGTGTAGGCTTCCTGGTGGAAGGGACTGGTGCCTCTGTTCTGGTGGTTGAGGCTGGATCTTGTCTTTCTGGTGGCAGGACCACATCCAGCGGTGTGTTTTGGGGTGTCTGTGAACTTTTTATGATTTTACACAGCCTCTATGCTAATGGGTGTGGTTGAGTTCCTGTCTTGCTAGTTGTTTGGCATGGGGTGTCCAGCGCTGGAGCTGGCTGGTCGTTGAGTGGAGCTGGGTTTTTGCATTGAGATGGAGATCTCTGGGAGAACTTTACCCGTTTGATATTACGTGGGGTCTGGAGGTGTCTGATGGTCCAATGTCCTGAACTCGGCTCTCCCACCTCAGAGTCTCAGGCCTGACCCCCGGCCGGAATACCATGACCCTGCCAGCCACACGGCTGCTAGTGTTTGAGGGTCTCCTGCAGAGGCAGGGGTGGCTGTGGCTCACCGTGGGGACAAGGACACTGGCAGCAGAAGTTCTTGGAAGTACTCCTTGGTGTGAGCCCTCCTAGTGTCCGCCATTAGTCCCACCATAATTTATTTTTCATTTATTTATTTTTTTGGCTGTGTTGGGTCTTCATTGCTGCGTGTGGGCTTTCTCTAGTTGCGGTGAGCGGGGGCTACTCTTTGTTGTGGTGCACGGGCTTCTCATTGTGGTGGCTTCTCTTGTTGTGGAGCACGGGCTCTAGGCCCCTGAGCTTCAGTAGGTGTGGCATGTGGGCTCAGTAATTGTGGCTCGTTGGCTGTAGAGCGTAGGGTCTGTACTTGTGGCTTGTGGGCTCAAGAGTGCAGGCTCAGTAGTTGTGGCTCACGGGCTTAGGTGCTCTACGGCATGTGGGATCTTCCTGGACCAGGGCTTGCACCCGTGTCTCCTGCATTGCCAGGTGGATTCTTAGCCACTGCACCACCAGGGAAGTCCAATAATAGTAGACTGATTAACCATTCAAGTCATTATGTGTTAATTGAATGCTTACTGTGTGTGGGCACTGGGGATACAGTGTTACAGAAACACCAGAATTACCCTTGCCGTCTTGAAACACAGAATCTAATTGCAGGCGCTGTCCACAATGATAGCCACTAGCTATGTGTAGCAATTTAAATTTAAGTTATTTAAAATTAAATAGCTAAAAACGCAGTGTCTCAGTTACATTAACAACATTTCAAGTGCTCAATAGCCGAATGCAGCTAATGACCCCTGTACTGGGCAGCTCAGATATGGAACATTTATTTTCCATTATCATCAAAATTTCTATTGGACATCACTTAGAGAATTAATAACGATTGTTTTGAGTGAGAAAGAAGACAGATGAGGTGTTTAAGAATTATTTAATGGGTGATCTAGTCTGGGAGGCTTTCCTGAGTAAAGTGACATTCGAGCTGAGCTTTCAGTCTGAAATAACTAAGCCAGTATTGCCAAGTGAGGAGCCTTCCTCAGATACTCCTTGCTGTGAGGTAAGGTAACTTTCAGGGAATGACAGCAGTGGGGTGGATTTGTTCAACTTGTCCAGGGTATAAAGGCATCTATCTTCTGCCTCCAGTGGACCCAACCTTGGCCAAGCAAGAGAGAGCAGAATAGAGGAAGGTACAGAACTATCTCACATCTGTGCCCATTAAAGTCAGGACAGTAGAATCTGAAGCCATGAATTACTGCAAGTGAGGTCCTGCATTCATTTTTGGTGCTTTGTAAAACAGTTATATAGCTTTCTTTGAAATACTCTGGGGAGATCTAAGCCTGGCTGTCAATATTGTTTGATAGAACCAATAAAATCTATCTATTGGTATCATAGAAATGGGCAAAAAATCAGGTAGATTCTATGAACGTCTCAACTCTCAGCCAGAGTATATCCTAGCAGGGGAGAAGGTGTTTGTGCTTGGGTGCATGTGCTGGGTCAGGAGCTACATGCTCCATGAGCCTCTCTAGCCTGCAACTGGAGAGGTGAAGGGTATTTAGACACCCACACATCTACAGGCAGGAAGTTCAGTTCGGGTTTACAAGCTACCTAAGATGCAACCTTGTGGCATTTGCTCTATCTTCAAATTAATTAGAATGGAATGTGATTGCAGTTTGTCTCTATCATCATCTATCTCTATCTCATCATTTATGTGTGTTATCTATCTCTGTCACCTATCATTATGATCTTTTATATATCTATTCTCCAGAAGTCCCAAGCAGAGTCTTCAGTGCTCTACAAATCCTACATCCCTCCTTTCTGTGTGTTGCACTCAGGCCCAGATTCTTTCTCTGACCAGGGCCCCATGGAACGAGGTGTGGGAGGGCCAGGCTGTTCTCTCTAATGTCAACATCATGAACTAGGAATATTTTGTATTTACTTTGCAGAGACAGAAAACAAAGTCTCCAAATGATGAATTTGACTTGATAGATAACATGATATCACCACAATTGGTTATGTCAGTAAAAACCACCAATAAAAACTATCTATTGGTATCATAGAAATGGGCAAAAAATCAGGTAGATTCTATGAACGTCTCAACTCTCAGCCAACCATATTAGTATCATATGGGTGTCCCAGTACTGGGAATTGGAATGGCTCAGTTCTCCAAATGCTTCCCAGTTTTTAAACCCCAGAAACAACTATGTCAGCCTTTGCACATCTGCCTGCTGTTTGTCTCACTTCCATCTTACAGTGCTTTTTTAATGCATCCCATTGCTACTATTTTTTTTGGAGGGGGTGCTGTTTCTGTAGATGATAGTCTCTTTAAAAAATACTGCTTCTTCCTCTTTGATTTAGCTTCCTGCTTGCAGCTGCCCTCAGAGACCTTGACTCACTGGATGTGGCTGGAATCCAGGTCCTGTCTCTTTCAGTTTTCGTTGCATGTTCTGAGCTTTGTCAGAGCTATTCTATATTTGATTTATCTTCTGCCAGGATGGTGGCTCCATATTCAGTCTGTGTGCCAAGTGCTTCTGAGGCAGCCGTTTCAAACCAGATAATTTAATTTCTCCATTTTCGGAAAGCAAAGAGCAGGCTACCTTATTAACTGGGAATGTGCTTATTTGGTGCCGTGTGGAGGCTGACATCCCCCTGAATCTTAGGAAGCTCATCTTGTTCCTGAGGTTTAATTCTCCTTCTTAAAAATCTCTGCATCTCTCCCACCCCCCACCCCCACACATATTCTCAAACGCAGACATACATACGTACTTCCAACGTTTCAAATTCTATCAGTTCTTTGAGGCTCAGTTTAAGTCTCATCCTCTCCATATACTCTTCCCCAGTAAGGGAACCTGCATTGTTTTTTCTCTTCTCCTATGGCACTATTGTCTGCAATATACAATTTAACATGTGCTTATTATACTGTCTTCTACTATCCGTTGAACTTTAGGTTGCATGCAGTGGTGGCAAGCCATTGTAGAATTTTGTGTGGAGTAGTTACATGGTCTGATTATTGATTAAAATAGATTACTCTGATGGCATGGAGGCTGATTAGGAGGTTGAGATAATGGGGGACTGATGGAGTGAGTACCATGGCAATAGGAATTGAGAGTAAGCACAGATTTTAGAGGTGTTAGGGAGCAAAATTGTTAGGTTGCAGTGATTGATTGGATGAGAAGGGCCAGAGGCAGGGAGGAGAAGTCTAGAAGTACTCTCAGGTTTCTGGTTTGGATCATTGGGTAGGTGGTGGTGACACTCACTGAGGCAGGAAACAGAAGTAAGCCCATTCCCTCATTGATCTCCTCTCCTTCCCTCTGCAATCCCATATGGGTCCCAATAGGTGCTCAAAAATGTATGATATTTATTTAATTTTATTCTGTTAAGAGAGAAGAGAAAGTCTTGCCTTTTCTTTGTGTCCTGCCTTAGCTTATGTAAGATACTTCCTGCCGTGGATGGCATCTTAGTTTCATGGCCTCTTTGTTGTTGCTACTTTATGACTCTTCTCTCCGCTGCTATGATCTATTTTTGTATTTCTGTGGTCTCTGGTGCAGGTTCTGGACTCACTGCTCGGCTTGCTGTTCTTGTTAGTGCTACATACTTCTGATCTTTGTCCACACAATGATTTAATAATAGTAATCACTTACATTTGAACAGTGATTTGGAGTTTAGAAGGCATGTTCAGATATACTTTATCTCCTTTGATCCCTATTACTATATGTGAGGTAGGGAGTGAAGTAGGTTTAACTGTTCCTGTTTCATAGATAAAGGAGTTTAGGTGGCGGAGATGTGACCTGTCAAACATCACAGATCTGGTAAGTGGTATAACTGGGACTCTGCCTCCACATTCATTGTACTTTAATTGTACAGTTCGATTCTTGCCTTGCTCTCTGGTACCCATGTGCTTCCAGACTCCTCATGGCCTGTCTGATTTCTACCTTCTGCCATGTTATGACCTCCAGTACAAGTCCACTGTGACCTCCTGCTTTCAGTTTACCTCCCTTGCTCAGACCTATACCTTGCCCTGTATACATACATCTCTTGCTTTGGCTTTCCCAGTCCAGGCATCTTGCCCTATCCCTGTATTCCTTGTACCACAGTCCTGGCATTGACGCAGCAGGACTTGCAGATGTATTTGTGGCACTAGAACTTTTCTTCTCAAGAACATAGAGGAACACCCACTTTCAGTCTGTTGGAAGGAAACCTGACCTGAGGAAATATTGGCCTTTGGACTCTGTTACTTGCAAAATGTTAAATTTGTGGATATGAGCAGTGAAAGAAGGCATAATAAGTGAGGCAAGTTTTCCAAACCACATCCTGCTTCCTCCAACACAGATCTCCTTTAAGGGTTTCAATGGGCTACATTGCCTGAGCCTCTGTCTCCCTGTGAGTATGTGAATCTCCAGACTCAAATGTTTGGTACTGCGCATTTTGGACCATTTTTCATTAATATGGTAGCAACAGACAGCTCTCAGGAGTGTATAAATTGTTGGTAGAAGATTGTATAAATTCTTCTCAACACTGAAATTGTTTTTAATGGGTGGCCCTCTTGGTACATGAGTCTGTGGACCCAGTGGGGGCCAGTGTTGCTTAAGCTTCCTTAGCATTTCAGCGTTTTATAGTTGAGCAGCAAGTACTTGTGAAACACCAACTGTGTAACAGGGGTGTTATAAACAGACTCCTTGCTCTTGAGCCTACCATCTAGTTGGGTAGGCCTTACATTTTTTCCACCGTGACTGAGCAGCACACAGTTATAAACGTATGCTAGGAAGATTGGGACAGAAAGTGAGATATGCACCAGGCTACTTAAAAAAGCTTCCTAAAAGAGATGACATTTGAACTGATGCTGAGAGAATGGGTAAGGTTTTGATTGCAGCGTGTGTTAAGTCAGTGTTAGTGCTGATATTCTGGAATGGTGGAATGGCGTGATAGAAACCCTATATTTAATTTTTTATCAAAGAGTATCTCTCTCCATCTCAGGTGACAAGTTCAGGAAGGGGCCTGTCAAAGAAGATTTTTTTTTTTCCCCCACGATGCCAAATCTTACACTCTGAGTTCCCCAATTTTACAGTTTGGTTCTTTTGCAATATGATTTTAGGCTCTGGTGTGAACTTAGTCCAGGAGACTCCTTTCCCAAGTCAGATTTCCTTCCACTCTAGGTGAAAACTGAGTTTGTACTTTTGAGATAATTGTTCTAAGAAGACGGTGCTGCTAAAATACAGGCTAGAATAGAAAAGTTAACTTTGTATAGCTCCTAGATGCAATTTTCTCTGTTCTTCCTTGGCAAAGATGATGCTGTGACTGGGGAGCCTTCTCAGAGTGACAGATCTGTGTGGGCTGAAGCCCCAGTTTGATCATGAGGGGGCAGGAGATGGAAATTTTTTTCTCTTCTCTATGATGGGTTCTGATGCAGGCAACTATATGCTCTGGGAGCTATTGTTGAGGGCATGATGTAGGCCTTGTTTCTCAGTGGAACATTATGGAGCAAACAGCATCGTTTTTGCAAGAAGGGCAGAGGACAGGATATGCTAAGCAGAGGAAATAATAATTTTTTGCATAGAACAGATTTGTCGGAGTTGTGGCCTGCAGAAATGTTGCATCCAGTATCAAACCCAATTGCTTCACCCAGTGTTTCACTTTTTCAAAGATTTTCCTAGATGATAGGGTGGATTGAGGTAGGATATTCCATGTCTCAATTTGGGGGAAGGGATTGTTAAACAAAAATGGGCTGAAATAGTTGGCCCTAGGCCAACTGTGAACTTGGAAAAATATGTCTAATTTCCTACCTTTGTATTGGTTTTCCCACTTCTCTCTTACTTTTCTTCCCTGGGGAATCTAGAATCCGCCTCTGTTAAGTCTATAGTGAAACCTCAGTGGTAACTTGCAGCGAGAGGGGAATATGCCTGGGATGCATGGGTGGTGGCAGGACTGCCTCATCTAAAGGACTCTGTCTCCAGAAGAGTAGGCAGCAGTCTAAGCATGATGCCCTGAGGATGTAGCAAATTCTTGTTCATTATGGGCCATTGTCTACGTCCAAGGTTAGGAATTGATCGACCTAGGAATTATCTAATGAAAGATGATCAAGTCTTCTAAACAGAAACTATAAATTTTGGAAAGAAAAGAAATAAGTGGGGGGCATAATATATTTATGGTTTAGAAGTCTCAATTTTTTAAAGACAGGGATAGAAGGTGCCTTTCAAGGATAGAGAGTGGCTACCGCCATTGCCTTTATCTAGGGTGGGCCCTAGTGGCCAGAGGGGCCCCCTCCAGTCCCTGGAGAGGCCTGCACTTTGATCCACTGCCTGGTCATCTGGGATATTGTTTTTATGAGTTCTGGATTGGATTGTCTCTAAACTGCACCCCTAACTGTTGGGTAACTTCAGACAGCCCTTTGGACTTTTGTTTCTTAATTTATAAGATGGAGAAAGCTGTACTCATAGATGTCAAAGTTATCTTCCAAGTCAAAATGTCATGGAATCTTGGACTCTTTTTTAATGGAATCTAAGTCATAATGGAATCAAGCAAAAAAAGAATGCAGAACACTGAACCCAGCATTTCATCTGAGAGTCATGAAGAAGAAGCTGCCCTGTCTCTTTCCTGCTCAACCTCCTCTTCATCATACTTTCCCCTCTGCCCTACCTTGGCTTTCGGCTCCCTCCCTTCCTTCTGTTCTGCCTCTTGTCCCTATGACTTCCCTGTCTCTTCATTCTGTGCCTGCCTCAGTCACCAGTTACTCAGACCAACCTGGTCCTCTTCTTACCTCATGCCCAGACCGTCTCCCTCTTCTTATCAGTTTCACCCCTTCCCACCTCCCTGCCTGGGTCACTTCTACCCTTGCCTGTCCTGTCTGCTCTTCCTACTACTTGCCTTCCTCCTCTTTCTCTCCCTTCCATTCGGCACCCCTTCTGACTTGCTTGCTTCTTCTCCCACACCCCTCCATTACCCCTGCCCCTCCTCCTCATTCTGCTTCTTCCCCCGCCTACATGGGCCTTGGGCCCAGATAGGCCCCCCTGCTCCTGCTCCCTGCTCCCTGCTCCTTGCTCCTTACTCCTTACTCCTTACTCCAACCAGGCCTGATGATTCCCACACTCCATCATGGGGGCCTCATGTCCCTACCAATGGGGCACCTGGCCCATCCCAGAACTCCTGGGAATACAGTAGCCAGCATCCTGGTGACCTGGTGGACATGGGGACCACTGGATGATGACCAGCAGATGTATGACCTGGAGAGTTACCTACCTCAGATAAGGGCCTCTTTCCCAAGATGGGGTTCTCTGCTACCCTCCATGTCTTGGTTATCTTGCTGCCTGAGTTCAGCGTATGCCTCCATTCTCATCCCTTATATCAAATATAAATGGAGATTTTATGGTTTTTACATGAGAGACTCCATAGGGAGTGAAGCTTAGGGCAAATTGCAGGTGGACTCTGAATTCTAATCCTATTCATCTTAACACTTAAGTCATGGACACTGATACACATGCAGACACACGCTGTCCTATACCAGTAGTTTCTGGTCATCATAATCCTGTACAGAGATCAGCTTGGAAGTGTGAGGGAACTTTGGTCTGATGATGATGTGAATGGAATGCTCCTGAGATATTCTATCTTCACAGCCCTTTTATACAATCCAGAAAACTTGGTTTGGATATCTTGGTTTGCTTGTATATCATGTTGATAAGTTGAGGTCCATTTGACTATAGAATACATTTTAGAATTCTCAGTGTTTTAAGATGTCAGTTTTTCCTAAATCTATCTATAGGTTGAGTGAAAATCTAATCACTATCTCAGCTTTTTTACATGGAAATTGATAAGCTTTTTCTAAAATTTATGTGGAAATACAAATACCATAAAGTACTTTAAAAACCTTGTAGAAGAGTAGTTAGAGAACATATGCTATTAAATATCAAGGTTTATAAAGTCTTATGGGCTCCTGTGAAACATGGAGTGGTATTGGTCAGGAAGGGAGAAATAGACCTACGGAACAGAAAACAGAGTCCAGAAACAAACTCACATGTATGGAACTTTGATGTGTGACAGAGTTGGAGTGGAGATCACTGGGTTAAGGAGAGGCTATTAAATAAATTAAGCAGGAAACATTGGTTACTCAGTATGGAAACAATATGGGTTTTTACCTCTCGCATTATATATAAATATTAACTTCAGAAGAATTAATAAGTTAAATGTCAAAAGCAAAACTACATGCTTAAGTAAAAAACATCGGTGAACATCTTTTTGATCTTGGGGTAGCAAACTATTTCTTAAAAAGACATAAAGTACAATCAGAAAAAACTAATAAGCCTGGTAAAATAAATCACATTCAATTACAAATTTTTGTTAATGAAAATATCACTTACCAAAAGTGAAAAGACAAGCTACAGGCTCTGAGAAGTTATTTGTAACACAAAAAATCAATGCAATGTTGGTGTCAAGAATATGTAAAGAACTCATAAAAGATAACCTAATAGAAAAGTGGACAAAAGACATGAATATTATAGATGAAGAAATAAATACAGTTAATAATATATGAGGTACTCAACCTCACTGATGATTAGGAAAATCCAAATCAAGACATGAGATAATATTTTTTTTACCACTCATTTGAAAATGATTAAGAAGTTTGACAATGCCAAATATTAAAGGAGAGGAGGATAAACAATATCATCTGTATGTTGATTCTGGAATTATAAATTGGTACAACTACTTTGGAAAACAACTTGTCATTATCTTGTAAAGTTGAATATTCACATTCACTATGACCTAGCAGTTCCACTCCTAGGTATATTCCCAAGAGAAACATTAGCAACTGTAAACCAGGAGTCATGGCCATAAATATTCATAGCAGCCTTTATTATAATAGTAAAAAACTAGAGGTCATCCAAATCCTCATCAACAGGAGACTGGGTAAATTGTGATATATTGACACAATGGAATATTATAAAGCTTTGAAAATGAATGAACTACAACATGCAATAGCCTGGATAAATCTTAATAGCATAAATTGGAGTAGAAGATGTAAGTTCCAGAGATACTCTATACAGTATCATCTCCTTTGTATAAAGTGCAAATCCAAACAAAATCAAATATCATATGGCGTAGGTGTATTACACACACACACACATGATAAAATTAAAGAAAAAAACCAACACGGTAAACATAATCCTAAAATTTAGTATGGTGGTTATCTCTGAGGGTGAGACAGGAGAGTGGAATGGGAAGGAGCACATAGGTATAGGTTATTGGCAATGTTCTAGATCCTAAATTGGGTTAGTGGGATTGTGGGCTTATAATATTATTAAAATAATGAATTAATAAAAGAGTACCATGCGTGGACCAACCATGATAGTGTGTTGTGATTAAGGACCGATTGTTGTGCATCTGAGATAATCCAAACAATTGAACCCCAAACTAGTAGGATTAAGCAATAAGTACATTTTTGTAGACTATTTCCACCAGGTTGTTGGCTGGCGAAAAAATATGGAATTAACTATCCTCCACATATTTTACTTCAGCTTTGAAAAAATCCATTGGAAGCTACTAAAAAAAAAAAAAAATAGTAACTACTTAAAAAAAGTAACTATAGAGAAACGAAGTTAAAGTGTATATTGCTATCTGATTAGATAGTGGCTAAAATATACATGATAACAGGTAGGCAATGAAAATGCTCTGAGAACCCTACAGGACCACTCTTTGTGAAGGAATGGCTGGCTGTGTAAATGCAGCGGTGTTTTAAGTACTTCAGTGCCCATAGCTGCTTTGGCTGAGGGAAGGAGAAACTGTGGAATTCCAACCTGTTCAGTATATATTTTAAAAATTCTCTTGCTCTGAAAACTTTTTTCTGCTATGTAGACAGTCACAAAAAGTGAACCCAAACATTTGATTTGGGATGGAAACACAGTATAGCTGCATTCCAGCTTTTTGCCTGAGAATATAACTCGACCTTTTTGTGAAAGCTTAATGGTACTACCATGTATTCATGGAGGATTGTTTGAAAGATACACAGTTCCTCAGGATCAGTCCTTCTAAAAAATTTGGAGGTCCAACAGCATCAGCATCAGTTGAGAGCTTGGAAAAAAAAATGGAGAATCTCAGGACCCATTCCAAACCCACTGTATCAGAATCTGCATTTTAACAGGATTCCCTAGGTGTTTTGTATGCACGTTAAAGTTTGAGAAGCAGTAGTTTAGAGCAGGAGTCCTTACCTGGAGCTCAACAGGGACTGGCCTGCAGGAAGTCGGTGCATGCACTGAAATTTTATGCAAAATTTTGAGTTTTTGTGAATAAATATTTTTCTGGGTTTTGTTGTATGTTTTACTACTGGATCAGGCCAGATCGTTGGAAAGCTGTGTACTTAGTTCCCAAGCTTTGGCTAATTGTTTCACAGAGCATGCTTTAGTTTTGTGTCCCATTTACTTGCGTTGAAGAGCACTGTGAAAAGCAGCTGTTGAAATTCATTGCATTTACTCCTGGATACTACTGAGAATATTATACACTACCCAGGTGATTCCAAGGCCTGATTGCACAAAAGAGTCATCTGAGGTGTCTGTAAACTACCGATCTGAGGTACTGCCTGGGAATATGTATTGTTAACAAGCACTCATGATGATTTTGATGAAACAAGTCCATGGAATAGTGGTTTGGGAAGTTTTACTATACTGTGTAGTGTCTCTTTCTTAAAATCTACAGGGGTATTTTTTTCTATCTTTAGTAGCAGAGAAAGCCTTTATTTCTTCTGGGTAAATGATATGCAGTTGTCATATGGATAGTATAAGTTTATAACTTAACATGTATCACTCATAAACTTACAAAATCCACATTTGTGACCTACTTTTGATAATTATATAGAACCTTCTGTTATATATTTTTGTGTTTGTAAAAGTTTTGTGTTACCTTTGCCTTCATTTTCCTTTGTTTCCAAGCTGAGCTGATATAACTGCTGTTGAAGATAAGAAAATTGATGTTTTTGTAAATTTGAATAGTCCTTTTGTAGGGGAAATTATGATATGTATCAGGCTGTTGGAAGTAGTAAAAGAGATCACAGATTTTTATTACTACTGTTATGGACCCCTGGGTGTTAGGAGTCCCTAGATTGAACCACTGCCTTAAAAAAATTATTCTGAATTCAGGACATAATTTACATTTTAAAATCCAACAGTTGGCCTATGCATTAGGAGATTGCTATTCTAGGTATAGTTGTGCCAATAACGAATTCTATGACCTTGTTCAAGATAAATATATTTTTTGTTGGCCTCTATTTTCTTTTTTTTCCTATTTCCTCTTGATATTCTTTTTTTTAATTTAATTTAATTTATTTTTTTAAACAACAGGTTCTTACTAGTTATCCATTTTATACATATTAGTGTATACATGTCAATCCCAATCTCCCAATTCATCCCACCACGACAACCCAACGCCCCCGCCACATTCCCCCCTTGGTGTCCGTATGTTTGTTCTGTACATGTCTGTGTCAATTTCTGCCCTGCAGACTGGTTCATCTGTACCATTTTTCTAGGTTCCACATATATGCGTTATTATATGATATTTGTTTTTCTCTTTCTGACTTACTTCACTCTATATGACAGTCTCTAGATCCATCCACGTCTCTACAAATGACTCAGTTTCATTCCTTTTTATGGCTGAGTAATATTCCATTGTATATATGTATCACATCTTCTTTATCCATTTGTCTGTCGATGGGCATTTAGGTTGCTTCCATGTCCTGGCTCTTGTAAATAGTGCTGCAATGAACATTGAGGTGCATGTGTCTTTTTGAATTATGGTTTTCCCTGGGTATATGCCAAGTAGTGGGATTGCTGGGTAATATGGTAGTTCTATTTTTAGTTTTTTAAGGACCCTCCATACTGTCCTCCATAGTGGCTGTATCAATTTACATTCCCACCAACAGTGCAAGAGGGTTCCTTTTTCTCCACATCCTCTCCAGCATTTGTTGTTGATAGATTTTCTGATGATGCCCATTCTAACTGGTGTGAGGTGATACCTCATTGTAGTTTTGATTTGCATTTCTCTAATAATTAGTGATGTTGAGCAGCTTTTCATGTGCTTCTTGGCCATCTGTATGTCTTCTTTGGAGAAATGTCTATTTAGGTTTTCTGCCCATTTTTGGATTGGGTTGTTTGTTTTTTAAATATTGAGCTGCATGAGCTGTTTATATATTTTGGAGGTTAATCCTTTGTCCGTTGATTCATTTGGAAATATTTTCTCCCATTCTGAGGGTTGTCTTTTTGTCTTGTTTGTAGTTTCCTTTGCTTTGCAAAAGCTTTTAAGTTTCATTAGGTCCCATTTGTTTATTTTTGTTTTTATTTCCATTACTATAGGAGATGGATCAAAAAAGATCTTGCTGTGATTTATGTCAAAGAGTGTTCTTCCTATGTTTTCCTCTAAGAGTTTTATAGTGTCTGGTCTTACATTTAGGTCTCTAATCCACTTTGAGTTTATTTTTGTGTATGGTGTTAGGGAGTATTCTAATTTCATTCTTTTATATGAAGCTGTTCAGTTTTCCCAGCACCACTTATTGAAGAGACTGTCTTTTCTCCCTTGTATATCCTTGCCTCCTTTGTCATAGGTTAGTTGACCATAGGTGTGTGGCTTTATCTCTGGGTTTTCTATCCTGTTCCATTGATCTGCATTTCTGTTTTTGTGCCAGTACCATATTGTCTAGATTACTGTAGCTTTGTAGTATAGTCTGAAGTCAGGGAGTCTGATTTCTCCAGCTCTGTTTTTTCCCTCAAGACCGCTTTGGCTATTTGGGGTCTTTTCTGTCTCCATACAAATTTTAAGGTTTTTTGTTCTAGTTCTGTAAAAAAATTCCATTGGTAATTTGATAGGGATTGCATTGAATCTGTAGATTGCTTTGGGTAGTAGAGTCATTTTCACAATGTTGATTCTTCCAATCCAAGAACATGGTATATCTCTCCATCTGTTTGTGTCATCTTTAATTTCTTTCAGCAGTGTCTTATAGTTTTCTGCATACAGGTCTTTTGTCTCCCTAGGTAGGTTTATTCCTAGTTATTTTATTCTTTTTGTTGCAGTGGTAAATGGCAGTGTTTCCTTAATTTCTCTTTCAGATTTTTCATCATTAGTGTATAGGAATGCAAGATTTCTGTGCATTAATTTTGTATTCTGCAACTTTACCAAATTCATTGATTTGCTGTAATAGTTTTCTGGTGACATCTTGAGGATTCTCTATGTATAGTATCATGTCATCTGCAAACAGTGACAGTTTTACTCCTTCTTTTCCAATTTGGATTCCTTTTATTTCTTTTTCTTCCTGGATTGCTGTGCCTAAAACTTCCAAAACTATGTTGAATAACAGTGGTGAGAGTGGGCAACCTTGTCTTGTTCCTGATCTTAGTGGAAATGGTTTCAGTTTTTCACCATTGAGGACAATGTTGGCTGTGGGTTTGTCATATATGGCCTTTATTATGTTGAGGAAAGTTCCCTATGTGCCTACTTTCTGCAGGGTTTTTATCATAAATGGGTGTTGAATTTTGTCAAAAGCTTTTTCTGCATCTATTGAGATGATCATGTGGTTTTTATCCTTCAGTTTGTTAATATGGTGTATCACATTGATTGATTTGCGTATATTGAAGAATACTTGCATCCCTGGGATAAATCCCACTTGATCATGGTGTATGATCCTTTTAATGTGTTGTTGGATTCTGTTTACTAGTATTTTGTTGAGGATTTTTGCATCTATATTCATCAGTGATATTGGTGTGTAATTTTCTTTTTTTGTAGTATCTTTGTCTACTTTTGGTATCAGGGTGATGGTGGCCTCGTAGAATGAGTTTGAGAGTGTTCCTTCCTCTGCAAACTTTTGGAAGAGTTTGAGAAGGATGGGTGTTAGCTCTTCTCTAAATGTTTGATAGAATTCACCTGTGAAGCCATCTGGTCCTGGACTTTTGTTTGTTGGAAGATTTTTAATCACAGTTCAATTTCATTACTTGTGATTGGTCTATTCATATTTTCTATTTCTTCCTGGTTCAGTCTTGGAAGGTTATACCTTTCTAAGAATTTGTCCATTTCTTCCAGGTTGTCCATTTTATTGGCATAGAGTTGCTTGTAGTAGTCTCTTAGGATGCCTTTGTATTTCTGCGGTGTTGTAACTTCTCCTTTTTCATTTCTAATTTTATTGATTTGAGTCCTCTCCCTCTTTTTCTTGATGAGTCTGGCTATTGGTTTATCAATTTTATCTTCTCAAAGAACCAGCTCTTAGTTTTATTCATGTTTGCTCTTGTCTTCTTTGTTTCTATTTCATTTATTTCTGCTCTGATCTTTATGATTTCTTTCCTTCTACTAACTTTGGGTTGTGTTTGTTCTTCTTCCTCTAGTTCCTTTAGGTGAAATGTTAGGTTGTTTATTTGAGATGTTTGTGGTTTCTTGAGGTAGGATTGTACTGCTATAAATTTCCGTCTTAGAACTGCTTTTGCTGCATCTCATAGGTTTTGGATCATTGTGTTCTCATTTTCATTTGTCTCTAGGTATTTTTTGATTTCCTTTTTGATTTCTTCAGTTACCTCTTGGTTATTTAGTAACGTACTGTTTAGCCTCCATGTGTTTGTGTTTTTTACGTTTTTTCCCCTGTAATTGATTTCTAATCTCATAGTGTTGTGGTTAGAAAAGATGCTTGATATGATTTCAGTTTTCTTAAATTTACTGAGGCTTGATTTGTGACCCAAGACGTGATCTATCCTGGAGAATGTCCCGTGCGCACTTGAGAAGAAAGTGTAATCTGCTGTTTGTGGATGGAATGTCCTATAAATATCGATTAAATCTATCTGGTCTATTGTGTCATTTAAAGCTTGTGTTTCCTTATTAATTTTCTGTTTGGATGATCTGTCCATTGGTGTAAGTGAGGTGCTAAAGTCCCCCACTATTTTTGTGTTACTGTCGATATTCTCTTTTATAGCTGTTAGCATTTGCCTCATGTATTGAGGTGCTCCTATGTTGGGTGCATATATATTTATAATTGTTATATCTTGTTCTTGGATTGATCCCTTAATCATTATGTAGTGTCCTTCCTTGTCTCTTGTAACATTCTTTATTTTAAAGTCTTTTCTACCTGCTATGAGTATTGCTACTCCAGATTTCTTTTGATTTCCATTTGCATGGAATATCTTTCTCCATCCCCTCACTTTCAGTCTGTATGTGTCCCTAGGTCTGAAGTGGGTCTCTTGTAGACAGCATAAATACGGGTCTTGTTTTTGTATCCATTCAGCGAGCCTGTGTCTTTTGGTTGGAGCACATAATCCATTCACATTTAAGGTAATTATCAATATGTATGTTCCTGTTACCATTCTCTTAATTGTTTTGGGTTTGTTTTTGTAGGTCCTTTTCTTCTCTTGTGTTTCCCAGTTAGAGAAGTTCCTTTAGCATTTGTTGTAGAGCTGGTTTGGTGGTGCTGAATTCTGTTAGCTTTTGCTTGTCTGTAAAGCCTTTGATTTCTCCATCAAATCTGAATGAGATCCTTGCTGGGTAGAGTAATCTTGGTTGTAGGTTCTTCCCTTTCATCACTTTAAATATGTCATGCCACTCCATTCTGGCCTGTAGAGTTACCACTGAGAAATCAGCTGTTCACCTTATGGGAGTTCCCTTTTATGTTATTTGTCATTTTTCCCTTGCTGCTTTCAATAATTTTTCTTTCTTTAATTTTTGCCAATTTGATTACTATGTGTCTCGGCATGTTTCTCCTTGGGTTTATTCTGTATGGGACTCTCTGCGCTTCCTGGAGTTGGGTGGCTATATTCTTTCCAATGTTAGGGAAGTTTTCGACTATAATCTCTTGAAATATTTTCTCCGGTCCTTTCTCTCTCTCTTCTCCTTCTGGGACCCCTATAATGTGAATGTCGTTGTGTTTAATGTTGTCCCAGAGGTCTCTTAGGCTCTTTTCATTTCTTTTCATTCTTTTTTCTTTATTCTGTTCCGCGGCAGTGAATTCCACCATTCTGTCTTCCAGGTCACTTATCCGTTCTTCTGCCTCAGTTATTCTGCTATTGATTCCTTCTAGTGTAGTTTTCATTTCACTTATTGTATTGTTCATCTCTGTTTGTTCTTTAATTCTTCTAGGTCTTTGTTAAACATTTCTTGCATCTTCTCGATCTTTGCCTGCATTCTTTTTCCGAGGTCCTGGATCATCTTCACTATCATTGTTCTGAATTCTTTTTTTGGAAGGTTGCCTATCTCCAGTTCATTTAGTTGTTTTTCTGGGGTTTTATATTGTTCATTCATCTGGTACATAGCCCTCTGCCTTTTCATCTTGTCTGTCTTTCTGTGAATGTGGTTTTTGTTCCACAGGCTGCAGGATTGTCGTTCTTCTTGCTTCTGCTGTCTGCCGTCTGGTGGATGAGGCTATCTAAGAGGCTTGTGCAAGTTTCTTGATGGGAGGGACTGGTGGTGGGTAGAGCTGGCTGTTGCTTGGTGGGCAGAGCTAAGTAAAACTAATCCGCTTGTCTGCTGATGGGTGGGGCTGGGTTCCCTCCCTGTTGGTTGGTCTGAGGTGACCCAACACTGGAGCCTACCCGGGCTCACTGGTGGGGCTGATGGTGGACTCTGGGAGGGCTCATGCCAAGGAGTACTTTCCAGAACTTCTGGTGCCCGTGTCCTTGTCCTCACAGTGAGCCACAGCCACCCCCCTCTTCTGCAGTAGACCCTCCAACACTAGCATGTAGGTCTGGTTCAGTCTCCTACAGGGTCACTGCTCCTTCCCCTGGGTCTGTTGTGCACACTGCTTTGTGTGTGCCCTCCAAGAGTGGAGTCTCTGTTTCCCCCAGTCCTGTTGAAGTCCTGCAAGCAAATCCTGCTAGCCTTCAAAGTCTGATTCTCTAGGAATTCCTCCTCCTGATGCCTGACCCCCAGGTTGGGAAGCCTGATGTGTGGCTCAGAACCTTCACCCCAGTGGGTGGCCTTCTGTGGTATAAGTGCTCTCCAGTTTGTGAGTCACCCACCCAGCAGTTATGGGACTTGATTTTATTGTGATTGCACCCCTCCTACCATCTCATTGTGGCTTCTCCTTTGTCTGTGGATGTGGGGTATCTGTTTTGGTGAGTTCCAGTGTCTTCCTGTCGATGATTGTTCAGCAGTTAGTTGTGATTCCGGTTCTCTTGCAAGAGGGAGTGAGAGCCCGTCCTTCTACTCCGCCCTCTTCTAAGAGTCTTGGCCTCTATTTTCTCATCTTCACAATGGGCACAGTAAGTCCCTTTCACCTTTACAGGATTATTATGAAAATCATATGATAAACTTTGAGCACCTACTTTGTGCTTGACACTTTTCATAGACATACATGTATTACTTCATTTAATTCTCTAAAGAACCCAATGAGGTAAGTATTGTTTTTGCCCAGTTTACAAATGAGGAAATTAAGCTCAGTGAGGTTCCATAATTTATTTAAGATTATACATCTGAAATGGAGTTTGATCTTTTTGACTTCAGAGCCCAAATTTGTAATCATTAAGTCTGTACTATTTAGTATGGATCATCTTGTTGCAGGAACAAACAATGCTGAATCTTATGGCTTAAAATCACAAAAGTTCTTTCCTTATTTTTGCTACAAAGTTTTGGTTGCTTAAGGGTCTGATTCATGTCATCATCTTTGTAGGACCCAGCTTGACGGAGTAACTGTCATCTCTAGCATTGTTGGTCACCTTGACAGAGGTAAAGAGTGTGTGATGCATTATGCACTGGCTCTTAAAGCATCCACCCAGAAGTGACACATATCACTTCCACTCATGCATCATTGACCAGAACCAGTCAGATGGCTGTACCCAGTGTTTGTGTATAGGGAAAGCAATCCCATTATGTGGTGGAAAGGAGGAGAAATATAAACATTTGGTGAGCAGCAGTAATGACCACCACATTTTTCTAATGTACTTATCTAAATAAAACTATTATTATTATGACTATGAACACTGTTCTTACCTAAGAAGCAGTGAAGGTGGGTTCATGTTTACAGTTTTTTGAACAATCTCTCTTATAAGTCATACTATAAAGGCTGCTTATATGCTACAATTAAAAAAACAATAAATAAATAAGTTAGAATATGAGCTGTTTAAGCTGGAATATTTTTATGTAGTTTTCTTCTCATAGAAGGGTATGGTTTTTAGCTTACTGAAATATATTAGAAGAAAAAAAATAACAGAAGAAATGAAAGCACAACAAATGGGTTATATATTAATTAGAACGAATGCCATGAACATTTAAAGAGGTTTGCTATGCTTTTTGGGCCTGGCTGATTTGAGAGAAATTTAATGTATGTGATTGTCACGATGCCTAACATAGCCATTTATCATTTTCAAAGTGCTCCTACAAAATTAAATGAACTAATGCATGTGAAAGAGCTTTCTGTAAATTGTAAACGCTTTTTGCAAATGTAACATTATTATTGTCACATGATCTCACTTGATCCTTAAAATTACCTTGTGAGGTAGACCCAATAGTGTTTGTTGTTGTTGTTGTTTCCATTGTCTTTATTTACAGTAGAGGAAACTCAGAAGTATTAAACTACTCTCCATGACTGTATGGTTAGTAAACAGAGGACTTGGGACTAGAACTCCAGTCTGTAACTCCTAGCTCAGCCCTTCTCCCACTGCGCAGCACTGCCTCTTCAGTCAAATTCTTGGGTGTAACTGAAATGCAGCCTAGAGAAATTGAAAACGACCCACTTGGAAGAGGCAAAGATAATTCTTAATTTCCCAAGATATAGCTGGCATTGTGCATGCAAACACGCTGAGGGAACAGAATCCGCTACCTTCTGATAAGGAGCTCCTGAAAGGACAGAATCATTCTAAGGCCTAACATTAATAGTGAGAAAACGGTCTTTCCAAGGGGCCAATTAGAGGCTTGATGGCCCGAAGTATTCTTCAGAATGTCATAGCTCAAGGAAGCTGAGGAAAGGTAGTTATGCCTGCCTTGAAGAATTGTGCAAAGTAGGTTAGCAGCATTGCTTCCATTTTTGTGAAAGAGAATGCCTTTCTAATTTTAGAGTCTTTCAAGAGGTGGGTAGGCTTTTGTGTGAGGGGAAGCTTTTCTCAGTGCTCATTTCCAGAGGTGCCTGTGAAATCATTTTATATCCTGTTTGGAAAAGGAAGACAATGTGGTGGAAATGAAAACTGAGTTTGCATAAAAAGTTATCTTCCCCAGAAGAGACGGTGGAAATAAGGCTCCACAGTCATACTTATTACTTTTTTCCCTAAGTTATAGAGATGTTTGTTATCAGTTCAATGCAGGTATTGGGCTCCTTTAACTGTAATGTGTCTCCTGATGTTAAACAGTAGGAACTATTTATTTAGAAGATCATTCAAGAAGGGGCAAAGACTTTTTTTTCTTAAACTCCTGGAGAGTGTTGGGTTTTCCCTAGCTTCTCATCTCCACTGTAATTTATTTTGTAAGTTCCAATTTTCAGAGTGTTAAAATGTAGCTTATAAAATGACTGTTTACTTCATAATCGATTTTTCCTCTGGTAAAACAACAAATATTCCACATGCAAATATCCCCTCAAAAGAATAGGGTTTCCACCAAGGACTGGAGTCTCTTTATTGGTTGGCAATTGTGTGTACCTTTAAGTAGCTGTGGTTGAATTATGTCTTGAAAAGCCATTTTTCAAATTTTGTTTTAACCAAAGCATTTACATGTAGTAGTAGTATTTTTTTGAGTTTTGTTTTTTTTCCTTTCAGTTTTGAGGTATAATTAACATACAGCACTGTGTAAGTTTAAGTTACACAGCATAATGGTTTGACTTACATACATCATGAAATGATTATCACAATAAGTTTAGTGACCATCCATCACATTATAGATACAAAATTAAAGAAATAGAAAAAAAATTTTTCCTTGTGATGAGAACTCCTAGGATTTACTCTCTTAACAACTTTCATATATAACACACAGCAGTGTTAATTATATTTATCATGTTGTACATTACACCGCTAGTGCTTTTTTTTATCTTATAACTGGTTGTACTTTTTGACCACCTTCATTCCCCCTACCCACCCTCCCACCCCGCTCCACCTCTGGTAACAATTTTCTATTGAGTTTCTTTGTTTTGAAGTATAACTGACCTGCAACAGTGTTAGTTCCTGTTACACAGCATAGTGATTTGATATTTCTGTACATTTCAAAATGATCACCACTATAAGTCTAGTTATGATATGTCAGCATACAAAGATATTATAGTTATTGACAACATTTCCCACACTGTACATTTCATACCCATGACTCATTTATTTGTAACTGTAAGTTTGTACCTCTTAATCTCCCTCACCTGTTTCTTTCTTCCCCCCCAACTCCCTGATGCTCTGTCAACCACCTGTTTGTTCTCTGTATCTATAACTCTGTTTCTGTTTTGTTATATGTGTTCATTTCTTTTGTTTTCTAGATTCCACTTATATGTGAAATCATACAGTATTTGTCTTTCTCTGTCTGACTTATTTCACTTAGCATAATACCTTCTAGGTCCATCCATGTTGTTACAAATAGCAAGATTTCATTCTTTTTTATGGCTGAGTAATATTCCACTCTATAAATATACCATGTCTTCTTTATCCACTCATATATTGATGGGCACTTAGCTTGCTTTCATATCTTGGCTATTGTGAATAATGCTGCTGCTAACACAGGGGTGCATATATCTTTTCTAATTTGTGTTTTCATTTTCTTCGGATAAATAACCAGAAGTGGAATTGCTGGGTCATATGGTAGTTCTGTTTTTAATCATTTGAGGACTCTCCATACTGCTTTTCATAGTGGCTGCAGCAATTTATATTCCCACCAACAGTGCACAGGGGTTCCCTTTTCTCCACATCCTTGCCAACACTTATTTTTTGTTGTCTTTTTAATAGCCATTCTGACAGGTGTGAGGTCATATCTCATTTTGGTTTTGATTTGCATTTTCCTGATGATTAGTGATGTTAAGCATCTTTTCATGTTCCTTTTGGCCATCTGTATGTTTTCTTTGGAAAAATATCTATTCAGATCCTCTGCCCATCTTAAAATCAGATGTTTTTTTGATGTCGAGTTGTATGAGTCCTTTGTATAGTTTGGATATTAACCTCTTGTTGGATATATTATTTGCAAATATCTTCTCCCATTAAGTAGGCAGCCTTTTCGTTTTGCTGATGGTTTCCTTCACTGTGTAAAAGCTTTTTAGTTTGATGTAGTCCCATTTGTTTATGTTTTCTTTTGTTTCCCTTGCCTGTGGAGACATATTAAAAAAATATTACTAGGACTGTTGCCAAAGAATATACTGCCTATGTTTTCTTCTAGCAGTTTTATGGTTTCATGCCTTACATTTAAGTCTTTAATCCATCTTTAATTAATTTTTGTGCATGGCATGAGAGAGTTGTCCAGTTTGATTATTTTGCATGTGGCTGTCCAGTTTTCCCAACACCATTTATTGAAGAGGTCGTCTTTTTCCCATGTGTATTCTTGCCACCTTTGTCATAGATTGATTACCCACATAAGTGTGGGTTCATTTCTGGGCTCTGTCTTCTGTTCCATTGCTCTATATGTCTGTTTTTGTACCAGTCCCATACTGTTTTGATTACTGTAGCTTTGTACTGATAGTATATTTTGCAATCAGGGAGCATGAGACCTCCAGCTTTGTTCTTCTTTTTTAAGGTTGTTTTGGCTATTCAGGGTCTTTTGTGTTTTCATACAAATTTTTGAATTCTTTATTCTAGTTCTGTGAAAAATGTCATGGGTATTTTGATGGGGCTTGCATTGAATCTGTAGATTGCCTAGGCAGTATGGTCATTTTAACAATATTAATTCTTCTAATCCAAGAACATGGTTTTTTTTTTTTTCATTTTTTTGTCATCTTCAATTTCTTTTTTCAGTGTTTTATAGTTTTCCTATTACAGGTCTTTTATGTCCTTAGTTAGATTTATTCCCAGGTATTTTATTTTATTTTTTTTGATGTGATTTTAAATGGGACTATTTTCTTAATTTCACTTTCTGATAGTTCCTTGTTAGTGAATAGAACCACAACAGATTTCTATATATTAATTTTGTATCCTGCAATTTTATTGAATTCATTGAAGATTTCTAGTAGTTTTTTGGTGGTGTCTTCAGGATTTTCTATGTATGGGATCATGTCATTGGCAAGCAGTGACAATTTTACTTCTTCCTTTCCAATTTGGATTCCTTTTATTTCTTCTCTGACTGCTATGGCTAGGACTTCCAATACTATGTTGCATAAAAGTGGTGAGAGTGGGCATCCTTGTCTTGTTCCTTATCTTAGAGGAAATGATTTCAGCTCTTCATTGACTGTGATGCTAGCTTATCATATACAGCCTTTATTATGTTCAGGTATGCTTCTATACCCACTTTGTTGAGAGCTTTTATCATAAATGGAGTTTGAATTTTGTCAAAAGCTTTTTCTGCATCTATTGAGATGGTCATATGATTTTTATTCTTCAATTTGTTAATGTCATGTATTACATTGATTGAATTGTGGATATTGAACCATTTTTGCATCCCTGGGATAAATCCCACTCGATCATGGTGTGTATGATCGTTTTAATGTATTATTATTATTTTTTAAATAAATTTATTTATTTATTTATTTATTTTTGGCTGTGTTGTTTCTTCGTTTCTGTGCGAGGGCTTTCTCCAGTTGTGGCGAGCAGGGGCCACTCTTCATGGCGGTGTGCGGACCTCTCACTGTCACGGCCTCTCGTTGCGGAGCACGGCTCCAGACGCGCAGGCTCAGTAGTTGTGGCGCACGGGCTTAGTTGCTCCGCAGCATGTGGGATCTTCCCGGACCAGGACTCGAACCCGTGTCCCCTGCATCGGCAGGCAGACTCTCAACCACTGCGCCACCAGGGAAGCCCCTTAATGTATTCTTGAATTTGGTTTGCTAGTGTTTTGTTGAGGATTTTTACATCTGTGTTCATCAGTGATATTGGCCTCTAATTTTCTTTCTTTCTTTTTTTTTTTAATACCTTTGTCTGGTTTTGGTATCAGGGTGATGCTGGACTCATAGAATGAGTTCAGAAGCATTCCTTCCTCTTCAGTTTTTTGGAATAGTTTGGAAAGGAAGGGTGTTGGCTCTTCTCTAAATGTTTGGTAGAATTCACATGTTAAACTGTCTGGTCCTGGACTTGTGATTGTTGGGATTTTTTTTAAAATTACTGATTCAGTTTCATTACTGGTAATTAGTCTGTTCATATTTTCTATTTCTTCCTGATTTGGTCTTGGAATATTTTAATTTCTTTCAGAATTTTTTCATTTCTTCTAGGTTGTCCATTTTATTGGCATATAATTGTTTGTAGTACTCTCTTGTGACCCTTTGTATTTCTGTGGTGTTGGTTGTAACTTCTCCTTTTTCATTTCTGATTTTATTGATTTGGGCCCTCTTGTTTTTTCTTGATGAGTTTAGCTAAATGTGTATCAATTTTGTTTTTCTTTTCAAGGAACCAGCTCATAGTTTCATTGATCTTTTCTATTTTTTTTTAGTCTCATTTATCTCATTTATTTCTACTCTTATCTTTATGATTTCTTTCCTTCTATTAAGTTTGGGTTTCATTTGTTCTTCTTTTTCTAGTTCCTTTAGATGTAAGTGTAGGTTGTTTGAGATTTATTTTGTTTACTGAGGTAGGCTTGTATAACTATAAAATTTCCCCTTTGAAATGCTTTTGCTGTGTCCTATAGATTTTGGATCATTGTGTTTTCATTTTCATTTGTCTCCAGGTATTTTTTTGATTTTCTCTGTGATTTCCTCAGTCACCTTTCACTTTGATTTCTTCAGTAACCCATTGGTCGGTTAGTATTGGGTTGGCCAAAAAGTTCATTCGGGTTTTTCTGTAACATGAAAAACCCGAATGAACTTTTTGGCCAGCCCAATAGAATATTGTTTAGCCTCTTCGTGTTTGTATTTTTTGCAGGGTTTTTTTTTTTTTATAGTTGATTTCTAGTCTCATAGTGTTGTGTTTGGAGAGGATGCTTGATGTGATATCACTCTTGTTAAATTTACTGAGACTTGTTCTGTGGCCTGGCGTGAGATCTGTCCTGGAGGATGTTCCATGTGCACTTGAAAAAAATGTGTATTCAGCTGCTTCTGAATGGAATGTTTTATATATGTTTATTAACTCCATTTGGTCTAATGTGTTATTTAAGGCCACTGTTTCCTTATTGATTTTCTGTGTGGATCATCTGTCCGTTGATGAAAGTGGGGTGTTAAAGTTCACTTTTATTATTGTGTTACTGTAAATTTCTCCCTTTATGTCTGTTAACATTTGCTTTACATATTTAGGTGCTCCCATGTTGGGTGCATATACAGTATATTTACAATTGTTCTATCTTCTTCTCCAATTGATCCCTTGATCACCATTTTTGTCTTTTGTTACAGTCTTTGTTTTAAATTTTATATTGTCTGGTGTAAGTATTGCTACCCCAGCTTTCTTTTTATTTCCATTTGCATAGAATACCTTTTTCCATCCTCTCACTTGCAGCTTGTGTGTGTCTTTAGATCTGCAGTGAGTGACTTATAAGCAGACATAGATGGGTTTTGCTTTTGTGTCCATTCAGCCACTCTGTTGATTGTATCGTTTAGTCCATCTACTTTTAAAGTAATTATTGATAGGTATTTACTTACTGCCATTTTGTTAATCATTTTTGGGTTGTTTTATAGCTCGTTTTTGTTCCTTTCTTCTTCTTTTGCTATCTTCCTTTGTGATTTGATGACTATCTTTAGTGTTAAGTTTGGATTCCTTTCTCTTTTTTTGTATCTGTTGAAGATTTTTGGTTTGTTACCATGAGGTTTATATATAGCAATCTTTATATATCTATATATCTATCTATAGCTATCTCTATATATACATGATTGTTTTAAGTTGTAGATTTCTTAAGTTGAAATGCATTTTACTTAACAACCCTTCATTTTTCCTCCCCCTGTGCACATTTACGGTTTTTGACCCTTGAACAACATGGGTATAAACTGTTTGGGTCCATGTATACATGAATTTTTTTTTCAAAACTGAATACTACAGTACTACATGATCTGCAGTTGGTTGAATCCTTGGGTGCAGAACTGTGGATGCAGAGGAACCATGGATATGAAGGGCTGACTATAAGCTGTATGCAGGTCTTCAACTGCGTGGAGTGTTGGCGTGCCTAATCCTTGTACTGTTCAAGGTTCAACTGTAATTACACCTGCAATGACTATTTCCAAATAAGGTCACGTTCTGAGGTACTGAGGATTAGGACTTATCTTTTTGGGGGACACAAGTCAACCTGTAACACGTTCTAACAATTACCCTGTATCATTCTCCATCTCTTATTTCTGTACTTGCTGAATGAGTTATCTGTACTCACTGTCTATGCTTTCACGCCTCATTGCACTTAAATAAGTGCCTATTATCAACACTCCTCTAAAGCTACTTTACTAGCCTCCTTGTACAATGTCCAGTGGAAACTTCTGTTTTTTATTTTACTTGCCCTCCTAGAAACGTTTGACATTGCTGGCCATTCCCTTCTTAAATTTCTTTTCCTGTGACTGAAATCTTTCCTTGCTTACTTCTACTTCTAGGAACTCTTTCTCCTTGTTGTTGCCTCTTCTGTCCATCTCTTAAATGTAGGTGTTTTTCAGGGTTCTCTTCTAGGCCCCCTTCTCACTCCACATAACTTCTCAATCTTATCCATCCTGATGGTTTAAGTTACTAAATACATGCAGATGATTTTGAAATCTCTATCTTCAGCTCCTGTCTCTTTCCTGAGTGTCACACCCATCTTAGGTGCCTCCCCAGTAGACTAACTTGGATGTCCCACAGGCACTTCAAAGCTAAAATCATCTTCTTTCCACAACACCTGATCTCTCTTATTTTTTGTGTTTTAAATATTTCAATCCAACTGATTTTATTTTTATTTAAGGAATGGCGTAGGGTTGCAGCCTTTCTTATATTTCACATGATTAGCCAGTCGACACAAACTTATTTATTGAATAATCTCTCTTTTCCTCACCAACTTGAAATGCCACTTTTATCTCAAACTATTTCTATATTTGGTTAGGTCTATTTTCATTCTGTCTAATCTTGTTCAGTGATCTATGTATCTGTTTCTTCTTTATTACCAAAAAGTTTTAATTATTGAAGCTACATAATATGTTTTAATAGACAATGACTGTGCTCTTGAAAATTTGACCTATCTCCCCTTTATTCTTTTGGTTTTTCATTGTCAGTAGAAACCTCTTATCCTATATGATTTTCATGAGTGCCACACAGTACCCTAAACTTTTCATGCTTACTGTGATTCTAGCATTTGGATAGACACTAGGCTGTTAATTCTAATGGAAATCTTGGGGGAAGGAGAGAATGGCTTCTACCAAAGCCTCAGTTTTTTCAACCTAATCGATTAGAAATGCTCTGTGGCTGCTACTCTGGATGGGATGGAAAATTGCAATTATCATATTCCCAGCTCTGCAATACACCATGCTGCAGCCCTGCCTCTCACCTTCAGAAATTTCTAAGAGCATCAGAAACCCAATTTCACCCTTTGTTCCTAGTGAGGAGAGTACAAAGGCTACTGTAATTTAACCTGGAAGCCTTGGGAAAGCCTTGGGCTTTCTTGTATATCCCCTGTCTTTTAAGGGGAATTAACTAAACTAAAAACCCTTAAAACATTTTAGTGTATATCTAGGATATAACACTTTTATTTTTCTGCCAACAAAAAGCAAACTGATCTCTTTGGCCCCAGTCTTTGCACTCTACAAGTCATCCTCTTCCTTGTAGCCATTGTGATTTGACTCCCTGATCTCTATCTCCAGCCTAGGTTTTTGGGCTGAGCTACTGACATACCTATACCTATACCTATACCTTCTTTTGGATATTTCAAATACAGTGTCTTTAAAATGAAAGTCATAGTCCTCCCTCTGAAACCTATTTTCTTTCAGAATTTGTTCTTTTGGTAAATGACCACCCACCTCCAGAAATACAGTAATCAATCTCAGTCATTTCCTCAACTATTTAAACAGCCTCCTAACTGTTGTTCTTGTTTCCTCTTCAGTTCCTCTCCCAGCTATTCTCTACTCAGTAGTTGAAAGAGCTTTCTAAAATACAAATCTTAACACAGCAAATTCCTGCTTAAATCTATTTAATGGCCTCCCATTGCTGTTAGATTAAATATAAATGATCTTACCATAGCCTGCAAACCGTGAATAGTCTGCCCACCTCTATACTTTCTTTTTTCTTTTTTCCCCATGTCCTGTCCACTGACAGTCATGGATATTTTGCCTTCTAAATACATTCTGAATGTATCTATAGATCTCCATCTCTAGTATCATCACCCCATTTCAAGCCACCATTTTTTCTTTCTTTCTTCATGTTCATTTTTTAGGTGACTGACTGGTTTTCCTGATTCCATTCTTGTCTTCCTTCAATCCATCTCCACACAACAGTTAGAGTAATCTGTTAAATGTTAAATATAGATATGCTCCTGTAACTGCTCTGCTTTTAACTACTCTTTTATACACAGCATAAAATGCCATCTTTTTAGTATAACATACAAGACCCTCCATGATCTTACTTTATCCCTATAATTTTCAGCCATGCCTCAATATTCATTCTCCTTGTACTGTAGCTTTAACAATAATTATGATAATAAAAACCATAATCATCCCAAATATTACTAGCAATTACCAATTATTAACCATCTTTAATACACTAGCTCTGTAAATATCTTTAATTCTCAAAACAGTTTTTCTATTTAGGTATTATAGAATCACTGATATAGCTTCACTGTTAATTAGGATCCTAGCTACTGGTTTGAGATAAAAATATTCTTTATCATGTTAAATGATTATCCTATTTCAAGTTTACTAAGAGATTTTATTAGGAATGCAACATAGAATTCAATAAATACCTTTAATATACATTAAGATGGTCATATAGATAATTTTTCATTGCTCTGTTGATATGGGATGTATTATGGTTGTAGATTTCTAATATTAAAGGAATTTGAGGAATTAATTGTACGGTGTCATGGTATTTTAATATACTGCTATATTTGATTAGTATTTTATTTAGCATTTTTAGACCTATATTCATAAGTGAGATGGGTCGCTATCTTTTGTATGTGCTTATGCGTGTGTGTGCACATGCATATATGTCCTGTCTTTATCAGCTGTGATATCAGAATTGTGCTGCTCTCATAAAATGGTAAATTTATTTAATATTCTTCAATTGCTTGTTTTATATCTATCTCCCTCATTAGATTATAAACTCCATGAGGGCAGGAATCATGACTAGGGATATTCCTAGCATAGAATATTATAATCAATATATAAATATTTGCTGAATGTTTGAATGAATCCTCATGTTACAGATAGAAAGCTGAGACTTAGAGTGTTTAATCAACTTGCCCTGAGTCATACAGTTAGAAAATGGCAGAGCTGGTCCTAGGGATGTAATAGAACCTAATGGCCCAGACTTGAGTAGGAATATAGTATGCCAGGGTTGGAATTTTGACTTTGCGATCAGAATTTTTAAAATGGAAAATCAAGTCTCAAAGTAGTCTAGTAACTATCTTCTCTTGTCTTGGTTCAGACTTACGGGCACCATTCTGACTCCAGAGTCTGTGCAACTGCTTCTTTATTATGCTGCCTCTGAAACTACTTGCAGTTCCTCATATATGCAGGGTTATTGCATAAATGTTTTGTCCAAACTGGGACAATTCTGAGAATGAAAGGGGCTGCTATTTATAACTATGCCTGGATAACAGGAGTAATTGGGAGTGTCTTGGATACTGGGAGGTATGGTCTTCCTACACATACATAGGTGATGTGTTGTCTCTCATATCCACACTTTTGCCCATGCTGTGTCTTCTGCCTGAAATGCCATTTCTCCTTTGTCTAAGCCCACTCTTACTAATTGTTCAAATGCTTTCTGCTCTGGGAAGCCTTGTCAGGCTCCTCCTTTCCTCTGGACTTAATCAAATGTTTTACCCTTGTGTGTCTTCAGCACTTTGTGATTATTCCATTCCAAGATTTATCATACTCTCCTGTAACTATGTGTTCATCTTCCTGATAGACCATGAGCTGCCTGAGGGCAGGGACAATATCTTTATTTTCCCCTGGTGCCTAGCAGTGCTTGGCACTCACTAATTATTTGTTGAATATGTGAATGCATAAATAAGTGAATGAACAGCAAAATCAAATTGTTCTCTCCATACCAGAGAACTGCTATCTTTTGTGAAGGGAGTAGGGCAGGAAAATATGTTCATGGTTTTCACTTGACATGCATGACTGAGATCTCTCCACTGTTAGGCCTTTAGGAAACATTAGGGCAGGAACAGATGGCCTCACCATGCTATGACGTTTGCTAAAAGAGGGCCTAAACAATACAGTTTCCACTAGTGTGCCACATTATCTGGAATGCCGCCATCACAGCCATCCCTTTAGGGGTGAATACTGTCTCCAGATGGCCACTCCTAAAATGTTACATATATTATCTGAGAGAAGTAGCCCTTCTAAATGATCCCTATTTCTTCTACCCACTTAGATTTTTCTGGGAATCAGATATAATATGTGGAATGTGTGAATCTGGGTGGCAGTTTGGGAGGTCCAGTGGATGGAGTTTTCCTTGTCTGCAAATATTTATCCATGTGATTGATATCTGTCTCCTCCACTGTGCTGTGGGCACTGTGAAGGCAAAGGTATGTCTTCTTTGTAAACCAAAGCACCCAGCATAGTGCCTGACTTATAATAGGTGTTCAATAATATTTACTGACTAACAATTCTGGCTCATATACCACTTTGTACGTATTTATAGGCCTTATATCATCGAGTCTTGTTTATTTACATATTGTTAGACCCTGCTTTTATGCAGCCTCTCTAGAACTGACGTACAGTAAACTTGTGAGTTCAGCCTGCCCAGCCCAGCATCTAAACTGACCACTGCAGGATCTGTGTCACCAACTGGAGTGTAATTTCTTTTACATCCCCAAACCTGGACCTGGTAATTTGTGTGTGTGTGTGTAGGCCACGCCTTAGAGTGTTTAAGGAACCATAGCCTTCCTGCTAACTCTTTCTGTTCTGAACTTCAGATAACCCTGACTGCTTCTTGCCAATTCCCCTTCTCCACCTTCTTGGGGTTGGATAATGCGTCTTGTATGCTCAGGGTTGTGGCTGTGGCTCTCAATCACAAGATTGGATTATAATTCTCAGTTGAGAGTATGAGCTTCTTGGCACCTTGTTTTGTTCATTGCTATACTTCTGATATCCAGGATATTTCTTGGCGCAGAGTAGGTTTTCAGTACATTCCCAATGAATGAATGAATAATGGAGCCCTTTGCAGTGAAGGCATATCTGCTGTTGGGAGGGGGATGGTCTTGGACAGTAATAGTAATAGCCACCATAGCTAAAATTTATTATTTGAGTATTCTGTGTCAAGCCTTGTCCTAAGCATTTTAAGAACTTTTTTCTAATTGGCATAATAATGTTATAAAGGAGGTAGTATTATCTCCTTTTTACAGATTACTAAACTGAGGCTCAGAGAGATTAGCAACATGACTAAGATCACATACTAAGGGGTGACAAACCCATATTGTTGATTCCAGAACCCCCATACTTTCCATTTCATCATAAGAGAGAGTACTGCATAGGTGGCAGTGGGGTGGCAATTCGGGGGGCACAGATGGGTTAGGGAGGTGGTATGGATACTAAAGATAGAGTCCATTGCCTGACATGTTTGCCAAATACCAGCTCTGTTGCCCTTTGAATCTGAAGTTATGCTGTAACCAGAAGAGTCAGGCTGTCCACCTCTGAGAAGTCTGTGGCTCGGTAAGCACTGAGAGCAGACAGGGCACTGAAGGTGGGCAGCCATCAGTTGTCTGTGCTGGGA
Source organism: Eubalaena glacialis (assembly GCF_028564815.1). Classification (NCBI taxonomy): domain Eukaryota; kingdom Metazoa; phylum Chordata; class Mammalia; order Artiodactyla; family Balaenidae; genus Eubalaena; species Eubalaena glacialis. The sequence continues at coordinate 110,602,095 of NC_083736.1, forward strand.
GGTGGCTCTCTGTTATTCACTACTGCTCTGTGCAGACTGGTCAGGGTGCTGGAGTTAGTGCTTACATAGGATTTTAAGCTGAGGGAAATAGTTTAATTTTGGATTATCTGTTTGTTTCTCTAAGATAAAACCTCAGGTTGATTCATGCATGAAATTTGTTCTTCTTCTCTCCTTCTCTCTCTCCCACTCCTTCCTCCCCCCTTTCTCTCTCCCCTTCTCCCTCTCTCTTTCTCCCTCAGCAATAAATCTGTTGAAAATCTTTTGCGGTAATTTATTCTATTTGGTGGAATTTGGATGGAAGTGAACAAAAATACAAAGGTAATTATGTTAGACTTTAAAAAAATCCCTGAAAATCAAAGGAAGTGCTGAATTATGGGGAGATCACTCACACACTTGTGCCAGCTTTGGCTGATTTGGAGGTGGTGGATATTATGGGTTACCTAGCAGTTTATAAAGATTCTAGCCTCTTGCTTTTTACCCAGGTTGCTGGGGACTTCATCTGTCTGTAATGTATTTCAAGTAAGATTGGGCTAACATACTGTGACTTAAAATTGCAGGTAGTGTTTAGGGTAGTGGGAAACTTATGCCCTCTAGTCCAAGGAGAAGTACCTGGGGGCAATCAATTCACTGACCAGGACTGGTGGTGAGCCTGTCATGTCTTGAATGTGTTTTCCAAAATCAGTGGTCACTTGCCTTTTTCAAAGGCACCAAGAGGGAAAACTGTTGGAATTACAGAAGAGTAGGCATGTGGTATTTCAAAGTTTTGACTCCTTAAAAGGAAAGTAGTTACTTGGTAGCAAGTAACTATTGCTATTCTCCTTGTGCATCAAAAGGTGTCTCATTACACCCAACATATTCCTTGTGATCCAATCAGACTGGTCAGTTTTTGCTCTGCCTACTCATGTTTGCCTTTGTATCTTTGTTTATGCTGTACTCTTTGCCTGGATTACCTTTCCTATTCCTTTATAAGTAAGGCTTCACCTTTCTCTATTTCCTCCTTTTCCTCTTTTTTCTTCTCAACCTCCTCTTCCTCTTTCCCTTTTTCCTCCTACCTCTCCTTCTCCTCTGAATAACCACAAAACACCAATGATAATAAAAAACAATGGCTTGCAATTAATGATTACTTAAGGAACTGCAACAAAGTCCCTATACGTGCTAAATAGAAGCTGCTTGAATGATCTCTCTTTTGAGGAAAATGTTTTATAATCTCATGCATAAGGAGTCTGTATAACAATAGTTGAAGAGCCAAAATAACTCTCAGGTACTACTTAAATGATTTTCAACCATTAACAAGAAGGAATATTCCAGAAGAACGAAGAAGAATTAAATTTGTGCAATGGAGGGGAGTATGCAGATAATGTCTAACTGGAATGCACAGGAACTTGTGGCTACCCTATATAGAATATGACAAGCACTGTGCTGTTTTCTTTAATCTTCATTATCTTGATTAATCCTCGCAACAACCCAATGAGGAAGATAGCATTTTTAATCTTCATTTTAAAACAGATAGGGATACTGAGGTTCAGAAAGGTTAAGTAACTTGCTCAAAGTTAAGTAGCTAAGAAACAGTGGAGCTAGGATTTGAACTCATGTCAGTATTATTCCGGAGGCCACTTTACATACCGTCCTCTAGCTACAGCTCATTAAATCTACCTTTACAACTCTAGTTCAATAAATTGGCTAATAATCTGAAATATATACGCACAGTCTGAACTACTGAATCTAAAACTTGAATAAACTGTTGAACCTTGAACAACACAGGTTTGAACTGAGCAGGTCCACTTATACACAGATTATTTTTCAATAAATATGTAATATGGTAGTACTACTACATGATCCTTGGTTGGTTTAATCTGGATGCGGAACCGCAGATACAGGGGCTGACTGCAGTTACACGTGGGTTTTCAATTGTGTGGAGGGTCTGTACCCCTAACCCCTGCGTTGTACAAAGCTTGACTGTACACTCTCACAGGTTATCCTTTTTTTTTTTTTTTAAATCTTTATTGGAGTATAATTGCTTTACAATGGTGTGTTAGTTTCGGCTGTATAGCAAAGTGAATCAGCTATACGTATACATATATCCCCATATCCCCTCCCTCTTGCATCTTCCTCCCACCCTCCCTATCCCACCCCTCTAGGTGGTCACAAAGCACTGAGCTGATCTCCCTGTGCTAGGCGGCTGCTTCCCACTAGCTGTCTATTTTACATTTGGTAGTGTATATATGTCCATGCTACTCTCTCACTTCATCCCAGCTTACCCTTCCCCTTCCCCTTCCCCGTGTCCTCAAGTCCATTCTCTACGCCTGTGTCTTTATTCCTGTCCTGCCCCTAGGTTCTTCAGAACCATTTTTTTTCTTTTTTTTTAAGATTCCATATATATGTATTAGCATATGGTATTTGTTTTTCTCTTTCCGACTTACTTCACTCTGTATGACAGTCTCTAGGTCCATCCACCTCACTACAAATAACTCAATTTCGTTTCTTTTTATGGCTGAGTAATATTCCATTGTATATATGTGCCACATCTTCTTTATCCATTCATCTGCCAATGGACACTTAGGTTGCTTCCATGTCCTGGCTATTGTAAATAGAGCTGCAATGAACATTGTGGTACATGACTCTTTTTGAATTATGTTATTCTCAGGGTATATGCCCAGTAATGGGATTGCTGGGTTGTATGGTAGTTCTATTTTTAGTTTTTTGAGGAACCTCCATACTGTTCTGCATACTGGCTGTATCAATTTACATTCCCACCAACAGTGCAAGAGGATTCCCTTTTCTCCACACCCTCTCTAGTATTCATTGTAGATATTTTGATCATGGCCATTCTGACTGGTGTGAGATGATATCTCATTGTAGTTTTGATTTGCATTTCTCTAACGATTAGTGATGTGGAGCATCCTTTCATGTGTGTGTTGGCAGTCTATGTATCTTCTTTGTAGAAATGTCTGTTTAGGTCTTCTGCCCATTTTTGGATTGGGTTGTTTGTTTTTTGATATTGAGCTGCATTAGCTGCTTGTATATTTTGGAGATTAAACCTTTGTAAGTTGCTTCATTTGCAAATATTTTCTCCCATTCTGAGGGTTGTCTTTTTATTTCCATTTCTCTAGGAGGTGGGTCAAAAAGGATCTTGCTGTAATTTATGTCATAGAGTATTCTGCCTATGTTTTCCTCTAAGAGTTTTAGAGTGTCTGGCCTTACATTTAGGTCTTTAATACATTTTGAGCTGATTTTTGTGTGGTGTTAGGGAGTGTCCTAATTTCATTCTTTTACATGTAGCTGTCCAGTTTTCACAGCACCACTTATTGAAGAGGCTGTCTTTTCTCCATTGTATATTCTTGCCTCCTTTATCTAAGATAAACCCACACACATATGGTCACCTTATCTCTGGGCTTTCTATGCTGTTCCATCGATCTCTATTTATGTTTTTGTGCCAGTACCATACTGTCTTGATTACTGTAGCTTTGTAGTACAGTCTGAAGTCTGGGAGCCTGATTCCCCCAGCTCCATTTTTCTTTCTCAAGATTGCTTTGGCTCTTCGGGGTCTTTTGTGTTTCCATACAAATTGTGAAATTTTTTGTTCTAGTTCTGTGAAAAATGCCATTGGTAGTTTGATAGGGATTGCATTGAATCTGTAGATTGCTTTGGGTAGTATAGTCATTTTCACAATGTTGATTCTTCCAGTCCAAGAACATGGTATATCTCTCCATCTGTTTGTATCATCTCTAATGTCTTTCATCAGTATCTTATAGTTTTCTGCATACGGTTCTTTTGTCTCCTTAGGTAGGCTTATTCCTAGGTATTTTATTCTTTTTGTTGCAGTGGTAAATGGGACTGTTTCCTGAATTTCTCTTTCAGATTTTTCATCATTAGTGTATAGGAATGCAAGAGATGTCTGTGCATTAATTTTTTATCTTGCTACTTTACCAAATTCATTGATTAGCTCTAGTAGTTTTCTGGTAGCATCTTTAGGATTCTATATGTGTAGTATCATGTCATCTGCAAACAGTGAAAGCTTTACTTCTTCTTTTCCAATTTGGATTCATTTATTTCTTTTTCTTTTCTGATTGCTGTGGCTAGGACTTCCAAAACTATGTTGAATAATAGTGGTGAGAGTGGGCAACCTTGTCTTGTTCCTGATCTTAGTGGAAATGGTTTCACTTTTTCACCATTGAGAACGATATTGGCTGTGGGTTTGTCATATATGGCCTTTATTATGTTGAGGTAAGTTCCGTCTGTGCCTACCTCCTGGAAGGTTTTTATCATAAATGGGTGTTGAATTTTGTCAAAAGCTTTTTCTGCATCTATTGAGATGATCATATGGTTTTTATCCTTCAGTTGGTTAAAATGGTTTATCACATTAATTGATTTGCGTATATTGAAGAATCCTTGCATTCCTGGGATAAACCGCACTTGATCATGGTGTATGATCCTTTGAATGTGCTGTTGGATTCTGTTTGCTAGTATTTTGTTGAGGAGTTTTGCATCTATGTTCATCAGTGATATTGGCCTGTAGTTTCTTTTTTTGTGACATCTTTGGTTTTTGTATCAGGGTAATGGTGGCCTTGTAGAATTAGTTTGGAAGTGTTCCACCCTCTGCTATATTTTGGAAGAGTTTGAGAAGGATAGGTGTTAGCTCTTATCTAAGTGTTTGATAGAATTCACCTGTGAAGCCATCTGGTCCTGGGCTTTTGTTTGTTGGAAGATTTTTAATCACAGTCTCAATTTTAGTGCTTGTGATTGGTCTGTTCATATTTTCTATTTCTTCCTGGTTCAGTCTGAGAAGGTTGTGCTTTTCTAAGAATTTGTCCATTTCTTCCAGGTTGTCCATTTTATTGGCATATAGTTGCTTGTAGTAATCTTTTATGATCCTTTGTATTTCTGCAGTGTCAGTTGTTACTTCTCCTTTTTCATTTCTAGTTCTATTGATTTGAGTCTTCTCCATTTTCTTCTTGATGAGTCTGCCTAATGGTTTATCAATTTTGTTTATCTTCTCAAAGAACCAGCTTTTAGTTTTGTTGATCTTTGCTATCATTTCCTTCATTTCTTTTTCATTTATTTCTGATCTGATCTTGATAATTTCTTTCCTTCTACTAAATTTGGGTTTTTTTTGCTCTTCTTTCTCTAATTGCTTTAGGTGTAAGGTTACGTTGTTTATTTGAGATATTTCTTGTTTCTTGAGGTAGGATTGTATTGCTATAAACTTCCCTCTTAGAACTGCTTTTGCTGCATCCCATAGGTTTTGGGTCATCGTGTTTTCATTGTCATTTGTTTCTAGGTATTTTTTGATTTCGTCTTTGATTTCTTCAGTCATCTCTTGGTTATTTAGCAGTGTATTGTTTAGCCTCCATGTGTTTGTATTTTTTACAGTTTTTTTCCTGTAATTGATATCTAGTCTCATAGCGTTGTGGTCAGAAAAGATACTTGATATGATTTCAATTTTCTTAAATTTACCAAGGCTTGATTTGTGACCCAAGATATGATCTATCCTGGAGAATGTTCCATGAGCACTTGAGAAGAAAGTGTATTCTGCTGTTTTTGCATGGAATGCCCTATAAATATCAATTAAGTCCATTTCGTTTAATGTATCATTTAAAGCTTGTGTTTCCTTACTTATTTTCATTTTGGATGATCTGTCCATTGGTGAAAGTGGGGTGTTAAAGTTCCCTACTATGATTGAGTTACTGTAGATTTCACCTCTTACGGCTGTTAGTATTTGCCTTATGTATTGAGGTGGTCCTATGTTGGGTGCATAAATATTTACAGTTGTTATATCTTCTTCTTGGATTGATCCTTTGATCATTATGTAGTATATTTCTTTGTCTCTTGTAGTAGTCTTTATTTAAAGTCTGTTTTGTCTGATATGAGAATTGCTACTCCAGCTTTCTTTTGATTTCCATTTGTATGGAATATCTTTTTCCACCCCCTCACTTTCGGTCTGTATGTGTCCCTGGTCTGTAGTGGGTCTCTTGTAGACAGCATATGTACGGGTCTTGTTTTTGTATCCATTCAACCAGTCTGTGTCTTTTGGTTGGAGCATTTAATCCATTTACATTTAAGGTAGTTCTTGATATGTATGTTCCTGTTACCATATTTTTAATTGTTTTGGGTTTGTTGTTGTAGGTCTTTTCCTTCTCTTGTGTTTCCTGCCTAGAGAAGTTCCTTTAGCTTTTTTTGTAGAGCTGGTTTGGTCGTGCTGAATTCTCTTAGCTTTTGCTTGTCTGTGAAGGTTTTAATTTCTCCATCGAATCTGCATGAGATCCTTGCTGGGTACAGTAATCTTGGTTGTAGGTTCTTCCCTTTCCTCACTTTAAATATGTGCTCCCACTCCCTTCTGGCTTTCACAGTTTCTGCTGAAAGATCAGCTGTTAACCTTATTGGGATTCCCTTGTATGTTAATTGTTGCTTTTCCCTTGCTGCTTTAAATATTTTTTTTTTGTATTTTATTATTGATAGTTTGATTAATATGTGTCGTGGCGTGTTTCTCCTTGGATTTATCCTGTATGGGACTCTCTGCCCTTCCTGGACTTTTTTGACTATTTCCTTACCCATATTAGGGAAGTTTTCAAGTATAATCTCTTCAAATATTTTCTCAGTCCCTTTTTTTTTTCTCTTCTTCTTCTGGAACCCCTATTATTTGAATGTTAATGCGTTTTATGTTGTCCCAGAAGTCTCTGAGATTGTCCTTGATTCTTTTCATTCTTTTTTCTGCTCTGTGGTAGTTATTTCCACTATTGTATCTTCCAGGTCACTTATCTGTTCTTCTTCCTCAGTTATTCTGCTATTGTTTCCTTCTAGAGAGTTTTAAGTTTCATTTATTGTGTTGTTCATCATTGTTTGTTTGCACTTTAGTTCTTCTAGGTCCTTGTTAAACGTTTCTTGTATTTTTTCCATTCTGTTTCCAAGATTTTGGATCATCTTTACTATCATTACTCTGAATTCTTTTTCCTGTAGACTGTCTATTTCCTCTTCATTTGTTAGGTCTGGTGGGTTTTTACCTTGCTTCTTCATCTGCTGTGTATTTCCCTGTCTTCTCATTTTGCTTAACTTACTGTGTTTGGGGTCTCCTTTTCACAGGCTGCATGTTCGTAGTTCCTGTTGCTTTTGGTGTCTGCTCCCAGTGGGTAAGGTTGGTTCAATGGGTTGTGTTGGCTTCCTGGTGGAGGGGACTTGGTCCTGTGTTCTGGTGGATGAGGCTGGATCTTGTGTTTCTGGTGGGCAGGACCGTGTCCGGTGATGTGTTTTGTGGTGTCTGTGAACTTATTATGGTTTTAGGCAGCCTCTCTGCTAATGGGTGGGTTTGTGTTCCTGTCTTGCTAGTTGTTTGGCATAGGGTGTCCTGCACTGCACCGTAGTCGTTGAGTGGAGCTGGGTCTTAGCGTTGAGATAGAGATCTTTGGGAGAGCTTTTGCCTTTTGATATTACGTGGGGCTGGGAGGTCTCTGGTGGACCAGTGTCCTGAACTTGGCTCTTCCACCTCAGAGGCTTATGCCTGACACCCGGCCAGAGCACCAAGACCCTTTTGGGAAGTCTCAGGTCTTCTGCCAGCGTTCAGTAGGTGTTCTGTCGGAGTTGTTCCACGTGTAGATGTAGTTTTGATGTATTTGTGGGGAGGAAGGTGATCTCCACCCTTTACTTCTCTGCCATCTTGAAGGTGCCCCCTTCTCCAGGTTATCCTTTAATTGTTTTGCATGAATAAGCTTGACTTTTACCTCTGACTTAAGGTTTTTTTTTTTTTTACAGTGCTGAGCATATAGTAGGTACATAAGACATACAGTTCATCTTTTTTTGTGGCTCTGAGTTTTGTCTTATTTAGTAGCGGTATATATTTGCATATTATGAAAGCCCAGACAGCCATTACTATCTCAGCCTGTGAGGAAAACCAGGTTCATCAAATCAATTGATTAGCAGCCTTTAAAAAAGTTAAACTCACCAAATTTATATTACAATTGATATATTAATTATTGAATAATGGGAGAAGTGACAATTCACGTTGAAAAGAGAAGCCAGGCTGTGGTTCTAAAAGTAGAGATCCCGTGAACAAGGAGTCTTTGTTTACTTAAACCCAGAACAACTGGATAAAACGTAATAGCAATCCAAATAACTGTTGTGTATGGGTTTGTCTGGAAAGAATTGAGGTGAGGTGAGGGAACTAAATCTAGACAGTGCAAGAAGGGTAATTTGGTTGATTTTTCTCTTCATTGACCAGTTGATGTTGTAGTGACAGGTCTCAAACACATAAAGGTACATTGACTAGGTTGGCTGAATTGTTCAGGTAATAACCCGTCATAGAGTAGATAAGATAATATCTAGATAATTAAAGTTGGCTTTATAGATGGGCCACGTTCGATAAGTTGATCAATTTCTGAGAAGTAGACGTTGATGCAAACCCTCTCTTTCCTCTTTAACTTGGGTTATTGGTTCAGATATGCTTTGTCTTCAACTGGCACTAATGTATAAGATGTTAGCTTTAAGTTTTTATCTTGCTCACTTTACTGTCAAATACAGGTGGCTCCTTTAAGAAGGCCTAAATCCACAAAATATTGAAATAGGGGGCTATACCTATTTGCATTATGAAATCATTGACAAGAAGATTTCTACCCATATTTTGCCTTAAGTATATTAACTAGTATTGAATTTATAAAATTTCCATTGATATATGTGTATAAAATATAAAAAATATATTTATAAATATATTATGTGAAGGAAGCTATAATTAATCTATAAGCCACCTATAAATGTATTGAGTTCTGGTATTGAAAGGACCCTTTGGTGAAAGTTTTTTGAAAAGGAATTATCACCTGTTATTTTTTGGCATTTGTCCCTGGAGTTTTGCTCCACTGAGTTCTCATAAAGTGGAGGTTGCCTCTATGCCAGGTTTCCCCAGCCTCAGCCCTGTTGATATTTTGGGCCAGATAATTGTTGTAGGGGTCTGTTTTGTGCATCGTAGGATGTTTAGCATTGTCCCTGGAGTCTACCTCCTAGATACCAATAGCCTCTCTTCCCCTCTTTATTGGTGGCAACCAAAAATGTCCCCACACTTTGCAAAATGTCCCCTGAGAGGCAAAATTGTCCCAGGTTGAGAACTACAGCACTATACAGATCTTGAGTATTAAAAAATACTTATATATTAAAATAATAATAGCAATACTTGTATAACATTTGCGGCTGGGAACAAGTGTTTTGCACATATAACTCATGTAATCCTAACAATTCTGAAAGTAGGTACTCTTATTATCTAATTTTAGAGATAAGGAAATGGAGGCACAGAGTGGTTATTTGTTCAAGATAGTTCTTGTGCCAGGATATGAATCCAGGCTGGCTGGCATCAGAATCTAGACTCTGAAACTCTGCACTACAACCAGAGTTCACACCTGTACAACGGAATGGCCAGACAACAGATTTTTTTAGGAGAAACACTGTTTGCATTTTTTTCTAGTTATCCACATTGACCATCCAGAGCAATGTTGTACATGGCCAGCAGTGGGCCTGCTATGTAGAGGACTTCAGATAAAGGCTAAAGTATTATAGTTTAAGAAAAAGCTTTTTTAAATTAACTTTTTAAAATATGAACATTTATAGATGTCCTCTTGGTCACTAACCACTTCTGACTGAGTCAATGAATACTGCTATTTGACAGACTAAATGTGGCATATGTGCAGGCAGGACCCATCTTAGCGCTGAATTTAGGGTGAAACACTGATAGTGCATTCTATGTCAGTAGTTTCATGAAAAATAATGTACTTTTAGCTGAGCTTGATAGGCTCACATTGCCCAGATCTTGATCACCCAGCCTGAAGTGTGAGAGTAGTTCCAAAATGCTAGTGTATTCTTGGTGGACAGTTATGCAAAATTTTCAGGTATGAACTTTGGGTAGTTTGCAGATCAGGGAGAGACTGAAAACGTAAACCGGGACTCTTTTCTTGGATGAATAACAGGTGATATTGAAAGTCTATAATTTGATCTCTTGCTTTTGACATTGGGTCTGATTATTCTTTTACAAGTAGGTAGCATCAGACCCTTGATCAGTCACAGCCTAAAGAAGTGCATATGGCTGGAAAGCCTATATCAGTTAAGACAGTACTAATTAATTAATTCATTCATTACATTCCTTCATTCACCATTTATTAAGTCATTATAGCATAGTTATTAAGACTACTGACTCTCAAATCAAATTCTACCTATGACACTAATTAGTTGTATGACCCTGAGCAAATTACTTAATCTTGCAAAGCCTCAGTTTCCCATTTGTAAAACTGAGACATTGTGAATAGTATTTACTTCAACTTAATTGCTTTAAGGATTAAATAACATAATATATATAAATCCCAGTAGGTGTTAGCTATTCCTAGTATTGTGTACCTAGTATATGTCACTATATGTGTCTACTAGGGGAGAGAAAACAAAGACATAAATAACTACAACACAAGGCAGAAAGTGATATGTCATGAAAGGGGGTTAGGTAAAATGCTCTGGTAGTTGAAAAGAGTATGGGAGTCCTTCTGGATGAAGAAGCAAGGAAGGAATCATAGAGGAAGTGACAGCTAAGCTGAGCCTTGAAGGAAGCATAGAATTAAGGCATACAGTTGTGAGAATGCTATTTCTAGAGTCAGCTATAAATACCTACTGGGACTGGACTGCAAATGATGACTCATCCTTTTCTTCTTCATCATCCTAGCAATTTGCAGAGAGTAAATCCACAATGGTAGCAAAATCCTGCCTACTGATGTGCCTCCTCCTTTATTTTCTATGGAGAACATAGTAAGGTATTCTTATTTCCTGCTGCAATAATAGAGGCACTAACTTCAAGGTCATGTAGTCAGCCTTAAATTAGACACAAGTCCTTGAACTCTCTAAGCAATCAAGCACCATGTACATTTTTATTAGGCATTTACTCTAACCCCAAATTATGTAGTGCTTTGGGGTACAGAAGAAATATGCCCTGGAAGAAATTACTGTCACAATGGGAAATATGACATAAATACACTAAATGGTATTATAAAATAATGTAGAATCCAGTACTCAGCTATGTGGTGTGGACTCTAATAGAAGGTCTGAAAAAAAGATTGATCAGTGGAACCTGGGATGATTTTAGAAAGGAGGCTTCATAGAGGGATAAGAACTTGAGTTTTAGATTGGGAGGGGAGAGGAGAGCTTTTGAGATGGGGAAATTTATTTAGCAAAGATGATAACTCATGTATGAATGAGTGAAGATAATGTCTTTTAATTCATAGCTTAAAATTTCAGTGATGTCTGCATGTCCTCAACTGAGTGATATTTGCAGAGATGTGTTTGGATCTGCCCTGTCCTAATGCCCTCCACTCCAGGTGAATTATAAACCGTGCACATAATTGGGGTACTTTCTCAGACTCCTGCTCTTGCTGATTCTTTCCACTATCCAGAAACTGTGCATGCGTGAGCTAAACGAATGTCATGTCATTGACAGGAATAATTTTCCATTTCTAGACATTTTGAGAAAATGAATAATATTGGCTCATTTCAAAAAGGGGTCTTTCAAAGTCAGCACATTCTCTGACATTCTTCTCCCTTCTTCCCCCACTTCAGTGTGTGAATCCCACTGATTTCTTAGGAAGGTGCACTGGTTGTCATGGTAAAAACCACGCTAATTGGCTTCCTCTAGTTGATGTTCTGTCAAGCTCACTGCCCCACTGAGGATTTGGAATAGAGCACTTAACTTTTTACTTCTCAGAGAACATATTCCCAGCAAGTCAGCTGCCTCAGCAGAAAATGGAAGGTATTTGAAATGTCCAATACGTTATCTGAATATCTCACCCTTCATGGGGCCAGACATGCACAGTTTCACTTTCATTTGGTATCTTCTTTCCACAGAGTGCTGATGGAAACCCAGCTGGAGATTTTTAACTGTGTTAAGTGGATTTGGGGAATTTGTAAAGAATGAAAGCATGTCGGCAGACCATTAATTGGAGAATGGAGACCTGAGTCCAAGGCAGGACTGGTCTGAAGCAAACTGTGAAGTAGTCCTCTCTTTCATTGTCGTCTTGCCCTGTTTTCCCCACTGCTAGAAGGATTGAAGGCAGGAAGAAGGAAGGCAGACAAGTCTAGTACCTCCCCCAAAAGGTGTGGTCTCAACTTCAGGCGGTTCCTGACTTCCCTTCTCTTCCAGTCTTTCAAATCAAAATGTAGCTAACTGTTTTATCTTTTCACCAGGGCATTTTATTTTTGGGGGAACTTACTATAGGAAAACCGAAACTGTGGTTTTCATGGCTCTGAATGACTTAACATAACACTTACATAACTTATTATTTGAAATTGCCCTTGATGACCATTAGGATAGATATTTTGGTATTCCTTATGTGAAATCAGGTAAATAGGTGCCATTATCTACATATTGTTTTAGTTTTGTCCTTGATTTTCTTGGTAATAGTGACTCACTGAGAAATCCTGAGTATCCTGTGTAGCGCTATGCTTCAGTTTGTGAGGCTGATTCCTCTTTGGAGTAGCACATGCCTAGGTGGTATGATGTCAGGGGTTCCTGGAGGTCTTTTTCCATCTCCTGGAACACTTTTAGTGATGTTGCAAACTCATGTGAAGACCCTCTATCCCATCTATTTCTTTAAATCCACTTTTAACTGTCACTGATCCTCTATACCTCAGTGTGAATGGGTGTCAGAGAAGGTTTGGGGCACTAGCCACCTGCGGGAAAACACTGGGAAAGAAAAGTGTCCATTGGTTGTTTGAGGCTAGAAAACAACTTGACAATTTTGCCTCAGGCTGGTAGTGGGGATAATAATGATAATTATCATCATCAGGATATGGTGCCCAATTAAGTGCCTAATTGGGCATGGTGCTGTACTTAGAGAACTTCATAGACCTATCCGTTTCTGCACTGAGCCTAACACACTGTTACAGAGACTGGATTGTTGTATGGAAGTGTTAAGTCAGCCAGTGCAAAATGTGTGGTCCGCATCACACACAGGTTAAAGATCAGGTCATTTGGGGGCAGTAGAGGGCAGTGAGACTAAAAATATGAAGGGAAATGGAACATGAATATTGTTTTGGCTTTATGCCATCTCAGATGTTTATGTTTGAGCTCTCTTTCCTGCTTCAGAAAGTAATGTTACAGATTCTTTGATGATAAAGGAAGTCCTTGCTAGGCATCGGGAACATTGTTCAGAGTAACAGATCACTGTCTACTTTGGGAAATGGGGATGGAGAAGGTGAAGGTTGGTGGGTACTCACACCAAAACATCCCCTGGAAGATGGTTTTGGGTGACCTTATAGACTAAAGAGTATAAATATATGCTAAGATTTATTGAGTTCTTAACTAAGTTCCAGGTGCTGTGTGAAGCACCCTACATTAGCTATCTCATTTAATTCTGCTAACAACCTAGTGTTACAGATGAAGAAACGGAGGAACAGAGAGTATAAAGAAGTTGCCCAAAGTCACACAGCTATACCCGCCTTCTCCCCACCCTCTGCCATATATTATACTAAATTTCTGTTATGTTTTTTCTTATCATTGGGCACTCTCTGCAGAAGGTGGATGCGTTTAGTTGAGGGTTCCATTTAATTGGATTCTGGTTAATTGAGACTTGGCTCTTTCATAGGAGGTTGCAGATGATTTATCTCAGGCATAGATTAGCCCCTTACTGTCCACAAAATAACCAGATCTCAAGGTAGTTTATTGCTGGAGATTGAGGAAGCTAATATTTATACACCAAAGAAACTTGATCTATCAAAGGAGAATTAACTGAATTAACTAAAATATTTCAAAGGACCTGGAACTCTGTTGAATTCAAGCTGTTCTTCTAATCCCATTGTTGTTAAATCCCTTCCCAATAACCCACCAGCCACCCATCCATAATGGCTTGTTTACAGAGTTTCTTTATTTTAAAGGGAAAAAAAGCTTTACAGCTCATAGGGTGGAGGTGAAGCCTGCCTATGCTGTAGTTCCTACAGTTTGCCCTTACGTGTTTCCATAGAAACAGGATTGTTGCTTGAACTGAAAATTTTTAGATTTGTTTTCCTTTTTTTGTTGTTTGAAACTTGTTCTCTCTTTATCAAAACTGAGGGAGAGATTCATGGCTTTCCATTCTACTGGCAATTAGTGAAGCCTGTGCACTCAGAGGAGAAAGGGCACTCAGGACTTTTTAGTCAGATTTGCATTAACCCTTGATACCGGTGAAGAGAGATGTACATGGGTGTGTGAATCCCCTTCCAATGTCTTTTCCAACTCAGTCTTTCCATTCAGCTTAGCCATCTTGCCCCAGGGCAAAGGATCATTTTGGAGGAAGAGTGTAGTTAAGAGCATGGGCCCTAAAGTCAGGCTGATTTGGGTTTTACTTCTGGCCATGCTACATATCACCTTATTTAACTTTGGGCAAGTAATTTAAGCACTCTGATCCTTAGATCCTCGTCTGTAAAATGGGGCATTATACTGATACTTGCTTAAAAGGAATAATGTGAAGGCATAATGCCTGAAACATGGTAAGTACTCAATTAATGGTAGGTTTTTAAAAAGTTATAAAGTATAATACTTGTACTCCCCCTGAAACCTCTCCTGTCTCTCCTAGTCTATCACACCTTTGAAGGCTTTTTCTTGAACCCCATCTCATATTGCCTGCTTTGATGTCACGTAGCTTGGCACTTTTGAATTGATTGGCAATGGAGTTCTAGTTCTTTTGTTATAGATGGGAGTTGCCTCTCAGATCACTTAGCTTGTAGTCACCTGAGAGCTGAGCACCCGGGAAATACTAATTAAATACTCAAGGGAGTAAAGACTGGGCTCTGGGCTTCACTATCATATCCAGAGACTGTTTGGAGTTGACTTTTTGTCTCCACAGGAGTCCAGGTAACCACTCTCTTTCCTAGCTTTTGCTGCCTCACTAATACAATCTGGTAAGACATGTCCAATGTGACCAATGTAATAGGTTCCACCTGTGAGGACCGATGAAAATGAAAGAATGCTACCATACCTAAGCTAAGGCCTAGCTAAGGCTAAGGCTTAGCCTTAGGCTACCCTAAGGCTTCTACCCTAGGCTAAGGCCTAGCTAAGGCTAAGGCTAAGGCTTAGCCTTAGGCCACCCTAAGGCTTCTCTGCTTGGAGTGCCCCTGTGCCTGTGGCTCCTTTTACGTGAGGCAAACACTGTATTCAGTTTGGTCAGCCTCAAGGACAGCCACTGGGGGCCTCTTATTGGGTGTGAACTGCAATGCCTCCAGCCAGGCTGAGCTGAGATAAAGGTTAGCTTCACTTTAAGATTCACCTATCAATCACCATTGGGTAGCGGTATCACTCAGACTGAAGGTGTTAATCTTCAGCCTGGGCTATTTTTCTCAGATATTCTGCATTTAAAGATGATATCTAAGGGGAAAAATCAATTATGGGAAAGTGCCCAAGTTAAGTGGTGAGCTGCTTGCAGGCAGCCTGCTGGAACAGAGAGGGAGACAGTAAGGAATTATTAAGGAAAAATCAAATGTTTACCAGCACTTTGCAAAATAGAGGGGGAAATGAAGGTAAGGCTTCTGTGATAAATGAACAAAGCACGTGGATTTGCCTCAGTTTTAAACTCCTCTATTGCTCTAGTCAAATAGCAGAGGTTATTTGAACTCAAATTATTTTTGCCAGGCTGAATAAAGGAGACATCCAAGGAGGGCCTTTAGGAGATTTTCAGGTAAGAGCCACATCCTAGTGAGTGGGTAATTTTGCTGTTCCCTCTGTAGCCCTCCCTGTTGCTATCACTGTGGAGGGCATTTAGGTGCCAAGTTGGTTGAATATTTTCTGTGAAGACAAAGACCAAGCATTGGGAACTTCCCCTCCAGTCTGAGAGCCGCCTGCAGTTCCACCAGGGACCGAGGGCAGGCCTTAGGCACTGACTGGTGTGAAGGCAGGAGGAGAGGAAAGGAAGTAGGGAGGAGAAGAGGAGAAAGCCAAAGGGGACAGTATTTGGGCTTTTTGAGCCCACCTGTTAATTGTGTTCTCTACCCCTAGTCCTGCCTCTCTTCAATCCATTCTCCACACACCTACCATTGATTTTCCTAAACATAAATCTGATTGTCTCATTCCCCTGCTTAAAACCCTTCAATGTTTTCTATTCAGCTGAACATCAAGTCCACACTCCCTGACATGATGTACAAGGCCCTTCACAATCTGTCTCTTGTCGTGATCCATCTCCCCTCTTCCTACTTTCTGCCCCGCACTTGATGCTACAGTAATATTGAATGACTTACAGATCTTTCTACCTCAGCTCCCCTGCTACACACTTTACACACAAAAGGCTGGACCATGTCCTTGCCCTTGCAAATCATTCTGCCTGCGACACCATTTCCACGTTCTTTACTAGTTCCTGTTTATACTTCAAGACACAGTTCAGATATTACCTCCTCTAAGAAGCATTCTCCAACCCCTTCAGATGGGGCTGTATTTCTCCTCTGAGTTCCATGGCACCTGTGCGTACCTCTGTCTCATCATGTACCCCATTATATTGAAATTATTTACATATCTCTCTTCCCCACTAGACTACAACCTTCTTAAAGATGGGGCTAAAGGCACTCAAAATATTTAAGATGGTGGAGAGTGGTATAGAGAGGACCAAGGCAGTGGTCTAAAGTTCCTGTCAGAAGCTACCATGGTTTGGGCTTCCTTCCTGATCAGCACATGCCTGCTTTCTCACTGGCTTACATATTTGTGAAAAGTTGTCCATGCAATTATTCAAGAACTCCTAGCTCTAGGAAATGTTTGCATTTTAGATGGGTGTCCTTAGTGCCTTACCGTTAGGGAACAGTGGAATTTCATGTACTAAGGCAGGCCAATGTAGAGACATATTTTCCTTGGCCCTCGTACCACATGGTATAGGCAGCTGTCCATTAAGCCTGTGTTTAGGGTCAACCCTGAGCCCAGTGCCCACTGATAGATCACCATAGTGATCTGTTAACACTTGGTTAATTAGTCTCTTTAAAAAAATGTGGGCATATGGATTCTGGGGCTCTAGCTAGAGTGTGAGCTCCTTGTGTAAAGGGACTGTCTCCAACTTGTCTGGGGTTTCCCAGAGGGCTCTGTAACATGGGGGAGGGCTCTGAGGGGATTCTGGCCAATCTTGCTGATTTATGGGGGCTTTCCCTTTTTGCATTATGTCTAAACCGGAGTGGAAGGTAACACTGTAATACAGTTCAGTCAAGATTGGGCGTCGTGTGCTTCAAATCCCAGAATGCTATCTTCACGAAGTCCAAGGCTTAAATAAAAGCTAGTGCAAAGGAAGTGAAGGATGGATGGAAAACAGCTTGGACTATCAAACTTGGCTGCTTTCATCACACTATCATTTCTCAGAAATTTCACATGATTCTTATCATTGAAAAATGAAAAAAAAAAAATGAAGGAATCACATCTTACAGTATCTGTAGGAAAATGTGCTTTAAGTAGCAAGATCCAGTCTGTCCTTATTGGAGAGATGCCAGTTCTACTGATAGAAAAGAATTTCTCAGACCATCTGTCAGTTATTATAACAGTCTGTGTTTAACCCCTTCTGTACTAGCATAAAAAAATTCACTAATCTAGTAAGTCACTGCATTGGGTGCTGTGGGGGTTAAGACATGGCACCTCAAGAGGCTTAAAAACTTAATAGGAGAGACAAGAGATATACATGATGATGTACAAAGCAGACCAAATATACTGTCATAAGGGAGCTACCAAATGTGGTGGAAGCACCAATGAGAGGGATATTACTTTTGGCTGGGGTCAGGGAAGTCTCTACAGAGGCGTGTGAAGGCAAGGGGAAAGGGCACAAATTGTGGGCATTTTGGGTAGGGGGACTAGCATGTTAAATGCCAGTAGAGGTGGAAAAGTCCAGGATAGGCTTGTACAATGGGAATTGTCTGGTTTTATAGAAGTATAGAGTGTAGAAATAACAGTAGATAAGGTTTCATAGATTGGGGGTCAGATGAAGGAAGCATTTGACTGTCAGATTAAGAGGTAGGTGTTTTATTCTACAGACAGTGGATTGTTGGTGGCAGGTTTTGGAGTAGCCAGTACCTTGCTCAGAGCTGTGCATTAGGAGGATTGTTTGGGCAGCCCAGGAAGTATGGGTTAAGTACTGAACTATTTTCTCTAAACTCAGGGGCGATAGAAATGGATTTGTAGCTTCTGCTATTCAAGATGTGATGCATTGGGTTTTGGAGACTTAGAACTAGATTTTTCTTTTATTAGTTCCTATTCGATTGATGGCCCTGAGGTCACCGCTCAGGCTAAGACAGCCCAGCTGGGATGGGAGGGTAGATTTTTTTTGTCAGACTTTGAACCTATGTGAACTTTGTAGGTTTTGAGTTAAACCTGGGCCAATTTTTCAATATCAGTTTGGTATTCTTCTTTGTTTTTTGAGTGCGTATGTATGTGTGTGTATAGTTTTGATGTTTGTTTCTTCAGACAGTTTTGTGACTCAGTTTTTCTGTATCCCATGGAATAAAACATGGAAGTTGAGGGTGGTGGTGAGGATGATGTGGGGTCACATCTGAAATATCTGTACATTTATTCTCCAGGTTTCTTCTGGCTTAGTGCTATCAGGAGGCTTATGGGATACATTTGTGGTTGCAGTAGCACCAGTGTTTCCTCAAAGTATGGCTGTCTTTGACCACTTGTAAAAGAATTCACCTGGGGAGGAATCTGGTTAAAAATCAGATTTTGGGCCCTGCCCCAGATGGGCTGAGTCAGAGACTAGGGATCTGCCTGTTAAACAAACTCTCCAGGTGCATGAATTCAGATTCTTGCTCAGGTCCGAGGACCACTCAAGTAGGAAAAGATTAAAAACCAAGAAATGGAGTTTTGAATTTAAAAGGTAAAATAAAAAAAGGTAAAATCATAAGGCTATTAAAAGGAGTTTTGAAAAATCTAGAAAACTTGGCCTTTGGATTTTTTTCTTTTAATTCATCACGCTAGGAATTTTTGGCTCAAAGAAGAGAAACTTGTTGTAGAAGGACCTTCCCATTTAGGAATGGTCTTTCTCCTTTCTCCCTCCCTGTACAAATCTGACCCATTCCTTAAGGCTCATCTCCTCTCATGTGTGTTCCAGAACCACTCAAGCCACTGAAGATTTTCTTGGTTTTCAGAGCTTCCTTCACTTCCTGGTTGCCCCTTTCATTTGCTGTCCAGCCTTGGGGTCTGTTGTGTGTTATCAACTTGTCCTTGAATTGGTGGTGACTTCACCCTTGAATTGGGGTTTACCTGCTTCATGCCTGTTGATGTTTTCCCAGTTCATCTCTAAATTCCTTGAGGGCTATGTCTTTCATTTCTTTCTACACTCTGCAATCCTGTAGCATCTGACACCATGCTTGTCACCAGTAGGAGCATGATAAATGCTTGTAGAGTGAATGGAAGGGTTTCAGAGGACATGATGGAGATTTGCTTGAGAAACACAAATACCAAAGCCACGTTGAGGGATAAAGGGGAAAGTGAACCTAAAATGCATGCTTATAGTCACTAAAATAGTCAAGTACTTAAAAATGAAGTGTTCAGAGTTCTTTGTCTTCCCATTAGCTTTTCGAGAATTGCAGTGAGCCAAAATTCTTTATTTTCATTTATGAGAAACAAACCCATTTCCATAACTCAACTTCCATTTTCAACACTTTCTTTCAATTCCAAACTGTGACTCAGGCTTTCTTTATTTCTGGCAGCATGTTGTCTTTTAACTGGGGAGTGAAAAGAACTTGGAACAATGACTTTCAAACTTCCCTAGTCCTTCGATAATAGTTGCTCTTAAGTGCTGAGGGATAGCCATTTGTGCATTCACTGATTACATCAGCCATTATACTGGCCCTGCCATGGGATCCTTTTCTTTCTTTTCGGATTCGATAACTGACCCTATAGAATTTCACTTGTCAAATGCATCTTACCCATTTTCCCTTCCCCCTCATTCTTCCTTTGAAGCCATACCTTTCCTCATTTTAGAGTGTGGAGGACTAGGGGTGGGTGGGAATTGATGCCTGCCTGGCCTTTTTAAGTGCCAGCAGCAACATTATTTCTATATTTTTTGTTCTGCCACTGAAAATGCCTCAGCCCACATGTAACTAGCTCTTATTCTCTTCCTGTTCCCCCCCCCCCACAGCATCCTCCTGCTCCCCCTTAAATGCCTGCCCCGCTTCTCAGAGGCCACTTTCCTTCACAGTTCCAGAATGGTTTCATTCATCAATGTCACAGTCCCTGTCGATGGTAAACTCTTCCATCTTATCTGCGGCCACCAGTAAATGAGTTTGCATTTGATATTTTAAAGAGTTTTCTTTGTTTCTGACATTTCTCCACTCACTGATACTTGCACTCATGTGGCTTGCATTCACCTTTTTCTCTGCCAGTTCGTTGGCAGGAACCAATCTTCCCCAGAAAATGCAAGAGGATCACCCTGTCACTCAGGAAATCTGTCTAATTTTCATCTGACATTGGTTACAAGTGCTCACTTTCTTCTTTGGGTGAGAAATGCAGACTTAGGAAGAGGAAAAACTTAAGAAGTTGGCAGAGGAGGCTGAAAGTTGCAAATGATTGGGCTGGACACTAGGAAATTTGGGATTTGAGTTCCTGTCCCAGGCTGACCTACTGTCAGTTCTGTGTAAATTACTTACTCTGTCTGTGTCCTTTCTGTGCTATTGGGAATGATGTTAGTTTCTAAACTGAGAGGAGGGGTGAAAGTTATGGATATCATGTTTTGAAAATACAAAGAGCATTGACAAAAATGATATCACTTGTCGAAAGCTTGCTGTGTGCAGGGGTGCTAGGTGACTTGCACACATGATTTTTACTCCTCAAGACAACATTGAATAATTTGAGGCCTTAAGATACTCAGTATATTGCTCAAGAGCACACAGCTTGCAAGGGAGGAAAACAAGAATTTTAACATAGATCTGTTTGGCTCCAGAGTTCACACTGTTATGATGACTTTGCTGTACAAGAATCGGTGATACTGAGCAAGATTGAATGTTCCCAGTGATTTGTGTCTCCTCTTGCCTTGCTTTCCTTTAGGATGTTCGCTGATATTGGGCTGATACATGTCTAGGAGTGTCTGGGTTTGAATTTCAGCTCAGCCATTTACTAGCTATATAACTTTGGGCCAGTTAATTTTTGTTTTTAATTAATTAATTTATTTTTGACTGTGTTGGGTCTTCGTGTTTTTTTTTTTTTTTTGGTGCGAGGGCTTTCTCTAGTTGCGGCAAGCGGGTGCCACTCTTCATCGCCGTGCGCGGGCCTCTCACTATCGTGGCCTCTCTTGTTGCGGAGCACAGGCTCCAGAGGCGCAGGCTCAGTAGCTGTGGCTCACGGGCCTAGTTGCTCCGCGGCATGTGGGATCTTCCCAGACCAGGGCTCGAACCCGTGTCCCCTGCATTAGCAGGCAGATTCTCAACCACTGCACCACCAGGGAAGCCCCTGGGCCAGTTATTTAACCTCTCTGTGTCAGTTATCTACATGTGTAAAATTGGGCTGACAAGGGATAACAACCCCTATCCCACAGGTTTGCTGTGAGGCTTGACAAGTTAACATATATAAAGTACTTTTGCTTAATACATTGTAAACCCTCAATGATTGTTAGCTATCGCCATTGTCAACCACAGCATTATTTCCTCACAGTGCTTCTCTCCAGACCTGCTCTGTTTGGCTGATTGGCCATGCTTCAGATAAATTCTTCCTTGCTCCCTTATTAAAAAACAAAAAACAAAACCAAACACAAACCTTATTCTGTGCTTTCTTTTCAGAGGGCTTTGCTACCTTCCAAGGTGACTGACACTTCCAAGACAAATTAACTCATTTGGGGTATTAGTAGTAGATAATTTACTTTTGACTTAGAGTTTCTGATGGCCCTGTTCTTTAACTCCCAGAGCTAAAATAATTTAGTGTGGATTTCAAGTTGTGATGCTCTGAGCCTGAATGAAATAAGGCGTGGGGTGGGTTGTGGTATAGTTAGGACTATAGCATGTTTTATTCAAATTGAGCAGGGCCACTTTTATATCTTCTTGCATTACATTTAGCTTCCTGGTAAAATTCTGTTGGAAGTATGATAGCAAACACTTACATAGTACTTACTTTTTGCCATACATTGTTGTCAATACTACATATTATTTCATTTAATCCTCAAAACAACCTAAGAAGTAGACATTACCCTCATTTTACAGAAGAACTTAAAGCACAGACAAGTTAAAGTAATTTGCTCAAGGCTAAACAACTAGTATGTGGTAGAACTGGGATTTGAGCCTAGGCTGTACTCAACTACCACATTATGTTGCCTGTATTTGAAGAAAAGGTTGTCTTGGCTTTTTTTTTTAACATCTTTATTGGAGTATAATTGCTTTACAATGGTGTGTTAGTTTCTGCTTTATAACAAAGTGAATCAGTTATACACATACATATGTTCCCATATCTCTTCCCTCTTGCATCTCCCTCCCTCCCACCCTCCCTATCCCACCTCTCTAGGTGGTCACAAAGCACCGAGCTGATCTCCCTGTGCTATGCGGCTGCTTCCCACTAGCTATCTATTTCACGTTTGGTAGTGTATATATGTCCATGCCGCTCTCTCACTTTGTCACAGCTTACCTTCCCCCTCCCCATATCCTCAAGTCCATTCTCTAGTAGGTCTGTGTCTTTATTCCGGTCTTGACCCTAGGTTCTTCAGGACCATTTTTTTTTTTTTTAGATTCCATATATATGTGTTAGCATATGGTATTTGTTTTTCTCTTTCTGACTTACTTCACTCTGTATGACAGACTCTAGGTCCATCCACCTCACTACACATAACTCAATTTTGTTTCTTTTTATAGCTGAGTAACATTCCATTGTATATATTTGCCACATCTTCTTTATCCATTCATCTGTTGATGCACACTTAGATTGCTTCCATTTCCTGGCTATTGTAAATAGAGTTGCAATGAACATTGTGGTACATGACTCTTTTTGAATTATGGTTTTCTCAGGGTATATGCCCAGTAGTGGGATTGCTGGGTTGTATGGTAGTTCTATTGTTAGTTTCTTAAGGAATCTCCATACTGTTCTCCATAGTGGCTGTATCAATTTACATTCCCACCAACAGTGCAAGAGGATTCCCTTTTCTCCACACCCTCTCCATCATTTATTGTTTCTAGATTTTTTGATGATGGCCATTCTGACCGGTGTGAGATGATATCTCGTAGTTTTGATTGCATTTCTCTAATGATTAATGATGTTGAGCATTCTTTCATGTGTCTGTTGGCAATCTGTATATCTTCTTTGGAGAAATGTGTATTTAGGTCTTCTGCCCATTTTTGGATTGGGTTGTTTGTTTTTTTGATATTGAGCTGCATGAGCTGCTTGTAAATTTTGGAGCTTAATCCTTTGTCAGTTGCTTCATTTGCAAATATTTTCTCCCACTCTGAGGGTTGTCTTTTGGTCTTGTTTATGGTTTCCTTTGCTGTGCAAAAGCTTTGAAGTTTCATTAGGTCCCATTTGTTTATTTTTGTTTTTATTTCCATTTCTCTAGGAGGTGGGTCAAAAAGGATCTTGCTGTGATTTATGTCATGGAGTGTTCTGCCTGTGTTTTCCTCTAAGAGTTTGATAGTGTCTGGCCTTACATTTAGGTCTTTAATCCATTTTGAGTTTATTTTTGTGTATGGTGTTAGGGACTGTTCTAATTTCATACTTTTACATGTAAATGTCCAGTTTTCCCAGCACCACTTATTGAAGAGGCTGTCTTTGCTCCATTGTATATTCTTGCCTCCTTTATCAAAGATAAGGTGACCATAGGAGCGTGGGTTTATCTCTGGGATTTCTATCCTGTTCCATTGATCTTTATTTCTGTTTCTGTGCCAGTACCATACTGTGTTGATTACTGTAGCTTTGTACTATACTCTGAAGTCCGGGAGCCTGATTCCTCCAGCTCCATTTTTCGTTCTCAAGATTGCTTTGGCTATGCGGGGTCTTTTGTGTTTCCATACAAATTGTGAAATTTTTTGTTCTAGTTCTGTGAAAAATGCCATTGGTAGTTTGATAGGGATTGCATTGAATCTGTAGATTGCTTTGGGTCATAGAGTCATTTTCACAATGTTGATTCTTCCAATCCAAGAACATAGTATATCTCTCCATCTATTTGTATCATCTTTAATTTATTTCATCAGTGTCTTATAATTTTCTGCATACAGGTGTTTTGTCTCCTTAGGTAGGTTTATTCCTAGATCTTTTATTCTTTTTGTTGCAATGGTAAATGGGAGTGTTTTCTAAATTTCACTTTCAGATATTTCATCATTAGTGTATAGGAATGCTAGAGATTTCTGTGCATTAATTTTGTATCCTGCTATTTTACCAAATTCATTGATTAGCTCTAGTAGTTTTCTGGTAGCATCTTTAGGATTCTCTATGTATAGTATCATGTCATCTGCAAACAGTGAGAGCTTTACTTCTTTTCCAATTTGGATTCCTTTTATTTCTTTTGCTTCTCTGATTGCTGTGGCTAAAACTTCCAAAACTATGTTGAATCATAGTGGTGAGAGTGGGCAACCTTGTCTTGTTCCTGATCTTAGTGGAAATGGTTGCAGTTTTTCACCATTGAGGACGATGTTGGCTGTGGGTTTGTCATATATGGCCTTTATTATGTTGAGGAAAGTTCCCTCTATGCCTACTTTCTGGAGGGTTTTTATCATAAATGGGTGTTGAATTTTGTCAAAAGCTTTCTCTGCATCTATTGAGATGATCACATGGTTTTTCTCCTTCTGTTTGTTAATATGATGTATCACATTGATTGATTTGCGTATATTGAAGAATCCTTGCATTCCTGGGATAAACCCCCTGTGGTCATGGTGTATGATCCTTTTAATGTGCTGTTGGATTCTGTTTGCTAGTATTTTGTTGAGGATTTTTGCATCTATGTTCATCAGTGGTATTGGCCTGTAGTTTTCTTTCTTTGTGACATCTTTGTCTGGTTTTGGTATCAGGGTGATGGTGGCCTCATAGAATGAATTTGGGAGTGTTTCTCCCTCTGCTATATTTTGGAAGAGTTTGAGAAGGATAGGTGTTACCTCTTCTCTAAATGTTTGATAGAATTCTCCTGTGAAGCCATCTGGTCCTGGACTTTTGTTTGTTGGAAGATTTTTAATCACAGTTTCAATTTCAGTGCTTGTGATTGGTCTGTTCATATTTTCTATTTCTTCCTGGTTTAGTCTCGGAAGGTTGTGCATTTCTAAGAATTTGTCCATTTCTTCCAGGTTGTCCATTTTATTGGCATAGAGTTGCTTGTAGTAATCTCTCATGATCGTTTGTATTTCTGCAGTGTCAGTGGTTACTTCTCCTTTTTAATTTCTAATTCTATTGATTTGAGTCTTCTCCTTTTTTTTCTTGATGAGTCTGGGTAACGGTTTATCAATTTTTTTATCTTCTCAAAGAACCAGCTTTTAGTTTTATTGATCTTTGCTATTGTTTCCTTCATTTCTTTTTCATTTATTTCTGATCTGATCTTTATGATTTCTTTCCTTCTGCTAACTTTGGGGTTTTTTTGTTCTTCTTTCTCTAATTGCTTTAGGTGTAAGGTTAGGTTGTTTATTTGCGATGTTTCTTGTTTCTTAGGGTAGGATTGTATTGCTATAAACTTCCCTCTTAGAACTGCTTTTGCTGCATCCCATAGGTTTTGGGTCGTCGTGTTTTCATCGTCATTTGTTTCTAGGTATTTTTTGATTTTCTCTTTGATTTCTTCAGTGATCTCTTGGTTATTAAGTAGTGTATTGTTTAGCCTCCATGTGTTTGTATTTTTTACAGATTTTTTCCTGTTATTGATATCTAGTCTCATAGTGTTGTGATCAGAAAAGATACTTGATATGATTTCAGTTTTCTTAAATTTACCAAGGCTTGATTTGTGACCCAAGATATGCTCTATCCTGCAGAATGTTCCATGAGCACTTGAGAAGATTGTGTATTCTGTTGTTTTTGGATGGAATGTCCTATAAATATCAATTAAGTCCATCTTGTTTAATGTATCATTTAAAACTTGTGTTTCTTTATTTATTTTCATTTTGGATGATCTGTCCATTGGTGAAAGTGGGGTGTTAAAGTCCCCTACTATGATTGTGTTACTGTCGATTTCCCCTTTTATGGCTGTTAGTATTTGCCTTATGTATTGAGGTGCTCCTATGTTGGGTGCCTAAATATTTACAATTGTTATATCTTCTTCTTGGATCAATCCCTTCATCATTATGTAGTGCCCTTCTTTGCTTCTTGTAATAGTCTTTATTTTGTCTGATATGAGAATTGCTACTACATCTTTCTTTTGATTTCCATTTGCATGGAGTATCTTTTTACATCCCCTCACTTTCAGTCTGTATGTGTCCCTAGTTCTGAAGTGGGTCTCTTGTAGACAGCATATAGATGGGTCTTGTTTTTGTATCCATTCAGCAAGCCTGTGTCTTTTGGTTGGAGCATTTAATCCATTCACGTTTAGGGTAGTTATCAATATGTATGTTCCTTTGGCCAGTTTCTTAATTGTTTTGGGTTTGTTTTTGTAGGTCCTTTTCTTCTCTTGTGTTTCCCACTTAGAGAATTTCCTTTAGCAGTTGTTGTAGAGCTGGTTTCGTGGTGCTGAGTTCTCTTAGCCTTTGCTTGTCTGTAAAACTTTTGATTTCTCCATCGAATCTGAATGAGATCCTTGCTGGGTAGAGTAATCTTGGTTGTAGGTTTTTCTCCTTCACCACTTTAAATATGTCCTGCCACTCCCTTCTGGCTTGCAGAGTTTCTGCTGAAAGATCAGCTGTTTACCTTATGGGGATGCCCTTGTGTGTTATTTGTTGTTTTTCCCTTGCTGCTTTTAATATGTTTTCTTTGTATTTAATATTTGGTAGTTTGATTAATATGTGTCTTGGCGTGTTTCTCCTTGGATTTATCCTGTATGGGACTCTCTGTGCTTCCTGGACTTGGTTAACTATTTCCTTTCCCATATTAGGGAAGTTTTCAACTATACTCTCTTCAAATATATTCTCAGTCCCTTTCTTTTTCTCTTCTTCTTCTGGGACCCCTATAATTCGAATGTTGGTGTGTTTAATGTTGTCCCAGAGGTCTCTGAGACTGTCCTCAAGTCTTTTCATTCTTTTTTCTTCATTCTGCTCTGCAGTAGTTATTTCCACTATTTTATCTTCCAGGTCGCTTATCCGTTCTTCTGCCTCAGTTATTCTGCTATTGATTCCTTCTAGAGAATTTTTAATTTCATTTATTGTGTTGTTCATCACTCTTTTTTGCTCTTTAGTTCTTCTAGGTCCTTGTTCAACGTTTCTTGTAGTTTCTCTATTTTATTTCCAAGATTTTGTATCATCTTTAGTATCATTATTCTGAATTCTTTTTCAGGTAGACTGCCTATTTCCTCTTTGTTTGTTAGATCTGGTGGGTTTTTGTCTTGCTCCTTCATCTGCTGTGTGTTTTTCTGTCTTCTCATTTTGCCAAACTTACTGCGCTTGGGGCCTCCTTTTCACAGCCTGCAGGTTCGTATTTCCTGTTGTTTTTGGTGTCTGTCCCCAGTGGCTAAGGTTGGTTCAGTGGGTTTTGTAGGCTTCCTGGTGGACGGGACTAGTGCCTGTGTTCTGGTGGATGAGGCTGCATCTTGTCTTTCTGGTGGGCAGGTCCACGTCTGGTGGTGTGTTTTGGGGTGTCTGTGGCCTTATTATGATTTTAGGCAGCCTCTCTGCTAATGGATAGGGTTGTGTTCCTGTATGACTAGTTGTTTGGCATAGGGTATCCAGCACTGTAGCTTGCTGGTCATTGAGTGAAGCTGGGTCTTAGCGTTGAGGTGGAGACGTCTGGGAGATTTTCGCTGTTTGATATTACGTGGAGGTGGAAGGTCTCTTGTGGACCAGTGTCCTGAACTTGGCTCTCCCACCTCAGAGGCACAGCCCTGATACCTGGCTGGAGCAGCAAGATTCTTTCATCCACACGGCTTAGAAAAAAAGTGAGAAAAAAAAGACAGAAAGAAGGAAAGAAGATAAAATAAAATAAAATAAAGTAAAATAAAATAAAATAGTTATTAAAATGAAAAATAAAAAGTAATTATTAAGAAAAAATTTCTTAAAAAGTAGTAAAAAAAAAAAAAAAAAAGAACAAAAAAAAATGGACAGACAGAACCCTAGGACAAATGGTAAAAACAAAGCTATACAGACAAAATCACACATAGAAGCATACACATACACACTCACAAAAAGGGGAAAAGGGAAGAAAAAATATATATCTTTGCTCCCAAAGTCTACCTCCTCAGTTTGGGATGATTCATTGCCTTTTCAAGTATTCCACAGATGCAGGGTACATCAAGTTGACTGTGGAGATTTAATCCGCTGCTCCTGAGGCTGCTGGGAGAAATTTCCCTTTCTCTTCTTTGTTCGCATAGCTCCCGGCGGTCAGCTTTGGATTTGGACCCGCCTCTGCATGTAGGTCGCCTGAGGGCGTCTGTTTTCTGCTCAGACAGGACGGGGTTAAAGTAACAGCTGATTCGGGGGCTCTGGCTCACTCAGGCTGGGTGGAGGGAGGGATACAAATGCGGAGTGAGCCTGCGGCGGCAGAGGCCTGCGTGCCGTTGTAGCAGCCTGAGGCGAGCCGTGCGTTCTCCCGGGGAAGTTGTCCCTGGATCACGGGACCCTGGCAGTGGCGTGCTGCACAGGCTCTCGGGAGGGGAGCTGTGGAGAGTGACCTATGCTTGCACACAGGCTTCTTGGTGGCGGCAGCAGCAGCCTTAGCGTCCCATGCCTGTCTCTGGGGTCCGCGCTGATAGCCGCGGCTCGTGCCTGTCTCTGGAGCTCCTTTAAGCGGTGCTGTTAATCTCCTCTCCTTGCGCACCAGGAAACAAAGAGGCGAGAAAAAGTCTCTTTGCCTCTTCGGCAGCTCCAGACTGTTTCCCGGACTCCCTCCCGGCTAGCTGTGGCGCACTAGCCTCTTCAGGCTGTGTTCACGCCGTGAACCCCAGTCCTCTCCCTGTGATCCGACCAAAGCCCGAGCCTCAGCTCCCAGCCCCTGCCCGCCCCGGCGGGTGAGCAGAGAAGCCTCTCGGGCTGGTGAGTGCTGGTCGGCACCGCTCCTCTGTGCGGGAATCTCTCTGCTTTGCCCTCTGCACCCCTGTTGCTGCGCTCTCCTCTGTGGCTCAGAAGCTCCCCCACTCCGCCACCCGCAGTCTCCGCCCACGAAGGGGCTTCCTACTGTGTGGAAACCTTTCCTCCTTCACAGCTCCCTCCCACTGGTGCAGGTCCATCCCTATTCTTTTGTCTCTGTTTTTTCTTTTTTCTTTTGCCCTACCCAGGTACGTGGGGAGTTTCTTGCCTTTTGGGAGGTCTGAGGTCTTCTGCCAGCGTTCAGTAGGTGTTCTGTAGGAGCTGTTCCACGTGTAGATGTATTTCTTATGTATTTGTGGAGAGGAAGGTGATCTCCAGCTTTTACTCTTCTGCCATCTTGAAGCTCCTCCTGTCTTGGTTTTTAAAATAAGTTTGAAAACTAGCTGACCTTTAATAATGGAAATTTAGGCCATTGATTTATGATGAGAATGTTGGGTGCTATCAGAAAGGTATCACTCTGAGACTGTAGTTTTTATTGTTTTAACATTTCATGTACTCTTTAGTAACCAATCCTGTAATTTTCAAGCAGTGCTCTGCCACCAGGTAGTGGAGGAGAGTTACAAGTCATATGATTCATAAGGCTTGAGGCAGAAATTAAAATGTCTGCTTGTCTTTTTAAAGTTACTCTATTAATATAAGAAACTCTTATATGACATGAACCTTAATTTTTTAAGAAGTCCATATGGAAAAAAATCAGAATGTCTGATATATAGTCTCTACATACCATGTCATAGCAAAAAGGTTGACAGAATTAAGGTTGTCTCATCTAGAGAGAGAAGACTTACAGAGATCAGTGTCTTCAGATATTTGAACATTAAGTGACTGTCATGAGGAAGTGGGAATAGGCTTGCTCTCTTTTGGACCAAAGGGCTGAGCTAGATCTAATATATAAGAGTTACAGGGAAAGCAGATTTTGGCTCATTATAAGGGAGGATTTTCATAAACAACTCTTATTTAATGAAGCAAACTTCCTTATGAGTGTTCTACAATGACTACAATATTCCTGGGGAAATAAGACTTTTCTGAGAGATAGTTATCAGGGAAGCCTTCATATAGGTAACTTTTCTTAGCTATTATTAACTGTACTCCTTCAAGTCTTTACAATTTGGTTCTAGGAGAAAGTGGTCCCTCTGGACACCCTTACACCATTTGATTTTCTATTATTGTCTTAGATCTGTCTTAATTTGAGCTTTGGCTCACTACTCAGAAAACCTCTTTACTGTGGCCAGTGGCTAATGCTCTGCTTTCAGGTGGCCTCTCTTGTGTGTTCTACCCTTTGCCTTCTCACTTACCCTGGAAAACCCAAGAGACTTGATTTTTATACCTGTGAGAGCACTAAAACCCCACATCCGCCCACCAGGAGAAGGAAGAGCATCTATTCTTATTTTCTCGGCTGGTTAACTGAACTTCTGCTCTCCCAGCATTTTCCCTGAGCGATTACTCTAAAATGGAGGAAGATAGGATTATAAAGTGACAGATTATAAAGGAACAGAAAATGTAACAGAATTTGACCTTATGAAAATCACAGTGTGGGCCTCGGTGTGTATAGCCCATAATCACTTCTAGGTATTTTACTTTTTTGCCTTTTTAGACTCATGCAAAATATCTTATTACTATCTTGGGAAGTATTGTTCGTTTGTTTATTATTATTTTTTTTAAACATCTTTATTGAAGTATAATTGCTTTACAATGGTGTGCTAGCTTCTGCTTTACAACAAAGTG
The DNA here is from genome assembly GCF_028564815.1 of Eubalaena glacialis. NCBI lineage: Eukaryota > Metazoa > Chordata > Mammalia > Artiodactyla > Balaenidae > Eubalaena > Eubalaena glacialis. The sequence goes on from NC_083736.1 coordinate 110,632,860, forward strand.
AATCAGTTACACATATACATATGTTGCCATATCTCTTCCCTCTTGCATCTCCCTCCCTCCCACCCTCCCTATCCCACCCCTCTAGGTGGTCACAAAGCACCGAGCTGATCTCCCTGTGCTATGCGGCTGCTTCCCACTAGTTATCTATTTTACATTTGGTAGTGTATATATGTCCATGACACTCTCTCACCCTGTCACATCTCACCCCTCCCCCTCCCCATATCCTCAAGTCCATTCTCTAGTAGGTCTGTGTCTTTATTCCCATCTTGCCACTAGGTTCTTCATGACCTCTTTTTTTTTTTTTTTTTTTTCCCTTAGATTCCATATATATGTGTTAGCATACTGTATTTGTTTTTCTCTTTCTGACTTACTTCACTCTGTATGACAGACTCTAACTCCATCCACCTCATTACAAACACCTCCATTTCATTTCTTTTTATGGCTGAGTAATATTCCATTGTATATATGTGCCACATCTTCTTTATCCATTCATCCGATGATGGACACCTAGGTTGCTTCCATGTCCTGGCTATTGTAAACAGAGCTGCAATGAATATTTTGGTACATGACTCTTTCTGAATTATGGTTTTCTCAGGGTATATGCCCAGTAGTGGGATTGCTGGGTCATATGGTAGTTCTATTTTTAGTTTTTTAAGGAACCTCCATACTGTTCTCCATAGTGGCTGTATCAATTTACATTCCCAGCAACAGTGCAAGAGTGTTCCCTTTTCTCCACACCCTCTCCAGCATTTATTGTTTCTAGATTTTTTGATGATGGCCATTCTGACCGGTGTGAGATGATACCTCATTGTAGTTTTGATTTGCATTTCTCTAATGATTAATGATGTTGAGCATTCTTTCATGTGTCTGTTGGCAATCTGTATCTCTTCTTTGGAGAAATGTCTATTTAGGTCTTCTGCCCATTTTTGGATTGGGTTGTTTGTGTTTTTGTTATTGAGCTGCATGAGCTGCTTGTAAATCTTGGAGATTAATCCTTTGTCCGTTGCTTCATTTGCAAATATTTTCTCCCATTCTGAGGGTTGTCTTTTGGTCTTGTTTATGGTTTCCTTTGCTGTGCAAAAGCTTTTAAGTTTCATTAGGTCCCATTTGTTTATTTGTGTTTTTATTTCCATTTCTCTAGGAGCTGGGTCAAAAAGGATCTTGCTGTGACTTATGTCATACAGTGTTCTGCCTATGTTTTCCTCTAAGAGTTTGATAGTGTCTGGCCTTACACTTAGGTCTTTAATCCATTTTGAGTTTATTTTTGTGTATGGTGTTAGGGAGTGTTCTAATTTCATACTTTTACATGTACCTGTCCAATTTTCCCAGCACCACTTATTGAAGAGGCTGTCTTTTCTCCACTGTATATGCTTGCCTCCTTTATCAAAGATAAGGTGACCATATGTGCGTGGGCTTATCTCTGGGCTTTCTATCCTGTTCCATTGATCTATATTTCTGTTTTTGTGCCAGTACCAAACTGTCTTGATTACTGTAGCTTTGTAATATAGTCTGAAGTCAGGGAGCCTGATTCCTCCAGCTCCATTTTTCGTTCTCAAGATTGCTTTGGCTATTCGGGGTCTTTTGTGTTTCCATACAAATTGTGAAATTTTTTGTTCTAGTTCTGTGAAAAATGCCAGTGGTAGTTTGATAGGGATTGCATTGAATCTGTAGATTGCTTTGGGTAGCAGAGTCATTTTCACAATGTTTATTCTTCCAATCCAAGAACATGGTATATCTCTCCATCTATTTGTATCATCTTTAATTTCTTTCATCAGTGTCCTATAATTTTCTGCATACAGGTCTTTTGTCTCCTTAGGTAGGTTTATTCCTAGGTATTTTATTCTTTTTGTTGCAGTGGTAAACGGGAGTGTTTTCTTAATTTCTCTGTCAGATTTTTCATCATTAGTATACAGGAATGCAAGAGATTTCTGTGCATTAATTTTGTATCCTGCTACTTTACCAAATTCATTGATTAGCTCTAGTAGTTTTCTGGTAGCATCTTTTGGATTCTCTATGTATAGTATCATGTCATCTGCAAACAGTGACAGCTTTACTTCTTCTTTTCCGATTTGGATTCCTTTTATTTCTTTTTCGTCTCTGATTGCTGTGGCTAACACTTCCAAAACTATGTTGAATAATAGTGGTGAGAGTGGGCAACCTTGTCTTGTTCCTGATCTTAGTGGAAATGGTTTCAGTTTTTCACCATTGAGGACAATGTTGGCTGTGGGTTTGTCATATACGGCCTTTATTATGTTGAGGAAAGTTCCCTCTATGCCTACTTTCTGCAGGACTTTTATCATAAATGGGTGTTGAATTTTGTCGAAAGCTTTCTCTGCATCTATTGAGATGATCATATGGTTTTTCTCCTTCAATTTGTTAATATGATGTATCACGTTGATTGATTTGCGTATATTGAAGAATCCTTGCATTCCTGGAATAAACCCCACTTGATCATGGTGTATGATCCTTTTAATGTGCTGTTGGATTCTGTTTGCTAGTATTTTGTTGAGGATTTTTGCATCTATGTTCATCAGTGATATTGGCCTGTAGTTTTCTTTCTTTGTGACATCTTTGCCTAGTTTTGGTATCAGGGTGATGGTGGCCTCGTAGAATGAGTTGGGGAGTGTTCCTCCCTCTGCAATATTTTGGAAGAGTTTGAGAAGGATAGGTGTTAGCTCTTCTCTAAATGTTTGATAGAATTCGCCTGTGAAGCCATCTGGTCCTGGGCTTTTGTGTGTTGGAAGATTTTTAATCACAGTTTCAATTTCAGTGCTTGTGATTGGTCTGTTCATATTTTCTATTTCTTCCTGGTTCAGTCTCGGCAGGTTGTGCATTTCTAAGAATCTGTCCATTTCTTCCAGGTTGTCCATTTTATTAGCATAGAGTTGCTTGTAGTAATCTCTTATGATCATTTGTATTTCTGCAGTGTCAGTGGTTACTTCTCCTTTTTCATTTCTAATTCTATTAATTTGAGTCTTCTCCTTTTTTCTCTTGATGAGTCTGGCTAATGGTTTATCAATTTTGTTTATCTTCTCAAAGAACCAGCTTTTAGTTTCATTGATTTTTGCTATTGTTTCCTTCATTTCTTTTTCATTTATTTCTGATCTGATCTTTATGATTTCTTTCCTTCTGCTAGCTTTGGGGTTTTTTTGTTCTTCTTTCTCTAATTGCTTTAGGTGCAAGGTTAGGTTGTTTATTCGAGATGTTTCCTGTTTCTTGATGTAGGCTTGTATTGCTATAAACTTCCCTCTTAGAACTGCTTTTGCTGCATCCCATAGGTTTTGGATCGTCGTGTCTCCATTGTCATTTGTTTCTAGGTATTTTTTGATTTCCCCTTTGATTTCTTCAGTGATCACTTCGTTATTAAGTAGTGTATTGTGTAGCCTCCATGTGTTTGTATTTTTTACAGATCTTTTCCTGTAATTGATATCTAGTCTCATAGCGTTGTGGTCAGAAAAGGTACTTGATACGATTTCAATTTTTTTAAATTTACCAAGGCTTAATTTGTGACCCAAGATATGATCTATCCTGGAGAATGTTCCATGAGCACTTGAGAAAAATGTGTATTCTGTTGTTTTTGGGTGGAATGACCTATAAATATCAATTAAGTCCATCTTGTTTAATGTATCATTTAAAGCTTGTGTTTCCTTATTTATTTTCATTTTGGATGATCTGTCCATTGGTGAAAGTGGGGTGTTAAAGTCCCCTACTATGATTGTGTTACTGTCGATTTCCCCTTTTATGTCTGTTAGTATTTGCCTTATGTATTGAGGTGCTCCTATGTTGGGTGCATAAATATTTACAATTGTTATACCTTCCTCTTGGATCGATCCCTTGATCATTATATAGTGTCCGTCTTTGTCTCTTGTAATTGTCTTTATTTTAAAGTCTATTTTGTCTGATATGAGAATTGCTACTCCAGCTTTCTTTTGATTTCCATTTGCATGGAATATCTTTTTCCATCCCCTCACTTTCAGTCTGTATGTGTCTCTAGGTCTGAAGTGGGTCTCTTGTAGACAGCATATATATGGGTCTTGTTTTTGTATCCATTCAGCCAGTCTGTGTCTTTTGGTGGGAGCATTTAATCCATTTACATTTAAGGTAATTATCGATATGTATGTTCCTTTTCCCATTTTCTTAAATGTTTTGGGTTTGTTATTGTAGGTGTTTTCCTTCTCTTGTGTTTCTTGCCTAGAGAAGTTCCTTTAGCATTTGTTGTAAAGCTGGTTTGGTGGTGCTGAACTCTCTCAGCTTTTGCTTGTCTGTAAAGGTTTTAATTTCTCCATCAAATCTGAATGAGATCCTTGCTGGGTAGAGTAATCTTGGTTGTAGGTTTTTCTCCTTCATCACTTTAAGTATATCCTGCCACTCCCTTCTGGCTTGCAGCGTTTCTGCTGAAAGATCAGCTGTTAACCTTATGGGGATGCCCTTGTGTGTTATCTGTTGTTTTTCCCTTGCTGCTTTTAATATGTTTTCTTTATATTTAATTTTTGATAGTTTGATTAATATGTGTCTTGGTGTGTTTCTCCTTGGATTTATCCTGTATGGGACTCTCTGTGCTTCCAGGACTTGATTAACTATTTCCTTTCCCATATTAGGGAAGTTTTCAACTATAATCTCTTCAAATATTTTCTCAGTCCCTTTCTTTTTCTCTTCTTCTTCTGGGACCCCTATAATTCGAATGTTGGTGCGTTTAATGTTGTCCCAGAGGTCTCTGAGACTGTCCTCAGTTCTTTTCATTCTTTTTTCTTTATTCTGGTCTGCAGTAGTTATTTCCACCATTTTATCTTCCAGGTCACTTATCCGTTCTTCTGCCTCAGTTATTCTGCTATTGATCCCATCTAGAGTATTTTTAATTTCATTTATTGTGCTTGTCATCGTTTCTTGGTTCCTCTTTAGTTCTTCTACGTCCTTGTTAAATGTTTCTTGCATTTTGTCTATTCTATTTCCAAGACTTTGGATCATCCTTACTATCATTATTCTGAATTCTTTTTCAGGTAGACTACCTATTTCCTCTTCATTTGTTAGGTCCGGTGTGTTTTGACCCTGCTCCTTCATCTGCTGTGTGTTTTTCTGTCATCTCATTTTGCTTATCTTACTGTGTTTGGGGTCTCCTTTTCACAGGCTGCAGGTTCGTAGTTCCCGTTGTTTTTGGTATCTGTCCCCAGTGGCTAAGGTTGTTTCAGTGGGTTGTGTAGGTTTCCTGGTGGAGGGAACTAGTGCCTGTGTTCTGGTGGATGAGGCTGGATGTTGTCTTTCTGGTGGGCTCGTCCACGTCTGGTGGTGTGTTTTGGGGTGTCTGTGGCCTTATTATGATTTTAGGCAGCCTCTCTGTTAATGGATGGGGCTGTGTTCCTCTCTTGCTAGTTGTTTGGCATAGGGTGTCCAGCACTGTAGCTTGCTGGTCGTTGAGTGAAGCTGGGTCTTGATGTTGAGATGGAGATCTGTGAGAGATTTTCGCCGTTTGGTATTACGTGGAGCTGGGAGGTCTCTTGTGGACCAGTGTCCTGAAGTTGGCTCTCCCACCTCAGAGGCACAGCCCTGATGCCTGGCTGGAGCACCAAGAGCCTTTCATCCACATGGCTCCGAATAAAAGGGAAAAAAAATGGAAAGAAAGAAAAAAAGAGGATAAAATAAAATAAAATAAAGCAATTATAATAAAAAATAAGAAAAAAAATTATTAAGAGTAAATTTATTAAGAAAAAAAATTTTTTTTAATTTTTAAAAATAGATTTATTAATTTTTTATACTAAATATAAGAAAAAAATTATTTAGAAAAAATTTATTAAGAAAAAAAATTTTTTAATTTTTTAAAATAAAAAATATGAAAAAACTTATTAAAAATTTTTTTAAAAATAGAAAATAAGGAAAAAATTATTAAGAAAACATTTATTAGGGAAAAAAAAATTTTTAAGCCAAAAAAAAAAAACAAAAAAAAAACGGACGGACCTAACCCTAGGACTAAGGGTGAGAGCAAAGCTATACAGACAAAATCTCACCCAGAAGCATACACATATACACTCACAAAAAAAAGGAAAAGGGGAAAAGTTAATATATCCTGCTCCCAAAGTCCACCTCCTAAATTTGGGATGATTCGTTGTCTATTCAGGTATTCAACAGATGCAGGCACATCAAGTTGTTTGTGGAGCTTTAATCCGCTGCTTCTGAGGCTGCTGGGAGAGATTGCCCTTTCTCTTCTTTGTTCGTACAGCTCCCGGGGTTCAGCTTTGGATTTGGACCCGCCTCTGCATGTAGGTCCCCTGAGGGCGTCTGTTCCCCGCCCAGACAGAACGGGGTTAAAGGAGCAGCTGATTCGGGGGCTCTGGCTCAGTCAGGCCGGGGGGAGGGAGCGGTACGGAGGAGGCGGGGCGAGCCTGCGGCGGCAGAAGCCGGCGTGACGTTGCAGCAGCCTGAGGCGCGCCGTGCGCTCTCCCGGGGAAGTTGTCCCCAGATCACGGGAGCCTGGCCGTGGCGGGCTGCACAGGCTCCCGGGAGGGGCGGTGTGGAGAATGACCTGTGCTCGCCCACAGGCTGTTTGGTGGCGGCAGCAGCAGCCTTAGCGTCTCATGCCCGTCTCTGGGGTCCGCGCTGATCGCCGCGGCTCGCGCCCGTCTCTGGAGTTCGTTTAAGTGGCGCTCTGAATCCCCTCTCCTTGCACGCCGCGAAACAAAGAGGCAAGAAAAAGTCTCCTGCCTCTTCGGCAGCTGCAGACTTTTTCTCGTGCACCCTCCCGGCTAGTTGTGGTGCGCTAGACCCTTCAGGCTGTGTTCACGCAGCCAACCCCAGTCCTCTCCCTGGGATCCGACCGAAGCCCGCGCCTCAGCTCCCAGCCCCCGCCCGCCCCGGCGGGTGAGCAGACAAGCCTCTTGGGCTGGTGAGTGCTGCTCGGCGCCGAGCCTCTGTGCGGGAATCTCTCCGTTTTTCCCTCTGCGTCCCTGTTGCTGTGGGATCCGCGCTGATAGCCGCGGCTCGCGCCCGTCTCTGGAGCTCGTTTAGGCGGCGCTCTGAATCCCCTCTCCTTGCGCGCCGCGAAACAAAGAGGCAAGAAAAATTCTCTTGCCTCTTTGGCAGCTGCAGTCTTTTTCCCGGACTCCCTCCCGGCTAGCACCGAAGCCCGAGCCCCAGCTCCCAGGCCCCGCCCGCCCCGGCGGCTGAGCAGACAAGCCTCTCGGGCTGGTGAGTGCTGGTCGGCACCGCTCCTCTGCGCGGGAATCTCCGCTTTGCCCTCCGCACCAATGTGGCTGCGCTCTCCTCCGTGGCTCCGAAGCTTCCCCCCTCTGCTACCCGCAGTCTCTGCCCACGAAGGGGCCTCCTAGTGTGTGGAAACCTTTCCTCCCTCACAGCTCCCCCCCACTGGTGCAGGTCCCGTCCCTATTCTTTTGTCTCTGTTATTTCTTTTTTCTTTTGCCCCACCCAAGCACGTGGGGATTTTCTTGCCTTTTGGGAGGTCCGACGTCCTCCGCCAGCGTTCAGTGGGTGCTCTGCAGGAGCAGTTCCACGTGTAGATGTATTTCTCATGTATCTGTGGGGAGGAAGGTGATCTCCGCGCCCTACTCTTCCGCCATCTTGCCCCTCCCTCCCTGTTTATTTATTTTAACATCTTTATTGGAGTGTAACTGCTTTACAGTGTTGTGTTTCTGCTGTATAACAAAGTGAATCAGCTATACATATACATATATCCCCATATCCCCTCCCTCTTGCACCTCCCTCCCACCCTCTCTATCCCACCCCTCTAGGTGGTCACAAAGTACCGAGCTGATTGCCCTGTGTTATGAAGCTGCTTCCCACTAGCTATCTCTTTTACATTTGGTGGTGTATATATGTCCATGCTACTCTCTCATTTCGTCCCAGCTTACCCTCCCACCCCACCCTGTGTCCTCAAGTCCGTTCTCTACATCTGTGTCTTTATTCCTATCCTTCCCCTAGCTTCTTCAGAACCATTTTTCTTAGATTCCATATATATCTGTTAGCATATGGTATTTGTTTTTCTCTTTTTGACTTACTTCACTCTGTATGACAGACTCTAGGTCCATCCACCTCACTACAAATAACTCAGTGCCGTTTCTTTTTATGGCTGAGTAATATTCCATTGTATATATGTGCCACATCTTCTTTATCCATTCATCTGTTGATGGACACTTAGGTTGCTTCCATGTCTTGGCTATTGTAAATAGTGCTGCAATGAACATTGTGGTACAGGACTCTTTGAATTATGGTTTTCTCAGGGTATGTGCCCAGTAGTGGGATTGCTGGGTCATATGGTAGTTCTATTTTTAGTTTTTTAAGGAACCTCGATACTATTCTCCACAGTGGCTGTATCAATTTACATTCCCACCAACAGTGCAAGAGTGTTCCCTTTTCTCCACACCCTCTCCAGCATTTATTGTTTGTAGATTTTTTTGATGATGGCCATTCTGACCGGTGTGAGGTGATAACCTCATTGTAGTTTGGATTTGCATTTCTCTAATGATTAGTGATGCTGAGCATCCTTTCATGTGTTTCTTGGCAATCTGGATATCTTCTTTGGAGAAATGTCTATTTAGTTCTTCTGCCCATTTTTGGATTGGGTTGTTTTCTTGATATTGAGCTGCATGAGCTGCTTGTATATTTTGGAGATTAATCCTTTGTCAGTTGCTTCATTTACAAATATTTTCTCCCATTCTAAAGGTTGTCTTTTCACTTTGTTTATGGTTTTCTTTGCTGTGCAAAACCTTTGAAGTTTCATTAGGTCACATTTGTTTATTTATGTTTTTATTTTCATTTCTCTAGGAGGTGGGCCAAAAAGGATCTTGCTGTGATTTATGTCATAGAGTGTTCTACCTATGTTTTCCTCTAAGAGTTTTATAGTGTCTGGCCTTAATTTAGGTCTTTAATCCATTTTGAGTTTATTTTTGTGTATGGTGTTAGAAAGTGTTCTAATTTCATTCTTTTACATGTAGGTGTCCAGTTTTCCCAGCACCACTTATTGAAGAGGCTGTCTTTTCTCCATTGTATATTCTTGCCTCCTTTGTCTAACATAAGGTGACCATATGTGCATGGATCTATCTCTGGGGTTTCTGTCCTGTTCCATTGATTTATATTTCTGTTTCTGTGCCAGTACCATACTGTCTTGATTACTGTAGCTTTGTAGTATAGTCTGAAGTCAGGGAGCCTGATTCCTCCAACTCCATTTTTCTTTCTCAAGATTGCTTTGGCTATTTGGGGTCTTTTGTGTTTCCATACAAATTGTGAAATTTTTTGTTCTAGTTCTGTGAAAAATGCCATTGGTAGTTTGATAGGGATTGCATTGAATCTGTAGATTGCTTTGGGTCATAGAGTCATTTTCACAGTGTTGATTCTTCCAATCCAAGAACATGGTATGTCTCTCCACATGTTTGTATCGTCTTTAATTTCTTTCATCAGTGTCTTCTAGTTTTCTGCATACAGGTCTTTTGTCTCCTTAGGTAGGTTTATTCCTAGGTATTTTATTCTTTTTGTTGCAGTGGTAAGTGGGAGTGTCTCCTTAATTTCTCTTTCAGATATTTTGTCATTCGTGTGTAGGAATGCAAGAGGTTTCTGGGCATTAATTTTGTATCCTGCTACTTTACTGAATTCATTGATTAGTTCTAGTAGTTTTCTGGTAGCATCTTTAGGATTTTCTATGTATAGTATCATGTCATCTGCAAACAGTGACAGTTTTACTTCTTTTCCAGTTTGGATTTCTTTTATTTCTTTTTCTCCTCTGATTGCTGTGGCTAAAACTTCCAAAACTATGTTGAATAATAGCGGTGAGCGTGGGCAATGTTGTCTTGTTCCTGATCTTAGCGGAAATGGTTGCAGTTTTTCACCATTGAGGATGATGTTGGCTGTGGGTTTGTCATATATGGCCTTTATTATATTGAGGTAAGTTCCCTGTATGCCTAATTTCTGGAGAGTTTTTATCATAAATGGTTGTTGAATTTTGTTGAAAGCTTTTTCTGCATCTATTGAGATGATCATATGGTTTTTCTCCTTCAATTTGTTAATATGGTGTATCACATTGATTGATTTGCGTATACTGCAGAATCCTTGTATTGCTGTGATAAACCCCACTTGATCATGGTGTATGATCCTTTTAATGTGCTGTTAGATTCTGTTTGCTAGTATTTTGTTGAGGATTTTTGCATCTATGTTCATCAGTGATATTGGCCTGTAGTTTTATTTTTTTGTGACAACTTTGTCTGGTTTTGGTATCAGGGAGATGGTGGCCTCATAGAATGAGTTTGGGAGTGTTCCTCCCTCTGCTATATTTTGGAAGAGTTTGAGAAAGATAGGTGTTAGCTCTTATCTAAATGTTTGATAGAATTCACCTGTGAAGCCATCTGGTCCTGGGCTTTTGTTTGTTGGAAGATTCTTAATTTCAGTTTCAATTTCAGTGCATGTGATTGGTCTGTTCATATTTTTTGTTTCTTCCTTGTTCAGTCTCAGAAGGTTGTACTTTTCTAAGAATTTGTCCATTTCTTCCAGTTTGTCCATTTTATTGGCATAGAGTTGCTTGTAGTAGTCTCTCATGATCCTTTGTATTTCTGCAGTGTCAGTTGTTACTTCTCCTGTTTCATTGCTAATTCTATTGATTTGACTCTTCTTCCTTTTCTTCTTGATGAGTCTGGCTAATGGTTTATCACTTTTATTCACCTTCTCAAATAGCCAGCTTTTAGTTTTATTGATCTTGCTATTGTTTGCTTCATTTTTTTTCATTTATTTCTGATCTGATCTTTATGATTTCCTTCCTTCTGCTAACTTTGGGTTTTTCTTGTTCTTCTTTCTCTAATTGCTTTAGTTGTAAGGTTACTTTGTTTATTTGAGTTGTTTCTTGTTTCCTGTGGTAGGATTGTATTGCTATACACTTCCCTCGTAGAACTGCTTTGGCTGCATCCCATAGTTTGTGGGTCATCGTGTTTTCATTGTCATTTATTTCTAGGTAGTTTTTGATTTCTTCTTTGATTTCTTCAGGGATCTCTTGGTTATTTAGTAGCGTATTGTCTAGCCTCCATGTGTTTGTATTTTTTACAGTTTTTTTTTTCCTGCAATTGATATCTAGTCTCATAGCATTGTGGTCAGAAAAGATACTTGATACGATTTCAATTTTCTTAAATTTACCAAGGCTTGATTTGTGACTCAAGATATTACCTATCCTGGAGAATGTTCCATGTGCAGTTGAGAAGAAAGTGTATTCTGTTGTTTTTGCATGGAATGTCCTATAAATATCAATTAAGTCCATCTGGTCTAATGTGTCATTTAAAGCTTGTGTTTCCTTATTTATTTTCATTTTTGGATGATCTGTCCATTGGTGAAAGTGGGGTGTTAAAGTTCCCTACTATGATTGTGTTACTGTCGATTTCCCCATTTATGGCTGTTAGCATTTACCTTATGTATTGAGGTGCTACTAGGTTGGGTGCATAAATATTTACAATTTTTATATCTTCTTCTTGGATTGATCCCTTGATCATTATGTAGTGTCCTTCTTTGTCTCCTGTAATAGTCTTTATTTTAAAGTCTATTTTGTCTGATATGTGAATTGCTACTCCAGCTTTCTTTTGATTTCCATTTGCATGGAATATCTTTTTCCATGCCCTCAATTTCAGTCTGTATGTGTCCCTATGTCTGAAGTGGGTCTCTTGTAGACAGCATGTATACCGGTCTTGTTTTTGTATCCATTCAGCCAGTCTGTGTCTTTTGGTGGGAGCATTTAATCCATTTACCTTTAAGGTAATTATCGATATGTATGTTCCTATTACTATTTTCTTAATTGTTTTGGGTTTGTTATTGTAGGTCTTTTCCTTCTCTTGTGTTTCCTGCCTAGAAAAGTTCCTTTAACAGTTTTTGTAAAGCTCGTTTGGTGGTGCTGAATTCTCTTAACTTTTGCTTGTTTGTAAAGTTTTTAATTTCTTTGTTGAATCTGCATGAGATCCTTGCTGGGTAGAGTAATCGTGGCTGTAGATTTTTCCCTTTCATCACTTTAAATATGTCCTACCAGTTCTTTCTGGCTTGCAGAGTTTCTGCTGAAAGATCAGCTGTTAACCTTATGGGGGTTCCCTTATATGCTATTTTTTGCTTTTCCCTTGCTGCTTTTAATATTTTTTCTTTGTATTTAATTTTTCATAGTTTGATTAATATGTGTCTTGGCGTGTTTCTCCTTGGATTTATCCTGTATGGGACTCTCTGTGCTTCCTGGACTTGACTGACTATTTCCTTTCCCATGTTAGGGAAGTTTTCAACTATAATCTCTTCAAATATTTGCTCAGTCCCTTTCTTTTTCTCTTCTTCTTCTGGGACCCCTGTAATTCAAATGTTTGGGCATTTAATGTTGCCCCAGAGGTCTCTGAGACTGTCCTCAATTCTGTTCATTCTTTTTTCTTTATTCTGCTCTGTGGCAGTTATTTGCACTATTCTATCTTCCACGTCACTTATCTGTTCTTCTGCCTCAGTTGTTCTGCCATTGATTCCTTCTAGAGAATTTTTAATTTCATTTATTGTGTTGTTCATCATTATTTGTTTGCTCTTTATTTCTTCTATGTACTTCTTAAATGTTTCTTGTATTTTCTCCTTTCTAGTTCCAAGATTTTGGATCATCTTTACTATCATTACTCTGAATTCCTTTTCAGGTAGACTGCCTATTTCCTCTTCATTTGTTTGGTCTCATGGGTTTTTGTTTGATCCTTCATCTGCTGTGTGTTTTTCTGTCTTCTCATTTTGTTTAACTTACTGTGTTTGGGGTCTCCTTTTTGCAGGCTGCAGGTTCGTAGTTCCCATTATTTTTGGTGTTTGCCCCCGGTGGGTGAGGTTGGTTCAGTGGCTTGTGTAGGCTTCCTGGTAGAAGGGACTGGTTCCTGTGCTCTGGTGGGTAGGGCTTGATCTTGTACTTTTGGTGGGTAGGACCGCATCTGGTGGTGTGTTTTGGGGTGTGTGTGAACTTAGTGTGACTGTAGGCAGTCTTTCTGCTAATGGGTGGGGTTGTTTTCTTGTCTTGCTAGTAGTTTGGCATTGGGCGTCCAGCACTGGAGCTTGCTGGATGTTGGCTGGAGCTGGGTCTTAGTGTTGAGACGGAGATCTCTGAGAGAGCTCTCCCCGATTCATACTACATGGGGCTGGGAGGTCTCTGGTGGTCCAGTGTCCTGGACTCAGCTCTCCCACCTTGGAGGCTCAGGCCCGACACCCAGTCCGAGCACCAGCACCCTGCCAGCCACATGGCTTGGAAGAAAAGGAAGAAAAAAGAAAAGAAAAGAAAACAAACAAAAAAATGAACAGAGAGAACCCTAGGACAAATGGTAAAAGCAAACCTAAATATATAAAATCACACAATGAAGCATGCACACACACACTCACAAAAAGAGAAAAAAGGAAAAAAAATTAAAAAATTAAATTAAAAAAAGGAAGAGAGCAACCAAACCAATACACAAGTCCACCAATCATAACAAGCACTAAAAACTAAACTAAGATAAACTTTAAAGCAAAAACTAATCAGACGGAGAAAGCAAACCCCAAGTCTACAGTTGCTCCCAAAGTCTACTGCCTCAATTTTGGCAACATTCATTGTCTATTCAGGTACTCCACAGATGCAGCGTTTATCAAGATCATTGTGGGGATTTAATCTTCTGCTCCTGAGGCTGCACTGAGAAATTTCCCTTTCTCTTCTTTGTTTGCACAGCTCCTGGGGTTAAGCTTTGGTTTTGGGCCCACCTCTGCATGTAGGCCTCAGCTGTCTGTTTCCCTCCCAGACAGGAGGGGTTAAAGCAGCAGCTGATTAGGTCTCTCTTGCTGACTCAGGCCAGGGAGAGGGAGGGGTACGGTAGTCATAATTGGAATGCAGGGTGAGCCTGCGTCGGTAGAGGCTGGCATGACATTGCAACAGCTTGAGGCACACCGTGTGTTCTCCCGGGGAAGTTGTCCCTGGATCATGGGATCCTGGCAGTGGCGGGCTGCACAGGCTCCCAGGGGGTTGTGGGTAGTGACCTGCGCTTGCACACAGGATTCTTGGTGGCAGCGGCAGCAGCGTTAGCGGTTCATGCCCGTCTCTGGGGCCCAAGCTGATAGCTACAGCTCATGCCCATCTCTGGGGCTCGGTTTGGTGGTGCTCTGCCTTCTGTGGGCACACGGAACAGGAACTCCCTCTCCTCGTGCACCCTGAAACAATGGCCTCTTGCCTCTTAGGCAGTTCCATAGTTTTTCCAGGACTCTCTCTCAGCTAGCTGTGGTGCACTAGCCCCCTTCAGGCTGTGTTCACGCAGTCAACCTCAGTCCTCTCCCTGGGATCTGACCTCCGAAGCCCAAGCTTCAGCTTCCACCTCCCACCTGCCCCCATGGGTGAGCAGACAGGCCTCTCAGGTTGGTGAGTGCTGGTCGGCACCAGTCCTCTGTGCAGGAATCTCTCTGCTTTGCCCTCTGCACCCTTGTTGCTGCTCTCTCCTTCATGGCTCTGAAGCTTCCCCCACCACCCACCCCCCCTCCCCACCAGTGAAGGGTCTTCCTACTGTGTGGAAACTTTTCCTCCTTCACAGCTCCCTCCCAGAGGTGCAGGTCCCATCCCTATTCTTTTGTGTCTGGTTTTTCTTTTTTCTTTTGCCCTACCCAGGCATGTGGGGATTTTCTTGCCTTTTGGGAAGTCTGAGGTCTTCTGCCAGCATTCAGTAGGAGTTGTTCCACATGTAGGTGTTTTTTTGATGTATATGTGGGGAGGAACGTGATCTCCACGTGTTACTCCTCTGCCATCTTGAAGGTCTCTCCACATAGTTTTGTTAAATAAAGAACTCTTGTTTCTGTGAGGAGAGCAGACTTGAATAAGAGCTCTTAGAATATTTTTTTCAAGGTAATGCTGAGACAGATTTGAGGGTAGAGATGCTGTTTCCTCTGTCTCTCCTGGTGTAGTATCAAATATTCCCTCAATTTATAATTTGTCAAATTTCAGTATCCCATGACAGTTAGAAGAACACTTTGATGGAATGCTTAATGAGTGATGGTATCCTGTGTGTCAGACTGGAGGCTATTGAGATTTTAAATAATTTAAGAAGTCACTCTTAGAAGTATACAGTAGTTTGTTGCTTGAGGAACCTTCAGTATATTGTAGATTCTGTTTTATTAAGAGTCAAACCAACTTCTCCCTCATGCATCCTCAGTTTTCTGTTAGTTTCTTCTTATCTAATAGGCATGGTAAATATTACGTCCCTCCAGACTCACATTAGAAAGGAGGAGTAGATGTGTCATCATTTTTTTTTGACTAATCATTACTAATGAGTCATGGTTTATAAAGAGAAATTAATCTCTCAAAGCAAACTCCATTTTATTGAGGGTTCACCCAAACTATAAACCTTTACTTGGAACTGTTAAGCAACAGCCCATGTTTTTCTACTTGGAGGTCACACATTTTGTTTTCCTGCTTGCCACCTATTCTGGAGGCTAAGGAAGCAAAGAGCAGATCAGGGAAGAAGCAGCCTGGAGCCCAACTAATATCTGATTGTTTCAGCCGCTCCTGAATACGTGAGAAATAACTGAAGAATCCACAGAGAGCTGCTTTAAGGGAGAGATGATTTTGTTTTTTTTATCACTGGTTGCAAACTGGGGTTTGGAAAATAGGGGAGGTGGCATTATAATAGCTGCTGGAAGTGGTGTTCCATTTTTTACATGAGTCAGTTGAGAGAAGCCAGCTGCTTCTGAAGTACGTTTACTCTTTCCTGCACCTGTGATAAGGAAACCTCTATTAACCCGAATGCTGGGGTGTGGGAAGAAGGAAAGCATGGAAGGTTCCAGTTAGTGGGATTTTTCAGGATTACTTGTAAATTATGTTTTTTTCTCTCTTTTGGTTGAAATTATTTCCAAAACGTTTGAATAACTACTATTTATTGGGGTTCAACTGGGTCACTGTTTACCTTATAACTACCCTGGAAGGTAGGTGGTATATATAATTCTGATTATACAGATGAGGAATCTGGAATTGAGAGAGCTTAAGTACATTTTCCAAGGTCATACAGCAAGGAAATAGAACAACAGTGGTCTGAAGCCAAGAGGTGTCGCTCATGTTCAGTTTTCTTTGCCACTTGAGGATCATATTAAGCCTTAGGGCTCCATTTTGGTGTCAGGAACAACCTGAGTGCTGAAGTTACTGTTCCCTGTTTGAGTATCCTCCACAGTCATGTCATTGAATAGAGACTGTTCATAGAGGGTTGGTTGCTTCCTAAAAGGTGTAAGAGTCAAAGATTGTTGTCATTGGGGACATTATTGTCTAATAGGAACAGGATACACATATACACTTTAATATTAAAGAAAATCATTGACTGTGCTCTGTCAATAGACAAGAGCAAATCCCCACACTGGTATGACAGTTTTTCTCTCTAGGCTTGCAAATTCTACTTTACAAAAGTTCAATGACCACTTAAAGCTAAATACCCTTTCAGGGATGCTTTAAACAGAAATGAAAATGATTTCACTAAGAAGCTGAAGCCTGCTGCAGGAAATACCATGAGAATACCTAGGGACTTCCCAGTCCTAGCCAATCATATTTTTTGTACATTGTATGATGTATCTGCGTTCCAGATGCATTTTGATGGACACAGAAATGTTCCTGAGAAGTTAACTGGTAAATACCAGTTTTTGTAAATTGAATTATTGTTAACTGTGCTTATGAAGCTATTATAAAAATCCTGTGATTAATCCTTTTTATAATAAAGCAAATAAACTCCCAGTTGAGTTATTTTCATAAGTTTTAGTTTTTGTCTCTTGAGCAGCTTAAGGTGGAGCAGATCAATGCATACAAACTCAGGACAATTCCTCAATTATTGCAGTGGGGTTTGAACTTTATTTCAAACTACAGTCATAAATGCTAAGGGGCCTGTGGAGGAAAGAAGAGCAAGGTTCTAGGAGAGGCTGTCTTTCCTCTGCAATGTGAACAGTACAGCTTGTCTGTTTTCTTCTTAATGAGAAATAGCAGGTGAAGTAACTTTTGGTGTGCTGGATTTCTGAGAAGTACGGTGGGGATTCTCATTGTAATTCAATTAGGTCAGGCCAATGAAGCATTTTGTGTTTAAAAATACAGTGCTGAGTCCCTGAGTAGAGTGTGTTGGATGAAGGAGAGTGTTTAAGACCTGGTTTAGTAGGAAATTCCAAGGGGCATCCTTTAGTGAAACTGTGGACAGTCGCCCCCTTCTTTGCTGGAGCCATGTATTTTGGTGGCTACCTTTGGTAATTGTGGGCCAAGTCCTTAATTGAGAGCCTGTATAATTGTAGGGGAATTCAGGTTTTCATTTTGGTTCCCATGGCCATATTAAATATGAACTCGCTGATAGAATGAAAGATAAATAAGATTAAATTTATTGTATTTTACCTAATTATGTAATGAGAAAAACTGCATAATTAATAAAGGAGTCCTGGATGCATAACTATATAATGATACTTAACCCTTATAACTTTGAAGCATTTTGTAGATACTAATTTTCATAGCAGTACCATGAAAGAGGAAAGTAACTATTATTTTAATTGATAGGAAGCACCCAGTAAGATGTCCCGAAGGGTATCTACACGTAGGTTTCAAAATTCTCTTTTGTCCCTTTGGACACATCTGGTAAAGCATTAGCATCAGTTAATGTGTTCAGCAAAGAAAAAAAGCAATCAGTAAATTCTCTAGTCAGAGCTTACCATTTGTTTTAAGGGAAGTAGAGATTCAGTGTTCTTCAAAACAGTCCATTCAGAAGGAAACAAAAGTATGTCTGAATTTATCCATATGTGTTAGTAGTTTATGCAAAGCCAAGTGTCTAGCACTGAGTCGGCAAACTACTGTCCGTGAGCCAAGTTTGGCCACCACCTGTTTTTGTGAATAAAGTTTCATTGGAACACACTCACACTCATTTGGTTAGGTATTTTCTATGGCAATTTTCATGCTATAACAGCAGAGTCAAGTAGTTGCAACAGAGACTGTATGGCCTGCAAAGCTTAGTATATATAGGTACTCTTTGGCTTTTTATAGAAAAACTTTACTAATCCCTGCTATATAGTATTGATATTTTGTAGAAGGATCCATGCTGAGACAGCATTCATTTGCTGACCTTTGTGATTATGAATGAATTATTTCTTAGAGTAAGAAATTATATTCCTTTACAATAATAATACCTAACTTTATTGAGGACTTGCTCTGTTTCAGATATTCTATGAAGTTTCTTACATGCATCGAAGTTTCGAGAACGTAACTACCTCAATACTTTTATAAGAGGTGCTAAAACATTGAATGACTTGTTCAAATGCATACATTTAGTGGTGGAGCCAGTATTCAAACCCAAACCTTTTTTGTTGTGGTAAAATATTCTAGTTTTCTGAGAGTTTTTAGCATGAAAGGGTGTTGGATTTTGTCAAATGCCTTTTCTGCATTAATTAAGATGATCATGTGGTTTTTTCCCCCTTTATTAAAGTGATGTATTACACTGGTTTTGTTTTGTTGAAACACTTGCATTCCTGGGATAAGTTTCACTTGGTCATGGTGAATAATCCTTTTAATATGCTGTTGGGTTCAATTTACTAATCTTTTGTTGGGGATTTTTGAATCTATATTTGGTATATGGATCTGTGATTTTTTTTTCTTGTGATGTTTTATCTGTCTTTGGTATCAGAGTAACGTTTGCCTCATAGAATGAGTTACAAAGTATCCCTTTCTCTTAAGTTCATTTTTGAAAGTTTGAGAAAGATTGGTGTTAATTCTTCTATAAATGTTGGATAGAATTCACCTATGAATCTATCAGGTCCAGGACTTTACTTCTACCTCATAGTTCAAAAGAGTTGTTCTAGCTGTAGACATCATGGACACTTTGCAGTCATTTGGAAAGAGAAAGTGTTGGGAGGACATTTCTGTTCTCATCCTGTGGAGAGAACTTAAGTCATGTGGCCATACCTAGCTACAAGGGAGTCTGGAAAATACAGTCTTTCCTCATGATGGCCATGTCTCCAGCTAAAAACTAGAAGTTATATTTCTAAGAAGGAAGTAGAGAAAGGATATTGGGGAAGAACTAGTCTCTGCCATGGTCAATAATAAACTGAACTAGTGGCTTTTTTTTTTTTCTGAATAGACTCTCATTGGTCAATTAAGACAGAGCAATTCATTTCCCCCACTTTTAGAACACAAATTTGGCACTGAGATTCTTAAACCATTTCATGGCAAATATAAAATAGTTAATTGCTTCAATTTTTTAAAGAATAAGGCATTCATAAATATCCTGGGGGGAGTTGCTGGATTAACCAGCAACTAATATGTATCTGTTTAACACCAAATAATTGCCTGGCTTCATAGCAAGTACACATATGTGTTAGAGGAAGAAGGTTAATATGCATGAAGCAAGTAGAGAACAATAAAAAATTTGTATTTCTTTGGCATTTCCCACTTCCTACCTTACTTTATAGTCATATATATGTGTATACATATGTATATGTGTATACATATGTGTGTGTGTGTGTATATATATATATATGTAAAATCTCCTATATCCTGTCTCTCAACTCTTTGACTTTTGGGGCTACACATGATTCATCAATTTGATCTCTTCAGCACTCAGCATAGTGTTTGGGTGGAGGGGGATAAAAACCCAATGAACTATAATTCGGTGTCTCAAGTTAAAATCAGGAATCCTCTATAAGGCCTCCCTCCCTTATTCCTTATATCCAATTCATCAGCAAGCTTGTGTGCTCTACTTCTAAAATATATCTAGGATCTCTGTACCCTTCTTCACCTCCATTCTTGCTACCCAATCCAAGCCGCCATTCTCTCTAACCCTGGACTTCTGCAATAGCCTTCTAACTGATTTTCTCATTTTCATTTTTCTTTATAATCTTTTCACAGTAGCTAGAGTCATATTGTAACAATCTGAATCAGATAATGTCACTGCCCTGCTTTAAATACTCTAATAACTTCCAAATATACATAGAATGAAACCCAGATTCCTTATCATAATCTGGCGCCTGGCCTCCTCTTCACCTTCGTCTCTTACTACTTTCCTCTTACTCCAGCCACATTGACCTTCTTTCAATTTCAAGAACATACCTAGTTCATTTGCACAGTAAGGCCTTCGCATTTGACGTTCCATCTGCCTGGAATGCTCTTACTGTATATGTTTATATGGCAGGCTGTCTCATATGTCACTTTCTCATTGAGGCCATTTGTGACCACACAATCTAAATTAGCCATACCTCCAATTCAATTTCAATCATGCCTCTTTATCATTTTTTCTCATAATATTTATCACTGTTTGAAATATTGTTTATTCATTTGTTAATTTGTCCATTACCTGTGTCTCTTCACTAAAATATAGGCTCCATGAGAACAGGAACTTTGTCTTGTTCAGTGATCTATCCCCAATACCTAGAAAAAGGCCTTAATGAATATTGATTCAGTGAATGTTTAATGAACTAGAATGTACTGGACATTTCTTTCATCATTGCCTGTGTTTTCATGGGTTGGGTTCCCTAGGAAGCAACTCTGAGATGGCATGTAGATCATAGGATATTTATTTAGGAGTCCCCTTGGGATCAACATGTATGGAAAGGGAAAGGAAAGAAGCAGGAATGGATAGATAGAGAATCTGAGCTACAGGCTTAACAATAGCCTTAGCTAATCCTTAGCTAGGGAAATCTGGAGCTAAAAAATGTCCTTTAGAGTTTTCCTGAGTTGGGCCAGAATGGCCAGGCCTTTATACCCCTCATCAATCAGTCACTGGATGTGGGCTGCCCCAAGAAGGATCACGACTTTGGGCAAGATGGCTCTCTCTAGTTGAGGTAATCTCTGAAGGGACTAATAGCTGAAGGATGTCTGCCAAAGTTGCTCCAGCAGCTGGAACAATAGATACTTCATGGGAGTGGGATTTGAGCAGTGTGTCATAGTGTTTGTCCCTTGCTGGCTTAGATCCAATTCTTCAAATGTATTTTGGGTACAGATTTTCCAGGATTCTATAGACCTCTCTTCCTGGAGAGAACTTAGAAAAGGAAGGTTAGTGGAGAAAATTACAGCTCCCACAACTGCAGATGATCTCAGGGCTGCAACTGATACTCATTATCTCCCTCTTCCATTGTCAATTCTAGATTTCCCTCAACCTCAGTTAGCACCCCTACTTGTCTTGGTTGCTTACCTGGTGACCAGACCCTCTCCCCTGAGGGGGGTCTTTGGTGGTGTCTCAATGTGTTCACCATTGTGTACTCTTTCTGAGTATTCTGCTCCTTTTAAAATTGTGTTGAGGTACCTCAGTGGTTAGCTCAGGTCATGCTTGCCCTTTAGCAGGCAGAGGAAACCTCAACATGTTTTCTTCACAATATGGCAGCAGCTGCAGCCTTGGAATTGAAAAGCTAAATGTGTCATTTAAACAAATTAATGGTTGATGAATTTTTTTTTTTTTTAAACATCTTTATTGAAGTATAATTGCTTTACAATGGTGTGCTAGCTTCTGCTTTACAACAAAGTGAATCAGTTACACATATACATATGTTGCCATATCTCTTCCCTCTTGCATCTCCCTCCCTCCCACCCTCCCTATCCCACCCCTCTAGGTGGTCACAAAGCACCGAGCTGATCTCCCTGTGCTATGCGGCTGCTTCCCACTAGTTATCTATTTTACATTTGGTAGTGTATATATGTCCATGACACTCTCTCACCCTGTCACATCTCACCCCTCCCCCTCCCCATATCCTCAAGTCCATTCTCTAGTAGGTCTGTGTCTTTATTCCCATCTTGCCACTAGGTTCTTCATGACCTCTTTTTTTTTTTTTTTTTTTTCCCTTAGATTCCATATATATGTGTTAGCATACTGTATTTGTTTTTCTCTTTCTGACTTACTTCACTCTGTATGACAGACTCTAACTCCATCCACCTCATTACAAACACCTCCATTTCATTTCTTTTTATGGCTGAGTAATATTCCATTGTATATATGTGCCACATCTTCTTTATCCATTCATCCGATGATGGACACCTAGGTTGCTTCCATGTCCTGGCTATTGTAAACAGAGCTGCAATGAATATTTTGGTACATGACTCTTTCTGAATTATGGTTTTCTCAGGGTATATGCCCAGTAGTGGGATTGCTGGGTCATATGGTAGTTCTATTTTTAGTTTTTTAAGGAACCTCCATACTGTTCTCCATAGTGGCTGTATCAATTTACATTCCCAGCAACAGTGCAAGAGTGTTCCCTTTTTTCCACACCCTCTCCAGCATTTATTGTTTCTAGATTTTTTGATGATGGCCATTCTGACCGGTGTGAGATGATACCTCATTGTAGTTTTGATTTGCATTTCTCTAATGATTAATGATGTTGAGCATTCTTTCATGTGTCTGTTGGCAATCTGTATCTCTTCTTTGGAGAAATGTCTATTTAGGTCTTCTGCCCATTTTTGGATTGGGTTGTTTGTGTTTTTGTTATTGAGCTGCATGAGCTGCTTGTAAATCTTGGAGATTAATCCTTTGTCCGTTGCTTCATTTGCAAATATTTTCTCCCATTCTGAGGGTTGTCTTTTGGTCTTGTTTATGGTTTCCTTTGCTGTGCAAAAGCTTTTAAGTTTCATTAGGTCCCATTTGTTTATTTGTGTTTTTATTTCCATTTCTCTAGGACCTGGGTCAAAAAGGATCTTGCTGTGACTTATGTCATACAGTGTTCTGCCTATGTTTTCCTCTAAGAGTTTGATAGTGTCTGGCCTTACACTTAGGTCTTTAATCCATTTTGAGTTTATTTTTGTGTATGGTGTTAGGGAGTGTTCTAATTTCATACTTTTACATGTACCTGTCCAATTTTCCCAGCACCACTTATTGAAGAGGCTGTCTTTTCTCCACTGTATATGCTTGCCTCCTTTATCAAAGATAAGGTGACCATATGTGCGTGGGCTTATCTCTGGGCTTTCTATCCTGTTCCATTGATCTATATTTCTGTTTTTGTGCCAGTACCAAACTGTCTTGATTACTGTAGCTTTGTAATATAGTCTGAAGTCAGGGAGCCTGATTCCTCCAGCTCCATTTTTCGTTCTCAAGATTGCTTTGGCTATTCGGGGTCTTTTGTGTTTCCATACAAATTGTGAAATTTTTTGTTCTAGTTCTGTGAAAAATGCCAGTGGTAGTTTGATAGGGATTGCATTGAATCTGTAGATTGCTTTGGGTAGCAGAGTCATTTTCACAATGTTTATTCTTCCAATCCAAGAACATGGTATATCTCTCCATCTATTTGTATCATCTTTAATTTCTTTCATCAGTGTCCTATAATTTTCTGCATACAGGTCTTTTGTCTCCTTAGGTAGGTTTATTCCTAGGTATTTTATTCTTTTTGTTGCAGTGGTAAACGGGAGTGTTTTCTTAATTTCTCTGTCAGATTTTTCATCATTAGTATACAGGAATGCAAGAGATTTCTGTGCATTAATTTTGTATCCTGCTACTTTACCAAATTCATTGATTAGCTCTAGTAGTTTTCTGGTAGCATCTTTTGGATTCTCTATGTATAGTATCATGTCATCTGCAAACAGTGACAGCTTTACTTCTTCTTTTCCGATTTGGATTCCTTTTATTTCTTTTTCGTCTCTGATTGCTGTGGCTAACACTTCCAAAACTATGTTGAATAATAGTGGTGAGAGTGGGCAACCTTGTCTTGTTCCTGATCTTAGTGGAAATGGTTTCAGTTTTTCACCATTGAGGACAATGTTGGCTGTGGGTTTGTCATATACGGCCCTTATTATGTTGAGGAAAGTTCCCTCTATGCCTACTTTCTGCAGGACTTTTATCATAAATGGGTGTTGAATTTTGTCAAAAGCTTTCTCTGCATCTATTGAGATGATCATATGGTTTTTCTCCTTCAATTTGTTAATATGATGTATCACGTTGATTGATTTGCGTATATTGAAGAATCCTTGCATTCCTGGAATAAACCCTGATGAATTTTTTATAGAAATGTTTTCAGGTGCTGAAAGAAAACTGCCCATGGCCCCTTTCCCAGCATAATAAGGCAGGAAGAAAATATCCAAATTCTCAACAAGCACTGTCAAAATCTGCAAAGCTTAATTTAAGGCTGTATATGAACTCTGAACTTAAGGAAGGCAGAATGCCTCAAAAAGGCTATCACTACATGTTTCTAAATTCTTAAAATTTTACTACTCCTGGCCTCTAATAACTTTTTGCTATTTGAAAATTATGCCTCTTTTCCTTATAGAAATTTCCTCCATTTCTGTTTGGAAATTAAAACATGTGGCTTTTCTTTGGTGATTTATAGGGAGCTAGAGAAAGCCCTTTGCTTGTTTCCTGGGTGTCAGCTCAGCCATAGGAACAACCAGGGTACTTAATCAACAACTTTTTGCTGCTACAACCTGAAAGGAAAAGTGGGCCCACGGATAGGCTCAGGGCCACTTTAAGGCAGATTGTATCATATCATATCACATGTACTTTCTTTGTGCAAATCTCATACATTTCCTAAAGTCTCAATGAGGACTGAGTTGTACTATGTCCTCCATCCCATCTCACCTCCCCTTATTAGACACTAGGGGCCTGGATTTCAAAGTTCCTGACCCATGTCTTTTCTTCTTCCTTTCCTGTACTCATTTATATTCTCTTAGTGAATCATAGTAATAATAATAGCTACAAATACTGAGTGCTTATTGAGGTACTTTTCAAGGACCTTACATGTATTTACTCACTTAATCTTCACTGCAACTTTATGAGGTAGGTAGCAGTGGTCTCCTCATTTTTCAGATGAGTCAGCTATGGCACAGAGAGTTTATATAACTTACCTAAGATCATTTATTTGTTCACCAATTATTCCCTGATCACTTTTTAACTTCCAGGAACAATTCTAGGTGCTGGGGATATGACAGTGAACAAAGCAGATGATAGTTCATACCCTAATTTAGCTTATATTCTGGTGTGTACATCTGGAGATAGATGATAAACAGAAAGATAAAATTTATAGTATGGTGGAGGAAAATAATTGAGGGAAAGTATATCAAAGGCTGGGATGGAGGGTGCAGTTACAGTATTAAATTGGGCTAGGTTAGGCCTCACTGATAATTATATTGAATATTTGTGCAAAACCTGAAAGAGTTGAGGGAAGGATCTATGTAAATATGTGGGGTCAGAGTTTTCCAGGTAGAGTGAACAAAAAGTACAAAGCTGAGGTGGAATCTTGCTTAGTTTGTTCAAGGAAGAGCAAGGAGGCCACCATACTTAGGGTGGAGTGAGTCAGGTGGAGAATAGTAGGAGATAAGGTCAGAAGGTAACAGTGAGGGAAGGAGAGCTCTTTGCAGGCCTTGTAAAGATTTAGCTTTTACTCTGAGTGAGAAAGTCATCGGAGGGTTTTGAGCTGAGGAGGGATATGATCTGACTTACATTTTAATAGGATCCCTAGCTGCTGTGTTGAAAACAGACTGTGGGGGAAAGTGACAAAAGCAGAAAGATGTTAGGAGGCTATTATAAATAATTCATGTAAGAGATGATGGTGGCTTAGACCAGGGTGGTGTTGTAGAGGACTTGAGAAATGGTTGAATTTTGGAAATATTATTACGGTAGGCCAGTGGGATTTGCTAACCAAATGGATTGGGCTATGAGAGAAAAATAGGAGTTAAAAATGACAACAAAGTTTTTGGCCTGAGCAATTGGAGGGGAGTTGCCAACAGCTGAGATGGAAGATACAGTGGGTAGAGCAGGTTTGAGAGGGAAGAGCTGGAGTTTGGTTTTGGATGTGTTAGGTTTTAGAGGCTTCTCAGACAGCCAAGTGGGAGGTATTATGGAAATGGTTGCATATATACATCTGGAGTTCAGGGGTGGTGCACTGGCTGGAATTATAAATTTGGGAGATATAAATGATTAGATGCAATGAGACTGAATGAGATCAGCAAGAGTGAGTATAGAAAAAGAGAAGAAATTTCAGAACCAAGCCCTCAGATATTCAAGCATATAAAGATTGGGACGAGGAAGAGAGCCAAAATGGGAAACTAAGAAGGAGAAGTCAGTGAGGTAGGAGGAAAACCGGGTGAGTGTGTTGACCTGAAATTCAGGCAAAGAATACTTCAAGTTGGAGAGAAATAATGGTAAATACTGCTGAAAGTCAAATAAGGTGAGGACTGAAAATTTACCATTGGATTTAGCAACATGGAGATCATACTTGACCTTGACAAGAGCAGTTTTGTGAAGTAGTGATGGCGAAAGCTTGACTGGAGCAGATTTCAGGGAATCCTCACAGATAAGAAGTGGTAAGGATTCATTGGACTTGTAAACTCGGGCAGCCATATTCCAGAGCTCATGCTCAGTCATCACTACCAGATGGATTTTTTTCAGTAGATTTTAGTATCATGCCCTCTGCTCATACAGATTTAAATACGTCCCTTGCCCTCAAATAAGAGGAGAATCATTGCCTTAAAGTTTTACTAATGTCGGAAATTTCAGGCACCATTAAAAGCCAGTGTGGGAATGTTGCCAGGATTTCACAAAATATACCATATAGCCTTTGAAAGACAATGTGGAAATATTTAGAAAATTGTGTATGGTATCAAAACATAATTTGTCAAAATAGCCTGTTTCAATCTTTGCTCTTTTGGATTGCTTCCTTAGCTGGTTGTGTGTGTGTGTGTGTGTGTGTGTGTGTGTGTGTGTAGCGGTGGGGAGGTGAGAGGAAGCAGGGGTGGGGTGGGGAGAGGAGTGAGGGGAAATGATGAGGTGGGGAGAGGAAGTGGGGAAGATGCGGGGAAGGGGAGAGAGAAGAGAGGAGAGAATAACTCAATTGTCCATGCTCAGGCAAGGCACATAATCTGGTAATCTTGTTGGGGACAGTTGAGTATTGTCTATAGGTCACGTTGTTATGCTGATTGCTTTCTCTCATGCAATTTCATTTTGTATATTGTGTCTTCCAAAGTAGTTTATAAATAGCTCTAGGCTAGGGGCCCAGACTTTCATTTCTTCATATAGTAAGCCCTCAATAAATACCTCTTTGCCAGCTAGAGGACAATTCACCTTTGAACAGAAGTTTACTCCCCCTAAACACATTTGGGGTGTACATTCTGTCCTGGTGATAGAATTTTCCATGATTTGATGCTCATAGTTTACTTTTGTTTCAAATTTCAATCATAACAAAATTTTCTGTTTATATAGTTATGGAGCAAATAGAGGTAGAATTTGTTTCACAATTATATAACTGATTTACTTAATGTTTTAAATCTTTTGGATGGTTACAAAACTGTGTGTTTCTGTAGGTTATTGGAATGTTTCACTGCATTGTTCATATGTTGGGTAGGGGTGGAGACATGTGCTTCTGAACCTCCTGATTCTTCGCTGTGGTCTCTGAACAAAATCTCAAGCCCTGCATGTTTTTAATGTATCCAAATGCCACAGCCAGTCCTTGATTCCCAGTTTATGTCAATGCATGAAGGTTATTCAGATACATATGCTCCAGCAGGTAATGGAATGTCAATCTCAGCAGATGCCAATTAGAAAGTCCTGGGCCAGTAGGCCCCTAAGGCATCCAGTCTTGTATAATATAAAATTATAATCAGCTGGATGGATCAACTGAGTTCAAGAGCCATAAATCTAGCTAGAAATACCTTCTCAGTATCAGATGGCCACTTCAGGAAAGGTGTAATGGAGAAGGTCCTTCTGAGATGACCAGTGAGCGATTCACAATACTTGTGAAGAAGTTGTTAGATATGTGATCCATAGAGTCCCCAGGAGACAATAACAACAAAAATATTGATGTATTTAAAACTAGCTTTCTTTAAAATTATTGCTAGTCAAGACTGGCTTTATGCATAACAGGAATTGAGGGAAACCAAGAAAGATAACTTCCTGCCCCTCAAACCTTTCACCTATGGTTCATTTGATGCCTGCATTTCTGTCATTTTAGAGTCATGACTTGGATGGTTGGGGTATTGCTGCTCTGGGGAATTGAGTTGGTTATGTAAATGGTCCTGAGAAGGGCAGTGCTTTGCAACATTTCCAGTCATTGCTGCCTCTGCATGAAGGGTTGTTTTTTTTTTTGGTTGTTGTTGTTGCTGCTGTTGTTTTTAATCAGAGATGTGTTTTGGCAAACAGTTATAGGATATTTGAGGAAATGTAGTACTGGATAGGGACTTCTTCTGGACCAAGCAGAATGCATTTTGGTGTTCATATTCCTTGGCACTGGCAGCAGTGGCAACACCTGCAGAGGACAGTTGAAATAGCACTAGACTGTGAGTTGGAAACCTAGGTTCAAGTCCCATCTCTGCCACTAATTAGATTTGCGTGTACCTTAAGTAAATCCCTTCTTTTCTCTGAGCCTTAGTCTCCTTATTGAAAAAGGAGGGAATTTAGGAGTTCTCTCAAACTTTAAGGTGCATAAGAACTATGCAAAGGAGTGTTTTAAAACTTCAGAATTGGGGTCATCTTCCTGTGTTTATCCTTTGATCCAATAAATTTAAATAAGGCCCAGGAATCTTCATATTAAGAAGCACCTCAAAGGGGTCTATATGGTTTAACGTTCACTCTTGAGAAACTGGATAGGTGATTTCTAAGGTCTTTAACAGCTCTAAAAGTTCTTTATTTCTGGTGGCTTTACTTGTGTTTCAGAATGGGAACAACTCATTTTTGTATGTTCATCTTCTTTTCTGTCTTCCTCTTTCTTTGTTCATATTCTTTCCTTCTCCTCCTACCTTCTCCCTTTGTCGCACTGTCTCATCTACAGGGTAACAGTTGGGTTCAGTGGGGATGGGAATGATTCAGTGAACACTAACTCTGAAAGTACAGGTAAGATCCCTGTTGGCACAGTTTGAGAGACAGGGACACTAAGCCACATTCCCTGGTTTTGGGTGGAGAAATGCTGTGTTCACCTCCTAGTGATACATGACACATGGGATGCATGTTTTAATAAGAGATGCATACTATGGGGAATGGGGAGTGTCACAGGGAGCAGAGAGAGGTTAAGGGACTTCTGATGGGTAAATGTGAAATGCCCTCTTTTTTCTACCCTCTCACTTGTGATCTGTTGGATACCACTAGCAATTGGAAGAGCTGAAAGAACACAAGTAGCGAGAGATGGTATTCAAATCAAACTTTGAGGTGACCATTCAAACCAGTTGCAGATACAGTTGTTCTCAACCTGGCTGCACATTAGAATCTCCTGGGCAGTAGCTTAAAAGATTAACAATGCCTAGATCGTGCCATAGAGTAATTAAATCCAAACCTCTGAGGGTGGATGTGGGTATTGGTTTCTTTTAAAATATACCAGATTTTAAAGTGCAGCTAAGTTTAGGAACCACTGCTATAGGAGGGTTACTTATAGAAGTTAGAGAAATAAGACTTAAATAACTGGTCTTCTAGCACATTGCTAAGCTGCTGGCCAGTACTGTCCTAGTAGGGTAGGCCTGGAAGTTTGTTTTTGGTGTTCTCTCTCTCCATTTGGCACCTAGCACTTCTCAACTGTGGGTTCTAACTTATCTTAACAAAGCATGTGCTTATGATGTGAACCTCCATCTATACATCTAGACTCTCTTGTCTGTGCCTCCTCTTACCCAGGCTCAGTTCTCTGCTTCCAGCCATGGTAGAGAACACTCAGTTTGAGTGTCTGCATGATAAAAATTTGCTTTAAAGAATCAAGAGGGCTTTGGCTTTTATTGTAGTTGGAGGCTTTGAGGCCACTCACTGATATTGTCTTAATTTTAGCTTTTTCATGTCTTATCAATTCCAGCAATAAAAACCAAATATGTGAAATGAGAACTTTCTCTGATTTAGCTTGAGTCTCAATTTCTTTCAACTCCCAATTCTAGTTACCCACTCAGAAGAACATTTTGGTCTATATTGACTGGTCTCCTTTTATATGTTGTTATCGAACGTGCCCCTTTACACCTGGTCTTTGGAAACAACAGAATCTCTGGCATGCTCAGTTTTTTTGCTTGCTTTCAGCAGTGAAGTGGTCAGAAGATTTTTCTTCCTCTCTGGTAAAGGTTATGTAAACAATTTGCATTATACAATGAGCTTTCCAATTCTTACTTTCATTTGATCCTTACAGCAAGTCCTTGGAGTAGGCTAGGCATGAGTCATTAGCATTCTTTTAAAAATGAGGAGATTAAGGTGCAGAGAAGTCACTTGCCCCAGGTTTTTTCAGTCAGACTCAAAACCTATTTTCTGCATAGCACATATCACTAGAATATATCTTTCATATTGTTTGCTTATTCGTTTGGTCATTATCTGTCTTCTCTGCCATTAGAATGTAAGTTCGATATGAACAGGGCTTTTATCTGTTATGTTCTCCTCTATATTCCCCAGAGACTAGATTAGTGCATGGCATATAGTGAATGCTTTTGTTTAGTGTTGAAAGAAACCTCAGTCTTCTTGTCCCAAATCCTGTGCTCTTTTAAATTCTTTATGGCTCCTCTTCTTTTGCCAGTGTTCAAAGAGATAGGTGGAAAAATGCACAAATGATCATGCAGCTAGTAATTAGTGGAGCTGAGACAAGAACCCAGGTTGTTTAATTCTCAGTAGAGTAGATTTGTGTTACTTTATTTTATTTTTGGATACTGGCAGATCTAATGATATGCTATCTTTTTTGAAAGATCCTTGAATGATGATGTGCATACTGTAAGGCCATGGACAGAACCATGTCTACACATTCACCTTCCCCTGTATCTGAGCCGAAGCTTTGGTAGTCAGTGTTCTGAGGTTACTTAGTGTTTCCACCATGGGGCCCCACCCTAGCCTGCCCCACAGTGTTCAGGGTCTTTCCAAATTCCTTCTCTCCTATGAAATTTTCACTGTCCTTTGACCCATTCTTAGTGCAGATGTCAGTTGCTAGCTGGCTGGAGTCACCTTACCTCTTTGGGTCTCAATTTCCTTACCAAATAACAAGGATAATAATATTTTCTCCTTACCTGTGTCATCTGAGTGGTATGAACATGTAAAGTAACAATGTATAGTTTATAAAGCGTTTTACAGATACGAGGTATTCTTTTTTAGTTTTTTTCTAGGGAACTGCTTAATATGGCAAACAAATCCCTTTAGGGCCCTAAGGCTTTTTATAATGGTTTGAGTTACCTTTCCTGGGTTTCCCAGTTAAATTTTAACAAAGACATTCAGTACCTTCAACCTAACAGAGTAATTCCTGTGGTGGGAATTTTAAGACTCTTGGCAGAACTGTGAGGAACAGATTTTTATTTGGGGATGGGAGAAGGAGAGGTTTTTAGGGCTTCACTATTCATTCTCTTTCTTTGTAATATGGCTCACCTTAACTCTTTGTTCATCCTATGTAGCTGCTCCCTGTGCTGAGTCACAAATTGCTCAGGACTGCCAATACCTTGTGATGGCCAGTTTGGCTTGAAATGATTCGAACCGATCCCAGCTAGTTATAGTTCATTTGGTTCACTTCCCGAAGGTTTCTCAGTATAGTTCTCCTGTGCTGAAGCCCAGTAGGCAGCAGATCTCTACTGCGCAGGTACAGTTGAATTGGGACAGTGTTTGATCGCCTGCTGATGTTGTGTGACTGGGGGACCTATGCCAATGAGGTGAAAGGTGAGGGTTAGATAGTGTACAGAAGCCCTCATTTGAAAAAGCTGAGGCCAAACAGGAAGGTGTCTGATTCATACGGAAACTTGCCCCAGTGTGTACTCAATGGGGCCCTTTTGTCAAAGTCTGTCAACAAGTGCCTTTTGCAGAGTTGGGAGAAACAGAGGTTGGTGTCTTTCCAGGCATTTTCTTGTCAGAGCCATCATTCCAGAAAATTATAGAGTGTGGACTGAAACTAAGATTATAGGTTTAAACAGCCCTGGCCTCTCTCTAACTAGGGACAGCCTAAGCAATGCCCAGAAGCTAAATTTGGTCTTAGTCATTATGAAAATTGAAAGTAATGCTTTACAATTAAGAGTTTGAAAACAGCCTTTAATTTAAATTCCATAAAATATTGATGGGGTGGGAGAATGTAATGCTGAGGGCTCAGGGGGCCTGTATTAAAGATAAGTAAAGGCTTTTAAAGCTTTGTCACTAGTTTAAATGTGGTTCAAGGGCCATGGCAATCTCAAGGCTTTGAGATTGGTTGGTTATCTCAGGTCCTGTGAAATGGAGTCTTCAACATCCTTGTAGCAAGAATCACTAGAATCACTGCCTAGAAAGGCAAAATGGAGGCTAGGATTCTAGATAGGTAAGGTGGACTTTAAATAAATGAAGCTTAGAAATAAAGAAAAGTAAGTTTAAGAAATAGGATATTCTGGAAGGACTGAGGAAATTTAAAGAACATAGAAAACCTGTCTTATCCTGAAATGTAAAAAAGGAAGGAGTAGTCAAGACAGAGTGCAGGTGGGACCAAGAAAACAAACAAGGAAAAACATTGGAAGACATCCTGTAACTCCGCACTCAGCAAGAGAATCCCAGCCTCTCAAGACATTGAAAAAACCCTGGACGTCACAATCTCTCCCTAATTTGGAAGAGCCAGAACTAAAAGGGAAGGTAGCAGGACTCTGATGTAGAGACTATCATATTGTGAAGGAGGCTGATCTGAGTCTGGCCATAGTGGAGAAATTTCACTAAATAGAAGAAGTAGAGAAAAAGTTCCTTTGCCAGCACTGCTTGTGGCTCTGGCTTCCTCTTCTTTACCTTTAGGCTCTTAGATTACTGGAAACTAGCTTATGCTGTGTGTGTTTGGAAGTGTGAGTGTTATATTTTTGTTTTCTTTTTTTTTTTTGAAGTTTGCAATCTGTAGGTGTTTTATTTATTTATTTTTTATACAGCAGGTTCTTATTAGTTATCTATTTTATACATATTAGTATATATATGTCCATCCCAATCTCCCAATTCATCCCACCCCCCCATATTTATGTTTTCTAAATGGTGTATATGTGTGTGTTTGGGGATGGAGGAAAATGGAAGAAAGACACATCTAAAGTCCTACCATCCTAAGATAACCATTTTAGAATGACCATCCTTTTGTGTGGCTCATTATGTGTATACACATATACGTATGTTACTTTTTGTAAATGGTATAATAGTCTAATGCTTTCTTTATTGTTTAAGGACATCTTTTGAGGGACTTGTCCTTACCCTCTTCTCTTCCTTCTCGTTACACTCCCCCAAGATGACCAGAGTTAACAGCCTGACATATATCCTTCTATACGTTTCTCTAGATTAATTTCATATCATTCAAACACACACACAGAAGTTTGTTTGGTCATTATTTTATAAAACTGGTATGTTATACATTTTCTGTATCTTTTATTTATTAATCAGTACCTAATGGATTTGGTGAATTTTACACAATTCTCAGTGACAGCACAGTAGCTCATGATATGAATGTACCACAGTCTATTCGATCATTTCCATATTAATTCATTGTATTTCTCGTTTGTTACCGTAACCATTGGTGCTGCAGTAACTATTCTTGTATTAGTTTAAACCATATGAAATTGCTATTTTTGTGTACCAAAAATAGCCAACCATCAATAAAAAATACTAGAATGTAAAAAAATAAATCAGAAGCAATAGGGATCAGGTTTGAGAATGTGGCAAATAAAATCATCAATTAATGCAGAGAAAAAGAACAAGGAGATAAAAATATGAGAAAATCAATAATAAATATAATGGACTAGAGAATGGAGAACCAACATGTGGCTAATCTGTATATCTGAAGAAAAAGAATAAATGCAATAGAAGCAATAATAGAAGGAAACATCTCTGAAATAAAGAAATGACTGAATCTGCAGATCAAAAGGGATCACCAGGTACCAGTCAAACTAATAAGATGTGACTGACATCTAAATAATCCTGCTGAATGTCCTGAATTTCAAGACGAAAGAAGAAAATCTACAGGAACCCACTTAAGAAAAAAAAAGAAAACAAAAAGAAACAACAAAACCCCAAAATAAACAGGTCACCTCTAAATTAAAAAAATAGGATAACCCTAGATTTCAACATGATATTAAATGTCATAAGACAATGGAGTGACATTTACATTTTTGATAGAAAAATATTTTGACCAAGGAGTTCTCTACCCTGACAGTGCAACATAAAGATACCTTCAGAAATGCAAGAGCTCAGAAAATACACCCTCTGTAGAATCCTTGGAAAAGGAAGGGGGCAACTCAAAATAGATTCAAAGCAACTGAAAACAGTGAAAAATAAAGACTTTAAGAATGTGGACTATGTTATAAAAAGATTGATGCATACATTGACTCCATTTAAACATAGAAGTATTCTAAAAAATTTTGTAGATAAGGGTATAACAAACAGAATACAGAAATCATTAATAATCCTTGAAAGAACAGACAACATTTTAAACATTGAAAATACAAAACTAAGTCTAAAATCTCATACTATGCCACCATTACCTGGAAGAAATGGGGATGGGGAAGGAAAGTGCAGAAGGAATTAGTAGATACTGTTTCAAGGAGAACTATAGATTCAAATTATTTTAGTTTTAAGGGTAACCTCTTGCAGAATTAAAAGCAGAAAGTATACTTTCAAATTGCTAAAGCAGAAAAAAATCAAAGGAAATCCACATTAAAAAAGGAGATAAGAAGAAAGCATAATTCAAATACAACAGCAGAAGTAAGACCAAGCGATGCCAATAAATGTGTGTGAGTAGGACAGAGATTCTCAGATGGAGTTAAGAAACAATATTCAACTACAGTTTCTGTAGTTTGTGAAAGACACATCTAAAAGTTACTATTAAGGTTGAAAGGTAGAAGAATTATATATATGTATAATATATATATTATATATACATCAGCAAATCCAAATAGAAAGAAAGCATATAATAAAGTGGAATCTAAAGCAACCACATTCATAAGATGAGGCAGTTAATTTATTATTAATTTAGCATTGCTCTAATAAGGTAGTCACTAGCTACAATGTGGCTATTTGAATTTAAATTTAATATAATTAAAATTAAATTGAAAACGTTCTGTTCCTCAGTAATACTAGACACATTTCAAATGCTCAGTAGCCACATGTGTTTAAGTGCTCAATAGTCAGAACATTGGACAGCACTGACATAGAAGATTTCGTCATCTCGGTTCAGTTAGAAAATACTGGTAAGGAGTACACTGTATACTAAGAGTGTAACATTTATGAACCCTAATATACAAAATAAGATCCATTCAAATGTAATAATTTAATACTGCCAGATACAAGGAGAAACTTACAGAATGCCAGTGGTAAAGGGGGACAGAATGTGTATCTTCTTTTCTATGACAGATAAAAATGCAAAATGTATATAATAATATAGAGGGTCTGATTATTTTAATTAATAAAGTTGAAGTAATCAATTCATGAAAAAATTCTTTATCCTAAAGAACTATCTTATTTTGTAGTACCCATGTGACATTAAAAATGTAATCACATATTGACCACAATGTAAACCTCAACTCCAAAAATCAAAGATAGTACATCATTCAGTAGTATTTGCAATTAATAATAGATGTACAAATGGAAACCTTCCACATAGAAAATTCAAAACACGATTTCAAAAAACTTCTTGGTTTGAGAAGGAAAACAGAAGCCACAGTATCAAAATACTTAGAAAAATAACAATAATGAGAATACTATGTGTCCAAATCTAAGAGGGATTGACAAGCTTTAATCAAAGGGAAATTCATAGCTCTACAAAATTTCTTTTATTAAATGTTAAAGTTCCAAAGTTAGAACATCATAAATATAAGGGAAAACATGAGGAAGGAATTAATAGGGCTATAAGCAGATATTAATGAACTAGAAAAAAAGAAATCCAGTGAAACCACATGCAAATCCGAATACTTTTTCTTAAAAAAAAATAGGGGGGACAAAATCCTAGCCTAATAAACCTAAGAGGGGAAAAATCCACAAAATTAAAAATGAAAAATGGAATATAACTGAAAATATGGAGGAGAGTTCCAGAATTATACGGAAGTCATGTACAACTCCATGCTTTTAATTTGAAGATCTCAGTGATAGATACTTTTTTCAAAACATAAATTACTAAAATTGTTCAATAAGTAGAAAACCTTACAGACAGGATAAGCAAGAGGGTAGTACCTATGGGTATAACTTTCCAGATGAAGTGCGTCCTAATTCTTTATTTTTATTTTAAGCATTAATTTTTAAACACTAATTTTATTTTTATTTAGCTAAAAAACACAACATAAAATTTACCAATCTAATCACTTCTAAGTTTATTTAGTTCAGTACCATTAAGTCTACTCACGGGATTGTGCAACCAATCTCTAAAACATTTTCATTTTGCAAAACTGCAACTCTGTACCCATTAAACAATAGTTTCCCTTCCCCCCCCCTCGACTGCCCCCTGCCCCAGCCCCTGGTAACCACCATTCTACTTTTTGTTTCTATGAATTAGACTCCTTTAGATACCTCATATAAGTGAAGTCATACTGATTTGTCTCTTTGTGGCTGGCTTGTTTCACTTAGCATGACATTTCAAGGTTCATCCATGTGACAAGATGTTCTTCCTTTTTAAGGTTGAATAATATTCCATTGTATGTACCACATTTAAAAAAATCCATTTATCCATCGATGGACATCTGGGTTGCTTTTTAAACTTTTACACATATTTCATTTACAAAAATAATATTTTATAATGCACAATGTTCTGCATCTTGCTCATTGATATAAAATATTGAGTACGTAGGAAAAGAACTTCTCTTCATCGGACAGTGGATACATTATCAGTAACTAAAGACTTATAGAACGTATCCATCAAATCTGTCAATTTAGATGTTTAAAAACAATGGAAATCAAGAAGAGCGTATTTCAACTAAGCAGACAGGTCTGGGGACCCAGTATCCTTGATATGGATTTGTTCAGATTGTGATGAGGGTGGAATTTGTATAGGTAATAATTAGAATTATGATGGAAAGTACTCTTTTTATCCATTGCTTAATAAAGGCCTACTTAAATTAGGGATCATTGTGAAGTGAATTCAAACCACATCTCAGCCTACTTACTTTATGTGTACACTGGGAAGATAACTTTCTTCCTCAAACCTTAATTTTCTCATATTTAAAAAAATGGGGTAAAACCTACCCATTTTTTCAGCTTTGTGAGGGAAAATGTGACAAATTGATTGGAAAATATATTTGATACACAGTAAATTTCTTTTACAATTCAGGTTATCCACTAGATTTTCTTTACCCAAAGAGGATCTTGTGTTTCTTTGTTCAATAAAAAAAGTTATTGAGCAGTAATTTACATACAGTGAACTGCATATATTTGAAGTGTACAGTGTGTTGAGTTTTGACATATTTATGTATCTATGAAATAAGGATATGGAATGTTTCTATTACCTCAGAGTTTCCTTGGACCTCTTTACAGTTCATCTCTCTCTTTACCCTTTCCCTCAGGTAGCCATTGATCTCCTTTTTATCATTATAGGTTAGTTTGCCTTTTTGAAGTTCTAAATTAATCTTATGATCTATTCTCCTTTTTTGTCAGTCTCTTTTTACTCAGTGAAATGATCTTGAGGTTAATCCCTGCTGTGTGTATCAGTACTCATTCCAGTGTATTGCTGAGTAGTATTCCATTTTATTTATCCATTCACCTGTTGATATACTTTTGGGTTGTTTCTAGTTTTTAGGGATAATGAATAAAGCTAGTATGATCATTTATGCACAAGTTTTGGACATAATTTTTTTTGGGGGGTGGTGGGTAAATATCTAGGAGTGGAATTGCTGGTCATACAGCAGTTCTATTTTTAGTTTTTTGCAAAACCTCCGTACTGTTTTCCACAGTGGCTGCACCAATTTACATTCCCACCAACAGTGTATGAAGATTCCCTTTTCTCCACATCCTTGCCAACATTTGTTATTTGTAGACTTTTTGACAATGGCCATTCTGACTGATGTGAGGTGATATCCCACTGTGGTTTTAATTTACATTTCTCTGATGATTAGTAGTGTTGAGCATCTTTTCATGTATCTGTTGGCCATCTGCATTTCCTCCTTGGAAAAATGTCTATTCAGTTCTTCTGCCCATTTTTTTTAATTGGGTTGTTTGTTTTTTTTTGATGTTGAGTTGTATGAGCTGTTTATATATTTTGGATATTAACCCCTTATTGATCATATCATTTGCAAATATTTTCTCCCATTCAGTAGGTTGCCTTTTCATTTTTTTTTAACACCTTTATTGGAGTATAATTGCTTTACAATGGTGTGTTAGTTTCTGCTTTATAACAAAGTGAATCAGTTTTTTGTTGACCATAAGTATGTGTGTTTATTTCTGGGCTCTCTATTCTGTTCCAGTGATCTATGTGTCTGTTTTTGTGCCAGTACCACACTGTTTTGATTACTGTAGCTTTGTAGTATAGCCTGAAGTCAGGGATCATGATTCCTCCAGCTCTGTTCTTTCTTAAGTTGTTTTGGCTATACGGGGTCTTTTGTGTTTCCATACAAATTTCTGAATTCTTTGTTCTAGTTCTGTGAAAAGTGTCATGGTTATTTTGATAGGGATTGCATTGAATCTGCACATTGCCTTAGGTAGTATGGTCATTTTAACAATATTGATTCTTCCAATCCAAGAACACCATATATCTTTCCATCTGTTTGTGTTGTCTTCAGTTTCTTTCATCAGTGTCTTATAGTTTTCTGAGTACAAGTCTTTTACCTCCTTAGGTAGGTTTATTCCTAAGTATTTTATTCTTTCTGAGGCAATGGTAAATGGAATTGTTTCTTTAATTTTTCTTTTTGATAGTTTGTTGTTAGTATATAGAAATGTAACAGATTTCTGTATATTAATTTTATATTCTGCAACTTTACTGAATTCATTGGTGACCTCTAGTAGTTTTCTGGTGGCATCTTTAGGAGTTTTTATGTATAGTAAGTATCATGTCATCTGCAAACAGTGACAGTTTTACTTCTTTGTTTTCGATTTGGTTTCCTTTTATTTCTTTTTCTTGTCTGATTAGGATTTCCAATACTGTGTTGAATAAAAGTGGTGAGAGTGGTCATACTTGTCTTGTTCCTGATCGTGGAGGAAATGATTTCAGCTTTTCACCATTGAGTATGTTGTTAGCTGTGGGTTTGTCATATATGGCCTTTATTATATTCAGTATGTTCCCTCTATGCCCACTTTCTGGAGAGTTTTTATCATAAAAGGATGTTGAATTTTGTCAGAAGACTCTTCTGTATCTATTGATGATCATATGGTTTTTATTCTTCAATTTGTTAATGTGGTATATCACATTAGATATTTAATATTTTAATAAACTTTTAAACTATGCTCCAAAGCAGTTGTACTGTATATATTTCCACTAGCAGTATATGAAAGTTTTAGTTGTTCCACAGCTTCTCCAACTCAGTGTTGCCATTCTTTTTATATTTAGACATTACAACGGGTATTTGGTGTTATCTCATCATGGTTTTAATTTACATTTCCATAATGATCAATGAGGTTGAGCATTTGTATTTATTGGGCATTTATATATCTTCTTTATGAAGTGTCTTTTCAAATATATTGCCCATTTTTCTATTGTGTGTCATTCTAGCATTGACTTATAAGAGTTCTTCATATATTCTGGGCAAAAGTCATTTGGCTGATATGTGAATTGCAAATATTTTCTACCAATCTATAGCTTGCTTTTTAAAAATTTTATTTATTTATTTATTTTATCTATTTATTTTTGGCTGCATTGGGTCTTTGTTGCTGCGGGGGCTTTCTCTGGTTGCGGCAAGTGGGGGGTGCTCTTCATTGTGGTGCACGAGCTTCTCATTGTGGTGGCTTCTCTTGTTGCAGAGCCACCGCATTGTGGGCTCTAGGCGTGCGGGCTTCAGTAGTTGTGGCACACAGGCTCAGTAGTTGTGGCTCACGGGCTCTAGAGCACAGGCTCAGTAGTTGTGGCTCACGGGCTTAGTTGCTCCGCGGCATGTGGGATCTTCCTGGACCAGGGCTTGAACCCGTGTCCCCTGCATTAGCAGGCGGATTCTCAACCATTGCACCACCAGGGGAGCCCCTATGGCTTGCTTTTTAAAATGCACTTTATTCATGAATTTAGATAATACATATACTCAGTACAAAAAACAAAGAATACAGTGTATACAGAGTACAAAATAAATTCCCCCCTTCACCTGCCTCCTGGCTCCCAGATTGGTCTATACTTCCAGAGATTGTCAGAGCAAGCATTGCATAAGTGTTTCTGCAGATGGATGTGGGCCATTAAGAGGGAGAGTTGTCATGATGTCATCTTGGGTCCTGTGCAGTGGAGCTGCACAGAGGGATGTGGAAACCTAAGCAGAAATAAGCAGGAGGTCTACTGCCAGATGCCCAAGGGTTGAAGATAGAGTCCCAGTTAGCAATCTAAACTCCTGGTCCTAGAGCGACTAGAGCTGCATCTGCTGGGTCATAAGAACAACAGAAGAGATGGCCCGTTGAAGCAATCCAGGAGATATGGTCCACTTTAATTATCTGCCAGGTTCTAGGCCCAGACTCAAAAGAGCACTGTGTTAGTCAAGTAAGAACTATTCTATCCCTTAACTGCCCCCACCTCTTTGACCTGGAGCTTCCACTATAAGCGTGTAGGAGAGAGCACGATCAGGGAGAAAACATGCTAGCAGAAGGAGCTGCTACATTGCAACCTCACACCCTGAGCTAGGAGAGATTTAATTTAGGTAAAGTTGGGATTTTTCATTATTACAGGAAATGATTGAGCTGAAAAGTCATAGGCCTATTGGAGTTTTTATCCATGAACAAGGGAATAGTCCTCTCATTGAATTAAATTTTATTGGGATGTTGGGAGAAAAAATTGCGTTTTGATCAGAAAACACATTTTCAGTCAGTGTACTAATTTCATAAGCACAAATGTGTATATATAATCTCTTCACACACATGCACACACACATTTATACCATACCTACCATTCTGCACTTTGCTTTTATCACTTAAAATATTTAGAGATCATTTTATGCCCGTATGTAGATATGCCCTACTAGTTTTTCTTTCATTATGGCTTCATAATATTCCATTTTATGGATGTACCATAACTTATTTAAGCAGTCCTCTATTATGGACCCCTAAGTTAAAACTCATCTACTTCGGGGGCTTCCTTGGTGGCGCAGTGGTTGAGAGTCTGCCTGCCAATGCAGGGGACACGGGTTCGAGCCCTGGTCTGGGAAGATCCCACATACCGTGGAGCAACTAGGCCCGTGAGCCACAACTACTGAGCCTGCGCGTCTGGAGCCTGTGCTCCGCAACAAGAGAGGCCGCGATAGTGAGAGGCCCGCGCACCGCGATGAAGAGTGGCCCCCGCTTGCCACAACTAGAGAAAGCCCTTGCACAGAAACGAAGACCCAATGCAGCCATAAATAAATAAATAATTAATTAAAAAAAAATACTCATCTACTTCAATATAGCAGAGGAAATTATCAACAAAATGAGAAAGCAACTTATGTAATGGGAGAAAATATTTGAAAACCACATATGATAAGGGGTTAATATTCCAAAATAATTAAGGAATTCATACAGCTCAATAGCAAAAAACCAATCCTATTAAAAATGGACAAAGGACTTAATAGACATTTTTCAAAAGAAGATATTCAAATGGCCAACAGGTACAGGAAAACATGCTCAACATCATTAATCACCAGGGAAGTGCAAATGAAAACTGCAGTGAGGTATCGCCTCACACCTGTTAGAATGGCTATTATGAAAAAGACAAGAGATAAGTGTTGGTGAAGGTATAAAGAAAAGGGAACGCTTGTACACTGTTGGTGGGAATATAATGGTTCAGCTGTTATGGAAAACAGCATGGAGCTCCCTCAAAAAACTGAAAACAGAACTACCATATGATCCAGCAACTTCACTTTTGGTTGAATACCAAATCTGAAGGAAAAGAAATCACTGTCCTGCAGAGATATCTGCATACCTGTGTTCATTGAAGCATTGTTTACAATAGCCAAGACACAAAAACAACCTAAGTGTCCGTCGATGGATGAATGGATAGAGAAAACATGAAACACACACATACACAGAGGAATATTATTCAGCCATAAAAAGAAGGAAATCTGCCTTTTGTGACAACCTGGGTGGACCTTGAGGGCATTATACTAAGTGAAATAAGTCAAAGACAGATACTGTATGGTCTCACTTATGAAATGTGGAATCTAGAAAAACCAAACTCATAGAAACAGAGAGGTGGGGAGTTGGGGAAATTGGGTGAAGATGATCAAAAGTTACAAACTTACAGCTATAAGTAAATCCTTGGGATGTAATGTACATCATGATGACTGTAGTTAACAATATTGTATATTTGAAAGCTGCTAAGACAGTAGATCTTAAAAGTTCTCATCATAAGAAAGCAAATTTATAACTGTGTGAAGTGATGAATGTTAACTTATTGTGGTAATCATTTTGTAATACATACATAAATCAGATTGTTATGTTGTATACCTAAAACTTATACAATGTTATATGTCAATTATATCTCAGTAAAACTGGAAAAAATAGAACTCATCTTTTTTTTAGTTGTATGTAAATTTGTTAACCATAATAGAATTGTAGAAAAGCCTCAGTGGTTAAGTGTACTTCTTTTAAAAGGAGGAAAAAGCAGTATATATTTTGGTATAGCCAGATGTGATATTAGTGGTGCTAATAGGAAAAATTGTAAGAGTTAATAGCTTGAGGTCTATTTCTATTCTAGTTGTAACCAAAAATTGGTTAAAATTTAGTCTCTGTTCTTTTTTTAAATTGAGATGTAATTGACACATGACTAGCCATAGTGTGGACCCTAAACCAGGTACCAGGTACACATTATAAATCTTCATGTTTACTTTAAACATGCTGACAGCCTAGTTCATCTTGACCCACTGCCTTGGGATTGTAGAATAACATCATAATCAGTAACTATGTAAACAGTTCTATAGTTTAGTTCTCAAAGTTTGAATAAGGGTCATTGTCATGGGTACAGACATCCTCTTAATCCTCCATTTTTTGAAACTGGTCTATTGACTCTGCATGAGTAAAGACAAAATAAATCTACTTCATTTTACCCCTACCTCCTTTTTCTGCCATCCTACTCTTTCTTCTCCCAATTGTAGTTGGTTATATTATTTTCTTGCTTATTTGTTTAGCTTTATACTTTTAAATATGCCTATACATTTGATTTGATTTATCAATCTTAGATGATATCCTTTGGTCACCAACTTTAAAGTATGAAGAAATCAATACACCTATATTAAGTCCTACCTTCTCTCTCCCTCCCTATCTTTATTTTTTTAGTTATATAATTTTTTGCATTTTCATTTATAAGATTTCTATCTTACTCTGTAACTGTAATTTCCAGGGTTATTTTAATCTTAGTCCTGTAGTTAAGTGGTTTCCATGCTCAATGTTAATCCTCTTGCTAGAGAGTCTCCATCCATCTTTTGAATAGGCTGACATTTGTCCTGCAGCAGTTTTTTCAAGGTGTGCTTACTGGAATGATATTCTATAAATTCTTGTATAATCTAACACATTTGTTACTTTTGTTCATGAAAGACTATGTAGCAGAATATGGCTGACATTTTTCTTTTTCTGAAGATTTTGTAGACAGACATTGCTTCACTTTCTTGTAGTGTTGAATGTTGCACTGGAGACATCTGAGGCCAGCCTAATAATATTCCTTATCAGTGTCTTTCTCTTTTTTTTGTCTAGATACCCAAAGGTTCTTTGTTCTTGAAATCTAGTTATTTTACTAAGATATATTTTAGTGCTGAGTGTTCTGTGTCAATTTTTCTAGGGTCATGGTATGTTTTTTCAATCTATATGTTTGGGTTTTTTGTTTCTGGGGAGATTTAAATATTTTCTAGTCCATGTTTTGTTTTATTTTTTATGCTCCTCAGTTGTATTTGTTTTGGATCTCCTTTGTCTATCTTTTAGATATCTGTTGTGTTATTTTGAATCCTGTTAAACTTTTTGTTCATTTCCATTTTTTTAACCTTTTTTTAATCCTGTATACCATATATTTCTTACCAGCTTTTCAACAGTATTAATTCTCTTTTGTGTTATTTGCAGTGTGGTTTTATTTTCTTCTTCCATTGTCTTTTTTTTTTTTTAGTTTATCAGTAAAAAGTTTTATTCTTACATATCATTTCCTCTAGGAAACTTTCTTTGACCCCTCCATTGCAGTTCTCATAGTCTTCGGTGCTTTCCTGATTATAGCACATCACACAGATGTGAAAACTCCTGTTTGTTTGTCTGGAAACTAGACTCTAAGCTTTGGGAAGTCAGGGACTGTGTTTATTGTTCTTGTTCAGTGATGCATCCCCAGCATCTGGCTTGTAATAACCCTGCCATTTATGCCCTGAATTGTCTGGAAGGGCTTCGAGATGAAGCTCATCACCAGAAAGAACACAATCTTGTGAGTCTCTAATTACGAACGTGCACTGAATTTTTAGCATGGTGCAAAAAAGAGTTCTGTACTTTTTCCAGTTGTTCAACTTACAGTTCTGAGTTACATGAATGCTCTAGGAGTCCATTCTTTCCCTAATGACCCTCCAGCTGCCATTTTCTATCTTTTGCCTTTCCCCAGTGTTCTGGCTCTTTATCT
Source organism: Eubalaena glacialis (assembly GCF_028564815.1). Classification (NCBI taxonomy): domain Eukaryota; kingdom Metazoa; phylum Chordata; class Mammalia; order Artiodactyla; family Balaenidae; genus Eubalaena; species Eubalaena glacialis. The sequence continues at coordinate 110,677,314 of NC_083736.1, forward strand.
AGTAATCAAAGCCATGGACTTTCATTTGAGACTTTTTCCAGGGAATATTGAGGATGATTTTGTAGAATAGTTGATTAAAGTCTTTCTTGGGAGCAGGCTTAAATCTTTCAGTTGCTTCTGAGTGGTACGTGTATGTGACAAATATTTTTCTTATTAATATTGGTGGCTCATTATTTTGCTAAAATTGTCACTCATCACTAAAGATGCTAATAAGAAAGAAGGTAGATAGGGATGAGGGGTGAGAAATTCTGCTCTGCTAATTCTAGGAGGTGCTCAGTAAATACTTCTTGAGTGAAAGAATGAGTAGTGTAACTAGGAGTGATGCTTGCTTTCTTTTTTCTGTGTGTTTGCATGTGTGCACACACGTGTACACATTTTTCAAGTATTCTTCAATGTGTATATAAAAAGTTTGCAATAAGAAACATTGTTTTAAACTTTAAAACTTAAACTGTAAAGAAAGACAATTTAAGTGGGGCTTATTACCATCCCGTTACCACCTTACATGGTATGAATTGAGAGGCTCTGAAAGACGCCTCTTACCAAAATGATCTTCCATACTTGCCTCAGGGCCTGCAACTCCACCATCCTTTGGGCTGAGGTGTTAAGACATTTGAATGATTACCAGTTATATCCTGGCTTTGTGCAGCAACCCCTGCCCATTTAAATAGTTTTAACATGTTATGATTCTTTTTCCTTTTTCATACCCTTCTTGTATCATCACCCGTTCGCCCATTTCAGTTAGGCTGTTGCTTTCTTAGTCACTTTATTGTTTTTAAGCTATCCAGCAGGAAGTAGAGAAACAAACAACAACAAAATAAAACAAGTGGGCAGGGACTGGAGGGCCTAACATTTGGAGTGTCAAGCTCTGCTTACTAGCCCCAGACACATGAGCTGAAGCCAAACAAATAACAGTTCTTAGGTTGACATTCAAGTCCTATAATCCTAATCTGCAGCTCCCTAAATATTACCTTTGGTCTCTCCTATGTTTGTGCTTCTCTGAAAAACTGTGCATCTTGTCGTGGGTAGCTTTGTGTAGGGGATAGTGATGGAGATGCATTCAGACTTCTTTACCCTCTCCAGCTCTGCCCTGGAGAGTCTGGTAGCTGCTGCTGCTGCTGCTGCTGCTGCTCATGCAAGTTGTTTCAAAGGGAATGCCTTCTTCCTAGCTTCTCTAAATCCTACTGTTTTTAAGGGTCTAGCTCAAATCCTACCATCTCCATGATGTCTTCTGTGATTTCCTCAGTGTTCTTTTGGTCTCTGAACCTGACTGTCTGGATTCAAATCCAAGCTTCATCATTATGAGAAGTATGACCTTGGACAAGCTACTTAAGCCCTCTGTGCCTCAGTTTTCTCACCTATAAAGTGAGAATGGTAATAGTGCCTATTTTATCAAGTTGGCTGTTGTGAGGATTAAATGGGTTAATATAAGTAAAAGACTGTGAACACTACCTGGCAAAAAGAATAGCTCCTGCTCAGCAATTATTAGATATTATTGTTATTATTCTAACGTGGCTTATAACATACAGTTAATTTTTTGGTTAGGATTTTATGGCTCCACTTTATCTTCTTAAGTGATCTTGGGGTAATGTAATATAATGGAAAAAGTGTGAATTCTGGATCCAGACTGCCTGAGTTTGGGTCCTAGCTGAGGTACTTACTAACTCTCTCTCTCTTATCTTGGACAACTTGTTTAACCTTTGTGAGTCTTGTTTTCATCCTTGTACAATGAGGATAATTATACCAACCTACTGCAGAGAATCTTTGTGGGGATTAAATGAGATAATGCTTATAGAGTACCAGATACAGTAGATGCTTCCTAAATGGAAATGCTATTATTATAAATTTTAGTATCCATAGTGCCTAGGCCCAGATTAGGCACGCATTATATGTTTTCTAAATGGTCTAAAAGTGAAATATTCTGCTTTTTCAGGCATCTGTCTTTTGTGTTATTCAGGGACAGAGTGAACAGAAAGAGATGACTGCATCTTTGAGCTCTTAAAGTTAACTCCAAGCTCAGTATCTTTCCTACCTCTCAAGCTCTGGCCCTTTTTCTTGTGTTAGGTCCAATGATGATGATGATGAGGAATAATAATAAGAGCAACTACTGTTCATTGATTTCTAACTATGTGCAGTGTATGTGCTAAATGCTTTACATAAATTATCTGTAGTCTCATTTCCCTGCATGCTACATTCTCTCCCTAAGTATTCTCATCCATCATCTTGTCTTCAAATACCATCTATGCCATCTATGTGCTGATGACTCCCAAATTCCTATCTTTACTCCTAGACATGAGGAGCTAGACCTGTATAGCTCTTCTGAGCTCTAGACCTGTATATCTAACTGAAAATTTGACATTGGCGTTTGGATATTTCAGAGGCAGCTGAAACCAAATGTTTCAAAACTGGACTGTGCCTCCTACAGCACCTGCCACCTCAATTCCATTCTGCTTTTCCCTCTGTGTATCCTGTCACTACATGGCACCACCAACTATTCAGTTGCATCCCACATTCAGAACCTTGACAAATTCTGTTAGTTTTTCTCCCAAAATGTGTAATAAATGTGTCTCTTTCCTTCTTCAATATCACCATCATAGTGGAAGCTACTGTCATTTTCTCTGCAGATTATAATAGCTTTCTAACTGGTCTCACCTCTCACATACTTGTTCCATTTTAATCTGCGTCTATACCTTGGTCAGATTTTTTCTTTTTACTTTTTTAAATGAGGTATGACATACATATAGTGATATGTACAAAGTGCATTAATCTCAAGTGTATAGCTTGATGAATTTTTCCATATGTATATACTCATGTAACTATTCCCTACATCAAAATATAGACTGTTTCCAGCACCCCAGAAAGCTTCTTTGAGCTTCCTCTTAGAGGTAACTGCTATTCTGTAGTCAGATTTCTAAAAGTGATCATTTGGGGGAAAGAAAAAAATAAACAAATATTGAACTCCAGTTAATGATATGCATGGTGAAGTATTTAGGGTGAAGTGTATTGAAGACTGCAACTTACTTTGAAATGCATATGAAAATAAGGTGGACTGGATGCATAGAAGGATGACTAGATGGACCCACAGGTGATAAAGCAAGTCTAATAAATGTAAAGTATAGACTCAGTGGGTGGTATATGGGTGATTACTGTAAAGTTCTTTGAATATTTTGGTAACTTTGAAAATGTTCATTATAAAATATTGGAAAAGGGGGATCTTTTGCAAACACAAAAGCATCTTGTTGTAGTACCTAAAACTCTTCAATGGCTTTCAATTGTTCTTGATATAAAATATATAATCTTTAATATATCCTGAAAGGCCCAATATTGCTCCTAACAGACCTGTCCACTCTGTTCTCCCTCCACTCTCCCATCTCCCTCACTGTTCAAGCCACACTTGCCTTTTTCCAGTTCCACCAATATACAATGCTGAATGAGTGAATAAAAACAGCAAAGGCATCCTAATAAGCAGCACACAACAATGAAAGCAACCTGGAGAGAGGGCAATTTTTCAGAAATATGGTCTCAGGCAGGTAGTATTGTGGTTAAAGGTGGGCAAGAGGCCTAGTTTCTAGTTGTAAAACACATCCAGCCATCAATTATTACTGCCCTGCTGTAAACATGAAGCCAAGTTATAGCATAGAGGGGACACTGTTGTCTCCCCCTTGTGACTGTAAGTTCCATGAGGGCAGAAACCATGTCTAGTTTTTTCTCTGATGTACCTGTAGCACCTAGCACAGTCTCAGCCAGCTACGAAATAGACATTCCCTAAACATTTGTTGAATGAAATAATCTCATTATATCCTTATAACAGACCTATGGGATAGTTACCAATTTGACCCACATTTTTAGGTGAAGAATCTGAAGCTCATCCAAGCTAAATACCTCTCTCAAGCCCACACAGCTAGTAATAGAAGAGCTAGGATTCATACCCAAGTTAGTGTGACTCCAAAGCCCAGGCTCTTAGGTGCTCTTTGCCTTCCCTAATGTGAATATTCTACTCTTTGTGGAAGTCACCCTGAGAGTGAAAAGGGCAGGGCTTGAGAGGGCATAGGAGAGGAAAGGGTGGCGATTTAGGCGCCACTGGGGTGATTTCCCCTCCTCCATAAACTCCTTTCTATTGGCGCTGGAAGCTGCAGTTTGGAGCCCACACCTGGAAGTGAGCAGTGCCCCTGCTGAGCCAGCACTCCTCCTTAAATTGGTGATTCATTTTGGCTAATCACCTTAGTTATATTCATTAGTTTTCTTTTCATTAAGCCAAATGTAATAACTGCCATTTTGGCTGGGTGTGGGGTTACGGTTGTGCAAAGCACTGTGATGGAAAAATTGCTAGCATAAATGAAAAAGAATCTTCCCTAGCCAAACCAGCTTGAGAAACTCTTACAAAGTGAGGAGATCCATAGGCAGTCTCTGTGGCCTGACTTTCCACTGGCCTTTGGACCAAAGCACTCTCTGGCCCTGTGCCTAGGTGGAATAAGTAGCTGCCCTCCTGCTGTGAAGTGAGCGGGGGCTGGGGGGGGGAGCTTAGAGGTCCTTGATTACCATCAAGTCTTCCCCCTTATATGTGCCACAGTATTTGAAACCTTCACTGCTTCAGGTTAAGGGACCTAAGGCCTTGTTAAACTTTAAATGTATCCTCTTGGGCCACCCCAAGTCACTGTCAGCCATTACCATCTTATTAGCAACTCTTGCCCTATTTCTTTATTATCCCTCTTCCTCAGCTTTTCCCAGCTGAGCCCATATATATCCAAAAGTACAGATTTGGTCATGCCTTCTGAGCCAGTCCTGAATGAGAAAAGAAGTAATAATCACAACTGTTAACATTTATTGAGTGCTTATTGTGTGCTAGGTACCCTATTAAGTACTTTACATGTATTATATCAATTTAATTCTTAGAACAACTCAGTGAGATTTTTATCATGCTCATTTTGTGGAGGGTCAAATAGAGGCACAGAAAAGTTAAGCAAATTGCCTAAGGTTACATTTGGTTTGGACAAGCTAGGATTTTAATCCAGATGGTTTGATCTCAGAGCTCATTATCTTAACTGTCATGCAATATGGCATTTGTCAGCCTCAATCTGACCATTTGAAATTGTCTTATTGTTTATCTCCAAATGTGGTATACTTGTGAACTCTGAACTCCTACATGATCTTTAAGTCACAGCAAGAGAAGAACAGAGGCTGAGGAAAACAAATGGGTTTCAGAGTTGGCCTAGTGGAAGGCAAGGGTAACCAAGCAGTTGTGTTACAGTTTTCTAAGTAATTATTATAAGAACTAACACTTACTGTGGACTTATTCTGTGCCAAGCACTGTGCTATGTTCATTATTTGTATTAACTTATCTGGAGGCAGTAGTTTCAGAGGTCTAGCCTAGGTCTCCATCTTGTCATTATCATTACCATCTAGGATAGGATCCTATCAGGAACACTGACTCAGTTAACTAGGGCTCCAATACTCTAAAACATCTTGCCAGTACCTTCTTGGGAGGTAAGAAACTGCTTTCTTTTGGTTAGCTGCTGGTTTGGGGACTTGTTATATATGGAAGAATCAGTTAGAACCTGACTACTAAGTGTTTGATTACTTCTTGGATTATTTGCTGACTTAGTCACCGACCTTATTGGATAGTAGACCAATGTTTTCAGGTTTAGGACAGAAACCATCATATCCTATGGGAGACTGAGTTGCCCTCTTGTAAACTGGCCTTTGGGGCCACTTTCCCAGTCTCTATACAGACTAGTCTTATCATCTTTGCAATTCACAAAGGTGCCTTCTTGGCAAGGCCCCAGCATGCCTTGGGCCTAAGCCTCCTTGAGTTATGCCAGTGACCATTCAAACAGAAGACAGCTACTTAGACCTTTTTCTTGATGGGATTTTTAATTTCTTTTATGCTCTTTAGTGGAAATCAGAGAAGAATTCAGAAGCCCGAAGAATCATATGAAAAATATATTTCCCTTTAGACAATAAAACAAACTATTGCATTTTGTTTTTATTGAGGTATGATTGACAAATAAAATTGTATATCCAACTTTTGCATTTTGAAGCTACCTTGGCAGAGTGCTCTCCTCCATTTTACATCCATCCACAAAGCACCACTAACCACACTTTTCCTCCCTACTTGACTCAGTTAGAAGGATGCTTTAGCATACTTATCTAAAGATACAAAAGGTGGCACATAAAACCATTATATTTGAATAGTCTCAGGTAAAAGGTCTGGTTTTACTTTATTTTTAAAAAAAGTAGTAGTCCTACCCATTCTTATTAAAACATGTGCTCTACATCTTCATTATATTCACATAGGTGGGATATCTTGCACAGAGCTAGCCACACTCTTATGCCTAGCCCAGTTATATTTGCTCATTGGTGAGCTGGGGGAAGGGTAGAGTCTGTTAAGTGATGGAGAACAGCTATCTAGTTCATATGTAGATTAAACTCATAACCTTGGCCTCATGAGCTTCATGCCTTAACATACTGAGTTAACCGTCAGGTTTACAAACTTGCTCATATATGCAAATTACATTCCCTTTACCCTGTTCCTCCACTGCCAATTTACAAGTGCATTTTGAGTCATGTGCAGAAACTACCTTTATGCAGATGGCAAGAGCTCTGAGACCAAAAACCATGAAGTGCCTTCTTAAAATGTGAGGTGTCATAAAATTTTGACACAAGGGTGGTTAGGTATACAAAAGAAGTATCTTCTGTCTTGTGATTTGCAGGACAAAAAAATAATGCTCATTTTATACTTGGAAATTTGGCTTTTATGAAGTTAGAAAGATAGGTAAAGGAAGAACTAGCTCCATCTTAGGCCAGATTTGTTCAGCATGCCATCACTCAGCAATACCAAGGGATCAGGATTGTGTCTCAGTGTGTACATGAGCCAGTTTCTTCAGATGAACCCAAACTATTACCCTTGACCCTCAGTGGGATTTCCCTGAACAGTTCTACAGATGAACAAATTGTATCTGACTTACTAAACCTGTTTCTAGATCAGTGTTTCTTAAAGTATGATCTATAAACCACCACTATCAGAACTGTATGGGGCATATGTTTAACATGTAGACTTCTGGGCCTTACCCTAGACTTGTGAGTCAGAATCTCTGGAGGTAGGGTCCAGAAATCTGCACGTTTAACACATGCTCCTTTTCTAACTACTGCTCAACACTTTATATAGTTTTGCCTCATTTTGGAATGCTTTTTCCTTTATCCTTGCCTGTGGAACTCCTGCTCATCTCCCAAGACCCAGCTCAAAGGTTGTCTACTCAGGCCATGTTGGTACACTTCCCTCATTTCCACCAGATAAGTTGGCTATGGAATGGGGAACATGGGGCATCATAACTGGGGTCCAAGGAAGAGTTGAGAGAATTGAAATGGGATAGTATGGGCAGAGTTGGAAGATGGACTTCGAGTTTTACAGGGAGATTTTGCCCTGGGTTTCACATGTACTGCAAGGGAGAGAAGTTGGATAAACCAGCAACAAAGTAATAGCAGATATGATTGGTCAGAGCATTGAATTCCAGTCACATAGCAACCATGTTTGAGGGGGAGGCTTGGTGGCCATATCAGGACAAGGAAGTAGGAGGAAAAAAGAGACAAAATGCCCACTTGACAACAGCCTCAGGAGTAGGGAAGGATAAAATTATTTTAAGAACTTCAGAAAATACTTGTATGAAACTGGATAAATATATTACTTGCACATGTATGTAGCCTTATTGAATGTATATATCCTGGGATTCAGTTACTATTTGTCACCATGTTTTCTCAACCATCTGTAGTGAAGTATAGCTATTGTCATGTGGAGGTCTGAGAAAATGTTTGATGATAAAGAGGGGTTCCCATATTTTCTGAAAACAACTAGAAACTGTTAACCTAGTGTCGCAGTCAGTTTGGGCTGCTATAAAAGAATACCATGACTGGGTGGCTTATGAACAACAGAAACTTGTTTCTCACGGTTCTGGAAACTGGAAGTCTAAGATCAGGGTGCCAGCATGGTTGGGTTCTTGGTGAGGGCCTGCTCCCTGGTTCTTCTTGCTGTGCCCTCACAGTGGTGGAAGAGGTGAGAGAGCTCCGTGGGCCTTTTATAAGCATATTAATCCCATTCATGAGAGCTCCATCCTCATGAACTAATCACTTTCCCAAAGCCCCATTTCCTAATACCATCACAGTGGGGGTTTAGGATTTCAACATAGAATTTTGAGGGGGGGACACAAACATTTAGTCCATACACCTAGTTGTAAGATACCACAGTGTACAAACAGTTTAAGTCTGCCGAAAAGAAAGGTGGAAGCCAGTCACTGCTGGCCAGTTAGCTCCTCAGGTAAAAGATAAATACCAGCAGGACTGGGCTCGGCTATGGTGAGAGTAGAAGCAGCTTGCTTTCTCCTCCAGGGTCACCATTCTGGGACTCTTTGTCTTATGTCCATGCTTGTCCTCCCACACATGTCATTCCTCTGGTACCCAGCAGTGCCTCTCTAGGTGGTGGACTGTGTTCTCTTATTGCCATGGGACATGACTCTACCAGAGAAACTTTGGTTTGTGCACGAGTCTTTTTACCTTGAGCTTTTACTCCTTTCCTACCAAGCTTCTGTCATGCTAAATGAGGTACCTGACATCCGTGAACATTAGGCCTATCTCCCAGCAGTTATAAGGAGACAAAAGAAATGACAAAAGGTCACATATTGGTAAAAATAATGTTGGGTGTCATAGTGCACATTGCTTTGAAATACCAGAGCCTTTACATTTTTCAAAAGCCAGTTAATGATCTGCCTCATTTTAGGAAGAAAGCATCTAATTGGACTAAAAGGACTTGACAGAAAGAGACTTTCATCTACAGATAAACTGCTTTGTGACATGGAATGATCTAGTTGCCTTGAGCTCTCATTAATCTGTGTTACTCAAACTCACTATGTACGGACACAATAAATAGTTTTAGTTTTTGGGAAGTGCAGCAGCTATGTAACCCCTGAGGCTCTTAGCGACTACCAGGGTTCTCATGCAATCATAGAATGACAGAGCTCATTATTTTCCAAAGCCCTCATTTCATACTTGGGGAGACTGAGGCCTGGAGAGTCCTCGAATCGTAAAATATCAGTGTTTGAAGGCATTCTAATGTAGTCAAGGAACTAGCTCAAACTCACCCAGTTAGTTAGCAGATGAGGCAGGACCACATTCCTGAGAGAATATATCATCATGGTTATGTTTAAAGTTTGGTACTTACTGTGTTCGCAGCACTATTATAAGCTCTTTACAAATGTTAACACCTGTGAGGTGTTCACAACACACCTATGAGGCTGGTAATATTATTTTCAGCTCCATTTCACAGAGAACAAACTGAGTCACAGAGAATAAGTAATTTTCCTATCACCCAACTACCAAATGTTTTTTAAACCTAAATCTCAGTGTTTTGAGATTATTGGAAGGATTAACAGAAATCATACCTGTGAGGTTAGTAGCAAAGGCTTCGGATGAGTGTAAACTCTCATAATTATGGTTATTTTTACCACATGTTGTAGTGGCAAAAAAGTAGATTCTGAAGTTAGACATACCTGAGTTGCAATTCAGGCTCTGCCACTAATTGGTTGAGTGATCCCTGAGAGCCTCACTTTCCTCATCTGTGAAATGAGTATGATAATATTTTACAGGGCTGATGTGGAGATGAAATGAGATGATCTGTGCTAAGTATCTGATGCAATATCTGGTATACAGCAGATGCTGTCTTCGTTTCCTATGGCTGTTGTAACAAATCACTACAAAGTTAGTGGCTTAAACAACGCAAATGTATTATTTTACAGTTAGAGAAATGAGAAATCTGAAATGAGTCTTACAGGGCTAAAATCAAAATGTCAGTGTGGCTGGTTCCCTATAGAAGCTTCAGGGAAGAATTCATTCCTTTTTTCTTCCAGCTTCTGGTAGTTGTTGATATTCTTTGGCTTGTGGCCACATTAGTTCAACCTCTGCTTTAGTTGTCACATCGCCTTCTCTTCTCTGTCGTAGTATCTCCCTCTGCATCTCTCTTCTAAGGATATTTGTGATGGCATTTAGGGCCCATCTCAAGATAATCCAGGATAATCACCTTATCACAAGATCCTTAATTTAATCATACCTGCAAAGTCCCTTTTGTCATATAAGGTAACATGCGCAGGTTCCATGGATTAGGACCTGATATCTTTGGAAGACCGTTATTCAGCCTACCAGATGCTTAGTGATTCTTATTATTATTAGAACCCAGGTCTTCTCAATACAGGGATGTTTCCTTTACATTTCACTTTCTTAGATCAACTTCCCATGGGCACTGTCTGTAGAGCATTTAGAAACAACAATGAAACTAAAAGTTGATCTGCATTTTATCACCATATAGCAAAAATTCTAAACAACATCAATGATAAAATATTCTTTCCAACTGGGCAGACCTCTCGCTGCATCCCCCACTTTTGGTATATAGCTCCTCAGGACTGGCTCTGAAGTCCTGGGAACCAGAGATAAGGAGTGATTTGGGCACAGTATTGTCTCCTGTCCTCTACTTATTCCACCATTTATTCTTTTTTTTTTTTTTTTTTAATATTTGGAACATTTGACTGGCTTTTTTTTTTTTTTTTTTAATTTTATTTATTTATTTATTTATTTATGGCTGTGTTGGGTCTTCGTTTCTGTGCGAGGGCTTTCTCCAGTTGTGGCAAGTGGGGGCCACTCTTCATCGCGGTGCGCGGGCCTCTCACTATCGCGGCCTCTCTTGTTGCGGAGCACAGGCTCCAGACGCGCAGGCTCAGTAATTGTGGCTCACGGGCCCAGTTGCTCCGTGGCATGTGGGATCTTCCCAGACCAGGGCTCGAACCCGTGTCCCCTGCACTGGCAGACAGATTCTCAACCACTGCACCACCAGGGAAGCCCCACCATTTATTCTTGTACCCAAGTTCTCTTCTATAACTGAATGGGGTGTCATCTTACCCCTTATCCAAGGGTCCTGAAGGATGCTTTGAGGATAACTGGCAGGTGAAACTGGATGGTGTCCTTTACAACATTGGACAGCAATCCCCCCCCGCCGTTCTCCTTATAAAGGGCCTCACAAGAAAGGTTTGGGGGATGGATTCAGAGCTTCCCATAGCCCTTAATTTAGAATAAAAGAAATTATTCTTTATTGCCAGGAAATGAGGCAGAGATTGCCTGGTGCGAGGGTACATAAATTACTGTTATGACAAATGGAAAATGAAGATATAATTAGAAGATGAAGGAAAGATACAAGGAAAGGAAGACTTACTCAGTCCCTCTGTGGTCTTTGTACCTATAGCTGAAATCTAGATTTTCAAAAGGAGTTATAGAACCAGAGACTATGAGAGCTGCAAGAGACCTCACAGACCATTCATACTGAAGCCATCATTTTCCCTTTGGGGTAGATGAGTCCCCAAAAGGAGAAAAGACTTGTCCAAAGTTCCACAATAAGGCAGGGGCAGAAATGTCTTATGTTTTAAGAGGCAGATCACAATTTGCACAAGACCTCTCTCTTTCTCTCTCTCACACACTCACACTTGCAGTCATACACACTTGTTTCCTTCCCCTTGTCCATTAATTGATTTTTAAAAAATTATTCTCCAAGGATGTAGCAACCATATTTTACTTATTTTTATGGCTGTTCTTTGGCATTCTTTTTACTGTGGCTCAGGCTGCCAAATGTAAAGAGTGGCAGTCCTAGTGATAGAATAATCTGCAGCTACTTACCTCAGTTGATTGGAACACACCTTTTTAAACTACATGCAGAAAGCCTATGAGGGCCATATTGTGGCTTAGCACCTGTCAGGAACCGGGTAGTTTAAGTCTGTGCCAGGGTCTCAGACCATATCCTTATCTTGGGCATCCTTTTGATAAAAGCCTTTTATTGGACTCAATTAGATAGAGTAAATACACAAGCATATATACTGTACTTCACTTTATTGTGCTTTGCAGATATTGCACTTTTTACACATTGAAGGTTTGTGGCCACCCTGAGTTGAGCAGGTCTATTGGCACCATTTTAGCACTTGCTCACTTCATGTCTCTGTGTCATATGTTGGTAATTCTCGAAATATTTCAAACTTTTTTATTATTACTATAATTGTTATGGTGACCTTTGATCAGTGATCTTTGTTACTATTGCAAAAAGATTATGACTCACCGAAGTCTCAGATAATGATTGGCATTTTTAGCAATAAAGTATTTTTAAACTAAGATATGTACATTGTCTTCTTAGACATAATTCTATTGCCCACTTAATAAACTGCAGTATAGCATAAGCATAACATTTATATGCACTGGGAAGCCAAAAAATTCATGTGAGTCACTATGTATTGCGATAATCACTTTATTGTGGTGGGCTAGAGCCTAATCCGCAGTGTCTCCTAGGTCTGCCTGGATGGAAATCTCTTCCTGCACCTGGAAGGACAACTCGGTGCTCACATTAGCTTGCCAGTAGCCCTTTAGTGCCAGCTTTGGAGGTGAATGCAGATTGCCAGTCTCCTGGGGGCATGTTAACTTGAGCATCTGGCACACTGCTGGGTATTTTTAACCACACGGCCACCCAATCCTTATAGGTAATCCACGTTCCTGAGTCCATCACTACACTTATAGCAAAATAGTTACCATTGTGCTCAACAAAGCTTGGTCTGAGTGTGTGGTCTGGGAGGTGGCAGTATAGGAAGGCAGCTGGATCTATACCTTCTCTCTTGTTATTCATTCAGCATCCCTCTTACTGGAACCTGTGCATGCCTAAGTCTTAACCCTTATTTCCTAATCTTTTGCCTGATTCCTTGGCCCTTTATTGCTTTGCTCTGCCTCTAGGCCAGGTTCCCTGCTGGCTGAGGCTTGACATCACCAGTTCTTAAGCTGGTGGCTATCCTGGTCTTCCACACTTGATTCAAGGAGAGCCATTCTGCTTATATGTTTCATGGACCGAGTTGCTATGTAAGATTTTTTTTTTTCAGGTTGGGTTGAGGGGAAAGTGCATATTTCACTGCTAGAGAAAAAAGATCAGTTTGAATGTCACTGGCCTACTGGATGAGTAAGGGATCTTGTGTGATTCTGTTTTAGGTATGTATTGGAGCCTCAAACATTTCTCAGCATGTTTAATGTTTGATACGGTCTTTTTTTGTCAAAACACTCAGACATAGAGGGTGAATTTCCAGGAGGCTTTTGGAATAATAAAGGTCTGGTTCCTTTGAGGGCCCATGGAGAAATGTTTTAAGCATTTTCAAATTATTTTGCTGCAAGGCTTTTAGAAGTATTCTTATCTAGGATGGGATGGAAGAGTTAGGTTAGGTGATAACCAGTAGTAAGATCCGGTGCATTTGTGAAAGCCAAGCCATTCCACTTGCTGGCTGTTTACCTCTGCTTCTGCTGTATTACTTACAAGTCGTAAAATGGCATTAATGTAGAGAAAGTTGATAATAGTGGTGTCAGAAATGATCAAAGAACACAATAAACAAATGACAATAAGAACATTAAAGTTTATGAGCTGGTGGAGATTGAACACATGCTTTCAACGTTGAAACCTCTTTTTGTTTGAAGAGGAGATTAGGGATAATTGTTTTGTTCTTTAAAAACGATACTCTTTAAACACCACAAGTTTCTCAGCCTGTTTGCTTGAGTGAAGTACATGGAAATTGAACACTAATGCTCAGAAATGCTTGGAGTAGGTGATAGGTGGCGTAGGAGGGAAGATGGCAGAGGGGGAAAAAGATGTTGTTTAAGGCTTTATGAGCAATTCAGTCTTAAAAGAAATTTGCATAAAATGTCTTCCCTAATACATGGCATGCTATGGTTTATCTACTTTATAGATCAACTGTGTATTATTTTGGTCAATGAGCTGGTTGGAATAGCTGAAAACAGAGCAAACCAAGGAAATTAAATTCTTTATATGTGTCTGAATTTATATTGGAATTCTAAAAGCGATTCCACCCTTACAGCTTTGTAGAAGACGGAAAATTTCTCTACTAATTTGTAGTGATGATTTCCAAAATGGCAAAGCTTTGGAGTTAAAGTTAATAAGGGGCGCTGATTGGAACACTGTGGGGACTATTGCATTAGTCCACAATTTGAATTTGAGTAATAAAATTTCAGTGTTTTAAAAATATTCTGTCACTTTCAAATACACTTAGTGATATCATCTATTCTTTTACTTATTTAGCAACTATTTATTAAACATCTCTACATGCCAGGTACTGTTCTAAGTGCTGAGAATATAGCAGTGAACAAAATAGCCGAAACCCTATTATCATCAAGCTTGATTTCTAGTGGAGGGAGAAAGACAAAAACAATTAAAATATTATAAGAATTAGAAATATTAAACAATATAGTTTAATAAGGTTTCTTAGAGGAACTTCCTTAGTGAGTAGGTAATTATAATTTTCATATCTGTTATTTGCATATCTGTTGTTGGCAAACAATGGACTTCTTATAAAATGCTTGAAATTGTTGGTTAAAAGTATAAATATGTTCCGTGAAATTTTGTCCATGTTATAATTTTGCATACCAAACTTTTTTCAAATGATAACAAATTTCACATTATTGTGGTCTAAATTAATAAGGTTCTTTTACAAACCCATCTGTAGATTTATATTTGTCTTTTGTCTCATAGTATCTTAAGGAGAAATCTTAACTATTGACCTTGGCATTAGATGAAATGTCAATAGGTTTAAAGCATATAAGGTACTTTCTTCAATTTGCTAAACAAATACAAAATAAAAGCAAACATGGTTTAGACAAGGCTTTGGAAGGGGCATATTATAGTTGTGATTAGGAGAGACAAAAATTGATTGCCTGTGGTGCCTTTTTATCATAGGCCAGAATAGAATGACTTTCTCCATGTACAAATAAAACTTTAAAATCTATCTTCTAAAATCTATTATTCCATAGCCATTGACTGCACATACATTATGTGCAAAGCACTGTGCAGTAGGAGAGAGAGAGACAGAGTGAGAAAGAGTGTGTGTGGGGTGTGTGTGTGTGTGTGTGTGTGTAAAGGGGGGAAAGAAGAGAAGGAACAAGAGGGGGAAGTAAGAGAGTGCAGGAGTTGAGTCAGTTCTCAGTATGGGGGAATACATATGCACAGGTAAATAGAGTAAAAATATTAAAATGATAAGTTCCCTATAAAAAAATTTAAAAGAAAGTTCTATGTGAGTTCAAGGCAGGGAGTTGTCATTTCTGCCTGACGACAACTGGAGAAAGTTCCACACAGGAGGATGTCTGAATTTACTTATCTTTCCTTTGATGTTTTATTAAAATGAGACCAGGATCTTGTATATTATAATATGATATGGGCACTGAAATGTCCACCTGCACAAAAATGTATTCCTCCCTGACCTTGCTATAGGACCCCAAACTCCCATTGTTATTTGGTTCTTTGGAAGTTTATGTTATAGCCCAATTGTGATAAGATGGATGGAAAAACATCCAAAACCATTTGGCCTCCATCAATGCTTTAGTTAGGATTTGTTTCTGAAATAAACCATAAAGAGAAAATTCCTGAGGAAATAGGACACAGAATTGGGAGGTTCTACTTGTCAGTGTGGTGAGAAGAAAAAAGGGGTCAGGAATAGTATAGAATGGTAGGCTAGGAGAAGGGTCTTGGCCTGGATAAGCAGATGACTGCATAAATTTCCTGCGTACTTGGTGCTGAGGAGTTCTGAAGGACAAAAGGCAAACTTACATCTTTGCCTGAACACCTAGTGGTCTTCCAATGTTACCCATTTCAGTGGATGGCAACTTCACCCATCCATTTGTACCAACTGGGAACCCGCTGGTAGTCACGGACTGGAACCTGACATGCCTCTGTCTTTCTGTTTCTCTCCTCTGTTTGCCATGGAGGAGAGGAAACACAGATTGGAAGCTTAGGGCATGGGTGAAAACAGCTGCAGTCTCTCTTTTAAGATATTGTAATGGGCAGCTAAAAGTCAATCTTTCATGTGAGAAAATTCTAGAGTGAAGAAGTTCTTTATGAGGGTTGTCCTACAGCTCCAAATTACTGCAGTAAACCTCACATACACTCAGGAGCTCCAGAAAGCTTTTGATTCTATGAAAGAGATTCAGGGTATCTGGAGGATCATTTTTCACGTCTCTCTCATAGGGAGTCAGAAATTATGGATCACAATTGAGAGTTTATGAACCAAATGTTTTTATTTCTTTAAGTCTTACTCTAAGGTAGAAACTTTTTTTGGTTAAGTCTTGTTACTTTAGTGAAGTTATACTTTTGAAGGAAAAAAGAATGATAGAGAATGCATATACTAAATGACCTTTCAATCAGTTTCCCACACCTTAGGTGAGATTAGCTAATTTGTCAAGTCAGTATAAACCAGACACCAATGTAGTTACCCAAATTGTAAGCATAGTGCTAAAGAATAAACGAATAGCTGGTGAACCTGGCAACACATTCACATTGAGTGTTAGTGAAAGTCATTACACCTATAGTGACATTTACTTGGTTATAAAGGACAATAATTCTAAAATGCAAGTGAATTATCTGTTACTGCAGTTAAAATAATAATATTATATCATTGTTGTATTCATATTTACATAGTCATAGATTTATCTGGGATTTTCTTTTTTTTAAATTGGAAGTTGGGTGTAGTATGAGAGATGCTTTTTTTAATTTTTAATTTTATTTATTATTATTTTTTATTTTTGGCTGCGTTGGATCTTGTTGCTGCACGCGGGCTTTCTCTAGTTGCGGTGAGTGGGGGCTACTCTTTGTTGCAGCGCTCAGGCTTTCTCATTGCGGTGGCTTCTCTTGTTGTGGAGCATGGGCTCTAGGTGCGCAGGCTTCAGTAGTTGCAGCACGCAGGCTCAGTAGCTGCAGCGTGTGGGCTTCAGTTGTTGTGGCTCATGGGGTCAATAGTTGTGGCTCACAGGCTCTAGAGCGCGGGCTCAGTAGTTGTGGCACACGGGCTTAGTTGCTCTGCAGCATGTGGGATCTCCCCAGACCAGGGATCAAACTCGTGTCCCCTGCATTGGCAGGTGGATTCTTAACCACTGCACCACCAGGGAAGTCCCTCTCTGGGATTTTTGAAGATGAGCTGGAGTTGCTCATTATACCTAAACCTGTAGAAATCTACATTGGGTAGTACTTAAGACAACAAATTGTGGATATTTTAACATTAAAGTTCAGCCTTTTATTGATTGATTGAATAAATAACAAAAATAAATGTACTGCAGCATGATTTTATAATAGTAAGAACATTAACATAGTGCTTCTTGTGCCAGATATTATTCTAAATGCTTTTTATATTATCCCATTTAACTCTTACAACAATCCTTTGATATAAGAGTATGATTACCTCCATTTTACAGGTGAGGAAACTGAGGAACATTAACAGTACTAAATTTCACAGACCCTTGCTTCTACCTACTTATACAAGACCTCTAGCTCTTTGCAAAGCCCTTCTCCCCTTCTTGCTCTTCCCTATCCTCTGCCTAATATTTCTCAGAGTGTCCAGATACAACTAGTGAACCCACACAGCTTATGCTGTGTGCTTCTGCTGGGCACTTCTCCTTCTGTGCTATCTTTTGCCTGGCACTAGTTTCCCACTGGGTACTGCTATCACTCTGTTAGGTACTGTAGTCTACTGTTTGTGTGTGGTGGGGTGGTACTTGGTACTTGTACTCTACTGACTCTTAGGGGCCGCATCATTGCTCTATTACCCCTCAGGGGAAATGGCAGTCTCCTGCTGGGTGCTGCCATTCTTCCCTTGGACACTGCTGCTGCTCCTCTAGACACAAACGCTCTGATAATTCAAAGCACTGATGGTGGAACAGATAAACAGTTCTCTGTGGCAGAGAGACCTCTCTTTCATTTTGTCCTGTGTGGTTAGAGGAGTTCCAGAATAATCTGCTTCTTTCCCAAAGTATTAGAGCTTTTTGTTGAAACAGCATTTTGCAACTTATACACACAATATTCTCTCTTCTTAGAACTCAGACATGTATCCATGGGGGTGGGCCAAGGACAGAGTTGAGCAGTAGTCATTTGCTAAATGTGGAGTCACTTCTCCCCTCAGATCACTAAGACTTTGTTGCAGGGTCAAGGTTTCTGTTTTTTCCCATCTGTCTCTCTTCCTGTAGGAAGAAACTTCTTTCCCCCTAGGCCCAGCCTACCAGATTTGTTCAAGAGTTTCTTAACCAGAGCAATGGCAATAGTTGAAGCTCACTCTTGGCTCACTTTGACGGAGAAGCAGCCATTTGACTTTGTAGTACCCAGTGTACCCTCTTCAAGGTGTAGTAGTCAACAATGGTATAGTTCTGAATAGAATCTGATTTTCCTTAAAAAAAAAAAAAAAGTGGTTTAAGCTGATGAATTAACCAATAGGAGCTATCAAACTGTGTTTTTAAAATGGATTTTTACATTTCAAGCTTTTTAAGAAAGATTGCTTAATAAAAGAATACCCATCAGTACCCAAAGCCCTAACTACTACCTCTTTCCTCTTTTGGGTTTATGCTACACATCATTATTATTTCTTTCATGAATTCTGTCAGCATATTAGTAAGAGAATGTGGCCAAAAGAAATAGCTCTTGATCAAAATTAAGCAGCTTTGCAAAGTCACACTTCCATCTGGATATATTTTCAAAATGCATGGCTACAAAGAAAACTCACTCTGTTGCTGAGATCAAAATCTTTTAGTCTCTAGTGCTTGAGTGTTGGTAATGATTGAATTTAAAGAGCATGCATTAGAGAATTTCTGGTGGTTTCAGAGAGGTTATTTCAGTAATATTCCAAGCCTTAACATTTTTTATGGGAGGGTTTGAGAGTTTAGGATCAGATTTGGGTGATTTAGACTAATACTTATGAATGGAGCCTCCAACAGTATTGCTAAAACAAAGCTAATGTAATGAAATAGAAGATTCTTTGAAGAATTGCAGCCCAGCCCAATTTCCAAAGTTTATAAATGGGATAAATTTGGAAGAAAGAGAGTTTATCAGGTAATATCCAAAATACAAGCCAAATTCAAAGATTACTAATTTAAAATATAGGCATTTCAACAGTGCAAACAATGCAGATGAAATTCTAAAATCATTCCTTGTGTACAAAGGAAGACACATTTTGGTCTGATTCTATGAACATTCATTATTCACTTTCTATGTGTTAGGCACTGTGTTAGATGCTTACAATACCTTAATAAAATACTATTTACATATGTCTATGACTCTAAAAGCCACTTCCTTAAGTACTCCTCAGTACTTGTACACAGATTTTAATTATTTTTATTGAGAATAGCTTAATAATTACAAAATGTGTTTATTGTAGAAAGATTAGAAAATATAATCAAGTGAAAAGTTTCTAAAAATCACTCATAATCCTGTTATCCAGAAATAGCCATCATATCAGCTGGGTGAACGTCTTTCCAGGCCTGTTTCTATGCATATACTTCATTTTATAGGGATGTATTTCTAAAACAACTTACCCTCTTCCCAGCTTTCCTTTTTCTTAAGTGTAGTATGCTAATTATTATTTAATTTCATCATGATTACTCAAAGTTAGGATTATAAGCATCAGTTATTGTTCTTTTAATCTAAGATTGCTATATGAAGTCTTCATTCCGGAGGTCTGGGAGAGGCAGCTGAGAGGCTACTTTTAATCTAAAGAGAGCTCCAGGACTCAATGAAATCAGTACCACAATAGAGCAAGGGTACACATGTTCAGAGATTGTTCTGAATTACATATGGACTGTCACCTGCAGAAACGGTCTTCACACTTCATGCTTGATAGGGTCTTTTGAGAGAATGCTCCAGTCCAAGGGCGGGTATAAGCATAGTTGTTTGATGAGGTGATTTGAAAGAAAATTTTGGCTACAAGTTTAGCTTTTGTTACTAGTATGAAATCTAGTTGATGGCTTACAGGTTATGATTTGAAGAGTATTAGAAAATATCTCAGAGATGTCTCTCCAGAGGTGCCTTTCATCATGTGTAAATTCACCATTAGAATTACTTCCTAGGTATAGGGTATTCAAAGTCACTGTGAAAATGCAAATGTGTTATCTTGGAGGGGGAGTATCGTAAACCACCATCATATAAAAACACCCGAGTTTGAAGGAGAAATGGAACTCAGCAAATAGCAGAGTACCTGGCATACAGTACTTACATGATAACTAAATTTGTTACTTGAATGTTGCATGAAAGGGTACAGAGGTTTTGAGATAAGCTTGAACAGGAACAGCCCAGAAAGTAGGACAGAAGAACATCAAATACAAATAATGGTTCCTCTGCTGGTCTCAGTTTATGGAATATTCAGTGTTCACAACTTGTGGAATGGTGAATATCCTAAATAAAATAGATGAGGAAAGATATGTTGTACCTTTTGCTATTCTAAAAAGACATGTAGACAGGAGATTGAATTCCCTAATCCAATTTGAGTTGAATATTATTCCCAGGATGACCAAACAAGAACTAGGTATCTTTAAGAGGAAGGAAAGATAACCAGTTTTCTAGATTGAGTGGAAGTTATTGCCAGGTTCCAGCAAGGCAGTTCTCACCTAAAGGTATGAGACAACCATTATTTGAATGAGAAAACAAACCTCTTTCATAGTTGACTTCATCTATGGCTGGAGCTTCAGATCAAGAGTTTGCTCATCTCCTTCCAGTGCTCTATTTATAGGAAAATTATTCTAGAGCAAATAGAGTATAATGCTGAACTTGATAGTAAAGTTAGACTGCCTGGCTTGGGAGCCAGAATCTATGTACTCTCTGATGAGCCTGTTACCACCCAGAGACACATGGAAGAGTAGAGAATTATGAAAAGA
The DNA here is from genome assembly GCF_028564815.1 of Eubalaena glacialis. Classification (NCBI taxonomy): domain Eukaryota; kingdom Metazoa; phylum Chordata; class Mammalia; order Artiodactyla; family Balaenidae; genus Eubalaena; species Eubalaena glacialis. The sequence goes on from NC_083736.1 coordinate 110,698,053, forward strand.
CAAGAAGTTGAGCAAAGTTTGGTTAAGAAGGAAATTCAGGTGCCTGTGGTGCCATTTTGGTTAGGCATCAGGAAAGCACCCTGATTAGGGCTCTGTCCAAAAGGAAAGAAGTTAGGAAAGCTTGAGAGAAAGGAGGTGGAAAGGCATGAAAGGATAAGACTGAATTTATGTCATTTTACCATAGCTGGCAGAGTATTCTCAGTCCCATGAGGTATAGGAGAGGTAAGAGCGTTTAGATATTACATGGCGTTTGCTCTTGCTTTCTCTTTCCACTCCTTGGGTTTTATACTATCTTTTCTCTCTGTCCCTCCACATTGGCTAGAATATTTTGTAATAGCTTTGGATGATGAAAATAGGCTGTAAGTGTTAAAAAAAAAATTCCAGAAAGTCAAAACTCGGTTCAAAATTTACCTTTCTGCCTTCACATTTTCTATCTACGAGTGGATATTTTAGTTATGAAAATTCAAATTATAGTAAGGATGTCAGGGAAAACCCAGTAAAGGTAAACTAATGCACTTTCATATGTGCTCAAATTTAATGCTTGCATTTTTAATTTTAGAAACATACTTAAAATATGTGGCTGCTGTCTTTGGTGAGAGAGAAGTGGAAAAAAAATCTTTGCATTCCAGGAAGCAGCCCAATTTTAATTAAAAATGCCGGGCTAATTTGTCTCCCTCCCAGAGCCACCGATATTTTGCCTTTGGGCTGTTGTGTAGACTTGTCTGCCATTTGTCTGAATATAAATAACTCTCATTTCACACTTGTCTTTTCTTGCAGTTTGTCAAAATGGTTGCTTATAGCAGTAAATTAATTTCCTATCTGGTGAGCATATATATATATATATATATATAGAGAGAGAGAGAGAGAGAGAGAGAGACAGACAGCAGACATAGGCAGAGAGAGAGAGACAGCTCAAGCACACAATGGTGCAAGAGCAAGCTAGCACACAACTTATCAACAAAAGACTATTTTATTGGTTGTATGAAAATAAGAAAACATAGTTGTGTCAGGGTTCACCAAGACAACTCTCTAGTTGGATGATTTGCCAGAAGGACTCATAGAACTTAGAAAAGCTGTACTTGCCATTATGGCTCATTATAGCGAAAGGATACAAATTAAAATCAGCAAAGGAAACAAGGCACGTAGGGCAGAGTCCGGGAGAAACTGGGCACAGGCTTCCAGTTGTCCTCTCCCAGTGGATTTGCAGAGGCAGCATTTAATTCTCCCATTAACAAAGTGTGATGGCACATGAAAAGTGGTGCCAACCAATAAGCTCATTGGAGCCTTGGTGGCCAGGGTTTTATTAGGGGTCAGTCATGTAGGCATGGAGCTCCACATGACTGACCTTAGCTACTCAGTCTCCAGCACAGGCCAGCCACCGCCCCCCACCCCCCACCCCACCTCCCTTCCTCCATGATCAAACTCCAGTGTGGCCCAGGGTAACAAAAAGCAGTGTTCAAGTTAAATCACATTGTTAGCATATTCTATCTGGTGTGGTCCAAGGCCCCAGGTATACAAAGACATTCTGATCAGGCAGGATATTCCAAGGGTTTATAGGTTATTTCCCTGTAGCCTGTTAAGGGTCAGTCCTGAAGACCTTTGGAATAACCAGGCCTTCTGAGTTAACCCTTTACTGCACACGGTGGTGCCAAATACAGAGGTGTTTCACACAATTCTGAATGCTGAATTACTTCTTTTGGAAAAGTGTGAAGGCAGCATGGTTCTTTTGCCCTCAAAATGTTGAAGGAAGTGGACAATATTGCCTTATGTTTAAGGGGCTTCTTCTGTAGTGTACATGTTCTAACGGGGGATTAATTAGCATTGTGGAAGCCAATACCAGAGACTTGTGGAGTAGTCAGTACCACTAGTCATATGTGTGTTATACTTGTTTCTAGAGACCCCTTGTAACCATTTAAAAATATTTCCTAGAAGGGGAAATACCACCTGGTTAACTATTCTTGCCTCTACATAAATTTCTTTATTCTTTTATGTAACATGTCATCTAGCAGAGGAGAAACCATAAGGGAGTGGTGGATGGAAACATTTTTTATTTGGAAAAATAGGAGCAAAGATCTGGGCACAGAGTGCTAAAAATGGTAAGCTCGTGACCATTCATGGGGATTCCTGAGAATCAGGGGAACATTCTGATGACAGAGGGTACATGGGGAATTTTCAATATGAATTCAATATGAAGATATATTTCTCTAGCTTCCCAAAATTTTTTTGAGGGCAGGTCCTGGGGATATGATGTGTTTTTAGGCTTTGTGTTTACCTGTCAATCTCACTTGGTTTCAAACATTTAGAAGAATATAATGGATATGTAGGGTATATGGGTATCCATGGCTTCTATCAAAGACCTCTTACCCATGGTAACAAGATTAGTTCCAGACCCCACCTCTGGGTAGAACAAGGATGGAAACAGTGGTGGGAGTTTAAAGGAAAGCCCTGGCAGTTTGCTGAAGGTGAACTGGAGTATAGGGTAACATACCCGATCTCATTCGACATAGATATGGTTTAGTGAAAAGACCAGTATACTTTTATGTTATGAATGTATCATTTTATATCTAAATGATTTGAGTTACCTAGAAAATACAAAATTGTTAATCACATGGTATTTTAGAACCAAACTGAGTCCTCTGTTATTTGGATCCTAAATGTATAAGAGGGCACATTTGGTGTAATGTGCCCTATTATAATAGGGGGTGTTTGGTAAACACAGATCTGAATAAACTTGGGCCTTGAGTATTAATTGTGATGCCTGAACATGTTTAATATACAGAAAACTTAATGAGAATAACTTATCACGACAGTAAATTGTACTAAAAATATTTTGGAGGGGCCTTAACTGGTAGTTCAGTTTTATGTTGGTCTTTGTCCCTTTGGAATATAGAATTTCTTGCATTTCAGATTCTGCCAAGTTGTTTGTATAAAGGACCTCCTGCATTTTTTTTTTGTAATTAAGTTTTGAAAATGTTTTGGATTTTGTTAAAGAGGGATTGATTTGATATTTGTTTTGTTTTCCAAATGTATTTTACTTTCAAACAGTACAGTTTAAACACTGTGTGATTTTTACTTAAATAAGGAGCTGCCTAATTCTAATTTTTCTACCCTCCGTTTTCCCCTCCTTTCTTTCCTGTTGCTCTCATTTTTGCTCTCCTCTGCTACCTTTTCTCCCTTCTATTCATCAATGCAGCTATCCCTGGAATATTTACTTAACACTCTCCTATTTACAGGTACAGTACTGGTTACTAGGGACAAAGAGATGAGCAATCATATCTTTTCCTTAAGAATTCCACAGCCTCACTTATATTTAGTGTTGTCAGTCCTTTTAGTTTTAGCCATTCTTGTGGCTGTGAAGTATTATCTCATTTTGGTTTTAATTTACACTTCTCTGATGATTAATGGTGTTGAGTACCTTTTCATGTACTCATTGGCCATTCATATAGTGATACCTTATTTTGTGAAGTGTCTAGCTCTTTGGCTATTTTTTTTTTTTTTGGATTTTTGTCTCTTGTTATATTGTGGGAATTCTAAGTTCTGAATACAAGTCCTTTTTTAGATATATGCTTTGAAAACATATTCTCCCAGTCTGTAGCTTTTCTTGTTACTCTTTTAATGGTATATTTTGATAGAGAAATTAATGAAGAATTCATTAATATTTCCTTTATGTTTAATATTTTTGTGTTACAAGAAAAATCTGCCTGCCCAAAGTGATAAAGATATTCACCTATGTTTACTTCTAGAAGCTTTCCAGTTTTAGCTTTCATGCTAAAACTGGATCTGTTATCCATAAACAACTAAATTTTGTGTATGCTGGGATGTAGAGGTGAATGTTCATTTTCTTTCTATTTTAATAGACTATTTTTTTAGAGGGGCTTTAGATTCCAAAATCAAGCAGAAAGTATTACTTAACTACTCCTCTCATCCCCGCCTCCCCCACTACCGTACATCCCAAATTTTGTGTAGTGTGTGAGGTAGAGGTCAAGGTTATTTTTTTCCCGCATTTTAATAGATTTTAGAGCAGTTTTTGATTCACAACAAAATTGAATGGAAAGTACGCCCTGCCACCACACATGCGCCACCTCCCCCACTCTCCACATCCTATGCCACAGTAATACATTTGTTACAACCTACGAACCTACATCATCATCACCCCAAATCCATAGTTTACATTAGGGTTCCCTCTTGGTGTCATACAGTCTGTGGGTTTTGACAGATTTATAATGACATGTATCCTCCATCATAATATCATACAGAATAGTGTCACTGTTCTAAAAATCCTTTGTGCTCTGCCAGTTCATCTCTACCTCCTCCCTAACCCCTGGCAACCACTGATCTTTTACTGTCTCCATAGTTTTGCCTTTTCCAGAATGTCATATATTTGGAATCATACTGTATGTAGCCTTTTCAGATTGACTTCTTTCACTTAAATATGTATTTAAAAGGTTCTTCCATGTCTTTTCATGGCTTGATAGCTCATTTCTTTTTAGTGCTGAATAATATTCCATAGTCTGGATGTACCATAGTTATTTAATTTATCCATTCACCTGCTGAAGGACGTCTTGGTTGCTTCTAAGTTTTCACAATTAAGGATAAAACTGCTATAAACATCTATGTGCAGGTTTTTTTGTAGACATAAGTTTTTAACTCCTTTGGAAAAACACCAAGGAATGCAATTGCTGAATCATATAGTCAGAGTATGCTTATTTTGGTAAGAAACTGGCAAACTATGTTCCCGTGTGGCTGTACCATTGTGCATTCCTACCAGCAGTGAATGAGAATTCCTGTTGCTCCACATCCTTGTCAGCATTTGGTGTTGTCTGTGTTCCAGAGTTTGGCCATTCTAATAGGTGTGTACTAGAATCTCGTTGTTTTAATTTGCATTACCCTGATGACATATGATGTTGAGCATATTTTCATATGCTTATTTAACATCTGCGTATCTTCTTTGGTGGAGTATCTTGTTAGGATCTTTGGTCCGTTTTTTAAATTGAATTGTTTGTTTTCTTCTTGTTGAGCTTTAAGAGTTCTTTGTATATTTTGGATAACGGTCCTTTATCAGATGTGTCTTTTGCAAATATTTTCTCCCAGTCTGTGGCTTGTGTTCTCATTCTCTTGGCATCATCTTTTGCAGAGCAGAAGTTTTTAATTTTAATGAAGTCCAGTTCAGTTATTTCTTTCATGGATCACGCCCTTGGTGTTGTATCTAAATAGTCATTGCCATACTCAAGGTCATCTAGATTTTGTCTTATGTTACCTTCTAGGAGTTTTATAGTTTCGCATTTTACATTTAGGTCTATGATCCAATTTGAGTTAATTTTCATGAAGGGTGTAAGGTCCGTATCTAGATTCACTTTTTTCATGTATAGTTGTCCAGTTGTTCAGCACCATTTATTGAATCATTTGTTCATTTAAAAAATATGATTGTCCTGTAATTCCTACAACATGTGTTGAAAAACCTTTTCCCTAATTGAATTGTTTTGGTGCCTTTTTGAAAATCAGTTGACCATATCTATGTGGCTTTACTTTTGGACTTTTTAGTCTGTTAATCTATTTGTCTACTGTACCAATAACCATGTCTTAATAATTATATTTTTACATAGAATAAGTCTTTAAATTAGGTAATGTAAGTCTTCTGACTTTGGAGCTGTAGCTCAAATTGGGGAGAATTGATATTTTGAAGTCTTGTAATCCATGAGCATAATAAATATCATACTCTTTCTTTTTACATATCCTTTAATTTCTTTCATCAGTATTTTATAGTTTTCAGTAGATACCTTATACACATCTTTTATTAAATTTATTTTATAAAATTATTATTTTGATGTTACTATGAATAAAAACATAGAATTTATTTTCTAGTTTGCTTGTACCTAGGGTAAAAAACAATTGATTTGTTTATTGACTTTTTAAAAATTAATTAATAATTTAAAATATTTCAAGGGTTTTTGTGGCTTCCTTAGAATTTTCTACGTATACAGTTATGTCATCTATGAAAAAAGTTTTATTTCTCTTCCTTTCTAATATTTAAGCCTTTATTTCTTTTTCCTGCCTCATTTCACTCATTAGGACCTCAAGGTCAGTGTTGAAGTGCCGAGAGTGAAATGCTTGTCTGATTTTAAACTTAAGGGCCAAATGGCCACTATTTCACCATTACATATGATTTTAACTGCATGTTTTTCTTGTGGATGCCATTTATCAAATCAAGAAATTTTACTTCTTTTCCCAGTTTGCTAAGAGTTTTTAGCAAAAGGAGGTGTTGGATATCATCAAATACTTTCTCCACATCTACTAAAATGGTTGTTTGATTTTTGACCTTTATTCTGTTAATGTGGTAAATAACATTGTAAAATCAATGTTTAAAAAAACCCTCTTTTATTCTTGGAATAAATTCACCATGGTCCTTTTTATATAATATGGGATACAGTTTGCAATCTTATATTTAGGTTTTTGCACCTGTGTTCTTGAATGATTTTGGCACGTAATTATTCTTTCTAATAATTTTTTTTTTTTGGTCAGGTATTGGAGTTAAAATTATGCTGACTTTATTAAATAATTAAGGAAGTGTTCCCTTTTTTTAAACTTAAACTCTGTAAGAGTTTAAGATTGGTGATATATTATGTTCATGAATCCTGTAATATTTGATAAAATTCACCGGAAAAGACCTCTGAGCCTGGAGTTTTCTTTGTGGGAAGTTACTTACAAATTTAATTCCTTTAATAGTTGTAAGATTGCTTAGATGTTTCTTGTCAGTTTTGGCAAGTTGTACTTGTCTATGAATTTGTCTATTTCAATTAATTTTCATTTTTCTTTGAGTTTCATTGTTCATTTTGGTTTTCTGCTAACTTCTTGAGAGGAATGCCTAGATCAGACATCAGCAAACTTTTCTTTAAAGCTCCATTTTAGTAGGTGTTTTAGGCTTATGAACCATATAGTCTTTGTCTCAATTACTTACCTCTTCAGTTATAGCACAAACGCAGCCATAGGCAATACTTAAACAAATGGGTGTGGCTGTATTTTCCTAAAGACTATTTTCAAAACAGACGACTGGCCTGTAGGCCATATTTTGCAAACTCTTTACTTACATCATTGATTTTCAGCTTGCCTTCTTTTCTCAGTTATGCATTTAAGATTATAAATTTTCTCTAAGCCTTAAGTTTCGATATATCACATTTTCATGATTATTTAATTCAAAATGTTTACAAAACTCCATTGTCATTTCTTTTTTGACCCATGGTTATTTTAAACTGTATTTCTTAGTTTCAAAACATGTAAGGATTTTTAAAGTGATACTTTGTTATTCTATATTAATTCCACTGTGGGCAGAGAACATGCTCTGTATAATTTAAAGCTTTATGGTCAATTTTAGTGTAATTCTTTTTGTATACTTGCAAAGGATTGTCTCTTCAGTTTGGTACACTGTTCTCTATGTGTCAATTATGTCTAATTTGTTAATTATTCATAACTTCCATATTTTTGTTTGTTTTCTTATTCTGTCAGTTAGTGAATAATTGTGTTAAAATCTCCCACTGTGGTTGTGGATTTGTCTGTTTCCATTTTCTTTTGTGTGTGTGTGTGTGTGGTCTCAGCTTTTTTTTCCAGTTTTATTGAGATATAATTGACATACAGCAGTGTACAGGCATAACTCATTTTATTGCGCTTTGCTTTATTGTGCTTCGCAGATAGTATGTTTTTAACAAAATGAAGGTTTGTGGCAATCCTGTGATATTAGATGATGGTTTGCATTTTTAACAATAAAGTATTTTTAAATTAAGCTATATACATTATTTTTTTAGACATAATGCTATTGCACACTTAATAGGCTACAGTATTGTGTAAACATAACTTTTATATGAACTGGGAAACCAAAAAATTTGTGTGAGTTGCTTTATTGCAGTAGTCTGGACCAAACCTGAAATATCTCTGAGGTATGCCTGTATAAGTGTAAGGTGTACAGCATAATGACTTGTCTTACATATATTGTGAAATGATCACCACAATAAGTTTAGTTAACATCTATCCTCTCATACAGATACAAAAAAAAAAAGAAAAAAAATGTTTTTTTCCTTGTGATAAGAACTCTTAGGGTTTGTTCTCTTAACAACTTTCAAGCATACCGTACAGCAGTGTTAACTATAGCCATCATGTTGTACATTACAACCCTAGTACTTACTGATCTTACAACTGGACGTTTGAACCTTTTGACCAGCTTATTTCCATTTTTAATCCTATATAATTTTTCCTTATATATTTCAAAGCTATGCTATTAGGTTCATATAAATTTAGAATTGTTTATCTTCTTAATGGATTGATCCTTTTATCATTACAAAACATCCCACTCTGTTTCTAGTGATGCTTTTTGCCTTAAGGTTTACTTTGTCTATTAGTCTAGCTTCATCAGCTTTCTTTCATTTGGAGTGTGCATGACATATCCTTCTATCTTTTTACTTTTAATTTTCCATATTCTTATATTTAAGATGTGTTTCCTGTATGAAGCATATATATTTGTATTTAGTCTGACAGTTTAATTGGAGTGTCTTGTTCATTTACATGCACTATGATTAGTACATATATTTGCATTTAAATCTATATTGCCAAATACTTCATATGTTTTCCATTCATTCTAAGTTCATTTTGTCCTCTCTTATCTTGCCTTCTTTTGGATTGACTAGTTCTTATTTTTTGACCTTGTATTAGCATGGTAACTGCTTACTCTTCTATTATCATTTTAGTGGATACCCTAGCTATTATAGCATGAATCCTTGGCTTCTTCCAAGCTTCAAACACAGTAACTCCATTTTAACCTCTTCTCAAATTATATGCTATTCTAATTGTATTTTAAATCTCTCTATATTTTAAACCCCACAAGACATTATTATTATTGTTGTTGTTGTTTAGAGTCAATGCAGTTGACCCTTGAACAACATGGGGGTTGGGGCGCTGACCTTCTGTGCGGTGGAAAATCCACATATAACTTTATAGTTGGCCTTTGTATCCATGGTTCTGCATTCAGGGATTCTGCCAAGAATGGATTGTGTAGTATTGTAGTACATATTTATTGGGAAAAAACCATGTATAAGTGGACCCTAGTAGTTCAAACCTGTGTTGTTCAAAGCTCAACTGTATTCATCTGGATTTACCCATAAATTTTTTTTCAAGTAAACAAATTCTTTAATTAAAAAAAAAACCAATGTTTTATGGGAAAAATGTAAATAAAACCACTGATGAAGTAGCTACTTTAACAGGGATTAACAAAGAAAAGATCCTACGGTAGGTTATGAAGTGCCTCACATAAAATTCATTCAGTACATTATTTGTAGGCAAGTTAAGTTGAAGAGAGAAGCAAAATAAATGGAAGACAGAAGTGCAAAAGTGCTGTAGGATGTCATCAATATGGTTAATTTTATAAAAACTCACTTTTAATATATACTGGAATCTATAAAACATGTTGCAGTGATATAGGGAGTGCAGGGGGCTGTTCAGAGAATGCACTTTGGTGTCCAACTGGCCTCTGTCCTAGACCTGCCTGGACCTGCTCTACAACCTTGGTTATTCACCTAACGTCTCTAAGGCTCAGTTTTCTCATCTGTGAAAAAAAGGATAGTTAAGCCTACTGTGAATGATATAATACATAAAGCACTTAATTGTACAGAGATTTTTTTAACATTGTTATTGTAGTATAATTGCTTTACAATGGTGTGTTACTTTCTGCTTTATAACAAAGTGAATCAGCTATATGTATACATATATCCCCATACCTCCTACCTCTTGCGTCTCCTTCCCACCCTCCCTAACCCACCCCTCTAGGTGGTCACAAAACACTGAGCTGATCTCCCCGTGCAATGGCAGCTGCTTCCCACTAGCTATCTATTTTACATTTGGTAGTGTATATATGTCAATGCTACTCTCTCACTTCGTCCCAGCTTACCCTTCCCCCTCCCCGTGTCCTCAAGTGCATTCTCTATGTCTGTGTCTTTATTCCTGTCCTGCCCTTAGGTTCTTCAGACCTTTTTTTTTTTTTTTTAGATTCCATATATATGTGTTAGCATACGGTGTTTGTTTTTCTCTTTCTGACTTACTTCACTCTGTATGACATCTCTAGATCCATCCACCTCACTACAAATAACTCAATTTCGTTTCTTTTTATGGCTGAGTAATATTCCATTGTATATATGTGCCACATCTTTATCCATTCATCTGTTGATGGACACTTAGGTTGCTTCCATGTCCTGGCTATTGTAAATAGAGCTGCAGTGAACATTGTGACACATGACTCTTTTTGAATTATGGTTTTCTCAGGGTATATGCCCAGTAGTGGGATTGCTGGGTCGTATGGTACTTCTATTTTTAGTTTTTTCAGGAACCTCCATACTGTTCTCCACAGTGGCTGTATCAATGTACATTCCCACCAACAGTGCAAGAGGGTTCCCTTTTCTCCACACCCTCTCCAGCATTTATTGTTTGTAGATGTTTTGATGATGGCCATTCTGACCAGTGTGAGGTGATACCTCATTGTAGTTTTGATTTGCATTTCTCTAATGATTAGTGATATTGAGCATTCTTTCATGTGTTTGTTGGCAACCTGTATATCTTCTTTGGAGAAATGTCTATTTAGGTCTTCTCCCATTTTTGGATTAGGTTGTTTGTTTTTTTGATATTGAGCTGCATGAGCTGCTTGTAAATTTTGGAGCTTAATCCTTTGTCAGTTGCTTCATTTGCAAATATTTTCTCCCATTCTGAGGGTTGTCTTTTTGTCTTGTTTATGTTTTCCTTTGCTGTACAAAAGCTTTTAAGTTTCATTAGGTCCCATTTGTTTATTTTTGTTTTTGTCTGCATTTCTCTAGGAGGTGGGTCAAAAAGGATCTTGCTGTGATTTATGTCATAGAGTGTTCTGCCTATGTTTTCCTCGAAGAGTTTTATGGTGTCTGGCCTTACATTTAGGTCTTTAATCCATTTTGAGTTTATTTTTGTGTATGGTGTTAGGGAGTGTTCTAATTTCATTCCTTTACATGTAGCTGTCCAGTTTTCCCAGCACCCCTTATTGAAGAGGCTGTCTTTTCTCCATTGTATATTCTTGCCTCCTTTATCAAAGATAAGGTGACCATATGTGCGTGGGTTTATCTCTGGGCTTTCTATCCTGTTCCATTGATCTATATTTCTGTTTTTTGTGCCAGTACCATGCTGTCTTGATTACTGTAGCTTTGTAGTATAGTCTGAAGTCCGGGAGCCTGATTCCTCCAGCCCCGTTTTTCTTTCTCAAGATTGCTTTGGCTATTCGGGGTCTTTTGTGTTTCCATACAATTTGTGAAATTTTTTGTTCTAGTTCTGTGAAAAATGCCATTGGTAGTTTGATAGGGATTGCATTGAATCTGTAGATTGCTTTGGGTAGTATAGTCATTTTCACAATGTTGATTCTTCCAATCCAAGAACATGGTATATCTCTCCATTTGTTTGTATCATCTTTAATTTCTTTCATCATGTCTTATAGTTTCCTGCATACAGGTCTTTTGTCTCCTTAGGTAGGTTTACTCCTAGGTATTTTATTCTTTTTGTTGCAATTGGATTTACCCATAAATTTAAGCTTTGTTGTCTCCTGCTTTCTTCCCGCATTTCTATGTTTGCATCTGGGATTGTTTTCCTTCCTCCTGAGGAACACCCTTTTACTATTTCTCTCAATTTGACTCTAGGCAGTGAAAAATTTATTTTGGTTTTGTTTAACAGCTACTTTCTTTCAGCACTTTGAGGTTATCATTCAGTTTTTGTTTTTGTTTTTTTTCCTGGATTCCGTTGTCTCTGTTGAGGTAAGCAGCAAGTTTAATTAATATACTGAACATAATCTATCTTTATTCTCTGTTTTCTTTTTTGCTTTTTTTTACTGAGATAAAATTCACTATTTTAAGCATTTTAAAGTATACAATTCAGTAGTTTTTAGTATTCTGATTTCTTTTAAGACTTTCTCTTTGTTTTTCATCAGTTTTACTATGATGTGCCTATGTATGGTTTTAATGATTTTATTTCCTATTTGGGGTTTATAGGGTACCTTGAATGTTTCATTTTATGTCTTTCTTCAGTTTTAGAACCTTCTCAGTCATTATCTCCTCAAATATTACCTCTCCTACACTCTTTTTCTCTCTTCCCCTTTTGAGACGTTTTTCCTCCACCCTTTTCTCTCTCTGTGCTTCTTTCTGTTTTTTTCTGACCTATTTTCTAATTCACTAAATTTCTCTTCAGAGTTATTTAATATACTTTTTTTTTTTTTTTGGCTGTGTTGGGTCTTCATTGCTGCATGCAGGCTTTCTTTAGTTGTGGAGAGCGGGGGCTACTCTTCATTGTGGTGTGTGGGCTTCTCATTGTGGTGGTTCCTCTTGTTGCGGAGCATGGGCTCCAGGTGCAGGGGCTTCAGTAGTTGTGGCATGAGGGCTCAGTAGTTGTGGCTCATGGGCTCTAGAGCGCAGGTTCAGTAGTTGTGGTGCGTGGGAGTTGCTCTGTAGCATGTGGGATCTTCCTGGATCAGGGCTCGAACCCATGTCTCTTGCATTGGCAGGCGGATTCTTAACCACTGTGCCACCAGGGAAGTCCCTATTTAATATACTTCTAAGTTCATGAGTTGAATTCCTAACTGTGGTTATTTTAATTCCTAATTGTGTATTTTTAATTCTAGAACATTTGTTTCTTTTTTATAGTTTGTAGTTTTTTTTCCAAATATTTATAATCTTTTATTTCATTGCATATATTTACTGTGGTTATTTAAAAAAACCCATGTATAATATCTCCATTATCTTTATCTTCTGATGTTTCTTTTGGTTTTCTATCATTATTATCTTATCTGTGTATTCATTTTTGATTTAGTGCTGGGTATAATAAAAATATTATAGTAAGAGTTTGAGTCCTAGTATGACAGTAGCTTCCTAAAGAAAGGATCATACCCTTTTTTAACTGACAAATGTCTATGGGAACTCACAGTCCTGGATCACCTTAATGCAGTTTCAGTAACTACTAGGCATAGTTCCTGAGTGAGCTGGTCTTTACCAGTCCATCCTATTCTTAGGACATAAACCCTTGTGGCCCCAACTTAAAGTATTTACCAGCATGCACCCTCCCCTCCCCAGTAGACTCTGGATTTCAGTTTTTCTCCCCTAACCTCATCAGATTTTCAAATTTATTGTTCAGTTTCTTAGTCTCTCATCTGCCTATTCCAGAAGGAAAGAGCCAGCTTACCTTTCTTGGTTTCCTTCTCCTTTTATATCTTTACCAGTTTTTGCCACCTTTTTAGTTCTCCAGTGCCTTCATAGAGACTTAAATTTTGTTATTTTGTAAATAGGATTGTTTTTTTTTTCTTTCTTTTTCCGATAATAAACTTTTAAAATATTTATGCCAAGTTTTCTAGTTGTTTTGGGGAAAAGTTGGTCTTTATTTCTTATTACCTAGTTCACCTTTATACAAAGTAGAAATCTACTAGTTGGTTTTAAAATGTCCTTATTTGGTCAAATAAAATTTTTGCAACCTTTTATCAGATCCCCAGAGTCTTTCTGTGAAGATTTTACTTACACATGAAGTCTCTAGGTTTAAGAGCCACTGATTGAGGGGATACAAAAGAAATAAAAGCTCCCGTCCTTGTGATTAAGGAACTTATATGTAGTTAGTAAATCATATTTACCATGGATGAAGTAATTATTGACTTGTAGAATACTGTTTTTATACAAGGCTTTGATTGGGTAACATGACCTCCAATAACAGTTCAGAATTCACCTGGAAGATAGGGCTAGAGCTAGGGTTTGAAGGATGGAGATTGCCAGAGGGAGGGGGAAGGGTATTTTGGACATGAAACGACATAAACTAAGTTTTAGTCACCATTGAACTGATTTAATTCATAGCATGATGACTGAATAGTTTATCCCTTAATCCTTCTTTCCCTTGGTATGTTGTTAATATTAATCAGGCTGGGCTGAAAGCTTGGGGATTCATTGGTGCACACTGTGATACATGTGTTAATTTGATTGCCTGTGATTTCTGTAGCAGACCCAGGGCTGCAGCAAACATGCAGGTAATTGTATAAAGTCTGCATGGTCCCCCAGCAGGGTGTTTTACAATCAGCTCCACCTCAGGAGAATCTCAGCTAATCCAGCTGTTTTCTTCTAATGCTCAGTTTGGGGACTCCCCTGTACTCACTCCCCTGCCTTGCTACCTGAGTGAGACATGTGTGACTATAAGCCTAAAGTATAAAAGTAAAGATTAAGAAGGACCCACATTGCACCTGCCTATTCAGGGTGCTGATTTCACGTGGCTGAATGACATGTTTTTGGAACTCAATATTTTTTCCTATGAATCTGCTAAAGATGCATGAAGCATCTTATGTAACTCCTGAGGGCACAGAGTCTCTATCTTTTAGGTACTCAGTGGGTCTGAATTGCTGGCAGGGGTCAGGAGAGTTGACAAGTAGTGTTATGAGCATGAATTTAACTTCATAAACTCAGGTGCACAAGAAATATTTTATATGTTTTCTCTAAATCAGATTTAATCTGCTCTGAGCCCCCAGTTTATCAGGCTAGTTGGAAATTCAATCTCAATTATTATTGGTCCTTTTTCCTATCCCCATGCCTCCTACATTGTGCAGTGATCCTGGGAGTCTAGCACAGAATAGGACATGCCGGGAGGGCCCTTTGTTCTTTGGTTCATACTGATCACCACTGACATACTCCACATCCAAGCCTGCACAGTCCCTTGAAGGTAAGTTCTGCTGTGGCTTCCATGGATTTTTGCTGAGTCTTCGTGTCCCAGGGCCCAAGATTTAGCCTCTTTGGATACCATCATGCACCCATGTTCCTCTGAGGCCCTGCCACCATCACAGGGTGCAATGAGGGGGAGAGCATCCAAACACAGTTCCCTCCTTAGCCTTTTAGAATCTTTTCTTCTATCACAGAGGCAAAGATGAAAGTGTAATGGCAAGTACTCTGAACTTACCTTGAAACTATGCTACTAGTAGACATCACTCTCTTCCACTGGGTGAAAGGGGGTTGTGGGAACCTGACGACTATGAGAAGCAAAGGGACTTTACAATCATCACTTGATTTACCGATTACCTACTTACCTGTTCATTACCTATGCAATGAATAAGATCTAGTCTGTGTCCTCAGGTTCTGTTCTAATGGAGGATGAAGATGTAGTAGGAAAAGGGGCCCTTATTGCTACTGACTTCAACTTCTGAGGGGAACATCTTACCTCTTAGGTCTCAAAGTGCCTTTTTCAGTTTCATTGGTAATTCTGAGTCAGTCATTCTTTGGGGGTGTTTGGCCTGTAACTGTGGGAATGGATGAGTGTGCCTGTTTTTGCACTAAGTGCTCCTGGTCTGTGGCCTCAAAGCCTGGAACTGTGTGGCTCAGGCACTTTTCTGAAATCTGTGGCTTTACAAGACTTCCTGCTGCAGATAAGGACACTGACTTCTCTTATCTGCTTGTTCCTAGTTGCCTCTCTCTGGCAAGATACTGACTTTACCTGCAGAGCTATATTGCTTTTATCCCTGAACTATATACTGCAGGCACTCGAGATTAGTGCCAGGAGAGGAAAAAGGGTAACCGTTTCTGGGGAAAGGAATTGTGTAGGTGGTAGTTGCTTTAAAAAACTGGGGGCTAGAGTGGTATTTAGTCAAATATGGCTGCCACACAGCAGTGAAAGAGCCTTTTGGCATCTTTTTCAAAGAGCTCTACACTGACATGCTTTGTACTCTGACAGTTATTCTAGGGAAGAGTGTTTAAAATGTTTCAGCCTTTTAAAAAAAAATCCCTCACCTGTTTTAGTTGTATATCACGTTTTCGTTGAGGCTTCTGGAATACTAATGATGTCAGGTTTTTATTAATTCAGTGATGCTGCATTGTAAACCAGAAGGTTTACGTTCTTGGCCCATATTGTTTTAATTTTCTAACCATCTGAGCAAACTGCAACTATTACTTGATAAGTATCTGAATGCTCTTCTTGTCAAGTATATATTTATCCCAAAAATCTTGGTCCTGGAGAGAGAGCCTTTTATGTGCAATTTTGACTTTACATTTTGTAAACCTCTATTGATTTTTTTTTCATCTCCACAGAAGTGGTGTTCCTTTTCAGAGTTTTATCCCCTTTAACAAATGTAAGTGAGTCTAAGTGGAACTTCTACAGAGAGCCCTTAAAATTGCCCTAATGACTTAGGGGTGTCAGGGTTACAGGCATTCTTTTTCATTTAGGCAGAAAAGAATTAATTGTGAGGAAAAAACATGTTAAACCAAATTCTCCCAGCAGAAGAGAGGTTAGTTTCTTAAAAATCTGTCTTCCTGTCACTTGAGATCTATCTATATGAGAGAAGGAAGGGCAGCAGGCATAACTGGAGGTATATAAAGTAGATCACCTGGATCCCTGATTTTTTTCCCCCCACTGGATGGTCCCTCTCCTTAGCTTGTTTGGAGACCCCCCATGCTTTCTATACCCTGACAAAACTTGGTCTTAGGAAGGAATAGGAAACATATTCGCAGTAAAGTCTGAATAACTTAAGGCTTAACATGTCACTGTCCTAAGACATTTGCATTTGAATAAGCTGGCAAAACTCAAAAGAAGGCCTCTCATAGGAGAGTTTCAGACATCAGTCCTTCAGTGGAAAGGGTATTTTTTTGGCGAGTAGTACCTTTTTGCACCCCACCCCCAGCCATCAGAATATCTGTTTGGGGTCTCCCTAAGCTTTTTTCGTAAATCTGATTCTGACTAGTAGTATCCATGCTGAGTGGCAGTTGAACTGTAGCTGACCAAGTCTCTGACTTGATCTTTGACACTGTGTGTGGGGGGTGGTGGAGGTGGTGGAGAATAGAGATGTCAAGAGGAAGAGCAGTGCTAAGAGGGGAAGCAAGTCTGCCATGCACGTGCATCCTCTGTGGGCTCAATGAGGCTATATGTTGTGGAAAGATGGAAAAGCAAGCATAATTCCTGGTTCTTAGAATAAATAAGATAAAGGTGTATAATTTAGTAAACTACATTTGGAGTCATGCCAGTCTGGGATTGTATATATCATCCTAACTTCTTCTTAACTGTATATTCTTGGATGAATTCTTTTCCCTCTCTAGCCCCAGATTCCTCAAATGTAAAGTGAGACTCATGCCTACCTGCTGTTCAAGGATGCCACGAAGAACAAATGAGATAATAGATATAAAAGCATTTTGCAAACCCAAAGCTATAAAGTGCAATTTAAAGCTGAGATGTTTGTAACTGAGGATAATAGTTTAAGAATATTCAGCTGATGTCTTTAACCCCCTTCCCCCTGCTTTTTGCTGCAGTTGCATTGCCTTTCACTTCATTGGTTGGGAAAGGCCACACCAGTATAAAACTGGTGGCATAGCATGGTTAGACAGAAATACTCTAGTGCTCCTGGGCAGTGATAGAGGGCCCTGTACTCAGAAGGGCCCTCTACTGGGCTTAATGCTCTGTTCTCCTCACCTTGAAATTATTAATTTTTGAACAAGGTGTCACACATTTTCATTTTGCACTTAATCCCCCAAATTACGTAGCTGATCTGGCCCTGGGCTGCTCTCTGTTCCTTTGTGGAGTTGGAACTAGAAAGAAGTTCCTTTATGACTCTGCTGGGAGGAGCATATGGAAGTTAGTTAGCTGAGATTCTGGCTGGGGAGTTTCCTGGAGGAGGTTAAGTTACAGGAGTTAAGCAGCTCTCTAGATGAGCCTTGTGGGGTGGTTAGCCTGGGCTAAGGACCAAATGTTAATTCCGAGCCAAACATCTGGGTGTCCATTGTGCTAACAAGTGCCTAATCAGCAGCAAGGACCATCAGGCCATGACCATGCTAAAAGAAAACTTAGAATTCACCAATCCCTGGCTTTAGCAGCAAATGCCAAGAGAGTGAGCAGTGACTAGGCAGACAAGGCGCATTGCCACAGAGCCCCAAGGAATCTGAGTTGGAGGACAGTTACAAGAATCCGTGCATGATTGTGAGCTTGCCTCCCATTTCCTTCTGCTACAAGGTTATGTAATGGTTACAATGAACACGTAGAACTTAGTAAAGTGAATTCATAAAGCGCCTGCACTCTTCCCATCTCCCTCACTGCTTGCTCAAACCTGCTTGGTGATTTGGTTCTTTCTTTGCCACAGGATGAAATCTTGGCAGATCCTAAAGCTTTTGGATGATTAAAAGTCCCCTGGTCACATTTGCCCCAAGAATTGTCTCTTTTTAGTAATGAAAATTTCAAATCCTATGTAATAATTAATATTCTGAACTTCATTTGAAGTTAAAGCTTCTTCCCTCCCTGAGAATGGTTTGTTTCAGACTTAACTGTAGTATAAAAGGGGACATATTTTTATCTTCTTTTCTCCTTTCATTGTGCATCTCCTTTTATCCCTTCCCCCAATGTGAAAGCCACATTTTATGAACTCTTTCGGTCACAGTGGGTAGAAGAATGAGAAGTAAGAAATAAGAAAAGTCTTACCTGAAAGGTCTTATTGTGGTTTGACTTTGATGTATCTGTTTGGCAGGTATCAAACCTTACTCTTGAGGTGTCGTCTTTAGTTATTTGGTGATCTCTTACCTCCACATTCTTTAGCAAAGTTAGCCTCTCTTCTGGATGGCTATTAAGGAACACTCTCTCATTCCTACCCACTCCTAATTTTGATGATGTATCTTCAGTCTCTTTCTGCTGAGGTCCCATTGCTCTAGGCTTAAAGCCCTTTTGAGATGGAGGATTTAAGAAAGCTCACTTCTGGTCTGTGGTAGACTGAAGAATGGTCTTTCAAAGATGTCAATGTCTGAATCTCTGGAACCTGTGAATATGTTACCTTACATGATAAAAGGGACTTTGTGGGTGTGATTAAGGAGTTTGAGATGAGGAGATTATCCTGGGTTATCTGGGAGGGTTTGATATAATCACAAGGGTATTTATAAGAGGGAAGCAGATCAGAGGGGAGAGAAGGCAATGTAATAGTGGAAGTAGAGATTTGAGTGATGTGGCCACAAGCCAAGGGATGCCAGCAGTCTCTAGAAGCAGGAAGGGACAAGGAATGGATCGTCCCTTGGAGCCCTCAAAGGAACCAGTCCTGCTAACACCTTGTTTAGTCCTGTAGGGCTCATTTTGGATTTCTAACCACCAGAACTATAAGATAATAAACTTGTGTTGTTTTAAGCCACTTAGTTTGTGGTAATTTGTTACAGGAGTAATAGGAAAGAAATATATGGTCCAAAAGAGATACTAATGTGTCATTTATGTGGACAAATTCTGGGAGTGTAGGCCACTGTCCATGCACCATCCTCTGTTTACTCTCAGAACAGCTAGCCAGCCACAGCCTCTTGCCCTTTAGATTTCCAAATAGACACTAGGCTCCTGTTACCCCTAAATGGCAGGGGACAAAAAGTAAGCCCTCTGAATGTTCTTCTTGAGGGCCCTCTCAGTTGACTTAAGGTAATGGAAAGACATCAACTCCCTTCTCCTATGGGGAGAAGGAAGAATAATATTACTAGAAGTCAACAACTATTTCTTTTTTATTGAAGTATAGTTGTTGTACAATATTATATAAGATACAGGTATATAATATAGTGATTCACAATTTTTAAAGGTTATACTTCATTTATAGTTATTGTAAAATATTGGCTATATTCTCAATGTTGTACAATATATACTTGTAGCTTATTTGATACCTAGTAGTTTGTACCTCTTACTGCCCTACTTCTATATTGCCCCTCCTGCCTCTCCCCACTGGTAATCACTAGTTTGTTCTTCATATCTTTGAGTCTGCTTCTTTTTTTGTTATATTCACTAAGTTGTTGTATTTTTTAGATTCCACATATAAGTAATATCATTCAGTATTTGTCTTTCTCTGTCTGACTTATTTCACTTAGGGTAATGCCCTCCAAGTCCATCCACATTGCTACAAATGGTAAAATTTCATTCTTTTTTATGGCTGAGTAGTATTCCATTGTGTGTGTGTGTATATATATATATATATATATATACCACATCTTCTTTATCCATTCTTCTGTTGATGGACACTTGGGTTGCTTCCATATCTTGGCTATTGTAAATAATGCTGCTATGAACATTGGGGTGCGTGAATCTTTTCAAATTAGTGTTTTTGTATTTTTTTTGATAGATACCCAGGAGTGGAATTGCTGGATCATACTGTAGTTATATTTTTAGTTTTTTGAGAAACCTCCATACTGTTCTCCACAGTGGCTGCACCAATTTGCAGTCCCACCAACAGTGCAAGGTTTCCCTTTTCTCCGCATCCCTGCCAACGTTTGTTATTTGTGTTCTTTTTGATGATAGCTATCCTGACAGGTGTGAGGTGATATCTCATTGTGGTTTTGATTTACATTTCCCTGATGATTAGTGATGTTGAACATATTTTCATGTGTCTGTAGACCATCTGCATTTTGTCTTTGGAAAAATGTCTATTCAGTCCTTCTGCCCACTTTTTAATCAGGTTGTTTGTTTTTTTGATTTTGAGTTCTATGAGCTTCAACTATTTCTGAAAGGAATTGTTTCTTTCCATTTTCCAATCCCTCCTCAACCTCAACTCACTTATACCAGAGGTGAATATTGCACTAAGGGCTGTGAAACCTTTAAAGGTTGTTGGACACCACCTTCAAAATTCTTGCATTGGTGGTTCAAGAGCCTGGCTTTGGAATGGAAGCATACTTGTGAATAATTTTTTTATTCTTACTCTTTTGAGGTGTAAGATTAAATAGATTGAAAAGGCTCCATTTTAATATCTTCTTATATTTATGAAAGCCCTTTTAGAATGCCCAAGTGTCATCTTAGGGATGAGCAGGGGGATGGAAAGCAGATTTTAAAAACTGAATTTATGTAAAGAGACTGTACCCTAGAGTTTAAATTATTAGATTGGGCTAAAATGAACAAATTGGGCTAGGTAAATTTTTCTCTTCTATCTTTTTTATCTTCTGTCAAGTGGGTGAGGGTTTATGAGGAATATCAGATCAGTTGTAGAATAAATGAATAAGCTACACTTTCTTTATGCATCTGAGTGCAGTATGAGTGGATTTTTTCCTGCTACATGCTTGGTTTTTGAGTACCTAATGATTGGCAAAGTCAGCAATGCTTCTTCCATGTCAGGACTATCTTAGGGACTACCTTAGTGATTGCTACGGAAACTGGTTACATAATTTAATTAAAGGCCTTTATTGAGTCGTAAAATTAGAGAACTCTCCAGGTGTAGTACCTGACCCCTGGTGGAGGAAAGAAGACCCATCCATAAGTCTTCAATATTTCTAGTATACAGATTACTGTAGTGGGATAAAACATCTCCAAAGAATAGATGTAGAAAGGAAAATTAAGAATTACATCCCTGAACCTTAGCCCAGCTTGGAGGACTCTAGGTTCTAGTCTTCATACCCTGCTGTAAGGAGAGTTATCTGTCAGTACATGCAGTGCTTGATTACTGCATGTAATATCTCAAGTGAGAAAAAAATTATAAAACTAAACACCCAGAAACATCTGTTGGATCTGAAAAAGCACAATGCTAATTTACATCCAGAACCATCATCTGCTGAGAAACGAATTAACAGGATGGCATGTTTAATGCATAGTATATAAAGCATCTTAGTTGCAAGTGTCTCATCTTCAAACAGAATAGAAACTTGGCTATCACACCTATTGCTCAGATGGTAATTAAGCAAATAAAGCTTATGCTTAGATCGCGAGTGATTGTAGGAAGCTAACAATATGATTTTAGCTCTGTAAAGTGAGTGACCTCATGTGTTTTGTTAGAAGTACATGTTAATATCATCCAAAAAGCATGGAGTAGGGGTTAGGAAGCAGAGGTTCTAATCCCACCTTTGACATGTGTTAGCTATTTGATCTTAGACAATTCACAACTTACCTGGGTTTATTATTTTTCATCAATTAAATGTAGGTAATATTCCCTACCCTGTCTATTTCATAAGGTAGTTGTGAGGCTCAAATGAAGAAATACACATGAAAGAGCTTCATGTAATATAAAGTGCTATACACATGAAGATTATTATGTTAGCTTTAGAACGACTCATGTATGTGGTGTCTTTATTGAATTCCCTTTACCTCTCGCTTTCCCTCTAAGGAATTCCCATCACTGTCTCAAGGATAGTCTATTTTCAGTGGGCCATCTTGAGTGTGGTCTGCTATTTTAGTTTCTCAAAACATTTCCCTTTGTATTTAATGAGTTTCCATTACAGGGAGGGATGGTGAGAGTCTGTTCCTGCCACCTGAAATTGTTTCAGAATTTATCTGTTTATTTTTTTATGTTAGAATTACTGTATTAGTTGGCATATATCTCCCTTTTTGCATGTTCTTTTTCTTTGTTCATAGTTCCAATGTTTAAATACAAGATTGCTTTTCTCTATACTATTTCATTCTTGGTGGAATGTTAATTGCTAGCAGCAGTTAGATTCTAAGCTTTGAAGAATGGGTCAGAGCAATTTAAGGCATATAAACTATGTTGATTATAGTAAACCAAGTCGTATTAGTCAGGATAGGCTAAATTATGCTGCAGGAGCAAAGAACCAATGAAATCTCAGCGGCTTCAAACATAAAAGGTTTATTTCCTGTCTGTTCAAGCTGTGCATCCATCTCAGGTCTTTGGGGGCTGGGCTCTGCTCTGCATTGCCATCACCCTCACTCTAACCTTACTCTATGACTCAGGCTGATGGAGAAACAACTATAGGGAGCTTTGCTAGTCTTTGTAGCAGAGGGAAAAAAAGAGACCTTTGAAGGTCCATACAGTAACAATTCTCTGGTTCATAATCAGCATATGTCACTTTCAGTAACAACCCATTGGCCAGAACTAGTCATGTAGAACCTCCGAAACCACACGGAGGCCAGGAAGTGCAATCCTACTACATGCCTGGAAGAGGGAAAATTTAAACATTTTGACAAGTTTAACTAAATTGCTCACACTTTTTTGAGGCCTCTGATCTGCAAGAGAGGAGATTGGAATCATTTGTTGGTTTTGCTGTGGACAGTCTTTCTGGTGTCTGGGTCATTGTTAATTTGCCTCTGAGATCTGATTTATAGAGTTAAATTCCTTGATAAAGTCAACACAAGCATTCTTTCTGAAGTCTTTCTCTGGTTTCAGTGATGCCACTTGTTATGTTGATGGCAGGATTTGGTAATCTCCAGCCCTCCTATGTTTCTTCTTCTAAGTGGTATTAGTGAAAAATGTCATGTCTTAGCAGTGGTAAGAAAACAGAAGGATTCTAGTTTGTTTATGTGACTGTTTTTGTTAATGCTTCAAGTTTCCTATCATTCATTCATTCATTCATATCCATCCATCCATTCAACTAACAGACTTTTGCTGAACACCTCCTGTATGCTGGGCTCTGTGGTAGGTGCTGAAGATAAAAAGTAGAACTAAACATGGTCTCTTTTCCAAGGAAATTTCTTGTTTTCTAATCCATGCCCCTCTTTGATAAACATGAAAATGTCATACTGTTAATGTTTTGAATTTCAAAATGCCGTGACTAAAAACACATCAAAGAAATGACCATTTTAGAATTTCTTTTTAAAAACCACCCACATAACTCTTTCCCCAGAAGATTTTATGCTCCATTCCTCACTGCTCCCTGTCTCTGTAGCGCTCTTTCACCTCCACTCCCACCCCAGGTTGAGAATGTGTTGTCTAATTATGTCATTTGCACTTATATCCATTGTTAGAATGGATATTGGGGAGCTTTCAGGCCGTGTGTATGAGCCTACAGTGACCTTGAAGGATGAAAAGACTTTGGGTGGTCAAATTCAGGTGAGAAGAGATTTTTAACTGAATTATGACACATTACATTATGATTCTTATTCCCATTCTATTTCTGTTTTTAGTTTCCTTTGTATACCTTCACAGTACTGTGAACATAATAGATGCTTCTTCTACACTTGCTTGTTCTGTGGATAAAGGAGTTAACCTACCCTAAAACTCTTGTTTGGAAGCTCAGGTATTGACAGGCAGGTAGCTGTAAAATGTATTAACTGCAGCAGAAGCAAATTCTCAAATATTAAAGCCTTTCTAACCTTTCACAAGGTATTCTAAAAGACTATAATAGCCTGGATATAGACAGAGACTTTGGGGAAGAGAAACTCAAATTCACTAATTGGATGATTTAGAGACAGAGATATATAATCTGGGACTGCAGAACCTCCCACTGCTCCCCAGAAACAGCTAGTCCTTGGCCATGGTGTGAGAACTTTGTATTGTTCTGATTTAGCCTTGATTCTTTAGGCCCTTATTATCTGGTTTGAAATCCCCATCACTGATCTAATTTTGCAAATAAGACTAGGACATTGGCTCTGCAAGACCAGCGTTAAAAGTCAGAGATATTTCCTGAGTATGCATCCCTCACCATATTTTTTGTTTTGGATGTCATCTTGGATGTCACAAAATGTCTGTCCCAGAAACCCCAAAGGGAAGCAAGAAGGGACAGTGGGAATGAGGGCTTCATGAGAATACCTAGGAAACTCTGAGTGTCACATTAACTCTGCTGATGCCCTTTACCAATTTGGACCTGGCTCCATCTTTTCCTTCATTCTGTCTTTGCCATCGCCTTTCCTTGCTCCCAGGCCACCTGACTTTACTGCTAGGTTGGCTTCCTTCCAAACTGTGCAGCCCTGCTGGTTTGCCTAAGGAATGGCCTTCCTCACCTACTTTACAGTTTCACTCTGATTTTTACCAAAAGATAGAAACCTATTATCAGCACTTCTGGTCTTCACCTCCAGATTTTACTTTGTGTAATTGCCCAAGTGAATTCCAGGGGGTAATTGCCATGGAACATTTGGTTTATTGCTTTTTAGAAATTTGTTGTTATCCATGTTATTGTTGTTGTTATTATTATTGTTATTGTATTTGCAGCAAAGAATGATTTTATAAATCTAATGATTGACTCAGATAATCTCTTATGTAAAGGGAAAAATAAATCACATATCAGGTTTCCTTTAAGTGAGACCTTCCTGTCAGCACAGACTTCCTGCTGTTCCTTTTTCTGCAAAGTGGTCCTTCGGTTACTGCTCTGGGAAATTTCAATGGGTTGTCTTTGGGAAATGCAAAAGGACAACAACCTAATATTCTCTTCAAAGGGTAATGCCTTCTTCAGGACATGGCCACTTTTCTTTTGTACTTCAGATAATCAGCAGCTCTGTGTGCTATAGAATGAGACACGTGTAATTTAAAAACCATTTCCTGCATCTTAATATCAGACTTTACCAGGAAACCAAAGTCCTGTTTCTCCCCTTTCTCCATCCCTTTGCCCTTCAGAGCCAGTATTCCTTGAGGCTAAATGAACCCAGACCGTTTATTTTTGCCCCTTTTCTCCTCCCTCAGTTCTCCTGGAGGATCAGCATTAAAAATATTATATTACTGTTTAAGTTTTTGCAATGTGTGTTTCCATTCCCTGAATGCAAGGCTCCTCAACCAGATCAGGTACCTGATGCTTTTATTTCCCTGATCACCTTTGGCATTTAATGATTTCTAGCTTTGCCTTGTGTATAAAAACATGAAACTCAGGAAAACTGTGGATCAAGGCCAGGCCCATCTTCTATTTATAAGGTTTTTCTTCCTAGTGTATTTTCTAGCTCTTGGGAAGTTGCATTCATAAAAAGTTGTAAGATTCTAATTAGAATTACTAAACTGCCCAGGAAGAGCCCTATGAGGTGAAGTTGAGAAGGGAAAGCAAACTTGATATTGACCATACTGAGAGATTTCTAGGAACATCAGCTTGGAGAGGCTTTTCATTTTATAGACTCTATGGTGATCAACATCCAGGACAAACCCCTTTAGATAAATAGTCTTCATGGTAAAGATTAATAGTTTAAAGTATCAGAATTTTGTTCCAATTACTTTGTTACTAACCCATGGTTAAAAATCCCAATTTCAGTTTGCATCCTCTGGGTAGCCTTCCTTGATGACTCTAGACCAAGTACATTTTCTTCTTTTCTGAACTCTTAGCAGTTATCTGACAATTACATATTACTCTGCACATGAATTGTTGTCTCAAATTGCTAATTTACTCTGATATTATGATTTAAATGTTTTAAAATATGTGCTAATATATCTCTTACCCTCCCACCTCCCAGGACAGACTTTGTATACTTTATTGTAGCTCCTAAAACACTTATTGTCATCCTTTGTAGAACCCCTGTAGATGCTTTTTGAATAAATGAATGTATTAAGTGACAATTCCATTTTTTTTTAAAAAAATTATTTATTTATTTATTTATTTATTTATTTATGGCTGTGTTGGGTCTTCGTTTCTGTGCGAGGGCTTTCTCCAGTTGCGGCGAGCGGGGACCACTCTTCATCGCGGTGCGCGGGCCTCTCACTATCGCGGCCTCTCTTGTTGCGGAGCACAGGCTCCAGACGCACAGGCTCAGTAGTGTGGCTCACGGGCCCAGCTGCTCCGCGGCATGTGGGATCTTCCCAGACCAGGGCTCGAACCCGTGTCCCCTGCATTGGCAGGCAGATTCTCAACCACTGTGCCACCAGGGAAGCCCGACAATTCCATTTTAAATTACCAGTGAACCATAAATTATTCCAGGCGGATAAGCATATCTTTTTTTAAGACCATTCCAGCCTTAGCTTGGGCATGCTCTTTTGTGATTAATTTGAATCCTTTTTGTTGCACTCTAGTGTAACTCTTCTTAAAGAGAGGTGCTACTTATTCTCTCTGCACTTCTTTTTTTTTTTTTTTTTTTTAAACATCTTTATTGAAGTATAATTTCTTTACAATGGTGTGTTAGCTTCTGCTTTATAACAAAGTGAATCAGTTATACATATACATATGTTCCCATATCTCTTCCCTCTTGCATCTCCCTCCCTCCCACCCTCCCTATCCCACCCCTCTAGGTGGTCACAAAGCACCGAGCTGATCTCCCTGTGCTATGCGGCTGCTTCCCACTAGCTATCTATTTTACATTTGGTAGTGTATATATGTCCATTAGACTCTCTCACCCTGTCACATCTCACCCCTCCCCCTCCCCATATCCTCAAGTCCATTCTCTAGTAGGTCTGTGTCTTTATTCCCATCTTGCCACTAGGTTCTTCATGACCTTTTTTTTTTTTTTTTCCTTAGATTCCATATATATGTGTTAGCATACTGTATTTCTTTTTCTCTTTCTGACTTACTTCACTCTGTATGACAGACTCTAACTCCATCCACCTCATTACAAACACCTCCATTTCATTTCTTTTTATGGCTGAGTAATATTCCATTGTATATATGTGCCACATCTTCTTTATCCATTCATCCGATGATGGACACCTAGGTTGCTTCCATGTCCTGGCTATTGTAAACAGAGCTGCAATGAATATTTTGGTACATGACTCTTTCTGAATTATGGTTTTCTCAGGGTATATGCCCAGTAGTGGGATTGCTGGGTCGTATGGTAGTTCTATTTTTAGTTTTTTAAGGAACCTCCATACTGTTCTCCATAGTGGCTGTATCAATTTACATTCCCACCAACAGTGCAAGAGTGTTCCCTTTTCTCCACACCCTCTCCAGCATTTATTGTTTCTAGATTTTTTGATGATGGCCATTCTGACCGGTGTGAGATGATACCTCATTGTAGTTTTGAATTGCATTTCTCTAATGATTAATGATGTTGAGCATTCTTTCATGTGTCTGTTGGCAATCTGTATATCTTCTTTGGAAAAATGTCTATTTAGGTCTTCTGCCCATTTTTGGATTGGGTTGTTTGTTTTTTTGTTATTGAGCTGCATGAGCTGCTTGTAAATCTTGGAGATTAATCCTTTGTCAGTTGCTTCATTTGCAAATATTTTCTCCCATTCTGAGGGTTGTCTTTTGGTCTTGTTTATGGTTTCCTTTGCTGTGCAAAAGCTTTTAAGTTTCATTAGGTCCCATTTGTTTATTTCTGTTTTTATTTCCATTTCTCTAGGAGCTGGGTCAAAAAGGATCTTGCTGTGATTTATGTCATAGAGTGTTCTGCCTATGTTTTCCTCTAAGAGTTTGATAGTGTCTGGCCTTACACTTAGGTCTTTAATCCATTTTGAGTTTATTTTTGTGTATGGTGTCAGGGAGTGTTCTAATTTCATACTTTTACATGTACCTGTCCAATTTTCCCAGCACCACTTATTGAAGAGGCTGTCTTTTCTCCACTGTATATGCTTGCCTCCTTTATCAAAGATAAGGTGACCATATGTGCGTGGGCTTATCTCTGGGCTTTCTATCCTGTTCCATTGATCTATATTTCTGTTTTTGTGCCAGTACCAAACTGTCTTGATTACTGTAGCTTTGTAATATAGTCTGAAGTCAGGGAGCCTGATTCCTCCAGCTCCATTTTTCGTTCTCAAGATTGCTTTGGCTATTCGGGGTCTTTTGTGTTTCCATACAAATTGTGAAATTTTTTGTTCTAGTTCTGTGAAAAATGCCAGTGGTAGTTTGATAGGGATTGCGTTGAATCTGTAGATTGCTTTGGGTAGTAGAGTCATTTTCACAATGTTGATTCTTCCAATCCAAGAACATGGTATATCTCTCCATCTATTTGTATCATCTTTAATTTCTTTCATCAGTGTCCTATAATTTTCTGCATACAGGTCTTTTGTCTCCTTAGGTAGGTTTATTCCTAGATATTTTATTCTTTTTGTTGCAATGGTAAACGGGAGTGTTTTCTTAATTTCACTTTCAGATTTTTCATCCTTAGTATACAGGAATGCAACAGATTTCTGTGCATTAATTTTGTATCCTGCTACTTTACCAAATTCATTGATTAGCTCTAGTAGTTTTCTGGTAGCATCTTTTGGATTCTCTATGTATAGTATCATGTCATCTGCAAACAGTGAGAGCTTTACTTCTTCTTTTCCGATTTGGATTCCTTTTATTTCTTTTTCTTCTCTGATTGCTGTGGCTAACACTTCCAAAACTATGTTGAATAATAGTGGTGAGAGTGGGCAACCTTGTCTTGTTCCTTATCTTAAAGGAAATGGTTTCAGTTTTTCACCATTGAGGACAATGTTGGCTGTGGGTTTGTCATATACGGCCTTTATTATGTTGAGGAAAGTTCCCTCTATGCCTACTTTCTGCAGGACTTTTATCATAAATGGGTGTTGAATTTTGTCGAAAGCTTTCTCTGCATCTATTGAGATGATCATATGGTTTTTCTCCTTCAATTTGTTAATATGATGTATCACGTTGATTGATTTGCATATATTGAAGAATCCTTGCATTCCTGGAATAAACCCCACTTGATCATGGTGTATAATCCTTTTAATGTGCTGTTGGATTCTGTTTGCTAGTATTTTGTTGAGGATTTTTGCAGCTATGTTCATCAGTGATATTGGCCTGTAGTTTTCTTTCTTTGTGACATCTTTGTCTGGTTTTGGTATCAGGGTGATGGTGGCCTCGTAGAATGAGTTGGGGAGTGTTCCTCCCTCTGCAATATTTTGGAAGAGTTTGAGAAGGATAGGTGTTAGCTCTTCTCTTAATGTTTGATAGAATTCGCCTGTGAAGCCATCTGGTCCTGGGCTTCTGTGTGTTGGAAGATTTTTAATCACAGTTTCAATTTCAGTGCTTGTGATTGGTCTGTTCATATTTTCTATTTCTTCCTGGTTCAGTCTTGGCAGGTTGTGCATTTCTAAGAATCTGTCCATTTCTTCCAGGTTGTCCATTTTATTGGCATAGAGTTGCTTGTAGTAATCTCTCATGATCGTTTGTATTTCTGCAGTGTCAGTGGTTACTTCTCCTTTTTCATTTCTAATTCTATTGATTTGAGTCTTCTCCCTTTTTCTCTTGATGAGTCTGGCTAATGGTTTATCAATTTTGTTTATCTTCTCAAAGAACCAGCTTTTAGTTTCATTGATTTTTGCTATTGTTTCCTTCATTTCTTTTTCATTTATTTCTGATCTGATCTTTATGATTTCTTTCCTTCTGCTAGCTTTGGGGTTTTTTTGTTCTTCTTTCTCTAATTGCTTTAGGTGCAAGGTTAGGTTGTTTATTCGAGATGTTTCCTGTTTCTTGATGTAGGCTTGTATTGCTATAAACTTCCCTCTTAGAACTGCTTTTGCTGCATCCCATAGGTTTTGGATCGTCGTGTCTTCATTGTCATTTGTTTCTAGGTATTTTTTGATTTCCCCTTTGATTTCTTCAGTGATCACTTCGTTATTAAGTAGTGTATTGTGTAGCCTCCATGTGTTTGTATTTTTTACAGATCTTTTCCTGTAATTGATATCTAGTCTCATAGCGTTGTGGTCGGAAAAGATACTTGATATGATTTCAATTTTTTAAAATTTACCAAGGCTTGATTTGTGACCCAAGATATGATCTATCCTGGAGAATGTTCCATGAGCACTTGAGAAGAATGTGTATTCTGTTGTTTTTGGGTGGAATGTCCTATAAATATCAATTAAGTCCATCTTGTTTAATGTATCATTTAAAGCTTGTGTTTCCTTATTTATTTTCATTTTGGATGATCTGTCCATTGGTGAAAGTGGGGTGTTAAAGTCCCCTACTATGATTGTGTTACTGTCGATTTCCCCTTTTATGGCTGTTAGAATTTGCCTTATGTATTGAGGTGCTCCTATGTTGGGTGCATAAATATTTACAATTGTTATACCTTCCTCTTGGATCGATCCCTTGATCATTATATAGTGTCCTTCTTTGTCCCTTGTAATAGTCTTTATTTTAAAGTCTATTTTGTCTGATATGAGAATTGCTACTCCAGCTTTCTTTTGATTTCCATTTGCATGGAATATCTTTTTCCATCCCCTCACTTTCAGTCTGTATGTGTCTCTAGGTCTGAAGTGGGTCTCTTGTAGACAGCATATATATGGGTCTTGTTTTTGTATCCATTCAGCCAGTCTGTGTCTTTTGGTGGGAGCATTTAATCCATTTACATTTAAGGTAATTATCGATATGTATGTTCCTATTCCCATTTTCTTAAATGTTTTGGGTTTGTTATTGTAGGTATTTTCCTTCTCTTGTGTTTCTTGCCTAGAGAAGTTCCTTTAGCATTTGTTGTAAAGCTGGTTTGGTGGTGCTGAACTCTCTCAGCTTTTGCTTGTCTGTAAAGATTTTAATTTCTCCATCAAATCTGAATGAGATCCTTGCTGGGTAGAGTAATCTTGGTTGTAGGTTTTTCTCCTTCATCACTTTAAGTATATCCTGCCACTCCCTTCTGGCTTGCAGAGTTTCTGCTGAAAGATCAGCTGTTAACCTTATGGGGATGCCCTTGTGTGTTATTTGTTGTTTTTCCCTTGCTGCTTTTAATATGTTTTCTTTATATTTAATTTTTGATAGTTTGATTAATATGTGTCTTGGTGTGTTTCTCCTTGGATTTATCCTGTATGGGACTCTCTGTGCTTCCAGGACTTGATTAACTATTTCCTTTCCCATATTAGGGACGTTTTCAACTATAATCTCTTCAAATATTTTCTCAGTCCCTTTCTTTTTCTCTCCTTCTTCTGGGACCCCTATAATTCGTATGTTGGTGCATTTAATGTTGTCCCAGAGGTCTCTGAGACTGTCCTCAGTTCTTTTCATTCTTTTTTCTTTATTCTGCTCTGCAGTAGTTATTTCCACCATTTTATCTTCCAGGTCACTTATCCGTTCTTCTGCCTCAGTTATTCTGCTATTGATCCCATCTAGAGTATTTTTAATTTCATTTATTGTACTTTTCATCGTTGCTTGGTTCCTCTTTAGTTCTTCTACGTCCTTGTTAAATGTTTCTTGCATTTTGTCTATTCTATTTCCAAGATTTTGGATCATCCTTACTATCATTATTCTGAATTCTTTTTCAGGTAGGCTACCTATTTCCTCTTCATTTGTTAGGTCTGGTGTGTTTTGACCCTGCTCCTTCATCTGCTGTGTGTTTTTCTGTCGTCTCATTTTGCTTATCTTACTGTGTTTGGGGTCTCCTTTTCACAGGCTGCAGGTTCGTAGTTCCCGTTGTTTTTGGTATCTGTCCCCAGTGGCTAAGGTTGTTTCAGTGGGTTGTGTAGGTTTCCTGGTGGAGGGAACTAGTGCCTGTGTTCTGGTGGATGAGGCTGGATGTTGTCTTTCTGGTGGGCTCGTCCACGTCTGGTGGTGTGTTTTGGGGTGTCTGTGGCCTTATTATGATTTTAGGCAGCCTCTCTGTTAATGGATGGGGCTGTGTTCCTGTCTTGCTAGTTGTTTGGCATAGGGTGTCCAGCACTGTACCTTGCTGGTCGTTGAGTGAAGCTGGGTCTTGATGTTGAGATGGAGATCTCTGAGAGATTTTCGCCGTTTGGTATTACATGGAGCTGGGCGGTCTCTTGTGGACCAGTGTCCTGAAGTTGGCTCTCCCACCTCATCTCTGCACTTCTTAAACACTTCCAATGCTTTTCCTGATCTTATTCCATCATTATGGTTGTTCTCCCAGCTCTGTTATTCATCTTCTGTTCTCCTGATACATTCATCCTCTTGGCAAGTTTATCTACTATCTGGCTTCAACTATGATTTCCTTGTAGTTACTTCCCAGATCTACCTTTCCAGTCCTGTCCTTTGGACCTTACTAGTACAATGTTGTCAAAATGGGTGGACTGTCACTTGGGCATATTTCAATTACCTAAAAATCAATGTTTTATAAAAGAAATGTATTATTTTTTCTACCACCCAACCTCCCTACTCTTTCTAATTTCCTTCTCCATTCTTGCCATTTGTGTATACTTCCATCATCCAAGTCTCCTAGGCCTTGGGATCTTCTTTCTCACTCCTTTCTTCTTCAGCCTTCATGTGCAGTCTATCCCCAGATCCTGTCGAATGTCTCCTTGGAATGTGTTTGAGAGTCAATTCCTCCTTTCTGTGACCTCTATCTAGGCCTAAATAATAGATTACTTCTAGATTACTGCCACAGCTTCCTAATTACTTTCCCTGGTATTATTGGTAATGATGATAATAATGATAATTTTAGTATAAATATCTACTATTTATTAATTATCTAGTGTATGCTAGGCATTGTAATAATGTACTTTATGAAGATTATCTCATTTGATTCTCACAACATCCAGATGAAGTATATATTACTATTCACATTTTAGAGACAAAAACATCTGTGGCTCAGAGGGGTTGCATAACTTGCCTATGGCCTCATAGGTAATGAGTTGAAAAAACTGGGGTTTTAACTTTGAAGGCCATGCATCAGTAACAAATACCCTGCATATCACTGCTGGACTAGTGTACCCTTTTCACTATGCCACTCAGCTGTTCAAGAACACATGGATATTCCCACTGTCTACAAGAAGAGTGGATTCCTTTATCTGATTCTAAGGCCTTCCATGATCTTATACCACCATATCTCTCCAGTCTTATTTCTCATGACTCTCAATATCTACCCATTGCTCCATCCAGGCTGACTTGATCATTGTTTCCCACTCTCTCCCCAATGCTCAGTTCTGCTTAATGATTTCCTCTAGACCTGCGATACCCTTCCCTCAGCTCTTCAAATCCTGCCTATACTTTTAAGGTCCAGTTCACACCCTACTTCTCCATGAAGCCTTCTCAAAATAGTCCAACATACAAAGAGATCTTGTTTCTTTTCTTAACTGTTCTGACAGTTATTGTGTGTACTGTAACACTTAGCACTCCATGATGTACTCTTGTGATACTCTGTAGTATGAGATGATTCAAGGGAACTTTTCAAGTTTAGTAAAATTTGCCTTTGATACCCATTCTTTTCTTCTTACCTCCTCACCATTCTCCTGCATCTAGTATCTTCATGTTCTTCTCTGAATTTCTAAGTCCTTACCCCTACCCAAATGCTGACATACTCTGCCCAGACTGCTTTTAGGTCTTCCCAGCTAGAAATAACCTGTCAGTCATCGACCTCTTATAATGTCTTTTATTTAAACTCAGCTAGATAGGTATAAAGAACCTATGTAAAGGTATTTGTGATTGTCCATCTTTCTGAAAGGGTTGCATTTGAGTGGTAATTGCTTGTGAAACCATGTCTGCTTTGGTTGTTGGAATTTCAGAAAGTTGAGAGTGTGGAATATGGCAGAGGGAAATAAAAGATCTCAGGGAGTGGGGAAGGGAATATATTGGGGCAGGTAAATATTCCTGGAATCCAGTAAAACATATCATGTAGGTCACCTCCAATTCTACCAGAGTATAAAGTTGGATCTGGCTGCAGTGTCTTCAGGTTTTTCCTCTACAGCAGTAGTTCCTGCCTGTGGCCTGCAGCTATGAGGTATTATATAAGCGTGCTTACCAAGAACTGTCTTGAGATTTAAATAAATGATTTCTCAAAAATGCATACATATAATTTTTCAGATTCATGTGCAGGCTTTATTTAAATACAAATGAATTTAAGAGCATAACTGAATTCATAGCAGCTTTTGGTCATTATTGATTTTCATAATCAGTGAACACTAAAAGTATAATTGATATGAGCAGATCCACAAAATATTGTGATGTTTTACAAGGATCCTTTTAAAAGGATCTATAGCTAGAGGTCTATCAGAAACTCTTGGAGGGCAAAGACTGTATCTTCTACTTTGTTTACATTTCCCAGAACATGCTACAACACCAGTACAACAGGGCTTTGAGACTCTTGAATGAATGATAGAAGGAAGAGGTTGGATGAGGAATTTCTATTTTTATGTCCTAGTCCCTTCGTTTGTCAAATAAGAGTTTTAGACTAGGTGATATCTGAGTCTCTTTCTAGCTGGTAGCACATCCTAGGTTGGTATATACTTGGATGTAATCCAAATGCTTAACAGGTTCCTTGGCACTAGGGAAGGTTTGAGAGAAGCTGGCTCTTCCTAGTATGACTCTTGGTATCCACTGGAACTTGGTTTATCCATTCCCCGAAGTGTTATGAATCACAGAAAATTGATGAAAGGTTTTAGAAGTTTTCTGAGTTTTCACTACACAGCTCTATTGTTTGGAGTGACCAGTTAAAGGTAAGCCACAGATTAATTTGCTGGCAGTCGGTGACTTGTGAATTATCCTTCTCTGTGGAATAAGACCTCAACCTTATCCTTAAGCACAGAGTCTCAAGAGTTCAAAGTATTACTATCTCTCTGATAATGGGAACCATTCAGTTAGAGGGGGAGTAGAAGAAAATGGCTTCTCACAGGTGTGGTTTTATCTTGCCTAGCCACAGCACTACATTAAGTGGTCACCCCTCTCTAATTTTGGTATGGAAAATAACTTCTTGCTCGTCTGACAAAGGCAGCAACTCTGACCAAGTAGTATCTTTCATTTCTCCCTTACTTTCTAATAGCTAGTTACAATCCAGATTCTGTATCTCATTATCTATATGATCTTCGGCAAGTACTTTTACTGTTCGGAATCTGTTTCCTCTTCTGTAAAACTAGTCTAGTATTGAAAGGATTAGAAATAGTGGCATATTAAAATGCCTAGAGAAGTATCAGGCATATAATATGCATTCAGTAAATGGAGTTGTCACTGTTATTCCCTTTTTTTTTCTCCTTTACTTTTTTTTTTACTTCCCTTGCCTCTTACTTCTGTCTTGAGAAATGAGCTTTACCTACTTAGAACAGACTTACCTGGCAAGTGGAAATATCAGCCTCTCATCCTGGGTATCTAGTTTTCCCCTGGACTCTTTCCCCTTGTAATTTGGGATTTCAGGCTTGAAACTAGGGCACTAGCTGTGAGTGCTTGATGGCAAGTAACAGTTTGGGAAGCAATTAATCCCAGGCCCACTGCTGCTTCTCAGTGGGCTCAGTCCAGGGGATCTGGGCTAGGAATTGGATCTCATGTGGGTTGTCGCTGCATAGTTATTTCTGAATCTTCTAGATTTACAAATCATTTGGTACCCAGCTGTTATGCTACGTGATTCACAGTTATGGGTGCCTTGCTTCAAACGCTTGTCAGCAGTTTCTTCCCTGTGATTGCCTTGTGATTCAGTTGTTTTCGGTGTGGT
Organism: Eubalaena glacialis; assembly: GCF_028564815.1. Lineage (NCBI taxonomy): Eukaryota > Metazoa > Chordata > Mammalia > Artiodactyla > Balaenidae > Eubalaena > Eubalaena glacialis. Next base: position 110,733,903 of record NC_083736.1, read on the forward strand.
GTGCATCTCCTCACATTCATTTGGACTGTGCCTCCCCCACCTTCTGTCATGGAACAGATGAGTCAGTGTCTAATGGTGCCGGCTTGCCATCCAATTACTTTGTTTCCTCTGGTGGGTGGGCGCCAGAGAAGATGCTGCTGGTTCATAGAGGGGGCTGCCTGTCCTGTTGCCAAACTGCCCTGAGAAGGGGGAAACGAATGGCCACATTTCCCAGAATGAATATTCAGGAAGCATTCAGGATAGACAAGGCCAAGGAAAAGGGCATTCTTGTTCAGTAGGTGGCAGTGTGGTCTGGCTTGAAGAAGCACAACAAATTCTTGCATGTATTTGCAGTGCTTTACTCTGATGCCTTTGACAGCTCTGCTTGAGATTTTTATTCTGAGTATTTTAGTACCTTTTGTCAAGTGCTCTTTCTCAAAAAACAAAAAAAACCCCAAGAAAACCACTTTATTTCTTTAGAAACTTCTCTTGGTAGTGGGTGGCATGTGTTTGTGGCAAGTACTGTGATCTGAAGCTTTGGGGAGCTCAGTGGCTAATTGCTTAGTTGGACATCTAGCCAGGAAGGCTGGACTTCTGTTTCCTAGCTGTGGTGGTGGGAGTTCTTTCCTAATGGATGCGGTCGTTATTTCACTGACATTAGCAGTGGGGAACACTTTTCTGCAGCCCCTAGAGCTGACTGGTTTCTCTGTTGGGGAGGGAGGGTCCTGAGACCCAGTGTGTCACCTCTCTCAGGGCCCATTCAGCCTTCAGGGAATAGCACACTTGGTCTGGATGAGTTGGGACTGCGATAGCACGATGTCCTCTGTCCAGCTGAGCACTGAGACAAATCCTATACTCTGTTTTTGTACCTTGCCTCCTACTGCAAAGCCCTTTACCAGAATGGCTTATTTCTCAACAAAAGTAGAAATCTTTGAAAAGCTTTACTTTTAAGTAAGAAGCCTACTCTCCAGCATGAGGCCTGAGCAGGAAGAAGAAAGTATGTCTAACTAGGCCACAGGCAATGTCATCCTTGGGAAGATTGGTGGCTGTTTGGCTGGGATTGAAAAGCCTGAGCAAGGGCTTGGATTTGCTGGTCTCCCTGTTTCAGAATTATAGATACTCTATCTTGAGGAGGCTGAGTTTGAGACCTTAGAGTCTCTGTTTATGTGCCTCTGTTCCTGCTCTGCCATGCTGCGGCCCATGTGTGTGTAGATGTGTGCACGTGAGCTCCAGGAAGCCAGGGTGGGATCGTAGATGTTGAGCAAGGACCCCTTTCACCTCAGACAGGAATAGGAGATTCTCAAAGTATATACAGTTGATTCTTGTTATTCATGGTAGTTATGTTCTATAAAGTTGCCACAAACACTGAATTAGGTTAGGTTAGGTTCCTGTGAGCTGATTTGTCAACTGATCAATACATAACCTGGTTTTATATGTGTCTGTTTAAAGACACCTTATTTAATATATATTGTTGATTCATTAACATTGAACTCATAGCCAACGGCACAGTATATAACTCATGCCTGAATGAAGCTTATCTAAGACACGTATTTTCTCCATAAGGCTCATTGAAGCCTCTTGCACTTAGAAACACCAGACGGCACTTCAGCACTGTCCTTGGGAGCCATTTTAAATAGTGAAATCATCAAGAAAAAATACAAAAATGTGGCACTAAATAAACTGTGAAAAGGACACTTGTTTAAGGCAGAGGATTCCCTTGTTCCGTCTCAACTGGAAATGTGCACACTGTGGAAATTCAAAAGTTTCTTCACGCTGCGCATTTGCATGCCCATGAATTACTGTGGAAACACCATGAGTATTGATCTAGGGATTACAAATTTAGGAAGAGGCAATTTTGCAAATATGGAATTCATGAATATTGAGGATCAAATGTATCTGCCCGATGATAGGTCCACAGCATTTTCTGTATTTTAGCTGTTAGAATTCTTCATCTTATCCACATTCCTCCATTATGGTAAACCAGGCTGATATGAATTAGGTGGTGGTCAGTTAATCAGATCATGAGGACTGGATTCTAAGCAACTAACTAGGGTGAGCAGACTTTTTCAAATAGCATTGATCTGTTGGTTTTTCATATATATTAGTTAGCAATTCATTGGTTAGCAATTCTATGGACTAGTTAGGTAGGCTTAAAGATAGAGTTGGAGTAAAAAAATTCAAATCACATTCTGAAACTCAAGCAAACTACCACTTTACATATATATACTTGAGTTTCGGTGTTTAAGGTCAAAGTTGTAATTTAAATTGAAAAGGTAAGGATGATGCCCTGAACCTAAATGGTCAACCTGATGACCTCTAGTAAGTCAGCAAGCCTTCCTGTTCTTCTCCTCTTTGTACAAGGAAAACAAAAACACAAAACTGGCTTATCTGTTGATGATCAATAAAAGAAAATACTTCCACTAGCAAGACATTTTTGACTTCCCAAGATAACCCCATTCTCCTGATGGACTATAACAACCCTGAGAAAAATCTTTATTATTTTTAGTTAATATCTGACACCCTACAGCTTCTGCCCCTAGAGCCAAATAGATTATTAGAATAATATCTCTTCCACATGATTACCCTTTATACATCTTAAGGTAGCACTGAAGTCATTTATTTATCTTTTCTTCCATTAATTCATTCATCCATTTATTCAACATATATTTATTGAGAACCTACTATATTGGTAGGTGTTGTGGTAGAAATTGGGGATATATGGGTGATTAAAAGACACATAATCCCCGAGTTCATGGATCTTATGTCCACCTAAGTTTTTTTCTCTTCATGATGAATATCTTTAGTTTCTTGAACTTTTCCACATGTGGCATAGTTTGGAGTCCCCTCACGGCCTTGGTCATCTTCCTCTGTACATGCTATCAGTTTCTCTCTAGGGGTGTGGGTCTTGAATCAGGAGTGATCTGACAAATGATTGGCATATCTGGGTTCAAATAGCAGCTCTGTGTCTTACTGTGTTATATTGAGTAAGGTATTTAACCTCTCTGGACCCCCATTTCCTCTTCTATAAAATGGGAAGAATAATAATTGCCAGGCTGTTTGTGAGGATTAAACAAGATAATATACATAAACATACTTAGCATAGTACCTGGCATGTAAGTACCTAATAAAGCAGAAAACATTATTTTATTCATATTTGTTAAACTGCCTTAGCTGGCATTAGCATGTTTGGCAGACACATTCCACTGTTATTGCCTCCTGAGGTTGCAATCACCCTAAACTCCCAAGTAATTTTTGTCTTCCTGGGAAATTACTTCTGTCTTCGAGAGCTGTGCTCAGATGTCAGTCCTCTATCAACCTTGTTGAGACACATTTTGACCAACTCTGTCTGTTTGACTGGCTTATGTGTCATCTTCCTGAAAGATGGATGTAATTTCAGTGCCAGGATCCATGTCCTTGACTTGACTTTTCTTTATCTCTGGGTTTGCTATGAATATGGAAATGTGGCTTGTGGCCTCCCTCAGCTTTAGAGTCTTTTCTATGTAGATGAACAGATTATAAATATAACACTTCAAGCAATTGGGGGAAAATGTTGCCCATTCTATTTGTGCCTTGCTTTATTACATTTAGTCAGTCTTTGATGAATATACCTTTACAAGATGATTGTTGAACAAAATGAATCCCATTTCTTAATGTGATGCATTTAATGATGGCTTGGCTGCCTTTGCCTGCTCCATCATTTTATTCTTGGACTTTACCTGGACTGCTATTTATGATTTTATTTCTTGGATGCACACAAAAACACATGTATAACTTTTTCCCTCCCCTCACTGTTCTCCAGAAATCTTTGGCAATAATTCAGAGGAATTATTAAGGAATCATGAGTGGGAATGGGGGTGCAGAGAGGATTTGAGTTGTGGCTTATATAGATTACATGAATGAATATAACCCTATGGACAAGGCTTTTTTTCAGTATTTCTGAGCCAGACATAAATCAGGAGCATAGGAACCAGGGAACTGGGGTGTTAGAAGCTGTTTGAGCACACTGGTGTGAGAGAAAGCAGTACAGAAGATGAAACAGTGGAGGTTAGAAAGGAGATCCAGAAATAAAGCTCATTTAATTACTTAGGACCTGTCCAATCTTAGACCTGGGCAAGGGGTGCTACTGCCCTGGGCTCCATGCTCTAAAAGGTCCATACTCTGGCCCTCCTTTGGCCGCCCCTCTCCACAGGGAGAGGACTTAGTGCTGCCAATGTGTTCACCTTTAGGCCTGAAGGAAACTGTGGAAGGCAGTATAGTCTAGGATTGCCAGATAAAATGTATGACACCCTATATTTCTGTCTGCTGAATCTCACAACCCTAGTATAGTCAGAACTTGGATTTGGGGGCTGGAATATCTACATGCATGTGTGCAAGGCCCTGCACTCTGTAGAACAGAGCTTGGAGTGGGAAGAGAAGGGAGCAGGCCAGTGACCTGGGGCCACTGACATATTCTGGTGCAGAACTCTGGGGAATCTGAGAATTCAAAATTTGAACCTGGCCTTCAAAGTTATGAATTATATTTTTCAAGGTAGGAGGAGAGAACATATTTTATTTAACTTTTAAAATTTTGATTTATATTTTTAAAATGTGTAGACACCTGGTATGTGGGCCTCCATTTGTGCTCTTGTCTCAGCCTCCACAAGTACTAGTGGAGGGCCTTTAATAATGGCAACAGATTACCAAATCAAGCTCTGTGCCGTATACTTTAGATTCAAAATTTTATTTAATCCTCATAACAACTGTGAGTTTGGCACTGTAAGTGTTCCCATTTAATGGATAAGGAAACTGAGGTTCAGTGAATTGAGATAGCTTATCCAAGGTCAAAGAGAGAGTGAATGGCAGAACTGAGATTAGACCTCAAACCTTAGTCTATCTGGATGCATATAATGAGCTTTGGATCTAGACTGCTTGAGTCAGAATCCTGCCTCTGATACTTGCTAGCGCTTTGATCTTGCCTCAGTTTCTTGAGCTGCAAAATGTAGGGATATATGTGATAATAACAGGCCAGGGATCATTGGGGGCTGGGGGGGGGTCATCTTTGAAAGCTGCCTACCAAAAGCATGTGGCATTATGCCAGCGTGTATGAGGCTCCATAGGATAAACGTGATGCATCTTCTTGGAGAGGCAGTTTTACTTACGTGGCAAATGCAACTTAATGTCAAAATGCAGCTGCACTGTGTAATAGATGGCAAAATTCACACAGATTAAAAATAAATAAAAGCATGAAATTCTAAAGATGTCTTATGTTTGTGGTCACTGCTTTGACTGTACTGCCTTCCCGCCTTCTGTCGATTCTACTGCGGTGATTTTCAGATCACAGAAAAAAAGATTCATTTTGAAAAGGCTTGTTGTTAGGGTGTATGCATTTTCTCTATGTGCCCCAGCGTTCTGTTCCTTCTGGAAGAAGCTGAGCTAGTCATCTCTGTTGCCTCACTGCTGTAAGATTTGAGGGAGGTCAGGGAAATACAGTGTCCAGTGCAATGGTCTTCAACCTCGGCTGCATATTAGAATCACCTTGGAAATTTTTGAAAAAAAGAATGATGAGGTTTGAGCCTCATCTCCAGAAATTGTTGTTAACAAATAATGTCTAGGAGAAGTTATATCACATGTTAACTGTGTGTTTATTAGAATGATGGAGGGGTTGATTTGCTTGTGCTCTTGGTGACTTTCACCACTGATAATAATGTTAGTTAATATTTCATGTACTTATGATATGCCTGGCAGGTGCTGTACTAGGAGCTTTGTGTGTCATACCTTCCTCAATCTTCACAAAAATATTATTATCCCCATTCTGCAGACAAGGAACTTGAAGCTGTGTTAAGTAAACTGTTCAAGGTTACAAAGCTCACAAGCAGTAGATAATTGTAGCAAATACTTTAATAATGCTCACTGTGTGACATTCACTCTCCCAAGCATGATTTATAGGATCATTTAATCTTCACAGCAGCCCAATGGGAGTACTATTGTTATTGCTGTTTGACAGATGTGGAAACTAAGGCACAGAGAGATTAAGTGATTTGAGTCCAAGATCACACAGCTAGAATATAACAGAGCCACTATTTAAGCATAGGCTATCACAGGGTGTTTTCAGAATCCACCCTTCTAACCACCTTGCATATTGTTTCTTGTATAATAGTCAAACCCACGTAACTTGAATCAGAGTCTAAACCAACTGCCATGCTACACTGCCTCAAAATACTGGTAGCTAGTATTTACTGAGCTGTCTTGTCATGATGGACACAAAGTAAGGCCTTCATTTTGATCATCTTATTTAATCTTTATGATAGCTCTGCTATATTAGTACACAATAGAAGCAGGTAGTAAAGCCTACCAACCATATCTGGCAGGTTCCAAAGGCCAACTTACCTCCTACCCACGGCTCAAAGAATCTGCCTCCAGAGACTGAGTTCCTGGCCTACCTCTCTACTAGTTAACTATGAAACCTTAAGTAATTAACACAGCGCTTCATATATTTGGAAAGAGTTATTATTCTTTTTCAGCCCCCTTTTTTTTCTTCCGGGCTAGATATTCTCAGTCATTTCCACTCTGCCTCTTATGACTTGGTTCCTAGACTCTTCCCAATCCTGGTTTCTCTTGCTAGTTTAATGTTTCTCATTGGGGATGGATGCTATTTATATTTTAGACAAGAAAGTTCTGTATACATGTAGGATCCTTTTGCACATTTGCAAGATTTTTAGCATCTCTGGCCCTTACCCAATGGATGCTAGTGGTTCTCCTGAGTCATTGTGACAACCCCAAATACCCCCAACACATTTTCATATGCTCACTGGGGGCACTACTGCCTCTAGATAAGAATAAGCATAACCAAACACAGAATCCTATGAAGAAGAACAGCTCTATTTTTTGGATCAATTGCCTATTGCAGCCTATTTATTGGCTTTGTAATGACTGATAGTACATTTCTCTTAACGCAGTTATATTGGCAGTTTTGAGGAGCCACAGCACTCTGTTGACTCAACAGAATTTGTTAACAGAAGCTTCTAAAACATTTTCATGTGTCAGATCTCCCTGTCTTGAACCTATACATTTGATTTTTGGGACACAAGTGTGGTACTTTATTCCTATTCTGTTTTGACTCGTTATGTTTTGATTCTGTCAACCAATGTATTTGCTCTTCTTTTAAACTACTTGTCACCTGGAATTTTGACCAACAGGCTCTCTATATCTTCATTCAAGTTACTGATTACCATGTTGTATAGGATTGGATGAAGGCTGACATTGAGCCTTTTGTCAGCGTCAGTTAAGGTTGCACCTCACTGTATTGTTATCTAGACATTCTGCATTTCTTTATCTTGCCCATAAGGATATCATGGAATTCCTTTTTAAAAATTCCTTGAAACAGGGCTTCCCTGGTGGCGCAGTGGTTGAGAGTCTGCCTGCCAACGCAGGGGACACGGGTTCGAGCCCTGGTCTGGGAAGATCCCACATGCCGCGGAGCAGCTGGGCCCGTGAGCCACAATTACTGAGCCTGCGCGTCTGGAGCCTGTGCTCCGCAACAAGAGAGGCCGCGATAGTGAGAGGCCCGCGCACCGCGATGAGGAGTGGCCCCCGCTTGCCGCAACTGGAGAAAGCCCTCGCACAGAAACGAAGACCCAACACAGCCATAAAAAAAAAAAAAAAAAAAAAAATTCCTTGAAACAATCAAGAATCACTCCGGCAACAGATTTCCTTTGATCTACCACCTCAAAGTATTTTACATGTAACTATCAACTCTAAGGGTCATTATTTTATAGATCAGTTCTATTAGCAGTTAGAAATTACATGGAAATAAGAAATTTGATACGTGATTTAGGGTTTAGTGATTTTATTGCTTCCAAAATTCATGAGTAATATCAAGATGAACCTTACCTGCCAGGTCTGTACTTGGAATCAATCCTAGTTTTGGATGGATTCTCTGACTTCAGGGCACAGGAGAAGGGTTGTAATTCCCCTCACCCCAAATTGCTCACTAAATCCAGAAACCCTTTCAATAGGAGATGACAGAGCCTGTCATTTGACAGTGAGAGAGGCCTTGAAATTTACCCACCACTGGGAAAAGAACACAGTGTCCTACCCTAATAGAGGTATTAATGACACTGCAGTTTTTTTTTAATAATAAAAGTAAATATTGTTTATTGTCGAAAACGTGCAGAATATAGGAAAGACAAATGTAAACGTATCCTCATTCATAATCCCACTACTCAGGGATGCCACTGTGAACACTGCCTGGTTTATACCTGTATCGCTGCATAATTAGAATCCTGCAGTTTGTTTTATGGGAGCAGAATTTGATAAAAGGAGGGGAGAGAGGATGAAGACACTGGTTACCTGTTCAAGATAGATTTTAGAGGGTAGGCAAGCAGGAAGAACAAAGTACAGAAAGGAGAGACTGAGACCATAGAATGTTTGTCTGTTTGGCAGTCAGGCCTTGGATCAGTTCTGTCCTCTACCAAATTTCTATGGAGACTGAAATTTCTACCTTTTGGAATTACTTTTTGAAGATGTTTTCAAAACGTGCCTCTTCTCTGGTTAGAGGTGTCTGTTTATCTGATTCTGACTTGCAATCACCTAGCAGAGAGCAGGTTTTAAAGCCAGAGGGCTTCCTGAAAAGCCAGGGGACAAGCAGCAGGAGGACAGTGAATACTTGGGGTGGGGGCTGGGAGCCCAAAGGGGTTACAGGGATACAGTAAGAGGAGCAGCTGGGTTGCTGAACACCCACATTTATCTAATTAGCAATTTCAGGCTTTTGCCCAGAGCATGTCTGTCCATATGGCTAGAACCGGCACCCCCTCATCCCATTTGGACACAGATCTAGGCCTGGAAGCCCCTCTAACCCCCTCAGGTGCTTCTCTGCCTCCAGTTTTTCTCTAGTTTGCATTTTTGCTTTTGCAAGCTTCTGTACAATGCTTTATTGGTGATGTGGTTTTTGCATCCTTCTCTAGAGACCGGACATTGATGAATTTAGCTGTACTTCTTGTGGTACATGTAGCATTAACCTGCCTGTGTGTCTTTTTCCTTTTTTCCTTTCCCTTTGAAGTTTGAAGTTTGAAGTTGGTCAGCTGGCTGAGCGGCAAAGAGGGTTCTTCCGTTCTTTTTTTTTTTTGAATTTTATTTTATTTATTTTTTATATAGCAGGTTATTATTTATCTATTTTATACATATTAGTGTATATATTGTCAATCCCAATCTCCCAATTCATCCCACCACCACCCCCCGCCCCACCACTTTCCCCCCTTGGTGTCCATACGTTTGTTCTCTACATCTGTGTCTCTATTTCTGCTCTGCAAACCAGTTCATCTGTACCATTTTTCTAGGTTACACATATATGTGTTAATATACGATATTTGTTTTTCTCTTTCTGACTGATTTCACTCTGTATGACAGTCTCTAGATCCATCCACATCTCTACAAATAACCCAATTTCGTTCCTTTTCATGGCTGAGTAATATTCCATTGTATATATGTACCACATCTTCTTTATCCATTCGTCTGTCGATGGGCATTTAGGTTGCTTCCATGACCTGGCTATTGTAAATAGTGCTGCAATGAACATTGGGGTGCATGTGTCTTTTTGAATTATGGTTTTCTCTGGGTATATGCCCAGTAGTGGGATTGCTGGGGCATATGGTAGTTCTATTTTTAGTTTTTTAAGGAACCTCCATACTGTTCTCCATAGTGGCTGTATCAATTTACATTCCCACCAACAGTGTAAGAGGGTACCCTTTTCTCCACACCCTCTGTAGCATTTGTTGTTTATAGATTTTCTGATGATGCCCATTCTAACTGGTGTGAGGTGATACCTCATTGTAGTTTTGATTTGCCTTTCTCTAATAATTAGTGATGTTGAGCAGCTTTTCATGGGCTTCTTGGCCATCTGTATGTCTTCTTTAGAGAAATGTCTATTTAGGTCTTCTGCCCATTTTTGGATTGGGTTGTTTGGTTTTTTAATATTGAGCTGCATGAGCTGTTTATATATTTTGGAGATTAATCCTTTGTCTGATGATTCGTTTGCAAATATTCTCTCCCATTCTGAGGGTTGTCTTTTCTTCTTCTTTGTAGTTTCCTTTGCTTTGCAAAAGCTTTTAAGTTTCATTAGGTCCCATTTGTTTATTTTTGTTTTTATTTCCATTACTCTAGGAGGTGGATCAAAAAAGATCTTTCTGTGATTTATGTGAAAGAGTGTCCTTCCTATGTTTTCCTCTAGGAGTTTTACAGTGTCTGGGCTTACATTTAGGACTCTCATCCATTTTGAGTTTATTTTTGTGTATGGTGCTAGGGAGTGTTCTAATTTCATTCTTTTACATGTAGCTGTCCAGTTTTCCTAGCACCACTTACTGAAGAGACTGTCTTTTCCCCATTGTATATCCTTGCCTCCTTTGTCATAGATTACTTGACCATAGGTGCATGGGTTTATCTCTGGACTTTCTATCGTGTTCCATTGATCTATATTTCTGTTTTTGTGCCAGTACCATATTTTCTTGATAACTGTAGCTTTGTAGTATAGTCTGAAGTCAGGGAGACTGACTTCTCCTGCTCTGTTTTTTTCCCTCAAGACTGCTTTGGCTATTCACGGTCTTTTGTGTCTCCATACAAATTTTAAGATATTTTGTTCTAGTTCTGTAAAAAACACCACTGGTAATTTGATAGGGATTGCATTGAACCTGTAGATTGCTTTGGGTAGTATAGTCATTTTCACAATATTGATTCTTCCAATCCAAGAACATGGTATATTTCTCCATCTGTTTGTGTCATCTTTGATTTCTTTCATCAGTGTCTTACAGTTTTCTGAGTACAGGTCTTTTACCGACTTAGGTAGGTTTATTCCTAGGTATTTTATTCTTTTTTTGCAATGGTGAATGGGATTGTTTCCTTAATCTCTCTTTCTGGTCTTTCGTTGTTAGTGTATAGGAATACAAGAGATTTCTGTGCATTAATTTTGTAACCTGTAACTTTACCAAATTCATTGATTAGTAGTTTTCTGGTGGCATCCTTAGGACTCTCTATGTATAGTATCATGTCATCTGCAAACAGTGACAGTTTTACTTCTTCTTTTCCAATTTGTATTCCTTGTATTTCTTTTTCTTCTCTGATTGCTGTGGCTAAAACTTCCAAAACTATGTTGAATAATAGTGGTGAGAGTGGACATCCTTGTCTTGTTCCTGAATTTAGAGGAAATGCTTTCAATTTTTCACCATTGAGAATGATGTTTGCTGTGGGTTTGTCACATATGGCCTTTATTATGTTGAGGTAGGTTCCCTCTATGCCCACTTTCTGGAGAGTTTTTATCATAAATGGGTGTTGAATTTTGTCAAAAGCTTTTTCTGCATCTATTGAGATGACCATATGGTTTTTATTCTTCAATTTGATAATATGGTGTATCACATTGATTGATTTGCATGTATTGAAGAATCCTTGCATCCCTGGGATAAACCCCACTTGATCATGGTGTATGAGTCTTTTAATGTGTTGTTGGATTCTGTTTGCTAGTATTTTGTTGAGGATTTTTGCATCTATATTCATCAGTGATATTGGTGTGTAATTTTCTTTTTTTGTAGTATCTTTGTCTGGTTTTGGTATCAGGGTGATGGTGGCCTCATAGAATGAGTTTGGGAGTGTTCCTTCTTCTGCAGTTTTTTGGAAGAGTTTGAGAAGGATGGGTGTTAGCTCTTCTCTAAATCTTTGATAGAGTTCACCTGTGAAGCCATCTGGTCCTGGACTTTTGTTTGTTGGAAGATTTTTAATCACAGTTTCAATTTCATTACTTGTGATTGGTCTGTTCATATTTTCTATTTCTTCCTGGTTCAGTCTTAGAAGGTTATAACTTCCTAAGAATTTGTCCATTTCTTCCAGGTTGTCCATTTTATTGACATAGAGTTGCTTGTAGTAGTCTCTCATGTTCCTTTGTATTTCTGCAGTGTCAGTTGTTACTTCTCCTTTTTCATTTCTAATTCTGTTGGTTTGACTCTTCTCCCTTTTTTTCTTGATGAGTCTGGCTAATGGTTTATCAATTTTGTTTATCTTCTCAAAGAAACAGCTTTTAATTTTATTGATCTTTGCTATCATTTCCTTCATTTCTTTTTCATTTATTTCTGATCTGATCTTTATGATTTCTTTCCTTCTGCTAACTTTGGGGTGTTTTTGTTCTTCTTTCTCTAATTGCTTTAGGTATAAGGTTAGGTTGTTTATTTGAGATGTTTCTTGTTTCTTAAGGTAGGCTTGTATTGCTATAAACTTCCCTCTTAGAACTGCTTTTGCTACGTCCCATAGGTTTTGGATCATCATGTTTTCACTGTAATTTGTCTCTATGTATTTTTTGATTTCCTCTTTGGTTTCTTCAGTGATCTCTTGGTTATTTAGTAATGTATTGTTTAGCCTCCATGTGTTTGTGTTTTTTATGTTTTTTTCCCTGTGATTGATTTCTATTCACATAGGGTTGTGCTCAGAAAAGATGCTTGAAATGATTTCACTTTTCTGAAATTTACCAAGGCTTGATTTGTGACCCAAGATGTGATCTATCCTGGAGAATGTTCCATGTGCACTTGAGAAGAAAGTGTAATCTGCTGTTTTTGGATGGAATGTCCTATAAATATCAACTAAATCTATCTGGTCTATTGTGTCATTTAAAGCTTGTGTTTCCTTATTAATTTTCTGTCTGTATGATCTGTCCATTGGTGTACGTGAGGTTAAAGTCCCCCACTATTACTGTGTTACTGTCGATTTCCTCTTTTATAGCTGTTAGCAGTTGCCTTATGTATTGAGGTGCTCTGATGTTGGGTGCATATATATTCTTGGATTGATCCCTTGATCATTATGTAGTGTCCTTCCTTGTCTCTTGTAACATTCTTTATTTTAAAGTCTATTTTATCTGATATGCACATTGCTACTCCAGCTTTCTTTTGATTTCCATTTGCATGGAATATCTTTTTCCATCCCCTCACTTTCAGTCTGTTTGTGTCCCTAGGTCTGAAGTGGGTCTCTTGTAGACAGCATATATATCGGTCTTGTTTTTGTATACATTCAGCCAGCCTGTGTCTTTTGGTTGGAGCATTTAATCCATTCACGTTTAAGGTAATGATTGATATGTATGTTCCTAGTACCATTGTCTTAATTGTTATGGGTTTGTTGGGTTTGTTTTTGTAGGTCCTTTTCTTCTCTTGTGTTTCCCACTTAGAGAAGTTCCTTTAGCATTTGTTGTAGAGCTGGTTTGGTGGTGCTGAATTCTCTTAGCTTTTTCTTGTCCGTAAAGGTTTTAATTTCTCTGTCGAATCTGAATGAGATCCTTGCTGGGTAGAATAATCTTGGTTGTAGGTTCTTCCCTTTCATCACTTTAAACATATCATGCCACTCCCTTCTGGCTTGTAGAGATTCTGCTGAGAAATCAGCTGTTAACCTTATGGGATTTCCCTTATATGTTATTTGTCATTTTTCCCTTTTTGCTTTCAATAATTTTTCTTTGTCTTTATTTTTTGTCAGTTTGATTACTTTGTGTCTCGGTGTGTTTCTCCTTGGGTTTATCCTGCCTGGGACTCTCTGTGCTTCCTTGATTTGGGTTGCTATTTCCTTTCCCACGTCAGGGAAGTTTTCGAGTATAATCTCTTCAAATATTTTCTCGGGTCCTTTCTCTCTCTCTTCTCCTTCTGGGACCCCTATAATGTGAATGTTGTTGCATTTAATGTTGTCTCAGAGGTCTCTTAGGCTGTCTTCATTTTTTTTTCATTCTTTTTTCTTTATTCTGTTCCGCGGCAGTGAATTCCACCATTCTGTCTTCCTGGTCACTTATCCGTTTTTCTGCTATTGATTCCTTCTAGTGTATTTTTCATTTCAGTTATTGTATTGTTCATCTCTGTTTGTTTGTTCTTTAATTCTTCTAGGTGTTTGTTCTTTAATTCTTCTAGGTCTTTGTTAAACATTTCTTGCATCTTCTCGATATTTGCCTCCATTCTTTTTCTGAGGTCCTGGATCATCTTCACTATCGTTATTCTGAATTCCTTTTCTGGAAGGTTGCCTATCTCCACTTCATTTAGTTGTTTTTCTGGGGTTTTATCTTGTTCCTTCATCTGGTACATAGCCCTCTGCCTTTTCATCTTGTCTGTCTTTCTGTGAATGTGGTTTTCCTTCCACAGGCTGCAGAACTGTAGTTCTTCTTGCTTCTGCTGTCTGCCCCCTGGTGGATGAGGCTATCTAAGAGGTTTGTGCAAGTTTCCTGATGGGAGGGACTGGTGGTGGGTAGAGTTAGGTGTTTCTGTGGTGGGCAGAGCTCAGTGAAACTTTAATCTGCTTGTCTGCTGATGGGTGGGGCTGGGTTCCCTCCCTGTTGGTTTTTTGGCCTGAGGCGACCCAGCACTGGAGCCTACCTGGCTCTTTGGTGGGGCTGATGGTGGACTCTGGGAGGGCTCACACCAAGGAGTACTTCCCAAAACTTCTTCTACCAGTGTCTTTGTCCCCATTGTGAGCCACAGCCACCCCCTGCCTCTGCAGGAGGCCCTCCAACACTAGCAGGTAGATCTGGTTCAGTCTCCTATGGGGTCACTGCTCCTTCCCCTGGGTCCCAGTGCGCACACTGCTTTGTGTGTGCCCTCCAAGAGTGGAGTCTCTGTTTCCCCCAGTCCTGTTGAAGTCCTGCAATCAAATCCCGCTAGCCTTCAAAGTCTGATTCTCTAGGAATTCCTCCTCCCGTTGCCGGACCCCCAGGTTGGGAAGCCTGATATGGGGCTCAGAACCTTCACTCCAGTGGGTGGACTTCTGTGGTATAAGCATTCTCCAGTTTGTGAGTCACCCGCCTAGCAGTTATGGGATTTGATTTTATCGTGATTGCGCCCCTCCTACCATCTCATTGTGGCTTCTCCTTTGTCTTTGGATGTGGGGTATCTTTTCTGGTGAGTTCCAGCGTCTTCCTGTCGACGACTGTTCAGCTGTTAGTTGTGATTCTGGTGCTCTCACAAGAGGGAGTGAGTGCAGGTCCTTCTACTCTGCCATCTTGAATCAATCTCCGGTTCTTCCGTTTTTGAGCAATGCTTGAGGGAATTTGATTTGGCCCACATCTCCTCGGCCCTCAGCCCTCCTCTTCCTTGCTGCAGCCCTCTGCTTGTTCAGCTGCCCTGCCTGCTGGGACTGAATTATGGATTCTAGTCAAGGGAGTGACAAATAAGCCTCAAAGAAGTGAAGTGAAGTTAGTGGTGAGCCTGGTCTGGAACCCAGGTCTCCTGACCCCAGTCCATGGCTCTTTCTGTGGCACCATTCTGCTGGGAGCATTCATGGGAATGTTTCTGATGGTGCCATGTTTGTCTTCTATATCTTTTGCCTAGTGGTGCTGCTACCATCAGTATAAGCAGGCAACCGAGAGAGAAGACAGCAGAGATGATGGCACGGGGGATTTATTGACTGGATAGCCATACTTCCTGGACACTTATTTTTTCTCATATGGGGCATGCTTGCTGCAAAGAAGTCAAGAATTTCAGTTCTCTGCCACTTGCTCCCATTTCTCTTTTAATCTGGCTTCATCATAACTGTCTTCATCTTATGCCCATACACAGCCTCAGGCTATCACTGGGCTAACGTCCCCCTATTGCTGTTCTCCTGCCCCAGCAGTACCTCAAGTTCCAGTCTTCCTCTTCCCTCTGTCTCAAGCAAAATCCTACACATGAAATCAACTTATCTCTTAAGATCACCTTCGTTAAAGAGCCATTAGGAGGTCATGGGTCAATATGTTCATATTATGTGGTTTTTATAATGGACTACTGGAAGCAATAGCTTACCTGAAGGCATCAGAACCGTTCAGAGCACTTGATAACAATATGTACATTACTAGGACCTACCACAGATTTTCTAAATTAGGAACTTAGGGGGTTAGGACCTGAGTGTCTACATTTTAATAAAATTCTTAGGTGATTCTGAAATATACTAATAGTTGAGAATTAATACCCTTTGTTGTGCTTAGAATTAAAGCATTTGCTGCAGGTGCATAAACATGTTAGCAGGTAGCAATGGTCATTTTTGGGCTAGCTCATGATATCTTGCCTTTAAAATTACATTTCATTTGTTGCTCCCCCACCCCCTCCCAAATACATACAGTGGACCAGAATCTTTCTCTGAGTCTGGATTTGTCTTCCCAAGAATCTTGGGCTTCTTCTCTTGTATGCTGAAGGTATATGCATAACCTGTGACCTCTGTAATGATTTTTTTTCTGGAAAAAATTCTGATTTCCATGTCTAGCTACACTGCATGTTATATTTGATAAATATCTATTGAAAGTACAACTGTGTGTTCCACATGGCAGAAAGCACTCTATTTCATCATAACAAGGGAACCCTACTCATTCTTCCATGATTTGAAAGTAGCTATGACATGAAAGAGGGAGATTGGTAGGTAAATGGGAAGTCTTCAAAAGGTGACTGTATTTATTTCCCATCTTGTAGTCTTGTTCTCCTCTCTGGAGAGATTCATGCTTCATGGGTGTCCTGGAAAGTGAGATAGGAAAAAGAAGAAAATAAGAATAGATTATAAAACTCTTTCTCCCTTAGGCTCCAGTGTAATCTCTTCACATGGGCAGATATTTTAAAACTCAGGTATCTGGATTCACTGAAGAGATACATAGTAAATAAAAATATGACTCAAATGCCACCTTGCAGCCAGGGGGGGGCTGTTTTCTGCCTGTTCTCAGAATTGGTGCCATAACTTACCTATTGAATTTCATGTTCATGTAATGAATAGATAGTCTCTGATTGCACAGATGCCAGGCTTAGCTAAGTAAGGTATCTCTGCTCTTGATATAAACTGCAGAGCTACTCTGTGGCCATGCTGCTCCTTGTGCAAGTGTGATCAGTGACACCAAAGTCACATCCTTGGTCCGTTTCACATCATTTGCAAGATGGGGGCATGCTTTTTGTCATTCCATCCATTACCCATCAAATAAGATGATTGATTTTGAATTTGCGAGAAATATCTAAGTTCCATGTGTTTAGTAGGACCTTCAAAACTCTCTACTGGGAAGATTTATTTCGGTCTTAGATTCACTCACACTGCAATACTGATTTTGACCACGGGGGTGAAACTGTTGATTGCCCTGGTGGATGTAGGAAAGGAGGTGGTAATATGTGCTTATCAAAGCTCAATTGGAAACACTGACCCATTTTCAAATAGGTCTGTCCTTTGGCAAATTCACTCAGTTACTTATACATAGAAAATCTTCCTTTAAGGCTTAAAAATGTCACATTAAAAATCAAGTTAAAATGTTTTTTTCATTTAATTCATTGAGTTTAAAAAGCAGGGACTTCCCTGGTGGCGCAGTGGTTAAGAATCCGCCTGCCAATGCAGGGGACACGGGTTCGATCCCTGGTCCAGGAAGATCCAACATGCCACGGAGCAACTAAGCCCGTGCGCCACAACTACTGAGCCTGTGCTCTAGAGCCCACGAGCCACAACTACTGAAGCCCGCGTGCCACAACTGCTGAAGCCTGTGCACCTAGAGCCCACGCTCCACAACGAGAGAAGCCACCGCAATGAGAAGCCCGCATACCGCAACAAAGAGCAGCCCCCGCTCACCGCAACTAGAGAAAGCCTGTGCGCAGCAACAAAGACCCAACACAGCCAAAAATAAATAAATAAATAAATAAATTTATTTTTAAAAAAAGCATAAATTTTCAATTAAGTTAACTTTTGCAAATATCTGAAAGCATCACCTTTTGTAACTTTATTGGTTTTTCAGTGGCAAATGGGGACAGGTAAGGTAAATGGATTATAGAGGCTCTCTGTCTCTCTCTCTCTCTCTTTTTTTTTTTAAACCATGAATCATGCAAGCCAGAGAAATAGAAAGGCATTAATAATGTTCAAGTTTTTCCCTTACCACTAGTTATAGGTAAGGAACCATGCCCGTTTTCTCCCTCTGATGCAGAGGCATCTCTCTCTCTGTTACAAGTAGACAACCTCATTTGAGCTTTTGGGAAGAGTAATTCTGCTTTTAATGAGACTCTAATGAGGTGACAGGTTATTTATGTAATTTTATAGTCATCACACTTCTACACAGAAGTGCCAGCCGTTTTCTTTACCATCACTATAATCATCGTAGTGAACTGGATTTATTCACATCTGAGAAGGAGCATTCTGTCCGACTCTCACACAGTCCTGTTCTCTTTGCTATGGCTGATATTTATATGGACATCAGATTCTCCAAGAACTGTGGAGTTGGGATTACAAAGACTGAGTCAGTTAGACTGTTGAGTCATGAACATGCACAAGTTGGTTAGCAGGAAAATAATAAGGCAGAAATATAGAGAAATGGAGGTGGGTGACCACATGGCCTAGAGGTGGGGGTTGGGGAGGACAGGGAGACAGAGAAGCTGCCTTTTGACTTTCTAGTTCCTGTAAGGTCTAGTACTTCTTACAATAGTATTTTATGGAAATGTTCTGCATTCATAAAACAAGTCACCTTTTCTAAAATAAATCTACTTTCAGCAGGTCTCTGCTCCTTGCAACCTATAATCCATGAGAAGGAATATTTTG
This sequence comes from Eubalaena glacialis, assembly GCF_028564815.1. NCBI lineage: Eukaryota > Metazoa > Chordata > Mammalia > Artiodactyla > Balaenidae > Eubalaena > Eubalaena glacialis. Next base: position 110,752,380 of record NC_083736.1, read on the forward strand.
AACTTGGTACACAGAAGTTGATAGTATATTTCCAAAGGGCTTTCATATCTATTATCTCCCTTATTTCCTCTAACAATCCCATGTCAGAAATAGGGTAGGAATGATAATTGATTTGAAAGCTAAAGGAACTGAGGCCTCAAATAGGAAAGGGGCTTAAGTCACACAGCTACGTTGAGGCAGAGCCAGGCCTAAAATCCATGTCTTCTGGCTCCCAGGCCTGGTGTTGGGCACTTCCTAGGCACCCAGGGATTGTTTGTAGGTTGATAGATATATCCAAAGGGTGATTCCAGTCAGAAACAATGATAAAGTAGCTGGTCTTTTAATAGACATGAGTAATATTCTGAAGGAACCTAACAAAGGAAAGCCTCTGAAATCTCCAGCAAATTTTCCTACCTGAACCTCTTCACTTAAGGAAAAACAGTGTATTTTCCCCTTGTGCCTCTGCAATAGAGTGCAAATCAGATCTTGCCTTTGAGAATGCTCACCCTACCTCACCTCTCTGCAGCTGCTGCCAGTGGAGGTGCCAATTATGTGGCTCTATTTGGTGGTTTCTACCTCAACATTTAAAAAATAAAATTGCCCCTGGGGTGAAACTTTGAATGCCAACTCAACTAGAAGCAACTTTCCCAGGCAAATTAGAAAGCTCTTGGAGATCATCATTTAGAACCAGAGTCCTGACAGGACCTAGCTACTAATGGAATATTTAGAGTTGCAAATAGATGTATCCCTTTAAGTTTAATTGTTAAGCAGTTGCAACCTTTTCAAGCAAGGCCTGATAGGGCCTGGTTTTAAAGTATTATGTATGTTTCAGTGACATGGTTCTATTTTATTTTCCAAGTAATGACTGATGTAATTTGTCCTTCCAAAAACAAATAATGAGATGTGTGTGTCAGAAGTTGTTGTAGGGGATGGTTTTCAGTGCTATTTTATGATACCTTAATAGGTGTTAAATAGACCAGAAAATCCATCCTCTCTTAAGAGCATACGGGTTTGACTCAGTATTTCACATGGTCTCTGAAGGTTTATGTTGCCCATTTAAATAAAAGAAAACCAATCAGAGCATGCAACACAAGGTTATTCTGTACTTTTTATTTATAAACAAAGTAGCATTGAAGAGGGATGCTAAGGAGAGAACTGTCTTAGAAGCATGGCCCAATGAGAAAATCTGGATTATGAAACAGTGGTTGTCAAAGAGGGGGTTATTATAGGTTCTGAGAAATCCTTAAGTAAAGAAGCCTGTTTTAACTTTTTTTCAATCAGTGTTTCTAAACTGTTTCGACCACAGGACCCTTTTCTTCGCATAACGCCTATTAACATATCATCTCCCTTTGAGGAACACTGGGTTAGACTGTGGCTTGCATAAGGAGGTAAGGTGAGAGATAAGACTACAAATATAGATTGACAACATATTATAGATGGTCTTGAATACTATGCTAAGAAGATTTGGCTTCATTGTAAAAGCGACGGCATAATTATTTAGCTTTTTTTTTTTCCTTGAATAGCTTCACCACTTGTCTCTGTGCTTTCATTCATACTCCTTTTCAGTCCATCCTGATTAGCACTGCTAGACTAATTTTCCTAAAACTCTGTCCATCATTTGTCTTCCCTACTTGAGAACCTAAATGGTACTTTTTAGGAGCCTACATTTTGTTATCTTTTCATCTTCAAACAGATTTTTTTTTTTTGCACCAAATTCAAAGGTTTATTTCCTAACTACCACTTTTTTTAACATCTTTATTGGAGTATAATTGCTTTACAATGGTGTCTTAGTTTCTGCTTTATAACAAAGTGAATCAGTTATACATATACATATGCCCCCATATCTCTTCCGTCTTGCATCTCCCTCCCTCCGACCCTCGCTATCCCACCCCTCTAGGTGGTCACAAAGCACCAAGCTGATCTCCCTGTGCTATGCGCTGCTTACTACTAGCTATCTATTTTACGTTTGGTAGTGTATATATGTCCATGCCACTCTCTCACTTTGTCCCAGCTTACCCTTCCCCGTCCCCATATCCTCAAGTCCATTCTCTAGTAGGTCTGCATCTTTGTTCCCATCTTGCCCCTAGGTTCTTCTGACCTTTTTTATTTTCTTTTTTTTTTTTTTTAGATTCCATATATATGTGTTAGCATACGGTATTTGTTTTTCTCTTTCTGACTTACTTCACTCTGTATGACAGACTCTAGGTCCATCCACCTCACTACAAATAACTCAGTTTTGTTCTTTTTTATGGCTGAGTAATATTCCATTGTATATATGTGCCACATCTTCTTTATCCATTCATCTGTTGATGGACACTTAGGTTGCTTCCATATCCTGGCTGTTGTAAATAGAGCTGCAAGGTACATTTTGCTACATGACTCTTTTTGAATTATGGTTTTCTCAGGGTATATGCCCAGTAGTGGGATTGCTGGGTCATATGGTAGTTCTATTTTTAGTTTTTTAAGGAACCTCCATACTGTTCTCCATAGTGGCTGTATCAATTTACATTCCCACCAACAGTGCAATAGGGTTCCCTTTTCTCCACACCCTCTCCAGCATTTATTGTTTCTAGATTTTTTGATGATGGCCATTCTGACTGGTGTGAGATGATATCTCATTGGAGTTTCGATTAGCATTTCTCTAATGATTAATGATGTTGAGCATTCTTTCTTGTGTTTGTTCACAATCTCTATATCTTCTTTAGAGAAATGTCTATTTAGGTCTTCTGCCCATTTTTGGATTGTGTTGTTTGTTTTTTTGATATTGAGCTGCATGAGTTGCTTGTATGTTTTGGAGATTAATCCTTTGTCAGTTGCTTCATTTGCAAACATTTTCTCCCATTCTGAGGGTTGTCTTTTCGTCTTGTTTATGGTTTCCTTTGCTGTGCAAAAGCTTTTAAGTTTCATTAGGTCCCATTTGTTTATATTTGTTTTTATTTCCATTTCTCTAGGAGCTGGGTCAAAAAGGATCTTGCTGTGATTTATGTCATAGAGTGTTCTGCCTATGTTTTCCTCTAAGAGTTTGATGGTGTCTGGCCTTACATTTAGGTCTTTAATCCATTTTGAGTTTATTTTTGTGTATGGTGTTAGGGAGTGTTCTCATTTCATTCTTTTACATGTACATGTCCAATTTTCCCAGCACCACTTATTGAAGAGGCTGTCTTTTCTCCACTGTATATTCTTCCCTCCTTTATCAAATATAAGGTGACCATATGTGCGTGGGCTTATCTCTGGGCTTTCTATCTTGTTCCATTGATCTATATTTCTGTTTTTGTGCAAGTACCATACTGTCCTGATTACTGTAGCTTTGTAGTATAGTCTGAAGTCACGGAGCCTGATTCCTCCAGCTCCGTTTTTCTTTCTCAAGATTGTTTGGCTCTTCGGGATCTTTTGTGTTTCCATACAAATTGTGAAATTTTTTGTTCTAGTTCTGTGAAAAATGCCAGTGGTAGTTTGATAGGGATTTCCTTGAATCTGTAGATTGCTTTGGGTAGTAGAGTCATTTTCACAATGTTGATTCTTCCAATTCAAGAACATGGTATATCTCTGCATCTATTTGTATCATCTTTAATTTATTTCATCAGTGTCATAATTTTCTGCCTACAGGTCTTTTGTCTCCTTAGGTAGGTTTATTCCTAGATATTTTATTCTTTTTGTTGCAATGGTAAATGGGAGTGTTTTCTTAATTTCACTTTCAGATTTTTCATCATTAGTGTATAGGAATGCAAGAGATTTCTGTGTATTAATTTTGTATCCTGCTACTTTACCAAATTCATTGATTAGCTCTAGTAGTTTTCTGGTAGCATCTTTAGGATTCTCTATGTATAGTATCATGTCATCTGCAAACAGTGACAGCTTTACTTCTTCTTTTCCGATTTGGATTCCTTTTATTTCTTTTTCTTCTCTGATTGCTGTGGCTAACACTTCCAAAACTATGTTGAATAATAGTGGTGAGAGTGGGCAACCTTGTCTTGTTCCTGATCTTAGTGGAAATGGTTTCAGTTTTTCACCATTGAGGACTATGTTGGCTGTGGGTTTGTCATATATGGCCTTTATTATGTTGAGGAAAGTTCCCTCTATGCCTACTTTCTGGTGGGTTTTTATCATAAATGGGTGTTGAATTTTGTCAAAAGCTTTTTCTGCATCTATTGAGATGATCATATGGTTTTTCTCCTTCAATTTGTTAATATGGTGTATCACATTGATTGATTTGCGTATTTTGAAGAATCCTTGCATTCCTGGGATAAACCCCACTTGATCATAGTGTATGATCCTTTTAATGTGCTGTTGGATTCTGTTTGCTAGTATTTTGTTAAGGATTTTTGCATCTATGTTCATCAGTGATATTGGCCTGTAGTTTTCTTTCTTTGTGACATCTTTGTCTGGTTTTGGTGTCAGGGTGATGGTGGCCTCGTAGAATGAGTTTGGGAGTGTTCCTCCCTCTGCAATATTTTGGAAGAGTTTGAGAAGGATAGGTGTTAGCTCTTCTCTAAATGTTTGATAGAATTCGCCTGTGAAGCCATCTGGTCCTGGGCTTTTGTTTGTTGGAAGATTTTTAATCACAGTTTCAATTTCAGTGCTTGTGATTGGTCTGTTCATATTTTCTATTTCTTCCTGGTTCAGTCTCGGCAGGTTGTGCATTTCTAAGAATTTGCTCATTTCTTCCAGGTTGTCCATTTTATTGGCATAGAGTTGCTTGTAGTAATCTCTCATGATCGTTTTTATTTCTGTAGTGTCAGTGGTTACTTCTCCTTTTTCTTTTCTAATTCTATTGATTTGAGTCTTCTCCCTTTTTCTCTTGATGAGTCTGGCTAATGGTTTTTCAATTTTGTTTATCTTCTCAAAGAACCACCTTTTAGTTTTATTGATCTTTGCTATTGTCGCCATTTCTTTTTCATTTATTTCTGATCTGATCTTTATGATTTCTTTCCTTCTGCTAACTTTGGGTTTTTTTTTTTTTGCTCTTCTTTCTCTAATTGCTTTAGGTGTAAGGTTAGGTTTTTTATTTGAGATGTTTCTTGTTTCTTAAGGTAGGATTGTATTGCTATGAACTTCCCTCTTAGAACTGCTTTTGCTGCATCCCATAGCTTTTGCGTCGTCGTGTTTTCATTGTCATTTGTTTCTAGGTATTTTTTTTTATTTTTATTTATTTATGGCTGTGTTGGGTCTTCGTTTCTGTGCGAGGGCTTTCTCCAGTTGTGGCAAGCGGGGGCCACTCTTCATCGCGGTGCACGTGCCTCTCACTATCGCGGCCTCTCTTGTTGCGGAGCACAGGCTCCAGACGCGCAGTCTCAGTAATTGTGGCTCACGGGCCCAGTTGCTCCGCGGCATGTGGGATCTTCCCAGACCAGGGCTCGAACCCGTGTCCCCTGCATTGGCAGGCAGATTCTCAACCACTGCGCCACTAGGGAAGCCCTCTAGGTATTTTTTGATTTCCTCTTTGATTTCTTCAGTGATCTCTTGGTTATTAAGTAGTGTGTTGTTTAGCCTCCATGTGTTTGTATTTTTTACAGATTTTTTCCTGTAATTGATATCTAATCTCATAGCATTGTGGTCGGAAAAGATACTTAGTATGATTTCAATTTTCTTAAATTTACCAGGGCTTGATTCGTGACCCAAGATATGGTCTATCCTGGAGAATGTTCCATGAGCACTTGAGAAAAATGTGTATTCTGTTGTTTTTGGATGGAATGTCCTATAAATATCAATTAAGTCCATCTTGTTTAATGTATCATTTAAAGCTTGTGTTTCCTTATTTAGTTTTCATTTTGGATGATCTGTCCATTGGTGAAAGTGGGGTATTACAGTCCCCTACTATGATTGTGTTACTGTCGATTTCCCCTTTTATGGCTGTTAGTATTTGCCTTATGTATTGAGGTGCTCCTATGTTGGGTGCATAAATATTTACAATTGTTATATCTTCTTCTTGGATTGATCCCTTGATCATTATGTAGTGTCCTTGTTTGTCTCTTGTAATAGTCTTTATTTTAAAGTCTATTTTGTCTGATATAAGTATTGCTACTCCAGCTTTCTTTTGATTTTCATTTGCATGGAATATATCTTTTTCCATGCCCTCACTTTCAGTCTGTATTTGTCCCTAGGTCTGAAGTGGGTCTCTTCTAGACAGCATATATATGGGTCTTGTTTTTGTATCCATTCAGCCAGTCTGTGTCTTTTGGTTGGAGCATTTAATCCATTTACATTTAAGGTAATTATCGATATGTATCTTCCTATTACCATTTTCTTAATTGTTTTGGTTTTATTATTATAGGTCTTTTCCTTCACTTGTGTTTCCTGCCTAGAGAAGTTGCTTTAGCATTTGTTGTAAAGCTGGTTTGGTGGTGCTGAATTCTCTTAGCTTTTGCTTGTCTGTAAAGGTTTTAATTTCTCCATCAAATCTGAATGAGATCCTTGCTGGGTAGAGTAATCTTGGTTGTAGGTTTTTCTCCTTCATCACTTTAAATATGTCCTGCCCCTCCCTTCTGGCTTGCAGAGTTTCTGCTGAAAGAGCAGCTGTTAACCTTATGGGGATTCCCTTATGTGTTTTTTGTTATTTTTCCCTTGCTGCTTTTAATATTTGTTCTTTGTATTTAATTTTTGATAGTTTGATTAATATGTGTCTTGTGTTTCTCCTTGGATTTATCCTGTATGGGACTCTCTGTGCTTCCTGGACTTGATTAACTATTTCCTTTCCCACATTAGGGAAGTTTTCAACTATAATCTCTTCAAGTATTTTCTCAGTCCCTTTCTTTTTCTCTTCTTCTTCTGGGACCCCTATAATTCAAATGTTGATGCATTTAATGTTGTCCCAGAGGTCTCTGAGACTGTCCTCAATTCTTTTCATTTTTTTTCTTTATTCTGCTCTGCAGTAGTTATTTCCACTATTTTATCTTCCAGGTCACTTATCCGTTCTTCTGCCTCAGTTATTCTGCTGTTGATCCCTTCCAGAGTATTTTTAATTTCATTTATTGTGTTGTTCATCACTGTTTGTTTGCTCTTTAGTTCTTCTAGGTCCTTGTTAAAAGTTTCTTGTATTTTCTCCATTTTATTTCCAAGATTTTGGATCATCTTTACTATCATTATTCTGAATTCTTTTTCAGGTAGGCTGCCTATTTCCTCTTCATTTGTTAGGTCTGGTGGGTTTTTGCCTTGCTCCTTCGTCTGCTGCGTATTTCTCTGTCTTCTCATTTTGCTTAACTTACTGTGTTTGGGGTCTCCTTTTCGCAGGCTGCAGGTTCGTAGTTCCGATTGTTTTTGGAGTCTGTCCCCAGTGGCTAAGGTTGGTTCAGTGGGTTGTGTAGGGTTCCTGGTGGAGGGGACTAGTGCCTGTGTTCTGGTGGATGAGGCTGGATGTTGTCTTTCTTTTGGGCAGGTCCACGTCTGGTGGTGTGTTTTGGGGTGTCTGTGGCCTTATTATGATTTTAGGCACCCTTTGTGCTAATGGATGGGTTTGTGTTCCTGTCTTGCTAGCTGTTTGGCATAGGGCGTCCTGCACTATAGCTTGCTGGTCTTTGAGTGGAGCTGGGTCTTGGCGTTGAGATGGAGATTTCTGGGAGATTTTCGCCGTTTGATATTACGTGGAGCTGGGAGGTGTCTTGTGGACCAGTGTCCTGAACTTGGCTCTCCCACCTCAGTGGCACAGCCCTGACTCCTGGCTGGAGCACCAAGAGCCTGTCCTCCACACGGCTCAGAATAAAAGGGAGGAAAAAAAAGAACGAAAGAAAGAGGAAGATAAAATAAAATGAAATAAAGTAAAATAAAATAAAATTATTAAAAGAAAAAATAATTATTAAGAAAAAAAATTTAAGTAAAAATCAAAAAAAAATAATAAAAAAACTGACAGAACCCTAGGACAAATGGTAAAAGCAAAGCTATACAGACAAAATCACACACAGAAGCATACACATACACACTCACAAAAAGAGAAAAAGCGAAAAAAATATATATATTGTTGCTCCCAAAGTCCACCTCCTCAATTTGGGATGATTCGTTGTCTATTCAGGTATTCCACAGATGTAGCGTACATCAAGTTGATTGTGGAGATTTAATCCTCTGCTCCTGAGGCTGCTGGGAGAGATTTCCCTTTCTGTTCTTTGTTCACACAGCTCCCGGGGTTCTCCTTTGGATTTGGACCCGCCTCTGCATGTAGGTCGCCTGAGGGCGTCTCTTCTTCGCTCAGACAGGACGGGGTTAAAGGAGCAGCTGATTCAGGGGCTCTGGCTCACTCAGGCCGGGGCGGGGGGAGGGAAGGGTATGGATGCGGGGCGAGCCTGTGGCGGTAGAGGCCGGCATGTCGTTGCACCAGCCTGAGGCGCGCCGTGCGTTCTCCCGGGGAAGTTGTCCCTGGATCACGGGACCCTGGCAGTGGCAGGCTGCACAGGCTCCCGGGAGGGCAGGTGTGGAGTGTGACCTGTGCTTGCACATAGGCTTCTTGGTGGCTGCAGCAGCAGCCTTAGCGTCTCTTGCCCGTCTCTGGGGTCTGCACTGATAGCCGTGGCTCGCGCCCGTCTCTGGAGTTCCTTTAAGCAGCGCTCTTAATCCCCTCTCCTCGCGCAGCAGGAAACAAAGAGGCAAGAAAAAGTCTCTTGTCTCTTCGGCAGCTCCAAACTTTTTGCCGGACTCCCTCCTGGCTAGCTGTGGCGCACTAGCCCCCTTCAGGCTGTGTTCACGCAGCCAACCCCAGTCCTCTTCCTGGGGTCTGACTTCTGAAGCCCGAGCCTCAGCTCCCAGCCCCCACCCGCCCCGGCGGGTGAGCAGACAAGCCTCTCGGGCTGGTGAGTGCTGCTCGGCACCGATCCTCTGTGCGGGAATCTCTCCACTTTGCCCTCCGCACCCCTGTGGCTGCGCTCTCCTCCGTGGCTCTGAAGCTTCCCCCCTCTGCCACCCGCAGTCTCTGCCCGCGAAGGGGCTTCCTCGTGTGTGGAAACCTTTCCTCCTTCACAGCTCCCTCCCACTGCTGCAGGTCCCATCCCTATTCTTTTGTCTCTGTTTTTTCTTTTTTCTTTTGCCTTACCTAGGTACGTGGGGAGTTTCTTGCCTTTTGGGAGGTCTGAGGTCTTCTGCCAGCGTTCAGTAGGTGTTCTATAGGAGCAGTTCCATATGTAGACGTATTTCTGATGTATCTGTGGAGAGGAAGGTGATCTCCACGTCTTACTCTTCCGCCATCTTGAAGCTACTCTCCAGATTTTTTGATAAAGTATCTTTTATTGCTCTCCGCTGTTACCCATATATCTGCCATTTCATCAGATAGGTTCTATTCATTAAAATCTGTTATAAAGTGGTTTTCAGCCTTGGCTGTATGTTAGAATGACCTAGGGAGCTTCTACGAATTCCTGTGCCCAGGCTCCCACCCTGACTGATTATATCAGAATCTCTAGGGGTGGGGCTCAGGCATCAGTCATGCATAAAACTTCCCAGGTGATTCCGATGTGCAGCCACATTTGAGAACCAGTACCTTGTAATCTGGCATGAAGCTGAGCCCCTAGTATATACTCACTTCAGACTTGTTGAAGTCACATTGGTTGTTGATATCACATTGATCAATTTCCGTGGAGCTTACATTTATCAAGAGGAGACTAACTCTCCTGTGGGAAAATCAAAGCTGTCAGTTTTGTGCTTGGAAAGAGGAGATGACTTTATTAATAAATATTCTCATTTTTTGAAGCAAATCATAAGTACAACAGGAACTTCCAAGAGCAAAGGACTACTGAAGTTTTTCCTGATAAACTGATTGCAGATATCTTTGTCAGTCAATTTGATTGATTACAGCATACACACATTGAAGTACTCTTCAATCAGCCATTTGTCTGAAGCCTTGCTGTTAAATCTCTTGTAAAGTAATTTAAGATTTAACCTACAGAGAATTCTGAACTGCTGTTTGAAGGCAACAAGTTCTATTAAATATCTCATCACTGCATAATATTGGAGAAATCAGATGGACATTCAATTTTGGCATTTAATGATAATAACAAAGGTAGTATGTTCAGAAAGATTGCCTTTTCCTACTTTCCAAGCTTGCCTTTTAGCAGAAAGGATGCCAGCGGAGCCATACAAGAGCATAGGCTGTTTAGGCATGTGGTACTGAGAGAATGTGGGGAGCAAGGGTTAAGCCCCAGGGTATGTGCAGGACTCCTTAAAGAGGCATGAATCTAAGCTCTCTTTGAACTGGCATTTTTTACCCTGGCTAAGCTACATTATTTGACAGTCCTCTTTTCCAGCTTTGTCCATATGGAGAGCAGGAAGAGCACCCATCCACCTTATAAGCATGGGAAGGGGTTTCAAGTTAATTGGTTCTGGATAAATTCTACTTTTCTTCCCAAGAGTGTCTTAATTCTGATCTTCCATGGGACCCATTTTCCCTTGTTTCTTACCCTGGATAATAATCCCTCCACCCACCAGACGGTTATTCTAAAAGTTGTAAAACTTGGGCATCATCTTGGCCATCCCTGTGTCACTCACTTTCTGTTTCCTGCAATAAATCTACAATTTCTACAATTCCTATAGATCAGTGGTTCTCAGACTTTAGTGTGCACCAGAACCACCTGGAGGTCTCGTTAAAGCACAGACTGCTGGACCCTATTTCCAGAGTTTCTGATTCAGTAGGTCTGAAGAGGGGCCTGCAAATAGGATTTTTGACCAGTTCCCAGGTAATGCTGATGATCCGGGGGGGCCACACTTTGATTTTGAGCAGACTCTCTGCTCTAGTGCAGTGGCTGTTCTTAGCCTTAGCTACACATTGGAATCACCTGTAAGGTTTTTAGTATATATTGATGCAAGTCCTATTCCCCAATGGTTTTGATTTATTTGGTGTGGGATGGGACCCAGGCATGGTTGTGAATTTTTTTAATCTCTAATGTGTAGTCAGGTTTGATAATCATTGTAAATTTTATCTCTCAAATACCTTTCGATTTCTTTTTTCCTCTTTTGTGCTTGTCACCTTTAAATGTTTTCCCATTGCCTGCAGAATATAGACCATACTCCCTAGCATGGTTTATAAGGTCCTTTATGATCTCATTATATTCATTCATTCTTTCAAAAAATCTGTTGATAATGATGGTTGTACAACAATGTGAATGTACTTATTGCCACTTAACTTTCCACTTAAACATGGTTAAAATGATGAACGTTATGTTATGTGTATTTTACCACAATAATAAAAAAATTTACTGAGCACCTTCTAAGCATCAGGCATCTTCCCAACCTCATGAAGCTTCTTGCTTTTTCCTGAACACACCAGGCTTTTTCATATTCAGTCTCAGCTGTTGAGAATGTCCTTCTCTTCCCTGACTGGTAAACTTCCCTTTGACATTAAAGATCTAGTAAATGTCCCTTTCTACATAAAGCCTTCTTAAATTGCTAGGTACAAAGGAATTTACCACATTAAGATTATATTGGTTATTGAGTGTATATACACTCTATAATTGGGTGTATTTCTTCTTACACTCTTTTCCTTATAGAGGGGACTGTTTCCTCTGTCTTACTTAATTTTTTGTTTCTGTCTGATTTCCACCTTGGGGTGAGTAGGTTAGGCAGACTTGACCAGGTGCTGGGGTTGGAATTTGAATTCTGAGGGTCCAGTGCTGGAGCAGGCGCCAGGAAACAATAGGTATCAGAGGAATGGGCCAAACCAGAGCCTGAAGGGGAAAGCTGGGGCTTAAGAGTCAGGGCCAAGTCACAAGGAACAAGTGGCAGTGAGTTCAGAGTTGGGTGAAGATGTGATCCAAAATCTTTCTCCCACTGACCTGCCACAAACAGCTGAAGTCCCTATTGTTAGCAACTTTTTGTTCTACTCAAGGTATAGTGCCTCCTGGAAATAAACTCTTGTGAAAAATATCAATAACCACAGGATATTGTATCACACTGACTCTCCTTTGACACCTCAGCAGAAATGAGTTTTCAGTGATGACTTTGGAAAATGATGAATAAGAGCCTGAGTGATGTTTCCGGAGGAAAGGGAAGGATTTTCCATGCTCTAGTAGCTCTAGTAGCAGATCTGGGTGATTCAGGCAGCAGAAAAGCAATGGATTCCTAGGACTGTTGCTGACAGAGAGAATAGAGATACACTTTACCGTTGTCCAGATCCTGTTCCGAACTGAATCTGTATCCAAAGGAAACGTGGTTCAATCTCTGATCCCTGGAAATTTGGTAGCTATGTGCATAAAATATGGATATTTTAAAGGAAATGAAGGCCAAAGAAAAGTTGGAATATGACTATTCTCTCTCAGCAGCAAACATAGAAGAAGAGAAGAAAGATTGAGATGGATTCAGTGCTTTAATATAGGTAGTGGGATAAGGAAGGAAGCTGCTTACTTTTCCCCCTAGCTGGCCCTTCTCTTGAGTGTCCTGAGAGCCTAATTCTTTACTTGCTTGTTTGCTGTACGTAGTATGTTCATTGTATTCTTCTTCCTGACTTCCAGCTTACTGTTGGCATCACTTTTAGTAATTGCAGGTATCTGTGGGAGCAGGAAATGCTTCTCTGGCTTGCTGCAATTTTAGATGCTCCCTTGTTTCCTGCTACATGGCCATTCTTAAATTAGACTGTTTATACTTGTGCTCAACGAGTGTGCTATCTGCTGTAAATGACCCAAGAAGTGAGTGTGTGTTGGAATCAAGTCTATACTTGGAATGTACTTAGTTGCTATAGTTTGTGTTTTGTGCATGGGTTGGGGGGGGGGCTTGTGCAAATGTCTCTTTGTACTTTTAAATAATCACAACCAAATCTGTAAGTCCTGCTTGCAATGCTCAGTAGGAAATTCAGGTGCATGTCAAAGCACTTTGAAAAGTATAAACCACTTTATAAATTGAAAGGATGCTGACAAATACCTAAACACATTGGATAGCCCCTGAAAGTTCCTCATTAGCAAGCAGGCTGAGCCTACTGGGCCAAGTGCAGAGATAAAACAGCAAATTTATTATTATCTCTATCCACTGGAGGATAATATTGGCACAGTTAATCCAAGAGCAACAGATAATCTAGGCATCCTTGATACTTGAGTTAGAGGTACATCATATTACAGATTAACTTTTGTGTTTTATTGAAACCAATAGAAATACCAGTTGTCTGTCTCTGAGCTTGAGTACATAGGATATGGAGAATTGATAGCTTAGGAATTAAACACTCCCTTGACTAATCCACAGAATGGTTATTTCTCATAAAAATACCGATTTTGAGACCTGAGATTATTCCATGTGACACCTGAGTCTATATTGTCTTAAAGTGTTCTCCGTTTATTTCTAAGACATGTGGTTTATTGCTCTAACTAGATTATATGACTTAAAAACAAATCCTTTTTTATGAAATGAAACTTTCGTTTATTGAGAAAAATTCTATGTGGTGATTATTTTGCTAGGGTCTTTCACATACATTATCTCATTGACTTCTCAGAACATTCACACGAAATGGAACTTTTATCTTTTTTTTTTATAGATGAAATGCTGAGAGCTTAAGTAAACCTGTGCAAGGTCACACTACCACTCAATGATGAGCTGGAACTCAAAGCCAGGCATTTCTATCACACGTCACTGCTTTTCCATTTTTGGTACCCCTTAGTCTCTTTTATCTGGCTCTATGATTTCCCTAAATGTTTGGAAGAATATGTCTATTCCCTATATCTCAGTTGATGGAGAAGTGACTCCGAGTCTCTTTGTTAGTTAGCAATGTTAGAAAGGATCACAATTCTTTAACTGGAAACAAGAGGAGCCTAAACCTCATTTGAGACTTTTCTAAAGTAGAAACCTGGAAATTGTCATGATGTTTTTCACTGTTCTGTGGTGTACACTTGAGGAGACTTTTGGAAAGCACACTTTGAATCTCTTACTTCATCTGTGAATTTCAAAATGTGCATGGAAAATGGTATGATTGTCTGGGGAACAGAGAGGTAGCTATTTCTCCATAGGCACTAAGCTGTCTTATCCATTTTTCACCAGTCACTTATTTTCTAAAAATGAATCTGCCATGGTTTTTTTTTTCTTTTTTTTTTACAAGATGGAACGGGAACTCATTTATGTTAACTTTTCAGCTATAAAATCCACTTTTAATCTTTCACTGGAGTACTAGTATCTCAGTCAGGAGAAAAAGATCTCATTAAAAACAAAGATGATATACAGTGTCTATTAATCAATTGGATGGAACTACTTTATGCCCTGAATGCAAAATGTTGAAATGTATCTCTTAAGGATCAATATTGTTTCTAAGTAACTAAAGCTAAATCAATACCAGCTCCACACTTCACTTTGGTAACAGATGATTAGATTCTTGTGTTTTTGAACCTGTAACTACAAATACAGAGTGCCCAGAAATAGTTTTCAGACGAAATTTTTCCCCATTTGTCTTTTTAGATGTTGATTTATTTGTGTTTTCTGTGTTTAGTGAAATCCTTTTATAATATTACTGTTGAGGTAAAGCAAATTCTCTTAGAGGAATTGTATTAGACTTTATTGTATGGGGTTTTTAAGTCTCAAAGGGCTTCCTTTGACCTATGTATGTCCAAAATCATGTAATAACAGTGTTTAGCTGTATTTTGTATTATTGATTTTTGCTTACTCATTTTAGTTTTAGTGTACACTGGACTTAGAGGGAATTAATGAGTTCTGTGTTAAATGTTTAAGGACAAAAGGGCAAATTCTAAACCATAGCATTATTGCATTTCAGGATTAAAGAAAACCCTAAAGGTATATGGTTCAACCTCTTAGGTGAGGCTTTGATCAGTACCCTGTATAGGATCCCGGCAAGCTAATTCACTCTTAGGTTGGATTAAATCAAGCATAAAATTTAGAGGGAAGGAAGTTGAACCATTCACATCCCTGGCAGGAAAAAGGTTATACCCTCTAAAGGCAAATTTGAGAAGCATTTTATTAAGGGGGTATTTACAGAGGTATGGGGAGGGCTATAGATACTAATAAGAGGTAAGTGAAGCACTCAGAGGCTAGCAATAATATGGAACTGTGGGGGAGGAAAAATAATTTTCCCTCTACCCTTTAGGTTCTTGGCTGAGAATGCCCTGTAATAAAAAGATTAACAGGAGAAAAACAAAAGTTTAATAACATGTATACTCCCTGTATACATGGGAGAGACCCAGGAAAACTGAGCAACTCCCTGAAATGGCCCAGGCCCAAGCTGCAACCTTACATACCATCTCCAGCCAAGGACAAAAGAAGATGTTGGGGGTGGGGTGCTGTTGAGGGGAGGGGAAACCGGTTATGGGAGGTGACCAGGAAGAGCACAGTAAACAACGGTAAGGTTATTATGCAGATTTAAGTGGTCACAGTCTCCACTGACAAGATTTTCTAGAAATTCATTCTTCTCTTCCTGGTAGAGGGAGACCCCTTACAAATGAAGATTTCCCTTATAAATGTAAATATCTCTTACAAAAGGGTAACTTCTACTCTGTTTTCAGAGCTTTTCCAGTGTCTACTGTTTCTCAAAAATAATCAGCCTGAAATATTCCTTATGCCAAAGAGGTATATTTTGAGGTGGTATATGCTACTCCTCTTCAGAACCACTGCCTTTCTTAGACCTGAAGGAGCAAGGAGGGGAGAGCAGTTCCTGGAACTCCAGGAGGGTAGTTCAGAGAGAGCATCTACTGATAGGAACTGTACCTTGGGTAGAGAAACACAACTACAGCCAACCTGAGACCCAGCAGGGGTGAGTGCCAGGGGAATAAAATACCTTTCTCCTCATCTTCATGTTCCTCCTCCATTCTCTCTCCGTTGATTTCCATAGGCCAAAACCAACTGAGAGCCATAGGGCAAGAGAGCCTAGTTAATGCAATGCAGAGAGGTCAGTCTTGTAGGACACAGAGCAGAGAGTAAATTGGAAGAGGTAAACAGAAGATATTCAGCACGGAGATGACAGCCCCCTTCTACCCAGACTCCATCAGAGCGTATCTAGAGGGCAGTTATTAGTTCTGAACAAAAGGGCTATAGTCAAGCAAATGTGTTCAAAGAAAGAATACCAATACAATGAGTGAACTGAAAAGCTGTCCATATAAAAATGTTTAAAGGAAGTAGGATTGTTATTTCTAGAAAAGATTTGAGGGTCAATATAATATGATAGTTAAGAGTACAGACTCTGAAGGCAGCTCTGAATTTACTAGCAGTTTGACTTTGGGCAAGCCACTTCACTTCTGTTTGCTTCAGTTCTCTTATTTGTAAAAGTGGGCATAATAATAATATCTACCCCATAGGGTTGTTATGAGAATTAAATGATTTAATATTCAAAGCACTTAAAACAGTGCTTGGTATACAGTAAATGTTATATAAGTTACATAATTGAGGAGGGGCACAGTTGAAAAATTTGTGTGGGTCTTGAAGCAGTTAAATCAAGTCCAGTGGGTGAAAACTCTAAGATGACAGATTTTCATTCAGTATAAATATAACTTGCTTCATAGACATAAAAAATGATCTTATACGGTAGTGAGTTCTCCATCCTACAGGTAGTCAAATTTAGATTAAATAACAAATTATACAGAGAGATTCAAGCATAAATTGGGAGGTTGGATTAGAAGACCTTCAGAGTCCATTCCTGGCATATCTATGATTCTTCAGCAAAGTCATGTGCATTACCACTGAATGTATAACCGTGTTAGCTAAACCTCTGCCTTGAAGAGCCAATGATTGTTTTGTAGATGTTGACCTAAAACAAATAGACTGCCAGTTATTTCTCCAGCAAAAATGGGTTTATTCAGGATCAGCATAGAATTGCAATTCTGGGTTTGCAGCCTTGGCAAGCCATGTGCAAGCCCCCAGTAAAAATGGAGAAGAGAACTCTTGTAGAGGGGAAAGGGAACTTGGGAGGGCTATAGTAATCAAAGTGTCCAGGACTGTTCATTGGCTGAGCTGTTGCCAGTGTCAGGGAAGAAGAAAATTTTCTCTCCCCTTCTAGGTTTTTCTGGCTGGTCTAAGAATTAAATTGACATGAAACAGATTAACAGGGGAAATTCACACAAAATTTTAATAACATGTATACATGGGAGAGACCCAGGAGAACTGAGTAAGTCACCAAAATGGCTGAAACCCTCACCTTGAATACCATCTTTAGCTACAGGCAAAAGAGGATGTTGGGGGTAGTGGTTTGGGACTTCAGAGGGGAAGAAAGCAATTCACATGGAGATGGAAAAACAAGTGTTTGGTAAATAAATGTTCCTGGGCCAGGCAGGCAGAGACAATGGGACACAGAGTAGACTCTGATCTTTAGGCCCTGCCTAGAGTTTCCCCCAGCACACCTAGCCCATAGTCTTTGCAGATAGCTCTGGTGATATCTTTATTCTAGGAACAGATCCTCTATCTAAATTCTTTAGGTAGCTAAGGGGGAGGTAAAAAAGAAAGATTTCCTGAGTCTCCTGTTTTTTAAAAATAATCAGCCTAAACTAATCCCCATGCTGAAGAGACACATTTTGGAGTGGCAAGTAGGAGGAGGTCTTTGCTATTGTCTCAGGGCATGAGAACTCCCCGTTCTGGTCTCCCAACTCTATTTAATTTAGGTTTCTGTTTATTAATTTTTACATAGGGCACACATTGCCCAGATATCATTCTTGACCTTTAGGTAGTGCATGAAAAAGCACATTCTTAAGGCTGTTTGTGATTATATTGTTTTCCACCCTCCATCATCTTGCAACCATCTCTCCCTCCAGTTCTATTTTCTTCAGTGAAAATAAATGAAGCAATGGTCAGTTTGCTGTTTAAGATTGTAGGCTCTACAGTTATATAATTTAGATTTAAGATTTAAGATCAGCCTTCTACTACACATGTGATTTTGTACAGATTAGTTAACTTCTTAGAGCCTGGATTTTCTTCACTGTAAAACACAGATAATAATGAAACCGCTGACCAATAGGTGTCGTTTCCAGGGGTCTCCAAAGAGCCCAGTCCTTCATATCTCATCACAGAAAGAATTCAGCAAGAGGTAAAGTGTTAGATAAGAAGTGATTTATTAGAATAGGACGCTTGTGAAGCTTACAAGCGGGTGGGTGGGAGAGTGCTGCACCCTGAGAACTTAGTGGGCTACAGTTTTATAATCAAAGGGTGGGGGGTGAAAGACTACTTTCTTCTTCATTCTTGAGTAGACGTCATGCTTCCATCATCAGCTCCTCCTCCAGGTTGGGCAGGGGAGTATTTTTTGTCCCTACATGGTCAAGCCAGGACTGTAAAAATTATTTGAGGTCTCTGTACAATGAGCACCTTTCCATAAATTATTGTTTTTTATGTGTGCAGGGAGCATGTCCTAGGTATCGTCAACTTAGCTCACTGGGCAGGATGCGGGCCTCATGCCACCATTGTTTTATTGTTTTGGGGCATGTCTCATACTTCTGTCTCATGGTTTTGTGGCTAGGCAAGCCTGCTTGGTTTTGTGGTTAAGTAAACCTGCTTTCTTGAGTAATCATTAACTTACAGGGATCTCCCATATTTTTCTACTTACAGTCCCCTAGCAGGATTAACTATTTAATCACCTACTTTGTCCCTTCACTCTGTCCCTATCAATAATACCCTTTACCTCACAGGCTCATTGAAAATATTAAATGAGTTACTGTTTGCATGCAAAGTTCCTGGCATATAGTAAACTTTCAATAAATGTTAGCACTTGTCATAATGCTATATTTTATCATATATTAATGATATATTATGTAATATGTTGTTATTATAAAACTAGTTCCTGAGATGCGTGGTTACCTTGTATGCAGCAGATTTTCACACTCCCTTTGAAAGGAGCCTGCACTCTCCAGTTAATTCTGGAGGATTTCTACAGGGATTTGTAAAGCTGCTGGGGAAAAGGAAAAGAGGTAATTTCTCTTTCAATGAGAAACATCTTCCTCCAAGGCCATCCCCATTCCAAAGTCATGAGTCCTGAGGAACTGTATTCAGCAGAAAAGCAGTCCGTGCAGTTCCTCCAGCTGTATGGAGGAAACCTTGTCAAAGAAGGGATTCTTGCCTCTCAGCAGCCAAGCATGAAGTTTATATTTGGATTTTCATGTGAATAAAACTTCAGAAGTTAGAAGGGGCCAGCTGCAAAAGGCCTAGTTGCTCTTTGATCTGTGGAACAAGAGCTCAAAACAAAGAAAAATAAGAGAGAAATACCACCTTCCCCGTCTTTGTCTATGTAATGAAAGGAGTTTTCAAACTTCCTTTAGCTGCAAATAATTTTAATTAGCATTTTAGAGGGGACTGAATGTAAATACCAATTCTGCTTAGGCTGGAGCCAGTTGATTAACCATTGTATGAAGTGCTAAAAGCTTCTGGTTGGGGGAGGAGGAAAAACAGACACTCTTGTTTGGCATTCTGTTCCGGTCCCCACCAGAGGCTTTGAGTCTTATCCTCCCTCCTCTCTTATTCATCTACCCACCCCCAAATGCAAATCGTTTCGTTATGGGTGGCATCTCAACGCTAGGATGACAAGGAAAGGACGTATAAGGGCAGGATGACAGATTCATCCTAGTTTGTTCATCTACTTTTAACCCTGAAAGTCTTGGATATACCCTCAAATCTGGGCAAACCAGAATGAACACTCTATCAGGAAATATTATTCAGAAAACCATGGGTTAAGTCCCCTATGAAAAACCTTGACAGGCTGAAGGGTAGTGTCTCCATATCAATAGATACCCTAGACCACAGTGAAAGTTCTTGAGACTCAGTGAATAAGCTGAAACACACTAATTGGAGGAGAAACAATATTAATAATGAGGAAGAAGAAAAACAAGAGGAGGAGGAGGAGAAAGAATCACAGCTAGTATTTATTTAATGCTTTCTACATGCCGGGTTCCATGTTGTTATTTTATAGATACCACCTAATTCAATCCACTATTATTATGCTCATTTTATGGATGAGAAAACTGAGGCTCAGTGATCCTGTGACTTGCAAGGTCAAGTGGAGCCAGGATTCAAATCCATGTCTAACTCCAAAGTGTACACTCTTAACCACCATATGATACTGTCTTATTTACTGAGAACTTGCTATATTTCAGGCACTGTGCTAGGCCTCTGGGATAGAGCAGTGAGCAAAGCACACATGATCCCTACCCTCATGGAGTTTCAATCCATGTTAGAACGACCCATATGAAAA
Organism: Eubalaena glacialis; assembly: GCF_028564815.1. NCBI lineage: Eukaryota > Metazoa > Chordata > Mammalia > Artiodactyla > Balaenidae > Eubalaena > Eubalaena glacialis. The sequence goes on from NC_083736.1 coordinate 110,772,412, forward strand.
CTGGATTCTTTTGTTTTGATATCATTGCAGTTACATGAGTGCCACTTCTATCTTACCAGAATTCCAGAGAGAGAGAGGTGTGCTGTTTATGGATGTTCATGCCTAAGCAATTACAGAAAATGACTAGACTAGCTGTTGACTAGCCTTAGAAGGATGAGGCCTTTGTTTTAGGAAGCTAAATTACGTATGCCGGGATGAGCAGCTACTGATGAAATAGGAAAGTGAAGGTGATTGTTCTCTATCAGTTTCCTACTATATATATCAGACAAAAAGGAAATGATTGAAAACATTTATTCATGGTGTTTCTTTGGAACCAAAGAATACCTGTTAATATGGATCTCCTGCCAGTTGTAAGTTTCTTTCTTTCTTTTTTTTTCCTGCTGTCAGTAACTGTCAAAATTAAGATCTCATATTTAGAGCTGCTATTGTGGGGGTTTGTGACTCTCCAAATCTGAACCTTACAATATTATGAGACATGACACCTCAGGTGACCCTGATAATTGGTGTAGCCTATTAAGTTCTGCCATTATCCATTTCTGACTCTACAGGATCAATATCAAAGTCTAAATATATATCACCTCCTTTTAGGATCTGCTTGATCCATACCTAGGTTAGGAATTGGCAACTATGGTGTCAAGGCCAAATCCAGTCTGTTGCCTGTTTCTGTATAGCCTATGAGCTAAGAATAGTTTTTACATTTTTAAATGGTTGAAAAATTCAAATGAAACATAATATTTTGTGACATGTGAAAATTATATAAAATTCCAATTTCAGTGCCTATAAATAAATTCTTATTTGATCACAACCACCCACATTCCTTTATATATGGTCCGTGGCTGATTTCCTGCTACAGTGGCAGAGCTGAGTAGTTACTACAGAGAATGTGTGGCCCACAAAGCCTAAATATTTACTATTTGATCCTTTATGAAAGAGGTATGCTGACCGCTGGCCTAGAGGAAGGGGCTGATCCTGTTTATAGAACATGTACATGAGAAAGCTCATAATTACAGGAAAAGTGAACCATCATTGCTTTGTTTTGGAAGAAACAACAATAACAGCAAACATAAGTTGACCCAGTAGTTGCAAGTCATGTGGAATCTATAAAAGTTAAGAAAAAACTTACATTATATCTCTAATCATAGTCTTCCTAGATATTTCTAAAAACTTCTCTTTATCTTGGCTATGATCAATAGCTATTGGTCACTGATAACTAGAAGCTACAAGCATGTACCTTAAGATTCATATTTTAGCTGACATTTACCTACGTAGTACATGTATAATATGTATATACAGTGTAAATACTTTATATGTCTCTGTTCATTTGAGTTTGCCTTCTGGCTTCATTATGACTGGTGTTAACCCTGGAGACGCCACTGAGTCAAATGATGTAAAGACATGATTTACTTTTTGTTACCTGTTTCTCAGAGTTTCTTAGTAATACTTCTGACTCAGAATTGTGGTGCTACTTTTTCCTTCAAAGCGAAGAGAGGGAAGATTTTCTCCCTTGCTCTCTTCTCCCTGGCTTATTTTCCTGCAGCAGTACCATTCATTACCTGCTATGCAGAGATGATGAGCTGAAAAATATTCAGTTAAGATATCACTGTCAGTGTTGGTTTAATAAATCAACACTTGAAATTAAACGATTAATTTTTCAAAACATTAAACAGCAAAGGAGCACCAGAAGAAAGATGAAGGGAATAGGAAATTAGCACCTAAGAAATATTTACCCTTCATGGTAGCCCTTGTATAACATTGCAGATTGAGATTCTGACATTTGTAATTGAATAACATAGCAAAGGAAACAGGTTGCTGTACATCTTTTTCAGAGCTGGCCTGGGTTCTGGGTGAGTGAGCAAATGAGCAAAGGTCTAGGGACTGAGTAGGCCAGGTCAAAGGCCACTGTAGTGAAATATGGAACAGACTCAGATGTTTTCATCATACTGAGAGAAGCTGATGGGGTTCAGGGTAGGCCGTCCCAGAATGTGCCACTTTGGCACGTGGATTATTGTGAGCTGAAAATAATCAAGGCCCAACAGACTCAAGAGGAGCTTTTTACCTCCCCCTTAACTGCCTAAAAGAATTGAGATAGAGGGCCTGGTCCAGGAAGAGGACTATCACCAGAGATAACTACAAAGAGTATGGGCTCAATGTGGTAAGCTGGGGGTAGCTCAGCAGGACTTGTTTGTTCAAATTTCTCTCTGTGCCCCATCATCTCTGCATGGCATGGCAAACATTTATTTACCCAAAATTTGCTCTTCCCATCTTCCTGTGAATTGTCTTCCTCCCCTTTGAAGTTCCAGACTCCATCCCCGTCTCCTTAGCTCAGGATGCGTGTAAGCCTTAATTGCCTGACTGTCTTTGAGCCTTCCATGTCTATGTGAGACTCTCAGACCTACAAAGTTAAATTTGTTTTTCTCCTGTTAATCTGTCTTATGCAAGTTTAATTATTACAACAGCTAACAGAACCTAGAAGGGGAGAGGAAAACTTTTCCTCCCCTACAAAGCACAGTGATTGGGAGCATGGACTCTGGGACCAAATGGACTTGGGTTTGAATTCTGGTGCTGCCATTTACTGGCTGAAGGGTCTTAGTCAGGTTATTTAATCTTAATGAACTTTGATTTCCTCATTTGTAAAATGGAGATAATAAGACTACTTCCTTTTTGGGGTTGTTGTGAGAATTGAATGAGATGTATATAAATGTGCTTAGCAATGGGCCTGGCAAAAGTACTCAATGTATGTTTGTTATTTTTATTGTTAGTATGGATTCTAAGTGAAATCGTACCAGAAATCATTGCAGTAACTAGCCAATACTTTGTTAAATGGCAAATCTCTGCCTACTCATATAAAGGAAGGTAGTGAAAGGAATAATGAGTGGAAATTAGGAGAGCTGTGCTTTAGTCTGAAAAAATAATGACAGCAACAATAAAAGGTTAGGATTTATTAGGCCTTTGCTAAGTGTTTAATACTCACAACAACCCTAAGTATGTAATGTCATTATCCCCATTTTAAATATGGGGGAACTGAGGTTTAAAAAGACTTGGCTATTGTATAAGGTAACACAGCTAGCACTTAGCAGAAGTGGGATTTGAACTCAGGCAGATTGACTCCACATCCTCCATACTTAACCATGAACCTTCTTGGTTCTACAGTTAGCTAGCTCTATGACCAAGGGCCTACAGGATACACATATGGTTGTGCAGGTTGTGCACTGCACAACTCAAGGGGGGGTATTCTACTCATATTGGGTACATGCAGTGAATAACCTGCACACTTATATGGGTGGCTGTGGCTTAGTTCCTTAGCATATCTGAATTTTAGTTTCCTTGTCGCTAAAATAAAAGGTTTGAACTAATGGTCACTGGACCTCTTCTAGCTGAGGGTCTAGTATGAATGAGTGGATAATTTAAAAATAATTTCTAATTTGTTTTGGAGAGTTTTATACATATATTTGAATTTGTCAGTATCTGATGAAATGAATTCCTAGAATAAACTAAATAAAGGCACGGCACTGGGAAGACCTGGAGCTGGCGGATTAGGGGAGCTGCCTAGTCTTCCTGTCAGGTTCCCCTGCTCAGGTTCTCCATGCCATGTAGAGACAGTTCATATCCGCAGCTGATGCAATGAACAGCAGAAACCAAATGTCCCTTTCGTAGATATCCCCAGGATTGGGATATGGTTAAGTGAATGGATTTGCAAGGCTTTCTTTACTATGATGTGAACTGCATGAAAATTAAGTGTAAATAACATCGTAGATTTGAAAGCAGATATTCAAGTAAATTAGCTGTTGTCTACAAAAACCCATTTTAAAGAAGCAATTAATTAAGCAAGAATTTTATGTGCTACTTATCAATAAAGGCACACTTGGTTGATAATATTGTGAATCTATACATATGTACAGATAAATTAGCTTTAGGTATTGGGATATCACTATCACTCTAGTAGGACTCAGACTATCCCCTCTTAGATATTTGCTTTCTTTCAGTTAAATGATGCTTTCTGTAGGCGTGCTTAACTGAAAAATAGATGAGCATGTTCTTCTACTCAATTGTATTCCACCCCTAAATAGAATTCTTTTTTAATAGTTTACACATCACCATTAAAGATATATAGTTAAGGTAAATAAAAAAAAGTATAGCAGTCTTGTTCTTCTCATCCTTCCACCTACCCCATCCCCTACACACACACCGCCCCCCCCCCCAGCAAGGCTTCTTTCTAACTATTCTTAGAGTTATAATTTCTCCCCATTCCTAAGAAGCTTTCATGGCTCTGGCACCTCACCAAGTGTCATAGCCTCTGCAGCCTGTCTTCCTGTGTAAACAGTCAACTTAGCTCCCCTGTGAGAAAGATATCTGCTTACAGCTAACCTAAGGTCAGGAATTCCTTTGCCATTTCTAATGTTCCTTAAGCTTTAAGGTGACTTATTGTTCCCTATTCCTGTCATACTGGTTTATTCATCATTCCTTGGCTCCATCCTTCTTCTTCCTCCCTCAGAGCTTTTGCTTAGGCTGATTTCCTTTGCCTGAAATTTCTCTCCCCTTTACTCATTTCTGCCTGTCACTCGCCCTGTTCAAAGCCCAATTTAAATTGCAGTTCCTCTAATAAGTCTTTCCATCTTCTGTACCCCACAGCAATTTGCTTATACTTTAGTTATAACTACAGTGACTGCATTTGCTGAACTCTAAAATCAGGACACATGCTTTGACAGCTATAAGTATACTTATAGGAACAATGTGATAGATTATTTGAAATCAAGATGTTTCCAGAAAATTCAGAGTGCATGTTTTCCTTAATTATAGCATTCATTACAGTCTGCCTTGTGTTGGTATTAATTATGTATTTGTTTGGATCCTTTCTGATGTTGTGAGCAAGAATTGTGTCATATACATCCCTGTATCACCCCACACCTGTCAGATTCCTTTGTCTACAGTAGGCAATCTTTCTTTTACGCAGTCATCAACTACTTATTAAGCTCATATGATGTGGCAGGCACTGTGCTAGGTGCTGGGGATGAGATGAGGTATTTTCCACTATGAAATAAACTACCATGAGATGAGTGCCATGTTAGGGTAGACCTGAAACACATAGAGGTCCCCCTCACCCAGACTTGGAGAGTTAGGGAGGTCTTGAAGGAAGTGGTTTATAAGCAGAGAACTGAAGGATGAGAAAGATTTTGTCAGGGAATGATAGGGCTTAGGGGCTGCGGATTACAGAGGTGACAAAGATATGGTCCTTTGCTCTCAGAAATCTTGTAGAGAGAACAGTCTGTGTAATAAGTCCAAAGATGAGAGAGAGAGCGGCCTATTGCAGAAATTCAATTTTTTTTCTTCAGTCCCATTTGGAGTGTGGAGTGTGAAGCGGGGAAAAAGAGAAGAGGCTGAAAATGGAAGCGAGTCAGGTGCTAGGGATATAGGCATGAGTAAGACATGGCCCCTCGTCTCCCAGAATTTACATTAGAGGAGAGGTTCCCCTGTACTGTAGGAACACGTATTAAGGCACCTTACCCTCCTGAGGGTAGGGGAGGTTTACCCAAAAATGTGAGCTCTAAGTTGAAATCTAGATCACTTAGTGCAGAAGGAATTAAATTGCTAGTATTTAGATATTTTGCCTTTTCTGCTTTTCTGAATCTTAGCGTGAGATGGAAACTGTCAGGGAATAAGAGAAGGACAGCATCTCCTCTCTGCTTCTGTACTACTACTAGCTTTCCTCTCTACATACATGCTGAAATAGAGAGATTGATTACATAAAACATAATCTGTTTTTTTCTTTCCTTCCAATCAGAAAGCAGTTTCCCCAGTCACTTTGTTACTTGGCTTGAAGCTTCTTCCCTTTTTTTCTGATCAATATTTTAATCGAGTCTTATGTAAAATGAAATTTACATTTAGGTGTTCCCTTAGCAACCATAACATAAAATCAAATACATCTGCTTTCAGAATCAGTTCATCTTTTGAAAAAGCTTGTAGTTACCCAATTTTCTATTCTTAGCAAAATTGCTTTCTAAATGGGCTAACAAAGCATTTTAAGAACCATATTTAAATAGAATTTATGAGGTTTTAAAATAGAGATAAGTGGCTTTACCATTTATTTAATCAATCTGTCAGTCAATCAATAAATATTTATTATTACCTATAGGTGCTATGTTAGGTGCTGTGGATTACAAAGATGACAAAGATATGGTCCTTTGCTCTTAGAAATCTTGTAGTAGGACAGACACCTACAGCAATAACTGTAATACAAGGTTTAAAGATGAGGATGCAGATTAAATGTGGGAGCATGCACATATGAGTTTGTTTTAATAGGATTTGTTAAAATGATCTTTAACTTCTTTTGAACTGAATTTGAGAGATATCAGCTGTCAGCTCCTAAAGCTCTAGTCCCAGAGGTAAATTCTAAAGATCTAAAAAGTCCTTGCATCTCGGAGTTCTCACATTGTCATAGGAATCTGGGAAAAAATATCCTAAAGTGCCATGAGAAACTGTCAGAAACCGTTTGCTACATTAAGTTGTTGTAAAGTTCACAGAGGGATTTCTGGACTCTAATTTTGCAGTAAATGTGGTGTTCTTGCCAAGGAAGAACGTGGAAAACTGAAAGGATGTAAAATGTTCAAATATTACTATGCTTAAAATAATATTTAAAATAACCTGATAACCTGAGCTAGGCTCACCAGCAATTTAGACTTGCAGTTGTCCAACAAAGCAGGATTCTGACCAGGATTACAAAAGACTGAAGAGCCAGTGAACATGGATTGTAACAGTGGTTTAAAACTCCATAATGTGGAATTATGCACAGTCTCTCCCTTCATCCTTTTTCCCCCAGTTTTCTTGGGAAATAATTGACATACATTACTGTATAAGTTTAAAGTATACAGCATAATGGTTTGATATACATAATATTGTGAAATGATTGCCACAACAGGTTCAGGTAACACCTATCTTCTCACTTAGATACAGTAAAAAGAAAAGAAAGAAACAAAGGAAAAGAATTCTCCTTCTGATGAGAACTTTCAGGGATTACCCTCTTAACTTGCCTATATATTATCAGCAGTGTTAGCAATAGTCATTATCTTCTACAGCATTGTTTCATCTTGCTAGCCCCCCTCCTCATGCTCACCTGTGTTCCAAAGCCTGCCCTCCAAACATGTGATCTTCCGGGCATCATTTTAGCTCTCTGGAAAATGTAGGATAATCACTCTCCATCCAACCTACTCGCTACCCTGAATGTTTCTTTTGTGAAGAGTAGTCTCTTAGGGCCCATCTGCTTTTCCCAATTCCTCCAGAAATTAGGGAAATATTTTTTCTTTATCGTTTTATGCCTTCATCATATAGCTCTTAAGGTTATATTCAAATGGTTTGCTTACTTGTTTCTCTCTTCCACTGTAAGGGTGGAAGAGACCACATTTGTGATATTCATTACTGTGTCTCTAGGGTTTAGCACAGTGCTTGACACATAATAGATCCTTAATGTATGTATGGTAAACTGTCTTTTGAACACATTTTGGAAAGCTTTGAGTTAGTGCTCATGCTAATGTGTTCAAGGTTTGTAGGTTTGGTCTCTGGGTAGGGCATTTTCTTTTGTTTAGTTCCATAGTCAAATTTATACCACAAAGTCATGTACTGGTACTTTGTAAACAGACACTGTATCCTATACTGTGTACTAAGTATAGGTTAAAAGAATGAATAAAAGCTACCTAATGAAAACTGGCCCTGTTCTAAGCACTTTATGCATAAATTACATTTCACAACAATCTCTGTGAAATAGATGTTATCATCTCCATTTTCCAAATGGAAATTGAGGCACTGTGAGGTTAAGTAACTTGTCCAAGGTCACGCATCTAATAAGCAGAATAGCTGGGATTTTTGCCTAGGTAGTCTAAGAACCTGCTCTTAGTCACTGTATAATGCTGCCTTGAGAACACAAGGATAAGATTGTCATGTACAGATTGTAAAGTCTGTAAGCATTAGAGAAGAAAATCTTCTCAAGGGATGGAATAATCACAAAAGTCTGCATGAGAGAGGTGCACATTGCAAGACAAATGGATATCTATTTTTTATTCAACTCTAATTGGCTAGAATTGTTTTTGCCACAACCAAATTAATATAAAGACTATAACCTTTGGATTGATGGTCAGCAAAAGCCAAAGCTGTTGGCACAGGATGGGCCACTTGACCTTTCTTCCACTGTGTGAGTTATTTCAAATGGCCAGTATATTCTTGGGATTGGCTTACTGGTAGTAGATCACCTGGTTTGTTTGAATTGCACAGGAATTAGAAATGCCTTGGTGTTGACAACTTAAAAACATAATTCACACTGATGGTCTGCTACCTTTTTTGTGAATATAATTATCTGGGTTCAGATTTTAGTGCCCAGAAATTTAGAAGCCATGTGTCCTCAGAGTTATTTGCAATTCCTATAAAAAGGTGCCCATATTCAAAAAGTCCTTTTTCTCTTAAATATTCAGCAAAATACTTTAAATTATAACAAGTATTTTGTAATTATCTCTTACAAGCTGTAATGAAACTCATAGATAATATAATCTTTATCTAGGAATATGTATATATTCATAAATGTACTATAAATGCTAAAGGAGAAGAAATAATTTTTAATGGAATATGTATTTGAATATGTATATGCTCAGGTACTACTATTGATATATATAAGTTATAATAAATATTTCCATTCACACGTTGGACTACTATGTATACAACTTCTATAAATGTAGGGTGATGTGTTGATGACTTAAATGCAGTGATATTTATTGCCATTGGTGATATAATTATCTTAAATGGTGAACAATTCTTGCTTAAGTTGTGAACTTATATAAGCAGAACAGTCTTCTGCTTATATAAGTAGATGCTTTCCTGGAAAATTCAGTGTATATTAAAACCATGCAAAAGCACTTTATATAAAATGAAGTTGAGATCTTGGCTCAGATAGTAAAAAACAGATTTTTCACCTGAATAAATATCTGGTGGGGTGTCAAAGATTGGGAGAAACATGGTCACATTAAGTCTTGGTTGTATGGTTGCATTTAGGAAGTCTAGCAACCCTAGACCTCTCCTGGTCAGTATCTCCTCCCATGCCAATAATGTAGACTTTAAGGCAAAAAGAATTACTAGGGTATAAACCAGATTGTATATAATAAAAGTTTCAACCACTCAGGAAGAAAACAATTATAAATTTGTATGCACCTAATAACATAGCCTCTAAATATATAAAGCAAAAATTGACTGAAATACCAGGGAAATTTGGCAAATCCACAATCAAAGAGATTTTACACACCTCTCTTGCTAAATAATAGGAGATAAATATCTTTGTTCAGGCTGCTATAGCAAAATACCATAAACTAGGTGACTTATAAAGAACAAAAGTTTATTTCTCACACTTCTGGAGGCTGAGAAGTCCAGGATCAAGGCATTGGCAGATTTGGTGTTGGCTGAGGGCCCACTTCCTTATATATCGCCATCTTCTAGCTGCAATCTCACATAGCAGAGGGGGACTAGAGAGCTCTGTGGGCTCTCTTTTTTAAGACCACTACTCCTATTTATGAGAGCTCCACCCTAATGACCTAAGCCCCTCCAAAAACTCACACCTTCTAGATTTCAGCATGTAAATTTGGGGACACAAATATTCAGTCCATAGCAATAAATCAGTCAGGATATCAAATATTGAACTATTCAACTGATAACTTGATCTAATAAGACATATATACAGTGATAAAGTAGCCCATACTGACTTGTGAGAGTCACATGTGTGACATGTGCATCAGTGATCTCATGTTGATTGCTTGCAATTGGATGGTGAGAGTATTTACCCCATGGACATTGTCCAGCAGTGCACATCTGGGTATCTGAGAGTCAGTTGTTAAACATTTACCAACATATCACTGCATGTACAGAGAACTGCATCTAACACTTGCAGATTATACATTTTTTTCAATTACATACAGAAATGTGTCCCAAATTGGCCATATGCTGGGCCATAAAGCAAATCTCAATAAATTTTTATGGATTTAAGTTACACAAAGTGTATCATTTGGCCATAATGGAATCAAGCTAGAAATCAATAGCAAAATCATAACCAGTAAATTATGAAATATTTGCAGAATTAGCAGTATACCTCTATATAATCCATTAAGTCAAAGAAAAAATTATAATGGGCATTAGAAAATATTTTGAATTGAATGATAAAAATATATATCAACACTATGGGATGTAGCTATTATTAGAGGGATATTTGTAGCCTTAAATACATTAGAAAGAAGACAGGCTGAAAAGCGATGATACAAACATCCATTGCATGAAGTTAGAAAAAGCAGCAAATAAAATTCAAAAAATATAGATTGGGAGTTTGGGATTGACATGTACACACTGCTATATTTAAAATAGATAACCAACAAGGACCTACTGTATGGCACAGGGAACTCTGCTCAATATTCTGTAATAACCTAAATGGGAAAATAATTTGCAAAAGAATAGATACATGTATATGTATAACTGAATCACTTTGCTGTACACCTGAAACTAACAACATTGTTAATCAACTATGCCCCAATATAAAATAAAAATTAAAAAGGAGAAAGTCAATTATCTTCTGATAACCAAAAAAAAAAAAAAAAGTAAAGACAAGAGCAGATATGAAATAGAAAACAAACCTACAGTAGAGAAATTCAACAGTGCCAAAAGTTGGTTGTTTGAAAAGATTAATAAAATATATAAACTTCTAACATTGTCCAATTAAAAACCAGGGAAGGCACAAATAACCAGTATCAGGGATGAAAAGGGGAACATTCCAGTAGATTTTTAAATGTAAAAAAGATATGAACAACTTTACGCTGGTAAATTTGAAAATTTAGTTGGTATGGACAAATTCCTAGGAAAATACATCTTACCAAAGCTGGCAGAAGAAATAGAAAATTATAAATGGTTTTATACCTTTTGACATGGTTGTGTTGTTGTGTACTTACTATTTTGTGCTCTAATTTTTTTTCACATAACAGTTTTATATATTATATATAACAAATTCCTCTCATTTGTCACTTTTAATATCTATAAAAGATCTCTTTGTTACATTATCAGTAATAAAGAGCATTTGGACTCTTTCCTAGTCTTTATATTGGATTGGCCAAAAAGTTCGTTCGGGTTTTTCGTCGCATCTTACAAAAACCTGAATGAACTTTCTGGCCAACCCAGTAGTTGCACAGAGCACTGCCATGAGAATCATAGTACAAATCATGTTTTCCTTTTGGTTATTTCCTTAGGGGTGTACTCCGTACAATGGGATTACTAGGAGAAAAATTATGAGTGGTTTCTTTATTCTTTTTTTTATAGCCAAATTACCATCCTGCAAACCTGAATCAATTTACAGAGCCAATAGCAATGTATAAGCGCACCCATTTCCCCAAATTCCTGCTAGCAATTGACTTTATAAACTGTATGTATTTATGTTAGTTTAATAGATAAGCAATGGAACTTTTAAGTTGTTTTAATTTGTATTCATTTAATTGCTATTGAGGCTTTATCTTTTTTCACATGATGATATCCTATTTCAGTTCTTTTTATATAAACTGCCTGTTCATCTTCATTAACTTATCAAGTAGAATCTGAGTATTAGCCTGATATATGTGCATTAATTTTTTATTTAAGTTGGATAGTGAGCCTTTATCAGTTACATTTTTCTCATGAATTTTTCCCATTATGATACTTTCTTTTGATATTCATTTTATTACATTTCATAGCTTAACAGCCTTTTTATTTTTAAGGTATTTGAATACATTTATCTTGTATGAGATGGCATACTTTATTTCTTTAAAAGTCAGAAATATATCTCCCTTCCACAGCTGCAATAAAATTCCATTTCGTAGTGAGCTATCTGGTTCACTATCCCCAAGCTCTTTAAATCCTCACAGTTAGAACCACTTAACCTCTGCTTGTATACTAAGCCTGAACTGGATCAATCCGTTTTCTACTAACTTGGTTTCTGCCTCATTCCTTGTAATTGTGTTTATACTTGTACAGCAGTTCTGTGACAGGGCCTCTGCTTTGATAATCTACCTAGTTTCTGATTGTTATAAGACTGGGACTTTGGGGACTTCCCTGGTGGTCCAGTGGTTAAGAGTCCGCTTTCCAGTGCAGGGGACGTGGGTTCGATTCCTGGTCAGGGAACTAAGATCCCACATGCTGCGGGGCAGCTAAACCCACACACTCTAGAGCCCGCGCCCCACAACTAGAGGGAACCCTGCAAGGAAGAGCCCACGCACCGCAACGAAGACCCAGCACAGCCAAAAAAGAAAAGACTAGGACTTTGCCTTTTCCTCCCCTGTTCTTTCAGGAACTTGAATTCTGATTCTAGGTCCCAGACTAGCAACTGGGACTGCAGAACTTGCTGCCACAACTCTGGACATTTACTGCCTAGCCAAAAAATGCCTATCTTCATTGCCACTCACATTGTTCTTTACCTGTCTACCACATCACCAACAGCTGCCCCTTCTCCTGGCCTTCCCTAATGCTGACTGCTTACCTGGACTGCCATCTCTTATCCCCAGATTCTCCAGGCATTGGCCTGCCGGGCTAGACTTCTTCCCCATTGCCTTTAGCTGAATCTATCTTGTCCCAATGTAGTGAATGTGTTTTTATTCTCAGATACTAGCTTTGTATGACTTCTCCTGACACTGAATTTCAATTCTTAAAACATAATTTAACTTTATAACTTAACAAAATACTTTGTCATTAAAGCTTTGACTGTTATCTGGAATTCACTGCAAATGTACAGTGTAAGGCATGGGTCTGAGTGAGTTATTTATTTTTAACCATGTATGTAACCAACTGGTAAAACATTTATAAATGATACTCTTCTCCATTTCCGTATTACTTATATTTTTTTACAATAGTTTTAGTTATTATAATAATAATTTGAGTCTGTTTCTGCACACTCTATACCACTGATTAGTCTCCCTCATTTAGTTAAAATATCGCATAATTCTGACAACTGTTGTAGTATGTATTTGTGAGTTTGAGTACTCTCATCTTTAATCTTTCTAACAATGAGGAAGGTACATTTCTTCATTTATTTAAATCTTCCACTTTTCACTCATTAGGGTCTCAATTTTCTTTGTGTCACAAACTTAATTAATGCACAGGCATTAATGTTTCTAGTAACTACTGTGAATGTAATCTCATTTCTTTTTTGAGTTATTCATTGTATTTTCTGTATTATTAGTATATAGGGATGCATTTAATTTATTTTTGTGGACTTACTTCACTCCACAATTCTGATGAACTCATTTTATTACCTCTGGTAATTTTTTGGTTAACTTCTTTGGATTTTCTGAGTACTGTATATTCATGTCATAAGCAAGAAATGATTTTTAGTATCTTCCTTTCCTAAATGTACCTTCAGTTCCTTTTTCTTCTCTCTGATAATCCTAGTCAATATTCCATTAAAAGAGAGTGGCAACCAGGAAAAAAAATACAGCTAGCATTTGTGGGGTTTTGTTTTTGCCTGTTCTTGATTTTAGAGAAAGTAATTCCGGTCATACTTCTCTATTAAATATATTATTGATTCTATTTTTTAAATGTGTCCTTTTCATGTTAGGAATGAAAATGTGTAGTTTTGTTAATCAAGAAAATATGTTGAATGTTACCAGTGTTTCTTGGCAGCTATTGAAAAAATAATTTAATATATTTTCCCATTAACACATTATATTAGCTTGTATTCATAGAATAAATAGTTATAGTTGATACTTTAAAAAATTATGTCCTAGTGTTCTATTTCTTAAGACTCTAGGATTTTAGTCAGGTTATACACACATACATAGCTCAAATAATATATAATAATATATATTATATATGTATATACAAACACATACACACATTGTTTGATCAAAAGTAAGATCAGCCTAGAATGCCCTCATTTGGTACTTTTCTTCTCAATTTTAGAATAAAACCATATCTGCCTTATACAATGAGATGGGTAGCATACCTTCTTTTTCTGTATTTAAAAATAATTTGAAGCAAAAGAATGTGTAGTCTAAGAAAGTTTGAAAGAAGTTCTACTGAATCCATCAGTTCCAGTTGACTTAAGCATTTGTCTTAAAAAAATGTATTTTTCTATTGTTGGAGTATATGCATCTCTATTTCTTAGAGAAATAGAGATGCTGATTTTTATTTTTTTATTTTTTGTATTTTAGTAGAAATTTATTAGTAGAAATTTATTCTTTTTTAATGAATGATTACCAAATTTATTTGAAAATACCCAAGAGGATTTAAGTTTTCCTCTTATTCTGATTAAAACATGTGGTTGAATATATTTTTTGAGCACTTACTGTGTGCCAAGCGCGCATTCAGGCACTAAGGATGAAGCAGTTTAAAAAAATAGATAAAAGGCTCTGTCCTCATTTATAGAGCTTGTAGTCTAGTAGACAGACCTGGTCATGTGGGTAGGGTGGTCTACTTTAGATTGCATTATCAGGGAGGGCCTCTCTGAGGAGGTGATTTTTAAGCTAAGTCAGTCAAGGAAAGGTCTGGGGGAGGAGTATTCTAAACAGGGGGAACAATAAGAGCAAAGACCCTGAGATGGGAGAGAGCCTGGTATGTCTGTGGTTTGCATTTTTCCTCTTTTTAATTAATTGGTGTGATCTTTTATTTGCCAGTTGTAGTATTTTTCCCTTATACCCAATCATTGGCTTTATTTATTACCCTGCCATTTTTTTCTTTCCGTATTTTGCTTCTATCTCAGTGTTCTTGTTTTCCTTTTCCTTTTTTTATTTTTGGCTTATAATACGTGTTTCTCTTTCTGTTCCTAAGAAATTGGATTTTTTTTTCTTTACTGAACAACAACAGGACTCATGTAACCCATTGGACCTCCCTGTTTGTATCAATTGCTGGGATGCCCTGAACTAAATTTGTAACCATTCTCTAGGAAGTGGAAAGACATTATAGTGTGCATTTTTTAAAAAATTAATTAATTAATTAATTAATTTTTGGCTGTGTTGGGTCTTTGTTTCTGTGCGAGGGCTTTCTCTAGTTGCGGCAAGCGGGAGACACTCTTCATCGCGGTGCGCGGGCCTCTCACTATCGCGGCCTCTCTTGTTGCGGAGCATAGGCTCCAGACGCGCAGGCTCAGTAGTTGTGGCTCACGGGCCCAGTTGCTCCGCGGCATGTGGGATCTTCCCAGACCAGGGCTCGAACCCGTGTCCCCTGCATTGGCAGGCGGATTCTCAACCACTGCACCACCAGGGAAGCCCTATAGTGTGCATTTTTGTACTAACCTCACTGCTAGTTTAATCTGAATTGTACTGCCCATGTGTTTTCTCTGCTATGATTTCCTTACTCACTTTTTTGGGGGAAGGAACTTCGATCATCACAATTTATTACATTGTTATTTCAAATGATAGCACTTATTTTTAAAATGATTATAAAATTCGTTACCTTTTACATTAGATCTATTTGTAGCCATATCCCCTCCTTTTTTGAAACAAGATAGGACTCAAAAATGCAAATAGTTTCATTATAAGTACTTTAAGTGAGGCTATTTTTTTAATTAAAAAAAAATTGAGGTATAATTTACATACAGTAAAATTTGCCCTATTTAGCATACAGTTCTGTAAGCTTTGACAAGTGCAAACCAACAAAATTAAGATATGAAACAGTTCCAGTAGCCCCCCCCATCTCTTTTCTATCCCTATTGTTTTCCCTTTTCCAGAATGTCATATTAATTGAATCATACAGCGTGTAGCCTTTTGCGATGGCTACTTTCACTTATCGTAATGAATTTGACATTCATCCATGTTGTTACATATCTGTGGTTCATTCCTTTTAATTGCTAAATAAGCTTTGAGATTCCATTATTTGATGTGATGCACCACAATTTATTTATGCACTAGTTGATAGGAATTTTTACCCAGATTTTAATGATTAAGAATAAATCCTGCATAAATACTCACATGCATGTTTTTGTGTGAGTGTGAGTTTCATTTCATTTAGTTAAACACCTAGGAACATAATCACTGTGTCATATGGTAAATGTATGTTTTTTATAAGAAACTGGCAAACTATTTTCCAAAGTGGCTGAACCATCTTACCTTCCCACCTAGGTAGAGATTTAATTCATTACATTTCTCTTTTTCAGGTGCTACTCATATTTTTATTGCTTTTGGCCAATGGTAGTTGTAAGGTTTTCAAAGCAAAGAGAAGATATGGTGTGTAATATTTAAAATTAGCTATAATTTTCAAAACAAAAACTAAAAGCATGTCACAGGTAGTACGTTCATTTTGATTTCATAAAATGTCAAATCCATTCATTGATTTTGTTTTAATCTTGCAATTTTCTTTTGGGCTTATCCTGCTTCTAATAAGTGATGACAAGTCTAAGATAGCTCTATTTTGTATGGAGTGTTGTCCTTTAGCAAGTAATGTTGTATCGAGAATGAATTAAAAATGGGATATTTATTTAAGAGTGGAATAGCATATTGAAAGCCTTCTATTTTATTTTTCTGTAACTTTACATTTATTTACATATTGAACAAATATTTGTTGAGTATTATGTACAAGTAACTGGGCTATGTGTTGTGGGCAATACAAAGATGTGTGAGATAGAGTCCCTGCTACCAAGCAAACTCCCATGGGGTCATTTTCTCAATCTCTTTCCCAGATTCAGCTTCTCCATTTGATATATAAAAGGTTGTATTATGTGTGCAGTTGTTGCTGTCTTTGGAATGTAACCAAACCAGACTCAAACCCTGACTCTGTTACTTACTAGATGTGTGACCTTGAGAGCAAGTTGCTTAATGTTTCTAAGCATCACTTTCTTCATCTAATAAATGGGCTGATAATACTTTCTTTACATTTTGCTATAGGATTAAAATTTAAATGCAATAATATATTTAAAGTGGTCGTAGAGTAAATGATACATAGTAAGTGTTCAAAATTGGTACCTTTAAAATTATTTCTATGACATTTACAATTTATAATCTAGTAGTCAAGATAAGATGTATACTACTATTGTAGTTTAATTGCCTTGTATAACCATGAAATGGTTCTTTTGTTGCAAAACACAGTCTGCATCAAAGGTAATTGTTTGTTTGATTAAACAAGTCCTGGTCATTTTACCATTGTTAGAATATTCTTATTTTAGACATATGGGATATATACTAGTGCCAACTGAGGAGCAAAACTCCAGAGACCGTTCATTTTCTTAAAAAAAAAAAGTTATATATAGTTGGTGCTTTGGCAACTGAGAGGCAAATTCTAGTTAACTTACTGATAAAGAGGCAACTTACAAGTTTGCAAGTTTTAAAAATGGGAAAATCTCTATTGAAATAGTTGAAGAAGGGCCAAATATGCAGAGTGTCACAAGCAGAGAGGTGTGAGCTCTCAAAATATGCATGTTTTGACCTTTTTTCCTTTGTTTTGGCTTTCAGCCCTGCAAACTATTAGAAAATGGAGGACTTCGGACATTTTGGTAAGTTGGGATGGACTTTCATTTCAAATCGCTTTGATCCAATACCAGTTTCCTTTTTGGATATGGTTTAGTGCCTGTGAGTCCAGGGAAGCAGTCGTTGGCTTGGACGGATTTGTGGCCTGGTGCTGAGGAAATGTAGAGCTGTAGAGCCATGCCCAAAAGAGATGTGCAGGGCCAAGTAGTTGGTAGCTGTGAACAAGGAGAATTATTTCATGCCAGGGAGAATTCTTCAGCATTTTATGTCTTCTCATTCCAGGGTCAGAGTTTCTTTCCTTTCCAATTTTAATTAATATCTTAATTACATTGTTCTTTTTAAAAAATGAAACATTATATATGAGACAATAGACCCAACTCCAGTCTACTCTTTCTTCTCAGAATTGACTACTTCCATGAGTTTGATTTTTATCCTTCCAAAATTTTGCCAGGCTTTTTCATACTTATATATGTATGTTCCTATTGGGGTGTGTCTGTGTGTGTAGGTACCTGTGTATTCCTGTGTGCATGATCACATAATTGGTATTTTTCTGTACAAAGTGTCTTGCAACTTGTTTTTTCTTTACTCAGCAAAGTGTCTTGGGAGAGTATTTGTTGCTGCATGTGTATCTAGCTCATCCATTTTACTAGCTTTGTATTGTTCTATAATATGAACACTCCATAGTTTACTTAGCTGTTCTCCTTTTCATGGGTTTTTAGGTTGTTTCCAAATTGTCACTAGTAGAAACAGGGCTGCAGTCAACAATTTTGTATATGGCTTTGTGTGTACAGGTGCAAGTATTTTCTGTAGCGGTAATGGAGATGATTGAATTTATTTTATCTTTGGGTACAAGCAATCTTAATAACTATGTATTATTGAATTGCCCTCCAAAGCTCTTCGTGGCATTTTCTTCACCTCTTATGCAAATATTATTAACAAAATCAGACTTTTAAAAATTGAAGTGTAGTTGCTTTACAATATTGTGTTAGTTTTAGGGATACAGCATATTGATTCAGTATTTTTGCAGGTTATAATCCATTATGGGTTATTACAAGATAATGGCTATAATTCCCTGGGCTATACAGTAAATTCTGGTTGCTTATCTATTTTATTTATAGTAGTTTGTATCTGTTAATCCCATACCCCTAATTTGTCCCTTCCCCCACCCTCTCCCCTTTGGTAACTACAAGTTTATTTTCGATGTTTGTGAGTCTAGTTGTTTTGCATATACATTCATTTGTATTATTATTCAGATTCCAC
This sequence comes from Eubalaena glacialis, assembly GCF_028564815.1. Classification (NCBI taxonomy): domain Eukaryota; kingdom Metazoa; phylum Chordata; class Mammalia; order Artiodactyla; family Balaenidae; genus Eubalaena; species Eubalaena glacialis. The sequence goes on from NC_083736.1 coordinate 110,791,101, forward strand.
ATATAAGTGATATCATATAGCATTTGTATTCCTCTGTCTGACTTATTTCACTAAGCATAATATTCTCTAGGTCCATCCATGTTGCTGCAAATGGCAGTATTTCATTTTTTTATGGCTGAGTGATATTCCATTGTATATATATTCCACATCTTCTTAATCCAGTTGTCTGTTGATGGGCACTTGGGTTGCTTGCATGTCTTTGCTATTGTAAATAGTGCTGCTGTGAACATTGGGGTGCGTGTATCTTTTCTTTTTTTTTTTTTTTAACATCTTTATTGGAGTATAATTGCTTTACAGTGTGTGTTAGTTTCTGCTTTATAACAAAGTGAATCAGTTATACATATACATATGTCCCCATATCTCTTCCCTCTGCGTCTCCCTCCCTCCCAGGTATGCGTCTGGAAAAAATGAAAACACTAATTTGAAAAGATACATGCATGGGGTGCATGTATCTTTTCAAATTAGTGTTTTCATTTTTTCCAGACGCATACCTGGGAGTAGAATTGCTGGATCATATGGTAGTTCTATTTTTGTTTTTTTGAGGAATCTCCATATTGTTTTTCATAGTGGCTGATCGAATTTACATTCCCACCAACAGTGTACAAGGGTTCCCTTTTCTCCTTATCCTCACCAACATTTGTTATTTGTAGACTTTTTGATGATAACCATTCTGATAGGTGTGAGGTGATATCTCATTGTGGTTTTGATTTGCATTTCTCTAATAATTAGCAATGTTGAGCATCTTTTCATGTGCCTGTTAGTTATCTGTATGTCTTCTTTGTTCCAAAGTCTATTGAGGTTTTCTGTCACAAGTAACACCTAGATTAGCAAAGTAGGTGAGTACTATAGTCTAAGCAGGTTGCCACAAAATTAACCATTACAAGTAGTTAAGTGGAAGAAATGGAATTGTGAACCCTTTCATGAGTGGCTATAAAGCCTCCATATGTAACCACTGGGATCCTGTCTTATTTTCCTGTATCTGGGTTTTTAGAATAAATAAATAAAATTAATTGATTAATTAATTTTACTGGATGAATCAGTAAAATCAACTACCTCAATAACTGAATTTCTTGACTTTATGAACCCCAGTCTCTCTGGGACTCAGCATATTTGCTTTAGGCTGTACGCTGTTCCAACTGACTGCCTGTTTGGCCTAATGATTAATTGAATATCCAGAATCGTGGGATTACTTTCCACTGCCCTACCTATTCTTTCTCATACCTGGTTTTCGATTTCCCCATGCCTGTCTATCAAAAGTAATATAACTGACAGTGTTTCCTGGATCAGATGCCTGGCTTTTTTGGCCCTAAATTCCAGGACCCAGGCTTTCTCAGAATCTCCTGTCCTCTTCTAACCTAAACCACAGTTCAGGATGTTAAGGGTATCGTGGTATAAATCAGTGATCATGGTTCAGGATTAGTATTAACAAGCAAGAGACTGGGCTGAATCTGTACCGACCTCAGGGCTTTTCCTAGAATTTGGCTTGTTACTACTGATGTTTTTAATAAACCTCTGACACAAGCTTATCTTGTGATAATAATCTTTCTACTAAAATGTGAACACAGTGGGGAAAAACAGTTTAATTGAAAGGACTGTTAGTTGGATTCCAATTAATTGAGATTTTATGGTATTTGTTTTTGATAATGTAACAGTTATCCTGGCACTATCTTATTTAATATCTGCTAAAAACATCGAGAAGTGAATTAAAATAAATGACAAGGAAGTCCATTGCCAGTCATTAACTCTTATGAAAGAGTGAGAATGTAAACAAGCATGGTGGCAAATCACAGTTCCTACTTACCTGAATAGAGTGTAATTTATTTCAAGTAGTGTCACTTTCTCTACAGTATTTGGACATCAGAAAATATCCTGTGCCGAGTTGTAAGAAATCAGTGCTTGCTTTAGCTCTCTAGGCTGATTGTTTCCTGTGAAGTGAGGTGAAACCACTAGATTTGTATATACTCATATTTAACAATTGTAAAGAAATTTATTCTTAGAAAGGATAGAGAAAAATAAATCCTTCCCACAGAGCCAGTTTCACTTATTTGTGAAAAGGGCTGGTCTGCGATAACCTCATGTAAGTTGTTCCTAGCATTCTCATTATTGTTCTCAAGGGAGCATTTCCTAGATGCATTCCTGGAATAAGCCTGGCCCACAGGATCATTCCCTAGCTCTGAATTATTTCAGCACTTATATTGCTTTGAAATATTCACGAGTTGTAAGAACTTGATTATAATTCAGTCATTTAACAAGTATGCCTACTGTGTGCCTATGTAGCACCTACTATGTGCCATACACCGTTCTAGGCAATTGAGGTTAAACCTATGAATGTAATCGTAGAGTCTTTAATCCCTGCTCCAGCTAGCCCCACACAGGGTCAAACCTACCTTGGTCTTCTTAACTAATGTTGTTGCTTCAGCTTCAGTATCCCTGACTTACTGAGCTTTGGATTTCTTTCTCCTTGGTTCCTGAAGACCTGCCTGATCCTGGGGTATAGTGGAGTCAGAGAGTGGATTCCAGACCTGATTCTGTCAGTTTTCCTAAAGAGTATGCATTATTTCCTTTCATCTCCTTCCCTGCAGTTCACACAGACCTTCACAGAAGCCTATGTGTAAGAGATTGGAGGATGCTAAAATCCTGGGCCTTGTAAGCAGTAAAATGTTGGCTGTGTCACTTTACTGGGTGTATGACCTTGGGCAAGTTAATCTTTCTGAACATTAATTTCCTCATCAGTAAAATGAGAATAACATCAGTCACATAGAGGGGAGCTGGGAGGAAGTTTAATAATATTATTTTGCAAGTAAGATGCCTAACATATAGTGCTAAAGAAATGATATCTGTTGTTATTATGTTATTGCACGTACCCCAGAAGACAATAATGATTTTAAGGACTTGACGTATTCAAACAGCACAGGGTACTAAACAAGCTAATCAGTACAGCCAGCCTCTCCTCTGCTTCTTTCTCCTCTTTATCCCCAATTTCTGGATTTTCTAGGCCTTACATCTCTTTATCTTAGTGACGAGACATCTGGGCTTAGCTTTGGTTTCTTTATCCTGCTGTGGCCTATATTAATGCAAAATGCTGAAAGTGCTGAATTATTCAAATAAGTTAAATAGCATCCCAACAGAAGCTTAGTGGCCAGGAACTCTTTGGGGATATGTGGTCCTTGGAATATGAGGGATTTTAGTGAGATGTAGGAGAGAGAAGTGGGGATAAAGGTAGCTTGTCAGATTCAAGTTTTTTAGAGGCCTTTAGGTAGTCCCTGTTTAGGTAAAAAATTGAGTTTGCTTATTTAGGCAATTCTAGTTGATCCCACATTTCTACCAATCATGTTTTAAAGTCATGGGATAGAGGGAAAAGAGAACAGTAAAAGAAATTAAGAGGATTGAAGTCTCATTCTTTTTTAAAAAAATATTTATTTATTTAATTTATTTGGTTGCGCCGGGTCTTAGTTGCGGCTTGCGGGCTCCTTAGTTGCAGCTCGCCTGGCTCCTTAGTTGTGTCATGCATGTGGGATCTAGTTCCCTGACCAGGGATCGAACCCAGGCCCCCTGCATTGGGAGCACGGAGTCTTAACCACTGCGCCACCAGGGAGATCCCGAAGTCTCATTCTTTATTTGTCACTGAGTAGTTATATGATCTTAGGTTGGACATTGAGGAATAATCGAGGAATATTTGGGTTAAAGAAGAAGATTTAGTTCGGACACGATCGCTGTCCTCCAACATTTAACTTCTACTAAGTGGCCTCAAGATATAAGAGCTAAGACCAATGGATAGAAGCTATAGTAAATATAGACTTTGACTTAATATGAGAAAGAAGTATTGAAAAAGGAAATAAATGTCCTTCTTAATGAGCTTCCCATAACTGGGATTTTTCAAGCACTTGGAAGGAATTGCAACATCTAATGGAGAGTTAGGTAACAAGACCCTTAAGGATCTTTTCAGTCCTGAGATTACATTTTTTTAGTCACTTTATTTCTGTGGACCTTAGTTATTCCATCTAAAATGAGAAGCATGAATTATATGATTGTGTGGTTGCTTTCCACCTTTAAGAGTCTACAGTTTGTCTAATGAGGAACATGTGGAGGAAGTTCAAACTAGATTTCTTTTTATTGCTCTTACCTGAGGCTTGCTTTTGTGGGTCGTGAGACAAGTCAGTAGATAAATACGGTAGAAGAGGCCCAGTAGTCTCAGTCTGGCGGCTTCGTGTGTCTAACCAATGCTTTAGCACTTTAAGTCTCTTATAAAAATTATTTTAATTTATCTTTTTTTTGTGGTAATTCATGAATTTTGCCAGTTATGGGGGGAAACTGTTTTATTTCTACTCTGGCGATTTGTACATACCAGCACTATAAAGAAATTAAAAGCAATGTATTACTTCAATTTCCTGTATTTTCCCTTGGAGGAAGTTATTATTAGTCAGGTCTGCTCATTATAGCAAAGTATTTAGCTGTATGGGAATTTTATCAAAGGGGAGAATAAGCTGTGACATTCACAATCTATAAGACTTGCACATGAACAACGGCCTCTTTGTAGTGACCAGGCATGTAGAAGGAAATGTTTCAGATAAAGAAAAGAAAGGAGGGAGTTTTCTGATAACTAGCACTAGTTCTATTGTTCATCTTCAGGGATTGCATTACAGATGAAGACAGGCTGCTGAGTTTGAGGGGTCCAGTACAAAATGAAAATGTGAGGCCTCTTGTTCAAAATGCAAGGACTACGTACCATTAAAAAGTACTAAAATATAAAGTTTTTCCCTTTCATTCTTCCTTGATGTCTGTCTCTCTCTCTCCATCTTTCTCTTTATCTCTCTCTCTCTTTCATTATGGTATTTTTATTTATTATATAAATATAATATATTTTATTATATAAATCTTATTCAAGCAGTGCTTCCAGCTTCACAGAAGTTTCGGGGATAAGGTTGGCATTATGATTTTAAGCTGGAACTGGTAGTTCAGAGGAAAGCTGGCAGTATGTTGTGCACACATTGTAGAACATCAACTACACCTAACAGAGCTAACAAGTACACATGTTCTCTGACCCCTCCATTTTAGCAGGGTAGGTATGGGCGGATAAATGGAAGAGGGGGATGAGGTATTTTTGTTTACTCAGCAGTGTAACCAGGGGCCATTAGAGAACAGAGAGAAATTCAACAGTGTTCGGCTCTTGATACTTAGAATATGGTTTTTTTCTTAAATTCCGTTGTACTTTCCAGAAGCACCTTTCTTCCCTAGAATTTTTACTACTAATTCTAGATATTCTGGCAATGATGGCCAAACATGACACCTGTAGCTAGAACTAGGAAATTTTCCACCTTGACTAATTAATAGCACTTTACTTTTTAGATTTCTTTTTCTTGGTAATGTACAGCACTAGAGCCTGGCTTCCTTCTGCCATCACAAATTTACCCAGGAGATAGACCAGTTGGCAGGAGAAAGCATACATTTGGTTATCTCATCTGCCATTTGATCGTTAGGCAAGTCAAGAGAAGATGAGTCTTTTCCACTGACTAATGCACACTAGTTGCACCCTTCCCTTTGTCTATAATGCCTTTTCTCCCTGTGTACTTGGTGAACCAACACTCAAGGTCATCTCATGTGTAAAGCTTTCTCTGACCCTTTCAGCCAAATAAATCACTCTCTTTTATTCCTTAGTATTTTTTTAAAACCTAAATCTCTTATAGACTTCATCATGTTGTATTAGGGTTATGCAATTCAGATCTCAGCCTTGAGTTGTGTTTACCAAAGCATTCAGAAAAGTTTTGGCCCACCAGAGATCTATTTGTGTGTAGGATTGAGAACTTCTGGGGAACAGCTTATCATAGGGGTGAAAAGAATGAAGTTAATAAAGTGACTTCCTCGACCCTAGGAACTTAAGGGCTGTTTTCTGGGGATAGTAGGTTATTACTCAGACCTTCTTTTTATTGCATGCCTGAAATAAGTGTGACTAGAATTTTGAAGAGCTGTTTCTTTCCTTTTTCTTTTTTTCAGTAAACAGGTGAGCTCCTGAGAGTTTAAAATATCAACAGTATTGGTGGCAATGGTGTCTTTAATGTATCTTTGGCATGGAACTTAGGTGTTCATGGTATAGACATTGGTGCCATACCCTTTGCACAGAGTTGAGTGCAGCTGACTGTGGTACCTTTGGTGGGCATCAGTCATGTGACTGCCACTTTTGTCTTTGGCAGCAATCAGGCATTGCCTTTGCTAGCTGAGCAGGACAGGAGAAAAATGTCAGATCCCACATGGTGGTTGAGAAAAGCAGATCTCAGAGGCATTTGAGATACCCGCTAAGGCTTCAGAGCTCTTTGAGGGGAATTTTGGGGAAAGGAGGGGTCAGTCTGGAGTTCTGCAAAGTAGATTAGATAGAGTCAAAGAAATGTGTGAGGTGGTAAAGGTGAGTTTTGGCTGTTTTCTTCCTCCCATATGTCTCCCTTACTGGGCTGGGAGTTGTTTATGATAGGGACCATGTGGATAGATTGTATTATTTGCTTACAGTGCTTCCTTTCATCTTTACCCTCATTGTGGCTCACTGTGGGCACAATATATTTTCCTATCCCATTGATTTTGGACTTGGTCATGTGATTTTGGCCAGTGGAATATGAGTGGATATAACAGCCTGCCAACACATCCCTCTTGAGCTTCTGACTTGTACCATGAGAAGAACATGACCCAAGTATCCATTCTTCCTTCAGCCTAGGTCCAGGGATGAAGACTGGAGCAGACCTGGACCTAACCTGAAGTCTAGAGTCCAGTCTACCTTAGATGAGCCCAGCTGAGATCAGCCAAACCCCAGCTATCCCACAGACCCATGAATGTGCAAAATAAATGTGATAGTCCACTGAGATTTTGAGATTATTTGTGATACAACATAATTGCATCAGAAACCTGACTAATACAGATCATATCTTGGAGTTTTTATATCCATAATACCTAGGTCCATAACTAGGTATATCCATAACTACCTAGTAGATAGTTGCTGAATGAGTGAAGGAAGGACTTTACAAAGGTTGGACTGATTATATTGCCTCACTTATTACCTCAATGGTATTTCAGTTGTTAGAGCAGGGTACTTGGGGGAGTCACATCCAGCATTTATGGACTAGTTTTCTTCACTTCAAAATCCAAGGCAGATGTCTCAATAATACATAAGCCTTTCAACGGATATCAGTCTAGCTGGAGGGGGGAAAAATGAGTTAATACACAGCCACATTACTACCAGAAAAGCACTACACACGTCTTGCTGCTGGTGGATCAAAAGGACTATCTCTACATATGAAGGTCACCTCTGAATGAAACAAATAATCCTTGCTAGTTTATCCTTTTTAGAGTGTGGTTTTATATTAGCTCTTAGGAACACCAAGGGTTTGGAGTTTGGATACCTGAAGGGTTCCAAAGGAAATGGAAGTGGTATGGTTTGGGGTTAGTAACAAGCAAAGAGAGGTAGCAGAAGTGAAGAGGCGCTTTAAAAGGAGTGGAAACCTTGAAGAAAAAATTGTCAGGATGGAGGGGGAAGGAATTACACACGAGAGTATGGGTGCCCTTTGAGGATGCTGTAAGCAGGGTGGTCTGGGGGTGGAAAGAGATGGGGTTTTGCAACAAGAGAGAATGATACAGGCAAAGCAGATGGACTTGTTGCTGAGGCAAGGGAGGTCCTGGATAAAGATGGGGGATCAAACTAGCATGGGTATCTTGGGTTAGCTGCCAATAAGTAATTTGGGGCATTTTTCGAGATTTTGTAACCCAAAGAACTATTTATTTTTAGTGAAAAATACTGCATATTCTGATTTTTAAAATATTGAGTAATAGTCCTTGAAAACAGAAAAAAAAGAACACTTTTAGAATCTGTTTTTCAATGCTGCTCTAATCCTAGTGGAAGAAGTGCTGCTTTCCACAGTTTAAGGAGGATTTGGAACTCAGACAACTATTGATTGATTTTCTCTGGGATAGAGGTTGGAATTAGGTCTGATTAACCTTTTGATTACTTTAAAAATATGTACAGCATTTTATTTTCCTTTTGTGTCTTTGAGACTAAGGAACAAGGAAAGAAAAATTATGCCCTGAGTAATGGAAGCTATTACCAATCAGATTGCTTGGTGGTGGGGAGGAGGAGGGCTCAAAAGCAGGTTCTTTCAAAACTTTTTTTTCCTTTTTGCTTACTCACAGGGTTTGGAAAATGGTTATTCTCAGATAATGGATCATCAATATGGTTATTTTTGTATGAAAAATAATTTTATTGGACTTAGTGATTGATCACAAGCAAAGTGCTTATTAATGAGATTTTGATTCTTTGGCATTTCTGAGAATAAAAAGGACATCATTCCATCATTCTCTTACTCCTTGCCCACTCCCTGCCCAAGAGCCCTGAGACACTTTGTTCTTTTATTTCTAAATTGTAGGTGGATAGTTAGCTGAGAGTGTTCTCTCTGGCTTTTAATTTTGGAAAGACGTCCAAAGTGAATTGAAAGAAAAAGGAATTCTAGCTAAGAGCACTGGGCAGATGCCTCATGTTTGCATCCGTGATGACATAAGCTTTGACCTTGGGTCTGTGTCATTGTTAAAGGAGTAGTCACACTCACCACATCTGGTTTTTGGTGTATAATAGTAATAATGGTGCTAGCTTTGGGGGAAGTGTAAGTTTAGACCCGCTATGATTTTTCATATTTTGTGGGACAACTGTACTTGAATTCTTCTTCATTATCCAATGATTTCTTTGTATTTCCATGACAGCCAAAATGAGCTGTTTGGTTAGCTTGTGTGTATGTTTATTTTTGCATGTGAAAAGGACTCCATGTAGCTTTATTAAACTGCTTTCAGGAACAAGCAGTTTAATAATCAAATGTTGAAATTGTATGCTTGTTTTAACTGTTAGAACTATTTTTCTGTTTAACTGAATTTTTAGTTCCACTGTCATCTGAATAAAATTTAAATGCTTCTTTATTCAGTTATGTATGTCCTTGAATGGATTTTAAGAACAAATGTGCTCATAATGTGAAGAAACGTAGGGAAATATAATATAACGAAAAAGAATTTTTAGCTGATCAGATTGATCCTTAGTCATAATTGAAAATGTGTTTTCTTTGCTTTCTTCGTGTGTACGTATATGCAAGGCTGTTTGAATTGTGGGGCAATGCATTTTGCAGTGGGGTGAGTAGTCCACAAAGAGGAAGGCCTGTCTTATTGGCTTCTCAATGGCACTAGCCCTGTTGCTGCTAGGCATGTTTTAAGAACTGCCTCCTCAGACAGGAAGAGAGTCAAAACTCAGACAGGAAGAGAGTTAAAACTATGTCCTACGTCACAAACCAAACCTTTGCTTAGGCTTGCCACCCTGTTAACTTGAACCTCAGTGTTCCAGAAGTTCTGTTATTTGCTTATATTTCCTAGGTTCAAACAGAGAGTATTTTCTCTTCGAATTAAAGACCTTGAGGATGTTCATTTAGTCTTTACATACCTATTTGACTTCATAGGCCAACAAGTCCAACTGCCAAGCCTTTGAGTCTAGCAGCTTTGCAGCTGGCAGGAATGCTGGGGATATGGGTTTTCTTCATATTTATGACAATTGGGAATACATATATATATATATATACACACACACAATATATATACTGAAATATACAGTATTTTAGTATATATATTGAATATATACTGAAATAATAGCATTCCTTCTTTATATCCCTGGAAAACAGAAAGTTAAAATCTGTAGGTTTTTGTTTTAGATTTCGGCCAGAAGTTGAGCAGAGGAGAGAAGGGAGAAGAGAGTCATTTTATAAAAATGTACACTAGTACTTGTAGGTGTTAAGATTGTTAATATCCTTGTTAGAGAGTAAAATGGCCTCCCAAAGTATAGATCCTTTCAGCCCTTAGTCTTTCAGCAATAGCTATATTTAAATTATACTTCCATGTGGCAAGCATTTAATTTTTGCAGCAGCGTTCCTTTTACTATTCCACACATCATGTTTTTTTCCAAGTCAAATCTCACCCTTTGCCATGAATCATTTATCTGGGGGTAAAGTAAATCTGCCTGCTGCAGGTCATTCTGTGGGCTGCTCCTGTTTCCCTCCTAAAGTGGCCTGGGCTTACTGAAACTGGGATTAGTCAGTCAGTCATAGAGATCACCTCGGAGCCTGTAGTTGATACCAGATATGGTAGATAGTCGTATGAGGAAGAGAATTAGCATATACCAATTGTTATACATCCTCAATAAACATCATTTCAGATTTTCCAATCTTGATGTGATTAATTTAAATAGGCAGACAGCTTTGCATCATGTTCCTCTGGTGGAGGGAGGCTGACTCATGTCAGTTTAAGAATAAAAGTAGGGAGTACTAATATCCACAGAGTTTTTATAGAATGTGTCCCCATGTTTGTCATCCTTTTCTTCCCTCTGTTCCTTTTAAATCAAGAGATTTGCTCTCTCTTGGCCCTTCCCGGAAATTGTTCGTGCATTGAATAGGCAGATGGTGGGTTGAGCTTTGAGAGACCTAAAAGGGCACAGTCGTGCCTCTAGCACAGATGTCTGTTTATGCGTTGGTATCTGGTAAACCTTTGCTTATTGCAGTCAGATCTTAATTTTTAGTGTAGTTCAATACTCTTTTTCTTTTTTACAATTTTCCATTCTTGAGTCCTTATGTAGTTGGCCTCTCACCTAACTGCAAAGTATTCATCCTCATTCCCTCTGCATATACAGATCAGTATGTAAAGGAGGAGGAGGTCACAGCACTCCCAAACCAAATAAAGCAGCTGGACTGAGTTCTGGGGAGCTGGGAGTCATTTTGGTAATATTAAGCTAAGAAATGGGAGACAGGATTTGAAGTGCAGAAAGATGGTCCTTGATTAATCCCCATAGCTCTGGACCTTATTCTAGGCTTTCTCAGAAGAAATCATGAAAGAGAGTGGAATTCTGTACTCAATGTTTTCCTTCCCTTTGTGGCAACTTACTGTAATTTAACTTCACCTGTTCTGTTTGAGTGTCAGTCAGCTTCAGAGCTGTTCTTATATTTATCTCTTCTTTCATATATTCTTATATGTATTTCTTTTTTTCCATTTGGATTTTTGGAGAAGTCAGAGAACTTAGACAGAATAATCTAGAAAAGTTGACCAAAACATACTCAAAGTACCAGAATGAGGCTCTCCTTTAGTCCTGCTTACTCAAATATTAGAAACAAGTAAGGTATCCTAAGGTAATTTTATCCTTAGGAAGCATCCCAAATACCATCTTCTCTAAGGCCTCTTAACTTCCTGAGATTTTGTTCTATAAAGTATTCCCTCTATAAATAATTTCAATCTCTATTACTTCCTTTGCCTTACCCTGTACACATACTTAAATAGCTTTGGTTAAAAATAAAATCTTCCCTTCGTGCTGTGTTTTCAGATAGACAGTATTCTTTCTTTTTCAGTATAGTGTAGCAGTTACCAGCTCAAACTTTGGAGCCAGATATCTTAGTTTGAATTTCAGCCATTCCAATTACAAACTATGTGAACTTGGGCAAAGTTACTTTAGAAAACAAAAAAACTCTCTGTGTCTCAGCTTCCTCATTTATAAAGTGGGGATAATAATTGTACCTGTCTCATAGTGTTGTAAGGATTAAATGACTAAATATTTGTAAAGCACACAGAACAGTATGTGGCAGTTATTAGCTTTATTTAGATATCTGTTATTATAATTCCTTTAGAGATAAGCTTTACTACTCTTTGTCTGTAATACTTAACCCTTTCTATCATACTACATAATTGATTGCTTTGACCTTTTCTTCCCCTCACTCTCTCTCTTCCTCCTGCTAAATTATAAGCTCTGTGAGGACAGGGATTTTTTTCTATTCTCTTCATTGCTGTATATCCTCTGTGCTTAGCACACAGTAGGTGTTCAATAAATATTTGTTGAATGAACTCATTGTAATCTGGCTTTCTCTCCTACCAATCTATTGAAATTGCTCTGGCAGAGGTTATTAGTAACTGCAAACCTGTGAACCATCTTTAACACCTCCCCCTCTCTTGCTCACAGTATCTAATCAATGATGACATCAGGTTAATCGTACTGCCAAGTATCTCTCAAATCCATCTGTGTCCTCCCAGCTCCACTGCTACTACCTTCTCTAGTCCTAGCCGCCATCTGTTTCCTGAGTCTTGCAATAGACCTCTAATTAATTTTCCTTTATCCATTTCTGCCTCTTTCAACCCATTCTCCATATAGTAGCCAAAGACAGTTTTAAAAATGTAAATCGAACAATACCATGCTTTAAAAACTCTTTACTAGCTTCCTATTGTCCTGTAGAGTAAAATACAAAATCATTTGATGATCTACATGAAACTCTGATATCTGACCCTTTAGTTACTTAAAAAGTTATTTACCATTTGACCCAATAGTTCTACTCCTAGGTATATACCCAAGAGATTGAAAATGCCCATGTATAAACTTGTACACAAATGTTCTTAGAAGCATTATTCATAGTGGCTAAAAAGTAGAATCAGGTCAAATGTCTGTCAATTGATGAATGGATAAACAAATGTAATATTATCCATACAAAGGAATATTATTCAGCTGTAAAAAGCAATGAAGTACTGATACACGCCACAACATGGATGAACCTTGAAATCATTGTGCTAAGTGAAAGAAGCCAGAAACAAAAGGCCACGTATTATATGATTCTATTTATATGAAATGTCCAGAATAGGCAAAAGTATAGAGATAGAAAGTAGATTAGGGGTTGGGAGGAGGGGAACGTAAATGCTAATGGGTATTGGACTTCTTTTTGGGGTGTCAAATGGCAAAGATAATACAATTTAGTCATGAGTTTGATGTCCTTTATTCAAGGGAAAACAATCCATGGGTTGGGGGTGTTGACTGAAAAAAATGCACAACCTAAAGGTTGAGAGTTATGCTTTATTTGGCGGACATTCTGAGGACTTCAACCCAGGGAGACAGGACTCTCAGATCACTCTGAGGGACTGCTCCAAAGAGGCAAGGGGTGGGGGCAGGATATATAGGAGTTTTTGCAACAAAGACCAGGTAGTTGTAACATCAAAAGATTACTGTTAATTAAAGAAAACCAGATATCTCAAGTTAAGGAATTTAGCGCTTTTCTAGGTATGGGAAGGTGCGAAGTCTGGGCTCATTGAAATCATTTCTTTGATGTGCACCTCAGCTCTCTGGGGCCAGTATCCTGTGTTTTGTCATTCTGAGTCTCCTCAGGGTGCACCATTGTTGGGGGTGGCTGCAGCAGTTGCCTGCTAGGTGGTGAGCATCCTGTTCCATCCTGAGTCCCCTTGATGGCTGCAACATCCTTTGTTTACTGATATGGCAGGCGACATTTTTCATTCATGGGGCAGTACCTCACAAGCAGTGGAGCATTCTTCCCAAGGGATTTTGGGCAAGAGCGAGTTTGATGGAGAGTTAGACGAGGCAACGTGGAAAAGGGCATGATTGGCTAGGAGGTTGGGGATTTCCTTATAAGACTAGCATGTCCTGTTTTCTAGGGTAATCTTTAATTCACTAAAGCTGACTTGGAGGATTATAATTGGTTTATGTTAGATTTCCTTGACAGGTATTTCCTGTAAGTGTAGGCTTACTTAGGTTCAGATTTGTGATATGGGCCAGGCCACTGCGTGTGGCCTCCATTTTGTGGGTCTGAAACCACGCAACCCAGATTGGGACTTGAACCCAGGTCTTTTAATTGAGATCACACACCTGGTCTCAGGACTTAATGAAGCTCAGGTTCTTTATGTCTCATTGCAGAAAGAATTCAGTGAGAGACAAAGTGATAGGTAAGAAGTGGATTTATTTAGAGAGATACACATTCCATAAACAGAATGTGGTCCATCTCAAAAGGCGAGAACGGCCTTGGGAGAAACACACTTTGCAGACAGAGTGTGCATCATCTGAGAAGGCGAGAGGCCCTGAAATATAGTGTGTTTAGTTTTTATGGGCCGGGTAATTTCATAGCCTAATGAGTGGGAGGATTATTTCAACTATTTTGGAGAAGGTGCCTGGATTTCCAGGAATTGGGCCACCGCCCACTTTTTGGCCTGTTATGGTTAGCTTCTGAACTATCATGGTGCTTGTGGGTGTGTCACTTAGCATACTGATGTATTACAATGAGTGTATAATGAGGCTCAAGGTCTACTGGAAGGTGAATCTTCTGCCATCTTGGACCTAGTTGGTTCTAACCAGTTTTTGTCGTGTCCTATGGCTCTGTCATTCTTTTAAAGGTTGTGCCCTGCCCCCTTCCCTGCTGTTTCAGGTCCTGATATACGAATGAACTTTATTAGGGGTGATGAAAGTGTTCTGAGAGTAGATAGTTTGATGGTTGTATAACTTTGCGAATGTTAAAGAAAACACAGTGAACGGTATACTTTTAACTTTATAGTATATTAATTATATCTCAATTTAAAAAAATTTAGTCCTTGCCTACCCTCTAATCTCACCTCCTGACATTTTCTCTCTCACTTGCTATACTCTAGCCACAACGGTCTTCTCTCAGTTTCCCAAACATGGCAAGTTCTCTCTTATCTCAGGACCTTTGCGTGTGCTTGTCTGTGTTATAAAACTAATTTCCCATCTTCCTTACCTAACTCACTCTTGTTGATTATTCAGGATGGAGGTGAAACACTACTTCTTCCTTCTTTCAGGAAGCCATCCTTGACTCCCTTCAAATTATGCTTGTTCCCTTTTTATACATTCCCCACAGCATCCTGCATTTCTCCATTAAAATTACTTGATCATATCTGTCCTTCTGATTGGCTCCACAGCCCATAAGCTCCATGAGATCAGAGACCATACCTATCTTTGCTTATTCTTCTCCCTCCCTCGTCCCTTCTTCAAAACCAACAAATATTTATTAGGCAGAGACTATGGTGCTAGACCCAGTGCTAGCTGCTAAGAATACAATAATGACCAAAGGAAACAATGCCTATGCCTTCATGAAGCTTACTTTTTAGTGGAACATAACAGACAAATAAGAAAACAAATATCTCAACAAAATACTTTATTTCATTGATTCTGAGATCCCATTTTTTTCTACATTTTAACATCTGTGTAATTGGGGTGTGTCTTAGAATCAGTGTAAGAAGGAAGCATTTTCTTTCTTTTTTATTAATACCTAAAATATTTGTGTGCCTTGCAGTTGAAGATATCTTAGATTTGATGAAATAGGATAGTTAACAAATAAGTTAAATGCTGTAAAGGAAATAAAGTGATAAGAAAGATGGTAAGTTTGGAGGACAGGCTATATTCTCAGTATTTAGAATCATGGTTGGTACCATTATAAATATATCTTGAACTCACAGTCTTTTCTATCTTCCTGAATAACCTCTTCCCTCCCGCTTCCCAGTACTTGCTATGTTATTTGTTTAAGGACACTTAGATCCACCTAGTTGACAAAGCCAGAAACCTGTGTTACATACCTGATTTTTGCCCCAAATCTTTTAGTTTACAACTGATCTCCAAGTGCTGTTGAAATCAACATTTTATGTATCTTCCACATCCCCCCACCTCCCACCATCCCCTCTGCTACTGCCTTTTAAGATTAGGCATTCATTGTTTATTGACTTAATTATTGCAATAGCCTTCTAACTCAGTCTCTCTGATTTATTCTTTTATTTCTTTAACCCATTCTCTCAGTGCCAACAAAGTAGTCTGCATACATTGCCAAACTATTCCTCACTCATCACCCTCCATCACCAAAGACCCATGACATTTTGTATATATTTTGGTTCATAGCTATTATCACCTTGTATTATCTCCTGTAAGTCTCAGGAGGGCAGGGATCATGTCTGCTTCAGTTCACCATCGTGTCATGGCAATCCAGGCACATAGTGGATACTCAATAAATGCTTGTTGAATAAATGACTGTTATGCTTTCCCCTTTTAACCTCAGCTATCTGAGCATCAGCACAGATGTTTAAATGTGGGAAGTTTAGGTGATTTTCTGGTTAAAACTGAATATTCCCAAATGTGGCCCTTTGTTGCCTTTAGACATTCTCAGTCTGTGCACTTCTTTATAATGTATCAATTTCTTGGCATTTCTAGTTTTCTTTGAGGGGGGTTGGTAAATAAAAGTATCAAACAAATTGCCCCAGGAGTACACATCAACTCATAGTATAACATGTCCTTTTTTTGGACATGTAAGCCTCCTCCCCCACCCTGTACCCATGGGAATCAGTAGTGAAGCATTGTGACAGTAATAGGAGACATAAATTGTCATCCAGATACGGGCATTCAGTGGTATAACTCTCTTAAGTAAAAGGAACTTTGTATGCCTTTTAAAAGGTGCCTGTTATATTAGAATCACCTTTCAAAATGCAGCTAGTATGTGAAACTTGAAGTGGTAGAACCAAAATGAAGTTGAAAAGAGAATGTTGAGTGCTTCCGTGAGTTGCATAACAGTAGTTTCTCTTCTTCCCCTGAGCTCACCATGAATGGTTAAAAATCCCCCCTCAGGGTCTTTGCTTGAATCTCCTGCTTGTAACAGGAGGTTTGTGAGTAAAAGAGCAGCTACCCATCCCCTAGGAAAATGAAAGGAAATAAATCAGGCTTTATCCATTTTATGCTGAAGATCCTTGTTATCTGAGGTGGCTTTTAAAAAAGTACTTCTTAGTTTAAACTAAATGAAAATATAGCTTATTTCCTAGTCATAGAGGCAAAAAAAAATCTTAGTTTCTTAAAATGAATCAACCTCAATGAGGCCTTTAAATCATTAGTGACCTGGCTAATTTTTTTGAGGGGATTATTTATTCTATTTATTTTTGATATATACAAAAAGCTGTGTGTAATTAACGTATACAACTTGATGAGTTTGGAGGTAAGTATACACCCATAAAACCATCACCGCAATCTATGCCATAAACTATCCATCACCTCCAAAAGTGTCTTCCTGCCCTCTATCTATTATTATGATTTTTTTGTGATAAGAACACTTAAAATCTACCCTCTTACCAAATTTTTCAGCATACAATACAGTATTGTTAACTATAGGCACTATCTTGTACAGTAAGTCTCTAAGGCTTATCATAACTGAGACTTATACCCTGGATCATTTTAAAAATTATTGTTTTTCTTATTACACAAATAATGCATGTACATTTTAGACAATTAAGAAACTCAGACAAGCAGAAATAGGAAAAAAAATCACTATAAGCTCATCAGACCAACAATGTTAACATTTTGATGTGTGTGCATAGCATGTGTATATATGTGTAATGTGTATTTGTGACAACAGAATTGGATCATACTGTACGTGTTTTTATAACCTGCTTTATTCACTCTGTTATATCATGAATATCTTTCCTTGTCAATAAATATATGTGTAAAGCCTCATTTTGAATGGCTACATAGTATTAACTATATGTAATTATTTTTTTAAAATTAATTTATTTATTTTCTGGCCGCATTGGGTCTTCGTTGCTGCGTGTGGGCTTTCTCTAGTTGTGGCGAGCGGGGGCTACTCTTTGTTGCGGTGCGCGGGCTTCTCTTGTTGTGGAGCACGGGCTCTAGGCACGAGGGCTTCAGTAGTTGTGGCTCGCGGGCTCTAGATCGCAAGCTCAGTAGTTGTGGCACACGGGCTTAGTTGCTCTGCGGCATGTGGGATCTTCCTGGACCAGGGATCGAACCCGTGTCCCCTGCATTGGCAGGCAGATTCTTAACCACTGCACCACCAGGGAAGTCCCTGTAATTTTAAATTCCTATATTATGGGGCTTTTAGGTTGTTTCCAATTTTCTAGCGTTATTTAAAAAATCTGTTTATGTACATTTATACTTATTTTTTAGGATAAACTACTCTATCAGTTAGGATAGGCTCGGTTATGTGGTGACAACAAACACTTGAAAATCTCTGTAGCTTAAAACAACAATGGTTTATTTTTTGCTCACACTACATTATAGGTTGACAGGAGAGTTCTGATTATTAAGTAGAGACCCAAACTTACTGAGGCTCCTTCATTTTCTGGCACCCTCTCAACATGTGCTCTCATGAATACCTTGGCAGGGAATGAGAATATAGAAAATTGCCTACTGGCTCTTAAGTGCTTTTGCATAGAAGTGAAACATAGATGCTCACAACTCACTGGCCAGAACTAGTCATGTGGACACATTTAACCTCAAAGAGGTGGGGAAAGTCCGTGCTCCCATTTGCCCCAAAGTAGAGGAGAACCAGATATTGTCTCCCACAGTAGCTAAATGCTGAATTAAATGCTGAAATAGCTATTAGAATATGCACATTTAGTAAATGTTTGTGTTACCTATTTAAAAATTACTCTCCAGGGGCTTCCCTGGTGGCGCAGTGGTTGGGAATCTGCCTGCCAATGCAGAGGACGCGGGTTCGAGCCCTGGTCTGGGAAGATCCCACATGCCGCGGAGCAGCTGGGCCCGTGAGCCACAATTACTGAGCCTGCGCGTCTGGAGCCTGTGCTCCGCAACAAGAGAGGCCGCGATAGTGAGAGGCCCGCGCACCGCGATGAAGAGTGGCCCCCGCACCGCGATGAAGAGTGGCCCCCGCTTGCCACAACTAGAGAAAGCCCTCGCACAGAAACAAAGACCCAACACAGCCATACATACATACATACATACATAAAAACAATGTAAGCAGACAAGAATAGCATTAAAAAAATAATAATAATAAAAAAAAAATTACTCTCCAGGAGGATTATAACATTTTATGTTCAAACCATTGGTGATTTAAGGAAATTTCCCTACGCTTTCCCTCTTCTAATCAGTAATATATTTAAAAAATATCTTTGACAATTTAATGAACAAAAGTGTATTTTTGTTTAATTGACATTTCTTTGATTATTAAGAGGATAACCATTTTCATATAGTTACATGGCCTGGTTCATACTGATGGCTTTAAGGAAGCTTTTAAAAACATGACTTTGAGCATGATGCAGTGATGTTGTTATATCTGGAGTGACTGCAGTAGTGGAATGCACCTTAAAAGATATAAATTGCTATTGGTATGGTGCTCTTTTGGCTGTATTTTCTTATCCTTCAAATTCAGCAAGAAATTGAGTTCATGAATACAATTAAATTTGGAATGAATATAGCTTTCTCAAAGAAGGCATGGTAGAATATTTGAAAATTATGCCTATGTGTTTTGTCAGGAAATAGAAGATTCTCTACTTGTACCCAGATTTTAGGAATATGTTAGTTCTATAATTGTTTCATGCAGAAAGCCTCACCTCCCTTACCATATTGGCAGCACCTTATTGTTAAAGGCATTATCCTCTTCTTTTGACTCCCCATGTGTCTAACAAAAGTGCCGGGTATGTAAGGAGGATCTTAGTAACATGTATTCAGTGAAATTAATTGAAAAGGAAGGTAATTTATTTTGCATATGTATTATTCACTCATCTTATGTCAAGCATTTGGGTTGGAAAGTGCTTCTTTGCTAAGAGAAATTTTAAGTATTTTGTAATACTGTCAAAGGCAAGACCAAAGACAGTGTTATGTCCCTCTTTGTGTCTGTAGGTGAGAAGCCATGCTGAAAGGAATTCTCCAAACCTGGATAGAGTGTAGACATTTTTACCTCACAGAGTGCTTTTATAAACTATGTTTGGTTGGGACCATGGAGATTAAAGTCCTCCCACTTATGATTTAGCTTCTATTGAGATATTACACTAAAAATCCCCCTAGCCTTAGAGCTGAAGAGTCCGTCCTGAGGAGCCAAGGTGGACTTTATCACTTTGGCCTGATTTAAGGGGGGGCCCAAAGTTAAAAGGGATTAAAAAGCATTCTCATGACCTGAACTGTAAGATATTGAGATTTCATGTTAACACACTGTTGAACTTTGACAGGTCGATGTGTACCAAGATGGAGAGGATTTATTATGAATTTCCATTTCTTTGTGGTTGTGTTCGGCATTTGACCAAAACTGCGAGGATTGGAGGCTGGACATAAAGAGAAGGGAGTAAGATTGTTCTCTTCTGAATTAGTGATCTAGCATGAACCAGTTCTCAGTGGCTCTGGCAACACGATACCCAACTGAATCAGTCAGTTTAAATGAAGAAGAAATAATCAGAGGAATCACTGTGTGTTTGAGATAGTATAGATTAATGTAGGCAATTTCATTTTCAGAAAGTAGGAATTTTTAACGTGGGGGGGGAGATATTGGAAATAACATTCAAGGTAAGAATTGGATGTTTCTGTCTCTCTGTTCTTTAATAAGAGAACTAATTTGGTTAAATACCCATCTGCCTGAAGACAGGAGGCTGGACCAAATAATCTCTTGCTGTTCCTCCTGGCAATAAGACCCCAACTTTATACTACTGCCCTCTGTTACTAGTTCAGAAATCTAATTTTCCTTCAGAAAATACTTCTTTTTCTTTATAAAATCCATCCAATGTGGAGATGGGGGGCTACCATTAACCTCCTCTGTTTCTCTGAATCTTAACTGTTCTTCAAGATTCCACTGGTTTCATCTTGTCCAGGAAGTCTTCTCTGACCACCCCAGCCCTCACTAATCTTGCCTTCCATTCAGCAAGTAAAGCACTTCCTCTCTGTGCCTGTCATTTGAAACTTAGTACACACTGACTTATCTTATCCTTTGACTTGGTATGTGTTTGTCCTAATCACCTCTCAGTGCCCCAGCCACATGATGTACTTCTTGAAGTAGAGGCCATCTTAAATCTCTTTGACTCCATCTTCCTCAGAAGATACCTTGTTATAGTACGTGATCAGTAAATATTTGTTGGTTGACTGTCATCATCACTTACTTTAAACAGTCTTAGAGAACTCAGTTATATTTAGGCATATAGTCCCCATAGAAATTGGCTAAGGAGTTGTACATTCTCAGTTCTCAGAAGGCTTTTAAGCCATTATTTTATTTTAAAATACATAATTTAGCAGACAATGAGATTAAGTAGGGAATTGTACAAAAACACAGAATTACTTTTCTAATTCTTAGATCCTGTCCAACATACCCTTCAGCTTATTGTGAATTCATGATGCTTCTGTTTTTTTGAGTCATAAAATGAGAAGTGTTTTAATTAACTATAAGAAAAATGTATATCATCCTAAAGGAAGCAATTTCTAAAGTAAATGTCCACCTCTGGACATATTTTGAACCTAATTTGAACTGGAAATTATTGCAATAATCCAGTAAGACCCTTTATCCTAGGTAGAAATGTCTATTCTTACCAAATTTTCAGGCTAAGCCAATAGGAACAATTTCTTCTTTCCTCTACAGTCCTGACCTTGGGGTAAATATTTGATCTTTCTGTCTGTACAATGATGTGAATATGTTTATAGGATTTATAATTGAGAGTTGGAAATTTATCAGAATTATCCAGTGTTTTCAAATTGAAAATGAGTACCTTCGTATTCCAATGTGAACTAGCTTAAGAATTCAAAGCTCTGCATTAAGATGAGGTATATTGGGTGGTAAAAAGGATCATTCTTTTGTGCTTATATAGACAAGGTACTGGGTTATGATTGGATTGCTTAAATTGGAAGTCCCAGTAGGGAAACAGTTTTATATCTTTTGAGCAGCAGTTGTCTTTGACTTTTAGAATTTCAAAAATGCGTATGACTTGAGATGATTATTAAATAATAGCTTGGAGTTAAGTGGGTGCTTCCATGCTCAAAATAAATGCACTTCTCCGTTGGCATTTTGGGAGGGGTCAAGATGAGCCCTGTGTTTTTGGAGTTAGACAGTCACTCCATTGATCTACACTGGCTAAGATAAAAAAAGGAACCCTTTATGCCTGAGGTAAGGCCACCCCTTACTTGGCCTCTTGTTGGCTGGAGTCAGTAGGGAGCCTAGATGCCTTCTGACTGCTCAGAGTAAGCCTATTCCTCTATGGAACTTGATACCTTTGTGAACAGGGCTCAAATGTGTACCCCCAAACACTGCATGTTTCTGATAAGAAGCCTGTTTTTCCTCTACTTCCTTACATAAACTAACAGCTTACTTCCCCCCCCTCCCCTGCCCACCCCATTTGCATTTAGAACCCTGGCACTGATCTAATTGTGTTCTTTATCTCTTTATTTTAGTCATCACAAGATGTCCAGGTGATCACTTGTCCCCCAAACTCTAATCTGCATATCCTTCCACATACCCCTTTTCTGATCCCATCTTCTATTCCTCCCCAACCGCCTTTCACTGAGTCCTCTGGAATTCATTGTTAGTCATCAGCAAATCTCCTATATCTTCAACTGCTTTTTGGAAAGCTCTTTTCCCTTTTTGCTTTAATTGAAAGCTGTGTCTCTCCTGAGGATACTGCTTCTCCTGCAGCCCTTTCATGTGATGGTTGCTTTCTTTCTTACATCCTTCACATAAATAGGCCTGGAGATGGGGTAGATGCCCTCCTTTCTCTCCCCATTGCTCTTTACAGGCTTTTTTTTTTTTACCAGCTCAAAACTGCCCAGCCTGGAATCTTATGTCACTAGACTTTATCTCCTTGATACTTTCATTAGTTAATCTATAGTTCACTTTCTCCCATTCCTTAAAGATTTTAGCTCCTGGCTCACTATCATTCCCTCCAATGCTACTCCCATCATATTTTCTGATGATTTTATTATGAATAAAGATGATCTTTCCAATAACATTGCCTTTTAAGTCCTTCACCTCCACTCTTCTAAATAATATCTGTCCTCCACCCTACCTTTAGACATTGACTTGTATGGTCATACTCCACACCTTGTCTTTAACAATTGCTGTAGCCCATTAGAAATCCCAGTTTTAGGCATTCTACTTTGAGTGCTAATTCTTCTCTCTCTAGCTTACTTTCTTTAGAACCCAATTCCAACAATATATTAACTCCACCAGGGCTTACAGTCCATTGATCCTACCACCATTTTGCTGTCCCTTAAACCCCTCATGTCTTTACTTCTTATCTAGCTTAAATGTCATGGGCAATCATTATAATTTCTTCCTGTCATATACCCTTAACTCTGTCTTCACTTTTTCATTTTGTTTTTTACTTACTACTTGGCAAAACCACAGAAAAGATTAAATGTAACTCTCACCCTATTCTATATCAACACCTGTACAGCTGAATATGGCTGGAGGACAACACATAACTGTGTTGGCTGGTCTCATTTTAAATTCATGATTAGTAATCTCTAATGAGCCCAACAGTCTTATTTCCCTACTCTAACATTCAGCTGATGACCTTGTTTCCTGAACTATAAATAATTAACCATAAACTGTTAACAGTGCATCTACTCATCTTCTTCTATGCCCACCTACCCTGCCTTCTCTTTTCTTACTTTGGAAAAAATGTTCTTGCTCCTATCACAGACGATCCTCTGTACTGTGCACTAAATCCTGACTCTCCTACTTAAGAATATTGCTCCAAATGTTCTTCCCTCTCTCTCTTGCATCACTTTTCTCCACTCTACTGGATATTTCTTATCAGCATAGATATGCTATTATTTTTTCCAGTATTAAAAAATTCTCAGGGAAACAATAAAAGAAAAGGAAGAATGCCAGCTAATAAATGTGGAAAGAATGATGGAATTAAAAAAAAACTATTTGCAGGGCAGGAATAGAGATGCAGATGTAGAGAACAGACATGTGGACACAGTGAGGAAGCGGGGTGTGATGAATTGGGAGATTAGGATTGACATATATACACTACCATGTGTAAAATAGTTAGCCAGTGGGAACTTGCTGTATAACACAGGGAGCTCAGCTCGGTGCTCTGTGATGACCTGGATAGGTGGGTGATGGAGGGTGGGAGGGAGGTCCAAGAGGGATGGGATATATGTATACATATTGCTGATTCACTTCGTGGCACAGCAGAAACTAACACAACATTGTAAAGCAACTATACTCCAATTAAAAAAAAAAGTTAAAAAAAAAACTATTTTGTGACCCCCAATGTAATAATTGGTTGAGGCAAATGGCTGCTGAAAACAGTGGCTAAAAGGCTTTGGGGAGAAAGTTTTATGGTGTCAAAGTTTTTACTCTAAAGATAATTTTAAAATGCAAAGAGAAAAATGTACCTTTATAAAAGAAAAATCTGGTGATCAGTATCTTAATAAAATGACCAAACTTCCTATCACTAGTAGTGGAATGACCAGGAATTTTGTGCCTTGGTGCTTTGATTTAGGCAAAATCAATTACACAAAATCACCTTTCAAATACTTGCTCCAAAATGTTCAATCTAAATCTAATCAAGCCTATAGATCTTAATGTTACAGAAAGAGGAGGTACAAATTAAATAATAATACAAGGACATAATCAGGCAAATCTAGAATGTGGGATATTCTATAGGACAATTGGCCTATATTTTTCAAAAAGTCAGTGTCATAAAAAATGGTGGCGGAGAAATTAGACTAAAAGAGATGAGAGGCATAACAATCAAATGTATTTGAATTTTCATTGGATCCAAGCTATTCAAAATAACAACTATAAAATATATTTTGGGGCAATTGGATAGCTGGGCTGGTTCCATCATCTCTTAATCCTGAGGGAATTTTCTGGTCCTGATTTTTTTTGACCTTTGAAATGTGGAATGAATAGTATGTAGTTTTGAGTCATAGTTGCTAATACCTAGAAAATGGGAAGAACCTCCTCTATATTTTGTTTCAACATTTATTATAATTTTCTCAGAAAAATACATTTCTGGTTTCCAGGATATGCAAATATATCAAAAGAAGAGCAACAAAACTGAGAGTTTCTCATTTTTTGCCTCCATCTGTCATGTCTCCTATTATCACTATTGACAACAAATATTGAGCATCTACTATGTGCTAAGCACTGTTTTTCTGCTGAAATAGACCAGTGATCAAAACATCCATTGCCCTCCTGAAGCTTAAATTTTAGGGGAAAAGAAAGAAAATAAACAAATATGTAATATTGTAGATGCTGATAAGTGGTTTGTAGAAGAATAAAGCAGAGAAGTGGAGTAGGGAGTGCCAGAGGATAGAGTTTGCATTTTAAATAAAATGATTGGGTAGGCCTTTGCCAAGAAATTGAATTTGAGCAAAGATCTGTAGTTATCAGGGGGAGGAGCGTTCCAGGCAGAGGAAACAACATTCAGCAAGGAAACAGTGTGACTGAAATGAAATAAGCAAGAGAAAAAGCATAGTAGGAAATGAAGTCAGAGAAGTAACAGGGAAACTGAACATGTAGGGTTTTATAGGCCCTTTTAAGGATTTTGATTCTTACTCACTGAGATAGGGAGCTCTGGAGATAATTGAGCAAAGAAGTGACTTGACCTGACTTGAGTTTTCACAGGAGTGTTCTGGCTGTTGTAATAAGACTAGGCTAAAAATTGGCAAGGTTGGAAGCAGTGAGACCTGTTAGGAAGCTATTACAGGTATCCAGGTGAGAAATAATGGTGGCTTGTCTTCAGTAAGGGGAGATTGGCATCTCATTTCCTGAAAGGGCATAAATCTTACTAATATGCACCTTGCTAAGCTGGGAAAAAGGAACCTGTAGAGAGGCAAAAGGGTGAGAATATGTGCTCTAGTGAATCACTTTACACTCTCATGGGTTGTGGAAGGGATGCATGAATTTTCCATGGGTAGTTGGTCACTGCAGAAGGTAGCTAGACCTGAGCTGTCTTGCTGATATACCATCTGAGAGGGCTACTCATTAACAGGGATGTAGTTTACTCTTCAAGTGGGTGGAAGTGGTGGAAGATAGTGAACAGGAGGCAGATGGTTCACATTAGGGAGTTGTGCATAGAGTCTTCTGTACCAGTTCCCCAAAATCTCATGCATCCCATTTGATGCCTGATAGAGAATCCATGGTCAGTCAGCATTAGCCAGAAAAATGGTGACAACTAGCAAAGAGGGGATTACAGTCGTGGGCAGTTAAGAAAAGACATTTGTACTTCCTTCAATATTTTCCTTTGAGTACTCCAACACCAGAGAAGTGAGGCATTGAATAGAGAGAGGGAGGAAGAATCCCAGAACTAGACTTCTAATTCCCCTACCCCATGGTTCTGGAAAGGAAGGGGAAGTATAAGTGAAGCCCATTCCTTATTCCCACTTCTCACTGTGAGTCCTGGGGCTGTGAGCCCTGGCCAGCCTGGGGGGTGGAGGTGAGTGGCAGGGGCAGGGAAGGGATTAAATTAAATTGAATATAATATCAAAGTTTTAAACTGGGTTGACATGTAATAGTCGAAAATGACTAAGTATTTCTGAAATATGCCCAGGAGGCAGTAAGGTACCAGAAAAGCAATTTCTGTAGGGTTAAGGAAAGCAGTGATTGGAGAAAATTAGAGCCACTCAGTTCAAAATGCTTAGTAAATCAATTACACACAGAGGATGTACTATATGTAGTTGACTTTATATGTTTTATCAGTTAATCTTCATTGGCAACCTAGTTTCACACATACACATAGCAAAAAACCCAAAACATACTCAGAGACTTAGAGAGTTTAATGATATGTTCCATCTCACATGGGTAACAAGTGGCATAGCAGGGATTCAAACCCAGGTAGTATGAATTTAGAACCCAAGTTCTTAACAATCATACTCAGTAGAGTAGTGGAATGGGAATTAAGGATTCCACCGCTGACAAACCATGTAATCCTGGTCTAGTCACTTAACTTTTTGTTCCTTAGTTTCTTTATCTTTAGGACATGGAGAATAAAAATTTCTTTACTCCATTGGGTACATGTCGGAATAAAATGAGATGATAAATGGAATATAATTTGCAAAGTAAGGCATTATCATATTATCATGTATGTATCTCTAGAATTCTATAATAAGGCACAGAGGAAGAACAGGTGTTTAAAGAAATGGGAAGGTTTAATATCCCTCTTCTGTTAACTTTTTCTCAAGCCCCCTGCCTCCCCCCACCCCCAATCCTCACTCCCAGTGTTGGAAGATCAGGTAAGAAATCCTTTGCTTTCCTTGTGGGTTTTTTTTTTTAACATCTTTATTGGAGTATAATTGCTTTACAATGGTGTGTTAGTTTCTGCTTTATAACAAAGTGAATCAGTTATACATATACATATGTTCCCACATCTCTTCCTTCTTGCATCTCCCTCCCTCCCATCCTCCCTATCCCACCCCTCTAGGTGGTCACAAAGCACAGAGCTGATCTCCCTGTGCTATGCGGTTGCTTCCCACTAGCTATCTATTTTACGTTTGGTAGTGTATATATGTCCATGCCACTCTCTCACCCTGTCACATCTTACCCCTCCCCCTCCCCATATCCTCAAGTCCATTCTCTAGTACGTCTGTGTCTTTATTCCCGTCTTGCCACTAGGTTCTTCATGAACTTTTTTTTTTCCCTTAGATTCCATATATATGTGTTAGCATACTGTATTTGTTTTACTCTTTCTGAATTACTTCACTCTGTATGACAGACTCTAACTCCATCCACCTCACTACAAATAACTCAATTTCATTTCTTTTTATGGCTGAGTAATATTCCATTGTATATATGTGCCACATCTTCTTTATCCATTCATCTGATGATGGACACTTAGGTTGCTTCCATGTCCTGCCTAGTGTAAATAGAGCTGCAATGAACATTGTGGTACATGACTCTTTGTGAATTATGGTTTTCTCAGGGTATATGCCCAGTAGTGGGATTGCTGGGTCGTATGGTAGTTCTATTGTTAGTTTTTTAAGGAACCTCCATACTGTTCTCCATAGTGGCTGTATCAATTTACATTCCCACCAACAGTGCAAGAGTGTTCCCTTTTCTGCACACCCTCTCCAGCATTTATTGTTTCTAGATTTTTTGATAATGGCCATTCTGACTGGTGTGAGATGATATCTCATTGTAGTTTTGATTTGCATTTCTCTAATGATTAATGATGTTGAGCATTCTTTCATGTGATTGTTGGCAATCTGTATATCTTCTTTGGAGAAATGTCTATTTAGGTCTTCTGCCCATTTTTGGATTGGGTTGTTTTTTTGTTATTGAGCTGCATGAGCTGCTTGTAAATTTTGGAGATTAATCTTTTGTCAGTTGCTTCATTTGCAAATATTTTCTCCCATTCTGAGGGTTGTCTTTTGGTCTTGTTTATGGTTTCCTTTGCTGTGCAAAAGCTTTTAAGTTTCATTAGGTCCCATTTGTTTATTTGTGTTTTTATTTCCATTTCTCTAGGAGCTGGGTCAAAAAGGATCTTGCTGTGATTTATGTCATAGAGTGTTCTGCCTATGTTTTCCTCTAAGAGTTTGATAGTGTCTGACCTTACATTTAGGTCTTTAATCCATTTTGAGTTTATTTCTGTGTATGGTGTTAGGGAGTGTTCTAATTTCATTCTTTTACATGTACCTGTCCAGTTTTCCCAGCACCACTTATTGAAGAGGCTGTCTTTTCTCCACTGTATATGCTTGCCTCCTTTATCAAAGATAAGGTGACCATATGTGCGTGGGTTTATCTCTGGGCTTTCTATCCTGTTCCATTGATCTATATTTCTGTTTTTGTGCCAGTACCATACTGTCTTGATTACTGTAGCTTTGTAGTATAGTCTGAAGTCAGGGAGCCTAATTCCTCCAGCTCCATTTTTCTTTCTCAAGATTGCTTTGGTTATTTGGGGTCTTTTGTGTTTCCATACAAATTGTGAAATTTTTTGTTCTAGTTCTGTGAAAAGTGCCATTGGTAGTTTGATAGGGATTGCATTGAATCTATAGATTGCTTTGGGTAGTAGAGTCATTTTCACAATGTTGATTCTTCCAATCCAAGAACATGGTATATCTCTCCATCTATTTGTATCATCTTTAATTTCTTTCATCAGTGTCTTATAATTTTCTGCATACAGGTCTTTTGTCTCCTTAGGTAGGTTTATTCCTAGATATTTTATTCTTTTTGTTGCAATGGTAAACGGGAGTGTTTTCTTAATTTCACTTTCAGATTTTACATCATTAGTGTGTAGGAATGCAAGAGATTTCTGTGGATTAATTTTGTATCCTGCTACTTTACCAAATTCATTGATTAGCTCCAGTAGTTTTCTGGTAGCATCTTTAGGATTCTCTATGTATAGTATCATGTCATCTGCAAACAGTGAGAGCTTTACTTCTTCTTTTCCGATTTGGATTCCTTTTATTTCTTTTTCTTCTCTGATTGCTGTGGTTAACACTTCCAAAACTATGTTGAATAATAGTGGTGAGAATGGGCAACCTTGTCTTGTTCCTGATCTTAGTGGAAATGGTTTCAGTTTTTCACCATTGAGGACTATGTTGGCTGTGTATTTGTCATATATGGCCTTTATTATGTTGAGGAAAGTTCCCTGTATGCCTACTTTCTGCAGGGCTTTTATCGTAAATGGGTGTTGAATTCTGTCGTAAGCTTTCTCTGCATCTATTGAGATGATCATATGGTTTTCTCCTTCAATTTGTTAATATGGTGTATCACGTTGATTGATTTATGTATATTGAAGAATCCTTGCATTCCTGGAATAAACCCCACTTGATCATGGTGTATGATCCTTTTAATGTGCTGTTGGATTCTGTTTGCTAGTATTTTGTTGAGGATTTTGGCATCTATGTTCATCAGTGGTATTGGCCTGTAGTTTTCTTTCTTTGTGACATCTTTGTCTGGTTTTGGTGTCAGGGTGATGGTGGCCTTGTAGAATGAGTTGGGGTGTGTTCCTCCCTCTGCAATATTTTGGAAGAGTTTGAGAAGGATAGGTGTTAGCTCTTCTCTAAATGTTTGATAGAATTCGCCTGTGAAGCCATCTGGTTCTGGGCTTTTGTCTGTTGGAAGATTTTTAATCACAGTTTCAATTTCAGTGCTTGTGATTGGTCTGTTCATATTTTCTATTTCTTCCTGGTTCAGTCTCGGCAGGTTGTGCATTTCTAAGAATCTGTCCATTTCTTCCAGGTTGTCCATTTTATTGGCATAGAGTTGCTTATAGTAATCTCTCATGATCGTTTGTATTTCTGCAGTGTCAGTGGTTACTTCTCCTTTTTCATTTCTGATTCTATTGATTTGAGTCTTCTCCCTTTTTCTCTTGATGAGTCTGGCTAATGGTTTATCAATTTTGTTTATCTTCTCAAAGAACCAGCTTTTAGTTTCATTGATTTTTGCTATTGTTTCCTTCATTTCTTTTTCATTTATTTCTGATCTGATCTTTATGATTTCTTTCCTTCTGCTAGCTTTGGGGTTTTTTTGTTCTTCTTTTTCTAATTGCTTTAGGTGCAAGGTTAGGTTGTTTATTCGAGATGTTTCCTTTTTCTTGATGTAGGCTTGTATTGCTATAAACTTCCCTCTTAGAACTGCTTTTGCTGCATCCCATAGGTTTTGGGTCGTCGTGTCTCCATTGTCATTTGTTTCTAGGTATTTTTTGATTTCCCCTTTGATTTCTTCAGTGATCACTTCGTTATTAAGTAGTGTATTGTGTAGCCTCCATGTGTTTGTATTTTTTACAGATCTTTTCCTGTAATTGATATCTAGTCTCATAGCATCGTGGTCGGGAAAGATACTTGATATGATTTCGAATTTCTTAAATTTACCAAGGCTTGATTTGTGACCCAAGATATGATCTATCCTGGAGAATGTTCCATGAGCACTTGAGAAAAATGTGTATTCTGTTGTTTTTGGGTGGAATGTTCTATAAATATCAATTAAGTCCATCTTGTTTAATGTATCATTTAAAGCTTGTGTTTCCTTATTTATTTTCATTTTGGATGATCTGTCCATTGGTGAAAGTGGGGTGTTAAAGTCCCCTACTATGATTGTGTTACTGTCTATTTCCCCTTTTATGGCTGTTAGTATTTGCCTTATGTATTGAGGTGCTCCTATGTTGGGTGCATAAATATTTACAATTGTTATACCTTCCTCTTGGATCGATCCCTTGATCATTATATAGTGTCCTTCTTTGTCTCTTGTAATAGTCTTTATTTTAAAGTCTATTTTGTCTGATATGAGAATTGCTACTCCAGCTTTCTTTTGATTTCCATTTGCATGGAATATCTTTTTCCATCCCCTCACTTTCAGTCTGTATGTGTCTCTAGGTCTGAAGTGGGTCTCTTGTAGACAGCATATATATGGGTCTTGTTTTTGTATCCATTCAGCCAGTCTGTGTCTTTTGGTGGGAGCATTTAATCCATTTACATTTAAGGTAATTATCGATATGTATGTACCTATTCCCATTTTCTTAAATGTTTTGGGTGTGTTATTGTAGGTATTTTCCTTCTCTTGTGTTTCTTGCTTAGCGAAGTTCCTTTAGCATTTGTTGTAAAGCTGGTTTGGTGGTGCTGAACTCTCTCAGCTTTTGCTTGTCTGTAAAGTTTTTAATTTCTCCATCAAATCTGAATGAGATCCTTGCTGGGTAGAGTAATCTTGGTTGTAGGTTTTTCTCCTTCATCACTTTAAGTATATCTTGCCACTCCCTTCTGGCTTGCAGAGTTCCTGCTGAAAGATCAGCTGTTAACCTTATGGGGATGCCCTTGTGTGTTATTTGTTTTTTTCCCTTGCTGCTTTTAATATGTTTTCTTTATGTTTAATTTTTGATAGTTTGATTAATATGTGTCTTGGCGTGTTTCTCCTTGGATTTATCCTGTATGGGACTCTCTGTGCTTCCAGGACTTGATTAACTATTTCCTTTCCCGTATTAGGGAAGTTTTCAACTATAATCTCTTCAAATATTTTCTCAGTCTCTTTCTTTTTCTCTTCTTCTTCTGGGACCCCTATAATTCGAATGTTTGTGCATTTAATGTTGTTCCAGAGGTCTCTGAGACTGTCCTCAGTTCTTTTCATTCTTTTTTCTTTATTCTGCTCTGCAGTAGTTATTTCCACTGTTTTATCTTCCAGGTCACTTATCCATTCTTCTGCCTCAGTTATTCTGCTATTGATCCCATCTAGAGTATTTTTAATTTCATTTATTGTGTTTTTCATTGTTGCTTGGTTCCTCTTTAGTTCTTCTACGTCCTTGTTAAATGTTTCTTGCCTTTTGTCTATTCTATTTCCAAGATTTTGGATCATCTTTACTATCATTATTCTGAATTCTTTTTCAGGTAGACTGCCTATTTCCTCTTCATTTGTTAGTTCTGGTGTGTTTTGACCCTGCTCCTTTATCTGCTGTGTGTTTTTCTGTCTTCTCATTTTGTTTATCTTACTGTGTTTGGGGTCTCCTTTTCACAGGCTGCAGGTTCGTAGTTCCCATTATTTTTGGTATCTGACCCAGTAGCTAAGGTTGGTTCAGTGGGTTGTGTAGGCTTCCTGGTGGAGGGGAGTAGTGCCTGTGTTCTCGTGGATGAGGCTGGATCTTGTCTTTCTGGTGAACAGGTCCACGTCTGGTGGTGTGTTTTGGGGTGTCTGTGGCCTTATTATGATTTTAGGCAGCCTCTCTGCTAATGGATGGGGCTGTGTTCCTGTCTTGCTAGTTGTTTGGCATAGGGTGTCCAGCACTGTAGCTTGCTGGTCGTTGAGTGAAGCTGGGTCTTGATGTTGAGATGGAGTTCTCTGGGAGATTTTCGCCGTTTGGTTTTACGTGGAGCTGGGCGGTCTCTTGTGGACCAGTATCCTGAAGTTGGCTCTCCCACCTCAGAGGCACAGCCCTGATGCCTGGCTGGAGCCCCAAGAGCCTTTCATCCACATGGCTCAGAATAAAAGAGAGAAAAAATAGAAAGAAAGAAAGAAAGAGGATAAAATAAAATAAAGTAAGATAAAACAAAATAAAGTTATTAAAATAAAAAATAATTATTAAGAAAAAGAATTTTTTTAAAGTAAAGAAAAAAACAAAACGGACAGACATAACCCTAGGACAAATGGTGAAAGCAAAGCTATACAGACAAAATCTCACACAGAAGCATACACATACACACTCACGAAAAGAGGAAACTGGGAAAAAATAATATATCTTGCTCCCAAAGTCCACCTCCTCAATTTGGGATGATTCGTTGACTATGCAGGGATTCCACAGATGCAGGGTACATCAAGTTGATTGTGGAGATTTAATTCGCTGCTTCTGAGGCTGCTGGGAGAAATTTCCCTTTCTCTTCTTTGTTCGCACAGCTCCCGGGGTTCAGCTTGGGATTTGGATCCGCCTCTGCGTGTAGGTCGCCTGAGGGCATCTGTTCTTTGCTCACACAGGACGGGGTTAAAGGAGCAGCTGATTAGGGGGCTCTGGCTCACTCAGGCCGGGGAGAAGCAGTGGTACGGATGTCGGGCGGGCATGCGGCGGCAGAGGCTGGCGTGACGTTGCAGCAGCCTGAGGTGCGCCGTGCGTTCTCCCGGGGAAGTTGTCCCTGGATCACAGGACCCTGGCAGTGGCGGGCTGCACAGGCTCCCGGGAGGGGCGGTGTGGATCGTGACCTGTGCTTGCACACAGGCTTCTTGGTGGCGGCAGCAGCAGCCTTAGCGTCCCATGCCCGTCTCTGGGGTCCGCGCTGATAGCCGTGGCTCACGCCCGTCTCTGGAGTTCCTTTAAGCAGTGCTCTTAATCCCCTCTCCTCACGCACCAGGAAACAAAGAGGGAAGAAAAAGTCTCTTGCCTCTTCAGCAGGTCCAGACTTTTCCCGGGACTCCCTCCTGGCTAGCTGTGGTGCACTAACCCCTTCAGGCTGTGTTCACTCCTTGTGGGTTTAAGTCAGCCAGCTGAAGATAGTAAATGACATAGAACGAGAGTGCTGGGATGCTTCATGAACCTAACAACATTCCTGCTCCCTTTGAGATTTCCTTAAGAGTGGCTCTCTTTGAGCTCTCAATTTTTAATAGGTCCCAAGCTTCTCATTCTCTTTGTATGCAGCTAATTGGGTCATAAGTTGTCCATACTTATTGATCATTAGTGATCCATTCGCTCTCAGTACTGGGCTGGTTGGGTTTTGCAAGTGATTGCGTTAATTGAGCCAACTCATCAACTAAGGATGAGGAAGAAAGATTTCCTGGCTTTTTCTCTCCTAATTTTAGTCTGATGGAATAGTCTTCAATGTGTTCCAGGTCCTCTTGGTTAGCATGCTGAAGTAGAATTCAGTCTCTCTAGTAAAGGCAATCTGAAACTATAGTGGAGCTGTTGGAATTTCACCTAATTGAGCCAGTTTTTCTAAGAGAATGCTCAGTTAGTTTTGCTTTGTTGCTTAGCTGGACACTGCAGCCCTCATTAGCACTAGTCATATTCCTTGTAAACGTGGGTCACTTGTCACCAGGGGCTTCTGAATAAAAGAGTATGGCTATCTCTTTGCAAATCCATCCTTCCCTGTAATAACTGACAGAGCATGTTCTAGTATTGGTAGGCCAGGATGTCATTATTGTCTATAAAAGGACAGAACATTCTGACAAAATGCTTAGTATGGGATGAACAATTCTTAATAAGTTGGAATGAATTAACCACATTCATTTTATAATGCCATAGCCTTGATTTCCTCCCCGTTTTTTACTTAGTTTTCTCCTTTAGTTTGATTTAGTTAAATCCAAGTTTTCTATAACATTTACTTTATCTTTGTAAAAGTACTTATATTTGGTATAAATCCATGATTGCCTGGTTCTGGAATTCGTGTACTCAATATAATCATTATTACTTTTTGCTTCCATTCTAGGATCATTTTCTGTTTTCCTGGATCATATTCTGTGAAATTTTTGTTAGTAAATATCTGTTGGTCATGAACCCTTTCAGTTTTGTTTGTCTGAAAATCTTTAACTTGTCTGAAGATCATTTTCTGGATACACAACTCTAGGCTAACAGTTATTTTACCTCAGTACTTTTAAGGTAATACTGCACTATTTTCTAGTTTTTATTATTACTCTTGTATAGTTCACTGTCCGTCTATTTTTTAATTTTTGTGTGTGTGTACATTCTGCCTTTTCTCTCTGACAGCTTAATTTTTTTCATTGTCTTTGCTATTCTGCAGTTTCACTGTGATAAACTGTGGTTAGATTTCATCTTACTTGAAATTCATTGTGCTTTCTGTATCTGAGGATTCATTTATGTAACAATTTTGGAATATTGTCTCTTTGAATACTGCCTCTCCCTCATTCTTTTTTCTTTCTGTAATACAGTAGATGTATATTAGATGTCTCTGTCTTCTGTGTTTCTTAACCTTTCATATTTTTCACCTTTTGTTTCTGCTGTATTCTGTGCTACTACTTCAGCTATTTTCTAGTTTACTGATTTTATCTTCAGCTATACCTGTTCTGTTTTTATACTGTTGGTTGATTTATTTTTGCAATTTTAATTATATATTGTTATTTCTACATGTTCTGTTTGGTTCTTTCTGATCATTAAAAACGTCTCTTGTTCCTTATTGATACTTTTGATACCCTCTTAAAAATTAAACTTACTTTGTAATGTGTATCTGATAAGCTCATTTCTGAAATCTTTTTGAGTATGATTTTGCAATGTTTGTACATATGTGCATGCACATTTGTGCTGGATTTTGACCCTAGTTTCTTCCTTTCTTGTGTTTCTATAATTGTTGGTTGTGAGTCCATGTTAAATAGAACTGTATTTGGGGAAATTTGCTGATACCTATGATCGAAGTGCTTTCCTGTAGAGAGGGCTTTGATTTGCTTTTATCAGATACTTGGGTTTTCTATTAACCCACTACAATTTAAAATAAATTTTCAAGTTGGGGTTTTTCAGGCAAGAGATAGTGGAAATTCAGACTGCACTTCCATCCGAGATCTTTGTTGTTGTTAGATTCTCAGAGAAGATACTTTTCTACCTCTACCCTGCATTAAGATTGAGACTGGAAGGTATGCAGGGTGTCTGCCTCTGTGGGGTGGGCTTTTCTCTAGTTCATGTTTTTTTGCAGAGGATGTACTCTTTCGCAGTCCTAGCTTTGTTCAGGAGTTCCTTATCAGACTTCTGCCTTTGAGCACCCTAATTGTCTTCCATGCTCTTTGCCATGTATAGCCATGGAAACAGGGGCTCAAGACCAAGCGGAATCAGCATATGCCTTCACAGCATCTGGGACTTCAGTTTTTTCTTATTTACCTCTTTAGTAAGGCCTGTGAAGATTGCTTTACTTTCTTTTCAATTCATATATATATAAATTACATATATATATGTAATTTTATCAGACTTTTAGTTGTTTTATAGCAAGAAGGTTTTTTAGGATACATGCTATTAATTTTATAAATGAACATGCAAGCCAATATTGTCAAATATACAAGTATTTACTCTGTGAGGAATGTAAAATGAGACTAAACCTTCTTTCTTTATGGAGTTTTCCAATTTAAGTGGGAAGGAATTAGAAATAGCAAATATTCAGAAGAAGTCATATAATGGAATACTGAATTTGGCACTAAATGCCAAGAGGAAGTTCATTGTGAGTTGAAGAAGTCAGAAATGACTTCTTGTAAGAAATTGTTTTTAAAGAATTTGGACAGGCAGAAAAGAGGGAGCTTCCATTTTATAAAAATATAAACAAAGATAAATGTATCACATATGCCACATGGAACATTGGGAAATAACATCTTAGTGTTTTACTCGGAGACTAGAGAGAACATAGAGTTGTATTAGTTTTTATTCATTTTGAGACAGTATAGCTAAAAGACTTCTGTGTCATTATTATAGAAATGACTAAGTATCATCTTTTTTAAATATATGAAGTACTGTCAAGAAATTAGATTATATATCTGTTTATATGTGTGCATCTGATTAGATCTGGAGTGAAGTATAAAAAATAATTTAAAAAATCCTTACTGTTTTATATGGCTGCCTCTATTAGTAGAGAGAACTGGATATATTATCAAAAAAGCCAAATTGTTTATCCTTAATAAAAAGAAAAATCTCACCTTAGATATTTTAAAATCCAGCCAGATATTTTAAGAAAATTTCTCAGTATATGTTTACTTGAATTTCCCACAATGGCCAAGCTGATTGGCTTTAAGGAAATCCAGTTAGCATTTATTTAAAAATATCATTTCAAAGTTAGTGTTATTATACAAATTTTTAGAAAATACATGCAAAAAGAAGAAAAATAATTCTGTGATGTAATTACATACATGGGATAATCAGTGATAGCATTTTGGTTAATATCCTTCTAGTTCTTTTTTAAAATTGGTATAATAACACTTACATTACATATTTTTTATGTTACAAATCATTTCCAGTTTTGTACATATATTTTAATCTTGTTCTGTTTTATAATCCTTATTATTTACCATTAAGGTTTATAATTTTTATATAGTCAAATCTTGCATCATTTCCATTATAGTTTGTGGCTTTTAGGTCATGTTTAGGACTATATTAAATTATATTTATATATAATAAAGTCATATTACACATTTAAAATATTTAAAAAGGAAATCATACTGTAAAAATTGTTTAATAACTTATTTTACACTTAATGTATTGCGAACACTTTCCATTACATTTAATATTGTTCATTAATATTTTTATTGGTTGTATAAAATAATTTTGCACAGATGCACCATAGTTGTTTATACGAGTCCTCAGTTTCTGATAGTTAGGTTGTTCCTAATTTTTGACTGATGAAGGATACTCTAAGGAACCTCCATATAGCTTGATCTTTGAATGTATCAAAAATAATTTCCTTAGGAGAACCTCTGTAAAATATGATTAATATATCAAACAGTATGCGTTTAAGGTTTTGATATCTATTGCCAAATTAC
The DNA here is from genome assembly GCF_028564815.1 of Eubalaena glacialis. Lineage (NCBI taxonomy): Eukaryota > Metazoa > Chordata > Mammalia > Artiodactyla > Balaenidae > Eubalaena > Eubalaena glacialis. Next base: position 110,828,522 of record NC_083736.1, read on the forward strand.
CCTCAGGAAAGACTGTACTGTTTATACACTCCCCACCAATGTCTAGGACTGCCCATTTTCTCATGTATTCAAGAACACTGGAAGTTTTAATAATATAAAAAATACTTGAGTCATTTGGGAAGTGGAAGATTGTAATTTATTCTTTTTTTTTAATTTGTTTTTTTTTTTTTTAATTACTGCATTTTATTTATTTATTTATTTATTTATGCCTGTGTTGGGTCTTCGTGTCTGTGCGAGGGCTTTCTCCAGTTGCGGCGAGCGGGGGCCACTCTTCATCGCGGTGCGCGGGCCTCTCACTATCACGGCCTCTCCCTTTGCGGAGCACAGGCTCCAGGCGCGCAGGCTCAGCAATTGTGGCTCACGGGCCTAGTTGCTCCGCGGCATGTGGGATCCTCCCAAACCAGGGCTCGAACCCGTGTCCCCTGCATGGGCAGGCAGATTCTCAACCACTGAGCCACCAGGGAAGCCCTTCTTTTTTTTTTTTTAATTTTTATTTATTTATTTATTTATTTTTGGTTGTGTTGGGTCTTCGTTTCTGTGTGAGGGCTTTTCTCTAGTTGCGGCGAGTGGGGGCCACTCTTCATCGCAGTGCGCGGGCCTCTCACTGTCGCGGCCTCTCTTGTTGCGGAGCATAGGCTCCAGACGCGCAGGCTCAGTAGTTGTGGCTCACGGGCCTAGTTGCTCTGCAGCATGTGGGATCTTCCCAGAACAGGGCTCGAACCCATGTCCCCTGCATTGGCAGGCAGATTCTCAACCACTGCGCCACCAGGGAAGCCCATAATTTATTCTTAAATTTGTCCCTCATATGACTTCTAATGAGATGAGATATTTGAAAATCTTCATTGATCTTTTGTATTTGTATTCTTTTTTTAAAAAATGCGTTCATTTATTTATTTATTTATTTTTGGCTGCGTTGGGTCTTCGTTGCTGCGCGTGGGCTTTCTCTAGTTGCGGCACATGGGCTTCTCATTGCGGTGGCTTGTCTTGTTGTGGAGCACAGGCTCTAGGCATGTGGGCTTCAGTAGTTGTGGCATGCAGGCTCAATAGTTGTGGCTCACAGGCTCTAGAGTGCAGGTTCAGTAGCTGTGGCGCACAGGCTTAGTTGCTCCATGGCACGTGGTATCTTCCCGAACCAGGGCTCGAACCCATGTCCCCTGCATTGGCAGGCTGATTCTTAACCACTGCACCACCAAGGAAGCCCCATATTTGTATTTTTAAAATCCCTGTTTCAGTCCTGTTGAAGAGCTTATTTTATTTCCTTTACTTAGTCTCAAATGGGGATGCTAATAATCAGTGAAGAGACTAAAGGGTTAGAAGAAGCTATGGAACTGAATAATCCAAAAACTAGGTTCCTGAATTTATGTATTATTCAATACATATTTATTGAGTACTTTCTATTTGCCTGGCATTTTTCTAGCTACTGGAGAAGACAAAATTTCTGTCCCTCTCTCCAAAAATTAAAGAATTAAATAACATAAGATCTCTTAATGGTAAGTGCTAGGAAGAAAAATAAAGCAAGTTAGAAGATAAAGAGTGATGAGTACCCTAGCTGTTTTATTTAGGGTAGTCACAGGAGGTCCCTATGAGGAAGTGACATCTGAGCACAGACTTGAGTGAATTTAGGAAGCAAGGCATGTGACTGTCTGGGGGAAGAGTATTCCAGGCAGAGGCAACAAGTACAAAAGTCCACGGTATTTTAAAGATTATTAAAATCAGTTTACTTCAGTTATTCACCAAGGTATAGCCCTTTTCCCTCTTGAATCCATCTCTGTAGCTTTTCTTCCTAGTCAGCTTAGTTTTAAAACTAATGAGTGGAGATGAAAATCAGCCAACTCTTCCTAACCAAACTTGCATGATAATTAGAATTTTAAGAAAATACATAGGGCAATAACTGTTTTAAGTTAAATTTAGTATAATGGTGATAGTTTTACTTACTTCATTTCGAGTATCATGTAATTACCAGGAAATGGTTTCTGTAGAAGTGCTGAGTGATCAAGAGCAGCTTACTGCTTTATAAACTTACAAGTGATGGAAATTATTTCTTTTAATAAAAAAAGAAAAATGGAGGATGTATCATGGGCTATAAAAAGAGGCTAATAAGAGCTAAGGCACAATCACAATTTATTCTTCAGAATAGTTTTGTATCTAAGAAAATGGCTGACAAGTGGGGCATATGGCAGACCAAGAACAGAAGCATATTGATTTCAGGGAAGATTTTATAGAAAATATCATCACTCGAATGAGTCAGAAAGTGTGCTATGGTGTTAATTTCACACTGGATGGCAGATGGAAGTGTGCTTCCATATAAAATGCAGTCTTTGGTTTGAATTTCAGGGTGTTAATGGGCTGCCCTTTTTCCATCTGATTCTGTTCATAAGGAGATCCATGCTCAATATTTGTAACAATCCATTATTCTGTAACTTTCAGCTCTTGTGTTCTTATCCTGTTCCATTTTTTACCTGTGTGGTTTTGAAATGTTTTAGCTTTCTGCACATTTTCTCTTCATTAAGTCTAAAAAATCCTTAAGGACAGGAACACATATACTCAGATCAACAACTATAGCACTGTTTTGTTAGGCCCTCTAAAGTACATGATATAAGGCTGTTCCCTTAACAGGTAATACTCATGCTAAACAAACGAAAGAATGAGTAGTTAGTGGCAAACTCGGAGATTTTTCTTGGAGACCACTAATAATTGAATAGCAGTACATATTGATAAGTATGTTGAGGAGTCACTCCTGCAAAATGGAAAAAAAAACACAGATTTTAAAGCCAGTGATTTTAGTTCAAATCCAGTCACTATTATTTGATAGCTTTATACCTGAACCCCTATAATCAGTTAAGATTCATTTAACTTCAGGGAAAAAGCCAACTTCAAAAGTAGTTTAGGTAAAAAGGGAATTTATTGCCTTATATATGTGAGAAATTCAGTGATAGGGTTTCCTTTAGGCATAGTCTCACCTGGAAGTTCAAATGCAAAAATCCAGATTGTCTCTCTGTTCCTCCTTCCACTCTTCCAATCCCCCACCATGATTTAGTGACTGTGTCCCTTTTGGATTACTTTATTCTCCAGCTGACATTCTCCATGGGGTTGCTGGTTCTAAGCCTCTAAGTTTATGACATGAGTTAGCAGTTCCAGTGGAAGAGTGTTCTCATTGCCAAAACTTTCATAAAATGTCCTGGAATTAAGTCTCATTGGGCCAAATACCTATCCGTGAACCAATCTCTGAGACTAGAGGGATGGAATATGCCAGTTAGCCAAGCCTGGGTCACATGCTCATGCCTGGAGCTGAGGGTGGAGTGGTGTCAGTCTACCAGAAATGTATGGTTAGAGAGTGGGGAAATAGTGGTCCTCCATAGAATAGGAGTCCTATTGTCAAAAGGAGAATGAGTCCAGATCAGGCAGAAGAAGTAGATGCCAACTTTAATAGATTTCTTGGCACAAAACTTACAGCAGGTGCTCAGATGTTTTGGAAATGACTGAATCTTTGGGAGCCTTGTTCTTTTTTTATTCTGTTTTGTTTTTAAAATCTGATAAACTATGGTAATCTGTTATCCTTTTGCCTTTAAAAACTTGTAAGGATTAAATAGAATGATGTATAAAATGTTAAGCACAGTCTCTTACACATTTTTCTTGATATTATATGGATTTTACATCACCTTGGATTTAGAAGAATGGTAACTAAGCAAAATATCAAGCCCTGATGGCTAATTATTTTTACATTTAAAGTCTTGCATGAAAATAATGCAATTTTAAGAAGTAGTTTATTCTTCCATAGTTGATTCAGACTTGCTCAAATGACCAACTTCCTTGATTCATGAATGCAGCACGTAATTTTATTTTATTTTTTTATTATTTATGTATTTGGCTGTGCCAAGTCTTAGTTGCTGCATGCAGGATCTTTGTTGCAGCACGTGGGTTCTTTAGTTGCAGCACGCGGGTTCTTTAGTTGCAGTATGCAGGTTCTTTAGTTGCAGCATGCGGGATCTAGTTCCCTGACCAGGGATTGAACCCGGGCCCCCTGCCTTGGGAGCGTGGAGTCTTAACCACTGGACTACCACGGAGTCCTGCAGCACGTAATTTTAAATTCAGTGTATTCTTTACAGAAGGCCTTATTTTTCAGAGGTACACCTGTATATCCTTTCTCCAAGTCCTTCATTTATTTAATGAAAATCATTAAATTTCATTTAATGAAAATCTATTAAAAGAAAACTCCATATGGACTGCTACCAAGGGCTTCAGTGGATGTTCCTGATGCTATACTTTATAATTGTGATGTTGCACTGAATGTTCAAATAAATATGTTCAAAGAAATATGCCCACGCTGATGACCTTGTTTCAGTGCTCATGCCTAACCATTCGATGTCAGAGCATCTCCTCAGAATAAATGTAGCCTGCCATATGTACCTAACTTAAACAGGCTCATTGTTTTACCCTTTGGATTGATGTAAATATAGAATACTGCTGTCTTCTATGAACTACATTTATGAGTGTGTTATCTGTATCTTTCTTATGTAGCTACTGAGTGCAAATACCATTCTTGATCTGTTTTCAGTAAGGCATGAGCTTGGAGTTGTTACTTCAGGCTTGAGGTTAAGCTTTGTCAATCTATTTTTTGTACTCTTTTGCCCAGTATTCCTTTTAACCAAGGGAATATATCTGTGAGACGGATGATGGAGTTAAAATCTAGGCTGTGGTCATGTAAGAAATTGAAGAATAATATGCCCAAGTAACATTTAGACTTTTAAAAATGGATTCATGTACACTGTTCTATAACCAGCTAACCTAACCACAGACTTTGGATACTACAGATCTTCTTACATGTCCTTTTGCTAACATACGAGTGAAAATGAATGAGCTCTATAAAGAAAGGCAAAAAACAAGTATACTTTACATGCTAATGGGACTGTGAGTTGTGGTTGGCTCAACTAAAAGATATGCTACTTTCATTCTTGGCAGTTATCACATGCTAATATATTCCATATTTCAATGATTTAATTTTTATTATCTGTCACCCTCACCAGAATTCCAGCTTCATGAAATCACAGTTTTGTCTGTGTAATTCACAACTGATTCCTCAACCCCTGAAATAGTGCCTGACACATAATAGATGTTCAATGAATACTTTCTGAATGAATTCTAATTGACTGTTATGTGCCAATACTCAGGTTGGGGGGAGGGCATCCATGGAGAGATGCCCAAGTAGGGCTGGGTTGGGCTGATACTTGTAATATAGGTCCCTGCCAGAGATAAAAATATGCACATTGTCTTCAAAGCAATTGTAGATAAAGGTACAAGATTGAAATATGTTTCTATAAACCTTACATAGATGATTGACTAATACTGATGGGATAGAGCTATTACCACTGATCCCCATCTCCTTGAAATGTCACCTTTTTCCTGCTTTGGGAAATGTCTTTTCAACGCTCATCCTCTCAAAAGTACATAGTGAAGTTTCTAGAGTGTATGTGACAATGTGATAACATCATCGTTCTGTCAGCTGATAGAAAGTGTGCTTATGTATTCAAGTATTCTAGTGTTTGTAAAATTTGTTATAATTTTAATTACCATGAATATGGATAGATGTAGGCCATGTAAGCAAAAGCTCTTTGGGGTCTTAAATAATTCTAAGAGTATAAGGGGCTTCTAAGATCAGCATGTCTGAGAACTGCTGCCATATAGCTTGTAATACCTCTACTTCTGCATTGCCCTCTATCCCTCCCCTCCTTTCTACTTTCCAGTTTTACTGAAATATTAGAAATTATCTAAGCTTGCCTTAATTTGTATTAAGTTGCCAGTTGCGCATGTACATGGCTTTTCTTCTGCTTAGAATGTCCTTCTTTCCCTTCTTTACTTGAATAACTTCTAATGATTCTTAAAATTATAAGAATTTCAGTTCAAACCATAGCTCCTCTATGAAGCTCTGTAAGAATTACCCTGACAGACATAAGTACCCTATCCATTATGGCAATATAGCACCATTTGCATTAATCAATAATAGCATGTGTGATGCTTTGAAAATGACTTTTAATCAAAAGGGCAGAATAGGAATTTTCTACCATTTTCCCCAAAGAACATCAATTTTGACAATCACCTTATAGATGAGAGTGCCTTTGTGGAAGTCTGGGACTTGAGGGGAGAAGTTCTAGCACACCATTGGAGCAAAAACAATCTGAAATTGGACACACTGAATATGGTAAGAGGAACAGTTTTACTTTACCTGCATCACCCCTCCCCAAAGGCAGCATAGCTCAGTGCCAAGAGAGACTTTCTTGATGCATGATTCTCCCATAGGGGAAAGCGAAAGCATGTGAGTGAGCTCCCAGCTTCTCCAGCTGTGCAAGATGCTGCCAAAGAGAGCCACTTCTTCTCACCCCATCCAGAATAATGAGGGTGTGCTGTATGACTGAGGGATGGGGAGCAGCTGGGAAAACAGGTAGAGATCTGGGACGGCATCAAAGGGATGCAGATCCCACTAATCACTTGGCAGATTCCATCAGGGAGCCTGTCCATTTGCCACTGGGGACACCTAGCCTACCTATCTCCCCAACTGGCCCATGGGCACCCCTAGTGCTTTGTGCACCTTACTCACACACCCTACTTGGCCTTGTGGCTGGTTCCTTGTGCAAGTCCCTAAAGGCGGCAAGACTGAGCCTTTACTGATGGCTAGTGAACACATCAGAAAGCCAGCCCAACTTTGTGGGAATGGGAGAACGTACACAAACATGAGCATCCAGCACTGCCCTAGGGAAAGCAAGTAGGAGGCTGTCAGCACCTGGTCTGGCTTTGCAGAATTGAGAGAAGGCATACAATCTTTAGAATTCCTCCAAGAGGGAACAAGAAGTATGGAGCAGGAGTATCCATAGACAAAGTCTGAGAAAGCCTCAGAATTCCGAACAAGGCTGACTTAAGGTACATTGTCAAACCTTTAGGTAGCCTAAGAAGAAAAGCAGACTCAAATAATCAGAAATGAAAGTGGAAACATTACAACTGATATCACAGAACTACAAAGAATCGTAAGAAACTACTATAAACAATTATATGCCAACAAATTGGATAACCTAGAAGAGATGAATGCATTCCTAGAAATATACAACCTATTAAGACTGAATCATGAAGAAACAGAAAAATCTGAGTAGACTAATAATGAGTATGGAGATAGAATCAGTAATCAAATAACATCCAACAAAGAAAAGCCCAAGACCACATGGTTTCATTGGTGTATTTCAGCAAACATTTAAAGAAGAATAAACACCAAACCTTCTCAAATGCTTCCCAAAAAAATTGAAGAGGAGAGAGTACTCTGAAACTCATTTTACAAGGCCCACATTACCCTGATGCCAAAGCTAGATAAGAGTACTACATAGAAAGAAAACTGCAAGCTAATAACCCTGATGAATACAGATGGAAAAATTCTTAACCAAATACTGTCAAACTAAATTCAACAGCACATTGGAAGATAATACAGCATAATCAAGTGGGATTTATCCCAGGGATGCAAGTATGGTTTAATACATGCAAATCAATAAACACAACAATAGAATGAAAGATAAAAATCATATGATCATCTAAATAGGTACAGAAAAAGCATTTGATAAAATTCAGCATCCTTTCATGATAAAAATTCTCAACAAACTGGGTATAGAAGGAATGTACATAGTAAAGGCCACATATGACAAGTCCAAAGCTAACATCATGCTCAACTGTGAAAGGTTGCAAGCTTTTCCTGTAACACCAGGAAGAAGACAAGGATGCCCACTCTTGCCACTTCTATTCAACATGGTACTGGAAGTCTTAGCTAGAGCACTTAGGCAAGAAAAAAAAATTGAAAGCTCCCAAATCAGAAAGCAAGAAGCAAGTATCTCTGTTTGAAAATTATCTCTGTAGATGATATGACCTTGTATATAGAAAATTGTAAAGACTCTACCAAAAATTATTATAATGCATGAATTCAGTAAAGTTGCAAGATACAAAATAAAAATACAAAAATCAATTGTTCCTATACACTAATAGCAAACTATCTGGGAAAAAAAACAATTCTATTTATTTATTTTTTCTAGTTCTCCCCAGCATACTTTATTGTAGGGGTTCTGATTTAATCACGCAATATGATTTTTTTTTACATCTTTATTGGAGTATAATTGCTTTACAATGTTTTGTTAGTTTCTGCTGTACAACAAAGTGAATCAGCTATATGTATACATATATCCCCATATCCCCTCCCTCTTGAGCCTCCCTCCCACCCTCCCTATCCCACCCTTCCAGGTGGTCACAAAGCACAGAGCTGATCTCCCTGTGCTATGCAGCAGCTTCCCACTAGCCATCCATTTTACATTTGGTAGTGTATATATGTCAGTGCTACTTTCTCACTTTGTCCCAGCTTACCCTTGCCCCCATGTCCTCAAGTCCATTCTCTATACCTGCATCTTTATTCCTGCCCTGCCACTAGGTTGATCAGTACCGCTTTTTTTAGATTCTATATATATGTGTTAGCATACGGTATTTGTTTTTCTCTTTCTGACTTACTTCACTCTGTATGACAGACTCTAGGTCCATCCACCTCACTATGAATAACTCAATTGCATTCCTTTTTATGGCTAGGTAATATTCCATTGTATATATATGCCACATCTTCTTTATCCATTCATCTGTTGATGGACACTTAGGTTGCTTCCATGTCCTGGCTATTGTAAACAGTGCTGCAATGAACATTGTGGTACATGTCTCTTTTTGAATTATGGTTTTCTCAGGGTATATACCCAGTAATGGGATTGCTAGATCGTATGGTAGTTCTATTTTTATTTTTTTAAGGAACCTCCATACTGTTCTCCATAGTGGCTATGTCAATTTACATTCCCACCAACAGTGCAGGATGGTTTCCTTTTCTCCACGCCCTCTTCAGCATTTATTGACTCTAGATTGTTTGGCCATTGTGATGATGGCCATTCTGACCGGTGTGAGGTGATACCTCATTGTGGTTTTGATTTGCATTTCTCTAATGATTGATGATGTTGAGCATCTTTTCACGTGTTTCTTGGCAATCTGTATGTTTTCTTTGGAGAAGTGTCTATTTAGGCCTTCTGCCCAATTTTGGATTGGGTTCTTTTTTTGATATTGAGCTGCATGAGCTGCTTGTATATTTTGGAGATAAACCCTTTGTCAGTTGCTTTGTTTGCAAATATTTTCTCCCATTCTGAGGGTTGTCTTTTTGTCTTGTTTATGGTTTCCTTTGCTGTGCAAAAGCTTTTAAGTTTCATTAGGTCCCATTTATTTGTTTTTCTTTATAATTCCTTTACTCTAGGAGGTGGGTCAAAGAGGATCGTGCTGTGATTCATGTCATACAGTGTTCTGCCTGTGTTTTCCTCTAAGAGTTCTATAGTGTCTGGCCATACATTTTGGTCTGTAATCCATTTTGAGTTTATTTTTCTGTGTAGTGTTAGGGAGTGTTCTAATTTCATTCTTTTACCTGTAGCTGTCCAGTTTTCTCAGCACGACTTATTGAAGAGGCTGTCTTTTCTGCATTGTATATTCTTACCTCCTTTGTCAAAGATAAGGTGACCATATGTGCGTGGGTTTACCTCTGGGCTTTCTATCCTGTTCCATTGATCTATATTTCTGTTTTTGTGCCAGTACCATACTGTCTTGATTACTGTAGCTTTGTAGTATACCCTAAAGTCAGTGAGCCTGATTCCTCCAGCTCCGTTTTTCTTGCTCAAGACTGCTTTGGCTATTCGGTGTCTTTTGTGTTTCCATACAAATTGTAAAATATCTTGTTCTAAGTGTGTGAAAAATGCCATTGGTAGTTTGATAGGGATTGCATTGAATCTGTAGATTGCTTTGGGTAGTATAGTCATTTTCACAGTGTTGATTCTTCCAATCCAAGAACATGGTATATCTCTCCATCTGTTTGCATCATCTATGATTTCTTTCATCTCTGTCTTATAGTTTTCTGCATACAGGCCTTTTGCCTCCTTAGGTAGATTTATTCCTAGGTATTTTATTCTTTTTTTGCCATGGTAAATGGGAGTGTTTCCTTAATTTCTCTTTCAGATTTTTCATCATTAGTGTATAGGAATGCAAGAGATGTCTCTGCATTAATTTTGTATCCTGCTATTATAACAGATTCATCGAATAGTTCTAGTAGGTTTCTGATGGCATCTTTAGGATTTTCTGTATATATTATCATGTCATCTGCAAACAGTGACAGTTTTACTTCTTCTCTTCCAATTTTTATTCCTTTTATTTCTTTTTCTTCTCTGATTGCTGTGGCTAAAACTTCCAAAACTATTTTGAATAATAGTGGTGAGAGTGGGCAGCCCTGTCTTGTTCCTGATCTTAGAGGAAATGCTTTCAGTTTTTCACCATTGAGAATGATGTTGGCTGTGGGTTTGTCATATACAGCCTTTATTATGTTGAGGTAAGTTCCCTCTATGCCCACTTTCTGAAGAGTTTTCATCATAAATAGGTGTTGAGTTTTGTTAAAAGCTTTTTCTGCATCTATTGAGATTATCATATGGTGTTTCTCCTTCAATTTGTTAATATGGTGTATCACATTGATTGATTTGCATATATTGAAGCATCTTTGCATCCCTGGGATAAACCCCACTTGATCATGGTGTATGATCCTTTTTAATGTGCTGTTGGATTCTGTTTGCTAGTATTTTGTTGCGGATTTTTGCATCTATATTCATCAGTGATATTGGTCTGTAGTTTTTTTTTTTTTGTGACGTCTTTGTCTGGTTTTGGTATCAGGGTGATGGTGGCCTCGTAGAATGCGTTTGGGAGTGTTCCTCCCTCTTATGTTTTGGAAGAGTTTTAGAAGGATAGGTATTAGCTCTTGTCTAAAAGTTTGATAGAATTCGCCTGTGAAGCCATCTGGCCCTGGGCTTTTATTTGTTGGAAGATTTTAAATCACAGTTTCAATTTTAGTGCTTGTGATTGGTCTGTTCATATTTTCTATTTCTTCCTGGTTCAGTCTCAGAAGGTTGTGCTTTTCTAAGGATTTGTCCATTTCTTCCAGGTTGTCCATTTTATTGGCATATAGTTGCTTGTAGTAGTCTCTCATGATCCTTTGTATTTCTCCTGTGTCAGTTGTTACTTCTTCTTTTTCCTTTCCAATTCTGTTGTTTTGAGTGTTCTCCCTCTTTTTCCTGATGAGTCTGGCTAATGGTTTATCAATTTTGTTTATCTTCTCAAAGAACCACTTTTTAGTTTTATTGATCTTTGCTTTTGTTTCCTTCATTTCTTTTTCATTTATTTCTGATCTGATCTTTATGATTTGTGTCCTTCTGCTAACTTTGGTTTTTTTTTCGTTTTTCTTTCTCTAATTGCTTTAGGTGTAAGGTTAGCTTGTTTATTTGAGATATTTCTTGTTTCTTGATGTAGGATTGTATTGCTATAAACTTCCCTTTTAGAACTGTTTTTGCTGCATCCCATAGGTTTTGGGCTGTCATGTTTTCATTGTCATTTTTTTCTGGGTATTTTTTGATTTCCTCTTTGACTTCTTCAGTGATCTCTTGGTTGTTTAATAGTGTATTGTTTAGCCTCCATTTGTTTGTATTTTTAACAGTTTTCTTCCTGTAATTGATGTCTAGTCTCATAGTGTTGTGGTCAGAAAACATGCTTGACACAATTTCAATTTTCTTAAATTTACTGAGGCTTGATGTGTGACCCAAGATGTGATGTATCCTGGAGCATCTTCTGTGTGCACTTGAGAAGAAAGTGTATTCTGTTGTTTTTGGATGGACTGTCCTATAAATATCAATTAAGTCTATCTGGTCTAATGTGTCATTTAAAGCTTCTGTTTCCTTATTTATTTTCTGTTTGGATGATCTGTCCATTGGTGTAAGTGGGATGTTAAAGTCCTCTACTATTTTTGTGTTACTGTCGATTTCCCCTTTTATGGCTGTTAACATTTGCCTTATATGTTGAGGTGCTCCTGTGTTGGGTGCATAGATATTTACAATTGTTTTATCTTCTTCTTGGATTGATCCGTTGATCATTATGTAGTGTCTTTCCTTGTGTCTTGTAATAGTCTTTATTTTAAAGTCTATTTTGTCTGATATGAGTATTGCTTCACCAGCTTTCTTTTGTTTTCCATTTGCATAGAATGTCTTTTTCTGTCCCCTCACTTTCAGTCTGTATGTGTCCTTAGGTCTGAAGTGGATCTCTTGTAGACAGCATATGTATGGGTCTGGTTTTTGTTTCCATTCAGTGAGCCTGTGTCTTTTGGTTGGAGCATTTAATCCATTTACATTTAAGGTAGTTATTGATTTGTATGTTCCTGTTACCATTTTCTTAATTGTTTTTGGTTTGTTTTTATAGGTCTTTTTCTTCTCTTGTGTTTCCTGCCTAGAGAAGTTCCTTTAGCATTTGTTGGCAAGCTGGTTTGGTGGTGCTGAATCCTCTTAGCTTTTGCATGTCTGTTAAGCTTTTGATTTCTCTGTCGAATATGAATGAGATCCTTACTGGGTAGAGTAATCTTGATTGTAGTTTTTTCCCTTTCATCACTTTAAATATATCCTGCCACTCCCTTCTGGCCTGCAAAGTTTCTGCTGAAAGATCAGCTGTTAACCATATGGTGATTCCCTTGTATGTTATTTGTTGCTTTTCCCTTGCTGCTTTTAGTATATATATAGATATTTTTAAATTTTTGTTTGATTCATATATGTCTCAGCATGTTTCTCTTTGGGTTTATCCTCTATGGGACTCGCTGGACTGCCTGGACTTGATTGACTATTTCCTTTCCCATGTTAGGGAAGTTTTTTGAGTATAATCTCTTCAAGTATTTTTTCAGACCCTTTCTTTTTTTCTTCTTCTTCTGCGACACCTATAATTCGAACGTTGGTGCGTTTATTGTTGTCCCAGAGGTCTCTGAGACTGTCCTCTATTCTTTTCATTCTTTTTTCTTTATTCTTCTCTGTGGCAGTCATTTCCACCATTCTATCTTCCAGGTCACTTATCCGTTCCTCTGCGTTAGTTATTCTGCTATTGATTTCTTCTAAAGTATTTTTTATTTTAGTTATTGTATTGTTAATTACTGTTTGTTTGCTCTTTAGTTCTTCTAGGTGCTTGTTAAACGTTTATTGTGTTTTTTCTATTCTATTTCTGAGGTTTTGGATCATCTTTCCTATCATTACTCTGAATTCTTTTCAGGTAGTTTGCCTATTTCTTCTTCATTTATTTGGTTTTGTGGGTTTTTATCTTGCACCTTTGCCTGCAAGATGTTTCTTTGTCTTCTCATTTTGTCTAATTTACAGTATTTGAGGTCTCCTTTCCCTAGGCCGCAGGGTCGTAGTTCCTCTTGCTTTTGTTCTCTGCCCCCAGTCGTGAGGTTGGTCTAGTTGCTTGCGTAGGCTTCCTGATGGGAGGGACTGGTGCCTGCGTTCTGGTGGATAGAGCTGAGTCTTTTTCCTGTGATGAGCAGGGCCGTGTCCGGTGGTGTGTTTTGGGGTGCCTATGAGATTAAGTATGACTTCAGGTAGTCTGTATGCTGATGGGTGGGTTTGTGCTTTTGTCTTGTTTGTTTTTTGGTGTGAGGTGTCTAGCACTGGGAACTTCAGGCAGATGGGTGGAGCCATATCTTGGATTCAGGTAGAGGCCTCTGTGAGAGCTCTTGATCATTAATCTTCCCTGGGTCCAGGAATTCTCTAGTGGTCCAGAGTCCTGGACTCGGCGCTCCCACCCCAGAGCCTCAGGCCCAACTTCCAGTCGAGGAACCAAAGCCCTGCAAGTCACTCGTCCTGGCAATAAAGGGGATTAAAAAAAAAAAAAAGGCTAACAAACCCCCAGACAAATAGTAAAAAGTAAAATCAAACAAACAGAAACAGAAGTAGGGAAACATGCAGACACACAGCAAAGAAAGGAAAACAGAACCAAATAAAACAAAAAGCAAGAGAACAACCAGACAAACAATAGAACCCAAGAAGGAAATCAAACAATTAAAAAGAAAACTAACAAAAACACAAAACCAAAAAACAAAACCAAAGCAAAGTGCCAAGTGAAGAATGAAGCAAAGAAACAAAAAAAACCGGCAAAATTGATAAAGAAAAAGAGAAAGGGGCAAGAAGACAGAACAGAAAAGCAACGTAGAAATAGAAATATAGAAAAATAAAATAAAAAGTATATTAAAGAAAGAAAATAAAAGGACAAACAAAACCCCTGAGAAATGGTAAAAACAAAATCAAACAAACAAGAACAGAAACAAGGAGACACACACACATGCAAAAGAAACACAAACAGAAAGAAATAAAACAAAAAGCAAGAGAACAATCACACAAACAGAAAAACCCAAAAACACAATCAAACAGAATCAAAACTAACAAAAACACAAAACCTAAAAACAAAACCAAAGCAGTGTGTCAACTGAAGAATAAAGCAAGGAACAGAACAAACCAATAGAAATGATTAAAAAAGTAATAAAATAAAATAAAATAAGAAGGGGAAAAAACGCAGAACAACAGAAAAGCAAATTAAAAATGGAAATATTAAAAATTATATATATATTAAAGAAAAAGAAGGAAAAAATAAGGGAAAAGAATGCAGAACAAGAGAAAAGCAAACTAAAATATATATATAAAAAAAATAATATGTTATAAAACACGAAGATCCTAAAAGGCTACATAAAAAAAAGTACTAAAACAACAAGAAGAAAAAAGCCAGAACCAACAACAGAATGAATCAAAACATAATTGTTATATTAATAGAAATTATTATAGAAATTAATAGTCATAATTATGTTCCCCTGGGGTCTCTGCTGTAAGTGTCCTTGCACATGCTGTGAGCCACAGCCCACCTCCACCTCCCCCCAGAGGCCCTCCTGTCCTCTGGGCTGGTCTCTGGACCTGCTGTGGGCCCTGTGGGAACCACTCAGACTCTGATCTGGCCCAATTCCTGCGTGTGCTTGCCCCCAAGTCCACAGCTGCCAGAGCTAGACAGTTTTCATTTGTGGGAACACTCATTGTCTACTCACATATTCCATAGATGCAGGGTCTACCTAGCTGATCATGGGGGATTAAATGTGCAGTTTGTACAGCTGATGGAAAGATTTTCTATCCTCTTCCTTAGTCACCCCATCCCTGGGGTTCAGCTTTGGTTTTATCTCCACCTCTGTGTGTGGTCCACCCACAGGAGTCTGGTCCTGAGGCTGCCTTGGAGCTCTTCAGTCTGCCCCTGTGAGGACCGGGTGCAGAGGTGGTATGACTGCTTGTATCGAGGGAGCCCTGGTGGTGCCAAATGAGCAGGGAAGCCAGTGGCTGCAGACGCGAGAGATATGGCTCTAGTGAGGGCCTTTTCTGGTGCCTGGCATAAGGCATGTGAGGGCCAGCCCTGAGAGGGCTTTTTCTATTGTTCGGCCACCGGCATGTGAGAGCCAGCTCTGAGAGGGCTTCTTTTATTGTCCGTCAGCGCAGTGTTTGGGGAGAGAGAGGCTGCAGTAGTGACTCCTCCCCCTGCGTGTGACTCAGCAATAATGCCCTGCTTCTGTGGCATTCCAGTCTTCCTCCATAGGCATTCCCTGCTGTGGGTTTCCTCCCTTCCGTCCCCTCAGTCCATCTCCCCACAGCCAACAGCAGTTCTCACTCCAGGCCTGTTCTCCAGTCCCCACACTCCAGGTCCCAGCACCCTTGCACACCTGTGAACACATGTCACAGTCCGGGACATGTAGGTGTATCTCTCACTGTGTCCCGTCTGCCACAGGTCGGCCACTTCACCCTCTTCCGACAGCCTCAAATTCTTCCCTTCTGGCCCAATTGATTTCCGTCTGAGAGGGGGTTTCCCCACATTCGGGAATCTCTCCTCTGCTTCAGCTCCCCAGCCCCAGGGTGCAGGTCCCATCCCGCTTCCTCTCCTCCTCCATCTCCCTTCCTTTTTTTTTTTTTTTTTTTGTCCTTTCCGGCTTCCAAGGTCTTCTGGTAGCATTCAGCTGGTGTTCTGTGAGAATTGTTGCATCTATAGATGTATTCCTGATGCATCCATGGAGATAGATGAACTCCACGTCCTCCTACTCCTCCACCATCTTAACTCCAACAATTCCATTTAGAGTAGCATCAAAAATAATAAAATACTTAAGAGTGAATTTAACCTAGGTGGTTAAAGACCATACA
This sequence comes from Eubalaena glacialis, assembly GCF_028564815.1. Taxonomy (NCBI): domain Eukaryota; kingdom Metazoa; phylum Chordata; class Mammalia; order Artiodactyla; family Balaenidae; genus Eubalaena; species Eubalaena glacialis. The sequence goes on from NC_083736.1 coordinate 110,844,625, forward strand.
CTGAAACTAAGACATTGATGAAAGCAACTGAAGAAGATACAAATAAATGGAAAGATACCTGAGATCATGGATCAGAAGAATTAATATTGTTAAAATATTTATATTACCCAAAGCCATCTATAGATTCAATGCAATTCCTTTCAAAATTCCAATGGCATTTTTCATAGGAATAGAAAACAATTCTACAATTTGTATGGAACCACAAAAGACCTGCAATAGCCAAAGCAATCCTGAGAAAAAACAACAAAGCTGAAGGCAACATATGTCCGATTTCCAACTGTATTACAAAGCTATTTTGATCAAAACATTATGGCACTGGCATAAAGGTAGACTTACAGACTGATGGAACAGAATTGAGAGCCCAGAAATAAACACATTTATATACAGTCCAGTAATAATTGACAAGCCAAGAATATTCAGTGGATAAACTCTCTTCACTAAATGGTTTTGGGAATACTGGATATTCACTTGCAGAAGAATTAAACTAGATCCCTATCTTACACCACTTACAAAAATAAACTCAAAATGAACTTAAATGTAAGACTTAAGTCATAAAAATCCCAATAGAAAACAGGGAAAAAGCTCCTTGACTTTGGTCTTGGCAATGGTTTTTTAGATATGACATCAAAAACATAAGCAATGAAAACAAAAATTAGTAGGACTAGATCATGCTAAAAGGGTTTTGCAAGGCAGATAAATAATTAACAAAATGAAAAGGCAGCCTATGGAATGGGAGAAAATATTTGCCTACCACGTATCTGATAAGTGGTTATATGCAAAATATATAAGGAACTTATATAATTCAATAGCAAAATACCAAATAGTCCTATTAAATAATGGGCAGTGGAATTGAATAGACATTTTTTCCAAAGATGGCATACAAACAACCATCAGGTATGTAAAATAATGCTCAACATCACTAATCATCGGGGAAATGATTAGTGAAGTCAAAACCACAGTGAGATATCACCTCACACCTCTTAGAATGGCTGTTAACAAAAAGACCAGATAAAAAATGCCAGTGAGGATGTGGAGAAAATGGAATCTTAGTGTACTATTGGTGAAAATGTAAATTGGTACAGCCACTATGGAAAACAATATGGAGGTTCCTAAAAAATTAAAAATAGAACTATCAAATGATCCAGCAGTCCTACTTCTTGAATACAGTCGGCCCTTTGCAGTTCCACAGCCATGGGTGGAAAATATTCAAAAAAAATTTTTCCAGAATGTTCTAAAAGGCCAAACTTGCATTTGCCATGTGCTGGCAACTAATTACATAGCCTTTATGTTGTATTTACAACTATTTACACAGCATTCATATTGTCATAGGTATTATGAGTTATCTAAGGATGCTTCAAAGTATACGGGCAGATGTGTGTAGGTTATATGCAAATACATCATTTTATTTAAGGGACTGGAGCATCCTTGGATTTTGGTAACCACAGGGGGTCCTGAACTCAATCTCCCATGGATACCAAAGAACAACTGTATGCATCTGAAGAAGATGAAATCACTATTTTGAGGAGATCACTTCACTCCTATGTTTGTTGTAGCATTATTCACAATAGCAAGACATGGCAACAGCATGTGTCCATTGACAGATGAATAGATAAAGAAAACCTGGTATATATGTGTGTGTGTCTGTGTGTGTATATATATATATATATATGCATATACATATACACACACACACACACACACACAGTCACACAATGGAATATTATTCAGCCATGAAAGCAGGACATCCTCCCATTTGCAACAACATGTATGGACCTTGAGGACATTTTGCTAAGCAAAATAAGTGAGACAGAGAAAGAGAAATATGCCATGGTCCTACTTATATATGGAAGCTAAAAAAGCCAAAACCAAAGAAACAGAGTAGAACAATGTTTGCCATGGGGTGGGGGAAATGTGGAGATGTTGGTCAAAGGGTATAAACTTATTCAGTTATAATATGAATAAGTTCTGGGGACTCTAATGTACAACATGGTGATTATAGTTAACAATACTGTATTATATACTTGAGAGTTGCTCAGAGAGTAGATCTTAAACGTTCTCACCATAAAAAAAACCTAAATGGTAACTGTGTGAGGTGATGGATGTGTTAACTAGCCTTATTATGGTCATGATACACAATATTTATGTGTATCGAATCATCATGTTGTACACTTTGAAATTACACTTTTATTTTAACTTATGTCTCAATAAAGCTGGGGAAAAAAAGAAATGACTTTTGTGTACATGTTAGTCTCCCAAAAAAATTTATTGACAGTGTAAACTCTGATTTTTAAGCACGTTTTCCCCAAGGAGTACCATGCAGTGCACAGTAAACATTTCTTGAATTAACAATAATAAAAATAATCATATCTGATATTTATTGAGCACTTATATGCAGGTATTAGTCTATGAACTCTAATAATATTATCTTATTTAATCCTAACCACAACTTTGTGGGGTAAGTACCATTTTCATGTAAAGGAATTAAAATAATACCTGGCATATGACAGGGCTCAGCAAGTGTCAACTATTACAATTATCATCATTATCATAATCATCACCAAACTACATGAAAAAACTGAGATGCAGATAGGTTAACTAACTCCCCCAAAGTCACACAGATAGTTAAGTGGCAGAACTAGTTTGAATCCTAGAATTGTAGCTCCAGTACTTAGGCACTGAATTACTACTCTTATACTGCTGGTCTATAAACAAGTTAATAATAGCAATGAAAATAGTTATGGAAATGACCTCATGGTTTGGCTCGTCCAAAATTAACTAATTTATTTCTGGAGAAAGGGCTACAGCCTCTTTAACCAGAGAATGATGAAAAAATTCATTAAGATTTGACAAGGTGAAGAAGAGTTATACATTATAGAGAAAAGAGTGGTAGCTTGACAGGACATTTATCACAACAGTATCAGTTGAAATCTAATTCTGTGGCCACTTGCAATAGAATCCGACAAAAGGTTAGATAGGAAATAGATAACCAGTTGCTGGATTTTAGGGGACAGAGAAATATATATTGATACACGCTATTCCCCACCTGTTCCCCCATAAGCAAGGGCAGCAGCTGGCTCTTATGGTAGACCAGCCTAAGAACCAAGGGAAGAAAACAGATTCGACAGTGGGGAGGCTGAGTTTGCATTAAGCACTGCTCTTTAGACATTGCTGGGCTCTGTGCTTGTAAATGAACTGCAGAGGTGCTTTTATCAATAGGACAGTCAGGTCATCCCAGGCAGGAAAGGCGTGTACGTGTAACATATGAACAGGGGGTTAACAATAATTATATATTCTATTTGTAGGTTTCAGTGGTTTTCAAACTGTGTTCTTCAGAGCTATAGAGGTTTTTGAAAACCCCTCTCAAAGGCTGTCAAAGTGGGGGAGGGGTGAGTGGGCAGCATTTCAGGCCACCTACTTCCATGTTAACCAAATCATCTCTACTTTAATCCTCTTATATATTGGGCTTCTGCATGGCATTTCAGTTGACCAGAATGACCTGTCTGCAGCTAAAGTTATTTTCAAAATCATTTGGCTTTAGTCACTAAGTACTTTCACACAATTTCCCAGTAATTGTCTTAGCTATCCTGTTTTGTAGTTGAGAAAGCAGAAGATCAGAGAATTAAGGTAATTTGCCTAGGATCACAAACTAGTAAATTGTGGAGTTGGGACTCAAACACACTGTTACTTCCAAGTCCAGTTCTCTTTCCATTTCACCAATGATGGCTACTTGTGGGACAGTATATATACATTTTTGACAATAAGTATTTTTTTACAAGCTTACTGAGGCATAATTAACAAAATTGTAATATATATAAAGTGTACAGTGTGCTGATTTGATATATGTATACATTTTGAAAGGAGTCCCACCATCAATTTAATTAACACATCCATCACCTCACATAGTTAACTTTTTTTGTGTGAGAACGGTTAAGATGTACTCTTAGGAAATTTCAGTTCTATGATACAGTATTATCAACTATAGTCACCATGCTGTACATTAGCTCTTCAAAAGTTGTTCATCTTACAGCTAAGAGTTTGTACCCTTTTACCAACCTCTCCATATTTCCCCCACCTGTCAGCCCTTGACAACCACCATTCTGTTTCTATGAGTTCAGCTGTTTTCTTTTTTTGATTCAACATATAAGTGGACTCATGTAGTATTTGTCTTTGTCTATCTGGCTTATTTTCCATGGCATAATGCCCTCCAGGTTTATCCATGGGGTTTCAAATGACAGGATTTCCTTATTTTTAAAGGATGATTAATATTCCATTGTGTTATATACAAAAAATACACATTTTCTTTATCCTTTCATCCATAGGTAAGCACTTAGTTTGTTTCTGTATCTTGGTTATTGTGGGTTTACTGCAAAAAACATGGGGTTGCAGATATCTCTTTGATCTAGTGGTTTCGTTTCCTTCGGATGTATACTCAGAAGTGGGATCCCTGGATCATATGGTAGTTCTATTTTAAATTTCTTGAGGAACCTCCATAGAAGTTTTCATAGTGGCTGTACTGATTTACATGCCCACCAGTAGTGCACAAGTATTCCCTTCTCTCCTCATCCTTGCCAGCACTTGTTATTTGTGGTCTTTTTAATAGCCATTCTGACAGGTGTGAGGTCATATCTCATTTTGGTTTTGATTTGCATTTCCCTGATGATTAGTGATGTTGAGCATCTTTTCATATACTTATTGGCCATTTGTATGTCTTCCTTGGAGATATGTCTATTCAGATCATTTGCCCATTTTTTTAATTTGGATATTTGGTTTGGTTACTGAGTAGTATGAGTTCCTAATATATTTTGAATGTTAACTCCTTATATATTTTGGAGAGTAGCTCCTTATCAGATATGTGGTTTGCAAATTGAAAATTAATTGACCATATATGCATGGGTTTATTTCTGGGCTTTTGATTTCATTGCATTTATCTAAGTATCTGTTTTCATGCCAGTGCCATTTGACCTTCTAGTAGAGCATGGATATAAGGACGTAGGGAAAGAACATAAAGCATGGTCTTGGCCCCAGAGTAGATTCTGTTGACTCCTATCACCATATCTACTCACCTATCAGAATCTGTATTCATTTTCTCTGCCTTCCTGCTAGTTAGAATAGATGAATTCCCTGTGCTCCTAATAAAACCAATCTTTCCAATTTTGCACTAGATCATAACCCTTTTCACCTTGTCAAGAACATTACATCAGCTATTATCTCCTCTCTCTCCTGCATTATCAATTTTTCTTCCTCCTTGGTTACTCCTTTCAGCACACAAATATGCTCTTTGTCCCATCTTAAAAGAAACCAGTCTCTTGAATCTACTCCCCTATGTTCCACCACCTTCCACCTAATTTCTCTGTTCTTCTTTGCTGCAGAACTCCTTAAAGTTGTCTACACTTGGTCTCTAAATCTGTATCATGTTTGATTTTTATTGTCTATTTCTCTCAACCAGAATGTAAATTCAACATGGCAGGGACTTTTGTTTGTTTTGTTCCATGCTGTATCCCCAGCACCTAGAACAGTACCTGGAATGTAGTAGGGACTCATTAAATAATAGATGAAAATGAATCTGGAAAGGCAAATCAAAATAAGCTAAAGTGTTTAACAGGGTTTTCATATGTTAGGCACACAACCAATAGTAGTTAACTTTCTTTTAAACATATTAGTCAGCATGTGTGTAAATAAGTGTCAATCCGCATTGTATCAACTGATAACAATGTGTTGAAAGTGGTAGGGTGCATGTGGTTAGGTGAGACTTCCTAGAGGAGTTTACAAAAACCTGAGAGTTCTTATTTTGACTTTTTCACATCTTGTTTGACTGGCATTGTTCTATGATCTTTTCCTTCCTGTTAATGCTTCAGTTTCCCTATATTTCTCTTGGGCATGGTTAATCCTGGAGACACGAGTCTTTGGAGGTAGTTCTGTTTTGTGCTTCTTGCTGACAGAGCTATGAGCTCAAAATGGAACTGGAGAAGGTGAAAGTCTGCTTTTCATTCCCTCATTTTCATCTTAGAGGCCTCTTTGCCCCTTTGTTAGTGCTAGGGACAGGAAAGTCAACCCACAACTTCATTTACATTTCTAATTTCTGTCCATGAATAACAAGGATATTAAAAGCTCTCTGATAAATAATAGGACATAAATTTGGCCTTGGATTATTCTTGGTGAAAGACCCTCCTATGCTAAAAGGACTGTTCTAAAATAATATTCTTCCTCTTGAAGATTACGTAGGAGGATTTTTTTTTTTTTTTTTTAGTTTCTGGAGGGTCTCTGTGGTTCTGAGTCAAATGAAATCCTCAGGGCTGTCAAAATGCCAAGGTTGGCCCTAAAAATGTCCCACTCTCATGGGAGTGCTTAGTCTCTGAGTTGTAAGGGGTAGCAGAGATTATTGAGTTCACCTCACAGGGGAGTTTTAAAAGTAATGTTAGGTTATGTTTTTTTGTTTTAATTCCTTAAAATGTTGTGGAAATGCAAATCAAGCAGGCCCAAAGTTCTAGTAGTAATTTACTCATGTATGTCCCATGTAGAAGGTAATGGAAGTATTAGGGTGAATAAGCCTGACCTCAGATACTCCTCCTTGTGTAGTGTCCAACCTGATGACCAGTTGGAGCAGGAGCGAGAACTACCTTCAGGTAATTCTCCAGATAATGTTGCACAATGCACTATGGTGAAATTTCTATTGTGTTCTAAAGTTGCAAACATTGACTCTCATACCTAGTAGGATAGAGCCTCTAGAAGGCTTAGAGATGGACATTGGACCCATAACTGCTGTACTCCTGTATCAGAAAATACTGCCATTACAATTGTGTAATAATAGGAAATATTAGCATTAGATCTGTTGACACTTGGATTTTTGCTTTGTTCCTGTTTATTGAGATACATAAATTAAAGATGTACTTGCTTTGAAATCATAGCAAATTGCATTGCTTGCTCTGCTAATTAATCACCTCAGGAAATCCACAGTCTTTTTACTCTAATCAAAACATTCAACCACCCTGGAAGAGATTGGCATAAAGCTTCTGCTGCTTTCCCTAGGAAGAATGTAATTTTATGTTTATTTCTCAAACCTAAGAACTGGAGCCCGTATTTCCTATGTTGTGAGAATTTAGACAGTGTGGGTGTGCGTATGTGTCTGTGTATATGTATATATATATATATATATATATTTATATATACATACACCTCTTTTTGGTAAGTTGATATTTATTTTGTGACTGCCAGTGGTGGTGATAGATTTCTCCTAGTATGGTGAGTATTATCTAAGATTTCATGCTACGTCATTTGGTATTGGTACCCTGGAGTTAGAGGATCTATAAAATGGGGACAGTTTCTTCCTCCTCTGATAGACTACAAGAGTAATATGTCATGAAATTATACCCAGTGACAGGTGTGAGAAGGATTACCGAAACAATACAACAGAAAGGAAGCAGTGCTTAGTATAGCAGTTGATACATGAGAAGCATTCAGTAAGTTCTTATTGAATAAATTAATGAAGTAATATGGTTAAATCAAACACTTACTGAGTTCCTGCTAGTGATTGTCAATACACAGTTGGTTCTTTATTTACCAGAAAAGAACTTTTTTCCTTGGATTGGGAAAACAAATCCATAATAGGGCTTAAAAGCAATTATAAAACACAGTAGTACAAATTGAACCATCTGGCTAATTCAAGGCCCATACAGGCCAGGCTGAATATTTGGAATCATGCAGAAAATGTATCTACATATATATAGGATTTGGGAGCTTAGTAGCTGAATGTTTTGGCCTAAGATTTTTATAGTATCATTTGCTGAATCTCTCTTCTTAGATCTGACATAGGAAATCGAAAAATGGTATGGTAGTCTTCATTCCTGATAGCGTTACACTGTAATTGTTCTCCTCAATCCCAACACTTTGATAAGTATTAATATATGAATATGTATATGCATATATTTATTGGATATTTTCCCCTAGGCCAGACTTATATTAATAGCTCCTCAATTGGCATTTTCCTCCTTTATTACCAATGCTATATTTGAATGCATTGTTGTATCATTTTGTGCTGAAGTGATTGTAGAATACCTGTAACCTGTCATGTTATATGTCCTGTTCACATCAAATGTTTTTAGTTATGTTTTATTGGCAAGTCCAATGATTTGGAAATGTATTGACACATGTAGATCCTTACTAGTGGACATTTTGATTCTTTCCAAACCTTTTCTTTTCCAAAAAATTCTACAATCAGCATTTCTGTACATGTGCAGAAATGGGAGAGTTTCTCTAGGGTATTTTCCTAGAAATGCAAGAGCTGGGTCATAGTGTATGAATGTCTTCAATTTTACTAGATAATGCTCTATATCTTTATCTATCGATATATATCAATATCAGTTTACCCCCAGCTGAGGTCTATAAGCATTTACCTTTCTCTCCATCTAATACTTATCTTTTTCTGTGTTATCAATATGAATTTTTCTTTGTCTTATTGAAGAAATTCTTATCTGCGACAGTGTTATAATTATTCTCCTATAGTTATGTGTTCATGATGCATGCTAAGGCTCAAATTTTATATTTTCTATATGTATAACCAGTAGTCTTACTTTAATAAGTAACCCATCTTCTTTCCACTGATTTGTGATGCCTTCTTTATCATAAACCATATTTCTATATGTACTTGAGTGTACTTCTTGCTTTTTTTTGGTCCCATTAGTTCGTGTACCTGGGGCCAATATCACACTGACTTATGAAGCATTATCGTAAATCATGATGTATTACAGAACTTTGTATTTACTCCTTGTTCTTCTTCAAAATTGTGTCTTGCCTATCTCTTACAAATTGTTAAGTCAGCTTCTCAAGCTCCAGGAGAAATTCTATTGATGATTTTAAATTGGGATAGCATTGATTTTATAGACTAATTTGGGAAGGAGATATAACTTCATGGTATTGAATATTTCCATCAATGAATATTGTACAACTTTCAACATATTAAATATTCAAGCAAAATATTTACTTTCCTCCCAGACAATTGAGGGAGCTCATAACAGTTTAATCAATTCCTCCCATCGCGTATGAAATAGTTATTTAATACATTATTTTCACTTTGTTTTAAACTATAATTGGCTGTTATGTGTATTGCTTATAGCTAATTTTATTTACATTAACTCTTGTTTTTCACCACTTTCTTTGTTTATTATTGCCTTTTGTATTTTACTCCTTCCCTTTGGGCCGTATTTCCTTTCTTGCTTAATTGCATTATTTAGAAGTTTTCCAGGGAGTGTCTATAAGTAACAAAATTAAGATTCCCTTGTCTGTAAATACCTTTAATGTCTAGGTGTGGACTTTTAAATTATCTTTGTACCCTTCAAATATGATTTTCTTCAATTTTGGAAAACTTGCCACCAATATCTGTGCAGATATTGCCTATCTTACATTATTTCTAATGTATTTTTCTGTGATTCATATTAGACCTTCTTAATTTGTCCTTCACATCCTTCAAACTCCCTTTCAAAATCTCTACCTTTCCGTTTCTCTGTGTTGTATTTTGGATAATTTTTTCAGGTCTAGCTTTCATATTACAAATTTTTTCTTCACTTTTGTCTTTCTCATTTGGCGTTCAACTAACTCATGGAGTTTTTAATTGTAATAACTTGTTTTTTAATTTGTAGGATTCTGTTTCGTTATTTTTTAAAATGACCAGTTTTTTTGCTGATGTCCTATTTATTCCTTATAGTTTTCATTCCCTTTTTTTTTAAAATCTTTAATAGAGTATGATTGCTTTACAATGGTGTGTTAGTTTCTGCTTTATAACAAAGTGAATCAGTTATACATATACATATATCCCCATATCTCTTCCCTCTTGCATCTCCCTCCCTCCCACCCTCCCTATCCCACCCCTCTAGGTGGTCACAAAGCACCGAGCTGATATCCCTGTGCTATGCGGCTGCTTTCCACTAGCTATCTATTTTACATTTGGTAGTGTATATATGTCCATGCCACTCTCTCACTTTGTGCCAGCTTACCCTTCCCCCTCCCCATATCCTCAGGTCCATTCTCTAGTAGGTCATCGTCTTTATTCCCATCTTGCCCCTAGGTTCTTCATGACCATTTATTTTTTCTTAGATTCCATATGTATCTGTTAGCATACGGTATTTGTTTTTCTCTTTCTGACATACTTCACTCGGTATGAAAGACTCTGGGTCCATTCACCTCACTACAAATAACTCAATTTCGTTTCTTTTTATGGCTGAGTAATATTCCATTGTATATATGTGCCACATCTTCTTTATCCATTCATCTGTTGATGGACACTTAGGTTGCTTCCATGTCCTAGCTATTGTAAATAGAGTTGCAATGAACATTGTGGTACATGACTCTTTATGAATTATGGTTTTCTCAGGGTATATGCTCAGTAGTGGGATTGCTGGGTCGTATGGTAGTTCTATTGTTAGATTTTTAAGGAACCTCCATACTGTTCTCCATAGTGGCTGTATCAATTTACATTCCCACTGACAATGCAAGAGGGTTCCCTTTTCTTCACAACCTCTCCAGCATTTACTGTTTGTAGATTTTTTGATGATGGCCATTCTGACCGGTGTGAGATGATATCGCATTGTAGTTTTGATTTGCATTTCTCTCATGATTAATGATGTTGAGCATTCTTTCATGTGTTTGTTGTCAATCTGTATATCTTCTTTGGAGAAATGTCTATTTAGGTCTTCTGCCCATTTTTGGATTGGGTTGTTTGTTTTTTTCATATTGAGCTGCATGAGCTGCTTGTAATTTTGGAGATTAATCCTTTGTCAGTTGCTTCATTGGCAAATATTTTCTCCCATTATGAGGGTTGTCTTTTGGTCTTGTTTATGGTTTCCTTTGCTGTGCAAAAGCTTTTAAGTTTCATTAGGTCCCATTTGTTTATTTTTGTTTTTATTTCCATTTCTCAAGGAGGTGGGTCAAAAAGGATCTTGATGTGATTTATGTCATGGAGGGTTCTGCCTGTGTTTTCCTGTAAGAGTTTGATAGTTTCTGGCCTTACATTTAGGTCTTTAATCCATTTTGAGTTTCTATTTGTGTGTGGTCTTAGGGAGTGTTCTGATATCATTCTTTTACATGTAGCTGTCCAGTTTTCCCAGCACCACTTATTGAAGAGGCTGTCTTTGCTCCACTGAATATTCTTGCCTCCTTTATCAAAGATAAGGTGACCATATGTGCGTGGGTTTACCTCTGGGCTTTCTATCCTATTCCATTGATCTATATTTCTGTTTTTGTGCCAGTACCATACTGTCTTGATTATTGTAGCTTTGGAGTATAGTCTGAAGTCAGGGAGCCTGATTCCTCCAGCTCCATTTTTCTTTCTCAAGATTGCTTTGGCTATTCAGGGTCTTTTGTGTTTCCATACAAATTGTGAGATTTTTTGTCCTAGTTCTGTGAAAAATGCCAGTGGTAGTTTGATAGGGATTGCACTGAATCTGTAGATTGCTTTGGGTAGTAGAGTCATGTTCACAATCTTGATTCTTCCAATCCAAGAACATGGTATATCTCTCCATCTATTTGTATCATCTTTAATTTATTTCATCAGTGTCTTACAATTTTCTGCATACAGGTCTTTTGTCTCCTTAGGTAGGTTTATTCCTAGATATTTTATTCTTTTTGTTGCAATGGTAAATGGGAGTGTTTTCTTAATTTCACTTTCAGATTTTTCATCAGTAGTGTATAGGAATGCAAGAGATCTCTGTGCATCAGTTTCGTATCCTGCTACTTTACCAAATTCATTGATTAGCTCTAGTAGTTTTCTGGTAGCATCTTTAGGATTCTCTATGTATAGTATCATGTCATCTGCAATCAGTGACAGCTTTACTTCTTCTTTTCAGATTTGGATTCCTTGTATTTGTTTTTCTTCTCTGATTGCTGTGGCTAAAACTTCCAAAACTATGTTGAATCATAGTGGTGAGAGTGGGCAACCTTGTCTTGTTCCTGATCTTAGTGGAAATGGTTTCAGTTTTTCACCATTGAGGATGATGTTGGCTGTGGGTTTGTCATATATGGCCTTTATTATGTTGAGGTAAGTTCCCTCTGTGCCTACTTTCTGGAGGGTTTTTATCATAAATGGGTGTTCAATTTTGTCAAAAGCTTTCTCTGCATCTATTGAGATGATCATATGGTTTTTCTCCTTCAATTTGTTACTATGGTGTATCACATGGATTGATTTGCGTATATTGAAGAATCCTTGCATTCCTGGGATAAACCCCAATTGATCATGGTGTGTGATCCTTTTAATGTGCTGTTGGATTCTGTTTGCTAGTATTTTGTTGAGAATTTTTACATCTTTGTTCATCAGTGATATTGGCTTGTAGTTTTCTTTCTTTGTGACATCTTTTTCTGGTTTTGGTATCAGGGTGATGGTGGCCTCGTAGAATGAGTTGGGGAGTGTTCCTCCCTCTGCAATATTTTAGAAGAGTTTGTGAAGGATAGGTGTTAGCTCTTCTCTAAATGTTTGATAGAATTCTCCTGTGAAGCCATCTGGTCCTGGGCTTTTGTGTGTTGGAAGATTTTTAATCACAGTTTCAATTTCAGTGCTTGTGATTGGTCTCTTCATATTTTCTATTTCTTCTGGTTCAGTCTCAGAAGGTTGTGCATTTCTAAGAATTTGTGAATTTCTTCCAGGTTGTCCATTTTATTGGCATAGAGTTGCTTGTAGTAATCTCTCATGCTCCTTTGTATTTCTGCAGTGTCAGTTGTTACTTCTCCTTTTTCATGTCTAATTCTATTGATTTGAGTCTTCTCCCTTTTTTTCTTGATGAGTCTGGCTAATGGTTTATTAATGTTGTTTATCTTCTCAAAGAACCACCTTTTAGTTTTATTGATCTTTGCTTTCGTTTCCTTCATTTCTTTTTCATTTATTTCTGATCTGATCTTTATGATTTCTTTCCTTCTGCTAACTCTGGGGTTTTCTTCGTTTTTCTTTCTCTAATTCCTTTAGCTGTAAGGTTAGGTTTTTTATTTGAGATGTTTTTTGTTTCTTAAGGTAAGATTGTATTGCTATAAACTTCCCTCTTGGAACTGCTTTTGCTGCATCCCATAGGCTTTGCTTGGTCGTGTTTTCATTGTCATTTGTTTCTAGGTATTTTTTTATTTCCCATTTGATTTCTTCAGTGATCTCTTGGTTATTAAGTAGTGTATCATTTAGCCTCCATGTGTTTGTATTTTTTACAGGTGTTTTCCTGTAATTGATATCTAGTCTCGTAGCGTTGTGGTCGGCAAAGATACTTGATACGATTTCAATTTTCTTAAATTTACCAAGGCTTGATTTGTGACCCAAGATATGATCTATCCTGGAGAATTTTCCATGAGCCCTTGAGAAGAAAATGTATTCTGTTTTTTTTGGATGGAATGTCCTATAAATGTCAATTAAGTCCATCTTGTTTAATGTATCATTTAAAACTTATGTTTCCTTATTTATTTTCATTTTGGATGATCTGTCCATTGGTGAAAGTGGGGTGTTAAAGTCCCCTACTATGATTGTGTTACTGTCGATTTCCCCTTTTATGTCTGTTAGTATTTGCCTTCTTTATTGAGGTGCTCCTATGTTGGGTGCATAAATATTTACAATTGTTATATCTTCTTCTTGGATTGATCCCTTGATCATTATGTAGTGTCCTTCTTTGTCACTTGTAATCGTCTTTGTTTTAAAGTCTATTTTGTCGTATATGAGAATTGCTACCCCAGCTTTCTTTTCATTTCCATTTGCATGGAATATCTTTTTCCATCCCCTCACTTTCAGTCTGTATGTGTCCCTAGGTCTGAAGTGGGTCCCTTGTAGACAGCATATATACGGGTCTTGTTTTTGTATCCATTCAACTAGTCTATGTCTTTTGGTTGGAGCATTTAATCCTTTTACATTTAAGGTAATTAGCAATATGTATGTTCCTATTACCATTTTCTTAATTGTTTTGGGTTTGTTACTGTAGGTCTTCTCCTTCTCTTGTGTTTCCTGCCTGGAGAAGTTCCTTTAGCATTTGTTGTAAAGCTGGTTTTGTGGTGCTAAATTCTCTTAGCTTTTGCTTGTCTGTAAAGGTTTTAATTTTTCGTGAAATCTGAATGAGATCCTTGCTGGGTAGAGTAATCTTCATTGTAGGTTTTTCTCCTTTCTCACTTTAAATATGTCCTGCCACTCCCTTCTGACTTGGAGAGTTTCTGCTGAATGATCAGCTGTTAACCTTATGGGGATTCCCTTGTATGTTATTTGATGTTTTTCCCTTGCTGCTTTTAATATTTTTTCTTCCTATTTAATTTTTATAGTTTGATTAATATGTGTCTTGGCATGTTTCTCCTTGGATTTATCCTGTATGGGACTCTGTGCTTCCTAGACTTGATTAACTATTTCCTTTCCCATATTGGGGAAGTTTTCAACTATAATCTCTTCAAATATTTTCTCAGTCCCTTTCTTTTTCTCTTCTTCTTCTGGGACCCCTATATTTTGAATGTTGGTGTGTTTAATGTTGTCCCAGAGGTCTGTGGGACTGTCCTCAATTCTTTTCATTTTTTTTTTCTTTATTCTGCTCTGCAGTAGTTATTTCCACTGTTTTATCTTCCGGGTCACTTATCCGTTCTTCTGCCTCAGTTTTTCTGCTATCGATCCCTTCTAGAGAATTTTTAATTTCATTTATTGTGTTGTTCATCACTGTTTGTTTGCTCTTTAGTTCTTTTAGGCCCTTGTTAAATGTTTCTTATACTTTCTCCATTCTATTTCCAAGATTTTGGATCATCCTTACTATCATTATTCTGAATTCTTTTTCAGGCAGACTGCCTATTTTCCTCTTCATTTGTTAGGTCTGGTGGGTTTTACCTTGCTTCTTCATCTGCTCTGTGTTTTTCTGTCTCCTCATTTTGCTTAACTTACTGTGTTTGTGGTCTCCTTTTCGCAGGCTGCAGGTTCGTAGTTCCTGTTGTTTTTGATGTCTGCCCCCAGTGGCTAAGTTTGGTTCAGTTGGTTGTGTAGGCTTCCTGGTGGAGGGGACTAGTGCCTGTGTTCTGGTGGATGAGGCTGGATCTTGTCTTTCTGGTGGGCACGTCCACGTCTGGTGGTGTGTTTTGGGGTGTCTGTGGCCTTATCATGATTTTAGGCAGCCTCTCTGCTAATGGATGGAGTTGTGTTCCTGTCTTGCTAGTTGTTTGGCATAGGGTGTACTGCACTGTATCTTGCTGGTCGTTGAGTGAAAGTGGGTCTTGGTGTTGAGATGGAGATCTCTGGGAGATTTTCGCCATTTGATATTACATGGAGCTGGGAGGTCTCTTGTGGACCAATGTCCTGAACTTGGCTCTCCCATCTCAGAGGCACAGCCCTGACGCCTGGCTGGAGCACCAAGAGCCTGTCCTCCACACGGCTCAGAGTAAAGGGGAGAAAAAAGAAGAAGGAAAGAAAGAAGAAGATAAAATAAAATAAAGTTATTAAAATAAGAAACAAAAGATAATTATTAAAAAAATTTTAAAAAGCAATTAAAAAAAAGAAAGAAAGAAGAGAGCAACCAAACCAAAAAACCAATCCACCAATCATAACAAGTGCTAAAAACTATACTAAAAAAAAAAAAAAAACAACGGACAGATAGAACCCTACGACAAATGGTAAAAGCAAATCTATACAGACAAAATGACACACAGAAGCATACACATACACACTCACAAAAAAAGAAAAAGGTGAAAAAAATATATATCATTGCTCCTAAAGTCCACCTCCTCAATTTGGGATGATTCGTTATCTATTCAGGTATTCCACAGTTGCAGGGTACATCAAGTTGATTGTGGAGATTTAATCCTCTGCTCCTGAGGCTGCTGGGAGAGATTTCCCTTTCTCTTCTTTGTTCGCACAGCTCCCGGGGTTCTCCTTTGGATTTGGACCCGCCTCTGCATGTAGGTCGCCTGAGGGCGTCTGTTCTTCGCTCAGACAGGACGGGGTTAAAGGAGCAGCTGATTCAGGGGCTCTGGCTCACTCACGCTGGGGGGAGGGAGGGGTACAGAGTTCAGGGCAAGCCTGCGGTGGCAGAGGCTGGCGTGACACTGCACCAGCCTGAGGTGTGCCGTGTGTTCTCCCGGGGAAGTTGTCCCTTGATCACAGGACCCTGGCAGTGATGGGCTGCACTCGCTCCTGGGAGGGGAGGTATGGAGAGTGACCTGTGCTTGCATACAGGCATCTTGTTGGCTGCAGCAGCAGCCTTAGCGTCTCATGCCCGTCTCTGGGGTCCGTGCTGTTACCTGCGGCTCGCGCCCGTCTGTGGAGCTCCTTTAAGCAGCGCTTGTAATCCCCTCTCCTCGCGCACCAGGAAACAAAGAGGCAAGAAAAAGTCTCTTGCCTCTTCGGCAGCTACAGACTTTTTCCCAGACTCCCTCCCAGGTAGCTGTGGCGCACTAGACCCCTTCAGTCTGTGTTCACGCAGCCGACCCCTGTCCTCTCCCTGGGATTCGACCTCTGAAGCCCGAGCCTCAGCTCCCAGCCCCCGCCCGCCCCGGCGGGTCAGCAGATAAGCTTCTCAGGCTGGTGAGTGCTGGTCGGCACCGATCCTCTGTGAGGGAATCTCTCCGCTTTGCCCTCCGCACCCCTGTTGCTGCGCTCTCCTCCGTGGCTCCGAAGCTCCCCCCCGCCCCCCGCCACCCGCAGTCTCCTCCCGCGAAGGGGCTTCCTAGTGTGTGGAAACCTTTCCTCCTTCACAGCTCCCTCCCACTGGTGCAGGTCCCGTCCCTATTCTTTTGTCTCTGTTTTTTCTTTTTTCTTTTGCCCTACCCAGGTACGTCGGGAGTTTCTTGCCTTTTGGGAGGTCTGAGGTTTTCTGCCAGTGTTCAGTAGGTGTTCTGTAGGGGTTGTTCCACATGTAGATGTATTTCTGATGTATTTGTGGGGAGGAAGGTGATCTCCACGTCTTACTCTTCTGCCATCTTGAAGCTCTTCTCTTCATTCCCTTTTTTTAATTCTTCAATCAGTTTAAACATACTTATTTTATGGTTTTTCTCAGATTGCTCTATTTCAAGTTCTTAGAGGTACTAATCTTTCTGTGTGTTTTTACTGATATATCTCTCCTAATAGATTGTTTCTTCATGTGGTTTTAATTCTTTTATTAGAAGCTCATCTTTGGTTTACTTGAAGGTGTAGGGGATGGGAAGCATGGAGGTTCCATGTGTCCCTGATTGTAGAAGTGTTGTATCAGAGTAATGTTATATTTGCTTCTGTCCAGAGCCCAGGAGTTCCTCCATTTTAAAACCTTCATCATGTTAATTTCACGTTTCAGGGTTTCCCCTACTATGTTTGTGTTTTAAATTCAGATCTGATACTTGTATGGCACATGTACGGGGACTTTGATTTCTTACAGGAGACTGTTTCCCCACCCTGAACCCCAGTTAATCAAAATTCCAATTTTTCTCCCCATAGCTGATGAATGGAGCTTTTCTAGTCCACCTTTAACTCAAAGGAAATTGCTACCATGTTTTTGTCTTCATGCTGTGGGCCCAAGGTCATCTCTTGTTCCTTAATAGGCATTACAACCCTAAACCCTAAACCCTAGGACCTATAATTTAGTCAGCTAACGCCCTGGGCCTCCTAAGCTTCTGCTCAAAGGTTAATTGCTCTTGTTTTTTTAAGTTCTGTCTACTTTCTTTACAAGTAGGAATTTTACTTTCTTTTTTTGATACTTGGGCATTTAATTTTTTAAATATATATTTTACCCTACAGTTCCATGTGTTTTTAGCTGAGGTGGGGTTTCCATGTTAGCTCAGTTTTCTATGTTGCTATAACCCTCTGTTTATACTTTTATTGCTCTTCAGAGTTCCCTCAAGGGCCATCTCCAGCTGGTTGCATGACCATGTTGCTGTGTATGCATGGATATGATCATGAACATGGGATTTCTTTATCTGTTTCCAGTTTGCTTTGTCTACTAGGTTCATAACTCATTATTTCTCATTCCATTTCTGACATGCGGTAGTATACTTTCCTGGATTTTTTTTTTTTTACATTAGTATTGTTAGTCTCCATTTTTGTTTCTTTTTGTTTGTTTTTGTGGGGGTTAGGTAGATGTTATACATATGCACTTTCCCTGATTTATTTTGTTCTCAGTCCTTTGATGTGTAATATGGGGAAGATGTCATATGTATGATTTCTAAAGTTCGTTAAGCCTCTAAAATTTAGTAAACAGTAGTTGTGTAGTACTATTCCCCTTTAAGAAAGAGCTAGATTTTAATTTTCATAGGATTGAGGTTCATCTTGCCATTTGCATTTTCTGATATGTCTTATTGGAGTTGATGGAGTTGGAAATCAAGCTTCCTTTGAGAAATAGAAATGACCTTATTTAATTTAGGTAGTTTTTTATGTTAATGTACATTATTTATAAAGGATTCACTTTGAGGAATTCAATTTGCAGCATGAATAGTTCAATTTTCCAGGTATAGTATGATTTGGGACACAGTTTAATTACAGTTAAGAAGTGTCATGGAACCAGTGAAGCATTTGGATTACAAAATCCAACAAATATTCGTAAAAACATATGTAGTCCCCCGCCCTTGAAAATCCATTAAAAATTTGTCTAAAAATAGTAAGTAAAAGTGGCATTTAAATATCTCAGAAATCAAAGTTGAAATGATGGACAGTTCTGCATTTGTTTTATTGACTTTGGAGGTTTCTAGTTATCTTCAAAGAAAAAAAGTTATCCAGGAGTTAAATTTTCTGTAAAAGTACATTTAACTGTACCTTAGTTTAATGATTTTTATTATGGTGCTCATTTATAAATCATACATAAAAGAGAATGCTATTAACTGTGGGTTCTATGCTTTGAATCATGCAGTGTACTATTCTTTGTTTAGGCTTAGGATTGCATTTATGATTCCAGATGGCAGCTGTTATACGAGTCAATTTGCCAAAAGCATACCTAATTAATATTCATTTAACGTACATGAAAGTCAAAGGACTTCATCTTTTACTTCCGTTTAATGTTGCCTTTCATATGCTCCCCATGCATACGTTGTGCTAATTCATTTTTTGTGGCATGCACACTTTTCTGTCAGATTTTCCTTATTCAGACGTCTACTTACATGAGTTCCTGGCTTTTAGTGAAGTCTGGAAATGCATCAATCAGGGAAAATCACCAAATTGTTCCCTATGCACAAAAGCGGGTTGCCAATTGCAGTTACCTTGGTTAGGAACCTTAGAGGCTTTGAGGCTTTTTATGCAGCATTAAGGTTACTTGCCTGCACATAAAATTGCAATTATTAAATCCTAGCAGTGCTACATGGAATAAGAGAAAAATGTATATGTATTTGAGGAGCTTATGATCCACATCCACAAGGCAAGTGTAATCCACACAAACTATTTATATAAAGATAATTTGACACACTGGGGTTTACTAATTATTAATGCATTTAAAGGCATTGATTAACTTAGCAGCATATGAAAAACAAAGTTCTGAAGGAAGCGCTCTTCTCTGGGTACCACATCAAGGACAAAGGTTGATGTCTTGAAAGTATCACTGAGCATGCCTAAAATTTGGGTCCCTTGCTATGGAAGCCACTTTAACTTTGTTCTCTAGTGTTACTTCAACAAGGATGAAAATAAGAAAAGGGTTCCCAGAGAGTGGGAATAAAAGGAAACCAGGACATATAAAATCAACTGCACTTCTTTATTTTTATATAATGAAGCAACTTAAAGTGTCTCTGCTTACTAATAAGGTCAGTGTCCTCAGATGTTTCTGATGAGATATGGTCTGTGTATTAGAAGTAATCTTCCATGTAGTGGATATGTTTTACTGTGGTAGGTATTTTCAGTAAGAGGCCCGTGAAATCCTCCAAGCCGTGGGATAACTGGCCTAGAGGCTTCAGGTTATCCCCACCCTCCATCACTGCTGCACCTTAAACTGATTCTGTTTTGGGATCCATGGGCATCTCTTGCTTGTTTTTCTCATAAAGGAAGAACACTGACAAAGGGATTTTCAAGCCCTCTTAAATGCCTATATCTCATTACTAACACAAAATCTTCAAATTTTTGGATAATAAAATGGTAAGGATTCATTCTCTGTCACAGTATACTCTCTGAGTCAGTCAGGACCTCAGCAGGAAATAAATGAAATATTCATATTACAATAATTTGAGGAGGGTTTATTTACAAAGGGGCTGTTCACAGATGTGTGGACAAAGTATATGGGAACCACAAGAGATAGTGCAAGAACCAAGGGAAGCTGACATTGTCACCATCGCTAGTCCTGAGAGACAGAGGGAGAGAGTGGTACCTGGAACCCAGATGGAGAGGGGGTTCATGTAAAATTGGCTTAAAGAGCAGTGACTTTCTTTTGAGAAATACAGCCAGCCAGAGTAAAACCTCACAAGAAGGGAACCAGGGGAATGAATACCCTGACCTTACTCTCCTCTTTCCCTCTGGTCTTCTGCTGATGCTCCCCATTGGCTGAACCCAACTGAAAGCCAAGGGGCAGGTGATTTCAATGATCAGGCTCCTGAGGCATAAAGCCAGATAGAGAAGACTAGAGAGAGAATCTGGGCCTGCAATTTTATTTATTTAATGTGTATGATGTGCCAGACTCCTTCTATATATTATTTCATTTAATTTTTTTATAATAACTCTTTAAGGGAATATTTTATTTAGACCCATTTTACTGATGAGAAGTTGAAGCATAATGAGTCTAATTAATTTGACCTGGGTCACACAGATAACTAAACTCAAGTTTGGGCTCATAAATTTGATACTACATTTTTTCTTTTTACAAAGCTCATTATTATTAGCTAGCATTTATTGAGAGGTTATTGAGTCTAATTCTCCTAAAAGGTAGCTACTACTATTATCTCCATTTGTCAACTAGGAAAACTGAGGCACAGAAGTTAAACAACTTACCAAGGTTATAGACCTAATAAGAGATAATAGTTGGATTTAGACTCAGAAAGTCTGGTTTTAGAGCTCATGTTGTTAAACAACTATACTATGTGTTGGCCTCTCATTTGTTTTCTAAAGTGTTTGATTATATTTGCTTTGTTTATCCTTTCCTCCACATGACAAAACAGTGATTAGAATAGCTTATATGATCCTTTCCCTTCTAACTCAAGTCTTGCCCCAGTCTTTAAATGAAAAAAGTGTTTGTAAATGCATTGCCCCAGCTCTTCATACCTTTCCCAAAGAAGGGAGCAATTCTTTCCTTTACCTTGGTAATCATAGCCTTTTGTTCCTGTCTGCACCAACATTTCACCTCTAGGATTAGGGAATTGAGTTTGTGTTCTGTACAATTAGGATGGCAAGATGGCCTTATACCTGAGCTGGTTGTGAAAAATATCTCACCTAAATATTTTCAAATTCTGATGCAAGATGTACCATTTTCTTTTTGTACAGAAATAAACCCTAAACTACCACCATCACCACCACAACAAAATATTGGAGTGGGAGCTTCTAAATCTGTTTTAATAGAATTATGAGTCCTGAATATTATTAAGTCATAGTTCTCAGAGTAAATGAGTATATTTTATAATTTGTATTATTTTAAATACCTGAATGACACATAGTAATTTTAGAAAACACAGATAAATGGCAAGAAGAATGTAAAAAGTGATTCATAATCTCACAACCTAGAGATAAATACTGTTTATATTTTGATGTAACATTTCTTGGAATATTATATTTATATATATATGAATTTATTTTGATGGAAGTTTAAAATATATACTTATGTTTTAAAAAATATACAAGTTATTCATGCTCATTGGAGAATAAAAATAAATAATGCAGTTAAAAGGAATCAAAATGGAAATTAACACAGAGCTAGCCAGTGTTAATGTTTTGGTGATTATCTTTCCAGATTATTTTTTAATGCATATGCATTTGCATATATACACCTGAGCACATTTTACAAAAGTGGCATCATGTTGTATATGTTGTTTGTGGCCTGATTTGTGAATACACAATATTCCCCTATTTGGAGGTATTACCTTAATTTCTTTTAAAAAACTTTTTAATAAAAATTGAAGTATAGTTGATCACAATATAGTGTTATTTTCAGGTGAACAGCGAAGTGATTAAGAGATATATATATATATATATATATATATATATATATATATATATATATATATGCATATGTGTGTGTATATATTTTCAGATATTGAATATAGTTCCCTGCACTATAGAGTAAATCCTTGTTACTTATATATTTTATGTATAGTAATTTGTATCTGTTAATCCTGTATTCCTGATTTATCCCCCCCGCCCCATTTCCCTTTGGTAACCATGAGTTTGTTTTCTATATCTGTGAGTCTGTTTCTGTTTTCTATATAAATTCATTTCTTTATTTTTCAGATTTCATATATAAGTGATATCATATAATATTTGCCTTTCTCTGTCTGACTTATTTCACTTAGTATAATATTCCCTAGGTCCATCCATGTTGCTGCAAATGGCATTATTTCATTCTTTTTTATGGCTGACTAACACACCACATCTTCTTAAGCCAATCATATGTTGATGGGCACTCAGGTTGTTTCCATGTCTTGGCTATTGTAAATAGTGCTGCTATGAACATTGGGGTGCATGTATCTTTTTGAATTAAGATTTTTTGTCTTCTCTGGATATATGCCCAGGAGTGGGATTGCTGGATCATATGGTAGCTCTATTTTTAATTTATTAAGGAACCTCCATACTGTTCTCCATAGTGGCTGCACCAATTTACATTTCCACCAACATTGTAGGAGGGTCCCCTTTTTCCACACCCTCTCCGGCATTTATTATTTGTAGACTTTTTGATGATGACCATTCTGAGCGGTGTGAGGTGATATCCCATTGTAGTTTTTTTTTTATTTAATAAACCTAATTAGTTTTTTAAAAATATTTATTTATTTATTTGGTTGTGCTGGGCCTTAGTTGCAGCAGGCAGGCTCCTTAGTTGCGGCTCGCTGGCTCCTTAGTTGCAGCTCACCGGCTCCTTAGTTGTGGCATGCGAACTCTTAGTTGCATCATGAATGTGGGATCTAGTTCCCTGACCAGGGATCAAACCCATGCCCCCTGCATTGGGAGCACAGAGTCTTAACCACTGTGCCACCAGGGAAGTCCCCCCATTGTAGTTTTGATTTGCATTTCTCTAATAATTAGTGATGTTGAGCATGTTTTCATGTGCCTGTTAGCCATCTGTATGTCTTCTTTGTTCCAAAGTCTATTGAGGTCTTCTGTCCATTTTTTTGATTAGGTTGTTTGGTTTTTCAATATTGAGTTGTGTGAGCTGTTTTTATATTTTGAATATTAACCCCCTGTTGGTCACATCATTTGCAAATGTTTTCTTCTGTTCCTTAGGTTGTCTTTTTGTTTTGTTGATGGTTTCCTTTGCTGTGCAAAAGCTTTTAATTTTGATCAGGTCCCATTTGTTTATTTCTGCTCTTATTTCTTTTGCCTTTGGAGGCTGATCTAAGAAAATATTGGTGTGATTCATGTCAGAGAATGTTTTGCCTATGTTCTCTTCTAGGAGTTTTATTGTGTCATGTCTTATATTTAGGTCTTTAAACCATTTTGAGTTTTTGTATGTGGTGTGAGGGAGTGTTCTAGTTTCATTGATTTCCATGTGGCTGTCCAGGTTTCCCAACACCACTTGCTGAAGAGACTGTCTTCTCTCCATTGTATATTCTTGCCTCCTTTGTCATAGATTAATTGACCATACGTGCGTGGGTTTATTTCTGGGTTCTCTATTCTGTTCCATTGATCTATACGTCTGTTTTTGTGCCGATACCACACACACTTGATTGCTGTAGCTTTGTAGTATAGTCTGAAGTCTGGAAGGGTTATGCCTCCATCTTTGTTCTTTTTCCTCAGGATTGCTTTGGCAATTCTGTGTCTCTTGTGGTTCCATGTAAATTTTAGGATTATTTGTTCTAGTTCCGTGAAAAATGTCATGGGTATTTTGATAGGGATTGCATTAAATCTGTAAATTGCTTTGGGTAGTATGGCCATTTTGACAATATTAATTCTTCCAATCCAAGATCATGGGTTATCTTTCCATTTCTTTGAATCATCTTCAGTTTCCTTTATCAGTGTGTTATAGTTTTCAGCATATAGGTCTTTCACCTCATTAGTTAAATTTATTCCTAGATACTGGCCTGTAATTTTCATTTTGTGTAGTGTTTTTGTCTTGGTTTTGGTATCAGGGTAATACTGCTGAGTACTCCTGCCTAGGGCCAGTCCACCAGAGACTCAGCACCCAGCTGCTGTGTGTTTCTTTGGGCCTCCTGGTGTGTGCACTGACGAAGTCTGCATCCAGACCCACCCCTGCTGTGCACATGTTGACAGTGGGCTCAGTGGCTGGACCCACCCCCACTGTGTGCCTGTTCACAGTGGGCTCTGTGGCTGGACCAGCCCCCTCATATCTGCACACTGACAGTGGGCTCCATGGTTTGTCCCAGACCATACCCTGGGCCCTCCAGGCTGTTTCCGCACAACTAGCTCGAGTCCTCTCCCACGGCCTGTCTGCCTGACAGGCTTAGCTACTGCATGTATTTGTGCCCCCACCCCTTGCCCACTTTGGATTGGAAAGTGCCATGAGGTGGCAGCTGCCAGTGCTGGTCTCTCTCCACCCTGATTATTAGCAAGCCAGCATGGGTGTACTCCTCACAAGTTGAGCCTAGGCTTCTCCAGACTTTCTGTCTGTCCCAGTGGATTTCCCAGCAGGCAAGGGGCTCCTAGAGTGAAGGTCTGCCTGTATGGACCTTCTCTCCTTTACAGATCCCTCCCAGGGGCTCTGCTTCTGCCCTAATGCCTTTTTTTCCCCCATCCTACCTGGTGGAGATCTTTCTTGCAGCTTTGAATGTATAGGAGATCTTCTGCCAGTTTTCAGTTGGTTTTCTTTGAGAATTGTTCCACAAGTAGATGTATTTTTGATATGTTTGTGGGGGGAAGTGAGCTCCACATTCCCTTGCTCTGCCATCTTGATCCCTCTCCTTAATTTCTTATTTTTGATATTTAGATTTAAAATTTTTTTTCATATTATATATATATGTAGTTCTGATAAACACTTATAGTTAAATATTAGTGATTTTCCATGGTGATTTCTTACTGCTAAATCTCACAGTTAAAATTTATGTGTCAAAGAGAATGGGCATTATTAAGCTTTTCATTCATTTTTTCAAATTATTTCTTAGGAAGAGTTACTAATTTACATTCTTACTGATAGTGTATGAAAGTACCCATTTTTCTACACACTTATCTACAGTGGATATTACTGTTTAAAAAAAGGGGATATGAATTTAAGATAATAAAATAGTATTTTTAAAATTCATATTTCTTTTATTACCAATATGTTGGTGTGTGTATTTGTGTGTGTGTGAATTGCCTATTTATACAAGTGAGGAAGGCTATCTTGTGTAAGGAGCCTGATTTCATGGAATGAATCTATACATAGGGCCTGTTTATAGAAGAGGGTGGAAAAGAGTAGTGGATGGATCTATGTGGGCAAAGGGAAGATACCTAGTATAATATTAAAAAGTGTTCATCAGAAGTTTAAATAGTTGCACAGGATGTGATTTCTTATAGTGTAGATATTGATAATTAAAAAAAAAATTGTTGTATCCTTCTTCTAAATGTTTTCAATCAAATCTAAATACCATAGTGATTTGATTACTACTGTCACCATTTGTTTTTTATTTCATTTTTTAAATTATTTTTTAAATTAATTTTTATTGGAATATAGTTGATTTACAATGTTGTGTTAGTTTCTGCTGTACAGCAAAGTGCATCAGTTATATATACACATATATCCACTCTTTTTATTTTATTATTATTATTATTATTACTATTTTTGGCTCTGCTGCATGCGGGATCCTAGTTTCCTGACCAAGGATCGAACCCGTGCCCCCTGCAGTGGAAGCACGGAGTCTTAACCACTGAACCACCAGGGAAGCCCCTATCCACTCTTTTTTAGATTCTATTCCCATATAGTTTATTACAGAGTATTGAGTAGAGTTCCCTGTGCTATACAACAGGTTCTTATTAGTTATCTATTTTTTGAATTAATTAATTAATTTTTGGCTGCATTGGGTCTTCATTGCTACATGCGGGCTTCCTCTAGTTGCAGTGAGTGGGGGCTACTCTTTGTTGTGCTGTGGGCTTCTCATTGCGGTGGCTTCTCTTGTTGCGGAGCATGGGTTCTAGGTGGGTGGGCTTCAGTAGTTGTGGCACATGGGCTCAGTGGTTGTGGCTCACGGGCTCTAGAGCTTAGGCTTAGTAGCTGTGGTGCACAGGCTTAGTTGCTCTGCAGCTTGTGGGATCTTCCTGGACCAGGAATAGAACCCGTGTCCCCTGCATTGGCAGGTGGATTCTTAACCACTGCGCCACCAGGGAAGTCCCTAGTTATCTATTTTATATATAGTAGTGTGTATAGTATATGTCAATCCCAATCTCCCAATTTAGACCCCCTTCCCCCCTTGGTAACCATAAGCTTCTTTTCTACATGTGTGACTCTATTTCTGTTTTGTAAATAGGTTCATTTGTACCATTTTTTTAGATTCCACATATAAGTGATATCATATGATATTTGTCTTTGTCTGACTTACTTCACTCAGTATGACAATCTCTTGGTCCATCCATGTTGCTGCAAATGGCATCATTTTGTTCTTTTTTTATGGCTGAGTAATATTCCATTGTATACATGTACCACATCGTCTTTATCCATTCCTCTGTCGATGGACGTCTAGGTTGCTTCCACGTCCTGGCTATTGTAAATAGAGCTGCAGTGAACATTGGGGTACATGTATCTTTTCGAATTATGGTTTTCTCTGGATATATGCCCAGGAGTGGGATTGCTGGATCGTATGATAGCTCTATTTTTAGTTTTTTAAGGAAGCTCCATACTGTTCTCCCTAGTGGCTGTACCAATTTACATTCCCACCAACAGTGTAGGAGGGTTCTCTTTTCTCCACACCCTCTCCAGCATTTATTATTTGTAGATTTTTTGATGATGGCCATTCTGACTGGTGTGAGGTGATACATCACTGTAGTTTTGATTTGCATTTCTCTAGTAATTAGTGATGTTGAGCAGCTTTTCATGTGCCTCTTGGCCATCTGTATGTCTTCTTTGGTGAAATGTCTATTTAGATCTTCCACCCATTTTTTGATTGGGTTGCTGATCATCTATTATAATTCTGTGGTAAAATATATGAATTTAATTTTTTTCTCTATAAAGTTCTTTTGAAGTTTTTCTACTGGAATGAGCTATCATTACAAATTTTTAGAGCACAGCTGATCAAAACAACTTAAGAATATCAATGTTTTGACAGATAATTAAAAAATAAAATGCTATTCGAAATACATCTCTTAATGAAATGATAGTGGACTGTTTTTCAATTAGTTTTTTTCAATTTGTAGATGAATTTTATTTCTTACAAGAACAAGACAGGTTTTATCGAATTTTTCTAATTTAAAACTTTTTTGGAGTATGTAAGCATAGAGGAATTCATTCTCATACACAATTATATGTGAATGGGAAAAATTTTGTTATAGAAGTGTTTCTTAATCCTTTGAACTTCTTTTGAGTTATATGCCACAAATCAGATAATTTATCATCAAAAATTATTTTTAATGATGTCAGCTGACAGTTCAATTAGATTCCCCTTCAATTTTGTTAAAAACAAAGAATTAGAAATTACCTAACTTGCAGTAGGATAATACTCAGCCATTAGTCATTCATTTGATCAACTGAATTCATTAACATAATTTCACATTATCTTTTTGTTTGGCACACCACAGGCTTTTCCATCCTGTGGCAATGTACTATAGTAAAATCAGTGATGGCTGAGAGGTATGCTTTTTTTTTTTTTTCCTGAAGTGGGAGAAGGGAGTTGTGAATGAGGAGCTAGAGAAAGAGAATCTGCAGATTGCAGGTGTGGTCTCAGACAGATAACTATTACCAGATAATTCGTATGGAAGTTGAAAGTCTGAAATTGATTATCTTAAAAATCTCCATTTTCCCACAAACCCATTGGAAAGTTTTTCATGTACCTCTAGAGGTATATGTACCGTTTTATGATCTTTGATTTCAAACATGATATACCATTGCTTCATCTCCATTAGTCTTCTTTCCGTGAATAAAATTATAAAGTCCTTAATGGCATAGATTGTATGTTTATATCTTCTTTCCACCTGGTGTGATTCTGGGCATGCAGTAGGAGCTCAGTAAGTATTGCATTAATCTGAATAGGTGCTTGAGGCTATTCTTTCTATAAAATGAGAACTGAGCTAAAATATAAGCATAGTGGAAGAGAAAGTGGAGGCAGTTCCAGGAGACAACAGGTTTGCAGAAATAGGAGGACAACAAAAGCAGCAAATGAACAATAGAATACAATCAACCAGAGGCATTTTCTGGATCAGAATCATGGTTAAACATCTCCTATTTTCACAGGAAAATCAGTAGTACTTTTAGATTCCTGTTGTTTTTTTTCAGTGGTCTTGGTGACTTTTGAGCCAACTTCTGCCCATCTGAATGCCACTCATGCTTCAGGACCCAATGCCCATGTTTCACTTTTTCCTTAAATCATTCCTGACTTCTTTGTTTTCTTCGATTTCTCTGAACCACTATTTATATCCTGTATCATATAATTTAGAACTTAATTATATATTATACTGTATAGTTTGAAGTTGGATCCTAAATTTGCCTAGTTTCCTCCATTAGTTTGAAGTCAGGGATTAAATTTTATATTGTACTGTAAATACTTTGTAAATATTTGAAGTTTGAAAGTCCTCCTAAAGTGTAGTGTAGCAATGACTTTGAATGTCAGAAAAATTTGAGGTGCTTAGAAATGCTGGTCCTAAACTATAAATAGCTTGGTTGAGAATCAGATAAACACCTCCCCCCACTTTTGTATTATCTGTGAGGCTCTTCAGAAATTGTTCATTTTATTACAAATTAAATAGAGAATATTTTATTGTTTATGATAAGAGGCATCGACAGTACCCTTGGTTACACAGTCATTTAGCAACTGTGCAATTACCAAACACAGACCTAAGTCTGCTGCAGATTTTGGTCATTGTAGCTGAAGATCCATGAGGGTGTGTGTACTATTAAACTTTCAGTGTTATAAAGACTTCTATCTTAATGTAAGAGCTAATAACCTTGAAACCATTTCCTGCCATTGTTTCCCCTAATATAATCATTTCTATTTATTAACAAGGAAACATTTTCTCACACTGTATCTTCTTCCTTGTAACTGAGACATCCCATGGAGTTACAGCCAGGCAGGGAAATGAGCAAACTTTGAAGTAATTAAGAGTATCCTGAAGTGTAAGTTTCTGCATAAGCATTTTGTGATAACCATTTTCTCTCTTCTATTAGATCAGTGTTTCTCAATATATTAGGTTTGAATTTTTAAAGTTAGTGGATTTTCTTTAACTTTTATTTTATGGTAATATTTTATGGTAACATTGAGGTTAATCAAAGATAAAACAAACATAAAATAAGGACAGTGGCTCTGAAAGGAATGACAGTAAGAATTGATTTACTTATGACCCTAGCCTTGAATATTATTGCTCTGGTTTGTAGACTTCGTGAGATAATCTGTCTCCCAAAGATCTAGCATTGTCTGGCACAAAAGAGACATTGGACAAATGTTTTTGAATGATTGAATTAGAAGTACGATGACTGTGCATTACTGCAGTTCATTCTATAACTTGATAATAGAACATATGAAGCTATTAATAATGATATTTTAGAACTATGTTTGAAATGATATAATGCTTCTGACATACTATTGAGTGAACAAAGAAAATTAAAAAACATCAGTGAAATTTTGTGTACATATATCTTTAGATGTGTTAAACTAGTTGTAGTCTCCTGTGACTAAATCCAAGTCACATACCAAAATTGAAATTGGATGTCCCCTGGATCTTCTTAGCTACCATTGTCTTTTTATTCCTTGAAGAAACCTTGCTCTTTGATAGATTAATAAACTTTCATATCCTGAGAAGAAATGTATCCTTTGCAAAATTCCTGAGAATTCCTCAGTCATATGTTCTCATGGTCACTCCTGCACGAACTTTCTGCTTCCACTGAACTTTGTCTTTCTCATATCTCACCTACAATTGATGTCCTGTGTTCTCAGTGCTGGGCTCACCTAAATGTCAAACTTAAGTTTGTAAATTTTATTTTCCCGGGATGTGTGCATAGAAACACACACACACACACACACACACACACACACACACACACACACACACAAGTTATTTGTATGAGTTGTAGACTTTTAAAAAGGTTTCACTTAATGAGCAGGAAGTTTTCTTTGCAACAGTGCTAATAACTTAGATTTGAATATGATGGATCATGCTTCCTCAAAGTCCATGCTACTCCACCAATTATATATCTCACCTTGTACATTTTTCCTC
This sequence comes from Eubalaena glacialis, assembly GCF_028564815.1. NCBI lineage: Eukaryota > Metazoa > Chordata > Mammalia > Artiodactyla > Balaenidae > Eubalaena > Eubalaena glacialis. Next base: position 110,874,965 of record NC_083736.1, read on the forward strand.
AGGCACAGTCCTTCTGTCTTCTTGACTACTCCCTCACTCTCTTCACATCCCCATGGTCCTCTATCTAAGAAAAACAAAAGTAACCCAATTCCCTTTACCTGATTATGCAGAACAGTATATAGTTCTCTTTACTGGCTAGTGGATATCTTTTTGTATTCAAAGACTCATTAATGTGCTCTGCTAAAAGAGACATTCACTAGGGGTCTTACCTGCCTCAGAACTGGTGAGGCTTTGAAATTATCTTCCCTTACTCTTTTCCTTATCAATCTCCAAAAGTGGGGGAGTGTCACAGAACCTCAAAGATGGGAATTAGGCAGAAATGGCTATATTAAGTTTCAGTTTAAAACACGATTTTAAAACAGTAAATACAGATGGCTAATTTTTTTCATTTCCTGTCAATGTTTCTGACTTTCCTTCCCAGAAAGGAGCTTTAATTTTGTTTTCATGATACCTTGCTCTCACTCCCATGTTTCACTTACAATTACTGTTGTTTTTATTATTAATGCAAGGCAGCAAGTAAAAGGGTAAATGGGTGACGATATGTTCTTATCTGTTGAACCTTTCTCAGAAACATATGGCTTGAGTGTACTTTCTCTGTTTTATGAATACGGATACATTTTTAAAAAAACTTGAATTATGATATAGGATGATATTGGTATGGTATGATTAGATGCCATTTTCAAATCCATTACCCATCAAAGTTCTCATTTGTTTAAATCATGACATAGTATAAGAGCAGACATAGTTGCTTGCATACTTTCTCTCTTCAATATTAAGAAGTTAATTCAAGCTCCAGGTAATTCCCCCAGGCTGACTTTTAGTTGTTAGCAGTAGGAATCCTACACACTTAAAGGCTTTCTCTTTAGCTACTGAAGACTTGAGAATTATGTTTACCCTGCTCACAGCTCTGACTTCCTCTAACCAAACTTTAGAGTCCGTTCTTGATAGGACTGGTGTTGGCTCTCTCTCTCACTGTTGTTAGAACACTATCACAATATAATCTGCTATCCTCTATATTAGTGGTAAAATGTGTCCAGAAGAAAAGCGATAGAATAAGGTATGTGGATTTATTTGCTACTAGCTATCTCTTAAAAGAGTTAAGCAAACTCTGTCGACTTCCTAAAATGTCTCCCTTTGCTTCCTTGAGACTTTATATTCTTGATTCATCTTCTTTTTCTCCCATTCCTCTGTTTTATATTCCTTACTGATATTTTGCTTTCCAGTTTCTCATGGGTAACTGTATGTTCAGTCCTTTGTTTTGATTTTCTCAAAAAGCTCACCCTCTCGTAACTTCAAATATCATTTCTATGTAAATGGTTTCTAAATTCATTATCTTGGCCCCTACCAATATGTCTTCTCTTTCTTATTTCCAAGTTCTGTTTTTCTATTTATCATTCTTCCAATCTCCATCTGAAACTATTGAAGATAATGCAGATTTTGAAATGATATTTATAGTGCATGATTCTGCCTACTCCTTATTGTCTATTTTGCTGCTACCTTTCTAATTGAGGACCAATCTTGATAGTTATAAAAACCTTCTAATTGGTTTTTCAGTGTCCTGTCTCTCCAGTAATCTAGCAAACCCCTAATTCTCTTAAGACACAACTCTGCTTATACATCTAGGCTTTTTCTTCCTTGGGAATCATACCTGCGAAGTGGATAGGAGCCACAAGGTGAATTGGGATGCTTGGCTATGGCTCTCTCTATACCAGCTGGCTAGGTCTTCTCTTTATGTGAGTAATCGAGGATAAACACTGGTGTATTTTTCTACTTGACCTTAATTTTTTCATAAAATGGACTCCTAAGATAATAAACATGAATATTAAAAGTTTTAAAGAAACGCATATTTTGACACAAATTTAAGTATCTTACTCTATAAGTTTCAACTATTTTTCTCTGTAATTACTGCTCAATCCAAAATTGGCTTATCTCTCCAGTCTAAGTAGAAAAAAGATCCATTAATAATTTTGGACATTTTGACAGGGTCAAAAATGTTTCACAGGTGTAAATTTATATTTATTATTCTTATACTACTAAGCTTTATGCACATTGATGGGGTGACTTTTGAGAAACCCCTAACTTCCTCATATAATTTTTCTGAGAGATGATGTATTTAATCAAGATAATTTACACTAATGGCTGTAGTAACCCAACTTCAGTGGTTTAACACAATAAAGGTTTATTTCTCATTCATAAAGAGTCCAATGTGGAAATTCTGGTGTGGGTGGCTCTCTTTGGTGGCTCTCCATCAATGATGACTCAGTGTCTTAGTTTGGGCTGCTATAACAGATTAACATAGACTGGGTGACTTATAAACAACAGAAATTTATTTCTCACACTTCTGGAAACTGGAAATCTGTGATAAAGTGCCAGCATGGCTGGGTTCTGTTGGGGACCCTCTTTCAGATTGCAGATGACTTCTTTCCTTATACCCTCGCATGGTGGAGAGAGCAAGAGACCTTCTTGAGGTCTCTTTTATAAGGGTACTAATCATATTTGTAAGGGCTCCATCTTCATGACCTAATCACCTCCCAAGACCCCACCTCCAAATGCTAACACCTTGGGGTTTAGGATTTCAGCCTGTGAATTTGGTTGGGTTGGGGGTGCACAAACATTCAGTCCATAACACTGAAGCACTGTGATTCTTTCAATCTAGTGGCTCAGCATTCATTAGGGCTTTGGTGTGAGTCTGGATTCTCTACGTCTGTTCATCAATGAGCAGGATGAAAGAACATGAAGGATCACGTAGGACATTTCAACAAGCACGTTTTGGGAGTGTCATATATTATTTTCGCCTACCTTTTATTGGCTAGAACTAGTTAACTGGCTCCACTTAAGTGTAAACGGGTAGGAAATTATAGTTCGTGTGCCCAGGAAGAAGAAATGGGTTTGGTTGAATATTTAGCCGTGCTCTGCCACAGATGATGTTAATTTATCTTCGGAACAGTAACAATTAACACTTTGATTTCTGACTCATTTGTTCAATTGCTTACTCTTTATAGCAAGGAAAGTTTTTTTTTGTTTGCTTCCATCTGTATACACAGACCCCATCTGGTAGTGGTGTTGCTGGTAATAGTAGAAAAGATTGGGGAGGTAATGGTAAATGTTGGGTAAGTTAATCACAAAGTAAATATGAGCTATTGATAAAATATGGCTGCTGTAAAACATTTTTTGATGTTAGTAAGAATAGTTTGAGCACACATTCACTGTGTGTATGTGTGTCAATTATTAAAGTTTATTTTTTCTTAAGATATAATTCACATAGCATAAAATTCACCCATTTAAACTCTATAATTCAATGTTTTTTTTAACATAATCACAAAGGTATGTAACCATTTCTATTCCCTAAGGCCAGAACATTTTCATCATCCCCAAAATGAAACTTTGTACCATATAGCAGTCTCCCCTATTGTACTCTCCCCCAGCTCCTGGCAAGATTTAGTTGAATCTGTAGATTAGTTTGGGAGTATTGCTGTCTTATCATTGTCAATCTTCCAATCTATTAATACTAGATGTCTTCCCACTTGTTTTTCTTTAAGTTCTTTCAATCATGTTTTATAGTTTTCAATATACTAGTCTTACACTTTTTTTGTTAATTTTTCATAAGTATTTTATTCTTTTTGATGCTATTGTAAATGGAATTTTTTCCTTAATTTTCTTTTCAGATTTATTACTAGTATATAGAAATGGAGTTGTATATTGCTCTTATGCCCCGAAACTTTGCTGAAAATCATTTAATATTAGTTCTAATTGTTTCATTGTGGATCCCCTAGAATTTTCCCTTTATAGGATCATATCATTTGAAATACAGTTTTATTTCTTCCTTTCCAATTTGGATGCCTATTATTTCTTCTTATTTCTTGCCTAATTTCCCTGGCAATTAGGACCTCCAGTACAATGTTGAATAGAATCAGCAAGAACAGGCATCTTAGTCTTGTGCCTGGTACTGGGGGTGGCGGGGAGGAGCTTTCAATCTTATTACCATTAAGTATGATAATAGCTGTGTTTTTTTCGTAGATGCCGTTTATCAGGTTGAGAAAATTCACTTCTATACTTAAGTTTGTTGAGTGTTTTTATCTTTTTTTTAACATATTTATTGGAGTATAATTGCTTTACAATTGTGTGTTAGTTTCTGCTTTATAACAAAGTGAATCAGCTATACATATACATATATCACCATATCTCCTCCCTCTTGCGTCTCCCTCCCACCCTCCCTATCCCACCCCTCTAGGTGGTCACAGAGCACCGAGCGGATCTCCCTGTGCTATGTGGCTGCTTCTCACTAGCTATCTATTTTACATTTGGTAGTGTATATATATCCATGCCACTCTCTCACTTTGTCCCAGCTTACCCTTCCCCCTCCCCATATCCTCAAGTCCATTCTCTAGTAGGTCTGCATCTTCATTCCCATCTTGCCCCTAGGTTCCTCATGACCTTTTTTTTTTTTCCTTACATTCCATATATATGTGTTAGCATATGGTGTTTGTTTTTCTCTTTCTGACTTACTTCACTCTGTATGACAGACTCTAGGTCCATCCACCTCACTACACATAACTCAATTTCGTTTCTTTTTAGGGCTGAGTAATATTCCATTGTATATATGTGCCACATCTTCTTTATCCATTCATCTGTCGATGGACACTTAGGTTGCTTCCATGTGCTGGCTGTTGTAAATAGAGCTGCAGTGAACATTGTGGTACATGACTCTTTTTGAATTATGGTTTTCTCAGGGTATATGCCCAGTAGTGGGATTGCTGGGTCGTATGGTAGTTCTATTTTTAGTTTTTTAAGGAACCTCCATACTGTTCTCCATAGTGGCTGTATCAATTTACATTCCCACCAACAGTGCAAGAGGGTTCCCTTTTCTCCACACCCTCTCCAGCATTTATTGTTTGTAGATATTTTGATGATGGCCATTCTGACTGGTGTGAGATGCTATCTCATTGGAGTTTTGATTTGCATTTCTCTAATGATAATGATGTTGCGCATTCTTTCATGTGCTTGTTGGCAATCTGTATATCTTCTTTGGAGAAATGTCTATTTAGGTCTTCTGCCCATTTTTGGATTGAGTTGTTTTTTTTTTGACATTAAGCTGCATGAGTTGCTTGTATGTTTTGGAGATTAATCCTTTGTCAGTTGCTTCATTTGCAAATAATTTCTCCCATTCTGAGGGTCTTCTTTTGGTCTTGTTTATGGTTTCCTTTGCTGTGCAAAAGCTTTTAAGTTTCATTAGGTCCCATTTCTTTATTTTTGTTTTTTTTCCATTTCTCTAAGAGGTGGGTCCAAAAGGATCTTGCTGTGATTTATGTCATAGAGTGCTCTGTGTTTTCCTGTAAGAGTTTGATAGTGTCTGGCCTAAAGACATTTAGGTCTTTAATCCATTTTGAGTTTATTTTTGTGTATGGCGTTAGGGAGTGTTCTAATTTCATTCTTTTACATGTAGCTGTCCAGTTTTCCCAGCACCACTTATTGAAGAGGCTGTCTTTGCTCCACTGAATATTCTTGCCTCCTTTATCAAAGATAAGGTGACCATATGTGCGTGGGTTTATGTCTGGGCTTTCTATCCTGTTCCATTGATCTATATTTCTGTTTTTGTGCCAGTACCATACTGTCTTGATTACTGTAGCTTTGTAGTATAGTCTGAAGTCAGGGAGCCTGATTCCTCCAGCTCCGTTTTTCTCTCTCAAGATTGCTTTGGCTATTTGGGGTCTTTTGTGTTTCCATACAAATTGTGAGATTTTTTGTCCTAGTTCTGTGAAAAATGCCAGTGGTAGTTTGATAGGGATTGCATTGAATCTGTAGATTGCTTTGGGTAGTAGAGTCATTTTCACAATGTTGATTCTTCCAATCCAAGAACATGGAATATCTCTCCATCTGTTTGTATCATCTTTAATTTCTTTCATCAGTGTCTTATAGTTTTCGACATACAGGTCTTTTGTTTCCTTAGGTAGGTTTATTCCTAGGTATTTTATTCTTTTTGTTGCAATGGTAAATGGGAGTGTTTTCTTAATTTCACTTTCAGATTTTTCATCAGTAGTGTATAGGAATGCAAGAGATCTCTGTGCATCAGTTTCGTATCCTGCTACTTTACCAAATTCATTGATTAGTTCTAGTAGTTTTCTGGTAGCATCTTTAGGATTCTCTATGTATAGTATCATATCATCTGCAAACAGTGACAGCTTTAATTCTTCTTTTCCAAATTGGATTCCTTTTATTTCTTTTTCTTCTCTGATTGCTGTGACTAAAACTTCCAAAACTATGTTGAATCATAGTGGTGAGAGTGGGCAACCTTGTCTTGTTCCTGATCTTAGTGGAAATGGTTTCAGTTTTTCACCATTGAGGATGATGTTGGCTGTGGGTTTGTCATATTATGTTTATTTATTATGTTGAGGAAAGTTCCCTCTATGCCTACTTTCTGCAGGGCTTTTATCATAAATCGGTGTTGAATTTTTTCGAAAGCTTTCTCTGCATCTATTGAGATGATCATATGGTTTGTCTCCTTCAATTTGTTGATATGGTGTATCACGTTGATTGATTTGCGTATATTGAAGAATCCTTGCATTCCTGGAATAAACCCCACTTGATCATGGTGTATGATCCTTTTTATGTGCTGTTGGATTCTGTTTGCTAGTATTTTGTTGAGGATTTTTGCATCTCTGTTCATCAGTGATATTGGCCTGTAGTTTTCTTTCTTTGTGACATCTTTGTCTGGTTTTGGTATCAGGGTGATGGTGGCCTCGTAGAATGAGTTGGGGAGTGTTCCTCCCTCTGCAATATTTTGGAAGAGTTTGAGAAGGATAGGTGTTAGCTCTTCTCTAAATGTTTGATAGAATTCGCCTGTGAAGGCATCTGGTCCTGGGCTTTTGTTTGTTAGAAGATTTTTAATCACAGTTTCAATTTCAGTGCTTGTGATTGGTCTGTTCATATTTTCTATTTCTTCCTGGTTCAGTCTCGGCAGGTTGTGCATTTCTAAGAGTTTGTCCATTTCTTCCAGGTTGTCCATTTTTTTTTTTTAATTTTTTTTATTTTTTTAAACATCTTTATTGAAGTATAATTGCTTTACAATGGTGTGTTAGCTTCTGCTTTATAACCAAGTGAATCAGTTATACATATACATATGTTCCCATATCTCTTCCCTCTTGCATCTCCCTCCCTCCCACCCTCCCTATCCCACCCCTCTAGGTGGTCACAAAGCACTGAGCTGATCTCCCTGTGCTATGCGGCTGCTTCCCACTAGCTATCTATTTTACATTTGGTAGTGTATATATGTCCATGACACTCTCTCACCCTGTCACATCTCACCCCTCCCCCTCCCCATATCCTCAAGTCCATTCTCTAGTAGGTCTGTGTCTTTATTCCCATCTTGCCACTAGGTTCTTCATGACCTTTTTTAAAATTTTTTTTCCCTTAGATTCCATATATATGTGTTAGCATACTGTATTTCTTTTTCTCTTTCTGACTTACTTCACTCTGTATGACAGACTCTAACTCCATCCACCTCATTACAAATACCTCCATTTCATTTCTTTTTATGGCTGAGTAATATTCCATTGTATATATGTGCCACATCTTCTTTATCCATTCATCCGATGATGGACACCTAGGTTGCTTCCATGTCCTGGCTATTGTAAACAGAGCTGCAATGAATATTTTGGTACATGACTGTTTCTGAATTATGGTTTTCTCAGGGTATATGCCCAGTAGTGGGATTGCTGGGTCGTATGGTAGTTCTATTTGTAGTTTTTTAAGGAACCTCCATACTGTTCTCCATAGTGGTTGTATCAATTTACATTCCCACCAACAGTGCAAGAGTGTTCCCTTTTCTCCACACCCTCTCCAGCATTTATTGTTTCTAGATTTTTTGATGATGGCCATTCTGACCGGTGTGAGATGATACCTCATTGTAGTTTTGATTTGCATTTCTCTAATGATTAATGATGTTGAGCATTCTTTCATGTGTCTGTTGGCAATCTGTATATCTTCTTTGGAGAAATGTCTATTTAGGTCTTCTGCCCATTTTTGGATTGGGTTGTTCGTTTTTTTGTTATTGAGCTGCATGAGCTGCTTGTAAATCTTGGAGATTAATCCTTTGTCAGTTGCTTCATTTGCAAATATTTTCTCCCATTCTGAGGGTTGTCTTTTGGTCTTGTTTATGGTTTCCTTTGCTGTGCAAAAGCTTTTAAGTTTCGTTAGGTCCCATTTGTTTATTTGTGTTTTTATTTCCATTTCTCTAGGAGGTGGGTCAAAAAGGATCTTGCTGTGATTTATGTCATAGAGTGTTCTGCCTATGTTTTCCTCTAAGAGTTTGATAGTGTCTGGCCTTACACTTAGGTCTTTAATCCATTTTGAGTTTATTTTTGTGTATGGTGTCAGGGAGTGTTCTAATTTCATACTTTTACATGTACCTGTCCAGTTTTCCCAGCACCACTTATTGAAGAGGCTGTCTTTTCTCCACTGTATATGCTTGCCTCCTTTATGAAAGATAAGGTGACCATATGTGCGTGGGCTTATCTCTGGGCTTTCTATCCTGTTCCATTGATCTATATTTCTGTTTTTGTGCCAGTACCAAACTGTCTTGATTACTGTAGCTTTGTAATATAGTCTGAAGTCAGGGAGCCTGATTCCTCCAGCTCCATTTTTCGTTCTCAAGATTGCTTTGGCTATTCGGGGTCTTTTGTGTTTCCATACAAATTGTGAAATTTTTTGTTCTAGTTCTGTGAAAAATGCCAGTGGTAGTTTGATAGGGATTGCATTGAATCTGTAGATTGCTTTGGGTAGCAGAGTCATTTTCACAATGTTGATTCTTCCAATCCAAGAACATGGTATATCTCTCCATCTATTTGTATCATCTTTAATTTCTTTCATCAGTGTCCTATAATTTTCTGCATACAGGTCTTTTGTCTCCTTAGGTAGGTTTATTCCTAGATATTTTATTCTTTTTGTTGCAATGGTAAACGGGAGTGTTTTCTTAATTTCACTTTCAGATTTTTCATCATTAGTATACAGGAATGCAAGAGATTTCTGTGCATTAATTTTGTATCCTGCTACTTTACCAAATTCATTGATTAGCTCTAGTAGTTTTCTGGTAGCATCTTTAGGATTCTCTATGTATAGTATCATGTCATCTGCAAACAGTGACAGCTTTACTTCTTCTTTTCTGATTTGGATTCCTTTTATTTCTTTTTCTTCTCTGATTGCTGTGGCTAACACTTCCAAAACTATGTTGAATAATAGTGGTGAGAGTGGGCACAGGTTGTCCATTTTATTGGCATAGAGTTGCTTGTAGTAATCTCTCATGATCCTGTGTATTTCTGCGGTGTCAATTGTTACTTCTCCTTTTTCATTTCTAATTCTATTGATTTGAGTCTTCTCCCTTTTTTTCTTCATATGTCTGGCTAATGGTTTATCAATTTTATTTATCTTCTCAAAGAACCAGCTTTTAGTTTTATTGATCTTTGCTATTGTTTCCTTCATTTCTTTTGCATTTATTTCTGATCTGATCTTTATGATTTCTTTCCTTCTGCTAACTTTGGGTTTTTTTTTGTTTTTCTTTCTCTAATTGTTTTAGGTGTAAGTTATGTTGTTTATTTGAGATGTTTCTTGTTTCTTAAGTTAGGATTGTGTTGCTATAAACTTCCCTCTTAGAACTGCTTTTGCTGCATCCCATAGGTTTTGGGTCGTCGTGTTTTCATTGTCATTTGTTTCTAGGTATTTTTTGATTTCCTCTTTGATTTCTTCAGTGATCTCTTGGTTATTAAGTTGTGGATTGTTTATCCTCCATGTGTGAGTGTTTTTATCTTGAAATGATATTCAATTTTGTCCATTGCTTTTTATGCATCTGTTGAGATATGTGGATTTTGTCCTTTATTGTATTTATATGATGTATTACATTGATTGATTTTGCATTGTGATGCACAACCTTGCCCTCCTTCAATAAATCCCACTTGGTCCTTTTGCTGTGCTGGTGGATTTGGTTTGCTAATATTTTGTTGAAGATTTTTGCTCCTTTATTTAAGGAATATTAATAGGTTTTTCCTTGTCTAGTGTTGGTATTAGGGTAACAGTCGCCTCATGGGGTGGATTGGGACATATTTCCTCCTCTTTTATATTTTGGAAGAGATTGTGAAGAATTGATTTGAATTATTCCTTAAACATTTCCTAGAATTCACCAGTGAAGTCATCTGATCTTGGGGTTTTCTTTGTGGGAAGCCTTTTGGTTACTGATTCAATCTTTTTACTTGTTTATAAATATATAATTACATATATAAAGATATATTTCTTTTTGAGTAAGTTTCAGTAGTTTGTGTCTTTTGGGGAACTTGTAAATTTCATCCAGGTTATGTAATTTATTGGCATATAGTTGCTCTTGGTACTCCCTTGTAATCCTTTTTACTCCTGTAAGGTAGGTACTAATGTCCTCTATTTCATTTCTGACTTTAGTAATTTGAGTCTTCTACATTTTTTCTTGTTCAGTTTAGCCAAATGTTTGTCAATTTTTTTAAAAAGAACTGACTTTTCTATTATTTGTTTCATTTATACCTACTCTAACTTTCGTTATTTCTTTCTTCCTGCTAGCTTTGAGTTTAGTATGCTCTTATTTTTCCAGTTTCTTAAGTTGGAAGGTTAAGTTATTTGTTTGAGTTTTTTTTTTTAATGTAGATGACTACATTCTTCTCAAGTATACATGGAACAATTTCAGAGATAAACCTTTGCTAGATCATAAAAGAATATATACACTTCTGTTGTGAAATGGAGTGTTCCATAGATATCTCTTGGATCTAGTTGGTTTATAGTGTTGTTCAAGTCTTCTATTTCCTTCATGACCTTCTGCTTAGTTGTTCAATCCATTATTAAAGTGTGGTGTTGAAGTCTCCAACTATTATTGTTGATTTGTATATTTCTGTTCTGTCAGTTTTTACATCATGTATTTTGGAACCCTCTTGTTAGGTGCACGTTGGCTTGTAATTGTTATATATTCTTTATAAATTGATCCTTTTATCATTATGAAATGTCTTTCTTTGTCTCTTGTAACAGTTTTGGTCTTAAAGTCTGTTTTGTTTTGTATTACTGTAGCTACTCCAGCCTACCTTTGGTTACTGTTTGCATGGTATATCTTTTTCTCTACTTTTACATTTCGCCTTCTTCTGAGTTGGAATCTAAAGTGTACCTGTTCTTAAGCTCATGTAGTTGAATTATATTTTATATCTATTCTGTCAATCTCTGTCCTTTTCTTGGAGTCTTTAATCCATTTAGATTTAATGTAATTACTGATAAGGTAGGAAATTTATCTCCCAGTTTCTTCCTTGTTTTCTACATGTCTTATATCTTTTTTTTGGTTCATTTATTAATGCCTTGTTGCCTTCTTTGAGTTAAACAGGTATTTTTTAGTACACCATTTTAATTTGTGTTAGTCAAGATTTTTCAGAGATTTATTATAAGGACTTGACTCACACAGTTATGGAAGTTGGTAAGTCCTAAGATCTTAGTCAGCAAGCTGGAGACCAAGGAGAGCTGATGGTGGAGTTTGGTCCAAAGGCTAGCAGGCTTGAGACATAGGAAGAGCTGATATTTCAGTTTGAATCCAAAAGCAATCAGGTAGGAAGAATTCTCTTTTACTCAGGGCGAGGTCAGCCTTTTTGTTTTATTCAGGCCTTCAACTGATTGGATGAGGCCCACTCACATTAGGCAGGGCATTCTGCTTTACTTAGTCTAATGATTTAAATGTTAATCTCATTTCAAAATACCCTCACACACTGAAACACTGAGAATAATGTTTGAACAAATATCTGGGTACCTGTGGCCCAATGAAGTTGACATAAAATTAGCCATCATATAATTTTTTATCATTTTTTTGCTATATTTTTCAGTTATTTTCTTAGCGGTTTTTCTAGGGGTTACAATTAATGTACTAATTTATAACAATTTAGTTCATATTAATGATGCAATTTTAATTGCATACAAAGCTTTGGTCTTACATAGCTCCATTTTATTCTCCCTCCTTTGTGATGTCATAAATTTATCATCATATAAATTGCTAGTCTATACCTTATATGCTCATCAACACAAATATATAGTTATAATTATTGCATTATACAATTGCCTTTTAAATTAATAGAAGATAATAGTTATAAGCCAGAAAATACATTTATACTATCTTTTAGATTTACTTATGTAGTTAACTTTACCAGTGCTCTTAATTCTTTATGATTCAAGGTAGTGTCTAGCATCTATTAATTTCAATTTGATGGACTCCTTTTAGTATATCTTGTAGGTTAAGTCTCCTAGTGACAAAGTCTCTTAGCTTTTACCTGAGAATGTCTTATTTCCCCTTCATTTTTGAAGGGTAGTTTTGCTACATATAGATTCTGGATTTACAATCTTTTTCTTTAACACTTTGAAACTTTTGTACCACTCCATACTGGCCTGCACAGTTTCTGATGAGAAATTGGCTGTTAATCTTACTGAGGATCCCTTGTACATGATGAGTCACTCCTCCTCTCTTGTGGCTTTCAAAATTCCCTATTCATCTTTCAACAGTTTGATTATAATAGGTCTCTGTGAGGATCTCTTTGATTTCATCCTACTTGGAGTTTGAGCATCTTAGATGAGTAAATTTATGTATTTTTTTAAATTCAGAAAGATTTCAACCATTGTTTCTCCAAATATACTTTCTGCTCCATTTTGTCTTATCCTGGGACTCCCATTTTTGCCTGTGTTGGTATGCTTGTTGGTGTCACACACATCTCTTAGGCTCTTCAATTTTCTTAAGTTTTTTTTTTTTTTTTTAATTTTTATTTATTTATGACTGTGTTGGGTCTTCGTTTCTGTGCGAGGGCTTTCTCCAGTTGTGGCAAGCGGGGGCCACTCTTCATCGCGGTGCGCGGGCCTCTCACTATTGCGGCCTCTCTTGTTGCGGAGCACAGGCTCCAGACGCGCAGGCTCAGTAATTGTGGCTTACGGGCCCAGTTGCTCCGCGGCATGTGGGATCTTCCCAGACCAGGGCTCGAACCCCTGTCCCCTGCATTGGCAGGCAGATTCTCAACCACTGTGCCACCAGGGAAGCCCTTCTTAAGTTTTTTTTTTCTCTCTTCCTAAGATTCAACAGTCTCAGTTGACTCATCATCAAGTTCATTGATTCTTTCTTCTGCTGGTTCAATTCTGCTGTCAAGCCCCTCTAGTGATTTTTCAGTTCAGGTATTGTTCTTTTCAACTGTAGAATTTCCTTTGAGTCTTTTAAAATTTGTTCTGTATATTTTTTTGATATTATGTTTGGTGAGACAGTATTTTCATACTTTCCTTTAGTTCTTTGGGCATTGTTTCTAAGAGTTCTTTGATCACATTAAAAATAGCTGATTTTAATGTCTTTGTCTAGTACGTCTTCCTCAGGGACAGTTTCTGTTAATTTTTAAAATCCTATCTACAGGCCACCTTTTCTTGTTCTTTTGCATTCTTCTTAATTTTTTTTTGTTGAAAACTGAACATTTTAAAATAATGTATTTTGGTAACTCTAGACATCAAATTCTTTCCCCTCTCCAGGGTTTGTTGTTATTGTTGCTTGTTGTTGTTGCTAGTTTACAGACTTTTCTGAACTAATTCAGTAATGTATTAATTCTTTGTCTTGTGTGGCCACTGAAGTCTCAGCTCGGTTAGCTTTGTTGTCAACTAATATTGAATAGAGATTTCCTTGGATATATGCAAATGGTAGGTCTCCTTTTCTGAGGAGCTCTGAATTGATAAGGCATGTCTTAAACCATTAGCCAGGTAGTTTACTTCATTGCCTCAGTGTTTACTTCCTGCTTGTGCAGAGCCTTAAGTTTAGCCAGTAGTGAGAACTTACAGACTTCTCATGTCTTTCTTGAGCAGAGTACTACACAGGCACATGGCCTTTTAGATTCCCAAGAAAAAGCCCCCTATGAACATCTCATTCCCTAGCTTTCTTTTTAAGCGTTTTGGTTAGCCTATTGTTTACACCAGTTCTTATCCTCTTGGCAGCCGTGATATTAACCCATTGCTACTGAATATTTCTGACAAATGTTTGCAAGGCAAAATTTCTTCTCACTGGGCAAGCTCTGATTCAGTTCAAAGAAAGAGAGGTCTTGTGAATGAGGTATTCCAGGAAACCACCAGACTGGTGAAATAATGATAATTCTCTGGAAATGTGACTTTGAAAGAGCTCCAACCCTGTTCTCGTTCCATTGGTTACCAAGCCACTGGTTTTCACAGTCATTGCAGGTTATTTATTTTCAAGGATAACACCCAGCTTGGGAAAGGGGAGATGGGAATAGAACAAATTAGAAGCCAAAAATCTTACTGTTTTTACTGAGATTCAGCTTTTTTTCTTGAATAAATTCTCCCCAACTGCTGCAAGACTTTGTTTAATTTCCATAATTCTGAACAAGTTTATTCTGACAATTTTTACCAGGGTTATTTTTATTTTATTAAGGTGAAATTTCTTAGAGGTCCTTATTCTGCTATTCCCACTCTGTCATTTTAAAAAATTTACATATATATGTAAATTAGAATGTTTTCTTACTTTATCCCAGTGGATCATTTTGTACATGCACTAGCATGTGGTCACTCTACTTTGAGAATTACAGTTGACCCTTCAACAACATGGGTTTGAATTGCGTGGTTCCACTTACACGTGGATTTTTTTAAATGGTAAATGCTACAATACTACATGATCCATGGTTGATTGAATCTGCAGTTGTGGAATTGTGGATACAGAGGAACTGAGGAGGGCTGTATATGGAGGGCTGACTATAAGTTATATGTATATGGAGGGCTGACTATAAGTTATTTGCAGATTTTTGACTGTGTGGAGGGTCAGTGCCCCTAACCCCTGTGTTGTTCACAGGTCAATTGTACTGTTATATAAGGAAGAACCAAAATGTATAGATGGGATTTACATGGAAGAAACTCTTGTCCTAAATTTCAAATAATTAGAATTGCTTCAAAGGCAGGACAGGTCACTTTGTCAAGTAAGAAGCCTCCTAGATCATCTTTTAAAGGTACCTCAGAGGATATCCTTCATGGTCAATGATGCGGCTGTAAACCAAATGAATTATAAAATCTGTTCCAATTATGTTCCTCCTAAGAATCTATTACTTAAGCATATTTAATATACTGATAAAATTCCAATTATAAAACCATGCATCTATGTGTGAGTGTATGTGTAAGTGTACAAACAATATCTTTTAGAAAAATTACAAGGTGGACATGTATAGATATTTACACAGATACACTGTCACATGCACATATACATTTGAGGATTGAGACTAATATTAAAACATGTTATCATAGAAATATGCTACTTGAAATGATAAAATAAACCTCGATTAACTTAATGTCATTTCTTTCCTGTTTGTAACCTTTGTGTTAAGAATGAGCTATCGTGTATTTTAATGATCAACCTTTTCTCAGGGTTATATATTACCCTGTCAATTATTGTAAAAGATACAGAAATTGCTATAAAACATGTCCAATTTTGTGAACACTCAATCACTACAATAAAAATAGAAAATATAATAAAACTAAATGCGATGTTCTGACATTTTTAATAATGAGAATGTGAAATGTTACAACATAATTTCATTTTCTTGGTAATTTAACCCCTGGGTTTCTGCTGTGTTCCCTAGGTTTCGGCTGTGTTCCTCATTACTTCTTTGGTGTTTCTATACTTACCCTGTCCAATGTCTTCCTAGGCGAGTTTCATTTGCATCCTTACTTGTGTAGGATGGCTCCTAGACAGATCTGCCTGTATCATTCAGAGGACAGAACTCAATCACTCTTGTCAATACTAAAGCCAGCTTGTCAACCAGAAGCCAATTGGTGTTTTGTAATGGAAAAAGTAAAGAACATTTGCTTCTGCCTCTATAAACTAATTACACTAAAGCCCCAAGTTGGTCCTTTTATGTACAAGGCTACTCTAGCTAGGCTCATGTATTACTCAAAGTATCCTTTGCATTTTTAATATGTCCATGAAACATATATTTTTGTGAAACATCACTTCAGAATACAACTTGAGTTTTATGGTGGTGTGGCCTCAGGAAGACAAATTTCATAATGGTTTGCTGAGGGCCCCTGAGAATTTTAAGTTCATGCAACTCCTCAGTTTCAGGGAACGTATGTTCAAAGAAAAGAATGAATAGCAGAGAGTGTTGCTTACTCCCTTCTGAAAAAGCAATCAATGCCTAGAACTATGAGTGTATTTTACATCTGTTCACTCTGCAAGCCATAGAAAACTAGTTTGGCAGGAAGAAATAGAGTGAAAGTAGAATTAGACCAATTACTCAGATATTAATGGTGCTTGTCATTTCATTTGAGTTCCTCTAGGCACTTTCCAGTGCTTCATAATCCTCCTGGGTAAAAGAGTCTATCACATAAATTAAAAAATCCAAATGGTCAGTAGGCTGAGGTGTGAAAGCATACCTACAAGGTGATGATTATTTAGTCTGGGAAAATTAAGTCTGAAAAGAGAAAAAAAATGATTTCTGTAAAATCCTGCAAGGAAGAGAATGTGACATTGCTTTTGAGATTGTATATCTCTTTAAATATATGAATATATTTTCCTCATAAAAATTAAAACACAAAAAAAGAATAAAAAGGGAAAGTCTCACTTCCTCAGTTTCCTCAGTTCCCCTCTCTTCCCCATAGAAATGTTTCCCTCAACTTATTTTCCATGAGTTTATGTGTATAATCATTTGCATACATGCACACACTTATGGCTTTTATTCTGTAGCTTGCTTTACCTGGTGATTTTTCTATGTTACTTGTAAGATTTGGTTTATTCTTTATAACTACTGTGGTATATATACAATAATGCATTTATTCACACTTCTATTGAGGCACATCTAGGTTTCAAAGCTTGCTACTATAAATAATTATATATTGGACAGCTGGCTTCTATTCTTGGTTCTTTTAATCGTAACTGATACACTCTGCTTTTTATAGACATCTTTAATCCGTTGTCTTCTGTTGTGATCTCTAATGTATTTACAGTTCTTTTTGACATCATGTTTTATGTTTTTTTCTTTTATACATGTATATACATAGTTTATTTCATACAGCAGTGTGGTGAGTACATTCTTTAATTGAAATAATAGTGTCTGGATTCACACATGCATCCTTGCCTTGCTCCTGAGCTTAGATGAAAAGGTTTCAATTTTTTATCATTGATTAGATGTTAGCTGTGGGTTTGTCATATATGGCCTTTATTATGTTGAGGTACATTTCTTCTATAACTAGTTTGTTGAGTATTTTGAAAGGGTGTTGAATTTTGTCAGATGCTCTTTCTACATGTATTGGGATGATCATGTGATTTTTATCCTTCATCTTGTTAATGTAGTGTGTCACATTTATTGATTTGTATATATTGAAGCATCCTTGCATTACCAGGGATAAATTCCACTTGATCATGCTGTATGATCCTTTTGATGTGCTTTTGAATTTAGTTTGCTAGTATTTTGCTGAGGAGTCTTTCATTTATAATCATAAAGAAGGTTGGTGTGTAGTTGTTTTTGTTTTTGATTTTTGTTTGTTTTTTCATTCCGTGTCCTTATTTGGCTTTGGTATCAGGGTAATGCTCGCCTCATAAAATGAGTTTGGCATTGTTCCCTCCTTTTCAATTTTTGGAAAAGTTTGAGGATTGGTGTTAATCCTTCTTCAAATGTTGTGTAGAATTAACTGGTATAACCACCTGTTCTTGGAATTTTCTTTATTGGAGTGTTTTTGATTACAGACTCAATTTCAATATACTTACTTGTTATTGGTGTGTTAAGATTTTCTACTACTTCATGATTCAGGCATGGTATGTCCTATGTATAAGGAATTTTCCATTTTTTCTAGATTATCCAATTTGTTGGTGTATAATTATTCATAGCAGTCTCTTATGATTGTTTTTATTTTTGTGGAGTCAGTTGGAATGTCCTTTCATTTCTGATTTTATTAATTTGAGTTTTTGTTCTTTTTTTCTTAATCTAGCTAAAATTTTGTTAATTTTGTTAATATTCAGAAAACCAACTCTTGGTTTTATTGATCTTGTCTAGTGTTTTCCTGGTCTCTATTTCATTTATAGAGAATCTTTAATTCTTTAATTTTTATTATTTCTTTCTGCTAACTTTGGGCTTGGTTTGTTCTTTTAGTTTAAAGTTAGGTTTTTTATTTGAGCTATTTCTTATTTTTTAATGTATGTGTTTATTACTGTAAACTTCCTTCTTAGTATTGCTTTTATTGTATCTCATAAGTTGTGGCAAGTTGTGTTTTCATTTTCAGTTTTGTAAAGATATTTTCTATTTTTTCTTTTGATTTCATCTTTGACTCATTGATTGCTTAGGAGTATGTTGTTTAATTTCCACATATTTGACAGTTTTCCTAAGAAAGGACATTTTTTTAAAAGGCTGTAATCCTCAGGTTATAATAAAGAGTTATAACAATTATGCATATCTATGCACCAAGTGAGACAACCACGTTTACAAAACAAACTATAAGAGGTGAATGGACACATAGGTAGATATACACTAATAACTAGAAATTTAATCCAGTTAAGACATAGACAAGATATAACAAGTAGACTAGAAAACATGGGGATAGGGGAGAGTAATGAAAGACCAAAGCAACATAAACAATATGGTAGATCTTATGGGTATATATCAAATTTTTCACCCTGATAATAGAGAAAGTAGTTTCTTCAACAGAACACATGGCAAATTTAGAAATATTTGTCATGTATTAGCTTATAATGTAAATATCAGTAAGTCCCATAAAGTAGAATTATTAAAAGAACACTTTCTGAACACAATGCAATAAAATAATAAATTAAGAACATAAATAATAGATAATTCCATGGTGAATGGGATGGGGAATTCCTATTAAGCACCTCATGTGTGAAAGGAGAAATACAAATCAAAATCCCCAAATTTCTAAAAAATAATGACATTTAAAATACTACATATTAAAATCTATGGTGCATATTTACACAGGTGATCAGAGGTTAAATACCTTAACAATAAAGATGAAAAAATGAAAAAAAATGAATTAAAATCTCAGGTCAAAAACCTGGAAATAGAACAACAAATAAGCCAAAAGAAAGTACAAGTAATGAAATAATACCAAGAAGAGCAGAAATAAATAATACAGTGAAGAGAAAAACAGTAGATTTAAGTAATATATTAAAATTCTGCTTTTAAAAAATAATTATCAAGATAAACTACTAACTAACCTAATCCAAGGGAAAAAAAGAGGGGTGGGGGAGAAATTGCAAATATGAGAAAAAGCAATGGGGGAAAGAAGTATTGAAATTAAATAATGTAAAGATGTCACAACAGACTACTTGCAGACTTCTGTGTGATAAATTTGGAAACCTATATAAAATGGATGATGTTCCTAGGTAAACTGAATTTAATAAAATTGACCCAATTAGAGAAAAAAATTAATAGATCTAAGAAGAAAAATTGTATGATAACCTCCATAGATGCTGTAAATCTCTCAGTAAAATACAATCCATGCTTAGTTGTAATGTATTAACTTTTTAGTTTATTTCTGGATTTGCTTTGCTTTTATTAATAAGTTAAGGACTTTTGTCCTCATGTAATTTTTTTCTCTTGTAAATGTGTTAGGTTTAGAATCAAGGTGTTGCTTGTCTCATAGAATGAATTTGGAAATAACTCACATTCTCTAATCTGTGGAAGATTTTTTTGGGTAAGATTTTCATTTTTTCTCTCATGAATGTTTAAAGGAATTTCTTTGTTGGTATACTGTGTCTTGAAAGTTTTTTATTGAAAGGTTTTAAAATACAGATTATTCCTGAAATGTAAGGTTGTTTTAACGTTTAAAATAATGTAATTCACTACATTAATGGGATAAAGGAGGAAAAAACATACAACCAATAGATAGAGAAACTTATTTTACAAAATTCAGCATTCATCAGGATGAAGTGCAGGAACCAGTTAATAGGTTGCAGAACCCCTTTACCCCACACCAACATTCATACAGGTGTAGACACAGACACATACACAGACAACAAAACACATGCACACACATACACACACACTCCACTTCCTATTTGTAATTATTAGCAATTTAGCTCATGATTGTTATTGTTTTTTACAATAAGCATCCAAATGAATGAATCTTACCAATAAGTTTTATAGGTTTCTTTGCTCACTACTGTTTCTTCTACCTCTTGCACTCATTTTTTATTTTGCTATAGTATACTCAAAAAATTATTATAGCAAGTATCTGCTGGTATTACACCTCGATTGCTTCCTGCCCCTAACATTATTTTTTCTTTACACAGAAAATTTCATTTTGAAACCTGTATTACCCTTACATCTGGCACTTTATAGTGAGGCTTTCTCCTTTTGACATCAGGTGGTTTCCTCCTAAATTAGCTGAAGCTTGTAGGTCTTAAATGTAAAACAGGCTGATGCAACATTATTATAATTCAGCCATTTTGATATAATTACAAAGGTGATATTTGAAATGTAAGAATGTGATTGTTTTTTTCCGAACACCTTTTAATATCTTTACTAGTGAAGCCTCGCCTTAGTTGCCAATAACTAGAACCACACTCAGCAAGCCCCTAAAAAGCAATTCATACTTCTGCTTTTAATCATCACAGGAACTACTATAATGCTGTTCCTCCTTCAATCAGAAAACATATTACTCAGTTTCACAGCACCCTATTCACCCAGCCAGCTATAAAAATTATCAACAACCTTCTCCACCATTGGCTTTCTTCATAGTCTGCCTGGAGCAGAGTGAAGCTGTGGCCGTATTTTTTTTCCTTTTGATTCAAGGACCTTATCCTTTCATCAGAACTAAATGTAGGATGGTTAGGAATCAACATTATAGTTTGCTTCTGTTTTTGCCTCTTCCTTAGTAAGTCTGTTTGTGCTGTGTTTAAAGGCCAATTCACTTAAAGAATAATGCTCTTCATCCCATCTTTGGAAGTGGTGCTATCACTTAATGAGGCTAACAGAGGAGGAAGAGAAAAGGCCAGGGGCAGAATTTAAGGAGATGATAGCTAGGAGTTTTCCAAAACTAATTAAAGATACTGATAAAAAAAAAGACTTAAGAAGCCTTAAAAATCCCAAGAAAGAGAAATAAAAATAAATTGAACACTCAGTACATCTTAATGAAAGTACAGATCACTAAAGATAAGAAAATGTAGGAAACCTCCAAACAAAAAAACATATTCATGAAAAGGACAACCATTGAATTAACAGTTGACTTCTCAATGACAGTGATGGAAGCCAAAAGCCAGTAGAATAATAGTCTCAATGGGCCAAAATAAACTAATGCACAGCCTAGAAGAATATACTCAATGAAAACATTTTTCACAACTGAAGGAGAAACGCAAACTGAGTGGATGGTAAAAGGAATTAATGTGTTCTGCATTTTTCATATGATCTAGAAGGAGGGAAGATATATTCATCCCCTTTAGAATTGAATAAGTTAAATATGCACACAATAATTTCTAGAGAAACCACTAAAAGAATAGAAATGGAGTGTATATCATTTAAACTAATGGAAAGAATAACATAGCAACAAGAAAAAATCAATTTCAAAGAAAGTAAGAAAGGAAAAAAGAAACAAAATTAGCTGAAACAGGACAAAATAAATGTCATATATAAGCCCAATATGCACTAAATGTAAATTAGATATACATTAAATGTAAATGGACTAAGTGTTCCTGTTAAAAGACTAAATTTCTTAGAATGTATTAAAAAGTTCAACTATATTCAGTTTATAACAGGCACATTCTTAAAACGTAAGTATATAAAAAGGTTAAAGTAAAAGGGTAGAATAGGTTATATCATGCAAATACTAATCAAAAGAGTTAATATAGTGATACACTGCTACCAAAAATAATCTATAAAGGGACAAAAATTATCTAAAGGTAGAGTTACTATAACAAAAGTCTTGCTTCCACCAGGAAAGTAACACTAGGGTGTTATGTAACACTTGATTACATAGCCTCAAAGTATATAACGCAAAAATTTACAGAACAACAGTGTGTGGAAGAAATCCACAGTCATGATAGGACATTATAGCACATCTCTCTAAATTGATAGGTTAAACAAATCATGAAGAACACAGAAGATTTGTATAGCACGATTAACAAACTTGACCTAATAGACATCTATGGAACACTATATCCAACTAATAAAGAGTACAACCTTTTAAAGCATACACAAAATATTTAAAAATTGATCATATAATGAGCTGCAATGCACGTTTCAAATTTTAAAGAACTTTTGTCATACAGAGCATGTTCTCTGATCTCAATGCAATTGAGCTAAAAATAAATAGCAAAAGGATAGCTAGAAAGACTTCTTATGTTTGGAAATTAAAAAAAAAAAATCTAAATCCACATGTAAAAGAAGAAATTACAGTGGAAACCAGAGAGTATTTTGAACTGAATGAAAACAAACTATTTTATATTAAAGATTATGAGAATCAGCTCAATTGGAATTTAAAAGGAAAATTTTCACCTTAAGTGTATATATTACAGAAGAATAAATATTGGTTGCAAAGTTATAATCTATGGATACATGTTTAAAATTAGATAAATACCATCAAAATTACACCAAATAAAGTAGATGGAAGGGAATAATAAAATTAAGAGACGTATTTAATGAAAAGGAAAATAATAATTCAATAGAGAAGATCAGTATGATCAGAATTTGGTCTTCAAAATGACTAATAAAATTTACAAAATGTCGGTTATTGATGAAAAAATAGTTAAAGCAAAATAACAATTATATGGAATAAAAACTGGGACATAATCACAGATGTTACATTTAAAAACTTATAGATTTAGAATCAACAATAGATCACAAGGCATACAAAGAAATAAGGAAAAATGGCCCACAGGGAAACAGTAGAATACACGTTCTTCTTAAGTGCCCATGGATCATTCTCCAGGGTAGACCACATGGTAGGCCACAAAATAAATGTTAAAATTTAAGAGGATTAAAATCATACCAAACATTTTATCTGACCACAGTGGAATGAAGTGGACATCAGTAGCAGAAGGGAAACTGGCCAGTCTACAAATATGTGGACTTGAAACAAAACACTCTTAAATAACCAGTGGGTCAAAGAAGAAATCAAAAGGGAAATTAGAAAATACCTTGAGAGAAATTAAAATGAAAACACAACATACCAAGACTTATGGCATGCAGCAAAAGCAGTACTGAGGGAGGTTATAGTGGAAAAGGCTTACATTAAAAATAAGAAAGTTCTCAAATCAACAACATAACTTTACACCTGGGAACTAGAAAAAGAACTAACTAAACCCAAAATTCAGCAGGAGGAAGGAAATAATAAAGATTAGAGCAGAAATAAATGAAATAGATAATTGTAAAACAGATAAAAATAAAACTAAGCATTCAGTTTTTGAAAAGATAAACATAATTGACAAACCTTTAGTTAGATTAATTAATGAGAGAAGACTCATATAGCTAAATTCAGAAATGAAAGATGGAACATTACAACTGATGAACCACAAATGAAAAAAAAAGATTACAGGAGACTACTATGAACAATAATATGCTGACAAGTTGATAACCTAGAAAAAAATGGAAACTTTTCCAGAAAAAATACAACCTACCAGGAATAAATCATGAAGAAATAAAACACAAACTCTGTTCTGAAGAGGGCTATAACTAGTGAGGTGAATGAATCAGTAATCAAAAACCTCCCAACAAATAGAAGCCCAGGACCACATGGCTTCACTGGAGAATTTAATCAAACATTTAAATAAGTAACACCAATCCTTCTCAAACTCTTCAGCAAAATTGAAGAGGAGGAAACACTTCCAAACTGATTGTATGAGGTCAACTTTACAATGATATCAAAGCCAGACAAAAATACTATAAGAAAGGAAAACTATAGGCCAATATACCTGATGAATATTGATGAAAAAAATTCTCAGCAAAATACTGGCAAATTGAATTCAAGATTACATTAAAAGAATTATACACCATGACCAAGTAGAATCTATTTTTAGAATGCGTGGTTGGTTCAACATACAAAAATTAATCAATGTAATAGAATGAAAGACAGAACCAACATGAATGTCTCAATTGATGCAGAAAAAGCATTATACAAATTTAAGACCTTTTCATTATCAAAAGCCTCAACCAACTAGGAGTAGAAGTGCAAACTACCTCAACATAATAATGGCCATATGTAAGAAGCGTATAGCTAATGTCATAATCAGTGGTTAAAAGTTTAAAGCTTTTTTCCTTAGATAAAGAGCAAGGCAGGGATGCCCACTCTCACCACTTGTACTTAACATAGTATTGGAAGTCCTAGCCAGAGCATTTAGGCAAGAAAAACAAAAAAAGCATCCACATTGGAAGAGAAGAAGTACAATTATCTTTGTTTGCAGGTGACATGATTTTACATGTAGAAAAACCCAAAGAATCTACAAAAACCCCTGTTAGTACTAATAAACAAATTAATCAAATTGCAGGATATAAAACAACTCAAAAATTAGTTGCATTTCTATACACTAACAATTAACCATTCAAGAAAGAAATTAAAATGATCCCATTCAGAATAGAATAAAATGGAATAAAATACCTGGGAATAAACTTAACCAAGAAAGTGAAAGACTTGTATAACTGAAAATGATAAAACATTGCTTAAGGTAATTAAAGAAAATAAAAACAAATGGTGAGCTATCCTGTGTTCATAGATTGGAGGACTTGATATTCTTAAAATGTCCGTACCACCCAAAGCAATCTACAGATTAAATGTAATCCCTATCAAAATTCCACTAGCACTTTTTTTTTTTTTTGCAGAAACAGAAAATTCCATCCTAAAACTCATATGGAATCTCAAGGGACCTGGAATAGTCAGAACAGTCTTGAAAAAAAGAACAAGTTAGGAGGCTTCACAATTCATGGTTTCAAACCATGCTACAAAGCTACAGTAATCAAATCAATGTGGTACTTTCATAAAGACAGAGTTATAGACCAATGGAACAGAACAGAGAGACCAGAATAAACCCTCTTGTATATGGTTGAATGGTCTTGTACCAGGGTGCCAAGACCACACAATGAAGATACTGTTCTTTGCCCAAAAATTTATGCTGGGAAAACTGGATATCCACATGAAAAAAAAATGATATTGGATTCTTTTCTTATACCATATGCAAAAATTAACTCAAAATGGATTAAAGACCTTAATATGGCTTAAGAGTATAAAACTTTATAAGAAACAATAGGGGAAAATCTTCATGACATTGGATATGGATATGATTTCTTGGATATGACACAAAAAGCACAGGCAACAATAACAAAAATAGATAAATGGGACTTCATCAAACTTAAGAGCTTCTGCACATTAATGTGAATAATTGACAGAGTGAGAGGCAACTTATGGAATGAGAAATGGGAGCAATAATCCATATGTCTATCACTAGTAGACTAGACAAATCATAGTGTATTCATATACTATAATACTCTACAGGAA
Source organism: Eubalaena glacialis (assembly GCF_028564815.1). Classification (NCBI taxonomy): domain Eukaryota; kingdom Metazoa; phylum Chordata; class Mammalia; order Artiodactyla; family Balaenidae; genus Eubalaena; species Eubalaena glacialis. The sequence continues at coordinate 110,900,453 of NC_083736.1, forward strand.
AGAAAATGGATAACTACTCTTACCTACAACAATGAGAATATATTTCCCAGATATAATATTGCGCAAACAAGTCACCAAAAATATATACAGTATTATTCCATTTATATAAATTTCAGGAACTAAAAATACTAAACTGTAGTTTTTAGGAATGAATGGATATATGGTAAATTATAAAGAAAGCAAAACATGATAATCATATGAATGAAGGTATTGGTTGCCTCTCCAAGGAGGGACAGGGAAAGGATATTGGGAGGGAGCTTTCTAGTGTACCAGCAATATTTTATTTCTTGATTCAGATGGTGGTAACATAGGCATTTACTTTTTAATAACTTTTAAGCTGTACATGTTTTTAATTCACTTTTGTGTATATTACATTAATTGATTTTTTGCAAAAGGAAAAAAAAAGAATTGCAAATTCTTTTTCTGAATTGCCTATCTCCTTTAGAGTCATTTGTTCTCTGTGTTTATTTTTGTCCTTTTTATGGTGTTGGTTTTTGTCATGGTCTAATGAATGTGTTCATTCATATTTATACATGAATATCTAGATTCAGTTATTTAGGTAGCCACCATAAGTTTTCTCTGCACTTGTGTAGAATTTGTTTCCGCAAAAGGCTTCTTTTTGAATGGGATGGCTGATCACAATGTTTATATAAGTAGATACTGTATTTAGTATCTCATATTGGTAATCTCTTCCTCCTCCTTCCCCTTCCTCTTCCCCTTCTTACCCCCTCTTCCTCCCCATCTACACCCTCTTTCTCTGCAGCCTCTCCTCCTCCTCCTTCTCTTTCTTCCTCTCTACTCCTCTGTCATCTGGCTTCCATGACGGTACACTCTCCTGCTTTTCTTTCTTCTTCTCTCTCCATTCTTTTCTTCCCTTTTTATTTGTTTCGCCTCTTATTGTCACTGGGGTAATAGATTTCCCGATTTTTAACCTTGACTCTGTTCTTCATTCAATCTTCACAAATTCAATTAAGATCTAAAAACAGTTGGACTCCAAAATTTTTATCTCTAGCTCCAATTTCAGTTCTGCACTCTGGGTAACCAGAGGACAAATACCCTGAGACTATTTGTTGACCATTTATTTAAACATTTATTGAGCATAGATTAGGTTCTAGGTACTGTGTAAGCACTATTTGAGAAGACAAAGATTTAAGCCAGTAAGTTCAATCAAGTGCTGTATGTTCTAAGTTATTGCTTTATGTTGCAGTGTTGCAGTAGACTACAAAGGAGGTAGGGGTTCCTGCTGGGCAGGTGAGAAGTCAGGAAGACTTATAAAGTTATGCATGATCTGAGTCTTGAAAGTTGAGTGTTAATACAAAAACAAAAAAAAAAGAAAACAATGGAAAAGTGAACAAAGAAAATAGACAGGGAAAACGTCAGATGAGCAAACCTGAATGCCCATAAAAGATGTGAAAATCTTTTGAATGAATTACTGAGCGAGGCAGTAATTAATTAAAGCAACAATATCACGCAAAACCCCTCTGATGGGCAAGTATTAAAGAGTCTGATGAGCCAAATATATTCAGTTTGTCCCATCTGAATGCATTCTCTTTCTTGCTTCATGAAGCTGATCTGTATGGACTACAACAGTAGGTCCCCTTGTCCTACATCTTCTGGTTGGATTTAGCAGAATAGCAGAGAGTGAGAGGAGAATAATGTCAGAGAAGTTATTCTCTTGATTCCCTCCCTGTAGGATTGCCTCTGGATGGTCTCATCATTTGAAAAAGAGATCAAAACTCCTCTCAAGACAGCCTTCTCTCTCTATTTTTTTTTCCTTCTGGTTTCCTATTACTACTTTCTTCCCTTATCTGTTTGGGATCTAAGGATGGTAGCATTCCTGGGATAGTGCACTATCCCTTTAATTTAAGTGTGTCCTCTGCTTTTTTCTGGGTCCTTAACTGAGAGAGTAATTGGTACTAGAAGTGAATCCAGGAAACACTTCCAAAATAAGATTCTGGAATTGAATTATTCTCATATTTGAGGAAATGGTACCTGGGTAATCATTGGTATTTAGTGGTACCACAGATAGGCAAATCATCTCTAGTACCTTATATGGATAACATAGATGACAGCTAAAATTTTCACTTATAGATCAGAATATAACCACATTTATATCACACCATGAATATTAATCTAGGTGATGGGATTTTATGTGTTCCCTGTGTTTGGAGACACACATTTTTCATCTGTATGAAGGACAAGAACACGTAATAGGTTTATTATTATTATTAAAATAATATTTAAAAATTTTTTTGTTTTAATTTCTAATATGGTAAATATAAATAGATAAGCACAAGCTTTGCCTAAGCCCACATAAGCAAAAGCTCTTTAAGGTTCTCAGTAATTTTAAAGAATGATAAGGCTTCTTGAGACCAAAATGTTTAAAAACCACGGCTGCAAGAAAAATATTTCAGAAAGTGAAACCCAAGGACTTCTGGTTTTTTTTTTTTTTTTTAGAGTAGTAATGTTTATAGCATGTTCATGTTTTCTACATATTTTTCTGATATAAACTAATCTGTTGATATATTCCAAGTGATAATAAATTATTCTCAAAGTTTCTCTCATCAAAAGCAGTGATATTATTTCAATATATAATGCTTTGTATCTTTAAGTATGTCAAACTGATCAAAACCACTGGTGAGAATCCCTATTTATCAAAGAATGTTAGAGTTTGGAATGTTAGAGTTGTTAGAAATCATCTAGTCCAGTGATCATTAAACATTGTCTACAGACCCGTGTTTAAATTACTCTAGGAGCCTGCATCTTAGAGATTCTTGGGTCTTAACCCTGGGGATTTTGATTCAGTAGGTTACAGGGGTGGGATGTGGGGCAGAAACCTGTAATTTACAGAAGTTCTCCCAAATTATTTTGATGCCTAGCCAGGTTTGAAATTAATAATCTGGTCCAACCCTGTTACTTCTGAGGCAGGCTTTGGAAAACTATTGCTGGTGGGCCAAATCCAACCCAGCACCTGTTTTTGTAAATAAAATTTTATTGAAACACAGCCATGCCTGTTTGCTTATGCATTGTCTATTAGTGCTTCTGTACCAAAACAGCTGAGTTGAGTAGTTACAACACAGACTTTATGGTCCACAAAACATTAAGTATTTAGTATCTGGTCCTTTATGGAAAAAGTGTGCTGACCTCTGTGATAGAAGAAAAATAATAAATTTAGAAGTTATAAAGACTTTCATTTGGTAGTTAGTAGCAGAATTCAGATTAGAAGTCATGTCCTTTAATACTTGGTCCAATACACTTTTCATTATACCTCATAGGTTTTTCAACACAAAAAACATGTTAAAGATAATAATTTGTGCTAATGGTAAATTTTTATACAATTATGTTAAATAGTAAACTGCCATAGTGCATTCAAATTGTAGTCTGATTTGGAAGAATTGGGTTTGAAGTCACCATTTTCCAGACTAAACTTGTTATAGTGAGGCAAAAGGGTCAAAAGATATTTTGCTTCCAGCCTTATAGCCATGACTCAGGTGGTCCATGACTCAAGTTTTCTTTTTAACTGCTAATTTAAAGGACAGTGATCAAGCAATAATTGCTGTCATTTATTTTTTGCTGTTATATGTCAAGTACTAGAAATTTTGTATACATAGTCACAATGATTTTCAAATTTCCTCTTGAATTCCTCCTCTACCCAGAAGGTTTCAAGAGCAGCTCTGCATTTATCTGTTGTATAAGGTGGGCTTCCCCATAGAGCTTTAATTTGAAGAAAAGTTTTTGGGGCTAAAAAATAAATACTTGCAAATCACTGCATTATCTCATTTGCTGATCATAACTTCCCCATGAACTTAGTATTATGTTAATTTTAGAGATGAGGAAATCGTTAGCTGTGACCTTGAGTCTCAAACAAAAGATGGCATTTGAACTGTTAGACTCGAAAGGATGTGTTCCTACTAATACATACTGCCAAACTGAGGGAATGCAGTTCTATCGAAATCTTATGAGTTGCCGTAGATTAGATGATTGAAGGAAGATATTGATCTTCTCAAGAATAAGATGAAAAATGAAGAAATGGAAAGCTTTGCTTTGATAGCTCATCATCATATTTACAAATCTCTCTTTGTCGATGAATCTAACTAAGGTAATTTTAATTCATTTTTCCTGTTGGTCATCATCTGTTTGTTTCTCTGAGTGAGACAAAGGAGGTGAGGTCTCAGGCTCTACCTGCCTGAGAAAAAGGCAACTGCAGTACAGTTATGCAGTTTGGTAGATTGCCTTTAGAAAGAGTAGTTCAGCTTTGTCACACATTTCTAGAAGCCAAGATTCAATTTTGGGGGGTTTGGCCAGGTAACTGTCAGTTGAACTTGTCTGGTATAAGGAGTTTCTGCTTGCTGGAAGGCCCAAGTTTAAATCCGTTTCTTTTTGCTTTGCTTTTTAAAGACATGGACCAACAGCTCTCATCCAAATCATCTCACTTAACCCAGTAGTGTATCTTGACATAGTTATTTGTTCCATAAAGATTCTGTTACTCTCTTGGTCACAAAGGTAATAAAACAAAAGAGTGTATGACTCTCTTAAAATTCAGTCTCATTACTTGGAAAACAGCACCTTCATATTTAAAAGATGGAAGCCATTGATCACGATGTAAGTTTGTGTAGCCAAATGGAATGAGGATGAGCTTTGGAGTTTGAGAGGCGTGGATCAAAATATTATTTTTACCATTGATTAGTGATGTGATATTTTGTTAGCTACTTTAGTGCTCTGTCTCAATTTTCTTATGTGTAAAATGGGGATAATAATTATGTGTACAGCTCTCTCTCGTGTGTGTCGTGTGTGTGTATGTGTGTGTGTATAGCCACATTATGATGTAGATATTATTATACCCATTTTACACTTAAGAAAATGTGACTATACATATTTTGAGATATGTATCTATGTATGTAGGCACATTATGAGATAGATAGATAGATATAAATCATATCTATCTATCTATAGTGAGAAGATAGCTATGAAGTACCTAGAACCATGAGAACATGAATTAATTTATGTAAAAGTTAGAAAACAGAATTAACAAGGTACCTAGTAAGTGTTCAATAAATATTACTTCTCTTATTATTAGAACATAGGTGGTATTCAATAAACATCTGGGATTTTGAAAGAACATTCTTTACTTCAACCATGACAAATAGGATGTCCTTCACTGAAATCAATAAGTCCTTATAAATTAAAACCAAAAATCACAATAATATGGTCAAAAAGGTATCCCTGGTTTTTTATTCAAGTCCTAAAAATACAGTGGTGGGGAATAACCTTTTATTCAGTTATTTAGGTTAAAACTTATTAATTTTTTGGAAAAAACAGAAAAAGTGGGATGTTTAAAACCCATTTAAATCTTTCCATAACTTGAATTTATTTTTCTTTATACATGAATACATATTTTCTCATCTCAAGCATTTTTATTCACCTACCTCACATTTCTTGTTTTGTATAGCCTCTGATAGTAAAGAGGAAACTAGTCAAAGCATTTCACATTGGAAGTAGTATGTTTAGTTCTTAAATAATTTAGAAATATTACTGGTTTTAATGGTACATGGAAGTATCCCAAAATCTTGTTAGTGCAAACTTTTATTGTAATTTTCTTTCTAATGTCTTTTAGTTTGCCATCTTTTGGTGAAATTTTTTGGCCTAAAAGGCAGAAAAAAAACCCCCAATATTTAGAAATGGTTTCCATAGTGCTCATTGCTTCTAACAAACATTTGGGTTTATAAAATTTAACTTTGTTGTAGAAACACTTTACATTTGTCAATGATAGTTTAAAAGAAAATTTTGTTATTTTGCATATGATTTAGGAAGACATTCTGCTATGATCACAGTCACCAGTTTCCTCAAAAAAAATTAAGAAAGAAAGAAATAAAGAAAAAAATCCTAGATGAATAGAAACAGCTGTCTTATTCAACAAAAACTGAAACAAAAGCTTTATAAAAAAAAATTCACTTGGCATGTTATACCCCTAGTATTAGGATACATAATGTTTGAATTTCTTTCTTTGTGCATCTTTTGTGCACTTGAAATAATGCATTTGCATGTGAATGGAAGAAAGCAAAATTATATTCCAAGGTTCATGAAAAGAAATTACTGATTGGCTCTTTTAATTGGGCAAACACCATCTGAACCACTTTCTCTATTTATTTTCAGCCTTGACATTAACTTAAACCTTCTCTTCAGTGAAAATAATGTTTGTCGTGTGAAGTTCTAAGGTACTCTAAATATTACATCATAATCTATAAAGGAAGAGGATATTTTAACGCTTGGTCCTATGGTCATCCCTCTTTATAGGATTGACTTTTTAAAAATTATGAAGTGATGCAGAGGTTTTCTTTAGCACTGCTGCTCCTTTGTGCAAGATGCCAAGTGCCCTCATGAAGTGGTGGTGGTTCTCACTTTGGTTCCTATTCACTCATACCCTTCTAATTTAGTGACTTATTCTCTTCTATCCCTCCTAATGTTCATGGATGACATGCTTGTCTTGTGTCTTCTTCCTTTAGGGCACAATCTCAAATAGTTATATTGGCTAGGCAGCTAACATAAAGAAAATGGGTCACAGGGACTGTAAACAAAAGGAAAGCGTATGCCCCATCTAATGGGGACAACAGATGATTGCCATGTAGGATTATTGACCTTACATTGATTGATATATTGATCTACTAACTTCTCATGAAAAACTAAATGTATTTTTGGAAAAAATATGAAATTTCCTAGTTTTTCAATGCTGGCAACCACTTTTTTTTTTAAAAGAATGTTCTGGATTATACTGTATGAGTTACATAAAGCTTATCCATGGGCTGCATGTAACTTGAAAAGTGACCAGTTTGCCACCTTTGTTTTAGGGGCTTGCTTTGTGCTCTGGGTGATAATGACCTAATAACGTAAATATATTCCTGTCATTGTAATTTGTAATTCATATCTTCTTTACTTCTTCCTCTCTCCATTCGGTTATGTATTTCTGAAATATTTACTATGCAAATAAATGACTTACGAGACTTTGGTTACTGTTCTAGGCACTGGAAATGCAGCCTAATTTGGTCCCCTTTCCCAAGGATCTAAGAGTTTATGTGAGAGTCAGAATATAAAGAGGCATGACACAGCATGATAAATGTCATAGAAGAGAGATAACCTAACTTTCTCAGGTAATACAATCTTAACTTAAATGAGTGAAATGACTATATCTCCCTCTAGCAGTTCTCTGAGAGGAGATAGTAATGGCAGAATGTTCAGGAAACCTGATATGGTGGGGAGAGATTTGTGGGAAGATGGGCCTTTCAGTTCCTCCTAAATAGAGCATCTTTGTCATTTGGCAATTGAAAAATATGATGCTTTCATTCTACCCTTTGACATCTATTGAGTGTTATTTCTAAAGTGAAATGCTCAGAAGAGTCAATAGACTGTTCCCTTTTTATATTGCTTTGACTAGGTGTCAGCAGTTGCAATCGTATCAGATCATTTATTACTCTGAGAAAATCCCTTGACAAACTCAGAGATTAATTTATTGTTGGTGAGCTACTCAGGAGATATTTCTACTTCTTCCCATAATAGAGAGAGATGCTCACAGTTCAGGCCAGGTTTGTTATTATGGCTTTGTATGAAATATAAGCATCTAAGAGAAGGGAGTCAAAGTGAAATCTTGACTTGGTTTCAAATCAAAACCAAATCTCCATGCACTGCCTAAATTCTAGGCTTTCTTTATTGCAAGGGCAGTTCATGCAGAGAAAAGATAAGAGTACCCAGTAAACAAGTAGCTTTTTGGATAGCAGATAAAACTGCGAAATGAAAGCACTTGACTGATGGATGGAAAATGTTATTTGTCTGCCTTGAGTTGATATTATATTTTATGGGAAGTGAGGTAATACCTGCCTTGCAAGTGAGAAAGGCAAATTTCCTGAAATTGTCCATTTGGCAATGAGTTGATAAAACTTTAAGGAAAAATTAGTATTCTGTGCTGAGTCATTTCTAAAGAAAACTCCAGAAACTTCTAACAGCAATATTTATTGGAGGTTGGAAATGAGATAAATATTTCCTTTGCAAGTCAGCAGGAGCTATAGAATGTGCAGAAGGCACAACTTCTTATGATGTTACATGAACAAAAGCTCTCAGCATCCGCAAAGTCCTCTGCAGAGCAGGTTACATTAAGTTAATTTTTAAGGCTCAGAACACTTTAAAGGGATATTTCTTTAAAAAATAAGTTAAATATTTTATTTTCATTTTCCCACTTTCACCTGCCAAATCAGCTATTTCGAACTTATAGGAGAATTCACCGTTTCTCCTCTTGGGCTTACTCTCAGCAATAGTCTGAAGATATTTGGGGGCCTCTATGTTATCAGCATAGGATCTGGAACATGATATTTGAATGTTGTACCTGCTACTTGTTAGTTGTATGGCCTTAGACTTGTTGTTGAACTTATACCTCAGTTTACTCATTTTAAATGTAGGGGTAGTAATCTGTACCTCATTAGGTTGTTGTGAGGACTGAAATGTTGATGCCTTGAACGTGGTAAATGTGCAGTTAATATTAATCACACTCCTGCCTTCACAGATTTCTCCTTCTTAGGAACCCAATGCTGCAAGCATTTTAGACGCAGAGAGACCAGGTAGAAAGTAGTTATAGGGGTAATGGTTCCAATTGATGATCCTCTAAGCAATGCAGGTGGTCATCTGCTCTGCCTTTCCAACAGATAAGCCCTATTCCCTTATCTTTGGCATTCCTGGAAAGCTCTGAGTTGAGGACTTTTCTTTGTATACATATTTAAGGTGGTAATTTCCATTATGAGTTTCAGCATCTTCAACCAGAGCAAGGGTATTTTTCACCGGAAACTCCTTGTTTCTAATTTTCCCTATACCCTTGAGTCTGAGGGTTTGCCTGTAGGGGTGAAGGATTTTTAATTTTAAGTTCAAGCTCTACTAAGCTAGGAATCCTCATTCAGAGAAAGCTCCTACTGAGCACAAAGGGAACTTTGCCTAAAAAAGAACTGTAGGACTTGGCCTACTGTGTATAGATAGTTATTTTTTATTCAAGAGAATTTTGACGATACAGTGATCATAGTTTCCTTCCTACTCTGTCCCCCAAAGGGTGTCTTAGAAAGCATACCTATGGAGATCTGCATTCTTGAATGGACACAGCACTCATTTGCTCTAGTTCAACAGCATAGACTTTAAGAAATACAAGAAGCCTTTCTCTGAGAGAGGGAATGGTGCAGTATATCTGCAAGTCCATAAGTTTGAGCATACCAGGGGTAAAGAATTGGTATGATAAAAATGAAACTATAATTGCCAAATTTGAATTTAAAAATCATAACTATGGTGAGAAGGGAATTATCATAATTTTCTCTGGTTTTTGGTGAAGGGCATAAATAAGTCAAACCTACTTTTGTCTCCCTGGGGAATACCATGAAATATAATTAGGATAAAATTAACACAGATATGGAGGGAGAGCCCAAGATGGCAGAGTAAAAAGACCCTGAGCTCATCTGCTCCCATGGGCGCACCAAAATTACAACTATTTGCAGAGCAACTATCGATGAGAATGGCCTGAAGCCTAGCAGAAAAGATCTTCTACAATTAAAGATATAAAGAAGGAACCATAATGAGAAGGGTAGGAGAGGTGTAGGTGCTATATAAACTAGACCCATACCCCCAGGTGGAGACCCACAAATGGGAGGATAATTACAATTGCAGAGGTTCTGCCCAAGGAGTGAGAGGACTGAGCCGCACATTGGGCTCCCCAACCCAGGGGTCCTGCCCTGGGAAGACGAGCCTCTAAAGGCCAGCAGGGCTTATTTTCAGGAGAGCCAGAGGGCTATGGGAAATAGAGAGTCCACTCTTTAAGGGAGCACACAAAATCTCACATGCTCCAAGATGCAGGGCAATAGCAGTAATTTGAAAGGAGCCTGGGTCAGACCCACCTGCTGATCTTAGAGAACCTCCTGGAGAGGTAGGAGGGAACTGGAGCTCACTCTGGGGACATAGACACTGGCAGCAGTCATTTTGGGGAGCTTGTTCTACCATGAGGACACCGGTGCTGGCAAGCGCCATTTTGGAATCCACCCTCTAGTTTATTAGCTCTGGGACCCGGCGTCACCCACCAGCCCATCTGCACCAGTGCTGCAACACCTCAGGCCAGGCAGCTAGCCAGGTGGGGACATAGCCCCACCCACCAGCAGGCCTGCTGCATTAAGACCCCCTGAGCCCCACCCACCAGAAGGCCCAGGACCTGGCCCTTCCCACCAATGTGCTAGCACTAGCCCCAAGGACCATCAGCCTAAGACCCAGGCCTGCCCACCTGTGGGCTGAAACTAACTTCTGGACCTACAGGGAACTACAACCAGAGGCCTGGGGACCTGAATCTGACCACCAGTGAGCTGGCACTAGCTCCAGGACAACATGGGCCTTGGCCCCACCCACCAGTGGCTGACCACTGAACCCCTAGTCCCCCAAGATCCTGCCCCACTCACCAGTAGGCCAACACCACATTTGGGACACCATAGACACCACAGCCAGCCATGTCTGAGAACTATCTCACCCATAAGCAGGCTGACAATAGATCTGGAATCTCTAGCCCTGCAACCACCCACCCTGGAAACTGGCTCTGCCCACCATTGGCCATCGCTATCCCTGGAACCCCCGGGTCTCCACAGCCAGCCACCTCATGACTTGGTCCTGCTGACCAGTGGCCAGCAGCCTCCACACAAGGCAGGGCCTGACAACCAACCAGACTGGGGAGACAGCCATGCCTACCCGACTACCCCCAGTAGTCAACCTGCTACAACTGAAGGGCTTATGTAGCCTACATCACGGGCACCCCTAGACATATAGCTCTGGTGACCAGAGGGGAGTGTGCTGCTGGGACACATCCTACAAAAGGCTACTTCTCCAGGATTGGGAAATGTAACCAATCTACCAAATACATAAAAGTAAAAACAGCCAACTAGGCAAAATGAGGTGACAGAAGAATATGTTCCAAACAAAGGAACAAGATAAAACCCCAGAAGAAGAACTGAGTGAAGTGGAGATTAAGCAATCTACCTAATAAAGAGTTCAAAGTTATGATCATAGAGATGCTCAAAGAATTCTGGTGAAGAATGGATGAACAGAGTGAGAAGTTAGAAATGTTTAACAGTTAGAAAATGTAAATAAGGACCAAACAGAGATGAAGAATACAATAACCAAAATAAAAAATATACTAGAAGGAATCAACAGTATTAGATGATACAGAGGAATGGATCAGTGAGCTGGAATACAGAGTAGTGGAAATCACTGAAGCTGGACAGAAAAAAGAAAAAGGAATAAAAAGAAATGAGGAAAGTTTTATGCCTCTGGGAGAACATCAAGTGTACTAACATTGAGATTATAGGGGTCCCAGAAGGAGAAGAGAGAAAGGGGAAGAGAATATATTTGAAGAAGTGATAACTGAAAAACTTCCTTAACCTGGGAAAGGAAACAGACATCCAGGTCTGGAAGCACCGAGAGTCCTAAATAGGAAAAACCCAAAGAGGACCACACCAAGACACATTATAATTAAAATGGAAAAAAAATTAGAGAAGATTAAAAGCAGCAAGGGAAAAACAACAAGTTACATAAAAGGGAATTCCCATAAGGCTATTGGCTGACTCTTCAGCAGAAGCTCTATAGGCCAGAAGGGAGTGACATGATACATTTAAAGTGATGAAAGGAAAAACCTACAACCAAGAATACCTGCCAAGGTTTTCATTCTGTTTTGATGGAGAGATCAAAAGTTTTACAGAGAAGCAAAAGCTAAAAGAGTTCAGCACCACAAAACCAGCTTTACAAGAAATGTTAAAGGTGCTTCTCTAAGTAGAAAAGAAAGGGCCACAGCTAGAAATATGAAAATTACAAAAGGAAGAAGCTCATTGGTAAAGGCAAATATCCATTAAAGGTAGTAAGTCAAACAAGTATAAAGCTAGTAGGAGGTTGAAAGACAAAAGTAGTAAAATCATCTGTATCTACAGTAAGTAGAAAAGGGATACACAAAACAAAAAGATGTAAATTATGTCAAAAACAGTAAACGTGAAGGGGGGTAAAATGCAGGGTTGTTAAAATGTGTTTGAATTTAAGAGATCAGAAACATAAAATACTCATGTATATATGTATATAGATTGCTATATATAAACCTCATGGTACCCACAAACCAATAGATACATGAAAAAAATACACAAAATAATAGATACATAAAAAAGAAAAAGGAATCCAAACATAACATTAAAAGATAGTTGTCAAATAACAATGGAAGAGTGCGAAAGAAGAAAGGAACAAAAAACTACAAAAACAACTGAAAAACAGTTAACAAAATGGCAGTAAGTACATACCCATCAATAATTACTTTAGTTAAAAAAAAAAAATTACTTTAACTGAAAATGGCCTAAATGCTCTAATCGAAAGACATAGAGTGGCTGAATGGACACAAAAACAAGACTCATCTATATGCTGCCTACAAGAGACTCACTTCAGATCTAAAGACACAAAGTGAGGAGATGGAAAAAGTTATTACATGCACATGGAACTGAAAAGAAAGCTGGGGTAGCAATACTTATACCAGATAAAATAGACTTTAAAACAAAGACTGTAACAAGAGAAAAGGAGGACATTACATAATGATGAAGGGATTGATCTAAAAAGAAGATATAAAAATTGTAAATATATATGAACCCAACATAGGAGCATCTAAGTACCTAAAGCACATATTAACAGACACAGAGGGAGCAATTGACAGTAACACAATAATAGCAGGGGACTGCCCCACTTACATCAATGGAGAGATCATCTAGACAGAAAATCAATAAGGAAACATTGGTCTTAAATGACACACTAGTCCAAGTGGACTTAATAGATATTTATAAAACATTCCATCCCAAGGCAGCAGAATACACATGCTTTTCAAGTGCACATGGCACATTCTTCAAGTTAGATCACATGCTAGGCCACTAAAGAAGTCTCAATATATTTAAGAAGATTGAAATTATATCAAGCATCTTTTCCGACCACAATGCTATAAGACTAGAAATGAACTACAAGAAAAAAACTGCAAAAACACAAACACATGAAGGTTAAGCAATATGCTACTAAACAACCAGTGTGTCACTAAAGAAATCAAATAGGAAATCAAAAATTACCTAGAGACAAATGAAAATGAAAACAGAATGATCTAAAACCTATTGGGCACAGCAAAAGCTGTTCTAAGAGGGAAGTTTATAATGGTATAAGCCTACCTCAGGAAACAAAAATCTCAACCTAACCTTATACTTAAAGGAACTATAAAAAGAAGAACAAGCAAAACCCAAAGTTAGTAGAAGGAAAGAAATCATAAAGATCAGAGCAGAAATAAATTAGAGACTAAAAAACAATAGAAAAGATCAATGAAACTGAGAGCTGGTTCTTTGAAAACATAAGTTGATAAACCTTTAGCCAAACTCATCAAGAAAAAAAAAGGAAACCAAATCAATAAAATCAGAAATGAAAAGGGAGAAATTACACCACCACCACAGAAATATAAAGGATCAAAAGATATTCCTGTGAACAGCTATATGCCAATAAATTGGACAACCTAGAAGAAATAGGCAAATTCTTAGAAATTTACAATCTCCCAAGACTGTACCAGGAAAAAGTAGGAAATAAGAACAGACCAGTTGCTGGTAATGAAATTGAATCAGTAATAACGAAACTCCCAACAAACAAAAGTTCAGGACCAGATCTTTTCATAGGTGAATTCTACCAAAGATTTAGAGAAGAGTTAACAGTTACCTGTCTCAAACTATTCCAAAAAATTGCAGAGGAAGGAACACTTCCAAACTCATCATATGAGGCCAGCATCACCCTGATATCAAAACCACACAACTATATCACAAAAAAAAATGTATTGGCCAATATCACTGACAAACATACATGGAAAAATCCTCAACAGAATATTCACAAACCAAATTCAACAATACATTAGAAGGGTCATACACCATGATCAAGTGGGATTTATCCCAGGGATGCAAGGATAGTTCAGTATCTGCAAATCAATCAATGTGATACACCACATTAACAGATTGAAGGAAAAAAATTCATATCATCTTAATACATGCAGTGAAAGCTTTTGACAAAATTCAACATCTGTTTATTATAAAACTCTCAACAAATGGGTTATAGAGGGAACATACCTCAACATAATCAAGGCCACATATGACAAGCCCACTAATAACATCATACTCAATGGTAAAAAGCTGAAAGCATTTCCTCTAAGATCAGGAAGAAGACAAGGACGCCCACTCTTGCCACTTTTATTCAACATAGTTTGGAAGTCATCGCCATAGCAATTGGACAAGAAAAAGAATTAATAGGAATCCTAATTGGAAAGGAAGAACTAAAACTTACTGTTTGCAGATAATGTGGTACTGTATATAGATAGAAAATCCTCAAGATTCCACTAAAAACTGTTAGAACTTATCAATGAATTTGGTAAATTTGCAGGGTACAAAATTAATATACAGAACTCTGTTGCATATCTATACACTAACAATGAACTATTAGAAAGAGAAATGAAGGAAGCAATCCCATTTACCATTGCGTCAAAAAGAATAAAATACATAGGAATAAATCTAACTAAGGAGGAAAAGACCTGTACTCGGGAAACTGAAACACTATTGAAAGAAATTGAAGACAACACGAACAAATGGATAGATACACAGTTTTCATAGATTGGAAGAATTAATCTTGTTAAAATGACCATACTACCCAAGGCAGTCTACAGATTTAATGCAATTTCTATCAAAATAGCAATGGCATTTTTCACAGAGCTAGAACAAATAATTTTAAAATTAGCATGGAAGCAAAAAGACCACAAATAGCCAAAGCAATCTTGAGAAAGAAGGGCATAGCTGGAGGTATCACGCTCCTTGATTTTGAACTATACTACAAAGCTACAGTAATCAAAACAGTATGGGACTGGCACAAAAACAGACACATAGATCAGTGGAACAGAATAGAGAGCCCAGAAAGGAACCCACACTTATATAGGCAATTAATCTATGACAAAGGAGGCAAGAATATACAATTCGGAAAAGACAGCCTCTTCAATAAATGGTGTTGGGAAAACTGGACAGCTATATGCAAAAAGAATCAAACTGGACTACTCTCTCAAACCATGCACAAATATAAATTAAAAATGAATTACAGACTTAAATGTAAGACTCAAAACTATAAAACTTCTAGAAGAAAAAATAAATCGTATGCTGTTTGACATTGGTCTTAGTAATGCTTTTTTGCATATGTCTTAGTATGCTTTTTTGCATATGTCTCCTTGGGCAAGGGAAGCAAAAGCAAAAATAAACATCAAACTAAAGAAGCTTTTGCACAGGGAAGGAAGCTATCAATAAAATGAAAAGACCACCTCTTGAATGGGAGAAGATATTTGTAAACGATATATCTGATAAGGAGTTAATATCCACAATATACAAAGAACTCATACAATTTGACATAAAAAACAAAACAACCTGATTGAAAACTGGGTAGAGGTCCTTAATAGACATTTTTCTAAAGAAGACATACAGACGGCCAACAGACACATGAAAAGATGCTCAACATCGCTGATCATCAGGGAAGTGCAGATCAAAACCAAAGTGAGATATCACCTCACAACTCTCAGAATGGCTCTTATCAAAAAGAAAACAAAAAGTAAGTGTTGGTGAGGATGTAGAGAAAAGTGAACCCTCATGCACTTTTTGTGGGAATGTAAATTGGTGAAGCCACTGTGGAGTACAATAAAAAGATTCCTCAAGAATTAAAAATAAAACTACCATATGATCCAGCAATTTCAGTCCTGTGTATTTATCCAATAAAAATGAAAACAGTAATTCAAAAAGGTATATGCACCCCTATGTTCATTGCAGCATTATTTGCAGTAGCCAAGATACGGAAGCAATCTAAGTGCCTACCAATAGATGAATGGATAAAGAAGATGTGTGAGGCGTATTTATATATACACACATACATACACACAGAATAGAATATTACTCAGCCATAAAAAGAAAGAAATCTTGCTCTTTGCGACAACATGGAGGGACCTAGCGGGTAGTATGCTAAGTGAAGTATGTCAGATGCAGAGTGACTAATACTGTATGATTTCACTTACGTGTGGAATCTAAAAAGCAGAACAAATGAAGAAACATAGCAAAAGAGAAGCAGAGTTATAGATAAAGAGAAGAAGCAGGTGGTTGCCAGAGGGACGTGGGTGGGAGGATGAGTGAAATAAGTGAGGGAGATTAAGAGGTACAAACTTCGGGTTGAAAAAGAAATGAATCAGTTTATGAAATATACAGTGTGGGGAATATAGTCAGTAATTATGTAATATCTTTGCATGGTATCAGATTGTAACTAGAATTATCATGGTGTTCATTTTGAAACGTATAGAAGTATTGAATTACTATGTGTATATCAGGAACTAACCTAGTGTTGTAGGTCAGTTAAACTTCAAAAACGAACCAACTCATAGAAAAAGAGGTCAGATTTGTAGTTACCAGAGGTGGGTGTGGTGGGAGGGGAATTGGATCAAGGTAGTTAAAAGGTACAAACTTCCAGTTATATATAAGATAAATAAGTGCTAGGGATCTAATGTACAACATGATAAATATAATTAACCCCAGTATATGTTATATATAAAAGTTGTTAAGAGTAAATTCTGAGTTCTCATCACAAAGAAAATTGTTTTTTCAATTTCTTTAATTTTGAATCTATATGAGATAATGTATGGTCACTAAGTTTTAATAAGTGATAATCATTTCATGATGTATGTAAGTCAAATCTTTATACTGTACACCTTAAACTTATATAGTGCTGTATGTCAATTATATCTGAATACAACTGGATGAAAACAAAGATCCGATAGACTTGAGAAAAAAAATTAACATTATTATTCAGTCAACCAAGTACTGAGCATATATTTTCCCCTCCCCCAGCAATAGTATATCTCTAAGATATGTAGAAAATATGGCCCCTGCTCTCAAAGTATTTATAGAATAGTTTGAAAGACATACACACACACACACACACACACACACACACACACACACACACACACACACAAAGTAAATGGAACAGACTAAATACTATGTGATTCTGAGCACTTAACATTTCAGAAAATCTTGGTAAGACTGGTTACTTATTTCTACCAAAATTTTCACATAATACTAACTAATTCATAGTAGGGTTTAAATGACTGATAGCTGGTTCTTTCCTGATAACAGTGGAAACAGGAAAAATAGATCACTAAGTATCAGAAAGGTAAAGGGGCTTGGAGAGGATGTGTGTTGGGAGAGGGAGTAGTACAAAAAGATGAGTAGTGGGATGCTGGAGACAGCTTTTGCAGAGTAACTTTGCCTCTGGCTGTCTTTCCTGAAATCCATGTGAATACATCCTTGAATAAGCATTAAATAGTAGTCTAGAAATGCTAAGCCAAATCTCAATTTTGGCTATGATTTTTTAAAGTTATTTATCTATTTTCTCTATTTTGGGGACAACAGTTACGTCTTGTTTATTGTTGTATTCTCAGCACCTAATGTGCTAACAGATAAGTGCCTGATATATATTTAATATCTTTCCAAGGAGCTACTATTATTTGAGTTTTCTATTAATCTTTTTCATCCTCTTTGTGAGTTATTTCACTGTTTGGCCTCAAGTTACAGTGTCCCTAGGTTCTATCTTCAGACCCTTATTTTCTTGTTCTACACACTTTCACTATGTCTATTTATTCTTCATTGATCACCTTTTTCCTGATGACCAGGCAG
This sequence comes from Eubalaena glacialis, assembly GCF_028564815.1. Lineage (NCBI taxonomy): Eukaryota > Metazoa > Chordata > Mammalia > Artiodactyla > Balaenidae > Eubalaena > Eubalaena glacialis. Next base: position 110,918,242 of record NC_083736.1, read on the forward strand.
TGTAGGGTAGTAACTTCAATTGCAGGCATGGGCTTTGGAATCAAACATAAGTTCAAGTTCAGTTTTACCATTTACTAGCTATGGTATCTAGGGCCTAGGAATACTTCTTTGATCCTTAGCTTTCTCTTTTGTTAAAAAGGGGTTAATGATAATACCTAACTCATAGTGTTATCATGAGAATTAGATGAAATATTAAGTATAAATGAAATAGCACAGTCTTGGGAATTTAATGAGTACTCACTAAATGTCAGCTGCTTTTACTTTTGTTTGTAAAGCTTTATTGAAATATTATAATTCACATGTCATATAATTCACCCATTTAAAGCATACAATTCAGTGTTTTTAGGTAAATTTATAGGGTTGTACAACTGTCACCACAGTCTAATTTTACATCATTTTTTTTTCTCCCAGAAGCCAGTAGCCATTGGCAGTCATTCCCCATATCCCCCACTCCTAGCCCTAGGAAACCACTAATATCCTTTCTGTCTCTATAGATTTGACTTTTCTGGACATTTTATGTAAATGGAATCATGCAACATAGAATAATATTTTCAAGGTTCATCCATGTTATAGTGTGTATTAGCAATTCTTTTTATTGTTGAATATGCCATTGTATCAATATACCACATGTTATTTATCCACTCATCAGTTGACAAACATTTGGTGGTTTCCACTTTGCGTCTATTATGGATAATGCTGCTATGAACATTTGTGTGCGAGCATTTGTGAGGACCTACATTTTTATTTACCTTGGGGTATATACTTAGGAGTAGGTATCTAACTACTGAGTCGTATGTTAACTCAATGTTTAAGATTTTGAGGAAATGCCAAATTGTTATCCATAGCAGCAGTATTATACATTCCCACCAGCAATGTATGAAGGTTCCAGTTGCCTACATCTTCACTAACATTTGTTATTGTCTGCTTTTTTTAAAAAAAAATTTAGGGCATGAAGTGGTATCTCGTGGTTTTGATTTACATTTCCCAAATGACTATTTTGTGCATTTTTATGTGCATAATCGATAATTGTGTGTCTTCTTCAGAGAAAATCTTGTGATATAATAAGAAATATATATTTGGTCTCTGCCCCTGGTTCCTGGCACAGAACTCCTAAAACCCTTGAATTTCCTGAGTGATGGTGATGATTGGAACATCTTACAGAGAGATCTCTTAAATCCCTTGGAATTTCCTGGGTGGTAAGGAATGTCTTTTGTTCAAATCAGGCACCTCTTCGGTGGGCTCCTGGATAGCTTCAGGATGGGGGCTAGTCATCACAAAGACCGAGTCATGATTAGAAACTTGGAACTTTCAGCCTCACCCCCATCCTGTGGGGAGAGGAGAGAGGAGGACTCTAGGTTGAGTTAATAATTGATCACACCTATGTGACAAAGCCTCCATAAAAATCCCTGAAATATGGGGTTCGTAGAACTTCCAGGTTGATGAATATATCCAGATGCTTGGAGGGCAATACACCCCAACTCCGTGGGAACAGAAGCTCCTTACTCAGGATTCTTCTGGATCCTTTCCTATGTATGTACTTCATCTTGCTTTTCATCTGTATCTTCTATAATATTCATTGTAATAAACTGGTAACAATAAGTAGATGTTTCCCTGAGTTTTGTGAGCTATTCCAACAGATTATTGAACCTAAGCAGTGGGAGGTTGTGGGCAACTCCGACTTTGTAGCCAAGTTGGACAGCAATGTGAGTACCCTGAGGACTCATAACTTGTGACTGGCATCTGAAGCGAGGGCAGTCTTGTGAGACTGAGCCCTTAAGCCTGTGGAATCTGACGCTAACTAACTACCTGGAGTAATGTTGAACTACATTATAGGACACCCATTGGTGCCCTGAGAGTTGGAAAATTGGTTGGTGTGGGGGAAAACCCACGCATTTAGTGTCAGAAGTGTTGTGAGTGGAGAAAGTTTTCCTTCAAATCTGTTGCCTGTATTTTAATTAGGTTATTTGTCCTTTTATTATTGAATTTAAAGTGTTCTTTATATATTCTCAACTCAATTCTCTCATCAGACATATGATTTGTAAAAATTTCCCCCGATTCTGTGGGTAGTCTTTTCACTTTCTTGATGGTGTTTTTTGAAGCAGAAAAGTTTTTAATTTTCATGTAGTTCAATTTATCTGTTTTCTTTTGTCACTTGTACTTTGGGTGGCATATCTAAGAAATCATTGCTCAATCCAAGATCATGGGCATTTACTCTTTCACTTCCTTCCAAGAATTTTATAGTTTAACTCTTACAATTAGATCTTTGATCTATTTTGAATTACTTTTTGTTTATATTGTGATGTAGGGGGTCCAACATCATGCTTTCACAAGTGGATATCCATTTATCACAGTATCACTTATTGAAAAGATTACTCTTTCTCATTGAATTGTCTTGGCATCCTTGTGAAAAATCAACAGATCATAAATGTATGGGTTTATGTCTGTACTGTCATTTTCATTCCATTGATCTGTATGTCTATCCAAGATGTTTTTAAGTTTTCAGTGTATAAATCTTGCACTTTTTTGGTAAATATATACCTAAGTATTTTGGTTTTTTGGTTATAGTAAATGAAATTTACATAATTTCATACTTTCGTTTTTGATTTTTCTTAGCTAGTATGTAGTTATTGTAAATTGATCTTGTATCCTGCAGCCTTACTGAACTCATTTATTTTAATAGTTTTTTTTAATGGTTTCCATAGGATTTTCTATATACAAGATCACGTCATCTGCAAAAAGAGTTTTAGTTCTTCTTTTCCAATCTAGATGCCTTTATTTTTTCGTGCCTAGTTTCCCTACCTAGAGTTTCCAGTACAATGTTGAATAGAAGTGGTGTGAGCAGATACCTTTGTATTGTTCCTGAATTTAGGAAGTATTTCAGTCTTATACCATTAATTGTGATGTTGTCTGTGAGTTTTCATAGATGCCTTTTTTCAGGCTGAGGAAGTTCACTTCTATTCCTAATTTTTGAGTGTTTTATCATGTAAAGATACTGGATCTTTTCAAATGCTTTTTCTGCATCTATTGAGATGATGATGTGGGTTTTGCTCTTAATTCTTATAATATGGTGTATTACATTGACTTTTTAATGTTGAAGCAACTGTGCAACCCTGGAATCAATCCTCCTTATTCATGATTTAGAATCCTTTTTATATGTTGCTGGATTTGCTTTACTAGTATTTTGTTGGGAATTTTTGTGTTAATATTCACATTACTAGTCCGTAGTGTTTTTTTCTACTATTTTTGTCTGGTTTTGATATAAGGGCAACATAAGTCTCATAGAATGAGTTTGGAAGGTTCCTTTCTCTTTTTTTTTTTTTTTTTTTGTAAGAGTTTGTGAAGGATTGGTGTTTATTCTTCTTTAAATGTTTGGTGGAATTCTCCAGTGAAGCCATCTGGTCCTGAACTTTTCTGTATTATGGAAATTTTTTAAACTTACTGATATTCAATCTCTTTACTTTTTTAGATCTGATAAGATTTTCTATTTCTTTTTGAGTCAGTTTCAGTAGTATCTGTCTTTCAGGAATTTTTGCATATCCTGGGTTACTTAATTTTTTGTCAAACAATCATGCATAACATTTTCTTATAATCTTTTTAAATTTAGTAAAATATATCTTCTCCCTTTTTTTCATGGTCAGTCTAGCCAAAGGTTTTTCAATTTTGTTGATCTTTTCAAGAAATCAATCTTCGGTTTCATTGATTTTTCTGTATTATTTTACTATTCTCTATCTCATTTATTTCCTCTCTTATCTTTATTATTTCCTTCTTATTTTTTTAGGTTTACTTTGCTCTTATTACTCTACTTTCCTATGGTGGAAGATGAGATTATTGATTTGAGCCATCAGTGTGCCATAGCTAACTAACATCAGCTTAACTGAGTCACTTGTACACATATGTTCCCAACTCTGCATTCACTGGTGTCACATTCATAGTGATATCAGTCTAAGTTGGGGTATTTACACCACAGAAGTTGGCAAATGATATAAATCAAGGGTTTCTTTTTGGAGAGCTGTTTTACAGGCATATCACCAATCATGGATGACTTGCTTGAACCTACCTGATTATACTACTGGCTTTATTAGATGGCAGTAGGACTGCCCTTCTAGGTTTCGTTGCAATTTTAGAATTTTTTTCAGTGCTTCATGTCAAAGATATTCATACTTACAATTTGTTTATTCTTAGACATTTCTGGAGTTACTAAATACTTCAAATCACAGTCAAGTTGTTATCTTCAATTTTAGGGTCAGAATATTTACTTCACTTATTTTGGACCTGTGTTCTGATATTCATTTTCTTCCACTGGTATCTGCAGTGTTTGTGGTGATGAAATTTTAGAATGATAAACCTTTCGAAAATGGAAGTGAATGTTCAGAGCATCTTTGGATAAGGGCATTGGCTGAGCTATCTATACCTGTAATTATTTTCTCCTACAGTTTGTTTATTTTTTTGCAGGTGCAAATACACAGCAGCCCTCTTCTGGAAAGCATAAAGCAAATACTTAAGTCTGACACCTGGCTGTGAATTACAATCAGGTGCAAAATCAGCCTCTGTTCATGTGCCTTGCTTCTACTTAAATTGGCTGAAAGGATTTTTTATTTTAAAATCGCTCTTGAGTCATGACCTTTAATGACAAACCTCAGCCCAACATAGATTGATTATAGCTGCGTTACAAAGTGCCCCTACAGCATTCAAAATGGAAATGCTGACCATGTGTGTGCCTTTACTGGAGCTAGGCTAGCAGGTGTGGAATGACTGTAGTTCAAAAAAGGTTGGTGAAACATTTGAAGCTGAAGGAATTATTGAGAATCTCTTAATTATTTAGAGATTCATGCACAGAGAATTCACTTTCTATTTGGAACTTCTTTCAGAAAACCAGTTAATTTTTCTAGGATGATAATGAAACATAAATTTGCAAATCTATTCAAATCCTGGTTTTGCTGTTTACTAACCATGTGACTTTGGCCAAATTTCTTAAGTTCTTTGAACCTCAGTTTCCTTAACTGCATATTGGCAATAGTATTGAATATAATGTATAATGTACTGTATAATGGAAGTCTGCCTTGCAAGGTGATTATAAGATTTAAATGAAGGCTATATGTATGTATATTCATATGCATCTAGCATCATATATGTTCATTTCCCTTTAACTGCTAGTTGTCACTTATCCTTGTCATTTGCCTGGGACATATTTTTAAAAATCACATTTTTTCTCTTTATGGTTGAAACAAATCATTTCTTCTAAGTGATCAAAATAATTCAACTGCTGGAAAAGTTATCTGAGACTTTATTGTGATGATTTCTACAATTATTACTTTTTATATAGAAGTCAAATTGCTTCAGAGACATAGCATTTATTATACACTTACTTCATTAGATATTTTTCTAAATATTTTACATATATTATCTCCTTCAGTCTTTATGTTCCAAATGATAGGTGCCATTACGATCCCCATTGTAAAGATAAGGAAACAAGTCACTTGCCCAAGTCGTATAGCTGTTAAAGAAGTCAGATTAGGCCCAAGATAGAGCTGCTCATGCAAAGTACCATGTCAGCAAACGAAAACTTAACTAAGTTTCTTTGCTTGGCTCTTCCAGAAAAGGAAAGCCTAGGTCAACCAATCAGTGCTTGCCTGCTCAGCACAAGTTACCTAACCCAGCTCCAAGACTTCCCTTTGCTTCGTGTAAGGAAAGTGACCTTACTTTAACCGATTAGCAAGTGCCCGGGGTAAGTTCCTTGTTCCTGGTCACTTTGCTCTATAAAAATCTCATGCCTTGTACAGCTCCTCAGAGCTCCTTTTTGTCTGCTAGATTGAATGCTGCCTGGTTCATAAATCACTGAATAAAAGCCTGCTAGATCAGTAAATTGTCTGTGGAAAATTTTCTTTTAACATAGCTAAAGTACGTGGAAGAGGTGAAATTTTAACCAAGCAGTTTGTCTTCACAGTTTCTAAATACTTGCTACTCAATTTGTGGCACATGGACCATTAGTACTGGCATCATTTGAAGCTTGTTAGAAATGTGTAGTCTCTGGCCCCACCCTAGATCTACTGACTCTGAATACGCATTTTAACAAGATTCTCAGTTCTCACATGTACAGTAAAGTTTCAGAAGTACTTCTTTATACCACTAATGGATGATAATATGAGCCTAGTCCCTATCTGTCACATGCATTTCTCATACAACCATTGAAATGAACAGGAGAATGTAACACCAGCAATAACACCATGCCTAAGAAAATGAAGAAAGTAAAACTTTCATACGACTAAAACCTAAAATGTGTACTAGAAATAGTGCAAGGGAGACTAAATTGAAAACAGGCACTAAGGTCAGTCTGGCAGCTCCTTCTACTGAGATTGAAAAAGATTTACTAGAGTAAACCAAAGGAAAATTTATAGACTATCTGTTGTGTTTTCAATGAAATTGAAGAAAACATGGATTCTCTCTTTAGAAAAAGGAAGACATGGTGAACTGGAAACCAGTGTCCCTGTTCTCATATCCCCATGTGTCTATGAGGGAGGGAAATTGAAATGGAAAAGAATATAAACTGAGCTTGCGCCAAGTCTCTTGAATGTAAAGAGAGCCTGGTGTGGTGGCTTTCATAATGTAAATATAGCTCAGGGAATCCTTAGTAAAATAATGCATGGGCTTGTTTTAATTTTGTTTATTGTTTGAAAAGAATGCAAAGTCATGCTCAAGTTAGCAAGGGAAATATTCCTTGTTCATTTGAGATTAAATTGTCGTATTAACTCCAAGAAAAAATAAATCTCAACACGGTAAGGTTTATACAATATTAGGAAGGCTAGTGAGGAAATCAGCTGTGGATCTCACTGGTGGAGAGGCAGAACTGAGATGAGGCTATGCACTTCCACTCTTTGAGGGACTTAGGGTCTGCATGTGACCCCTCCAAAGGCAATGATGTCTGTGCGGATGAGAGTCTCTGTTAACATTTAGCTGAAGCTCTAGACACTCCAGTTTGCAGAAAAGCAGGAAGTGATTAAGGGGAGGAGAACTCTCTCCTTGTGAAGAAAGATGGAGTTTCCCAAGGGAAGAGCAGCAAGGGAGTGTACTTGGGAACTTTAATGAAGGGGCTGCATAGAAAGGAATGATTATTGAGAAAAGAGCAAAGGGAAGTAGATGGAAGTAGAATGTTCATATGGGACATCTTCCAAGTTTGGAAGGCCCTTCCATTGTGTGATAGAATGGAATGATCAAGTCTAATAAACTTACAATTTCTGTTGTTCCCAAACTGCTACTATTTTGAGATATACATGATCCCTAAGCAAAGAACTTGGTATAAAATCATTATAGTCTAGTGTGAGTTTGATATGAGGAAGACTGGGGAAGGGTCATAAATACAGGAAAGGAAACAAATCCTAAGGGTAGTGCTTTATAAATTTGTATGAAGTAAACACTGCCATGTAACCACCAGCCAGGTCAAGTTATAGAACATAACCAGCACTATAGAAGCTTCTTTATTCAGCTCCCTCCACACTGCCATTACCCTTCCCAAAGATAACCACTATTCTGTAAGCCTGTATTAATTTTGCCAAATTTTGAACTTTAATATGAATTGAATTATACAGTATATACTCTTTTGTGTCTGTTTTCTTTAGCTCAAAGCTACAATTTTAAGGTTCATCCATATTGTTGAATATTGCTGTTTTTCATCCATTTTCATTGCTTTATCTATAGTATTTCACTATATGAATGTACCACAATATATCTATGTAGTATACTGTCTTCCATTTTTGCAGTCTGAATAGTACTGTTGTGATCCGTCTGGTGCATGTCTTGAGGTGTATATATATTTGCATTTCTGGATTGGACTTGCTGGGTTGAAGGGCAAACACATGGTTAACTTTATTAGCTACTGCCAGTTTGCCTAAGTGGGTGTACCAATTTTCACTCCCACCATCAGCATATGAGAATTCTGGTTGCTCCACCTCCTCACTAACACTTGCTATTGACAGTTCACTATTGCTGCAAGACAAACCACCACAAAACTTAGTGGCTTAAGACAACAACGATTTATTATTGCTTATACATCTGCAGGTGGTCCCGGGCTCAACTGATATAGGTTAGGTTCTCCTGGGTGGCTCTCATCTAAACAGTGGTTCTGTCTGGACTGGAGTTGACTCTGTTGTGATCTCTTCTATGTGTGTTTATTCAGGGACACAGACCAGAGGGTGGATGAGCAGCAATTACACGGGGGAAGCTCTGCTCATGGAGATGGCAAAAATGCATGTAGGCTAACAGAAACACTCCAGGCCCTGAGGCTTAGGCTTGAAAATGTCACACATTACTTCTGATTTATTCTATTGGCCAAAGCAAGTCATAAGGCCAAACCCAAAGACAAGGGTAGAGACAGATTTAATGGGAGGAATTAAAGTCCCATGGCAAGATTGTGGTTGCAGCGAGTGATGAAGAATTGACGCTGTTAATGCAATCTATCACAGCAGTTTTTTTTTTCTTTCTCCTATTTTTGTCATTCTGGTTGGGGTGTTGTGATAACATACTGTGTTTTTAATTTGTATTTCTCTGATAGCAAATGAAGTTGAGAATTTTTTAAAAATATTTTTATCCATTCATGTATCTTCTTTTGTAAGGCTTTTCCACATCCTTTGCCTATTTAAAAATTCAAGTTGTCTGCCTTTTTCTTACTGATATATAGAATTTTTAATAAAAATATAATCTGGATAGGAGTCCTTCATCTGATATATTTATTGCCAATATCTCCTCCCATTCTATGGCTTATTTTCTCACTGTTTTAATGTCATCTTTGGATAAATGGAAGTTCTTAAACTTTAATGAAGTGTAATTTATTAACCTTTTGTTTTATGTTTAGTGCATTAATATTCTGTTTAAGAAATCTTTATCTGAAGGAAATGAGGACATTTTTCTGTTATTTTCTAGATGCTTAATTATTTTAATTTCCATATTTAGATCTATGATCCAACTGAAATTGCTTTCATATGTGCAAGGTTCATTTTTTTTCTACATAGATATAATCATTTATTGAAAAGGTTGAGTCATTTATTGAGAAGAAAATAACTTTCTTACTGCATTGCAGTGCCACATTTGTGGAAAATCATGAGACCACATATGTGTGAATCTGCGTGACAGGCAGAATTTTAAAATGGCTCTCCAGGATGCCACACACTAATCATGGGAATCTGTGAATATGATGATATAGCCCTCCCATAATTATGTTGTATTATATGCCACAATGGACCAAATAGTGGACAGATAAGGAGATTATCTGGGTGGGCCTGATTTAATCACGAGCTCTTAAATGCAGAGCACTTTCTCCTACTGGTGACAGAAGGGAAAGCCAGAGATTTGAAATATCAGAAGTACTCAACACACCGTTCCTGGTTAAATGATAGAAGGGGCCATGTGAGATGGTATGCAGGCAGCCTTGAGATGGAGGGGACAGCTCTCAGCTGACAGGCATGAAGGAAATAGGGAATTCACACCTACACTTTAAGGAACTGGATTCTGCCAACAACCAGAATGAGCATGAAAACAGATTCTTCCCTACACCTTCAGATGAAATCCCAGCTCAGCCAATTTATTAATTTCAGCCTTGTGAGACTGAGCAGAGAACCTACTTGAGCCCATCTGGACTTCTGACCTACAGAGCCATGAGATACTAAATGGGTATTGTTTTGTGCTGCAGAGTTTGAGATGATTTGTTAGACAGCAATAGAAAACTTTGCTTCTTGATTCTGTATTTTGTTCCATAGTTTATTTTGGTATTTTTACTGCAATAACAATACTATGATGCTTTAATTATTATGGCTTTATAGTAAGCTTTGACTTCTGAGACTGTGTGTCATCCCTCCTTGTTCAAGATTATCTTGATTCTTCCTGACCTTGAATTTCCACATAAATTTTAGAAAAAAACAAAAGCAAAAAAAACATAGGCATGATTTTACTTGCAATTACAATGAGGAGAATCGTCCTTAAATTTTGAGTCTAGGAACATGATATATGCCCCCATTAAATGAGGTCTTCTTTAATATTTCTCAGTAATTTTTTAACAGCTTCACTGAAGTATAATTTATATCCCATAAAATCACCTGTTTTAACTGTACAATTTGATGTTTTATTTCATTTATACATTTGTGCAATTATCATGGCAATCCAGGTTTAGAACATTTCTCTCACTTCAAAAAGTTTCCTAGTGCCTCTTTGCAGCAAATCGCTGCTTCCACCTGCAGACCCAGGCAATCCCTGACATGCTTTCTCTATATGTAGTTTTGCCTTTTCTAGAGATCTAATATAGTGGAATCATATAGTATGTAGTCTTTTGTTTCTGGCTTCTCTCACGTAGCATGATGTCTTTTATATTAATCCACATTGTTGCATGAAACAATAGTTTGTTCCTTTTAATTTAATTGCTGAGTAAGTATTCTGTTGAATGTCATGTTGTGTTTATTCATTCACCTGGTGATTGACACATAGGTTGTTTCCATTTTGAGCTATTATGAGTTACACAGCTATAGATAGTCACATGCAAGTGTCTTTCCATATAGGTTTTCATTTCTCTAGGGTGGATTCCAAGGAGGAGAATTAATGGGTCACATAGTAAGCTTATGTTTAACTTTTTAAGAAGCTGCAAGATTGTTTCTTAAAGTGGCAGTATCATTTTACATTTCCACCAAGTGTATAAGGATTACAGTTCTCCAAATTCTCATCAACACTTATTGTTGTCTTTTTATTTTAGACATTCTAGTGGTTATATAGTGGCATTTCATTGTGATTTTAATTTTCATTTCCCAAATGACTAATGATGGTGAGCAAGTTTTCATGTACTTATTGGCCATCTTATTATCTTCTAAGGTGAAGTGGCTATTCAGTTCTTTTGCTCATTTTGTGTTGGTTTATCTTCTAAGTTGGAAGAATTTAAAAAATCTAATCTGGATATAACTACTTTACTAGATATATGTTTTGCAAAAACTATCTCCTATTCTGTGACTTGTCTTTTCATTTCATTACCGGTGTCTTTTGAAGAACAAAAGTGTTAATTTCGATGAAGTCTAATTCATGTGGTTTTTTTCCTTTACTTAATTTTCATGCATTTTTGCATCATATTTCAGAAATCTTTGCCTAACCCAAGGTTGCAAAGATTCTCTTCTGTGTTTTTAATATAAGTTTGATAGTTTTAGACCAAACATTTATGTATTTAACACATTTGAGTTAATTTTTATATATAATATGAGGTAAGGTTTGAGGTTCTTTTTTGTTTTCTTTCTTTTTTCCTTTTATTTTTTTGAAAAGGAATATCCAATTGTTTTACCACTACTTGTTGAAAAGACTATCCTTTCCTCATTTAATTACCTTGGCATCTTTGTCAGAAATCAATTGAATACATCCATAAAGGGCTATTTCTGGACTGTCTAATTTGTACCATTGATCTATATGTCTATTCGTATGCCAATACTATACTTTCTTAATTACTGTAGCTTAATAGAAAGCCTTATAATCAGGCAGCATGACTTCCCCAACTTTGTTCCTCTTTTTAAATTGTTTTGGTTATTCTCAATAGTTATTGTATACAATTTTTAGTATTAACTTCTCAATATCTACAAACAAATCTCTGGGACTGTTATTAGAATTTCATTGAATATATGGGCCCATTTGAGGAAAACTGCCCAATATTAAGTCTTTCAATCCACGAACTTGGGCTATTTCAAGTTTGCTCTCAAATATTTTTAGTTTGCACTGTACAGATCTTGCAGTTTTGTTAAATTTATTTAAAAAAAATTTTTTATTGGAGTATAGTTGCTTTACAATATTGTGTTAGTTTCTACTGTACAGCAAAGTGAATCAGCTATACGTATACATATATCCCCTCTTTTTTGGATTTCCTTCTCATTTAGGTCACCACAGAGCCTTGAGTAGAATTCCCTGTGCTATACAATAGGTTCTCATTAGTTATCTATTTTATACATAGTATCAATAGTGTATATATGTCAATCCCAATCACCCAGTTCATCCAACTCCCCTTTCCGCCTTGGTATCCATACGTTTGTTCTCTACATCTGTGTCTATTTCTGCTTTGTAAATAAGATCGTCTATACCAATTTTTTCAGATTCCACATATATGTGTTAATATACGATATTTGTTTTTCTCTTTCTGACTTACTTCACTCTGTATGACAGTCTCTAGGTCCATCCATGTCTCTACAGATGACCCAGTTTCGTTCCTTTAAAATGTTTAATTCTTTTTGATGTTACGTATCAAGAATGGATTTTGGATTTTTTCAATGATTTTTCTTTACCTGGTGAGATGGTATTACTGGTAACGTTTTGCAATTTTCTGGGTAAAGTTCTTGCATATCTTTCTTTACTAGTGTTGTGGATTTTTAAACAGTCTTTTGACTTTGTTATCTGTGATGTTATTGTAAATGGTATCACTTTTAAATTTTATATTCTAGTTTTCAGTTGGTGATGTAAAAAGTACAGACAGTCTTTGTATATTGACATTTCTTGGTCATTCTTATGAGGGCTTTACCAATATTATTAGTTTTTCCAATGAATAAATTTTGCATTCTTTATTCTCTCTAGAGTATTTAAAATAAAAATACTCTATTTTCTATTTAATTGATTTCTACTCTACTCTTTATTATTTCCTTTCTTCTGTATTAATTAGAATTAGCTTGCTGTTCTTTTCAGCAGGAAGTTTAAATAATTGTTTTTCAGTCCGCTTTTCCAAAATAAGCATTTAAGGTTATTTATTTCCTTCAAAGTATAACTTTAGCTGCATCCCAAAAGATTTGATATGTGATATATCCGTTATTGTCTAGTTACAATTGTATTAAAATTTCCTTTTGATTTCTTCTTTGACCACATGACTTATTTAGAAGTGTATTACTTAATTTCCAAACAGGGGTTTTCTACTTAAGATTTTGTAATTGATTTCAAGATTTTTCATTGGTATCAGAAGATATAGTATTAATTATATCAACATGCTGGTCAATTTTTAATTTCTCCCATTTTTTCTGTTTTATGTACACGTATATAGTTTATTATAGTATGAATATCCTGCACACATACACAGACACATATACACATACACACTGTATAGACACACGAGATAGAGACAATGAAAAGATGGTGTTTTAGGTACATATAAACTTAGAACTTTCTTGTCTTCCTAGTGAATTAAATCTTGTATAATTATGAATTTTTATTTGATCTCTTCTACTGGCTATCGCTATGAAAGCTTTCGTTTTCATTGAAATTAAGAGAGCATTGCTGCCCAAAAGTCTCTTTTAAGAAAATGAAATGGAAAGTCAGAGAACAGGAGAAAATATTTATAAAACGTATCTGACAAAGTGTTTGTATTTAGAATATATAACAAACTGTTTCAAGTCAAGAATAAGAAGATAGACAACCCAATTAAAAAACTGAGAAAATATTTGAATGAAACATCACCATAGAAGATATAGATATGACAAATAAGCACATAAAAGATGCTCAGTGCCATTAGTCATTAGAAAAATGAAAATTAAAGTTGCAGTGGGATGCTGCTACATACCTATTCAAATGACTAAAATAATAAAACTGACAATACTGAAACTGCTAGCAGGGATTTGGGGCAATTGGAAGTCTCATACACTGCTGAGGGCAATGTGAAATGTTACAATCACTTTAGAAAAGTTTAGCAGTTTGCTAAAACAATAAACATATCTTCCATATGAATACACACCATTCCACTCCTAGGTATTTACCCAAAAGAAAAAAAAAGTTATTTCTAAACAAAGACCTGTGCATAGATGCTCATAGTAGCTTTATCTTTTTTTTTTTTAAACATCTTTATTGGAGTATAATTGCTTTACATTGGTGTGTTAGTTTCTACTGTATAACAAAGTAAATCAGCTATATGTGCACATATATCCCCATATCCCCTCCCTCTTGCGTCTCCCTCCGAACCTCCCTATCCTCCCCCCAAGGTGGTCACAAAGCATCATGTTGATCTCCCTATGCTATGCGGCTACTTCCCACTAGCTATCTATTTTACATTTGGTAGTGTACATATGTCCATGCCACTCTCTCACTTTGTCCCAGCTTACCCTTCCCATTCCCCGTGTCCTCAAGTCCATTCTCTATGTCTGCATCTTTATTCCTGTCCTGCCCCTAGATACATCAGAACCATTTTTTTTTTTTTAGATTCCATATATCTGTGTTAGCATACGGTATTTGTTTTTCTTTTTCTGACATACTTCACTCTGTATGACAGACTCTAGGTCCATCCACCTCACTACAAATAACTCAAATTCGTTTCTTTTTATGGCTGAGTAATATTCCATTGTATATATGTGCCACATCTTCTTTATCCATTCATCTGTTGATGGACACACAGGTTGTTTCCATGTCCTGGCTATTGTAAATAGAGCTGCAATGAACATTGTGGTACATGACTCTTTTTGAATTATGGTTTTCTCAGGGTATATGCCCAGTAGTGGGATTGCTGGGTCGTATGATAGTTCTAGTTTTAGTTTTTTAAGGAACCTCCATACTGTTCTCCATAGTGGCTGTACCAATTTACATTCCCAGCAACAGTGCCAGAGGGTTCCCTTTTCTCCACACCCTCTCCAGAATTCATTCTTTGTAGATTTTTTGATGATGGCCTTTCTGACTTGTGTGAGGTGATACCTCATTGTAGTTTTGATTTGCATTTCTCTAATGATTAGTGATGTTGAGCATTCTTTCATCTGTTTGTTGGCTGTCTGTATATCTTCTTTGAGAAATGTCTATTTAGGTCTTCTGCCCATTTTTGGATTGGGTTGTTTGCTTTTTTGATATTGAGCTGCATGAGCAGCCTGTAAATTTTGGAGATTGGTCCTTTGTCAGACGCTTCATTTGCAAATATTTTCTCCCATTCTGAGGGTTGGCTTTTTGTCTTGTTTATGGTTTCCTTTGCTGTGCAAAAGCTTTTAAGTTTCATTAGGTCCCATTTGTTTATTTTTGGTTTTTTTCCATTTCTCTAAGAGGTGGGTCCAAAAGGATCTTGCTGTGATTTATGTCATAGAGTGTTCTGCCTATCTTTGCCTCACAGTGTCTGGCTTTACACTTAGGTCTTTAATCCATTTTGAATTTACTTTTGTGTGTGGTGTTAGGGAGTGTTCTAATTTCATTCTTTTACCTGTAGCTCTCTAGTTTTCCCAGCACCAGTTATTGAAGAGGCTGTCTTTTCCCCATTGTACATTCTTGCCTCCTTTATCAAAAATAAGGTGACCATATGTGCGTGGGTTAATCTCTGGGCTTTCTATCCTGTTCCATTGATCTATATTTCTGTTTTTGTGCCAGTACCATACTGTCTTGATTATTGTAGCTTTGTAGAATAGTCTGAAGTCTGGGAGCCTGATTCCTCCAGCTCCATTTTTCTTTCTGAAGATTACTTTGGCTATTCGGGGGCTTTTGTGTTTCCATATAATTTGTGAGATTTTTTGTTCTAGTTCTGTGAAAAATGCCATTGGTAGTTTGATAGGGATTGCCTTGAATCTGTAGATTGCTTTGGGTAGTATAGTCATTTTCACAATGTTGATTCTTCCAATCCAAGAACATGGTATATCTCTCCATCTGTTTGTATCATCCTTAATTTTTTTCATCAGTGTCTTATAATTTTCTGCATACAGGTCTTTTGTCTCCTTAGGTAGGTTTATTCCTACGTATTTTATTCTTTTTGTTGAAGCGGTAAACAAGAGTGTTTCCTTAAATTCTCTTTCAGATTTTTCATCATTGGTGTATAGGAATGGAAGAGATTTCTGTGCATTAATTTTGTGTCCTACTACTTCACCAAATTCATTGATTAGCTCTAGTAGTTTTCTGGTAGCGTCTTTACGATTCTCTATGTATAGTATCATGTCATCTGCAAACAGTGACACCTTTACTTCTTCTTTTCTGATTTGGATTCCTTTTATTTCTTTTTCTTCTCTGATTGCTGTGGCTAAAACTTCCAAAACTATGCTGAATAATAGTGGTGAGAGTGGACAACCTTGTCTTGTTCCTGATCTTAGTGGAAATGGTTTCAGTTTTTCACCATTGAGAATGATGTTGGCTGTGTATTTGTCATATATGGCCTTTATTATGTTGAGGTAAGTTCCCTCTATGCCTACTTTCTGGAGGTTTTTTTTTTTTATCATAAATGGCTGTTGAATTTTTTTGAAAGCTTTTTCTGCATCGATTGAGAAGATCATATGGTTTTTCTCCTTCAATTTGTTAATATGGTGTATCACCATACGGTATCACCATGTGAGGTATCACCTCACACCAGTCAGAATGGCCATCATCAAAAAATCTACAAAGAATAAATGCTGGAGAGGGTGTGGAGAAAAGGGAACCCTCTGGCACTGTTGCTGGGAATGTAAATTGGTACAACCACTATGGAGAACAGTACGGAGGTTCCTTAAAAAACTAAAACTAGAACTATCATACGACCCAGCAATCCCACTACTGGGCATATACCCTGAGAAAACCATAATTCAAAAAGAGTCATGTACCACAACGTTCACATTGTGTATCACATTGATTGATTTGTGTATATTGAAGAATCCTTGCATTCCTGGGATAAACCCCACTTGATCATGGTGTATGATCCTTTTAATGTGCTGTTGCATTCTGTTTGCTAGTAGTTTGCTGAGGATTTTTGCATCTATGTTCATCAGTGATACTGGCCTGTAGTTTCCTTTCTTTGTGACATCTTTGTAGGGTTTTCATATCAGGGTGATGGTGGCCTCGTAGAATGAGTTTGGGAGTGTCCCTCCCTCTGCTATATTTTGCAAGAGTTTGAGAAGGATAGGTGTTAGCTCTTCTGTAAAAGTTTGGTCGAATTCGCCTGTGAAGCCGTCTGGTCCTGGGCCCGGACCAGATGTTTGTTTGTTGGAAGATTTTTAATAACAGTTTCAACTTCAGTGCTTGTGATTGGTCTGTTTATATTTTCTATTTCTTCCTGGTTCATTCTCAGAAGGTTGTGCTTTTCTAGGAATGTGTCCATTTCTTCAGGTTGTCCATTTTTTGCTTGTAGTAATCTCTCATGATGCTTTGTTTTTCTGCAGTGTCAGATGTTACTTCTCCTTCTTCATTTCTAATTCTACTGATTTGAGTTTTCTCCCTTTTTTTCTTGATGCGTCTCACTAATGGTTTATCAATTTTGTTTATCTTCTTAAAGAACCAGCTTTTAGTTATATTGATCTTTGCTAAGGTTTCCTTCATTTGTTTTTCGTTTATTTCTGATTTGATCTTTATGATTTCTTTCCTTCTGCTAACTTTAGGGTTTTTTTGGTCTTCTTTCTCTAATTGCTTTAGGTGTACATTAGGTTGTTTATTTGAGGTGTTTCTTGAGACAGGCTTGTATTGCTATAAACTTCCCTCTTAGAACTGCTTTTGCTGCATCCCATAAGTTTGGGGTCATCGTGTTTTCATTGTCATTTCTTTGTAGGTATTTTTTGATTTCCACTTTGATTTCATCAGTGATCTCTTGGTTATTAAGTCGTGTATTGTTTAGCTTCCATGTATTTTTATTTTTTAGAGATTTTTTCCTGTAATTGATATCTAGTCTCATAGCGTTTTGGTCAGAAAAGATACTTCATGCGATTTCAATTTCCTTAAATTTACCAAGGCTTGATTTGTGACCCAAGATATGATCTATCCTGGAGAATGTCTATGAGCACTTGATAAGAATGTGTACTCTGTTGTTTTTGGATGGAATGTCGTATAAATATCAATTAAGTCCCTCTTGTTTAATGTTTCATTTAAAGCTTGTGTTTCCTTATTTATTTTCATTTTGGATGATCTGTCCATTGGTGAAAGTGGGGTGTTAAAGTCCCCTACTATGATTGTGTTACTGTCGATTTCCCCTTTTATGGCTGTTAGCAGTTGCTTTATGTATTGATGTGCTCCTGTGTTGGGTGCATATTTACAGTTGTTATATCTTCTTCTTGGATTGATCCCTTGATCATTATGTCGTGTCCTTCTTTGTCTCTTGTAATAGTCTTTATTTTAAAGTCTATTTTGTCTGATATGAGAATTGCTACTCCAGCTTTCTTTTGATTTCCTTTTGCATGGAATATCTTTTTCCATCCCCTCACTTTCAGTCTGTATGTGTCCTGATGTCTGAAGTGGGTCTCTTGTAGACAGCATATATACAGGTCTTGTTTTTGTCTCCATTCAGCCAGTCTATGTCTTTTGGTTGGAGCATTTAATGCACTTACATTTAAGGTAATTATTGATATGTATGTTCCTATTACCATTTTCTTAATAGTTTTGGGTTTGTTATTGTAAGTCTTTTCCTTCTCTTGTGTTTCCTGACTAGAGAAGTTCCTTTAGCATTTGTTGTAAAGCTGGTTTAGTGGTGCTGAATCCTCTTAGCTTTCGTTTGTCTGTAAAGGTTTTAATATCTCCATCGAATGTGAATGAGATCCTTGCTGGACAGAGTAATCTTGGTTGTAGGTTTTTCCCTTTCATCACTTTAAATATGTCTTGCCAGCCCCTTCTGGCTTGCAGCGTTTCTGCTGAAAGGTCAGCTGTTTACCTTATGGGGATTCCTTTGTATGTTATTTGTTGTTCTTCCCTTGTTGCTTTTAATATATTTTCCTTGTATTTAATTTTTGATAGTTTGATTAGTATGTTTCTTGGCATGTTACTCCTTGTATTTATCCTGTATGGGACTCTCTGCACTTCCTGGACTTGACTATTTCTGTTCCCATATTAGGGAGGTTTTCAACTATAATATCTTCAAATATTTTCTCAGTCCCTTTTTTTTTCTCTTCTTCTTCTGGGACCCCTATAATTCGAATGTTGGTGCGTTTAATGTTGTCCCAGTGGTCTCTGAGACTGTCCTCAATTCTTTTCATTCTTTTTTCTTTATTCTGCTCCGTGGTAGTTATTTCCACTGTTTTATCTTCCAGGTCACTTATCTGTTCTTCTGCCTCAGTTATTCTGCTATTGATTCCTTCTAGAGAATTTTTAATTTCATTTATTGTGTTGTTCATCATTGTTTGTTTGCTCTTTAGTTCTTCTAGGTCCTTGTTAAACGTTTCTTGTATTTTCTCCATTCTGTTTCCTAGATATTGGATCATCTTTACTATCATTCCTGTCAATTCTTTTTCAGGTAGACTGCCTATTTCCTCTTCATCTGTCTGGTCTGGTTTTTACCTTGCTCATTCATCTGCTGTGTGTTTCTCTGTTTTCTCATTCTGCTTAACTTAATGTTTTGGGGTCTCCTTTTCACAGACTGCAGGTTCATAGTTCCCGTTGTTTTTGGTGTCTTCCCCCAGTGGGTAAGGTCGGTTCAATGGGTTGTGCAGCCTTCCTCGTGGAGGGGACTGGTGCCTGTGTTCTGGAGGATGAAGCTGGATCTTGTCTTTCTGGTTGGCAGGACCGTGTCCGGTCGTGTGTTTTGGGGTGTCTGTGAACTTATTATGATTTTAGGCAGCCTGTCTGCTAATGGATGGGGTTGTGTTCCTGCCTTGCTAGTTGTTCGACATAGGGTGTGAAGCACTGTCGCTTGCTGGTTGTTGAGTGGAGCTGGGTCTTGTCATTGAGATAGAGGTGTCTGGGAGAGCTTTCGCTGTTTAATATAACGTGGAGCTGGGAGGGCTCTGGTGGAACAATGTCCTGACCTCGGCTCTCCCACCTTAGAGGCACAGGCCTGACACCCGGCCGTAGCACCAAGACCCTGTCAGCCACACGGCTGAGAAGAAAAGGGAGAAAGGAAGGAAGGAAGGAAGGAAGGAAGAAAGAAGGAAAGAAGGAAAGAAGGAAAGAAAGGAAGGAAGAAAGGAAGAGAAGGGGGGAGGGAGGAAAGGAAAGAAAGGAAGGAAGGAAGAAAGAAAAGAAAATAAAGTTGTTAAAATAAAATTTAAAAAAACTGTTAAAAATAAAAAAATAAAACATAGTAAAAAGAAAGAAGAGAGCAACCAAACTAAAAAACAAATCCACCAATGATAAGAAGTGCTAAAATCTGTACTAAAAAAAACAGAACAAACAAACAAAAACGGACAGACAGAACCCTAGGACAAATGGTAAAAGCAAAGCTATACAGACAAAATCACACAATGCAGCATACGCATACACACTCACAAAAAGAGAAAAAGGAAAAAATTATATATGTCATTGCTTCCAAAGTCCACTGCCTCAATTTTGGGACGATTTGTTGTCTATTCAGGTATTCCACAGATGTAGCGTACATCACGTTGATTGTGGAGATTTAATCCACTGCTCCTGAGGCTGCTGGGAGAGACTTCCCTTTCTCTTCTTTGTTCTCACAGCACCTGGGCTTCAGCTTTGGATTTGGCCCTGCCTCTGCATGTAGGTCACCTGAGGGCATCTGTTCTTTGCTCAGGCAGGATGGGGTTAAAGTAGCAGCTGATTAAGGGGCTCTGGCTCACTCAGGTCGGGAGGAGGGAGGGGTAAGGAATGCAGGGTAAGCCTGCAGCGGCAGATGCCGGTGTGAAGTTGCAATAGCCCCGAGGCATGCAGTGTGTTCTCCTGGGGAAGTTGTCCCTGGATCTCGTAACCCTGGCAGTGGCAGGCTGCGCAGGCTCCCGGGAGGGGAGGTGTGGATAGTGACCTGTGCTTGCACACAGGCTTCTTGGTCGCTGCAGCAGCAGCCCCTGCGTTTCATGCCCATTTCTGGTGTCCGCGCTGATATCCGCGGTTTGTGCCTGTCTCTGGAGCTCGTTTAGGCAGTGCTCTGAATCCTCTCTCCTCGCGCACCCTGAAACAATGGTCTCTTGCCTCTTCGGCAGTTCCAGGCTTTTTCCCAGACTCCCTCCCGGCTAGCCATGGCGCACTAGCCCCCTTCAGGCTGTGTTCACGCAGCGAATCCCAGTCCTCTCCCTAGGATGTGACCTCCGAAACCGGAGCCTCAGCTCCCAGCCCTGGCCAGTCCCACCTGGCGGGTGAGCAGACAAGCTTCTCAGGCTGATGAGTGCTGGTTGGCACCGATCCTCTGTGCAGATTGTCTCCACTTTGCTCTCTGCACCCCTGTTGCTGCGCTCTCCTCTGTGCCTCCGAAGCTTCCCCCCCACCCGCCCACCCGCCATCTCTGCCAGTGAAGGGGCTTCCTAGTGTGTGGAAACTTTTCCTCCTTCACAGCTCCCTCCCACTGGTGCAGATCCCACCCCTATTCTTTTGTCTCTGTTTTTTCTTTTTTCTTTTGCCCTACCCAGGTACATGGGGAGTTTCTTGCCTTTTGGGAGGTCTGAGGTCTTCTGCCAGCGTTCAGTATGTGTTCTGTAGGAGCTGTTCCACATGTAGATGTATTTCTGATGGAACTGTGGAGAGGAAGGTGATCTCCACATCTTATTCCACCATCTTGAAGCTCCCTCAGTTTGGCAGTTTCTTACAAAGCTAAACATAGGGTTACCATGTGATCTATCAGTCATGTTCCTAGGTATTTACTCAACTGATACAAAAACTTAGGACCATATAAAACCTGCCCATGAATGTTTGTAGCAGCTTAATTCACAAACATGAAACACTGGAAGCAACCAAGATGTCCTTCAATGGGTGAATGGTAAATGAACTGTCATATAGCCATACAAAGGAATACTATCAGCAGTAAAAAGGAATGAGCTGTGAAGCCATGCAAAGACATGCATAAATCTTAAATGAATATTTCTAAGTGAAAGAAATCAGTCTGAAAAGGCTATATACGATATGATTCCATTTATGTGACCTTTTGCAAAAGGCAAAATTTTAGAGATGATAAACAGATTAGTAGTTGCCCTGAGTTCAAGGTGGAAGGGATTTGAATAGTTGAAGCATAGGGAAACTTTTAGGGCAGTTAAACTATTTTGTATGATATTGGGTTGGTGGCTACATGACAATATGCAGTTGTCAAAACTCAGAACTTTATAGCACAAAAATTGAACCTTAATGTATGCAAGTTAAAAAAATCATTTAGGAAGTCAGTTGATTCCATTTTGGAATGCAGACCATGACAAAATTATCTAAATGTCTTATAGATAAAGAGGCACATCACAGAGATATTATGGTTTCAGTTCCAGACCACCACAGTGAAGTGAATATTTCAATAAAGTGGGTCACATGAATTTTTCGGTTTCCCAGTGCCTAGAAAAGTTATGTTTACTCTATATTGTAGTCTATTAAGTTTTCAATAGCATTATGTCTAAAAAATGTACATATGTATTTTAAAACGCTTTATTGCTAAAATATGCTAACCATCATCTGAGCCTTCAGTGAGTGGTAATCTCATTGCTGGTGGAGGGTCTTGCCTCGATGTTGATGGCTGCTTACTGACCAAGGGTGGTGCTTGCTGAAGCCTAGAGTGTCTGTAGTAATTTCTTAAAATAAGACAACAATGAGGTTTCCTGCATCAGTTGACTCTTCCTTTTATGAATGGTTTCTCTGTAAGCATGCAATGTTGCTTGATAACATTTTACCCACAGTAGAACTTCATTCAAAATTGGAGTCAATCCTCTCAAACCCTATTGCTGTTTTATCAACTAAGATTCTGTAATATTCTGAATCCTTTGTTGCCATTTCAACAATCTTCACGTCTTCACCAGAAGTAGATTCAGTGTCAAGAAACCACTTTCCTTGCTCATCCATAAGAAGCAACTCCTCTTCTGTTAAAGTATTATCCTGATATTGCAGCAATTCAGTCACATCTTCAGGCTCCCATTCTAATTCTAGTTCTCTTGCTATTTCCACCACATCTGCAGTGACTTCCTCCACTGAAGTCTTGAACCCCCTCAAAGTCATCCATGAGGGTTGGAATCAACTTCTTCTCAACTCCTGTGAATGTTGATATTTTGACCTCTTCCCTTGCATTATGAATGTTCTGCCCAGAGGACAGAGGAATCACTATCTATGGCAGCTATAGTCTTATGAAATGTATTTCTTAAATCATGTCTTAAAATTCGAAATGACTCCTTGATCCATGGGCTGCTGAACAGATATTGTGTTAGTAGGCATGAACACAACATTAATCTTATTGTACATCTCCATCAGAGCTCTTTGGTGACTGGGTGCATTGTCCATGAGCAGGAATATTTTGAAAGGAATCTTTTTTTCTGAGCTGTAGGTCTCAATGGTGGGCTTAAAATATTCAGTCAACAATGTTGTAAACAGATGTTCTGTCATCCAGGCTTTGTTGTTCCTTTTATAGAGCACAAGCAGAGTTGAATTAGCATAATTCTTAAGTGCCCTAGGATTTTCAGAATGGTAAATAAGCATTGGCTTCAACTTCAGGTCACCAGCTGTGTTACCCCTAACAAGAGTGTCAGCCTGTCCTTTGAAGCTAAGCATTGACTTCTCCTCTCTTGCTATGAAAGTCCTAGATGGCATCTTCTTCCAATATAAGGCTATTTTGTCTACCTTGAAAATCTGTTGTTTAGTGTACCCACCTTCATTAATTATCCTAGCTATGTATTCTGGATAACTTGGTGCAGCTTGAACATTAGCACTTGCTATTTCACCTTGTACTTTTATGTTATGAAGACAGCTTCTTTCCTTAAACCTCATGAACCAATCTCTTCTATCTTCAGACTTTTCTTCTGCAGCTTCCTCACCTCTCTCATTTCATTGCTGGTGGGAATACAAAATGGCATAGCCACTTTATAAGAGTTTGATAGTTTCTTACAAATCTAAGAATAATTTTACCATATGATCCAGCAGTTGCTCTGCTAGATATTTACCCTATTGAGTTGAAAACTTATGTTCATACAAAAACCTGTGCATGTATGTTTGTAGCAGCTTTATTCAATATTGGCAAAAATAAAAGCAACCAAGACGTCCTTCAACAGGTGAATGGGTGAGCAAACAGTGATATATTTATATAATGGAATATCATTCAGCAATAAAAAGAGCTATTAAGCCACAAGAAGACAGAGATGGATCTTAAATGCATATTGCTGAGCAAAAGAAGTAATTCTGAAAAAGTGACTTACTATATGATTCCAACTATATGACTTTCTGGAAGAGGCAAAACTAGAGGGACAATAAAAAGATCAGTGGTTTCCAGAGATCAAGGGGACAGGAGTGGTTTGATTAGATGAAGCACACAGAAGAGTTTTGACAGAGGTGAAACTATTCTGTGTGATATTGTAATGATGGACACTTGATTTATGCATTTGTCAAAACCCATAAAACTGTACAATGCAGAATCAAACTTAATGTAAATGTAAACTATATTCTTAGTTCATAATAATCTATTAGTATTGGTTGATTAATTATGACAAATGTACCACTCTAATACAAGATGTTAATAATAGGGCAAATTGTGAGTGGTGGTGTATGGCAACTCTGTACTGTCTGCTCATTTATTTTGTAATAAATAAATTTTAAAAACCTAAAAAGGTATTTAAAGGGAAAATACAAGATTACCAGGTTATCAAACTTACAGTTTTTCTCCATGTGATGGAGAAATAGAAGCTTTCTCACATGACTATCATGGCCACAAAATCAAGGCAAAACTTCAAGTGTCAGCGTTGAAATGTGGGGAAAAAGTTGTTCTTCTGAGGGAATCAGTAACTTAGAGGAAATGTTCAAGGTTTCATATATCTTGGAGGTCAGATCTAGATAGATGAACCATCTTTTTTCTTTGTCTATTTCAGTGTTCTAATTGTTTTTTCTGAGTGTGGGATGTGACAGTACATGATCATGATAGTGACATGACATATTGTCAGTTTTACTTCCACTGAAATTAGTCCCGCTTATTTGTATATTTTTTTTTCTTTATGGGCCCATGTTTCCTCTATAAAATGAGGCAGTTCGGCTATACAATCTTTAGGAGTTTTTTGACCCTAGTATTCTCGTGTTCTAAAATTGATAGTTATAACTCAGTACTTTGTTGTCTATAAAGGAAAGTAACTCTTTCTGATATCCTAGAGAAGCACATAGAAAACATAAAAGGGACAATTACATAGTTGTGATTAAGGTTATTTACTTAAGATTCCATTTTAGCATGAATACACTAAATTGTTTACATAAAAACTTTAATGGGAACCCAACTAACTAGGACACTGAATCTACTTTTATTTTGACGTTGCTGTTAGCTTTAGGAGAAATAAAATAACAGAAGAGCCACGCTGAAAATAAAAAAACAAATATATTGTATCTTGCAGCCAGGTACCTGTTCATTTCAAAACATCATGTTACCTCCATTTCTACCTGTAATTTGAGTAATGTGAATAAATGACTTTCAGGTGATCGTGAAATTCAGAAAAATCTTTGAAATTTAAAGATTTAATCATGTTCACTTGACTCTATTTGATAAGATAGAAGGACATATTAAGCAGATTTTTACCATCTAAATTTAAAGGAATGGGTTTTATATTTAAAATGATATTTCCTACGATCTGAAGTTATCTGGATAGTTTTTATCATAAAATTTATCCCACCATTTGAATGGCTTCAGTGACATCTACAGAGCTCTTCTTGACATGAATTTTGAGTCTTTTCATTCCAATTTGAAGTCAAAACACATTAGAAATTCTCAGGTACGTAATTTTTGTATCACGTGCCAGTATGTGCCCAAGTGCAAAGAGATGCATATTTGAGCTTACTTATTTTAATGACATGTATTTTGTATCTACTAGCATTATTTCTTTGAGCTGGTTATATACATTTCAAGGAATCTTTAACTCCCTGTGCTCAGCCTTTTACAGATAAATTCATAAATGGGTATCCTAGAAAGGTCAAGAATGCTTTATAATGCTATCTCCTAATTTCATGTTTTAAAATTGATTTTTTTAAGTAGTTTTGATACCTGTATTCATGAAAGTAAGAAATTGAATTGGAAACTAGATTCACCAACTAATGAAGTGTAGGCACATTTAACACACTACTGCTGACCTTGACTATGATCATGTGGGAACCTTTTCTGATAGAGTAAGGAACTCTGTAATTCAGTTACTTTGTGATTTAATTCTGCTGTGATAAGCAGAAAATGCTAAACACTATTAAATTCTGCTGATGTTATTATGTTGGAGACTGTTTATCTCCTGGGACAGACCTGAAACCAGTTTGAGCTAGTTACTTACCTCAGTTGGTGGGAACATAGTATTAATTGTTCATGAAATTAAAGTTGTAGCTCTGTTTCAACAAACATTTATTGGGTGTCATGTGAGGGGGAAAAGAAATCTCTGTTCCAAAGACAGCTGAACACTTACTGGAGTTCCTGCACCAGCCTTCTTTTAGATTTCAAGACTAAGTGAACAGAATATGAAATGTCTTCCTGAAATCCTCTTTGCTATTCCAATATTCAAAGCACATTTTTACCTTGGTGAGTTAGTGAAAATATCTACAGCTATGATGCTTATTGGTTTGTTAAAAAAAAAATGGGTGGGATCACATCCCTTTGTTAGTCACCAAGAGCCACCAGGAATCTTAAACTGTAATTACCTACTTGCAGGACCAGGACTAGGGTGAGGTGAGTGAGGTGCCTGGGGCACAGAATTTAAGAGGACATTCATTCTCAGAGCTGTGCCTTCTTCAGTGTGTGCCTCTGTAAATTTGTACCCTAGGCACTTCACTCACTTCAACCTAATTCTGGTCCTGCCCAATAGCCAAAAATCTATAAAACTGATAATATGGATTTGGATTGAGAGCAAACTAAGAACCTGGTTCATTTACGGACCACTAAAGTGTTCTGAAATACTGCATTAATTAATAGTTATATAAAAATTTAAAACATTTTAAGAAGCAAAACAAACAATAAACAAAACCCAGTTGAACCAGCTCTGACTGTAGCCAGACATACATGCTTTTAAAAAGTATTGGAATTAAAGAATAGCAGAGAATGAAAATATTATTTAAACCAAAAGGAAACTAAATCATGCTCACATTTTAGATTGAGTCCCTAATTTCTTCTTGTTTATCTGTTCTATACATAGTAATAAGCATGCAGCTGTATGGATGTCTTTACTTGGAATCAATAGATTCCCCTCCTATAAAACTCATTCATTCTGTACGCCAGTATCCAAGAGGTGAGTGCCGGGAGCTGCCCTTGGCTTTGTAGTTTTGAAATATATATATATAGAATTACTTAGCCTCTATAAATCTTGGTTTCCTCATCCAAAAATTGACTAATGTCTACAGTATAGGAGTATTGGGGGATTAATTAAATAACAAATCTAAAGCAACTAGCATGGTGTCTCATACATGGTAACTTCTCAAAATATTGTATCTAGTATCATAAATGATGCTAATTATTTTCGAGATGTGGTAATAGCAGATGTCACTAAGAGGTAAGATCTCTGAAACCAGATATTTTCCTTTAGGAAAGCACTGCAGGGGAATGAGACAGTGGAAAATGGTCCGTGGTACTTTTTAAAAACATGTATCCAAGCTTACTTTTACAACATTTTCGAAAGCCCCTTGCAAATCGAGTTGGTTTTTTTTTTTTTTTTCAGGATGACTTTCAGCACTTACTTTTCAGAGGAGGGAGAAGACTTTTTGGAAAGGGGATTGTATAGCAAAAGCAGGTTCCAGGGAGAGCTGTATCTGTCATCTCTCATGATGGTCTATTACAGAGAGAATTCTGTGCTGGAAAAGCACAAACTCTTGTAATTGTTTTCTCTGAAATAAACATGATTCATTAATTTTGATGGGTATCAAACAGCAAACAGAATACGTTTCACAACTTCTATTGTCAGGTTAAGAGTGGTCATTATTAATTTGTGTTACATGTTCTCCTTGTATGTCATACTTTTGCTTTAAAGACTTCTACATAGGATTTGGAGCTCAATGATTCTATTGATTTCATACCACTGACTAGTTTACTGCCCTAATTTTGGTTACCTCTGTGACTTTGTAGAACTTACAACCTTTTGTACTCTCTGATTGGAACGCAATGTGTTTTTGCAACGATGGCAAACTGCAGTGGCGTATGTTATTGATTTTAGTTAATGAAAAACTTGTTACTCTCTTTTCTTTTAATGGGCTATTGCCAGAATTTCATAACTGTAGGCCCATTTTTCTTTTGAAGATTCTCTGCACTTTGAGAGGTTGGGGAAGCATATAATGTTACAGTGAAAATATTGAAGCAGATTTATCAACATTGTCCCAAGGACTGTGATTATAAACTAAGAAGGGCTGGCAGTAATAACATTGAGAAAATGGACTCCATCTGATGAATAAGCAATTCCCTAACAGGTTCTGTTCTACTGTTTATGTGCCTTTGTGGTTTACAAGTGTGTGATAAGCAATAAGTAGTACTTATTTAATTGCAACACAGTATCAATCTTGTTTACCCCAATTAAGTGGAGGCAGGAGAAAAATAAATAAGAACATGACTTTCCTTAGATGAGACCCTCTAGATCAGTGTTTCTTAAAATGTAGTTGTGGACCACATTTATCAGTAGAGTGAAGGGAAGTTCGTTTTCCTAATTGGTAGTTCTGTCTAATGCTAGTCAAGTCACCAAAGCTTCCTTTTGGTACTCTCTCACTACTCCTTTACTTCTTCTCACATTTTCATATGTCCAGTGCCCATGACTTGCTCCTCACTTGCCCAAAGGTTCTCTTCTTTTATATGCAGTGCTCTATATTTTAGATGGATTCTTCAATCTATCCCCTCTGCACTGTCCCTGCCCCGAACTTTCATCATCAAAACTTTCTTCTCTGGTATTCTATTGTCTGTCAGTAAAGTAAGAGAGCTGGTTATATCCTTGTATACTGAGAAAACATGGGCCATGATTTGAGAAGGGATAGAAGCATTTCTCACTCTTCCGCTAAGATACTATGCTACATCAAAACTGTTGGCCTAGCAGTATGTGTTATACTAGGAGTTGTTTAAGTATGTGTTAGAATATGGATTTATTGTCCCATAATTATTCTTTCTCTGGGAGGGTAATAAGAGACCTATGAGGCATACCCAGGGCAGGTGACAGTACAATAGTGGGGTATAGAAAACATTTATTCCAATATTTTTCTTGTCAATCTCTACCATAAATATTACAAAGCCATTTGTTTTCAGAGTCAATTATGGCCCAATGACTTGTCACAGAATAAGCTTAAAAGATGCTTGGAATTGCTAATTGATATGGGGTTTCTTTGGGGGGTGGGGGACAAAAGTGTTTCTTATGGCCACTTTGAGGACTACATGAAAGTAATACATCTAAGGTGCTTAACAGGATGCTTGGCACCATTATTATATTGATGTATTCTTTTCCTAATGTGCCCGTCCTCATGTTTTGAAGATAACTGAACCCAGTTATTTCCATTCTCATTGTACAAGTATAAAAATAGTAAGTGAATCACAGAACCAGATAAAATGTACAAAACTTCTTGTATTTCCTAGTTTATTTTCCATCTGTAAAATAATATTAATTACCTAGTAGAGGTGATGTAAGGATTAGGATAAATTAAATTTCACCAGTAAAGGGAGTTACACAGTGCTTGGCACATAGGTCCTACTCAGTAAATGCCAGTTCCATTCTTTAGTCAACCCTGAATAATGCTTCATGTCTAGCACATAATATTGATTTTGACAAGGCTCTCAGATGGAAAAATAATGAAGCTACTTTCTTAAAGTATTGGTTATCAGGCACAGTCATTCAGTCATTTATTTGTCCATTCCTTTGATGAAGACTGATACAATGGTGAATAAGACAAACGTAGCTACCTTTATGCAGAGCTTCTAATATCTTGGGAGCTGTTTCTATGAATAAAAATAAATAATTGCCACTACAGGGAAAAACAGAGGATAGCCTGGGAAGTCAGTGGAGAGGTCCCTATCACAGAGAGAGGGATGAGAAGGCCTGGAAAGGCTTCCCAGGGAAAAAAGTGGCATCAGAGCTAAAATCCATGTTCCAGAGACAGGGAAGAGGATGTTGTGTTTGCCAGTGCCATTCCTCAGAAAATGTCAGTGCTTCTCAGCATTTGAATGCAATCTTTATTTCTGACCATTTCTTAGGAGTTTCACAGTCTGTGCTGTAAGGATCAGTTGTAACTGACCAAATGTTCTCTGGGACTGCCTTGACAGAGAAACATAAATTGTTTGGAAAATAATAATGATGAAATTGCCTTTGGAGTTTGGGATGTGGTAAAATGAATTCTCTCATTTGTACTCAGTGTAATTCTCCCAGGAGTCTAATCAATATCTTCTCCTTGTGGGCTTCCCTGGTGGCGCAGTGGTTAAGAATCCACCTGCCACTACAGGGGACATGGGTTCGAGCCCTGGTCCGGGAAGATCCCACATGCCGCGGAGCAACTAAGCCCGTGTGCTACAACTACTGAGCCTGTGCTCTGGAGCCTGCGAGCCACAACTACTGAAGCCCGTGTGCCTAGAGCCCGTGCTCCGCAACAAGAGAATCCACCACCATGAGAAGCCCGCTCACCGAAACTAGAGAAAGCCCGCTCGCAGCAATGAAGACCCAACACAGCCAAAAATAAAATCAATTAAATAAATAAATTAAAGAAATATATATCTTCTCTTTGTGTTTTATACTGAGCTATACAGTAACAAACCTGAAAGGGGAAAAATGTTTTAAAATTATTTTACCAGCTCTGGTCATAACGGATAGTCCAGGGGAATTCAGATATTTATATTTGTAGCCTGCCTCTCTGTCACGTATATCTTGTAGGATGAATGGGCAAGCCAGATAGCCACACCTTCCATCAAGATAATTTATTTAAGAACAACCTATAATTAAGTCTGTGTAAATATGACAAAAATGGATATGACTGAAATGTAATCAAAACAATGGAATATGGCCTCACTTATAAAAACTTACAGGAGGCAGCTCAGGTCTTTCTGGTATCTCCTACCTATCAAAAGATTTGTTGGAAGGCTCCATTATACAATGTAGGTAATTGCACTCTGAAAATTATGCACTTGCAAAGTAATACTCATTTGAGACTATGCCAGAACAACTAACAGGTATTTGGACAAAACAAATGTTTTGAAATATTTATTTCTGCTATAGCCTATTTTTGGAGTTCCTGCCTCCCCTGCACACAGTTGACAACTTATTTTCGTTTTCTTTTCATTATTTATTTATTTATTTAGGCAAGGGGATATCATAAATAAAACTAAACAACAACAAAAACAAAAGACCCATGTGCTGCGATCTTTTTTTTTTTTTGTAAACATCTTTATTGGAGTATAATTCCTTTACAATGGTGTGTTAGTTTCTGCTTTATAACAAAGTGAATCAACTATACATATACATATATCCCCATTTCTCCTCCCTCTTGTGTCTCCCTCCCACCCTCCCTATCCCACCCCTCTAGGTGGACACAGAGCACCGAGCTAATCTCCCTGTGCTATGCGGCTGCTTCCCACTATCTATTTTATATTTGGTAGTTTATATATGTCCATGCCACTCTCTCACTTTGTCCCAGCTTACCCTTCCCCCTCCCCGTGTCCTCAAGTCCATTCTATAGTAGGTCTGCGTCTTTATTCCCGTCCTGCCCCTAGGCATTTCATAACCATTTTTTTTTTTAGATTCCATATATGTGTTAGCATACGGTATTTGTTTTTCTCTTTCTGACTTACTTCACTCTGTTTGATAGACTCTAGGTCCATCCACCTCACTACAAATAATTCATTTTCGTTTCTTTTTATGTCTGAGTAATATTCCATTGTATATATGTGCCACATCTTCTTTATCCATTCATCTGTTGATGGACACTTAGGTTGCTTCCATGTCCTGGCTATTGTAAATAGAGCTGCAATGAATATTGTGGTACATGACTTTTTGAATTATGGTTTTCTCAGGGTATATGCCCAGTAGTGGGATTGCTGGGTCGTATGGTAGTTCTATTTTTAGTTTTGTAAGAAACCTCCATACTGTTCTCCATAGTGGCTGTACCAATTTACATTCCCACCAACAGTGCAAGAGGGTTCCTTTTTCTCCACACCCTGTCCAGCATTTATTGTTTCTAGATGTTTTGATGATGGCCATTCTGTCTGGTGTGAGGTGATACCTCATTGTACTTTTGATTTGCATTTCTCTAATGATTCGTGATGTTGAGCATTCTTTCATGTGTTTGTTGGCTCTCTGTATATCTTCTTTGGAGAAATGTCTATTTAGGTCTTCTGCCCATTTTTGGATTAGGTTGCTTGTTTTTTGATATTGAGCTGCATGAGCTTCTTGTAAATCTTGGAGATTAATCCTTTGTCAGTTGCTTCATTTGCAAATATTTTCTCCCATTCTGAGGGTTGTCTTTTCGTCTTGTTTATGGTTTCCTTTGCTGTGCAAAAGCTTTTAAGTTTCATTAGGTCCCATTTGTTTATTTTTGTTTTTATTTCCATTTCTCTAGGAGGTGGGTCAAAAAGGATCTTGCTGTGATTTATGTCATAGAGTGTTCTGCCTATGTTTTCCTCTAAGAGTTTGATAGTGTCTGGCCTTACATTTAGGTATTTAATCCATTTTGAGTTTATTTTTGTGTATGGTGTTAGGGAGTGTTCTAATTTCATTCTTTTACATGTAGCTGTCCAGTTTTCCCAGCACCACTTATTGAAGAGGCTGTCTTTCCTTCATTGTATATTGTTGCCTCATTTATCAAAAATAAGGTGACCATATGTTCGTGGGTTTACCTCTGGGTACGATCTTTTATTGGGTAGTTATCATGTCCATTTGTCCTTATCATTTCTATAAGTTGAAATGAACAGATGCCAGAGTGGTATTTGGCATGTGTGGTTTGAGGTGTAACACCTCATAAGTTCAACTTGAAATGGAATTAGAACTAAGGGCAAAATATGATGGTAATCAGAACAATGTGATTTTAGAATCCAGATTTCTTTACCCTATGTTGAGATAAGAGTAATTTGGAATGTTAAAGAAAAATCTATATATTTTACGAACATCTAGGAATGTTAAATTTCAGAATAATTCTTGTTCCTTCAAACAAGAATTCTGTTTTGAAATTGGTCTAGGAGGGAAGGAGAAATATAGGTCACGGATATGTTTGGGCTTTAGGTTAAAATTCTTTTGTATCACTTATGGTTAGTATTATATAATAAGAGTGTAAAAGTACTTATTTTTGAAAGTGTTATCATTGGTGATTAAGTGTGATCTCTAACATTATAAATTTTTATATACTAAAAGGCCTGCTATAGTTGGACTTACCTGGAACTAAATTAGACACTTGCCGGGGGATGTAATGAGTGATTCCAAAATATGGTAAAATAAATGAGCCTTAACCTGTGAGTAGAAACTCAACCCTATATGTATTGCCTCAAATTCCTAGATATTAAGTCAGTCTGCTTTGGGGAAGAAACCTGCTATGTATTGATTAATACTCCTTTGATTTCATTTTTTTCATCACTCTGTGTGTGCTGTCTTTTTTTTTTTTAAACCTATCCTGCTTTCCCAAACATGTGAGCAATTTTATATTTCTTTATGTAGTTTGCCCTTCCTCTTATAACTTCCTTTTGCCACTTTTCTGAACACCGCACTTTCGTTTGATAAGTGGTGGGTGTTACATAGCCAAGGCCAAGCTTATTTCAAGGCATTGACTGTGCATTGGAAAAAGCTTTCTTGAATGTAAATTATATCACCTAGACCAAGAAATAAATGAAAAAAATCTCTCTTGAGTGGAAAAAGTTACTGTATGTTGATAGAATGTAACGAATTTTGCATATACTTACTATGATTGCTTTTTGCAATTCAAAATACCCTGTGCTATTAAATTTATGTATGTTAAAGTAAAGCCATTTTCCTGAGATGAAATGCTTCACATTCAATTATATCAAAATTCCTCATCTATGACTCTTGATTTCAGACTTCACCATTTGTGCATCTATTGAATTTGAGATAATGTGCAGCAGAAAAGTTGTTTTCCGTTTTTGGTAATTAAGGCAAAGGATGGGAGTTATAAGCAAACAAAAGCCAATTATAAATGTTTTAGGCTCTTCAGAAAATATTGGTGTTAGAACTAGGAGTCTGGTGTGATAAATTGACTGTTCCTGGTTTTCGTTTTTGTGTTTTTTTTTTTTTTTTTTTTAACATCTTTATTGAA
Organism: Eubalaena glacialis; assembly: GCF_028564815.1. Classification (NCBI taxonomy): domain Eukaryota; kingdom Metazoa; phylum Chordata; class Mammalia; order Artiodactyla; family Balaenidae; genus Eubalaena; species Eubalaena glacialis. The sequence goes on from NC_083736.1 coordinate 110,952,187, forward strand.
GTATAATTGCTTTACAATGGTGTGCTAGCTTCTGCTTTACAACAAAGTGAATCAGTTACACATATACATATGTTGCCATATCTCTTCCCTCTTGCATCTCCCTCCCTCCCACCCTCCCTATCCCACCCCTCTAGGTGGTCACAAAGCACCGAGCTGATCTCCCTGTGCTATGCGGCTGCTTCCCACTAGTTATCTATTTTACATTTGGTAGTGTATATATGTCCATGACACTCTCTCACCCTGTCACATCTCACCCCTCCCCCTCCCCATATCCTCAAGTCCATTCTCTAGTAGGTCTGTGTCTTTATTCCCATCTTGCCACTAGGTTCTTCATGACCTCTTTTTTTTTTTTTTTTTTCCCTTAGATTCCATATATATGTGTTAGCATACTGTATTTGTTTTTCTCTTTCTGACTTACTTCACTCTGTATGACAGACTCTAACTCCATCCACCTCATTACAAACACCTCCATTTCATTTCTTTTTATGGCTGAGTAATATTCCATTGTATATATGTGCCACATCTTCTTTATCCATTCATCCGATGATGGACACCTAGGTTGCTTCCATGTCCTGGCTATTGTAAACAGAGCTGCAATGAATATTTTGGTACATGACTCTTTCTGAATTATGGTTTTCTCAGGGTATATGCCCAGTAGTGGGATTGCTGGGTCATATGGTAGTTCTATTTTTAGTTTTTTAAGGAACCTCCATACTGTTCTCCATAGTGGCTGTATCAATTTACATTCCCACCAACAGTGCAAGAGTGTTCCCTTTTCTCCACACCCTCTCCAGCATTTATTGTTTCTAGATTTTTTGATGATGGCCATTCTGACCGGTGTGAGATGATACCTCATTGTAGTTTTGATTTGCATTTCTCTAATGATTAATGATGTTGAGCATTCTTTCATGTGTCTGTTGGCAATCTGTATCTCTTCTTTGGAGAAATGTCTATTTAGGTCTTCTGCCCATTTTTGGATTGGGTTGTTCGTTTTTTTGTTATTGAGCTGCATGAGCTGCTTGTAAATCTTGGAGATTAATCCTTTGTCAGTTGCTTCATTTGCAAATATTTTCTCCCATTCTGAGAGTTGTCTTTTGGTCTTGTTTATGGTTTCCTTTGCTGTGCAAAAGCTTTTAAGTTTCATTAGGTCCCATTTGTTTATTTGTGTTTTTATTTCCATTTCTCTAGGACCTGGGTCAAAAAGGATCTTGCTGTGACTTATGTCATACAGTGATCTGCCTATGTTTTCCTCTAAGAGTTTGATAGTGTCTGGCCTTACACTTAGGTCTTTAATCCATTTTGAGTTTATTTTTGTGTATGGTGTTAGGGAGTGTTCTAATTTCATACTTTTATATGTACCTGTCCAATTTTCCCAGCACCACTTATTGAAGAGGCTGTCTTTTCTCCACTGTATATGCTTGCCTCCTTTATCAAAGATAAGGTGACCATATGTGCGTGGGCTTATCTCTGGGCTTTCTATCCTGTTCCATTGATCTATATTTCTGTTTTTGTGCCAGTACCAAACTGTCTTGATTACTGTAGCTTTGTAATATAGTCTGAAGTCAGGGAGCCTGATTCCTCCAGCTCCATTTTTCGTTCTCAAGATTGCTTTGGCTATTCGGGGTCTTTTGTGTTTCCATACAAATTGTGAAATTTTTTGTTCTAGTTCTGTGAAAAATGCCAGTGGTAGTTTGATAGGGATTGCATTGAATCTGTAGATTGCTTTGGGTAGCAGAGTCATTTTCACAATGTTTATTCTTCCAATCCAAGAACATGGTATATCTCTCCATCTATTTGTATCATCTTTAATTTCTTTCATCAGTGTCCTATAATTTTCTGCATACAGGTCTTTTGTCTCCTTAGGTAGGTTTATTCCTAGGTATTTTATTCTTTTTGTTGCAATGGTAAACGGGAGTGTTTTCTTAATTTCACTTTCATATTTTTCATCATTAGTATACAGGAATGCAAGAGATTTCTGTGCATTAATTTTGTATCCTGCTACTTTACCAAATTCATTGATTAGCTCTAGTAGTTTTCTGGTAGCATCTTTTGGATTCTCTATGTATAGTATCATGTCATCTGCAAACAGTGACAGCTTTACTTCTTCTTTTCCGATTTGGATTCCTTTTATTTCTTTTTCGTCTCTGATTGCTGTGGCTAACACTTCCAAAACTATGTTGAATAATAGTGGTGAGAGTGGGCAACCTTGTCTTGTTCCTGATCTTAGTGGAAATGGTTTCAGTTTTTCACCATTGAGGACAATGTTGGCTGTGGGTTTGTCATATACGGCCTTTATTATGTTGAGGAAAGTTCCCTCTATGCCTACTTTCTGCAGGACTTTTATCATAAATGGGTGTTGAATTTTGTCGAAAGCTTTCTCTGCATCTATTGAGATGATCATATGGTTTTTCTCCTTCAATTTGTTAATATGATGTATCACGTTGATTGATTTGCGTATATTGAAGAATCCTTGCATTCCTGGAATAAACCCCACTTGATCATGGTGTATGATCCTTTTAATGTGCTGTTGGATTCTGTTTGCTAGTATTTTGTTGAGGATTTTTGCATCTATGTTCATCAGTGATATTGGCCTGTAGTTTTCTTTCTTTGTGACATCTTTGCCTGGTTTTGGTATCAGGGTGATGATGGCCTCGTAGAATGAGTTGGGGAGTGTTCCTCCCTCTGCAATATTTTGGAAGAGTTTGAGAAGGATAGGTGTTAGCTCTTCTCTAAATGTTTGATAGAATTCGCCTGTGAAGCCATCTGGTCCTGGGCTTTTGTGTGTTGGAAGATTTTTAATCACAGTTTCAATTTCAGTGCTTGTGATTGGTCTGTTCATATTTTCTATTTCTTCCTGGTTCAGTCTCGGCAGGTTGTGCATTTCTAAGAATCTGTCCATTTCTTCCAGGTTGTCCATTTTATTAGCATAGAGTTGCTTGTAGTAATCTCTTATGATCGTTTGTATTTCTGCAGTGTCAGTGGTTACTTCTCCTTTTTCATTTCTAATTCTATTGAGTCTTCTCCTTTTTTCTCTTGATGAGTCTGGCTAATGGTTTATCAATTTTGTTTATCTTCTCAAAGAACCAGCTTTTAGTTTCATTGATTTTTGCTATTGTTTCCTTCATTTCTTTTTCATTTATTTCTGATCTGATCTTTATGATTTCTTTCCTTCTGCTAGCTTTGGGGTTTTTTTGTTCTTCTTTCTCTAATTGCTTTAGGTGCAAGGTTAGGTTGTTTATTCGAGATGTTTCCTGTTTCTTGATGTAGGCTTGTATTGCTATAAAATTCCCTCTTAGAACTGCTTTTGCTGCATCCCATAGGTTTTGGATCGTCGTGTCTCCATTGTCATTTGTTTCTAGGTATTTTTTGATTTCCCCTTTGATTTCTTCAGTGATCACTTCGTTATTAAGTAGTGTATTGTGTAGCCTCCATGTGTTTGTATTTTTTACAGATCTTTTCCTGTAATTGATATCTAGTCTCATAGCATTGTGGTCGGAAAAGATACTTGATACGATTTCAATTTTTTTAAATTTACCAAGGCTTGATTTGTGACCCAAGATATGATCTATCCTGGAGAATGTTCCATGAGCACTTGAGAAAAATGTGTATTCTGTTGTTTCTGGGTGGAATGTCCTATAAATATCAATTAAGTCCATCTTGTTTAATGTATCATTTATAGCTTGTGTTTCCTTATTTATTTTCATTTTGGATGATCTGTCCATTGGTGAAAGTGGGGTGTTAAAGTCCCCTACTATGATTGTGTTACTGTCGATTTCCCCTTTTATGGCTGTTAGTATTTGCCTTATGTATTGAGGTGCTCCTATGTTGGGTGCATAAATATTTACAATTGTTATACCTTCCTCTTGGATCGATCCCTTGATCATTATATAGTGTCCGTCTTTGTCTCTTGTAATTGTCTTTATTTTAAAGTCTATTTTGTCTGATATGAGAATTGCTACTCCAGCTTTCTTTTGATTTCCATTTGCATGGAATATCTTTTTCCATCCCCTCACTTTCAGTCTGTATGTGTCTCTAGGTCTGAAGTGGGTCTCTTGTAGACAGCATATATATGGGTCTTGTTTTTGTATCCATTCAGCCAGTCTGTGTCTTTTGGTGGGAGCATTTAATCCATTTACATTTAAGGTAATTATCGATATATATGTTCCTATTCCCATTTTCTTAAATGTTTTGGGTTTGTTATTGTAGGTGTTTTCCTTCTCTTGTGTTTCTTGCCTAGAGAAGTTCCTTTAGCATTTGTTGTAAAGCTGGTTTGGTGGTGCTGAACTCTCTCAGCTTTTGCTTGTCTGTAAAGGTTTTAATTTCTCCATCAAATCTGAATGAGATCCTTGCTGGGTAGAGTAATCTTGGTTGTAGGTTTTTCTCCTTCATCACTTTAAGTATATCCTGCCACTCCCTTCTGGCTTGCAGCGTTTCTGCTGAAAGATCAGCTGTTAACCTTATGGGGATGCCCTTGTGTGTTATCTGTTGTTTTTCCCTTGCTGCTTTTAATATGTTTTCTTTATATTTAATTTTTGATAGTTTGATTAATATGTGTCTTGGTGTGTTTCTCCTTGGATTTATCCTGTATGGGACTCTCTGTGCTTCCAGGACTTGATTAACTATTTCCTTTCCCATATTAGGGAAGTTTTCAACTATAATCTCTTCAAATATTTTCTCAGTCCCTTTCTTTTTCTCTTCTTCTTCTGGGACCCCTATAATTCGAATGTTGGTGCGTTTAATGTTGTCCCAGAGGTCTCTGAGACTGTCCTCAGTTCTTTTCATTCTCTTTTCTTTATTCTGGTCTGCAGTAGTTATTTCCACCATTTTATCTTCCAGGTCACTTATCCGTTCTTCTGCCTCAGTTATTCTGCTATTGATCCCATCTAGAGTATTTTTAATTTCATTTATTGTGCTTGTCATCGTTTCTTGGTTCCTCTTTAGTTCTTCTACGTCCTTGTTAAATGTTTCTTGCATTTTGTCTATTCTATTTCCAAGACTTTGGATCATCCTTACTATCATTATTCTGAATTCTTTTTCAGGTAGACTACCTATTTCCTCTTCATTTGTTAGGTCTGGTGTGTTTTGACCCTGCTCCTTCATCTGCTGTGTGTTTTTCTGTCTTCTCATTTTGCTTATCTTACTGTGTTTGGGGTCTCCTTTTCACAGGCTGCAGGTTCGTAGTTCCCGTTGTTTTTGGTATCTGTCCCCAGTGGCTAAGGTTGGTTCAGTGGGTTGTGTAGGTTTCCTGGTGGAGGGAACTAGTGCCTGTGTTCTGGTGGATGAGGCTGGATCTTGTCTTTCTGGTGGGTTCGTCCACGTCTGGTGGTGTGTTTTGGGGTGTCTGTGGCCTTATTATGATTTTAGGCAGCCTCTCTGTTAATGGATGGGGCTGTGTTCCTCTCTTGCTAGTTGTTTGGCATAGGGTGTCCAGCACTGTAGCTTGCTGGTCGTTGAGTGAAGCTGGGTCTTGATGTTGAGATGGAGATCTCTGAGAGATTTTTGCTGTTTGGTATTACGTGAAGCTGGGAGGTCTCTTGTGGACCAGTGTCCTGAAGTTGGCTCTCCCACCTCAGAGGCACAGCCCTGATGCCTGGCTGGAGCACCAAGAGCCTTTCATCCACACGGCTCAGAATAAAAGGGAGAAAAAATGGAAAGAAAGAAAAAAAGAGGATAAAATAAAATAAAATAAAGCAATTATAATAAAAAATAAGAAAAAAAATTATTAAGAGTAAATTTATTAAGAAAAAAAAATTTTTTTAATTTTTAAAAATAGATTGATTAATTTTTTATACTAAAAATAAGAAAAAAATTATTTAGAAAAAATTTATTAAGAAAAAAAAATTTTTTAATTTTTTAAAATAAAAAATATGAAAAAACTTATTAAAAATTTTTTTAAAAATAGAAAATAAGGAAAAAATTATTAAGAAAACATTTATTAGGGAAAAAAAAAAATTTTAAGCCAAAAAAAAAAAAACGGACGGACCTAACCCTAGGACTAACGGTGAGAGCAAAGCTATACAGACAAAATCTCACCCAGAAGCATACACATCTACACTCACAAAAAAAAGGAAAAGGGGAAACGTTAATATATCCTGCTCCCAAAGTCCATCTCCTAAATTTGGGATGATTCGTTGTCTATTCAGGTATTCAACAGATGCAGGCACATCAAGTTGTTTGTGGAGCTTTAATCCGCTGCTTCTGAGGCTGCTGGGAGAGATTTCCCTTTCTCTTCTTTGTTCGTACAGCTCCCGGGGTTCAGCTTTGGATTTGGACCCGCCTCTGCATGTAGGTCCCCTGAGGGCGTCTGTTCCCCGCCCAGACAGAACGGGGTTAAAGGAGCAGCTGATTCGGGGGCTCTGGCTCAGTCAGGCCGGGGGGAGGGAGCGGTACGGAGGAGGCGGGGCGAGCCTGCGGCGGCAGAAGCCGGCGTGACGTTGCAGCAGCCTGAGGCGCGCCGTGCGCTCTCCCGGGGAAGTTGTCCCCGGATTACGGGAGCCTGGCCGTGGCGGGCTGCACAGGCTCCCGGGAGGGGCGGTGTGGAGAATGACCTGTGCTCGCCCACAGGCTGTTTGGTGGCGGCAGCAGCAGCCTTAGCGTCTCATGCCCGTCTCTGGGGTCCGCGCTGATAGCCGCGGCTCGCGCCCGTCTCTGGAGTTCGTTTAAGTGGCGCTCTGAATCCCCTCTCCTTGCACGCCGCGAAACAAAGAGGCAAGAAAAAGTCCCCTGCCTCTTCGGCAGCTGCAGACTTTTTCTCGTGCACCCTCCCGGCTAGTTGTGGTGCGCTAGACCCTTCAGGCTGTGTTCACGCAGCCAACCCCAGTCCTCTCCCTGGGATCCCACCGAAGCCCGCGCCTCAGCTCCCAGCCCCCGCCCGCCCCGGCGGGTGAGCAGACAAGCCTCTCGGGCTGGTGAGTGCTGCTTGGCGCCGAGCCTCTGTGCGGGAATCTCTCCGTTTTTCCCTCTGCGTCCCTGTTGCTGTGGGATCCGCGCTGATAGCCGCGGCTCGCGCCCGTCTCTGGAGCTCGTTTAGGCGGCGCTCTGAATCCCCTCTCCTTGCGCGCCGCGAAACAAAGAGGCAAGAAAAATTCTCTTGCCTCTTTGGCAGCCGCAGTCTTTTTCCCGGACTCCCTCCCGGCTAGCACCGAAGCCCGAGCCCCAGCTCCCAGGCCCCGCCCGCCCCGGCGGCTGAGCAGACAAGCCTCTCGGGCTGGTGAGTGCTGGTCGGCACCGCTCCTCTGTGCGGGAGTCTCCGCTTTGCCCTCCGCACTACTGTGGCTGCGCTCTCCTCCGTGGCTCCGAAGCTTCCCCCCTCTGCTACCCGCAGTCTCTGCCCACGAAGGGGCTTCCTAGTGTGTGGAAACCTTTCCTCCTTCACAGCTCCCTCCCACTGGTGCAGGTCCCGTCCCTATTCTTTTGTCTCTGTTATTTCTTTTTTCTTTTGCCCTACCCAAGTACGTGGGGATTTTCTTGCCTTTTGGGAGGTCTGACGTCTTCTGCCAGCGTTCAGTGGGTGTTCTGTAGGAGCAGTTCCACGTGTAGATGTATTTCTCATGTATCTGTGGGGAGGAAGGTGATCTCCGCGTCTTACTCTTCCGCCATCTTGCCCCTCCCTCCCGTTTTTGTGTTTTTAAACACTTCACCTGCTACTACCAGCCTGGGTGAGATTAAACATGGGAATATAAAGCAGAGAAATTAGCTGTGCTTTAGAGCAGTGGTTCCCAACCTTTCTGGCACTAGGGACCAGTTTCGTGGAAGACAATTTTTCCACAGACTGGCGGGTTGCGGGGGGGATGGTTTTGGGATGATTCAGGCACATTACTTTTTTTTTTTTGGCTGCATCAGGTCTTTGTTGCTGCGTGTGAGCTTTCTCTAGTTGTGGTGAGCAGGGGCTACTCTTTGTTGCGGTGCACGGGCTTCTCACTGTGGTGGCTTCTCTTGTTGAGGAGCACAGGCTCTAGGTGTGCGGGCTTCAGTAGTTGCAGCACACAGGCTCAGTAGTTGTGGCTCGTGGGCTCTAAAGCACAAGCTCAGTAGTTGTGGCATACAGGCTTAGTTGCTCTGCAGCATGTGGGATCTTCCTGGACCAGGGATCGAACCCGCCTACCCTGCATTGGCAGGCGGATTCTTAACTACCACACCACGGGGGAAGTCCCAAGCACATTACATTTATTGTGTACTTTATTTCTATTATTATTACATTGTAATATATAATGAAATACTTATATAGCTCACCATAATGCAGAATCAGTGGGAGCCCTGAGCTTGTTTTCACTTGCCACTCACTGATAGGGTTTTGATATGAGTCTGCAAGCAACTGATTTATTATGGTCTCTGTGCAGTCAAACCTCTCTGCTAATGATAATCTGTATTTGCAGCCACTCCCCAGTGCTAGCATCACCGCCTCAGCTCCACCTCAGATCATCAGGCATTAGATTCTCATAAGGAGTGTGCACCCTAGATCCCTCACATGTGCAGTTCACAGTAGGGTTCATGCTCCTATGAGAATCTAATGCCGCCGGTGATCTGACAGGAGGCGGAGCTCAGGCGGTAATGTGAGCAACGGGGAGTGGCTGTAAATACAGATGAAGCTTCACTCGCCTGCCGCTCACCTCCTGCTGTGTGGCCTAGTACTGGTCCGTGGCCCAGGGGTTGGGGACTCTTGCTTTAGAGTGTCCTTTTAATGCCACTAATTTCAAGAGGCTTGGGGAAGGGGAAACTTAAGGACAGTAGGTCTTTATGATACGGTATAGTGTCCATCGACAGATGAATGGATAAAGAAGATGTGGCACATATATACAGTGGAATATTACTCAGCCATGAAAAGAAACGAAATTGAGCTATTAATAATGAGGTGGATGGACCTAGAGTCTGTCATACAGAGTGAAGTAAGTCAGAAAGAGAAAAACAAATACCGTATGCTAACACATATATATGGAATCTAAAAAAAAAGGTTTTGAAGAAGAACCTAGGGGCAGGACAGGAATAAAGACACAGACGTAGAGAATGGATTTGAGGACACGGGGAAGGGGAGGGGTAAGATGGGACAAAGTGAGAGAGTGGCATGGACATATATACACTACCAAATGTAAAATAGATAGCTAGTGGGAAGCAGCTGCATAGCACAGGGAGATCAGCTTGGTGCTTTGTGACCACCTAGAGGGGTGGGATAGGGAGGGTGGGAGGGAGATGCAAGAGGGAGGGGATATGGGGATATATGTATACGTATAGCTGATTCACTTTGTTTTACAGCAGAAACTAGCACAACATTGTAAAGCAATTATACTCCAACAAAGGTGTTAAAAAAAATAAAAAAATTAAAAATTTAAAAAAAGAAACAAAGTACCTGTACTATTTTACATTCCCATCAGCAGTTTATGATAATTCCAGTTTTCCACATGTTATTGTCTTTTAAAATTCTAGTCATTTTAGTGAGTGTGAATTGGTATCTCATTGTGGCTTTTATTTGCACTTTCCTAATAGCTAATGATATTAAGCCTCTTTTTCTACTTAGTAGCCATTTGTATATATTATTTGGAGAAATGTGTATTCAAATCCTTTGACTATTTTTGCATTGGGTTATCATCCTTTTTTTATAGAGTTGTAATAGTTGTTTATATATTCCAGATAACACGTCTCTAGTCTTTTATCAGATAAATTATTTCCACGTATTTTCTTCCATTATGTTGGTTATCTTTAGACTTTCTTGGTAATATGCTTTGATGCGCAAAAGGTTTTAAATTTTGATGAAATTCAATTTATCTATTTTTTCTTTGTGTCTAAAAGAAGTTGACTAGTCTAATGTCATGCACATTTTCATCTATATTTTCTTGTAAGTGTTTTCTAGTTTTTGCTCTTATATGTAGGCTTATGATACATTTGAGTCAAGTTTTATATATGGTTAAGGAAGGGGTTGAACTTCATTCTGTGCATGTGGATATCCAGTTGTCTCAGCACAGCTTGTTAAAAAGACTGTTCTTTCCCCATTGAATTGTCTTGGCAGCCTTGTCAAAAATCAATTGATCATAAATGTGTGGTTTTATTTATTGACTCTCAATTCTATATTATTGATCTGTATATGTGTCCTTATCACAGTGGCACATTGTTTTGATTACTGTACCCTTGTACTGACTTTTGAAGTCAGGAAACGTGAGTCATCCAACTTTGTTCTTTTTCAAGATTGTTTTCATTATTCTGGATCTCTTGCAATTCTATCTGAATTTTAGGATCAGCTTGTAAATTTCTGCAAAAAAAAAAGCACAGTAAAGTTTTTTGGTAGGAAGTTAAATGACAGCCATTTGGGGTGTATTGCCATAAGTGCATGAGTACGGGGTGTCTTTTAATTTATTTTGGTTTTCTTTAATTTCCTTCAGAAATGTTTTGTAGTTTTCAGTGTACAAGCTTATACTTCTTCAGTTAAATTTCTACTTAATTATTTAGTCTTTTTGATGTTTTAAATGGAATCGTTTCCTTAATTTCATTTTCAGATTTTTCACTGCTAGTGTATAGGAATACAATGGATTTTTATATAATGATCTTATATCCCTCAACCCTGTCAAACTGATTTATTAGCTCTAGAAGATTTTAGAGGATTCCTTAGTGTTTTCTCTGTACAAGATTATGTCATCTGAAAATAAAGTTTATTTGCCTTCTTTCTTTCCAGTTTGGATACTTTGATTTCTCTTTCTTGCCTAATTTTCCTACCTAGAACCTCTCGTGTAAAGTTGAATAGAAGTAGTGAGAGCAAATGTCCTTGTCTTGTTTCTGATCTTAGAAAGCATTCAGTCTTTCATCACGAAGTATGATGTTAACTGTGAACTTTCTCATAGATGCCTTTTTTCAGCTTAAGGAAATTTCTTTCTATTCCTAGTTGGTTAATTATTTTTACCATGAAAAGGTATTGGGTTTTGTCAAATGCTTTCTGCATCTATTGAGATGATCATTTGGTTTTAGTCCTTTATTTATTAGTATGACATATTACATTGATTGAGTTGTAGATTGTTAAACCAACATTGCATTCCTGGGATAAATCCCGCTTGGTCATAGTGTATATTCCTTTTTATATGTCATGGATTCAACTTGCTAGTATATTGTTGAGGATAAAATGTGCTATTATCTTTATCGTTCTTGGGAGAAGGAGTTACTGAATAAGTAAGCTTTTAGTTTAGGGCATTTTAGTGAAAACTTGAGAGTGTTTGACTGAGGAGTTCCTGATAAGATGACATTTAGAGTAATAAGTTCAATGCTAGCCTAGTAATAAGTTCATTGCTAGCCTTTACCACCTAGGTAATTGATGTCTATGAGAGACAGATGGGACTACTCTTATCCAGGTGACCAAGTGCATCCTCGTTAAAACCAAGGCTGACTTTGTTTCATTCTCTCTAAAAATGTTGACCATGCAGTTTTTCTGGAAACATTGACACCACACTATTCTGGATTTGCTCCTTCTCCTCTTGATGTTCCCGATTATGCTCCTTTGTGGGCTATTCTTCCTTGGACATTCCTTGAATTTTAGTATTCTTTAAGTATTCATCCTTATCTCCTCAGATCATAAACATTTTTGGGGAGATGTTATCCACTCAGTGCTTTAACTATCAATATAATGCAGATTCCTGAATTTATATCCAGTTCCTTATCTCTCCCTTGAATAATTCCAACGTGTGTGTGTGTGTGTGTGTGTGTGTGTGTGTGTGTGTGTGTGTGTAGGATATAACACAGGCATCTCAAATTCAATATATTCCAAATTGAATCCATTTTTTCCTCTGAACTTCCAACCTCTTCCAAGTTCTGGGTCCCCTAAATCATGGTAAATCTTTCAACATTTACCCAATTGCTCATGTAAGTATTTATTTTTTTAAAAAAATATATTTATTTATTTATTTGGCCGTGCCAGGTATTCGTTGCGGCACGCGGGATCTTCTTTTTTAGTTGCGGCATGTGGGATCTTTAGTTGTGGCATGTGAACTCTTAGTTGCGGCATGTGGGATCTAGCTCCCTGACCAGGGATCAAACCCGGGCCCCCTGCATTGGGAGCACAGAGTCTTAGCCACTGGATCATCAGGGAAGTCCCCCTCATGTAAGTGTTTCAATCATAGTTCCTGTTTACTCCCTCCATGCCCAAGTATCACTGAGCCTACTGTAGCTAAATATCTCTCAAATCTATAAATTTCTCTCCTTCTTGCTATTATTCTTGTTAAGGCCACTCTCAAATCCTATCAGAGTCTTACAGTGATATTATAAATGGTTTTCCTAAGCAATTCAATCTCCACATATAACCCAGAAAGATCTTTCTTCAGTGTAAACCAGATCATAGCACTCTCCTCTTTAAAACCATTCTTTGGCTTGTGATTCCTCTTAGGATAAAATGTAAACTTCTAAATAGGGCTTTTACATCTCTGTAATATCTTGTCCAGCTTACCTTACTATTTATTTTGTCACAAGTTCATTCTGAACACTACATACTCCAGCAAATTTGTTGAATCAATGAATTGAATTTTAGTTTTAATTTAAATAATCAACATCAAATAGGAAAATTATTAAACTGAACATTAAGGATCCTTAGATAAGCTACTTATTCTGTTCATTAGTGAAAGGGGCTTAAAACTACCTAAACTACTTATCTTACAGATTGTGTGAGGCACATGTAATAAGATATATTTAGAATGTGAAAAATACAAGCACTCTACCAATGTTAGGCAACCTGATATACTCAGTAATAATGTTGACAATAATATAATAGTAATAATATTAAACTTTTCTCCACTAGAAAGTGATCTGGGTTTGACATTTATAATTTTAGAGCTGCTTCAGCTCTTCCACTTTTAACTATGTGGTCTTGAGGAATGAATCTATCTTCCTCCCTTCCTCCCTCCCTTCCTTCCTTCTTTCTTTCCTTCCTTCCTTTCCTTCCTTCCTTCCTTCCTTTTATCCATCTATCCATCCATCCATCCACCTACAGATTTAATGCAATTCTAATCTTTCTGAACTTGTTTCCTTATCTGAGAAATGGAGATAATAAAATTTCCCTTAGTAATTTTAACAGCATTGTTAGGAAGAGTAAATAAAATATTACATATTAAATTATTTCATGAACTACAAAATGCTATGAAATTTTAATTTGATTTAGCTTAATTAATTGTAAAATCAAGTACAAAAATGTGTTTCATTTTCAAGTTTTGGAGATTATGTATGCCATCCCTCTTTTCCATTTTTCTGGCCTTTCATGAGGTGACTCTTAAGCCAACAGCATTATAATCAGCATTATTAATTAATAAAATTTACTGAATACCTACTGTATGCCAGATTTTGTGCTATGCACTGTGAATATCTACTGAATCCTTATGGGGTCCGTAGCAGTCAATTAATTTATAGATTGGTTCAGGCAAAATAGAACATTATTTCATGAATGTGGGGGCTTAGTGTGGAAGAATTAGGATGAAATCCAAGTGAACATAGAATTATAATCTTCTAAAAGGTATCAATTACAAAATTTTATTATTACTCACACAGGTACACATCTTCCTGTAAAAATAGATCATAATTACCATATGTCAGTCAGAATGGCTGGGTTTCTGATTTTAGTGAAATGGGAAAGAGTTTCAGCTTTGGTGATAGAAAGCTTCCAACAAATTTTAGTCTTGAGACTCTTTTATTCAAATCCATGGCTTTTGACTAGCTCTGTTTGTTTCATACCTTTTTCATTAATTGATGTCTGTTGAGGATAATGTATAATGTATTGGGACATATTTGGTCTTAGGATAAGAATCTTTTAATCAGTAAATGTCCCACAAGGCCAGTTCTACTTTTGCTGAAGTGAAAAAAAAATCCCTATTATCACTGATTTAGGAGAAATAAAACCCCTTTTGGTTGATTGATATGCTAGAGACCCAGGACATGTCACAGTCTGATGAACTTCACAAGGCCACTTATGGTTAATATCTTGTTGTGATAGAATCCTATAGAACATTTGTAGCTAATATAAATCAAATGTAAATTCCATCATTGTTCATTATAAATCTCTTCCCCTGTATCCACTGTCTCCAGAACTTGATTGCCGTTCTAGCTTATTCTTCTCCTCAAGAGCTTAACTATTCTCAGTGATTCTAATTTCCTCAGAACAGCAGGAGAAATAATTGACTTTCCAGTGGGAAATATTTTTTGAATAATATGTTCCTCTGTAAATCTTTCTTTTTTTATAAATGAAATTCTTTTCTCCTATTTACATTATAGTTTTCATGAAAAATGTGGTTAATTTATGATTTTCTGGGCCTTCAAATAATTTATCTTTAATTTGAGCATATAGGGAAAAAGAAAGATTCAGCTAAATGTCAACTCTTCAGAAGGGTCTTCCCTGAAAACTTTACCTAATGAGCCCCCTCCCCTTATTCTCCATCACAGCTAGCTTTTCTGCTTTATAACAATTTTTACAAATTTTATTGGCCATTGATTTGTTTATTGTCTTTCTTCCCCTGATTAGAATATTAACTGCATGATCAGAGAAACTGCTCTTTTTTTCCCCTGCATTATTGAGAACACCTAGTTCATGGCTGGTACATACTCAGCAGTTTGGTGAATAAATGGATTAATGGATTAATGGAAAGAAGGAAGGAAGGAGGGGAAATATGGATAGATGAATAGCGGAGTGAATGAATGGTTAAAGGGTTTTAATTAACAGTAAGTTCAATAAGAGGGAGTAGTGTGATGTGGCTGCCAAAGTACTGACAAGAGGGCTGTCATAGAGTAGAGGCATTAAATTGCTCCTGACTAATTTCAAGAGCTAGAACTAGGGTCAATAGGTGAGGTACAAAGAGATATTAACAACAAATTAACTTTGGAAAATTTTTTTTTCCTTTCCTGATCTTTTTTTCCCCAGCTTTATTGAGGTAAAATGGAAATAATAGTAGTACCTACTATAATAAATAGAGCTAAGCTGAGGCTTACATAGGTTAAGTAACTTGCCCAAGGTTACACAGATACTAAGAAACAAAGCTAGAAGGTAACCCCCTAGTTTTTAATGACTCCAAAGCTGGATCTGTTAACCTCTTCACTACATTGCCATACTTCTTATCAGCCAAGCACTGTACTAAGTATTCTACCTGGATTATCTCATTGAGTGATCATAAAACCCTTATGAAGTAGGTGCTTATTATTAGCCAGATTTTAAAGCTGAGAAAACTGAAGCTCAGAGAAGTAACTTGCTTGACTAAGTTACAGAAATTAGAGTCAAAATTCTCATCCAAATTCATATGATTTCAAAGTTCATGCTGCTTCCACTCAGCAACTCACTTTTAGTGTTTGACCTATCAATAAAGTGATCATTTGCTTTTATGGAACAATTTGAAAGGACTTGGAAAATCATTTCTTCTGCTGGTTTGTCATGGGGTCAAAAATGTCCCAGTATTGCTTAATGGTTATCCCAGGGAAACTTCTTTTTTTAACTTTTTCTGGTCATGGTAATATTTAGCAGGAATCTGTTTTAATTAAATTGTTCGGTAATGTGGTGCCTGTTAGAGAATGTGGTAGATACTGTGCTATGCCCCTTAGAACGGTGTCAGGAATGAAGGACTTATTCTCTTAGCTGCTAGGAGGAGGGAAGAAAAATGCCTCACCCAAGGGGTAGCTCCTACTAAGGACTGATTGACAAAGGGGTATCAAGGCTTGTGCCCCTCCACTCTAGGCTGACTCAAAGTCCATCTTGGTGGGATTTGCTGAGATCTTTGCTGGCACTATATGACAGCTCAACTTTTCTCTTGTCTAATCCTGCTTCCTTCCATTCCCTTCCCTCCACAGGTATTAATTCAGAGTGTTCTCCTGTATACTTCCTGCATGCTAATCTCAGAGTTTGCTTGTCAGAGAACCCTATTTGCAACTGAAAGCATAGGCCAGGAGATGAGAAGGAATGAGAGGACAGGGGATGAGAAGAAAGACAGTAGGGAAGATTAGGAGCTGGGTACACAGGGCACAACTAGTCAGTGAAGCGCTAAAAGATTGATGGGAAACAGGAGGACAAGTCGCATATTTCACAAATTTTTTGAGAGCTAACCACCCTGGCCTACCAAAGTAGGGTTTAAGGCTATACCTACATGATGCTAAATCAATCAAACATTTAGTATATATAATTATATAGCTTATATGTAGATGTGTATGTATCTGTATCCATAGCCATACATACATTGTTTGTGCATCATGTTGACAGAACAGCCAGTTGATTGGCTGATGTGTTACTTTTCCACCAGGTGTTTATTTTGTCTTCATGTTGTAAACCTCGGAAGAGGGAAGTTTTTCTGACTAGGTAACAGGGAAAATAATTAAGTTTCATTCTGCTGAGAGGCCATGTCAGCAGCATTCAGTAAAAATGCAGGGTAAGGCACAGGATATGAAAATTGCAATGTGCTAACAAATGGAAAACCTTCCACTGTCAACAAATTAGAGGGCTCTAGTACTCTTTCAAATACTTCCTGATTATTTTTGCTTTTCCCTTTGAATTCTGAGACCATTCTGGAATGAGGAGAGACAGAAGGCAAAAGGAGAAGCCAAGAACAATATTTCCTGTTCTTTAGGAAACTGTCATACAGTCTTCTGGAACATCCTGTCATGACGTATGCTTTCCTGTCCCACTTCGTGTCAGGGCAGTGGGTTAGCTAAGATCTGCTAGAAGCAGATTTTGCATAACGCAGTGACAGTGTGTAAATATCCATGCATTCTTGCAGTATGTGCATTTTATTATTTATAATGAAATAAACATGGCTAAGTCTGTTTGTGGCTTATTATTTATCCATTAGGAGTAGGTCTCACCTTAAAAACCTGGACCTATTGAGAAGAGTTCATAGCTCAGAAAGCAACTCTGACCTGGAGCTTTCACACATGAAACTTTAGTGCAAATACAAAAGAAGTAGAAGACACAGTCCCTGCTCTTGAGGAGCTTGCAACCTATCTGACAACATCAAGTATACACAATGAGAAAAATTGAAACTGGCAGATAATGATTTAATGCAGTACTTCTCAAAGTTGTCTACAGGAAAAGAAACGTGAACTCACACACCAGGGAGTCAGTTGGAGCTTTTCTTAAAAATAAAGAACAGTTTTATACGTGAAATGCTTCTCGTTTTGTCCTAAAACTCATGCAAAAATCTAATTTATTTCCAAATCTGCTTAAGTGTGTTTTAGTAGAGAAATGATACTCTTGCCTGCTCCCCAATCTTAGAGTAAAATGGACACTCCAGAAAGCTGTAGTATGTTTGTATTGTGGGTTTTTTTTTTTTTATGTGTGGTTTTCCTAACACCTAGAATTTGAAAAGTGTGGAGTTAATTTGTATTTCTTCAGATGACCTGTTTGTGTGTTTGAGTACAGGCCGCCTTCTTCTCGAAAAACTTTATATAGGTAATATTAAAAATGTGACAAGCTGTTAAAAAATAATTTTGTGCAAGAGGGTCTTTCATACCTCTATGATAGCACTATATAAGTGTTATTATAAAGCCCTGGGAGGACCTATACTTGGTAACATGCTAATTATTGGTTGGCAATAACTAGAAAGTAACCACAAAATATGTCTCCTTCAATTAGTCTTAAAGAGTGAATTATTTTATGCCTGTACCTTTTTTGGTGAAGTGTATTATGTTAGTTTTCTATTGCTGCTGTAACAAATTACCACAAACTTAGTGGCTTAACACAATTCAAATGTATTATTTTAAAGTTCTGAAGGTCAGAAGTCTGAAATGGCTCTCACTGGGGTAAAATCAAGGTGTGAGCAGGTCAAATTCCTTTTTGGAGGCTCTAGGGAAGCATCTGTTCTTGTCTTTTCTGGTTTCCGAAAGCTTCCTACATTCTTTAGCTCCGTGGCCCCTTTCTTTCTCAAAGCCAGCAATGGTTGGTCGTCTTTCTCACATTGCATCACCCTGACACTGACCCTTCTGCCTTCCTCTTTCACATTTAAGGATGCTTATAATTATGTTGGGCCCACCCAGATAATCTAGGATAATCTCTTTAAGGATAGCAGCTGATTAGTGACCTTAATTTCATCTGATACCTTAATTCTCCTCTGCCATGTAATTTGACATTCACAGTTTCTGGGGATTAGGGCCTGGCCATCTGTGGAACGCCATTATTCTGCCCACCACGTACATTGAGGCTGACCTCCTCTTTCTGAGATTGTAGGAAAACCTCCCTTTCAACCCTGTATGTGCCTATTTGAAAATGGCGTAAGAAATCTCCAACGAAAAGGATTCCTATCAATGTGTTTGTAAGTATGCTTGTGTTCTGGTCAAGCGTAAATAGGGAAATGGAAGGATTGCTTTTGTAAACTTTAAGCAGGTATATTTAGAAGAGAGGAACATGTTTGAGGATTTAGTGGATTTTTATTTCATTGTTTTGCTTTGGTTTGATTTTTTTTTCATGGGGGACTTCCTGGGTAAGAGGGAGGAAAGATCAATCTCATTCATTACCTGCAGACTGCCATACAAATGTTAGCATTCTTATGTGTGCCATCATGTGAAGATAGTTGGGATGTGCTGCCTTAATCTGCATCTGGTCCCACATGTGCTTCCATGTACCACAGACTGAAAAGCTGCTGTTCCCTCTGTGAATACCTGTGGTATTCTGTAAATTGTTCAAATGCTGTCTCATCTGCTTTGCTAATTCCTTCTGATTTTAAACTTCTGTGTTCTTATCTAGAACACAGTTTGTTCAATGAATCGATAACTTTTTCTTTTATTGCTGATGTCCTGGATCAGAATCTTAGTAAGTAGCTCACGAGGAGAACACAGAACCTTTTTTTTAAAACTCACGTTGCCGAATGACAAAAATATCTCCTATGACAAAAGAGTGTGGTAAGGGTTCCCTCTTGAGGTTTTGATGCCTGGCACTTGTGTGCTGTTCAGTGACAATGCATCTGAATGAAAGAGTTGCTAATTATGTTTCACTGCTCATTAGGCTAGAAATACCAATCTCAACACTTGAGGAGTCTTCCTGATTAGTGTGATGTAGGAAATTGCTACAGTCCAATCTTCCTATCCGATCTGATTCCCCTCATGGATGCTACCATAATCAGTGTGGCAGCTGACTTCCAGTCAGATTTCAGTATGGCATGCTCTGCTGTTGACTATGTGTTCATTAGGCATCCTTGTCAGATTTATAAGAAACACTTAAATAGGTGCCAAGTTATCTTTTGTGCTACGCATCCTTGGGGAGGCAGGGTTGGAGGAATGTGGGGGAATGGGAGCATCATCCATCCTAGGCTAGGTAGCAGCTAGCTACCTATGTGAGTACTATGAGACTATCACAGATTCAATCTATATATGAACACCTTAGTCAGATGCATAGTGGTATTTACAATCATCATTTTGTTGATACCTTATGATAGGCTAGGCACTGTGCTAATAAGCATTTTACATACATTATTGTATCTAATATTTTTCAATAACCATTTGAGTTAGATTCTATTATTATGCCCATTAATAGTTAAAGAAACTGATACTCAGAGAATTTTAGTAATTTGTCCAAGGCCACACAGCTAATAAGTGGCAGAACCATAATTTTAGCTGTGCTCTTATGAACTTGTCTTAATTTAGGTTCCCCTGAAAGCAGAGCCTGTGACAAAGACTTGGGTCAAGGTAGTTTATTTGGGATGTGCTCTCAGAAAGCAAAGTGAGAGGGTAGGTAGACTAAGTCAGGAAAGAAGGAAAAGCTGATACAAGAGTGCATTTTTAAGTCACTACTGTGGGTA
The DNA here is from genome assembly GCF_028564815.1 of Eubalaena glacialis. Lineage (NCBI taxonomy): Eukaryota > Metazoa > Chordata > Mammalia > Artiodactyla > Balaenidae > Eubalaena > Eubalaena glacialis. Next base: position 110,971,905 of record NC_083736.1, read on the forward strand.
ACAGGGGCTCAGTATTACTGGGACTTCCTGGAAGTATATAAAATACCTCCTGGAATCATTCACCTGAGAAGATACTGAAAGATTTATTCACTGACTCCCGTCCTCCAATGGCTGAGGGTTGTCCCTGGGCGTATTAATTCAACTGCCTTTCTGGGTTGCACTTATTGGAACACCAAGAGGCATGAGGGAAGGCCTTGGGAGTAAAAAGCAGAAAGACCGTACGCTATATAGGCTTGAGGTGGAACAGCTGCCAATGGGAAGTTGTCTGATCTCCCTTGGACCTGTCCACCAGCTGAAATCAGAGCTGTTCCAAGAGGCTATGACATGGAGCACCAGAGGCATCTGTTACAGAATTCTAAATCTTGTGTTCTAAACCATGATTCTATATATAGAGACAAACTGTTCCACAGATAAGATTTCACTCCACATGTTTTCTGATATTATCCTACCATATTAATTATCTTCCTACAAATATTATTTGAGCTCCTATTATGTTCCAGATACCTGGCAGTATTCTGAAGACCTAGAGATAAAAAAGTGAAAAGTCTTGCTGTCAAGGAAATGTTCATTTCCATGATTATCTGACAAGAAAGTGTTCATGACTTAATGTAAAATAACCACCATTACAGGACAGTGGAACGAAAATGGTTACTCAGACCTTGTGTGTGTGTGTGTGTGTGTGTGTGTGTGTGTGTGTGTGTATGTGTATGGTATATTCAAGTCTGTAAGGTCTCTTTTTCAGATTGCAAATGTGAAACTGATTAGGTTCAGAGTTAGAATGTATTGGAATATATGTGAAGATATTAAGAATCAAGTAAGCAGGCAGTTAGAATTGGAGCTGGAGGATTGGGGGTAGGGAGAACCTCCTATCAGCACGTCAGTAGCTTGGTATTTTCCTGGCAGCATATGCAGCACACATTTGCCTTTACCTTCCACAGCCTTGAAGTCATCTTGACACAGCTATTAGAGCCAGGCATCTGAGTAGCCTCCGTCATAGCATTAAGACCCAGTGTCTGATTTCCTGATAATTAACAGACCTTCAGAGTGTATATGATCATGGGATGTGTGTGCATGCACACTTGCAGGCACGCATGCATGGACCTGTGTCTACATTTTAAAAGATGAAAGGCAGACCCAGGACCTATATGCTTGAAATACTCAAACTGTCATTCACGGTATATTTTATTATTCAAGGTCCAATAGGGGCAGAAATCTCAGCAACGTATTCTTGGCTATCTTTTGATATTTCAAATCCTTACCAAGATGCTCCTTTCTTATGCATAAACAGAGTAATTTTAAAAAATTTTATTTTTTGTTAGAGTATAGTTGATTTACAAGGTATACAGCAGAATGATCCAGTTATACATATCTCCATTCTTTTTCAGATTCTTTTCCCATATAGGTTATTACAGAATATTGAGTAGAGTTCCCTATAAACAGAGTAATTGGTGTGTGATTTGAAGAGGGGAAGAATAACTCCTCTTCCAAAGTACGTAACCTGTTCCACCAGAGTGTTTCAGTACCTTAAAATTCAACTTTAGCCATTCCTTCTTTTCCACCATTTTTCTTTGGAATAGTGACACTGAAATCCCTAACATGAATTAATTCATCAAAGCAGTTAAGAGAGAGAACATGATAAAAATGAAAAGAGTGAGGGACTTAAGTTCAGACCACGTGGGTTTTTGTACACTAAAACTGCCATCTACTTTGTAATTCTTAGTCATTTTACTTATTCTCTCTGAGAAGAGTCAGTTTCTGTCTTTGAGAAGAAAGCTGATCATGCCTACAAGTTAAGGTTCATGAGAGAATTAACGAAATGATGTATATGAAAGTGCCTCTACAGTAAGTGCTCAATAAACACTACTCATATTTTCTTTCTTGCCTTCTATGACAGGAAGGCTGAGAGCTGTGTGAGGGTGCTGAAAGAGGGAGTAAAGAGCCCAGAAATAAGTGATTACTGTGTTACTGAGGGCTGATCCTGCCTTTCAGCTCTTGGTAACGGCCAGCATAATAGCTGGAGGGAGAGTTGTTTACAAAGGACATGGACTCAAAAGCCTTTTGCCTTTTTCTGCCTATTGCCTTTTTCCCTCTGAGCTCTGTGCCTCAGTTTCTTTATCATCAAAATGTAGAGTCTATTATTTCGACTTAAGTTTATAGAATGTAGCAAGGATAAAATAACCAGCTGAGCCTTGGAAATCCTGTACCAGATGGAAGCAGGTGGAATTACACTCAGAGAACAGCCAGCAGCTCGGCAGCCGGTTTTTGCACTCCCTTCCCCCAACCCCCGCTTTTCCTCTGTAGGCTTGAGATGTGTGTTCCTTTAAGAAAAGGTCAGGTAATAAAGCTTCAAAATTTAGGTCAGCCAACTCCAATTAACTCTCAAGAACCAGACACCCCACTCCTCATTATGCTGAGCAGTAGTCAGAGTTCTCTGAGGTAGGGGCATACTAATACGCTTGACAAGATTCTCTGATTCAGTGTGGGCTTGCAATAGAAAGATAAGGGCAGCTGAAAAAACATGAATTAATTTTCGCCATGGGGGTAAAGGGATATAAATACACAAAAAGAAGGAACTCCATTATTTAAAGGGGATACTGGTACAATATGATGGCCTAAACTACTGAATTTTTGTTTAGAATATATTTGTATAAGACATGAAGCAAGTCATAAGCAATTTGGAAAGTAAATAGAGCTTCATTGCTAGGGAGAGCAGTATTTATTGATAAGAGCCCAAGAGAGGAAATAGGTTTCCTGACTGGGATTAGCTATTAAACGTCTTTTGATTTTGGATATGATAGAGTAGACAAAAAGAATAGTGGATTGGAAATTGGGATTCAGATAATATGGGTGCTAATCCCTGATCTCCTTGTAACTAGCTATGTAGCCTTGAGCAAATATTTTCATCTTCGTAGGCAAAGTAAAGAGATTTATCTAGAACAGATGACCTCTAAAGTTCCTTTTACATATAGCATTCTGTGGTTCTTTCTTAGTCAAAGGAATTATGGGTCAAAATGAGACTGTGTATGTGTTTGCAATACATTATTGAGAATTCCAGAGATAAAAAGAAACTTGGAATTCATTTTTGATAAATATATCAAGTTTCATTGACTTTAAAATATATTCAAAGAGGTTTGAAATACTACAATATCTTTAAAATAGGGCAATTAAAATTTTAGAAAGGAAAGCACAGAAACCATCAGAAGAAAGAGAGATATATATTTCAGAGCTTTTGGATGAATTACTACCACAGTTTGAATATGAAATTTGGTTCTGAGCACCTGGGAGCCAAGGGAGAAATTGAAGTAAATTGAGTTATATTTCATTATTACAAAAAAATTATTGTATGAAATGAAATACAAAACTTTGTCTCAAGAAGGAGATTTTTTTCACCCTAAAATTAAAATCGTACAAATAATTCACTGCCTGTATCCTTACATAAAGGATCATTGGTAATATTACACAATGGACAATCTCTTAAAAAAAACTTTTGTAAAATATATAGATAGGGAGGACCTTCAAGATGGCGGAGGAGTAAGACGTGGAGATCACCTTCCTCCCCACAAATACATCAGAAATACATCTACATGTGGAACAACTCCTACAGAACACCTACTGAACGCTGGCGGAAGACCTCAGACTTCCCAAAAGGCAAGAAACTCCCCACGTGCCTGGGTAGGGCAAAAGAAAAAAGAAAAAAACAGAGACAAAAGAATAGGGACGGGACCTGCACCTCGGGGAGGGAGCTGTGAAGGAGGAAAAGTTTCCACACACTAGGAAACCCCTTCACTGGTGGAGACGGGGAGGGGGGTGGGTGGCGGGGGGGGAAGCTTCAGAGCCACGGAGGAGAGCGCAGCAACAGGGGTGCAGAGGGCAAAGCGGAGAGATTCCCACACAGAGGATGGGTGCCGACCAGCACCCGCCAGCCCGAGAGGCTTGTCTGCTCACCCTCCAGCTGGGACTGGTGGGGGCTGGGAGCTGAGGCTCGGGCTTTGAAGGTCAGATCCCGGGAAGAGGACTGGGGTCGGCTGCGTGAACATAGCCTAAAGGGGCTAGTGTGCCACAGCTAACAGGGAGGGAGTCCGGGAAAAAGTCTGGAGCTGCCTGAGAGTCAAGAGACCATTGTTTTGGGGTGCACAAGGAGAGGAATTTCAGAGCACCACCTAAACGAGCTCCAGAGATGGGTGCGAGCCGCGGCTATCAGCGCGGACCCCAGAGACAGGCATGAGACGCTAAGGCTGATGCTGCCACCACCAAGAAGCCTGTGTGCAAGCACAGGTCACTCTCCACACCTGCCCTCCCAGGAGCCTGTGCAGCCCGCCACTGCCAGGGTCCTGTGATCCAGGGACAGCTTCCCCAGGAGAACACACGGCGTGCTTCAGGCTGTTGCAACGTCATGCTGGGCTCTGCTGCCACAGGCTCGCCCCGCATCCATACCCCTCCCTCCCCCCAGCCTGAGTGAGCCAGAGCCCCCTAATCAGCCGCTCCTTTAACCCCGTCCTGTCTGAGCGAAGTACAGATGCCAGAGGGTGACCTACATGCAGAGGTGGGTCCAAATCCAAAGCTGAACCCCAGGGGCTGTGTGGACAAAGAAGAGAAAGGGAAATTACTCCATGCAGCCTCAGGAGCAGCGGATTAAATCTCCACAATCAACTTGACGCACCCTGCATGCGTGGAATACCTGAATAGACAATGAATCATCCCAAAATTGAGGCAGTGGACTTTGGGAGCAACTGTAGACTTGGGGTTTGCTGTATGCGACTAACTAGTTTCTGATTTATATGTTTATCTTAGTATAGATTTCAGCGCTTGTTATCATTGGTGGATTTGTTTATTGGTTTGGTTGCTCTCTTCTTTTTTTATTCCTTTTTTTTAATTTTAATGATATATATATATTTTTATTTTAATACCTTTTTTCTTTCTTTCTTTTCCTTTCTCCCTTTTCTTCTGAGCCGTGTGGCTGACAGGGTCTTGGTGCTCTGGCCAGGTGTCATGCCTGAGCCTCTGAGGTGTGAGAGCTGAGTAGCCATCCTTGTCTTGTTCCTGAATTTAATGTGAAGGCTTTCAGCTTTTCACCACTGAGTATTATGCTGACTGTGGGTTTGTGGTAAATGCCTTTTATTACGTTGAGATATGTTCCCTCTATACCCACTTTGGTGAGAGTTTTTATCATGACTGGATGTTGAATTTTGTCAAATGCTTTTTCTGCGTCTGTGGAGATGATTATGTTTTTGTCTTTCATTTTGTTAATGTGGTGTATCACATTGATTTGCATTTGTTGAACCATCCTTGTGACCCTGGAATGAATCCAACTTGATCCTGTTGTCTAATTCTTTTTATGTATTGTTGGATTTGGTTTGCTAATAGTTTGTTGAGAATTTTGGCATGTATATTCATCAAAGTTATTGGCCTGTAATTTTCTTTTTTTTTTTTTTTCTTTTTGTAGTGACTATCTGGTGTTGGATCAGGGTGATGGTGGATTCATAAAATTAATTTGGGAGTGTTCCCTCCTCTTCAGTCTTTAGGAATAGTTTGAGAAGGATAGGTATAAGTTCTTCTTTTTACATTTGGTACAATTCCTCAGTGATTCCATCCAGTCCTGGACTTTTGTTTGCAGGGAGATTTTCAATTACAGATTCTATTTCACTTCTAGTAACCAGTCTGTTCAAATTTTCAGTTTCTTCTTGACTCAGTTTTGGCAGGCTTTATGTTTCTAGAAACTTTTCCATTTCTTCTAGGTTGTCCAATTTGTTGTTCATAGTATTCTCTTATGATTTTTTTGCATTTCTGTGGTATCAGTTGTTATGTCTCCTCTTTCATTTATTTTGTTTATTTGGGTCTCCTCTCTTTTCTTCTTGGTGAGCCTGGCTAGAGGTTTGTTGATTTTATCTTCTCAAAAAAACCAGCTCTTGGTTATATTGACCTTTTCTATTGTGTTTTAATTTCTATTTCCTCTCCAGTCTTTATTATTTCTTTCCTTCTGCTGACTTTGGGGTTTGTTTGTTCGTTTGTTTGTTTTTCTCATTCTTTTAAGTGACAGGTTGTTTGAGATTTTCCTTATTTCTTGAGGAAGGACTATATCATTATGAACTTCCTTCTTAGAACTGCTTTTCCTGCATCCCATAAATTTTGTAAAGCTGTGTTTTCATTTTCGTTTGTCTCAAGGTATTTTCTGATTTCTTCTTTGATTTTATCATTGACCCATTGGTTTTTTAGTAGCATGTTGTTTAGTCTCCATGTGTTTGTTCTTTTCCTGTTTTTCTTTCTGTGGTTGGTTTCTAGTTTCATATCGTTGTGTCAGAAAAGATGCTTGAAATAATTTCTATCCTCTTAATTTTGCCGAGGCTTGTTTTGTGACCTAGTATGTGATCTGTTCTAGAAAACACTCTGTGTGTGCTTGAAAAGAATGTGTATTCTGGTTTTTTTGGATGTAGTGTTGTATAGATATTAACTAAGTCCAGCTGGTCTATTTTGTCACTTAGGACCTCTGTTGCCTTGTTGATTTTCTGTCTGGATGATCTGTCCTTTGATGTCAGTGGGGTGTTGAAGTCTTACTGTTATTGTATTCCTGTCAATTTCACCCTTTCTGTCTGTTAGTGTTTGTTTTAGATATTTAGGTGCTCCTGTATTGGTTACACATATGTTAATGAGTATACTATCCCCTTCTTGTACTGATCCCTTTATCATTATATAGTGCCCTTGTGTGTTTTACTTTATGACCTTTGTTATAAAGTCTGTTTTGTCTGATATGAGTATTGCTACTCCTAGCTTTCTTGTTATTTGCATGAAATATCTTTTTCCATCCTCTCACTTTCAGTCTGAGTGTGTCTTTCATCCAAAAGTGAGTCTCTTGTAGGCAGCATATTGTAGGTTCTTGTTTTTTTAATCCAATCTGCCCCTCTGTGTCTTTTGATCAGAGCATTTAGTCCATTGCCATTAAAAGTAATTATTGATAGGTATGTACTTATTGCCTTTTAATCCTTGTTTCCTGTTGTTTTTTAAGTTCTTTTTTCATTTCTTCTTTTTGTTTTTCCTTTTGTGGTTTGATGATCTTCTTTTGTAGTATGCTTGAGTTCCTTTCTTTTTGGTTTTTGTGAATCTATTGTATATTTTTGATTTGTGGTTACCATGGAGTTCAAGTATGTTGACCCATAACTATATCTACTTGCTTTAAACTGATAGCTTAAATAGTTTTATATTTGCCTTTCCTGTTGTGATTTTCCCTTTCCTATAGATTTTTGCTTCTTTTCTCTTTAGAGAAGACCCTTCAATGTTTCTTTTAGAGTAGGTTTAGTGTTGCTGAATTCTTTTATTTTTTGCTTTCCTCAGGGTGTGCTGGCCATTCATGGGGGTGTTGTTGTAGTATCCAGAGCCTGTGGTGGATGTGAGATGGGGCTTCCTCTCTGCTCCCTGGCTGTCACCACCCTGTCAGGGACTGGGTCTGCTCCCCAGTTGTTGGAGTAGAATCTCTGGGGGTCAGATTCGATGAGACTCTGTTGCCCTTGAGTGTGCGCCCTTTCCCAAAGGAGGTGATTGCTGAAGTAAGTGAGGCCCATGCAGTCACAGAGGACCTGTGCACCACCTGTGTAGGCATCTGCAGTTTCACTCAGAAGCAGCCCAAGGTTGCATCCCTTTCTCTGTTGTGTTTGTCCTAGCTTTAGTGCAAGGCTCTGGTGTGAATTAGGTTGGGGCTGGGGGTCAGGGCATTGTGGCTACAGGAATTGAGGTGGCTGTGCTGCTTGCTGCCTGCGATCTGGGCTACCTCTGTGGCAGAGTCCTCCCAGGACCTCTCTGCCCCAGATCTAGTGCTAAGCTGTGGCATGGAATGGGCAGAGCTGGTGTGCTCTTGCTGGGAGATGAACCACAAAGCAATAGTTTTGATAATAAATGAGGAAGGGCAAAAGAAATCAAATATATAACATTAAGAATAAGAAAGAAGAAATAACTACAGATAAATGTTTAAAAATTGTATATTGTGTGTAATTTTGCTAATAAATTTTAAAATCTGGGTGGAATAAATGATTTTATATGCAAATGTTAATTTCCAAAGTTGACTCAGTAAGAGAGAAAAACCTTACCCATGGGGAGCGGGGAGAGAAAGCCATTAAAAAATACTGAGCCCAGTGAGTTTCACTGGAAAATTGTTAAAGACATTCAATTAGAAAATAGTTCTGATATTATTTATATTGTATCAGACAATAGAGAAAGAAGGGAAGTTTATTTTATGGAGCCAGGATTAGCTTAATAACAAAGCCCGACAGAGTTCAAAAATAGAAATAGTGCCAATTTTCACTTCTGAACACAGATGTGAACATCTGAAATACAATATTAATAAATAGAATCCAAGAGTATAATGAAAGAATAATAGAACATGAAACAAGTAGATTTTATTTCAAGGATGTGAGGTAGTTCAAATCTGATGATATTTACAGTAGTAATAATAGTTTCAAAAAAGAAAAATAAAGCATATGATTATGTTGACAGATGCCAAAAGTGATAAAATTCAACATCTATTACTGATAAAAAATGTAACAAATAAAATACAGATAAAAAGATGCTTCATTAAAGTAGCAGCCAGCATCATATTTGATGGTCAAACACTACAACCATTTCTTTTATAATCAGGGACAAGACAGTGATCCCAGAAATCACCAGTATTGTCTGAACCACTAAATTATAGCTATGTAAAATAAAGTGGCAAAATTACCATTACTTTCTCATGATTATATATCTAGAAAAACCAGGAGGATCTGGTAAAAAAAAAAAAAAAGTTTAATTAGAGCAATATGACTATTCAGTAAAATAGTTGGCTATGGAGTGAATTGTGTCCCTCAAAAACCCATATATTGAAGACCTAACCACCAATGTGACTGTATTTGGATTTAGGGCTTGTAAAGAAGGAATTAAGGTTAAATGAAGTCATAAGGTTGGGAACCTGATATGATAGGATTATTTTCCTTATTAAGAAGAGACACCATAGAGCTTGCATGCTCTCTTGGTCTCTCTTTCTTTGTGCACGTCTGGTCATGTGAACACAGTGAGATGGTGGTCTCCTCCAAGCCAAGAGAGGAAGTCTTAGAATGAAATCTATCTTGTTAGTACCTAGATCTTGGACTTCCCCATCTCCAGAACTTTGAAAATTAAATTTCTGTTGTTTAAGCCACCCAACCTATGGTATTTGCTATGGCAGCCCAAACTGACTAATACAGCTACCAATTTCAGTAGACAAAATTGGTAAGATTCTCATATTGTAAGTATTTGCTTGTATGTTATATTTGCCCTCATCCTTTATATATGTTATATATATACATGTATATGATTTTGTATCTCTGAAGTGCTTTGTTAAATATTTTAAAAATTAGACGAGGTAGGTTGGACAAATACTTGTGAAACTATTGAATAAAACCAGATTATAAATTACTATAATTTTTAAAATAAACTTATTTATTTTATGTATTTATTTTTGGCTGCGTTGGGTCTTCGTTGCTGCACGCAGGCTTGCTCTAGTTGCAGCGAGTGAAGGCTACTCTTCGTTGCAGTGCGCGGGCGGTGCAGGGGCTTCTCATTGCGGTGGCTTCTCTTGTTGTGGAGCACGGGCTCTAGGCACGCGGGCTTCAGTAGTTGCGGCACGTGGGCTCAGTAGTTGTGGCTCACAGGCTCTAGAGCGCAGGCTCAGTAGTTGTGGCACGTGGACTTAGTTGCTCCACGGCATGTGGGATCTTCCCGGACCAGAGCTCGAACTCGTGTCCTCTGCATTGGCAGGCGGATTCTTAACCACTGCGCCACCAGGGAAGTCCCAAATTACTATAATTTTTAATGACAATTGTATATAAAGATTGTATGCAAGTAAAATCTAAAAGGAGGAAAGAGTTCTATACGTACACACACACACACACACACACATCATCATCATCAGATTCCATTCACAATAGTATCAGAAACATTAACAAAACATGGAAGATAGAACAAATAAATAGAATCTCTAAGAATAAACTAAAAACTCTACCTGAGGGGCATATAAAAGACTTGAATAGATGGGGAGATGTGTCTTTTTTTCTAAGATTGTAAATGTATTAATTCCCCCTAAAATAATATATAAATGCAATCTCAATCAAAATTCCAATGCAGTATTTTTGTACCTTGCAAAGTGATTTAATGTTTACCTGAAAGAGTAAATATATTACAATAGCCAGCTGACTTCTGAAAGAGGAAGCAATGAAGAGCATTGCCTTATCAGATTTTAAAACCTTTTGTAAAGCTAAATAGAAATGAAAACAGTATGGTGCTGGCCTAGAAATGGAACAGATTAGAGACTTCCGACATGTTATTAAGTACATAAAAAATTCAGTATCCAATGAAATTTACCATCACAACTCTACAATTTGTAAGAATGATTAAGCGTGGGTTTTGGAGTCAGGTGATCCTGAGTTCAAACCCCTGCTGTGCCGTTATCCAGCTGTGTGACTTTCGGCAAGTTACTTAACATCTCTGAGCATTAGTTTTATCATCTGTTTAATGGGAGAGTAATACTTACATCATAATGAAATAATGAATGTGCCTGGCACACAGTAAATCCTCAATAAATGGTAGTTTATGTATCCCTGTCTCACTCCTTGCATCAAAATAAATCACAAATGGATCAAAGATTTACATGTGTAAAAAGTAGAGAAAACAGGAATAAAAATATAGATGAATAAAAATATGATCATGGTTTGTGGAACATATTTACAAATATGAGGCAGTTAGAGAGCATAAAGAAAAAATGATACATATGACATATAAAAAATAAAAAGTTGGTGTAGTAAAAATTATCATAATTAAAGTTGAATGAAAGACACAAAAGTGGGGAAAGGATATGCAACATATATGACGATGTAAGGATCTCCCAAAATTAAGGTTTAAAAAAACCTAAAAAGAAATATTGAAAAGATGAACTCCTGAACCAGAGGATATTAAAGATAATACACCTGGAAGAGGCACAGTTTTGGTAATGGTGGAGGTAGGGGGTAAAGAATAAAAAGTTCTGTTTCTGGATAATTTAAAATATGATATGCCTATTAGACATGCAAGGTAGGTATTGGGTAGGTTTTAATTATCCTATGTTTCTCCCTCTCTCCCTTTTTTTTCCCAGCTAACTTCAGAGGTTAGCTTAAATGTCACTCTCTCAAGGGAACCTTCCCTGACTGTGCCAGCCTAAGTTACTTCTGTTATATATCCCATTACATTCTTTTGTAATTAATTCTTCTTGCAAGTATTGTGGACTTCTGCACAACAGAAGTCTGAGATCTGGGACACAGGAAGGTGTTAAACATTGGGGAGATCATCCAGCGATAACTGGGGCCTTCACATTTGGGCTTAATTTCAAGTGTTGGACCGTTGCCCTTAGAGGTCTGTTAAGAAAGAGGAAGTCAGAATCCCAGTCTTGGTGAAATTGGGTTACCCTGAAGATTGAGATGTGGAAATAATGCAAATTCCCGTTATTATAAATCTTAATTCCAGGGGGAAAATGATGACTAGTTAAACTGGAGCACAAGATCTGAGAGAGTCTAACAAAGATGATCAGATATTGAATCCACTAACTAATTAGGACTCCTAAAATTCATAAGGCATAGGACAAAATTTTTCTCAGAGTCTGGAGAAGATTTAACCTCTCTATTCAAATGTCCCTAATTATGGGAATTGTAGGACACAGTGAAAGGGAGCAAGTTGGATCATTATATCACATCCGTCCAAAACTACCACAAACCTTAATTATTTGGTTTTGTGTTAGGTTTTTGTTTGAAGTTTTACTTTTTGGACTACTGGTTGGGTGTTCTCCACATTTATGGAGTTTGGGTTTGAATAAATATTTTTTCTATAAATATTCTATAAATATTTTTTCTATAAATATTTTTTCTATAAATATATAGGGCCAGTGAATGGCCCTATACTTGTAGAAGCCTTGAAATGGAGCTGAAGCAGTTGAAACATGGGCCTTGTTTGCTAGGTGACATGATTTCCAGTTGCAGAGGGATGGTATTATGTCTGTGGTTGGCTAATGTCTTCATTAATGGCTTTGAAAAGAATTTAAATGGCATGTTAATTAAATTTGAAGCCATAGTAAAGGAGGAAGTGTTGTGAACATTACTGAGACTCCAAACAGTAACCTCTCCTGGAGAGGTTAAGGATGTAAGCAGACAAGAAAGCCAGATTTATCCTATCAAATAGAAGCCATCATGTGGGGAAAATTACCAAAAATAAGATATTTTAGTCTAGGGAGAGTACTGACTGGAAATCAGCCATGCTGTGAGCATTTGGCAGTCACCAGAATAGGATTAGCCTCAATAAAATAGATTCACACTGAATTTCTAACTTCTCTCTAAAAAAATACATTTTACTTTGAAGTGTTGTTCTAAGTATTAGTGTAGTTCATGGACAAAGGGTCACAGACTCTAGAGAGCTCATGATCAGACAGAGTTCTGTATCTGGGAAGTGGACAAAAATCTCTATGCCATGGGTGAAATTAGTTATGTAAAGAAAACCTGACCAGCAATTACACATCTTAGAGAGTGCTTTGGAAAAGGGTAATCTGCATTTTAGAGGTTGTTTCTCAAGGGCCACTTGCTACAGAACCACCAGGAATGCTTTTTAAAATGCAGATTTCTAGGTTTTACCCCAGACCTACCGAAACAGAGTCCCTGGATATGGGTACATGAGATCTGCATTTTAAACAAGGGCTTTTTTTCTTTCCTTTTATGTAATAACTTTTGGGAACTACTGTTTTATATTATCAGGACATTGCACTAAAATGTTGTGAACGGAAAGTACAGAATAGGAACAATATTTTAATATGGAAAGCTTGTTGTAATGATTTGGAATATAAAGGCACAGATTATCAGGCATTAACCAACCTCACACATGGAAAGGAGAGGCACAGCATTTTCAGAGTTTCTGTGTGTACAGCCTCACAAATTGGGTACTGCACAACTCCACAGGGCATCATTCACATAGATTACAATATGAATGGCATCCCCTAAAGTTGTGCAGTGTAGACCCTAAATCAGTCTACACAGATATTCCCATTTAGTACTAGCATGATTCTGTTTTAGAGAAGGAAAATTGTTTAGCCTCTATCACACTCCAAATGAAGAGATTTTTGTTTTTCTTGATCTATGTTCACCAGGATTTACAAATTTGATATTCAAGGTACCTGGCTGCTGAGATGGGGATGTCACTGGCAATAAGTATATATCCTGTTATAATATTATACAGTCAAATTTCTGTTCATAAATTATTCTCCTGTTACTTAGATTTTAGTGAATCATCGTTTTATAACCTACTGAGTTGAGGGTGATAACCTGGACCAAGAAAGATTCCACTAAAGTATATTGACCTCATGAAAGCCACCCTGAAACTTTCAGGCAGCTTTGCCCTTGTCATGACTATAGCTACCATGCTGTCATATTATGTATTTTATGATGTGAAGAGAATCAGTGTTTAAGTAAATAAGAAAGGTCGGAGACAGCTTGATGAGCCATAGATTCCACTTAGAATATTTTCCCTCATATGCAGTTTTTTTTTTTTTGCACCTGCAACCAGATTGTAACCTTGAGAAGAATCTTATGCACAAAATTAGAGGCCACAGTGGAAAATTTACTTCTGAGAGTAGGTCATCAAAAAGAGCATGCTGAGTCCAGATGCAGAGGAAATTAGAACTTTGTTCTTTCTTTGAGGACAATTGTGCCCTCTGTGAAAATTACACAGCCCCTCCTTACACTGTTTGAGGGGGAGAGAAGGCCATTAACAAAACAAGTAAGGGGGGAGATATTGGGACACAAAATTGGGAGGGGGAGTTAGGAAAATAAGCGAGTTTGAAAACTGCTGAGTCATTAGGATTGTATAAGCTGAGGAAAGGGAAGGAGAGAGAAAATCTGTTACCTGAGCTAAGGGAGCAGATGGAACTTGCTGAAACAGTGACTAACAGATCATGGCTTCTCCCATAGGTTTCCCTTCTTCTGAAAATCATCTTTACTTGACCCTACTGCCCTTTCTAGATTCCTTCTTATTTCTTTCCTTCCTTTTACAACTAAACTTCTCTTTACAAGTTGACTTTCTACCCTTACCCCCCAGTCTCTCCTTAACCCCTAACTTAAATACATTTCAGCTGAAACTTCTTCCCACCATTCTACTAAATCTATACTCCTAAAGCTCATCAGTGCCACATCAAACCTTTACTTCCAGGTCCAAATCTCTTTCCCAATCTGTTTCTGCTTTTATAAATACCTGCTGGAATTTCCCCCTAAATATAACAGCAACAACTGAAACAGCAGAGGCAAAAACAGCAAAGGCAACACCAATAACAGTAAGACAGATTATTTATTGAGCACTGCCTGGCACTGTTCCAGGTGTTCTCCATGTGCTGACTCATTTGATTCTCTCAATGACTCTGTGAGGTAGGTGCTTTCATTATCCTTATTATAAAGTTGAAGTAACAAGTTCAGAGAGGATTCCTAACTTCCCTAAGTTCACATAAACTAGTAAGTTGTGGAGCTAGGATTTGAACTTGGGTACTCTAAGTGCTTGACCATCTGCAAGCTAGCTTTCTGTAGGCCATGCCACTTCAAATTCAGCATATCTAAAATTCAACTCCTAAATCCCTATCTCTAGCCCTAAACAAGTTTCTTCACTTTCTCCACTTCTTTAGTGAAATCACCGTTTTCCCAAATCACAACATCATCATCTTTAAGCATGCATAATACAAAATAAGCTTTCAGGGTTCTGATTTATCAATGCATGAGAATGTTTGTTCATTAAAAACTGCACAACTTTTAATGCTGAATGTGCTTACTTTGATATACCATCATATACATAGGTCTGTGAACATGAATTTGTAGTTCTTAAATATTATAGATTTATTTTCATGCTGTCTTGCAGATAAACTTGAATTTTAAATACTTAGCCAGCGTGTGTGATATTTGGCAAAAATTCCTTTGCCTATGCCTTTTTTTAGTGATTCCTTAGTGCTTCGTCAGACATGTAAAAATTCTAGTAACTTGTATGAAGAAAAAGGCTCCAAACATCTTCTTTTTCCAGATAAAAAGTAGTATGATTTAATAGTGCTTTAACTTAAAATATCTCTGGGGTGAACTAGATAACAGGTTAAACATGAGGACAGAGAGTTGTTATAGCTAAGAAACTTAAAATAATTCATATGACAAATAATATTTTAATCATCCAGATGTTCTTCTCTCTCACCATGTTGGGAAACACATAGGTCTTTGGCATAGGGCAGATCAACCATTTCTGTACTTGGATGACTTTTTCATTTTTGTGCAGATAGTTTGGTCTTAGACTTAGGCAATCTTTATATTTTAGCATTGTTTACAGAGCAAGGAATCAAACAGGGGAGCTAGTATGTTAAAAGTTTGACTCAATTCTGCCCTTGAATACATCTGAACTCCAAAAGAGAGGTCATTTACCTACTATCAGTTTTAAATTACCACAAATTCTGGCAATAGTCCTAATCTCCAGTAAAGGGAATTTAAGTAGCCATTGGCCAATAGTTCAACACCAAGGTACTTTTGCTAAGGATATTATTTTGACTATGTACAATAACTGAGGTCTTTCTTGCCTTGTTTCCCATGACCAGGTAAGTCTCTGCCTCCTTCTTCAATACCCATAACTAGGCCCCTATTTTCTCCTGTGCTTGATCCTTTGCCAAGTATTCTGGTTCCTTTGAAATTCTGTTCTTATATTATCTTTATCATTATATATTCCCAGAGATTAGAATCCAGACCCAGAATTTCATTTCCTATGTTTTGACCCTTGAAAAATGCTACCTGATTTCTCTGACGCTGCCTGTTTTTCTACCTAGGCCTCAGGACTGTCACATATGGCTTTGCAAGCTGTACACTGCACAACTCCAGGGGACACCATTGTGTGAACTATAATGTGAATGGTGCCCCTGGATTTGTACAACGAGGCTGCCATAACTAGATCTTTACTTATTATGTGCTGACAGACTACCCTCCCTTTCTGCCTTTTGTAACACCTGGTTTCACCTATGTCATGGAAATTTGCCTAGTCTTTATTACCAGACCTCCTTGACTTTAATTTTCTGCCTTCTTGGACCACCTATTAATGCCTGCTGTTTAAATACTAGTGGTTACAAATGCAATCTTTTTAAACATCAAAATTGCACAGGAAAAGTCAAGTTGTTAGCATGACAAAATCACAAAACTCAAGGGTACATGAAATAGCTAGTTGTCAAGGTTCTGATTTTCACTCTGTTCATTTGAGAGCATATATACGCATATGCAACCTTGGTAGCTCACAATATTTATTTTTCTCATTGCATTAAATTTCAGTAAGAGTGCTGTTTTGCATTTATGCCTTCAGACAAGTGAAACAAATCTAGACTAATTTTGTCTTTGATAATTCATATACATGCACTATATTTGGGGATGGTTTTCAGGAGGTCTAAGAATAGACTCTGAAAAGAAACTAGATTCTTTCTATAATTTCACTAAACAAACTTTTTGACTGAAAGGGGTGGACCACAGTGGATAGTATGTATTCTGCATGGACATTGAAAACTTTGTTCAGGCTGTGTTTATACAGTCGTTTTGAAAATTATGTTAAAAAGAACTTGAAGAGAAGTACTGTCAGGATTGCCATGAGAAAGCATATTGTTTATGTGTCATATAAGTCAAATACTATACTTTTCTAGTTAACCGTTTTGGGAGAAATCTAGACATTTCCTGAAAGTGAGTTGCTAACCATTTGTGCACCAAATGAAGTTTCCAAAGCATGGAGATTAGTTGAAAAGTACAGATCAGTAGGTTTGGTTAGCAATCAGCCTATGATTGTCTGAATGCTAGGAAGTTCATAGCAGTGGATCATGGATTTATTACAGTGCCTTTTCATTTCTTTACTAACCATAATGAGCTCCAAAATATACTTAAGGACTGTACCCCAAAGGCTTTTTTCTCTCAACTAGTTTGAAAACGCATTTCATTTTTATTTTTATAAAATGTGAAGATGAAAGGCAGGGGAGAAGTAGGAACATCCTCATTGACTATAAAGAGAGTGACACAAGTGGTATCATTTTCTCGCCTCATGTAAACTGCCTCATTGATGGAGCGTTTTTGATTGTCTTGTGTTTTTGCAAAGTGTTGCTGATCAATATTGGCTAAGAGCATAGATTCATAGCAATCACTCTGCTCTGAGGCATATACTTGGAACATGTGATTCTCTAGCCTGCTTAATATATATGATAACCAATACCATCATATCTTTGTTTAAAGTTTATTAAGTGGGATGGAAATCGCAAATATCTAAGATCCTTGCTGCTTCAATGACTAGGCTGGACACTTTTTTCTTTCAGTCTCCTGTTATTCCCCAAAGGTAACTTTATTGTATTAGCAAATTCTAGCTAGCTTGCTTCATTAGAGTTTATGATTTTGAAGCAATAGCAATCTAAAGCAAATTTGGTGGTATGGAAAACTATAGCAAGCAGCTCTTCCCTTTATTTCTTGGTAACAAAACAAAGTAGAGTTATGATCTTTCCATGCCAAGAAACTTTATTCAGAGTATACCCTTTTTGGTTTAGTTAGTGAAATGACCAAATAAAGGAGCATTCGTGCCCAAAGTTAGAATTCTCCACATTTTATCAAGTGGCATTCAAAGAGGAGCACCCATGTTGGTTTCATAAGCTTTAATGGACATTTTCCTAGGTAGTAAATTGGCCTGGGGCTCAAGCCAGGTCAAGGAGTGTAGATTTAAATCTGGAATTGTTTGTTTAAACCAGAGATTACAAATGCCTTTAGGAACTAAGAAGTTCACAATTTTGTAGAGTCTAGAAGTGGGATTTTAAGTAATGGTAGGGTCTGTAGTTGAACTGGAGAGTGTATCCCACTTTTAACTAAATTCAAATGAGCTTGTGACACTGCTTAATGGATTTTACATCATATCTATCCTCACATGGCAGCTCATTATAGTATGGTAATAAAGAACCAAGCTAGTAGGATATTAAAGCATGTTAAAGGGTCTGAGAAGTACTATAGTCAATAAACCCGCTTAGCCAAGCGTTTCTCAAATGTGACAACAAGATCCTCCTTTCTTTATATCATTATTCCACCCCCTTTATGCGTGTGCATCTAAGCATTGTGTGTTTGGCAAACACACAATGCTTATTTACTTCTTGTGGGATTTTAGTGATCTGTGGGAAGCAGTTTAGTAAATACTATACTTAGAGGAACCTACTTAAAACAATCACAAAAGCCAAGCAGTCAACAATTGAGTAAAGTATACTTCTTTTAGATGCTATTTAATAGGCTCTGAATATCCATATTCTGAAACACTAAATATTTGGGCTGTCAATTTTTAAGTATCTCAAAGTCCGTTCAAAGTAGATGCTTTCAAGTTAGAATTAGCCCTTATACAAGGTGACACGTTTTGGCTTTGTAATATTTCTCATCAGCTAAAGTGATCTAGTCCATTGGTTAGGGAATGGGCTAAGCTGTTATAATAAAGAGTCCAAAACAGTTGTTCCAATACAAGAGAAGAAATTTTCTCTCTCACAGAACAGTTCAAGACTATCCAGAGCAAGTAGCTTTGTCCTTAAGAAGATGACCCAGGAGCTGCACACTGCAATTCTGCCCACATCCCATTGTCTAGAACTTAGTAATGTGAGCACGCCTAACTGCAGGGAGACTGGGGAATATAGTTTCTAGCTGAGTAAGTAGGTTCCCAGCAGAAACTGAGAAGAAGGAAAGAATGAATACTAGGGGACGTTTAGCAGTCTCTGTTATACCTAGGAAACGTTTCTGGTCATGGTACAACATATTAAAATGTACAAGAGAAAACTTCTAGGTAAGTAGTTCAGCTAAAATTCAATGAATGTCTATAGAAAAAAGAAATCATTTGGTCATTCGATGAGCACAATGATAGAGATATGGGCAAATATATTTACCGAATAGGTAAGACACAGTGATTTCTCTTTCTCTTTTATATTTGTAGACACTTAACCTGGATGAACTGCTGGTACATGTTTATATTTATTCAACGCTAATATATTAGGAATTTTCTTTGTGTCAGGCACTGTACTGGAGATGCCATGGTGAGTAACACATGGCTATTGCCCTGGAGATGGTTATAATACAGCAAGGATATATGGTGTTGGATAATCCCAGAATGTTGGACATGGACATTTTTTTCTTGTTTCCAAAAGTAAAATAGTAAAATAACACAGAAAACTTTTGATGGGGGTGGGTGGGGGGGAGAAGTTTCTACTGCTGGTATACAGTTCTAGCTAAATAAGTGTTCATGTTTCCCTTTGTCCTTGGAGGAATTGCATTTTTTTAAAGCAATAATACTTGTATTTTCTTACAAGTCTCCATAGCAATGAAAGTCTCAAAAAGACAGAATATATTATTTGTTAACAGAAGACACTTCTAAATAAGAGTGATGTGTGATATAAATAAGAGTGATTTTTACATTTCCATGGGCCTATAATGCAGTGTAGTATAGCACTTGGCTGGGAGTCAGGAAAACTAGTTCTAGTCTTGTCTCTGTTGTCTCAGCCTTATAAAGTGTAAAATGGGGATAATGAAACTTGTTCCACCTGTTTCATACACTGTGAGGTTCAAATAAGTTAATGTATGTGAAAATACTTTATAACCCCTAAAGTAATGTGCATTTATTAGGTATTATTACTGTACCAAAACTTTGTGACTGATATCAGGACAATTGGTATCCTTATCATAGAGAACACGCTGGTTATAATTCCTAAATATATCTTGATTCCCTTCATAGTTTATATGTAGGGGGTGGAAACCAATGATAAGAGATGAAGCTGAAGGGTAGACAGAGGTTACATAGGCCATGGCAAGAACTTTGAATATTTTTCCAAGTGCAATGGTAAGCTATTAAATGGTTTTAAGCAGGGAAGCAGTGTGATCTGACTTGTTCTTTGGAAAGATTTACTCTGGCTATTTTGTAGAGAGTAAACTTTAGGAGGCAAAATTAAAGACAGGAATCTTTGAGAGACTTATACAGTAGTCCAAGCAAAAGAAAATATGGTGGTTTGGGTTAGGTTGATGGCTGTGGGGATGAAGAGAAGAGGACAGATTTGGGAAGGTTGGAAGTAGAGGTGATGAGATTAGCTAATAATGAGTCTGCAAGCAAAATCTTTACTGCTATAGTAGCACAGATGATTGTGTTGAACCTGATGCTAGGTCTTTTGTCTTTGATCTTGCAGTGCACTTTATACAAACAACTTCACCTTTCTCAATGTCATATATCCCATGAATCTGTGGAATATTACGGATATTTTGCTGCAAAGACCATTTCTTTGATTAAATGAAGACAGGGGTACTTTTTTGGCTAAGTGGTCAGGCAACTGTTTATGATTAGCCAGGATTGGAAATAAGTTTGATTAGCAAGTTTAGGATAGATGTTTTAATTTAAAAATATAGAAGCGTGATTTTAAGCAAAATATTTGCCAAAAGAATAATTGTAAGGTTAAGTTGACTTCCATGAGGGAATGTTGGAAAGCAAGGCTTTAAGGATGAAATCTATGTTTTTGATTTGGGCTACTGAGTAGATGGAAAAATTTATGAAGCTATGTAAAACTCAGAGAGAGTATCACGCTTGGGAGAGAGAATCAAAAGTTCTGTTTTGGGTATGTTGAGTTTGAGATGCCTGTTGGGTACTCTAACCTGTGGAAGTTCTAAGTAAACAGTTAATGATATGAGTTCAGTGCTGAGATTTTGGCAGGGGATAAAAATAGGCCATGTGTTTCTGGATATGTGGTGAATGAGATGCCTATTCTGTATCCAAATAGTGATGCCTAGTAGGAAGTTGAATATGTGTTTGAAACTAAGGAGAAAGAACTTGGATAGAGATATAGATTTTTGAATCTTCAGCATATCATGGCAATTGAAACCATGGGAGTGGACAAGATGTCCCACCAGCTGAAAATGTAGTAGAAAAAAAAAAGAGAGAACCCAGCACAGAATCCTGTGGAATACCAAGAGATGAAAAAGGAAGAGAATCCTGGTGAAGATGAGTAGCAGGAAAACCAAAGGAAGAGAGTATTTCTAGGAACAAGGATTTTTCAACAATATCAAATGCTTTTGATGGGACAAGTAGATAACGACTGAGAAATATCCATTGGATTTAATATAAGGAACTCCTAGGTGTTCTTGGTGAAAGATGCTTTGGTGAATTACTGGAGGTAGAAACCAAATTATATTGAGATGGGTACTGAGTATAGATTAGGAATGGAGATAGCCGTTGTAAATAGTTCTTCCAAGAAGTTTGTTTGTGTCCTGGAAGAGAGAAATAACAAAGCAGCAAGAGAGGCTTGGGGAGTTATGTTTTTAAGATAGGAGAAACTGAGCTTACTTGAATGCTGATGAAAAGGATCTAGTAGATAGAGGTTGAAGATAAAAGAGAGAAAGAGGACAGTCAACTTAATGTGTTTTCTGAGAGAAGATGGGGTACAAGGAATAAATGAAAATATTAGCCTTAGGCAGAAAAAGTACCTCTTTTGTTGTAGTAGGAAGGTAGAAGAAAAGGATGGGTTGAATGGAAGAAAAATTGCAAAAACAGTCATTGGAAAATAGCAGTCTCTATCCTATTCCTATTAGTTTCTATTTTCTGTGAAGTGGGAGGCAAGTTAGCCTCCTGAGAACAAATGGTGGTGTAGTGGGATCAGTAATGAGAGAGAAAGCACAAAAGAACAAGAGCAATACAAGCCTAGGACAGTTCTGTCTTTGGCCCTACACTTTTTCTACTTGATTACCTCTTGACTTGTCTTTTTTAAAAAATTGAAACAGGTTTGACGTACACACTGTGTAAATTTAAGGTATACGACATGTTGATTTGATACATTTGTATGTTATAATTTCCATTTTAGCAATAGTTAGCACCTCTATCATGTCACTGTGTAAATTTAAGGTATACGACATGTTGATTTGTGTAAATTTAAGGTATACGACATGTTGATTTGATACATTTGTATGTTATAATTTCCATTTTAGCAATAGTTAGCACCTCTATCATGTCACATAATTATAATTTCTTTTTTTGTGTGTGGCTGGAATAACTAAGATCTAGTCTCTTGGCTGTGGAGTGGAGTGTGGAATGGAGAAAAGGGAACCCTCATATACTGTTGGTAGGAATGTAAATGGTGCAGCCACTGTGTAAAACAGTATGGAGGTTTCTCAAAAAACTAAAAAAAGAACTACCATATGACCCAGAAATTCCATTCTTGGGTATATATCTGGAAGAAACAAAACACTAATTTGAAAAGATACATGCACGCCAATGTTCATGGCAGTATTGTTTACAGTTGCCAAGATATGGAAGCAACCTAAGTGCCCATCAACAGATAAATGGATAAAGAAGATGTGGGGGGTATACACACACACACACACACACACACACACACACAATGGAATACTACCCAGCCATAAAAAAAGAACAGAATTTTGCCATTTGCAGCAACATGGATGGACTTGGAGGCATTATACTAAGTGAAATAAGTCAGACAGAGAAAGACAAATAGTATATGATATCACTTATATGTGGAATCCAAAAAAAATAAAACAAACTAGTGAATATAACAAAAAAGAAATAGTCTCATAGATATAGAGAACAAACTAGTGTTACCAGTGAGGAGGGGAGGAGATGGGCAATACAAGGGTGGAGGTGTGGGAGGGACAAACTATTGGGTGTAAGATAGGCTACAAGGGTATATTGTACAACACGGGGAATATAGCCAATATTTTGTAATAACTGTAAATGGAGTGTAATCTTTAAAAATTGTATTAAAAAGATCTAGTCTCTTAACAAGTTTGACAATTATAATGCAATATTGTTGTCTCTATTCACTATACTGTAAGTTAGATCTCCAGGACTTATTTGTCTACTAGTTGCAAGTTTCCACCCTTAAACAATATCTCTACTGTTCTCTCCCCCCTTCTGAACCCCCACCCCAACCCTAGCTCCTGGTAACCACCATTCTACTCTCTGTTTTTACAAATTTGGTTTTTTTAGGTTCCACATATAAGTGAGATCATACAGTATTTGTCTTTGTCTGAATAATTTCATTTAGCTTAATGTCATTAAGCACTATCCATGTCTTCTTAAATCTATGGTTGAAGAGCAGTACTTCCCAAAATCTAGTAATAATTGTATTTTAGTCTTAACATTGCATGGCATTGTTTATTTATTTATTTATTTTTTTCTGACTAACCTGTGAGAGGTTGCATTAGGAGCAGCTAGCCAGATACCATTTGAAACCTTTTCTGAAGGTTTGTTTTTTTTTTTCCCTCAAGTGAACAGGCTCTTAACAGGCCATTTTCAAGTCCTAGCTCCATAGCAGGCGTGTTAAAGGACATTAAATGCATTGGCACCTCTGTAACCTTTTGCAGGTGACATGTTATCAGCTTGTTTCTACATGTCTCTTTCCCTTGGTGCCTCTGTTAGAGAGAGAATCCCAGGTGGATAATCATTTTGTCTAATGCTAGGAGGCATTTCTGATGTTCTCAAAAGTACATCTATGCACCCACCTTAGATATTGTTTAGCTCTTTTCTATAGTGTCTAGTTTAGGGATATACTGTGATGATACCACAACTATTCTCAACTTCATTTTAATTTTAGCTCCAGCAAATCATTAAGTGGACAATCAAGCCTTGAATAGCTCTGGTTCCTTAAGACAGTATAATCATGTCTAAATCCTACCTTACTCTATTCTTTTCAAACAATCCCTAAGCCAAGATTGTGTCCAGAAACGGTTGCTAAATTCCATCTTCCATTAACTTCTTTTCTTCTCTCCGTTTCTTTCCATTTAGTCTTCCCTTGTTTGTTCTCCTTACATCTAAATTTAGATAGCTTTTGTATATTATGAAATTTATCTAATTTTTCTGCTACCGCAACATTTTTGAATGACCATCTATTTCAATATGTTTTTCCTCTCTGTATTCCATAGATATCTGTCCCATATGTAAAATTATGCTAATTAATTAAAGTCAAGAATCTTTTAGAAATCCCCCTGAACATTTATCTTAAGCAAATTGTACTTCTCATTACTCTGTGGTTAAAATTAAAAAAATAATAATAATAAATAAATAAATAAATAAATAAGTCCATTCAAGTTACTTTAAACAAAAAAGGAATTGGGTCACATAATTGGGAAGCCTAAAGGTAGATGTCAGTATCTGGGACTCCATTTCTCTCTGCATCAATATCATGTTCGGAGAAACTCTCTCCATGTGGCAAGGAAAATGGCTATAATCATCCCTAAGGACGGACCTTCAAGATGGCGGAGGAGTAAGGCGTGGAGATCACCTTCCTCTCCACAAATACATCAAAAATACATCTACATGTGGAACTACTCCTACAGAACACATACTGAATGCTGGCAGAAGACCTCAGACTTCCGAAAAGCCAAGAAACTCCCCACGTGCCTGGGTAGGGCAAAAGAAAAAAGAAAAAACAGAAACAAAAGAATAGGGGTGGGACCTGCACCTCTGGGAGGGAGCTGTGAAGGAGGAAAAGTTTCCACACACTAGGAAGCCCCTTCACTGGCAGAGACGGGGGGTGGACGGGGGAGAAGCTTCGGAGCCATGGAGGAGAGCGCAGCAACAGGGGTGCAGAGGGCAAAGTGGAGAGATTCCCACACGGAGGATCGGTGCTGACCAGCACTCACCAGCCTGAGAGGCTTGTCTGCTTACATGCAGGGGCGAGTTGGGGCTGGGAGCTGAGGCTCAGGCTTCAGAGGTCAGATCCCAGGGAGAGGACTGGGGTTGGCTGCGTGAACACAGCCTGAAGGGGGCTAGTGCACCACAGCTAGGCTGGAGGGAGTCTGGGAAGAAGTCTGGACCTGCCTAAGAGGCAAGAGACCATTGTTTCAGGGTGCGCGAGGAGAGACGATTCAGAGCACTGCCTAAACGAGCTCCAGAGACGGGCACGAACCGTGGCTATCAGCACAGACACCCGAGATGGGCATGAAATGCTAAGGCTGCTACTGCAGCCACCAAGAAGCCTGTGTGCAAGCACAGGTCACTATCCACACCTGCCCTCCTGGGAGCCTGTGCAGCCTGCCACTGCCAGGGTCCCGTGATCCAGGGACAACTTCCCCAGGAGAACACATGGCATGCCTCAGGCTCTTGCAACATCACGCTAGCCTCTGCCGCCGCAGGCTCGCCCCACATCCGTACCCCTCCCTCCCCCCGGCCTGAGTGAGCCAGAGCCCCTGAATCAGCTGCTACTTTAACCCCGTCCTGTCTGGGCTGGGAACAGACACCCTCAGGCAACCTACACGCAGAGGCGGGGCCAAATCCAAAGCTGAACCCCAGGAGCTGTGAGAACAAAGAAGAGAAACGGAAATCTCTCCCAGCAGCCTCAGGAGCAGCAGATTAAATGCACAATCAACTTGATGTACCCTGCATCTGTGGAATACCTGAATAGACAACAAATTTCCCAAAATTGAGATGGCGGACTTTGGGAGCAACTATAGACTTGGGGTTTGCTTTCTGCATCTAATTTGTTTCTGGTTTTATGTTTATCTTAGTTTAGTATTCAGAGCTCATTATCATTGGTAGATTTGTTTATTGATTTGGTTGCTCTCTTCCTTTTTTTTAGTACATATATTTTTTTTTCCTTTTTCTCTATTTGTGTGTTTGTGTACGCTTCTTTTTATGATTCTGTTGGTATAGCTTTCCTTTTACCCTTTGTCCTAGGGCTCTATTTTTTTTTTTTTTTGTATACTTTTTAGTGCTTGTTATCATAGGTGGATTTGTTTTTCGGTTTGGTTGCTCTCTTCTTTCTTTCTTTTTTTTAAATTAATTTTAATTTTTTTTTCAATCATTTAAAAAAATTTTATTTTAATAACTTATTTTATTTTTTTCTTTCTTTCTTTCTTTTTTTTCTCCCTTTTCTTCTGAGCTGTGTGGCTGACAGGGTTTTGGTGCTCCGGCCGGGTGCCAGGCCTTAACCTATGAGGTGGGAGAGCCGAGTTCAGGACACTGGTCCACCAGAGACCTCCCTGACCCACATAATATCAAACGGCTAAAGCTCTCCCAGAGATCTCCATCTCAGTGCTAAGACCCAGCTCTACTCAATGATGAGCAAGCTACAGTGCTGGACACCCTATGCCAAACAACTAGCAACACAGGAACACAACACCACCCATTAGCAGAGAGGCTGCTTAAAATCATACTAGGTTCACAGAAACCCCAAAACCCACCACTGGACACGGTCCTACCCACTAGAAAGACAAGATCCAGCCTCACCCACCAGAACACAGGCACCAGTCCCCTCCACCAGGAAGCCTACACAAACCACTGAACCAACCTTACCCAGTGGGGGCAAACACAACAATGGGAACTAAGAACCTGCAGCCTGCAAAAAGGAGACCCAAACACAGTAAGTTAAGCAAAATGAGAACACAGAGAAATACACAGCAAATGAAGGAGCAAGGTAAAAACCCACCAGACCAAACAAATGAAGAGGAAACAGGCAGTCTACCTGAAAAAGAATTCAGAATAATGATAGTAAAGATGATCCAAAATCTTGGAAATAGAATGGAGAAAATACAAGAAACATTTAACAAGGACCTAGAAGAACTAAAGTGCAAACAAACAATGATGAACAACACAATAAATGAAATTAAAAATTCTCTAGAAGGAATCAATAGCAGAATAACTGAGGCAGAGGAACGGATAAGTGATCTGGAAGATAAAATAGTGGAAATAACTACCACAGAGCAGAATAAAAAGAAAAAAAGAATGAAAAGAATTGAGTACAGTCTCAGAGACTTTTTGGGACAACATTAAATGCACCAACATTCGAATTATAAGGGTTCCAGAAGAAGAAGAGAAAAAGAAAGGGACTGCAAAAATATTTGAAGAGATTATAGTTGAAAACTTCCCTAATATGGGAAAGGAAATAATCAATTCCAGGAAGCACAGAGAGTCCCATACAGGATAAATAAAAGGAGAAACATGCCAAGACACATATTAATCAAACTCTCAAAAATTAAATACAAAGAAAAAATATTAAAAGCAGCAAGGGAAAGATAACAAATAACATACAAGGGAATCCCCATAAGGTTAACAGCTGATCTTTCAGCAGAAACTACGGAAGACAGAAGGGAGTGGCAGGACATGTTTAACGTGATGAAAGGGAAAAACCTACAACCAAGATAACTCTACCCAGGAAGGGTCTCATTCAGATCTGATGGAGAAATTAAAACATTTACAGGCAAGCGAAAGCTAAGAGAATTCAGCACCACCAAACCAACTTTACAACAAATGCTAAAGGAACTTCTCTACGCAGGGAACAGAAAAGAAGGAAAAGACCTACAATAACAAACCCAAAACAATTAAGAAAGCAGTAATAGGAACATACATATCGATAATTACCTTAAATGTAAATGGATTAAATGCTCCCACCAAAAGACATAGACTGGCTGAATGGATACAAAGACAAGACCCATATATATGCTGTCTACCAGAGAACCACTTCAGGCCTAGGGACACAAACAGACTGAAAGTGAGGGGATGGAAAAAGATATTCCATGCAAATGAAAATCAAAAGAAAGCTGGGGTAGCAATTCTCATGTCAGACAAAATAGACTTTAAAATAAAGACTAGTACAAGAGACACAGAAGGACATACGTAATGATCAAGGGATCAATCCAAGAAGAAGATATAACAAATGTAAATATTTATGCACCCAATATAGGAGCACCTCATTACATAAGGCAAATGCTAACAACCATAAAAGGGGGAATCGGCAGTAACACAATAATAGTAGGGGACTTTAACACCCTACTTTCACCAATGGACAGATCATCCAAATTGAAAATAAATAAGAGGGCTTCCCTGGTGGCACAGTGGTTGAGAGTCTACCTGCCAATGCAGGGGACACGGGTTCGAGCCCTGGTCTGGGAGGATCCCACATGCCGCGGAGCAACTGGGCCCGTGAGCCACAACTACTGAGCCTGCGTGTCTGGAGCCTGTGCTCCGCAACAAGAGAGGCCATGATAGTGAGAGGCCCGCGCACCGCGATGAGGAGTGGCCCCTGCTTGCCGCAACTAGAGAAAGCCCTTTCACAGAAACGAAGACCCAACACAGCCAAAAATAAAAAATGAATAAATAAATAAATAATAAAAATAAAGGAATTCCAAAAAAAAGCTCCTTACTTAAAAAAAAAAAAGAAAATAAATAAGAAAACAGATGCTTTAAATGATACATTAAACAAGATGGACTTAATTGATACTTATAGGACATTCCATCCAAAAACAACAGATTACACTTTCTTCTCAAGTGCTCATGGAACATTCTCCAGGATAGATCATATCCTGGGTCACAAATCAAGCCTTGGTAAATTGAAGAAAATTGAAATCATATCAAGTGTCTTTCCCTACCACAATGCTATGAGACTAGATATCAATTACAGGAAAAAAAACTGTTAAAAATACAAACACATGGAGGCTAAACAATACACTACTAAATAACCAAGAGATCACTGAAGAAATCAAAGAGGAAATCAAAAAGTCCCTAGAAACAAATGAGAATGAATAAACGAAAACATAAAACCTATGGCATGCAGCAAAAGCAGTTCTAAGAGGGAATTTTATAGCAATACAGGCCTACCTCATCTCAAATAAACAATCTAACGTTAGACCTAAAGCAATTAGAGAAAGAAGAACAAAAAGACCCAAAGTTAGCAGAAGGAAAGAAATCATAAAGATCAGATCAGAAATAAATGCAAAAGAAATGAAGGAAACAATAGCAAAGGTTAATAAAACTAAAAGCTGGTTCTTTGAGAAGATAAACAAAATTGATAAACCATTAGCCAGACTCATCAAGAAAAAAAGGGAGAAGACTCAAATCAAAAGAATTAGAAATGAAAAATGGAAAGTAATAACTGACACTGCAAAAATACAAAGGATCATGAGAGATTACTACAAGCAACTATATGCCAATAAAATGGATAACCTGGAAGAAATGGACAAATTCTTAGAAAAGCACAACCTTCTGAGCCTGAACCAGGAAAAATTTGAAAGTGCAAACAGACCAATCACAAGCACTGAAATTGAAAGTGTGATTAAAAATCTTCCAACAAACAAAAGCCCAGGACCAGATGGCTTCACAGGTGAATTCTATCGAACATTTAGAGAAGAGCTAACATCTATCTTCTCAAACACTTCCAAAATATAGCAGAGGGAGGAACACTCCCAAACTCATTCTGTGAGGCCACCTTCACCCTGATACCAAAACCAAACAAAGATGTCCCAAAAAGAGAAAACTACAGGCCAATGTCACTGATGAACATAGATGCAAAAATCCTCACCAGAATACTAGCAAACGAATCCAACAGCACATTAAAAGGATCATACACCATGATCAAGGGGGGTTTATCCCAGGATTGCAAGGATTCTTCATTATAGGCCAGTCAATCAATGTGATATACCATATTAACAAATTGAAGGATAAAAACCATATGATCATCTCAATAGATGCAGAAAAAGCTTTTGACAAAATTCAACACCCATTTATGATAGAAAGTCTCCTGAAAGTAGGCATAGAAGGAAGTTACCTCAACATAATAAAGACCGTATATGACAAACCCACAGCCAACATTGTTCTCAATGGGGAAAAACTGAAACCGTTTCCACTAAGATCAGGAACAAGAGAAGGTTGCCCAGTCTCACTACTATTATTCAACATAGTTTTGGAAATTTTAGCCACAGCAGTCAGAGAAGAAAAAGAAATAAAAGGAATCCATATCGGAAAAGAAGAAGTAAAGCTGTCACTGTTTGCAGATGACATGATACTATACATAGAGAATCCTAAAGATGCTACCAGAAAACTACTAGAGCTAATCAATGAATTTGGTAAAATAGCAGGATACAAAATTAATGCACAGATATCTCTTGCATTCCTATACACTAATGATGAAAAATCTGAAAGAGAAGGTAAGGAAACACTCCCATTTACCATTGCAACAAAAAGAATAAAATACTTAGGAATAAACCTACCTAAGGAAACAAAATACCTGTATGTAGAAAACTATAAGACACTGATGAAAGAAATTAAAGATGATACCAACAGATGGGAGATATACCATGTGCTTGGCTTGGAAGAATCAACATTGTGAAAATGACTATACTCCCCAAAGCAATCTACAGATTCAGTGCAATCCGTTTCAAACTACCAGTGGCATTTTTCACAGAACTAGAGCAAAAAATTTCACAATTTGTATGGAAACACAAAAGACCCCGAATAGCCAAAGCAGTCTTGAGAAAGAAAAACAGAGCTGGAGGAATCAGACTCCCTGACTTCAGACTATACCACAACGCTACAGTAATCAAGACAGTATGGTATACTGGCACAAAAACAGAAATATAGATCAATGGAACAGGATAGAAAGCCCAGAGATAAACCCACGCACCTATGGTCACTGTATCTTTGACAAAGGAGGCAAGAATATACATGGTGAAAAGACAGCCTCTTCAATAAGTGGTGCTGGGAAAACTGGAGAGCTACATGTAAAAGAATGAAATTAGAACACTCCCTAACACCATACACAAAATAAACTCATAATGGTTTAAAGATTTAAATATAAGGCCAGACAGTATAAAACTCTTAGAGGAAAACATAGACAGAACACTCTATGACATAAATCACAGCAAGATCCTTTTGACCCACCTCCTAAAAAAATGGAAATAAAAACAAAAGTAGACAAATGGGACCTAATGAAACTTAAAAGCTTTTGCACAGCAAAGGAAACCATAAACAAGATGAAAAGACAGCCCTCAGAATGGGAGAAGATATTTGCAAACGAAGCTACTGACAAAGGATTAATATCCAAGGTACACAAGCAGCTCATGCAGCTCAATATCAAAAAAAATAAACAACCCAATCCAAAAATGAGCAGAAGACCTAAATAGACATTGCTCCAAAGAAGATATACAGATTGCCAACAAACACATGAAACAATGCTCAACATCACTAATCTTTAGAGAAATGCAAATAAGAACTATAATGAGGTATCACCTCTCATCGGTCATAGTGGCCATCATGAAAAATATCTACAAACAATAAATGCTGGAAAGGGTGTGGAGAAAAGAGAACCCTCTTGCACTGTTGGGGGGAATGTAAATTGATACAGCCACTATGGAGAACAATATGGAGGTTCCTTAAAAAACTAAAAGTAGAACTACCATACGACCCAGCTATCCCACTACTGGGGCTATACCGTGAGGAAACCATAATTCAAAAAGAGTCATGTACCACAATGTTCATTTCAGCTCTATTTACAATAGCCAGAACATGGAAGCAACCTAAGTGTCCATCGACAGATGAATGGATTAAGAAGATGTGGCACATATATACAATGGATTATTACTCAGCCCTAAAAAGAAACGAAATTGAGTTATTTGTAGTGTTATGGATGGACCTAGAGACTGTCATACGGAGTGAAGTAAGTCAGAAAGAGAAAAACGAATACCGTATGCTAACATATATATATGGAATCTAAAAAGAAAAAGAAATGGTACTGAAGAACCTAGGGGTTAGGACAGGAAGAAAGATGCAGATGTAGGGAATGGACTTGAGGATATGGGGAGGGGAAAGGGTAAGCTGGGACAGAGTGAGAGGGCGGCATGGACATAAATAAACTACCAAATGTAAAATAGATAGCTAGTAGGAAGCAGCCGCATAGCACAGGGAGATCAGCTCGGTGGTTTGTGACCACCTAGGGGGGTGGGATAAGGAGGGTGGGATGGAGACGCAAGAGGGAGGGGATATGAGGATTTATGCATACATATAGTTGATTCACTTTGTTATACAGCAGCAACTAACACAACATTGTAAAGCAATTATACTGCAATAAAGGTGTTATAAAAAAACATTCGTAAGCCTACACTTTTACAGCTTGTAACTCATAAAGAGTTTTTCTCACTCCCAATGTGCATATAGCAAATTTTTTATAAGAATTCTGATTACTCATTCTTGAGTCATGGCCTTATCCCTTGAATAAGAAATAAGTTGTCATGATTGATTTGTAGGGTCTGGGTCACATGCCCATCAGTATGGTTCAAGGGTCAGGCACTATGGTAAACAGTTCCACTAGAACAGTTTATGTTGTGGGTGAAATAACTCTTCCAAGGAAAGAATGCTGACACACAAAATTAACATATCTACTATACATATGATATTATGTTTTACATAATATTTTCCCCATATTCCTGCCTTTAAGAAGACGTTTTTTAAACTCAGTGGAAAACAGTAATCATGAAAGAAATCAGTCTTTTCATAACCTTACTGAACCCTTATATAGCTTGTTATTTACCAGACACTTTTTACTATTTTACAAATTTTAATTCATTAATCCTCACAACAACCTATGAGGTTGGTACTAGAATTATGTATAGTTTACATATGAGGAAACTGAAGCATGGAGAGGTTGAGTAATTTGCGCATGGCCACATAGTCAGTAAGTAGAAAATCCCAGGATTTGAACCCAGGCTGTCTAGACCCGGTGTCCATGTGCTTAACCATCTCATGCCATACACTGTGCTTATTCTTTGACACCTCCTTCCTGATCCATCTAATTTTTTCACATACTGTTGTTGAGTGTAACTTCTAGCTCATTAATAAATAGCAACTGTATTTCCTCTTCTCCATCTCTCTATCCACTGTTGTCATTCCATTCCTCCATCCTTGGTTCCTTCTTCATGAGTTGTTCTTTCCTTGCTTTTTTTTTTTTTTTTTCTTTTTTCACGTGGCAAATTGGTATAGTATTTTAACTGATTTCTTTCCTTGAGTTTACTCCTTTGAGACATGTTTTCCAGCTTCCTCCAGGGCGGATTTTCTGAAATATAAACCTAATATTTTGCTTCCCTGATTAAAAACATTAAATAGTTTCCCAAAGTTTTTAAGTTAAAATCTAAACTCTTTAAAACAGCCTCCAAAGCTCTGCATGAGCAAGCTTTTTCTGATTTTTCAGATACTCTTGCCATTCCCACACTTGCCTAATTTTTTCATACACATCTCTTGCCACTTTCCCACTTATATCTGACATATCACCCACACTATCTAGCTTTATGATCTTTGGAGAATCATCTTACTCTCTGATCCACTGTTTACTCAACTGCAAAACGATGAGGTTAGACTAGAATATCCCTGTGTACCTGCCAGCCCTTAAAAAAATCTATGATCCCGATTCTTGGGTTATCAAGTTTTCCACTCTGATGTATTTAGCTTTCTGGATCCTTTATATGTATCCCCAGTAAGTGGTCCTGGATGTAAGTTTTAACTATGTCCTTGGAGGAGGAAAATGTCTTAAGTTTTTCTTCTTCGTACTTTGAGATTATTAAGGAATTTCAGTGTATGTTTTTCTTTTGTATACTAATTATTTAAATGCTCTTAGTTCAGAACTGTGTCTGATCTCACCAATTTTAAAAGCTTTAAAAAGGAAAAAGACTAACCTATTTACAAAGAGTCAACAAACCCTAAAAATCAAAGATTAGAATTCAATTTAAAGTTTAGAATCCACAAAGTTTGAATGTGTTTATTAATAAGTAAATTTCCATGATCATTTTGAATACCGTCTTTAGCTAAACTGTGTTCATTCATTCTGGTGACTTATATAGTGATCCATTCGTGTTAGCTAAATTGAAAGTCTTGCAGCTTTGATGTATATAAACGCTTATTGACTCTGAAGGGCTGGGATTTGTTTCTTGTCCTTTTCAGAGTCAGTGTTTTCCAAATCACTGTTGCAGAAACAACAGGACCTCAATGGCTAGTTGTTTTTGTGCAGAGGGAAAAACATGCTAATGAACTCTGTATGTGGAGGTATGAGTGTGTTTTTGAATTTCAGTTTAGTTTTTTTAATTTACGGTTTTCCTTAAAGGGAACTTGCTTCATTTGTGGAATGTTTTCATAAAATGTGAAGATTGAGAAGGGGCCCCTAAACAAACGTTTCAGAAGTGAAATTGGCTGCTTTTTGTTTAATGGAAAACAAATTGATCTCTAGTCCAATGCAATACAGGGTTTTCTTGAACAGAATTAGAGACTACGGGAAAGAGGAGAAGGCAGAAAGGGATTATTAGTCCCCTCCTGCCTCTTCCTGCTTTCCGTTACTTGGCTTCTTTTCCCTAGTAGAGTGGGCTTTGGAAGCAAGCAGATTAGAGTATGCATCCTGACTCAGCTACTTCCTAGCTGTGATTTGGGGCAAAGTTATTGCCTCTTTAAGCCTCAGTTTCCTCACAGTCAAGTGAGGATAATAAAAGTGCTTCTTGTGTAGGACTGTAATAAAGATCAAATGACATAATGCATGTTAAGAGCTGGACACAATGTAAGCAATCAGTAAATTGTTATTATTGAATATTACTGATGTTCTATGTGTTGATGAAGAATAAAATTATATTTCATACCACACAGCAAATTTAATTCAAAATTACCTGTGTGATCTTTCTGTTCTCTTTTTAAATGTTCTACCTGGCAGTCCCCTGCCTCACTTCCCTTTTTTGTCCTCCTCCCTCACAAAGACTCTTAAATCTTCCCTGTTACCTGAGTAATTCAATTCTTTCCAAAATGTTTTCCCAGTTAGCAAAATGAAGGCCTTATAGATCAGCTAATCTGGCCTTCTTAGAAAGCAGCTCAGCAGACATTCAAGCATGACCTTGTGTTGCTTTTTTGGTCCATCCATCTCCACCCCACTCCCTATCCTCCCACCTACCATCCAGTAAGCAGGTCTCTTGCCAAAAAATGGATTCTGCTACTAAGAACGATAGAATTTCTCCAGTGGTACAATTGCTGTTATCCTCAACAAGCAGAGGATTTAGCTTCAGCGCATATATTTTAAGTAATTGCATTGTTTGATGGTGCCTTTAAGGTCTCTGATCACACACCAGGAAAAAGCTTTCTAGTTTTGGAGGAAAGTGCTAATAGGTTAGTTTATTCTGTAGTGACTTTTGACCATTTAAATCTCTGTGCTCTGAAGCGTTATAGAAGTTGCTTGGACTTAAAATAATACCTCTCTATATCGGACTGGAGCAGTATATTTTAAGCATTATAGCATATTAGAAGAAGCCAGACCTGGATTCATATCCTGGCTCAGACACTTACTGGCTGTGTGATCTTGGGCAAGTGTCTTAACTTCTCTGAACGTCATTGTTATCTATAAAAGGTGGATAAAAACATCTACCTCAAAAGGTTATTTTGAGGATTAAATGCAATACAAAACCCAAATCCCTGGTATATAATACACATAATAAGTGTTTCTGTAATCATTTATATGTGTGTGTGTATTTTAAAAATTCTCTGTTGAAGAAAATATGTGGAAATACGGTCAAAAGTAATATACAATCTACATCTGAGTATATGTGCCACTAGAAGTTTTAAACTGTCAAGAGCTTAGATATGGCTGCTCTTAATATCTATTAAGAAGTTAAGTCAACATGGACATGTTAAGAAATGCTCTGTTCACCAGTATTTCTGTGTGGAATCACCATTGGCACTGGGACCACACTGTAGCTCTCTTGTGGAACTACACTGTGTTGGAGACTGCTTTGTAGCAAGGTCTTTTTGGTATTTCAACTTTTAAATCTTTTCTATGATACCTAAGTTGGCCCTATCTAATGCTGAATTCTTGTTTGTTATAAGTAAAGTGATTCTCTTTACCAGAGAAAAATAAATCCTACAGCTTGAAAAGGAGATGGAAGAGGAAAATAGTCACACCAAAATAATAGTTTTTTTCTCATGAAATACAGCCTCTGCACACTTTCACAAGCAAGCATTTGCCAGAGAATTCTTGACAATTAAATGTTGCCCCCTACCCTTTTTTAGAGGTAGATCTTCAGTACAAAACAGCTGTCAAAATGACAAATGAATCTAATGTGAGCTGATAAAAAAATTACAAAACTAGCTTCAGACTCTTCTTATGTGAATAGCATGTTGTATATGGGATTTGCTGGAATTTAATCAGATTTCTTTATAGTCACTGAAAAGAAGGAAAGTCCCACTCTCAAAGACATTGGAATGGTCTAACTCTCAATTCTGGAGCACGTCTTTTCCTGAGACCTGAGGGTTCCGATAATACTTGATGCTTAAAGTGGTGTGCAGGAATTATACTTTGTTTTGAATCAAGGTTCTCATTGCTCTTGATCTTCAGGGGCCACTGCTAACTATCTTTTGCCATCAGATGTTTTCCTCAGGATCCTTGAGCCTATCAACCTGGCTTGCTTTCTTGACTCTACCAAGAGGACTGTTGACTTACCAGCCTTGCCAAATGGAAAGGAAGACTGGGGAGTGAGTGCCCTTCCTACCACGCTGACTTCTTCACTTGGTCTGGGGCACTCATACCCACTTCAACTAGTCAAGGGCCACTCATTTTTCAAATCTCAGATTAAGCATCATTTTCTCCAGGAAACTTTTTCTGACACACAGAATAGATGAAGTTCCCTTAGCATAAGCTCTAATTGTTCCCTCTACTTTCCCTTCATAGTGGTTATCACATTATGTCATTATAGTAAGTTGACCCATATGCAGTTGCTGTTTACGTTAGTCAAAAATGGTCAAGTATTGGCAGTTTCTTATGGTCCAACCTAAAATACTTACTTGTGGAGTTAATTTCTCTCTCCCTTAAAATACCATAAGCTCCATGAGGTCAGAATCCAGTCTGTCTCTTTACCTCTGTGTCCTCAGTATCTAGCAAAATGTCTGTCATATAGCAGTTGCTCCATAAACATTTGTTGAATGATGAATGAGTGAATGAATGGATATCACCTGAATACCAATTTCAAGGATGATATGTAAACTCTTGAAACAAGTATTCAAGATACTTCAGACTAGGAAAATTACACTGTGTGTGGAGGGGTGGGCATGCTTTATCATGGGTGGGAAGGACTATTTTTTTTACAAGTGACTCAGCTTCTTCACAGTAGATACTCTTATGTGCCCTAGGGTGGTATACACTTGCCCACCACACATACACTCCCGAGTCAGAATTACTGTTGTATGTTTCTGTTACTGATGGATATCTATCATCTCCCTCAGGAATTTTGCACCAAAACAAACAAAAAGTTTGAATACAACTACTCTAGCTTCTAATGATTCCTACCTCCCTGGTCAACCTTATCTCCACTATGCTTTTGGATGAAACTTGCACTCAAGCCAAACCACTCTGCTTGCTGTTCTCCACGTACATTTTGGACTTCTTTTCATTTGCATCCTTGCTCATGCTCCTGTCTTCTATCAGTTGCTATCCCACCCATATTTCAAAGCCCAATTCATAGTCCTTCCTCTTCCTGAATCCTTTCATGACCGGTCGAGGTAAAGTTTCTCTTTTAAACTCCTAGAACACTTACTATGTGTCCCATGCAGTGTTCTCATCACTTAGTTACTGCCTGGTTTGACAGTAATTTGGTCATGTGAGGATCTGTTATTCTCTTCATACCCTGCCCATTCTTACCCCTCATTATCAGTGATTTGGGAGAGTGGGGACTTGGAGAAAAACATGCCTGCTTTGAAGAAATTATATCAATAAATTTATGTTTAAAGAACTTAAAACATACTTGTTTTGTTATACAAAGTACAGAAAGTTCATGAGATTTTTATGTATAGCAAAAGGAAGCATTCATTTTAAGTTGAGAAATACTTCAAAAGGGAAAATAACAAGGCACCATAGATAATATATAACTAGAAGGAGGTTAAAAAGTGCCCTGGCCTGGGGGACAGAAGAAATGGCATACATAGCCCCTCTCCTCTTATACCCACTGAAAGTCAGGACAACACAACAATATATAGAGGAGTCTTTTGGTGACACACATGGTCACTAAAAACTCTCTTTATCTCTTTTCTTTCTCTTTCCTAAGAGCAGCAGTTTGGGCTGTCAGATTTGGAGATGAGCAGTTTAGGACTGAGGTGATTTTCCTTCAAAGATACCTTAGATGCAGAGGTTTTGTTTCAGAGTCCATCTTATACTTCAGAGTGAGGTGAGTAGAGCTGGGAGTTTTTCAGTTTCCCTTTAAATGATCAGCCTAGATTCTGCAAGTGGGAGAGGAGGTAGGAAGCAGGGCAGAAGCTCTGTCCATCCAAAGAGACTCGTTTAGGTGGAGCGCCTTTTAGGCTGCTCTTTCTAGATGTGATTTTATCATAAACAATTAGACAGATGCAGTACCAGTAAATGCTAGAGAACCACCAAGGTGTCTTTTCTCTCCAAGTAAATTATCAGGTTCTTGAAAATAATGGTCATAACTTGTACTTATATTATATGAAACACAGTGCATTATAAACAGTAAATCTTCAACAAATATTTCATTGAATAACAGAAATTAGGCACTGGAAGGGCCCTAGGAATCACATAATTCAACCTCTTCATTTTATATTTCATTAATTCAACAGACAATTATAATGTGACTACTCTGTACCAGGTACTTTGTCCACAGAAGACACAAAGACAAATAAGACAATAATTGTGTTTGGGGGGAATTACAGCATGAGAAAACTGAAACTCATAGAGGTAAGTTCACTTATTTAAAACCATGAAGCCTAGGGTAGACCTGGTCATGCACAGTTTAGTGCTCTTTTCTTAAAAAAAGTGCCTTTGTTGGGTCCATGGTGATCAACCCTACCTCACTCTGGATCCTGGATACTGGTACCTGCTGCCTCCCTAACTTGAGAAAATTATTTCTTGCTCCTGTTCTAACCCTAGAAGAGGAGATGCAGTTAGTAAAGTCTGGCGCTTCATTATCCCTCATTGTGTGTAAGTTAAGAATTCCTTCTTATAGGAAGTTTACTTTTTGTCTTACTTTGTTGCATTCAGTTGCATAAAGATGTCCATATGTGAGCCATTAGCTTAAGTTTTTCCTCTACTTTATGTCTTTCTAATCAGGTTTCTCTTCATCTAAACCTATGCCTCATTTTTAGGAAAACTCCCTCTAAAGAGCACCCTCTTTTCTTTTCATTTTATCAAAAATATTTTTATTTATAGCAAATGTTTTTCAAGAAAATTGTGGTAAATTTTAAAGATACAGAATATGAAGGAAAGAAGATAAGAATCACCATAATAGCACATACCCAGAAATAACTACTCAACTTTCAGATATATTACTTTAATTTTGAGGTGGAGTAATAGTGGAATAATTCCATAATCTTTAATTCTGCAGTCTGCTGTTTCCCCTCAATAATATATTATGAATATCTATTCTTATTAATAATTATTCTTCAATATAAGTTAAATTTATTGGTTATATAATGTTACATTTCATAAAAGTTTCTCTTTCATGTGACTGCTATGTGCCAGGCATTATGTTTTTTTTAAATTGAAGTATAGTTTATTTACAATATTGTGTTAGTTTCTGGTGTGTGGCAAAGTGATTCAGTAATACATATATATATACATATTCTTTTCCATTATGGTTTATTACAGGATATTGAATATAGTTCCCTGTGCTATACAGTAGGACCTTGTTGTTTATCTACTTGTTGTTTATAGTAGTTTGTATCTGCTAATCCCAAACTCCTAATTTATCCCTCCCCCACCCCCTTTCCCCTTTGGTAACCATAAGTTTGTTTTCTATGTCTGTGAGTCTGTTTTGTAAATAAGTACATTTGTGTCATATTTTAGATTCCACATATAAGTGATAGCATATGGTATTTGTTTTTCTCTTTCTGACTTACTTCACTTAGTATGGCAATCTCTAGGTTCATCTGTGTTGCTGCAAATGGCATTATTTCATTCTTTTCTGTGGCTGAGTAGTACTCCATTGTATATATAATATATACCACATCTTCTTTATCCATTCATCTATTGATGGAGATTTAGGTTGCTTCCATGTCTTGGCTCTTGTAAGTAGTGTTGCAATGAACATTGGGGTGCATGTGTCTTTTTGAATTATGGTTTTCTCTGGGTATATGTCCAGTAGGGGGATTGCAGGATCATATGGTAGTTCTATTTTTAGTTGTTTTTTTTTTTAATTTATTAATTTATTTTTGGCTGTGTTGGGTCTTCGTTTCTGTGCGAGGGCTTTCTCTAGTTGTGGCAAGTGGGGGCCACTCTTCATTGCGGTGCGCGGGCCTCTCACTATCGCGGCCTCTCTTGTTGCGGAGCACAGGCTCCAGACGCGCAGGCTCAGTAATTGTGGCTCACGGGCCTAGTTGCTCCGCGGCATGTGGGATCTTCCCAGACCAGGGCTCGAACCCATGTCCCCTGCATTGGCAGGCAGACTCTCAACCACTGCGCCACCAGGGAAGCCCCCTATTTTTAGCTTTTTAAGGAACCTCCATACTGTTCTCCACAGTGGCTGCACCAATTTACATTCCCACCAACAGTGTAGGAGGGTTCCCTTTTCTCCACACCCTCTCCAGCGTTTGTTATCTGTAGACTTTTTCATGATGGCCATTCTGACCGGTGTGTGGTGGTACCTCATTGTAGTTTTGATTTGCATTTCTCTAATAATTAGCAATGTTGAGCATCTTTTCATGTGCCTATTGGCCATCTGTATGCCTTCTTTGGAGAAATGTCTATTTAGGTCTTCTGCTCATTATTTGATTGGGTTGTTTGTTTTTTTGTTATTGAGTTGTGTGAGCTGTTTGTATATTTTGGAAATAAAGCCCTGGTCTGTCACATCATTTGCAAATATTTTCTCCCAGTCGGTAGATTGTCTTTTCGTTTTGTTTATGGTTTCAAGGAATTGTACTTTAATGAACAGGCATTTTGTGTAAAAAGAATTCTAGTGAAGGATTTAAGTATAGTCTATAGTTAAACAGCTGACTCCAGATTCCACTTACAGAAAAATATGTTTTGGGGGGAAATTCCTTCGTAAGAATCTTGAAAGTGGAGGGTTGAATGTCTGAGAATGCGAGTTGGGAGCAAACCTGGCATGAAAATATTGCTAAACTCCTTTGTACAAGAAATTGGAATACAGGGCTGGAGGTAGAGGTGGGGTGGGGGGCAAAAGAAATAACAGGATAGGAGAGAGAGAGGAAGAAGTTAGGCAACATGTGAGAAGGCCAGAACCTTAAGGGTGTGTCCAGTGGCATAATATCAGTGGTAGGGTAGAGGACCTTTAAAAACAAGAGTCAATAATATTCAATGTTTCATTTTTTTTATGTAGCTACAATATAAAATCTTTTCCCTTTCTCAAACCTCCAATAATGTCTGTTATACCTCTCTAATCTTGTAGTTCAGTTTACAAGGAATGAATTTCTGTAGGTCTAAAGGGAAATGTAGTTTTGCCCTATAACAACTTTGCTGATGCTTTGTGGAGGTTGGAGCATTCAATCAGGAGAGAAGTGGTCTAGCAGTTCCAAAAAGTGACTGCAAAAAAAAAAGGGAACAGAAGTCAAAGAGACTAAGTAATACAGACAAAAAGTAATTTTAACCTGTTTAAACTAAAGAGTGGCCATTTGACAAACTCCTGCTTTTTACTAGAAATACACTAGAGAAGTAATCTTGGAAGGTTGGAAGATGTTAGGAAGTGGACATCAAGGTTAGATAATACAGTGTGATAAGTTCTATAGTAGAGGCATGATCAGTATCTTTGTTGGGTCTAATGTGAATTGACATTTACATATAAAGAGTCCCCATAGCAACCCTCAATTAAACTTTGATTCCAAACTAGGAGTTAGGAAATTCATGGCTGTAGGAGACATATTTTTCCACTAAAACGCCTATTATCTTTCTTAGAACAACTTTGTCAATAGCCTTCCTACAGAACTTAAAAACATTTCTGAAAAGATAGCAAGATTCATCAATAAAGAGTTTAACTTAGATACTATCTTTTTCTGCCTCCTTCCAAAAGACCCAGCTTGTTTCTTCGCTGGTGTGGTGTTTTGCTGACACCTATATGAATCATGACTATCTTTATTTGGGCTTCAATGATAGTGCACTGCCCTCTAGTAATGTAATGAAAACCTATTTTAACAGCTTGCCATCATACTATTAGATATAGCATGGGTCAAGACCTAGTCCCAAAATAAGATGACTTTGTATAGTAGAAGCCTGATATAATATGGTTAACCTGGCAGGAGGTCGTACTCCTACATCCCAATACCAGAGTTATAAAGGAGTTCTGCTGTATTGGTTTAATTGATGTGTTATGCTGATTAAAGATATGTGCCTTAATTCTGTCTCTTTCCTTTCCACTGCAATGAAATGTAACCTCTGGAGTTACTATGAAATGTTGGTTGTTTATAGTGTCTTTCTAACTGACAGACAATATCCCAGATTCTACTGTTGATTGCAACTATGACAGGGATAGACTCATCTGGAGGTCTAGAATATATGGAAGCAGAATATATTCTGCTTGAGATTAAAATATAGAACACAAGGATAGGTATCAGAAAAAACATTCTAAGTGTTTTTCCCTCCCAAAGGAAGCAGTTTGAAGTCAGATTTCAAATCTGAATAGAGTTATAGAAATTGAGAGCCAAGATGCAAAGTCAAATAAGACAGGAATGAACTGGAGTAGAAAAGTGAGGAAGTGCAAAGCAGTGAAAGGAAGATGAACTTGGAGTAATGTATGACTTGAAGCCTAGAGAGATATGGAAATTCTTTGTTTTGTTCTAGAGACTTCTGACGTAGTCATGTTGAGGATAATTTAAAGCAGGGTTTCTCAACCTCAGCATTAGTGTCATTCTGGACCAGATAATTCTTGGTTGTGGGGCGTTGCCCTATGCACTGTAGGATGTCTAGCAGCATCCCTGGCCTCTACCTACTGGATGCCAATGCCCCCACCCCATTGAGTTCCTATAAACCAAAAATGTCTCCAGACATTGACAAATGTCTCTTTGTGGAAGAGAGTAAACTTGGCTAGTTGAGGACCACTGACTGAAGGCATTGACAGAAAGAAAATAGTTAAGAGAGTTAAAATATACTCCACTTAGGCTATATTTCCCACATATAGATAAACTCATAATAGTGTCTTACTGTCATCCTCTCCACCTCATATTTCTAAAGTTGTGCTATCTCTTTTTTCCCTCCTCTGAAAGTTAAGACTATTGTTTACACTTTCCCTGTGGTTAGAGTAGTTCAGAAAATAGAGTGATGATAAATTCCATGTGTTCCTTAGGTCATGATATATATTCAGGGACTACTTTCAAATGAAGAATGGTGTCATCAGGCAAGGAAGTCCTTGGAGGAATTTCTGACTTTCAGGCATTCTCAGATGTGTCTGGAAAAAAGTTCCAAATAGATACAAAGGTAATTCTATTCAAATATATTTTTTGATGGGTTTTCTGTTTATTTGGTGCCCCAGCTTAGCTGTGCGATATAAGCTCTCTGGATGTATGAGTGTTTCTGTGCATGTGTGTTGATTTTCTGAGTTTTGTTAGAATTTACTTCTGTTTGTTCTTACGGAGAATAAAAATGGAAAATAAAACAATACAGCTGCCCCCATTGACACTACTATCCTAATGTTATTTTGGTCTTGAATCTGTCTAGTTCTTGGCGGTTTCTTTAACTTTTCAACCATTTCATCCAAGGAAGCTGAAAATATTACATGAGACGTTTTCCTTATTTGTTTGTAAGCTGGGTTTTTAAAATTCAAGCAATGATCCCAAACTGTCATATTCCATTGATTTCTACAATTACTCATTTTAATAACTTCTCTTGGACAGCAGGGGATCATCTGTGGTGTTGCAAAACAGCATTACCTTTTGTAACTCAAAAACATTTTTACTGACGTGAAGATTTATTGGCCTAAACTATTTATAACGCTTTGTTCTATTTGTTCTAAACATTAGCCAAGGTACATACTAGCATTCTTATTTCAGAAAAGGATAGGTTACTATTAGTCCCTTATCCTTTGTTGACAGAACATTTGACACTTCTTTTTCATTTCAAGGCTATTACTTTTCACAATATTTTGTTTCTTACATGGAGGATTTTGAAGAGCGTTTTTAAGACCAAATTTGTCCTGAAACTGAAGTATTTGACTTCTGGATTAATTTGCCATCTTGAAATAGAATATCTAATAAAAGCTCCCAAATCTGTAATTTTTAGTAGAGTAGATGATATGAAATGTGGTGGATGAGGTGGACATTTCTCTAAAATGGTAAAACCATCCCCAAATTGCAAAAGTGCCTTGTTGTGCACAAATATAATCACTATGTGAAGATCCACTAAATGAAAATGTACTTTTACAAACAGTTTATATCAACCAGATGGGCCTTTGGCCCGGTTTTATTTTTGTTTTAACTATAGAATTGTGTTCATTATAAACATTTAAATACAGAAATGTGTAGATATTAAAAGTGAAAGGATATTATTTACCTCTAATCCTCTGCCCAATTCCACTCTCCTAAAATCACTGCTGATGACAGTTTGGTGTATAATTTTTAGAATGTTGTTCAAGGTATACAAAAATAACCTGTTGTGAGGTATCTTTTCATGATATACACACATCTACCCACCCTACTAACCAACACACACAATTTTTAAATGATTGCTTTAATATTTCATTCTATGGGTGTAGCATAAATTTTTAAACTAATCATTAATGTTAGAAATTTATTTATACCATTTTGTTATTTTACAGATGATGCTTCAGTATATATCTGTGTTCTCTAAAATGACTGAGGGTTCCGTGAGAGTATGAGCTATAATTTGTTTATTTGTTTATTAGAGGTTCAACTATCACTGCCTCCAGATCTCCAGTTAAAGTCTATTCTACTCACTTGCCTTGCACAAATGCCACTGTGTGAGGTGAACAAAGGGAAGTTGGATTAGGATGAAGGAGAAGAAGTGATATCTGATAGCTGGTTGGAGACTGGGCAGTGGTAAAGGAGCAGCAGCAGAATGCATAGTAGAAAAGAAAATACAGCAAAAGCCATAAATCAGAACCAGAGAGGATT
Organism: Eubalaena glacialis; assembly: GCF_028564815.1. NCBI lineage: Eukaryota > Metazoa > Chordata > Mammalia > Artiodactyla > Balaenidae > Eubalaena > Eubalaena glacialis. The sequence goes on from NC_083736.1 coordinate 111,016,764, forward strand.
ATCAAAAACTTAAATTCCCAGGCTATGCAGAAATATTAGAGGAGTATATTAGACTCACATGGCAACTGGCCTTTCAAGCGAAATTTACCTGGACCATAAGTGGAAGGTAATTGCAGTTGATGTCTAAGTGTTAATGAGAACTATTTTACATGCTTTAAAACTTGAAAGTGATCCATCTAAGATATATATAAACAAGAAGCAAAGAACCTAGATTTCAGTTTACATGAGAACATGGGCCAGGCTTATTTTGTCCACCACTTTAACTTACATATATTAAGCAGCATGCTAAATATTTTTTTAAGGAAGAAATAAAAGGAAAGAAGGGAGGGAGGAAGAAGAAGGGAGGAAGGGAGGAAGGAAGGAAACTTATGGATAACATAATTCCAAACACAGCTTCATTTTAGCATAGGAAAATAAAGGTTCAAATAGAAAGATCTATTTAAAGATTTGGAGAAAGTTTTGAAATATTAGGTACATCCCTAATTTATGAATGTATGATTATACTCTTTAATAACATATCCCTCAGTAGGCCTATGAAAGATTAAATATTGACCTACATTATTTTTGCATTTAGTAAATATTCATTGGACAGCTACTGTGTATGTAGCGTTCTCTGTTGCGGGAGACACGTGGCTTTTGCCTTTAAGGAATTTATAATCTAGGCTTAAACACACATGCACATAATTTAAATGACTTAAGAGAACAAAAACAACAGCAGTGGGCCACAGTGGGAAAAAGACCGTGAGTTTTTGAATAAGATTTAAGTTCAAATACTGGCTAGCCATGTAACCTTGGCATGATACATACTACTCTAAATCTCAGTTTCCTCATTTATAAAATGAGGAAATTAAAATATTATCTACCTCATAGGGCTATAGTGAAAAATAAGGTAATGTAGTTAAATACTTAGCATAGTGCCTGAAACACTGTAAGCACCTAATAATGAGGATATGAATATTACGGTTATTACCTACCAATAACAGTGAACACAAGATACGTCTTTAAACCATATATGATTAAGTGCCAAATGAGGACTGTAGATGAGAGGTCAGCACATTTTTCTTTTTTTGTGTGTGAAAGAACACATAGTAAATACATTAGAATTTGCAGACTGTAGATGATCCCCATCACATATTCATTATTTTTTGTTTATAATTCTTTAAAAATATAAAAGCTACTCTTAACTCACAGGCTGTACAAGAACAGGTTTGCAGCTGGATTTAACCAGAGACCGTATTTCGCCAACCCCTGCTTTAGATGCTAAAGTACTGTAGGATCTCAAGAAAGATACTAGCGGCATGCTGAGTTTATTGTAAAAGGTGGGTCTTGATCTGTGTCTTAGAGAATCAATGGACCATAAATATAATTTGGAATGGTAATTCTTATCTTCTTAGAGCAACTGATAAAAATGTTGCTCAGTGTGTCACTCTGAAAAATGCATGGACTACTGAATGTAAATAACTGAAAACAGAATTTAGGAATAGGCTTTTAAAGCTTTGGGCACTCAGTGAGTTTCTTGGACCTACGAATGTGGATGGCACTCTTTGGTTATTACCCCTTCTATGAGATCTCCCACAGTATATTTTTTCTGTATACAAACCATTTGTTTATTTCATAAGGATTCAACATTGAGAATTCAGCATATTTGAAAGATGAGTACAAATATAACAATAATTGCTAACAATAATTTCTTTATGCCAGGTAATGTTCCAAATGACTCACATTCATTAACTTATTTAATCCTTACAATAACCTTATGATGTATCTAATGTTGTTATTACCCCCATTTTATAGAAGAGGAAACTGAGGCTTAAAGAGTATAGGCAGATTATCCTGTGTCTCACAGATAATGAGTGGCAGAGGTGAGATGTAATCACAGGTAGTCTGGCTCTGGAACCTATACTCGTACAATACCTTTTCTAGTGGGCTCTGATTCATTAGTAGTCTTAGGCAGCTGAGGCTGAAACTCAATTTTATAGAATTAAAAAATAAGGCTAGCATATTTCCTGCCATATTATTTTTATCAATATATTTTGAAAAATATACTGAAGTAAGACAATTTTTTTCTGGCCATCCACAAATTTCTATAGTGTTTCATTTACCTATAAAACAGAGTGATAAACACTGGTTGGGGGGATGCCATGACGTTATAATGTCATCCTCATTTTACAAATGAGGAAACTCACATTTGGGGAGATACAGCAGCTTGTCCAAGGTCACATAGCTAGTCAAATGGCAGACCCAGGATTTGACCCTAAGCCTGTCTGATGCTAGAGCCCAAGCTTTAACCATCTTACATACTGCCCCCAAACAATTTACAGTCTAGTTGGGAAAATAAGGGAAATTATTACTAATAGTACCCAATGGCATTTATGAGATGAATAGGCATTAAGTGCTGTGAAAATTCAGTGGAAGGAGAGAGCACTTTGAGCTGCGGTAGACACAGAGGAGGTGATGGTGATGTTAATTTTTATATCAGTCAGTCCAAAATTAGCAAAGCACAAGTTGCAAAGTGGGAGTGGGATGTGAATGGCAAAAATACTGGAGATATGCTAGATGATTTAAGACAATGGCACATTGGAAAGGGTTGCTTCTGCTGTAATTTATTGTTATGGAAACAATACATACTAACAGTAAATGTTTAAAAAAAAAAAAAAAAAGAACCAAAGACTGAAGGAGAGAGGGCAGTGACATCTGAAATTTATCTCCAAAACATTAAATAATCAATCATACTAAAAGCTTTGAGCAGGAGAGTTAAAGATGATAGCATTTTGCTACAATACTATCCTTTCATAAATAGTAAAAGATTAGAATTAGCAGTGGTATATTTTTTAAAAAGGAACACTAGCTGAGTGGATAGTGTCAAAGTTTAACAATATGCTTATGATTTAACAGTTTTCATGTTATGGAAACAGGATTTTTATACTAATAATTTTTTGGCATCTTAAAAAAGTCACAGCATTTTAAACATCATTGTTGCAATCGTCTGTATTTGCCCCATATTATATTTTGATTTTTTTAGCCCCATAACTGGATATAATTTAATAATGTCTCTAAAATATGCCATTATCCATCAAGGAGTATGATATTATCTTGTCCCATTCATTTCTCTGATATTCTATTGAAGAGTATGTCTGATATCTTTTGTAACTCCTGATAAGGTGTTTTTTTTGTTTGTTTTTTTGTATTAGAAGGTCATTACAAATCTCTGAATAGATTGATGAAACTGTTAATTTACCTGTCAAGAGAGGGCCACAGATGTGTCTGAAAGAGATGTACTAATGGCATGGCACTAATGTAATTTCACAAACGACTTAATGGAGCACATAAAGCATATTTTCTCTATTAAATACACATAGCATGGCGTTATATCTTGCTTTACGGGCTGTGAAAAATATTTTTAATCAGCTAAAAGATGAAGAGACTCTTCAAGGTTATGCAGATTAAGTTATAAAAAGCCCTTAAACGCATAATCCTCAGTGAGTATTCAGGAAGGAAAATTTCAATCAGGGATGTTTGTTTAGACTGACAACATTTGTGAGTTTAAGTTTCCAAGAGGATTTTAAAGGGAAAATTAGAATGTGAGTGTCATTCTTAAAAACCGAAATAGGGAAAATGCAAAGTTATTCAATGCTTATGTTCATTAAAATATATTTACCGAACCAGGATCCTAGGTTGCTGACCTCCCTTCTAGTCTGGATCAGAACACAATTGTAGCTATAGTTGCTTTTGTTTGTTTTAATTACCTGACCACCTACAAATATTTCTCACTGTCCTTGAGATTGTGATCACCACTTCCTTCTCCTAAGCAGCAAGTAATTACCAAAATGCCTTTAAGTACCAACTTGCTGACCTCAAATAAAGAACCTTTTATACTTCATTGATTCATTCATTAATTCATTCACTTATTTACTCAACAAATCTATATTTAACTTTTATAATATACTCAGCACTCTAGTAGTCACTTGAGATATAATGGGCTTCAAAGTACTTCTACGTGTCAGTTATGCCTCAGAAAAAAAAAACCCAACGACTTATGTAACACTGAGCTTTTTAGGAAATAGGCTAGGCCTTAGACTGAGAATGTAGCAGGTAGGGGTTCTGGCCCCTTAATAAATAATTGATGGGGGTGCTGCTGTTCTACCTTGGGAAGAATATTATGCAAAAACTGGGAAACTGGCACTTAAGGTAGAGTCTGGGGAGTTAGACATGCCTGGAATTAAGCAAAAGTCCTCTAAACCAGGAGGTTGAGGCAGAAGTCAAAGAACCTCCAGTCAACTGAGATGAGAGGCAAGTCCAAGGTCTTCCAGCCAGGGAATCAATCTCCAGGACCCGTAGTTTAACTTCTGAGCTGCCCACTCTTATCTTGCCCCTGATAATAAATAACCATAGGTGTCATGAAAGTTGATGGTCAGGGAATTGAGGACCCTGACCCTGAAGACCCTGAAGCACTGTAAGGTCTTTAATCATCCAAGAATGATTAAAATTCTTTTCAATACATTTTTCTTCCCAAAGTAAGAGAAACAAACCTTCAAGAAGAAGTGAATCTAAAATTAGTTTCCACTTTATATTAAAATATTCTGAGAACTCCATCAGGGTCCCAGGAACTGAATGTTGGGCCCGGCTGCATTACTTCTGAACTGTGTGATCATGTACACATCACATAACTTTCTGGAGCTGTAGTTTCCATCTATAAAAAAAGGATGCTCAAACTGGCCCAGCCTGACATTTGGGGTTGTGTTAGGAGAATCTAATGATATTAAACATGAGAGCATTTTAAACTTGTTCAGCAATATACAAATGTAAGGAATTTTTACTTGAGAGTATCTCAGGCTCTGAAAAAGTCTGCTTTAGTACTTAAGCAGCAGGTTCCTTAAGAGTCTCATCTGCAAGTTATTACAGTAGTTGAAAGTATTTTAAGAGTTTATAATAAAACTGGAAATGACAGATATTCTCATTTTATTATGCAGGAGATAGAATTGCCAATCGTCAGGGGACTTTAGGACTGCTTCTTTTATTCTTAATAAATATACTGTGTACTGATTCTATGTAATACCTGTTCACAAAGAGTTGAAAACATTTATAGCTGTGCTGTCCCCCTCTTTGTAGAAGGTGTTTTGTCTAATAGGTTGAAGTAAAGGCCGTTGTACTGTATCAGACAAGGCAGTGCATTATCTACTCAGGGCAGTAGGACAGAAATAATAAAGGCCAGAGATCTAGTTAATGATTGGCGCCACTAAGATTTTGCAGCCTAGAAAGTATAGCAGTACATCCAGAATGAAAATAAAAGCAGTAAAACCAAAACATACAATTATATAGGACCCAAAGTTGTCCAGGGATGTTGTTCTTCTGGAATGTAAATGTAGGCATGACTATGATCCCCTCTTTTTTTCCACCCTACTTTTTTTTTTAATATATAAAAATTTATTTATTTATTTATTTTTGGCTGTGTTGGGTCTTTGTTGCTGCACACGGGCTTTCTCTAGTTGCGGCGAGCGGGGGCTACTCTTTGTTGCAGTCCGCGGGCTTCTCATTGCGGTGGCTTTTCTTGTTGCCGAGCACGGGCTCTAGGCGCGCAAGCTTCAGTAGTTGCAGCACGTGGGCTCAATAGTTGCGGAGCTCGGGCTCTAGAGCGCAGGCTCAGTAGTTGTGGCTCACGAGCTTAGTTGTTCCGCAGCATGTGGGATCTTCTTGGACCAGGGCTGGAACCCATGTCCCCTGCATTGGCAGGCGGATTCTTAACCTCTGCACCACCAGGGAAGTCCCTCCACCCTAATTTTTAATAAAATTTGTGTACACTAAATTTACAGGTACTTTTTATGGTATACAGTTATGTTAGTTTTGACAAATCATAGAGTTGTGAAACCATTGCCAAGATCAAGATACAGAATAGTTTCTATACCCCAAGAAAACTGCTTCATGCTGCCCCTTTGTAGTCAAACTCTTCCTCCTATTCTTAACTCCTGTCAATCCATTCTCTGTCCCTATAGTTTTGCCTTTTCCAGAATGTCATATAAATCAAGTCATACCTAGAGTACATTGCCTTTTCAATCTGGCTGCTTTCACTTAGCATATAATGCATTTGAAATTCATTCACGATGTTATATTTATCAGTAACCCATTCCTTTTTATTGCTGATTAGTATCCCATTGTATGAATTTACTACAGTTTATTTATAAATTCATCTGTTGATGGATACCTAGGAGTTGGATGGCTGGGTCACATGGGAAGTATATATTTAACATTACCAGAAACTACCTGATTGTTTTCTAAAGTGGCTGTACCATTTTCCATTCCCACCTGCAACGCATGAGAGCTCCAGTTGCTCTGTATACTCTCCAGCATTTGGCATTGTCATTCTAATAGATGCATAGTAGTATCTCATCAAGATCGTTATTTGTGCTTTTTTCCCTAATGATTAGTTAGACTGAATACCTATTTGTGTGCTTATTTGCCATCCATATAACTTCTTTGGTGAAGTGTTTCTTCATGTGTTTCACTTATTTTTAAAATTAGGTTTTCTTGTTTTTAATCTCTAAGAGTTCTTTATATATTCTGGATATAATCCTTTGTCAGATATATGATTTGCAACTATTTTCCCTCAGAATGAAGCTTACCTTTTCATCCTCTTTTTTTTTTTAACGTCTTTATTGGAGTACAATTGCTCGACAATGGTGTGTTAGCTTCTGCTTTACAACAAAGTGAATCAGCTATACGCACACACACATCCCCACATCTCCGCCCTCTTGCGTGTCCCTCCCTCCCACCCCCCCAGGCGGTCACAAAGCACCGAGCTGATCTCACTGCGCCACGCGGCTGCCCTCCACCAGCCATCGGTTCTACACCTGGCAGTGTATACATGTCCATGCCACTCTCTCACCCTGTCCCAGCTTCCCCCTCCCCCTCCCCCTCCCTGTGTCCTCAAGTCCATTCTCCAGTAGGTCTGCGTCTTTATTCCCGTCCTGCCCCTAGGTTCTTCATGCCCATTTTTTTTTTTTACATTCCATATATGTGCGTCAACACACGGTATTTGCTTTTCTCTTTCCGACCCACTTCACTCTGCATGACAGACTCTAGGTCCATCCACCTCACTGCAAACAACTCAACTTCGTTTCTCCTTATGGCTGAGCAATACTCCACTGTATAAATGTGCCACATCCTCTCCATCAGTTCATCTGTTGATGGATACGTATGCTGCCTCCATGTCCCAGCCACTGCAAACAGAGCGGCGGTGAACATTGTGGTACATGACTCCCTTTGAATTATGGTTTTCTCAGGGTATGTGCCCAGTAGTGGGATTGCTGGGTCATATGGTAGTTCCATTTTTAGTTTTTTAAGGAACCTCCATACTGTTCTCCATAGTGGCTGTATCAATTTACATTCCCACCAACAGTGTATGAGGGTTCCCTTTTCTCCACACAATCTCCAGCATTTACTGTTTATAGATTTTTTTTTATGTTGCCAATTGAATTTATTTATTTATTTATTTTTAACATCTTTATTGGAGTATAATTGCTTTACAATGGTGTGTTAGTTTCTGCTTTATAACAAAGTGAATCAGTTATACATATACATATGTCCCCATATCTCTTCCCTCTTGCATCTCCCTCCCTCCCACCCTCCCTATCCCACCCCTCTAGGTGGTCAAAAGCACCGAGCTGATCTCCCTGTGCTATGCAGCTGCTTCCCACTAGCTATCTATTTTACGTTTGGTAGTGTATATATGTCCATGCCACTCTCTCACTTTGTCCCAGCTTACCCTTCCCCCTCCCCATATCCTCAAGTCCATTCTCTAGTAGGTCTGTGTCTTTATTGCCGTCTTGCCCCTAGGTTCTTCATGACCATTTTTTTTTTTTTTACATTCCATATATATGTGTTAGCATACGGTATTTGTTTTTCTCTTTCTGACTTACTTCACTCTGTATGACAGACTCTAGGTCCATCCACCTCACTACAAATAACTCAATTTCGTGTCTTTTTATGTCTGAGTAATATTCCATTGTATATATGTGCCACATCTGCTTTATCCATTCATCTGTCGATGGACACTTAGGTTGCTTCCATGTCCTGGCTATTGTAAATAGAGCTGCAATGAACATTTTGGTACATGACTCTTTTTGAATTATGGTTTTCTCAGGGTATATGCCCAGTAGTGGGATTGCTGGGTTGTGTGGTAGTTCTATTTTTAGTTTTTTAAGGAACCTCCATACTGTTCTCCATAGTGTCTGTATTAATTTACATTCCCACCAACAGTGCAAGAGGGTTCCCTTTTCTCCACACCCTCTCCAGCAATTATTGTTTGTAGATTTCTTGATGATGGCCATTCTGACTGGTGTGAGGTGATACCTCATTGTAGTATTGATTTGCATTTCTTTAATGATTAGTGATGTTGAGCATCCTTTCATGTGTTTGTTGTCAATCTGTATATCTTCTTTGGAGAAATGTCTATTTAGGTCTTCTGCCCATTTTTGGATTGGGTTGTTTGTTTTTTTAATATTGAGCTGCATGAGCTGTTTATATATTTTGGAGATTAAGCCTTTGTCAGTTGCTTCGTTTGCAAATATTTTGTCTCCTTCTGAGGGTTGTCTTTTTGTCTTGTTTATGGTTTCCTTTGCTGTGCAAAAGCTTTTAAGTCTCTTTAGGTCCCATTTGTCTATTTTTATTTTTATTTCCATTTCTCTAGGAGGTGGGTCAAAAGGATCTTGCTGTGATTTATGCCATGGAGTGTTCCGCCTATGTTTTCCTCTAAGACTTTTATAGTGTCTGGCCTTACATTTAAACCTTTAATCCATTTTGAGTTTATTTTTGTGTATTGTGTTAGAGAGTGTTCTAATTTCATTCTTTTACAAGTAGCTGTCCACTGTTGCCAGCACCAGTTGTTGAAGAGGCTGTCTGTTCTCCATTGTGTATTCTTGCCTCCTTTATCAAAAATAAGGTGACCATATGTGCATGGGTTTATCTCTGGTGTTCTAGTTCTGTGAAAAATGCCAGTGGTAGTTTGATAGGGATTGCATTGAATCTGTAGATTGCTTTCGGTAGTATAGTCATTATCACAATATTGATTCTTCCAGTCCAAAAACATGGTATATTTCTCCATCTGTTTATGTCATCTTTGATTTCTTTCGTAAGTGTTTTATAGCTTTCTGAGTAGAAATCTTTCACCTCCTTAGGCAGATGTATTCCTAGGTATTTTATTCCTTTTGTTGCTGTGGTAAATGGGATTGTTTCCTTAATTTCTCTTTGTGATTATTCATTGTTGGTGTATAGAAATGCCTGAGATTTCTGTGCGTTAATTTGTATCCTGCAACTTTACCAAATTCATTGATTAATTCTAGTACCTTTCTGGTGGAATCTTTAGGATTTTCTATGTATAGTATGATGTCATCTGCAAAGAGTGACAGTTTTACTTCTTCATTTCTAATTTGTATTCCTTTTATTTCTTTTTCTTCTCTGATTGCTGTGGCTAGGACTTCCAAAACTATGTTGAATAAGAGTGGCAAGAGTGTACATCCTTGTCTTGTTCCTGATCCTAGTGGAAATGCCTTCAGATTTTCACCATTGAGTATGATGCTCGCTGTGGTTTCTCATGTATGGCCTTTATTATGTTGAGGTAGGTTCCCTCTGTGCCCATCTTCTGGAGAGTTTTTATCATAAGTGGGTGTTGAATTTTGTAGAAAGCTTTTTCTGCATCTGTTGAGATTATCACATGGCTTTTAATCTTTCAATATGTTAACATGGTATATCACATTGATTGACTTGCATATATTGAAGAATCCTTGCATTCCTGGGATAAACCCCACTTGATCATGGTGTATGATCCTTTTTATGTGCTGTTGGATTCTGTTTGCTAGTATTTTGTTGAGGATTTTTGCATCTATGTTCATCAGTGATATTGGCCTGTAGTTTTCTTTCTTTGTGACATCTTTGTCTGGTTTTGGTATCAGGGTGATGGTGGCCTCGTAGAATGAGTTTGGGAGTGTTCCTCCCTCTGCTATATTTTGTAAGACTTTGAGAAGGATTGGTGTTAGCTCTTCTCTAAATGTTTGATAGAATTCACCTGTGAAGCCATCTGGTCCTGGACTTTTGTTTGTTGGAAGATGTTTAATCACAGTTTCAATTTTATTACTGGTGACTGGTCTGTTCATATTTTCTATTTCTTCCTGGTTCAGTCTTGGAAGGTTGTGCTTTTCTAAGAATGTGACCATTTCTTCCAGGTTGTCCATTTTATTGGAATATAGTTGCTTGTATTAATCTCTCTGAACCTTTGTATTTCTGCAGTGTCAGTTGTTACTTCTCCTTTTTCATTTCTAAATCTATTGATTTGAGTCTTCTCCCTTTTTTTCTTGATGAGTCTGGCTAATGGTTTATCAATTTTACTTATCTTCTCAAAGAACCAGCTTTTAGTTTTATTCATCTTTGCTCTTGTTTCCTTCATTTCTTTTTCACTTATTTCTGATCTGATCTTTATGATTTGTTTCCTTTGCTAACATTGGGATTTTTTTTGCTTCTTTCTCTAATTGCTTTAGGTGTAAGGTTAGGTTGTTTATTTGAGTTGTTTCTTGTTTCTTGGGGTTGGATTGTATTGCTGTAAACTTCCCTCTTAGAACTGCTTTTGCTGCATCCTGTAAGTTTTGTATTGTCATGTTTTCATTGTCATTTGTTTCCAGGTATTTTTTGATTTCCTCTTTGATTTCTTCAGTGATCTCTTGGCTATTTAGTAGTGTACTGTTTAGCCTCCATGTATTTGTAATTTTTACGGATTTTCTCCTGTAATTGTTATCTAGTCTCATAGTGTTGTGGTCAGGAAAGATGCTTGATACGATTTCAATTTTCTTAAATTTACCACGGCTTGATTTGTGACCCAAGATATGATCTATCCTGGAGAATATTCCATGAGCACTGAGAAGAAAGTGTATTCTGTTGTTTTTGGATGGAATGTCCTTTAAATATCAATTAAGTCCATCTTGATTAATGTATCATTTAAAGCTTGTGTTTCCTTATTTATTTTCACTTTGGATGATCTGTCCATTGGTGAAAGTGGGGTGTTAACATCCCCTAGCATGATTGTGTTACTTTCGATTTCCACTTTTATGGCTGTTAGCATTTGCCTTATGTATAGAGGTGCTCCTATGTTGGGTGCATAAATATTTTCAATTGTTATATCTTCTTCTTGGATCAATCCCTTGTTCGTTATGTAGTGTCCTTCTTTGTCTCTTGTAATAGTCTTTATTGTAAAGTCTACTGTGTCTGCTATGAGAATTGCTACGCCAGCTTTCTTTTCATTTCCATTTGCATGGAATATCTTTTTCCATCCCCTCACTTTCAGTCTGTATGTGTCCCTAGGTCTCAAGTGGGTCTCTTGTAGACAGCATGTATACGGGTCTTGTTTTTGTATCCATTCAGCCAGTTTATGTCTTTTGGTGGGAGCATTTAATCCATTTACATTTAAGGTAATTATCGATATGTATGTTCCTATCACCATTTTCTTAATAGTTTTGGTTTTGTTATTGTAGGTCTTTTCCTTCTCTTGTGTTTCCTGCCTAGAGAAGTTCCTTTAGCATTTGTTGTAAAGCTGGTTTCATGGTGCTGGATTCTTTTAACTTTTGCTTGTGTGTAAAGGTTTTAATTTCTCTGTCAAAACTGAATTAGATCCTTGCTGGGCAGAGTAATCTTGGTTGTAGGTTTTTCCCTTTCATCACTTTAAATATGTCTTGCCACCCCCTTCTGACCTGCAGAATTTCTGCTGAAAGATCAGTTGTTAACAGTATGGCGAGTCCCTTGTATGTTATTTGTTGCTTTTCCCTTGTTGCTTTTAATATATTTTCTTTCTATTTAATTTTTGATAGTTTGATCACTATGTTTCTTGGCATGTTCTTCCTTGTGTTTATCCTATATGGGACTCTCTGTGCTTCCTGGACCTGATTGACTATTTCCTTTCCCATATTAAGGACGTTTTCAACTATAATCTCTTCAAATATTTTCTCAGTCCCTTTCTTTTTCTCTTCTTCTTCTGGGACCCCTATAATTCGAATGTTGATGCGTTTAATGTTGTCCCAGAGGTCTCTGAGACTGTCCTCAATTCTTTTCATTCTTTTTTCTTTATTCTGCTCTGTGGTAGTTATTTCCACTATTTTATCTTCCAGGTCACTTATCCGTTCTTCTGCCTCAGTTATTCTGCTATTGATTCCTTCTATAGAATTTTTAATTTCATTTATTGTATTGGTTATCATTGTTAGTTTGCTCTTTAGTTCTTCTAGGTCCTTGTTAAACGTTTCTTGTATTTTCTCCATTGTCTTTCCAAGATTTTGGATCATCTTTACTATCATTACTCTGAACTCTTTTTCAGGTAGACTGCCTATTTCCTCTTCATTTGTTTGGTCTGGTGGGTTTTTACCTTGCTCCTTCGTCTGCTGTGTGTTTCTCTGTCTTCTCATTTTGCTTAACTTACTGTGTTTGGGGTCTCCTTTTCACAGGCTGCACGTTCTTAGTTCCCTTTGTTCTTGGTGTCTGCTTCCAGTGGCTAAGGTTGTTTCAGTGGGTTGTGTAGGCTTCCTGGTGGAGGGGACTGATGCCTGTGTTCTGGTGGGTGAGGCTGGATCTTGTCATTCTTTTGGGCAGGATTGCATCGGGTGGTGTGTTTCATGGTGACTGTGACCTTATTTTGATTTTAGGTAGCCTCTGTGTTGCCATAGAGTGTCCAGCACTGTCACTTGCTGGTCCTTGAGTGGAGCTGGGTCTTAGCATTGAGGTGGAGATCTCTGGGAAAACTTTCGCTATTTGATAATACGTGGAGCCGGGAGGTCTTTGGTGGCCCAATGTCCTGAATTCGGCTGTCCCACCTCAGAGGCACAGGCCTGACACCTGGCCGGAGCACAAAGACCCTGTCAGCCACATGGCTCAGAAGAAAATGGAGAAAAAAAGAAGGAAAGAAAGCAAAGAAAATAAAATAAAAGTTATTAAAATAAATTTTAAAATTTATTAAAATAAAAAAATTAAAAAGAATTAAGAAAAAAGAAAGAAAGAAAGAAGAGAGCACTGAAACAAAAAACCAAATCCACCAATTATAACAAGTGCTAAAAACTATCGTTAAAAAAAAAAAAAACAAAAAAACGGACGGACAGAACCCGAGGACAAATGGTAAAAGCAAAGCTATACACACAAAATCACACAAGGAAGCATACCCATACACACTCACAAAAATAGAAAAAGGAAAAAATTATATATATATATAAACAAAAAATGAAGAGAGCAACCAAATCAAGAAACAAATCTACCAATGTTACTAAACTCTAAATACTAAGCTAAGATAAACATGAGACCAAAAACAAATTAGATGCAAAAAGCAAACCCCAAGTCTACAGTTGCTCCCAAAGTCCACTGCCTCAATTTTGGGATGACTCATTGTCTATTCAGGTATTCCACAGATGCAGGGTACATCAAGTTGATTGTGGAGATTTAATCCACTGCTCCTGAGGCTGCTGGGAGAGATTTCCATTTCTCTTCTTTGTTTGCACAGCTCCTGGGGTTCAGCTTTGGATTTGGACCCGCCTCTGCGTGTAGGTCACCTGCGGGCGTCTGTTCTTCACAGACAGGATGGGGTTAAAGTAGGAGCTGATTAGGGGGCTCTGGCTCACTAAGGCCGGGGGGAGGGACTGGTATGGAATGCGGGCCGAGCCTGTGGCGGCAGAGGGTGGCGTGACGTTGCAACAGCCTGAAGCACGACGTTTGCTTTCCCGGGGAAGTTGTCTGTGGATCACGGGACCCTGGCTGTGGAAAGCTGCACAGTCTCCCAGGAGGGGAGGTGTGGATAGTGACCTGTGCTTGCACACAGGCTTCTTGATGGCTGCAGCAGCAGCCTTAGCGTCTCATGCCCGTCTCTGGGTTCAGCGCTGATAGCCGTGGCTCGCGCCTGTCTCTGGAGCTCGTTTAGGGGGTGCTCTGCATCCCTTCTCCTCGCGCACCCTGAAACAATGGTCTCTTGCCTCTTAGGCAGGTCCAGACTTTTTCCCGGACTCCCTCCTGGCTAGCTGTGGCACAGTAGCCCCCTTCAGGCTGTGTTCATGCAGCCAACCCCAGTCCTCTCCCTGTGATCTGACCTCCGAAGCTGGAGCCTCAGCTCCCAGCCACCGCCTGCCCTGGCGGGTGAGCAGACAAGCCTCTCGGGCTGGTGAGTGCTGGTCTGCACTGGTCCTCTGTGCAGGAATCTCTCCACTTTGCCCTCTGCACCCCTGTTGCTGTGCTCTCCTCCGTGTCTCCGAAGCTTCCCGCCCCCTCCCCCGCCACCCACTGTCTCCGCCCACGAAGGGGCTTCCTAGTGTGTGGAAACTTTTCCTCCTTCACAGCTCCCTCCCAGTGGTGCAGGTCCTGTTCCTATTCTTTTGTCTATGATTTTTCTGTTTTCTTTTGCCCTACCCAGGTACGTGGGGAGTTTCTTGCCTTTTGGGAAGTCTGAGGTCTTCTACCAGCGTTCAGTAGGTGTTCTTTAGGAGCTGTTCCACATGTAGATGTATTTCTGATGTATTTGTGGGGAGGAAGGTGGTCTCCACGTCTTACTCCTCCGCCATCTTGAAGGTCTCTCGACAGTTTTATTTTAGGTTTTCAAAAATGTTGTTCTATTATATTTTGACCTGTGTGGTTTCTCATGAGCAATCCACCAATTATGCAAATTCATTTTTCTCTGGATGCTTTCAAGATTTTTTCCTTATTTTGATTTTTAGCAGATTGATTATTATGTATCTAGTCATGGTTTTCTTCTAGTTTATTCTTTTTGTGGTATGCTGTACTTCTTGACTCTATAAGTTTTTTTTTCATCAAATTTGAGATTTTTCAACTATTATTTTATTCAAATATATTTTGTTTACCAATCTTTATCTCCTCTCATTCAGGGACTCCATTGACACAAATATTAGACCTTTTGATATTGTCCTACAGGTCTGTGAGGCTCTGTTCATTGTGTTAAAATCTGTTTCTCTCTTATTCTGATTCTATAATTTCCCTTAATCTATGCTACCTTCAAGTTCACTTATGATTTCCTATGTCATGTCCATTCTGCTATTGAGCCCACCCCAGTGAAGTTTTTATTTTGGATCTTATATTTTTCAGTTTTATAATTTCCATTTATATCTTTGTTGTAATATATGTTTCTCTGCTTGGAACTTCTATTGTTTCTTTTATTTCAATGAATGTTCACCTTTAACTCTTGGTAAATGGGGAGGAAAACAACAATTACCACTGCACACCTTTTAGGATGGCTTAAAAAAAAATCCAAAAAACTAACAGTACCAACTGCTTGAGAGAATGCAGGGCAACAAGAACTCTCATTATTGCTAGTGGGAGTACAAAATGGTACAATCACTTTGGAAGACAGGTTGGCAGTTTCTTGCAAAGCTAAGCATAACCTTATCATGTAATCCAGCAGTCATACACTTTGGCATTTACCCAAAGGAGCTGAAAACCTATGTCTGCACAAAAACCTATACATGAATGTTTATAGCAACCTTATTCATATTTGCCAAAATGTGGAAGCAACCAAGATATTCTTAATAGGTGAGTGGATAAATAAACTATGCTCCATCCATAGAATGCAGTATTATTCAGTGATTTACACAATAAGCTATCAAGCCACAGAAAGACATGGAGGAACCTTAAATGCATATTGCTAAGTGAAAGAATCCAATCTGAAAAGGCTACATACTGTTTGATTTCAGTTATATGATTTTCTGGAAAAGGCAAAACTATAGAGACAGTAAAAAAAGATAATGGTTGCCAGAGGATTGTGGGAAGGGTTGAATAGGTAAAGCACAGAGTACTTTAGGGCAGTGAAACTATTCTGTATGATGCCGTAGTGGTGGCTACATGACAGTATGCATTTATCAAAACCCAGAAAACTTTACAGTAAAGAGTGAATCTTAATGTATGAAAATAAAAACTCATTTAGAAGGTTGGTGGATTCCAGGATGGATTGCATAAAATGACAAAAGGATATGCATGTTTCACAAATGTATGAAACAAATGAACAGAGTTGGGGGGATAAGGTGCTGACATAGTTATTTTGGAAATAGATGGAATCTGTAAGACTAAAGACATAAGGAACTTTATATAAGCATTTCTAGTTTATAAAATTATTTCCTGTGGGGGTTATGGGTTGACAATACTGAAACCACTATACATGTATACTGGAATGAAACAATTAAGTAAATGGATGCTGGATGGTGGGAACTAGTTTTCTCCCTGTTGACATGGAAGGTTACAGGTAAGTAAGGGGAAGAGTATAGACTGATCCATGTGTTAATGGGTTAGAGTTGGAGAATTTAGTATGAGTTCATGTTTAGCATAATACAGATACGAAGGAATATATATAGAAGTATTTATAGACATAGGTATACACATGAGTTAGTATACACACATGCATTTTTTGCTTTGCCAATTGAGAAAGCATAGAAGCAGCAACAATCTAGTACCAATCAGCACACCTAGTACCCAGATCTTGGTTTCTAATACCATTCTCCAATAAAAGGAGCCAGAGATCCTTTGAAAAATGACTGATTATAGGACTGGGGCTAGAAATATCCAAAATGAGCTTGGCGCATCTTATAATGCCAGAAAATAAGAGAGCATGCCCCCCCATACAAAAAATAAAAGAACCAAAACATAATGGTGGGGTATGTCAAAGGATACCAGGAGCTAACTGAAAGAGTTTCAATTGCCAATGCTGGAAAAAATTTGAGCAATAAAATAAATAAAATAGCATTAGATAATAGCTTAAAGTATAAAATAAATATTCATGAGTCAAACTGACATAAATAAATGATCGAACAAGTACATAAATGCTGGAGAATAGGCAAATCTCCCAATGCAGAAAAATCCCAAATAATTTGTGTAGATAATCTACCCTTAAGAATGTAGAGAACAACTCTCTACTTACTAAGTTTAGGTTGCATATCATGAATTTTTTCCAAAGAATATATTATGGAAAAGGAGGAAAAACATTAATCAATTTACATTAGAGAAACCTGACAAATACTACCTTAAGCCAGATGATCAAAGTTAAATTAACATCAACAATGATGTCAATTGATAATATGTTTCCTTGATATGATGATATGTGTATGCACTGTATGCACCTTCTGTGATCTTTCTCCCCAAAACATGTTACCTCAAACTAATAATGAGAAAAACATGAGATAAATCCCAGTTGAGGGACATTCTATAAAATGTCTGACTAGTAATTCCTCAAATCTGTAAAGGTCATCAGAAATGAGGAATGCCAAAAAACTCAAAGCCAAGAAGAGCCTAAAGAGACATAACATCTATATGTAATATGGTGTCCTGCATGGGATCCTGGAATAGAAAAAGACATTGGGGAAAAACTGAGGAAATCTTAATAAAGTATGGACATTAGTTAATAATAATGTATCAATATTGGTTCATTATTATGACAAATGCACCATACTAATGTAAGATATTAATAACAGAGTGGGTGTCAGGTAAATAGGAATTTTCTGTACTATCTTCACAATAACTCTGTAATCTAAAATAGCTCTAACATAAAAAGTTTATTTTAAAAAACTTGCAAAGAAGAGGATTTTTCCACAATTTTTGACTTTTATGGGCCTCCCTTCCAGGTCCTCTGACTGTAAATAAGGAGTTTCTCCTGGAGTTTTTGTGTTGAGTGCTCACTACACAGTTCTGTGTTTACACCTCCTCTCAGGTCAAATTCAGGATACAAAGGAGGGAAAAATCTATGAAGCTTACTAATATTTAAGTTGTGACTGTAGTTGGTGACTTTTCACAGCCCTCAGGTAGAGACTTCTGTATTTTATTTAAGGATTGTAGTTGTAATCAGTGGGAGAGATAAGGTGTAGTTGAATTATTCCATCTTGGCTAGGATTGGAAATCCAAACCCAGAATTTATTTGGTTGAAAGGGGAACTTGAATATCTTTGGATGATTTTTTTTTTCCTTTTCGAGAAATCCATAGTTTTCAATTTTTCATTTTCTAGTTGCTCATGCCCCACTGAATGACTCCTATAGCTGCATTCAGAGTATTACCTTGCAACTCTATCATTTTATGTGGCTAACCCATGGGTTTGTCTGTTATTGATTGGAGTTCTGCATTCAAACATACATTGGTAGATGGTATATATGTATATATAAATGCATGTGTATATTTTCTCTTTTTCTTTCTTTCTTGCTTGCTTTTCTTTGCTTTCTTTTGTTTCTCTTCCTCCCTCCATCCCTCCTCCTTTCTCTCTCCCTCCCTCCTTCCTTCCCTCCCCTCCCCTCCCTCCCTCCCTCCCTCCCTCCCTCCCTCCCTTCCTTCCTTCCTTCCTTCCTTCCTTCCTTCCTTCCTTCCTTCCTTCCTTCCTTCCTTCCTTCCTTCCTTCCTTCCTTCTCCCCCTCCTCTGTCCTATATATATAGAGAGATAACCATGTCCTTACTAAAATACATACACAAAGAGGATCATATCATGCTTTTTGGTAACTTGCTTTTTCAAGTAACAATATATATTGGGTGTTTTCCCATGTCCATACAAGCAAATAAATCTTCTTTCAAAATGGTTGCATATATAAGGATGTTAGATTTAGCCCATGTCTTATGGGGAGTATTTAAACATAGTTACACTTGCAATTTTCTGTGGCTGCAGTATAGAAGGGAACAAGACTAGAGGCAAGGAAGCCAATAAAGACAGTAAAGCTGGGCTTCTCCAGGCGACCAAGATGAGGACCTGGAATAAAGCAGGTGGATGGGAAGTTGGGACACATTTGAGAAATGTTTGAGAAGTTAATAAAAAAGATAAAATGCTTGAATACTATTCAAGGTAGAGATTATTTTATGCTCTAGAAATGACTTGACTGAACTCCTTCAGCATTGGGCTGTTTTTGATCCATCAGGCCATGGGTTCAATACAGAGTTTATTTCAGTGTTTCGAATGTTCATGGCAGAGGTATATTTAGAAACCATTTCTCATATCTCTAGTTTCATTCTGTTGATCTAGGGCTAGCTTTATGAATATGGGGAATTGAAAACTGCTTAAGAAAATTGGACTAGAATTTATTACACAATCATACCATGTACTAGCCCTGTACTAAACACTTTGTTTCCTTGATGACAGTGTATTACTCTGCTCAGGCTCCCATAACAAAATATCACAGACTGGGTGGTTGAAACAGAAGAAATTCATTTTCTTAGAGTTCTGGAGACTAGAAATCCCAGATCAAGGCTTCTGGTGAGAGCTCTCTTCCTGGCTTATAGACAGCTGCCTTCTCACTATGTCCTCACATAGCCTTTCGTCGGTGTGTATCCACCTACAGATATCTCTCTCTCTCCTCTTCTTTTTTTTTTTAACATCTTTATTGGAGTACAGTTGCTTCACAGTGGTGTGTTAGTTTCTGCTTTATAACAAAGTGAATCAGCTATACATATACATATATCCCCATATCTCTTCCCTCTTGCGTCTCCCGCCCTCCCATCCTCCCTATCCCACCCCTCTAGGTGGTCACAAAGCACCGAACTGATCACCCTGTCCTATACAGCTGCTTCCCACTAGCTATCGATTTTACGTTTGGTAGTGTATATATGTCCATACCATTCTCTCACTTTGTCCCAGCTTACCCTTCCCCCTCCCCGTGTCCTCAAGTCCATTCTCTCGTAGGTCTGCGTCTTTATTCCCTTCCTGGCCCTAGGTTCTTCAAAACCATTTTTTTTTTTAAGATTCCATGTATATGTGTTAGCATATGGTATTTGTTTTTCTCTTTCTGACTTACTTCACTCTGTATGACAGACTCTAGGTCCACCACCTCACTACAAATAACTCGATTTCGTTTCTTTTTATGTCTGAGTAATATTCCATTGTATATATGTGCCACATCTTCTTTATCCATTCATCTGTTGATGGACACTTAGGTTGCATGCATGTCCAGGCTATTGTAAATAGAGCTTCAATAAACATTGTGGTACATGACCCTTTTTTTTTTTTTAACATCTTTATTGGAGTGTAATTGCTTTACAATGGTGTGTTAGTTTCTGCTTTATAACAAAGTGAATCAGTTATACATATACATATGTTCCCATATCTCTTCCCTCTTGCGTCTCCCTCCCTCCCACCTTTCCATCCCACTCCTCTAGGTGATCACAAAGCACCGAGCTGATCTCCCTGTGCTATGCGGCTGCTTCCCACTAGCTATCTATTTTACATTTGGTAGTGTATATATGTCCATGCCACTCTCTCACTTTGTCACATCTTCCCCTTCCCCCTCCCCATATCCTCAAGTCCATTCTCTAGTAGGTCTGTGTCTTTATTCCCGTCTTGCCACTAGGTTCTTCATGACCTTTTTTTTTTTTCCCTTAGATTCCATATATATGTGTTAGCATACTGTATTTGTTTTTCTCCTTCTGACTTACTTCACTCTGTATGACAGACTCTAACTCCATCCACCTCACTACAAATAACTCAATTTCGTTTCTTTTTATGGCTGAGTAATATTCCATTGTATATATGTGCCACATCTTCTTTATCCGTTCATCCGATGATGGACACCTAGGTTGCTTCCATGTCCTGGCTATTGTAAATAGAGCTGCAGTGAAAATTTTGGTATATGACTCTTTTTGAATTATGGTTTTCTCAGGGTATATGCCCAGTAGTGGGATTGCTGGGTCGTATGGTAATTCTATTTTTAGTTTTTTAAGGAACCTCCATACTGTTCTCCATAGTGGCTGTATCAATTTACATTCCCATCAACAGTGCAAGAGGGTTCCCTTTTCTCCACACCCTCTCCAGCAATTATTGTTTGTAGATTTCTTGATGATGGCCATTCTGACTGGTGTGAGGTGATACCTCATTGTAGTTTTGATTTGCATTTCGCTAATGATTAATGATGTTGAGCATCCTTTCATGTGTTTGTTGACAATCTGTATATCTTCTTTGGAGAAGTGCCTATTTAGGTCTTCTGCCCATTTTTGGATTGGGTGGTTTGTTTTTTTGATATTGAGCTGCATGAGCTGCTTGTAAATTTTGGAGATGAATGCTTTGTCAGTTGCTTCATTTGCAAATATTTTCTCCCATTCTGAGGGTTGTCTTTTCGTCTTGTTTATGGTTTCCTTTGCTGTGCAAAAGCTTTTAAGTTTCATTAGGTCCCATTTTTTATTGTTGTTTTTATTTCCATTTCTCTAGGAGGTGGGTCAAAAAGGATCTTGCTGTGATTTATGTCATAGAGTGTTCTGCCTATGTTTTCCTCTAAGAGTTTTACAGTGTCTGGTCTTAAATTTAGATCTTTAATCTTTAGATCTTGGTTTTATTGGAATATAGTTTCTTGTATTAATCTCTCTGATCCTTTGTATTTACTTCTCCTTTTTCATTTCTAATTCTATTGATTTGAGTCTTCTCCCTTTTTTTCTTGATGAGTCAGGCTAATGGTTTATTAATTTTATTTATCTTCTCAAAGAACTAGCTTTTAGTTTTATTGATCTTTGCTATTGTTTCCTTCATTTCTTTTTCATTTATTTCTGATGTGATCTTTATGATTTCTTTCCTTCTGCTAATTTTGGGGTTTTTTTGTTCTTCTTTCTCTAATTGCTTTAGGTATAAGGTTAGGTTGTTTATTTGAGATGTTTCTTGTTTCTTAAGGTAGGATTGTATTGCTATAAACTTCTGTCTTAGAACTGCTTTTGCTGCATCCCATAGGTTTTGGGTTATCATGTTTCCATTGTCATTTGATTCTAGGTATTTTTTGATTTCCTCTTTGATTTCCTCAGTGATCTCTTGGCTATTTAGTAGTGTACTGTTTAGCCTCCACGGATTTGTATTTTTTACCGATTTTTTCCTGTAATTGTTATCTAGTCTCATAGTGTTGTGGTCAGAAAAGTTGCTTGATACGATTTCAATTTTCTTCAATTTACCAAGGCTTGATTTGTGACCCAAGATATGATC
Source organism: Eubalaena glacialis (assembly GCF_028564815.1). Taxonomy (NCBI): domain Eukaryota; kingdom Metazoa; phylum Chordata; class Mammalia; order Artiodactyla; family Balaenidae; genus Eubalaena; species Eubalaena glacialis. Next base: position 111,038,692 of record NC_083736.1, read on the forward strand.
TATCCTGGAGAATGTTCCATGAGCACTTGAGAAGAAAGTGTATTCTGTTGTTTTTGGATGGAATGTCCTTTAAATATCAATTAAGTCCATCTTCTTTAATGTATCATTTAAAGCTTGTGTTTCCTTATTTATTTTAGCTTTGGATGATCTGTCCATTGATGAGAGTGAGGTTTTAAAGTCCCCTACTATGATTGTGTTACTGTTGATTTCCCTTTTTATGGCTGTTAGTATTTGCCTTATGTATTGAGGTGCTCCTATGTTGGGTGGATAAATATTTACAATTGTTATATCTTCTTCTTGGATTGATCCCATGATCCTTATGTAGTTTCCTTCTTTGTCTCTTGTAATAGTCTTTATTTTAAAGTCTATTTTGTCTGATACGAGAATTGCTACTCCAGCTTTCTTTTGATTTCCATTTGCATGGAATATCTTTTTCCATCCCCTCACTTTCAGTCTGTATGTGTCTCTAGGTCTGAAGTGGGTCTCTTGTAGACAGCATATATATGGTTCTTGTTTTTGTATCCATTCAGCAAGCCTGTGTCTTTTGGTTGGAGCATTTAATCCATTCACGTTTAAGGTAATTATCGATATGTGTGTTCCTATGACCATTTTCTTAATTGTTTTGGGTTTGTTTTTGTAGGTCCTTTTCTTCTTTTGTGTTTCCCACTTAGAGAAGTTCCTTTAGCATTTGTTTTACAGCTGGTTTGGTGGTGCTGATTTCTCTTAGCTTTTGCTTGTCTGTAAAGCTTTTGATTTCTCCATCGAATCTGAATGAGATCCTTGCCGGGTAGAGTAATCTTGGTTGTAGGTTCTTCCCTTTCATCACTTTAAGTATATCATGCCACTCCATTCTGGTTTGTAGATTTTCTGCTGAGAAATCAGCTGTTAACCTTATGGGAGTTCTTTTGTATGTTATTTGTCATTTTTCCCTACCTGGTTTCAATAATTTTTCTTTGTCTTTAATTTTTGCCAATTTGATTACTATGTGTCTCGGCATGTTTCTCCTTGGGTTTATCCTGTTTGGGACTCGCTGCACTTCCTGGACTTGGGTGGCTATTTCCTTTCCCATGTTAGGGAAGTTTTTGACTATAATCTCTTCAAATATTTTCTCTGGTCCTTTCTCTCTCTCTTCTCCTTCTGGGACCCCTATAATACGAATATTGTTGCGTTTAATGTTGTCTCAGAGGTCTCTTAGGCTGTCTTCATTTCTTTTCATTCTTTTTTCTTTAGTCTGTTCTGCAGCAGTGAATTCCACCATTCTGTCTTCCAGGTCACTTATCCGTTCTTCTGCCTCAGTTATTCTGCTATTGATTCCTTCTAGTGTAGTTTTCATTTCAGTTATTGTATTGTTCATCTCTGTTTGTTTGTTCTTTAATTCTTCTAGGTCTTTGTTAATCATTTCTTGCATCTTCTCGATCTTTGCCTCCATTTTTTTTTTTATGGTCCTGGATCATCTTCACTATCATTATTCTGAATACTTTTTCTGGAAGGTTGCCTATCTCCACTTCATTTAGTTGTTTTTCTGGGGTTTTATCTTGTTCCTTCATCTGGTACATAGCCCTCTGCCTTTTCATCTTGTCTGTCTTTCTGTGAATGTGGTTTTTGTTCCACAGGCTGCAGGATTGTGGTTCTTCTTGCTTCTGCTCTCTGCCCTCTGGTGGATGAGGCTATCTAAGAGGCTTGATGGGAGGGACTGGTGGTGGGTAGAGCCGACTGTTGCTCTGGTGGGCAGAGCTCAGTAAAACTTTAATCCACTTGACTGTTGATGGGTGGGGCTGGGTTCCCTCCCTGTTGGTTGTTTGGCCTGAGGCTACCCAACACTGGCGTCCACCTGGGCTCTTTGGTGGGGCTAATGGCAGACTCTGGGAGGGCTCACGCCAAGGAGTACTTCCCAGAAATTCTGCTGTCAGTGTCCTTGTCCCCACGGTGAGCCACAGCCCCCCCCCACCTCTGCAGGGGACCCTCCAACGCTAGCAGGTAGGTCTGGTTCAGTCTCCCCTGGGGTCACTGCTCCTTCCCCTGGGTCCCGACGCGCACACTACTTTGTGTGTGCCCTCCAAGAGTGGAGTCTCTGTTTCCCCCAGTGTTGTCAAAGTCCTGCAATCAATTCCCACTAGGCTTCAAAGTGATTCTCTACGAATTCTGCCTCTGGTTGCTGGGCCCCCAGGTTGGGAAGCCTGACGTGGGGCTCAGAACGTTCACTCCAGTGGGTGGACTTCTGTGGTATAAGTGTTCTCCAGTCTGTGAGTCACCCACTCAGCAGTTATGGGATTTGATTTTACTGTGATTGCGCCCCTCCTACCGTCTCATTGTGGCTTCTCCTTTGTCTTTGGATGTGGGGTATCTTTTTTGGTGAGTTCCAGTGTCTTCCTGTCGATGATTGTTCAGCAGGTAGTTGTGATTCTGGTGTTCTCACAAGAGGGAGTGAGAGCACGTCCTTCTACTCTGCCATCTTGGTTCCTCTCTGCCTCCCCTTCTCTTCTTAAAAGGCCACTATTCCTATTGAATTAGGGCCCCACCTTTATCACCTCATTTAACCTTTAATTACCTGCTAAATACTCTATCACCAAATTTATTCACATCGCGAATTAGCGCTTGAACTTACCAATTTTCTATGGGACGCAGTTCAGTTCGTCGCAATCATAGTTAATGCGCATGACAGCCATACCAGATATTATATTCTCTATTTAAGAGACGATGAAATGAAATCTGAAAGGTGTTAAGTAAATGGCCTAGGGTTACTGGGCTAATAAGTGATATGACTATTATTTGGGCCCCCATCTCTCAGAATCATTTCATCAGACCAGGGGTTCCAAACTACAGTCCACAGGCCAAATCTGATCTATCACCTGTTTTGTTGAAACATAGCCATGCTCATTTTGTTATATATTGCCTAACTGCCTATGGCCGATTTTATGCTACAATGACAAGTTGAGTAGTTGTAATAGAGATCATATGGCCCACAAAGCCTAGTATTTACTATCTGGCCCTTTGCGGAGAAAGTTTACTGGCCCCTGTACAGTATCACACTGCTATCATACACAGCATAATTTTTGAGAATTTACCTAAGTGTTTATCATGTTATCATTTTTATTTTTTAGTCTATCATTGTGTGCCACCATTCCTTTCTAACTCTCCTAAATTTTTTTTTTCAGAGATGATGTCTAGCTAAGGCTATGGCGTTCATGGAGATTAATTGTTTAATAGAAGATGCTAAACCTCTGCCTTTCACGCTCCGCTAGGAAACACAGATGAATGAACAAGAGAAATGACTCTTGGTGACAAAGATTCTTGTGCTGAGAAACTAGAGTATGGTAAAGGTAAGTTCTAGAGAACTGGATTAATTTCTTGATGGAAAAATGTATTTCACTAAAACAAGTACATAGTGTCTTTGGTGTCTGGCTGTCTTGGTAGAGAGATAACTTTCCTTGAAACCAAATGTTTGCTTTGGCAATTTTTACTTTAAAGTGGCAGAAATGAAATTGAAAGTTGAACACAGGCTCAGCAAATGTAACCCTTAGGGAGGAATGTCAGGAATAATTTTTATATAGATGCTGACTTTTAAAAGATTTACTGTTCCACAGTCAAGCTTAAGTCAAGGACAATAGAGCCTTAGGGTAACATTGCTTACTATTACATAGACCCAGATGTATTTTGGGTCAAATCATATCACAGGAATCGTAACTACTCCATCCAATTTAGAAGACAGTTATAATATGGTTAGTGTAAATATTAGTCCTATTTTCTATATCATTTTTAAAAAAGGTACTTATCAAACTGATTATTAGGATAGGTGACACTACACAGAAGAGAACTGCAACTGAGAATAAGTATGTCAGTGAAATAGTAAGTTACCTTAAAATAAATACATATATTTTATTTAAAATAAATTATATATATATTAAAGATTAGATGACTTTGAACTGCAGTAAATTGTTATGTGACTTAAGTTTTTCAATAGAATGGAATACCATTTAATGTAGAATTATCAGATGTCAGGGCTGGAAGAGCCATTAGAGTTTATTTAGTCCAATCTTCTCACTTAATAGATTCGGTAACTGAGGTCCAAAAAGAAAAAGGATGTAATCAAAGTCTCACAGTGAAGTTCATAGCAGAGCTTGGACAAGAAGTTCTTAGCCCATACAAAGCAGATGATTTGGGCTACATAAATTGTGTGAATGAACGTGAGAAACAGTGATAGAGGCAAAGAAATAACTTCCATTACCATTTGCCAAAGAAATCTATGCAACATAGTGGACCACATTTGAGGGAAGGAGGAAGAATATATATATTTTTAACATCTTTGTTGGAGTATAATTGCTTTACAATGTTGTGTTAGTTTCTGCTGTATAACAGAGTGAATCAACTATATGTATACATATATCCCCATATCCCCTGGAAGAATATTTTTTTAGTATGTTACAGGCAGCAAAATCAGGCTTATCCTGGAGTTGATCTTATGTGGTGACCTTTGTTTCCACCACCTCTCTTTCTAGTAAGGTTCCTACTAAGCCCAAAAGAATCTTCACAATGTAAGAGGCTTCAGTAGACATGTACTGAACCCCTATCAGATAATGATATCCCCATGTTTTGCCATATATGTAGTAAAAAGAGCACTTAGAGTCAAAAAACCTGGATTTAAGTATTGCCTGTGACCCCATGGACAGGTCACTTCTTTTTTCTAGGTTAGTTTCTATACATGTAAAACGAAAGTATTGGGCTAGAAGATCATCTCTAAGATTCTTTTTAACTCGCAAGACTCGGACTCTAACATTTTAAGTTGTTAATCTGTCTCCACTTGGTCACCTGTGGTGGTAAGGAACTCATTATCTATGCAACTACCTGATTTCTATCATGAACATCTCTATTTGTTAGAAAATAGTATCCATATACAGGACTGGACTCTGTATTCTCGTAACTGTATCCATCAATTATAAAGGAAAACTGGAACAAATGTATTTTCCTCTTCTATATAGCTGTCCAGCAGATATTTGAAGCCATTCATAATCCTTTTCTAGGCTCAATCTCCCCACTTCCTTCATCTGTTCTTCACATGATATGGTTTTTGCCCCCCTCACATTTTGCTCAGGCTCCTTTGGATATGTGGTTTGCCACTGTGGAGTCCAGAAAGGACCTAACACAGATAGTTCAGTGGTTTGTCTGGCTATCCCAGAGTAGAGCAGGCCTATCATCTTCTTTGTTTTACTAATCATATTTATTGGATTTCATCCCAGGATCATATCTGTTTTTAAACAGCTGTATTGCACAACTGACTCATAGTAACGGCTTTTTTTTTTTTTTTTTTTTTTTGGCTGCACCATGTGGCGTGCAGAACCAAACCCATGCCCCCTGCAATGGAAGCATGGAGGCTTAACTACTGGACCACCAGGGAAGTCCACAGCTGACTCATGGTAAATGTGTAGTCAGTCCACCCAAACCTTATTTTGTTGATATTTGAATCATCATTTCCCCAGTCTTTACTTGAATACTTTATTATTTAGACCCAAGGGCAAGATTCTGTGATAATCGTAGGAATAATTCATCTTGTTAGTATTTTTGGTTCTTATCTTTGTCATCCAACGTGTTCACTCTCATTTGAGTTCCCTATTGACAAAACTGATAAGCCAAACTTCAAAATTTTCTTCCAAATAATTAATAAAAATTTTGAATGAGAATGACCACAGAATGCCACTGAAGTTCTAAGCTGATACTGCTTCACTCAACTGAATTCTTATAAGATCTTTCAAATAAAAATAAATCTAACTCTACCAGCACCCAGCCATATTTTGCTATCTTTTTTACATTAAGGCTATTGAGACGGGCTTTTTCACATGCCCTGGTGAAGGCTAGATGCAGTATGCTAACAATATTTTCCCTGATTTACCAGTCACATAAACTCTACCAGAAAGGGAAATAAGATTATTTTGGTATAACTTGTTCTTCATGCATCAATGTGGAATCCTAGAAATGTGTTTATAAAATCATCACTTAAATAATAAAGATGAACTTATGTCTCACCCATCTTATTCCTTTAAGAAAAATTGGGAAACATTGATATACCTCTATTCTTCCAATATCCTTCCCAGGATTCTTCAAATATCACCACTTTCATGTACAAATAGGACAGCCTGGTATACAGCAGAAAGAAAGTAACCATAGAATCAGATGTGTGTTCAACTTTTGACTCCACAATTTACTTGTATAGCAGATTACTTAAGATCTCAACCTCAATATTTCCCTTTGTAAAATGTAAATAATGCAATCTACTTGGCAAGAAGCGTTGTGATGCTTAGAAATGCTACATGTAACATACCTGGTTCATAGTACATACTAAGAAATTCTGTTGTTGTTGTTATTAGCATTATTATTATTATTTCTCTGGAGTATAATTTATTTGGGTCTGGTAGTTTAACTTCATTTAATATTGTAAGTGTCCTCTTAAAGATCTTCCTCTCTTGCTTAGGATTCCAATTTCTTCTTCTTAATGACCATTCCAAACTTTCTGATCCAAAGACTATTCTCATACCCACTCTGGCTTTATGTTCTTACCCCACTGTTGCTTCACGTACAGTCTAAGTACTATCTGAGGTGCAGTCTCAGATCCTGAGGTTCTGAATCAGAGCTTCTCCTTGATGTTATAGTGAGTGCTCAGAACACTATCTCTCCTCTCTCACTTATCTCTTCTGCCTTATTTTGATAGAAAAACATATATCAATACTTTCCCCAAGATTCCTCTTCCTTACTGTCTCAGATTCTCACTTATGGCTTTTTCTTCGGGCCTTTCCATGTTTTCATACAATCCGAAATGAAGTCTTTGATCCCTGCTTTCTCACTATCCCCTTGAACTCTATAGTTCTATAATAGAAACCCATAGAATGTTACAAAGGAAGATTTTTCTGATTTCTAAGTGACTGTATCTGAGTTCTATTTTCCATGTCACCAAGTGACTAACACGTGTTGGGCATATATTCCTGATAGATTATATGTTCTTCATTAAAAATCTGCTCTAAATCTGCTCTGTCCGAATATCTATTTTCAATATACACAGGATGGTGCTGAAATGACTGTGTTCAGTGTAAGGAGTTGTGCTCAGTAGTAGCAATGTGGGATAGGTTTATTGTCAGAGTTACCTCAAAGTTTCCATGACTTCTGTGTATCACAGAATTTGGTCTCTGTAAACCAGACTGTAGTTTCCTTGGGAAATCTCTGGAATCACAGTGAGGAATGGCTTCAGGAATAACCATGAAAGCCCTGGCTAGCTTGTTGGATGTTGAGACCATATGGAGAAGAGCCTAGCTTAGCTGTCTTCAGGATGAAATTCAATCACTTTAGAATTATATATAAGACCCTACATGATCTGGCCTCAGCCATGATCTTGCTACAGCCATAGCAAGGTACACTTTTAGTGTGTCATATTTTCTTTATGTCTGTACTTTGCACATATTCTTTTGTCTGTAAATCTCTTCTGGAATTCAAGAATTAGTTCAATGATCACATCTTTTGTAAGTCTTCACTGAACCCCTTCATTTCTAGTCTGAGTTAACATGACATCTTTGTGATCCCATAGCACCTACTTTTTCCTCTATCCTGGTACTTATTAAGCTGTATGGTCTATATATCTACCTAACTTCCCAATAGGCCATATTCTCCTTAAAGGCAGGGATTGTACCTTATTTATTTCTATATGCTCAGTATTTAAAGAGCAAAAGAGTAAGTGGTTGACAATTTGATTAGCAACATTTATCTAACCGGTATGGTGACTGACAAGGGATGTCCAGAATTTCTAGGGCCTGAGACTGGAAATGAGTATATGCAAAAGACATTTATAAATCAATATACCTAAATGGATAATGCAGTATGGACTGGGGGAAAGATTTTTTTTTGTCATCCATTAAATAGTGCCAGTGGTTGTGTATTTATAGTCCACATGTATCGTGATATGTCTGCTAACAGAACTATTTTTGGAAGAAGTAGTGTACCATGTTTCACTCTGTATTGTATCAGTTGGCCTTATACACAGGTACACACATACATGCACACAGACATACACATATGTGCTATTCCTGTCTAAGAGAGCTGTAGATCCCAGAAAATAAGGAGAAACTTATTTAATTTTGAATTATTGTTGAATTTTGACCCAATATGTTTAAATACCCTGTAAAAATAACATTGAGACTAGTCATTCCTTTCCTCTGGTTGGAATATTTATGCAGTATAGATGCATGATAGTCCTGAGAGAAGCAGTTTGGGAGAATGTCTGATTGACTGAGGGTCTGGATTCATTAAAAATGCTTATTTATAACAAACAGGTGCATGTTTGTATATAAGTGTGTGTGTATACACATATAAACATTTAAACATTTTCTGTTTATTTATATGCTTACATGATCTGTATATATAGACCTATATTTATCATGTACTCAAGCAATGAAAAAATGCTGTGTATTCACTTCATTTAATAGACATCACCAGTACACAGTGCATGCTTGAAAGCTTTTAGGGGAATTATATGTATGACATAGTGCAACTGTAGAAATCTGCCATATTGTAAATGGTCACGAGTGTTCAAATTGAACCCTGTCAAATCAGAGGGTGGAATTACAAGGAAATTTCAATTTCTATTCATTTGTGTTTTTGTTGTTTGAATAATTCACTAAGTGCTTATTTTACTTTTGTGATCAGAAAAAAGAAAAAAGCAATTTTAAAAAGACAGTTGTCAGGTTACTCGGTCCTGAGGAAAAATAATAAAGCAGTGAACCCATTAGTATACTATCATGTAAATTATGACAGCTTTGCTGAGATTTCTTTGAGAGGTAATGAAGTTAGTTTCCATTCGACTCTGTATTTTATAGTAAATGAATGCCATGCACACATGTTCAGATTTATGAAAATGGAGTTTATAAAGGCTACAGTTTCAGAATTAAATCTGTGAATAATCTGAATAAGAGTTGAGTCCCTGATGGTTGCACACATACAAATTTCCTTTGAAATCTATTGAGGCAGCTATGTATAATAAGAGAAAACTGGAAAATTGCAGCCATAGCCATCTATCTTACTCTGTGAAGCCTTGATCTTCACAGTATTTTGGCCATTTTTTCATAGTTGTCATCTTACTTGCTTTCCTTTTACTGGTATACTCATGGCCACTTTAACACTTTACTTGCCAAAAAAAACAAAAAAACAAAAAGTCAGCCTTCTATTGCCTTTCCCAAAGGGCAGCACTCTCTTTACCTTTCAAGAGGAAAAACATACTAATTTGGTATAGTGATCTGTGTCATCCGTTTAAACAGTGGCCTTTGGAATATAAGTAAGAGCCATTGTGGTCTAACTCATGAAGCAATCTATTGACTGATGATAAGAATACCTGGCTCAGTAGGAAAAGTGAGCAGTGTTGAGTGAGACTGGATGCTGGTAGGTATGGAATAGATTGGTGTCAGCAGAGTTGTAGCACACTCCTCAAATCACACTCTTCGAAATTACCTATATCACTTAAACCTGAGAAGATCTCTCAATAATATCATCTATGACTTGTTTATTCATGAAAAATGGTATTTACTGTTTATACAAGGGGGGAAATGCTAATTTGGCTCATCAGAGTAATCCAACAACTCTTTGTGTATAAAGTGTCACAAGAGGAAGAAGTACATTTTGATGAGTCAGTGTAAATGAATCAGAAACATACGGGCATGAACTTCCTTTCATTTTGAGACACAGGAAGGATTCTAAACATTCCAAATAGAACACTGTAAGGTTAATGATGGCATATCAAGCTTAATCCATGGCATTTGGTCTGAAGTTCAAAAAGTTTGAACTGAAAACAAGGTCAGCCCTCTGTAGTCCGGGATGTATTTGTTACATTAGTTGGTGAACAGATGAAGTCCATTACATTCTGATTTTCCAGGGTTTTTATTTTCTCCCATCATTAATTGAGTACTGTTTTCTGCCTCATAGTTTGTTCAGTTCACCTTCTCAGTGGCCATTTGGTAAGGGAAACAAAAGCTTACATAGTGATAAATAAACATCTGAGTGGTTATTTTATGTTAACCTAGTATTTACCCCTAGCTTGGCAGAGTTGAAATAACTAGGATATTTATTGGATTATCTGTAGTTCTTTTTATTTTTTTTCTGCACCAGTGCTTCCCATCATTAGTGCAAATAATCAATAGCTTGAATGTTCTGCAATTCTATTCTTCCTCTTCCATCACTTTGTTATTATTTTGAGTCATAACAGCTTTGGAAGTGGATGTGGTCATTCCTAGAAGTTAAATAAATTCTTTGTTCTCTGTACATCTGTAGTCAAATGTGGTTCTAGGATTTGAGAATATGCTTCTCTGGGAAAAAAAAAAAGTTTTATTTTTCTTTTGCTCAGTAAGAAACGTTAGTATCTGCCAGCCAAACGTTTCTCCTTGCTGTGTGCTGAATCCTCAGGTTCATTAAACAATTTGTAACCTCAGCCCACAATCCAGGCTGAAGAAATGTTGGTCATTTTATGTGATGGAACCCACTGATAGGGCCTCTCTTAATGAGAATTTAGCTGGAGGGGAGTTGGCAGGAACTGCAGAGATTTTGAGTAGTGTTTCTCTGTCTTTTCTCAACAACTGAGGTCTGAGTACAAAGCTCAGAGGAAAGAAAATAAAGCCTATCTGTTGGGACAGGAGTTACATAAGAATGGTCTTAGGCAAGATTCCTAGAGAGATAATCTTGTTTATGCTGAGGTCATGGGTGATGTACTTTAGGACAATATCAAGACACTAGGAAAGTGTCAGCAAAGAGCAAATCTTGTTGTGCAACTCTTTCTTACTCTAATAGGCTTATTGCATTTCCTTTTCAAAAACAATAGCTTTAAAGAAGAAAATAGCGTTTTCTTACTTTGATTCCCAAAGAGCAGCAAGCATGCCTAAATGGGGGTGTAATTCGTGATTTCAGATTAGACGCTCCTTGATAGCAGTTTTGGTCCTATGCAATCATAGTAAAATTACTAAATAGCAGTGGTGCAGCTGTGAAAAAAATCGAACTTTTTTTTAGGGAGGTGTACTTAACATATAACATTATATTAATTTCAGGTGTGCAGCATAATGATTCAATTTTTTTATGTTGTGAAATGATTCACCACGATAAGTCTAGTTAACATCCATCATGTTACATAGTCACCAAATTTTTTTCTTGTGATGAGAACTTTTAAGAACTACTCTCTCAGCAACTGTCACATATACAATATAGTATTATTAACTATAGTCACCATGCTGTTCATTACATCCCCATGACTTATTTCTTTTATAACTGGAAGTTTGTACCTTTTGACCTCCTTCATCCATTTTGCCCACCTCTCACCCCCTGCCTTCGGCAACCACCAATCTGTTCTCTGTATCTATGAGCTCAGAAAAAAAATAAATATTTGTTGGTGAAGATTGAAGTCACCACTATCAGAGAGCAAGGAGCAAATAGCATGCATCCAGAGCAATACATTCTATATGGAGGAGTGTGTGTGTGTATGTGTGTGTATGTCTCTGTGTGTTATTTATTTAAGAGTACACTCTCCAACACTTTTTTCTCCTTCTAGCTTGAAGCCTAAAGAAATAGCAGAGTTAGATGAGTGAAAAGGAGCTGGGAAGATGGGAAATAGTTCAGGGCAGATGCAACAGTATATGCAAAGTCCCAGAGATGAAAAAGAAGATGACACTTTTAAGGAACTGAAAGGAGTTCAATACAACAGGAATTCAATACAATATGCATAATGCACTGGCATGAATAGGAGGTGTGAACCTCCAGAGAGAAGCAGAGACCAGATCATGAAGGATCTTGTAAGCTAATCTGTGAGTTTGAGCCTTATTGTTAGAGTAATGGGAAACCATTGAAAATTTAGGAAAGGGACATGATCAGGTTCATGTTTTGTAAAGCTCATCTGATTGTACAGTAGAGAATGAATTTGAAGGCTCAAAAATGGAGGTGGGGAAAATATTTTGGAGGCTATTGGAATAATTAAGGTAAGAGAGTAATAATGAGTAACTAAAAGAAAAAAAAATTCAGTAGTAAATTAAGTTATTCAGTGGCTATGGGGGAGTGAGAAATGAGTCAGGGGCCAAGGAAATTGAAATGTTTTTAATAATAGTGAAAATGAGATAGCAATGATGATTATTATGTAATACGTGCAGTGCTGTACAGTTTACAGATAACTTTCAAAACTATTATCTAATGTAAACATTATTAATAACTTCATAAGTTAGATGCATGTATTATGGTTATCATTTATCTTATGCAAATAAAGGAATAGAGGTTTGTAGAAGTTCTATGAATGTTCAATGTCATAATTGCCAAGATCTGTGCAAGGTCTGAGGTTTCACCCTACTTGCAAGCTAACAAATTAGTCTACCAGTTTCATGGAGGCTGAAAGAAAATGTGAAATTCCTGGATCAGGGACAAAGGACTTTATTATTCATGGCAGCATGATCATATTTATATCTGTTCCTATTGCCCTTCAGTCACCATAGGAGTAATGTGAAATGGCTCAAGGGGATGCTGCACATGTAGTGGGTATGATTCACAGCTGAGAAGACCCAAGCTTAGGAAACCCCAATATTTTAAACTCCCTACCATTTGCACTGGAAGAAGACATTATCTTTATTATCCTGAACAGCAAACAACTCTGTCCTTTGCCTTGGAGGAAGACACTTTCTCCATCTTCCAAAGTTGTTTGCTATACAAACATCCTTGAGAAGAGAGTCTGGAACAAAAACTCCCAATATTGTGATTAGAAGATATGCAGACATGTAAGAAACCCATGGATAATTGTCTCCCAACAATAATCCCTGCCCTTGGATGTCAAAACCCATGCATGTCTTATATTCCTGTACTTGCATAGGAATTGTAATTTTGTGGGCCCATTCACAACACCGAATTGTCAAAGCCTTTATATAGAGACCAGTTTGCTGTGAGGTCTAGAGATTTTTGCTCGTGACTATACAATTGTAGAATTGAGTACATTGCCACAGAAATATTCTCATATTTTTCCTTGCTCTAGCATTTAGGAGATTTCAATTATTGCTACTGTCTGGATTTAGAGGGATGAAAACTAAAGGAGCATGGCTGATTGGTTGTTTATTTATTAGACTTTCTAAGTTGCTCCTTCATGGTGATTGGAACTGCAGGAGAACATCAATCCTACCAGAACCATTCAATGTGAAAGGAAATGACAGGAGCTACAAGGAGCAAGAGAAATGCCTAACTAGTGGAATCTCAACAAATAATAAAACTACATTGGATGTATACTTCAATGTGTTAGGAATCAGTATCAAATGTAGCCAGTGTGTTAGTTACATACAGTGAGAAAACACCATTTATATTGTCTAGAGGAAAGCAAAAGACTTATGCTACTTTGTAAAGTGCTTGGAAAACTCCAAATCTAAATAAAGTTTAAAAAGCAGGAGGGGAAGGAACCATGAGTTTCTGATCACTTTCCATATGCCCTATGCTTATATTTAATTCTCACAGCAACTCTATGAAATCATTATTATTCTCATTTTAAAGATGAGGGAAACAGAGGAGGGGGATTAACCAAGATGGCGGAGTAGAAGGACGTGCTCTCACTCCCTCTTGCGAGAGCACCAGAATCACAACTGGCTGCTGGACAATCATCGACAGGAAGACACTGGACTTCACCAAGGAGGATACCCCACGTCCAAGGACAGAGGAGAAGCCACAGTGAGACGGTAGGAGGGGCGCAATCAGAGTAAAATCAAATCCCATAACTGCTGGGTGGGTGACTCACAGACTGGCGAGCACTTATACCACAGAAGTCCACCCACTGGAGTGAAAGTTCTGAGCCCCACGTCAGGCTTCCCAACCTGGGGGTCCGGCAACGGGAGGAGGAATTCATAGAGAATCAGACTTTGAAGCCTAGTGGGAATTGATTGCAGGACTTTGACAGGACTGGGGGAAACAGAGAACCCACTCTTGGAGGGTGTACACAAAATAGTGTGTGCATCGGGACCCAGGGGAAGGAGCAGTGACCCTGGGGGAGACTGAACCAGACATACCTGCTGGTGTTGGGGGGTCTCCTGCAGAGGCGGGGGCTGGCTCTGTTTCACCGTGGGGACAAGGACACTGGCAGCAGAGGTTCTGGGAAGTACTCCTTGGCGTGAGCCCTCCCAGAGTCTGCCATTAGCCCCACCAAAGAGCCCGGGTAGGCTCCAGTGTTGGGTTGCCTCAGGCAAAACAACCAACAGGGAGGGAACCCAGCCCCACCCAGCAACAGTCAAGTGGATTAAAGTTTACAGAGCTCTGACCGCCACAGCAACAGTCAGCTCTACCCACTTCCAGAGCCTCCCATCAAGCCTCTTAGATAGCCTCAACCACCAGAGGGCAGACAGCAGAAGCAAGAAAAACTACAGTCCTGCAGCCTGTGGAACAGAAACCACATTTACAGAAAGATAGACAAGATGAAAAGGCAGAGGGCTATATACCAGGTGAAGGAACAAGAAAAAACCCCAGAAAAACAACTAAATGAAGTGGAGATAGGCAACCTTCCAGAAAAAGAATTCAGAATAATGATAGTGAAGATGATCCAGGACCTTGGAATAAGAGTGGAGGCAAAGATTGAGAAGATGCAAGAAATGATTAACAAAGACCTAGAAGAATTAAAGAACAAACAAACAGAGATGACCAATACAATAACTGAAATGAAAACTACACTAGAAGGAATCAATAGTAGAATAACTGAGGCAGAAGAACGGATAAGTGACCTGGAAGACAGAATGGTGGAATTCACTGCTGCGGAACAGACTAAAGAAAAAAGAATGAAAAGAAATGAAGACAGCCTAAGAGACCTCTGGGACAACATTAAACGCAACAACATTTGCATTATAGGGGTCCCAGAAGGAGAAGAGAGAGAGAAAGGACCAGAGAAAATATTTGAAGAGATTATAGTCGAAAACTTCCCTAACATGGGAAAGGAAATAGCCACCCAAGTCCAGGAAGCGCAGAGAGTCCCATACAGGATAAACCCAAGGAGAAGCACGCCGAGACACATAGTAATCAAAGTGGCAAAAATTAAAGACAAAGAAAAATTATTGAAAGCAGCAAGGGAAAAACGACAAATAACATACAAGGGAACTCCCATAAGGTTAACAGCTGATTTCTCAGCAGAAACTCTACAAGCCAGAAGGGAGTGGCATGATATACTTCAAGTGATGAAAGGGAAGAACCTACAACCAAGATTACTCTACCCGGCAAGGATCTCATTTAGATTTGATGGAGAAATCAAAAGCTTTACAGACAAGCAAAAGCTAAGAGAATTCAGCAGCACCAAACCAGCTCTACAACAAATGTTAAAGGAACTTCTCTAAGTGGGAAACACAAGAGAAGAAAAGGACCTACAAAAACAAACCCAAAACAATTAAGAAAATGGTCATAGGAACATACATATCAATAATTACCTTAAACGTGAATGGATTAAATGCTCCAGCCAAAAGACACAGGCTTGCTGAATGGATACAAAAACAAGACCCATATATATGCTGTCTACAAGAGACCCACTTTAGACCTAGGGACACATACAGACTGAAAGTGAGGGGATGGAAAAAGATATTCCATGCAAATGGAAATCAAAAGAAAGCTGGAGTAGCTATACTCATATCAGATAAAATAGACTTTAAAATAAAGAATGTTACAAGAGACAAGGAAGGACACTACATAATGATCAAGGGATCAATCGAAGAAGAAGATATAACAATTATAAATATATATGCACCCAACATAGGAGCACCTCATTACATAAGGCAATTGCTAACAGCTATAAAAGAGGAAATTGATAGTAACACAATAATAGTGGGGGACTTTAACACCTCACTTACACCAATGGACAGATCATCCAAAATGAAAATAAATAAGGAAACAGAAGCTTTAAATGACACAATAGACCAGATAGATTTAATTGATATTTATAGGACATTCCATCCAAAAACAGCAGATTACACGTTCTTCTCAAGTGCGCACGGAACATTCTCCAGGATAGATCACATCTTGGGTCACAAATCAAGCCTCAGTAAATTTAAGAAAATTGAAATCATATCAAGCATCTTTTCTGACCACAACGCTATGAGATTAGAAATGAATTACAGGGGAAAAAGCATAAAAAACACAAACACATGGAGGCTAAACAATACGTTATTAAATAACCAAGAGATTACTGAAGAAATCAAAGAGGAAATCAAAAAATACCTAGAGACAAATGACAATGAAAACACGACAACCCAAAACCTATGGGATGCTGCAAAAGCAGTTCTAAGAGGGAAGTTTATAGCTATACAAGCCTACCTAAAGAAACAAGAAAAATCTCAAGTAAACAATCTAACCTTACACCTAAAGAAACTAGAGAAAGAAGAACAAACAAAACCCAAAGTTAGCAGAAGGAAAGAAATCATAAAGATCAGAGCAGAAATAAATGAAATAGAAACAAAGAAAACAATAGCAAAGATCAATAAAACTAAAAGCTGGTTCTTTGAGAAGATAAACAAAATTGATAAGCCATTAGCCAGACTCATCAAGAAAAAGAGGGAGAGGACTCAAATCAATAAAATCAGAAATGAAAAAGGAGAAGTTACAACAGACACCGCAGAAATACAAAGCATCCTAAGAGACTACTACAAGCAACTTTATGCCAATAAAATGGACAACCTGGAAGAAATGGACAAATTCTTAGAAAGGTATAACCTTCCAAGACTGAACCAGGAAGAAGCAGAAAATATGAACAGACCAATCACAAGTAATGAAATTGAAACTGTGATTAAAAATCTTCCAACAAACAAAAGTCCAGGACCAGATGGCTTCACAGGTGAATTCTATCAAACATTTAGAGAAGAGCTAACACCTATCCTTCTCAAACTCTTCCAAAAAATTGCAGAGGAAGGAACACTCCCAAACTCATTCTATGAGGCCACCATCACCCTGATACCAAAACCAGACAAAGACACTACAAAAAAAGAAAATTACAGACCAATATCACTGGTGAATATAGATGCAAAAATCCTCAACAAAATACTAGCAAACAGAATCCAACAACACATTAAAAGGATCATACACCACGATCAAGTGGGATTTATCCCAGGGATGCAAGGATTCTTCAATATACGCAAATCAATCAATGTGATACACCATATTAACAAAGTGAAGAATAAAAACCATATGGTCATCTCAATAGATGCAGAAAAAGCTTTTGACAAAATTCAACACCCATTTATGATAAAAACTCTCCAAAAAGTAGGCATAGAGGGAACCTACCTCAACATAATAAAGGGCATATATGACAAACCCACAGCAAACATCATTCTCAACGGTGAAAAACTGAAAGCATTTCCTCTAAGATCAGGAACGAGACAAGGATGTCCACTCTCACCACTATTATTCAACATAGTTTTGGAAGTCCTAGCCACGGCAATCAGAGAAGAAAAAGAAATAAAAGGAATACAAATTGGAAAAGAAGAAGTAAAACTGTCACTGTTTGCAGATGACATGATACTATACATAGAGAATCCTAAAACTGCCACCAGAAAACTGCTAGAGCTAATTAATGAATATGGTAAAGTTGCAGGATACAAAATTAATGCACAGAAATCTCTTGCATTCCTATACACTAATGATGAAAAATCTGAAAGAGAAATTATGGAAACACTCCCACTTACCATTGCAACAAAAAGAATAAAATACCTAGGAATAAACCTACCTAGGGAGACAAAAGACCTGTATGCAGAAAACTATAAGACACTGATGAAAGAAATTAAAGATGATACCAACAGATGGAGAGATATACCATGTTCTTGGATTGGAAGAATCAACATTGTGAAAATGACTATACTACCCAAAGCAATCTACAGATTCAATGCAATCCCTATCAAATTACCGATGGCATTTTTTACGGAGCTAGAAAAAATCATCTTAAAATTTGTATGGAGACACAAAAGACCCCGAATAGCCAAAGGAGTCTTGAGGGAAAAAAACGGAGCTGGAGGAATCAGACTCCCTGACTTCAGACTATACTACAAAGCTACAGTAATCAAGACAATATGGTACTGGCACAAAAACAGAAACATAGATCAATGGAACAAGATAGAAAGCCCAGAGATAAACCCACGCACCTATGGTCAACTAATCTATGACAAAGGAGGCAAAGATATACGATGGAGAAAAGACAGTCTCTTCAATAAGTGGTGCTGGGAAAACTGGACAGCTACATGTAAAAGAATGAAATTAGAATACTCCCTAACACCATACACAAAAATAAACTCAAAATGGATTACAGACCTAAATGTAAGACTGGACACTATAAAACTCTTAGAGGAAAACATAGGAAGAACACTCTTTGACATAAATCACAGCAAGATCTTTTTTGATCCACCTCCTAGAGTAATGGAAATAAAAACAAAAATAAACAAATGGGACCTAATGAAACTTCAAAGCTTTTGCACAGCAAAGGAAACCATAAACAAGACGAAAAGACAACCCTCAGAATGGGAGAAAATATTTGCAAACGAATCAACGGACAAAGGATTAATCTCCAAAATATATAAACAGCTCATTCAGCTCAATATTAAAGAAACAAACAACCCAATCCAAAAATGGGCAGAAGACCTAAATAGACATTTCTCCAAAGAAGACATACAGACGGCCACGAAGCACATGAAAAGATGCTCAACATCACTAATTATTAGAGAAATGCAAATCAAAACTACAATGAGGTATCACCTCACACCAATTAGAATGGGCATCATCAGAAAATCTACAAACAACAAATGCTGGAGAGGGTGTGGAGAAAAGGGAACCCTCTTGCACTGTTGGTGGGAATGTAAATTGATACAGCCACTATGGAGAACAATATGGAGGTTCCTTAAAAAACTAAAAATAGAATTACCATATGACCCAGCAATCCCACTACTGGGCATATACCCAGAGAAAACCGTAATTCAAAAAGACACATGCACCCGAATGTTCATTGCAGCACTATTTACAATAGCCAGGTCATGGAAGCAACCTAAATGCCCATCAACAGACGAATGGATAAAGAAGTTATGGTACATATATACAATGGAATATTACTCAGCCATAAAAAGGAACGAAATTGAGTCATTTGTTGAGACGTGGATGAATCTAGAGACTGTCATACAGAGTGAAGTAAGTCAGAAAGAGAAAAACAAATATTGTATATTAACGCATGTATGTGGAACCTAGAAAAATGGTACAGATGAGCCGGTTTGCAGGGCAGAAGTTGAGACACAGATGTAGAGAACAGACATATGGACACCAAGGGGGGAAAACTGCGGTGGGGTGGGGATAGTGGTGTGCTGAATTGGGCGATTGGGATTGACATGTATACACTGATGTGTATAAAATTGATGACTAATAAGAACCTGCAGTATAAACAAACAAACAAAACAACTAATACTAAACTTTCACTGGGTTATTTGTATGGAAATATGTTAATATAAATGTTTCAGACATTACATGAAATTTCTAAAAATCTTATATGTTCTGGTATAATGTTATAAGTCATAATCCTAGTTATTACTTTAAAATGTATATCTCAGAAATAACTAATTTTCTTGTCAACTGCATTATTATGAACTTTCATCAAATCTTTAACCATGGTCATCTTTAAGTCTTTTGTCATTTACAGACAGTTCTGGGTGTACTCTGATGCTTTTGTAAATATGTTCCTATAAAAGGGTTTCATCTTCAGGAAATTCATGGAAAAGACTCTGACAAGTACAGGTTTCTGGTACCTGACTGTACTGCTGAACTGAATGAATAAGCATTTTCAGAACTCTAATGAAAAACTGATGAGCTCATAAAAGTGCTAACAAAAGATCAAGATAAAAAAAAAATTAATTACATGGGACTGAGTGAACTGATGAGGATGAGTATAATTTTTGTGACTTTCTGGTTGAATTTAAAAAAAGAAAAAATCCCACAAGAACTCAGAGGCAAAGAATATACAAATCAATTTTCACTGCAAAGTAAAGGAGCTGTTGCAGTGGAGGATTACTGGACTGAATGTCAATATTATGACATAGTATGAGTGTGTTTCATGTTTGGTAATTGCAATCATTGTTGCTTTTGTTGTGGTCATCCATGTACAATGCTTGGTGTCAGTCTATTTATCTCTTGTAAAAATAAAATACAGTGTGTGTGAAAAAAAACAAAACAAAACAGGGTGAGTAGAGCCATGGAAGAAATATTATTTTATATTACTTCGTATTATATGTAAGAAGTATATCTGTGATTAAAATTATTTACTAAAATCTTAAAAAAAAAAAAAAAAGATGAGGAATATGGATTTTGGGAAGACTAAGTAACTTGCTCAAAATGTTACAGTTGTTAAGTGGCCAATCTAGATTTGAGTTTAGGTATAACTCTCAATGCACCACCACACTACCTATGTATAAATCCTCATAATTTCATAGGACAGTTAGAATTACTATTTCCCAGCAGTACTTGGACACTCTTAATGAAATATGTTGATGTGCCCAAGTCAATATATTATTCTTTGGGGGGAAACTTAAAACAGTAAACAAAAATAAGAAGCTAGGTCAGATAGAAAAGCAGTGACTGTGATAGGTTGGGATGAGACAGAGCAAAATCAGCAATGACTACTTCTTGAAGAGTGGAAAGCCTTCTAGACACAACCAATGTGTATGTGTATTATCTAGTTGGATACAAAAAGATATATAAATCCTATCTACCCAATTCTGCCTAAAAGAATGTGTTCACAATGGATATTGTTGGATTGTCTGGACTACTCAATCAGATCAACTATCTGGAGATTGCTTCATTACTCAGAAACAATTCATTACAGTAGTTGAAAAAAATCTTGCGGTCTTACTGCCTGTATTTTCTGTAAAAAATTGGTCAATTCAATTGTAGAGTTCAGTGAAACTGATTATTTGAGTCCTGTGGACAAATTAATAAATCAAAGTAGTGATTTAACAGGATTTCCACCCTTTTCAGTCACTTGGGGTTGGCTTTCTATAGATATCGCTTTATTCTTAAGAGCCTGAAGTAGCAAATATTGCTTTTTTCATTCTTCCCTCAGGTCTTTAGTAGAGGCTCTGTAGGATTTTGAGATAATATAGTAAGGAGCAGCAATATATATTTTTTGTGACGTTAACTGGGGAGCTATGCTGACACTTACAGTATTGCCTTGCCTGCCTGGAGTTACTCAGGTTTATAATCCAGCTTGGACTCTGAAAACTAATCTCAACATGTACCCAAGGAAATGGAAACCTCTGGAATGAAATACATTACTGAGAATAGAGTCCAAGGTCACAAATAATCTGGATTAAATATCTGAAGAAAGGCAGTATAGAATCAATTATAATGAAAAAGCTTAGCAATACACACTGGAAAATGATTTGAGAGAAGAGTGGAAAATTGATTATTAGTTTATGAATTGGGATAAACATGTTTTCCACTTAGTGCCTTTAATGAGAATCCTTGTAATGGAATTAATGGTGTTAAATTTTAAAAATAGGTTGAAGAGAATATTTTAAACCACATAAAATTACCCTGTGAGACTCATGAACACATTTTATATAAGGCAAACAAAAATTTAAAAAAAAAATCTGAAAAGTACAATAAGTTGATTAGGGTAAAATTGGAGTTGTGCTTTAAAAAAAAAAAATCTCCTGTAAGTAACATATGATATCTGAGGAATTAGTGATGTTCCCTATGCCTCCATGCAGTATGGGATTAACTGTACTGCTAGTAGTAAGCTCTTGACTTTCTTCCAAGAAAATCACAACTTTTAATTGATACTGAGGATTCTAAAATATATTATTTTGGCACACTTGGGAAATGCCAGGCTGATGGCAGAACTTATTTTGTGATCAGGAATTAGGGGTTGTAGAGGTAAGAATTTGGGTGTGCAGAGCTCTTACTTATTACCTCAATAGGAAGAGGTTAGAAACAAAGTTTTTATTTTTTATTTTTGGCTGTGCCACGCAGCTTGTGGGATCTTGGTTCCTTGATCAGGGATTGAACCCGGGCCCTTGGCAGTGAGAGTGCAGAGTCCTAAATGCTGGACTGCCAGGGATTTCCCAAAAACAAACTTTTTATTTCAAGCAAATTCCAGATTGTCTTCTGAACTAATTGAACCCAATGAACAGTCAACAAGAGAGTAACTCTTCTGGACTGACTCTTCAGACTTTTTCTTCCTTTCCCCCTCCTCTTCTCCCCCCTTTACTTTCACCAGAAATTTTTAATTAATTAATTTATTTGAATTGAACAATTCTTTATTAATTATTATCACTTATGAAGCCCATTTTATCATCCCCATTATAAATGCACATCATCAAAAACATAGAAAATAAAGAAGTATCATTACTCAGGAGTAACCACTATGCACATTTTATGTTTTTGTGTTCAAACTTTTTCCACACATATACTTGTTATAGAAATTGTTTTATCTATATTTATAAATTTTTTATGACTTAACGTAATTATTTTCCCATTTTGTTAAGTATTCACATATATATTATCATAATTTTCTTAACCATTTTCCAATAGATTGATGATCTAAGTTGTTTCTAATCTTTAATGATTTAAATAGTGCCTGGCCAAAAGTACTTTTTTTTTGGAATTTTAATTTATTTTATTTTTTTAATGAATTTTTTTCTGCCCTCAGCTATTTTTTTTAAAATTTTATTTATTTATTTATTTATTTATTTATTTATTTATTTATTTATTTATTTATGGCTCTGTTGGGTCTTCGTTTCTGTGCGAGGGCTTTCTCTAGTTGCGGCAAGTGGGGGCCACTCTTCATCACGATGCGCAGGCCTCTCACTATCGCGGCCTCTCTTGTTGCAGAGCACAGGCTCCAGACGCGCAGGCTCAGTAGTTGTGGCTCACAGGCCTAGTTGCTCCGTGGCATGTGGGATCTTCCCAGACCAGGGCTCGAACCCGTGTCCCCTGCATTGGCAGGCAGATTCTCAACCACTGCGCCACCAGGGAAGCCCTATTTTATTTTTTTATACAGCAGGTTCTTATTAGTGTATATATGTCAATCCCAATCTCCCAATTCATCCCACCACCACCACCACCCCACCCCCCGCTACTTTCCCCCCTTGGTGTCCATACGTTTGTTCTCTACATCTGTGTCTCTATTTCTGCCTTGCAAACTGGTTCATCTGGTTCCACATATATGCGTTAATATGCAATATTTGTTTTTCTCTTTCTGACTTCACTCTGTATGACAGTGTCTAGGTCCATCCACGTCTCTATAAATGACCCAATTTCGTTCCTCTTTATGGCTGAGTAATACTCCATTGTATATATGTACCACAACTTCTTTATCCATTCGTCTGTCAATGGGCATTTAGGTTGCTTCCATGACCTGGCTATTGGAAATAGAGCTGCAATGAACATTGGGGTGCATGTGTCTTTTTGAATTATAGTTTTCTCTGGGTATATGCCCAGTAGTGGGATTGCTGGGTTGTATGGTAGTTCTATTTTTAGTTTTTTAAGGAACCTCCATACTGTTCTCCATAGTGGCTGTATCAATTTACATTCCCACCAACAGTGCAAGACGATTCCCTTTTCTCCACACCCTCTCCAACATTTATTGTTTGTAGATTTTCTGATGATACCCATTCTAACCGGTGTGAGGTGATACCTTATTGTAGTTTTGATTTGCATTTCTCTAATAATTAGTGATGTTGAGCAGCTTTTCATGTGCCTCTTGGCCATCTGTATGTCTTCTTTGGAGAGATATCTATTTAGGTCTTCTGCCCATTTTTGGATTGGGTTGTTTGTTTTTTCTGATATTGAGCTGCATGAGCTGCTTGTAAATTTTGGAGATTAATCCTTTGTCCGTTGCTTCATTTGCAAATATTTTCTCCCATTCTGAGGGTTGTCTTTTCCTCTTGTTTATGGTTTCCTTTGCTGTGCAGAAGCTTTTGTTTCATTAGGTCCCATGAATTTATTTTTGTTTTTATTTCCATTTCTCTAGGAGGTGGGTCAAAAAAGATCTTGCTGTGATTTATGTCAAAGACTGTTCTTCCTTTGTTTTCCTCGAAGAGTTTTATAGTGTCTGGTCTTACATTTAGGTCCTTAATCCACTTTGAGTTTATTTTTATGTATGTTGTTAGGGAGTGTTCTAATTTCATTCTTTTACATGTAGCTGTCCAGTTTTCCCAGCACCACTTATTGAAGAGACTGTCTTTTCTCCATTGTATATCCTTGCCTCCTTTGTCATAGATTAGTTGACCATAGGTGCATGGGTTTATCTCTGGGCTTTCTATCCTGTTCCATTGATCTATATTTCTGTTTTTGTGCCAGTATCATATTGTCTTGATTGCTGTAGCTTTGTAGTATAGTCTGCAGTCAGGGAGTCTGATTCCTCCAGGTCCATTTTTTTTTCCCTCAAGACCACTTTGGCTCTTCGGGGTCTTTTGTGTCACCATACACATTTTAAGATTTTTTTGTTCTAGTTCTGTAAAAAAATGCCGTTGGTAATTTGACAGGGACTGCATTGAATCTGTAGATTGCTTTAGGTAGTATAGTCATTTTCACAATATTGATTCTTCCAATCCAGGAACATGGTATATCTCTCCATCTGTTTGTGTCATCTTTGATTTCTTTCATCAGTGTCTTACAGTTTTATGAGTATAGTTCTTTTACCTCCTTAGGTAGGTTTATGCCTAGGTATTTTATTCTTTTTGTTGCAATGGTGAACTGGATTATTTCCTTAATTTCTCTCTCTGATCTTTCATTTTTAGTGTATAGGAATGCAAGAGATTTCTGTGCATTAATTTTGTATCCTGCATCTTTACCAAATTCATTGATTAGCTCTAGTAGTTTTCTAATGGCATCTTTAGGATTCTCTATGTATAATATCATGTCATCTGCAAACAGTGGCAGTTTTACTTCTTCTTTTCCAATTTGTATTGTTTTATTTCTTTTTCTTCTCTGATTGCCATGGCTAGGACTTCCAAAACTATGTTGAATAATAGTGGTGAGAGTGGACATCCTTGTCTTGTTCCTGATCTTAGAGGAAATGCTTTCAGTTTTTCACCATTGAGAATAATGTTGGCTGTGGGTTTGTCATATATGGCCTTTATGATGTTGAGGTAGGTTCCCTCTGTGCCCACTTTCTGGAGAGTTTTTATCATAAATGGGTGTTGAATTTTGTCAAAAGCTTTTTCTGCATCTATTGAGATGATCATATGGTTTTTATTCTTCAGTTTGTTAATATGGTATATCATTGATTGATTTGCGTATATTGAAGAGTCCTTGCATCCCTGGGATAAATCCCACTTGGTCATGGTGTCTGATCCTTTTAAAGTGTTGTTGGATTCTGTTTGCTAGTATTTTGTTGAGGATTTTTGCATCTACATTCATCAGTGATAGAGGTCTGTAATTTTCTTTTTTTGTAGTATTATTGTCTGCTTTTGGTATCAGGGTGTAGGTGACCTCGTAGAATGAGTTTGGCCTTGTAGAATGAGTGTTCCTTCCTCGGCAGTTTTTTGGAAGAGTTTGAGAAGGATGGGTGTTAGCTCTTCTCTAAATGTTTGAAAGAATTCACGTGTGAAGCCATCTGCACCTGGACTTTTGTTTGTTGGAAGATTTTTAATCACAGTTTCAATTTCATTACTTGTGATTGGTCTGTTCATATTTTCTGTTTCTTCCTGGTTCAGTCTTGGAAGGTTATACCTTTCTAAGAATCTGTCCATTTCTTCTTTTTTTTTTTTTTAAACATCTTTATTGAAGTATAATTGCTTTACAATGGTGTGTTAGTTTCTGCTTTATAACAAAGTGAATCAGTTATACATATACATATGTTCCCATATCTCTTCCCTCTTGCATCTCCCTCCCTCCCACCCTCCCTATCCCACCCCTCTAGGTGGTCACAAAGCACCGAGCTGATCTCCCTGTGCTATGCGGCTGCTTCCCACTAGCTATCTATTTTACATTTGGTAGTGTATATATGTCCATGCCACTCTCTCACCCTGTCACATCTTACCCCTCCCCCTCCCCATATCCTCAAGTCCATTCTCTGGTAGGTCTGTGTCTTTATTCCCGACTTGCCACTAGGTTCTTCATGACCTTTTTTTTTTTTCCCTTAGATTCCATATATATGTGTTAGCATACTGTATTTCTTTTTCTCTTTCTGACTTACTTCACTCTGTATGACAGACTCTAACTCCATCCACCTCATTACAAATACCTCCATTTCATTTCTTTTTATGGCTGAGTAATATTCCATTGTATATATGTGCCACATCTTCTTTATCCATTCATCCGATGATGGACACCTAGGTTGCTTCCATGTCCTGGCTATTGTAAACAGAGCTGCAATGAATATTTTGGTACATGACTCTTTCTGAATTATGGTTTTCTCAGGGTGTATGCCCAGTAGTGGGATTGCTGGGTCATATGGTAGTTCTATTTTTAGTTTTTTAAGGAACCTCCATACTGTTCTGCATAGTGGCTGTATCAATTTACATTCCCACCAACAGTGCAAGAGTGTTCCCTTTTCTCCACACCCTCGCCAGCATTTATTGTTTCTAGATTTTTTGATGATGGCCATTCTGACCGGAGTGAGATGATACCTCAATGTAGTTTTGATTTGCATTTCTCT
Organism: Eubalaena glacialis; assembly: GCF_028564815.1. Lineage (NCBI taxonomy): Eukaryota > Metazoa > Chordata > Mammalia > Artiodactyla > Balaenidae > Eubalaena > Eubalaena glacialis. Next base: position 111,065,315 of record NC_083736.1, read on the forward strand.
CATGATTAATGATGTTGAGCATTCCTTCATGTGTTTGTTGTCAATCTGTATATCTTCTTTGGAGAAATGTCTATTTAGGTCTTCTGCCATTTTTGGATTGGGTTGTTTGTTTTTTTGTTATTGAGCTGCATGAGATGCTTGTAAATCTTGGAGATTAATCCTTTGTCAGTTGCTTCATTTGCAAATATTTTCTCCCATTCTGAGGGTTGTCTTTTGGTCTTGTTCATGGTTTCCTTTGCTGTGCAAAAGCTTTTGAGTTTCATTAGGTCCCATTTGTTTATTTGTGTTTTTATTTCCATTTCTCTAGGAGCTGGGTCAAAAAGGATCTTGCTGTGATTTATGTCATAGAGTGTTCTGTCTATGTTTTCCTCTAAGAGTTTGATAGTGTCTGGCCTTACACTTAGGTCTTTAATCCATTTTGAGTTTATTTTTGTGTATGGTGTCAGGGAGTGTTCTAAGTTCATACTTTTACATGTACCTGTCCAATTTTCCCAGCACCACTTATTGAAGAGGCTGTCTTTTCTCCACTGTATATGCTTGCCTCCTTTATCAAAGATAAGATGACCATATGTGCGTGGGCTTATCTCTGGGCTTCCTATCCTGTTCCATTGATCTATATTTCTGTTTTTGTGCCAGTACCAAACTGTCTTGATTACTGTAGCTTTGTAATATAGTCTGAAGTCAGGGAGCCTGATTCCTCCAGCTCCATTTTTCGTTCTCAAGATTGCTTTGGCTATTCGGGGTCTTTTGTGTTTCCATACAAATTGTGAAATTTTTTGTTCTAGTTCTGCGAAAAATGCCAGTGGTAGTTTGATAGGGATTGCATTAAATCTGTAGATTGCTTTGGGTAGCAGAGTCATTTTCACAATGTTGATTCTTCCAATCCAAGAACATGGTATATCTCTCCATCTATTTGTATCATCTTTAATTTCTTTCATCAGTGTCTTATAATTTTCTGCATACAGGTCTTTTGTCTCCTTAGGTAGGTTTATTCCTAGATATTATATTCTTTTTGTTGCAATGGTAAACGGGAGTGTTTTCTTAATTTCACTTTCAGATTTTTCATCATTAGTATATAGGAATGCAAGAGATTTCTGTGCATTAATTTTGTATCCTGCTACTTTACCAGATTCATTGATTAGCTCTAGTAGTTTTCTGGTAGCATCTTTAGGATTCTCTATGTATAGTATCATGTCATCTGCAAACAGTGACAGCTTTACTTCTTCTTTTCCGATTTGGATTCCTTTTATTTCTTTTTCTTCTCTGATTGCTGTGGCTAACACTTCCAAAACTATGTTGAATCATAGTGGTGAGAGTGGGCAACCTTGTCTTGTTCCTGATCTTAGTGGAAATGGTTTCAATTTTTCACCATTGTGGATGATGTTGGCTGTGGGTTTGTCATATATGGCCTTTATTAAGTTGAGGAAAGTTCCCTCTATGCCTACTTTCTGCAGGGTTTTCAGCATAAATGGGTGTAGAATTTTGTCAAAAGCTTTCTCTGCGTGTATTGACATGATCACATGGTTTTTTTCTCCTTCAGTTTGTTAATATGGTGTATCACATTGATTGATTTGCGTATATTGAAGAATCCTTGCATTCCTGGAATAAACCCCACTTGATCATGGTGTATAATCCTTTTAATGTGCTGTTGGATTCTGTTTGCTAGTATTTTGTTGAGGATTTTTGCATCTATGTTCATCAGTGATATTGGCCTGTAGTTTTCTTTCTTTGTGACATCTTTGTCTGGTTTTGGTATCAGGGTGATGGTGGCCTCGTAGAATGAGTTGGGGAGTTTTCCTCCCTCTGCAATATTTTGGAAGAGTTTGAGAAGGATAGGTGTTAGCTCTTCTCTAAATGTTTGATAGAATTTGCCTGTGAAGCCATCTATCTGGTCCTGGGCTTTTGTGTGTTGGAAGATTTTTAATCACAGTTTCAATTTCAGTGCTTGTGATTGGTCTGTTCGTATTTTCTATTTCTTCCTGGTTCAGTCTCGGCAGGTTGTGCATTTCTAAGAATTTGTCCATTTCTTCCAGGTTGTCCATTTTATTGGCATAGAGTTGCTTGTAGTAATCTCTCATGATCGTTTGTATTTCTGCAGTGTCAGTGGTTACTTCTCCTTTTTCATTTCTAATTCTATTGATTTGAGTCTTCTCCCTTTTTCTCTTGATGAGTCTGGCTAATGGTTTATCAATTTTGTTTATCTTCTCAAAGAACCAGCTTTTAGTTTCATTGATTTTTGCTATTGTTTCCTTCATTTCTTTTTCATTTATTTCTGATCTGGTCTTTATGATTTCTTTCCTTCTGCTAGCTTTGGGGTTTTTTTGTTCTTCTTTCTCTAATTGCTTTAGGTGCAAGGTTAGGTTGTTTATTCGAGACGTTTCCTGTTTCTTGATGTAGGCTTGTATTGCTATAAACTTCCCTCTTAGAACTGCTTTTGCTGCATCCCATAGGTTTTGGGTCGTCGTGTCTCCATTGTCATTTGTTTCTAGGTATTTTTTGATTTCCCCTTTGATTTCTTCAGTGATCACTTCGTTATTAAGTAGTGTATTGTGTAGCCTCCATGTGTTTGTATTTTTTACGGATCTTTTCCTGTAATTGATATCTAGTCTCATAGCATTGTGGTCGGAAAAGATACTTGATACGATTTCAATTTTTTTAAATTTACCAAGGCTTGATTTGTGACCCAAGATATGATCTATCCTGGAGAATGTTCCATGAGCACTTGAGAAAAATGTGTATTCTGTTGTTTTTGGGTGGAATGTCCTATAAATATCAATTAAGTCCATCTTGTTTAATGTATCATTTAAAGCTTGTGTTTCCTTATTTATTTTCATTTTGGATGATCTGTCCATTGGTGAAAGTGGGGTGTTAAAGTCCTCTACTACGGTTGTGTTACTGTCAATTTCACCTTTTATGGCTGTTAGTATTTGCCTTATGTATTGAGGTGCTCCTATGTTGGGTGCATAAATATTTACAATTGTTATACCTTCCTCTTGGATCGATCCCTTGATCATTATATAGTGTCCTTCTTTGTCTCTTGTAATAGTCTTTATTTTAAAGTCTATTTTGTCTGATATGAGAATTGCTACTCCAGCTTTCTTTTGATTTCCATTTGCATGGAATATCTTTTTCCATCCCCTCACTTTCAGTCTGTATGTGTCTCTAGGTCTGAAGTGGGTCTCTTGTAGACAGCATATATATGGGTCTTGTTTTTGTATCCATTCAGCCAGTCTGTGTCTTTTGGTGGGAGCATTTAATCCATTTACATTTAAGGTAATTATCGATATGTATGTTCCTATTCCCATTTTCTTAAATGTTTTGGGTTTGTTATTGTAGGTGTTTTCCTTCTCTTGTGTTTCTTGCCTAGAGAAGTTCCATTAGCATTTGTTGTAAAGCTGGTTTGGTGGTGCTGAACTCTCTCAGCTTTTGCTTGTCTGTAAAGGTTTTAATTTCTCCATCAAATCTGAATGAGATCCTTGCTGGGTAGAGTAACCTTGGTTGTAGGTTTTTCTCCTTCATCACTTCAAGTATATCCTGCCACTCCCTTCTGGCTTGCAGAGTTTCTGCTGAAAGATCAGCTGTTAACCTTATGGGGATGCCCTTGTGTGTTATTTGTTGTTTTTCCCTTGCTGCTTTTAATATGTTTTCTTTATACTTAATTTTTGATAGTTTGATTAATATGTGTCTTGGTGTGTTTCTCCTTGGATTTATCCTGTATGGGACTCTCTGTGCTTCCAGGACTTGATTAACTATTTCCTTTCCCATATTAGGGAAGTTTTCAACTATAATCTCTTCAAATATTTTCTCAGTCCCTTTCTTTTTCTCTTCTTCTTCTGGGACCCCTATGATTCGAATGTTGGTGCGTTTAATGTTGTCGCCGAGGTCTCTGAGACTGTCCTCAGTTCTTTTCATTCTTTTTTCTTTATTCTGGTCTGCAGTAGTTATTTCCACTCTTTTATCTTCCAGGTCACTTCTCCGTTCTTCTGCCTCAGTTATTCTGCTATTGATCCCGTCTAGAGTATTTTCAATTTCATTTATTGTGTTTTTCATCGTTGCTTGGTTCCTCTTTAGTTCTTCTACGTCCTTGTTAAATGTTTCTTGCCTTTTGTCTATTCTATTTCCAAGATTTTGGATCATCTTTACTATCATTATTCTGAATTCTTTTTCAGGCAGACTGCCTATTTCCTCTTCATTTGTTAGGTCTGGTGTGTTTTGACCCTGCTCCTTCACCTGCTGTGTGTTTTTTTGTCTTCTCATTTTGCTTATCTTACTGTGTTTGGGGTCTCCTTTACACAGGCTGCAGGTTCGTAGTTCCCGTTGTTTTTGGTATCTGTCCCCAGTGGCTAAGGTTGGTTCAGTGGGTTGTGTAGGCTTCCTGGTGGAGGGGACTAGTGCCTGTGTTCTGGTGGATGAGGTTGGATCTTGTCTTTCTGGTGGGCACGTCCACGTCTGGTGGTGTATTTTGGGGTGTCTGTGGCCTTACTATGATTTTAGGCAGCCTCTCTGTTAATGGATGGGGCTGTGTTCCTCTCTTGCTAGTTGTTTGGCATAGGGTGTCCAGCACTGTAGCTTGCTGGTCGTTGAGTGAAGCTGGGTCTTGATGTTGAGATGGAGATCTCTGAGAGATTTTTGCTTTTTGGTATTACGTGGAGCTGGGAGGTCTCTTGTTGACCAGTGTCCTGAAGTTGGCTCTCCCACCTCAGAGGCACAGCCCTGATGCCTGTCTGGAGCACCAAGAGCCTTTCATCCACACGGCTCAGAATAAAAGGGAGAAAAAATAGAAAGAAAGAAAGAAAGAGGATAAAATAAAATAAAATAAAGCTATTATAATAAAAAATAAGAAAAAAAATTATTAAGAATAAATTTGTTAAGAAAAATTTTTTTTAATTTTTAAAAATAGATTTATTAATTTTTTATAATAAAAAATAAGAAAAAAATTATTAAGAAAAAAATTTTAATTTTTTAAAATAAAAAACATGAAAAACTTATTTAAAAAATTTTTTTAAATTTTTTAAAAATAGAAAATAAGGAAAAATTTATTAAGAAAACATTTATTAGGGAAAAAAATTTTTTTTAAATATAAAAAAAAGAAAAAACACAAAACTGATGGACCTAACCCTAGGACTAATTGTGAGAGCAAAGCTATACAGACAAAATCTCACCCAGAAGCATACACATATACACTCACAAAAAAAGGAAAAGGGGAAAAATTAATATATCCTGCTCCCAAAGTCCACCTCCTAAATTTGGGATGATTCGTTGTCTATTCAGGTATTCAACAGATGCAGGCACATCAAGTTGTTTGTCTAGTTTGAATCCGCTGCTTCTGAGGCTGTTGGGAGAGATTTCCCTTTCTCTTCTTTGTTCGTACAGCTCCCGGGGTTCAGCTTTGGATTTGGACCCGCCTCTGCGTGTAGGTCGCCTGAGGGCGTCTGTTCCCCGCCCAGACAGAACGGGGTTAAAGGAGCAGCTGATTCGGGGGCTCTGGCTCAGTCGAGCCGGGAGGAGGGAGCGGTACGGAGGAGGCGGGGCGAGCCTGCGGCGGCAGAAGCCGGCGTGACGTTGCAGCAGCCTGAGGCGCGCCGTGCGTTCTCCCGGGGAAGTTGTCCACGGACCACGGGAGCCTGGCCCCTGGCCGTGGCGGGCTGCACTGGCTCCCGGGAGGGGCGGTGTGGAGAGTGACCTGTGCTCGCACACAGGCTTTTTGGTGGCGGCAGCAGCAGCCTTAGCGTCTCATGCCCGCCTCTGGGGTCCGCGCTGATAGCCGCAGCTCGCGCCCATCTCTGGAGCTCATTTAGGCGGCGCTCTGAATCCCCTCTCCTTGCGCGCCGTGAAACAAAGAGGCAAGAAAAAGTCTCTTGCCTCTTCGGCAGCTACAGTCTTTTTCCCGGACTCCCTCCCGGCTAGCACCGAAGCCCGAGCCTCAGCTCCCAGCCCCCGCCTGCCCCGGCGGCTGAGCAGACAAGCCTATCGAGCTGGTGAGTGCTGCTCGGCGCCGATCCTCTGTGCAGGAATCTCTCCGCTTTGCCCTCCGCACCCCTGTGGCTGCGCTCTCCTCCGTGGTTCTGAAGCTTCCCCCCTCTGCCACCCGCAGTCTCCACCCGCGAAGGGGCTTCCTAGTGTGTGGAAACCTTTCCTCCTTCACGGCTCCCTCCCACTGGTGCAGGTCCCGTCCCTATTCTTTTGTCTCTGTTATTTCTTTTTTCTTTTGCCCTACCCACGTACGTGGGGATTTTCTTGCCTTTTGGGAGGTCTGACGTCTTCTGCCAGTGTTCAGTGGGTGTTCTGTAGGAGCAGTTCCACGTGTAGATGTATTTCTACTGTATCTGTGGGAAGGAAGGTGATCTCCGCGTCTTACTCTTCCACCATCTTGCCTATCTCCTGTCCATTTCTTCTTGGTTGTCCATTTTATTGGCATAGAGTTGCTTGTAGTAGTCTTTAAGGATGCTTTGTATTTCTGCAGTGTCCATTCTAACTTCTCCTTTTTCATCTCTAATTTTATTGATTTGAGTCCTTTCCCTCTTTTTCTTGATGAGTCTGGCTAAGGGTTTATCAATCTGGTTTATCTTCTCAAAGAACCAGCTTTTAGTTTTATTGATCTTTGCTGCTGTTTTCTTTGTTTCTATTTCATTTATTTCTGCTCTGCTCTTTATGATTTCATTCCTTCTACTAACCTTGGGCTTTGTTTGTTCTTCTTTCTCTAGTTTCTTTAGGTGTATGGTTAGGTTGTTTATTTGAGATTTTTCTTGTTTCTTGAGGTAGCATTGTATTGCTATAAACTTCCCTCTTAGAACTGCTTTTGCTGCATCCCATAGGTTTTGTATTGTTGTGTTTTCATTGTCATTTGTTTCCAGGTATGTTTTGATTTCCTCTTAGATTTCTTCAGTGATCTCTTGGTTATTTAGTAACGTATTGTTTAGCCTCCATGTGTTTGTGTTTTTTACGTTTTTTTCCCTCTAATTGATTTCTAATCTCTTAGCATTGTGGTCAGAAAAGATGCTTGATATGATTTCAGTTTTCTTAAATTTACTGAGGCTTGATTTGTGACCCAAGATGTGATCTATCCTGGAGAATGTTCCATGTGCACTTGAGAAGAAAGTGTAACCTGCTGTTTTTGGATCAAATGTCCTGTAAATATCAATTAAATCTATCTGGCTTATTGTGTCACTTAAAGCTTGTGTTTCCTTACTAATTTTCTGTCTGGGTGATCTGTCCATTGGTGTAAGTGAGGTGTTAAATTCCCCCACTATTATTGTTTTACTGTCAGTTTCCTCTTTTATAACTGTTAGCCTTTGCCTTATGTATTGAGGTGCTGCTGTGTTTCACCAGAAAATTTTTATTAAGCCTCTACTATGTGTCAGATATTTTTGCCAAGCTCTAGTGGTTTGATGGTAAACAAGGGCATGATTCATGCCATCTTGGAGCTTATAGTGTATAGTAGAATATAGACAGGTAAATAAATTCAAGTATGTTGTGATCAATACTAAGATAGAATTTCAGCATAGTATGTAAACAGAGAGGAAAAACATCTCAGCCTGTATCTCAGAGAAGGCTTAACATATAGATGAGACATGAAGGATAAGTACTAGTTAGTCAAGAGAAGAAAGGAAGAATGAATGTGATTGTGTAGAAGAAACAATAAGTGGAAAGGTTTAGAGGTGAGAGCAAGCACACGATCTTTAGCAACTGAAAATTCACTCTTGGAGCAGAGAGCTTGAAGGTAGGAGTAGTAATAGTAGGTAAAACTTAGGAGGGAAGCCAGAGCTAAACAGTAAGGACTGTAAAGCCATGTATTAGACTCAGTACTGTTTGCAGTGAGAAACCGTTGAATGGTTTTAAGTTAGGGAAATAGCACAACCAGGTATATGTTTTCAAAGTTCACTCTTACAGCTCTGTGCAACTAGCAGGGCAGAGTGGAGTGGAAGGACAAGAGGAGAAGTGCACTATCATTTAGGGAGGTGTTACAACAATCGGTATGAAAGAAAATGGAAACATGGACTAGTGTTATGGCAGTGAAGATAGATTCAGGAGATTTTGGTGTTACAGTTCACAAGACTTGGTGATGCATCAGCCAAGGCAGGGGGATAGAGATCAGGCAGTGACTCAGTAATGACTCCTGGTTTCTGGCTTACACAACCATTTTCTAAGCAAGGTAACACTGTAGGAAAATAATTATGGAATTGGAGTGATGATAATTTAGTTTTTCCAGTGAGAAGTCACTTTGGAATTATTTACGAAGTTGTTGGATATATGTGAGTGGAATGTAGAGAATTTGTGATGAAGATATTAAGTTTAGAGTCATCAACGTATGGGTTGTGATTGAAGCCATTTGAGTTGAGAACACCCAGGGAGAGTATGTAGAGCAGTAAGAAAAGAGCTTAGAACAGAACCCTGAGGAGTGAGCACTCATATTTAAGGAATGGCCATAGTAAAAGTAGCCATCAAAAGAGACTGAAAAGGAGAAAAATCTGGAGAATGTGGTTTTATGTAAAGCAAGGGAGAAGAATACCTTGAAAAGGAGGTGATTGCCAACAGTATCAAAAGGTTCTAGGATGAGAATTACAAAAGGAGTCATTAGATTCAACAACAGGGAAGTCTGTGATCTTAGCAAGAGTGGTTTCAGTAGAGTGATGAGTAAGTATAGAAACAACACTGGAATAGATTAGAAAGTAAATGGGATTTGAAGAAGAGTTTGATTGAATAACTGGGGGAAGGTATGTGTGTAACAGGGGCCACAAATCTTAGTGGTAGTGGTGCTGGGCATGCATCCTAGAATTCTGTATACCACAGTGTTGTATCTAAGAAATATTTCCCTAAATCAAAGTCACAAAATTTTTCTCCTGTGTTTTCCTCTAGAAGATTCATAGTTTTAGGTTTATGTTCAGATCTATGATTCATTTTAAGACACTTTTTATACATGGTGTGAGGTTTTTCTTGTTTATTATTTTTGCATATAAGTATCCAGTTATTCCAGGACTGTTTGTTGAAAAGGCTCTTCTTTCTCCACTGAACTGCCTTTGTTGAAAATCAGTTGCCCATTTATGTGTGGATCTATTTCTGTACTTTACATTACATTCTTTTAATCTGTCTCATCTTTATGCCAGTACCACACTGTCTTGTTTATTATAGCTTCATAATACTGATGTTTTGACTATTCTAGGTCCTTTGCATTTACATTTTCATATGAATTTTAGATCCAACTTGTCAATTTCTACATAAAAACCTAGAGCGATTTTGATTGGGAATACTTTAAATGTATAGATGAATTTGGGGAGAGTTGACATCTTAATACTGAATTTAACCCATGAACCAAGGTCTCTCTTCATTTAATGAATTTTTCTTTAATTCATCCCAGCAATGTTTTGTTGTATTCAGTGTATAGGTCTTGCACATCATATTTATCTCAAAATACTTCATATTTTATGCTCTTTATGAGTATTTTTTTAGTTAATTAATTAATTTATTTTGGGCTGTGCTGGGTCTTCGTTGTTCGGTATCGGCTTTCTCTAGTTGCGGTGAGCGGGGGCTACTCTTCGTTGTGGTACACGGGCTTCTCATTGCAGTGGCTTCTCTTGTTGCAGAGCATGGGCTCTAGGTGCACGGGCTTCAGTATTTGTGGCACTCAGGCTCAGTAGTTGTGGCTCACGGGCTCTAGAGCGCAGGCTCAGTAGTTGTGGCGCATGGGCTTAGTTGCTCTGCAGCACGTGGGATCTTCCCAGACCAGGGATCGGACCCGTGTCCCCTGCATTGGAAGGAAGATTCTCAACCACTGCATCACCAGGGAAGTCCCTGAGTATTGTTTTTAAATTGAATTTTTTATTGTTCATTGATAGGATAATTGCAATTGATTTTTTGTTAAACTTTTTATTTTGAGATAATTGTATATTCACATGCAATTGTAAGAAATAGTACAGAAAAATTCCATGTGTGCTTAACCCAATTTGTCTCAGTGGAAACATGTTGCAAAATTGTAATACAACATCACAACTGGGATATTGATATTGATACAGTCTAGATACAGAACATTTCCATCACTACAAGGATCCCTCACGTTACCCTTTTATATAGCCCCATCAACTCCCATCATTCCTTCCCACCTCCACCTCTTTTCATTCCCTGACAACCATTAATCTGTTACTCTTTGTATAATGTTGTTATTTAAAGAATGTTATATATAAATGAAATCATACAGTATATAACCTTTTGGGAATTGGCTTTTTCATTCATCATAATTCTCTTCAAATTCATCCAGGAAGGATAGAAATGTATCATTAAAGATGTGTATGTCAGATGTGTATTATTATCATAACTTCCCTTTTCTTCTCTTTCCTACTTTTTTGAAAATATAATATTAACCAGGTTGGACAAACTAAAACAGTAGCCATATGATCAGTGGAAGATGGTGGCGTAAGAACTAGAGAAAGTATCTCTAAACCTCAAGTTGTAGCCATTACAGTTCCTATTTTCCACTGAAGACCACTAGAAGGAATGAGGATTGTAGGCTCCTGAGTTTTTCACCTTCAATTAAGCAAGACCTTTTCTCTCCCAGAAAACCATACATATATGTTTACATATATATGTTTTACATATATATATATATATATATGATTAATTGTTGTTGGAAGTTTATACTTTCATTTATCTAAATTATAGTGGGGAGTTCTTTGGGCATTTGTCAGATTTTTCAGGAATTGGAAATATGTGAAAGCAGCAGGCATTTCTTCAATTGGATAACTGTAATTTCACACTTAACCAAATCTTCTCTCTGCATTAAGTGTAGTACCAAGATAAGTGAAATAAAAATGCAGTGCCAAATAGCAAGTCCTGCCCTATATTTTCACAAAAGAGACAATTTAGAATAGGTATTCTTCTGTGGGCTAATAGAATAATTGCATGCTTAGGGTGTTCATATTCAGGATTGATATCATCTCCCTATTGCTATTTTTCTGAGGAACCTGTCACCTTGGTATCTAAGCATTAAAACACTTTTCAGAGAAGGAAATTCTTCTTTAAGCCTACTCTCTCCCTGTAATTTGTAGAGAGAGGTACTATGTAGCTTGGCTCATGTCCAGTAGTTGGCATATAGCTTGCAGTTCTGCAGATTTCAGTTAGCTCTTACTGTAGAGCACATCTCAGAGCTGAAACTATTCTAGTCTACTTTCATTCACAGTACCAGATGCTTTTGAAAGGAATAGGTAGCTAGAGGAGTGTGGAGCGGGGACTGTGTAGATACATATACAAATGAAAACATGCATAAATACTTATACTTTCTGGCTAGTACCAGATTTAATGGTTCTCAGTTAGGCTCACTGGATCTAAGGTGTTAGCATCCTTTTCAGAGTGGAGAGGGGTTCAGATTTAGGGGACTGGGTCCAACATAATTTTTAATATCAGTAATATTATATTGCAATTAAGGGCTTCATATTGCTTCTGAGCAATTCTTATTACAACTACTGGGAGACTTTTACAGAGAAGGTGGGTATAACAAGGCAGTATCTGTAAAACTGACAATCATTATAATTATTATTATATAAAGTATTTATAATAAATTATAAAGTTAATTTCTTTATATGAATTCTTAAATTCTTTATATAGATCGATAAATTATTTACATGGACCAATGTGAAAATGGGCACGTGAGTGGTGCAGTATGTTTACCACTCCAGCTTAATGATAACACTGGGGTTTACATTGCTTTAAAAACTGAAAATATACAGTTGCTTAGAGGATATTTTTGGGATCAGTTTATATTGACTATGAGAAGCTGATGACCTTGTCTATTTCCTAGAAACTCTGGGAGTTTCTATTTGTCCTGATTTTGCTTTGAATATTAAAAGGAGAGGGAGAGAGAGAGGACCCAAGGAAAGAAGGAAAGGTGAATTTATAAAAGGAAAAATACCTGGATGTAAAAAGAAAAAGTCAGCCATCCAGGTGTTTTAGATTAATTTATATGGTACAAGAAAGAGAATGACTATTTGCAATTTTGCACACCCTTCATCCATGAATCCATTCCCTTTTGGATGAAATTTTCACACAAGCAGTTTTAGAATTTATTCTAAGATACCAATTTTTCAAACAGTTGGTATCTAGCCTGTCTTAGGGTATGTGAGACTAAGGATTCATGTGTCTGAAGATAATTTTCAAAGAAGATGTGTTTGAAGATAATCTTTTAGGCAAAATAATCCTTTCAGACACTTATTTCCCACTGTTCTTTTTTTTTTCCCCATTGAGGTGAAATTTACCTATGCTAGATATTTCATATAAATAGAATTAAATAATGTGTTACATTTTGTGCCTAGCTTCTTTTACTTAGCAAATTTTTTTCAAGGCCCATTCACATTGTAGCATGTATCAGTACTTTATTCCATTTTATGGATGAATAATATTCCATGGTTTATGCGTGTGTGTGTGTTTGTATACACACACATATCTCACAATTTGTTTACCCATTCATCTGTTGACAGATATTCATGTTGTTTACACATTTTGGCTATTATGAATAAGCTGTTATAAACTTTCTTACACGTTTGTTTGGGTACCTCTTTTCAATAACTAGGAGTGGAATTGTTGGATTATGTGATAATTCTATGTTTAACTTTTTGAGGAACTGCCAAACTGTTTTCCACAGTGGCTGTTGCATTCCCACCAGCAATATACAAGGGTTCCAGTTTCTCTGATGGATGTTGGAATGAGAGAGGTTTATTACTTATATATACTTACAAAGTAACAGAAGTAGAACTATTATCCTGGTCTTTTTGGTAGAAGTCCATTATTTATTATATCATTCGGCCGCTCAGATGATACTATTTTGGAAACAGAGCAATAAGTAGTCGTGATTTCTGTTTATGGAGAAAAGGTTTGTGTGCACATGAATAAAGAAACAATAAGAGGGATTTGTTAAGAATTCTGTCAGTTGTTAGGCTCTCTTAAGCTGCATTTTATTGTTTGGTTAAATGTTATAATGATTGACTTTGCTAATACTAATCACAAAGTGTCCTATAAGATAATTCACATACCATAAAATTCACCCCTTTAAATAGTAAGTTCAGTGTTTTTTTTGTACATTTGTACATTATGCAACCATCACCACATCTCAGTTTAGAACATTTTCATCACTCCAAAAAGAAACTTTGTATTCATTAACAGTCACTCCTCATTTCCCCTTTCCATCCAACCCCTGGCAATGGCTAATCTACTTTCTATCTCTAGATTTGCCTATTCTGGCCATTTCATATAAAGAGACTCTTGTACAACATGTGGTCTTTTATGATTTTTTTCACTTAGCCTAATGTTTTCAAGGCTTATCCATGTTGTAGAATATACTTTACCCCCTTTTAAAGCTGAATAATATTCCGTTGTATGGATATACCACATTTTGTTTATTCATTAATCAGTTGATGGACGTTAAGATTGTTTCCACATTTTGGCTATTATCAATAGTGCTGACATGATCATCCATGAACAATTTTTGTGCAGAAATATATTTGCGTTTCTCTTAGTTATATACCCAGAAATTGAATCACTGTATCATATCATAGCTCTATGTTTAACTTTTTGGAGAACTGCCAAACTGTTTCCCACAGTAATAGAACCATTTTACAATACCACAGGCAGTGCATGAGGGTTTCAATTTCTCCACATCCTCACCAACATTTGTTATTGTCTTTTTAATTTTTAATTTTTAGCCAATCTAGTGGATGTGAAGCAGTATTTCATTGTGGTTTTAATTTGCATTTTACCTGATGGCTAATGATGTTGAGCATCTCTTCATGTACGTATTGGCCATTTGTATATCTTCCTTGGAGAAACATCTTTTCAGATCCTTTACACATTTTTTAATTGGGTTATTTATCTTTTTATTGTTCAGTTATAAGTATTTTTTATGTATTCTGGATGCAAATCCCTTATAAGATATATGATTGGAAAGTATAGTCTCTCATTCTGGGGGTTGTCTTTTCACTTTTCTTCATGGTTACCTCTGAAACACAAAAGTTTTTAATTTTGCCCCAGTCAAATTTATCTATTTTTTTATTTTGTTGCTTTTGCTTTTGGTGTCCTAAGAAGGCTTTGTCTAACCTAAAGTCTGGTGATTTACACCTATTTTTTATTCTAAGAATTTTGTATCTTTAGCTCTTATATTTAGGTCTGTGATCCATTTTGAGTTAATGGTTGTAAATGGTGTGAACTAGGGGTTCAACTTCGTTCTTTTACATGTATCGGGAATTGCCAGATGTCAAGGTGGTCAATTATGATAACAAGCCAAACTGAGATTAACCATCAAAGCCTTTATTCGCTAACTGTGATAGTATAAGCAAGAGGTCAAACAAAAGGTTCCTGCTGTTTCATGGACCCACGGGCTGAGGAGAGGGAGAAGAGGAAGGGCTTGGAGTTGAAAAGTACTAAATGATGGAGATAAGACCCTTGATAAGGAGGTCCCATTGAGGCACATGGGCTAGGAATACAGATGTGCATAGGAGCATGGCCAGTGTTGGGGGCCAAGTGGACGAGTCTTTGACTACAATTCCCTTCAGAGGTTGTAATACACTGGCTGTGTAACACATTTGGTGTGGGGAAGGCAGTTTTCCCCCATGAGGCCTGCCAGATAAAACCTTTATAATTGCTTATGGTCTGCCCTGAAAGATAACATATAGGATTTTGGCCTGGAGCCAGACTCCTCAGCATGTGGATAGCCATTTGTCCCAGAAGGATTTGTTGAAGGGACTATTCCTACCCCATTGAATCATCTTGGCACCCTTTTTGAAAATCAACAAGGATTAATTATGGACTCTAAATTCTATTCCATTGGTCTATATGTCTCTCCTTATGCAAGTGCTACACTGTCTTGATTGCTGCAGCTGTGTAATATGTTTTGAAATCAGGAAGTGTAAGTCTTCCAACTTTGTTCTTATCAAGATTGTTTTGATTATTTTGGATCCTTTGCATTTCCATATAAGTTTAAGGATAACTTTGTCAATTCTTGATGGCCTTCTTAGTCATAAAAACTTAAATTATTATCAGGGTAATTTATTACATTATATATTTTTGAAAATTATTATTTAGATGTGTCACATATGGTAGCTTTATTAACAGAACATAGAATTACCTGAAATATCTTGCTTGCTTTTGCTTGTTAAAGAGAGGAATTTTTTTTAAAAGATAATGGAAAAGAAATCTGTGATCCTGGATTAATTACAAAAACATGTATAGGCATATCATCACCTTATTTATTTGGAATTTTTTGGAACGTGGTGTAATATAATAAAATAAGAAATATTTAAAGAATAGAATTTATTTAATAGAAGAAAATCCATGAAGGAATGTTGTTATTGAAATGTAATAATTTTTTATTAAAAGCCAGTAACAATATTTAATGAAAAATAACTGAACATTTATATATACTTCAGGATTGCTCATTTTAGTCTCACGATTCCAAATAATAGGAGGATAAGGCCAATATTTTTATCCAATTTTATGGAGATGGGAATTGTAGCTTAGAGATGTGAAATGATTTGCCCCAAGTCATACAGTAAACCAGAGACAACCCTTGAACATGTTTTCACTCATCATATGTAATACTTTTACTCTAAACCAGCTGTCTTCTTGTGGATATAAATTATTATTTTGCTCAATATGAAAATTTGCACTTGAGTTTAGAACCAAAATTACATGAGATTTATTAACTCTGTAGCAGTTGTGGAGTTAACCACTTGATGCTGTTCACCCAGTCCTTTATATATATATATATATATATATATATATATATATATATATATATATATATATGTATAATCAGTATTTTGACTAGTCAATCACTTTGAAGAGCTTAGCATCCATCTGCATAGGTCCACATGAATATTTGACGTAATATGAGGGCAAAGTGGCAAGTAAACAAAAGAAATTAAATGGCATTCATAATGTGTAACTGTGAAAATGATATTGGAGGTGGTGGCAGAAAGCTTTTAATTGGGAGACAGGAGTCTAAAGCCATGTCTTAAGTACATTGACAGATGTAGTTTAGACATACACTAGGCAATGTGAATTTGGAGTCTCCATTAGGAAAGGACCATACCCTATTTATTCCAGAATTCTCAGGGACTAGCATATTACTATGTACAGAGTAGGTGCTCAATGATGTAATTTAACTTAATTGAGGGAATAAAGCATCGCCACAGGGAGAACAACGTGTATAAAAGTGTTACAACATGTATGAAAATGTTGGCATGGAGAAGAGGGTTGCAAAGGGGTTAATTAGGCAAAGAGAGTAGTAGGTGAATACCCAAATCAAAGATAATGCTGAATTCAGAAGTTCAGGAGAGCCCAGAGTTCCTGAGGGTATCCAGTGAGTATATACATTATTTCCTGTTTGTAGTTTGTCACTTCGAGCTCAGAAGTTCTGTTCTTTGCTACCCTGAAACTATTGGACTACTGTTCATTCTTTACTGAAGGTTAGGGGAATTATAGTCAAACATGGGAAAATACATGCTTCTCTTTTTGTATTTTGCTTGTGTTGTTATATGAAAAGGGTAGATGCCCTGGCATTGCTTGGGGACCAGTAGATACCATTTATGGAGATAAAGTTAGAGAATCATTTTTTTTCTGCTCCTCTTAACCCCTCAAAATAACAAAATTTTGTTCGGAGGCCTGAAATTTTAACAATTCACTGATCATTAATATTTTGTCACAGCCATATTTTTTTCATGAGAAATGAGAAACTTAATTCTCTGGATGGTGTATTTTAGTATTAACTAAAAGCTTCGATGGCATATCAGCTAATTAGTATCTGAATCAAGTTTGGGAGGGAAACTTCAGAAGATGATGAATATTTTCTTTGCCAGGCTTTTGATGTTCAATTTTCTTTGGAACTGTCAACTATCCAATTTTGATAGTGACAGCTCATTTCAAATGTAAAATCATAAATACACATAAAGGATCTAAGACCTCCAGTATCCAACAGTTTTGAGTCCATCATGAGAAAATTAAGGCTGCCCTATCATTCTGTCTTGTGATGACTCTGACAGATGTTGGCCATGCTTATTATAAAATGACCTGTTTCACTTCATACTTCTTTATCATAGAAATCAGCCTTCTCCTGGTAATTTAAAATCTATCTTAAAATTTCATAGACAGATCCTCTTGTTTCCTAGTGAAGTAGTTTATTAGGATCAGTGTCGTTATTTATGAGTTTATTGAAAACTGAAGATGTGCCCATTTAGGCCATCCATTAAAACAGTGTTAGAGATGTAAAATGACTGATGGGAAACTTACACACTGAGGCTTAACTATTCTGGGCATATGTATGGCTAATGAGGCGGGAGCCTCTGAGACCTCTCGGCTACCTTTGTTAGCCCTCTAGCCTAGGAGCTCAAGAAGTCAGAACATGTAGAGTTACGTGAGTAACAAGACTTATATATAAAATAAGTGGCTTATATGGTAGACTCTGGGACAGAGGGGCAGCAACAATTAGCTTGACTGGAGCCTATTACCTTCTGCCCTCTTTTCCTTCCATCCACAAGCATTTATCCATTATTTACCATATTCCAGGCTCTATCACATACTATAGTCTAAGCAGTTTCCTAGATACTTGAGCTATGGAGACAGGCCCTTAGGGAGACACGGTTGAGTCAGGAAGATAGAAATTCACTGTGACTTAAACCATTCTGTTAGTGGCACAGCATATGTAAAGTGTTTGAGAGTGATTTGGGTTACTTGGATATAATCATGGTGGAGGTCTTTGTGTATAACATAGTACACAGTAGTAATAGCTAAAATATAGTGAGCACTTACTAGGTGCCGGGCACTGAACTAAGCTCATTACATGTATAAACTTCCTTAATTCTCAACAACAATCCAGTGAACTAAGTACTGTTATCATCCCCATTTTATAGACACTGAGGCACAGAGAGACTAAGTAACTTGCCCAAGGTCACGCAGCTGGTAAGCAGTGTAGTAATATTTGAGCCCAGGCAGTGTGGCTCCAGAGACTGTGCTCCTAATTACCATACTATACTGCCTCTCATTAAATGTTAGTTGGTATAATTATTGTTATTATTATTCATATTCTTTACTTGAAATGCCTGATACTTGTGAGAAAACTAGGGTAAAGAAACTAACTTACTCAAGGTCATACAGCTAAAAAGCAGCAGAGTATGGCAAATCCAGGCCTCTTGTCTCCACAGTCCACATGTTTAACTTCCATATTATACAGTTCATGTAATGTTGACAGTTCTCTCACACTGGTTTCTTTGGGAAGTTGGGGGATACATGCCCTCCTCTCATCTGCCCCTGTGTTGTTACTCCTAGGTCCTCTATTTTACTTAGAAGAGAGTATGGTATGGTGTCTAGAAAATAGAGTATCTGGAGGATGTCCACACACACTTTCCAATTCCTTTGGTATGGAAAGTAGATGGATGAGACCTTACCAGGATTGGCTTTTCAAGCATGTATATAGAAGGGGCAGTGAGGACACTAATTGCCCTGAACAAAGGGAACAGAAAGTGTCAAAAATGCATATTGTATATCTACTCTGCTTAAGACCCTTTTCTAGCACCAAGGTTACAGCATTAAACAAAAGAAACAAGATTCTCTGTCTTCATGTAGTTTGCATTCTAGTGGAGAAAGATGAACAATAGCAAATTGTCACAAGTGTCTTAGAGAAATGTAGCCCAGAGAGTAGGAATAGAGAATGTCATGAAGAGGGAGGGGATGGTATTTTTAAATAGGATGGTTAGGGCAGGCTTTGTTGAGAAGGGGATATTTGACTTAACAAAAAAAATGAAGAATATGTCCACACAAAAACTTGTACATCAGTGTTCATAGCAGTATTATTCATAATATTCAAAAAGTTGAAACAAATCAAATGCTCATCAATGGATACGTAGGTAAACAAAATGTTGTATATCTATTATGATGGGCTATTATTGAGCCATGAAAAGGAATGAATTCTGATACATGCTACAACATGAGTGAACTTCAGACATCACAAAAAGGTACAGATTGTAAGTTCCATTTATAGGAAATGTACAAAATAGGAAAATCCTTAGAGATAGAAAGCAGATTAGTGGTTGTTAGGGTCTGGGGAAGAGGAGTGAAGAATGACTATTACTGTGTAGGGGGTTTATTTTTGGGGTGATGAAAATATTCTGAAGGTAGATCGTGGTGATAGTTGCACAACCTTGTAAATATACTAAAAATGACTAAACTGTACACTTTAAAACAGTGAACTTTATGATATGTAAATAATATTAATTTAAAAAGCTTCAAGACAAAGTTATATTTGGCCGGAGTCTAAGCAAATTTGGCTGAGTGAAGTTGTTTCAACTCTAAAGGCAACCAGACTGCCTCTGGAAGTGGAAGGAGGCAGGCAGCCCAGGGTGTTTCCCAAGCTGTCATCTGACAGTAAAGGCCACATACCCTGAGTACTGTGCTGGTCAGTCCCAGGTAGGTGGATTCCTGAGAGTCATGATGTCACAAAGACCTCTCAGAAAGTTCCAGCCATCCTTGTGCACAGCACGCAAGTCTGTCACAGGGTTGAATGCCTCACTGAATAGGGCCTTGAACAGTAAAAAAAAAAAAAAAAAAAAAATACTGTGGCAAAGCTGTTTCTCTGATAGTGAAATTCCTGAGGGTGATGCCTTGGTGCTCTCTTATTCCAGATCAGATCCAGGGTTACAGCTACCGTGGGCCACTCTAAGAGGAATGGACCGAAAACTCAATTGCTATCCTAGCGATCTGGCTGAACCCATCCCAAATACAAGTTCTCAGAGGTAAGAAATTAATGAAAATACTGTATTCACATATTTAATAAAACAAGAGCTAGAAGGGACTTTATAAAAAGCAGTTGCTGGCAAATAATTTAAATATCATTTTTCCACAGCATTCTGTTTATACCACATATAATCTTGACATTACCAGTTACAATTGTGGATACACTAATGTTGAACTTATAGTTTTAGTACTTAAAAGTTAATGTTTCTGCCCATCAACAGATGAATAGACAGTCAAATTGTATATCCAATTGTATATCCAAGATACAATGGAATATCTTTACCCATAAAAAGGAATGAAGTAGTGAGTGATGCATACGACAACTTGGATGAACCTCAAAAACATGATGCTAAGTGAAAGAAGCCTGACACAAAGGCCACATGTTGTATGATTCCATCTGTACAAAATGACAGGAATAGCCAAGTCCACAGAGACACAAAGTGAATTAATGGTTGTCTGGGGCTGAAGAGACGGGAGGAACAGGGAAGTGACTGTTTAAAGAGTGCGGAGTATCCTTTTGAGGTGATGAAAAATTTCTCAAATTATAAAATGGTGATGATTGTACAGCCCTGTGAGTATATTAAAAGCCACTGAATTTTGTACTTTAACATAGTAAATATTATGATATGTAAATTATGTCTCAATAAAAATATAATTTAAAAATACTTGCAAAAATTGGTGGTTAGTAAAGGAGAAAGCCATGCTAATAGATGGGGAAAGAGTTCAAGACCGAAGAAATAGCCAGTTCAAAGCCCTCAAGGCCAGTTTTAGGAACAGCAAGTGGCCGGTGTGGTTATAGTGGAGGAAGCAACAAGGACAGTAATAGCAGACGAGATGACGGAAATAACAGGAGGCCTTGTGGGAGCTTGTAAGCCATTGTATAGACTTTGACTTATACTCTGGTGAAATGGGAAGTCATTGGAGGTTTGAGCTGAAGAGAAGCATGATCTGACTTGGGTTTTTAAAAAATTGTTCTGCCTTTTGTATGGAGAAGAGAATGTAGGAGCACAAGATGTGAAGCAGGGAGACTGGTTCGTGGGCTTTTACAGTAATCCAGGCCAAAAAATGATGGTAGTTTTGACTAGAGTCTTAACAGTGGGGACATAAGAAACGTTTAGATTTGGTGACACATTTTTAAGTTTGAGAAAACAGGATTCCTGATAAGCTGGATATGCTACTTTTTTGGCCCAAGCAATAGAGTTGTATTTTATTGGTACAGGGAAGACTATGCTACTAGCAGCTTAGGGATAAAAGTTTGACACATTATACTTAAGCTACTAATGAGTTATTAAGTGGTAAAATTAAGTTATTAATTTTGATTAGGCAGTTGCATATATACAGCACACCTGCATAGAACATGGGCTGGTGTCTTTTCTGATTTGTCAATACTCAGGTAATACCAATCTTTAAATATTTTAATATCTCCTCTGTATGAGTCTTGAGTTCAAGGGAAAGGCCCGGACTAGTAATATAATCTGGACATCTCATTAGCATGTATATGTTTTTTAACGCCATGGGTGTGGCTTTCTCAATTCATTTTTTCTGTAATGTGAGATACATAGATTGTGAGAGAGAAAATATACTCTCTGAGGGAGGCTTGCTTATTAAGAAGGGACAAAGCCCTACCTAACTATTTGAGCTGACTGGTATAATGGTAAATTTTTTTTTAAATGGTTTTTCCCATTGCCAAGAGCAAAATTCCCTCTCCCTTTCTCAGTATATTTCTGTGAGAAACCTATTATTTGTGAATCCTTCTCTCCCTTTGATATCTCTGTAGATCTTTTCAAAGAATAGGTAAGCCTCTTGCCAGCTTTACAACCCAGGAGTGTTTTTCTTAAGCATCTGGGAAACATCTCTTTGAAATGTAAACATCAAGGAATATAGTGTCTCTATCTCCCTGTCACTGTAGGAATGCCTTTCCCTGAGCTGTAACCAAATGCTCCTCCTAGTGACAGCGGTTTTATTTTTCCTTCAGACAAAGGCAATTAGCTAACACAAATGGCTACCTCAATGCCAGAGGAATTTGGGATGAACTATGAAAGAATGCATATGAAATGGTGTTGTAATGTCCTCTTATGGGAAGACAAGTTTTGGTTAATCTTGAGAACATGTATGGAATGCATTGTAACTGCTTGGTGATACATAGGGTGGAATCTCTTTCTGTCTTTGTAATCTCTTAGCAGGTTGCCTGTGACACGCATTTTAATCTGGTTTAGTGCTTGTTCAGTACTAAAATGGTTTTCTTTCTTTTCTGTATCTTGTGGAGAGGATTCTATGCCTTGACAGGATGTTTTTAATTTGCACAACACTGGTAATAAAAGGGGCAAATCCCTGTAATTTTAAAGCTCCTGTGGGTGCCCTGTACTGCTAAAGTGGAAAAAAAAATCCTAGAAATAGGTCTTTATATAGCATATCATTTTATTGATTGAGTTTCTGGATATGACAGATAACCCAAGTGGCAGTCCACCTCCTCCAAACTTTAATGTGCCCCCGTATTCAGATTGTCTGCTTGGCCACTGATTCTTTGAAGTAAAAAATATGTGGATATAAGATAGGAGGTTTATTAGCAACAAAAAATTATTTGGAACCATTATACTAGGAGTTGAGGATGTAATGATTAGCGAGATAAAATTGTTCTCATGGAGTTTACAGTCTAGTGAAAAAGCTAGACAAATAGGCAATTAAAATACAGTGGGATTAAGTGGTAATAAGGAATTACAAAGTATTCTGGTAAAACTAGCAGCCATACTTAGCACAGTCTTTGAGAGTCAGAGGAGGTTGCCTGGAGGAAGGCTGTCTTAGCTGAGACCTGAAGAATGAGTAAGAGTGAGCATTAGAAAAAGTGAAGGTGAAGCGGTAAATGATGTACCGGGCAAAGTGACTAGCATGTACTAAATTCTGGATAGATGAGAGGAAATAAATATGTATGGAGCTGTAAGCAGTTTAGTATAATTAGAGCATGAAGTATAACTACAGAGGCATGGGGATGGTTAGTGACAAGGGGTAAGACTTGTACTCACATGCCTTGCTACGGCATTTGAATTTCACTTAGCAGGCAAAGGGAAACCTGAAGGCAAGGTGGCAGGTGGATGATCAGATTTGTGCTTTATTTAGAAAGATTAATGATATTGCGATTTGAAAAGTAGTTTGGAATGGGGACAGATTGAGTGTAGGGGGACTTGTTAGGAGAAGGTCCAGGTAAGAGGTGAGGGTGGCTTCCCCTTAGGGAAGTGACATATGAATGGAGAGTAACGGTGTGTTCCAGTGATGTTTAGGAGTTACAATTCATAAAACACTGGTGTTGATTAGATGTAGAGGATGAGGCAGAAAGAGAGGTATACTGTCCCACTGGCACATTCTTCCCCAAATCCCATGATTGAAAATCCCGCTTTAAAAAATTTGAATTCATTTTGGCATGTCCCTTGAGTTACCCATGTGTATGTGAAACAAAAGTGACACCTGGAAATGGAATGGGTTCCTCAATGGGTTCCTCAGACTAACATGAGGTGAGGTCTTATGTTCAAATTCTCTTTCCCCTGAGAGACCAAAAGTAAATGCATCCTACTTGGTATTACCTTTTGGAGCAGTTTATCCTTTATCAACTCAAACCCAAACTGATTTAATTGTATCATGTTTGAGAGAGATGAATTTCCTGTCACCATCACAGATGCCTAAAGACAGCCTAAAGCAGAATACATTATCAAGTAAACAATAAGAAATACAAATATTTATGCAAAGTAGCCATAGCTAACATTCTGCTGATTGTTACAAATGTAGCCACTGAGGTGAGAGATTAGAAATTGGTAAGAATGTTAATAAAATTGTAATATAAAGGAAATCCTGGTAATTTTACATTTTTATTTAACATATTTGGCCATGTAGAGCAAATTTCATTGTATCCAGTACGGTAGGGAGATGGAGTAAAATGTGTTATGACCCTCAAAATTATTCTCAATTAACCAGAATATTCAAACACCATTATTGATCACTGTCACTTCATCCGCAGTTCTGAGCACATCTTGCATAAAGAAGGCATTCAACAGTATTTCTTAAATAAACATATATGTGCATCAGCGATTACCAAAAAATGATATAAAAATAATGCAATTAAGAGTACATAAAACCAAAACTAAAAAAAGCATATCTTGATTCCTTTAATAGTTCGATAGGCACTTTGGAATATTTTAGGAGTTTAGGGTCATCATAGTTAACATGGATAATTATTGACCAGTAATTTGGTTAGAAATGAAAATATATTAAATAATTCTATCCTTGGCACAGGACAGATCCTGGAGGATTACTTTTTTAGTAAACACCTTCATCACCTTGCTTAGTTGTTGTTTGTGTTTCATAGTTGTCAAGGTGCTAAAATTACATTTATTTGATTATCCTAATGGTTTGGTTTCAGTAAAAGTGAACATTTCTTCATCTTTTGAGTTTCAAGGTATACTCAATCCCAG
Organism: Eubalaena glacialis; assembly: GCF_028564815.1. Taxonomy (NCBI): domain Eukaryota; kingdom Metazoa; phylum Chordata; class Mammalia; order Artiodactyla; family Balaenidae; genus Eubalaena; species Eubalaena glacialis. Next base: position 111,089,539 of record NC_083736.1, read on the forward strand.
GGCTAAAAAGTGTTTTATTAAATAATAAGTATTTCCAACACATGGACTACTGTAATGCTTTATTACAGTATTGTAATTCAACTAATTCTAAAGTTTTATTTGAAAAATGACACTATCAGATGGAATAATAATTAGTATTGTTATTAGGATTAGTTTTTTCATTGAAGTGTAGTTGATTTACAATATTATATTAGCTTCAGGTGTATAATGGTGATTCAAAATTTTATAGCTTGTAATCCATTTAAAGTTATTATAAAATATTGGCTATATTCCCTGTGCTATATATAAAATATATCCTTGTAGCTTATTTATTTTATACATAGTAGTTTGTACTTCTTAATCCCCTTACCCCCCAGTCTTGCCACTGTCCCCTTTCCTCTCCCCACTGGTAACCACTAGTTTGTTCTCTATATCTGTGAGTTTGTTTTTGTTTTGTTATATTCATTTATTTGTTTTATTTTTTAGATTCCACATTTAAGTGATAACATTGAGTATTTTTCTTTCTCTATCTGACTTATTTTACTAAGCATAATACCCTCTAGGTCCATCCATGTTGTTGCAAATGGCAAAATTTCATTCTTTTTTATATCTGAGTAGTATTCCATTTTGTGTGTGTGTGTGTGTGTGTGTGTGTATACACATACATACATACATATACACATCTTATTTATCCATTCATCTGTTAATGGACCCTTAGGTTGCTTCCATATTTTGGCTATTGTAAATAATGCTGCAAGGAGCATTGGGGTGCATGTATCTTTGCAAATTAGTATTTTCATTTTCTTCCAATATATACCCAGGAGTGGAATTGCTGGATCATATGGTAGTTCTATTTTTAGTTTTTTGAGGAAACCCCATACTGTTTTCCATAGTGGCTGCACCAATTTACAATCTGACCAACAGTGTACTAGGGTTCCCTTTTCTCCACATCCTCACCAACATTTGTTGTTTGTAGACTTTTTGATGATAGCCATTTTGAAAGGTGTGAGGTGATATCTCTTTGTGGTTTTGATTTGCATTTCTCTGATGATTAGCAATATTAAGCATTTTTTAATGTGCCTGTTGGCCATCTGTATATCTTCTTTGGAAAAATTGCTATTCTGGTCTTCTGCCTGTTTTTTTGATTGGGTTGTTTGTTTTTCTGATATTGAGTTTTGTGAGCTGTTACATATTTTGGGTATTGACCCCTTATCAGTCAAATCATTTGAAAATATTTTCTCCAATTCAGTAGGTTGTCTTTTCCTTTTGTCAAAGGATTTCTTTGCTGTGCAAAAGCTTTTAAGTTTAATTAGGTCTCATTTGTTTATTTTTGCTTCTGTTTCATTTGCCTTAGGGACTGATCCAAAAAAATATTGCTGTGATTTATGTCAGAGTGTTTTGCCTATGTTTTCTTCTAGGATTTTTGTGATTTCTGATCTTACATTTAGGTCTTTAATCCATTCTCTGTTAATTTTTCTATATGGTGTTAGAGAATGTTCTAATTTTATTTTTTTACATATAGCTGTCCGGTTTTCCCAGCACCACTTATTTAAGAGATTGTCTTTTCTCCATTGTATATTCTTGCCTCCTTTGTTGTAGATTAGTTGGTCATAACTGCATGGGTTTATTTCTGGGCTCTCTATTCTGTTCCATTGATCTATGTGTCTGTTTTTGTGCCAGTACTATAGTGTTTGGATTGCTGTGGCTTTGTAGTATAGTCTGAAGTTAGGAAGCATGACTCCTCCAGCTTTGTTGTTTTTTCTCAAGATTGCTTTGGCTGTTCGGGGTCTTTTGTGGTTCCATATAAATTTTAGGATTATTTCTGGGAAATAGGTCATGAGTATTTTGATGGAGATTGTATTAAATTTGTAGATTGCTTTGTGTAGTATGGAAATTTTAACAATATTAATTCTTCCAATCCATGAACGTGTGACATCTTTCCATTTATTTGTATCATTTTCAATTTCCTTCATCGGTGTCTTAGAGTTTTTAGAGTATAGATCTTTCATATCTGTGGTTAAGTTTATTAGCAGGTATTTTATTCTCTTTGATGCAATTTTAAATGGGGTTGTCTTCTTGAATTCTTTTTCTTTTTTTTTTTTGATTTTTTTTTTGTATTTTATTTTTACAAGAGATAAATAAACTGACACCAAGCATTGTACATGGATGGCCACAACAAAAGCAACAATGATTGCAATTACCAAACACGAAACACACTCATACTGTGTCATAATATTGACATTCAGTCCAGTAATCCTCCACTGTAACAGCTCCTTTACTTGGCAGTGAAAATTGATTTGTATATTTTTTGCCTCTGAGTCCTTGTGGGTTTTTTTTTTTTTCATTCAAACAGAAAGTCACAAAAATTATAATCATCCTTATCAGTTCACTCACTCCCGTGTAATTAATTTTTTTTTTCATATTGATCTTTTGTTAGCACTTTTATGAATTCATCAGTTTTCCATTAGAGTTCTGAAAATGCTTATTCATTCAGTTCAGCAGTATAGTCAGTTACCAGAAACCTGTACTTGTCAGAGTCTTTTCCATGAATCCCTTGAAGATGAAACCCTTTTGTAGGAACATTTTTGCAAAAGCATCAGAGTACACCCAGAACTGTCTGTAAATGACAAAAGACTTAAAAATGACCACGGTTAAAGATTTGATGAAAGTTCATAATAATGCAATTGACAAGGAAATTTAGTTATTTCTGAGATATACATTTTAAAGTAATAACTAGAATTATGACTTATAACATTATACCAGAACATATAAGATTTTTGGAAATTTCATGTAATGTCTGAAACATTTATATTAACATATTTCCATACAAATAACCCAAAGAAAGTTTAGTATCAGTGGTTTTTGTTTGTTTGTTTGTTTGTTTATACTGCAGGTTCTTATTAGTCATCAATTTTATACACATCAGTGTATACATGTCAGTCCCAATCGCCCAATTCAGCGCACCACCATCCCCACACCACCGTGGTTTTCCCCCCTTAGTGTCCATACGTTTGTTCTCTACATCTGTGTCTCAACTTCTGCCCTGCAAACAGGTTCAGCTGTACCATTTTTCTAGGTTCCACATACATACATTAATATGCGATATTTGTTTTTCTCTTTTTGACTTACTTCACTCTGTATGATAGTCTCTAGATCCATCCATGTCTCAACAAATGACTCAGTTTCGTTCCTTTTTATGGCTGAGTGATATTCCATTGTATATATGTACCACACCTTCTTTATCCATTCGTCTGTCGCTGGGCATTTAGGTTGCTTCCATGACCTGGCTATTGTAAATAGTGCTGCAATGAACATTGGGGTGCATGTGTCTTTTTGAATTATGGTTTTCTCTGGGTATATGCCCAGTAGTGGGATTGCTGGATCATATGGTAGTTCTATTTTTAGTTTTTTAAGGAACCTCCATACTGTTCTCCATAGTGGCTGTACCAATTTACATTCCCACCAACAGTGCAAGAGGGTTCCCTTTTCTCCACACCCTCTCCAGCATTTGTTGTTGGTAGATTTTCTGATGATGCCCATTCTAACTGGTGTGAGGTGATACCTCATTGTAGTTTTGATTTGCATTTCTCTAATAGTTAGTGATGTTGAGCATCTTTTCATGTGCTTCTTGGCCATCTGTATGTCTTCTTTGGAGAAATGTCTATTTAGGTCTTCTGCCCATTTTTGGATTGGGTTGTTTGTTTCTTTAATATTGAGCTGCGTGAGCTGTTTATATATTTTGGAGATTAATCCTTTGTCTGTTGATTCATTTGCAAATATTTTCTCCCATTCTGAGGGTTGACTTTTCATCTTGTTTATGGTTTCCCTTGCTGTGCAAAAGCTTTGAAGTTTCATTAGGTCCCATTTGTTTATTTTTGTTTTTATTTCCATTACTCTAGGAGGTGGATCAAAAAAGATCTTGCTGTGATTTATGTCAAAGAGTGTTCTGTCTATGTTTTCCTCTAAGAGTTTTATAGTGTCCGGTCTTACATTTAGGTCTCGAATGCATTTTGAGTTTATTTTTGTGTATGGTGTTAGGGAGTGTTCTAATTTCCTTCTTTTACACGTAGCTGTCCAGTTTTCCCAGCACCACTTATTGAAGAGACTGTCTTTTCTCCATTGTATATCTTTGCCTCCTTTGTCATAGATTAGTTGACCATAGGTGCGTGGGTTTATCTCTGGGCTTTCTATCTTGTTCCATTGATCTATGTTTCTGTTTTTGTGCCAGTACCGTATTGCCTTGATTACTGTAGCTTTGTAGTATATTCTGAAGTCAGGGAGTCTGATTCCTCCAGCTCCGTTTTTTTCCCTCAAGGCTGCTTTGGCTATTCGGGGTCTTTTGTGTCTCCATACAAATTTTGAGATGACTTGTTCTAGTTCCGTAAAAAATGCCATTGGTAATTTCATAGGGATTGCATTGAATCTGTAGATTGCTATGGGTAGTATAGTCATTTTCACAATATTGATTCTTCCAATCCAAGAACATGGTATATCTCTCCATCTGTTGGTATCATCTTTAATTTCTTTCATCAGTGTCTTATAGTTTTCTGCATACAGGTCTTTTGTCTCCCTAGGTAGGTTTACTCCTAGGTATTTTATTCTTTTTGTTGCAATGGTAAATGGGAGTCTTTCCATAATTTCTCTTTCAGATTTTTCATCATTATTGTATAGTTATGCAAGAGATTTCTGTGCATTAATTTTGTATCCTGCAACTTTACCAAATTCATTGATAAGCTCTAGTAGTTTTCTGGTGGCAATTTTAGGATTATCTATGTTTAGTATCATGTCATCTGCAAACAGTGACAGTTTTACTTCTTCTTTTCCAATTTGTATTTTTTTAATTTCTTTTTCTTCTCTGATTGCCGTGGCTAGGACTTCCAAAGTATGTTCAATAATAGTGGTTAGAGTGGATATCCTTGTCTCCTTCCTGATCTTTGAGGAGATGCTTTCAGATTTTCACCATTGAGAATGATGTTTGCTGTGGGTTTGTCGTATATCGCCTTTATTATGTTGAGGTAGGTTCCCTCTATGCCCACTTTCTGGAGAGTTTTTATCCTAAATGGGTGTTGAATTTTGCCAAAAGCTTTTTCTGCATCTATTGAGGTGATCATATGGTTTTTATTCTTCAATTTGTTAATATGTTGTATCACATTGTTTGATTTGCGTATATTGAAGAATCCTTGCATCCCTGGGATAAATCCCACTTGATCGTGGTGTATGATCCTTTTAATGTGCTGTTGGATTGTTTGCGAGTATTTTGTTGAGGATTTTTGCATCTATATTCATCAGTGATATTGGTCTTTAATTTTCTTTTTTTGTAGTATCTTTGTCTGGTTTTGGTATCAGGGTGATGGTGGCCTCATAGAATGAGTTTGGGAGTGTTCCTTCCTCTGAAATTTTTTGGAAGAATTTGAGAAAGATGGGTGTTAGCTCTTCTCTAAATGTTTGATAGAATTCACTTGTGAAGCCATCTCATCCTGGACTTTTGTTTGTTGGAAGATTTTTAATCACAGTTTCAACTTCATTACTTGTGATTGGTCTGCTCATATTTTCTGTTTCTTCCTGGTTCAGTCTTGGAAGGTTATACCTTTCTAAGAATTTGTCCATTTCTTCCAGGTTGTCCATTTTATTGGCATGGAGTTGCTTGTAGTAGTCTCTTAGGATGTTTTGTATTTCTGCGGTGTCTGTTGTAACTTCTCCTTTTTCATTTCTACTTTTATTGATTTGAGTCCTCTCCCTCTTTTTCTTGATGAGTCTGGCTAATGGTTTATCAATTTTGTTTATCTTCTCAAAGAACCAGCTTTTAGTTTTATTGATCTTTGCTATTGTTTTCTTTGCTTCTATTTCATTTATTTCTGCTCTGATCTTTATGATTTCTTTCCTTCTGCTAACTTTGGGTTTTGTTTGTTCTTCTTTCTTTAGTTCCTTTAGGTGTAAGGTTAGATTGTTTACTTGAGATTTTTCTTGTTTCTTGAGGTAGGCTTGTATAGCTTTTAACTTCCCTCTTAGAACTGCTTTTGCTGCATCCCATAGGTTTTGGATCGTCGTGTTTTCATTGTCATTTGTCTCTAGGTATTTTTTGATTTCCTCTTTGATTTCTTCAGTGATCTCTTGGTTGTTTAGGAACGTATTGTTTAGCCTCCATGTGTTTGTGTTTTTTACATTTTTTCCCCTGTAATTCATTTCTAATCTCATAGCATTGTGGTCAGAAAAGATGCTTGATATGATTTCAATTTTCTTAAATTTACTGAGGCTTGATTTGTGACCCATGATGTGATCTATCCTGGAGGATATTCCGTGCCCACTTGAGAAGAAAGTGTAATCTGCTCTTTTTGGATGGAATGTCCTATATATATCAATTAAATCTATCTGGTCTGCTGTGTCATTTAAAGCTTGTGTTTCCTTATTTATTTTCATTTTGGATGATCTGTCCATTGGTGTAAGTGAGGTGTTAAAGTCCCCCACTATTATTGTATTACTGTCGATTTCCTCTTTTATAGCTGTTAGCAGTTGCCTTATGTATTGAGGTGTTCCTATGTTGGGTGCATATATATTTATAATTGTTATGTTTTCTTCTTGGATTGATCTGTTGATCATTATGTAGTGTCCTTCCTTGTCTCTTGTAACATTCTTTATTTTAAAGTCTATTTTGTCTGATATGAGAATTGCTACTCCAGCTTTCTTTTGATTTCCATTTGCATGGAATATCTTTTTCCATCCCCTCACTTTCAGTCTGTATGTGTCCCTAGGTCTGAAGTGGGTCTCTTGTAGACAGCATATATATGGGTCTTGTGTTTGTATCCATTCAGCAAGCCTGTGTCTTTTGGTTGGAGCATTTAATCCATTCACGTTTAAGGTAATTATCAATATGTATGTTCCTATGACCATTTTCTTAATTGTTTTGGGTTTGTTTTGTAGATCCTTTTCTTCTCTTGTGTTTCCCACTTAGAGAAGTTCCTTTAGCATTTATTGTAGAGCTGGTTTGGTGCTGCTGAATTCTCTTAGCCTTTGGTTGTCTGTAAAGCTTTTGATTTCTCCATCGAATCTGAATGAGATCCATGCCGGGTAGAGTAATCTTGGTTGTAGGTTCTTCCCTTTCATCACTTTAAGTATATCATGCCACTCCATTCTGGCTTGTAGAGTTTCTGCTGGGAAATCAGCTGTTAACCTTATGGGAGTTCCCTGTATGTTATTTGTCGTTTTTCCCTACCTGATTTCAGTAATTTTTGTTTGTCTTTAATTTTTGTCAATTTGATTACTATGTGTCTCGGCGTGTTTCTCCTTGGGTTTATCCTGTATGGGACTCGCTGCACTTCCTAGACTTGGATGGCTATTTCCTTTCCCATGTTAAGGAAGTTTTCGACTATAATCTCTTCAAATATTTTCTCTGGTCCTTTCTCTCTCTCTTCTCCTCTGGGACCCCTATAATGCGAATGTTGTTGCGTTTAATGTTGTCCCAGAGATCTCTTAGGCTGTCTTCATTTCTTTTCATTCTTTTTTCTTTAGTGTGTTCCGCAGCAGTGAATTCCACCATTCTGTCTTCCAGGTCACTTATCCGTTCTTCTGCCTCAGTTATTCTGCTATTGATTCCTTCTAGTGTAGTTTTCATTTCAGTTATTGTATTGTTCATCTCTGTTTGTTTGTTCTTTAATTCTTCTAGGTCTTTGTTAATCATTTCTTGCATCTTCTCGGTCTTTGCCTCCATTGTTTTTCCGAGGTCCTGGATCATCTTCACTATCATTATTCTGAATTCTTTTTCTGGAAGGTTGCCTATCTCCACTTTATTTAGTTGTTTTTCTGGGGTTTTATCTTGTTCCTTCATCTGGTACATAGCCCTCTGCCTTTTCATCTTGTCTGTCTTTCTGTGAATGTGGTTTTTGTTCCACAGGCTGCAGGATTGTGGTTCTTCTTGCTTCTGGTCTCTGCCCTCTGGTGGATGAGGCTATCTAAGAGGCTTGATGGGAGGGACTGGTGGTGGGTAGAGCAGACTGTTGCTCTGGTGGGCAGAGCTCAGTAAAACTTTAATCCACTTGACTGTTGATGGGTGGGGCTGGGTTCCCTCCCTGTTGGTTGTTTGGCCTGAGGCTACCCAACACTGGAGCCCACCTGGGCTCTTTGGTGGGGCTAATGACAGACTCTGGGAGGGCTCACGCCAAGGAGTACTTCCCAGAAGTTCTGCTGTCAGTGTCCTTGTCCCCACGGTAAGCCACAGCCCCCCCACCTCTGCAGGGGACCCTGCAACACTAGCAGGTAGGTCTGGTTCAGTCTCCCCTGGGGTCACTGCTCCTTCCCCTGGGTCCCGACGCGCACACTACTTTCTGTTGTTTTTGGGTGGAATATCCTATAAATGTCAATTAAGTCCATCTTGTTTAATGTATCATTTATAGCTTGTGTTTCCTTATTTATTTTCATTTTGGATGATCTGTCCATTGGTGAAAGTGGGGTGTTAAAGTCCCCTACTATGGTTGTGTTACTGTCGATTTCCCCTTTTATGGCTGTTAGTATTTGCCTTATGTATTGAGGTGCTCCTATGTTGGATGCATAAATATTTACAATTGTTATATCTTCTTCTTCGGTCAATCCCTTGATCATTATGTAGTGTCCTTCTTTGTCTCTTGTAATAGTCTTTATTTTAAAGTCTATTTTGTCTGATATGAGAATTGCTACTCCAGCTTTCTTTTGATTTCCATTTGCATGGAATATCTTTTTCCATCCCCGCACTTTCAGTCTGTATGTGTCTCTAGGTCTGAAGTGGGTCTCTTGTAGACAGCATATATATGGGTCTTGTTTTTGTATCCATTCAGCCAGTCTGTGTCTTTTGGTGGGAGCATTTAATCCATTTACATTTAAGGTAATTATCAATATGTATGTTCCTATTCCCATTTTCTTAAATGTTTTGGGTTTGTTATTGTAGGTGTTTTCCTTCTCTTCACTCACAAAAAGAGGAAAAGGGGAAAAAATAATATATCTTGCCCCCAAAGTCCACCTCCTCAATTTGGGATGATTCGTTGTCTATTCAGGTATTCCACAGATGCACGGTACATCAAGTTGATTGTGGAGATTTCATCCACTGCTCCTGAGGCTGCTGGGAGAAATTTCCCTTTCTCTTCTTTGTTTGCACAGGTCCAGGGGTTCAGCTTTGGATTTGGCCCCGCCTCTGCATGTAGGTCCCTTTAGGGCGTCTGTTCTTCGCTCAGAGAGGACGGGGTTAAAGGAGCAGCTGATTCGGGGGCTCTGGCTCACTCAGGCCGGGGAGGGAGGGGTACGGATGCGGGGCAGGCCTGCAGCGGCAGAGGCCGACATGACGTTGCACCAGCCTGAGGCGCGCCGTGCGTTCTCCCGGGGAAGTTGTCCCTGGATCACAGGACCCTGGCCGTGGCGGGCTGCACAGGCTCCCGGGAGGGGCGGTGTGGGTAGTGACCTGTGCTCGCACACAGGCTTCTTGGTGGCTGCAGCAGCAGCCTGAGTGTCTCATGCCCGTCTCTGGGGTCCGCGCTGATATCCTCGGTTCGCGCCCGTCTCTGGAGCTCCTTTAAGCAGCTCTCTTAATCCCCTCTCCTAGGGCACCAGGAAAGAAAGAGGGAAGAAAAAGTCTCTTGCCTCTTCGGCAGGTCCAGACTTTCCAGGACTCCCTCCCGGCTAGCTGTGGCGCACTAGCCCCCTTCAGGCTGTGTTCACGCAGCCAACCCCAGTCCTCTCCCTGGGTTCTGACCTCCGAAGCTGGAGCCTCAGCTCCCAGCCCCCGCCCGCCCCGGTGGGTGAGCAGACAAGCCTCTTGGGCTGGTGAGTGCTGGTCGGCACCAATCCTTCGTGTGGGAATCTCTCCGCTTTGCCCTCCGCACCCCTGTTGCTGTGTTCTCCTCCGTGGTTCCAAAGCTCCACCCTACGCCACCCACAGTCTCCGCCCACGAAGGGGCTTCCTAGTGTGTGGAAACCTTTCCTCCTTCACAGCTCCCTCCCACTGGTTCAGGTCCCGTCCTTATTCTTTTGTCTCTGTTTTTTCTGTTTTCTTTTGCCTTACCCAGGTACGTGGGGAGTTTCTTGCCTTTTGGCAGGTCTGAGGTCTTCTGCCAGTGTTCAGTAGGTGTTCTATAGGAGCAATTCCACATGTAGATGTATTTCTGATGTATCTGTGGGGAGGAAGGTGATCTCCGCGTCTTACTCTTCCGCCATCTTCCTAAATAGCTCCAACACCTCTTTTTTTTTTTTTTTACAACTGAAAAAGAGTTTAATGTCTTAATTATAACATATTCAAAATTGGTTATAGATATAGTAACATTTTAAATATAAAACAGTAAGGAGAAAACGTAGGCAAATGTTTATGTATGCAGAATAATGAAAGCCAAGACAGAGAAACTAAATGGAAAATATTAATCAATTTGCCTCCATACAAATTAAAAAAATAAAATCTGTATGTCATAAAAACATGATTAACAAAAACAAAATAAGAAAACTTTTATAATGTATGGGATATAGAATGACTAAATTATTTATATATTAATACATTTTACAAAAATACAGAAAGACACATCTCTGTTAAAACATAGAGAAACATCTTTTTTTTTTTTACACACACACACTTTATTTTATTTTTACAAGAGATAAATAAACTGACACCAAGCATTGTAAATGGATGACCACAACAAAAGCAACAGTGATTGCAATTACCAAACACGGAGCACACTCATACTATGTCATAATATTGACATTCAGTCCAGTATTCCTCCACTGTAACAGCTCCTTTACTTGGCAGTGAAAATTGATGTGTATATTTTTTGCCTCTGAGTTCTTGTGGGATTTTTTTTTTTCAAACAGAAAGTCACAAAAATTATAATCGTCCTCATCAGTTCACTCAGTCCCATGTAATTAATTTTTTTTATCTTGATCTTTTGTTAGCACTTTTATGAATTCATCAGTTTTCCATTAGAGTTCTGAAAATGCTTATTCGTTCAGTTCAGCAGTATAGTCAGTTACCAGAAACCTGTACTTGTCAGAGTCTTTTCCATGAATCCCTTGAAGATGAAACCCTTTTGTAGGAACATTTTTGCAAAAGCATCAGAGTACACCCAGAACTGTCTGTAAATGACAAAAGATGTAAAAATGACCACGGTTAAAGATTTGATGAAAGTTCATAATAATGCAATTGACAAGGAAATTTAGTTATTTCTGAGATATACATTTTAAAGTAATAACTTATAACATTATACCAGAACATATAAGATTTTTGGAAATTTCATGTAATGTCTGAAACATTTATATTAACATATTTCCATACAAATAACCCAAAGAAAGTTTAGTATCAGTGGTTTTTGTTTGTTTGTGTTTTTATACAGCAGGTTCTTATTAGTTATCCATTTTATACACATCAGTGTATACATGTCAATCCCAGTCACCCAATTCAGCACACCACCCTCCCCACCCCACCCCGGTTTTCCTCCCTTGGTGTCCATACGTTTGTTCTCTACATCTGTGTCTCAACTTCTGCCCTGCAAACCGGTTCACCTGTACCATTTTTCTAGGTTCCACATACATGCGTTGATATACGATATTTGTTTTTCTCTTTTTGACTGACTTCACTCTGTATGACAGTCTCTAGGTCCATCCACATCTCAACAAATGACCCAATTTCGTTCCTTTTTATGGCTGAGTAATATTCCATTGTATATATGTACCACACCTTCTTTATCCATTCGTCTGTCGATGGGCATTTAGGTTGCTTCCATGACCTGGCTATTGTAAATAGTGCTGCAAAGAACATTGGGGTGCATGTGTCTTTTTGTATTATGGTTTTCTCTGGGTATATGCCCAGTAGTGGGATTGCTGGATCATATGGTAATTCTATTTTTAGTTTTTTAAGGAACCTCTATACTGTTCTCCATAGTGGCTGTATCAATTTACATTCCCACCAACAGTGCAAGAGGGTTCCCTTTTCTCCACACCCTCTCCAGCATTTGTTGTTGGTAGATTTTCTGATGATGCCCATTCTAACTGGTGTGAGGTGATACCTCACTGTAGTTTTGATTTGCATTTCTGTAATAATTAGTGATGTTGAGCATCTTTTCATGTGCTTCTTGGCCATGTGTATGCCTTCTTTGGAGAAATATCTATTTAGGTCTTCTGCCCATTTTTGGATTGGGTTGTTTGTTTCTTTAATATTGAACTGCGTGAGCTGTTTATATATTTTGGAGATTAATCCTTTGTCTGTTGATTCGTTTGCAAATATTTTCTCCCATTCTGAGGGTTGTCTTTTTGTCTTGTTTATGGTTTCCTTTGCTGTGCAAAAGCTTTGAAGTTTCATTAGGTCCCATTTGTTTATTTTTGTTTTTATTTCCATTACTCTAGGAGGTGGATCAAAAAAGATCTTGCTGTGATTTATGTCAAAGAGTGTTCTTCCTGTGTTTTCCTCTAAGAGTTTTATAGTGTCCGGTCTTACACTTAGGTCTCGAATCCATTTTGAGTTTATTTTTGTATATGGTGTTAGGGAGTGTTCTAATTTCATTCTTTTACATGTAGCTGTCCAGTTTTCCCAGCACCACTTATTGAAGAGACTGTCTTTTCTCCATTGTGTATCTTTACCTCCTTTGTCATAGATTAGTTGACCGTAGGTGCGTGGGTTTATCTCTGGGCTTTCTATCTTGTTCCATTGATCTATGTTTCTGTTTTTGTGCCAGTACCGTATTGCCTTGATTACTGTAGCTTTGTAGTGTATTCTGAAGTCAGGTAGTCTGATTCCTCCAGCTCCTTTTTTTTCCCCCAAGACTGCTTTGGCTATTCGGGGTCTTTTGTGTCTCCATACAAATTTTAAGATGATTTGTTCTAGTTCCGTAAAAAATGCCATTGGTAATTTGATAGGGATTGCATTGAATCTGTAGATTGCTTTGGGTAGTACAGTCATTTTCACAATATTGATTCTTCCAATCCAAGAACATGGTATATCTCTCCATCTGTTGGTATCATCTTTAATTTCTTTCATCAGTGTCTTATAGTTTTCTGCATACAGGTCTTTTGTCTCCTTAGGTAGATTTATTCCTAGGTATTTTATTCTTTTTGTTGCAGTGGTAAATGGGAGTGTTTCCATAATTTCTCTTTCAGATTTTTCATCATTACTGTATAGGAATGCAAGAGATTTCTGTGCATTAATTTTGTATCCTGCAACTTTACCAAATTCATTGATTAGCTCTAGTAGTTTTCTGGTGACATTTTTAGGATTCTCTATGTATAGTGTCATGTCATCTGCAGTGACAGTTTTGCTTCTTCTTTTCCAGTTTGTATTCCTTTTATTTCTTTTTCTTCTCTGATTGCCGTGGCAACAACTCCTCGTTTTTACCCCTCTTGCCAGCCTCTGGCAACCACCATTCTACTTTTTGTTTATTTGAATTTGACTACTTTAGATACCTCATGTAAGTGGAGTTATACAGTATTTGTCTTTTTGTGACTGGCTTATTCCACTTAGCATAATGTGCTCATGGTTCATCCATATTGTAGCATGTGACAGGTTTTCCTTACTTTTTTTCTTTTTTTTTTTTTAAATAAGATACATTGGTTCCTACTCTTTCTTTTTTTTTTAAATTTATTTATTTATGGCTGTGTTGGGTCTTCATTTCTGTGCGAGGGCTTTCTCTAGTTATGGCAAGCGGGGGCCACTCTTCATCGTGGTGCACGGGCCTCTCACTATCGCAGCCTCTCTTGCTGCGGAGCACAGGCTCCAGATGCGCAGGCTCAGTAATTATGGCTCACGGGCCCAGTTGCTCCGTGGCATGTGGGATCTTCCCAGACCAGGGTTCGAACCCGTGTCCCCTGCATTGGCAGGCAGACTCTCAACCACTGCACCACCAGGGAAGCCCCTTCCTTACTTTTTAAGATTGAATAATATTCCATTGTATGTATGTACCACATTTTGTTTGTCTGTTGATGGATATTTTGGTTGCTTCCACCTATTGGCTGTTGGATATAGTGTTGCTATGAACATGGGTGTGCAAATATCTCTTGGAGATCCTGATTTAAATTCTTTTGGATATATATCCAGGAGTGAGAATGCTGTTCTCTTTGGGTTACCATTTACATGGAATACCTTTTTCCATCCTTTCACTTTAATTTTATGTGTGTCCTTAGATCTAAAATGAATCTTCTGTAGACAGCATATCGTTGGATCCTGGGTGGTTTTTCATTTTGATCTTTAAGACAATGTATGTCTTTTCACTGAGGAATTTAATCCATTTACATTTAAAGTAATTGCTGATGGGGAAGGACTAACTTTTGCCATTTTTTAAATTGGTTTCTCTACGTCTTGTAGCTTTTTTGTCCTTCTCTCTTTCTCTTTGTGTTCATTGATATTTTTTGCTGTGGTATGCTATGATTCACTTCTCTTCTCCTTTTGTATGTATTCTATAAATATTTTATTTGTGCTTCCCATTGCAATTTAAATAAGACATCTTAAAATTGTAACATTGTATTGTAAACTGATAACAACTTAACTTCTATCACATACAAAAACTGTAATCCTTTACAGCTTAACTCCTTCCATTTTATGTGATTGGTTTTGCAAATTCCACATTTATATATTGTATACTCATTAACATAGATTTGTAGGGCTCTTTTTATGCTTTTGTCATTTAAATCTGTGAACCAAAATTGCTATAGCACTGGTTGCTTTATTTGTCTATGTACTTAACTTTACCAGATAACCTTTTATTTTTGTACAGCTTAGTGTTACTATCTACTGTCCTTTTGTTTCAACTTGAAGGATTCCCTGTAACATTGCTTGCAGAGCAAGTCTAGTGGTAATGAACTCCCTCAGCTGTTGTTTATTTCAAAAAGTCTTAATTTCTCCTTCATTTTTGAAAGACACTTTTGCCAGATACAGTATTTTTGGTTGACATTTTTTTCTTTCGGAGCTTCGAATATATTATTCCACTCCCTTCTGGCCTGTAATATTTCTACTGAGGAACCTGCTGATATTTTCATGGAAGCTTGCTTTTATGTGGCAAATTACTTTTCTCTTGCTTCCTTCAAGATTCTCTCTTTGTCAGTTTTATTATAATGTGTCTCATTTTATTATAATATGTCTCTTTTTGGGTTTATCTTGTTGGACTCCTCTGAGCTTCTTGAATCTCTGTATACTCATTTCTTTCCTCCGATTTGGGAGGTTTTGGTCATTATTTCTTCATATAAGCTTTTGGCTCCTTTCTCTTTTCCTTCTGGGATTCTCATAGTTCATAGATTGGTCAGCTTGATAGTATCTTATAAGGCCTTTTGGCTCTCTTTACTTTTTGTTGTTCTGTTTTTCTTTTGAGTCTTCTGTCTTCAAGTCCAATGATCCTTTTTTACTGCCTGATCAAGTCTGCTGTCAAATCCCTTCTAATGATTTTTTTCAGTTTAGCTATTGTATTTTTGAACTCCAGAATTTCTGTTTGATTCTGTTTTTATAGTTTCTATCTCTTTGTTCATATTTTCATTTGTTCATGTATAATTTTACTGATTTCATTTAGTTGTCTGCTCTTTAACTCATCGAGCATTATTATGACAGTTATTTTAAACTCTTTGTTAGGTGGCTCATAGATCTGTATTAAAGAAATATACAATTAGTTTCTGGCATTTAGTTTGTTCCTTTGGACCATGTTTCCCTGTTTCTTTGTATGCATTTAAAATTTTTCTAGGTTTTGGGCATTTGAAAAAACAACTACCTCTCCAATTATTTGAGTACTGGCTTTGTAGGAGAAGAACTTCACAAATCACTCTGGCTGGAGGTTCTAGAACCTCTCAAACGCTTTCTGATCTCTTGCTCCTCCTGGCATCTGCCTGCACAACTTCAGCTCTAATGTGTCATTCACCTCTGTTTTTAGCAGTTTCTGTATTCTGGCCCCAGTCCCATCACTCCTCTGAGTCAGGAGAGCGAGAAATCAGTCCCTTCAGCAGTCCCTACATAAGCCAGAAGGTTGGTCATATGGTCCACTCTTTTGTGTCCATCACAAGGAAGAAACTCCAGTCAGTATGGGGCTTTCCTCCTAGTTGCACTATGCCACCTAGCAGGAGGGCACAAATGGTTGTGCCAAACACCATGAATTTTCCTACCCCTTTTGATAGAATTCCTTCTTGGGTTTACAGTGCTCTGGGTGCTGTATCTTCTCAACTAGTCTCTAGAGCTCTCACAGAGGTATTCTGGTCTGTATGTTATTGTTAGCTTGGTGTCTCTGTAGGTGAAACTGTCTGTAGCTTCTTATTCTACTATCTTGCTGATATCACTCTGCTTGAATGTTCTTAAGTATTCTGAATACCACTAATATTATTTGTATTCATAAGATGATCATAAGCTTACAACTGAAACCAGTCCCAGACTGAAAGAGGGACAGAGAAGGTAAGATTGTTGCATGTTGACTGTGCAATCTGGAAGTGGAGGTGAGCTAACACATGTTTGGCCTAATTATAATTAACTCTCCAGCATTTGTACCACAGAGTTGTTTAATTCCAAAGATACACTTAAGGTATGGAGAGTGGGGTTTGACACTGAAGAAAAGGATGTCAGATCATATCTTTACTCTCGTCCTCAATACCATCTCTGAAAAAGCCTCTTTCATTCATGAGAGCCAGGTTATTAATAAATAAGAGGAATTCCTGTAGTCCATTCCCCCCAGGATTTGATTCCACTCTCTGAATCTTAGCCCCAATTAGATACCAAGCCAACCCCTGCTAGGACTTCTCCAGAAAACATGAATATTGGCCCACCAATATGTGGGAGCCCTTCCAATTTTTCCCCTGGGGCAACAGAATAAAGAGCTGTTCTTGCAGCTGGTGGCTTTGATGGTAGAAAGGTTACTTTTGTATTTGTACAATGGAATATTCCCAACTAACAGCACTAATTGTATTTTTACCTTCATACACTAAGTGGCTGTTTGAGTTAATCTCCAATTTAGTAATAAGAGAAAGAAAGCATCCTTATTAAGGGTAGGGATACAAGAACCAATCCACCTGGGTTCAGAAATGTACTTTTCCATGTACTGGCTGTTTTGACTTTAGGTAAATCACATAACTTTTCTGTGCCATCTGTAAAACAGGATTAATAATAATAATACCTACCTAATATGGGGATTGTAAGGATTAAGTGAGTTAATACAAGTAAAGCACTTGGCACATAGTAGGTATGCATTTGCTATTATTAATAGTGATCTTTTTCAAAGGAAAGATGCTTAAGCACTTCAGTCCCAAGGTTCCTGGGGTATTGCCATTATGGAATACCTTGCTATGGTAAGCTCTCCTTCCTTTGGTATTTCTGATTTAAGGGTCTCTTCTATTATTGGGTCAATGTGTGTAAACAACCTAATTTCTGTTTACAGCCACATTACCTACCAATTCATACTAGAAGTACAAAGCTTCTGTCATGAGCTTGATGAATGATAAGGAATGGTTTGACCCAAAAGAAATGACACCCCTTCCCCTTATATATTTTCCGCCTTCCATTTTATTGAGACAGAATAGTGTATAGGAATGACACCGGACTAAGGGTCTAAGTCCATGCCTTACTAGCTACATCAGTCTGAGTAAGCAACCTCTTGCAGTCTTAGTCACCTCATTGATAAAATGACACTAAACCATCCCTGACTACTAGTAGGATTATAGTTAGCCAGGCAATAAGTTTGTGGAAAATAATATTATACTGCAAGGAAAGATGACTTTAGCGCACCCTTAATTTTATCCACACCACACAGCTATTTCACCACTACCCTTACCACCTTCATGTCTTCCTTCATGTCATTTCCCCAGAAAATGTTTCTCTGAACACTCTATCTAAACTAGCCCACTCACATCATGCTTTATGGTATGATCCTGCTTATTAACTTTATATGACTTACCACAATCTGTAACTATCATTTTTACTTATTAATTTACCTGTTTAGTGTCTGTATCTTTTAGCATGATGCTTTGTCCTCTGTGGCCATTATGCAGCAGACACTGGTAGCATTTGGTGGACTTCTGAGGGTAGTGGAGGAATGAGATTTAACTTTCTATTTCTCAAAGGCAGAGTGATTACAGACTACGCCAATGTACCCCTTGTGACACGTCTTCTACTCTCTCCTTTTTAAAATCCTTTCCTCCACCTGAACACTTTTTCCCTGTTTCTTTCTTCCTCAGATGCAAAAGTGACTACCACCGGGTAGGGGAAGAATAAAGCAATGGTTCTGAGTGTAGAAAATTAGAATACATTTTGATTTTCTTTTCTGCTTTCCCCTTTCGAGTTCTTTCTGATGTAAATACTGGAGAGAAGGGATAACCTGGTTGTGGGCCTGCAATTCTTTAGAAATAGTGCAAGTGTTAAGATAAGTTAACCTAGCTGTAATAGGGAAATTAAGCAGTGATTTTACGTTTTTGTTTTTTTTTTTTTTAGGGTGACTAATGAGATCTGTAGGACTCTGAAAACAAAAGGTAGACAGTTTAAAGAAGCATGTGTTCAGAGTAGGAACACAGAAAGTGAATATAACTACTTTGAGGAAGTAACTGAATTTATTAGCCTTGAGACTTTTTGCGCCTGAGGTCAGTGAATTGATGAATTACACATGCTCACCCTCTCTTTCAGTGCTCTATCAAATTCCTAAAAGATGTCCACCAGGATGTCTTCCATTTTTGTTCTTCAAACGTATGGCTTGAATCAGAAGGCATTTCCCCATCTCCTTTGGAAGTATCTCTCTTGTTAAAATCCAGAGAAAGCTATTACTTATCTGTGTGGAAATTATATAGAAAATGGCGATGTCTATTGATTTAAAATTGTGAAGCTCAACTTGCTCCCAGTGACTCAGCACCCACACACATACTGCAGCAAATTTCAGCCTTCCAATCCCATTACCACCCCCTGCTATGTTCCAAGGGGCTACATGATACTTTTCGACTATCTTGGAGCTGCTACTGTTGCAGCTTTTGGTGTCTGTGGGTGTCCAGATGCCCCCTCCTATTCCACCAGGAGTTCAGTCATTAAGGCAAGACTCCTATTTCTCTGGGAGCTTACATCCTTCATGCATTAAACAGGCCCAATTTGCTGCAGATCCTTCTTTTAGCTAATAGGTTCCTCCATGCTTCCTGTGTAAAGTATTGTTCCACCTAGTTCTTGCTTAAGCCGCTCCTCTAGAGCCCCTAGAGGTCCTTTATACACATTCTGTCAGTGGTAAATGAGGGATTTGAGTTGTTTCTTTCTTTTGATTTTTGTGAAGATCATACATGTACAGAATGTTGCCTAAAGTATTAATTGTCCCTGAATCTAGTAGTCTCACCTTGAAATGAGACCAGTTCACTAGGGGAATCAGTTTCAGTTACGTTTCTAATTATGTGATCTCTAGCTATCTGGTATAATTGATAGAAATAATTCTTATTTCTGTCTGCTTCAGATCATTGTATTATGCTGTCTCTGAGTTATTTGAAAGAATAGGGGAAGGGATAACAGTTGGGGAAAAAGATATGCCATGCATCTGAATGGATTATAATGTATAAGCCAAAGGGGGGTGGGTAATGTTTTCAAAATATATACCTTGGAGCCATGACTTCAGGAAGAGAAAATAATAACTGGAATGGACTTGGAGAAAAATAATTATAGGGAGATAAGATAAGGAGGAAAATGAGAAAACTTATACTAAGAACTCCAGAGCCCTTTATCCTTACTACAGTTTCACCTGTCAGAAATGCTGCTAAAGAACTTGAACCTAATGATTAAGAAGATAGGCTTTGAAGTCGTACAGATTTAGCTGTGAGACCTTGTTCTGTTTCATTACCCGTGTGACCTTGGGTATGTCTCTGCACTTTATCTGTGAAATGGATATATTAATAGTAATACTGTTCCACAGGGTTGTTGTAAGAGTTAAATTTAATAATACATGTAAAGTGTTTGGTACAGTGCCTGGCATATATTAAGCATCATTAAAAGAAAGCTGTTATGTTACTGTCACTATAAGCAGGCTAGACACATAGAAGTAACATATTATATGTTTTTTCTGGTATAAGAAGTAGTTAAAAGTGGTCCCTTCATTTACATACCTGTGCAATATTGGGCAAATTAGCAAAAATTTCTGTATCTCAGTTTCTTCAAGTATCAAATAGGCATAAAGATAGTACCTACCACATAAAGTTTTAAGGTTAAATTAGATAATATAGTAAAATCTCAGCTAAGGATCTGGTGTCATAGTGAATGCTAAATAAATGTTAGTGGTTATTTTTATTACTCATTTGACCCCAGATGTCAATAGGCTGTGATTTCAAAATAGAGGTCTTCATTTATTCTATCCTCAAACATTTATTACGTGTATACTCTGTGCCAGACACTGTCTTTAGGACTAGAGATATATCAACAAATAAAGCAGAAGAATATCAATTTTTTGTGCTTTTATTCTTTTGGAGGTTGCTAAACACAATAAATACCTTATATAGTATGTTAGAAAGTGATAAGTTCTATGGGAGAAAAATGAGTACAGTAAGAGTGGAGGTGCTGGGGTGGAGAGGGGTAAGAGGTTACAGTATTAATAGGCAATCAGGGTAGGTCTATCTGGAAAAGTGTCATTTGAGCAAAAATGTAAAAGAGATGAGGAAGAGAGCCATGTAGCTATCTGAAGAAGGTGTGATCCTGACAGAGAACATCCAGGAAAGCCCTGAGACAAATGTGTACCTGGTGTGTTAAGCAAATAGTGAAGTTATCAGTGTGCCTGAACTGGAATGAGCAAGGAGAAGCGATGTAGGAGATGATGTCAAATAGGTTCAGGAACACAGATCATGTAGGGCCTTGTACATCACTGTATGAAATTTGGATTTTACTTTGAGTGAGATCAGATGCAATTGGAAGGATTTGAGAAAAGAAATGACATGAGCTAACTTGTCTTTTAAATAGATCATTATGGCTGTTATATATTGAGTAGACAATGGGGGTGATAAAGGTTGGAAACAAGGTAACCAGTTAGGGAGCTATTAAGTAACCCAGGACAAATTATGGTTGCTTGTACTAGAGTGGTACAGGTGGAAGTGGTCAGATTCTGCATAGTTTGAAAGCAGAGCTCACAGGAGTTGCTGACTGATTGGATGTGGGGTGTGAAAGAAAGAGAAGCCAAGAATAATGCCAAGGATTTTGGCTTGAATGGAGTTGCCATTAACTGAGTATGGCAGATAGATTCTAAGATGACCCCATATGGTTTGCGCCTACTGGTATTCACGCCTTCGTGGGATCACCTCCTCTTGAGTGTGGGAGGGACCAATAACTTGCTTCTAACCAACAGAATATGGCAAAAATGATGGGAAGTCACTTCCATGATTACATTATATAAGATGGTCACTTTCATACTATTAGCAGACTCTTTCCCTTGCTGGCTTTGATGAAGCAAGCAGATGTATTAGAGAAGTCCACGTGGCAAAGAACTGAGGCTGGCTTCAGGTGGATAGCCAGCAAATATCTGAAATCTGCAAACAAATACAGGAGCTTGGGAGTGGATCCTTCTCTTATTAAACTTTCAGATGAGACCTCAAACGTGGCTGACACTTTGATTGCAGCGTCATGAAACACTCTGAAATCAGAAGACCCAGCTAAACCATGTTTTGACCCAAAGGAACTATGATATAATAAATGTGTGTTATGTTACGCCACTAAGTATGTTGTAAATTTTTATGCATCAATATATACCCAATATACTGAGAAAGGAAAGCCTGGTGTTGAACCAGGTTTGTGGAAGTGGAGATCAGGAATTGCATATGGAATGTGTTGGGTTTGAGATGTCTATTATACATTCAGGTGAACATGTTGGATATGTAAGTCTGGATTTCAGGAGAGAAATCTGAAAGGATGATATAAATTTGGGAATCAACAACATATAGATGGGATTTGAAAACATGAATATAGATGAGATCATTAGTGAGTGAATGTAGAGAAAGAAGTAGTCCAGGGACTGAGCCCTGGGACACTCCAAAGTTAGTAAGATGGAGAGAAGAGGAAGAACTACAAAAAGTTGACTTGGAATGGTCAGTGAGATAGGAAGAAAAGCAAAATAGTATGCTATCCTAGAAACCAATTAAAAAATGTTCCTGGGAGAAAGGAGTGATATATGCTGCTGTTATGTGAAAAAAGATGAGGACTGAGAATTGACTGTTAGAATTAGTAACATGGAAATCATTGAAATAAGTTGTCTAGCCAAAAGCCTAGAGGATTGAATTCAAGAGAAAATGAGTAAAGAAGAATTGCTGTTAGTTAACGTGAACAACTATTGATATTTTGAGGAGTATTGCTATTTAGTGGAAACAGAGAAATGGGCCAGTAGCTGGTGAAGGGTAGTGAGATCCGTAGATGGTTGTTTTTTCCCCTGATATAGGAAAAAAAAATGGGAATGATTCAGCAGGGAGGGAAAATGGATGATATAGTAGAGAGGGGATAATGCTGAAACAATGTCTTTTGAGTAGGCAAGATGGGATGGGATCTAATGAACAAGGGAATTGATTGACCTTAGGAATATGGACAAATAAATCATTTATTATAAAAGAAAAGGAAGAAAGAGTATAGTTGACCCTTGAACAATACAAATTTGAACTGCATGGGTCCACTTATATGCAGAGTTTATTCAATAGTAAATGCTCTAGTACTACACAATCCGCAGTTGATTGAATTTGTAGAAGGGGAAACATGGATATAAAGGAACCTTGGATATGGAGGCCAACTATAACTTATACAGAGATCTTCAACTCAGCAGAAAGGTGGGTGCCCCTAACCACCACGTTGTTCAAGGGTCAACTGTATGTGGTTTCAGATGCAGACATGATGGTAGATGTGGTGAGCATTTTAGAAAGTTCTCGTGGCTGTTTCAATCTTTTCAATGAAGTAGAAAGCAAGGGCATCAGCTGAGAGTGAGGATGTAGAAGAAGGTGCTGAAGGTTTGAGTAGAGAAGAGAAATTGTGAAATAATACTTTAGGAAGATGGGAGAATAAGTAAACTAGAAAAATAAGATTTATCTTCTGGGCAAGCATTAAGGGCCCACTTAAGGTTTGTGGCCATGTATTTGTGGATGTCTGTTTTTCTCCATGTATTTTAATCTCCACGGTTACAGGCATAGGATAGTTGAACTGTTTGGACTTAACTAAAATACTATGAACTCACAGGCACCACTGGTCCCCATTAGGAGGAAATTTTTTCTATTATTTCTCTCCCTGGATATTCTCAAGGACTGCCTAGGTTTACTAGGTAAACCCTTGTCTGTTCATTGGTTTTCTCAACACTTCATCTTCCAGAATCCTTGGAGGTCAATCTCCACAAATGCTGACGTCTCTACAACCCATTCTGCTAGTCACAGTTGTCCTAAGTGTTGCCTTGCTACTGGTTGCAGAACAGGAGTGTGGTCTATAAAATCTGGAAAATGCTGGCAGAATAAAAAGTCCCTCCTTAACATTAGATAAAATATCATCAGTTCAACATCTAAGAAATCCAAATGCTCCGTTCACTGTTACTTATGTCTGATATTTAACCCACACCTTCATGGCCCTTTAAATTATGAGGCAGAAAGCTCTTCTTTTACTGTCATGGTTAGTCATAGATATCCCACCTGCAAAATTGTGCCCTCTCTTTTAGAGAATGTTGTGATTATTTTTTTCAAAGAATACGTCTATCCATTTATGAGGCAGTATCCGCGGAGCCAGCATAGCAGGGTCAGGAGTGAGTCTAGCAAAATAGTTATGTACTATGTTCAGAACCCAACCTCCCTTCCAATGATTTAAGCCCATATATTGGGTTTGGGTCATCAGTTAAGTCTTCCCTTTCAGTCTCTAGTTTTCTGTCAGATTATCTTGACTGGGGTCACTTCAGTCCATCAGACATGACTAACTTTGATAGTTTCTGGAAAGGGTTGGTGGGTTTTCCAGTCCTTCTTCTCCTAGGAGCATCTTAAACCCTGTGAAAATCTATGAATAAAGTTAGATGTTTGTAGTAGGAGTTTCACATCACCCAACAAAAGCATTACAGCTCAAGGCCTTTACTAAGCCTAAAATGTCCAACTATGTCCTTAGTCTCTAGAAGTATTAGATTAAAACTTATGTCAGTGTAACTAAAAGAGGCTACTAGTATGTTTCTCCTCAAATTAAAGGGACAACCTATGCTAATGGTAAATTCCTATTTCTGTACCACAATGGAGAGACTACTGTCCGTCACTAAAATGACAGTTTTCCAGATTCAAAAATTGTAAGATCCAGACTCAACCAGGAACCCCATTACATTATTACTGTTGAGTAATAATAATAATAGCCCTTTATATTTGTATAGCACAGTATGTTAGTGGTTGGCAAAACTTTTTAAAATACAGATTCCTTGACCTCATCCCATACCCACTGGATCAGAATATCTGGGAATGAGTCCAAGGAATCTAATTTTATCCAGATTCCAGAGTGATTCTGATATGCATTCAATTTTGGGACTCCCATTTTTATGCTTTTCCAAATAAGTTCATATATTTCCTTTCTCTCACCCTCCATTTGCCCCTCTCTCCTTTCTTCCTTTTTTTTTTTTAACAATCCAATTCATCATATTTTAGAAGCTTGACTTTTATAAAACCAGTCTTCTGAAAGGCTCAATAACAATTTAAAAATAACTTTACTGAGATATAATTCACATACCATAAATTTCACTTTTTATAAATGTACAAATTCAGTGGATTTTTAGTAGACTCACAAGGTTGTCAACCATCATTACTATCTAAATTCAGAGTGTTTTCATTACCCCATAAAAGAAACCCAGTACACTGTAGCAGTCACTATCTATCTCTCCACCCATGCCCTTGGCAACCACTAATCTACTTTGTCTCTATGGATTTGACTATTGTGGACATTTCATATAAAGGTAATCATACAATATGTGGTCTTTTGCTTCTGGATTGTTATTACACACTATGAAAGCATAGCATGTTTTCAAGGTTTACCTATGATGTAGTGTGTATTAGTACTTCATTCCTCTTCATTCCTTTTTATGCATGAATAATATCCCATTGTATGGGTATATGATATTTTGTTTTGTCCATTCATTAGTTGATGGACATTTGGATGGTGTCCACATTTTTGCTATCATGAATAATGGTGCTATGAATATCCAGGTACAAAGTTTTATGGGGATACATGTTTTTATTTGTTTGTTTATTTATTTTTAAAAATTTATTTATTTATTTGGCTGCACCGGGTCTTAGTTGCGGCACGCGGAATCTTCGTTGCTGCGTGCCAGATCTTCGTTGTGGCATGCGGGGTCTTTAGTTGGGGCATACAGACTCTTAGCTGTGGCATATGGGATCTGACCAGGGATCGAACCCTGGCCCCCTTCATTGGGAGTGTGGAAGTCTTAGCCACTGGACCACCAGGGAAGTCCTGGATACATGTTTTTAAATATCTTGATTTTAGAGTGGAATTTATTGGGTCGTATGGTAATGCTGTGTTTAACTTTCGGAGGAACAGTCAAACTGTTTTTCAAAGCGGCTGTAACATTTTACATTCCTACCGCTGCATATGAGGGCTTCGAAAGACATGTCTTTGATCATAGCCATCCTACTGGGTGGAAAGAGGTATTCTATGGTTTTGATTTACATTTCCCAAATGACTAATGATGTTGAGCATCTTTTCATGTGCTTATTGGCCATTTGTATATGTTCTTTGGATAAAAGTTTATTCAGATACTTTGCCCAAGTTTTTATTGTCATAAAATATACAAAATATAAATTTACCATTTTAACTATTATTTTAAAGTGTACACATTTAAATAACATTTAGTAAATTCATAATTTTGTGAAGTAATCACCACTATCTAATACCAGAATGTTTTTAGCACCGGAGAGGAAAACCCCATACCCATTAAAAACTCATTCTCTATTTTTTTAAATTAATTTTTATTGGAGTAGAGTTGCTTTACAATGTTGTGTTAGTTTCTACCGTGCAGCAAAATGAATCAGCTATACATATACATATATGCCCTCTTTTTTGGACTTCCTTCCCATTTAGGACACCACAGTGCATTAAGTAGAGTTCCCTGTGCTATACAGTGTGTTCTCATTAGTTATCTATTTTATACATAGTATCAATAGTGTATATGTGTCAATCCCAATCTCCCAATTCTTCCCCCTCCTTCACCCTTGGTATCCATACATTTGTTCTCTACGTCTGTGTCTCTATTTGTGCTTTGCAAATAAGATCATCTATACCATTTTTCTAGATTCCACATGTATGCATTAATATATGATATTTGAAAAACTCACTATTATCTCCCAGCTGACCCCCAGCAACCACTAATCTGCTTTCTCTTTGGATGTGCTTATTCTGGATGTTTCATATAAATGAGGTCATATAGCATGTGACTTTTTTTTCAGTATCTGGCTTCTTAGTGTGCTTTCATCCATGATGTTGCCAGTATCAGTTTTTCATTTATTTTTATGGCTAAATAATATGCCATTGTGTGGATGTACTATATTTTGTTTGTCCACCAATTGATGGACATTTGGGTTGACTCCACTTTTTGGCTATTGTAAATGGTGGTACTATGAACATTTGTGTGCAAGTTTTTGATTGAAACCTGTTTGAAACATCCCCCCCCCCCTTTTTTCTATTTACCCATGAATAGAATTGATGGCTCATTTGAAATTCTATGTTTAACTTATCGAAGAACTTCCAAACTGATTTCACAGTGACTGCACCATTTTACATTCCCACCAGCAACATATGAGGATTCTGATTTCTCCATATCCTCATAACACTTCAGATTTTTGGATTTTAGAAAATTATTTTTTTAACCATCCTAGTGTCTGTGAAGTGGTGCCTCACTGTGCTATTGGTTTGCATTTCTTCATTGTCTAGTGATGTTGAGTATCTTTTCATGTGCTTGTTGATAATTTTTATATTTTCTTTGCAAATATCTAATCCAGTCCTTTTCCCACTTTTTAATTGGGTTGTTTGACTTTTTCTTTTTGAGTTACAAGTGTACTTTGTATGTTCTGGATGCTAGATGTTATCAGATACATGATTTGTGAATATCTTCTCCCAATCTGTGGGTTGTCTTGTTACTCTCTTGATAGTGTCCTTTGATGTGCAAAAGTTTTTAGTTTTGTTTTTTTAAATTTTTAAATTTATTTATTTATTTATTTTAACATCTTTATTGGAGCATAATTACTTTACACTGGTATGTTAGTTTCTGCTTTATAACAAAGTGAATCAGTTATACATATACATATGTTCCCATATCTCTTCCCTCTTGCGTCTCCCTCCCTCCCACCGTCCCTATCCCACCCCTCTAGGTGGTCACAAACCACCGAGCTGATCTCCCTGTGCTATGCGGCTGCTTCCCACTAGCTATCTATTTTACGTTTGGTAGTGTATATATGTCCATGCCACTCTCTCACTTTGTCCCAGCTCACCCTGCCCCCTCCCCATATCCTCAAGTCCATTCTCTAGTAGGTCTGCATCTTTATTCCCGTCTTACCCCTAGGTTCTTCATGACCTTTTTTTTTTTCTTCCTTAGATTCCATATATATGTGTTAGCATATGGTATTTGTTTTTCTCTTTCTGACTTACTTCACTCTGTATGACAGACTCTAGGTCCATCCACCTCACTACAAATAACTCAATTTCGTTTCTTTTTATGGCTCAGTAATATTCCATTGTATATATGTGCCACATCTTCTTAATCCATTCATCTGTTGATGGACACTTAGGTTGCTTCCATGTCCTGGCTATTGTAAATAGAGCTGCAATGAACATTTTGGTACATGACTCTTTTTGAATTATGGTTTTCTCAGGGTATATGCCCAGTAGTGGGATTACTGGGTCGTATGGTAATTCTATTTTTTGTTTTCTAAGGAACCTCCACACTGTTCTCCATAGTGGCTGTATCAATTTACATTCCCACCAACAGTGCAAGAGTGTTCCCTTTTCTCCACACCCTCTCCAGCATTTATTGTTTCTAGATTTTTTGATGATGGCCATTCTGACTGGTGTGAGATAATACCTCACTGTAGTTCTGATTTGCATTTCTCTAATGATTAGTGGTGTTGAGCATCCTTTCATATGTTTGTTGGCAATCTGTATATCTTCTTTGGAGGAATGTCTATTTAGGTCCTCTGCCCATCTTTGGATTGGGTTGTTTGTTTTTTTGATATTCAGCTGCATGAGCTGCTTGTAAATTTTGGAGATTAATCCTTTGTCAGTTGCTTCATTTGCAAATATTTTCTCCCATTCTGAGGGTTGTCCTTTGGTCTTGTTTATGGTTTCCTTTGCTGTGCAAAAGCTTTTAAGTTTCATTAGGTCCCATTTGTTTATTTTTGGTTTTATTTCCATTTCTCTAGGAGGTGGGTCAAAAAGGATCTTGCTGTGATTTATGTCATAGAGTTCTGTCTATGTTTTCCTCTAAGAGTTTGATAGTGTCTGGTCTTACATTTAGGTCTTTAATCCATTTTGAGTTTATTTTTGTGTATGGTGTTAGGGAGTGTTCTAATTTCATACTTTTAAATGCAGCTGTCTAGTTTTCCCAGCACCACTTATTGAAGAGGCTGTCTTTTCTCCACTGTATATACTTGCCTCCTTTATCAAAGATAAGGCCCCATATGTGTGTGGGTTTATCTCTGGGCTTTCTATCCTGTTCCATTGATCTATATTTCTGTTTTTGTGCCAGTACCAAACTGTCTTGATTACTGTAGCTTTGTAGTATAGTTTGAAGTCAGGGAGCCTGATTTCTCCAGCTCCATTTTTCATTCTCAAGATTGCTTTGGCGATTCAGGGTCTTTTGTGTTTCCATACAAATTGTGAAATTTTTTGTTCTAGTTCTGTGAAAAATGCCAGTGGTAGTTTGACAGGGATTGCATTGAATCTGTAGATTGCTTTGGGTAGCAGAGTCATTTTCACAATGTTGATTCTTCCAATCCAAGAACATGGTATATCTCTCCATCTATTTGTATCATCTTTAATTTCTTTCATCAGTGTCTTATAATTTTCTGCATACAGGTCTTTTGTCTCCTTAGGTAGGTTTATTCCTAGATATTTTATTCTTTTTGTTGCAGTGGTAAATGGGAGTGTTTTCTTAATTTCACTTTCAGATTTTTCATCATTAGTGTATAGGAATGCAAGAGATTTCTGTGCATTAGTTTTGTATCCTGCCACTTTACCAAATTCATTGATTAGCTCTAGCAGTTTTCTGGTAGCCTCTTTAGGATTCTCTATGTATAGTATCATGTCATCTGCAAACAGTGACAGCTTTACTTCTTCTTTTCCGATTTGGATTCCTTTTATTTCTTTTTCTTCTCTGATTGCTGTGGCTAACACTTCCAAAACTATGTTAAATAATAGTGGTGAGAATGGGCAACCTTGTCTTGTTCCTGATCTTAGTGGAAATGGTTTCAGTTTTTCACCATTGAGGACGATGTTGGCTGTGGGTTTGTCATATATGGCCTTTATTATGTTGAGGAAAGTTCCCTCTATGCCTACTTTCTGCAGGGTTTTCATCATAAATCGGTGTAGAATTTTGTCGAAAGCTTTCTCTGCATCTATTGAGATGATCATATGGTTTTTCTCCTTCAATTTGTTACTATGGTGTATCACATGGATTGATTTGCGTATATTGAAGAATCCTTGCATTCCTGGAATAAACCCCACCTGATCATGGTGTATGATCCTTTTAATGTGCTGTTGGATTCTGTTTGCCAGTATTTTGTTGAGGATTTTTGCATCAACGTTCATCAGTGAAATTGGCCTGTAGTTTTCTTTCTTTGTGACATCTTTGTCTGGTTTTGGTATCAAGGTGATGGTGGCCTCGTAGAATGAGTTTGGGAGTGTTCCTCCCTCTGCTATATTTTGGAAGAGTTTGAGAAGGATAGGTGTTAGCTCTTCTCTAATGTTTGATAGAATTCGCCTGTGAAGCCATCTGGTCCTGGGCTTTAGTTTGTTGGAAGATTTTTAATCACAGTTTCAATTTCAATGCTTGTGATTGGTCTGTTCATATTTTCTATTTCTTCCTGGTTCAGTCTCGGAAGGTTGTGCTTTTCTAAGAATTTGTCCATTTCTTCCAGGTTGTCCATTTTATTGGCATAGAGTTGCTTGTAGTAGTCTCTCATGATCCTTTGTATTTCTGCAGTGTCAGTTGTTACTTCTCCTTTTTCTTTTCTAATTCTGTTGATTTGAGTCTTCTCCCTTTTTTTCTTGATGAGTCTGGCTAATGGGTTATCAATTTTGTTTATCTTCTCAAAGAACCAGCTTTTAGTTTTACTGATCTTTTCTATCGTTTCCTTCATTTCTTTTTCATTTATTTCTGATCTGATCTTTATGAGTTCTTTCCTTCTGCTAACTTTGAGGTTTTTTTGTTCTTCTTTCTCTAATTGCTTTAGGTGCAAGGTTAGGTTGTTTATTTGAGATGTTTCCTGTTTCTTAAGGTAGGATTGTATTGCTATAAACTTCCCTCTTAGAACTGCTTTTGCTGCATGCCATAGGTTTTGGGTCATCGTGTTTTCATTGTCATTTGTTTCTAGGTATTTTTTGATTTCCTCTTTGATTTCTTCAGTGATCTCTTGGTTATTAAGTAGTGTATTGTTTAGCCTCCATGTGTTTGTATATTTTACAGATCTTCTGTAATTGATATCTAGTCTCATAGCATTGTGGTCGGAAAAGATACTTGATACGATTTCTGTTTTCTTAAATTTACCAAGGCTTGATTTGTGACCCAAGATATGATCTATCCTGGAGAATGTTCCATGAGCACTTGAGAAAAATGTGTATTCTGTTGTTTTTGGATGGAATGTCCTATAAATGTCAATTAAGTCCATCTTGTTTAATGTATAATTTAAAGCTTGTGTTTCCTTATTTATTTTCATTTTGGATGATCTGTCCATTGGTGAAAGTGGGGTGTTAAAGTCCCCTACTATGATTCTGTTACTGTCAGTTTCCCCTTTTATGGCTGTTAATATTTGCCTTATGTATTGAGGTGCTCCTATGTTGGGTGCATAAATATTTACAATTGTTATATCTTCTTCTTGGATCGATCCCTTGATCATTATGTAGTGTCCTTCTTTGTCTCTTGTAATAGTCTTTATTTTAATGTCTATTTTGTCTGATATGAGAATTGCTACTCCATCTTTCTTTTGATTTCCATTTGCATGGAATATCTTTTTCCATCCCCTCACTTTCAGTCTGTATGTGTCCCTAGGTCTGAAGTGGGTCTCTTGTAGACAGCATATATATGGGTCTTGTTTTTGTATCCATTCAGCCAGTCTGTGTCTTTTGGTGGGAGCATTTAATCCATTTACATTTAAGGTAATTATCGATATGTATTTTCCTATTCCCATTTTCTTAATTGTTTTGGGTTTGTTATTGTAGGTCTTTTCCTCCTCTTGTGTTTCTTGCCTAGAGAAGTTCCTTTAGCATTTGTTGTAAAGCTGGTTTGGTGGTGCTGAACTCTCTCAGCTTTTGCTTGTCTGTAAAGGTTTTAATTTCTCCATCAAATCTGAATGAGATTCTTGCTGGGTAGAGTAATCTTGGTTGTAGGTTTTTCTCCTTCATCACTTTAAATATGTCCTGCCACTCCCTTCTGGCTTGCAGAGTTTGTGCTGAAAGATCAGCTGTTAACCTTATGGGGATTCCCTTGTGTGTTATTTGTTGTTTTTCCCTTGCTGCTTTTAATATGTTTTCTTTGTATTTAATTTTTTATAGTTTGATTATTTTGTGTCTTGACGTGTTTCTCCTTAGATTTATTCTGTATGGGACTCTCTGTGCTTCCTGCACCTGATTGACTATTTTCTTTCCCATATTAGGGAAGTTTTCAACTATAATCTCTTCAAATATTTTCTCAGTCCCTTACTTTTTCTCTTCTTCTTCTGGGACCCCTATAATTCGAATGTTGGTGTGTTTAGTGTTGTCCCAGAGGTCTCTGAGACTGTCCTCAGTTCTTTTCATTCTTTTTTCTTTATTCTGCTCTGCAGTAGTTATTTCCACTATTTTATCTTCCAGGTCACTTATCCGTTCTTCTGCCTCAGTT
Source organism: Eubalaena glacialis (assembly GCF_028564815.1). NCBI lineage: Eukaryota > Metazoa > Chordata > Mammalia > Artiodactyla > Balaenidae > Eubalaena > Eubalaena glacialis. The sequence continues at coordinate 111,121,497 of NC_083736.1, forward strand.
ATTCTGCTATTGATCCCATCTAGAGTATTTTAAATTTCATTTATTTTGTTGTTCGTCATTGCTTGTTTCCTCTTTAGTTCTTCTAGGTCCTTGTTAAATGTTTCTTGCATTTTCTATATTCTATTTCCAAGATTTTGAATCATCTTTACTATCATTATTCTGATTTCTTTTTCAGGTAGACTGCCTATTTCCTCTTCATTTGTTAGGTCTGGTGGGTTTTTACCTTGCTCCTTCATCTGCTCTGTGTTTTTCTGTCTTCTCATTTTGCTTATCTTACTGTGTTTGGGGTCTCCTTTTTGCAGGCTGCAGGTTCGTAGTTCCCGTTCTTTTTGGTGTCTGCCCCCAGTGGCTAAGATTGGTTCAGTGGTTTGTGTAGGCTTCCTGGTGGATGGGACTACTTCCTGTGTTCTGGTGGATGAGGCTGGATCTTGTCTTTCTGGTGGGGAGGTGCATGTCTGGTGGTGTGTTTTGGGGTGTCTGTGGCCTTATTATGATTTTAGGCAGCCTCTCTGCTAATGGATGGGGCTGTGTTCCTGTCTTGCTAGTTGTTTGGCATAGGGTGTCCAGCACTGTAGCTTGCTGGTCGTTGAGTGAAGCTGGGTCTTGGTGTTGAGATGGAGATCTCTGGGAGATTTTCACTGTTTGATATTACATGGAGCTGGGAGGTCTCTTGTGGACCAGTGTCCTGAAGTTGGCTCTCCCACCTCAGAGGCACAGCCCTGACTCCTGGCTGGAGCACCAAGAGCCTTTCATCCACACGGCTCAGAATAAAAGGGAGAAAAAATAGAAAAAAAGAAAGAAAGAGGGTAAAATAAAATAAAATAAAGTAAGAGAAAATAAAATACAAAATAAAAAAAATTATTATGAAAAAAATTTTAAAAAGTAAAATGAAAAAAAGAACGAAGGGGCAGAATCCTAGGACAAATGATGAAACCAGAGTTTTACCGACAAAATCTCACACAGAAGCATACACATACACACTCACAAAAAGAGGAAAAGGGGAAAAAATAATATATCTTGCTCCCAATGTCCACCTCCTCAATTTGGGATGATTCGTTTTCTATTCAGGTATTCCACAGATGCACGGTACATCAAGTTGATTGTGGAGATTTAATCCTCTTCTCCTGAGCCTCCTGGGAGACATTTCCCTTTCTCTTCTTTGTTTGCACAGCTCCTGGGGCTCAGCTTTGGATTTGGCCCCGCCTCTGCGTGTAGGTCGCCTGAGGGCATCTGTTCTTCACTCATACAGGACGGGGTTAAAGGAACAGCTGATTCAGGGGCTCTGGCTCACTCAGGCTGGGGGGAGGGAGGGGTACGGATGCGTGGCAAGCCTGAGGCGGCAGAGGCCGGTGTGACGTTGCACCAGCCTGATGCGTGCCGTGCGTTCTCCCGGGGAAGTTGTCCCTGGATCACGGGACCCTGGCAGTGGCGGGCTGCACAGGCTCCCGGGAGGGGAGGTGTGGGTAGTGACCTGTGCTTTCACACAGGCTTCTTGGTGGCTGCAGCAGCAGCCTTAGCGTCTCATGCCCGTCTCTGCGGTCCACGCTGATACCCGCGGCTCGCGCCCGTCTCTGGAGCTCCTTTAAGCAGCGCTCTTAATCCCCTCTCCTTGCGTACCAGGAAACAAAGAGGGAAGAAAAAGTCTCTTGCCTCTTTGGCAGGTCCAGATTTTTTCCCGGACTCCCTCCCGGCTAGCTGTGGCGCACTAGCCCCCTTCAGGCTGTGTTCACGCCGCCAACCCCAGTCCTCTCCCTGCGATCCAATGAAGCCCGAGCCTCAGCTCCCAGCCCCTGCCCGCCCCGGTGGGTGAGCACACAAGCCTCTCGGTCTGGTGAGTGCTGGTTGGCACCGATCCTCCATGCAGTAATCTCTCTGCTTTGTCCTCTGCACCCCTGTTGTAGCACTCTCCTCTGCGGCTCCAAAGCTCCCCCCTCCGCCACCCACAGTCTCTGCCCGCGAAGGGGCTTCCTAGTGTGTGGAAACCTTTCCTCCTTCACGGCTCCCTCCCACTGGTTCAGGTCCTGTCCCTATTCTTTTGTCTCTGTTTTTTCTTTTTTCTTTTGCCCTACCCAGGTATGTGGGGAGTTTCTTGCCTTTTGGCAGGTCTGAGGTCTTCTGCCAGCGTTCAGTAGGTTTTCTATAGGAGCAGTTCCACGTGTAGATGTATTTCTGATGTATCTGTGGGGAGGAAGGTGATCTCCACGTCTTACTCTTCCGCCGTCTTCTCCTGGTCCCCCCCTTAAACGTGAATGGATTAAATGCTCCAACCAAAAGACACAGGCTCGCTCTGCCCGGGGAGAAATTCCAACGGCAGGTACTGGTGACACATCCTCTTCTTTAGCAGGTGGCAGCCTGGCAACTCCTGGCACAAGGTGGTGGCCATCCGTGGTTTCACATCAACATGATCTCAGAACCAAACCTCCTTATTTTTCCATTTTGTCTTTAAGTTACTTGCTGAAACAACCGGCCCGTGGTCCCCAGGACTGTCACAGCTTTGGCCGCCGGGGCCCCTCCAGAGCCGGCAGCCTCAGTGAGGCCGCCCTCCCCTCGGGCTCCGGGGCAGTTCCATGACGGCGGAGGGAAGAGACCCTGAGCCAGGAGTTCCAGCTCTGCGGAAATGCGGGCTCCGTTCTAATAATTATTCTTTGTCTTTAATTTCTGTCAGTTTGATTACTATGTGTCTTGGTGTGTTTCTCCTTAGGTTTATCCTGCCTGGGACTCTCTGTGCTTTTTGGACTTGGGTGGCTATTTCCTTTCCCATGTTAGGGAAGTTTTCAACTATAATCTCTTCAAATATTTTCTCGGGTCCTTTCTCTCTCTCTTCTCTTTCTGGGACCCCTATAATGCGAATGTTGTTGCATTTATCGCTGTCCCAGAGGTCTCTTAGTCTGTCTTCATTTCTTTTCATTCTTTTTTCTTTATTCTGTTCCACGGCAGTGAATTCCACCATTCTGTCTTCCAGGTCACTTATCTGTTCTTCTGCCTCAGTTATTCTGCTATTGATTCCTTCTAGTGTATTTTTCATTTCATTTATTGTATTGTTCATCTCTGTTTGTTTGTTCTTTAATTCTTCTACGTCTTTGTTAAACATTTCTTGCATCTTCTCAATCTTTGCCTCCATTGTTTTTCCGAGATCATGGATCATCTTCACTATCATTATTCCGATTTCTTTTTCTGGAAGGTTGCCTATCTCCCTTCATTTATTTGTTTTTCTGGGGTTTTATCTTGTTCCTTCATCTGGTACATCTGGTACATCTGGTCCTCTGCCTTTACATTTTGTTTATCTTTCTGTGAATGTGCTTTTCCTTCCACAGGCTGCAGAATTATAATTCTTGCTTCCTACAGTGCACTCTTGTTGTTGTGCTTTCTATGGATTTGGATAAATGTATAATGACACATTTCCACTGTTATGGCATCATACAAAATATTTTCACTGTCTTATAAATCCTCTGTGCTCCACCTGATCTTTTACTGAATCCATAGTTTTTCCTTTTCCAGAACATCATATAGAATAATACCTCATTTTATTGTGCTTCACTTTCTTGCACTTCAGAGATAATGCACTTTTTACACATTGAATGTTCCTGGCAACCTTGTATATAGCAAGCCTATTGATGCCAGTTTTCCAAAAATATTTTCTGTCTTTGAGTCTCTGTGTTACATTTTGGTAATTCTTGCAGTATTTCATACTTTTTCATTATTATATTTGTTATGGTGATCTGTGATCAGTGATATTTCATGTTACTATTGCAAAAAGTTAACTTGCTGAAGTCTCAGATGATAGCATTTTTAGCCGTAAAGTGTTTTTAATTAAGGTATGTACATTTTTTAGACATAACGCTATTGTACACTTAATAGACTACAGTGTAGTGTAAACATAACTTTTATATGCACTTAGAAACCAGAGAATTTGTGTGACTTGCTTTATTGTGATATTTGCTTTACTGTAGTAGTGTGGAACTGAACCCGCAGTATCTGTGATGTATATCTGTAGTTGGGATCATACAGTATATAGCCTTATCAGGTTAGCTTGCTTCACGTAGTGATACATATTTAAGGTTTCTCCATGAATTTTCTTACCTTAATGGTTCATTTCTTTTTAGTGCTAAAAAATATTCCATTGTCTAGACATACCGCAGTTTATTCATGCACCTACTGAAGGACATCTTGGTTGCTTCTAAGTTTTGGCAGCTATGAAAGAAGCTGCTGTAAGTATTCAAGTGCAGGGTTTCATGTGGGTATAAGTTTTCCTATTCATTCGGGTATATAGCAAGGAGCGTGATTTCTGGATCATATAGGAAATGTATGTTTAGCTTTGTAAGGAAATTCCCAGATGTTTTCCAAAGTGACTGTGCCATTTTGCATTATTATCAGCATTTGGTTTTGTTTAGTGTTCTGGATTTTGGCCATTCTAGTAAGTATATAGTGGTTTCTCACCGTTGTTTTAACTTGCATTTGCCTGATGACATATATGACATGATGAGCATCTTTTCATATTTTTTTGTCCATCTGTATCTTCTTTGGTGAGGTGTGTGTTAAGGTCTTTGGACCATTTTTTAATCATGTTGTTCATTTCCTTATTGTTGAGTTTTCATAGTTCTTTGTATAGTTTGAGTAATAGTTCTATTTCAGATTTTTTTGCAAATATTTATCCAAGTCTGTGGCTTGTCTTCTCATTTTCTTGACATTGTTTTTCACAGAGCAAAAGTTTTTAATTTTTAATGAGGTCTAGATTATCAGTGTTTTAATGAGGTCTAGATTATCAATTATTTCTTTCATGGATTGTCCCTTTGCTGTTGTATCTAAAAAGTCATGCCCATACCCAAGTTCAACAAGGTTTTGTTGTATTATAATAATATATATATTATGATACTTATGTATTTTATGTTTAAGACTGTGATGCATTTTGAGTTGATTTTTCTGAAAGGTATAAGGTCTGTGTTTAACTTCTCTTTTTTTTTGCACGTGGACGTGCAGTTGTTCCAACACCATTTGTTGCAAAGAGTGTCTTTGTGCCATTGTATTGCCCTTGCTCCTTTGTCAAAAATCAGTTGACTATATTTTTGTGGGTCTATTCCTGGGGTCTTTATTCTGTTCCATTGATCTATTTTTCTCTTCTTTCAGCAATACCACATTGTATTAATTACTGTAGCTTTTTAGTAAGCCTTGAAGTTGGGTGACATCAGCTTTCCTACTTTGTTTTTCTCCTTCAATATTGTGTTGGCTATTCTGGATCTTTGGCTTCTCCATATAAACTTTACAGTCACTTTGTTGTTATACACAAAATGACTTGATGGAATTTTGATTGGGATTCTATTGAATCCGTAGATCAAGTTGGGAGGAACTGACATCTTGATAAAATTGAGTTTTTTATTCATGAACATGGGATTTCTCTCTGCTTAGTTCTTCTTTGCTTTTGTTCATCAGAATTTTGTAGTTTTCCTCATATAGATCTTACAATATTTTGTTAGGTTTATACCTAAGTGTTTCATTTTGGGGGTGCTAATGTAAATGGTATTGTGATTTTATTTCAAATTTCACTTGTTCATTGCTGGTATATAGGAAAATGATTGACGTTGATTGATCAAAAGTCCCCAAAAGCTTTGATTACTTCCATTCCCCCAATCCACAGTCATGTCCCTTTGAACGCTGGGAGATAGATTAACAGTATAAATTTTTGTTAGTGGATCAAATTCCTTCCTCAAGGGGACCTGGACTCCCTTGCATTCTATGTGTTCTGGGTCTATAATCTGAGTGCTGTTTTGACTCTGTTGTCCATTATAGTAACTCCATCCACCTTGCTTTTAGCAGTTGAGTGCTGCCACTTGGTCACTGCCACCCTGGAATCCATTTAGTCCCATTGCATATAGGTTTCCCATCTCAGTGACTGCAGTTCCCACTGTAAGGTCTGGCCTGCACGGAAGACCAATTACAGAGCTCCTCAAGGTTGCCAGGACTCCCCTCACAAATTTATTTTTCACAGTGTTGGTGAAAGGTATGTCTTCTGTATCTTACCAGTATGGGTGTGTAGGTCTTAAATGACACATCCACTCTTTCTCTCCATTAAAGCAAAGAAGGTCCAGCATGTCCACTTTGTTCACAATGGACCACCTTTTCATCCACTTTTCAGCCAACCAACTAAACAAAATGTTAGAAACCTCTGTAACTCCAGAGTCACAGCATTAAATGCAGAATCTGTGCTGAGTCCATATCAATAAATTCCTCCTGATCCAACTTTATGTTCCTTCTACCATTATCCCACATCCTTAATATCTATTCCCACACATATTTCCTGTATTTCTTTCTGTCTAAATTTGAAAACAGAAGTTGTTCTTTTGGAATGTAGTATACCTCATTATGGGTCACACTTTGAACCTCATATTAGGGGCCTGCTGGGCCTTGAATTTACTTATAGGTCTAGAAACAAAGAAGGGTTGTGGGTAGGGTGCTGAGGATAATCAGCATTGTCTTGCAACACAACTGCCTCAGGGGTGGCCAGTACAGTTTCCTCAAATAATGCAGGGTTAATCCTTGCTTCTGATGGGGAGAGGGAGGGAGACCTCTTCCACTGCTTTAAAAAAAAAAAAAGCTCATCAGAATTTAGGGCCTAAATGACTGCAGCTTCATCAAGGTCTTCTCACACTTCCCATCCCAGCTTATAGGATCCCATCTTTCCCAATCAGTGTGCTCACTTTAACAATAGATACCCTGTGAGACGGCGACTTCAACTTGTGTTGTAATTCAGCCAGTTAGGATGCCATTATTCTATATTTGATTTTCAGCAGTCTCAGCCCTATAGCTGTAGGAAATAAGTGTGTCCTTCAGGTTATACATAGAAGCTTTCAGGTCATTGATGCTGCACTTGAGCTGGCAATTTGAATCCCAGGACTCATCCTTTTCTTTTACCACTTTGTCCAGTAAGCTTAGGAGCAACCAACCAATCTTCTTACGTTTGTTTATTTTGCAAAAAGTTTTGAAAGTATCATGTACACAGGCACTCAGCTCCTTCTTATAAAATAGTTGATTAGGAATATCCAATAATATTTTGCATATCTATACTGCCAGATCACACTATGGACTATCAGTGCTTTCTTTACTACTTGAAATAGAGTGATTCTTTAAATCTAATCAGATAAGAGAGCCAATTCTAGAAACCCCAGAACAATTCAGTATTTAGAAAACAAGTCCTTAAAACTGTATTCCCCTAGAATCGCTCCTCATACCAAAGTCTGTATTAGTCAGGGTTTTCCAGATAAATAGAACCAATAAGGGATATATTTATATTTTAAATATATAGTTTTATATATTTTATGTCATATATATTTATATATGTATTATGCATTCTTGGAGACCCAGGAAAGCCAGTGGTGTAGTTCCAGTCTATGTCTGAAAACCTGAGAACCAGAAGAGCCAATGGTGTAAATTCTAGTTCTAATCCAAAGGTCTGAGGACAAGGAGAACTGATGGTGCATGTCCCAGTCTAAAAGCAGGACAAGACCAATGACCCAGCTCATACATTTAGGCCGAGAGGTGAAATTCTCTCTTCCACTGCTTTTTTGTTCTATTCAGGCCCTCCGTGGATTAGATGATGCCTACTCACATTGGGGAGGGCAATCTGATTTACTTAGTTTTGAAAAAGTCTATTTTGACAGTTTTTGACAGTTTATCGTTACTTCAGTGGAAGGACATATCCTTGGAACTCCTCGCTCTACCTTTTTTGTTGATGTCACTCCATATAGAGACACTTTAATACCAAAAATATTGGAGAAATTGTAAATTGAATATTTTTAGCTACAACCATCCATTTAATTGCCTCAGATAACAACCCTTATATGAGAAAATCACTAGGGTGTCTTTTAAACCTCTTGATGTTGTCCATTGTATCACAAAAATTTCAATTCGATCACTCCAATTTATTTATTTTTTATTTTGTGCCTTGCCCTTTTTATGTAATATCTAAGATTTACTCCTCTATTTTCTTCTAAAAGTTTTATATTTTTAGCTCTTACGTTTAGGTCTACAGCTAATTTTGAGTTAATTTTTTTTATGATGTGAGGAAGTCATCCAGTTTCATTCTTTTGCATGTGCATATCCAGTTGTACCAGAACCATTTGTTAAAAACTATTCTTTCCTCAATAATTCATCTTTACAGTCTTGTTGAAAATTAGTTGACCATAAATAAATAGGTTTTATTTCTAGACTCTAAATTCTATTCCCTTAATCTATATATCTATATGCTATTAACACACTTTCTTGATTATTGTAGCTTTGTAGTAAGTTTCAAAATCTAGAGTGTGAGTCCTCCAACTTTGTTCTTTCTCAAGATTGTTTTTGCTGTTTTGGTTCTTTTTAATTTCCATATAAATTTTAGGATCACCTTATCAATTTCTGCAAAAAAGCAGCATGCATTTTGATAGAGATTGTATTGAATCTGTAGATCAATTTCAGGAGTATTGTCATCTTAACAATATTGTCTTCTGTTCCATGAACATGGGATGTTTTTCCATGTATTTCAGTCATCTTTAATTTCTTTCAACAATTTTTATAGTTGTCAGAGTTTATTCCTAGGTATTTTGTTCTTTTTGAAGCTATTGTAAATTGAATTGTTTTGTTAATTTCACTTTTGGATTGTTCATTAATAGTGTATGGAAATAAAATTGGTTCACTTATATTGACTTTGTATCCTGCCAGCTGGCTGAACTCAGTTATTAGTTCTAATGGATTTTTGTGTGTGAATTCCATAGGATTTAGTATATACAGGATCATGTCATCTGCAAATAGATAGTTTATTTCCAGTATAGAAGCTATGATATTTCATTTTCCTGCATGATCACTCTAGCTGGAAACTCTAGTACAGTGTTGAATAGGACTAGTGAGAGTGGACATTCTTGTCTTGTTCTTGATCTTAAGGGTAGAACACTTAGTCTCTCGTTTAAGTATTATGTTAGCTCTATTTTTCAAAGATGCCCTTTATCAACTTCAGCAAGTTTCCTTCTATTTCTAGTTTCTTGGTTTTTACTATAAAGGGATGTTGGGTTTTGGCACATGTTTTTTTCTGTATTTGTTGATATGATCATGTGGTTTTTGTGCTTTATTTTAGTGATATGGTGTATTACATTAATTGATTTTCTGATGTTATAGACCACACTTTGATGATTTTTTTCTTTATATTGGGAACAGATAAGAGTAATAGTTTTTGACTGTTGACCCTAAGCAAGATATGCCAAAGTCCTTATGGACTTACAGATCTGCAGTGAGGGAGAATAGTACCTTCCTTTTTAATTTGGGATGTTGTAGTCTCATTCTCTTTTTGCTACAAATATATTTTATGGAGAAACATTTTCCTTTGAATCCCAGGTAAGATATAGAGAGATTGTCATTTGATTTCACCTTAGGTTGACGATATCTACCCACAGAAATGAATAAATGTGTCAGAGCATTCAGTTCCTTTTCTGGAATATCCACTCTGTAGTCTCTACAGTGGTCCTGCTCTTGGTTGTAGGTAAAAATCAGTTTTGTCTACACCACAATCACTAAGGGAGTAGTGTCAATACTGGGCTTATGAGTATGTTACCACTGAATATTTGTTCAGTGGGCTGAAAGCATTGTTGATATTATCTGTATGTTGTTTGAGTATTTCACTGGATAGAGAATGATGCTTTAGGCCTTTTTGACAAGTATCTGTATTTTAGTGACTAGACATTTCTACCTCATTGTGATCAAAATATAAAATATAGTCTGGCATAGAAAAAGGGAGCCATCCCTATTGGTATATTTTAAATTATTCATGTGAATACCAGTAATTCCACCTAGTAAGTTAATTTGTTATTTATATTTCAGGGTACCCAACCTGGCAGAACCATTTCAATGAAGTACTACTTCAAATTAGATTGTCTGCAACAGGTGATAAGCTAGGATAATTTAAGTTCATGGTAAGGTTTTTCCTTACCTTTTTCTAGGTCAAGATGATATCTTCCATGTCCTATGATTCTGAACTCTGAGAACACAACAGGATTCCTGTTTAAACAATAGAATAGATTCAAAATTTATTTTTTAAGGGAACATTTGGCTATGCGTGAACGCAACCCTGTAGGCAGTTCTATGTGTATAGGTGGGCTAGTCTGCCTCAGCAAGAATACAAGTTAGGTCTATGAATTGTCATTACATAATGTCACTTTAGTCTTTAGCTTATCTGATATCTAAAGTATATGGGTTTCACGTTAATCAATGTCTTGGGATATCAGAATTCTAGACACACTTTTGAGAGCCCAACCTTGAAGTGACTGCTATCCAGCTCCTGACAAAAGTGCAATTGAGAAAACTGATATTTGAGAGAGAATACCTGTGCTACATTAACTATCAATTCTTCTAGATTCTTGTAGTCCTATTCCTATATCAAGTTAGATCCACAGAATGCAATAGACCTGGCCTCTATTAGCTGAGTTCCCAGCAGCGATACTTTCACTTGAGTTACAATTTAGTGGTTGACCTTGGCTTCTATGAGAGGATCCAATAAGAAACAGCTATTTGAAAAACCTTTTGTATTTCCTAGGAAAAAGTATCTGGAAGATATGATCCACTATGTTAATAATATAAATAATAGTTGACAATTTATATTATCTTCTATTAGCACCTCAACAATAATTCTTCAGATTGCCTTCTGAGAGCATATACCTCAAGACAGGTTCATTTTGAGGAAGGAAAATGTGATAGAGAGGTATATTGCATCAGAAGACTTCTAAGGAAATGCAAAGCTTTTTGTTGGTAGCTTGAATGAGTATTCAAAACTAGTTTTGCAGAACACTGAAAACAAGTTTGGGAACAGATATGAAAATTTACTTTATCAGTAAGTAGGAGCCTGGTTTCTTCATGCAGTATTGCAGTATGAGTTTGATAAAAAGCAATTTGGTAAATGTAATTCATACTCCTTGAATAACTTTGCCAGAAGCAAATGCCTCATAAAGGGCCACTATATTTTACAATTCCAAGGGATGCCATTCACATTATTGTCTGTGTGAATGGTGCCCTACTAGTTGTGCAGTGTACACTTTGCTCAGCTGTACATGGCAACCCTGCCTCTGTCTCCATTGGAGTTAGGATATTTTGGAAAAGCATAATTTAAAATTTCCAATAACAATCTTTATTAAATATCTGTGAACATATGTTTGTTATATACGTTTATGTGTATTTCTGTGTGTGTGTGTGTATGTACGCACATGCTTACACCTTGTTCTGATTGGAGCTTAAATCCAAGTTGGAAATTAGTTTGTGCTGGATAATTGGTTTCCTCTTTGTGCCTTTACTTTTTTTTTTTTTTTTTTTTTGGCTGTGTTGGGTCTTCGTTACTGTGCATGGGCTTTCTCTAGTTGTGTCGAGTGGGGACTACTCTTTGTTGTGGTGCACGGGCTTCTCATTGCGGTGGCGTCTCCTGTTGTGGAGCACGGGCTCTAGGCGCGTGGGCTTCAGTAGTTTCAGTATCTGGGCTCAGTAGTTGCGGCACTTGGGCTCTAGGGCGCACAGGCTTCCATAGTTGTGGTGCGTGAGCTCTAGAGCGCAGGCTCAGTAGTTGTGGCACACGGGCCTAGTTGCTCTGCGGTATGTGGGATCCTCCTGGACCAGGGATCAAACCTGTGTCCCCTGCATTGGCAGGCAGATTCTTAACCACTGTGCCACTAGGGAAGTCCTCTGTACCTTTACTTTTAATTCCAGGGAGGGACACCAAAATATTTCTACCTGAAAATCCAGGCTAACTAATGTTGTATATTTTTCATAGATGCCTTTATCAGGTTGAGGAAATTTCCTTCTATTCCTAATGAATTGAAAGCTTTCATTTTAATCATGAATTGATATTGAAGTATGTACAACGCTTTTTCTGTACCTATTGAAAAGATAATATGGTTTTAATTTTAGTCTGTTATAATGGTGAATTTCATCAATTGCTTTTGAAATGATAAATCACCTTTATATTACTAGAATGAACTCTACTTATTCATGATATATTATCATTTTAATATATTGCTGATATTTATTTGCTACTGTTTTATTAAGGAATTTTGCTCCTATATTCATGAGTAATATCCATCTCTAATTTTTCTTGTCATTCTTTGTCAGGTTTTGGTAATAGTGTTATGCAGCCTTTTAAAATGAGGTGAAGAGTATTCTCTCCTCCTCTAAGTTTTAGAAGAATTTGTGTAGGATTGGTGTTAGTTACTAAGGAAGAACTAGTGTTAGTTCTTCCTTAAGTGTTCAGTAGGATTCACCAGGGAAAGCATCTGGGCCTAAAGGTTTCTTTGTGGGCAGGCTGTCGATTTTTTTATTCATTTTCTTTAATGAATAGAAGGTGATTTACGTTTTCTATATTTTCTTGTTTGAGTTTTGGTAGTTTTTATCTTCCAAGGACATTGGTAATTTCCTCCAAGTTGTCATATTGACTGGAATAAAGTTGTTCATAACATTCCCTTTTTATAATTTTAATGTCTGTAGGAACTGTAGTGATGTTCCCTCATTCATTCCTAATGTAGATAATTTGTGCTGTTTTTCTTTATTTCTTCATCAGTCCTACTAGTGATTTACAAATTTTATTAACTTTTTAAAAGAAAAATCTTTGACTTTTTTGTATAACTTATCTAATTTCTAGTTCATTGATTTCAGTTCTTCTACTTATTTTGGGTTTAATTTGCTCTTCCTTTTCTAGCATAAGATGAAAGTAGAAGTCATTAATTTTAAACATTTCTTTTTTTAATTTAAACATTTCAAGCTATATGTTTACCTCTAAACATGGTGTTAGCTTCATCCCACAATTTTTGATTTGCTGTATATTCATAATTTAGTTTAGTTTTTAATTTTTCTCAGTTTTTCTCTGAATCACTGTTAATTTATAGATATGTTGAATAATTTCCAAGTATTTATAAATTTGTAGGTATCTAATTATTATTGATTTCTAATATAATTCCAAGTGGCCAGTGCAATACTCTGTATGATTTCATTCCTTTGAAATTTATTGAGACTTGTTTTATAGCTGAGCATTTGGTCTGTCCTGGTGAATGTTTAATCTGCATTTGAATAGAATGTTATCTACTGTTGTTCAGTATAGGAATCTATAAATGTACATTAGGTCAAGATGACTGATATTATTGTTCAAATCTTCTATGTTTTTACCGATTTCTTATCTACCTGTTCTATCTCTTTATGACAGAGGTATTAAAATATTTGATAATGATTGTATATTTATTTATCTCTTAAAATTTCAACTTTTTTTGGTATTCTGAAGCTCTTTTCCTAGGTGCATACACATTTTGTGTTATTATGTCTTCATGATGAATTACCCCTTTATTATTATTAAATTCCTTTCTGGCATTACACTTTTCCATACAGTCTACATTTTCTGAGATTAATATTGCCATGGAACACCGTTTTTCATCCTTTTAATTTCAACCTGTTTATGTCCTTGTATTGAAAGTACAGTCCTTGTAAATCATGGAGTTGGGTTTTGCTTTCTTCTCCTATCTGATAATCTCTGGTTTTCAATTACAGTATTTGAACCATTTATATGTAATTTTTGCTATGGTTGGGTTTAAGTCTGTCATCTTGCTATTTGTTTTATATTCATGCCATCTTTTCTTTTTACTTCTGTTCCTTCTTTCCTTCCTTCTTTTGTGCTAGTTATATTTTAGTATTTGCTTTTATCTCCTCTACTGACTTTTAACTGTATCTTTTTTTGTGTTATTTTTAGTGGTTTCTCTAAAAATTATAGAATACATCCTTTACTAATTGCAGTCTAATTTCACATAATATCTCACTATTTTCCACACAATATAAAAACCTTAGATTAGTATAAGTCCATATACTGCAAATATATGTACTTTGGTGTGATATAGTTTATATATATGTTATAAACCCCATAATAAATTGCTGCACGTGTATATTTAATGTTTTATTTTTATTTAATATATGTTTTTATATGTACCCACATACTTATCTTTTCTGGTGCCATTCATTTCTTCCCTGACAATCTGCACCTTTTGCGTGAAGAACAATTTTTTTTATCATTTTTTTTTTTTTTTTGGTCAACCACAGTTTAATGCATTTAAAATTGTAGACATTGTTAATGTTGTACATTAACAAAGTCCAAATGAACTATCTCATGTCATTAGCTTTTTATTTTTTTGTTTTTTAATTTAATTTATTTATTTTTTATGCAGCAGACTCTTATTAGCTCTCTGTTTTGTACATATTAGTGTGTATATGTCAATCTCAATCTCCCAATTCATCCCACCACCACCACCCCCCAGTTTCCCCCCTTGGCATCCATAGGTTTTTTCTCTACACCTGTGTCTCTATTTCTGCCCTGCAAACCGGTTCATCTGTACCATTTTTCTAGATTCCACATATATGCGTTAATATACGATATTTGTATTTCACTTTCTGACTTACTTCACTCTGTATGACAGTCTCTAGATCCATCCACGTCTCTACAAATGACCCAATTTCATTCCTTTTTATGGCTGAGTAATGTTCCATTGTATATATATACCACATCTTCTTTATCCATTCATCTGTCCATGGGCATTTAAGTTACTTCCATGACCTGGCTATTGTAAATAGTACTGCAATGAAGATTGGGTTGCATGTGTCTTTTTGAATTATGGTTTTCTCTGGGTATATGCCCAGTAGTGGGATTACTGGGTCATATGGTAATTCTATTTTTAGTTTTTTAAGGAACCTCCATACTGTTCTCCATAGTGGCTGTATCAATTTACATTCCCACCAACAGTGCAAGAGGATTCCCTTTTCTCCACACCCTCTCCAACATTTGTTGTTTGTAGATTTTCTGATGATGCCCATTCTATCCGGTGTGAGGTGATACCTTATTGTAGTTTTGATTTGCATTTCTCTAATAATTAGTGATGTTGAGCAGCTTTTCATGTGCCTCTTGGCCATCTGTATGTCTTCTTTGGAGAAATGTCTATTTAGGTCTTCTGCCCATTTTATTTTTAATTTTTTTTCTATTTATTTTCTTTACTTATTTATTTTTGGCTGCGTTGGGAACCCTGACATGGGGCTCAGAACCTTCACTCCAGTGGGTGGACCTCTGTGGTATAAGTGTTCTCCAGTTTGTGAGTCACCCACACAACGGCCATGGGATTTGATTTTATTGTGATTGCGCCCCTCCTACCATCTCATTGCAGCTTCTCCCCTGTCCTTGGATGTGGGGCATCTTTGTTGGTGAGTTCCAGTGTCCTCCTGTCGATGATTGTTCAGCAGTTAGTTGTGATTCCAGTGCTCTTGCAAGAGGGAGTGAGCGCACGTCCTTCCACTCCGCCATCTTTTTTTAATCTTTTCTTGTGGTATAGGCATATTTGAGACAAATTCTTTGGCTTTTATATGTCTGGAAATGTGTTCATTTCGTCTTTTTCTGAAAGATATTTTGTAGTGTATAGAATTCTAACTTTACTTTTTTTCAGCACTTTAAATATGTAAGTCCATTGTCTTCTAGCCACCATTATTTTATTTTGATAAGAAGCCTACTGTCAATCTTATTACTGTTTTCATCTATATAGTATTTAGTTTTTCTCTGACATTTTAAGATTATCTTTTTCATTGATTTGCAGCAGTTTGACTATATGGGCCTAGCTGGAGTTTTCTTTGTATGTATCCTACCTGGGTTCTGAGATTTTTGGTTCTGTAGGTTGCTGAGGTTGATAGATTGGTTTTCAAAAATTTTCTCCCCTCCCAGTATTGTCTAGTACTCTTCCCATAAAAGGGTAAGAGTCTATTTTCACTCTCCTTGAATCCTGGTTGTCTTTGTAAGTTTTTGACCAATGGAATGCAGTGGAAGCAATACTATACTACTTCTGGGAATCACCATTCAGGGCCTTTGAATTTTCTTTTTTTGCTCTCTTAGAAACCAGCTGCTATTTTGTAAGGAAGTCCATGCTAGCTATCCTTCTATTATGGGGGGCATGTAGAGAAGCACTGGGAGTTGAGACACCCTGTGATGAGAAAGTACAATGCAGAAGACTGAGGTGAAGCAGTTTTACCTCCAGGTGAATGCAGTCATATGAGTGATTCCAGGTGATACTATGTGGGACAGAATAACTACTGAGTCAACCTATAGACTTGTAAGAAATAATAAATCATCGTTGTTTTAAATTACTAGTTTTGTAGTGCTTGTTAAACAATAATAGATAACTGAAATAGAATTGCCCCCTAGAAGTGGAGTGTTTCTGTAACAAAAACATAAAATAGATGCCCTTGTCTTTGAGACTGGGTGGCTGGAAGAGTGGTGAGGAGATTGTGATTGAAGGCTGAGAGAACAGTGAGGAAACTGCCATTGCCCTTTTCTCTGTTATATATTGATATAACATTGACAAGATTGTCACTTGTGATAACCTGGACGGTAGAAAAAATACCTAACAAAATTTTAGAACTGGTTAAGGTGATAGCCAGGCAATGAAATTGTCAAGAATTCAGAAGTGTCAATTAGCTTCTTTTAGCTATCTATGATAAAGCATAAGAGAGAGATGAGCTAAAGTGGAACTGTTCAGTTTTCAAGAATAATATGGAATAAATATGTCTAAAATAAGACTTACTGGTTTGGAAAATAAAACTTTTTTCTCATTTGTAGATTCTCCACCTGACAAATGGTTCTCAAAATAAGGAATGGCCTCATGGAGTTGATTAAATCCTGAGCACTTCCCAGGGTCAAGATCAAATCAAGGGTATAAATGTAGAAGGTCCTGGAGGATAAGACATTGTGTGAAAAGTGAGTCCACATAGAGGAGAACCAAGGAGCTCCAGCTAAGCTCTTAAATGAATGAAGTTATATGAGTGACCCCAACTGGCACTGCATGCAGTGGAGAATCACTCAGTCAGCCCACAGAATTGTAAGTACTTTCTTTTTTGCTGTTTTAAAGTGCTAAGTCTTTGTAAGCTAGATCTGACATCTGGGTTATCTCATGGTTAGCTTCTATTTAAAAGTACTTTCTCTTGACTATTGGTCACATTTTCCTGCTTTTTCATCTCATTTTTTTTCAAAGTGAGGTATGATTTATTTCACAATGTTAATAGAGGTTACAAAAGGGGAGTGACAGTGATAGGTGAGAAATTTTCATTTTTACTATATAAACTTGCATATTGTTGGACTGTTTTATCATGAATTTCTACTTTTGTAAGATAAATACAATTTTAAATGCTTTTATTAGAGGAGAGCACTATTGGTATTTCTTTACAGACTGGAGGGCAGAGCTTGATCTTGATGTTCCTCCATACTGAAGTAGACCACAAACTACCATCCTCATGAAGCCAAATATGCTCACAGTTGTACTTTATCAACTCCCACACTGTTAGCCTGCCCATTAACATTTTTTAAAAATTGAAGTAATTGCCAGCACTTTAAAACTCTGGTCATTTTATCATAAAAATATATGGTGGATAAAGTGCACTATTACTCTGAATACATCTCTCATGCCCACACAGACACATTTTTAGTTAAAAAGTTAAAAATTACGTTTCTAATTGGAGCTTCCAGAAAGAAATTATTTAGTTTTAACATTCACCAATCAGATATAGTTAAGTGATACTTTAAAAGCAGAGGTTCCAGTTGTTCCCGGTGGCAAACATGATCATGGAGGTTTTTGGTTTACCTGTAAAGCAGTATTCCTGTCACCAGGCTTGTGGAAATCAAGAAGCAGGGCCAGAAGATGCATCCTTTAGTTGTTGTTGCTATTATTTCTGTTGTCAGTGTGGACCTAATGGGAAAGGGATGACTCTGGAACTAACGACTAAAAGCAGTAGTAGCTTCTTTTTTTTTAAATTTATTTATTATTTATTCATTATTTTATTATTTTTGGCTGTGTTGGGTCTTCGTTTCTGTGTGAGGGCTTTCTCTAGTTGCGGCAAGCGGGGGCCACTCTTCATCGCGATGCGTGGGCCTCTCACTATTGCGGCCTCTCTTGTTGCGGAGCACAGGCTCCAGACGCGCAGGCTCAGTAGTTGTGGCTCACGGGCCTAGTTGCTCCGCAGCCTGTGGGATCTTCCCAGACCAGGGCTCGAACCCGTGTCCCCTGCATTGGCAGGCAGATTCTCAACCACTGCGCCACCAGGGAAGCCCAGTAGTAGCTTCTTAATTGTATGGTTCTTGGAGTCAACAGTTAAAGTGAAAGATTCAAGATTTCCCACTTTCCTAATTGAAGTAGGGTTGGCAGCTTACTTGAGGTTTGATTCTTCATCATTCTCCTGGCAGTCATTTCTGAAGACCCACCCTCAACAAATTGCAAACACTCAGTTTCCCATATTGAAGCCCTTTACTCTTTATGCATGAAATAACCTTAATGGTTTCTCTTTTCTGTAATTGACCTCTGAGTGATACAACTAAGAAAGGTAAGAGATCTAGCAATATATAACACATATTTTGGTTGTAGTAAAAATAGACTGGTTGGAAGTATAGTAGGCTCTGGTTTACCATAGCCCCTAACCCCTAAGATGGAGGTGGCTGTATATTAAATACCATTTTTCAATTGTATTTGTAGTTTATTTGTTTTTATTAGAAAGTCCCACTTCTCTCATCTATTTTACTGTCCTCGCCCCTGTGAAGATTTGTTTGTCACCCTTCTAATACATATCTAAAACTTGGTTGAAAAAAAAAAGAATTTTGATGGAAGATCTCTTAAAGGATGCAATTCTTCTATTTTGTAAATACTCCAAAATGGCTCAAATTCAAAGCCTGGCCATCAGAAAGCTATACACCTAACCTGCATTATTTAGGCTGCTGATATAACTAGTTTTACTGAATTAAGCTTTATCATGATGTTACAAATATACATGATAGATAGCCCTATGAAAGTCATTGTTTTGTTAACCCTAAAGGTGTTGTTGGGTAAATTGTAATGTCACTTCTATAAGGATACAGAAAAGAGATTTTTCAGATCAAGTTTTATCTTATGATCAGGTAAGAGATGAAATTTTGCTTTTTGCATTGGCTATTAGGAAGAGCCGAAGTTCACTTCAGGGCTTCCCTGGTGGCGCAGTGGTTAAGAATCCGCCTGCCAATGCAGGGGACACAGGTTTGAGCCCTAGTCCGGGAAGATCCCACATGCTGTAGAACAGCTAAGCCTGTGCACTACAACTACTGAGCCTGTGCTCTAGAGCCCGCGAGCTACAACTACTGAGCCCGTGTGCCACAACTACTGAAGCCCACGCACCTAGAGCCTGTGCTCCACAACAAGAGAAGCCACCGCAATGGGAATCTCATGCACCGCAATGAAGAGTGGCCCCCACTCACCACAACTAGAGGAAGCCCACGAGCAGCAATGAATATCCAATGCAGCCATAAATAAATAAATAAATAAATAAATAAATAAATAAATTTATTTTAAAAAAAGTTCACTTGAATGGTTGATTTCTAGTAATTGTAAGACTTCATGCATGCACCTTGTTTATTAAACTTAAACCTGGCTTTGTCTTATTGTGCAACTCTTGTTTTCTCTTTACCCAGATTTCTTCAGGTAATTAAAAACAATCCTGTTGTACAATATTTTGAAACTTATATTGAAACCCAAATTGTTTTCCACAGATGCTGCATCATTTGATATTTTAACCAGCAATATGCAAGGGTTTCAATTTCTCCATACCTCTTCACTACTGTTTTCCTTTTAAAAAAATTATAGCCTTCCTAGTAAGTGTGAAGTAGCATCTCATTGTGGTTTTTATTTGAATTTCCCTAATGACTAATGATGTTGAGGTTCTTTTCATAAGCTTGTTGGCCATTCCTATTACTCTTTGGAGTAGTGTCTATTCAAGTCCTTTGCCCATTTTAATGTTGAGTTATTTGTTTTTTATTGTTGAGTTGAAAGAATGTTATTTTTTTTAGATGCAAATCCCTTATCAAATACATGATTTGCAAATATTTTCTCCCATTCTATGGGTTTTCTTTTCAATTACTTGATGAAGACCAAGAAGCACGAAAGTTTTTAATTTTCTTAAGTCCAGTTTATCTATTCCCTCTTTCATCACCTGTGCTTTTCGTGTCATATCTAACAAACCATTGTGTAATACAAGGTCATGAACATTTACTCTTATATTTTCTCTGGAGACTTTTTTTTTTATCATTTTAGTTCTTAAATTTAGATATACAATACTTTTCAATTAATTTTTGTATATGGTGTAAGGTAGGGGGTCCAACTTCATCCTTTGCATGAGGATATCCAGTTATCACAGCACCATTTGGTGAAGGGCTATTTTTCCTTATTGAATTTGCTTGCCACCTATATTGAAAATCAAATGACCATAAATTTAATTATTTATGTATCCTCAATTCTATTCCTTTGATCTAGATATCTGTTCTTATCCCAGTGCCAAACAATCTTGATTAATGTAGCTTTGTAATAAGTTTTAAAATTGGTAAGTGTAAGTCTTCCAACTTTGTTCTTCATTTTAAAGATTGTATTGGCTCTTCTAGGTCCCTTATGTTTCAATATGAATTTTAGGGTAATCGTACAAATTTCTGCATGAAAGACAGCTGGGATTTTGAGGGATTTTATTGGGTCTGTAGAGTGTTTAGAGAATATTACTTCTTACCAATATTAAATCTTCTTGATTCATGAACATGAGTTGTCTTTCCATTTATTTAGATCTTCTTTAATTCCTTTCAGTAATGTTTTGTAATTTTCAGAGTGTAAGTTTTGAACTTCTTTTGTTAAATTTGTTTCTACATATTTCATTCTTTTTGATGGTTTGGTAATGTAATCATTTTAAAATTTCATTTTCAGAGTTTTCATTGCTAGAGTATAGCAATAAAATTGATTTTTGTGTATTGATCTTGTATGCTGTTACTTGGCTGAACTTGTTTATTAATTCTAATAGTATTTTAGTGGATTCGTTAGGATTTTCTAAATACAATATCATGTCATCTATGATTAGAGAGCCTTCCTTTCCAATATGTATGCCTTTTATTTACTTCTCTGAGTGACCTGGTTAAAACCCCCAGTACAATGTTGAATATAAGTGACAAGAGTGAACATCTTTGTCTTGTTTCTGGTCTTAGTAGGAAAGCACACTGGCTTCTCAATTTAATATGATGTTACCTGTGGTTTATCATAAATGTCTTTTATGAGATTAAGGAAAGTTCCGTATTTTCCTATTTTATTTAGTGTTTTTTCGTGAAAGGGCGTTGGATTTTGTCAAATACTTTTTCTGCATCTGTTGATATGAGCATGCAATTTTTTGTCCTTTTCCTATTAATATTGTGTATTCCATCGATTGACATTCAGATGATAAACTAACCTGCATCCTGAGATTGATCCTACTTGGTAATGATGTATAATCCTCTTAATATCTCTGGGTTCAGTTTGCTAGTATTTTATTGAGGAATCTTGCATTTCTATTCATAAGAGATGTTGATCTGCAGTTTTCCTTTTTTGTTGCATCTTTGCTTTTAGTATGAGTATACTACTGGCCTCATACAATGAGTTAGGAAGTGTTTCCTCCCCGTCTTTTTTGTGAAAGAATTTGTGAATGATGTTATTAATCCTTTATTAAACATTCAACAGAATTCACCATTAAAGTCATCTGGGCCTAAACTTTTTTTGTAGAAAGTTTTTATTTTTATTATTTTTAAATCACAAAACCATAAAAAATAAGATTTTTATGGCTAATTTGTTTACTATAGTTCTTTTTTTGTTTAACATCTATATATATATATATATCCACTCTTTTTTAGATTCTTTTCCCATATAGGTCATTACAGAGTATTGAATACAGTTCCCGGTGCTATACAATAGGTCCTTATTAGTTACCTATTTTATATATAGTAGTGTGTATATGTCAATCCCAATCTCCCAATTTATCCCTCCCCCTGCTCCCTTTCCCCCTTGGTAACCATAAGTTTGTTTTTCTACATCTGTGACTCTATTTCTGTTTTGTAAATAAGTTCATTTGTACCATCTTTTTAGATTCCATATATAAGCGATATCATACGATATTTGTCTTTGTCTGACTTACTTCACTCAATATGACAGTCTCTAGGTCCATCCATGTAGTTGCAAATGGCATTATTTCATTCTTTTTTATGACTCAGTAATATTCCATTGTATATATATACCACATCTTCTTTATCCATTAATCCATCGATGGGCATCTAGGTTGCTTCCATGTTTCGGCTATTGTAAATAGTGCTGCAGTGAACATTGGGGTGCATGTATCTTTTCGAATTATGGTTTTCTCTGGATATATGCCCAGGAGTGGGATTGCTGGATCATATGGTAGCTCTATTTTTAGTTTTTTAAGGAACCTCCATACCATTCTCCATAGTGACTGTACTAGTTTACATTCCCACTAAGAGTGCAGAAGGGTTCCCTTTTCTTCGCACCCTCTCCAGCATTTATTGTTTGTAGATTTTTTGATGATGGCCACTCTGATTGGTGTGAGGTGATACATCATAGTAGTTTTGACTTGCATTTCTCTAATAATAGTGATGTTGAGCATCTTTTCATGTGCCTCTTGGCCATCTGTATGTCTTCTTGGAGAAGTGTCTATTTCAGTATTCTGCCCATTTTTTGATTCGGTTGTTTGTTTTTTTGATATTGAACTGCATGAGCTGTTTGTATATTTTGGAGATTAATCCCTTGTTGGTCGCTTTGTTTGCAAATATTTTCTTCAATTCTGTGGGTTGTCTTTTCGTTTTATTTATGGTTTCCTTTTCTGTGCAAAAGTTTAAAAGTTGAATTAGGTCCCATTTGTTTATTTTTGTTTTTATTTCCATTACTCTAGGAGGTGGATCAAAAAAGATCTTGCTGCGATTTATGTCAGAGAGCGTTCTTCCTATGTTTTCCTCTAAGAGTTTTATAGTATCCAGCATTGCATTTTAGGTCTTTAATCCATTTTGAGTTTATATTTGTGTATGGTGTTAGGGAGTGTTCTAATTTCATTCTTTTACATGTAGCTGTCCAGTTTTCCCAGCACCACTTATTGAAGAGACTGTCTTTTCTCCATTGTATATCCTTGCCTCCTTTGTCATAGATTAGGTGACCATAGGCGCATGGGTTTATCTCTGGACTTTCTATCCTGTTCCATTGATCTGTATTTCTGTTTTTGTGCCAGTACCATACTGTTTTGATTACTGTAGCTTTGTAGTATAGTCTGAAGTCAGGGAACCTGATTCCTCCAGCTCCGTTTTTCTTTCTCAAGATTGCTATTGCTACTCATGGTCTTTTGTGTTGCCATACAAATTGAAAAATTTTTTGTTCTAATTCTGTGAAAAATGCTATTGGTCATTTGATAGGGATTGCATTGAATCTGTAGATTACTGTTGAAAAAATAAAAAATAACACAATCAGATGGAGAGATATACCATGTTCTTGGATTGGAAGAATCAATATTGTCAAAATGACTATACTACCCAAAGTATTTGACAGATTCAATGCAATCCCCATCAAATGACCAATAGCATTTTTTCACAGATTTAGAACAAAAATTTTTACAGTTTGTGGAATATTTTTAAATTACTGTTTTTTTTTTGTTGTTCTTGTTATAGGTCTATGCAGGTTTTTTATTTATTCTCAGGTCACTTTTGGTAGGTTGTATCTTTCTAGAAATTTCTTCATTTCATCTAGGTTATCTAATTTGTTGAAATACAATTGTTCATAGTATTCCCTTATAATTATTTTTATTTCTATAAGATCAGTAGTGGTGTCCCCTCTTTTATTCCTGATTTTAGTTATTTGAATCTTTTTTTCCCTTGGTCCATTTAGCCAAAGGTTTGTTAATATTGTTGATCTTTTCAAGAACCATCTTTTAGAAATATTTTTTCTATACTTCTATTCTCTAATTTATTTTTTATTGCCATTATAGCCCTTATTATTTATTTGCATGTATTGCATGTATTGAATTTAGTGTGTTTTAGTTTTTTTCTAACGTGGAAGATTAGGTTATTGTTTTGAGATATTTTGAATATACAAATGACATCTGTAAATTCCTCTATAAGCTCTACTTTAACTGCATTTTATAATTTTTTAATTTTCATTTTCATTCATGTCAAAATATTTTCTAATTCCCCTTCTGATTTATTATTTGACTCTTTTAGTAAATAGTGTGTTTAATTTCTACATATTTGAGGATTTCCTAAATTTCCTTGATTTTCCTTGATTCCTAATGATTTCTAATTTCATCTACTGTATTTGTATGATTTCAAGTCTTTTAAATTTGTTGATGTTTGCCTTTTGGCTGAAGACATCATCTATCCTGGAGGAACATCCCATGGATACTCAAGAAAAAATGTGTGTTTTGCTGTTGTTGGGTGCAGTTTTCTGTAAATAGTTGTTAGATCTAGTTGGTTTATAGTCATGTGATTTCCTTGATGATACTATACCTTTTTGTTCTATTCATTTTTGAAAGTTGGAGGATTGGAGTCCCCATCTACTATTGTTGAACTGTCCATTTTCCTCTTCAAATTTGTCAGTTTTGCTTCATATATTTTGGTTTTCTGTTGTTAGGTGCTAGAGTGGGTTGACTGGTGGCCCCTAAAAAGATATGTCCACCCAGAACCTGTGAAAGTTATCTTATTTGGATAAAAGTATCTTTGCTAATGTAATTGAAGAACTCAGTATGTGGTTATCTTGGATTATCCATGTGATACTACATCCAGTGGCCAGTGTCCTTATAAGATAAAGGCAGTAGAAGGTTTATGACACATGAAGGGTAGGAGGCATTGTGACCACAGAGACAGAGGTTGGAATGATGCAGCCAAGAAAGCCAAGGAAATCCAACAGACACCAGAAGCTGGAAGAAACATGGAAGGATACTTCTGAGAGCCTGAAGAAGGAGGACATGCTAGCATTTTGATTTTGGACTTCTAGCCCCAAGAGCTTTAAGAAATTTCTGTTGTTTTTAGCAACAAAGATTGTGGTTATTTGTTAGGCAGTCACAGGTAACGCATGTTTATACTTACACATTTATATTTACTTTTTAAGCTTTATTGAGATATAATATAAAAAAATTGCATGCATTTAGTGCATACATCTTGTTGAGTTTGGGCATATGCATATACCAATAGTACCATAACCACAATCAAGGTACTAGACATATTCATCACCTTCAGAAATTTCCTTGTGTTCTGTATGTGTGTGTGTTTTGCATGTGGTAAGAAAACAACATGAGATCTATCCTTTTAACATACTTTAAAGTGCACAATACTGTATTATTAACTATAGGTACTAAGTTGTTTAGCAGATCTCTGGAACTTATTCCTGGTGTGTAACTGAAATTTTATACCCATTGAGCAACAATTCCCCATTTCCCCCTCCCTCTAGCCCCTGGCAACCAATTTCCTGCTTTTTCACATGTCTATTAAATTTTATTGTATCCTGGATATTGTGAATATCATTTTGTTGTGTGTCTGTTTATACATGTCTCTCTATAAAACGTGATGAACTTTGTTCTGACAAGCAGTGAAGATATCTATGAATCAGTTATATCCTTGTGAATCTTTTTTAAAGCTTTCGTAGTGTGGCTCTAGTGCAGTATTTAATAGTACCAATTTAGTTCTATGCCTATGTTGTGACCTTCCTTATGTCCATACTGGATGCTTTGGGTGTTCAATGAGATCTTTCTACTGTGATTGCTGAGTAGTTATTCTTTGCTGATATTTGTTCTTTGCCTGACCTTGTGAAATTTCATCCTATGTTCATTCAGCTTAGAGTTTATCTAAAGGTGCAAGGGGACCGCTGTGCAGATTTCTAGAGTGTATTTTCTGGGTTTTACCTTCTATTTGGTATTCTTCCCCTAAATTTTTAGATGTCTCAGTCTCCCTGAATTCTGATCTCATTCTCCTCTTATCAGGGAAGACTTTCTGGATCTGGACTTTGTTGCAGATACAGTTAATGTCAGTTCATTACTTCATCAGTGGTGCCAAATATTTTAAAGTTGGGGTCAGGAATTTCCCTTATTCAGAGTTTGTTACCAGCACACTGGTAAGATTCTGGTGATCTCTCCATGCCTTAGAAGCCAGCTGTCAAATTTCCAAATCACAGATGGTTTCTTTCTGCTGTATAGCTCAAATGCCAGCATTATAAGTGTTGGGGTAATTCTGTTTGCTGTATAGTTTTACTTCTGGCTTTGTAAGCCTAGGTTTCTGTATCGCCATCCTTCTACTGTGCCCCCTGGCCTTTGGTGGGTCATTTCTTACACTTGGTGAAGCCTCGTATATCTCAAGATCTCATATTTGGTTTAGTGTCTCAACCTTTGGTGTGTTCATGTCATTAACTCAGTTAGGGCCCTGTTCACCTTTGAAGTCTCTCTTAGCACTCCTACCCTGTCACCAGGCTTTGGTATGCTACCACTGTACACTTAGTGAAAGTTCCATAGGAAAAGATCAGCAAAGTGATGCAGATTGCACTGTGACTAGGGATTTGCAAGATTCTACTCCACCATTCCAGCCCACGTATGGTGGTTAAAAGTTAATATATTGGTTGGTTTATCTTTTCTCCAGTCTGTGACAAGTTTGTTGTTGCTCCTGCTTTGCTCAGAGAATAAATCAGTTGCTTCTTCTCTCCTAAGAAGGGCTCATGACTTTATGTAATTTAGATTATTCGGTTTTCTTTGTATCCTCAGTCCGCTAATGTGTTAAAAATATGATTATTATAGCTTTTGCAACTTCTCATTTTTAGGATGGGAAAGATATTCTTTTGTGACTGTCTAAACCGTAACTAAAAGTGGAAGTCTCCCATGTATTTATGTTTTATTTTTTGGTTTACATATTTTTCCTCCACTCCATCTACCTCCCATGCAAACTCTGAAAAGAAATGTGCACCTATGCCTCTATGCTTTTATATGAAAGGAAAATTTTCAATGTGCTTTTTCTACATGTAGGCCATCTCACCTGAGAGGCATCATTTTAGGGAAAGCATAAAAGATTTTAGTTACCTGTTGAATTAAAGATAACTCTCACCCAAATTAAAATATTGCCATTCAAATTGAGGTAATAAGCAAAAAGTTGTTAGTGCCAAGAATAAATACCCGAAGTCTGGGATTTATCATTGTTTCCCTTTAATTTCTGAGCTGACAAATGATAATTGCTCAGGCAATTAAAATAATTAGGAAAATGTGGAGGCACAAAAGGAGAAGCCTTTTAGAAGCAATTTAAATGCATAAGGAGAGATTCACGTATGTTTGCTGCACCTTATCCTGGAGTAGACTGATTACCAGGTGCTTTTTAGTGCATTGACGATTGATAGATCACATGCCATCTGAGTTCTTTCTGGGAACAGGGCCCACTGGAAGCACATTTACCTCAGAAGATAGGTCTAGTTTTAAAGGAGGCTTCTGGGGATCTTGGGATTTATATTCTCTTAAACATCTTGGTAATAAAGGATCGTTTTCAGAACCCACATTTGTTCAACATCTTGTAAATTTGTAATATTTTCTTTTGGAACACACTTTTTTTGGACTATGTTTAAATGAGAGTAAGAAAAATATGAGTAAGATCATTGGATGGTCTTACCATTTTAGAATGCTTATTCGCTTTGTGAGCTGTAGGGGGCAGTCTGAGGGAGTCTGTGGAAAGAATTAGAAGATTGACAGTGGCTTTGTGAGAGAAATGACAGTTTCTGTGAAGAACAGAATTATCCTAGGTAAAATAGGCCAACGTTAATTTAGAGAAAATACACGTTAAAATCAATCAAAGAGGGCATTAACTGTGAGAACCACTTTGGTGTTTGTGTGTACAACAGACACTTAAGCTACTCCATATTCTGATGGGTAGTGACAGCTGGGATTGGTGTCAGAGATTGATGATACCAATTTCTAAGGAGAGACTATTTCAGAAGTAAATAGATGGTATTTTATTACAATTTTGTAAAATTCATTCTATTAGGCATGAACTATTCAGTTCAGGTATACTTTCTAGAAAGTTATTTATTCAGAATATTGCAGTAGACTACTGATAGTTATATGCACCAATACCAAATTATTTATGTCTGGCAACTCTCTCTTGATTTAACTAATTTAAAGGTATATTCCCTCTAGATTAAAATTGGCCTTTATTACATAGAAATTTTTTTCTCACAGGGACTCATTTATCATATTAAATTCATGTCATGCAGACTTCTCTGGTGGTGCAGTGGTTGAGAATCTGCCTGCCAGTGCAGTGGACACAGGTTCCAGCCCTGGTCTGGGAAGATCCCATATGTGCGGAGCAACTAAGCCTATGCGCCACAACTACTGAGCCTGTGCTCTAGAGCCCACGAGCCACAACTACTGAGCCCAAGTGCCACAACTACTGAAGCCTGCGTGCCTAGAGCACATGCTCCATAACAAGAGAAACCACCGCAATGAGAAGCCCGCGCACTGCAACGAAGACCCAACCCGGCCAAACATATATTAATTAATTAATTAATTTAAAAAAAATCTGTCATGCAGGACATGAAATATTTTTTGTGCACAGTACCTATTTATCCTCTGTTCATGCACAGGTGAAGTTGAACGAGTTCAGCTCATAACAAAATTTAGAAGATGATGAGGTTTGAAAGGAGAGTATACAGTGAATTTGGACAAGAGAGGGTTTCACTGAAAATGATGCTAGCTGATACTAGGGTCAGCAACAGTCATTTGGGAGAGATTCTTGAATGTGATAAGCTGGGAGGCTTATTTCAAAATAAATTAATATGCCATTCTACTTTCCATTACTTAAACATGATGAATGATATCAAATAAATCACTGATTTGAAAAATAACTCTCCTAAATGATATTTAGAAAAATGCTTAGAATAACAAGACTAATCAATCAACAGTATTTATTGACTACTCACTTTGTTTATGTCGATTATGTTATTAAGCATAAACATTTATTGAATGTCTGCTCTGTGCAGATCATACTGAAAGTTACAAAGAACACTTAGGCATTATGGAATAAGTGGGTTATCTGTGAATAAGCAGAAGGTGCAGTCCTTACTCAACAAGTGAGTGCAAATGAATATAGTTAAAAATTAGATGTTCATCCACACAAAGCAAAGGAGTGATCTGAGTAGGGTAAGCAGCCTCAATAGGTATGTTCCATAAGTAGAATGATTTTGAAGCAGCGCCAGAATGCTCTCTGTTCAACAAGTCAGTTAACTTGCCTTTACCTACTCAAAGTCTACTTTCTCACAAGAGTTTTATGAATTCTTTATATTTTGGATTTTTTTCTCCGTTCTATGAAATGTATCACTTTCTGACTCAAAGACCAAAGTGGACTACTAGTGATTATCTCAAGTGAAAAGAGAACTCTAAAATAAATTGGTAACATTTAACTTCTTACTCAAAACCAAGGGACTGGAACAAGGATTGTTGCACTGTGAATACATGAATATTGAAAACTGTATCATGGTGCTACATCCTCAACAATTCTTCCTAACCATACCTCCTAGCCTTCTTGCAGATAAAAGTCTTTGAATATTTTAGAATCCTGGCTACAATTTGCATTGCTTTGGGAACAGAGCTATGGAAATACTGAGTTAGAATATGGTGAAAAAAATCTGTAATTTGTGATATTTGGGGAAAACAAACCTTCTCAAATGTCTTTGGCAGCAAGAAGCCCCTCTAACCAGTTACATATCTGTTCCAAATGGGGATTTAGATAGATCTTGGTTTTGTATGAACTTTGCTATGAAATATACTTTGTTCATCTGATAAAATTTCCTTGTTATCTTTTTCAGAGCTAAAGATGAATGTGGTATCATTTTGGAAGTAAGGAATAACATGTAGGAAGTCCATAAATTATTTCCCCATGTACAGATCAGTTTCAAAAGCAACATGTTAATTTTTTTTTTTTTAACATCTTTACTGGAGTACAACTGCTCCACAATGGTGCGTTAGTCTCCGCTGCACAACAAAGCGAAACTGCCATACATAAACATACATCCCCACATCCCCTCCCTCCTGCGCCTCCCCCCCACCCTCCCTATCCCACCCCTCTAGGTGGTCACACAGCACCGAGCTGATCTCCCTGTGCTATGCAGCTGCTTCCCACTAGCTATCTATTTTTCATTTGGTAGTGTATATATGTCCATGCCACTCTCTCCGTCCTAGCTTACCCTTCCCCCTCCCCGTGTCCTCAAGTCCATTCTCTACGTCTGTGTCTTTATTCCTGTCCTGCCCCAGGTTCCTCAGAACCACTTTTTTTTTTTAGATTCTATATATAGCAACATGTTAATTTAAATCACCCTTTGAGCCTAGCCAGAGGACTTTTCTATGAAAGCAGTTGATTTAGCTTAGCTCCCTGGGGTTAACTCTGAAGGTGTTCTGAAGTTTAAACCTGATTATGTGTTTTAAATATATTTTTTATTAATATAAAGCCCTTGATATCCTATAAACAAAGCACAATCTGCCAGCTGAGTAGGTAATAAACATATGTATTTGAGGGGTAAACAGAAGATACTTAAGATATTTTCTACATGTTCTTTCCTGCTGTGATCCCTATGCCACACAGAATCTGTGTTAGGAATAGTAATCCATTTTTTATGTCATTCAAAGAGATCTAGTAAGGAAGTCTTCAATTTTTAGTAAGGCTTTAAATAAACCATGATGGCATTCTGGAATATATCTAGGTTGGTATTTCTTTTCAAACCATTTTTTGAACAGAAACCCTTTTAAGCGAAGAGTTCTTCCAGGGTCTACTCTGAATACGTTGGCCAGGTGCTTCAGTGAATAATTCATTCACAGCCTGTCCTTCCACAATGAACCATTTAGAGTGGTTTAAATGACTGTACAGTGACTGTCCAATATGAAGGTGTAAAAAGTAGCCATAGTGTATCTCTCCTTTCAAGCTAGAGTAGGCAGTGTGATAGCATCTGAGATACAAGAATACTATATAGAGGTTGCTGTTTGGCTTCTGGTGAAGCTGTTAGCCACTGGACTTTGCAGAGAGATAGAGAGGAAGGATTGGGCCTCATTTGGAGATGATTTACACCCAGGTATTAGGCATAGTCATTGTTAATACTAAGAGGGAAGAAAGTTCCAATGAAGTTGAGTTGGGTACACTTATGATAACCTTTACTCTTAGATTAATGTAGACAGAACTAGGGATCTCTCTATTTTAAATATACATATATATGTATAATTTTTATATGTATAATTACACATATAGTATAATTTTTTCTCATTCACTTGCCACCTATGCTTAAATATGTTTTTATATGTGTGTATGTGTATGTATGTGTGTATACATATATATAAATAAATCTTTTCAGAGGACAATACAGATTTTTTGATATAGCAGCATTATGAGATTGTAACAATCATTTAAAAGGAGAAATTGTGTTGTTTACTTGATATGAAATTATTAATTTGATTAAGTGATGTTTCCTCTGCTAGATAACAAATATGTCATGAGATATAAGTTCAGGATTTTTTGAAGTATTCTATTAATAGTCTTATGAGAACAGGGATGATACCGTTAACTACCTTCTTTTTAGAACTCGTCTATTTTGTGTCTGGCATAGTCCTCTTTAGATTCTTCTCTTAACTCTCTGACTTTTTATTTTCATGTTCTTCATAGACAACTCTTTCTTGATATACTTCATAAGGCTTTTGTCCCCAGACCTCTATCCAAAACTGTCATGTACTCTGTCCTTTTTACCTTCATGGTGTGTATATTTTATTGAATTCAACTCTTCCCCTTATTTAATGCTCACATGTCTAAATATCACTCTTATATTTAACTGTGGACATGCATTTTCGACTGATTTGTATGTATATGACTTTTATGACTAAATTTGTGTAGTTCAACCTTAATATGTATAAAGTCTAATATATCATTACTTCTCCAAAGCTGTGTTCTTAATCTCATAGGTTTTCTCTCTTATGATTTCACCATCTGTCCAGTCAGCACACATTAAAATTGTAGTCATTCTTAATACCATTTTCTCATCTTTCCTGCCTTTCATAAACATTTCAATCATTCACAAAATCTAACCTATTTTTCCCTTCCAATATTTCATCCATCTCCTCTTTTATATTCTAATTAGCATATCATCCCAGTTCTGGTTCTCATTTCTTTTCTCGTCCATTCACTTCCCACCTACGCCTGGAAATTTTTTTTAACATCTTAAATCTTCTCTCAAGGACCCACTCAAACCCATCTCCTGGTAGAAGGCTGTTTTCTCTGTACTTCTCTTTTACTTGGTTGTGCACATTCTGCTACATCTAAGTAACTGCAATATACACTCATCTACATGTCTGCTTTTTCCTGCTAGATTTTAAGTTCTAAGATGTAGAGGCCATATCATATATATTTGTCCCCCACTGGGCCTAATTCAATGTTTGTATGAAATAAGTACTGTATAAATACTTGCTTAAATGAATTGAACTCAGAAAATTTTAATAATCAAGAATTAATCATTGCTTTGACCAAATTGGTCTTTGTTTTCTATGGAGGAAAATATATCAGGGATTGTTGGATTAGGGAACATATATATTTTCCTATGATAGGATGAAATGTAATAGTTTTTTAACATCTTGTTTCTTTAAAGGTTTACCCAGGTTTTTATTTTTCTCTTTTATTTGTTTTATTTGAACAAACTCTTATCAAAGAGGAGAAAGCAGTAGCTCTTTACTGATGATTATTACCATAGGCAACCAAATGTCTAGCTACTTGGCAACCACCAAGTAACTGAAGTCTCACCAGTGTACTGAGGTACTGGGGTTATGACTTTATTCTGAAATTTCCAAAGTGCAGCCTTTTGTAAAATTCTGTTGGCAAAGGACATCAATGTGGGTAGCATTCTTTCAAAGGATATCAGTGTAGGTAGCACTAGAAAAATAATCTGGCCTTTAAGTGCATTTCTAATGAGTGGGGCAATGTGTGACTGGACTGCCAATAAATTTGCCTTTGTGTAACCTTGCCCAGTTTCTATGAGCCGAAAATCCCAGGGGCCTCATCATTATTTATGCACTACAGTTTTTCATTCCCTTTCTTCCTCTGTATTATAATTTCCCCTGGCATTCTCTCTTTTCAGAGAGAAAGGCATCCTGGAATGAATTTAAAGACTGAGATCTCTAAGAAGCCTCAGGTACAGCTTGGTACTGTGGCAATTATCTATCCAAGAGGAAACAATGAAACACTTCAGAAAAGTGTACTTAATGCTATTCATATTTTCAAATAGCATGAATAACAGCCAATTTGACTTTAAATACATCTTGTTATAGATGATTTGGTTATTAAACTTGGCAATGTCAATCTCAGTATCATATTCCATTAAATCAGCGTTTCTGATAATAGAGGTATTCTTTGTAAGGATTAAGGCACTACTGGCTTCTAAAAACAGTAGGGGGAGGGAGGGATGGGGAGGAGAGGAGGAGAAGAGAAAGCGAGAGAGAGACAGAAAGAGAAAAAGAAAAAGAAGAGATGGAGGAAGAGGAAAATGTGGTGGTGGAGGAGGAAGAGAGGGGGAAAGAAAACTAAAAACAGGTAGAAAATGAAAAAGAGGAAGAAGTGAAACACAGTAGACTTATGTTGTTAATAATTTGAAGAAGAGAAAAGAATAACAAACAAGTAGACGTGTGCTGATAAAAATAGTCAAAATCTACAAAGACACAGATCACTTCCTGGAGTATTACATTTATAATACCTCAGAGGACTCACGTCTCTTGCAACTGGTAGGACATATGATCCAGTACATACACTTACTTCTTAGAGAGCCTACTCTATACAGTTTACTGGGTGAGCAGTGGGTTATATGACTTTCTCCTTTGGCCACAGTTAATTGAACTAGGGGCAGATACCTGATCCAGGGAGAGCAATTCATATTGTCCATGCTACGAATTTGGAGTTGGATCACAAAAATTCTAGTTAGTCTCTTCTGGCCCCTGGAACTGAGAAGATCTAGACTCAGGAACTGAGGTTGCCATTCTGGGTTAACCGTCTTAGGACCATGTTTATGGAAAACTTGAGAAAATCAATCTTCAGAGAAAGAGAGAAGACTGATGCAACATCACAGAAAGAAGGGGAGACAACAGCTCATGTAGCTCCAGAGGTAGGAAGAGAATAATTAGAGCTCCTGTCAGCCTTCTAGTTCCTGGTGTCATTCCATTATGTAGGCCAGCTACATTTGTTGCCTTTGGGTTCTATATCTGTATTAGTCAGCTGGGGCTGCCATAACAAAATGCAGTAGACTGGGTGGCTTAAACAACAGAGATTTATTTTCTCAAACTTTGAAGTTTGGTATACCTAGATCAGGGTGCTAGCATGGTCATATTCTGGTGAGAGCTCTCTTCGTGCTGTAGACAGCCAACTTCTTGCTGTGTTGTCACATGACAGAGAGAGAGATCTGGTATCTCTTCCTCTTCTTATAAGGGTACTAGTCCCATTATGAGACCTCCCCATCCCCCTGTCATGACCTTATCTAAATATAATTACCTCCAAAGGGCCCCATTTTCAAATACCATCACATCGGGGGTTAGGACACCAACACGAATTTGTAGGGGACCTAATTCCATTCATGGCAATATCCTTGCAAAACAGACACATCCCAATTTTTATGTTTAAGGTAGCTGTGATGGAAATGGTCTCAGAATCTGTATTATCACTTAGTTTCCCTGGTGATTCTGATTCTGCTTCTTTACAAATCACAGTTTGGGAAATGCTGTACCAAAAGAATGTGAAGAGCTGACTTAAAGAACCAAGATCAGGCAATAAAGGGTTAGGGCAGGGCTGGCTGGAAAGAGGGACAAAGTCCACAGTCAGGATCAAGGCCATATCTAGGATACAGCAAGAGAGTAGTGTGGATAAAAGTGAGATAATGAGGTGTCTATAACTTACTATAATGTGTGTTGGGGGACAGAAAGTGACCAGGCTAGCCTAAATATACAGGGTTGGGGCAGACAGATGCTGGCATTATGTAGCTCTGGTCTCTCACTATTCAGATTTAAAATCCAAAACAAACACCTATGGCTAAAACACTATCCATTACACGAAATGAATTCACATAAACTAATCCAGAAACCTAAAAATCATTTTTAATTTCTCTCTTTATCTTCAGGTATCAAATCTAAATAATACGCCAATTCTTTCAGCACTACCTTCAAAACATCCAGAATATGTCCACTTTTCTCCATCTTTACTACAACCTTGATATAACTTTATTTCTCACCCATGCTACTCTAATAGCCATCTTTTTTGTCTTCCTGCTGTCATTCTTCATCCCTTCCAAACTATTTTCCTTAGAGCATGCAGGTATACCTTTAAAAACTAAAAGTATTTTATCCCCTTTCTACTTAAAATAGTTCATCACTTCCAAATTCTCTTCAGGATAAAGCTCAATCTCTGTTTAATGGTTTTAAGTCCCTCTATGATTCCTCCAGCTTTACCTCTTGAAATTTTATGCCTGAAACTTTGAGTTTCAGTAAAATTTAACTGATTGTTGTTTCACACCTGTACCATATTTCTTATTCTCATGGTTTTTTTTATATCCATGAATACATTCATGTAACCACTGCCCAGATGAAAAAAGAGAACATAACTAAATTCTCTTTACAGTAACCCATAAAATCTCTTCATGATCCCTCAAACTATTTCCTTCTGTCCAAACCTAATCATCATCATCATAGATTATTTTGGCTGTTTTTTTAATTTGATATAAATGTAATATATATATATAGAAATAACTTTATAACTTGCTTCTTTTGCTCAGCATTATGTTTGTGAGATTTATCCATATTGTTGCATGTAGCAGTAGTTCACACATTCTCATTGCTATTTAGTATTCCATTGTATGAATTTGCAACCATTTAAAAATTCATGATACTGCTTATGGACATTTCAGTAGTTTCCACTTTGAAATTACTACAAATTAAGCTGCTATGAGCATTCTTATATATGTCTCTTGATGTATATGTGCACGCATTTCTGTTGGGGAAATACCTAAAAGTGAATTCTATGCTTCTTTATAACTCAACCCAGTTTAGATGTCATCTCCTCTAAGAAGGCTTCTCTACTCCACAACCCCAAATTCAGTTAGTTGGTCTTCTTCTTTGTGGCCATAGGAGCCTGTGCTTAAGAGAGCACTTAACAACCTGTAATATAATCGTTTTAAAAGCACATTTCCCCCCATAGATTTTAAGCTCCTTAGGGGCAGGGACTCTATCTTATTCTTTGTATTTCTAGTACATAGCAGAGTTCCTGGCACATGGACAATCAATAATGTTTAGTAGTATATAAATATTAATGCAGTTGTATAGGCAAATTGCATATTAATGGACTGATTGATATTGAAGAGTTCTGGAATTGTCTAAATAATAATTAATAAAATTTCTGAGCACCTACTGTATAACTAGACTGATGCTAGGTGATGTTGGACATGCCAAATACAGGCCTACCTCATTTTATTGCTCTTATCTTTGTTGTGCTTTGCAGATACTGCGATTTTTACATATTGAAGGCTTGTGACAACCCTGAGTCAAGCAAGTCTATAGGCTCCATTTTCCCAACAGCATTTGCTCACTTTGTGTCTCTGTATCACATTTTGAATTCTCACAATATTTCAGACTTTTTCATTACTATATATTTTTGCTATGGTGATCTGTGATCAGTGATCTTTGATGTTACTGTTGAAATTGTTTTGGAGTGCCATAAACCACACCCATATGAGATGGTGAACTTAATGTTTGTGTGTTCTTACAGCACCACTGACCATAAACTCCCCTGTCTCTCCCCCTCTCCTCAGGCCTCCCTATTCCCTGAGTTACAATATTGAAATTAGGTCAGTTAGTAACCTTACAGTGGCCTCTAAGTGTTCAAGTGAAAGTATGAGTTGCAAGTCTCTCACTTTAAATCAAAAACTAGAAATGATTGAGCTTAGTGGGGAAGGCATGTCAAAAGCTGTGATAGGCTGAAAGCTAGGCCTCTTGAGTGAAATAGTTAGCCAAGTTACGAATGCAAAGGAAAAGTTTTTGATGGAAATTTAAAATGCTGCTCCAGTGAACACATGAATGATAAGAAAGTGAAGCAGCCTTATTGTTGATATGGAGAAAGTTTTAATGGTCTGGGTAGAAGATCAAATCAGTCACAAAATTCCCTTAGGCTAAAGCCTAATCCAGAGCAAGGCCCTAACTCTCTTCAATTTTATGAAGGCTGAGAAAGATGAGGAAGCTGCAGAAGAAAAGTTTGAGCTAGCAGAGGTTGGTTGATGAGGCTTAAGGAAAGAAGCCATTTCCATCACATAAAAGTACAAGGAGAAGCAGCAAGTGCTGATGTAGAAGCTGCAGCAAGTTATCTAGAAGAACTAGTTAAGATAATTAATGAAGGTAGCTTTACTAAAAAACAGATTTTCAATTTAGACAAAACAGCCTTCTATTGAAGAAGATGCCATCTAGGACTTTTTTTTTTCTTCATTTATTTTTCGGCTGTGTTGGGTCTTAGCTGCGGCACACAGGCTCTTCGTTGCAGAGCACGGGCTTCTCTCTAGTTGTGGCGTGCGGGCTCCAGAGCACATGGGCTCTGTAGTTTGCAGCACACAGGCTCTCTCGCTGAGGCAAGCAAGCACAGTAGTTGTGGCGCACGGGCTTAGTTGCCCTGCAGCATGTGGGATCTTAGTTCTCCGACCAGGGATCGAACCTGTGTCCCCTGCATTGGAATGCAATTTACCACTGAACCACCAGGGAAGTCTCCCATCTAGGACTTTTATAACTAGACAGGAGAAGTCAACGCCTGGCTTCAAAGCTTCAAAGCACAGGCTGACTCTCTTGTGAGGGGCTAATGCAGCTAGTGACTTGAAGTTGAAGCCAATGCTCATTTACCATGCTGAAAATCCTAGGGCCCTTCAGAATTATTCTAAATCTCATCTGCCTGTGCTCTATGAAAGAACAGAGTCTGGATGACAGCACATCTGTTTACAACATCGTTGACTGAATATTTTTAAGCCCACTGTTGAGATCTATTACTCAGAAAAAAAGATTTCTTTCAAAATATTAGTGCTCATTGACAATTTACCTGGTCACCCAAGAGCTCTGTTGGAGACATACAACAAGATTAATTTTGTTTTCATGCTTGCTAACACAATATCCATCCTGCGACTTGCAGGTCTTATGATTTAAGAAATATATTTTGTAAGACTGTAGCTGTCATAGATAGTGATTCCTCTGATGGATCTGGGCAAAGTCAAATGAAAACCTTCTGGAAAGGATTTGCCGTTCTAGATGACGTTAAGAACGTTCGTGATTCATGGGAAGAGGTCAAAATGCAACATTCCCAGGAGTTGGGAAGAAGTTGATTCCAACTCTCATGGATGACTTTGAGGGGTTCAAGACTTCAGTAAAGGAAGTCACTGCAGATGTGGTGGAAATAGCAAGAGAACTAGAATTAGAAGGGGAGCCTGAAGATGTCACTGAATTGCTGGAATCTCAGGATAATACTTTAACAGAAGAGGAGTTGCTTCTTATGAATGTGTAAATAAAGTGGTTTCTTTAGATAGAATCTACTCCTGGTGAAGATGCTGTGAAGATTGTTGAAATAATAACAAATGATTTAGAATATTATATAAACTTAGTTGATAAAGTAGCAGCAGGGTTTGAGAGGATTGACTCCAGTTTTGAAAGCAGTTCTACTGTGGGTAAAATGCTATCAAACAGCATGATATTGTTCATGAAAGAAAGAAATTGTTCCTGAAAGGAAGAGTCAATCCATGTGGTAAACTTCATTGTTGTTTTATTTTAAGAAATTGCCACAGCCACCCCAGCTTTCAGCAACAGCCACCCTAATCAGTCAGTGGCCATCAGCATTGAAGCAAACAGATTACGATTTGCTGAAGGCTCTGATGATGGTTAGCTTTTTTTTTTAGCAATACAGTATTTTTAAAGTACCGTGTGTGCATTGGTTTTTTAGATGTAATACTATTGCACACTTAATAGACTACAGTATAGTGTAAACATAACTTTTATATGCACTGGAAAACCAAAAAATTCATGTGACTAACTTTATTGTGATATTTGCTTTATTGTGGTGGTCTGGCACTGAACCCCAAATATCTCCAAGGAATGCCTGTAACAAAAAACAGGATTCCTGCCCTCAATAAGCATACAGTTTTGGTCAGTAGCATTAATTTACGTTGATAAGATTATCGGAAACCAATAAATAGTAAACTGTATTGTAAAATGGCTCTTAGTACAATTAGATTTCAGAGAAGGGAGAGACTGCTGAAGTTGAAGCATTTTGGAAGATGAGCTAGGATAAGTGCTTGAAGGAGGTGTGTCATGTTTAAGAAGGAACAGTGGGGGGAAGTTGAAGAATAGCACAATCATCTCAGATCTGATCAATTTAGCTTTCATATTCCTCATCATTTCTGTGGACTAAACACTGTGTTTTGAGACAGATTTGGTTTACTTTTGGACTAACAGATGTGGCTTACAGAGTCCTCCATGTCTTGCTAAGTAAATTGTCCTTTAATCTATATATGGTGGGAATCCAACTGAAGTGTTTCATGAAGGCAGGTGATAAATCTTTTGGAAGATGGTGAGGGTCTGAATTATGGCAGTAATAGTAAAAGCATTGGAGAGAGAGAAACGTGGAAAAGTCAATGAGAGGTAGAATAAATAGAACATGGTGGTACCAGGATATGGTAGTTTGTGGTGCTTTTTAATGAAGCAAAAGGACACCATGGAAACACTTTTGAAAGAAATATGGTGCTTTGCTAGCTTGTGGCCCAAAATATTTCAGTGGAACATGGCAATATGTAATTATTTTTAATACTGATGTTCTTCTTATAAGTATGGAAACATCTTTTAGATCTTGCTAAAGTTTGACAACATAATTCTTACACTGAAATGTTGCTATGCTCTATTAAAAGAAGAAAACTGGGCTTCCCTAGTGGCACAGTGGTTAGGAGTCCGCCTGCCAATGCAGTAACACGGGTTTGAGCCCTGGTCCGGGAAGATCCCACATGCCATGGAGCAACTAAGCCCGTGTGCCACAACTACTGAACCTGCACTCTGGAGCCTGCGAGCCACAACTACTGAGCCTGCATGCCACAACTACTGCAACCGCGTGCCTAGAGCCCGTGCTCCGCAACGAGAGAAGCCACTGCAATAAGAAGCCCACGCACGGCGATGAAGAATAGTCCCCGCTCACCACAACTAGAGAAAACCTGTGAGCAGCAATGAAGACCCAATGCAACCAAAAAATAAATAAATAAAATAAATAAATCTATAAAATATAAATATAAATAAATCTATAAAAAAAGAAAAGAAAAATCTTGCACTGAAGTCTCATCAAAGGCTTTATGAGTTATTTATTCATGTATCTGGGACACCTTTGTACTTTGGAATGAAGAAGCAACAGGCAGTTTTCATCAACAGATTGAGAAAGGTCTCTATAAACCAGGAGCTCTTAAGCTTTAAGAACTGTGATAACGTAAGATGAGTCTAAGGCTACTGTCTTAGTAGTAGTTTCTCACCATAGCTGCACATGAGAATCACAGGGGCAGGGATGGGCTTTGAAAATGCTATTGCCTAGGCCACCTCTGTAGATTCTTATGTGGGGCCTGGACATCACCATTAAAAAACAGAACAATACTGGGCCTTGGTTTTGGTGATGATCTTTTAGATACAACATCAAAAGCATGACCCATGAAAGAAAAAATTGTTAGTTGAATTTCAGTGAAATTAAAAACTTCTGCTCTGTGAAAGACACTTTTAAGATAATTAAAAGATAAACCACAGGCTGGGAGAAAATCTTTGCAAAATACATATCTTATAAAGTACCAATATCCAAAATATACAAAGAACTCATAAAATTCAACAAAAAGAAAGCAGTCCTATTTAAAAGTTGACCAAACATCTGAAGAGACACCTCATTGAAGAAGATATGCAGATGGCAAAGAATCATGTGAAAAGATGCTTGACATCATATGCCATTAGGTAATTGCAAATTAAAACAACAGTGAAATACTACTACACACCTATTTGAATGGCTACATTTCAAAACACTGGCAACAAATGATGAGAATGTGGAGCAACAAGAACATTTATTCATTGCTGGTGGGAATGAAAAATGGTATAGCCACATTGGAAGACAGTTTGGCAGTTTCTTACAGAATTTGGCATACTCTTACCATATAATTTAGTAGTC
This sequence comes from Eubalaena glacialis, assembly GCF_028564815.1. Taxonomy (NCBI): domain Eukaryota; kingdom Metazoa; phylum Chordata; class Mammalia; order Artiodactyla; family Balaenidae; genus Eubalaena; species Eubalaena glacialis. The sequence continues at coordinate 111,162,583 of NC_083736.1, forward strand.
CTGCTCCTTGTTATATACCCACATAACCTGAAAACTTATGTCTGTGCAAAAATCTGTGCATGAGTGTTTATAGCATCTTTATCACAATTGCCAAAACACAAAAGCAATTAAGATATCCTTCAGTAGGTGAATGGATAAGCAAACTGGTCCATCAGACAATGGAATATTATTCAGAGGTTAAAATGAATTAGCTATCAAGCCATGAAAACACATGGAGAAATATTAGAAGCATATTGCTAAGTTAAAGAAGCCAACCTGAAAAGGCTATATATTTTGTGATTCCAACTCTATGACTTTGTGGACTAGGCAAAACTGTTGTGACAGTAAAAAGATCAGTGGTTGCCAGGGATTCTGAGGTAGTAAGGGAGGGATGAATAGGTGGAGCAGAGAGGAATTTTTGGGCTCTGAAACTATTCTGCATGATACAGTAGTGATGGAAATATGTCATGATACATCTTTTAAAACTCATAGAATGTGTAACACAAAGAATGAATCCTGATGTAAACTATGGAATTTAGTTAATAATGTGTCAATATTGTTTCACCAGTTGTGTTAAAGAACTAAAATTCAACCGAGTAAATTTAAATATCTAATTGGTTTTAATCAGCAATTCTTGAACCCAGCAGTATCTCATCTAGCAAGTAGAGAGGCACTCTGAGGAGTTGTACAAAATGAAAAGTCTTTATAGGCAGAAAAAGGGCGGGGCAAGGAAGTTAAAAGAGAGTATTGTTGCAAGCAAGGTCACCTTTCTTTAGGGGAATACAGGGGATTTTAGGCAGATTACCTTACTGGTGTTGACCAGGAAATTCCAGACTGATTTTGGTTTAAAATTCCACTCCTCGGAGGGGCTGAAACTGCAGTGAGTTTAGGTATTAAGTCTTGGTGGATCTTAGCATAAGTGAGTCCATTGTGGGCCTGTTCTTTCTTTTTAACAGTTGTAACAATTGTACCATACTGATAGAAGATGTGAATGTTAAAGGAAACTGTACGTGGGGAATGGGAGGATGTGGAAACTCTGTACTTTCCTATCAATTTTTTCTATAAACTTAAAACTATTCTTAGGAAAACAAAGCCTATTGATTAAAAACAAACTGTCTAGGTTATTCTAATATGCTCTCATGGTGGAGAATCAATGAACTAACTTTATCTAATTTGGGGTCTGCAAGAAATTTGGAGCGATATATAGGGGGTACAGAAGGAGTATTGGTGGTATAAAATGATGGAGTTCTGTATAGGATATTCTTGTTTTGAATTGCCTGAGAACAATCCAGGTAGGGATGCCCAGGGGACATTTATTTCCACTTTTTCCTAATAGCCATTATCAAAGCAATATTTGAAAAGCCAATCACAGTTTAGCATTTAAAACCATAATGGATTTGAAAAGGATGACACAGAGCCAACTTCTAATTAGAAAATATTACTGGCCTCAAGTTTCTATCCATAGCAACAGTGCTTAAATGCTACCTCCTGCTTTGCCTATAGGTATGTATTTTGCCACAAAATAATATATTGTCCAGGATATGTAATTCCTAATGTAAAAAGAGAGAGAGAGAAGAAAATAAGCACTAAAAACACCCCATGCCATTTGGCATAACAAAAGCATACATATGCATACGTGAAATTCACATAACTAAACAGAGAAAATGAATGTATTCCTCCAGAGATAGAAGTATTTCTTGGATAGCCAAATAAAACTTCTGTTAAAAGATATTTCTTCTCTTTGTTTGTGCCTGCTTAAAATGCTCTACAATTCTTTTCAAAGCAGTTAAGAACTGCATTTTGAACTCTGCTATTGGTTTCATTCATCCTTTTCTTGCTGCAGCCACTCTAGCAGTTCATCATAATCCAGTCTTATCTCTGGAATTTAGAATACCCCAAACACATGCTGAAACACATGCCGATTTGAATTGGTTTGCTAAGATAAAGCTAAGGTATCTTTCTTTTCATTTTTATGTAGTTAAAGCTGTCAGTCACCTAAGGTAAGATCACTAAAGTTTTTCTGTATCTACAAAATGAAATGAAGAGAATTGAAGTGATTATTATTTAATAAGCATTTTATTGAATAAATTTGGCATGTAACATTGTATAAGTTTAAGATGTACAGTGCATTACTTTGATATACTTATATATTGTAATATGATTCCCTTGTAGTGATAATTATCACATTACATAATTATAGTATAATATTATTGTCTGTGTTCATTGTACTGTGAATTAGCTATAGTTTATTTACTACTCATTACAAGTTTTTACCCTCTCTCTTATTTCCTACCCACATTCCCTGGTAACCATTTTACTCTGTTTTTTACAGGTTTAACTTTTTTAGATTCCACATATAAGTAATATCATATGGCACTTGTCTTTCTCTGTCTGACTTAACCCACTTAGAATTATGTGCTCAAGGTCCATCCATGTTTGTCACAAATGGAAGGATATCTTCCTTTCTGTTGGCTGAATAGTATTCCATTGTGTATATGTACCACATCTTCTTTATCCATTCATCCATTGATGAGTGTTTGGGTTGTTTCCATAACTTGGCTATTATGAATTATGCCACAATAAACATGGGGGTGTATATATCTCATCAAAATCCTATTTTCATTTCCTTTGTGTATATACCTGGAAGTAGAATTGCTGCATTGCATGGTAGATCTATTTTTAATTTTTGGAGGAAACTTCATTTTGTTTTCCATAATGGTTGGACCGATTTGTATTCCCATAAACAATATATAAGTGTTCTATTTTCATCCCAACCTCACCAGCACCTGTTATCTCTTGTCTTCTTGATGATAGCCATTCTAACAGATGTGAGATGATATCTCATTGTGGTTTCGATTTTCATTTCCCTGGTGATTAGTGATGTTGATCATTTTTTCACATACCTGTTGGACACTTGGATGTCTTCCTTGGAAAAATACCTATTCTGTTTCTCTAATTTTTAATTGGATTTTTTTTGTTATTGTTTTGTATGAGTTCTTTATATATTTTGGATATTAACCCCTTATCTGATAACTGGTTTGCAGAAATTTCCTCCCATCCTGTAGGTTGTCTTTTGGTTTTGTTAATTGTTTCTTTTTCTGTGCAGAAGCTGTTGAGTTTGATTTAGTCCCATTTGTTGATTTTTGCTTTTTTTTTTTTGTGCTTTTGACATTATGCCCCCAAAATTATTGCCAAGACCAATATCAGTGAGCGTCTTCCCTATGTTTTATTCTAGGAGTTTTATGGCATCAGATTTCATGTTTGAGTCTTTGATCCATTTTGAGTTAATTTTTATGAGTGGTGTGATATAGGGGTTCAATTCATTGTTCTACATGTGTTTTTCCAGTTTTCCCAGCACCTTCTGTTGAAGAGACTATCCTTGCCCCATTGGGTGTTCTTGACTTCCATATCAATTATTAGTTGACCATGTATGCCAGGGTTTAATTCTGGGCTTTCTGTTATGTCCCATTGGTTGATGTGTCAATTTTTGTGCCAGTACTGTACTGTTTTTATTACCATGGCTTGGAAGCATAGTTTGAAATTGGGAAGCATGATGCCTCCAACTTTGCTCTTTTTTCTCAGAACTGATTTGGCTCTTTGGGGTCCTTCATGGTTCCACACAAATTTTAGGATTGTTTCTTCTATTTCTGTGAAGAATGTCTTTGGTATTTTGATGGGCAGTGTGTTGAATCTGTAAGTATCTTTGGGTAGTATGTCCATTTTAACAATATTAATTCTTCTGATCCATGAACACAGGATGTCCTTCTATTTGTTTGTGTCATCTTCACTTTCAGTAAAGTTTTGTAGTTTTCATTGTACACAACTTTCACTTCCTTTGTTAAATTTATTCCTAAGTATAGTTTTTGATGCTGTGAATGGGATGGTTTTATTTTTCAGATGCTTCATCATTAGTGTAAAGAAATGCACTTGATTTCTGTATGTTGATTTTGTATCCTGCCATTTTACTGAAATCATTCATGAATTCTAACAGATTTTTTGACTGATTCTTTGGGATTTTAAAAAACAAGATCATATCATCAGCAAAGAACAACAGTTCTACTTCTTCCTTTCTGATCTGAATGACTTTCATTTCTTTGTCTTGCCTAATTGCTCTAGCTAGGACTTACAGTACTATTATTAAACAGGAGTGGTGAGAGTGGGCATCCTTGCCTTGTTCCTGACCTTAGGGGAAACACTTTCAGTTTCTCTCCATTCAATACAATGTTAGCTGTGGGTTTGTGATATATGGCCTTTATTTTGTTGAGGTATATTCCTTTTGTACTTAGTCTGTTAAAGGTTTTATCACTAAAGGATGTTGCATTTTGTAAAATGCTTTTTCTCCACCTATTGAGATGATCATGTGATTTTTATCTTTCACTTTATTCATGTATTACATTTATTGATTGGCAAATGTTGAACCATCCCCACTCCCAGGGATAAATCCTACTTGATCATGGTATATTATCCTTTTAGTGTAAACTTGAATTTGCTTACTATTTTGTTGAGAATTTTTACAAATATATTCATCAGCAATATTGGTCTATAGTTTTCTTTTCTTGTGGTATCTTTACCAGGCTTTCATATCAAAGTAATGCTTGTCTTGTAGAATGAGTTTGGAAGTGTTCCCCCGCCCCCTAGATATTTTAGAAGAGTTTGAGGAGGAGGATTGGTGTTAATATTTTTTTTTATTCAAATATAGTTGACTTATATAGTGGTTCAATATTTTTGTACATAACACACCATACAAAATTATTGCAAATTATTGACTATTTTCCTTGTGCTGTATATTATATCCTCAGGACTTATTTATTTTATAACTGGTAGTTTGTACATCTTAATCCCCTTTACCTATTTTACCCATCCCCATCGCCCTCCCCTCTGGCAAGTGCTAGTTTGTTCTCTATGAGTTTCTTTCTATTTTGTTATATTTGTTCATTTGTTTAGTTTGCAGATTCCACATATAAATGAAAATATACAGTATTTGTCTTTCTCTTTCTGACTTACTTGACTTGGCATTTTACCCTCTAGGTACATCCATGTTGTCACAAATGGCAAGATTTCATTCTTTTTTTTCCTGAGTAATATTTCATTGTATATATATACCACATCTTCTTTATTCATCTATCAATGGACACTTAAGTTGCTTCCATATCTTGGCTATTAGACTGCTATGAACATTGGTGTGCATGTATTTTTTCAAATTAGTGTTTTCATTTTATTCAGGTATATTCCTAGGAATGGAACTTCTGGACCATATGGTTGTTCAATTTTTAGTTTTTTGAGGATCCCTCATACTGTCTTCCATAGTGACTGCACCAATTTACATTCCCACCAACAGTGTACAAGGATTCCCTTTTCTCCATATCCTTACCAACACTTTTTATTTGTTGTCTTTTTGATAATAGCCATTCTGACTGGTTAGAGGTGATATCTCATTATGGGTTTAATTTGCATTTCCCTGATGATTAGTGATGTTGAGCATCTTTCAATGTGCCTGTTGGCCTTATGTAGGTCTTCTTTGGAAAAACGTCTATTCATGTCCTCTACCCATTTTTAAATTAGATTGTTTACTTTTTTGATATTGAGTTGTATGAGTTCTTTATATATTTTGAATATTAGCCCCTTATCTGACATACCATTTGCAAATATCCTCTCCCATTCAGTAAGTTGCCTTTTTGGGTTTTTTTTTTTTTTTTTTTGATGGTTTCTTTTGCTGTGCAAAAGCTTTTTAGTTTGAAGTGATTGCATTTGTTTATTATTACTTTTGTTGTCTTTGGCTGAGGAGACAGGTCCAAAAATATATGGCAAAAACTGATGTCAAACAGCTTACTGCCTATGGTTTCTTCTAGCAGTTTCATGGTTACAGGTCTTACATTTACACATTTAATTGATTTGAGTTTATTTTTATACTTGGTGTAAGAAAATGGTCTCATTTCATTCTTTTATGTGTAGCTATTCAGTTTTCCCAGCACCATTTATTGGAGAGACTGTCTTTTCCCCATTGTATATTCCTGCCTCCTCTGTCATAGATTAATTGACATATATATGTGGGTTCTGTTCTGTTCTATTGATCTATATGTCTGTTTTTGTACCAATACCATACTGTTTTGATTACCTGTAGCTTTGTAGTGTAGTTTGAAGTCAGGGAGCATGATACATCCAGCTTTATTGTCTTTCTCAAGATTGCTTTGGCTATTCAGAGTTTTTTGTGGTTTCATAAAAATTTTAGGCTTATTTGTTCTAAATATGTGAAAACGTTATGGGTATCTTGATAGGGATTGCATTAAATCTGTAGATTGTTTTGGGTAGTATGGACATTTTAACAATATTAATTTTTCCAATCCATGAACATGAGATACCTTTCCATTTACTTGTATCATCTTCAGTTTCCTTTCATAAACTTTCTAGTTTTCAGAGTACAAGTCTTTCATCTCCTTGTTGAAAGTTATTCCAAGGTATTTTATTGTTTTCCATGCTATTGTAATTTGCATTGTTTTCTTAATTTCTCTTTCAGATAGTTCATTTTTAATGTTTAGAAATCTGACAGATTTCTGTATATTAATCTTGTATCCTGAAAATGTACTGAATTCATTTATTAGTTTTAATAGGTTTTTTTGTGGATTCCTTAGGGTTTTCTATATGTAGTATCATGTCATCTACAAATTATGGCAATTTTACTTCTTCCTTTCCTATTTGGGTGCCTTTTATTTCTTTTTCTTGTCTTACTATTGTGGCTAGGACTTCCAATACTATATTGAATAAAAGTGGTGAGAGTGGGCATCCTTGTCTTGTTCCTGATCTTAGAGGGAAGGCTTTCATCTTTTCACCATTGAGTATGATGTTAGCTATGAGTTTGTAGTACATGACCTTTACTATGTTGAGGTATGATCACTATACCCACTTAGTTGAGAGATTTTATTATGAATGGATGTTGAATTCTGTCAAATGCTTTTTCTGTATCTATTAAGATGATCATGTGATTTTTGCCCTTTGTTTTGTTAAGATGGTGTATCAAGTTGATTGATATTGTGTTCATGTGATAAATCCCGCTTTATCGTGATGTATGATTTTTTTTAATGTATTGAATTTGGTTTGCTAGTATTTTGTTGAAGAGTTTTGCATCCATGTTCATTTGGGATATTGGCCTGTAAATGTTTATTGTTTTTGGTAGTGTCTTTGTCTGGTTTTGGTTTAGGGTAATCTTGGCCTTGTACAATGGGTTTGGAAGTATTCTCTCCTCTTGAGTTTTTTTTTTTTTTTTTTACATCTTTATTGGAGTATAATTGCTTTACAATGGTGTGTTAGTTTCTGCTTTATAACAAAGTGAATCAGTTATACATATACATGTGTTCCCATATCTCTTCCCTCTTCCATCTCCCTCCCTCCCACCCTCCCTATCCCACCCCTCTAGGTGGTCACAAAGCACCGAGCTGATCTCCCTGTCCTATGTGGTTGCTTCCCACTAGCTATCTATTTTACGTTTGGTAGTGTATATATGTCCATGCCACTCTCTCACTTTGTCACAGCTTACCCTTCCCCTTCCCCATATCCTCACGTCCATTCTGTAGTAGGTCTGTGTCTTTATTCCCGTCTTGCCACTAGGTTCTTCATGACCTTTTTTTTTTTTTCCCTTAGATTCCATATATATGTGTTAGCATACTGTATTTGTTTTTCTCTTTCTGACTTACTTCACTCTGTATGACAGACTCTAACTCCATCCACCTCACTACAAATACCTCCATTTTGTTTCTTTTTATGGCTGAGTAATATTCCATTGTATATATGTGCCACATCTTCTTTATCCATTCATCCGATGATGGACACTTAGGTTGCTTCCATGTCCTGGCTATTGTAAATAGAGCTGCAATGAACATTTTGGTACATGACTCTTTTTTTTTTTTTTAATAAATTTATTTATTTATTTATTTTTGGCTGCATTGGGTCGTCGTTGCGGTGCACGGGCTTCTCATTGCGGTGGCTTCTCCTGTTGCAGAGCACAGGGTCTAGGTGTGCGGGCTTCAGCAGTTGTGGCGCACGGGCTTACTTTGCTCCGTGGTATGTGGGATCTTCCCCGACCAGGGATCGAACCCGTGTCCCCTGCATTGGCAGGCGGATTCTTAACCACTGTGCCACCAGAGAAGTCTCTGTAATGAAGTCTTATTGGGTGACACGGGGCTTAGCCTAAGTGACTTCATTTTGAGCCTCTTTTGTTTTTAACAGGGTATATACTCAGAAGTAGAGTTGCTGATGCTTGTCTGTTTTTGTTTCTATTTTCTACTTTTTAATTTTACACTGTGGGGGTTTTTTGGTTTTGTTTTTTTTTTTTTTTAACATCTTTATTGGAGTATAATTGCTTTACAATGGTGTGTTAGTTTCTGCTTTATAACAAAGTGAATCAGTTATACATATACATATGTTCCCATATCTCTTCCCTCTTCCATCTCCCTCCCTCCCGCCATCCCTATCCCACCCCTCTAGGTGGTCACAAAGCACCGAGCTGATCTCCCTGTGCTATGCGGCTGCTTCCCACTAGCTATCTGTTTTACATTTGGTAGTGTATATATGTCCATGCCACTCTCTCACCCTGTCACATCTTACCCCTCCCCCTCCCCATATCCTCACGTCCATTCTCTAGTAGGTCTGTGTCTTTATTCCCGTCTTGCCACTAGGTTCTTCATGACCTTTTTTTTTTCCCTTAGATTCCATATATATGTGTTAGCATACTGTATTTGTTTTTCTCTTTCTGACTTACTTCACTCTGTATGACAGACTCTAACTCCATCCACCTCACTACAAATACCTCCATTTTGTTTCCTTTTATGGCTGAGTAGTATTCCATTGTATATATGTGCCACATCTTCTTTATCCATTCATCCAATGATGGACACTTAGGTTGCTTCCATGTCCTGGCTATTGTAAATAGAGCTGCAATGAACATTTTGGTACATGACTCTTTTTGAATTATGGTTTTCTCAGAGTATATGCCCAGTAGTGGGATTGCTTTTGATTACTCATTCAATTTCCTTACTAGTAATTGGTCTGTTCAGATTTTCTATATCTTCCTGATTCAGTCTTGGAAGAACGTATGGTTCTAGGAATTTATTCATTTCTTCTAAGTTGTCTAACTTTTTGGCATATAATTGTAGTAGTCTCTTAGTAGTAGGTAGTTCTGTGATTTTTGTTTTGGTAAATTCTTTTCTTTCATTTCTAATTCTATATATTTGGGCCCTCTCTCTTTCTTGTTGAGCCTGCTTAAAGGTTTGCCCATTTTGTTTATTTTTTTCAAAGAGCCAGTTCTTAGTTTTATTAAACTTTTCTATTTCTTCTAACTTTGGTGCTGTGCATGTTCTTCTTTTTCTAATTCTTTAGATGTAAAGTTTGTTTATTTGAGATTTTTCTTGTTTCTTGAGCTAGTTCTGTATCACTATGAACTCCCCTCTTAGAACTGCTTTTACTGTGTCCCAAAGATTTTGGAAAGTTGTTTTTCTATTTTCATTCATCTGAAGGTTTTTTTTAGTTCCTCTTTGTCTTCTTCATTGGCCCATTGTTTTTTTAGTAGCATGTTCCTTTGTCTCTACATGTTTGTGTTTTCTTCCTATAATTTATTTCTGTTTTCATATTATTCTGGTCAGAAAACATGCTTGATGTGATTTCAGTGTCTTAAAATTTATTGAGACTTGTTGTGTAGCCTAGCATGTGATCCATCCTGGAGAATGTTCCAAGTGTACTTGAATGTATATTCTGTTTCTGAATGGAATGTTCTATAGATATCTGTTAGGCTCATCTGATCCAATGTGTTGTTTACAGCCAATATTTTTTTATTGATTTTCTGTTTGGGTGTTCTATTCATTGACATAGGTCAGTTATTAAAGTCTTCTGTTATTTTTATATTACTGTCAATTTCTCTTTTTATTTCTGTTGCAATTTATTTATATATTTAGGTGCTCCTCTGTTGGATAGATATAATTATAAATGTTATATTCTTTTGGATTGTCTGTCTCCTTTATTATTATGTAATGCCCGTCTTTATCTTTCGTTATAGTCTTTGTTTGAAAGTCTATTTTTTTCTGTTATGAATATTGCTACCTCAGCTTTCTTTTGGTTTCTGTTTGCATGGAATATCTTTTTCCATCCCCTCATGTTTAGTCTATTTGTGTCTTTAGGTCTGAAGGGAGTCTCCTGTAAGCAGCATACATATGGTTCTTGTTTATTTATCCATTCTGTCACCCCCATATCTTTTGACTGTAGAATTAGTCCATTTACATTTAAAATGATAGGCATGTACTTATTTCCATCTTGTTACTTGTTTTCTTATTGTTTTTGTAGTTCTTCTCTGTTCCTTTCTTCTTCTTAGTCTCTTCCCTTGTGGTTTGATGATTTTCTTTAGTGTTATGTTTTGGTTCTTCCTGTTTATTTTTTGTGTATTTAGGTTTTTTTATTACCATGAGGTGTATATATATATATATATATATATATATATATATATATATATATATATATATATATATATATATATTTGGTTTAAGCTGGTGGTAACTTAAATTCAGACTCATTCTAAAGGCTCCACATTTTTAAAAATTAATTTTTATTGGAGTATAGTTGCTTTACAATGTCATGTTAGTTTCTGCTGTAGAGCAAAGTGAACCAGTTATATGTATACATATATCCTCTCTTTTTTCCTTCCCATTTAGGTCACCACAGAGCACTGAGTAGAGTTCTCTATGCTCTATTTTTTTACTCCCCCCATGCTTTATGTTTTTGACATCATATTTTACATCTTTTTATTTTGTTAAAAAATTAAAAGCAAATTCTATTTTGCTATTGACTTAATTAAAAGTGGAACAATTACATATATATTACTCCAATAAACTTAGCTGAAAATTTTTAGGCAGGAAGCATTTTAGAAGAATTTAACCCCCTTTCCTGTTGAAGAGTATAGTAAACTCATTATGATTGATATCAGAAATTTTGTTGTGTGTTTATTCTTCTTATATGCCATTTCAGCTATTTGCTACCTCCAAAGTTTATCTTTGCTGTTGTTTATTGCTCCTTCCTAGATTATAAGAGCTCCTTCAATACCTTGCAATTATTTGACTTTATATATTGTTTAAATATTTATTTTGAAATAATTATAGATTTACAGAATGTTGCAAAAATGTTTAGAAAGTTCCTGTGAACCCTTCACCCAGCCTCCCCAATATTAAGGGCTTACCAAATTATTTATATCAAGACCAGAAAATAGACATTAGTACAATCCACAGAGCTTATTTAGATTTCATCACTTGTAAAAACAAAAAAACACTCATTTTCATGTATGAGTGTGTATGGTACTGTGCAGTTTTATCATACGTGTAGTTTTGTGTAACAATCAACATCATCAAAACACAGAACTATTCTATCACCACAAGTATTCTTTGTTCTATAAAGCTGTATCTACTCCCATGCTTTTTCTCCTTTCTCTCTAAGCCCTAGCAATCACTAGTCTGTTATCCATAGCTAAAATTTTGTCATTTCAAGTATGTTTTATAAATGGAATCATACAATATGTAACCTTTTGAGATCAGCTTTTTTCTTTTTTTTATGGAAGTATAGTTTATTTACAATATTATATTAGTTTCAAGTATACAACCCTGATTCAATATTTCTTTAGATTATATTCCATTTAAAGTTATTATAGAATTATGGCTATATTTCCTTGTGCTCTACAATATATCCTTGTAGCTTATTTATTTTATACATTTTAGTTTGTACCTCTTGATCTCCTACCCCTATCTTGCCCCTACCCCTTCCCTCTCCTTACTGGTAACCACTAGTTTGTTTTCTATGCATGTGAGTCTGTTTCTGTTTTTTTTTTTTTTTTTTTAGTATTCATTCATTTGTTTTATTTTTAGATTCCACATATAAGTGATAACATGCAGTATTTGTCTCTCTCTGGCTTAATTTACTAATCATAATACCCTCCAGTTTCAAGTTTCATCCATGCTGTTGGAAATGGCATAAAATTTCATTTTTTTATGGCTGAGTGGTATTCCATTGTATGTGTGTGTGTGTGTGTGTGTGTGTATATATATACATATATATGTATATATATATATACATACACACCACATCTTCTTTATCCGTTCATCTGTCAATGGACAGTTAGGTTGCTTCCATATCTTGGTTACTGTAAATAATGCTGCTGTGAACATTGTGGTGTATGAATCTTTTTGAATTAATGTTTTCATTTTCTTTGGATATATACCTGGGGATGGAGATTAGCTTTTTCACTCAGCATGATTCCCTTTGAAATTCATCAAGGTTGGCCCATGTATCAATAGTTTTACCTGTTTGTTGCTGAGTAGTATTTCTTGGTACAAATATGCTACAGTATGTTTAAACATTCACCTATTGAAGGAAATTAGGTTGTTTTAAGTTTTTGGCTATTATAAGTCTAGTATAAAAATTTACATACAGGTTTTGTGTGAACAGAAACTTTTCGAGATAAGTGCCCAAGAATCCAATTGTTGGGTCATATGGTATGCCCACGTTTAGTTTTGCAAGAAACTGCTGTACTCATTACCAAAATGGCTGTGCTATTTTATATTGCCACAAATGACTTATTATTGATCAAATTTACCTGTGTGCTTGCCAGTATTTGGTGTTTTCACTATTTTAAAATTTTAATCATTCTGATAGGTATGTGGTCTTGTCTTATTGTTGTTTTAATTTACATTTTCTTAAAGGCTAATGATTTTGAACATCTTTTTTGTGCATAATTGCCATCTATATATCTTCAGTGAAATGTCTGTTCATGTCTTTTGCTCATTTTCAAACTGAATTGTTTCAGTTTTTACCGTTGAGTGTTGAGAATTCTTTAGTATTCCACATCTAGGGCTTTGTCAGATATGAAGTTTGCAAATATTTTCTGTAAGTCAGTTACTTGTCTTTTCATCCTCTTCACAGGATCTTTTGCAGAACATTAAAAATTGTTTTTGATGATGTCCATTTTATCAACTGTTCCTTTTATGGATAATGTTCTTGGTTTCAAGTCTAAGAATTCTTTGCCTAGCCCTAAATCCTGAAATATTCCCTCTATTTTTTTCCCCAAAAGTTTTATAGTTTTGCATTTTTACATTAGCATCCATGATCCACTTTGAATTGTTTTGTAAATATATATGAGGTTTTAGGTAAGAGTTGGTTTTCTTGAGCTATAGATGTCCAAAAGCTCCAGCACCAGCTGTTGAACATTCTTTTCTTCCTCTCTTGAGTTGCTTTTGCACCTTTGTAAAAAATAAGTTGAACATATTTGTCTTGATCTGTTTTTGGGTTCTGTTACATTGATCTTCTACATATCCATCTTCTCACCAGTACCAAACTCTTTTTTTTTTTTATTGTTGCTATGTAAGCCTTTACATTGGAAGAGTGATTTTTCCCACTTCATCTTTATCAAATTTGTTTTAAGTACTATAAGTCCTTTGCGTTTCCATATACATTTTAGAATAAGCTTGTCTATATCTACAAAAATGCTTGTTGGAATTTTGATAGGAATTGCATTAAACCTATAGACCAATTTAGGGAGAATTGTCATCTTTACTATGTTGAATCTTAAATTATACATCTCATACATGTTTTTCTAGTTCATACCTAAGACCTTCAAAATTTGTTTTTTATTTAGTGGAAAGCATGCTAACATTAAACAAATACATTTAAAAAATTACACTATTATTCTCCAGTTTAGGAACTTGACAAATAGTTTATTTGATCTTTTGTACACACTGTACCCCAGATGGATTCTGGAGTCTCCTTCCTTTCCAAATTCTGGTTTATGTTCTTTTCCAGAGATTATAGTTATCCTCACCTATAGGTGTAATAAATGTGATATTGTCCTCTGCTTGTTTTGAGAACGTGCCTATCCTGCCTTAATGAAAAACATCTCCCCTACTCAACTGTCCCATGTCTCTAAAATATAGATTTAGAGTTTTAGATTTTTTTAAACATATATATATATATGTATATATATGTATATATAGTATATATTTATAAGTATATGAAGAAAAATCTCCCCTTGGATGTTTAACATATCCAGTTGTTCTTCAAAATTATAAAGCTTCAGTACCATATTTACAAATTATTGGGCGAGAAGAAGATGTGAGTAGTTAGGAGTTTGGGTAGTCATATTCTAAAAGCCCACCACAGATTTTTCTGTATAGACCAGTTAAGGACTTCTGATATGGAAAATCTCTAAGTCTTCTAACGTTCAAAGTCAATGAAATAATTTGGGCTTTGCAGTTTATCAGTTTAACTGATAACTACATCTACATTTACATTTTTAAAAACTTAATTAATTAATTTATTTTTGGCTGCATTGGGTCTTCATTGCTGCACACGGGCTTTCTCTAGTTGCGGTGAACAGGGGCTACTCTTGGTTGCAGTGTGCAGGCTTCTCATTGCGGTGTCTTCTCTTGTTGCAGAGCATGGGCTCTAGGTTTGCGGGCTTCAGTAGTTGTGGCTTGAGGGCTCTAGAGCGCAGGCTCAGTAGTTGTGGTGCACGGGCTTAGTTGCTCCGCGGCATGTGGAATCTTCCCGGACCAGGGCTTGAACCCGTGTCCCCTGCATTGGCAGGCAGATTCTTATCCACTGTGTCACCAGCGAAGTCCCTACATTTACTTTTAATATAGTGCATAATCAAATCTTAATTTTGTAGAGAATATTTTACCTTATTATTTAAAATGCCAACAACGAAGTGACAACGATTCAACTTTTTGTTTCCTTTATTTTCTCTATTTTTAATTTTATTGATTTATTCTCTTTATTATTCCCTTATGTTTTTTTCAGGTTTATTTTGCTCTTCCTTCTTCTAGCGTCTTGAAGGAACTAAGCATATTTATTTGAGACCTTTTCTCTTTTCTATTGTATGCATTTAGTACTATAAAATTCCCTCTCGGCACTGCTTTAACTGTATACTACAAATTTTGATATATTGTATGTTCATTTTCATTAAGTTCTGGTACTTTTTGAAATTTAGTTTGAGAGTTCCTCTTTGACTGATGGTTGTTGGAAGTATATTGTTTAATTTTTAAATGCTTGTCTTTAAAAGACATTGTTTTCTTTCTGTTATTGATTTCTAGTTTGATTCCATTATGTTCAGAAAACATATTTTATATAATTTTATTGAGATTTGCTTTGTGACTCAGTGTATGGTATATCTCGGTGAATGTTCAGTGGGTGCTTGGAAATATTGATAATATCTATCTTACTTTAGTGTGAGGGTGTTCTATAAATGTTAATTAGGTGCTGTTGGTTGATGGTATTGTCCAGTTTTTTATATCTTTGCTGATTTTGTTTTTAGTAGTTTATTAATTGGTGAAACTGAGGTGTTGAATTTCTTAAGTATAATTGTGAATTTATCTATTTCTCTGTACAGCTCAATCAGTTTTTGCTTCACATATTTTGCAACTGTGTTGTTTGATACATACACATTTAGGATCCTTTATATTTTTGATGGATTTATCCTTTTATTATTATGTAATGAATGTCCCTCTTCACCCCTAATAATTTTTTTTTGCTCTGAAATGTACTTTAGCTGATATTAACATAGCTACTCCCACTTACTTTGATGTTTGAGTTATCTATATTTTCCATTCCTTTATACTCAACCTTTTAGTTTGAAGTGAATTTTGTGTAAATAGCATATAATTGTGTATGGGTTTTTATCCACTCTGCTAATCTCTGTCTTTTGTGTACTTATGACATTTACATATAAGTTAATTATTGATATGTGTAAATCTACCATTTTAATATTTGTTTACTGTTTTTTTTCCCTCTGTTTCTTGTTTCTCTGTTGCTCTTTTTTTCCTGTGGGTGATTTGGATATTTTTGTAAATCTTGATTTATTTATAGTTTTTTAAAACTATTTCACCCTATAGTTTTCTTCATGGTTGCTATAGGTATTAAAATATACAAATATAAAAGCATTGAGTACCACATCAAATATGATTTAAGAAACTCAGAAGCTATATTTATCTCTATTTTATTCATTCGTTTTTTCTCCTTTTCCTTTCTGAAGTTCCACACCTTCTTTTGCTTTCATTTTCTTTCTTTTTGGAGAACTTTCTACAGCCATTTTTAAGGCTTTAACTGCTTTTTCAGTACCACTCTCTTTTCCTTATCCAATGATACAAATATTAGATCTTTTGTTATTGTCTCATAGGTCTCCAAGGCCCTGTTCTTTTTTTCTTAGTATATTTTCCGGTTTTCAGTTTGTGTGAATTCTAATTATATGTCCTGAAGTTTATTGATTCTTTTCTCTGTCTTCTCCATTCCTGTATTGAGACCATTCAGTAAGGTTTTGTTTCATTTTTTTGTCTTTTCCGGTTTGATAATTCCATTTGGTTCTTTTCCATGCTTCTGTTTCTTTGCTGAGATTTTATATTTTTTTCGTTTGCTTCAAGATAATTTCTAATCGCCGGATGAAGCATTTTTCTTATGCCTCATTCCCTGCTGGTTATCCCATGGGGGCAGAAGGGGTTCCTTAGGCCTCTTGGTGTGCCACTAGGGGTATGAGTAGCACTGGGTTTGTGGGACAGAGAGCATTTCTCCCATTCTGCTTTCTGAGTTGCCTGGTGCCAGTAAGCTTCCTGGTCAATCTCTGCCACTTTTGCTGGGGGGTGGCACTTGCCTGGGCTACCTTTTGTTATTGGGTGGAGGGGTTGATAAATGTTCTTTCTAAGTCACCCTCTGCCACTAGATTTGAAGTCAGGAGACATCAAGCCTGGTTTTCTTCTACTGTTGAGTAGTTAGGTAAGAGACATCAAGCCTAGCCCATCTTGTTCTCATGAGTATAGGGCTGGGAGACAGGAGATTTTGGTTGCCTTTTGTTGCTGTGTGAATGGCTGGGAGATACAAGACTTGAATCTTCTGCTGCTGCTGAGTGGGGGGCCAGGAAACACTAGCCTTGTTGGCACCCCCTTTGCAGGGATAGCGGAGTTCTGCTGCCATCGGGTGGGGAAGGGGGATGTAATGTCCTGCTGTATCACTGTTAGCACTGCTGGTGTGGGCAGTGTAGCTCCTTGTTTTAACACATTATTGACCAGAGACGTATTAATATGTCTTTTGTTACCTGAACGTTATTGACCAGAGATGTTTCAATATTCATTTACGTAAGAAATCGCTGGCCACAGGCATTAGTTTCTGCAAAAATCCCCCAGTCAGTAATGAGTTAAATAACTCAACTTTATCTCACCTTCACTTTTCCTCTGCCTGTATACGAAGTCTAATAGGGCTAACCAGCAAATTACTTTTTTCTATGTTAAGGTAATAATAATGTAATCCAGAGTGGGAATTTCCTAACCTTTATTCTTTGATTTATATGAAATAAATTTACTATATGCTGTAGAAGTGTTATAAAATTATAATCCTATATGTTAAATTAGCTTAGAACAGCGATGCATAGTTTAGCCCAGATTTTCTTCAAGATAGTGAGAAAAGTTTTTCTTCTCATAAACATTAGAGAAGGCAAGTTAAGATGAACTCTCTTCTAAAGATTCAAAAATTCCTTTGATGCCAGATCAATGGGTTGTGTTCGAAAAATGGAAAGATCGATGTGCAGCATTTGTCAGATACCTGGTTGATTTCCTAGGAAATTATCTTGGACAAAAAGTTCATACCCATTATCTCTCATCATTAGTTGCTATTACAACACGTTGCCTCTACTAAATGCATGGTTACACTACTGCTCATAAGAGTGTGTGTGTGCACATGTGCTTCTGCCTATGTTTATGAAAGAATAGTAATGAAATGCAAGAAAAATAGTATTTAACGTTGCTCTCATGATGTTTATTATTATCAAACGTCTTGGAAGTACATTCTTTGCAGAATACATTACTGGCTCATCCCTCTCATTTTAGCGTCCTGAAAAGTCAGTTAACATACACAATATGTATTTTTAAAATTTTTTCCAAGCTTATTAAATATTTGGAAAGTTTTAAAATAAATCATCTAGGGCTTCTGATTCAGTAGACCAATTTTATAAAAATCACTGAATGTTATGTTTTCAATAATGGACTGCGTAATTATTCTGGAATCTTCAATAAATCTTATTCATAATTGCTACTGTACAAAGACTGTAGCAGAAAAGTTTGTGCTCAGATACAATAATAATCATTTTTCGATTCTAGAAACCTTTATTGAGCAACTGATATATGCCAGGCCTAAACTAAGAATACAAAGATCAGTAAGACCCTGAGGATATGTTCAAGTGAGCAATTCTATTGTTTTAAAGTAAAATCTTTCCTATAATAGAAGTCCTGCTAATGGACCACATTGTCTAATGGTTCTGCCTTTTTTTTTTTCAAATATTCTGAGAAAGTTCTTGGATAGGAAGAGGAGAGGACCCAACCATAACAAGAGTTTTTAATTTGACCTATACATTCTGTAACACAATTTTTGTGATATTAAAGTATAGTGCTTGAAATGAAAATTTTACTGAGCCATGAGCTAAAATTTTTCTTTGTTGGCTAGGTTGGTTTTTTGTTTGGATTTTCTGTTCATTTGATTTTAGTGAAGAAGTTGATGTATCAACAGTATTAAAGGGGTCTTTGAAAGAGAAAAATTCCATAATTATATAATCCTAACAGAGCAGCTATTTTTGTCCTCATGTATTCCTTTCTTGTCCTTATCCACTTGCACACACGTTTTCACATAATTGCAGTTTGTTGTGCATATTGTTCTGTTTTTTGCTTTGAATTTAAAGTGGCGTAACTCTTAACCATGTTTCTTATAAAATACACACTTTTAATAGCTGCATAACAGTCTAGAATTCATGCAGGCATTTTTTCAGTCAAAGACCAAATAGTGGATTTGACATTTCTCCTCTCAGTGATCTGATTTTGATTCAGATTTCACAAGTTATTTTGCTTGGTTATGCCTTAGTTGGGTTGGTATACTACAACTTTATGAGCTTTAGGCAGAGTCTGTATAGATAAATGATTTCATTAACTGAAATAATCTTGAGAGAAAATGTTCACATTGGAGGGTCACTTTAGAGAAATTTGGAGATGGAATTGGAGGTAATTTGCAAAGAGTCACTCTTCCCTACTTTCTACTGCAGGAAGATTCTCGTAGTTTTAGATACTGTCCACTGTATCTTTTTGTACTTTATCATATAGCATTTCTTGTAACCACATTACTGTTGCACAAATGCTTATCACATTAACTGAATTGTGTTGAAAACAGGTCTCTAATCCAAGAGCAATAAATCACACATTTCCTGGTTATTACAACCATGGGATACAGAGATAATGTTAGTTACCGACAGTAGTGAAAAGCGGTTTCTATACTATTTCCATTGTTGATTTTTGGTAAAAGAAATAAAATATTATTAAGCCTCACGCTGATGCAGTTAACCTGTTAACTCAGTGACTTGTCTCATTTCAATTAAATGGTTTTATTCAGCTGGAATTAAGAAATAACTAATCTACTCCTACACTTGTCAGTATTAAGCTCTTCAATATCTGATTGAGGTTTGTGTTAATTTGTTTTCTGACCTTCACACTTACTCCTTGAATACCACACTAGGAGCCAACTTGGTGAATTCTCATCATCTTTTCTGTAAATGAAAATGGAAATTACTGGTCTTTATGGAAGGGACTTGGATTTTAATGAAAGGATGCATTTGCTTCTCTCAGGTATACCATTCCAGGGGGATTAATTAGTAGAACTCTGATTATAAATGTGTCATAGTACCTGCTCCCAAGGAACAGTGTTTCCTGCTGAGACAGCCTTGCAGTAGGTAGAAGAGAACTTATAACCCTGCAGTTGGAGCTTCTTATTTATTTCATCTGGGAGATAACATAATACATTTTAAAATGGACCTGAACAAATATAAACAGGGAGACATTTGGTACAATTTACTCAACCTAAACTTATTATGTGTATATGTTGTATTATTGCCATATGGACTCCCCCCATACAAGGAGAGCCAACATTAACCCTGTGTTCATATTGCATGGAGAGAACTTTTTTTCTCTAGCTAAAACCCTAACTTTGTTGACCTAGGAGCCTGTTTGGTATTAAATTTTTGACCAGGTGGGGAATTCTCTCTGTTCAATTTAATTGAATGCTTTTCTCATTTTCAGAAAGATTGTAAGATTCATTGATGACTGTACCTTACTTATCTTAGCATCATCAGTGGAAAACAACTTGCTTTTGCGGGGTTGTAGATTTAAAGTGAAAATGAAAGGAAATGAACAATAAGAGAGAAATTATGAGAGGAGGAACAGGGTGTACTACAGGCTAAAACAAATGGAGAACTGTGGCCAGGACATATATTTGTTTAATTATTATAACAGCTATGATTTGTTCTACCAAATAAGATTGACTACGAAATTATTAGTAATATCAAGTTTGAACTAAGTTACAAAATTTTGATTTGTCCCAGGAATGAAGAGTAATTGCCACAGTCATATTTTATTTGTGTTCATTAAGGGTCTCCAATGCATACATGTTGTTGTATGTGGCATGGTAAAATATTAAATTTAAAAAAAATTCCGTGTCCTTAGAGACATTCTATCTAATCATCATCCCTCTTATTCTAAATTGTTTCTGTATGATGCCAACCAAAGGAATAGAATGTATATTTTGCCCTCAGGACAATGGATTTATAAGTCAGCTATCGAACTAAACTGTACCATAAGTTAAACACCATAAAAAGCTATACTTATTTGCTGAATTCTGCTTAATCAATCAACCTATCATAGGTTATCTATATCTATCATATGTTTATATATCTATCTGTAAAGCCGTGAAGCACAGCCATTTTTTAAGAGTTCACAGTGAAAAAGATTTAAAAATGGAAGTGATATACTTTGTGTAAGTTTAGAACTGAAACAAAACAACTTTTATATGTCTTAAATGTACTCTAAGTAAAATCAGATATAAATTGATAAATCATTGGGTTCAACCCTTCTTGGGTTTTTCAGTTTGTCCATCACTTCTCCCCATTGAACTTCCAAATCATTTTACCTTTACCTCTTTTATAGTTTTATTATTACTTTCTATTGCATATTCATTATTTCTTCTTTTCTTATTTTTTGACTAGATGGTAAGCTCCTCTCTATGTCTGTATCTTCTGGAGAACACAGTGAAATGTCTTGTATCTATTTGTAACTGATCCAATAGGAGATATGCCTATACTATATATATATAACATTATATATAATATAAGTAATATATGTAACTATATAATAAGAAGAAGAATAGTATGTGAGATCTGTATCTGTATCTATATCTCTCACACATACTTCTTAATTTCTTCTCTGGAAACCTCATTTTTGCTCTTAAGACCTTCAACTAATAGGATGAGGCTCACCCACATTATGGATGGTAATCTCCTTTACGTAAACTCAACTGATTGTAGATGTTAACCACATCTATAAAATACTTTCACAGCAACACTTAGATCAGTGGTATTATAGCCTAACCAAGTTGACAGATAAAATTACAATTAACCATTATATATATATATATATATATATATATATATATATATATATAGAGAGAGAGAGAGAGAGAGAGAGAGAGAGAGAGAGAACGAACACAGAAGAGTGAGATTACAAAGAATTGGCTTACACTATTTTGGGAACAAGCCAGTCCTGAATCCCTAGGATGGGTAGTCAGGAAGGGAAGATTATGGGAAGGTTTGAACCCATGGCATGGACTGAAGCTGTTGTTCCTAGGTGGAATTTCTTTTCTCCCTGGTGAAACCTCAATTCTGCTTTTAAGCTTTTCCATAACATTCAGACAGACCCCCTCAAATTATCTAAGATAATCTCTCTTAAAGTCAACTGAATAAGGACTTTAATTACATCAGCAAAATAACTTCATGGTAACATCTAGTTAGTGTTTGATTAATCAGGGGTTATCAATCAATTTAATTCAAGTAAAAATTGAATTAATTAAATTGACTATTAACCAGTTAGAATATCAAAAGTCACACTACTAGGAATCAATAAATAAATATGTGAATGAAAAAAAATGGATAAAATTGCTTATTTCAATAGCCTTAGATGATTTAATACTTTGCAAACTAAGACATAGATAAGCTTTACTTCTAATTTTCGAAAGGCATTGGGAATAAACTTGGTGCACATGCCACTCATATTTTAGAATATATATTTGTAATGAAACAATTTTTGTTCTGGAAAGAACACTGTAAGTATCCTCAAGTTTTCTAGAAAGTTGACTCTAATGTGCTACTACCACATTACACTACAGCATCTCCATTTGTCACTAAGATATGGTAAATGGTGGCTGAGCATGTGGAAGGAAAGTTTTCTCAGGAGTTTAAGGATGATGTAATTAATGGGAGATGGTTAGGATCTGATGCCTTTGATTAAGTTGGTTTCCTCCTATTATCTTCCAAATACTCAGCTTCACTTTGTGATATATTTGGGAACCTCTACTTGGAGGTTTACACCCTAATACTTAGCTTTTACTGTGCAGTACTTGAATTATGCCTTGGCCTTGTGCTATAGAAAACCTGTGGATAGGACCAGAAGGAGATTTGGTTGTGTACTCATCCCAAAATCACTATAAAAGTCAAATCTGATTAAGCCAATCTTAACTAAATTATTCTTGTTCTTTCTAAACTGGCCGAGTTATTTCAAGAGTAAGGATTAAGTAAAACAGATAGCATCCCAACAAAGGTATTTTCAACAGTTCTTTGTAATTCTCTATAAGGAGATTTTACCTATGTGAGGTGTATATTTATTTATATAAAATTGGCTTACACAGAGAAGAAAATCTGATGTTATATTATGGGAAGTATGGTTTTTAGCTCTCTCCATGCCAGACACACAAGAATAATTTTGTCTTGAAAAAGTCTAAATTACACATACCCACTGTTTATACTGTTATACTTGGTCCCGCCAGCGTTAATCAGTAGTACCAGCTATTCCATAAGCAAGGCATGAGCCCTAAGATAAATGACTTGGATCTCAGTTTCCCCATTTATAAAGTGGAAATAATAATACCTGAAGTCATGGAACACATTTGAGGATGAAATTAGATCATAGAAACTTTCTTTGAAAAAGTAAACTTACTGTATAAATAATGATGCTGATTATACCTGGCATCATTATCATCTAAGACTATACTTTGCAATTCCAACACAATAGGTTGAAAAAAAACCATTTTCTTAGGAATGAAGGATTATATGAGTAATTAGGTATTCAACAAATATTATCATCAGCCTATAATATACTAGATAATATGCTAGGCACTGGGGATACAGAAATAATAATACTTGCACTAGTTTTGTGGCCTAGGGTAAACCATATACCCTCTCTGAGGCTGTTTTCTTATTTATAAAATGGAAATAATAATTCCTATCTT
Source organism: Eubalaena glacialis (assembly GCF_028564815.1). Taxonomy (NCBI): domain Eukaryota; kingdom Metazoa; phylum Chordata; class Mammalia; order Artiodactyla; family Balaenidae; genus Eubalaena; species Eubalaena glacialis. The sequence continues at coordinate 111,185,935 of NC_083736.1, forward strand.
ATGTCTTTGTTAGAATTAAATCATATAATTCATGTGAAAGTACCTAATAAATAATTGCTTAAAAATCATTGTCAATTTCTTCTACCCAGTGATGTTCATGTCTTCTTAAGGTGAAAAATTGACTATGTGACTTTCCCTTCTCAAAAAACCTTCAGTGCCTCTCCATTGTTTAAAATATAAAGTCTAAACACCTTAGTCAGCATTTAATATTCCCTGCAATCTAAAACAACCCAATTTTTAGTCCTACTTTCTACCAGAAAATTCTCAACTAAAATCCTACTTTCTTTGTAAAACTTTCCCTGAACCTCTTGATCTTTCTTTTCCCAAATTCCTTTAGATTTATTGCCTGTGCCATTTAGTTAACAGTTTTTCTTGTACGATTTTTTTGCATAACTAATTGTGCTATGGTTTAAAATTATCATTTTTATTAATATATGTATACATTTGTTCAGTAAATATTTTTTGAATTCTTTAGGCACAAGGTGTTGTGATAAATGCTATGATAGATATAGAGATAAATTCTGTATTTTGAAGGATTTGCAGATGGACAACTACACTATATGAGTATTGAATTTTAATTAAGCATTGACTTAGAGATAGGGCTGGATGTTCCTGTCCAATTCAGAATGTTCAGTAACTTGAATAAATACAAAAGGTAGACTTGATAAATTTTTATTGGTGGTATTAAACAATACATTTAATCTAAAGATCAAAGTATTTAAAAGATAAATTGAAATTATGGGCTGAAAGTACCCAGATGCAATTCAGCAAAGATAATATAAAATTGTATAATTCACTTAAAATATTCAATTTTGTAAGTAAAGGATGGGGTATACCTAGCTTAACAGTAAATTGTGTTTAAAAGAACCTGGTGAGTTTATTGAACAAAAATTTGGTTCTAGATGTTTAACCTCAAATGGGAGAACTCTAGGCAAAGGCCTGATTTCAAGCTCACTAAGAAGTATTATCTGAGCTGCTAAAAGGCAGAGAATGTATCTTGTTTATCTCTATATACTTAATGCTTACCACAGGGCTGTCATATAGTGAGTGCTCAGTGGATATTAGGTGAATAGATAATAATGGCTGCCATTTATTGAACGCTAAGCTATTGATTATTGACTGGTAGGCATTATGAAAGACATTGTACATATATTTCAATTAATTTTCACAGGCATCCAGTAGAATAGATGCTATCATAATCCCCATTTTATATAAGATAAACTCAGGCACAAAGAAGTTAAATAACTTGCTTAAGATCATGTAACTAATTGGCAGCAGTTCAGTTTTATTCCCAAGTCTCTCTTACTCCAAAGCCTATAATATTTTCACTGGCTGCTGTTTGAAAATGCTCATTTTCTCCAAAGTTTTATCTTCATGATAAAGCAATAAACAATGAATTCAAGAAAAGATATTGTATAATTCCCAAGATGCAATCCAGTAACCTAATAGAGGTTTTCAAGTCCATGGGCCTATCCATTAGGTAGGTAGAGCATGCCAGACAATGTGTTCTCCATCTCTATACCTTCTCTGACTAAACATGTCTAGCTTTTATATCTTCATGAAAATGTGGAAGACACAGAAGTAATGACACAATCCTTATATATAAGATTATAATCTAGTTGGTGGGAAGACAAGAAGGAAGTAGAACAAAATGGATATAGGATAGTAGAGAAAGGGAAAGGAATTAAGTATTAAGTAATATTTCTTGGAAAAGATGAGGCTTGAGCTGGTAGTTACAGGTGGAGGCAGGGTACAACACACCTGGAAATATGTACACAGGTATATATCAGAGATTTTGTTCCAGATCACCACAATAAAGGGAATGTTGCAATAATGTCACATTAATATTTTGGATTTCTAGTGCATATAAAAGTTATGTTTACAGTATACTATAGTCTCTTAAGTGTGCAGTAGTATTACGTCTAAAAAAAACAGTGTATATCCCTTAATTAAAAATACTTTATTGCTAAAAAATGCTACCTATCATCTGAAACTTCAGCTAGTTATAATCTTTACCAGTGGAGGGTGTTGCCTTGATGTTGATGGCTGCTGAATGATCAGGGTGGATGCTTGCTGAAGGTTGGAATGGCTGTGGCAGTTTCTTAAAATAAGACAACAGTGAGGTTTGCCACTTTGACTCTTCCCTTCACGAAGGATTCCTCTGTAGCGTGCAATGCTGTTTGATAGCATTTTACCCACTGTAAAACCTCTTCTAAAGTGGAGTCAGTCTTCTCAAACCCTGCGGCTGCTTTATCAACTAAGTTTATGTAAAATTCTAAACCCTTGTTATTTCAGTAATCTTCACCAGGAGTAGATTCTGTCTCAAGAAACCACCTTTTTGCTTATCCTCATTCTTTCAAGTTTTATCAGGAGGTTGCAGCAATTCAGACACATCATCAGTCTCCAGTTCTAAGTCTAATTCTCTTGCTATTTTCACCACATCTGCAGTGAGTTTCTTGAAGCCCTCAAAGTCATCCATGAGGATTGGAATCAACTTCTTCCAAACTCCTGTGAATGTTGATATTTTGACCTCTTCCCATGAATCACAAATGTTCTTAATGGCATCTAGAATGGTGCATCCTTTCTAGAAGATTTTCATTTGACTCTGCCCAGATCCATTAGAGGAATCACTATCTATGACAGCATCATACAATATTATAATTTTTGTTTCAACCATCCAATATGATTTAAAAAACCCAAGAGGAGAAGAAAAGTCTACTGGATTCACTCATATTTTTACATATTGTGTTATTCTTTTTATCACTCCCCCTTTGTTAGGGAACTTCCTCTAGCCATTCTTTTAGTATAAGTCTGTCGGTGACAAACTCTTCATTTTCCTTCTTGTGAGAATGCCTTGAGTTCCTCTTATTCCTGAAAGCTATTTTTGCTGGATATAGGATTTTGGGTTATGGTTCTTTTATTTTAGCACTTGAAAAATGTTGTGCCAATTCCTTGTGGGCTCCATGTTTTCTGTTGGTAAATCCACTGTCATTTTGTTTTTCTCCTATAAGTAATGTGTTATTTGTCTCTGGCTGCTTTTAATGTTTTTCCCTCAGTTTTTAGAGTCTTGATCATGATGTGTTTTAGTGTTAATTTCTTGGAGTTTATCATGTTTGTACACCTCTTAGGTTCTTGAATCTGTAGTTTCATGTTTTGTGGCTTTTTTTTTTTTTTTTGGCAAATTAGGGAAGTTTCCAGACCAAAAACTTATCTCTGAATACGTTTTAAGCTCCACTTTCTTCCCCTTCTCCTTCTGGGACCACAATGACATGAATGTTAGACCTTTTGTTATAATCCCACAATCCTGAGGCTTTGCTATTTTTTTTTTCAGTCTGTTTTCTTTCTGTTGTTCTGGTTGGATGATTTCTAGTTTTCTGTCATTCGGTTCATTGATTCTTTTCTCCATGCCCTTCATTTAACTCTTGGGTCCATCCACTGAGGTTTTAAAATTTTAGTTATTGTATTTTTCTGAATAAATTCGATTTCTTTGATAAGCCATTCTTCTTTTTTTCATTTGTTTAAAGCATGTACATTATTGCTTGTTGAAGTATTATGGCCACTTTAGTCTCTTTGTCAGAAACTGACATTCTGTCATCTTGGTGTTGGTATCTATTGATTGGTTTTTTCATTCAGTTTAAGATTCTCCTGTTTCTTCATATATTTCATAATTTTCTATTGAGAGCTTGACAATCTGTATATTATACTGTGAGACTCAGAGTCTTATTTGAATCTTCTGTTTTAGCTGGCTTCCTCTGACACCTTTCTAGCAGTGGGATGGGGAAAGTATCACTGCAGTTGGGGAGTGCTTGTTACTTTCTGGTGTGGTTGAAAGTCCTGGATCTTTACTCAGCATTTTCTGAGTAAAGAAAAGATTCATCTACTGGGAATCTGGGGATGCTCTGTTACACCCTGGTAGTGCTGAGATCCCAGTTTGTTCCATGGTGTCAGGCTAGATTCAAGCCCTTATTTCCTAAAAGTTTCTTGTCTCAATAGGCTGCCTCTTTCATTGTCCTATGGCAAGATAGAACAGGATTTTTTTTCTGCACTCCTCGGCATTTCCAGGTTTCTGGCTTCTTTAGCTTCCAGTGTGCAACATATGAAAAAAAGAAAGCCCAGAGAACTCACTGTTGTGTTGTTTCTTGAGTCTTGAGGTTTCTGGCTGGTCTTCCTTCTACTCTCCACGCTCCACTTTTCAGAGTTTTCTTATGTTTATATATATAAACATACCTACATATATATATATATATAAAATGTTTCTTATGTTTTTTTATGTATATAATGTTTAGGATTGTTAGTTGTACTTTGCAGGAGGAATAGGAAATTTTTCTTGGAAGTGGAAGTCCCTATATCTAATTTTATAGATGAAGAGATAGAGATTCAAATGAGGTAAATAATTTCCTCTAATATTACAGAACTAATTAAGCAGAAGAGCTAGGCTTCTCTCCTCCTAATCCATCTTCTTCCAACATTGTTGTAAAAGCACTCTAATGTTAGATTTCTCTCTATTTTGGGGTCTTCAAATTTTATTATCAATAAAAAATTGAGAAATGATATTTATCTTCACACTTTGTTCTTGAACCACATGGTATATTCTAAAAGTTCCAGTTAGGCATGGATCGATCATTACTGATTTAGAGAATTATGGTTTAAAAAGTTTTGAAAATTATTTTAAGTTGTCTTTTTGCAGTTCAATCAAATGTCAGTCTCAGGGCTAGTGTTTTAAACAGTTATTTTTTATGCATTGAATATTTTTATTTGCTATGGTTTTAAAACAGAGTTTAAGTTCTGCTAGCATATTTAAATTATGATTTCATTTATAAACTATACAGAAAACTTTTTTAGGAGCATACCCTTTCTAATGGTGAGTTAATAATACCAGTTTTTCAAGCATGAAGGACAACTCATTGTGCATTTCCCTTTGTGTGATGTGAAAGCCATTATAGTGGGTATGACCCTTCATGCCATCCTCTGTTATTTTCCACGTCAGTCCCAGAAAGGAGTTTTGTTCTACATGCTTCTTGAAATATAGTATGGATGCATTAATGTTTTAGATTTATAACTTTTATTTCTTACCTTGCAGGATAGAGAGTGAACTGTCATATATCTGCAGAGGAAAGCATTTTGTGTAATAAAATAGAACAGACTCTTTTTGTATACTCTTCCCTTTTCCCATCCTCCACACTACAGTTCCCCTGCCTTTTAAGCAGCTATTTTAAGTATACATCAAAATATGAAAACATATTACCTAAATGCTAGTGAAGCTCAAAGATATAAAAAGGCTTAAGGAAGGTTTAGACAAGAGGTTGGCAACCAATGTTTTATGAAAGGGTTACAGGTGAGCCTGGTATATTGATTCTCTGAGCCTTTAGGTGGCCGGGTGTGGCCTGAGATAGTCAAAGCCCCTATGGTGGTGACACTCTGGCTATGAGCAGCATTTACATGTATCATGATGAAGTTAAGTTTAGGCAACACTGATTTAGTTAGATACGTTCACAGAGGCCTCATTCATTCACTCATTTTAGGTCATAAGCAGAATCTGAAGTAAGCATTCAAGTCTTATTTCAATATGTAGGAGAAACTAGGACACTTGAAGTAGGATGGTAGACTTTGAGGTTGTTACTAAGTTTTTGTAACTTATTATTTAGTATCATTTTTAGGGGCAACATATCAGACTGGTGGGGCAACATAGCGTATTAGATTAAAAATAAGGTCTGGAGTAAGGCAGAGCTGGGGTGAATTCCTACACTGGACATTTAATAATACAATAGAACAGTAGTTAATGCTATAGTCTTTGGAGTCAAACTGGCCTGGGAGTTGAATCTGAGCTCTGGTAATTACCAACTCTGTGACCTTGGGCAAGTTATTCAATTTCTGTCTCATCTACTAATCTCTAAAATGCTGATAATAGTGATAATATACCTCATAGGATCACTTTGAGATTAAAGGAGTTAATATATAATAAGCACTAAGAACAGAACCTGGTAGATAATGTGTTTAATAAGTATTGATTGTTAATAAATGAAATTGTGGTTATCATTATTAGCTAGATTGTGAGGTGGATGGAGTTAGAGTCTGTCATACAGAGTGAAGTAAGTCAGAAAGAGAAAAACAAATACAGTATGCTAACACATATATATGGAATCTAAGGGAAAAAAAAAAAGTCATGAAGAACTAGTGGCAAGTCGGGAATAAAGACACAGACCTACCAGAGAATGGACTTGAGGATATAGGGAGGGGGAGGGGTAAGATGTGACAGGGTGAGAGAGTGGCATGGACATATATACACTACCAAATGTAAAATAGATAGCTAGTGGGAAGCAGCCGCATAGCACAGGGAGATCAGCTCGGTGCTTTGTGACCACCTAGAGGGGTGGGATAGGGAGGGTTGGAGGGAGGGAGATGCAAGAGGGAAGAGATATGGGAACATATGTATATGTATAACTGATTCACTTTGTTATAAAGCAGAAACTAACACACCATTGTAAAGCAATTATACTCCAATAAAGATGTTTAAAAAAAAGAGTAAACCCAGTTACAGTGTTCTGCTAAGGAGCATAGCTTTGGTAATTTAGGTTAGTGGAGTTGGCTTGACATGATACTATTAGGGGCTGTATGTTTGTGTTTTGGAAGTGGGTGGTATAGGAGGGAGGAAATCACATCTTTCAACTCTTCTATGTTCTAATCAATAACATAGACATAAGAAACCAGGCTGAGATCAAAAGACCAATTCCAGTTATGGAAAGCTTGACTGAGTTATATAATTTAAGATCCTAGGCATAAGTAACTGATATTCACGAATGTTCTTGTTTGGAATTGTCACAATTACTATGTGGAACTGCGTTTACTATATTGGCTTTGGCTGTTTGGCACCAAGATACCTTCACCTGGAGGTGTGCTGTCATGCCTTGTTAAATGTCAATTCCACTCAAAAGATAAACAATTCCAACCACAGTTTCAAAGTTATCGATTTGGTTAGCTCTTGAAATTTTATCTTGAACAAGGGAAGGTAAAGATAAAGAAATGATCAGCAACTACACCCAATAGTGTGACGCATTATTAAGTCTTTTCTGCATTAATCTTGGGAGCTTAAATCATTATCTAAATCATCTAGAGTTAGCTTTTCCAGTAATATGTAACTAGTATATAGCTTAATTCAGAGAAATACAACTTTATACAGAGATTGATCAATTTGACCCTGTGTTGTGGACATCTATAATCTCTTTAGATTCATTGAGTTTTTTAAGCTTTCTCCTAGAATATATTTGTATTTCTAGGCGTTATATCCTAGAAAGACTCATTAGTAAGAAAGATTAATGAAATTCTGGTGTAATTGGAAGACAATTGAAAATGACAGAGAACACGTGTCCAATTGCACTGAACCATGGTACATCCACGCCTGGGATATGGTAGGAAATTCTGATTGCTATAATTGAAGAAAGAAGAACTGGAAAGATCAGAGAAGGGGAAACTGAAGGCGAGGATTGATTAAGCGTTATGTAGAAAGAAAAAGTAACAAAAATAAGTCTAGGCAAGAATAGAACAATATGAACTATAAAGGAGAGATGTGTTATGTAAATATACCTTTCTACGAAGATGTCTCATAAGCACATGAAAGTAATTATATCCCAATTGTACTTAGCCATCTTTATCCTCAAACCTGTGTCTTCCTTGTATTCTTTAACTCACTTAGCAGTACCACCATCCACCCAACCATCCAGTAAAGAAACTTGGGAGTTATCATAGACTCATTTTCTTTCAGTCTCAACATCCAACCCATTGTCAGGTACTGTCATTTTTGCTTCCATCTCATCTCTTGAGTGGAAACTTTGTTTTTTTTTTTTGAGTGGAAACTTTTTTTAAAGATCCCAGTGCCAATACTTTAATTAAGGATTTCATTATTGTCTGGACTTTTATATTAGTATCCTACAGGTGTCTCACTTTTCTATTAATTCTGTATCTTTGACTCCTAGCACGGTACCTGGAATATAATAGGTAGCCAATAGAAGATTTCTCTCTCTTTTATTTTTAGAAAGTTTCTATTTTAAAATGAATGAAGAAGGATAATTGATTTGTTCAACAACTTCAATTCTAATTAAGTACATTTATGAATTAAAAAGGAAGTCCATTTTATGCATAGTAGTTTATATCTCTTAATCCTCTACCCCTATTTTGCTCCTCTTCCCTCCCCTCTCTCCACTGGTATCCACTAGTTTGTTTTCTATATCTGTGAGTCTGTTTCTGTTTTGTTACATACATTCATTTGTTTTATTTTTTAGATTCCACATACTATGTATAAAATAAATAAGCAATAAGGATATATTGTACAGCACAGGGAAATATAGCCATTATTTTGAAATAACTTTAAATGGAGCATAATCTATAAAAATATTGAATCACTATGCTGTACACCTGAAGCTAGTATAATATTGTATATCAACTATACTTCAATAAAAAAAGAAAGCCCAATGTTATGGTTTGTACTTCCTTAACAGAAAACATGTAATGGAAATGAAAACATCTACAATAACACTTAAGTACATTATTTAATAACTGATCCATAATTACGATGGTAGCGCTTAGGACTTTTAACTAGAAAACTGAACCTTACTATTACAGATAAAAAATATATTATTGTGTGTATTTCCTATTTTTATTTAAACAATGGTATAATGAATATTGATATAATGATATCATGAACAATGATATGATATAATTATATTCTTACATGTGACTCCTTGTTTATATCTTTGAAAATTTTCTCTAGGAGTGCAATTGCTGTGTCATTAGGATATGCACATCTTCACTTTACAACATAATTGCTTCTCAACACGAGAGGCACCAGTTTACACATTTGGCAGCAGTATATGAAAGTTACTGTTCCACTTTTTCACCAACACTTAATGTTGACAAACTGTAAGATTTTTGCCAGTTAAATGACTACGAAATGATGTATTTGTGTGGTTTTAATCTTGATTTCCATGATTGCTAGTTAGATCAAGCATCCTTTATACATTTATTTGTCTTTCAGGTCTCTTCATGATTGTTTTATCATTTTGGTGATTTTTCCCTTTTTCTTTAGTAGTTTCCATCTTCCTCATGTTTTGATTTCTCTATTCCCATTTTCTTGCCTTCTTTTGGATTATTTAAAGAATTTTTAGTATTCCATTTTAATCTGTCTATTGTTTTTTGGCTATATCTCCTTATAATTTTTAGTAGTTGCCTTAGGGATTATAATATGCATAACTAAACTTTCACCACCTCGTCCTTGGAATATGGACCATGGCCCTCTAATGCTCTGGGCTGTGGGTCAGTAAACTATGGCTTGCAAGCCAAATATGGACCACTGATTTATTTTTCAGTGGTACTTTTAAGAAAATATGTGGTTCTAGTCACTTTTGTCACATGTGTAGATTTGTGTAACATCACTACAACCAAGCTGGGGAACTGTTCCATGACCACAAAGATACTTTTATAACTCATTGTAAAGCCTAACCCTTTAGTCACATCCCTCTCTTTACATTTTACCCCTTCATATCACAATCCCTAATTATTAATTACTTCTTCATTTCCATACTTTTGTCATTTCAAGAATGTTACGTAAATGGAATCATAAGTTAATTACCTTTGGAGTTTGCCTTTTATTCAGCATAATTCTTTGGAGACTCATACAGGATTTGGCATGTATCAATATTTCATGTCTTTTTTATTGTTGAGTAGTATTCCATGGTGTGGATGTACCTTAGCTTATTTATTTACTCACCTGGTGAAGGACATATGGATTGTTTTCACTTTTTGGTTGTTACAGGCAAAGCTGTTATAAACATTGGTGTGTGAACATTTTTGTGTGAACAAAAGTTTTCCTTTCTCTGGGATAAATGCACAGGAACGTAATTGCTGGGTTGTATGCAGTTGGCAAGTCTAGTTTTTAAAGGACTTGCCAAACTGTTTTCCAGAGTTGCTATACATATTTTATTTTCCCTCCAGAAATTCATGAGGGCTCAGTTTCTCCACATCTTTGGACGCATCTGGTGGTGTCACTTTAAAGCATTTCAGCCATTGTGATAAGGGTGTTGGTTATATCACACTGTAGATTTAATTTGTATTTCTGTAGTGACCGATGATGTTAAACATCTTTTCATGTACTTATTTGCCATCCATATGTTGTATTAATTTAGGTTAGATGTCTGTCTTTTGCCCAGTTTCTAAATGGACTTTTTTAAGGGATTGAGTTTTGAGAAACCTTTATATAGCCTGGGCACTAGATTTTTGTTGGATATGTAGTTTGTAAATATCTTCTCCCAGCTGGTAGCTTTTCTCTTCATATTCTTCACATGATCTTTCACAGTTTTTAATTTTGATGAAGACCAGTTCAATAAATTTTGCTTTTGTAGAGCATGCTTTTAGTATCAAGTCTAAGAACTCTGTATAACTCTGGATCTCAAAGATTTTCTCCTATGAGTTTTTCTTAAAATTTTATAATTTTAATGTTTAAGTCCATGATCCATGTTTAGGTGTAAACATGTTGTAAGAGATGTGAGGTTTAGGTCAAGATTATTTATTTTGTCTGTGGTGTTCAGTTGCTTCATCATCATTTGTTTTGTGGTTCTGTTTCTGTTTTCTCTATTCTGTTCCACTGAAATATGTGTTAATCCCTTAGCTAACATTACTCTGTCTTCGTTACTGTAGCTGAATAGTAGGCTTAATATTGGGAAGAGTGATTCTTTCCACTTTGTTCTTTTCTAAAAAAAATTGAGTGAAATTCACACAACATAAAACTAACCATTTTGAAGGGAACATTTGGTAGCATTTCGTACATTCACAATATTGTCACCACTTTAGCTGTACCCCATACTTTTTGGTATGTTGCATTTTCGTTTTCATTCATCTCAAAATATTTTCTAATTTCCTTGTGATTTCTTCTTTGACCCTTGGTTGTTTCACATTATTCTTTATTAAAATTGTTTTAAGCTATTCTAAGTCCTTTGATTTTTGATATAAACTTTAAAATAATCTTATCTATATCTATGAGTAATTTGGTGAGATTTTAAAAGGATTTGCATCAAAGCTATATAGTTCAACCTTGGAACAGATTGACATTTTTATTAATGTCAAATCTTTCAGTACGTGAATGTGGTATATCTCTACATTTATTTAGATTTTCTTTGATTTATTTTATCAACACTCTATAATTTTAATCATACAAGTCCTTTGCACATTTTCTATTGCTATGTAAGTCATTTAAAAATAATTATAAATATTGTGTTTTGCTCATTGATTGTATTGCTCATGGTAGTATTTACAATTGCTGTTAATTTTTGAGTGTTGATCATGAATCTTATGACTTTGCTACATGTACGTATTAGTTCTAGGATCTGCAAAGAGCAACAGTTTTATTTCTTCCTTTATAATCATAATGCTTTTTATTTCTTTTTTAAAATTTATTCAATGGCATGGATTTCCAGCACTATATCAAATAAGAGTGGTGAGAGCAGGCATCTTTGCCTTGTTTCTGATCTTAAGGAGAAGAAAGCACTCATTTTTTTTTACAATAAATGTAATGGTAGCTGTAGTTTTGTTGTTGTTGTTGTTGGGTAGATGCTTGTGAGTCTGAGGAATTTTACCTCTGTTCCTGGTTTGCTGAGTTTTTTTAATCAGTGGGTGTTAGAAATTGTCAAATGTTTTTTCTGCAGCATTGTTGAAATGTTCATGTGATATTTTTTCTTTTGCCTGTTAATATCATAGCTTACATTGATTGATTTTCAAATATTGACCTAACCTTATTACTTTGGAGAAAACCCACAGTCAAGGTATATAGTTATTTCTATATATTACTAGATTCTGTTTTAATATTTTACTGAGTATTTTTGGGTCTATGTTCAGTCTATAGTTTTGTTTATTTGCCCTCTCTTTGTGTCATTTTGCTATCAGGATAATACTAACCCCATTAAATGAATTATGAAGTGTTCCATTCTTTTCAGTTCTCCAGAAGAGATTCTGTAGAAATTGTGTTAATTCTTCTTTAAATGTTTGGTTCAATTCTCCAGTGAAGCCATATCAGTCTGGAGGTTTCTTTTTCAGGAGATTTTGAATGCAATTTCTTTAATAGCCAAAGGGTTACTCAATTAATTTAATATTATGTGAATTTTGGTAGTTTGTGCTTTCTTGCATATGGTCTATTTCATCTTAGTCATCAAATATATGTACGTAGAATTGTTCATAGTATTACCTTTAAATGTGTGAGTTCTACAGTGATGTATCCTCTTTCATTTGTGATATTCATGATTTTTGTCTTCTTTTATTCCTTGTCAGTCTTGGTAGAGATTTATTTATTTTATCGATTTTTTAAAGACCCAGCTTTTTGTTTTAATAATTTTTCTCTATTTTCCTGTTTTAAATGTTATTGATTTCTGATTTTTATGATTTCCTTCCTTCTGCTTCCTTTGGGTTTATTTGGGTGAGGGCTTAGCTTATCAGTTTGAGATCTTTCTCTTCTCTCATGTAAGAGTTTAGGTGCTCTAAGTTTCCTTCTCAGTACTGCTTTAGCTGTGCCCCACAAATTTTCATATTATGTATTTTCTTTTATTTTCCTTGAGACTTCCTCTGGGTCTCTGGATTCCTTAGAAGTGTGTCGTTTAGTTTCCAAGTATTTTGAAACTCTCCTATTATGTTTTATTGATTGCTATCTTGATACTTTGCCATTTGGTGAACACATTATGATTTTGCCTCTTTTAAATTTGTTGAGATTTTTATGGCTAGAATACGGACTATATTGGTTAATGTTCTATGGGTAACACAAAAGATGTGTATTTTGTTGTTGGTGTTGGTGTGTTTCTATATATGTTGATTAGATCTTCTTGCTTGATGATAATAAGTTCATCTGTATCATAGCTGATACCCTGTAGTAGTTCTTTGATTAATGATAAAGGAGTGTTGAAATCTCCAATGGTTACTTGTGTATATGTCTATTTTTCCTTTCAGTTTTATATCAGCTTTTACTTCATGTATTTTGAAGCTCTGTTGTTTAGTACATATACACTTAGTATGTCTATGTCATATTGGTGGATTGACTCTTATTATTATATAATCATAATGTCACTGCTAATTTTCTTTAATCTGAAATCTATTTTATCTGATATTCATATAGCCACTTCTGTTTTCCTTTGATTATATTTGCATGGTGTTATGGTTAGTTTTATGTGTTAACTTGACTGGGCTGTGTTACCCAGTTGTTTGGTCAAATATCAGTCTAGATGGTGTAGTGAAGGTATTTATATGCAATTAACATTTAAATCAATAGACTCTGAGTAAAGCAGTTTACCTTCCATAATGTGTGTGGGCCTCATCCAGTTAGTTGAAGTCCTTAAGAGAAAAACCTGAGGTCCCCAGAAGAAGAAGGAATTTTTCCTCTAGAATGCCTTCAGTCTCAAGACTACAGTGTCAACTCCTGCTGGAATTTCCAGCCTGTTGGCCTCTTCTGCAGATTTCAGACTTGCCAGCACCTATAATCATATGAGCAATTCATCAAAATAAACCTCACTTAATCTCCCTTCCTCCCTCCCTCCCTCCCTCCTTCTCTCTCCCCCCTCTATCGTTTGGTGTCTCTGGAGAATCCTGACTAATACACATGGTATGCCTTTTACTTCCAAAATACCTATATTATTATAGTTAAAGGGACTTTCTTCTAAATAGCACATAGATACATCATGTGGGATTTTTTTGAATATGTATCTGTTCTGCAAAGTTCTCTTTTAATTTGTGTGTTTAGACCATTTACATTAATATAGCTATTAATGTATTAGGTTTACAATTGCCATTTTGTTTTAATTTGCTATGTTTTTTGTTCCTCTTCTTTTCACATCTTACATGGGTTACTTGAATATTTTTTAATAATACTGTTTAGATTTATGTATAAAGTTTTAAGTATATCTCTTTATATATATAATTTTTTAGTAGTTGTTCTAGGTATTACATTATATATTTGTAACTTATCCCAGTCTATTGGCATCAACATTTTAACAGTTCAAGCAAAGTATAAAAATCTTACCTTCATTTTGTTCTTTTATTCTCTCCCACTGTCAGCCCTGCTGACTCTACAAGGTAGAGGTACAGATTTTCTTTTGTATTTGGCTGGAGAATTGTGGGTATTATCACCTATTGTGGACCTTTTCTCTTGTGCTAAGCCACCAATTTTTCCTTTCCTTTGATGAGAAGAAGCAGAATTATTTGTACATATTGGTGCTTCTGTGTTATAGGCTTTTCCAGCACCCCATCTGTGATATATGGGAGGCAAGAAGGAAATCCTTAGAACCTGCTACCATGTTGTTCCTCCAGCTGTATGGCTCTTAAGCCAGTCTGGATTCTTCTTTTCCTCTTTCAGAATCTATGTTTGTTTTTGTATTATGTCTAGTATGTGGAAGGAATATTGGGACTACTCCATCATAGCCAGAACCAGAAGTGCCCCACCACTTATTTTTGTAAATAAATTTTCATGTAACACAGCCACACTCACTTGTTTATGTATTGTCTCTGACTCCTTTTTCACCACAATGGCAGAATCAAATAGTTGCACCAATGACAGAGTGGCCCACAGACCTTAAACTTTTACTGTTTTGCCCTTTACAGGCCAGTGGTCCTGAACTTTAATGTTATAACAATTACTTGGGAATCTCTTAAAAATGCATATTCTCATCCAGCGGGTCTTGTGTGTGGCCTGAAATTCTGCATCTCTAACAGACTTCCAGGTCTTGCCAGTGCTGCTGGTCCTCAGGCCACACTTTGAGTTGCAAGGCTCTTCTCTACTTAAGAGCCAGTCCTGGAAGCAGGAACAAACTTAAAGCCTAAAATATTCTAAAGTAACTTTGCATTTTCAAACTCTACTCTGAGAAGTTCAGGCGTGTTGAAGAATATGAAACTACAATATAATAATAAGGGTGATATCTAATAAAAGCATTAGGAAATCCCTTATACCAAACTGCATTAATAAAAATATTATATATCTGCATCCTTTCTCTGTCATAGGGTAACAGGTCCTATACATACTATGACCTAACTACCTACAGCCTCCTCCATTTGTGTGTTTTAATTATTTAGGATCCATCAACTTACTCATTATTTCTTTGACATTTCCAGTTTCAGCAAAATTGAGTGTGCTAATTTTTCACTTATCTAAATATTCTTATTTTAAAAGGTTCAAATTTATTCCATATATATTTGTTAGTTTTTTTTATAAACCCAATACTTGTTTCAAGGATATAATTCATTTTTAAATTCTTAGAACTATTTGAATAGGACTTTAGAATAAATATTCTTAATTTTATAATCATGTCTGTGCATTCTTATACATTCTCTAATTTCCTGGTTCTTTTGTGTTATTAGTGCTGGTTTTTATTACATACTTTTTTTTTCTTTTGTTACTCACATCACTCTGTTATTGGTCAAATCAGTCATACAATCAACTGGGTTATTCCATCATTGGATGACTTGAATAATATATATATATATTTTTATACAGCAGATTCTTATTAGTCATCAATTTTATACATCAGTGTATACATGTCAATCCCAATCACCCAATTCATCACACCACCACCACCACCCCCCTGCCGCTTTCCCGCTTGGTGTCCATACATTTGTTCTCTACATCTGTGTCTCAATTTCTGCCCTGCAAACCAGTTCATCTGTACCATTTTTCTAGGTTCCACATATATGCGTTAATATACGATATTTGTTTTTCTCCTTCTGACTTACTTCACTCTGAATGACAGTCTCTAGATCCATCCACGTTTCAACAAATGACCCAATTTCGTTCCTTTTTATGGCTGAGTGATATTCCATTGTATATGTGTACCATATCTTCTTTATCCATTCATCTGTTGATAGGCATTTAGGTTGCTTCCATGACCCGGCTATTGTTAATACTGCTGCAATGAACATTGGCGTGTATGTGTCTTTTTGAATTATGGTTTTCTCTGGGTATATGCCCAGTAGTGGGATTGCTGGGTCATATGGTAATTCTATTTTTAGTTTTTTAAGGAACCTCCATACTGTTATCCATAGTGGCTGTATCAATTTACATTCCCACCAACAGTGCAAGAGGGTTCCCTTTTCTCCACACCCTCTCCAGCATTTGTTGTTTGTAGATTTTCTGATGATGCCCATTCTAACTGGTGTGAGGTGATACCTCAGTGTAGTTTTGATTTGCATTTCTCTAATAATTAGTGATGTTGAGCATCTTTTCATGTGCTTCTTGGCCATCTGTATGTCTTCTTTGGAGAAATGTCTATTTAGGTGTTCTGCCCATTTTTGGATTGGGTTGTTTGCTTTTTTAATATTGAGCTGCATGAGCTGTTTATATATTTTGGAGATTAATCCTTTGTCCGTTGATTCGTTTGCAAATATTTTTTCCCATTCTGAGGGTTGTCTTTTCATCTTGTTTATGGTTTCCTTTACTGTGCAAAAGCTTTGAAGTTTCATTAGGTCGATTTGTTTATTTTTGTTTTTATTTCCATTACTCTAGGAGGTGGATCAAAAAAGATCTTGCTGTGATTTATGTCAAAGAGTGTTCTGTCTATGTTTTCCTCTAAGAGTTTTATAGTGTCCGGACTTACATTTAGGTCTCGAATCCATTTTGAGTTTATTTTAGTGTATGGTGTAAGGGAGTGTTCTAATTTCATTCTTTTACATGTAGCTGTCCAGTTTTCCCAGCACCACTTATTGAAGAGACTGTCTTTTCTCTACATTGTATATCCTTGCCTTCTTTGTCATAGATTAGTTGACCATAGGTGTGTGGGTTTATCTCTGGGATTTCTCTCTTGTTCCATTGATCTATGTTTCTGTTTTTGTGCCAGTACCATATTGTCTTGATTACTGTAGCTTTATAGTATAGTCTGAAGTCAGGGAGTCTGGTTCCTCCAGCTCCAGTTTTTTTCCCTCAAGCCTGCTTTGGCTATTCTGGGTCTTTTGTGTCTCCATACAAATTTTAAGAGTTTTTTGTTCTAGTTCCATAAAAATGCCATTGGTAATTTGATAGGGATTGCATTGAATCTGTAGATTGCTTTAGGTAGTATAGTCATTTTCACAATATTGATTCTTCCAATCCAAGAACATGGTATATCTCTCCATCTGTTGGTATCATCTTTAATTTCTTTCATCAGTGTCTTATAGTTTTCTGCATACAGGTCTTTTGTCTCCCTGGGTAGGTTTATTCCTAGGTATTTTATTCTTTTTGTTGCAGTGGTAAATGGGAATGTTTCCCTAATTTGTCTTTCAGATTTTGATCATTACTGTATAGGAATGCAAGAGATTTCTGTGCATTAATTTTGTATCCTGCAACTTTACCAAATTCATTGATTAGCTCTAGTAGTTTTCTGCTGTCATCTTTAGGATTCTCTATGTATAGTATCATGTCATCGACAAAGCGTGACAGTTTTACTTCTTCTTTTCCAATTTGTATTCCTTTTATTTCTTTTTCTTCTCTGATTGCCGTGGCTAGGACTTCCAAAACTATGTTGAATAATAGTGGCGAGAGTGGACATCCTTGTCTTGTTCCTGATCTTAGAGGAAATGCTTTCGGTTTTTCACCATTGAGAATTATGTTTGCCGTGGGTTTGTTGTATATGGCCTTTATTATGTTGAGGTAGGTTCCCTCTATGCCCACTTTCTGGAGACTTTTTATCATAAATGGGTTTTGAATTTTGTCAAAAGCTTCTTCTGCATCTATTGAGATGATCAAATGGTTTTTATTCTTCACTTTGTTAATATGGTGTATCACATTGATTGATTTGCGTATATTGAAGAATCCTTGCATCCCTGGGATAAATCCCACTTGATCATGGTGTATGATCCTTTTAATGTGTTGTTGGATTCTGTTTGCTAGTATTTTGTTGAGGATTTTTGCATCTATATTCATGAGTGATATTGGTCTGTAATTTTCTTTTTTTGTAGTATCGTTGTCTGGTTTTGGTATCAGGGTGATGGTGGCCTCATAGAATGAGTTTGGGAGTGTTCCTTCCTCTGAAATTTTTTGGAAGAATTTGAGAAAGATGGGTGTTAGCTCTTCTCTAAATGTTTGATAGAATTCACCTGTGAAGCCATCTGGTCCTGGACTTTTGTTTCTTAGAAGATTTTTAATCACAGTTTCAATTTCATTGCTTGTGATTGGTCTGTTCATATTTTCTGTTTCTTCCTGGTTCAATCTTGGAAGGTTATACCTTTCTAAGGATTTGTCCATTTCTTCCAGGTTGTCCATTTTATTGGCATAGAGTTGCTTGTAGTAGTCTCTTAGGATGCTTTGTATTTCTGCAGTGTCTGTTGTAACTTCTCCTTTTTCATTTCTAATTTTATTGATTTCAGTCCTCTCCCTCTTTTTCTTGATGAGTCTGGCTAATGGTTTATCAATTTTATTTATCTTCTCAAAGAACCAGCTTTTAGTTTTATTGATCTTTGCTATTGTTTTTTTGTTTCTATTTCATGTATTTCTTTTTTAAAATTAATTAATTAATTTATTTATTTATTTTGGCTGTTTTGGGTCTTCGTTTCTGTGCGAGGGCTTTATCTAGTTGTGGCAAGCAGGGACCACTCTTCATTGCGGTGCACGGGCCTTTCATTGTCGCGGCCTCTCGTTGCGGAGCACAGGCTCCAGACGCGCAGGCTCAGTAATTGTGGCTCACGGGCCTAGTTGCTCCGCGGCATGTGGGATCTTCCCAGACCAGGGCTCGAACCCGTGTCCCCTGCATTGGCAGGCAGATTCTCAACCACTGTGCCACCAGGGCAGCCCTATTTCATTTATTTCTGCTCTGATCTTTATTATTTCTTTCCTTCTGCTAACTTTGGGTTTTGTTTGTTCTTCTTTCTCTAGTTCTTTTAGGTGTACCATTAGATTGTTTATTTGAGATTTTTCTTGTTTCTTGAGGTAGGCTTGTATAGCTATAAACTTCCCTCTTAGAACTGCTTTTGCTGCATCCCATAGGTTTTGGATCGTCGTGTTTTCATTGTCATTTGTCTCTAGGTATTTTCTGATTTCCTCTTTGACTTCTTCAGTGATCTCTTGGTTATTTAGTAACGTATTCTTTAGCCTCCATGTGTTTGTGTTTTTTACGTTTTCTTCCCTGTAATTCATTTCTAATCTCATAGCGTTGTGGTCAGAAAAGATGCTTGATATGTTTCTATTTTCTTAAATTTACTGAGGCTTGATTTGTGACCCAAGATGTGTTCTATCCTGGAGAATGTTCCGTGTGCACTTGAGAAGAAAGTGTAATCTGCTGTTTTTGGATGGAATGTCCTATAAATATCAATTAAATCTATCTGGTCTATTGTGTCATTTAAAGCTTCTGTTTCCTTATTTATTTTCATTTTGGATGATCTCCTTTGGTGTAAGTGAGGTGTTAAAGTCCCCCACTATTATTGTGTTGCTGTCGATTTCCCATTTTATAGCTGTTAGCAGTTGCCTTATGTATTGAGTTGCTTCTATGTTTGGTGTATATATATTTATAATTGCCATATCTTCTTGGATTGATCCCCTGATCATTATGTAGTGCCCCTCCTTATCTCTTGTAACATTCTTTATTTTAAAGTCTATTTTATCTGATATGAGTATTGCTACTCCAGCTTTCTTTTGATTTCCATTTGCATGGAATATCTTTTTCCATCCCCTCACTTTCAGTCTGAATGTGTCCCTAGGTCTGAAGTGGGTCTCTAGTAGACAGCATATATATGGGTCTTGTTTTTTTATCCATTCAGCAAGCCTGTGTCTTTTGATTGGAGCATTTAATCCATTAACTTTTAGGGTAATTATTGATATGTATGTTCCTATGACCATTTTCTTAATTGTTTTGGGTTTGTTTTTGTAGGTCCTTTTCTTCTCTTGTGTTTCCCACTTAGAGAAGTTCCTTTAGCATTTATTGTAGAGCTGGTTTGGTGGTGCTGAATTCTCTTAGCATTTGCTGGTCTGTAAAGCTTTTGATTTCTCCATCGAATCTGAATGAGATCCTGGCTGGGTAGGGTAATCTTGGTTGTAGGTTCTTCCCTTTCATCACTTTAAGTATATCATGCCACTCCCTTCTGGCTTGTAGAGTTTCTGCTGAGAAATCAGCTGTTAACCTTATGGGAGTTCCTTTGTATGTTATTTGTCATTTTTCCCTTCCTGCTTTTAATAATTTTTCTTTGTCTTTAATTTTTGGCCATTTGATTACTATGTGTCTCGGCGTGTTTCTCCTTGGGTTTATCTTGTATGGGACTCTCTGCACTTCCTGGACTTTGGTGGCTATTTCCTTTCCCATGTTTGGGAATTTTTCAACTATAATCGCTTGAAATATTTCCTCTGGTCCTTTCTCTCTCTCTTCTCCTTCTGGGACCCCTATAATGTGACTGTTGTTGCATTTAATGTTGGCCCAGAGGTCTCTTAGGCTGTCTTCATTTCCTTTCATTCTTTGCTCTTTATTCTGTTCACAGCAGTGAATTCCACCATTCTGTCTTTCAGGTCACTTATCTGTTCTTCTGCCTCAGTTATGCTGCTATTGATTCCTTCTAGTGTAGTCTTCATTTCAGTTATTGTATTGTTCATCTCTGTTTGTTTGTTCTTTAATTCTTCTAGGTCTTTGTTAAACATTTCTTGCATCTTCTCGATCTTTGCCTCCATTGTTTTTCCGAGGTCCTGGATCATCTTCACTATCATTATTCTGAATTCTTTTTCTGGAAGGTTGAGTATCTCCACTTCATTTAGTTGTTTTTCTGGGGTTTTATCTTGTTCCTTCATCTGATACATAGCCTTCTGCCTTTTCATCTTGTCTATCTTTCTGTGAATGTGGTTTTTGTTCCACAGGCTGCAGCATTGTAGTTCTTCTTGCTTCTGCTCTCTGCCCTCTGGTGCATGAGGCTGTCTAAGAGGCTTGTGCAAGCTTCCTGATTGGAGGGACTGGTGGTGGGTAGAGCTGGCTGTTGCTCTGGTGGGCGGAGCTCAGTTAAACTTTAATGCACTTGACTGCTGATGGGTGGGGCTGATTTCCCTCCCTGTTGGCTGTTTGGCTTGAGGCAACCCAACACTGGAGCCTACCTGGGCTCTTTGGTGGGGCTAATGACAGACTCTGGGAGGGCTCACTCCAAGGAGTACTTCCCAGAACTTCTGCTGCCAGTGTCCTTGTCCCTATGGTGAGCCACAGCCACCCCCCACCTCTGCAGGAGACCCTTCAACAGTAGCAGGTAGGTCTGGTTCAGTCTCCCCTGGGGTCACTGCTCCTTCCCCTGGGTCCCGATTCACACATCACTTTGTGTGTGCCCTCCAAAAGTGGAGTCTCTGTTTCCCCCAGTTCTGTTGAAGTCCTGCAATCAAATCCCAGTAGCCTTCAAAGTCTGATTCTCTAGGAATTCCTCCTCCTGTTGCTGGACCCCCAGGTTGGGAAGCATGACGTGGGGCTCAGAAACTTCACTGCAGTGGGTGAACTTCTGTGGTGTAAGTGTTCTCCAGTCTGTGAGTCACCCACCCAGCAGTTATGGGACTTGATTTTACTGTGATTGTGCCCCTCCTACCGTCTCACTGTGGCCTCTCCTTTGTCTTTGGATGTGGGGTATCTTTTTTAGTGAGTTCCAGTGTCCTCCTGTCAATGATTGTCTGGCAGCTAGTTGTGATCCTGGTGCTCTCACCAGAGGGAGTGAGAGCACGTCCTTCTACTCTGCCATCTTGGTTCCAATCCTTTATTACATAGTTTTAAATCTGTATTTCTAAGCTTATCTTCCATTGTCAGTTTCTTCAGGGTGTTCCTTAGAAAATGTTAATGACCCCATAATATCATATCTTGATTTCCCTAGTCTCTGCCTAGTAGTTATAACTTTGAAGTTGACTTTGCATTGACATTTTGCTCAGTTTTTTTGTCTTGAATACTGGACCTGTATACACTGTTTACTTGGTAGAAAGAACTCTTGTTCTTTGTAAAAGTCAAATTGTTCATTTGTAGTTGAGACTCTGGGCTAGTGAGTAGAGCTGTTCATGGTAAGCAGTCCAGTAGTTTTCCTCATCATGTCCAGTGTGCACAGTATTGACCTCCATGTACCTAAGGGTTTTGAGTCCATAACCCTTAATCCCACTCCAGCCATGTATATGCCACATGTCTTTGTTTCTACTTTTCCCTTGAGAAGTTTCCTCAATTTTTAAAAATCATACATTATTTTGTATTACTTTTTAAAAAATTTATGCAGTAATTTCTAGTCTTCAGAATGTCTTGTCCTTATTTTCAGACATGTCTTTTTTTACTTTTTAGGAACATTTTTCTGTAATTCCTGTCTGTATGGAGAGAAATGGGAAGTTTTACTGTATCATCACTCTGACATTTTGGTCCAGTGATGCTTTGATTATTTCTGATAAATTTTCATATGTTCTCTTTTTCTCTGAATAAGATTATTATATCTAAAATTATTTCTACCTTTGGATATTTTATTTACATTTTTTCATAATACTTTGACAGGATTTTTCAGAAAATGCTGAATAATTGTGGTAATAGCTGGCATACTCTTATTATTCACTTTAATGGAACCTGTAATGTAGTGTTCCTCACTGTGTGTTCCACACTCTGCCTTAGAATAATCAGGGAAATTTTTACAGATGCAAATTCCTTAATTAGAATTGCTGAAGCTCAGGAATCGTCATGGTAAAAAGATTCCCAGATAATTCTGATACACTTATTTCACTGTTATGTTCAATATTTATTGTTGGTCTGAGACAAGTACTGTTGATTGTGTTAAGTATGTTTTTCTGCTTAGGTTATTAAGATTTTTTCACTAGCAGTGAATATCAAGTTTTATCAAATATTTGTTCTGTACCTGTTGAGGAAACTACATAGTTTGAGTTTTTGGCTTATCTTCAATTACTTCAATTGCTATGGTAAAATATGTATTTAATTTTAAAATATCAAATTATTCTCACAGTCCTGGGAAAAAATCCAACTCAGTTACAGTAATTTCCTTCATATTTATGATTTGATTAATTCTATTTATAGTTGAGATTGACTAGTTGTTCTATTTTGAGCTCTCTTTCTTAGGTGTTGGGCTCAGGGTTCTGCTAGCTTTGCAAAATAAACTTTCCTGAAATGTTGTAATTTCTGAAGTAGTTTAAAAGTAAAGGGATGGATTAAATTAATTTAAATCAATTCTGGCAACTAGTATGGAGACTGTGCTATAACATATAACTACATCAACTGATATTAGTATATTGAGCTTTCTTAATTAAATTGAATCTATTTAAGTTAGTTTTATTTGGTTAGAAAATCACCTACTTTCCAAGTCTATTAATTTATTAGCATGTAATTTACTTTTTAACTTTTACTTTATTTTTTTATCACCTATAATTCTTAATGTTCTTTGCTGTGATCTGCTTTCTTTATGTTTTTATTTTCTTTATTATGAATGCTAAATTTTCCCCCTTTTTAGAGAAAAAAACTTGCATATGTTTATCAATGTTGCCATATTTTTCTAATTTCTAATTTAAGAATTTCTCTAATTATTTTCATTAATTTTTTCTCTTACTCCCCAAGGAGTGATTTTATTGATTATTTTCTATTATCTTGAGTTGAATTTTTTTTTCATCTTTTTAATTTTATATTGGAGGCATTGAAAATTAAATATTTTCATTTGCAACCAGATTTGGGCCAAATCTCATGAGTTTAGAATTTTTGTTGTAATTATATTCATTTAAATTTTAGTATTAAGTATTTCAAATACATGGACAGTCTCAAAAAGAATACAGTAGCAAACACAACAGTTTGTAACATTTTATCATTATTCCATACTTGCTTCAATTAAAACTTTTTAAAGAAATTACACTGCAGAGATCAAATGAAGCCCCCCGTTTACCCCTGCCTAAAGTTAATCTCCCTCTATTCCTCCCTTTAGTATGACCTTCATGTTCATCTTTCACATGCATGGTTTCATACATTTACTATGTATTTATCCATGTGCAATATATAATTCTTTTATAGGTTTCTATAACTTTATATAATTTTTATCATTCTATAGATATGATTCAGCAACTTGCTTTTTTTCATTTTATCTTATGTTTTTGAGAGTTGTCTCTCTAATTCATTTTTTTTTAACATCTTTATTGGAGTATAATTGCTTTACAATGGTGTGTTAGTTTCTGCTGTATAACAAAGTGAATCAGCTATACATATACATATATCCCCATATCTCCTCCCTCTTGCATCTCTCTCCCACCCTCCCTATCCCACCTCTTCAGGTGGTCACAAAGCACAGAGCTGATCTCCCTGTGCTATGTGGCTGCTTCCCACTAGCTATCTATTTTACATTTGGTAGTGTGTATATGTCCATGCCACTCTCTCACTTCATCCCAGCTTACCCTTCCCCCTCCCCGTGTCCTCAAGTCCATTCTCTATGTCTGCATCTTTATTCCTGTCCTGCCCCTAGGTTTTTCAGAACCTTTTTTTTTTTTTTTTTTAGATTCCATATATATGTGTTAGCATACGGTATTTGTTTTTCTTTTTCTCACTCACTTCACTCTGTATGACAGACTCTAGGTCCATCCACCTCACTACAGATAACTCAATTTTGTTTCTTTTTATGGCTGAGTAGTATTCCATTTTATATATGTGCCACATCTTCTTTATCCATTCATCTGTTGATGGACACTTAGGTTGCTTCCATGTCCTGGCTATTGTAAATAGAGCTGCAATGAGCATTGGGGTACATGACTCTTTCTGAATTATGGTTTTCTCAGGGTATATGCCCAGTAGTGGGATTGCTGGGTCGTACGGTAGTTCTATTTTTAGTTTTTTAAGGAACCTCCATACTGTCCTCCATAGTGGCTGTATCAATTTACATTCCCACCAACAGTGCAAGAGTGTTCCCTTTTCTCCACACCCTCTCCAGCATTTATTATTTGTAGATATTTTGATGATGGCCATTCTGACTGGTATGAGGTGATACCTCATTGTAGTTTTGATTTGCATTTCTCTAATGATTAGTGATGTTGAGCATCCTTTCATGTGTTTGTTGGCAATCTGTATATCTTCTTTGAGAAATGTCTACTTAGGTCTTCTGCCCATTTTTGGATTGGGTTGTTTGTTCTACCCCAGTTTATTGATTGATGTTCTTATTTCTCAAATGTACACCCTTATTTTACCCCATGTATACTTGTATAAGAATTTCTGTAGGGTATATTTCTAGATGTGAATTTGAAGCTTCCTTAGGTATAACCATGTTCAACTTCAAAAGTGTTTTCCAGAATGTGGTAATAACAATTTATACTATTATCAGAAGAGTATGAGAGTTCCCTTCCCTATTTTCTCACATCCTTACCAACAAATGGTACAGGGAGTTTATACAAATATTTTGTTACTGTACAGATATGAAACGATATTTCATTATCTTTGTATTTTGCATCTCCTTTACTAATTGTGGTTATACACTATTTATGTTTAGAGGGCATCCAGCTTTCTCTTATGTGATTTTCCTATTCATATCATTTGAAGATTCTCACCCTCCCTCTTCAATAAACCAATAACTTCCATTGTATTTGTTTTATAATCAAAAGAAAACATTTTTCATTATGAATATTCAAACAATGTGAACATGTGTAAGGATGAACATAAAAAATCCACTAGTATGCTATACAACTACTCTTGTGTTCAAGGATCCCTGCTATTACAAAGTGTAGTCCACAATTGGCCTTTAGGAACTGATTTCTTCTTAACTGCCTGTATGTTGGCTACTTCTTTTTCCCATGCTCTGTTAAAGGTGAGACAGTTCATGTATCCCATCCCTCTTTGGCAGGGCTTGTCACTCTTTGGAATTTTATTTACTTGATGGCTTGCTTTGTGAATTCAAGTCTTTTAGTGAACTCAGGAAAACTTATGATTTTGAAAGTTATTTGGCCTTTCATCATTATTAGTGTGGAAGCAATGATCTTTCCAGTTTTCTGTGCTTTAAATGAAAACAGAAGTCCCCATCTTAATTTTTTTGGTAACATCTTTATTGACATATAATTCACATACCTAAGATTTATTCCTTTAAAGTGTACAATTATGTGGCTTTTAATATATTCACAGAGTTGTACAGTCATTGCCACTGTCTCATTACAGAATACTTCCATTGACCCAAAAAGGAACTCCATACCCATTAGTGGTCACTCCTCATTTCAGCCTCACCCCATCCCTCTGGCAACCACTAATCTACTTCATCTCTATAAATTTGCCTGTTCTAGACATTTCATATTGATGGAATCATATAATATGTGGGGTTTTTTTGTCTGAATTCTTTCACTTAGCATAATATTTTCAAGGTTCATCCATGTTGTGCCATGTATCAGTACTGCATTCTTTTTTATGGTCAACTAGTATTCCAGCGTATGGTTATCCTACATTTTTTTAATCCACTTATCAGTGAATGGACATTTGGGATGTTTTAACCTTTGGCTTTTGTGAATAATTCTGCTAAGAACACTGGTTTAAAAGTTTTTATGTGAACATTTTCCCATTTCTATTGGGTATATACCTAGGAGTATAATTGCCAAGTCAATTGATAACTCTATCTTTAACTTTTTTTGAGGAACTGCCAGACTGTTTTCCAAAGTGGCTGTCCCACCTTCATTTTTGAAGGATGTATTTTCAGCATATATATCTAAGATGACAGGCATTTTTTTTCTTTCTTGTAGCGTTTTAAAGTCGTTGTTCCATTGTCTTTTGGCATTTACTGAATATAATGGGAAGTTGCTACCATTTTTACTGTTTTTTCCTTCAAGTTAATGCATGTTATGTATATATATATGGCCCATGAAAATGTTTATCTTGTTTTGATCATGAATTTATCCTTTTTTGTTTCCTCTATCAGGGCTC
Source organism: Eubalaena glacialis (assembly GCF_028564815.1). Taxonomy (NCBI): domain Eukaryota; kingdom Metazoa; phylum Chordata; class Mammalia; order Artiodactyla; family Balaenidae; genus Eubalaena; species Eubalaena glacialis. Next base: position 111,212,769 of record NC_083736.1, read on the forward strand.
ACAAATTTATCCCGTAAGGGCCAGATAGTGAATATTTTAGGCTTTTCAGGCCAAATGGTCTCTGTCATAACTACTCAACTGCGATTAGCATGAAAGTGGCCATGGAAAAAGCAAAAATGAGTGGATGTGGCTATGTTCTCATAAAACTTTATTTATTAAAAAGAAGTGTGGTGGATCAGAATTTACCTGTAGACCATAGTATGCTGACTTTTGTTCTTTATAGTTTCTGTCACTGTTAAGTGTGGAGGCCAAAAGTTTAATTGAAGTATAAACTCTGTGGACCAAGACTGAAATCAGTAATTTCAGTTTGGTTTGTGACTGAAGTTTTGATTCTTGTTTTTACCTAAATGTTATTAAGGGTAATTTAAAATTTTTTTCATGTGGTTTTAGTGTTTTGTTGTTGTTATTATTTTTATCCCCTAGTTATTAATTTTGTTTCATTGAACTAGAGATATTATTGGAACCTGTATAATGAATACTTTGTGGAATTTTTTTAGCTTTTATTTGTGGCTTGATATAAGATCAATTTAAAAACCTATGGGCCCAGTAATATAGTATAATCTTAGTTTCTTAGAATAGTCCATAGATTACTCTTAAATCAATATTAATTGCAATATTTAGATCTTTATTATTCTAAATTAAGTTTTGTCAATTCAGTTAATGAAAATTGAGAAAAGTTAAAAGAACCACTATTTATTTTCTAGGTATTTTCCTTTTATTGATAACCATTACATCTACATTTCTTTTTTCTTTTATGTCTATATAATAGAATACTATATGGGACTTCATATTTCCCTGAACTTGGGGAGTTAGGTTCCAAAGCTGAGGACAGAAATATGTCAAGTACTCCACATTCTTAAATAAAGCCACAGAAGTCAGGGGCCAGACACTCCCTCCAAGACTGATGAAGAAGAAATCAATCTGGCTTTGCTATCTATGGTCATCACCACTGGATTCTGCTGCTTTCCTTTCCTGGAATATAAATATATAAATATAATATAAAAAGTTGTTTGTGCAATGGGCAGATTTTGTTTTTGGAGTACTGAGCCATTAGCCTGTTGAGGTGTGCTGTAACTTTTCCCTGTCTTTTCCATAAGGAAAGGGGGAAGTGCTTCTCCCACCCCCAAGCCACTGAAGGGAGGTTCCCAAGGATTATTTTTGGCGATTCATTGTACCCACATGCAAAGTATATTAATATCTCATTCCCATTTGGACACTTGCTTATCTAGTGATATTGTACTTACGTAAGCATGGAGAAAAAGGTAATAGGGGAAAAATGTCAGGCCAAGGAGTGGGGACAGCACCTTGAATTCCCCATGTTTGATGTGGCAAGGAAATGGATTTCCCTGGATCAAGGGGACATTGAAGAAATTAGTTGACCTTGAGCCATAGTTCAAAAGGGATAACCACCAGATTTCAGAACCCCAGCAGCAGAGTCTATGAAATATATTTTGGGGGATTAGATCTGGGGTTGAAAGTGGAAGAGGACAAGTCCAACTGTTAAAAAATTGCATATTAGGAAGGACCTTCTGTGGAACTCCCTACAAAACTGATAATGTGCCCTGTAAGAGAGCTTGACACACACACTCTCTGTTTCTCTCTCTTTTGAGCACCTGTCTAACAGGAAATGTTAATTGTCAGGCAGTGTTTACTAGGGAAGCATTTGGAGAAAAAAAAAATATCATCTAGGCAGCCAATTATGTGAAAGAACCCCTGCTATTTCTCCTATTTCCTTTTCTCAGGCTTTACATCCCAGAAAAGCTAGAACTAGAAGAGAGGGAGGGAGTTACAAGAACAAAAGACCATACCTCCTCCCCTCTGCAGGTTCCTTGGTCTGAAAGTCAAGTAAGATCCGGAGGGGAGGGAGGAAATGAGTTTAGAGTTTTTAATTGGAATATGTGCTGTCTAATAATCGCTGAAAATGACCAACTGTGGAAGCTACCAGAAATGTCATTAAATGGATTGAGAAGACAGGTTCAACAGGGCGTGACTGAAGGCAGTGACTGGAAGAAAAAAATTTGTTATCCATATTTCTCAGAGTTTGGTGGGTTCAATAAACCGGTTATTTATATTTTGCCTGATAATTATTTAATAATTAAATTATTTACTATACTTAGGATCTTATGTTTTATCAATATAAAATGAACTTTTTTTCCCATTCAGTGCTTTATGTTTTGAATTTTACTTCAGTTGATATTTTGCAACCCCTGCTTTCCTTTTGTTTTCATTTGTGTTGCATTTCTATGTTCACCTTTTTAAAAATTTTTCTTTCACAAATTATTTTTCAAATCAATGCCACACACACACACACACACACACACACACACACATATCTACCTATCTGTCTTTCCAATCTCAGTACAGGAGGTTAACTTATTCACACTTGTTTTAGTAGCTGATATGATTGATTTACTTCTGCCAATTTGTTTTATATGCTTTCTTTAAAAAAATGCATGCTTTTCCTTGGTTTTCTAACTTTCAGTATAGAGACTTCATTTTTGTGTTTTCCAGTGATTTAGAGGATCATGTTTTATATTCTCATAATAGTATCCTTTATGTTGTTCAAAAGCATTCTTTAACTTCTGAGTCAAAAATAAAATAGTTTAATGTGAATGCCCCATATTTGAGATAGACTATCTAGAACACTTTTAATTCTGTTTCTTTCTTCAACCTCTTGTTATCATTATAGTCAACATTTCTATTTAAATATTTGCTATTCCATTTACCTATCATATCTAAATCTATACACATATATACATATGTGGTTGTGCATGTTCATTTTTGAGAATATTTTAAAATTAACATTTTAATCATTATCCTAATGATTGCATTTGTAAAAGTTACTTAAAATTGTCTCAATTTTAACTAATTTCAGTGCTCACCAGTCTTTATTATTTACCTTGACTATACTATTTTTGGAATCTTTATTTTGCTAATCTCTTTGTCAGTTGCAATATACATTCAAACATTTCTTTTAAAAAAATTCATGAATAGTATGTCTTTAGACATCTTGATATCTAAGATGGTCTTCCACTTGCCATCACACATGAAAGTTGATTAAACAAGATATAAGATAGACACTCCTTCAAGTTTATTATGAAATTAACTGTTAGAAAAGTTTGAAGACAGCCTGATTTTTGTTTCTTTATAGCTAAAATATTTTGTCCACCTAGTCACTCGATAAGTTTTTTCTTTATAAGGATAGTTTAAAAATTAAGGTCCCCTTTAAATCACTATTTTCATTTATGGGAATTTATCCTAAGGAGATACACAGTATTTTGGGGTATTTTTCAGGCCATGTAGAAAGTCTGTTTGAATTCAGAGGACTAGTAAGTAGATAGGTAGGTGGATGATGACAACTCTGTGGACAAATACTCTTTTAGCTACAGTGAAATGAGGATTTTAGATCACAGAAGTCAAGGAATAGCCAAATGGTTTCACCTAGTTTTAATTCTCAAACACTTATTAGAACAATCTCTACAGGTTTGAATGGAAAAGAGGGGGGACATTTATTCTGCATCTGGTTGTTTATTTATACTTTCCCCAGACCAGACACTGTGAGACCATGGTGATATTTAATTATAATGTCTGTCTCTGGAGGGAACCCATTGTGAATAACCCTTGCTTTATTTGAGTAAAAAAGCAGAATTTCCCCTAAGAGGTTAAGGGAGGAAGGGTTTTTTAAGAAAGAGCCTTGATCCCAGTGCATTTTAATCGCATATTACTTGTCACTGATTTCGGAAATGCAAATGTCACAGGAAAGAGGCACAGTGACTTTGGCCCAACTTTATAATGCACCCTATTTTCTTTTTTTCCTTTTTTTTTCTTTTTTTGATGCTTATTACCCGATTTATTAGAGAGATCTCTTCCACGTAAAAAGGGGGGGGGACGGCGGGGCTGGGGGGGTGGGGTTCCGGGGCTGCATATGAGTGTTACGGGGCCAGCAGTGGCTGCGGTTACAGAGGCGCCCACGGCTCTGGGTTTGAGCGGGATGGCGTCCTGTGCCCGAGGAGGCTGTGCCCCGGATTGTCACACACCAGACCATGGGGGCTGAGCACACGGAACCCCCGGTGAGAATTAAAACACACAAGGTTTGCAGTTTCCTTGTGTTTGGAAATCAGTTCGGCCATAAAAAAAAAATCAGTGACCAGGATAATGCTGGGAACATTAGTCTATCTCCTTAGGATAAAGCCATATGAATAAAATTGGTTGATCAAAGGGATACAGGTTTTAAAATTTGCCAACAGTAAGTGCCCTCTTTTGCACACTCTTCGCTACCTGGAGTTTTGGCATCCTTTTTAATCTGTCATTCTTATATGCAAAAACAATTTTTTTTTTAATTACAGCTGGTGTCTTTTACTTTTTAATGTATTTATTCCCCACTTGTATTTCTTCTTTTGTATATTGCCATATTTACTAAAATAATAATATTTATATTTGTCTTAGTGATAAAGCTTGTTTTTTCACGTATACACTGCAAGTTTTCCTAATTTGTTAGCTATATTTTATATATGTGTGTTTATTTGTATATATATGTATTTGTTGTTTTAGCTACGTATTTTAACATTTCTATTTAGTCCAATTTATGAATTATTACCATTTTATTTCTGATTTTAATATTTTTCATATTTAGCAATGAGTCTCTCAAACCATCTATAAAAATTATAACCTAAATTTTTTCTAGTGCTTTTACGATTTATTTTATATTTAAAACTTGGAACCACTTATAGGTTGTTTTGATAATTATGATAGAAGCAATATTTTTGGTTTGTTACTACATGACTGCTTTTTTTCCATCAATATCATTTATTGAATAAATTTATTTTTCTTTGTTGATTTGAGATGTCACATTTAGCATGTATAAACTCCCATATATCCTTAGGTTTATTTAAAGACCGTATTCTATTCTGTTATGTCATCCCAATACCATTTTGTTTCAAATAATGTCACTAAGTAATAAACTTTGATGTCTGGCAGGACAAGTCATTTTCTACTCTTCTTATTGTCTTTTTTTTTTTTTTTAAATAATAGGCAGGGATATATGCTTCCAAGCACAGTAATAAGAAGGAGCATTTTCCTAGTAGATATTATGAATTGTAAAATATTATAATAGAGTAAATATCAACTTTAGACCCTCTTTGTTGAATTCCAAATTATATTCCATAGCGATTTCAATAGAAAAATATATGGATCTGAAATTTACTACTTGATCGCCTCAATCCAAGAGTAAATATTGCCTTTTATTTTTCCAAGCTTATAACGTGTTTCCATAGTGTAGTGGTTATCATGTTTGCCTGATGTTTTTCCAAGGTTATAAAGTTCCAAAATATGGTTTTAGCATTTTTATGTAGAGGCTGTGATTTTGTTGGTTTTTTATGAGCTTTTTGCTGCTCCTTTGGGTTATCATTTTGTTCCACAATGTTTTTCATTAGTTTACTGTCAGAATACAGGAAAGCTATTAGTTTTGTAATTTTTTCCCAAACAGTTTACCATACTGAACTCTTGTTTTCTCTAATAGATTTACATTTGAATCTATTGGATTTTTCAGATAGATAATCATATCGTGTGCAAATAACTACAATCTTGCTTCTTTATTTCTAAAATATTTATAACTTTTACTTTGTTCTGTTTTCTGAATGATGTTTTTGGTGGAAGTACTAGAAACATTAATACTAATAATTAGAGCAGAAAGTGTTACCTTGCTCATGATTTTCATGGTTAGTGGGGTGAGGAAAGGGGCAACTAGACACTTGTATTCAATCTGCCTTCTTACCAGTGCATTGATCCCACCATTTTCATCTATTTATTCTGCTTTTATTTTCAAATGTTTTATCTTGAAAGGGAATTTCTGGAGAAAATTCTTTGGTTTGCTTTTAGTGGTCAAAGTCACATCATACATTTGAGAGCACATTTTCACTCTGCTAAGATATATTATCAAAAGGAAGAGAGGAATATTTGAGATAAGACATCTGAAAACCTTATATCCTAAAAACAAACAAAACTGACAATGGTAAGTATTGGCAAGGACCCAGTGCTACTGGAACTCTCCTATATTACTGGTAGGAATACAAAACGGTAGTACAGCCAGTCTGGAGAACATATTGGAAGTTTGTTGTAAAGTTAAATATGCACTTAACATATGACCCAACAATCTGACACCTGGGTATTCCCCCCCTCCAGAGAAATGAAAACTTATGTTCATACAGAAATCTGTACATGAATGTTTATTGCAGCTTTATTGATAGTAGTCCCAAACTGCAAACAACCCAAATGTCTCTCAAGTGGGGGTGAATAAACTGTGGCACAAGCATACAATGGAATACTGCTCAGTAATAAAAAGGATCGAACTATTGATACACAGAACAACATGGATGGATCTCGAATACATTATCCTAAGCTATAGAAGCCGGAATGAATAGTTTACATATTGTGTGATTCCATTTACATGTCATTATAGAAAAGATGAAACAGGGATAGAGAACAGATTGTTGCCAGGAATTGGGGTAAGGGTAAGTTTTTACTACAAAAGTATTGCACAAGGGAATAAGGACCTGTTTTGTATCTGCATCATGGAGATGTTTACATGACTCTATGTATATGTCAGAACTTGCAGAACTGTATAGCAAAAAAGTGAATTTTACTGAATGTAAATTCAAAAACAAAAGTTGTATTCACACAACAGGGTCTTCTTTGAACTAAAACTTCCTTCTCCCTCTGGCAGTTTACCTGCTGGGAGCAGAGGTCAGCTTAGACATATCTGTGAGAAAAGCCCAAACTGGGAGTTTTCTCCTCAGTGTAAGAGGCATATGCAATTTTAACGTTTTTTATTCATTCAGCCAATTTTCATAGAAAATGGTAAGGTTTTTATAAACAATACCAAGGATTTAATGAGAGGCAAAGCAAAGTGTAACATTTCTAAGTATGAGAAATCATTGAGAGCATGTCATGTACTGGACTGAATTTTAGGCATCAGTTTGCATTGTATGTAATGTTTGTTTTTGTCATTAACTGGATTTAAAGTTTCGAGGATTCTTGTGTCTTCCTCAGTTACAATTTAAGTGCTATTAAAATAAGATTATTACTTATATAGAATCATCACTAATTCTTCTGAATTGTTCCTTTTTTATCATTTTAGCAAGATAATATTTTAAAATATCAAGTCATGAGATTGCAGTTTAGTTTCTTACCTCTTAATTATTCCCATTGAAGGAAAATGAAGATATGTTTACCATCTAAATGCAACAGTGGCAGACGCTGTCTTGTAAGTTATGGTAACAGCCTAGTCATATTTCCTTGGGCCACTCTAAATTTGGGTTGCTATCATTTTCCATGGTGTCTCCTGTAACCAGATCAACAATTCTTCAGTAACTTTTATGCATTCTGCCTCCTAGATCCCTTTTTTATTTGTTAACTTTACTCCATTCCCATTCCCTTTGTCCAAACACTTTTGTCCTGGCTTATGCAAATAGCTTTCTACATATTGTCTCTTTCTCCTAAGTAACCCTCCTCTTTCTTATCCACTAATAATCATCAAATGAGTGAAAGTATGAATTCAAGATTTACAGAGTGGCATATGTAATGTGATACACCAGTCAACCAGACTATAAGTATTAGAAACACTGTTGCCAGCTCAAAAAACCTGAACTTCAAATAATTGCAAATTAAATAAATATTATGATACTACTTTCACCCTTGAGTTTAGAAAAAAAATATTATAAAAAACTGATATCGAATCAATTTTCACTGCAAAGTAAAGGAGCTGTTACAGTGGAGGATTACTGGACTGAATGTCAATATTATGACATAGTATGAGTGTGTTTCATGTTTGGTAATTGCAATCATTGTTGCTTTTGTTGTGGTCATCCATGTACAATGCTTGGTGTCAGTCTATTTATCTCTTGTAAAAATAAAATACAGTGTGTGTGTGTGTGTGTGTGTGAAAAAAAAAACAAAAAAAAAAACTGATATCGAGTTTTAACAAGTTCTGAGGAAATGGGCATTATCAAGCAGATTCCTGGGAGTGTAAATTGCTATAATTTTTTGGTAAAGTAATTTTTTTGTATATGAGTATAAAAAGTTTTTAAACTTTTTATTGGAGGATAGTTGATTTACAATGTTATGTTAGTTTCAGGTGTACAGTAAAGTGAATCAGTTATACATATACATATATCCACTCTTCTTTAGATACTTTTCCCATATAGGTCATTATGGAGTATTGAGTAGAGTTCACTGTGCTATACAATAGGTCCTTATTAGTTACCTATTTTATATATAGTAGTGTGTATATGTCAGTCCCAATTTCCCAATTTATCCCTCCCCTACTCCTTTCCCCCCACTAGTAACCATAAGTTTGTTTTCTACATCTGTAACTCTATTTCTGTTTTGTAAATAAGTTCATTTGTACCATTTTTTTTTAGATTCCACATATAAGCAATATCATATGATATTTGTCTTTCTCTGTCTGACTTCACTCAGTATGACAATCTCTAGGTCCATCCATGTTGCTGCAAATAACATTATTTTGTTCTTTTTTATGGCTGAGTAATATTCCATTGTATATATGTACCATATCTTTATTTACTCCTCCGTTGATGGGTATTTAGGTTGCTTCCATGTCTTGGCTATTCTAAATAGTGCTGCAATGAACATTGGGGTGCATGTATCTTTTTGAATTATGGTTTTCTCCAGGTATATGCCTAGGAGTGGGTTTTCTGGATCATATGGTAGTTCTATATTTACTTTTTTAAGGAATCTCCATACTGTTCTCCATAGTGGCTGTACCAATTTACATTCCCACCAACAGTGTAGGAAGGTTCCCTTTTCTCCACACCCTCTCCAGCATTTATTGTTTGTAGATTTTTTGATGATGACCATTCTGGCCAGTGTAAGGTGATACCTCATTGTAGTTTTGATCTGCATTTCTCTAGTAATTAGTGATGTTGAACATCTTTTCATGTGCTTTTTGGCCATCTGTATGTCTTGTTTGGTGAAATGTCTATTTAGATCTTCTGCCCATTTTTGGATTGGGTTGTTTGTTTTTTTAATATTGAGCTGCATGAGCTGTTTGTATATTTTGGAGATTAATCCCTTGTCAGTTGCTTCATTTGCAAATATTTTCTCCCATTCTGTGGATTGTGGATCCAGAGTTATTTCAACTATTAGAAATCTATCCTACCTAAAATGTAGGTAAGATGCATAATACATCATTGTTTTAATTAAAATGAATTATAAATATTTTTCTTTTGTAAGGGAATGGATGACTGAATTATGGTGTAGTCATTCTAGATTTTAAAGAGGAAAATTTAGATTCTATTTCTGTTGGCCTAGAAGGGTCTCCATGATGTATTGTTCTGTGGAAAAAATGTTGAAGAACAATGGATATGAGCTAACATATTCACATAAAAAATAGAAAACCTAAAAGCATTTTCTTGGTATATGTTTGTAATATTACAGAGAAAGGCATGAGAGATTGGGATGTTTACCACAGGAGGGGGTTTGTTTCCTTATTTAAACAAATGAACTAAAAAGTCAGCATCTTTTAAAGAGGTTGAAAATGTAATTGCTTGTGTGATTATAGAGAAAGACGTGGTAGTGAGGAGGATACACCTAAACTGGTTTCCACTGGATGGGAGTGATAGTGATTGCTTCTTCTATCTTGTGACACTAGAGAACCAGTATAGCATAGCTGTTAAGAACACAGGGCCTGTACCATAACTATATGGGTTTGAATCCTAGCTCCTTTACTTAAATATGTGTTATCTCTGGCAAGTTTAGTAAATTGCTCAGTGCTTCAGTTTCCTTGTGTAAAATACGGCAATAATAATACCTGCTGAATCAAGTGGTTATGAGGATTGCATGAATTAATATGTTTAATGCTTAGAATATTTCCTGTTATAAAGTAACCATTCAGTAAATGTTAGCTGCTACTGTATAATGACAGGATTTATATGGATATCTCATTTATTAAGACATGGTATTTTAAAAGAAGTATATAAACAGGTAAATCCAGTTTTTATGTACATAATATTTATCAGTGTTTTATCTTGAACATAGGATTGTGGCAGTTTCTCTTATTATTTTTCATAATTTAGAAAATGAATATATATTATTTATTCTGATGAAAATCAAAAGCTTATTACAAGTAATATATGATTGATATCAAAGCAAATCAAGATGTGTCATCTCCAACTCACCATACAAATGTATCTAAGGCCAAGTCCTAGATTTCAGCAAAATTTATTTCCACATGCCTTTAGCTATAACTAGGATGACTATATAATTTATCATCCAATCCAGGGTACTTTTGAGAGGGGAATAGGGCACTTTGTAATTACACCCATAAAACAGATTTTAATAAGGGACTATCTGGTTAACTAGGTTACATGATCACACTAGCCCCAATTGAATCTCCCTTGACATACCTGTACTCACCCACTGTAGCCCAGTACACCTATGCTTACCTCAGATTCATAATGGTCAGTAAAGACACCCTGGTTCAGGCTACCATTACTCTTCATTTGCATTAACCCAATAGCTTTCTAAAAGACCTCCCTTCTCTGTCCTTATTTCCAGTCAGTCATCATGACTGCCAGAGTGATCGTTTTAAAATATAAGTTAAATCATATCACTTTTCTGCTCAGTTCTTCCAATGACTTTCTCTATCACTCAGACTAAAATCCAGAGTCCTTTCAATCATCTTTATAAGACCCTACCTGTCTGGTTGTCTCCTGCCTCCAACTCCCCACTTGGATCTCATTGCTTCTCTAACCCTATCTCCTACTATCCCCTTATCATTCGTTCGCCTCCAGCAATACTGCCCCTTTTCTGTTCTTCAAACATACCAGACCTGCCTAGACCTCAGGGCCTTTGCACTCTTTGTTCCCTCTTCTTGGTGTGTTCTTTCTGTCAATATCTATGGGTTTTGCTCCCTCATTTTTTTTTTTTACTTTTTTTCTCAAAGTCTCCTTCCCCATGAAGCCTACCAAATTACTTTATGTACAATTGCAAATCACTTGCATCTCTGGTACTCTCCATCCCTTTTCCCTATTTTATTTTATTAATTTGCTGTTGCAGTTCACTAGAATGTAAGCTTCTACGAAGTTAATAATTGCCTCTTCTATCTACTACTGTTTCCATTGTACCTAGAACAGTGCTGACCACGTAGTCGGTGCTTAATACATATTTCTTGATTGACAGTGACGACTTTAAAATTCACCTGCTTACCTATTTTGTCAAGCACACACGTGTTTGTACTATTGCTTTGCAGAAATTCAACCATGTTTTTTGGGGGGGCATGCCGAGTGTCATAACTTCTGTGAGCATGTTGCCTGTCCATTCTGAAAAAAGGTCACAAGTCTAGTAATGACCACAGCTTTATGCCATACCTGTGTGCCAATTTGTAAAGGAAATGGCAAGATTTGGAAGCATCTTCCCACGTGTGTTTTAAAATAGATCAGGTAGGAAACAGGAGTCTTATCTGTACTGATGCAGATCTTTATTTTACAGCCACTAATTCCTCAGAGGATTAATAAAGGATGACAGCAAGAGAAGAAAGATCTTTAGACTCATTTTTATATGATGCTTTGCCAAGAGCGACATTTATCAGGGCAGTACATGCACCATATGGAAGCCGGGGGCCTTGGTAATGTGTGAATTTGTTACCGTCTCCAAATTAAGTCTGCTCAATTCTGTTGTCTTTCCAATTTTACATCCTCGATTACAAATTCATAAAACTATCCCTTCTTTTGAACATAAATTCAACTGCTTCAAAAATATAATTGTTCATGTTTATCAAGTACCTAATTTGTTTTTACTTGCCAGTTACTAATTACATATGAAATATAAATGAATTGCAGGCCATACATTCTGTGTTAACTACTGCAAGGAAAACTTTTAGTAGGCCCTATCAACATTGGAGCTGCAGGAAGTAACAAGCCTGGCATTAAACATTCCTGACATATCCTACTTCTCAACCTAGACATCAAGGAATATGTAATTAACAATGGCTTACATATACATCCACAAAATGCGGCAAAAGAATATATCTTATGGAAATTGTCTTTTGAGAGGTTTTCATGCTATGAAAAGTATTTTAGCCTAACTTATTCTAGTGCCACTAACTTTATTTATTGAGAGACTAAACTTCATGAAGTCAGGGATCTTGTTCATCATTTTATACCTAGGTGTATTCATTTCCTCAGGCTACTGTAACAAATTACAATAAACTTGGTGGCTTAAAACAGCAGAAATTTATTCTTTCACAATTCTGGAGGCCAGAAGTCTGAAATCAAAGTGTGTGTAGGAGTGCACTCTCTCTGGAGGCTCTGGGAAAGAATCCTCCCTTGCTTCTTCCTATTTCTGATGGTTACCCAGCATCTTTGGTGAGTCTTGGCCTGTGGTTGCTTAAATCCAGTCTTTGCTTCCCTCTTCACATTGCCTTTTCCTCTATGTGTGTCTATCTCTCAAAACTTCCTCTGCTTCTCTCTTGTAATCATATATACCATTACATACATACATGCCAGATAATCCAGGATAAAACTCCTCCTCTCAAGATGCTTAAATTACATTCTTTGCCATATAAGGTAATTCTCTCTATTTTACATAAAAGATAATATTTACAGGTTCTGAGGATTAGGAAGTGAATATACCTTTGGAGGATGATTTGTTTAGCCTATCACACTATGGCAGTGCCTGACACATAATAGAAAGTTGATAAATTTAGTGACTTATATGACTTGAGCAAGTCTCTCTCTTTCACTCAATCTCTGATTTTCCCACATTTAGTCTGAGAGGGCGGAATTATTTAATCATTTTGACTTGAAATGACATGAAACAACAGAACAATTAATGAAGAAAAAAAATTACATGAAATACAGATTAAGCCAGGTATAAGGTCGAGTTTGATGTTCATTCCACGCTTCAGTCATTCAGTGAAAGAGAGAAAGAGACAAGTCCATGTCTTTCTGTTTCTGAGTTGGCATATCAGTCATTTCAAGGCAATATAATAAGATTTGATAGACTTCATTTGCTAATTGTTTAGAAAACACAGAGATGTTCTTACTGCAAATACATATGTGAAAGTGGGAGAAATCTCTGTAACAGTATGATACTTGCAATATGTTTGTTATTAGTCCAGAGCCCCAAAATTCTAAACCATGAAGAACTCTATTTGAATTATTTTTCCCAAATATTATGAGACCTAACATTGTAGAGGAAGTATACTACCATACCAAAGAAATCATACTTTTGATAGCTAAAATTTTAATCAAGTGCAGTTTACAGTAGCTATGATTTCAAGACATTGGAATCATTGATATTTTGAAATAAAACTTCTACATCACCATTTTTTTTAACATCTTTATTGGAGTATAATTGCTTTACAATGGTGTGTTAGTTTCTGCTTTATAACAAAGTGAATCAGTTATACATATACATATGTTCCCATATCTCTTCCCTCTTGCATCTCCCTCCCTCCCACCCTCCCCATCCCACCCCTCTAGGTGGTCACAGACCACTGAGCTAATCTCCCTGTGCTATGTGGCTGCTTCCTACTAGCTATCTATTTTACGTTTGGTAGTGTATATATGTCCATGCCACTCTCTCACTTTGTCACAGCTTACCCTTCCCCCTCCCCATATCCTCAAGTCCATTCTCTAGTAGGTCTGTGTCTTTATTCCCGTCTTACCCCTAGGTTCTTCATGACTTTTTTTTTTTTCTTAGATTCCATATATATGAGTTAGCATACGGTATTTGTTTTCCTCTTTCTGATTTACTTCACTCTGCATGACAGACTCTAGGTCCATCCACCTCACTACAAATATCTCAATTTCGTTTCTTTTTATGGCTGAGTAATATTCCATTGTATATATGTGCCACATCTTCTTTATCCATTCACCTGTCGATGGACACTTAGGTTGCTTCCGTGTCCTGGCTATTGTAAATAGAGCTGCAATGAACATTGTGGTACATGACTCTTTTTGAATTATGGTTTTCTCAGGGTATATGCCCAGTAGTGGGATTGCTGGGTCATATGGTAGTTCTATTTTTAGTTTTTTAAGGAACCTCCATGATGTTCTCCATAGTGGCTGTATCAATTTACATTCCCACCAACAGTGCAAAAGAGTTCCCTTTTCTCCACACCCTCTCCAGCATTTATTGTTTGCAGATTTTCTGATGATGGCCATTCTGACCGGTGTGAGGTGATACCTCAATGTAGTTTTGATTTGCAATTCTCTAATGATTAATGATGTTGAGCATCCTTTCACGTGTTTGTTGTCAATCTGTATATCTTCTTTGGAGAAATGTCTATTTAAGTCTTCTGCCCACTTTTGGATTGGGTTGTTTGTTTTTTTGTTATTGAGCTGCATGAGCTGCTTGTAAATCTTGGAGATTAATCCTTTGTCAGTTGCTTCATTTGCAAATATTTTCTCCCATTCTGAGGGTTGTCTTCTGGTCTTGTTTATGGTTTCCTTTGCTGTGCAAAAGCTTTTAAGTTTCATTAGGTCCCATTTGTTTATTTTTGTTTTTATTTTCATTTCTCTAGGAGGTGGGTCAAAAAGGATCTTGCTGTGATTTATGTCATAGAGTGTTCTGCCTATGTTTTCCTCTAAGAGTTTGATAGTGTCTGGCCTTACATTTAGGTCTTTAATCCATTTTGAGTTTATTTTTGTGTGTGGTGTGAAGGAGTGTTCTAATTTCATACTTTTACATGTACCTGTCCAGTCTTCCCAGCACCACTTATTGAAGAGGCTGTCTTTTCTCCACTGTATATTCTTGCCTCCTTTATCAAAGATAAGGTGACCTTATGTGCCTGGGTTTATCTCCGGGCTTTCTATCCTGTTCCATTGATCTATATTTCTGTTTTTGTGCCAGTACCATACTGTCTTGATTACTGTAGGTTTGTAGTATACTCTAAAGTCAGGGAGCCTGATTCCTCCAGCTCCATTTTTCGTTCTCAAGACTGCTTTGGCTATTCGGGGTCTTTTGTGTTTCCATACAAATTGTGAAATTTTTTGTTCTAGTTCTGTGAAAAATGCCAGTGGTAGTTTGATAGGGATGGCATTGAATCTGTAGATTGCTTTGGGTAGTAGAGTCATTTTCACAATGTTGATTCTTCCAATCCAAGAACATGGTATATCTCTTCATCTATTTGTATCATCTTTAATTTCTTTCATCAGTGTCTTATAATTTTCTGCATACAGGTCTTTTGTCTCCTTAGGTAGGTTTATTCCTAGGTATTTTATTCTTTTTGTTGCATTGGTAAATGGGAGTGTTTTCTTAATTTCACTTTCAGATTTTTCATCTTTAGTGTATAGGAATGCCAGAGATTTCTGTGCATTAATTTTGTATCCTGCTACTTTACCAAATTCATTGATTAGCTCTAGTAGTTTTCTGGTAGCATCTTTAGGATTCTCTATGTATAGTATCATGTCATCTGGAAACAGTGACAGCTTTACTTCTTCTTTTCCGATTTGGATTCCTTTTATTTCTTTTTCTTCTCTGATTGCCGTGGCTAGGACTTCCAAAACTATGTTGAATAATAGTGGCGAGAGTGGGCAACCTTGTCTTATTCCTGATCTTAGTGGAAATGGTTTCAGTTTTTCACCATTGAGGATGATGTTGGCTGTGGGTTTGTCATATATGGCCTTTATTATGTTTAGGAAAGTTCCCTCTATGCCTACTTTCTGCAGGGTTTTCATCATTAATGGGTGTTGAATTTTGTTGAAAGCTTTCTCTGCATCGATTGAGATGATCATATGGTTTTTCTCCTTCAATTTGTTAATGTGGTCTATCACGTTGATTGATTTGCGTATATTGAAGAATCCTTGCATTCCTGGAATAAACCCCACTTGATCATGGTGTATGATCCTTTTAATGTGCTGTTGGATTCTGTTTGGTAGTACTTTGTTGAGGATTTTTGCATCTATGTTCATCAGAGATATTGGCCTGTAGTTTTCTTTTTTTGCGACATCTTTGTCTGGTTTTGGTATCAGGGTGATGGTGGCCTCAAAGAGTGTGTTTGGGAGCATTCCTCCCTCTGCTATATTTTCGAAGAATTTGGGAAGGATTGGTGTTAGCTTTTCTCTAAATGTTTGATAGAATTCGCCTGTGAAGCCATCTGGTCCTCAGCTTCTGTTTGTTGGAAGATTTAATCACAATTTCAATTTCAGTGCTTCTGATTGTTCTGTTTATATATTCTATTTCTTCCTGGTTCAGTCTCAAAAGGTTGTGCTTTTCTACGAATTTGTCCATTTCTTCCAGGTTGTGCATTTTATTGGCATATAGTTGCTTCTAGTTATCGCTCATGATCCTTCATATTTCTGCAGTGTCAGTTGTTAATTCTCCTTTTTCATTTCTAATTCTATTGATTCGAGTCTTCTCCCTTTTTTTCTTGATGAGTCTGGGAAATGGTTTATCAATTTTGTTTTTCTTCTCAAAGAACCAGCTTGTAGTTCTGTTGATCTTTGCTATCATTCTCTTCATTTCTTTTTCGTTTATTTGTGATCTGATCTTTATGATTTGTTAACTTCTGCTAACTTTGGTGTTTTTTTTGTTCTTATTTTTCTAATTTCTTTGGGTGTAAGGTTAGGTTGTTTATTTGAGATGTTTCTTGTTTCTTGAGGTACGATTGTATTGCTATAAACTTCCCTCTTAGAACTGCTTTTGCTGCCTCCCATAGGTTTTGGGTCATCGTGTTTTCATTGTCATTTGTTTCTAGGTATTTTTTGATTTCCTCTTTGATTTCTTCAGTGATCTCTTGGTCATTAAGTAGTGTATTTTTTAGCCTACATGTCTTGTATTTTTTAGAGTTTTTTTCCTGTAATTGATATCTAGTCTCATAGAGTTGTGGTCGGTAAAGATACTTGATATGATTTGAATTTTCTTAAATTTACCAAGGCGCTATTTGTGACCCAAGATATGATGTATCCTGGGGAATGTTCCATGAACACTTGAAAAGAAAGTGTATTCTATTGTTTTTGGATGGAATGTCCTATTAATATCAATTAAGTCCATCTTGTTTAATGTATCATTTAAAGCTTGTGTTTCCTTATTTATTTTCATTTTGGATGATTTGTCCATTGGTGAAAGTGGGGTGTTAAAGTCCCCTACTATGATTGTGTTACTGTCGATTTCCCCTTTTATGGCTGTTAGCATTTGACTTATGTATTGAGGTGCTCCTATGATGGATGCATAAATATTTACAATTTTCATATCTTCTTCTTGGATTGATCCCTTGATCATTATGTAGTGTACTTCTTTGTCTCTTGTAATAGTCTTTATTTTAAAATCTATTTTCTCTGATATGAGAATTGCTAATCCATTTTTCTTTTGATTTCCATTTGCATGGAATATCTTTTTCCATCCCCTCACTTTCAGTCTGTATGTGTCCCTAGGTCTGAAGTGGGTCTCTTGTAGTCAGCATATATATGTGTCTTCTTTTTATATCCATTCAGCCAGTCTATGTCTTTTGGTTGGAGCATTTAATCTGTTTACATTTAAGGTAATTATCGGTATGTATGTTCCTATTACCATTTTAATTGTTTTGGGTTTGTTATTGTAGGTCTTTTCCTTCTCTTGTGTTTCCTGCCTAGAGAAGTTCCTTTAGCATTTGTTGTAAAGCTGGTTTAGTGGTGCTAAATTCTCTTAGCTTTTAGTTGTCTGTAGAGTTTTTAATTTCTCTGTCGAATCTGAATGAGATACTTGCTGGGTAAAGTAATCTTGGTTGTAGGTTTTTCCCTTTCATCATTTTAAATATATCCTACCACTCCCTTCTGGCTTGCAGAGTTTCTGCTGAAAGATCAGCTGTTAACTTTATGGAGATTCCCTTGTATGTTATTTGTTGCTTTTCCCTTCTGCTTTTAATATTTTTTCTTTGTATTTAACTTTTGATATTTTGATTAATATGTGTCTTGGCATATTTCTCCTTCGATTTATCCTGTATGCGACTCTCTGTGCTTCCTGGACTTGATTGACTATTTCCTTTCCCATATTAGGGAAGTTTTCAACTATAATCTCTTCAAATATTTTCTCAGACCCTTTCATTTTCTCTTCTTCTTCCTGGACCCTTATAATGTTTAATGTTGTCCCAGAGGTCTCTGAGATTGTCCTCAATTCTTTTCATTCTTTTTTCTTTATTCTGCTCTGCAGTAGTTATTTCCAGTTCAGTTATCCATTCTTCTGCCTTTTTATCTTCCAGATCACTTATCCGTTCTTCTGCCTCAGTTTATTCTGCTGTTGATTCTTTCTAGAGAATTTTTAATTTCATTTACTGTGTTGTTCATCACTGTTTGTTTGTTCTTTAGTTCTTCTGGGTCCTTCTTAAACGTTTTTTTTATTTTCACCATTCTATTTCCAAGATTTTCCAAGATTGTGGATTTTCCAAGATTTTGGATCATCTTTACTATCATTACTCTGAATTTTTTTTCAGGTAGACTGCCTATTTCCTCTTCATTTGTTTTGTCTGGTGGGTTTTTACATTGCTTCTTCATGTGCTGTGTATTTCTCTCTCCTCTCATTTTGCTTAACTTACTGTGTTTGGGGTTTCCTTTTCACCGGCTGCAGGTTCATTGTTCCCATTGTTTTTGGCATCTACCCCCAGTGGCTAATGTTGGTTCAGTGGGTTCTGTAGGCTTTCTTGTGGAGGGGACTGGTGCCTGTGTTCTGGTGGATGAGGCTGGATCCTGTCTTTCTGGTAGGCAGGACCACATCCGGTGGTGTGTTTTGGGGTGTCTGTGAACTTATTATGATTTTAGGCAGCCTCTCTGCTAATGGGTAGGGTTGTGTTCCTATCTTTCTAGTTGTTTGGTATGGGGTGTCCAGCACTGTAGCTTGCTGGTTGTTGAGTGGAGCTGGGTCTTAGCATTGAGATGGAGATCTCTGGGAGAACTCTCACTGTTTGATATTACGTGGGGCTGGGACATCTCTGATGGTCCAGTATTGTGAACTCGGCTCTCCCACCTAAGAGGCTCAGGCCTGACACGCAGCTGGAACACCAAGACCCTGTCAGCCACACGGCTCAGAAGAAAAAGGAAAAAAGGGAAAGAAAGCAAAATAAATAAAGTTATTTAAAATATTTAAAAAATGTTATTAAAAATTAAAAAATTAAAAATTTAAAAAAAAAGAGAGAAAGAAAGAAGAGAGCAACCAAACCAATAAACAACCCCACCAATGATAACAAGTGCTAAAAACTATACTAAAAAAAAAAAGGCGGACAGACAGAACCCTGGGACAAATGGTAAAAGCAAATGTATACAGGCAGAATCACAAAGAAGCATACACATACACACTCACAAAAAAGAGAAAAATGAAAAAATATATATATATATAAACAAAAGGAAGAGAGCAACCAATTCAGTGAAGAAATCTACCAGTGATAATAAGATCTAAATACTAAACTAAGATAAACGTAAAACCAGAAACAAATTAGATACAGAAAGCAAACCCCAAGTCTACAGTTGCTCCCAAAGTCCACCGCCTCAATTTTGGGATTATTTGTTGTCTATTCAGGTATTCTGGGGTACATGAAGTTGATTGTGAAGATTTAATCCACTGCTCATGAGGCTGCTGGGAGGAATTTCCCTTTCCCTTCTTTGTTTGCATAGCTCCTGGGGTTCAGCTTTTGATTTGGCCCCACCTTTGCATGTAGGTTGCCTGAGGGTGGCTGTTCTTTGCTCAGACAGGACGGGGTTAAAGTAGCAGCTGATTATGGGGCTCTGACCCACTCGGGCCGGGGGGAGGGAGGGGTATGTAATGCAGGGCGAGCCTGCAGCGGCAGAGGCCAGCATGACGTTGCAATAGCCTGAGGTGCGCTATGTGTTCTCCCGGGGAAGTTGTCCCTAGATCATGGGACCCTGGCTGTGGCGGGCTGCACAGGCTCCCGGGAGGGGAAGTATGGATAGTGACCTGTGCTTGCACACAGGCTTCTTGGTGTCTGTAGCAGCAGCCTTACCGTTTCATGCCCGTCTCTGGGGTCCGCGCTGATAGCCGCGGCTCGCACCCATCTCTGGAGCTCGTTTACGCAGTGCTCTGAATCCCCTCTCCTCACGCACCCTGAAACAATGGTCTCTTGTCTCTTAGGCAGGTCCAGACATTTTCCCGGACTCCCTCACATCAAGCTTTGGCGCTCTAGCCCTCTTCAGGCTGTGTTCACGCAGCCAACCCCATTCCTCTCCTTGTGTAAATAGTATTTTAAAAAATTCCCATGAGCATAAGATTCTAAGTGCTTAATTTTTAGAGTTATCTTCACAGTTATAATTATTATGCAATTGCTCTATGAATGTAAGTATATTACTGGTAGTAAATAATTATTAAACATATAAAGTAAAATTTTTGTTGAAAATGCCTCTATTAATGAGGTGATAAGAATTTTTATCTTGATTAGCTCATGTGCCTATGGATTTATAATATTTATGAATAGAAAGAAAGAGGATCCAATGGAAATTTACAGCAATGTAAACAGAGGTAAGGGTGCAGTTTACACTAGTAAGTGTGCAGCTTACAAAACAATTAATGTTGATCGTTGTTAGTGTTTTGAATTTACAGAGAATTTACAATAAAATTTCATTTAAATCTAATTAAATACACGATAAGAATGAATAAATGAGTAGAATATTCATTGAGAAAGACAGCAAACACAAGACTGTTGCCAACGTTTAAAAACTGGGTACAGATGTGCAGTGTTGAGTAACTTTCAACCAATTGAGATTGTTTTTCCTCAGTCTTAATAAGTGTTTAAAATATAAAATGCTACATTTTTTGATACGTTCAGTTTGCTAAAGATATTCTGTCAAGAGTAAATGCAACATTTTGAAACAATCTGAGACAGAGTTATGGGCGTAGTCACTAGGCTTTTATTAATGAGAATGGTGAAAATGTAGGAAAAGCATGCTTTATGGCAGATTGGTATTTCCTATGATGCTCTTGTAAGTCTTAAATATTCTAATTATAAAATAGTTAACAAAGCTTTGCATGTGTTTGTTACCTGGATATAAAAAGGAACTGCCACCTTTAATATTTCTTATTGTTCCTGCTTTTCTAGGGCTCTCCTTTAGAAGCAATACATTGAAAATTCTTGAGAAGTTGAAGAGGGAAATTCATTAAACAAAAGTTATTATTCCCATTGACCCACTCTTTA
This sequence comes from Eubalaena glacialis, assembly GCF_028564815.1. NCBI lineage: Eukaryota > Metazoa > Chordata > Mammalia > Artiodactyla > Balaenidae > Eubalaena > Eubalaena glacialis. The sequence continues at coordinate 111,233,902 of NC_083736.1, forward strand.
ATATATTTCATTTCCTGTCCTACTCTTTAGTATATTTCATTTTCATCCCACAGAGGTCAACATTCCCTTTTTCTATCCAATGATTCATTACTAACGCAAATACATATAAAACCTATTGTGGGGTTATTGGGCCTTTTTTAAAGGAGGCTTTAAAAGCAACATTTGAAATTGTTACTTTGTTTGTCAGCCTGGAGATCTTTACATCTGGCATAGTTAAGATTTGTGATACATGAGAAATATGGCTTTCTTTATAAAGTATGTGGAGGATAACTACAGACACATGCTCAGGTACTTAATTTTTAGGGAAGAGATCTTATGGCAGTCGAGTATCTAGAAATTGAGTCTTAAAAAAAAAATCTCCTATTTTATATCCCTTTGAAAATATCAGGGTATCACCAGGCTTATGTGTACTCCGGTTTGAAGACCACTAATTTAGTGATATAGGTTCGCTAGAAGACTGCAACAAAGGAGTCAAATATTTCAATCAAAACATTGAAAAATAATTTGAGATTCAGGGTATACTTTTGGCTGATAAGGGAAAGAATCATTCAGATTAGTTGTTTGATTTCATATAAATGAATTTGAAAACTGACCCACAAACTTACTTTTCTACTAGTGGATGAATTGGCTTAATAGTTCAGTGCATTCATTTATCTACTCATTTGCCCATAATAAAAATTAAGACTTAAAGAACTGCATTTGGTGCTGTGGGGTTTTTGCGGGGGTGAGTAGGCATTGTTTAATCATTCCTTTTTTGTTGAATAGATACTGTTTAAAAATGGATTTAAATATGTTTGTTGGTTACTTCTATTTCATTTGCTTATAGTCTCATTCAAAAACATTTAAGTGAAATATTTTCCATTTCTGTTTTATCCCCTAATCTTTACTCATTTTCTTACATTCTGAACTGAAAGGACCAGATTTTCCAATCATCTTAAGGCATGCAAACTTAGAATAATGACTTGAAGGGAAGAACCAAGTTATATGTAATGAATGTTTTGGATAACATTTGAATTTCTTTAGGGTTTTTATTGAAGAAATGCTAAATTCTAAATGTCACCCTCTTCTTCAGGCTGTGGAGCCTCTGAACATTCTTAGTTATTTCTGGAAATTAGCAGAGTGTCGTCACCTTGAATTTCCTCATGACCTTGATCATGATGGAAGTTTAGGATTTAGTTAGTCAGTGGAGTCCTCATTAATTTAGCCTTTCATTAAATCCTGTCATGGAACATGATGAGATTCAGACCCTTGCAAAGGGATGATTTCCTTTTGTTTCTCTTCATCAGTTTATAGTCGTGCATTATAAAATTTTGTTTTTCACTAACAATCAGGATAATTTGGTGGAGGAAGAAAGCAGCTGAAACTAATGAAGTAAACTATAGAATAATTCTTATGTTTGGTATAATAGATGAAATACAGTGACTCTTAAAGGAATATCCTTCCTCACCTTCCAGGAATTTTGAATGTACTACTTACCTACAAATCACTTTCTTTTTAAGTAAATACTATAGGTAAATATCACCGCAGCCCATATCCTCATATTTAGAAATTCCTTAATAGTGCCTCCAAATTAATGAGACGATCTGTTGTTTATTTGTTTTGCATTTCCAGCTTTATTAAGGTACAATTGACAAAATGGTAAGGTATTTAAAGTGTACATCATGATTATTTGATGTACACATACATTGTGAAAGAATTCCTCCCATCTACTTAACACATCCATCACCTCACATATTTTTGTATGTATGTGAGAACATTTAAATTCTACTCTCTTAGCAAATTTCAATTATACAATACAGTGTTTTCAGCTATAGTCTCCATGTTATACATTAGATCCTCAGACATTATTCAATTCATAGCTGAAAGATTATACCCTTTTACCAACCTCTCCCTTTTCCTCCTACCCCCGAGACCCTGACAATCATGTTTCTACTCGTTTCTATGAGTTTGATTTTTTTTCTTTTTTTTAAGATTCCACATATAAGTGATAGCATGCAGTATTTGTCTTTCTGCATGTGGCTTACTTCACTTAGCATAATGTGCTCAGGTGCCATCCATGTCTTCTCAGACTGCAGGATTTCCTTCTTGCTTGTGGCTGAATAAGATTCCTCTGTGCGTGTGTGTGTGTGTGTGTGTGTATCATATCTTTTTTATCCATTCATCCGTTGATGGTCACTTAGGTTGTTTCCATGTCTTGGTTATAGTGAACAATACTGCAATAAACATGGGATTGCAGATATCCCTTTAAGATCCCATTTTCATTTCTTTTGGATATATACCGAAAAGTGAGACTGCTGGGTCATATGGTAGTTCTATTTTTAATTTTTTGAGGAACTTCCATGTTGTTTTCTATAGTGGCAGCACCAATTTACATTCCCACCAACAGTACACGAGGATCCCCTTTTCTCCACATCCTCATCACCACTTTTTACCTCTTATCTTTTTGATGATAGCCATTATAACAGGTGTGAGGTGATAGCTCATTGTGATTTTGATTTGCCTTTTTTTGTCCTTATTTTTTTAATTATTTATTTTTTCTTCCAGTTTTATTGAGATATAATTGACATACCACCTGTATAAGTTTAGTTGTACAGCATAATGATTTGACTTACATACATCATGAGATTATTAGCACAGTAAGGTTAGTGAACATCCATCATCTCATATAGATAGAAAATAAAAAGAGAAAAATATTTCTTCCTTGTGATGAGAACACTTAGGATTTACTCTCTTAACTTTCATATGTAACATGCAACAGCACTAACTATATTAATCATGTTGTACATTACATCCCTAGCACTTATTTATACTCTAACTGGAAATTTGTACCTTTTGACCACCTTCATCCAATTCCCCCTGCCCCCACACCCTTCCTCTGGTCACCACAAATCCGATTGCTTTTTCTATGAGTTTGTTTGTTGACACATAATTGACCTATAACCCTATTTAGTTTGTGGTGCACAACATATTGATTTAATATTTCTATATATTACAAAATGATCACTATGATAAAACTAGTTACTATTTGTCACCATATGAGGATATTACATTACTATTGATTATGTTCCCCACTCTCTACATTTCATCCCTATGACTCATTTATTTGTAACTGGAAGGTTGTACCTCTTAATTCCCGTCACCTCTTTCACTCATCCCCATACCCCTCTCCCCTCTGACATTCACCTTTTTTTTCTCTGTATCTATGACTCTCTTTCTGTTATGTTTATTCATTTGTTTTCCTTTTTAGATTCCACATATAAGTGAAATTATGTAGTATTTGTCTTTCTCCATCTGACTTATTAAACTTAGCATAATACCCTCTAGGTCCGTTCATGTTGCAGCAAAGATAAGATTTCATTCTTTTTTTTTAATGGCTGAGTAATATTATATTGTGTGTGTGTATGTATATATATACACATACATATATACACATATACATACACACATATACATATATATATACACATACATTTATATCACATTTTCTTTATCCATTCATCTATCAATGGACACTTAGGGTTGCTTTCATATCTGGGCTACTGTAAATAGTGCTACAATGAATATAACAGTATACATATCTTTTTGAATTAGTGTTTTAGTTTTCTTTTGATAAATACCAAGAAGCAGTACACGAGTGTTTCCTTTTCTCATGATCCTCACGAACACTTGTTTCTTGTCTTTTTGATAATAGCCATTCTGATAGGTGTAAGGTAGTATCTCACTGTGCTTTTGATTTGCATTACCCTGATGATTAGTGTTGTTGAGCACATTTTTATGCACCTGTTGGCCATCCGTATGTCTTCTTTGGAAAGTGTCTATTCAGATCCTCTGCTCATTTTTTTAATCGGATTTTTTTGTTGTTGATTTGTACGAGTTCTTTGTATATTTTGAATATTAACCCCTTATCAGATACAGCATTTGCAAATATCTTCTCCCATTGAGTATGAGCCTTTTCATTTTGTTGACAGTTTCTTTCAATGTGCAAAAGCTTTCCAGTTTGATGTAGTCACATTTGTTTATATTTGCTTTTTTTTTTTTTTCCTAGCCTGAGGAGACAGATCCAAAAAATATATATATATTGCTAAGGCCAATGTCAAAGAGTGTATGCCTGTTTCCTTTTTTTTTTTTTTCCTAAGCATTTTATGGTTTCCGGTCTCACATTGAGGTCTTTAATCCATTTTGAGATTATTTTTGTATGTGTTATGAGAAAGTAGTCCAGTTTGATTCATTTACATATAGCTGCCCAGTTTTCCCAGCCAAACACCATTTATTGAATAGTTGGACTTTTCCCCATTATATATTCTTGACTCTTTTTCAGAAATTAATTGACCATATACATGTGGGTTTATTTCTGAGCCCTGTATTCTGTTCCATTAATCTGTGTGTCTGTTTTTGTGACAGTGCCATACCGTTTTGATTACTGTAGCTTTGTAGTATAGTTTGAAATCAGGGATCATGATACCTCCAGCTTTGTACTTCCGTATCAAGATTGTTTGGGCTATTTGAGGTCTTTTGTGTTTCCCTATAAATTTTAGAATTATTTGCTCTAGTCTTCTGAAAAATGCCAGTATTTTGATAGGGACTGCATTGAATCTGTAGATTGCCTTGAGTAGTATGGTCATTTTAGCAACAGTAATTCTTCCAATCCATGAACACACTGTTTCTTTCCATTTGTTTCTATCACCTTTAATTTCTTTCATTGGTGTCATTGTTTTTCTAGTATAGGTCTTTTATTTCCTTAGTTATATTTCTGGATATTTTATTCTTTTTAATGTGATTCTAAATAGGATTTTTTTCTTAATTTCTCTTTCCGATAGTTTGTTGTCAGTGTATAAAACTGCAACAGATTTCTTTACAATGATTTTGTATCCTGCAACTTTACTGAATGCATTGATGATTTCCAGTAGTTTTTTGGTGGCATCTTTAGAATTTTTGTGTATACAGTAACATGTCATCTGCAAACAGTGACAGCTTTACTTCTTCCTTTCCAATTTGGATCTCTGTTTTTTGTGGGTTTTTTTTTTACTATCTATTTATTTATTTTTGGCTGAGTTGGGTCTTAGTTGTGGCATGCGAGATCTTTCATTGGGGTGCAAGGGCTGTTGCAGTGTGCGGGCTTCTGTCTGGTTGTGGTGCATGGGCTTCTGTCTAGTTGTGGTGCATGGGCTCCAGAGCATGTGGGCTCAGTAGTTGTGGTGTGTGGGCTCTCTAGTTGTGGTGTGCAGGTTCTCTAGTTGCAGCATGTGGGCTTAGTTGCCTCGTGGCATGTGGGATCTTAGTGCCCTGACCAGGGATCGAACCCGTGTCTCCTGCATTGGAAGGCGGATTCTTAACCACTGGACCACCAGGGAAGTCCCTAATTTGGATTTTTTTATTTCTTTTTCTTATCTGATTGGTGTGGCTAGGGCTTCCAATACTATGTTGAATGAAAGTAGGGAGAGCGGGCATCCTTGCCTTGTTCCTGATTTTAAAAGAAATTATTTCAGCTTTTCACCATTGACTATGATGTTGCTTGTAGGTTTGTCATATATAGCCCTTATAATAGTTGAAATAGGTTCCCTCTTTACCTACTTTGTGGGGAGTTTTTGTCATAAATGGATGTTAAATTTTGTCAAAAGCTGTTTTGCATCTTTTGAGATGGACATATGATTTTGATTCTTGAATTTGTTAATGTGGCGTATCACACTGATTTATTTGTTGATATGGAACCGTTCTTGCATCCCAAGGACAAATCCCACTTGATCATGGTGTATGGTCTTTTTAATGTATTGTTGGATTCAATTTACTAATATTTTGTTGAGGATATTTGCATCTATGTTCATCAGTGATATTGGCCTATAATTTTCTTTGTTTTGTGGTGTAATTATCTGGTTTTGGTATCAGGGTCATGCTGGCCTCATAGCATGAGTTCTGAAGTGTTCCTTTCTCTTCAATTTGTTGGAATAGTTTGAGAATGCATTTTTTTTAAGGTGTTTGATAGAAATTATCTAAGAAGCCATCTGGTCCTGGAGTTTTGTTTGTTTAGAGTTATTTTTACTACTGATTCAATTTCATTACTGGTCATTGGTCTATTCATATTTTCTATTTCTTCCTGGTTCAGTCTTGGGAGATTGTACATTTATAGGAATATATCCATTTCTCTAGGTTGTCCATTTCATTGGCATATATTTTTTCCTAGTAATCTCTTATGATTCTTTAAATATATATTCTTTGAATATATATCTGTTAAGTCCATCTAATCTAATGTGTTGTTTAAGGCCAGTGTTTCCTTGTTGATTTTCTTTCTAGATGACCTGTCCATTGATGTAAGTGAGACATTAAAGTCCCCTGCTATTATTGTGTTACTGTCAGGCTCTTTCTTTACGTTTGTTAATATTTGCTTTATGTATTTAGGTGCTCCTTTATTGGATGCATACATATTTAAAATTGTTATATCTTTTAGTTGGATTGATCCCTTTATCATTATGTAATGACCTTCTTTGTCTCTTTTTATAGTCTTTGTTTTAAAGTCTATTTTGTCTGGCAAAAGTATTGCTACCCCAGCTTTATTCTTCTTTCCATTTGCATGAAGTACTTTTTTTTTTCCCTCAGTTTCAGTCTTTGTCTTTAGATCTCAAGTGAGTCTCATGTAGGCAGCATATAGATGGGTCTTGTTGTTTTGGTTTTTTTTTTTTATTCATTTATCATTCTCTGTCTTTTGATTGGAGCATTTAGTTCATTTACATTTAAAATAATTATTTATAGGTGTGCACTCATTTCCATTTTGTTAATTGTTTCGAAGTATTTTTGTAGTTTTGTTGTTGTTTTTGTTACTTTCTTCTTTAGCTCTCTTCCACTGTGTGTTATGTTTGGATTTCTTTCTTTTGTATGTGTGTGTATCTATTTGAAACTTGTTTTGTGGTTACCATGAGGGCTATATATAGTAATAAGTATTTTATATATATATATGTGTGTGTGTGTGTGTGTTTATCTCATATGTATATGATTATTTTAAGTTGATGATGCCTTAAGTTAAAAATCATTCCAACAACCCTGCATTTTTACTCTCCCACCCCATGTTTAATGTTTTTGACATCATATTACACATCTTTTTGTTTTGTGTATCCTTTAATGACTTATTGTGGATATACGTAATTTTACTACTGTTGTTTTTTAACCTTCATTAGCATTATAATGGTCCTGGAGGGTCTCCAGGCTGGTGGGCAGTGGCGGTTCATGGGTTAGCTTTCTGGGGAGCCTGAGGTGGATGCCAGCCCCCAATTTGCTGGGGCTGGGTCCCCATATGCCTAGCTGCTCAGCCTGGTGTGTCCTGGGATTGATGCCGACCAGCTGGTGGGTGCGGCTGGTTCTCAAAGCTCATAGTCTACAGGAGGACTCCAAAATGGTGCTTCCTGGCACCACTGTCCTCGTGGTAGAACAAACTCCCATAAAAAGGCTGCTGCCAACCTCTATGTCCCCAGGGGAAGTCCCAGTAATCTTCTTTCTGGGAGGCTTCTCCAAGATCAGCAAATGGGTCTGACCCAGGATTTTTAAAAGTTACTGTCTCTGCACTGGATCTTGGAGTGTGTGAGATTTTGTGTGCACCCTTTAAGAGTGGAGTCTCTGTTTCCAGCGACCTTCAAAATCTCCCATATGAAATCCCCTCTGGCCTATAAAGCCAGATGTTCTTGGGGCTCATCTTCCCAGTACAGGACGATGGGTCTGGGGAGTCCAATGTGGGGCTTTGACCCTTTGCTCCCTGGGGGAAATCTCTGCGATTGTGATTATCTTCCATTTGTGGTTTGACTACCTAGGGGTGTGAGTTTTGACTATATTGCATTTCTGCCCCTCCTACTTTCCTTGTGGAAAATCCTTTCTTAGTTGTGGAACTTTCCTAGTTGTGGAAAATCTTTTCTTCTAGTCTTCTATCATTGTGTGTGCTTTTTAAAATCTTGTTTAAGAAGTCTTAATCCAGTGTCAAGATCACAGAGATACTCTCCTATAATTTTTTTTAGCTTTATAGTTTTGTCTTTTTCTCTAGTAGTTATTTCATCCATTTAGAGATGTTCTTTTTTAACCTCATGGAGTATAGATCAACCTTTATTCTTCTCCATAGAGTAAACCTCTTTTACCAAGCCATTTACTTAATAGTTTTTCTCATTGATTTGGTATACCACCTCTGTTCTGTTGGTCTTTCAGTTCCTAAAAAATTTGTTTTTATCACATTGTCTTTATGATTTCTTAATACCTATGACGGTAAAATTCCCACCCTCCTTTTAGGTATTCTTTTTGTAAGTTTTCTTACTTGTAGACTTTTCTTATTTCATGTAAACTTTAGATCAGGTAACAGCCTTCTAATAAAATATTGCTTGAATTTTATTAGAATTGCATTGTTTATATATTAATATATGGATAATCAACATTTCTGTGTTGCTGTGTCTTATGACCAGAGTAAATCTCTCATTTTTTTTTTTCAAGGCTTTCCTTAAAGTACAGTCATCCTTCAGTATCCATTAGGGATTGGTTCCAGGAGCCCCCCACATATACCAAAATCTGCAGATGCTCAAGTCCCTTAGGTAAAATATGTAGTATAATTGGCCCTTTGTATCTGTAGGTTTTGCATCTGCAGATTCAACCAAGTGGGGATGGAAATATCTATCTGTAGTTGTGAAACCCATCAATATAGAGGGCCAACTGTATAGTTATTTTTTTAAAAATCGATGTATAGGTGGACCTGCAAAGTTCAAACCTGTGTTGTTCAAGGGTCAACAGTAAATGCAGTTGTCTCTTGATATGGGTCAGAGACTGGTTCCAGTATGCACCACAGGTACCAAAATCCACAGATGCTCAAGTCCCATAGTCAGTCCTTCACATCCGCAGATTCAACCAACCTTAGATTGTAAACATAGTACATAATCCTCTTTGGTTGAATCTGCAGATCTGGAAACCAAGGATACTGAGGGCTGACTGTATATTTATTGAAAAAAATGTGTGTAAGTGGACCCCTGCAGTTCAAATGCATGTTGTTCAAGGGTCAACTGTATATCAAAATTATTAATACTTTTGAAAGATATTCTTTGAGCTGTAGCAGGAATAGATTGTAGGAGTAAGAGTGGAAGTGGCAAACACCTAAGGAGATAGTTGTAATAGTCTTGGAAAGTGATAATGATTAGTGCCTTGGGCTAATGTTGTGGCAGTGGAAATGGAAATAAAAAGACAGATTCAAGAGGTATTTTGATGGTGGAGACAGAATAACTTTCTAGGAATTTATATAGGTGAAGAAATTACGATGAACAAAGATTACACAAATTTCCAGCTTGGGCAACGTGGTGAATGTGTGGTGCTGTTACTGAGTAGGGAGCAGCTTTGCATGGGCCAGGGTTAATAGAGGGAAAATCACATATGGCACATGGACTGCTTATTTTTAAGTCAGAGTGAGGACTTTCTGTATACCACACCTAGGCAAATGGAACACATGTGAGATTATAGATTCATACGCCCCTGAAAACTCTAAATCAAAGTTATAAACATGGTATTGTATTGTTCCTCCTTTATTAATTTCTGTGTAGTATTGCTCATACCTGATCTTTGGTTTCTGCATCTGAACAACTAATATAGTGGAAATCTTATGGGTATTAAATTAGAAATTTCCAAGTTTGAATCCCAGATCTGCCATTTTCTAGCTTCTTGAACTTGGAAAAATTATTCAACTTTTCTGAGTTTTTGTTTTCTTATCTGTAAAGTCAGTACAGTAGTATGTATTTCATAGAACTCTTGTGAGGATTAAATGAGAATTTGACCATAACACATGTTTGGCATTGAACATATGTTTGCAATCTATCTCTTCTCTGATCTTCTTGCCTCCATAGATGAGATCTAGCTAATAAGATAGTAGGACAATTTTAACTTCTAACTTATAGGGCAATAATACTGATTCTTGATATCTTACTTCCTATACACTGGTGGACTTCATTTCATAAAATTGTGTGCATTTTATAAAATATAATATGCATTTTTCCTAAATAAAAATAATTTTCAAATATATCAGAGATGATAATTTAATGGAATTCTATTATGAACCATATTGTAAAATGAAAAGCGACTCTCTCATTCATTTATTCCTCTTCCCCTATTGTCATGTGGTTGTCATTTCATGAGTATGGTTTTTATTATAAGTAAATCTCTTTATTAAGAAAGTTAAATATAAGCAACTTAGAAATATATATATCAAAACACATTATTCTTTACAGAAAATTTAAAAGTAAATGCTAAGACACAAAGCACAAATAATCCACTGTTATGGAATTTAATTTGGGACTTGTGGAGAAAGGAAGAATGCATTTACATATTGCATGTACTTATTGTGACAGATTCCATCACACTACAGCAGTGTTTTAAGTCATTCATCCTGGGTTGTGCTGTCAGCTGTGATAACTAGAAATGCATATTGTTCCATGACAAGTTTAAAAAATGAATGACCATTATTTTGAGTAACTAGTGTTATCAAATTGTGTGTGCAGTTAAATGTCAAAATGAGAATTTACTACTTTAAAAGAAGCTTATGGGGATGGATAATGTCAAGTGTAAAAGGGTTTTATTTAGTGGCATTTTTTGTTTTTGTTTTGTAAAAGTAATAAATCTAAGAAGTTTTGGAAAGTTGGAAGTTAGAAATATGCATAAAGGAACAAGAAAGAATACCAGTAGTTATATATGTTAGTATTTTACATACTCTTACAAGTTTTCCTGAGTTGTTTTATATAACTAAGATAATCTTCTATATGCATCTCTGCATCCTGCTATTTATTTTTGAATTTATAAAAATTGAAGGCATTCACATTGTTAAAGTTTTTTTAAAACATTATTTTTAATGGTGTCAGAGATTCCATTGAATATATGTATCCTAATTTATTTAACAAATCAAGGATTTTAGGGCATTAGAGTTGTTTACAGTGTTTGCACTTTTACCAGTTACCTATTATAGTCCTGTGCAGTATACCTCACCTTCTTCTGGGAACTACTCCTACCTACCCCTACTCTAGCCACCTTATTACCAAAGGTTCTGTCATATTCTTTCATGTCCTTACCCTCTGGGCCATAGTTGAAAGGTCATGGTGTTAGTACCTGACCTCAAGCTTGGCTAATCATTTTCTTCCTTAGAGGTTTTGATTTTATAACCCCAGAGAACATTCTCCCTCTTATAGCTAAAAGTATAAGTTAAAAGCCTTGGCAGTTATTGGCAGCTGCAAATAGGATCATATGGCAAGAACTGATTTGTGGAGAAAGACAGTGAAACAGATATTCAGAGAAAATAGACCTGAAGGACAGCATTTGAATTCTTGGTCCAGTTGCTCCTGAGGCAAAGTTGTTCCCCTGTCCTTTCCACAGCTTGGTTGTTCAATCCCCCTTTGGATCGATGAACTAATAGACTACTCATTTTTAAAGCTAATTTTAGTTGAGTTTCTAAAACTTACAACCAAAGAAGCCTATTTTAAACACTGTGTTGGACATCTTTGAGGATAGAATATGGTCTGCATTTGAGATGAATTCCTTAAAATATATTATCAAAATAGAATTTCTGGATTAAGTGTTATATATTTTAAGTCTCTGAATAAGGGGATTTAAATATCACCAGGTTTACAGAAATCAGAGAAGATAGTCCTGATGAGACATCAAGTTTTAGCTTATTCCTGAAGGTAATTAATTGTGAGAATGAGGCCAAGGAGTTACAGTCAGATAAAGAAGCAAGTGACTCTCACCATGAAAGAAGCCAGAAACATTATGAAGGTTTCTGTGAAGAGAAGGACACATAAAAGAAATGCATAGAAACAACAGATATTCAACATTTGATATGAGTTCTACTAATTTTAAGTGAAGCTAGACAACATTAATTGGGGAAAAAATAGATTCTGTAACATGTCTTCAGAATGACCTGAAAATAATGCAAGTGTGTAAGGTGGCCAAGTCTTACATTACTCAAGGAATTTTTCATGGCTGAACCATAAGTCAACATGAACCACAAGTCAACATGAAGAACTTTAAACTTGTTTTAACGTCACATCAATGGCAATATTTCACCAAAATTTGTTGATTTCACTCATATGTGGAATACAAAAAACAAACCATAAAACCCACAAAATAAATGAACAAACAATACCAAACAAAAAACAATGTAGATATACAGAAAAGAGTAGTGGTTACCAGAGGAGACATGGCATGGGGTGGGAGTGGTGAGGGTGAAATGAATAAATGAGGTCAACTGTATGGTGATGGATGGAAACTAAATGTTTGGTGGTGAGCCTGCTATAGTGTATGGAGAAGTTGAAGTATAATGTATATTAGAAACATATGTCATAAACCAATGTTAGGTCAATTAAAATTTTGTTTAATGAGGTCGAGCATCCTATCAATCTTCTTGTGTAAAAATTTGGAAGAATTTTTAGTTTTGTGATTGGATTCTTCAGTATGATGATTCTCTGGCTCATAGAATGTCTTCTTTGAAATGTTTTTGACCAAAACTGATGTTATTCAGATCCATGATCCATTTCCTTTACCAAATTATGGTTTTATATGATTCTGTATTTTTTTCAGCAATGAAATTCATTTTTAAAGAGTGAAGATTTGTTACGATTGTGTTACAATTAAGGATATATAAAAAGAAGCTAAAATGTCTAGAAATATCAAGAAAGCTTTACAAATGTATTTTTGAGCAGTAGCTGTGCTGTTGTAATAAGTAAATTACCTTTGATATGACTAGTCTGAAGTGAATGTCACTTCTTTAGATACATATGGAGAAAATACATCATTTACTTGGGGGCATATTTCTTATAACCGTATATCCTAACTTCATCCCTGTCTGAAGCTAACTTTGCAACTGATGCCAAATCTTAACTTGGTAGCAAAAGCTTCTATGATAGGTAGCACAGTGCCTTGCTCGTAGAATGCCCTTTGCAGATATTCATTGAATATATGTGAAGTATAATAACCTTTCTGTCCTATCTATCCTTCAGCCTTCAGACTGTATACTGCACTCAGATCTCAAGAAAGTATTCCCTAGATCTTTTCAGGAATGAAGAGTTTTGATTTAATCAAGCAATCTCACACTCCATATATAAATTAACATATTTCTACCTTAGCAATAGTCTTATTATAAGAACTTAGGTTGGTTACATACATAAAATGACAGAATTCCTTTACCAAATAGAATTTTAAAATACATAAGAAAGTAATCACCTTTGTACCAGACTCCATTGTTGCCCACACTCCAGAGTTCATTTTCCTGCAGACATCTTCCAGGAATAGAAAAAAATACTGTGGGAAAGAACCTTACAATATACATGCAGATAGTTACATAATCTCTTTTTGCCTTGGTTTGTCTGGCTACAACACTTGCCTCAAGTACGTATGCTCTTGCTAAGCCCTTTAGCACTGGACCATGGATCGAATGAAAGTGTCTGAGCAACCCTCATCAGTGAGGTTCCCAGCCTCCATTCCATCTATTCTGGTGTCCTTCTCCACCCCAGAAATGTACTGAGAACCTAGAAAGTTCCTGCCTAAACACATGGGTTTTCCAGACTTACTATCTGGGGGTGGGGCTTAAGAGGCGGTCATCTGGTTGGAAGGTAGACTAAAGGGCTTGTCTTATAGCTGCATTTACATAGAATGTACACGATTTTTACCTAGTCTACGTACTTATTTGAGATAGCTTGAGAATGCAGTGATGGAGATTTTGAAATACTTTAACCACCTATTCCCTACCACTCCTTGGTTTTAGCACTAAAATCATCACAAGTTTAACCACCATAAAATATATATATCTAAATCCTTGTTAGAACTAATAAAAATCTATAGAACATGGAGACACATTTCTGTTAAGTCCAGGGTACTTATGCTTTTGGAGTAGATCTTTGTCAGATTGAGTTCCAAGTCACCTTGAAGGAGTTGGGAGGGGAGGGAAGGTATCTCTGCCATGGATGGTGAGGGAACTACAGTAAGAGAACATTGGATCTAGGGAACATGAATTTTAAGATTTTGGTAGGAGAGATACAGTTCACAATGTTTACTTTTGTATAGTGCTATATATTCAGTATTGAGTTAAAGCAATGAAGAGATTGTTAAAGTATGATAGAGAACTTTTAAATGAAACCTTTGGAATACATATTTTGGAGTCTATGTCCAAATTTTTTTTCTCAGCTGGAATTAGTTTATAAAACTAACGCATATCCTCCCAAGTATTGCAGAAATAGGAGGAGAATAATTAAACTTGAATTGAGAAAAATGGAAAATGTCCTTTGATACTTCCAAAAACCTGTACTTTCCAAAGTGAGTGAGAAGGCACATAAATTGATAACAGAAATATTCCCTAGCTGAAAAATTTTATGTGGAGATGGATATCTCATGACTCTGGAGCAGTCTGTGTTACTCATTAATGAAACCTGAAAGGAAAGAATAAGGCCCACGAAGCAGAGAGGCTGACTAAGAGCAGTAGGAAGCAGAGTAGAGAGGGCCATTTGACATTTCTATGACTGAGACTGCCTTAGGTTGCTCATTCAAGGGTTTTTCCTCATTGCTAACTAACTTCTGCCCTCCTCCCTGCCTAACAGTACTAAGTGAGAGTGCAGTAAGATGAACTCAGGTTATGTCCCAGCCAAGAGTCTGGCTTATTATGATCTCTTATTCTTCCTATATTTGCATCTCTGAATTTGCATTTGACCCTAATACCCATCCTCATTTTTTGTATGGAAGAAATTGCCTTTCCATTTGCTGCATGCTGGGATTGGGAGGGGAGATTTTAGTAGACACAATATCCACCCCTCTCCTCCCATGGAATTGTAGATGAGGGATAATATAAACTAGAGAAGAAAATTTAATATTAAGATGGGCTATTTAAGTTCAGTAATCTCTGGTGTCAGCTGCAGTTTCTTGAAAGTCTCTCAGACAAGAGATCTCTTCGTGATTGATGTAGAATTTGTGAGCACTCACAGCAAAATTTACCGAAGTTACTCTATCAGTTTTACATCTGCTAAGAATTCCTGCAAGTGAGTCTTAAGTATCTTCCCAATCTTTTGGGAAGATTGCTTTTATTTTTCTCCGTATCTCTAGGCTTTTGCAGAAATTTTACAGTTAAAATGGGGGGATCAGGGTGAAAATCACACATATATTCCATGAGGAAAAACTGAAAACGTTTCTGTAAATCACTGTAGCAGGGTTGAAACAAGTAGATGGCATCTCTGCCTTTTTCCCCTCAGGGTTTTTTTGTGCTCCTGGGGATGTCATCTCCCCTTTGATTGAATGGCTCACCTCTCATGTTCTTTGCCATCACCAGAAGGCTAGGCCACATTGCCCGGCACAATATTTGCTTCTGTTCCTTGGGTGCTGCTTCTTCCCAGCAGCTGGGAAGGCATCTTGCTTTTGTCAGCTCTTTCCTTGAAACTTGTTAAGTAGAGCTGAGCTGCCTATTAGAGCAGTGGTGACGTCATTCTGTATACTTACAAGGGTGCTAGTTGCAGGGGTTTGTGAGGTGGGGGATGGCTGAGCATTATTTGAATGCTCTGCCAAAGAAGTACAAGACCAGACAGAACTCTCCTTCAATAGAGGCTAGATCAAAAACTTCCACTCCGGTGACAACTGTAGCATGAAAGTTTCTTTCTTGGCTCTCATAGCAATTCCTCCTCTTTTGCTGTATAGAGCTGGAGAATCTCTGCATCTCCTTGATGTCAGGTAGTCTGGTGATTTTCAAATAGTTTTTACGTGGTGCATGGTGAGCGATACAGTTTACAACAGTGCACACATACATAAATGTATATGTAACAAACAAAAATTTCATGAAACATTTAATGTGAGTCTCTCTGTTATTTTCTATTATATCCTATTCTATTACAAATCTGCTTGTGACCCACACACTTGATTTTAAAACCTACTAATAGGTTGCTATCCACAAATGAAAAACAATGATCTAGTCCATTAACAGTTTGACCATAAATTCTTTCTTTTGCATGTATTTATCATTTACTTGTTTTCTTAATTAAAAAATCGATTTTCAATCCCTGTGAAGAAAACTAGGCCCTACATTGATAACAGTTTAAAATCTGACAACAAAGAAAGGTAATCTCCTGTGTTTCCTATATTTTCTACATGTAGAAGAGGGAGTGTGAGAAAATGAAAATAGCACTTCAGCAAGTCACATCCCATCCCTACGTCTCAATCTCCTCAACTGTATTATGAAGAGACTGGATTATAAATGACTTAGAAGGTCTATTTCTGGTAGGATCTGTGATTTTGTGTCACTTCTTTCAGGGAATTGTTATGGTGATGATAAGAGATACATGGTAAGTCTATGTAAGATTTTGTGATTCTCATTTGTCTATTACAAGTAGTGAATTTTCTACCTATGTTGTGCCTGAGTACTGTGCCAGATAGGTGGGGGACTAAGAAAATATAGTGAGTAAAAAATACAAACACATGGAGGCTACACAATACACTACTTAATAACGAAGTGATCACTGAAGAAATCAAAGGGGAAATCAAAAAATACCTAGAAACAAATGACAATGGAGACACGACGATCCAAAACCTATGGGATGCAGCAAAAGCAGTTCTAAGAGGGAAGTTTATAGCAATACAAGCCTACATCAAGAAACAGGAAACATCTCGAATAAACAACCTAACCTTGCACCTAAAGCAATTAGAGAAAGAAGAACAAAAAAACCCCAAAGCTAGCAGAAGGAAAGAAATCATAAAGATCAGATCAGAAATAAATGAAAAAGAAATGAAGGAAACAATAGCAAAAATCAATGAAACTAAAAGCTGGTTCTTTGAGAAGATAAACAAAATTGATAAACCATTAGCCAGACTCATCAAGAGAAAAAAGGAGAAGACTCAAATTAATAGAATTAGAAATGAAAAAGGAGAAGTAACCACTGACACTGCAGAAATACAAACGATCATAAGAGATTACTACAAGCAACTCTATGCTAATAAAATGGACAACCTGGAAGAAATGGACAGATTCTTAGAAATGCACAACCTGCCGAGACTGAACCAGGAAGAAATAGAAAATATGAACAGACCAATCACAAGCACTGAAATTGAAACTGTGATTAAAAATCTTCCAACACACAAAAGCCCAGGACCAGATGGCTTCACAGGCGAATTCTATCAAACATTTAGAGAAGAGCTAACACCTATCCTTCTCAAACTCTTCCAAAATATTGCAGAGGGAGGAACACTCCCCAACTCATTCTACGAGGCCACCATCACCCTGATACCAAAACCACGCAAAGATGTCACAAAGAAAGAAAACTACAGGCCAATATCACTGATGAACATAGATGCAAAAATCCTCAACAAAATACTAGCAAACAGAATCCAACAGCACATTAAAAGGATTATACACCATGATCAAGTGGGGTTTATTCCAGAAATGCAAGGATTCTTCAATATACGCAAATCAATCAACGTGATACATCATATTAACAAATTGAAGGAGAAAAACCATATGATCATCTCAATAGATGCAGAGAAAGCTTTCGACAAAATTCAACACCCATTTATGATAAAAGTCCTGCAGAAAGTAGGCATAGAGGGAACTTTCCTCAACATAATAAAGGCCGTATATGACAAACCCACAGCCAACATTGTCCTCAATGGTGAAAAACTGAAACCATTTCCACTAAGATCAGGAACAAGACAAGGTTGCCCACTCTCACCACTATTATTCAACATAGTTTTGGAAGTGTTAGCCACAGCAATCAGAGACGAAAAAGAAATAAAAGGAATCCAAATCGGAAAAGAAGAAGTAAAGCTGTCACTGTTTGCAGATGACATGATACTATACATAGAGAATCCAAAAGATGCTACCAGAAAACTACTAGAGCTAATCAATGAATTTGGTAAAGTAGCAGGATACAAAATTAATGCACAGAAATCTCTTGCATTCCTGTATACTAATGATGAAAAATCTGAAAGTGAAATTAAGAAAACACTCCCGTTTACCATTGCAACAAAAAGAATAAAATACCTAGGAATAAACCTACCTAAGGAGACAAAAGACCTGTATGCAGAAAATTATAGGACACTGATGAAAGAAATTAAAGATGATACAAATAGATGGAGAGATATACCATGTTCTTGGATTGGAAGAATCAACATTGTGAAAATGACTCTGCTACCCAAAGCAATCTACAGATTCAATGCAATCCCTATCAAACTACCACTGGCATTTTTCACAGAACTAGAACAAAAAATTTCACAATTTGTATGGAAACACAAAAGACCCCGAATAGCCAAAGCAATCTTGAGAATGAAAAATGGAGCTGGAGGAATCAGGCTCCCTGACTTCAGACTATATTACAAAGCTACAGTAATCAAGACAGTTTGGTACTGGCACAAAAACAGAAATATAGATCAATGGAACAGGATAGAAAGCCCAGAGATAAGCCCACGCACATATGGTCACCTTATCTTTGATAAAGGAGGCAAGCATATACAGTGGAGAAAAGACAGCCTCTTCAATAAGTGGTGCTGGGAAAATTGGACAGGTACATGTAAAAGTATGAAATTAGAACACTCCCTAACACCATACACAAAAATAAACTCAAAATGGATTAAAGACCTAAGTGTAAGGCCAGACACTATCAAACTCTTAGAGGAAAACATAGGCAGAACACTGTATGACATAAGTCACAGCAAGATCCTTTTTGACCCAGGTCCTAGAGAAATGGAAATAAAAACACAAATAAACAAATGGGACCTAATGAAACTTCAAAGCTTTTGCACAGCAAAGGAAACCATAAACAAGACCAAAAGACAACCCTCAGAATGGGAGAAAATATTTGCAAATGAAGCAACGGACAAAGGATTAATCTCCAAGATTTACAAGCAGCTCATGCAGCTCAATAACAAAAAAACAAACAACCCAATCCAAAAATGGGCAGAAGACCTAAATAGACATTTCTCCAAAGAAGAGATACAGATTGCCAACAGACACATGAAAGAATGCTCAACATCATTAATCATTAGAGAAATGCAAATCAAAACTACAATGAGGTATCATCTCACACTGGTCAGAATGGCCATCATCAAAAAATCTAGAAACAATAAATGCTGGAGAGGGTGTGGAGAAAAGGGAACACTCTTGCACTGTTGGTGGGAATGTAAATTGATACAGCCACTATGGAGAACAGTATGGAGGTTCCTTAGAAAACTAAAAATAGAACTACCATATGACCCAGCAATCCCACTACTGGGCATATACCCTGAGAAAACCATAATTCAGAAAGAGTCATGTACCAAAATATTCATTGCAGCTCTGTTTACAATAGCCAGGACATGGAAGCAACCTAGGTGTCCATCATCGGATGAATGGATAAAGAAGATGTGGCACATATATACAATGGAATATTACTCAGCCATAAAAAGAAATGAAATGGAGGTGTTTGTAATGAGGTGGATGGAGTTAGAGTCTGTCATACAGAGTGAAGTAAGTCAGAAAGAGAAAAACAAATACAGTATGCTAACACATATATATGGAATCTAAGGGGAAAAAAAAAAAAAAAAAGAGGTCATGAAGAACCTAGTGGCAAGATGGGAATAAAGACACAGACCTACTAGAGAATGGACTTGAGGATATGGGGAGGGGGAGGGGTGAGATATGACAGGGTGAGAGAGTGTCATGGACATATATACACTACCAAATGTAAAATAGATAACTAGTGGGAAGCAGCCGCATAGCACAGGGAGATCAGCTCGGTGCTTTGTGACCACCTAGAGGGGTGGGATAGGGAGGGTGGGAGGGAGGGAGATGCAAGAGGGAAGAGATATGGCAACATATGTATATGTGTAACTGATTCACTTTGTTGTAAAGCAGAAGCTAGCACACCATTGTAAAGCAATTATACTTCAATAAAGATGTTTAAAAAAAAAAAAAAAAAAGAAAATATAGTGAGCAAATATGCTGGCAAAAATAACAGTATCTGAGCTCATAGAACTCTGCTTTACAAATCCAAGCTGCAAGGACTCCTGAATTTAGATCATAGTTTAAGGCACTAGCTGACAGTCTCTGAATATCACTTTTCTTATCAGTTTTTAAAAGACTGGAGATAGAATCACATAATCACAATGTCAGATGTAGAAAAGAATTTGGAGATTATTTAATTCAGAGTGCACAGTAGTGTGGTACAGAGTATTCCAGACTTGGCAAACAAATGCAAAGTAAATGTTAATATGGAATGGATTTAGTCCGCAGAGCAGAGGAATTCAGAAATCTCCCCTAAGTGGAGAGGAACTTGTTTTTAAGCATTTAATACAAACCCAGTTTTAACGAAATCTTTGGCAAATTGATTTGGAAGCTGGAAAGTAAAATTCTTTTTGGATTTTTGAATATTTGGGAGAATACTTTGTAATGGTACATTATTTTTCCCTTTGGACTAAGTCCAAAATAGGTGCTTAACTCTAATAGATTTAAAAGTGTGATCTCTTTGTTGCTGAGAGGTCCTGCAACTTTCACAAGCAAATCCAAACACTTTAAGGTGTCAGTAAGCAGTGTTCAAATGAACCTTGTCACACCTGTGACATGGTAAGAAAATTGGTCTCTTATACCCCATAAGAGGACCGCTCCATATCAGAGCAACAAATATGTATGTAAGGTCTACTGGGGGCAGACATAGCCTTTGTACTTCCTGTGACTTTTTTGGAAATGGCCATTACAAAAGCTTTGTAATCAAGGTGAGAGTTGATGCACTACTCAGAATTGGCCAACATGCTGATTTAATTAGAAGTCAGGGTTTTTTAGTCAAAGTTCTGACACTTTCCATTAAGATTCAAAACTAAACTTATTTATTTATGAAAGATAGAGTGCTTAATAATTGTTGGGAAGGATTTTAACTTCTCGATTACTCATTCTAAGGGAAACAAGTTTATGTCAGCAGGAAGAAAGCCTCCTCTGTGAGAAATAAATGCATACATTCTCCTTTAAACTGCGTGATTTAACTTATTGACTTAAGTTACCTGAATTAACCAGTTGTTTTAACATAATATACACATGACTTTATGATTAAAAATGTATATGCAGTTTGTTTTTGAGATCAGGATCTCTGGGCTCTGTTTCCCGTATTACAAATCTGTGGCCCTAGAGACATTAGCTTCTAATTTCTTGGAGAGATTTGGTAGTACAGTATAGGGGCCAGCAAACTATGGACAGTCATTTGTTTTTGTAAATAAAAAAGCACACCCATTTATGTATATATTGTCTATGACTGCTTTTGCTCTACAGTGGCAGAGCTGAGGAGTTGCAACAGAGACTGTATGGCCCCAAAGTCTAAAGTATTTACTGTCTGTCCCTTTACAGAAAAAGTTTGAATGCCTCTGGTATAATATACTTTTAAAACAGCATGGAACAACCAAGTCAATCCTTTTTTTTTTTTTTTTTAATGGTTGGTAATTCCTCCATCTGTGTTCTTTATCTGATCCCCTCCCGTCTCTCTTTGGACTTTTTCCAATGTGTCATCCTCTCTTTCTCCTGTGTTTTCAACCTTCTCCGCTCTATTGAGTTTCCCAGAGCCTATAATATATACTGTAGTCTCTCCTAACTTAAAAAAACAAACAAACAACAGCAAAAAAAACCCACCCTTCCTAGCTCTTGCCCTATGTGCTCTTCTTTTTCTGAGATGCTCCTTCTTTTCACTTACTACCAACCTATATTCCTCAACATGCCACATCCTGGTTTCTGTTCTTACACTTCACTGAAACTGGAAAAGGTCACCAATCCAATGGACACTTAAAAGTCCTTGTCTTGTGTAACCTCTTTGCAACATTTTATGTTACTTCTCACTGCATCCTTGAAAATTTTCCTTCTTTGGTTTCTATGACATTACTGTACCCAGTTTTTCTACTCTTTAATAGTTTCATTCCTCAGTTGCTTTTATGAGATTTTCTTTTTTGTTTGTCCTCTCCATATTGATGTTACTGTGTATTCTCTCCTCTGCATAGGGGATGTATATAAGGGGAGAAAAGCAGAGGCCAGTCTAATTCAGTCACATAAACTGAATAACTACCTATATGGCTATATCCAAAATAAATATCTGCAAACCAAACATTTTTCCTAAGGTCAGGATCGTATCTGTCTAGTTGACAACTTTTCCCAGATATCCTATAGACATAGCAAAAAGTGACCTCATATTTTTCCACCTAACTCTATTTCCTGCTTTATCAAATGGCTTCACCATCCAACATGACATATACCTCAGAAATCTTGGAGTTTTTGTCTTCAAATCATTGTCTTTTGCTCGTTAAACCAATTGGTCGTTAGACCTCATAGATTATAGCTACCCCTCCCTAATATCTCTTATATCTCTTTTCACCTATCAATCTCTACTACAACTGCCTAGGTTAATAGTTTTTAAATCAGTATCTCTACTTGTAGCATATACCTCCCCTTCAAGTCATCCTCTACACAGTTGCAAGAGGAATATTTCTAAAGTCCAATCCAGCCTTCTTAACTAAATTGCTTATAAGATAATATTCAAACCCTGTAATGTCACATAAATGGCATAGCACTAAAGATTTTACAACTGCATTCCTGTTTAGCTTTACTTTGTAGCATTACCTTAGTGGTAAATTGTATTATTGTTTCCAATCACTTGCTCCCCTATCTTTTGTAAAACATTATGCATCCCTCCCCCTTGCTATGTGGTATAATGCCACCCTATGAGACAAATATGATACCCCATTGTGAGCTTTGACTATGTGACTTGGTTGGCCAATGAGATATAAATGGAAACAGCATTGTGATACTTTCAAGCAGAACTTTAAACACCTATTCCTTAATCTCTCCAGTTCTCTTGCTTTTTTCTCTTTTGCTATGAGAGTGGCATGTTTTCATGCTGACTGATAATATGGATAAATAATGAGTAGTGTAAGCCACCAAGAGTTTGGGATCATTCATAATCATAGCAAACCTAATTCACCCTCATGTCCTACCATTTTCTAATGAGGAAATCATAATTTCTGTAACATGTCATAAACCTCCACACCTCTGTGACTTCTCCCCATTTTGTCACCTTCTCTATAAAGCCTTTCTGATTCCTCTCCCCACTGTCTCTCATCCCCATCCCTACCCTAATTATTATCCCAGTCTATCCTACAGAAATATTTCTATCAGGGAAGGGAAAAATTAACAGGATGTCCGTAACTCTGTCTTCCCTTCTCAAGAAGATAATGTTTACCTCCACCAAACGTACTTATAAACATACTTATGGAATTTACTAACAGAAAGATAACTTAAAAAATTCTTATCTAAGAACTCTTCAATAGGACATACCTGGTCTTTTTTTTTTTTTTTTTTTTTTTTTTTTTTTTTTTTGGCTGTGTTGGGTCCTCGTTGCTGCACGCGGGCTTTCTCTAGTTGTGGCGAGCGGGGGCTACTCTTCGTTGCACTGCACAGGCTTCTTATTGCGGTAGCTTCTCTTGTTGCGGAGCACGAGCTCTAGATGTGTGGGCTTCAGTAGCTGTGGCACGCGGGCTCAGTAGTTGTGGCTCGCGGGCTCTAGAGTCCAGGCTCAGTAGTTGTGGTGCACGGGCTTAGTTGCTCTGCAGCATGTGGGATCTTCCCAGACCAGGGCTCGAACCCGTCTCCCCTGCATTGGCAGGCGGATTCTTACCCACTGTGCCACCAGGGAAGTCCAATACCTGGTCTTTAAAGATTGCTTATTGTAAAAAAAAAAATGAAATTTATAGATTTACAGGATGCTGATAGCTGAAGAATGGAAGATAGTCACAGAGGCTCCTTGTTTATGTAACAAATGGAGTGTAAAACCTGGGAAGTTAACATGTACCATAAACATAGTTAACATACATTTGTTACTTTGAAACAAAATGCATCTCACTGTTGAAAAAGGCAATATTGTGGAAATTATGCCTGATACTATGGAGCCCTTTCAGAGACAGATATTGCTGCCTTTGTGCTTGCTTTGTGTTTGTGTTCTTTGCCAGTCAGTAAAGTTTGCTGTTGAGTAGTATGCATGATTCATGTGAATCTACTTTTGTCAATCCAACCCTTTGTGACACTACATTATCAATACCCATACCACGTTTTAAAAATAGACCTCAGGACACACCATCTTCAGTGTGAATGCATGGTTCTATTCATTCAGTTAGTCATCCAGTCATTTAAAATTAAATCAAATCTTTTAAACCCACCCAAACGGAAAAATAGAAAATTGACAATACTTACATCTGTCCTCATGCTCCTCCACTTTTCTCACTTTCTGCCACCCTACCCAAAGTAAGTACTATCTTGAATATTGTGGTCATTAATCTCTTGTTTGTTAAAATTATTCTACATATTTCTATGTCTAAATAAAATGTTTAGTTTTAGTCATTTTTGAATATTATGAAAAAGATAGCATGCTGTATGCAATCTACTTGGAATTGCCTTTTCATCCCATACTCTTTTCTAAAGGGATTTCAGCTTTACATTTCCACTGGCAACATATAAGAGATCCTGTTGATCCATACTGGATATTGTAAGAAACCTTAGTTTTTGTAAATTGAATGCATATAAAATGGCTTCTGATTGTGATTTTGGTTTGTATTTTCATCAGTGTTAATAAGGTCATTCATCTCTTCATATATTTATCAATGTATACATTTCTTCCTCTGGACTTCCTCTTTATATCTTTTGCATTTGAAAAATAGTCTGGTTGTCTTTTGTTTGTTGTTTGTAGTAATCATATATTTTCCTGATGGTCCCTTTTGGCTATGTATATTGTAAATATTGTAAATATTTTTTCCCAGTTTCAGGCTTGTATTTTTTTCTTTCTTTAGGTTGTTCTTTGCTGACCAAAAATTCTTAATTTTAGTATAATAAATTTTATCAATCATTTCTCTGAGAGTTAGCACTTTTTATAATTTGTATAAACTATCCTTCAACATCCTGAGTACAGAAATATTTTCACCTGTATTTTCTACTAAGATTTCTATAGTTTTTCCTCTGACATTTAAGTCTAACTGGAATTGATTTCGTGTTTAGGGATAACTATTTTTTCACACTTCCATTAATCGAACTGCAATTTTTTCCTACTGATCTGCTATGTCATCTTCTTAATATAACAAAAATACTTTTAATGCGAATTTGTTTCTGAGATATCTCTCATATTCTACTGATTAGTTTCTCTATACCTATGCCACCCTCACTCTGCTTTATTATTATATCTTCACAATGTATCCTGATATCCAGCAAAACACATTTCTCTACAATATTTTTCTCCAGAAGAAGTTGATTAGTCTTAGATCTATACTTTACCATGTAAATTTTTCTAACCAGCCTATCAAGCTCTTCAAACAACCCACTTGGTATTATAATTGGAATTTAAGTAAATATGTAAGTTAATTTAGGATAATTGATATCTTTATTATGGTAAGTTTTCTGTCTCCTTTTATTTGGACCTTCTTTAATGTCATTCAATAAAACTTTATAATTTCTTATTCACACATCTTGCACAATTTGTTAGATTTACTTTTAGGTACTTCATAGTTTTGTGACTAATATACATTATATCTTATCTTAAACTGTGCTTTGCTAATTGTTTGTCAGTAGTGTACAGATATGCATTTGGCTTTGGTAGGTGGATCTTATATCCAGCCTCTTATTAAAGTATAGTTATTTTATTTTATTTTATTCTGTATTTTATTGAAGTATAGTTCATTTACAATGTTGTGTTAGTTTCAGGTATACAGCAAAGTGATTCAGTTTTATATATATTTTATATATTTATATATTTATATATATAATATATATTTATATATTTTTATATATTTATATATATATTTAATATATATAAAACGGAATCATTTTGCTGTATACCTGAAAATATATATATATATATAAAACCTGAGTAAGGTTACCTGTGCTATATAGTAGGTCCTTGTTGGTTATCTGTTTTTTATTTAGTAGCATGTATATGTTAATCCCAAACTCCTAATTTATCCCTCCCCCTCCCTTTCCCCTTTGTTAATCATAAGTTTGTTTACTGTGTCTATGAGTCTATTTCTATTTTGTAAATATGTTTATCTGCGTCCTTTTTTTAGATTCCACATATAAGCAATATCATATTTGTCTTTGTCTGGCTTACTTCACTTAGTATAATAATCTCTAGGTCCATCCATGTTGCTGCAAATGGCATTATTTCATTCTTTTGTATGGTGAGTAATATTCCATTGTGTATATGTACCACTTTTTCTTTATTCATTCATCTGTCGGTGGACATTTATTTAGGTTGTTTCCATGTCTTGGCTATTGTAAATAGTGCTGCTCTGAACATCGGGATATACATATCTTTTTGAATTAGTGTTTTACACTTACATAGTTCAGTATGATTACCACTATAGTATTAGTTAACATCTCTATCATGTCACATATTTATTTCTTTACTGTGTTTAGAACATTTAAGATCTACTCTCTCAGCAACTTTCAAGTATATAATACAGTATTTTAAACTATAATAGAAATGCTGTGCAATAGGTCCCCAGAACGTATTCATTTTCTAACTGCAAGTTTCTATCCTTTGATAACATCTCTCCACCCCACAATTCCTGGTAACCACTATTCTTTTTTCCATTTTACAAGTTTGGCTAATTTAGATTTCACATCGAAGTTGTATCATACAGTATTTGTCTTTCTCTTTCTGACTTATCTCACTTATCTTATTGCCCTAAAGGTCCACGCATGTTGTCATGAATGTTGGAATTTCCTTCTTTCTCATGGCTAATATTCCATTGTATATATATGCCACATCTTCTTTATCCATTCATTCATTAATGGACACTTAGATTGTTTGCATATCTTGGTTGTTGAAAATAATGCTGCAATACACATGGGGGTGCAGATATCTTTTTGATATCCTGTTATTTCCTTTGGATAAATACCCAAAAGTGGTATTGCTGGATCATATGGTAGTTCTATTTTTAGTTTTTTGAAGAATCTCCATGCTGTTTTCAATAGTGGCTACACCTGTTTACATTCCCACCAACAGTGCACAAGAGTTCCCTTTTCTCTACATTCTTTCCAACACTTTTTATCTCTTTTCTTTTAGATGATTGTCATTCAAACGGAAGTGAGGAAATATCTCACTGTGGTTTTGACTTGCATTTCCCTAATGATTCACATTGTTGAACATGTTTTCATGTACCTGTTGGCCATTTCTATGTCTTCTTTGGAAAAATATCTATTTAGTGCCTCTGCCCATTTTTTAATTGGATTGTTTGTGGGGTTTTTTGTTACTGAGTTGGAAGAGTTCTTTATATATTTTGGATATTAACCTCTTATCAGACATATGGTTTGCAAATATTTTCTCCCATTCTGTTGGTTGCCTTTTCATTTTGTTGATAGTTTCCTTTGATGTGCAGAAGCCTTTTATTTTGATATATTAGCACTTGCTGATTTATGTTTTTCTTGATTGTGCTTTTGTGTAATATCCAAAAAATTGTTGTCAAGGCCAGTATCAAGGAGCTTTTTCCCCAAGAGTTTAATGGTTTCAGGTCTTATGTTTAAGTCTTTATTTTATGTTAATTTTTGTGAGTGGTATAAGGTAGGGGTCTAATTTCATTTTTCTGCATGTAGTTATCCAGTTTTCCTTGCATAATTTATTGAAGAGACTGTAATTTTTCCATTGATTATTCTTGGCTCCCTTGTAAAATATTAGTTGCCTATATATGGGTAGGTTTATTTCTGTGCTCTCAAGTCTGTTGCATTGGTCTGTGTGTCTATTTTTATGCCAGTACAGTGCTATTTGATTACTATAGCTTTATAGTGTAGTTTGAAATCAGGATGTGATTTCAGTTTTGTTCATCTTTCATAGGATTGCTTTGGCTATTCAGGATCTTTTGTGGTTCCATACAAATTTTAGTATTCTTTTTTCTATTTCTGTGAAAAATGTCATTGGAATTTTTATAGGGTTTGCATTAAATCTATAGATGGCTTTGGGTAATAGGGCATTTAACAATATTAATTCTTTTGGCCCATGAACACAGAATGTTTTTCCAGTTGTTTGCTGCTTTTTCACTTTCTTTCTAATTTTCAGTATATGGGTCTTTCACTTCCTTGGTTAAATTTATTCCTAAGTCTTTATTTTGTTTTTTTGATGCTACTGTGAATGGGTTAGTTTTCTTTTGTTTGTTTTACACTTATTTCATTATTAGAGAAATATAATTGGTTTCTGTGTGCTGATTTTATATCCTACAAATTTATTGGATTTGTTGATTAATTCCAACAGATGGTTGAGTCTTTAGGATTTTATATATATAATCAGTTATGGTGGTGTGCGTGGCCTGGCTGTGACAGTTTGTGGGAGGGTCAATTGGCAGAGTCCACAAGTGGCCCAGATGACGGTAGGGTTCACGGTTGGGCCAACTGGCTATCTGGGTTTGTAGGCGGGATGACAAGTGGGGTCAAAATTTTATTAGTTATAATTAAGTTCAGATTTTCTGTTTTCTCTTGACTATATTTTGATATGCCAACTTTTTCTAGGAATTAAAAACTTTTTGTCTAAGTTTTCAAATGAAATAAAAATGCTTAAAATATTACCATATTTTTTAAGATTTCTGCTGTGTTTATATATGTCTCATTTTTATTTCTACTATTATTTAAGTACACATTTCTCTTTTTTGTTGATAATTATTAACATATTTTTATCTGTTACTCTTTACAAAGAGTGAGATTGTTTTTTGTATTGTTTTGTCCTTTTACTTACTATATTTATTGCTCATTTCACCAATATTATTTACTTCTTTCTACTTCTTTTCATTGTTCTCTGTTGTTCCACTTCTAACTTATTGGCCTTTAGGCTTAACACATTAATATTTAATCCTCATTTTTTGGTAATATAATCCCTTATGTCATAAACTTTTCTTCCAGTGCTGATAAAGCTCAGAATTCAAAATTTGATGTGTATTTTCTATTATTAATTTCAAACTGGATTGTAATTCCCTTTATGCTTCCTCCTTCAACTGATTTCATTTATAAATATCACTTTATATTTCTAAATATATGGGCTTTATAAATTATCTTTTTGTTATTGATTGCTAGCATAGTTTTACCCTAGTTAGAAAATGTCATCTGTTTCATATCCATTCTTTGCTATTTGCTGTATTTTTAGTTGTGGTGATGAACTCTGCTGTCCACATTATGCTATTTAAATTTAAATTTAAATGAAAAGTAAAGTTAAATGCTGCTATTTAAATTTGCATTAAATCAAATTAAATAAAATTTAAAATTCAGTTAATCAGTTGCACTGGCCATTTTATAAGTGCTCTAGAGCCACACCTGGCTAGTAGCTACTGAATTGAACAGAACACTATTTCCCTCATGGCAGCAAGTTCTATTGAACAGACCTTGGCTAGAATGTAAACAATTACTAAAATGTTCCTTATCTGCTTAAGAATAATACGCCTTCACTAAATTTGGCATGTCAGTTCTATATTTTATTCTTTCTTTTATTTTTTAATCTATCAAACCTGAGAGTGTTAGACTCTCCCACAATGATTGTATATTTACCAATTTCTTTTTAAAGTTTATTTAATTTTCACATTACATGTTCTGAGTCTCTGTTATTAGTGGAATACAAGTTTGTAATGTTTACATCACCTTTTGAATTTTTTCTCTTTTATTCTACATTGATCATCTTTACCTTTAATATTGCCTTTTCCCTGAAAATCTATTTTATTGATATTAACATAGCTACATCTGCTTTCTTTTGCTAACTACTATCCTGATATTTTATTGTTTACCTTCAATCATTAGAAATCCCTGTGTTTTAGTAGTATACTCTCAAAATTAACCAGAGCTCTTAATTTACTCACCTGTTTATTTTTTTACAAGTCTTATATTCCATTATTATGTTCTCAATTCAGTATTCTTCCTTTAATTTTTGGTTCCATTAGAAAAGATTTCTATGTTGTCTTTGTTCTTGATCAGTAATTTAACAAGTTACAAAATTCTAGGCTAGGAATTACTTTTTTTCCCAGCACATTGACAATAGCATATCTTTGCCTAGTGCTTGTGTGTGTGTGTGTGTGTGTGTGTGTGTGTGTGTGTGTATACTCTCAGTTTTATTGTTATTTCTTGGTGGAACTAAATCTTTGATTTTTGTTTGCATTCAAAAATATTTTCTTTGTGTTTGATGTTCTGCAGTTCTATGATGTGTGAGGGATAGATTTAGATTTTTCTTAAATTGCAGTTAGAATCATTTTTTTTTATTATTTTTTTTTATATTTATTTTTGGCTATGTTGAGTCTTCGTTTCTGTGCGAGGGCTTTCTCTAGTTGCGGCAAGCGGGGGCCACTCTTCATCGCAGTGCGCGGGCCTCTTCACTATCGTGGCCTCTCTTGTTGCGGAGCACAGGCTCCAGACGCGCAGGCTCAGTAGTTGTGGCTCACGGGCCTAGTTGCTCTGCGGCATGTGGGATCTTCCCAGACCAGGGCTCGAACCCATGTCCCCTGCATTAGCAGGCAGATTCTCAACCACTGCGCCACCAGGGAAGCCCCTAGAATCATTTTGATAAACATATTTGAGGCTTTAATTTTCAATGATTCTCAAACAATATCACTTTTATTATTTCCTTTCCCTCATTTTTTCTCTCTTGTTCTTTTGCATTGCGTTTTGGATTGTCTCAGTCTTCCACATCTCTCTCACATTCCCATGCCCCCTTGTCTCTGTGTTGCCTTTTGTTTCATTTAGTTCAATTATTCTTTAGTTCATGACTTTTCTCTTTAGTAGTGTATTATCTGATATCTAACTGTATTTTTCCTTTCGAGGAACGTTATTTTTTATTGCAAACTTGCCGAGTACTTTAAAAATAAAGAGTTTGTTATTTTTGCTTTCATTTCCTCCTCTTATGTATTTATTTTTACATAAGTGTTTTTTATGAGAAAATTTTCACATATACACAAAAGCAGAGTCTGACAAATCCCTAGGTAACATCACACACCTTTAACAACAAATAACATTTTGCTGTACTTATTTTGTCTATCTCCCATCTGCCATTTTTTGCTAGAGTATTTTTAAGCAAATCTCAGAGGTCATTTATCCCCACCACCCAAGTACTTCAGTATATATCTTCAAACAAAAAACAAGAAAGGGCAAGTTTTTCTTTCACATAGACAAAATGACAGCAAAGTTAACACTAATTCCTTAATACTATCTAAACCCATGTTCATATCCAAATTTTCCTAATTGTTTACCTTTTTGTTGTTTTACAGTTAACTTGTTTTCATCAGGATCTATGCAAGGTCTATTCATTGAAAATGATTTTTATTGTCTTATGTCTCTTTAGATCTCCTTTAAATTGAACCAAATCAGATCCTCTTCCCATTTGTTGCTATGTATTTGTTGATGAAACTAGATTATTTATCCTGTAGAATGGTCCATATTCTACATTTGGTCAATGCCTTATCTTATATACTGTATCACATCAAGAGGCACATATCTGAGTGTCTCACTTTTACTAGTGTACTAAGATTTATTCATGAGTTCAGGTGATGACATTCTGATCCTTTTATTATAAAATTCCTAATGATGATTATTGCCCAATTGTGATTTTTATTAGGGGTTGCAAAATGTTGATTTTCCAATTTTATAATTCCCACAGCATTTAATGCCTTGGATTTATTCAGTAGATGATTTTTAAAATCAACTTTTCTTTTCATATTACTCTCTCCTTTTATACATTGGAAAGTATACCTCCTTATAATCTCAACTATGTTAATATAAATCATTTCAATATCATATCCAGAATTTTATTTGCTTTTAAATAATGTGAGAATTTTTAGTTTTCCATATTGTTTGAAACTGAAGTTCTTAAATTATAATAGCTTTTATCATTATATATTTATATTTTAATATCTGATATTTGCCCAGGCCTTAATTACATTCTTTAGGGTTTTAAAAAAATTGAATTACATTTATGCATTGTCAGTTTGATCCTAGATCCACACTTTTTTAGCTATGTGACCTTCACTAAGTTGTCACCTTTAGGGAAGAAATTGAAATTTTCAAATTAATAAAGCTCCCTGTGCTTGAATATATTAATAGTCTACATATTCCATGTTTTTCAATAAAGTTTTATTGTTTCCTGAAGATAGATCAGGCATATGTCATTAATCAGGGTTCAACTTAGTATGGCTAATAGGCTGCATCTGACCTGCTGCCTAATTTTGATTAATTGTGTATTTAGCAAATTAAATGTGCAAAAGCATTAATTGTTTGAAACATTAACATATCTCTAAACATTTGACTAAAATCAAAGTCTAAGTATCCCATTCTCTTAAATGCTTGAGAAGCAGAAAAACACCCAAAATTTCAAAAACTTATTTTTTCCATTTTATTTCCTTTGAAAAAGTGCTCATCCTGTGGACAGTGATGGCTGATATTTACACTTGACATGTACTGACATCTTTTTATTGTGGTAAAATACACATAACAAAGTTTACAATTTTAACCATTTTAATATATGCAATTCAGTGGCATTAAGTATGGTCACAATAATGTGCAACCATCATCTGTCTCTAGTCTCAGAACTTTTTCATAACCCCAAAAAGGAACTGAACACCTATTAAGCAATCTTTCTTTATAATACTGTATTTATGATGCCATTGAAAATGGAATTATTTTTCGGACTTTCCTTTTCAGATTGTTCATTACTAGTGTATACATCTACAACTGATTTTGTATATTAATCTTGAACCCTGCAACTTTGCTGCATTCATTTATTAGCCCTAATAGTTTTGTGTGTGTGTGTGTGTGTGTGTGTGTGTGCATGTGTATTTTATATATATAAGATCAGGTCACCTGGAAATATAGATTTGCTTCCTTCATTTCCACGTTGGATGAATTTTATTTCCTTTTCTTGCCTAATTTTTCTGCCTAGAACTTCCAATACAGTATTAAATACAAATGACAAAAGTGTTCATCCTTGTCATTTTCCTGATCTTAAGGGGAAAGATTTCAGCCTTTCACCTTTGAGTGTTATGTTAACTGTAGGTTTTTCCACAGTTGCCCTTTATAATATTTATTTTTTATTTAAAAAAATTTTTAACATCTTTACTGGAGTATAATTGCTTTACAATGGTGTGTTAGTTTCTGCTCTATAACAAAGTGAGTCAGCTATACATATACATATATCCCCATATCTCCTCCCTCTTGCGTCTCCCTCCCACCCTCCCTATCCCACCCCTCTAGGTGGTCACAAAGCACCGAGCTGATCTCCCTGTGCTATGCAGCTGCTTCCCACTAGCTATCTATTTTACATTTGGTAGTTTATATATGTCCATGCCACTCTCTCACTTCATCCCAGCTTACCCTTCCCTCTCCCCGTGTCCTCAAGTCCATTCTCTACATCTGCATCTTTATTCCTGTCCTGCCCCTAGGTTTTTCAGAACCTTTTTTTTTTTTAGTTTCCATATATATGTGTTAGCATACGGTATTTGTTTTTCTCTTTCTGACTTCCTTCACTCTGTATGACAGACTCTAGGTCCATCCACCTCACTACAAATAACTCAGTTTTGTTTCTTTTTATGGCTGAGTAATATTCCATTGTATATATGTGCCACATCTTCTTTATCCATTCATCTGTTGATGGACACTTAGGTTGCTTCCATGTCCTGGCTATTGTGAATAGAGCTGCAATGAACTATGTGGTACATGACTCTTTTTGAATTATGGTTTTCTCAGGGTATATGCCCAGTAGTGGGATTGCTGGGTTGTATGATAGTTCTATTTTTAGTTTTTTAAGGAACCTCCATACTGTTCTCCATAGTGTCTGTATCAATTTACATTCCCACCAACAGTGCAAGAGGGTTCCCTTTTCTCCACACCGTCTCCAGCATTTATTGTTTGTAGGTATTTTGATGATGGCCATTCTGACTGGTGTGAGGTGATACCTCATTGTAGTTTTTATTTGCATTTCTCTAATGATTAGTGATGTTGAGCATCCTTTCATGTGTTTGTTGGCAATCTGTATATGTTCTTTGGAGAAATGTCTATTTAGGTCTTCTGCCCATTTTTGGATTGGGTTGTTTGTTTTTTTAATATTGAGCTTCATGAGCTCTTTATATATTTTGGAGATTAATCCTTTGTCGTTTGCTTTGTTTGCAAATATTTTCTCCCATTCTGAGGGTTGTCTTTTGGTCTTGTTTATGATTTCCTTTGCTGTGCAAAAGCTTTTAAGTCTCATTAGGTCCCATTTGTCTATGTTTGTTTTTATTTCCATTTCTCTAGGAGGTGAGTCAAAAGGATCTTGCTGTGATTTATGCCATGGAGTGTTCTGCCTATGTTTTCCTCTAAGACTTTTATAGTCTCTGGCCTTTCATTTAAATGTTTAATCCATTTTGAGTTTATTTTTGTGTATGGTGTTAGAGAGTGTTCTAATTTCATTCTTTTACAAGTAGCTGTCCACTGTTCCCAGCACCACTTATTGAAGAGGCTGTCTTTTCTCCATTGTATATTCTTGCCTCCTTTATCAAAAATAAGGTGACCATATGTGCGTGGGTTTATCTCTGGGCTTTCTATCCTGTTCCATTGATCTATATTTCTGTTTTTATGCCAGTACCATACTGTCTTGATGACTGTAGCTTTGTAGTATAGTCTGAAGTCTGGGACCCTATTTCCTCCAGCTCCGTTTTTCTTTCTCAAGATTGCTTTGGCTATTCAGGGTCTTTTGTGTTTCCATACAAATGGTGAAATTTTTTGTTCTAGTTCTGTGAAAAATGCCGTTGGTAGTTTGATAGGGATTGCACTGAATCTGTAGATTGCTTTGGGTAGTATAATCATTTTCACAATGTTGATTCTTCCAATCCAAGAACATGGTATATCTCTCCATCTGTTGGTATCATCTTTAATTTCTTTCATCAGTGTCTTATAGTTTTCTGCATACAGTTCTTTTGTCTACTTAGGTAGGTTTATTATAATTTTTAAGAAGTTCTCTTCTATTCCTAGTTTGTTGAGTGTTTTATCATGAAGGAGTGTTGAATTTTGGCAAATGATTTTTCTGTATCAATTGAGATATGTTTTTCCCCTTATTCTATTAACGTGATATCTTACATTAATTGATTTTTGTCTACTGAAACATCCTTGCATTTCTGAGATAAATCCCACTTGATCATAATAATCCTTTTACTGTGTTGCTGGATTTGGTTTGATGCCATTTTGTTGAGGATTTTTACATCTGTATTCCTAAGGGATATGAGCCTGTCATAGTCTTTTCTTATGATGTCTTTGTGTAGCTCTGGTGTCTGGGTTATCCTGGCCTCATGTAGAATGATTTAGGAAGTGCTTCTTTTTATTCTATTTTTTTAAAGATTTTTGAGGAGGATTGGTATTCTTTAAATTTTTGGTAGATTCATCAGTTGAGGACATATGGTCCTGGGCTTTTCTTTGTTTAGAGACTTTACTGATTCAGTCTCTTTAACTTCTTATAGGTGTATTCAGATTTCTATTTCTTCTCAGTTAAGTTTTGGTAGTTTGTGTGTTTCTACCAATTTGTCTCTTTCAACTAGATTTGCTAGCATGCAATTTTTCATAACATTTTCTCAAAATCATTTTTATTTCTGAAGGGTTGGTAGCAGTGGTCAAACTCATTAATTATTTTAGTAGTTTAAATGTTTTATGTTATTTGCTTGGTCAGTCTACCTAAAGATATGTCAGTTTTGTTGGTCTTCTCAAAGAGCCAACTTTTTTTTTCTCTATTGATTTTATATTCTCTATTTCTTTTTCAATGAATTATAGTTGATTTATAATGTTTTAGTTTCAGAGGTAAAACATAGTGATTCTATATTTTTGTAGGTTGTATGTATTCTTAATTTCATTTTTCTCCACTCTAGTCTGTTATTTCCTTTCTTCTGATAGCTTTGTCTTTAGTTTGCTTTTCTTTTTCTAGTTTTTAAAATGTAAATGTAGGTTATTGATTTGAGGTCTTTGTTTAATGTAGCCAGTTGAAGCTATAAATTTCCCTTTGAGCACTGCTTTTTCTTCATCCCATGAGTTTTGTTATGTTCTGTTTTCATTTTCATTCATCAAAATGTATTTTCTAATTTCCTTTGTCATTTTTTCTTTGATCTATTAATTGTGTCGTGTTTATTTCCACACATTTTTTAAATTCTTAGTTTTCCTTTTTCTTATTGATTTCTAGTTTAGTTCCATCATTGCCAGAAAAGATACTTTGTGTGATTTTAATCTTCTTAAAAATATTGATGATTGTTTTGTGACCTAGAATGGTTTATCCTGAAGATTGTTTCATGTGCACTTAAGAAGAATATGTCTTCTGTTGGGTGAAGTGTTCTGTATATGTCTGATATGTCTAGTTGGTATATATTGTGCCAAGTCTTCTATATACTCATTATGTTCTTTTAGTTGTTCTATCCAGTATTGAAAGTGGGTTATTGAAGTGTCCAGCTGCACTTGTTAAACTGTCTATTTCTCTCTTCACTTCTGACAATGTTTGCTTCCTATATTTTGAGGCTCTATGTTAGGTGTGTATAAGTTAATAATTGTTATATCTTTTTGAAGGATTGACCCTTTTATCAATGTATAATATCCTCCTTTGTCTACTGTAATAGTTTAGTATAGCCACCCCAGCTGTCTGTTGGTTACAATTACATGATATCTTTTTCTATCCTTTTGCTTTCAAACTATTTGTTTCTTTGGATCTAAAACAAGTCTCTTGTCAACAACATGTAGATGGATCACACTTTTTATTCATTCTGCCAATCTCTGCCTTTTGATTGGGGTAATTGCATCAGTAACTATTGATAAGAAAGGACTTACTTCTGCTAGTTTGCTAGTCTTTTTTCTGTGTTTCTTATACCTTTTCTCCAATTCTTTTATTACAGCCTCCTTTTGTGTTTAATTGAACCCCTCACATAGCCCAAAATAGATCAAAATAAACTCAATTTTGAGAACAAGCTCTGCTCTATTCCAGAACCAAGAACTCACACTGGGAACATAAGCTGTTTCTTTAAGACAGTTGCAATATGGGGAGGGGGATAAGGCAAGAAAAGTTAAAACATTATAAAACTCTCCCTACTGTGTTTCAATTGCCTTTTTATTTTTACTTTCTTTAATTGAAGTATAGTTGATTTATAATACTATATTAGTTTCACGTGTATAGCATAGTGATTCAGTTATATTTTTCTGATTGTATTTCATTATAGGTTATTAAATATTCGATATAATTCCCTGTCCTATATAGTAAATATTTGTTGCTTATCTATTTGGTGTATAGTAGTTTGTATCTGTTAATCCAATACTCTTAATTTGTCCCTCCCCCTTTCCTCTCCCCTTTGGTAACCATAAGCTTGTTTTCTATATCTGTGAGTCTGTTTCTGTTTTGTATGTAGATTCATTTATATCAGTTTTTAGATTCCACATATAAGTGATATCATATAGTATTTGTCTTTGTCTGACTTACTTTACTAAACATGCTGTTCTCTACGTCCATCCATGTTGCTGCAAATGGCAATGTTTCATTCTTTTTTATGGCTGAGTAATATTCCATTGTATATATGTACCACATCTTAAGCCCATTGTTTGTTGATGGGCATTTGGGTTGTTTCCATGTCTTGGCTATTGTAAATAGTGCTGCTGTGAACATTGGGGTGCATGTATCTTTCCCAATTAGAGTTTTCATTTTTTCCAGATGTATACCCAGGAGTGGGATTGCTGGATCATATGATAGCTCTGTTTTTATTTTTTTAAGGAACCTCCATACTGTTTTCCATAGTGACTGTACCAATTTACATTCCCACCAACAGTGTAGGAGGGTTCCCTTTTCTCCACACCCTCCCCAGCATTTATTATTTGTAGACATTTTGATGATGGCCAGTCTGACCGGTGTGAGGTGATACCTCATTGTGGTTTTGATTTGCCTTTCTCTAATGATTAGTGATGTTGAGCATCTTGTCATGTACCTGTTGGCCATTTGTGTGTCTTCTTTGGATAAATGTCTATATAGGTCTTCTGCCCATTTTTTGGCTGGGTTGTTTGTTTTTTCAATATTGAGTTGTATGAGCTGTTTCTATATTTTGGATATTAACACCTTGTCAGTTGTATCATTTGCAAATATTTTCTCCCATTCTGTAGCTTGTCTTTTAATTTTGTTGATGGTTTCCTTTGCTATGCAAAAGCTTTTAATTTTGATTAGGTCCCATTTGTTTATTTATGCTTTTATTTCTTTTGTTTTGGGAGACTGATCTAAGAAAATATTGCTACAATTTATGTCAGAGAATGTTTTGCCTATGTTCTCTTCTAGGAGTTTTATGGTGTCCTGTATTATATTTAGGTCTTTAAGCCATATTGAGTTTATTTTTTTATGTGATGTGAAGGAGTGTTCTAATTTCATTGATTTACATGTAGCTGTCCAGCTTTCCCAACACCACTTGTTGAAGAGACTGTCTTTTGCCCATTTTATATTCTTGCCTCCTTTGTCATAGATTGACAGTAGGTATGTGGGTTTATCTCTAGGCTCTCTATTCTCTTCCACCGATCTATATGCTTATTTTTGTGCCAATACCATGCTGTTTAGATTAATGTAGCTTTTTACTGTAGTCTGAAGTCTGGAAGGGTAATACCTCCATTGTTGTTCTTTTTCCTCAGGATTTCTTTGCAATTCCGGGGTTTTTTTGTGTTTCCATATAAATATTAGGATTGTTTGTTCTAGTTCTGTGAAAAAATATCGTGGATAGTTTGATAGGCATTGCATTAAATCTATAAATTTCTTTGGGTTGTATGGCCATTTTAACAATATTAATTCTTCCAATTCAAGAGCCCAGGGTATCTTTCTATTTCTTTGAATCATCTTCAGTTTCCTTTATAAATGTTTTATAGTTTTCATCATATATGTCTTTCACCTCCTTGGTTAAGTTTATTCCTAGGCATTTTTTTGATGCAATTTTAAATTGGATTTTTTTTTAACTTTCTGATATTTCATTATTAGTATAAAGAAATGAAACAGATTTCTATGTATTAATCTTGTATCCTGCTACCTTGCTGAATTCATTTATTAGTTCTAATAATTTTTGTGTGGAGACTTTAGGGTTCTCTATATAGAGTATCATGTCATCTGCAAATAGTGACAGTTTTACCTCTTCCCTTCAAATCTGCATACCTCTTCTTTTTCTTCCCTTTTTTAAAAATTTTAAAACAATTTTTAAAATGATTTTTAAAAAAACTTTATTCATACATAGATAGAGAACAATGTTTATTTTTTTTCACTCTTTTTTAGATTCTTTTCCCATATAGATCATTACAGAGTATTGAGACTAGTTCCCTGTGCTATACAGTAGGTTCTTATTAGTTATCTATTTTATATATAGTAGTGTGTATATGTCAATCCCAATCTCCCAATTTATCCCTCCCAGCCTTTCCCCTCTGGTAACCACCATAAGCTTGTTTTCTAAATCTGTGACTCTATTTCAGTTTTGTAAATAAGTTCATTTGTACCATTTTTTTTAGATTCCACATATAAGCGATATCGTATGATATTTATCTTTCTCTGACTTACTTCACTCAGTATGACATACTAATGTCTCTCTTCAGATTGTATGACTCTTTTGCCTTTTACCTCTTCTTTTTCTTGTCTGATTGCTGTGGCTACAACTTCCAATACTACATTGAATAGAAGTGGTGAGAGTGGGCATCCTTGTCTTGTTCTTGAATATAGCAGGAAGGCTTTCAGCTTTTCACAGTTGAGTATTTGATTGCCTTTTTCTTAATTAGGCATTCACTCTGTTGCTATAAATCTTTTACTATTTTTCAGAGTTTAAACAAAGTTGATTCTGACAGTTTTGGCAGATTTTTTCAGTGCTTCTTAGGAGTGATGGGTTCTTGGAATTCACTAGTCTGAAATTTTCACTCCCCTTGGTTCCTGCTGACTCTTTTTGTACATAAAATTTTATTGGAACACTGTACCACTCGTTTGTTGACATATTATCTATGGCTACTTTTGCTCTACAATGGCAGAGTTGAGTGGTTGCAACACAGACTATGTGGCCTCAAAACCTAAAATATTGTTATGTTTTCCCAATGAATTAAAATGCCAGTTTAATCAATCAAATATAGATTCATGTTCCTAAGCTGTCTATTTTTTTGTGTGCTCAAAAGCTCTTTTCTAATAAGAGTACTATACTCTTAATTATTTCACTTTTATAGGTAATGTTGATCAATATGTCTCATTTCATTACTGTTTTTTTCAATGTTTTTTTAAAATATATGTCTTGTCTGCTATAGATGGAAATTAGAATTATTTTATCAAGGCTCTCCAACTCCTCACAATCCCTTTGGAAATTTGAATAATATATAATATATAATCTTTGCAATATTGGGTTTTTCTTTCCTAGAAAATAACATGTGTCAGTTTATCCAGTTTGTTTTTATTTCTCCCAATAAACTCTTCTAATATTTAAATTGAACTTGTATATTTACTGTGATTAATCCTTACAGTTTTATATTTTATTGTTTTTTGTATAGGTTAATTCATCTCATGTTAAATAACAGTTGTGTTATACAGGCAATATTTTTGGTGTCAGATTTGATAGGCATGCTTTTAGTGCCCTGATAGATGAAATCTCATGTGGCAAATGTTATATACTGTTTATGTCTACCTAGAGTATTGGATTTAGAAAGGTTTTTAGGTCTGTTTCAATTCAACTGTAAAGAGGACTTTTATAGTTGAATTCATTAATTTCATGAATATGGACTAGGAAATGGCAATACATGTCCTAATTTTATATACCTGCTCTTCTGTTTCACCACTAAGCATGACAAATAACTACTAATATCATTTATACATTATTAACAAGTTAAAGAAGTTTCCTCCAAGTTTTCACTTTACTAAGAGTGGGGTTTTTTGGTCAGAAATTGGTGTTGAAGTTTATCAAATAAACGCCCTTTAGCAACTGTCAAAAATCATTTGGTTCTTTATTAAAGTAAAACAATATGCAGAGTAGGTTAAAGAATTTCTAATTATAACTCATCTGTCATTTCCTGTGATAAAATCAGTTTGGTCATAATATATGATTTTTAGTTAACATATGACTGGACTTGTTTTGTTAGATATTTGAGGTTTCATGTTATACTTATTAGTGAAATTTATCAGTATTTTCCTTCTTTTTGTGACAATGTATATCAGATATAACAGCTTGATAAAAAATAATTCCAGGATTTCGACCTTTTGGTCCTATACTCTGAAACATTTTGAAGAAAATAAGAGTGTCTCTTACTTTGAGGTTTGAAAGAATCTGCATAACACAATTGGAATATAGTGTCACTCTTGGGGGTAATTCTTTAAAAACCTTTTCAGACTTCTTTCATGGTTTTTGATATACTTTTACACTTTTTCCTTAGTTAACTTGGTCATATATATTGATACTTCCTGGTAGAATTGTCCATTGTATCAGTTTTATTTTTTTTTATTAGAACAGAGTAGAGAATTTTTATTCTTCTCTTCTAATTTTATTAAATAAAATTTATTTTATCAGGATAATATATATGTGCATAAGTTTTTTAAGTCACATTTACTAAGGGCATTTAGTGGATAACAACAGTATCCTGATGGAAATGTCCCCATCCCTTAGCCCTGTTCCTCAGATAGAACAACCTTAAACTATTTAAGGTGTTTCTTCTAGTGTTACCTCTATGTTTCAAAGGAATATGCTCATGCCATTATTTATTTAGTGATTTTTAGAAATTATGCTTTTATTTCCAGTTACGGCATAGGAACATTTAAACTCTATAATACAATTCAAACTTTTTCTTCTTCCATCTTTCAAATATAGTTATAATTTTAATAAAATTTCAGTGTTTATATTATTATGACTGTTTATAGCATTAACTGATAAGCCATCTATGAATGTTTCTTTTTTATACTTCTGAATTTTCATACATTTAATAATTATCTTGTTTTCTCATTAGCAAATTCTTATTAATTATTGCAATACAAATGTGAAATGCCCATCAGTATTATTTTCTAAACAGTCAAATGCATTGTTTAATCTAGCATTTCTATTTTTTCCCTGGAGACCTTTTTTTCCTTAATCCCTCCATTCTTCTCCATTCCACAATGATTGCTTTCTGGGTATACTGAAGATTTGTCATCCCAGGAGTACTTTCATTCGTCTCCTATGTTGTACTCCATGTTTTCTAAATCTCATGACTGTCTGGTTTACTCACCCATTTTGTTGGAGCAAATTTACCAGTAGTCTTCTGTGAAAGGACATATGCAGAATGTATTATAAATTTCTGAGCCATTTCATGTTTGAAAATCTCCTTACACTGTTCAGAAACTTGGTTTAGAGGAATGATATTCTCTCAGAATTTTAAAGGCATTGCTTCATTTTCTTCTAGCTTCCGGTGTTATGCTTGAGAACTTTGATGCTATTCTATTTCCCAGTCCTTTTAGGATCATCTCTTTTATTTCCAGTGTTCTGAAATTTCACAATAATGTGCTTTGGTGTAGGCTTTTTCCCAGTCATTTTGTTGATACTTCGTTGCTTCTTTCTATTAGGAGACTCATATCCTTAAATTCTGTGAAACTTTTCCATTTTATTCCTTTGATAATTTTCTCTTTTCTATTTCCTTATTTTTAAATTTCAGGTTATTTTATCAATTCCTGAATTAATCCTTCAGTTAAAAAATCTCCACTCTCCCATTGTCTGATTTTCTTATTGCTGTCAATATTACTTAAATTTCTAGGAAATTTCCTTGGTTTTAACTTCCAGTGTTTCTTCTTTCAGAAATTGTGAGCTTATTTTTAAATTCCAAGGACTCTATTTTTTCCTGATTCTTCCCCTTTTTGTAACATTCTGTTCTTATTTCAAAGACAAAGTATGTTCTCCAAAGATATTAATTATTGCCATTTTTGAAGTTTTATCTGTTTCTTGTATTTTCTGTTTTCATCTTGCTTCCTTTTGTCTTGTTTTTTAGGGGGCTATTTCATCTTGGAGAGTTTCCTGAACATCTCATTATCTTTCACTGTTGGTTTACATTTAGGAAGGAAACATAAAAGAACTGCTTAGAAGCTCTGTGTGTGTGAACAGGGCTTTCAAATAGCAAACTTTAAATTACAGTGACTGTACAGTAATCCAGCTCTTTCATTAGGAGAACTCACAAATGCCTTTTCTCTACAGTCCTTCCATTTTTCTGTGGATAACTTATCTAATTACCTGCCTAGTATGTATAAGCCTGGCTGCTGAAATTCTGGAAGCAGGGTAACAAAGGGAGCCTATAATTTCCAAGGTTCAGTATGTATATTTTTATTTAATTATTACATGTGGAGCTTTGCACTTCACCCCATCCTCTCTTGTGTTTGATCATGGACACAGAAACAAGTCCCTTTTTCATTTGTCATGGTGTCTTTTTTTTGAATTTGTAGTTTAATATCATTCTGTGTAAAGAGTTAAAATCTTAAGCTACTAACATAAATTTTACTGTTCATTGTTGTATTGTGCAATGCCAGGTTTAAATGCAAATATAAGAGCATTTAAATCATATATGAAATCACAGAAATTATACAATTTGTCTTAGTTCATGCATGCATATGAATTTCATTACCACAATTGTGAAAATGCTGCACAAAGGTAACTAAACTGTTTTTTGTTTTACTTATTGATATGTGCACATTCTATAGATACTCTGGCTTACTGTTGAGTGAGAAGGACTGAACAGAAAAAAAATTTTAGTTTCCTTTACTTTTTTGAAAAAAATTATTTTCAATGTAAGTAGTTGGCTAATTAGGGATATAAAATAAGTAAGACAGGATATGGTAAGATTCCTTGTTTGTTCCAGTTTTTTAAAATGTCATTGTCTTTTTTCTGCATTTGGAGTTAAGTTTTGGTCTTTGGGAGCTGTCAGCTTCCTTGCTTACTTACTTAACAGATAAAACACACCTACCTTGTACTCAGTGTCTTGCTGAACTGCCACATATCATGAGTCTACTGAAATTCTATGCTCATGGATCACCCACAAATGCTATGTGCACATGATGTGGTAAGGAACAGCAGGGAGCATGCATACTGCACCAGTCTCCTTTGCTCATGTATGTGCTCCATTGTCTCATGGAGTTTCATTCATAATACCCAAGTTGAAAGGTATAATTATTAAGAACTTCAAGACAGCAACAGCAGAGCTTTAAACCAAGGTGGAGCTATTTTGAGCACAAGGCCATACATATACATGAAACCTGTTTGCATTGGTCTTTTCAAGTAAATAATTCAGAAGATTATTTCTGTTTTCTAATTCATTAATTTCTGCTTTTCTTCTGTCACTTCCTTCCTCCTATTTTCCTTATATTTTTTTTTGTTTTCTTTCTAACTTTTCCATTTGAATGTCCAGTTTAATTATTTTCATTCTTGCTTATTTAATAAAAATATATTTGAGGCTATGAATTTCACTTGAGTATAACTGTAACCGAACTCTATAAATTTTGATATTTAGTGATATAATTGTGCATTTTTTGTAAATACTCTATAATTTTGACTTACTATTTCATATGAAAGTCACTTAGCAGCATAACTTTTAGTTCCTATAATAT
Organism: Eubalaena glacialis; assembly: GCF_028564815.1. Taxonomy (NCBI): domain Eukaryota; kingdom Metazoa; phylum Chordata; class Mammalia; order Artiodactyla; family Balaenidae; genus Eubalaena; species Eubalaena glacialis. Next base: position 111,278,448 of record NC_083736.1, read on the forward strand.
GTCTTATTCTACAAACAGAGGTGTTTTTGAAAATGTCACATAATTTCCATTAAATAAAATTTGAATCCAACTTTGTTATGGATTGAATTATGTCTCCCAAAATTATATATTGAATTCTTCGCCCCCAGAACTTATTGGAAATAGGGTCTTTGCAGATGTAATCAAAATAAGATGAAAACATACTGGATTAGGGTAGACATTCTTACAGGCACTGCTGTCATTATAAGAGAAAGGAGAGGGATATTTGGACACTGAGATGCAGGAAAATAGCCATGGGAAGATGGAGGCAGAGATTGGAGTTATGCTACCACAAACCAAGAAATGCCAAAGATTGATTTCTAGCAACCACCAGAAGCCAGAAGACGCAAGGGAGGTATCTTTCCTAGAGACTTTGGAGGGAGTATCACCCTGCTGACTCCTTGATTTAAAACTTCTAGCCTCCAAAACAATGATAGGATCAATATTTGTTGTTCTAAGCCACCCTATTTTGCTAAATTTTTATGGCAGTCATAGGAAACTAATATAGATTTTGGTATCAAGAAGTATAGTGCTGCTGTAACAAATACCTAAAAATATAGAAGTGGCTTTGGATTTGGGTAATGGATAGAGGCTTGAAAAATTTGGGGGCACATGATAGAAAAAGCCTAGGCTACCTTGAAGAGACTGTTGTTGGAAATATGGAGGTTAAAGATGCTTCTGGTAAGTTCTCAGATGGAAATGAGAAACATGTTATTGGCCACTGGAGGAAAGGGAATCCACATTGTAAAATGGCAGAAAGAATGGCTGAATCATGTTCTTCTGTTGGATAGAAAGTAGAACTTGTAAGTGATGAACTTGAGTATTTACTTGAGATTCCCAAGCAAAATGTGGAATATAGAGTCTGCTTTCCTGCTTCTCCGAGTGAAATGTGAGAGAAAAGAGAAAATTTGAAGAAAAAAGGGACTAGAACTTGATTTGGAAAAGTATCTGCCTATTCATATTGAAAAAGATGCTAAGACATGCTCTGTAGAGAACACCAAGTCTGTAGCTGGGCAACCTTCTGCTGGAGAGATTAAGGATGTAACTCATGGATCCAATCAAATATCTCAGCAGAAGCCAAGACTAGAGATGGGGTTATCCAGGAAGGATCTGTAGAGAATCCTCATGTGTAATAGCATTGTTCCCCTTGAAGAAATGGAAGACTACAGTGTTTTTGAGGATGTTATACTAGCAAAAACACTTCCAGCTTGGACTGCCAGGGAGAAAGAAAGGATGAAATGAAGGAAGGCTGTTGAACTTCTGGAATTCTATGGGCAAAATAGTTACTTGGCTACCAACATGTGTTATCCTTCAAGTTAAGTAATGAATGACTCTAAGGTTGGCTCAGTAGCCGATGGGGCCAATGGGACATCTGTAAGCCTAGAGGATGGAATATTAAGCCATAGAGGATTATTCATGGGCCTTGAAATATAATGGAATTTTCCCTGCTGGGTTTGCACTTGTATAGGACTCATGACCCCTTTATTCCTTCCAATTTCTCCCTTTGGGAATGGGTATGTCTATCCTATGCCTGCCCCACCATTGTATTTTGGAAACACTTTCTAGTTTCACATGTCCACAGGTGGAGAGGAGTTTTGTCTGAAGATCAGCCATATCCAGAGTATTACCCATACCTGATTAGATGATTTAGAAGACAAGATATAAGACCTATTGAGTTGACAGCCACAAAAAATAATGAAATAATGCCATTTGCAGCAACATGGATGGACCTAGAGATTATCATACTAAGTGAAATAAGTCAGAAAGAGAAAGACAAACAGCATATGATATCACTTATATGTGGAATACAAAATATGACACAAATGAACTTATCTACAAAACAGAAACAGACTCACAGACATAGAGAACAGGCTTGTGGTTGCCAAGGAGGAGGGAGTAGGGGAAGGATGGATTTGGAGTTTGGGATTAGCACATGCAAACTGTTACATATAGAATGGATAAACAACAAGGTCCTACTGTATAGCACAGGGACCTATATACAATATCCAGTGATAAACCATAATGGAAAAGAATATGAAAAAGAATGTATATATATATATATATATATATATATATATACACACACACACACACATATATATATAAAACTGAATGACTTTACTGTATAGCAGAAATTAATACAACATTGTAAATCAACTATACTTTATGTTTTGTTTTATTTTATTTTATTTTATTCTATTTTATTTTATTTTTTTATTTGGCTGCCTCGGGTCTTAGTCGCGGCACGCTGGCGGGATCTTCATTGCAGCATGCGGAATCTTTCATTGCCTCATGCAGACTCTTTGTTGCGGTACGCGGGCTTCTCTCTAGCCGTGGCACACGGGCTCTCTAGTTGTGGTGCTCTAGCACGCACGGGCTGAGTAGTTGCAGCATGTGGTCTTAGTTGCCCCATGGCATGTGGGATCTTAGTTCCCCGACCAGGGATTGAACCCACGTCCCCTGCATTGGAAGGTGGATTCTTAACCACTGGACCACCACAGAAGTCCCTCAACTATGCTTTAATAAAACAAATTTTAAAAAAAAGAATAAGACCTATTGAGTTGATATTTAGATGAGATTTTGGCCTTAGAGTTAATCCTAGAATGAGTTAAGGCATTTAGGGGTGTTGGGATGAAGTGAATGTATGTATTTTGCACGTGGGAAAAACAAGAATTGGGGGTAGGGGGCAGAAGGTAGACTGTTGTGGGTTGAATTGTTTCCTCCCCCAAAATATGTTAAAGTTTTATCTGCCAGTATGTAGTCTAGGTCTTACTTACTAATTCTTAGACTAGCAGCTTCAGTTATATACTTTTTCCCAATCTCACAGAGCCTTGCTGGCTGCATGGACCCTCCTGCCCATTTTTCTCTCTTTCTAGCTGCCACAGGTATCTGGACTATGCTGATTCTTTCAGCACTCTTGGGGCAGGGGACTAGAAACCAGGCCTTTGGAGAGCACATTAAAAGTCCAGAGATGTTAGAGCCATACTCCCCTCCTCCCTCCCTCCTGTATGAGAAGCCTCAGTTCTGCACCTTCTCCAAATTTCGCAGAGTTATGCTGGGCCACAGGAAGGTGTCTACCCCTTTTTCTTTCCTAGCAGCCCCAGGGGTGCAGACTGTGTTTTATGGTTTGATATTTATCTGGCTGGGAGTTAAGTTGTGTTTACTGTTTACTATTCTCTCTATGTGTAAGTATCAGAGGGTTAAATTTGCTTGTATGTCCTTGTTTTTATCTCCCCTGTTGCATAGGAGTCCTACTGATGTGTGTACCCATATTTCTTCTCTTTCTGTTGTCTCTTCTTTTTACCTGATGCCCCAAGTTTCTTTCTTTTATCATTACTTTTCTGTTTAAAGAACTTCCTTTAGCCATCTCTCTAACAATAGATTTACTAAACAGAAAGCATAATTGTGGCTACTAGGGGCTGGAGGGTGGAGAGGATGAGGAGATGCTGGTCAAAGGTTACAAGCCTTCATTTATGAAGTGAAAGATCTCTGAGGATCTAATGTACAGCATTGTGACTATAGTTAATAATACTGTGTTGTGTACTTAAAATTTCCTAAGAGAGTAGACATTAAACATTTTCATCTAACATACAAAAAAAGGTAACTATGTGAGGTGATGGATGTGTTAATTAACCTGATTGTAGTAATCATTTCACAAAGAATGTCAAATCATCACATTGTGTACTTTAAATGTATACAATTTTGTCAATTATATCTCAATAAACCTGGTAATAAAAACAGATAGATCTACTAGTGACATTCTTTTTGTTTTCTCTAATGTTGGAATGCTTTTATATTCCCTCAGTTTCCAAAGGTGGTGGACTGTTCTTTCCTTTCAGCACTTGAAATAATTTTTGTAGCTTCCTTCTGGCCTCCATGGTCTCAAATGAGAAATGTGCTGTCATTTGAATTGGTGTTTTCCTATAGTTCATGTGTTGTTTCTCTCTGGCTGCTTTCAAAATGTTTTTCTTTGATTTAATTTTCAGAATTTTAATTGTGATGTTTCTTGGCAGGGATCTCTTTGGATGTATTCTATAGGTATTTGATATTTACTCCGCTTTATGAACCTGTAAGTTCTTGTTTTCCATCAAATTTGGAAAGTTTTAAGCCGTTATTTATTTGAATATTTCTTTAGTTCTACTTTCTTTCTCCTCTCCTTCTGGCACTCTGATGATACATATTTTTTTTTCACAGATCACTGAGGCTCTATTCATGTTTTCTTCTGCATTTTTTCCTCTATTATTTAGATTGGGTGAATTCTATTGATCTGTCCTCAAGTTCACTGATTTTATCATCTGTTATTCCCACCCTATTATTAAGCCCTTCCAGTGAGATTTTTATTTCTGTTATTTGGCAACTTTTATTTGTAATAACATGTCTTCCCAGAAAACTAACAAGATAAATAACGTTTTCAAATTGTGGGGTTTTACCTATTCTTTTCTAATCATTATACTTCCTATTTATTTCTGTTTGCTTATTGTGTTGGCTAGGACCATCATTAAAATGCTTAATAGTAGAAGTTATACTATCTTTAATTTACTCAAGACTTTATTAAAAATTCTTCAAAAGTTTTACCAGAAATATCATCTTTTTCATGTGGTTTTTTTTTTTTTGGAGTTACCTTTAGTTAAGTTAAGGAAGTTTTTCCTTTATCTTTATTTTGCTAGACATTTTTATAATGATGGTGTATTGAATTTCATCAAGTCCTTTTTTTTTGTCAGTGAGATGTTAATATTTTTCCTTTAAATTAAAGAAGTGAACTACAGAGATAGATTATCAAAACTATGTGCCATCCTAAGATACATCTGACATTTCTTTTTTCTTAACTTTATTTATTTATTTATTTATTTATTTGGTTGCACTAGGTCTTAGTTGCAGCAGGTGGGCTCCTTAGTTGCAGCTCCAGGATTCCTTAGTAGTGGCATGAGAACTCTTAGTTGAAGCATGCATGTGGGATCTAGTTCCCTGACCAGGGATTGAACCCAGGCCCCTTGCATTGGGAGCGTGGAGTCTTATCCACTGTGCCACCAGGGAAGTCCCTACATCTGACTTATTTCTACTTTATTATTTCAAATCCTTCCTGAATTCAATTTGCTAATATTTTGTTAAGGATATTTGCTTTTATGCTTATACCTGAGTTTGATTAATAATTGTATTTAATGTTCTTCTTTTCTAATTTTGGCATCAGGATTATGTTAACTAGCTAAAAGGAGTTTATAGTCTTCTCTTTTTTCTAAGTTGTTTTTTTCTTAACATCTTTATTGGAGTATAATTGCTTTACAATGGTGTGTTAGTTTCTGCTTTATAACAAAGTGAATCAGTTATGCATATACATATGTTCCCATATCTCTTCCCTCTTGCGTCTCCCTCCCTCCCACCCTCCCTATCCCATCCCTCTAGGTGGTCACAAAGCACCGAGCTGATCTCCCTGTGCTATGCGGCTGCTTCCCACTAGCTATCTATTTTACATTTGGTAGTGTATATATGTCCATGCCACTCTCTCACTTTGTCCCAGCTTACCCCTCCCCCTCCCCATATCCTCAAGTCCATTCTCTAGTAGGTCTGTATCTTTATTCCCATCTTGCCCCTAGGTTCTTCATGACCTTTTTTTTTTTCTTATATTCCATATATATGTGTTAGCATACAGTATTTCTTTTTCTCTTTCTGACTTACTTCACTCTGTATGACAGACTCTAGGTCCATCCACCTCACTACAGATAACTCAATTTCGTTTCTTTTTATGGCAGAGTAATATTCCATTGTATATATGTGCCACATCTTCTTTATCCATTCATCTGTTGATGGACACTTAGGTTGCTTCCATGTCCTGGCTACTGTGAGTAGAGCTGCAATGAACATTTTGATACATGACTCTTTTTGAATTACGGTTTTCTCGGAGTATATACCAGTAGTGGGATTGCTGGGTCGTATGGCAGTTCTATTTTTAGTTTTTAAAGGAACCTCCACACTGTTCTCCATAGTGTCTGTATCAATTTACATTCCCACCAACAGTGCAAGAGTGTTCGCTTTTCTCCACACGCTCTCCAGCATTTATTGTTTCTAGATTTTTTGATGATGGCAATTCTGACTGGTGTGAGATAATATCTCATTGTAGTTTTGATTAGCATTTCTCTAATGATTAATGATGTTGAGCATTCTTTCATGTGTTTGTTGGCAATCTGTATATCTTCTTTGGAAAAATGTCTATTTAGGTCTCCTGCCGATTTTTGGACTGGGTTGTTTGTTTTTTTGATATTGAGCTGCATGAGCTGCTTGTAAATTTTGGAGATTAATCCTTTGTCAGTTGCTTCATTTGCAAATATTTTCTCCCATTCTGAAGGATGTCTTTTGGTCTTGTTTATGGTTTCCTTTGCTGTGCAAAAGCTTTTAAGTTTCATTAGGTCCCATTTGTTTATTGTTGTTTTTATTTCCATTTCTCTAGGAGCTGGATCAAACAGGATCTTGCTGTGATTTATGTCATAGAGTGTTCTGCCTATGTTTTCCTCTAAGAGTTTGATAGTGTCTGGCCTTACATTTAGGTCTTTAATCCATTTTGAGTTTATTTTTGTGTATGGTGTCAGGGAGTGTTCTAATTTCATACTTTTACATGTACCTGTCCAGTTTTCACAGCACCCCTTATTGAAGAGGCTGTCTTTTCTCCACTTTATATTCTTGCCTCCTTTATCAAAGATAAGGTGACCATATGTGTGTGGGTTTATCTCTGGGCTTTCTATCCTGTTCCATTGATCTATATTTCTGTTTTTGTGCCAGTACCATACTGTCTTGATTACTGTAGCTTTGTAGTATAGTCTGAAGTCAGGGAGCATGATTCCTAGAGCTCCAGTTTTTCATTCTCAAGATTGCTTTGGCTATTTGGGGTCTTTTGTGTTTCCATACAAATTGTGAAATTTTTTGTTCTAGTTCTGTGAAAAATGCCAGTGGTACTTCGATAGGGATTGCAGTAAATCTGTAGATTGCTTTGGGTAGTAGAGTCATTTTCACAATGTTGATTCTTTTTTTTTTTTTAAATTAATTTTTACTTATTTATTTTTGGCTGTGTTGGGTCTTCGTTTCTGTGCGAGGGCTTTCTCTAGTTGTGGCAAGTGGGGGGCCACTCTTCATCGCGGTGCGCGGGCCTCTCACTGTCGCGGCCTCTCTTGTTGTGGAGCACAGGCTCCAGACGCGCAGGCTCAGTAGTTGTGGCTCATGGGCCCAGTTGCTCCGCGGCATGTGGGATCTTCCCAGTCCAGGGCTCGAACCCGCATCCCCTGCATTGGCAGGCAGATTCTCAACCACTGCGCCACCAGGGAAGCCCCACAATGTTGATTCTTCCAATACAAGAACATGGTATATTTCTCTATCTATTTGTAGCAACTTTAATTTCTTTCATCAGTGTCTTATAATTTTCTGCATACAGGTCTTTTGTCTCCTTAGGTAGGTTTACTCCTAGATATTTTATTCTTTTTGTTGCAGTGGTAAATGGGAGTGTTTTCTTAATATCACTTTCAGATTTTTCATCATTAGTATACAGGAATGCAAGAGATTTCTGTGCATTAATTTTGTATCCTGCTATTTTACCAAATTCGTTGATTAGCTCTAGTAGTTTTCTGGTAGCATCTTTAGGATTCACTATGTATAGTATCATGTCATCTGCAAACAGTGACAGCTTTACTTCTTCTTTTCCAATTTAGATTCCTTTTATTTCTTTTTCTTCTCTGATTGCTGTGTCTAAAACTTCCAAAACTATGTTGAATAATAGTGGTGAGAGTGGGCAACCTTGTCTTGTTCCTGATCTTAGTGGAAATGGTTTCAGTTTTTCACCATTGAGGACAATGTTGGCTGTGGGTTTGTCATATATGGCCTTTATTATGTTTAGGAAAGTTCCCTCTATGCCTACTTTCTGCAGGGCTTTTATCATAAATGGGTGTTGAATTTTGTCAAAAGCTTTCTCCGCATCGATTGAGATGATCATATGGTTTTTCTCCTTCAATTTGTTAATATAATGTATCACGTTGATTGATTTGCGTATATTGAAGAATCCTTGCATTCCTGGGATAAACCCCACTTGATCATGGTGTATGATCCTTTTAATGTGCTGTTGGATTCTGTTTGCTAGTATTTTGTTGAGGATTTTTGCATCTATGTTCATCAGTGATATTGGCCTGTAGTTTTCTTTCTTTGTGACATCTTTGTCTGGTTTTGGTATCAGGGTGATGGTGGACTCGTAGAATGAGTTGGGGAGTGTTCCTCCCTCTGCTATATTTTGGAAGAGTTTGAGAAGGATAGGTGTTAGCTCTTCTCTAAATGTTTGATAGAATTTGCCTGTGAAGCCATCTGGTCCTGGGCTTTTGTGTGTTGGAAGATTTTTAATCACAGTTTCAATTTCAGTGCTTGTGATTGGCCTGTTCATGTTTTCTGTTTCTTCCTGGTTCAGTCTCGGCAGGTTGTGCATTTCTAAGAATTTGTCCATTTCTTCCAGGTTGTCCATTTTATTGGCATAGAGTTGCTTGTAGTAATCTCTCATGATCCTTTGTATTTCTGCAGTGTCAGTGGTTACTTCTCCTTTTTCATTTCTAATTGTATTGATTTGAGTATTCCCCCTTTTTTTCTTGATGAGTCTGGCTAATGGTTTATCACTTTTGTTTATCTTCTCAAAGAACCAGCTTTTAGTTTTATTGATCTTTGCTATCATTTCCTTCATTTCTTTTTCATTTATTTCTGATCTGATCTTTATGATTTCTTTCTTTCTGCTAACTTTGCGGTTTTTTTGTTCTTCTTTCTCTATTTGCTTTAGGTGCAAGGTTAGGTTGTTTATTTGAGATGTTTCCTATTTCTTGAGGTAGGCTTGTATTGCTATAAACTTCCCTCTTAGAACTGCTTTTGCTGCATCCCATAGGTTTTGGGTCATCGTGTCTCCATTGTCATTTGTTTCTAGGTATTATTTAATTTCCCCTTTGATTTCTTCAGTGATCACTTCGTTATTAAGTAGTTTATTGTTTAGCCTCCATGTGTTTGTATTTTTTTCAGATCTTATCCTGTAATTGATATCTAGTCTCATAGCGTTGTGGTCAGAAAAGATACTTGATACGATTTCCATTTTCTTAAATTTACCAAGGCTTGATTTGTGACCCAAGATATGATCTATCCTGGAGAACGTTCCATGAGCACTTGAGAAAAATGTGTATTCTGTTGTTTTTGGGTGGAATGTCCTATAAATATCAATTAAGTCCATCTTGTTTAATGTATCATTTAAAGCTTGTGTTTCCTTATTTATTTTCATTTTGGATCATCTGTCCATTGGTGAAAGTGGGGTGTTAAAGTCCCCTACTATGATTGTGTTACTGTCGATTTCCCCTTTTTTGGCTGTTAGTATTTGCCTTATGTATTGAGGTGCTCCTATGTTGGGTGCATAAATATTTACAATTGTTATAGCTTCTTCTTGTATTGATCCGTTGATCATTATATAGTGTCCTTTGTCTCTTGTAATAGTCTTTATTTTAAAGTCTATTTTGTCTGATATGAGAATTGCTACTCCAGCTTTCTTTTGATTTCCATTTGCATGGAATATCTTTTTCCATCCCCTCACTTTCAGTCTGTATGTGTCCCTAGGTCTGAAGTGGGTCTCTTGTAGACAGCATATATACGGGTCTTGTTTTTGTATCCATTCAGCCAGTCTGTGTCTTTTGGTGGGAGCATTTAATCCATTTACATTTAAGGTAATTATCGATATGTATGTTCCTATTCCCATTTTCTTAAATTTTTGGGTTTGTTATTGTAGGTGTTTTCCTTCTCTTGTGTTTCTTGCCTAGAGAAGTTCCTTTAGCATTTGTTGTAAAGCTGGTTTGGTGGTGCTGAACTCTCTCAGCTTTTGCTTGTCTGTAAAGGTTTTAATTTCTCCATCAAATCTGAATGAGATCCTTGCTGGGTAGAGTAATCTTGGTTGTAGGTTTTTATCCTTCATCACTTTAAATATGTCCTGCCACTCCCTTCTGGCTTGCAGAGTTTCTGCTGAAAGATCAGCTGTTAACCTTATGGGGATTCCCTTGTGTGTTATTTGTTGTTTTTCCCTTGCTGCTTTTAATATGTTTTCTTTATATTTAATTTTTGATAGTTTGATTAATATGTGTCTTGGCATGTTTCTCCTTGGGTTTATCCTGTATGGGACTCTCTGTGCTTCCAGGACTTGATTAACTATTTCCTTTCCCATATTAGGGAAGTTTTCAACTATAATCTCTTCAAATATTTTCTCAGTCCCTTTCTTTTTCTCTTCTTCTTCTGGGACCCCTATAATTCGAATGTTGGTGTGTTTAATGTTGTCCCAGAGGTCTCTGAGCCTGTCCTCAGTTCTTTTCATTCTTTTTTCTTTATTCTGCTCTGCAGTAGTTATTTCCACTATTTTATCTTCCAGGTCACTTATCCGTTCTTCTGCTATTGATCCCTTCTAGAGTATTTTTAATTTCATTTATTGTGTTGTTCATCGTTGCTTGGTTCCTCTTTAGTTCTTCTACGTCCTTGTTAAATGTTTCTTGCCTTTTGTCTATTCTATTTCCAAGATTTTGGATCATCTTTACTATCATTATTCTGAATTCTTTTTCAGGTAGACTGCCTATTTCCTCTTCATTTGTTAGGTTTGATGTGTTTTTACCTTGCTCCTTCATGTGCTGTGTGTTTTTCTGTCTTCTCATTTTGCTTATCTTACTGTGTTTGGGGTATCCTTTTCACAGGCTGCAGTTTTGTAGTTCCCGTTGTTTTTGGTGTCTGTCCCCAGTGGCTAAGGTTGGTTCAGTTGGTTGTGTAGGCTTCCTGGTGGAGGGGACTAGTGCCTGTGTTCTGGTTGTTTAGGCTGGATCTTGTCTTTCTGGTGGGCAGGTTCATGTCTGGTGGTGTGTTTTGGGGTGTCTGTGGCCTTATTATGATTTTAGGCAGCCTCTCTGCTAATGAATGGGGCTGTGTTCCTGTCTTGCTAGTTGTTTGGCATAGGGTGTCCAGCACTGTAGCTTGCTTGTTGTTGAGTGAAGCTGGGTCTTGGTGTTGAGATGGAGATCTCTGGGAGATTTTCGCCATTTGGTATTACATGGAGCTGGGAGGTCTCTTGTGGACCAGTGTCCTGAAGTTGGCTCTCCCACCTCAGAGGCACAGCCCTGATGCCTGGCTGGAGCACCAAGAACCTTTCATCCACACGGCTCAGAATATAAGGGAGAAAAAATAGAAAGCAAGAAAGAGGGTAAAATAAAATAAAATAAAGTTATTAAAATAAAAAATAATTATTAAGAAAAAAAATTCTTTATGTAAAAAAAAAAAAACAAAAACGGACGGACAGAACCCTAGGACAAATGGTGAAAGCAAAGCTATACAGAAAAAATCTCACACAGAATCATACACATACACACTCACAAAAAGAGGAAAAGGTGAAAAAATAATATATCCTGCTCCCAAAGTCCACCTCCTAAATTTGGTATGATTCGTTGTCTATTCAGGTATTCAACAGATGCAGGCACATCAAGTTGTTTGTGGAGCTTTAATCCGCTGCTTCTGAGGCTGCTGGGAGAAATTTCCCTTTCTCTTCTTTGTTTGCACAGCTCCCGGGGTTCAGCTTTTGATTTGGCCCCGCCTCTGCGTGTAGGTCGCCTGAGGGCGTCTGTTCTTGGCTCACACAGGATGGGGTTAAAGGAGCAGCTGATTCGGGGGCTCTGGCTCACTCAGGCTGGGGGGTGGGAGGGGTACGGATGCGGGGCGAGCCTGCAGCGGCAGAGGCCGGCGTGACGTTGCAGCAGCCTGAGGCGTGCTGTGCGTTCTCCCGGGGAAGTTGCCCCTGGATCACGGGAGCCTGGCAGTGGCGGGCTGCACAGGCTCCCGGTGGGGGGAGGTGTGGAGAGTGACCTGTGCTTGCACACAGGCTTCTTGGTGGTGTCAGCAGCAGCCTTAGCGTCTCTTGCCCGTCTCTGGGGTCCGCGCTAATAGCCGTGGCTCGCGCCGGTCTCTGGAGCTCGTTTAGGCCGCGCTCTGAATCCCCTCTCCTCGCGCACCAGGAAACAAAGAGGCAAGAAAAAGTCTCTTGCCTGTTCTGCAGCTCCAGACATTTTCCCGGAGTCCCTCCCGGCTAGCTGTGGTGCACTAACCCCTTCAGGCTGTGTTGCCGCCAACCCCAGTCCTCTCCCTGAGATCCAACCGAAGCTGGAACCTCAGCTCCCAGCCCCCGCCCGCCCCGGCGGGTGAGCAGACAAGTCTCTCGGGCTGGTGAGTGCTGCTCGGCACCGATCCTCTGTGCGGGAATCTCTCCGCTTTGCCCTCCACACCCCTGTGGCTGCGCTGTCCTCTGTGGATCCGAAGCTTCCCCCCTCTGCCACCCGCAGTCTCCTCCCGCGAAGGGGTTTCCTAGTGTGTGGAAACCTTTCCTCCTTCACAGCTCCCTCCCACTGGTGCAGGTCCCGTCCCTATTCTTTTGTCTCTGTTGTTTCTTTTTTCTTTTGCCCTACCCAGGTACATGTGGAGTTTCTTGCCTTTTGGGAAGTCTGACGTCTTCTGCCAGCGTTCAGTGGGTGTTCTGTAGGAGCAGTTCCATGTGTAGATGTATTTCTGTTGTATCTGTGGGAAGGAAGGTGATCTCCGCGTCTTACTCTTCCGCCATCTTCTCCTCTCTCCTAAACCTTATTTGACTTATTGGTTTCTGAGAAAGATCTGCTCAAATCTCCTATTATTGCATATTTTACAAATTCTCCTTTGAGACTCAGTCAATATTTGCTTTACTTTAACAAAAAGTTGTTGGATATGTAAATTAATGTTCATGGCTTTCATATATTTTAGTTGATTTTTCTTTACCAATATACAGTATCTTACTTTGTCCCACTTAATGCTTTCTGCAATGAAACATATTTTGTCTACACCTGCTTTTATTTTAACATTTACTTGATGTAAAATTTTTTATTCATTTATTTTCTACCTTTTTTGCCATCTTATTAAGGTGCCACTCTTATGAACAGTCATGCTTGAACTTTAAACAAATCCATTTTGAGGATCTCTGTCTTGCAATAGATAATTTTAACCAATTAAAATTTATGCGATTACTGATATAGTTGGCTTTATTCCTGCCATCTTACTTTGTGTTTTCTCTTTCATTGTTTTATTCTATTCCTTTTTCTATGTTGGATAATCAAATTTATCTTTAAGTTTGGCTTACCTATTATTTGTTCAGAAACAGAATCCATAACTCTAATTCTTCTAGAGTTGATCCACATATTAACACACTCTTAACAAACATCTACAAAATAACACTAGCCTTCTGCATTTCCTCTCTTCTCCCTTCAATGCTCCTATTTATTTGTATGTTACCCCTTTCTATCTGCAATTTCAGATCTTTCTTCATTTTAAATTTTAATTGTTTACTTCTTTTATATATTTCAAGTCTCTTCTTTTTGAACATAGTTGTCTGCGAATTTGTTCTTAATAATCTGTCTTGTATGCTATCGCCTCTCTTATCATTTATTGTCTTTATTTTCTGCCTTGTTCGTCTGTGCAATCCCAGAAAGCTGTTTTAGGCACTCTGCATATAAATAATATATTTTGTAATAATTATCCTTGCTTGTAATGCTTTTCTGAAATATGTTATACTGTTCATTTCCCTCTACACTTTTTTCATTATACTACCTATATCCGTTATTATCATATTTTATTTCATCAACATAGCTTTCATCTCCTCTATAGAACTTGTTTGTTTCTGTGAGCACAGCGCAGATGCTGGCTAAAATTTCCTCTTATTTTAGCAATCAGTTTAACAAACTATGTTCTTCTTTATCTCTTTAGTGTTACTTTTATTTCTTTATATTATTCTGAAAAATCTTTTGGCTCACTTGTTAGTTCTTTCTGTTGCAAACTTGAATGTGGCCTGATATTTGTCCAAAAGTGTGGGTGGATTCTCTTTACATTGTCTCTTTAGTCTCTAAGATACTCACAGAATCCTTTGCTCACATCTTTAATTTGAAAGTTGATTAAAATAAGTTTCTGTTATCAGTCTGGTGATTCAGTAACCTGAGGTAATGGTAAGATGCTATTGCAGTGAGCAGCCCTGGTACAGTAATTTTACTTTTTCATAGATTTTATTTCAGAAATCTACTTTCTGCATCTAGTTTTCTCCTCAGCCTGACTTCCACTTCAGAGACATTATAATTAATTGTCCATTTTTATTCCTGGTGCTACTGCCCCCAATGCCAGAGAAAACCCTGATATATTTAGAAATGGTTTTAAAGACCTAAATAAATGGAGAGACATGCCTTGTTCATGGATTTTGAAGACTCACTGTGGTGGAGATGTTAATAATTCCCAAGTTGATTCATAGAGTCAAATAAATGCCATTCAAAATCCCAGCAAGATCTTTGTTTAGAAATTGAAAACTAATTCTATAATTCATATGGAAAGGCAAAGTTACTAGAATAGCCAAAACAGTTCTGAACAATACCTGATTGCAAGATTTTCCATAAAGCTAAAGTAATCAATGTGGTATTGGCACATACCAAGAGACACACAAATCAATGAAACAAAATAGAGAAATCAGAAGTAGACTCACACAGGTATGGCCATTTGATTTCTGATGAAGGTGCAAAGGTAATTAAATGGAGAAAGTATAATATTTTCAAGAAAATGTGCTGAAACAATTGAAAATTCAAAAGAGAATAAAGGAAACTCAACATATGCCTCGTACCTTATACAAAAACCAAAGATTAACTCAAAATGGATCATAGCCCTAATTGTAAAATGAAAAAAAAAATGCAAGCTTTAAAAGAAAACACAGGATAAAATATGTGACATGGGATTGGTAACATAATTTTAAGTAGGGCACCAAAACTGTACATACAGATACGCTGCTGGATAAAATACAGGATATCAGTTATATCTGAATTTCAGAAAAACAATGACATAATAGTATAAGTATTCCCCAAGTGTGTATTTTTCTTTGCTAAATCTGGTAACCCTAGGGATAGACAATAGATCAATTGTTGCCAGAATCTGAGGGTGGGGGAGGGATTGAATACAAAGGAGTATGGGGGAATTTGGGAGGTAAAAGCAATATTCTATATCTTGATTGTTGTGGTAGATATACAATTGCAGGTGTTTGACAAAGCTGGTACAACTATACACCAAAATGGGTGAATTTTACTATATTTAAAGTGTACCTTAATAATGAAAATTGAAAGAAGTTAGAGTAAAATGGTAATTGTAGAATCCAGGCAGATATACGGTTGTTGTCTGATAAAATCTTTAAAAATTTTCTGAATGTTTGAAATTTTTCATAATTAAAAATTGGTGGGGGGAGTTGAACAATATAAAACAGACAAATAAACAAAACAGAAAACAAGTAGAAATAGTTCTACCTCTTAGGGAATATGTCCACCATATCAAGAAACAACTATGCTAGGGAGATACCAAAGATTTCTATTTGTTTTGGCCATACTTGCCTTTAAAGTACTTGGGAGTAGCTGCTTCTGATAAGTTTCTGCAAGGCTAAGAAGGTTCCAGAAGTGCATTTTCCAACTTCTAAAATACCAATCCTCATGTCTTAATATTAGGGGTATTTGTGGTGTTTTTCTAGGATCAACACAGTTCTTGTGATTCCACACTGTTTTTCCAGAGAAAGGATTTGAATAGATGAAATTTCATATCTTCTTTCAGTCAGGCCTACTTTGCCTATTTCAGAGAAAAATTTCTTGTAGTTTGTGTCATTTGAAGGGCATCTTTGCCCAATTTCCACAGCAGGGTTTTGCATATTTTAGCTAATTTGTGTCTGTTTTTAGGCAACATAGTAGGGTCAGGGGTAATGGTTTGGAACTCTCTTCTTATACCACTGTCTTGAGAAAGGAATAAAAATCAGGTTGGCAAATCTGGAAGAGTTTTGACAAAACAAAAACTTGATTTTGTTTCCTTGAATACATAAAGATGTTTTGTCCATATTCAAATTCACATTTTACTAGTTTGTTATCTGTGTACAGGTCTATTTTCTTTAATTTATCCAAAACAAGTTAATATTTTTCTTTCTATTCTTAAGCATGTTTTTTTTTTTTTTTTTAGGTCCAGAACATTTTATTCCCAGTATTTGGTTCTTCCTTTCAAATGTTCTTGTTCCCTCTTTGGAACACCTAAACTTTATAGTTTTGATCTCCATTGTCTGTGCTCATTTACTCATTTATACTTCATTTTTTATCCTCATTCATAATTTTGCAGAATGCAGGGTAAAAGAGACAGTATTAGATTTGCCTCTATATTGCATATTTAGGTTTTTTTTTTTAGCCATCGAGACGACAATTTGTATCCCTTTGTATTGTTTTCTGTTATCTTTGTTTTTTTCTCTGCTTTTCAATTCCATCTTTTTTTTTTTCTTTTGACACACATGTGCTTGTGCCTAAAAGACCATGTCTTCTTAAAGTCATATTGAAGAAGCCAAGCATGGAAGATTCTCAGCACTTTTCCATAGATCCTTTGTAAATATTTCTCATTCTTTCCTCGAAACTGCTCACTATCCACTGGGAGAAGATTGCCGGAAAGTTAAAAAAATAATAGCAATGGATAAGGGTTCTGGTTCAAGATGGTGACCTAGGAAGATCCTGCACTTACCTCCATTCACAGACTCACCACATCAACAACTATATATGGAAAAATTTTCCTGACAAAAACCCTAAAAACTAGCAGGTACACATTGGGCAAATGAGAAAAAAAGAGACACATCAAAGCAGGTAGGAGGGGCTGGGGTACAGTCTCACCATAAACCTTACCCCTGGCATGGTGACCCACAGCCAGGAGGAAACTCAAAACCTGGATCTTCTCCCTGAGAAGCAAAGAGTTTGAACCTCACATTGGGAACCCCAACTTTTAGGACCTGCACCTGAGAGATGAGTTCCCAAAGCACTTAGCTTTGAAAACCAGTGGGCCTTGCATCCACAAGACCCACAGGGTATAGCAAACTGAGAAAGCGCTCTTAAAGGGCTTTCCTGCTCAGACTCACTGGTCCCAGGGACCAGTGCAGAGGCAGCCAGACTTTTCATGAAAAAGGCTTATTTGATTATCTTAAAGTGTCAGCCTGAGGGGAAGTCATCTAATTAACGCACATCCAGGTGTCTGCTAGGTTATTCTCTGGGAAGGGAGGTTGGCAGGTGCCATCTTTGCTCTCTCTGCCTCACTCCAGCTTACCTGTATCTCCCAGAAAGGAACTTGTACCCTCTTCTCATGCCCCAATTTTTGTGGTTGCCACCCAGGAGGCTCCTCTAGACTGCCTAGCTCTGGTGGCCGACAAGGCTTATGCTCACTGGCCCCAAAGGACTGTAACCAGCAGAGAAAAAGTTCTTAAAGGGCTACTACCCCAGGGCACAGCAAGAGGTGACAGTCCAATGAGCCCAGGCTTTCTGCTGAAAGAGGCCTATTAGATTATCTTTATAGCTGTGGCCTGAGGGGCAGGCTTCTAATTAAACACACGTTTAAGGACTGACTGTAATTGTGTTTCCAGAGGCCTAGAAGGGAGGGTGCTATCTTCGTGCTCTTCCTCTGCCAGGTTCCAGAGCACCAGTATTTCGCAGAGGGGAGCTTTTGCTTGTATCTGGTGCGCCAGTTTTTGTGGCTGCTGCTGAAAGGATGCCCTTAATCACTTGGCTCTGGAGGCCAGGGGGGCTTGCGGTCCCACAGGACTGTAACAATCAGAGAGTCAGTTCTTGGGTGGCTACCACCCTCAGGGCACTGCACAGACAGAGACTGAAACCCACCCCAAGTCCTTCTGTGAAAAAGGCCTATTTGCTTGTCCTGGAGCTTTGGCCTGAGGGCCAGGCATCTTGTTTGTCACACATCTAAGGGCCTACTGATGTTCTCTCAAGGAACGGAGGCCAGTGGACGTCATCTTTGCACTCTCCCCTTGTCTCACTTCAGCTTGCTGGTATCTCTCAGAAAGGAGCTTGTACACTCATCTGGTCCCCCAATTTTTGTGACTGCTGCCCAGGGGACACCTCTAGATCGCCTGTCTCTCATGGCCAATGGGACTTAAGCTTGCAGTCCCACAGTACTGTATATATTTGCAGACTTTAAAAACCACTCCCTGAGCATCTGGTGTTCAATCAGCCTGAATCTAGGTGCTGACTGAGATCCTCCCCTTTGGGACACTGACAGGTCTTGGCACACCCTCAACTACTGGGAGCCAGTAAAAATAAAATGGGTTGCTTGGACAATCACAATGGTTCACTCTCTGTGCTGTGAAGTTCAATGAGCTTTGACATATGCTCAATGTCTTATATCTACCATTAGGGTATTAGTCAGAATAGTTTCACTACCCTAAGAAATCCCTTGTGGTTCATCTATTCAACCCTCCCCTTTACCTGAACTCCTGGCCGCCATTGATCTTTTTGAGTTGTATATACTTTTGCCTTTTCCAAAATATGATGTGATTATACTGTATGTAGTCGTTTCAGATTGGCTTCTTTCCCTTAATAATATGTATTTAAGGTTTATCCATGTCATTTCATGACTTAATGGGTCATTTTTGGTACTGCTAAATAAGATTCCATTGTAAGGATATATACAGTTTGCTTATCCATTCACCTCTCAAAGGGCATTTTAGTTGCTTCCAGTTTTTGGTGATTACAAATAAGGCTGTTACGTTTTTCAGTTCTATAATTTTATTTGACTCTTTTTAATAACATCTATTTCTTTGCTGAGATTTTTTTTTATTTTGAGAGAATTTGTAATTGCCTGTTAAGCATTTTATGGTGTCTGCTTTAAAATACTTGTGACAGAATTTCAATATCTGATTCATCTTAGTGTTAGCATCTTAGTATTAGTTGATTGTTTTTTCTCATTCATGTTGTGCTTTTTCTGGTACTTGATATGGTGGGTGATTTTTGACTGTGTCCTGCATATTCTTGAGCATCCCTGGATTTTGGTATATGAGGAGATCCTGGAACCAGCCCCCATGGATACCAAGAGAAAACTGTATTACTACCTCAGGTCTAGAGAAAAGTGGGAAGAAAAAATAGAGCAAACCCCCAATGCTTATTATTTTTTAATATATTAGAACCACACAATGAAGAAATATATACCAATAGCTCTTACTTTTCAGCCAGGTACCTCATTCCTCAGAGTAGCAAGTAAGAGGTAAGGCAATAGTCCAATAGTATTAATCCAGGGAAGTCTCCTCACATAGAGACTTTTTGAAATCAGTGTTTCTGTCTTATTATTGAGTTATAAGAGTTTTTTGGTATATATTCTGTATACAAAACCTTGATCAGATAAAATATTTTGCAAATTTTTTTTTCTCAATCTGCCTCTTTATTCTTCAAAGTCGTTCAGAGATCAGGAGTTTTTAATTTTGACGTATTCCAATTTGTATAGTCTTTATTTTACAATTTTCACATAGCCCAAAGCCACACAAATAAGAGATAAGCAATCCAATAACACTTGGCATTATTAATTTTTAAAATTGCCAATGTAATAGGCAAAACACTATATCCAATTCTTAAGAATTGCATTTATTTGATTATTAGAGATGTTGGACCATTTCTAATATTTTTTATTTTTAACATCTTTATTGAAGTATAATTGCTTTACAATGGTGTGTTAGCTTCTGCTTTATAACAAAGTGAATCAGTTATACATATACATGTGTTCCCATATCTCTTCCCTCTTGCATATCCCTCCCTCCCACCCTCCCTATCCCACCCCTCTAGGTGGTCACAAAGCACCGAGCTGATCTCCCTGTGCTATGCGGCTGCTTCCCACTAGCTATCTATTTTACATTTGGTAGTGTATATATGTCCATGACACTCTCCCACCCCGCCACATCTCACCCCTCCCCCTCCCCATATCCTCAGGTCCATTCCCTAGTAGGTCTGTGTCTTATTCCCATCTTGCCACTAGGTTCTTCATGACCTTTTTTTTTTTTTTCCTTAGATTCCATATATATGTGTTAGCATACTGTATTTCTTTTTCTCTTTCTGACTTACTTCACTCTGTATGACAGACTCTAACTCCATCCACCTCATTACAAATACCTCCATTTCATTTCTTTTTATGGCTGAGTAATATTCCATTGTATATATGTGCCACATCTTCTTTATCCATTCATCCGATGATGGACACCTAGGTTGCTTCCATGTCCTGGCTATTGTAAACAGAGCTGCAATGAATATTTTGGTACATGACTCTTTCAAAATTATGGTTTTCTCAGGGTATATGCCCAGTAGTGGGATTGCTGGGTCGTATGGTAGTTCTATTTTTAGTTTTTTAAGGAACCTCCATACTGTTCTCCATAGTGGCTGTATCAATTTACATTCCCACCAACAGTGCAAGAGTGTTCCCTTTTCTCCACACCCTCTCCAGCATTTATTGTTTCTAGATTTTTTGATGATGGCCATTCTGACTGGTGTGAGATGATACCTCATTGTAGTTTTGATTTGCATTTCTCTAATGATTAATGATGTTGAGCATTCTTTCATGTGTCTGTTGGCAATCTGTATATCTTCTTTGGAGAAATGTCTATTTAGGTCTTCTGCCCATTTTTGGATTGGGTTGTTCGTTTTTTTGTTATTGAGCTGCATGAGCTGCTTGTAAATCTTGGAGATTAATCCTTTGTCAGTTGCTTCATTTGCAAATATTTTCTCCCATTCTGAGGGTTGTCTTTTGGTCTTGTTTATGGTTTCCTTTGCTGTGCAAAAGCTTTGAAGTTTCATTAGGTCCCATTTGTTTATTTGTGTTTTTATTTTCATTTCTCTAGGAGGTGGGTCAAAAAGGATCTTGCTGGGATTTATGTCATAGAGTGTTTTGCCTATGTTTTCCTCTAAGAGTTTGATAGTGTCTGGCCTTACACTTAGGTCTTTAATCCATTTTGAGTTTATTTTTGTGTATGGTGTCAGGGAGTGTTCTAATTTCATACTTTTACATGTACCTGTCCAATTTTCCCAGCACCACTTATTGAAGAGGCTGTCTTTTCTCCACTGTATATGCTTGCCTCCTTTATGAAAGATAAGGTGACCATATGTGCGTGGGCTTATCTCTGGGCTTTCTATCCTGTTCCATTGATCTATATTTCTGTTTTTGTGCCAGTACCAAACTGTCTTGATTACTGTAGCTTTGTAATATAGTCTGAAGTCAGGGAGCCTGATTCCTCCAGCTCCATTTTTCGTTCTCAAGATTGCTTTGGCTATTCGGGGTCTTTTGTGTTTCCATACAAATTGTGAAATTTTTTGTTCTAGTTCTGTGAAAAATGCCAGTGGTAGTTTGATAGGGATTGCATTGAATCTGTAGATTGCTTTGGGTAGCAGAGTCATTTTCACAATGTTGATTCTTCCAATACAAGAACATGGTATATCTCTCCATCTATTTGTATCATCTTTAATTTCTTTCATCAGTGTCCTATAATTTTCTGCATACAGGTCTTTTGTCTCCTTAGGTAGGTTTATTCCTAGATATTTTATTCTTTTTGTTGCAGTGGTAAACGGGAGTGTTTTCTTAATTTCACTTTCAGATTTTTCATCATTAGTATACAGGAATGCAAGAGATTTCTGTGCATTAATTTTGTATCCTGCTACTTTACCAAATTCATTGATTAGCTCTAGTAGTTTTCTGGTAGCATCTTTAGGATTCTCTATGTATAGTATCATGTCATCTGCAAACAGTGACAGCTTTACTTCTTCTTTTCCGATTTGTATTCCTTTTATTTCTTTTTCTTCTCTGATTGCTGTGGCTAACACTTCCAAAACTATGTTGAATAATAGTGGTGAGAGTGGGCAACCTTGTCTTGTTCCTGATCTTAGTGGAAATGGTTTCATTTTTTCACCATTGAGGACGATGTTGGCTGTGGGTTTGTCATATACGGCCTTTATTATGTTGAGGAAAGTTCCCTCTATGCCTACTTTCTGCAGGGTTTTTATCATAAATGGGCGTTGAATTTTGTCAAAAGCTTTCTCCGCATCGATTGAGATGATCATATGGTTTTTCTCCTTCAATTTGTTAATATAATGTATCACGTTGATTGATTTGCGTATATTGAAGGATCCTTGCATTCCTGGAATAAACCCCACTTGATCATGGTGTATAATCCTTTTAATGTGCTGTTGGATTCTGTTTGCTAGTATTTTGTTGAGGATTTTTGCATCTATGTTCATCAGTGATATTGGCCTGTAGTTTTCTTTCTTTGTGACATCTTTGTCTGGTTTTGGTATCAGGGTGATGGTGGCCTCGTAGAATGAGTTGGGGAGTTTTCCTCCCTCTGCAATATTTTGGAAGAGTTTGAGAAGGATAGGTGTTAGCTCTTCTCTAAATGTTTGATAGAATTTGCCTGTGAAGCCATCTATCTGGTCCTGGGCTTTTGTGTGTTGGAAGATTTTTAATCACAGTTTCAATTTCAGTGCTTGTGATTGGTCTGTTCGTATTTTCTATTTCTTCCTGGTTCAGTCTCGGCAGGTTGTGCATTTCTAAGAATTTGTCCATTTCTTCCAGGTTGTCCATTTTATTGGCATAGAGTTGCTTGTAGTAATCTCTCATGATCGTTTGTATTTCTGCAGTGTCAGTGGTTACTTCTCCTTTTTCATTTCTAATTCTATTGATTTGAGTCTTCTCCCTTTTTCTCTTGATGAGTCTGGCTAATGGTTTATCAATTTTGTTTATCTTCTCAAAGAACCAGCTTTTAGTTTCATTGATTTTTGCTATTGTTTCCTTCATTTCTTTTTCATTTATTTCTGATCTGGTCTTTATGATTTCTTTCCTTCTGCTAGCTTTGGGGTTTTTTTGTTCTTCTTTCTCTAATTGCTTTAGGTGCAAGGTTAGGTTGTTTATTCGAGACGTTTCCTGTTTCTTGATGTAGGCTTGTATTGCTATAAACTTCCCTCTTAGAACTGCTTTTGCTGCATCCCATAGGTTTTGGGTCGTCGTGTCTCCATTGTCATTTGTTTCTAGGTATTTTTTGATTTCCCCTTTGATTTCTTCAGTGATCACTTCGTTATTAAGTAGTGTATTGTGTAGCCTCCATGTGTTTGTATTTTTTACGGATCTTTTCCTGTAATTGATATCTAGTCTCATAGCATTGTGGTCGGAAAAGATACTTGATACGATTTCAATTTTTTAAAATTTACCAAGGCTTGATTTGTGACCCAAGATATGATCTATCCTGGAGAATGTTCCATGAGCACTTGAGAAAAATGTGTATTCTGTTGTTTTTGGGTGGAATGTCCTATAAATATCAATTAAGTCCATCTTGTTTAATGTATCATTTAAAGCTTGTGTTTCCTTATTTATTTTCATTTTGGATCATCTGTCCATTGGTGAAAGTGGGGTGTTAAAGTCCCCTACTATGATTGTGTTACTGTCGATTTCCCCTTTTATGGCTGTTAGTATTTGCCTTATGTATTGAGGTGCTCCTATGTTGGGTGCATAAATATTTACAATTGTTATACCTTCCTCTTGCATCGATCCCTTGATCATTATATAGTGTCCTTCTTTGTCTCTTGTAATAGTCTTTATTTTAAAGTCTATTTTGTCTGATATGAGAATTGCTACTCCAGCTTTCTTTTGATTTCCATTTGCATGGAATATCTTTTCCATCCCCTCACTTTCAGTCTGTATGTGTCTCTAGGTCTGAAGTGGGTCTCTTGTAGACAGCATATATACGGGTCTTGTTTTTGTATCCATTCAGCCAGTCTGTGTCTTTTGGTGGGAGCATTTAATCCATTTACATTTAAGGTAATTATCGATATGTATGTTCCTATTCCCATTTTCTTAAATGTTTTGGGTTTGTTATTGTAGGTGTTTTCCTTCTCTTGTGTTTCTTGCCTAGAGAAGTTCCTTCAGCATTTGTTGTAAAGCTGGTTTGGTGGTGCTGAACGCTCTCAGCTTTTGCTTGTCTGTAAAGGTTTTAATTTCTCCATCAAATCTGAATGAGATCCTTGCTGGGTAGAGTAATCTTGGTTGTAGGTTTTTCTCCTTCATCACTTTAAGTATATCCTGCCACTCCCTTCTGGCTTGCAGAGTTTCTGCTGAAAGATCAGCTGTTAACCTTATGGGGATGCCCTTGTGTGTTATTTGTTGTTTTTCCCTTGCTGCTTTTAATATGTTTTCTTTATATTTAATTTTTGATAGTTTGATTAATATGTGTCTTGGCGTGTTTCTCCTTGGATTTATCCTGTATGGGACTCTCTGTGCTTCCAGGACTTGATTAACTATTTCCTTTCCCATATTAGGGAAGTTTTCAACTATAATCTCTTCAAATATTTTCTCAGTCCCTTTCTTTTTCTCTTCTTCTTCTGGGACCCCTATAATTCGAATGTTGGTGCGTTTAATGTTGTCCCAGAGGTCTCTGAGACTGTCCTCAGTTCTTTTCATTCTTTTTTCTTTATCCTGCTCTGCAGTAGTTATTTCCACCATTTTATCTTCCAGGTCACTTATCCGTTCTTCTGCCTCAGTTATTCTGCTATTGATCCCATCTATAGTATTTTTAATTTCATTTATTGTGCTTTTCATCGTTGCTTGGTTCCTCTGTAGTTCTTCCATGTCCTTGTTAAATGTTTCTTGCATTTTGTCTATTCTATTTCCAAGATTTTGGATCATCCTTACTATCATTATTCTGAATTCTTTTTCAGGTAGACTACCTATTTCCTCTTCATTTGTTAGGTCTGGTGTGTTTTGACCCTGCTCCTTCATCTGCTGTGTGTTTTTCTGTCTTCTCATTTTGCTTATCTTACTGTGTTTTGGGTCTCCTTTTCACAGGCTGCAGGTTCGTAGTTCCCGTTGTTTTTGGTATCTGTCCCCAGTGGCTAAGGTTGGTTCAGTGGGTTGTGTAGGTTTCCTGGTGGAGGGAACTAGTGCCTGTGTTCTGGTGGATGAGGCTGGATGTTGTCTTTCTGGTGGGCTCGTCCACGTCTGGTGGTGTGTTTTGGGTTGTCTGTGGCCTTATTATGATTTTAGGCAGCCTCTCTGCTAATGGATGGGGCTGTGTTCCTCTCTTGCTAGTTGTTTGGCATAGGGTGTCCAGCACTGTAGCTTGCTGGTCGTTGAGTGAAGCTGGGTCTTGATGTTGAGATGGAGATCTGTGAGAGATTTTCGCCGTTTGGTATTACGTGGAGCTGGGAGGTCTCTTGTGGACCAGTGTCCTGAAGTTGGCTCTCCCACCTCAGAGGCACAGCCCTGATGCCTGGCTGGAGCACCAAGAGCCTTTCATCCACACGGCCAAAGCAGAGCCCGAGAGCGCGGCGGCCCGGGAGCGAGCGGCGCCTTTGTCTGCGGTCGCAGCGCCGGCGCGCTCGGCTCGGCCGGTCCCAGCCCCGGCGCGCTGCACGCTCCGGCGGGCGCCGGGATAGCCCGGCTCACGGCTCCTGCTCCGGCTGCGGCTCCTCTAATATTTTTTTTCTTACACTTTTTAACTTTTTTGACCATGTCATAGAGGGCAAATGTCACACATCTCCCAAAATATCCTGTGGTATTTTTGTTAAAAAGAATTCTGCATAGACTGGATAGACCATGATGTTGACCAGTACGGAAATGTTTTTCCTTCGATTCAAGTAACTTGTTAAATAGAGCATGTTATACCTATGTATAATTTGGAAGACTCAATCCATTTCTAAAAATTAGGACAACAGACAGGAGATAACATCATTTTTTATTATAACCGTAATGTATCCACTACCAGTTATTGCCTGATAGAACATAAGTAGGACTTGGTTATGCTCCTTGTTGTTAATGACCCAAAGATAAGCATGTATGTGAACACTATAGTTTCTCTTAATATCTTCATGAATGGAAGAACCATAACAAAATTTCCATACCTATTTACAACACATGTATTTTGCTGATATTTCACAATTTGGTGAAAATTTTAAAGTTTATTTTCTCACTCTTTTTTTAATTTAATGTGTATGACTCTGGCCTCAACTTAAACTTTGCATTTGCTCTTATACAAATATATAGAAGCAGCAGGACAAAGTGGCGACGTGGCAGTATAGAGGGTTAGGAGTTAGAAGCCGTGGGTTTAAGTCCCAAGCACTTAACACATTTATGGAACAACTCCCACAGTCCAAATTCTATTTAATTTGAACAGCTGAAGAGATGAAATCTAACTTTGCCATTTGCTAGTTGTTTAAACCTACGAAAGTCACTCCTTTTAGCTTTAATTTCCTCACTACAGGGTCATTAAGATTATGAAACAAGATAAAATTAACAAGACTACTTTGTACATTATAAGTACAGCATACATGTAAGAGATTGCTATTATTTTGCAGTCACATCCCCTCTTCTCCTGAATAACTGGTGTTTTCCCATGTCTTATTTGGACCATCTGTAATTTAGATCACTTATTTTTGTGCTTAGTCTAAGCAGAGATGATCTCTATGTACATTTTCAGATTTCCATATGTAGAGACATCTCAAAACTCCTAGGAGTTTTTTGGTATATATTCTGTCTACAAAACCTTGATCAGATGAAAATTTCTACAGAAGTTTTTTCTTAATCTCTTTGCCTCTTTATTCTTGAAAGTCTTACAAAGATCAGAAGTTTTTACTTTTGATCTGTTCCAATTTGTATATTCTTTGTTTTACAATCTTCACTTAGCCCAAAGCCACAACAAATTTTCTCTTATATTTTCTGTTAGAAGTTTTATAATTTTAGCTTTACCTTTAGGTCTATGTTCCATTTCAAATCAATTTTTTGTATAGTATGAAGTAAAGTGAAGGTTATTTTATTTTTATTGTTTGCATATGGATATCCATTTGTTTAAGCACAATTTGTTGGAAAGCCTTTCTTTCCCCATTGAATTACCTCAGCACCATTTTAAAAAAGCAGTTGACCACATATGTATGTATCTATTTTTGAATTCTCAATTCTGTTCTATCGATCTATATGTCTGTTTTTATGTCGATGCCACATTTTTTTCTTTACTGTAGCTTTATAGTATGCCTTAGTCAGGTAGTGTAAGCTTTCCAGCTTTTTTCTTCTATTTCAAAATTATAATCTCTATTCTAGGTCTTTTGTATTTCCATGTAAAGTTTAGAATCAACTTGTCAATTTCTAAAAAACAACCTGTGAGAATTTTTTGGAGGGTTATATTGGATCTCACATCAATTTGAGAAGAATTGACACTGTAAGATATTGAGTCTTCCATTGTAGGCAGAATTATGGTTTCCATGGTCTGTGTCCCCTGGTGTCACTCCTGTAATAATGTTACATTTCATGACAAAAGGAATGTGGAAATGTAATTCAAGTTACTAATCAATTGACCTTGAAATAGGGAGATTATTCTGGATTATCTGGGAGAGCAGTATGTAATCAATCACATGGGCTATTAAAAGCAGAAAGCAGGGGCAGAATTAGAATTATTAGAAATCCAAATGTTAATTTTTCAACCCAATATAAAAAGAACAAGATAAGGAAAAGTGTCTATTTGTGTGCTGATTCACATTTAAAGGTTTTATCTCATTACACTGTTTAATTAAAGGACTTGTTTTGAGTTAAGCACCAAATCCTGCAGCACAATTAGTAGATGTTGTTGTTGTTGTTGTTGTTGTTGATACAACACACTGAAAAGGACACATCATTTCTGTGCTTTGGTGTTTTTTTTCCCCCAAATCCATAACCTCACTCCCATCATGGGAAAACAGCAGACAAACCCAAATTTAGGGTATTCTATAAAATAACAGACTAGTGATTTTCAATATTCTCAAATTCATTAAAGACAAGGAAACACTGAGGACCTGTTATGGACTAAAAGAGACAAAAGAGAATACTAAATACAATGTGGAACAAAAAAATGGTATTAGTGGAAAAATTGTTGAAATTCTAATAAGGTCTATAATTTAGTTAATGATGTAATACAAATGTTACTTTCTTGTTTTTGATAATTGCACCATGATAATGTAAGATATTAATATTAGGGGAACCTGGGTGAAGGATATGAGATGTTTTGTACTATTTTTGAAAATCTGAAGTTACTTGAAATGAAAAAATTTTAGAAAATTTATACTAAGGGAATAAAATGGCTGGCACTTAGCAAAGTTCTGAGGGCATGAGCATATGACAGGTAATCTTTGAATGGGGCATGGTCTATCAATATTTGACTACAAGAAAGGGTGCTATCCCTTATGGGCTGAGTGTGAGAAACTTGAATGTGATCACACAGCACAGAAGGATCAAAGCAGTACATAAAAGGAATTTTTATATCTCAATTCCAAGTTTACCAAGTACCTCCCCTACTTGAGTGGTAACAGCTCAGCTGAAGGACCAATTTGTGCCAACAGGTTGATCCATCCCGCAAAGCAAAAATACATTTTCTTAAGCCTTTCTGGGAAGTCAATGTCTTAACTAAAAGAAATAACCTTAACATTATGGATTTTAAGTATCATAACAGATCAGTCTATCCAAAGTTTGGAGGGAGACAAGTCCTTGGAACTATTCTTAATTTGTTCTATTGTAGGTGGCTGCCTCTTCTGCTTCATCTATATCAGGAAGTCTGAATTAATCTTTCTGTTCTGACTGCAGTCTTATTAAATATCTGATATTTTTCTTCATACTTTTACCTTTTTTCTCTCTAGCATTGTCTTTACATCTTCTGCATAATTAAAGAGGTATTCTTGTTTAGTTCAGTTATTAGAAGCCCTAGAAATGTGCCTGTGTGAAGTGAGCCGGTTACAATTTGATACACTGTATTACCATGGGCTTTAGCCCATGGATTATGGGACCACTCACAATTGTCTTTGCTGAAATTTTATGGTTTGTAATACCTGGAGGGCATAGTGGTAATTTTGTACAACCTTTATTTCTTAAAAATAAGACATCATGGACTATTGAAATGCACAGTGATTGAGAGAAATGAAAGAAAGGTATGAGAAGAAGAAATAAATAAACGAAATGTTCTTTTTTAATGCAAAGGAAATACTTCATTGGTGTTATTTTCAGAAGGCAAATATTTTCAAGTATGAGCCAGCTTTCAACTAACAGAGACTTCCCTACTTTGGGATGTATATATCCCCCTGCTCTCCACACTCCTTCTGAATGCTACAAGGACTTCATTTTTTCTAACAACTAGCTAAAGTGCACGTTTATTTGACAATTTCATCACCAGTGGAAAAAGTCTGAAAATGGCATTCATATAGCTCTCTGAAAGATAGCAAGCACTTTGTGGAGTACTCCAGGAAACAGTACCAAATACAGGGTTAGTTGATTAAATGTAGTGGGAAACCAAAAGCTACATTATATTTTAAATTCTCAGAAAATGCATGAAGTTGTACATGGAGTATCCATGATCTCTTTCTATCCTCTCTCTTTCTCAATCACATGCACACACACAATTTTAATTTGTTATTCTGATATCTAGTTGTTTTATTTGCTAAAAGTCTCATCCTAGTAATGTAAGTGTAACAATGTTAAAAATTAACAGTATGATTTGTGCTTTTGACTAGAGTATATAAACTACACATTTTATCTGTATAAACAGATACAATTTTTCAGAAAGTTCAGTAAATGTTTATTATTAAAATCCACGTGCAAATATGAATAGATGAGAACATTTTTGGTAAGTTTTAGGTTTTTGACTAAAAGCCTAAGGCAAATATATTTAATGGGAGAGAATTCATATACTTTCCCTTTAAGGTAAGGTGCAAGGCAAAAATGCTTGTTACTTCCATCACTGGTTAACACAGGGAATCCTATCACATTACAATGGGAAAAATATAAATACCTGGATTGGAAGAAAAGAACAATAACTTTCATTTTATATAGATAATTTGACCATTTACATATAGGAACCCCTATGAAATCAACATACAAATTATTAGAATGAAAGTGTTCATAGAGGAACAAAAATCAAGAGTTCTTCCACACTTGGAATAGGTGACTAAGGTATTATTTCTATTAATATTATGAATGAAGTATGTCCTTTTCACTGTATATTCTTGCCAGTGTAATCAGTGTTTCATAAGGAGACAGTAGAGATAATGAGGAAGAAGAAATATATGAAGAATGATTGTTGGTGATTTAGAATTTTCCAAAACTGTCAAAGGACCTCAATCCACAAACATAAGAAGCACTATAGGGACTTCCCTGGTGGTCCAGTGGTAAAGAATCCGCCTTCCAATGCAGGGGGTGCGGGTTCGATCCCTGGTTGGGGAACTAGATCCCACATGCCAAGGGGCAAGTAAGCCTGCCCGCCACAGCTACTGAGCTCGCGTTCCTCAACAAGAGAGCCCACGTTTTGCAAACTACAGAGCCCACATGCCCTGGAGCCCGCGCACCACAACTAGAGAGAAGCCCGCATGCTGCAACGAAGACTTGACACAGCCAAAAAAATAAAGAAAAATAAATAAATAAAATTTAAAAAAGAATCACTATAAAACCCAAGACGTATATATACAAAAAACTTCAAACCAAGGCACATCATAGTAAGACTGCTGAAAATAAAATGCAAGGAGAAAATCTTTAAAGACTCTCAAGAAAGAAATGACACAATATCATTAAGAACAACAATATAACTGACAGCTTACTTCTCAACATCAACAAAAACCAACAAGAAGACAGGGAATAATATTTTTAATGTAAAAATAAAATAAATGCAAATTTAAAATTTAATAATGAACTTATCCCTCATGTATTAAGGTGAATTAAATACATTTTTAGAAAACCAAAATGAGAGAATTTATCATTAGTAAGCCTGCCCTAAAATTAAAAACTAGTATTTAGGCTGATGGAAAATGATTCCACGTTGCAGTTTGGAGATGCAAGATGTAAAAAGGTAAATATAAATGAATTGTTGTCAGTATAAAACTACAGAACATCAGAAGCAGCAGCAGCAACAATGATGTTTCCTTATATATATATGAAAATAAAATATACAAAACCCAGAAAGTGATAAGTGAGTTTAAAGTAGCCTGATGTCTTTTTAGTATTTGAAATTTAATAAAAGTAATAATATTGGATTTTAAATCGAGGCTTCATGTTGTAGTCTTTAGGATAAACATTAATATAGACCTGAAAGAATGTGCAAATAATAAGTTAAAAGAGGGGTAAAATGGTATAATAAAACACAATAGAAAAAGGTCAAGTAAAAAGAAAATTAGTTAACATAGAGAGGTGGGACAAAGAGCAAGCACATTGTACAATGGTAGATTTTAAGCCAAATATATCAGTCATTCCATTAAATAGCTTAATTTCCTAATTAAAAACAAAGTCAGTCTGGATAAAAAACTAGAGATGCCCTCTAAATAAAATGACATAAATAGATTGAAGGGCAAAATATGAAAAAGGGTTATGATATCAACAAAAAGAAAACTGTTCTAGCTGTACTCATATGACAAAAATAGAACATAAAAGTAGAAGCATTACTAGAGATAGTTATTTCATAAGGATAGAGTCTCAAAATACCAGGAATATATATATACATTCTAACTTTGTATAAACCTAATGAAATAATCTCAAAATATACTAAGCAAAGACTAACAGAACTAAAGGAATAGATTAATCCATAGTCCTAAGTGGAGATTTTAACATTTATTTCATAGTAAATTTAGAACAAGATAACAGAAAAGATCATTTAAGATTGAAGTAGAAGGAAGGAAATGATCAAATTCAAGAGAGACATAATAAAATATGAAGCAAATATACAATAGGGAATAAATAAAGCCGAATGTTGGCTCATTTACAACATGTTTGATTTTTTTTTCACTCTGTCAAGACCAATCAAGGAAAAAAAAAAAAACGGCAGGACAGAAATAACCAGGACCTGGAATGAAAAATGGGCATCACTTTAGATCCTATGGATTATTATAAAGACATTAGCAGGGTAATTTGAACAACTTTACAAAAATAAATTTTTTAACTAGATGAAAGGAGAAAGTTTCTTTAGAAATACATGTGAATAAATGAAACAAGAGGACATGGAAAATCTGAATAATTCTCTGTCTATTAATGGGTTTGATGTCATAATTCATTTGAATATCTAATGGAAACCTTTTCCCAATTAGTGTCTGCTTATGCATAGGATGAAGTGATTTGTGTCCCTCTGAGAACTAGTGGAAATGCCAGCTAAATTTTTTTTCAAATCTGCTTAAAGGCATAAAAGAACAGGGGATAAGATTCGGTATAAGGCTGAAACATGTAAAGGTAAGCTGAAGATATGCAGTCATTCAATCATTTTTCCTGTAGTAGCATTTGCTGATTTCAAATTAGGGAAGAGGTTAAGAAGTAGAAAGCTGAGAAGAGATCGGAAGACTGAAGCCAGCAGAACTCTTGGGAGTAGTATGCAATGGAGCAACAAAATAGGAGACTTTAGGGCCACAGATGTCTGGAGTCCTCTGAAAACATTGGCTATATTCTGAACCTATGGTGGGTAGTAGACTAAAAAGCTAAGTCAAAAATATTTGAAAAACAAAATTTCCAAAATCTTGCAGTGCTGAAAATTAAAAGATTATAGCTCATGACCCATCAACAAGAGGGACTCCAATGAACAACGCAGCAGATTTACATTGGGAACTTCTGGTGAACTACAACATACCCACAGGATAAACCAGTTGTAAACTGAGCCTTACCAAATCTACAACCCAATATTAACTCCATGAGTCCCTGTCTGCATGAAATTATCACCTCCAACTTTAACTGACTAGCAAAGGAGCTTATGAATACTATTTGGTGTATAATAAAATCACCTGGAAACTCTAGAGGTTTTCTTTTTTTTTTTTTTTTTAAATTGGCTGTGTTGTGTCTTAGTTGCGGCATGCAGAATCTTCATTGCAGTGCGTGGGCTTCTCTCTAGTTGTGGCGCATAGGCTCCAGAGCACGTGGGCTCAGTAGTTGCAGCACACAGGCTTAGTTGCCCCACGGCATGTGGAATCTCAGCTCCCCAACCAGGGATCGAACCTGCGTCCCCTGCATTGGAAGGCGGATTCTTAACCACTGGACCACCAGGGAAGTCCCTAGAGGTTTTCTTTTAATACATGATTTTTGGTATTCATTTAAAAAATTACTTGGTATTCCTATAAAACAAACATAATAGAACAGCTAGGCAGAAGACAATAAGGAAATAGAAGACTTGAACAACACTATACACAAATTAGGGCCAATAGACGTCTATAGAACATTCTACCAAACAAGAGCAGAATTCTTCCCAAGTGTACATGGAACATTCTCCAAGATAAACCATATGCTATCCCATGAAACAAGTCTGAATAGATTTAAAGAGATGGAAATCATAAAAGATATGATATTCTATCACAATGGAGTAAAATTAGAAATTAATAACAGAAATAAATTTATGTAATTCCCAAATAGTGGAAGTTAAATAACATACTCCCGAATAACCAAAGGGTCAGAGGAGAAATCATACAAAAATTAGAAGATACTTTGGAACAAATGAAAATGGAGATAAAACATACCAAAATTTAAGGAATGTAGCTAAAGCTGCACTTAGAGGGAAACTTATAGCTGTAAATGCCTACAGTAAAAAAGAAATCTCAAAACAACAACGTAACCTTCCACCTTAAGATACCAGGAAAAGAGAAAAATGGATAACCCTTTAGCTAGACTGACCAAGAAAAAAGAGAAGACTCAATTTATTAAAATAAGTAATGAAAAAAGGTATATTACTACTGACATCACAGAAAGAAATGATTGGAAGGAAATACTATAAATAACTCTATGTCAACACATTAACTTCAGTGAAACGGAAAAATTTCTAGAAACGCATAAAAACCAAAACAGACTCAAGAAGAAATAAAAAATCTGAGGAGACCAAAAACAAGTATCATGAATTGAATCAAGCTTCCCCTTCCCAAAATTCATATGTGAAAATCCTAACCTCCAGTGCCTTAGAATGTGACCTCATTTGGAAATAGGATCTTTGCAGATATAATTAAGATGAGGTCATATGACTGGTGTCCTTACAAATATGAGAAATTTGTACTCAGACATACATACAGGGTAACATTATGTGAAGATGAAGGCAGAAATTGGGGTGATGCTTCTATAAGCCAAGATGCACCAAAGATTGACAGTAAACCACCAGAAACTAGAGGAGAGACATGGAACAGATTCTTGCTCATGACCCTCAGGAGGAACCAACCTGTCAACACTAATCTCAAACTTCTAGCCTCCAGAATTGTGAGAAAATAAATTTTTATTGTTTAAGGTACCCTGTGTGTAGCACTTTGCTACAGCAGCCCTAGCAAACTATTATTAGTGGAGAGATTAAATTAGTAACGGAAAAAAAAAATCCCAGGCTAGGGTGGCTTCACTGGTGAATTTTGCCAAGCATTTAAAGAAGAAATACCAATTATCCACAATTTCTTCCCAAAAAACCCAAAGATAAAGGAACATTTTCCAACTCATTCTATAAAGCCAGCATTACCCTGATACCAAATCCAGATAATGAAATCATGAGAAGAGAGATCTGCAGCCCATTATTCCTTATGCATATAGATGCAAAATCCTCAACAAAATACTAGCAAGCTGGATCCAGTAATACATAGAAAGCATTATACACCATGACCAAGTGTTATTTATCCCAGGAATCCACAAATAAATGAAATACAAAATATCAATATAATAAATGACAGAATCCTCATTATCATTTCAATAGTTGTAGAAAAAGCTTTTGAGAAAATTTAATATCCCCAGTGATTAAAAAAAAAAAAAACTAGGAATGGAGAGGATCTTCCTCAGTCTGATAAAGGGCATCTAACAAAAAACATCCACAGCTAACATACTGAATGGTGAAAGACTAGATGCTATCCCTGTGAGATCAGGAACAAGACAGGGATTTCTGTTCTCACCACTTCTATTCTGTACTTGAGGTGTTAGCCAGGCAATTAGACAGGATATGAAATAAGATGCATCCAGATTGGAAAGGAAGAAGTAAAACTACCTCCATCTAGAGCTAATAAACTAATTCAGCAAGGTTACAGGATACAAGATCAATGTACAAAAATCAATTATATTTCCCTATATTTGCAATGAACAAACCAAAAATGTTATTGACAGTTACACTTATAATAGCATCAAAAAAAAAACAACTTAGGAATAAATTTAACTAAAAGTTTATGCTTTAAAAACTTCTAAACAGGGGAAAGAAGACTCTTTTGAACAGATAGTACAGGGACAACTGGATATCCACATGTAAATAAAAGAATTTGGACTCCTACTTCATACCATATTTTAAAATTAATTCAAAATTCATCAAAGACCTAAATGTCAGAGAAAACGCTATAGAAGTCTTAGGAGAAAACATAGGCATAAAACAACACGGCCTCTATTTCTTAGAAATGATATCAAAAGCACAAAGAACAAAAGAAAAAATAGGTACATTGTACATCAGCAAGATTAAAAATGTCTGTGCTTAAGGACACAAGAAAGTGCAAAGACAATTCACACAATGGGAGAGGGGTGGGATTATGGCAAGAGGATGTCTTGGATTTTTCTACAGGCTTCGGTGTCACTGGTTTCACGCTAATCTAGGGTGCTGGAGCCTCTCAATTGGTTTCTGGATTTTTCACAAAGAGAACTAATCCATACATCATTGTTGAATGGGTGTGTCTCTCCAGGGAAAGAGGGTCCAGGGCTTCCTATTCTTTCCTCTTGCTGATATCACTCCTCAATATTGATTTTTTAAAAAACACAATTATTCATTTGAATATCTTTTCTTTGCATTTGACTTTCTCAAATGTAAAAAGCAAGATATCATTTATAAAGATTCTGATCACTTGCGTTCTGATCAGTGGAGGTAAACTTCTCTGAGATTACATCCTGAAACAAAGTTGCTGTTACAGTCATACACTAAAGAGTTGATGAAATATATATTTTAAGTACTGCACTTCAGCACTCTTTCTTACACATTGCCATACAAATGTAAATCAGTGCCTTTCTGGAAAGCAGATTGCAATTATGTATCGAGCCTTAACAATATTTGTACTCTTTAAACTAGTAATTCAACTCAGAGAAATTGACCTACATCTCTATTTCCTAGGAATAAAGACTTACATTGAGTACTGTTCTTTGCAGTTTTTCTTTTTCAGTAAAACTAAAATTTTTGAAATACCTCAAGTGCCCAACAATAAAAGAATGATTCAATAAAGCATGGTACATACCCACATGGAATCATTTACAGCTATTAAAATGCATACTTAAAAATATTTTAGGCTTGAGGAAATACTTGCAATTAATGGTAAGCAGAGAAAAATCAAGCTAATACTAAAATATGCAGGTGTAAAAATCACAGGACACCTGGGATTCATTTTTAAATACTTAAGCAAAAGAAAATTTAAAATTCAGGTGATAAAGACACTGAGGGATATTCTTAATAATTGTTGAGTCTTGGTGCCATTTGATTTATTATGATCATCTCTAATTTAGGTATGTTTAAAGAAGTTCATGATCACTTTAAAAACAACCTGCAGATGAATGGGTAGAGCAGAGGGGATTTTTAGGGCAGTGAAGCTATTCTGTATGATACTGTAATGGTGGTTACATGTCATTATACGTTTTTTAAAACTCACAAAATGTACAAGACAAAGAGCGAACCCTAAAGTAAACTATGGACCTTAGTTTAAAATAATGCATCAATATTGGCTCATCAATTGTAACAAATATACCATGTAAGCAAAATGTTAATAGGGGAAACTGTCTGGGGCGGTTGAGGGGATCCATGGGAACTCTGTACTTTTCACTCAGTTTTTGTTGGTAAACCTAAAACTGCTCTTTAGAAATAGTCTAATTACGGAGAAAAGAAAGAGTAGTGGTTACCAGAGGGGAAGGGGTAGGGGTTGGTGGGGGACAGAGAGTGAAATTTTTGGTGGGGAGCATACTGTAGGGTATACAGATGTAGAAATGTAGTACATATGAAGCTTATACAATGCTCTAAACCAATATTAACTCAATAAAAATAAATTTTAAAAATAGTTTATTTAAAATAAATAAGATACCATGAATAAGCAGTATATTATCAATTTCCTTTTATGTATTTACATTGAATAAGGCTGAAATGATATAAATGTAAAGAAAAGAAATATTTGGTGGAATTATGAATTATTTTTATGTTCTTATTCCTAGTTTTGTTTTCTTCTAAATTATTAGGTAAAGGTTAAAGAAAATTCTTACATGCATATTATAGTCAACACCACCTCCCAGAAAAACCTCTGTTATTATATTATCATTTGGTCTTAATTCCTTTCAGTATATTCAT
Organism: Eubalaena glacialis; assembly: GCF_028564815.1. Classification (NCBI taxonomy): domain Eukaryota; kingdom Metazoa; phylum Chordata; class Mammalia; order Artiodactyla; family Balaenidae; genus Eubalaena; species Eubalaena glacialis. The sequence goes on from NC_083736.1 coordinate 111,315,631, forward strand.
TATGTGTAACTTATACACAACAGATCTTACTCTGTATGTGTTTTTGGCATGTGAGATCTGTTTAACACAATCTCTGGTGAAAATATCCAAGTAACGTTTGGAGTCAGAGGGTAAACAAATAAATCTATAAATCCATTTATAGGAATTGGCGGTTACCATTTTCATTCAGTCTAATATCTTTCTACAAGAGCAAGCAAACTAGGAAATATAATTGTGTGAAATGTCAACATTTATTCTTTCAAAGGTAAATTTTGAACTTTTCAAAATAGCTCGTTCTAGCTATTTAAATATGGTGGTTTATTTTTCCATAGTTATTGTGTAGTAAATGTTAAAACCAAATCTGAAGAATAAAAAAATGTAAAATATTTTCACTCAAAAACATCAGATCTAAAACAGTTTTTCCCTGACACTGTATTCTTCAATATCCCTGCTTCCTCACTATCATTTAAAAACTAATCTTTAGAAGGACCTTCAAGATGGCAGAGGAGTAAGACGTGGAGATCACCTTCCTCCCCACAAATACATCAAAAATACATCTACATGTGGAACAACTCCTACAGAACACCTACTGAATGCTGGCAGAAGACCACAGCTCAGTGCTTTGTGTCCACCTAGAGGGGTGGGATAGGGAGGGTGGGAGGGAGATGCAAGAAGGAGGGGATATGGGGTTATATGTATACGTATAGCTGATTCACTTTGTTATACAGCAGAAACTAACACAACAATGTAAAGGAATTATACTCCAATAAAGATGTTAAAAAAAAACTAATCTTTATATTTACTTCTCCTTTGCCTCTAATTCTATTTGGACATCTTCTTTAGCCTATTGTTACCGGTTGTATTGATCAATTTTCAAATGTTGAATGAGTCTTGCATATCTGGAATAAATCTCCTTTGGTTATGGTGTATCATTCTTTTTATATGTTGTTGGATTTGATTTGCTAATTCTTTTTTTTAATTTTAATTTTATTTTTGGCTGCGTTGGGTCTTTGTTGCTGCACGCAGGCTTTCCTCTGGTGCGGCGAGCGGGGGCCACTCCTTGTTGCAGTGTGCAGGCTTCTCATTGCGGTGGCTTCTCTTGTTGTGGAGCATGGGCTCTAGGCACACGGGCTTCAGTAATTGTGGTACATGGGCTCAGTAGTTGTGGCACACGGGCTTAGTTGCTCCATGGCATGTGGGATCTTCCCGGACCAGGGCTCGAACCCATGTCCCCTGCACTGGCAGGCAGATTCTTAACCACTGCACCACCAGGGAAGCCCTGATTTGCTAATGTTTAATTAAGGTGTCTTGCACCAGTGTTCATGAGACATATTGCTTGGTAGTTTTCCTTTCCCGTAATAGCTTTAGTCTAGTTTTAGTGATAGGGTAATGCAAACCTCATAAAATGAGTGAGGAAATGTTCCCTCTGCTTCTATTTTCAGGAAGCAATTGTAAAGAATTGGTATCTTTTTTTCATTAAGTTTTGGTAGAAAACCTTATGGGCTTGGTGTTTTCTCTTTTGGAAGGTTATTAGTTATTGATTCAGTTGTTATAAGTAGATATAGGCCTATTTATCTGTTTCTTCTTGTGTTAGTTTTGTTGGTTTATGTCTTTCAAGGAATTGGTCTATTTCATCTGTTATCAAATTGATGGACATAGAATTGTTCATAATAATTTTGGCATGACAGTTTGCCCTGCAACCTCAGTTTTCTGCTGGGTCCAAGTAAAATTATTGATTTTCAGTTTGCTCAGCCTTTTTCTTTTAAGGACTAGAGTAAAACTGGAAGTCTATTTTCAAGTCTTTAAAGTACCAATCTTTACAACAGTGATTTGTGACAACTTTTTTGATGCCACAGTAATATGATGAAGTCTATAAACCCTCATTGCAGTACAAAATGAATAAAACTATTATCCCGATATTGAATACAATTCAACACTGAACCTGCCCTGAGACCCATTCTCGGTGTCCCTTATACTAAGGCAGTATTTTCCAAAATTTCATACCCATGGCCATTTGTAGCAAAATTGCCTGGGGTTCTTGTTAAACATGTAGAACTATTGACCTGCCCCAATCCTACTGAATAAGAGTATTTTGGAGGGAGCTTGGAACTCTGTATTTAAATAAGCATTACAAATTTTGTGTGCCATAATAAAATATAAGAACTACTTCTCTCTCCAACCTGCTACACTCAATGTAGCATTATCATTGCACTCTTTCTCAGTAAAATTCTTGGCATTAATATCCTATCCACATTTTCTTTTCACATTGTTCTTTGCACATTTCTTTCTTTTCTCTGATCCCAAAGTTCTCCATACTTTTCCCACCATCTCCATTTTCCCAATTTCTACCATTATATGAAGACTTCATTACCTTTCTATTTTTTACAGGAAGTTGTCTTCTATTATTCAAATCTAGTATCATCTTTATCTCCTCACAACCTTTAGTAGTGTAATAATATTGTGCTCTAGTTTTGTTTTGTTTTTGTTTTTGTTTTTGATATATCCAAGTATTTTTATCCCTGAACATTTTTAGCTGGGTATCAGGAATAATACATTTTTCCTTCTGAAGGGATAGAACATCATCATCATTAATTTAGATTACCAGTCATGAGTACACATATCTTTAGATATGGCATATCTAATATCTAGGTTTACCTAAATATATCTAGATATAAATAAATAGGGTATATCTAAATATTATATATATCTGAATATCTTTAGATACTAGGTATCCAGCTCATATTTTGCAGCACTTTTGCACCTTTTTCCTGGACATTCAGTTCTCTCATAACATGATAGATTTCATTTTCCCTCTGGTATTCACTAAGAAGCACAGTTGGCTTTGCATTATTCTCTAGTTTATACATTTTCTTATAATTCCATTTTTGTATTGGCAATGTTTTTCCAGCATCTTTCAACAAAATTTAATTTGGGAGACCAAGATTTTAGTCATTCTGATTTAAAATGTAAACTAAAAAAATAGAGGCATACTGTGTTTAGTACAAAGTGACTATATAAATTAGCTGGCAAGAACTAACTTTTATATTCAATATAATTTACACATAGAAAATCATGATGGGGTGAGTGTACCAATCAATGAAGTTTTACAAAGTGAATATGCCCAGATAAACATCACCTGGACCAATATATAGAAAATTGCCAGCATCTTAGAAACTTCATCCCAGCCAACAGATCCTCTACCCCAAAGTAATCACTCTTCCAACTTGTATAATCTAAGATAAGGCTTTTATATTTTTGAATTTGATATACATGTTATCACACAATGCACTCTTTTGTGTCTGGTTTCATTTGCTCAATATTATATTTAAGATTCATCCATATTGTTGTATGTAATGGGTTGCAGTTATTTTCTCCCAATGCTGAAAAGGCTTGACTTCTCATTCTTTTCATGGAGATTTGTTTTATGAAATCATTTTTTAATTTTGTTGTCCAATTTATCAATTCTCTTTTTTATGGTTAGTGCTTATGGCATCTTCTCCTACCCCAAGATCATGAATATATTCTCATGATTATCTTTTAGCAAATTGGGTTATCTTTTAAAAGGCGTACTCCTTTACCTCTTTATGTTGCAATCTACAATCCACTTGGAATTTAATTTTGTGTATGCTGTGAGGTATGAGTCATGATTCTTAATTTTTTTAAATATATGGGTATACGATTGACCCAACACCATTAATTTTTCCTTTTCTACTGTTCCACTATGCTTTTTCCAGAAACAAACTGTCAAATTTAGCAATATCCCTGTTTTTTCTAGTTTGCTAACAGTTTTATTATTATTATTATTATTATTATGTGAGAATGTTGGCTTTTATTAAACGTTTTGCTGCATCCAATGAAAGGATCATATGATTTTCTCCTTTGTTCTATCGATGTGAGAAATTATATAATTACATGGATTGAATTTTTAATTGTCATAAAAAATACATAACATAAAATTTTCCATTTTAACCATTTTTAAGTGTACGATTCAGTACCATTAAGTACATACACATTATTGTGCAGCCATCACCATTATCAATCTCCAGAACTTTTTATTCATCCCAAATTGGATTGATTTTTGAGCAATAGTTATACATTCTTTTACTATTTTTTAATTGCTATTGTAACAATTACAAGATGCATTCTTAGCTTAGTAAGCGCAATATAAAGTAGAATATTTCAACTTTATTGACAATTAAAAACCATTAGAATAGGTTAACTCCATTTAGCACCTTCTTGCATTCTGTGCTATCTTTGTCACACATTTGAATTCTTCATAATCTCCAAGTATTTTGTACCCCACAGGATATCATTATTATTGTTTCATTTATACAATATGAATTTAGATTTTAACTCCACATTTACTTTTTATTTTTCATTCTTTCTTGCAATTCCTTGTTACCATCAAAAATCCGTTTTATTCTGTGTGAACTCCTCCCTTAATATTCCCTTTAATGCTGGTCTACTGATAGTGAATTTTCTCATTTTTTTTGGTCTTAGAAAGTTGTTATTTTTACTTCATTTTAGAAACTACTTTTTAGATGTAATTTACATATGATTAAATGCAAAAAATTAAACACACAGTTTGAAGGCTTTAACAAATATACACACCTATGTAACACTAGTTAAGAGGTAGAACATTTCCATCACTCAGGAAAGTTACCTCACACCCCTTTGCAAGATAACCACCCACCAAGGTAACCAGCATTCTGGTGTGTATCACAGCAACTTAATTTTATCTACTGTAGAAATTCATATGCATGGGATTGTACAGTAAGTACTCTTTTGTTTCTAGCTTCCTTAACCCAAAATATTCTTTTGTTATCATCCATACAGTTGCGTGTTCAAATAGTTTGTAATTTTTGTACTGAGTACTTTTCCATTGTATGGATATATCATAGTTCATACAATCTCTTCTTAACAGATGTTTGTATTTTTCCAGATTTTAGTTCTAAATAGAGAACCTCTTCTAAATAGAGAAGCTATGAAATTCCTGAATAAGTCTTTCTGTAGATATTACTTTTTTATTTTCCTTTGGAAAATAACTAAGAGTGATTAATAGGTTAGGTCTATATTTAACTTGTATAAAAAATTGCAAAATCTGTTTCCCAAAGTGATTTTTACCATTTTACACTTACACCAGCAACATATAAGACCTCAAGCTGCTCTGCATCTTCACCCACACTTGAAATCGTCATTCATTTTAATTTTATTCTAATGAGTGCAGAGTGCTACCTTTCATGGTTTAATTTTCAATTTCCAAATGACTAATGATGCTGAACACCTTTTTGTGTTTTTTCAGCCATTGCTATATCTTCTGTTACTTTCTAAGAAGATGTATTGCCTACTTTTAAATTAAAAGTGTGTCTTTTAATTATTGAATTGAATTCTATATATATTCTGTATACAACCTCTTTGTCAAATTTATGTATTATGTTAATTAACTCCAAGTCTATGCTCTTTTTATTTTCATAATAATGTCTTCAAAAGAGCAAAAGCTTTTAATTTTGATAAGGTCCAGTATTTTTTTTCAAAATGTAAATTTTGTTTATTTATTGAAATAAAGTTGACATACAATATTATGTTAGTTTCAGGTGTACTACATGATTTGACATTTGCATACATTAGGAAATTATCACCACAATAAATCTAGTAACGATCTGTCCCAATGCAAAGATACTACAGTATTATTGATCACATTCCTTGTGCTGTATTATATCCCTATGACCTATTTCTCATATAACTAAGGGTTTATACCTCTTAATTCCCTTTACCTATTGACACCCCCCCATGCCCTCCCCTCTGTCAATCACCCATATTTCTCTGTATCTATGAGTCTGTTTTGTTTTGTTTGCTTGTTTTGTTTTTTAGTTGCCAAATGTGAGATCATGTGGCATTTATCTTTCTCTGACTTATTTCACTTAGCATAATACCCTCTAAATCCATCCATGTTGTTGCAAATAGCAAGATTTCATTATTTTTATAGCTGAATAATATTCCATTGTGTGTGTGTGTATATACATACCATGTCTTTTTTATCCATTCATCTATTCATGTATACTTAGGTTGTTTCCATGTCTTGGCTATTGTGAATAATGCTGCAATGAAAATTGGAGTGCATATGTGTCACAGAATTAGTGTTTTTGTTTTCTTTGGGTAAATACCCAAAATATTTTCACCAAAGTGAAATTGGTGGATCATATGGCAGTTTTATTTTAATTTTTTGAGGAACCTTCATACCGTTTTCTGTAGTGGCTACACCAATTTACATTCTCACCCACAGTGCACCAAGGTTCCCTTTTCTCCACATAATTGGCAATACTTACTATTTGTTGTCTCTTTGATGACAGACATTCTGACAGGTATGAGGTGGTGTCTCCTTGGGGTTTTGATTTTCATTTCCCTGATGATTAGTGATGTTGAGCATTCTTTTCATGTGTCTCTTGGCCATATGTATGTCTTCTTTGGAAAAATGTATATTCAGGGCCTCTACCCATTTTTAATTGGGTTTTTCAATGTTAAATTTTATGAGTTTTTGTATATTTTCTATATTAACTTGTTATCAGATATATTGTTTGCAAATATCTTTTCCTGTTCAGTAGGCTGTCTTTCTTTTTGTTGATAGTTTCTTTTTCTGTGCAGAAGCTTTTTAGTTTGCTGTAGTCCCATTTGTTTATTTTTGCTTTTGTTTCTCTTGCCTGAGGAAACATACCCAAAAGAATGTTGTTAACATCCATGTCAAAGAGCGTACTACCTATGTTTTCTTCTAGGAGTTTTATGCTTTCAAGTCTTAACATTGAAGTGTTTAATCTATTTTGAGTTTATTTTTGTATACACTATGAGAAAGTAGTCCATTTTGATTCTTTTCCATGTAACTGTCCACTTTTCTTAACACCATTAATTGAAGACACTATCTCTTTCCCCATTGTATATTCTTGCCTCCTTTATCATAGGTTAACTGGCCATATAAACATGGGTTCATTTCAGAGCTCTCTGTTGTGTTCCATTGACCTATGTGTCTATTTTTGTGCCAGTCCCATACTGTTTTGATTACTGTACCTTTGTAGTATAGTTTGGAATCAGGGAGTGTGATACCTCCAGCTTTGTTCTTCCTCATGATTGTGTTCACTGTTTGGGGTATTTTGTGTTTTCCAATGTATTTTAGAATTATTTGTTCTAGTTCTGTGAAAAAATGTCATTGGTGTTTTGATGGGGATTGCATTGAATCTGTAGATTGCCTTCAGTAGTATGGTCATTTTAATAATGTTAGTTCTTCCAGTCCTTGAGCACAATATATTTTTCCATTTGTGTCATCTTCTATTTCTTTCATCAATGTTTTATAGTTTTCTGAATATAAGTCTTTTACTTTTATTCTTTTTGATTTGGGATTATTTTCTAAATTTGTCTTTCCGATAGTTTGTTCTTAGTGTATAGAAACACAACAGATTTCTATATATTAATTTTGTATCCTGCAACTTTGCTGAATTCATTTATTAGTTCTAATAGTTTTTTAGTGGCATCTTTAGGATTTTCTGTATATAGTATCATGTTTTCTGCAAGCAGTGATAGTTTTACTTCTTCATTTCCAATTTGGATGACTTTTATCTCTTTTTTCTTATCTGACTGCTATGGATATGACTTCCAATACTATGTTGAATAAAAGTGGTGAGAGTGGGCATCCTTGTCTTGGTCCTGATCTTAGAGGACATACTTTCAGCTGTTCACCATTGAATATGATTTTTCTGTGGACTTGTCATATATGACCTTTATTATGTTGAGTTGTGTTCCCTCTTTACCCACTTTTTTGAGAGTTTTTATCATAAATGAATGTTGAATTTTTTCCAAAACTTTTTTCTGCATCTGTTGAGATGATCATATGATTTTAATTCTTTAATTTGTTAATGTGGTATGATATGTTGATTGCTTTGTGGATATTGAAATGTCCATTGCTTTCCTGGGATAAATACCCCTTGATCATGGTGTTTGATCCTTTTAATATATTGTTGAATTCAGTTTGCTAATATTTTGTTGAGGATTTTTACATCTATGTTCATCAGTGATATTGGCCTGTAATTTTTTGTGATATTTTTGTCTGGTTTTGTTATTAGGGTGATGATGGCCTTGTAGAATGAGTTTGGAAGCATTCATTCCTCTTCAATTTTTTGGGATAGTGTGAAAAATATATGTTTTAATTCTTCTTTAAATGCTTGGTAGAATTTACCTATGAAGCCCATGGGGTCTGGACTTATGTCTTGGGGGAGATTTTTCTTTTTACTGACTCAATTTAATTACTGGCAATAAGTTCATATTTTCTATTTCTTCTAAATTCAGTCTTAGGGGATGGTACATTTCTAGCAATTTATTGATTTCTTCTAGGTTGTCCATTTTATTGGTGTATAATTATTTGTAGTAATCTCTTATGATCCTTTGTATTTCTATGGTGTCAATTGTAATTTCTCCTGTTTCATATCTTATTTTATTTACTTGGGTTCTCCCTCTTTTTTTCTTGATGCGTTTAACTAAAGGTTTATTAATTTCATTTATCTTTTCAAAGAACCAGCACTTAGTTTCATTGATCTTTTCTATTCTCTTTTTTTTGGCCTCTGTTTCATTTATTTCTGCTCTGTTCTTTATGATTTCTCTCATTCTACTAACTTTGGATTTTGTTTGTTCATTTTCTTGTTCCTTTAGATGTAAGGTTAGGTTGTTTATTTGAGATTTTTCTTGTAGATGCTTATGGTTTACCTTATATATGCTTTATATATTTTTTATTAAGTTTTCCCTAAGTATTATATAGATCATTATTATCGTAAAGGCTATTTCTGACAACCTGGATCCCCTGTGGGTATCTTTTTGTTGTTCATTTTTCTTCTTGATTTTAGATTATTTGATCTTGAGACATGGTATGCCTGTTAATTTTTAAAAATTCAATGTCAGATATTATATATAGAAATATAGAGATATTTTAAGGCTTTTGCATCTGGCCTCTAAGCTAGGGGGAGATCACTTTAATTCAGCCAGAGTTTGGGCTGATTATAGAGGCTGAGTTTCAGTCTTTACAAAAGCTGATCTATTTTTGGTTCATCCTTACAACCCTGTAAAGATGATCTACCTGAAAACTAAATTATTTTATGAGGGCCGACCACTTTGATCAGTCCTAAACTCCAATTTCTATCTTCTTAGCTCCAAGAGAATGCTGAGAGCTATGCTCAAATTCTTCGCTTTCTGGCTATCAGTCATGAATTTGTAAATGCCTGTAGAGGAAGTGCAGTACCAAATGTCAGACTCATCTCTCTGTGTTTCACTTCTCTCTGGGGTCTTGACCCCTCAAGTCCTGCCTTTATTTGTAACTTTCTGATGCCTTCAAACATTTTTTAACAAAAAACTTTTTGTTTTAAAATAAATCATAGTTTCACCAGAAGTGACAAAATAGTACAGAGAGGTACAGTGTACCCTTCATCCCAGTTTCCTCCAATAGTTACATTTTATATAGTTTTAACATAATATCAAAATAAGGATATTGACATTAGTACAATATGCGTGTATAGTTCTATGACATTGTATCCCATGTGTACATCCATGTAACTACCATTACAATCAAGCTATAGTATTCCACATTAAAAAAATGCTTTAAAAATATTTTATCCAGCTTTTCTATCAATTCTTAGAAGTAAGGTTGATCTAACCTAGCTTGTCCATCATGGCCAGAAGCAGATGTCCTAAAATTACCTTTATAATGTTTATTTTTCATATTTGCATTAGGAATTTTTCTGACTCTGAGATTGTGTATAGTATGTGAAAATGTAAGATGTAGGTTTCAGAGTTCTCTTTTTCTTCTCCATAGTGCCTACCGTGGAGCTGGATATATGGTAGTAAAGCAACAAACAATTATTAGATAATATTTAACTAAATTTATTTCTATAGTCATAGTTATAAAGTCATTGTAGCAATGCATTTGAGCCAAAGCCATCAGTTCTAGTTTACCTACATGGCAGAGACCTAGCTTAATTTACTTTTTTGGTACATTCAAGCTAAATGAATCATAGTTGTCTTGTTCTTGCACAATTTTATCTTTGCGTATGCACACATCTAAAGTGTTCCTGTATATTTAAATACCACAACATTTAAGTTACACTGGGAACTATTCTCCTGCTCCACCGTTGGAAGAACTTAAATTTCAAGTTAAAGAATATGGGCATTTAGTAGACAATGAATAGGTATTAGTGGCTACTTAGCAAAGTAATGCTGCTTGATGAAACATACTTTAGGAAACTGCTTCTTTTGGAAGTACACATAACGGATAAGACGTGAAAAGCAATATTTCAGGTGAAATGTCATGAATAGCCATGAGGTTGACCCAAGGGACCAGTGAGTTAGAATTTTGTATCTGTAAGAATATTAGAGTTTAAGTCCATGACTTTATATAATGGAAGGGAAAATAGAAGGAAGAGAGAAAGTGGAAAGGAAATATAGATAGCACAGTGTTTAAAAAATGAGTTCAGAGGCAAATAAATTATTTAAAGTACCAAGTTTTGGGCTTTCACATATTTTTTTAATAGAAGTGTCATATAAAAACAAATCCAGACTTAGATAAAGAGAGGCTTTACTGAGAAGAAAGACTGTTGCAGTAGGGAAAGCGCTCAGATCTCAGACATGTGCAAGTGTCTCAAAAGCAAGCAAAAAGGCTTTTCTTTTATAGAGAGGGTCAGCTTATTCGCGGGATAAGCTGATAAGGGGATATTTTTGGCTTTTCAGTGCTTGCTTAGGTTTGAGGACAAGCAGAGTTCAGGGATCTTTAGTGAAGAGAAAAACCTGACAAAAATTTGGTCAAGACAAAGTAGAGGGTAAGACGTGGGCAACTGTGAACACCTGATCAGGAGCCAACACCACACAGGGATATACTGTTACTAAAGACATTCCAGTGAATAATAAATAGCCTCTTGGTAGTTATGCTATGGAAGAAATTTGTTATTTTAATCTGGTAGGAATTTGGCCTAGGTGACCTTCAAAAATTTATTCTAACTTGAAGAACAATTCTTTGTACAATTCAGTGAGTTAGTATTTTTACAGAAAAACCGAAGAGGTCCCCTTAGTGTACATTCCTGGACAATTAGATTTGCTACATCATCTAGTCAATTTATATAGTATCATTCAATGAAAGTTAGTAAAATCCTTTAAAAGCAAGCTGTGCAATCATCATTTTGTAGATTGCATAAATGAATTATTCAGGACTAAGTATTTCAGAATATCTGTTATTTCAGATTGAACAAAATTGCTGTGTACAGGATATGCATTTCTTCCCTAGGAATGCAATAATAGTATGGAAAGGATGTGCAGTATTAACATTTAGATAGGTATCATTGGAAGAGCAATGCTTAAAATTTACCTAGTGTGGCAAAAAAAGAGGAAAAGTTTTGGTTAAATCTTATCAGACTTACCACTAGTCCATCAATTCAAAGTCAGCTTGGGGAGTGATGTTGCTTTTCAAGCTCTCATGAAAAGACTTCCTGATTTGTAAAGGAGGCAAATTTATTTATGTAAATTGACTATTTGGCAGTACTTCTGCTTCTTTTAGTGTTGACTAGTCCCACCTCTGATAAGACAGATCTAATTTCATTTCCATTAAAATGCAATGAAAGCACATTTATGAATTTAATAATTTCTTGCCTGAGTTTGATAGGAGCTTAAAATGGTTAGCTATGGAGTATTATTAATAAATATTGCTTTTTAAAATTAAAATAGAAACACCTAGCTGGTCAGGGATTTTTTTTTCTATAGATTATGACAGAAATTGAGTTGGTAAAAGAAATAGTAATTTGCCAAAGGGTTTGTTTAATTGGACCCTCTTGCTTATCTCCTTGTCAAATTATTTTTAAACCTAAGCTTTTCTATATAATTTAAATATTGGTGTACTTTGTTTTGCATAACTTATTCATTCTCCTGAAAGGAACATGAAGCAAATATAAATTTAGGCTTTTTAACAAAGCATGAAAAGAGGAATGTGACATCATGAATTGTTATTCTAATTTGTCTTTCAGAAGGCTCTCCTAAAATCTTATTTTTTCTCATACTTTCTGATCTTGGGTGGCCTCGGCCTGTAGCAGCTTGAATCAGGGTTTTGGTTCCCAGCCAGAGACTGAGGTCAGGTCAAGGCAGTGAGAGCACCGAATCCTAGCCACTAGACCACCAGGAACAAGTAGCCAGTGACAAGGCCCTGGCCCTTCGGCTTTGCAGAAAAGAATTCCCACAAAGACGTAAAGTAGTGAAACAAGTGTCTATTAGGAGAAGAAAGGAGTACGGTACATGTGGATAGACACACGGGCAGACTCAGAGAGAGAGTTGCACCCTCATGGTAGTTTAAATCACTTATATGGGGCATTTCTTCCAGGTTTCCTTTGACCAATCATTTTGATTTGCCTGGTTCAGAGTCTGTATTTGGTATATCTCAGGATCCTCCCATGTGCGCGTGCATCTCTTAGCCAAGATGGATTCTACCGAAGAGGCTATGGGTAGTTGGCATCACTTACTATGGGGTGGCACCCCCTCCCTTTTTGACCTTAAGGAGCTTTCTAGTTGGGAAGGTTTCCTTGACTTTGAGAATGAGAAATATGTGGTCTCTTATCCTGTATCTGGGCAGGGCCCAGCCTCCTCTCTCAATTGTCCTGCTATTGTCATCTTGGAGTATTGGTCCACAGGGAATGAATCTTCAATTGCTTACCCTGGGGGGGGAGGGGCATCTACCTCCTGCCTCACTTTCTACATTTTTATATGTACTGCCTATGTAAATATCATTATTTATGATAACTTTGTGGGCCTACTTGATCCACAGTTCTTCCTGATGAAGTAGCATTTCGCTGAAGTTCCTCTGCATAATCTGCACAGTCAACAACCATTTGTGCTTTAACAAAAAAGGGAAGATATGTGTGAAAATTTGAAAAAATACAAAAGGGTTTTTTTTTTAAGGGTTTTAAAGATTATGAGAATCACTGGTAGCAGAGCTGATCCTATTTTCCTGTCTAAATTAAGTTTCTGACTTCCCCTTCCCAAGAGGGTGAGGGGAGGGGAAGCTTCCCTTTTTTCACTTAAAAATCACTTGATTGAATTGTTAGGTCATCTGAAACAAACAACTTTCTTGACACCAAGAGACGTGTATATTGGGGAAGAAGACTGAGAAAATCTATGTAACAAAGTAGAAACAGTGTGTTGCATGGATTCAGAATACTGAAACAACGTGGCTACAACTTAAGAGTTTCTTATGCGTGGTTACTTAAAATAAATAAATGCTGAATTTGCAAACTCGTAATTTCCTTGACAGTATTGCACACCTGTCAGTCATTTCCAGCCTATCCTTTATTAAATGGCAAATAAAGAAATCTGGATTGGAGTAGAAAATATTATCTTGTGTCAAACATTTGTAGATGCCTTACTATGACTAGAACTTCCAGTGTAATCAAAATATTTAGGATCTATTAATATTGCTGTACTAGCTTCCCTTTTTATTTTATACATGTATGTTAAATTTAAAATGATAGTTTTACCATTTTCTAAACACAATCTAAATTTATCATGCTATTTAAAATTCACAATCAGTTTTCTGTGCAGACCTGTGTAATGTTTTGTGTATGGAATGAAAATCCATTTTAATCAAAATATATTGATTTAGATTATAAAAATAATATAAAATGAAATAAATTCAATAGCTAACAGTAAATATTTGAACTATCATCCTTATGCATATTAAAAATTCATAACAAATTAAGAAAGAAGAAAAAACATCATTAGATAAATGTACCAAACCTACAGCAAAAGTCATACTTAATGGTAGAATATTAATAATTCATCCCAAATCAGGAATAACACCATTGGTGCTATTATTTATTATTTTACTAGAAGACCTAACCAATGCATTAAGACAAAGAAAGAGAGATAAATATTGGAAATTGATACAAAACTGAGGATGCTTTCAAATGATTTGATCTGATTATCAAATAATTACTATTAGATTAGAAGCAGTGTTCTAATATATCGGCAATATCCAAATGATATATTGCAAACAGAAAAATAAAGATACATATTAAAATAGACAAGAGCTTTAATTTTATTTTGGAATAAACTTAACCAGAAATGTGAAAGACCTATACAAAGAAAATGGTAAAATTTATTGATAGACATTAAAGTTTCAACTAGGAAGACCAAACATTTTCCTTTTATTCTAAAGATTCATGAGTTTCAACTTTTGGGAATTTACTTATACTACTTCTTTAATAATTTTGTCTTCTTCATTTCCTCTATTTACTCTTTTTAATTTCTAATAGTAAAATATTGTCTCTATGAGATTGAATCCCTATGTTGCCATCATTTCTTTCACATTTTCTTTCTCTTTTCCTTTCTCTCTACAAAAATACATGTATTTCTTCAGCATTTTTTCCCCCGTAATTCTATTGATTTACTTTCATATAACAGCCATGTTTTGTTTTCTGATTTTTTTTACAACATTCAATTTCATTTTTAGTTAAGTTTTTCATTTTGAGAAAGTTAAATTCACATGCAGTTTTAAGAAAGAATACAGATCCTGTATACACCTTACCCAGTTTCTCTCGGTGATAATATCTTGCAAATCTATAATATCACAACAGAGATATGACAATTGATACAGTCAAGATATAGAACATTTCTGTCACCAGAAGGATCCTTCATGTTGCCCTTTTATAGTCATGCCTATTTCCCTCCCACCCCACCCTTTCCTTAATCCCCGTTGACTGTCAATCTGTTTTCCATTTCTATTATTTTGTAGTTTCAAGAATTTCATATAAATCTTATACAAATATAGCATTTATATAGTGTGTATTTGGCTTTGTTCACTCAGCATAATTCTCTGGAGATTCATACAGGTTATTGCATGTATCATTAGCTCATTGCTTTTTATTGCTAATTAGTATTTCATGGTATGGATGTACCACAGTTTGTTTAACCAATCATCCGTTGAAGGATATCTGCATTGTTTTCAGTTTGGGGCTATTACTATTAAAGCTAGTATAAACATTCATGTACAGGTGTTTGTATGAATATAAATTTTCATTTCTTTGGAGTGTAATTGCTGGTGTATGGTAATTGCATGTTTAGTTACTCAAGAAATTGTCAAACTGTATTCCAGAGTGACTGTACCATTTTACATTCCTACCAGCAATCTATGATGTACTCATATTTCTCTGAGAATACTAATTAGATTATCTTAAAATATCTCTTCTCTTTCTTGAACTATATTTATTCTGGGCTCAATATTCTGCTTGTTGTTTTTAAACTTACTGTCTTATTCTGTTGATTTTTATCGTATATGTTAAATTTTTGTTACCTGTTCGTATACTTCAGAATGAAGTATTTGGTTGATTACTGTACATAAGTTGAAATTGGTTTTCTTTGCTATTGTATAGGCAGGTGTGTTTCCTGATAGGTTTCTCACCTGATTGGGAAGCCTAATGGAAGCTTTGTTTCTGGAGACTAGGCTGGACATTTTGAATGGCAAGCTTCATTTTAAGATGCCTATATGAAGAGTTAGAATGTTTGTCTTGGGAATCCCCAAATTCCAGACTGTGGAATGCTTTAATTTAAGTGTCAAATTCAATATTTGAAGGCCTAACTACACATAGAGTTAAGCACTCTAGTTTTGGAGTGGTGTGTGTGTATATATGTGTGCGTGCTTGTACATGCATGTGTATGTGAGTGTTTTGCACATGGAGCAGGAGACAGGGAAATGGCCTTCCCATCTCATCTCTCTGTATGGAGGAGTAGGGGAGGATAGGATGAAGACAGAGACTGATCAGGATTCCATAGATGGTCATTAAAATTAATACCCTTCTGGCCTCACTTTTCACCATCTCTCTGTGTGGAAGAGTTGGACAGGATGGGAGGATGGCAGAGACTTGGCACAAGTTTTTGGTAATTATTCAAATTAACACCTCTATATCCCCCTGTAAATACTTACTTCAAGAATAGATCCTCACTGGGCTTTTCCCATGAATATCAGCTTGTACTTCTTTTCTAGGTACCATATTCATGTATTCGGTACCACATTTATAACAGGGCAAGAGAGTAACCTGTCCTGAGCTCCATGCTTTAGATGATCCCAATTATACACACACACAAAAATTAAACTTATTAAAGAACACATAGCAACTTCTGTCCCTTAGCATCTTCCACTCAGACCTGCAACCCTAAGCAAGCTGTCTTGTGACGCATATTGTTTGGATCCAGGAGAAAACATTTTCCCACCTCTTGCCCTGTGCCGAAATGTATCCAAATACTAAGGAGTTTCATGTGTTGGATACTGCTTCAGGATACTGCTTCAGGATGTGAGAAACATTTAAATGCCTTATGTAACAGAAAACACAAATTAATTAACTTGTTCAATATCTTTTCTCTCAGATGATATAAACCCCATAGATTCTTGCTTAAGGAAGTATTATTTCATAGTAGTGACAAGCATCCCTTTCCTTCCTTTTCTTTATGTTCCAATATTGTTTCTGGAGAGACACACATGGTTTTTATAACCAGTACAAAATGCAGCTGAGAAATATTTTGCTACATTTAACAATTCATATTCCTTTTAAATGTACATATGTAGCTCTTTATGTTGGCAAGTAGGTGGGCATTAAAAGGTAGGATTGTGAATATCTTTATATTTATAATCATATTGATAAGATTTGAGTAAATTTTCAAAAAATACTATACATTTCAGCTTTATTTAAAATTTTAACTAAAATTTTGAAATTCAATAATTAAGGTATATTATATTTGGCTTTTAATTTTAAAAGTTTGAATATTATATAAAGTAACTGAAAGCATATGTGAACATAACTATGTTTTAGTATTTTATAGTAATTTAATTTTATCAACATAAATTCAAAATTTGTATATTTTGAACATGATCACCTTTTACATTTTAATCTTTTATTGCATTAATATGAAAATCTTTATTTTAACAACATTAAAGAAAATGAAAAATAAATTGTATGGAATGAATATTCCTAAATATGAGTTATATATATCTATATTTTATTACTCAACCAAATATCACTGACTAATCAATAGAAAATCGTTATACATTAATAATTAACAATTTTTAATATTCTTCCAAAATTGTCATATAAAAACAGTCAACCAGGCTTTTAACTTTTTTCAAGGCCGGACAATATATATGTTTTATGTAACAGATTTTTAGCTTGACTTAGAAGTCTTATACTCTTGCCAGGTCCCCAAATTGTTAAAGGTGTGTCCAAGCTCTTATTTGATTTCTGGTTCCAAAAATGTGTTTAAATCTTTTTGCTATTTTTTCCTTACTCTTTTAGTTCAGATATTTACTATGATGTTTTTAGAAAATATCACACACAAACAATTCTGCCCAGTCTTCAGTAAACGCTTTCACCTCAAAATAAGTGCCTTCTTCTGTTGTGCACTTGACTGCTTTTTACTCCTCCAGGGCTCCACGTTTTCCTATGGAACTACTGTTGTATAAATGCTGTGTGTGTGTGTGTGTGTGTGTGTGTGTGTGTGTGTGTTTGTATGTGAGAATAAAGATGTTCTTCCATATTTGCTCTCTGTATCCTTGCTATTTAAAGTAAGGTCTGCTGATCAGTAACTTCTGCATCTCTTGGGAACCAATGAGAAATTCAGAATCGCAGGCTGTACCGCATATTTACTCAATCAAAATGTGCATTTTTAACAAGATCACATGGTGATTTATATCCACATTAGCGCTTGAGGGCACTGCTCAGTATCTTGGCTATCATAATTTCTATGGTTTTCCTTAATTCTGTATTTTGAGAGGATTCTCTGATACGGTAACTAAATTTTGCTAATTCAGATCTTTATTGTTATGTATGTGATTCAATGCCACTAAGGGCTATTTTATTATTGTTATTATAATTTCTGATATATTTTTATTTCTATGGAAGTTATCTTTTATTTTGATTCTCTCATTATACTTGATTTCCCCTTTTACTTCTTATAATTCTGTAAATTTTTATATATATTTTTCAGTTATATAAGTATGTGCATAGATTTATAATTGTGATATATTCCTGAAGGATTGACCATTTTGTCATTTTATGAAATCTCCCTCGTTATCACTGGAAATGTTGCTCGCCTTAAAGTCTGCTTGATTTAGTAGCAGTCCTGTTAAAGTAGCTTTCCTCTTAGTATTTTCATACTGAATGTTTTCATTGTTTTACCTTGAACCTGATTACTTTTATTTAAATTGTGTTTTTTGGTAAATAGCAACCATTTCGAAATATGCCATAACTGTTGTCCAAAACAAAGGGAACTTTGTAAGGTCCTTGTATGACCTTGTTGTGTCTCCTTTATTGACTTTAGAATTCCTTAATTACTCCTACTTGGATAAAGTCTTTGTTATGCAGCTCTTTTCGCTGTAAGCCACTGTTACACCAATCCCTCTTGGTATGGTCGCAAGGTATGGGAGAAGAGAAGTTTCTTTCAATTTATGATTAAATCTCAGTCGTTTAGTGGGCCCATGTCTCTGAGCTGTGACTTTCATCAATGTTTCTTAGCATTAATTTCTCCTCTTAGGTATTACAGGAAGGATTTGGGGTGGGGGAGGGAGTAGGATTGGATAAATGCTCTTCTCCCTAGGGTGTAATAAGGCTCTGGTAAAGCCTTTTCTCCTGCAAAGTTCCCTTTGTTTTGGAGAACAGTCTTGGCATATTTCAAAATGGTTATGTTTCCTTTTCCCATTTCAGAGCCAGTAGAGGATCCTTCCAAGCTTTTCACTGTGAGGATCTCATTGGGCTCCTGAAGGCAAAATCCATGAAAGTGTACCCCCGACACACATGCCAAAACACAGCTCTTAGGAGTTCTCCCTCATGCTAGTATACTCAACCTCAAGCAATTGGTCAAAATTACAACTTAAGTGTTCCTAGGAATTTTTGTTTCCAGGTTTCAGCTGTGATTCTCTATTCACCTATCTCTCCAGATTTCAAGGGTGGCAGTTTGCCCTGTGATCACAATTCTCTGATGGGTCTAAGAAGAGTCCTTAATTTTCAGTTTGTTCAGTTTTCTTTCTGTAATGATGGAAATAGCTATCTCCTAGCTGTTTACATGTCAACGTTGAAACCAGGAGTCTCTTTTGGTTTGCTTATAACTTCTGAAACAGTAAATATTTTTAAGATCTGTTTTATTTCATAAAAGAAGTATATCATGCTGTATGCAATCTTTGGAGACTCATTTGTCCTCAACATTTTATCACAAAATTCTTTCATGTTTTTATATGTTGCTAGTTCATTTGTTTTGACTACTGTATAATATTACATTTTACTGTACCACAGTTAATTCATCTACATTATTGTTTATGAGCATTTGGTTTTTTTCCAGTTTGTCGATATTGTGAACAGTACTTGAAAATACACAAAATACACAGGGGAATTTCTGGCTCATATATATGTCTATTCTCAACTTTAGGAGATAATGCTAATGCCTTATGAAGGTATACATATTTATATATACATATTCCATTCTGTTAATATGGTAGATTAAAATGATTTTTTGTCAAATGGCAAACCAACTTTGCTTTTCTGGGATAAACCCCAACAAGTCATGGTGTATTATTCTTTTTGTACATTACTTTAAATTATCTACTGATATTTTGAAAGGGAATTTGCATCTATATTTATGAGGAATATTGGTATAAATTTTATTTTTCCGTAATGTTTTTGTCAGTTTTTGGTATCAGGGTTTTAATGTCCTGGCTAGCTGATTTAGGAAGGGTTTCCTCCACTTCTATTTATGAAAACAGTTTATTTTAGATATGGCATTATTTATTGCTTAAATATTTGATTAATTAATTAATTAATTAAGCTGTGCCTGGAGATTTTCTTCCTTCCCTCCTTCCTCCCTGCCTTCTTTCCTCCTTCCCACCCATTCGTCCTTACGTTCTTTCTTTCTCTTTTTTTTCCTCCCTCTTCTCCTCTCTTTCTATTTCTCTCTCCTGATCTTGCTCTCTCCATTTTATTTTCTGCTTTTCTTAGGTGGTTTCTGATTATGAATTGAATTGCCTTAATGAAAAGTGTTTTTCTAAATTTTTATTTCTTCATCTGTCAGTTTGGGTAATTCATGGTTTTCAATAAATATCTCCAGTTAGCTAGGTTGTTGAATTTAATGATATAAACAGATTTATAATATTATTTTATTACCCTTTTAATGTCTGTAGTCCTTTTAGTATGTTTAGTGATATTCCCTTTTTAATTACTGTTCTAGGCAATATGTATATCTTTTTTTCTTAGTCTGGTTAGTATCTACAATTTTTATTATTTTTTCCCCAAAAACCCCATATCTTAACTTTATTATCTATTGTTATCTGTTTCCTATTTCTTGATTTATGATCTTATTTTTATTATTTACCTTCTATTATTTATTTTAGGTTTAATTTGCTCTTTTACTAGTGCTCTTATGGTACAAGCTTAGGTCATTAATTTTTAAATCTTTTTTCTAGCAGTTATTTATATTTATAAAATTCTAAGCATTGCTTTGGATACATGCCACAAAATTTGATACTTGGATATCCATTATTGATATATATGGTAGGTGTTCAGCTCACAATAGTCACTATTTTTTCTTGTGATTTCTTCTTTGACCCATGGATTATTAATACATGTTGCAGAAATTCCAAAATTGAGGGAATCTCTCCATACTATTTGGTATGGGTTGAGATATGTTCCCACCCGAAAAAAAAGGTATGCTGATGTCCTAACCCCCAGTACCTCAGAATGTGACCTTATT
This sequence comes from Eubalaena glacialis, assembly GCF_028564815.1. Taxonomy (NCBI): domain Eukaryota; kingdom Metazoa; phylum Chordata; class Mammalia; order Artiodactyla; family Balaenidae; genus Eubalaena; species Eubalaena glacialis. The sequence goes on from NC_083736.1 coordinate 111,336,397, forward strand.
TGGAAGCAGAATCAATGTAGATGTAATTAGTTAAGATAAGGTCATATTGGAGTCAGGTGAACCCTTAATCCTATACGACTGGTGTCCATATAAGAAGGCAGCCATGTGAAGATAGGCACAGGGAAACAGTCATGTGAAGGCAGAGAATCAGAGTGATGCATGAACAGGCCAAAGAATGTCAAAGATTGCTGAAAAACCACCAGAAGCTAAGAAAATGCAAGGAAGGATTCCACTACAGGTTTTAGAGGGATATTGGCTCTGGTGACACATTGGTTTCAGACTTCTTGCCTCCAGAACTGAAACAATAAATTTCTATTGTTTTAAACTCCCCAGTTTGTGGTACTTTGTTATGGCAGGCCTAGGAAACTAATACACTATTACTGTATGGTTTCAATTCTTTTAAATTTGTTGAGGATTTGGTCTTATGGCTCAGCGTACCTTCTACCTTGGTGAATGTTCCCTGCACTTGTACATATATGCTGCACTTGTTGGTATAGCATTCTTATTTTGGGGAGAGGGGTAACAAATTACTCTATTTGAAGGAATGGTACTAAGGAAAGAACTTGTAGATGTTTTGGTACAACTTATAGAAAAGGTAAAGGTAACCCAAACATGCATGCACTGCCTTGGTGACCAGGGAAGTCACCCTTGTGGCTGTGGAAAGCCAGCCTAAGGCTTAGCTCTCATTATCACTGTTTCCCAGGGTGTGCTTGTCAAAGAGATACTCTGCCATGCCAGATTCGGGGGCCCCCATCTTGCGTAAGTTGGTTACATGGTCACGCAATTCTTTGATGGATTTCACCTGCTTGTTCAGGTAAAGAGTCTCAATGAAGTCACACAAATGGGGGTCATTTTTGTCAGTGGCCAATTTGTGCAGTTCCAGTAGTGACTGATTCACACTTTTTTCCAAGTGTAGCGCACATTCCATTGCATTCAGCCCATTCTCCCAGTCATCACGGTCTGGTTTCTTGATATCCTGAAGGAAGATTCGGCCACCCTGTTGGTTCTGCAGCTTCATCAGTTTCTCAGCATGTTCCCTCTCCTCACAAGACTGGTGAAGAAAGTATTTGACAAAGTTCTTCAAAGCCATGTCATCACGGTCAAAATAGTATGACATGGATAGGTAGACGTAGGAGGCGTAAAGCTCCAGGTTGATCTGGCGACTGATGGCAGCCTCCGAGTGCTGGTGCTAGTTCTGGCACACCTGCGAGGGGGATGCGGTCGTCATGGCCGGCGGCTGAGGAGAGGCGGTCGGAGGGCGCTGTGAGGTGGTGGCGAGGGCTGGCTCTGAGTGGCCGGCCGGAGCGCGGGGTTCCGTCCAAGCAGTGTTGAAACAGGAAACCTCGGTGACTCTCCGCGATGACTGTGGCCGGTATAGCATTTTTTAAATGTCAGCTAGATCAAGTTGATGGTTTTCAAATCTCTTGTATCTTCACTGATTTTTTTTTTCTACGTTTTTTATCAGGTACTGGGAGAGGGATGTTTATTCTCTATGAGTGCTGATTTTTCTATTTTAGTCTGTCAATTTTTACTTAATATAGCTTTTTACATCCACTTTAATATGATTCATATTCAATTTTTATAACTTTCCTTAACTGTTTACTGTCACTCTGTGCCTTTTTTATTAAATTGTTTCTACTCAACACCATAGAGTTTAATCTTGCTTTTAAATCTAGTCTGATAATCTCTGCCTTTTGATTCTAGTGTTGGACCATTTATTAACTGAATCAGTACAGTACAGTACAGGTGTTTACTTTGTCTTTACTGCAGACCCAATTTTCTGTCATATATAATTTCTCTACAGTCTGATGAACTTCTTTTATCAGTTATTATATTGTATGTCCATTTGGGACAAATTCTCTCAGCTTTCCCTGCTGAGAAAGTTTTTATTTCATATTCATAGATTGCAAAGATATTCTTCTTTGTTTTATTCCAGCAGGTATATAAAGTTTTTACACTTATGTCCATGATCATCCTGAAATGAAATTTTGTGTGTGGAGTAAGATAGCATCCAAGTTCAGTTTTTCCCCATAATCGTATCCAGTGGTCCCAGTATCATTTGTTGATAAGACAGACTTTCTTTTCCCCATTAAATTGTAGAAATATATTTGTGGAAAGTCAAATGACCATATAAGCTTAGGTCTGATTCTGAATTCCCTATTTTATTCCGTTTATTGATTCATCTATCCATATATCAATACCATTCTGTCTTTAGTTAATGAAGCTTCTTTGTAAGTCTTGATATCTGGTACTAAATGTCACACAATATCACTATCCTTTTGAAAACTAATACTAGCTCTTCCGTAGCATAAATTGTAGAATCAGACTGTCAGTTTCTTCAGTATCATAGCAATGTTCTCTCAATTAATGAACATAAATAATCCCTCCATTTATTTAACCATTCTTTAATATTCCTTATCTATGTCATGGGGTTTTCAGTCATGAGCTCTTGGAAAATTTCATTAAATTTATTCCTAACTCTTTAATATTTTCATGCCACTTTAATGACATTTCAGAATTAAAATTCTCAATATTTTGTTGCTAGCATATGTTAATGCAATTGCTTTTTTATATTTTAACTTATGTGAGTTAGAGTTCTGATATTTTTATTAATAGATTCCTGTAGATTTTTTCTAACATATAATCATACTCTCTGAAAATAACAATAGTTTTACTTCTTATCCAATATTTATGTATTTATTTACTCTTTTGTCTTATTGATTGGTTAAGACCTACTTCTAATGTTGATTAGAAGTAATGAAGCAGACATCCCTGACGTTTCCCTATTTTAGGTGGAAACTTCAATATCATAACAGTAAGCTTGATGTTAGCTATAGATCTTTGCTAGAAGCATTTTAGCAGACTGAGGGAGTTCCCTCCTACTTACAGTGTGCTGAAATTAGTTATTATGATTTAGTGTTGAATTTCTTTAAAAAAATTCTTTTCTATATCTATTGAGATCATTATTTTTGCTTCTTATTTTTTAAATAGATTTGTGGTGATTTAGATGGATTTTAGAATTTTAAACCAACCTCACATTCCTGAGATAAACCCACTTTGTTATAATCTATTTTCCTTTTTCTTAAATATTGATGGATTCAATTCATAATGTTTTCTTGAGGAATTTTGATGCTATGCTCCTGAGTAGTTTTGAACTATAAATTAATTTTCTTATAATGCCCTTGTCAGCCTTTTGTATCAAGATCACATTGTCTCATACAATCAGTTGTGACATGTTCTTATTTCTGTTATTTTCTAAAAATGTTTGTGCGAGATTGGTGTTATTTCTTCCTTAAATGTTTGATGGTATTCACCAGTAAAATTGTCTGGGTGTGTAATTAACTATCATTATTGTGCAAACTTCATACCAGGGAGGGAAAGTGTAGCTTCATGCATCGGGACCCTGTCTTTTCCAAGGGGGTTTCTCAGATGACTGCCTTCTGTTTTGGAGCTCTGACGAATCTGGCACAATCTAGCCACCACAGGGAGAATAGAAGTGCACACTGGGATGGTAGAATGCCATTGATCTTATCTCCTGCTCTACACAGTGAGCAGACAAAAAAATCTCAGCTCTCAGCTTCCCCCTTGGGAAGGAAAGAGTTGATCCATGCATGCAGCAATCCATCCTCTCCAGGGCTGCACAAAGGAATGGCATCTGTACTGTATAGCACAGGGAACTATAATCAATATCCTGTCATAAACCATAATGGAAAAGAATATAAAGGAAAGAATGTATGTGTATAACTGAGTCACTTTGCCGTACAGCAGAGATTGGCACAACATTGTATATCAACTATACTTCAATTAAAAAAAAATAAAAATAAAAATAAAAGAAATAGCATCTGTTTCACCAGTTCTGAAGTTCTGATGGGCCAGTGGCAGCTCGTGTGTGGATGCCATTGTTTCTCTCCCATGATCAACACAGGGTTAATGGATAAAAAATCCCAGTTTTCAGCTTGCCCCTGAGAAGGAAAAGAGTTGATCTGTATGTCCAGTGTCCCCACTTTTCCAGGGCTGACCAAAGAACTAACATCGATCTCACTAGTCTTGAAGCTCTGATAGATCTAGCACAGTCTAGCCACCTGGTGAAGAATGGAGGTAGCAGCTTGGGCTGGTAGATGCCATAGCTACCCCTACCTCCTGGGCTCAGCATGGAGGGAGTGGACAAAAGCCACAGATGCCTGCTTTTCCCTGGGGAGGGAAAGAGTTGGTAGAGGTCCCCAAAATCTCTGGCCGGGCTGATTGGCAGGGGTCTTCTTCTGTATGAGGCAAGTCAGTGAAGACTGAAAGAGGTGTCTGCTTTGTCAAATGCATAGACACCAACACAGAAAACCTATGAAAATGAGTAATCAGATAAAGATGTTCCAAACAAAGGAAGCAGAGAAATCTCCAGAAACCAACCCTAATGAAACAGTTATGTGATTTTCCTTATAGAGAATTAGAAATAGCTCTTATAAAGATGGACAATGAGGTGGTGGGTAAATCACTTTTTAATTCTAGTATAAAAGTTAAAGACAAAAGTATTTTTAAAAACTATACCTAAAAATGTGTTAAAGGATACACAATATGAATACCTGTAAATTGTGACGTGTATTCATATGACACCCACTCTGAAAGATTTAAAAAAAAAAAAAAAAAACCACGGTGAAAAGTTTCATTTAAATTCTTTCCAAACCCAAGGATCCTTAGGCAGTAAGCAAACTCTAGCAGCATTATCAAAATCCTCCACAAGTTTGCAAATGTTTGAATGTCAGGCTTGAGACGTAGAGTCTCTCCACGTTAGATGCTTTCTCTTGCGGGAAGTAAGAGGAAACCTAGAGGTTGTATGGTGCCTGTCATGGCAGGAGAAAGCTGACTTCTGGAGATAGTAAATTCTGACAATGATAACATGGACTGGAGAGGGGAGAAGTTAAAGTGTAGAGCATTTGTATGCAGTTGAACTCTAGTTATCAGCTTAAAAAAAGACTGCTATAAGATATATCATATTCTTATAAAATATAATAATATTATATAATTATATGTATTACATAACCCCAAAGTAACCAAAAAATACCTATAGAAATTATGCAAAAGAAAAAGAGAAAGGAGTGAAAGTATATCAATTTAAAATATCAAAAAAACACAAAGCAAGATGAAGGGGAAAAGACAGACAAAAGTATTAAAAGACTAACAGAAAACAACGAATGGCAATAGTAAATACTTTCCTAAGAATAATAATTTAAATGTAAATAGATTAAATTCTCCAATTAGAAGATATAGAATGACTGAAGGGATAAAAAGCAGGACTAACTATATGCTATCTACAAGAAAATCACTATTTTTTTTAATTGAAGTATAGTTGATTCACAATATTGTGTTAGTTTCAGGTGTACAGCAAAGTGATTCAGTTCTATTCAGTTAAATATATATATGTATATTTCAGATTATTTTTCATTATAGGTTATTATGAGATACCGAATATAGTACCCTGTGAAAAAGGATGAAATATTGAAATATTGCCATCTGCAGCAACTTGGATGGACCTAGAAACTATCATACTAAGAAAATCACTTTAGATTTAAGGACACATATAGGCAGAAAGTGTAAGGATGAAAAGAGATAATATTCCATGTCATTGGTAAACAGTAGAGAGCAGCGTTGACTGATTTTATCAGGCAAAATAGATTTTAAATTACAAACTCTCACAAGAAACAAAGAAGGATATTATATAATGATAAAGGGTCAATCCACCAGGAAGATATTTGCACTCAGTATCAGAGCATACACTGGTAGAACTGAAGGAAGAAATAGATAGCAATACAGTAAGAGTAAGAGATTTCAATACCACACTTTCAAGAAGGGACGGAATATCCAGACAGAAGATCAGTAAGCAAACAGAGGACTTCAATAACACTATAGACCAAATGTAACAAACAAAGTTTCTACAACTTTCCACTCAATACCACAATACACCACAATACACATTCTTCTCAACTGAGAATGGATCTTTCTCCAGGATAGATCACATGTTAGATCATGAAGCAAGTCTTAACAAATTTAAGATTAAAATCATACCAAGTATCATTTCTGATCACAGTGGAATGAAAATAGAAATCAGTAGCAGAAGGAAAACTGAAAAATTCACAAATATGTGGAAATTAAACCATACACTCTTGAACAACAATTGGGTCAAAAAAGAATCAGAGGAAACTAGTAAATACCTCGAGACAAAAATAAAAACACAACATACCAAAACATATGAAACTGAGAAAAAGAGTACTAAGAGGAATGTTCATAGTTAGAAAAGTCTACATTATAAAAGAAGAAAGATCTCAAAAAATCTAACTTCATACCTCAAGGATTTAGAAAAAGAAAAAGCCCAAAGTTAGCAGAAGGAATTAAAAAAACAAAGACAGAAATAAACAAAATAGAAAATGGAAAAACAATAGAAAAAAACCAGTGAAACTCAGAACTGTTTTTTGAAAATATTTTTTAAAAAGCGAAAAAACCCTTGGATAGACTAAGAAAAAGAGAGAACAATCAGTATCAGAAATGAGAGACATTACAACTTATGCCACAGAAATACAAAGAATCATAAGGACACTACTATGGACAATTATATACCAACAAGCTGAATAGTCTAGAAAAAATGAATAAATTCCTGGAAACATACAACCTACCAAGACTAAAACATGAAGAAAGTCTGAACAGACCTATATCTAATATGGAGATTGAATCAGTCATCAAAAACCTCCCAACAAAGAAAAGCGCAGAGTCAGATGGCTTCACTAGTGAATTCTTAGGAAAAAATACCAATCTTTCTCAAACTTTTCCACAAAATTGAAGAGGAGGGAACACTTCCAGACTCATTTAATGAGTCCCTTACTACCCTGATACTAAAGCCAGACAAAGACCTACAAGAAGGTAGGTGAGAGAGAGAGAATCATAAGAATGTATTACCTTATCAAAAATAAATTGATTGTAAAAGAAAATTGGAGATAGTAAGACAGCAAGAAAGGGTCAAAACTTTCAAGTATTATTTTTATTATTGCTTTCCTTAAACATTTGTAATATATGTTTCTTATATAAGAAAGCCTTTCCTAGCCTCTCAAATCTAAGTATTTACTATATCTAATACAATTGAATTTTTGCATACGTTGTGAGGAAGGAATAAAAACTTATTTTCCCCATCTGGAAAATTGTTCTAGCATCATCTATATCATCTATCTATCTATCTATCTATCTATCTATCTATCTATCTATCTATCTATCTATCTATCTATCTATCATCTATCTATATCTATTTTTATTTTGAGATGTATTTTACATAAATAATAGTGCATAAAACACAATGTAAAGAATAATTATGAAGTATGTGTAATTTGTAATAACCAAAGTGAAAAAAATAGATCATTTTTAGTATCTCAGAAATCCCTCATGTGTCTATCCTTTCCCCCATTCTAAATATTTTGACATTTATGATAATTATTACCTTGCTTTTCTTTATAATTTTACTACTTATATGAATATGTCTATAAATATATTATTTTTCCTTGATTTTGAGTGTGATGCAAAGTGAGCACACTACTGTATTACTTTCTTTTTTATTTATTGCTCAACATTGTGAGAATCTAACATCATTAAATATAGCTATAGTTATTTCATTTGTTTTGCCGTATACTATTCTATTGTATGAATATCTCCAAGTTTGTTCATTCTACTATTGATAGACATTTGAAGTTTTTTCCAATTGAAAATCATTACAAACACTGCTGCTGCAAATATTTTTCATATCTACTAGCAAGCATGTACAAGATTCATTCTGCTTTATATACTTAGATGGGATATTGCTATATTACAAGTCAAGTGTTATTTAAATGAGTAGATAATGCTAATATTTTTTCCAACACAGTTGAACAACTTACAATCTACCAGTCATGCATGAGATTCTCCTTTGGGTCACAATTCTACCAACAATTGGTGTCATCAGAGGTTTTAGTAATTGCCAATCTGGTATGTGTGCAATAATGTTTCGTTGAGATTTTAATTTGAATTTGTCTGATTTACTAATGAAGTTAAAGGTATGTTTACATGTTTAGTGGTAATTGGTATATCCTCTTTTGTAAAGTATAGTAAAATTTATGGCCCATTTTTAAAAACTGGTATTTGGAGATTTTCTTAATGGCTTCTTGTAATTTTTGTTTGTTGGTATGTATTATATACATATACTTAGTTAAATATACATGTTGCAAACATCCTCTCCTTACTTTCTTTTACCTTCTCACAGTTTTATTGTGTCTTCAGACGAAGAGAGATTAAGTTTAATGTAATTGAGTTTATCAGTATTTCCTTCATGCATATGGCTGTTTTCATCTAGTTTAACACATCTTTCCCTCAAGATGAAATCATAAAAATATTGTCTTATGCATCTTCTAAAAATGTATAGTTTCCCCTTTCATGTGTTAGTCATTTTTTCTGCCTGGAATTGATTTTTATAGCATTTATAAAATTTGGGATATATTTTATATAGCATATAATTCAGCATTTTTAAAGTGTACACCTAAGTGGATTATAATATATTTACTATGTTGTATAGCCCTCACCACTGTCTAATTCCAGAACTTTCCACTACCCCATAATGAAACCATAGTCATTAGGAGTTAATGTCAATCACCCATCACTCCCATCCCCTGACAATCACTATTCTACTTTCAGTCTCTATGGATTTGCCTATTCTGCACATTTCATATAAATGTTATCATAAAATGTGACATTGGAAAATTATAGACCTTCTAGATTCCCTTCTAGATCCCAGGAATATTTTGCAACCTTCCAAAGTTTTAGGGACGTTCCTCCTGTGTTAGTTGCTAGGGCTACCATAACAAAATATCACAGACTGTGTGGCTGAAACCACAGAAATTTATTTTCTCACAGTTCTAGAGACTTCAAGTCCTAGAGCAAGGTGTTGGCAGGTTTGATTTCTCCTAAGGCCTCTCTCACATGGCCTTTTCTCTGTGTGCACGCATCTCCAAATATGGTCATATTCTAAGATTCTGGGGTTAGGGTTTCAACATATGAATTTTGAGGGGACACAATTCATTCCATAAAACCTCCCAAACTTTTTGGTTAGTCTATTGTTTTCCACAGCTGTTATGCAACACCTATCATCTCAGGTGGCAGGAACCTAAGATTGTTTTAGCCTGCAAGGTTTGCAGGAAATGCTGCCCCCAACTTGTAAGCTGCTTTAACACTAAACCTGCAAGTTACTAACATAAAAACTAACGTTTGAGCCAGTTTTCCAGGGAGATACTAGACAGGTCAGAACAAATAATTAATTACAACTCTATGTGAATAAGGTCTGTTCTTTTGCCTTTGGTGCCAGGAAAGTGGTCCAGTGGTCTGTTATTTTCATGGCTACCATGGAGAAAGGGAGCTGGGTATGGGAATGGGGTAAGTTAAATGCCACAAAATTCTCAGTTCTTACTGAGAATCGTTCTTTTCTTTTTTTTTCTTTTTTTGAGCAAGTACATTCTCCAGATTGTTGCAAGCCTTGGTAAGTTGCCAGAATCTAAAAAAAAGTTGATTCTGACAGTTTTTGCCTGTTTTTTCTTGCTTTTATGCCTGGTAGAATTGGGGATCATTTATTCTGCCATTTTTGCTGATGTCAACCTGGAATTGATCTTTGCATATGATATGCAGTAAAAGTCCTGTTTCATATGATTCATCAGTTGTCGCCACATGACTTTTTGTAAAGTTCATCCTTTTTTGCTTTTCTTCAAGGCCATTTCTTTCGTACATCAATTGTCCATACATAGGTAACTCAGTTTCTAGGATTTTTATTTTCATTCTGAGTGATTTATTTACCCATCCATGTCCAAATACCATGCTGTCTGATTATTTTACTTTAAAATAAGTACATTTTTAAGCTATTTTTAATTTACTTTTTTAGTGAAGTATAGTTGATTTACAATGTTGTGTTAGTTTCTGGTGTACAGTAAAGTGATTCAGTTTTATATATATATTCAATTTCATATATATATATATATTCTTTTTCATATTCTTTTCCATTATGGTTTATTACAGGATATTGAATATAGTTCCCTGTGCTATATAGTAGGACCTTGTTTTTTGTCTATTTTATATATAGTAGACTGTATCTACTAATCCCAAACTCCTAATTTATCCCTCCCCCATCCCTTTTCCCCTTTGGTAACCATAAGTTTATTTTCTATGTCTGTGAGTCTGTTTCTGTTTCATAAATAAGTTCATTTGTGTCATATTTTAGATTCCATCCACATATAAGTGGTATCATATGATATTTGTCTTTCTGACTTATTACTTCATTTAGTATAATAATTTCTAGGTCCATCCATGTTGCTGCAAATAGCATTATTTCATTCTTTTATGGCTAAGTAGTATTCCATTGTATATATGTACCACATCTTCTTTATCCATTTATCTGTCAATGAACATTTAGGTAGCTTTCATGTTTGCCTGTTGTAAATAGTGTTGCTATGAACATAGGAGTGCATGTATCTTTTCGAATTATAGTTTTCTCCAGATATATGCCCAGGAGTGGGATTACTGGATCATACGACAACTCTATTTTTAGTTTTTTGAGGAGTCTGCATACTGTTTTCCATAGTGGCTGCACCAATTTACATTCCCTCTAACAGTATAAGAGGATTCCCTTTTCTCCACAGCCTCTCCAGCATTTGTTATTTGTAGACTGTTTAATGATGGCCATTCTGACCAGTGTGAGGTGGTACTTCATTGCAGGTTTGATTTGCATTTCTTTAATAATTAGCGATGTTGAGCATCTTTTCATGTGCATATTGGCCATCTGTGTGTCTTCTTTGGAGAAATGTCTATTTGGATCTTCTGTCCATTATATGATTAGGTTGTTTGGTTTTTTTGTTACTTACTTGTACGAGCTGTTTTCATGTTTTGGAATTTAAGCCCTTGTCAGTCACATTGTTTGCAAATATTTTATCCTGGTCTGTAGGTTGCCTTTTTGTTTTGTTGATGGTTTCCTTTGCTGTGAAAAAGCTTATAAGTTTGATTAGGTCCCATTTGTTTATTTTTGCTTTTATTTCTGTTGTCTTGGGAGACTGACCTAAGAAAACATTGGTACAATTTATGTCAGAGAATGTTTTTCCTGTGCTCTCTTCTAGGAGTTTTATGTTATCATGTCTTATATTTAAGTCTTTAATCCATTTTGAGTTTATTTTTGTGTACAGTGTGAGGGTGTGTTCTAACTTCATTGACTTACATGTGGCTGTCCAGCTTTCCCAACACCATTTGCTGAAGAAACTGTCTTTTCTCTATTGTATATTCTTGCCTCCTTTGTTGAAGACTGACTGTAGGTTCGTGGGTTTATTTCTGGGCTCTCTCTTCTATTCCATTGATCCATATGTCTGTTTTTTTGCCAATACCATTCTGTTTTGATTACTGTAGCTTTGTAGTATTGTCTGAAGTTTGGGAGGGTTATGGCTCCTACTTTGTTCTTCTTCCTCAGGATTGATTGGCAATTCTAGGTCTTTCATGGTACCATATAAGTTTTAGGGTTGTTTGTTCTAGTTCTGTGAAAAATGTCATGGGTGTTTTGATAGGGATTGCATTAAATCTGTAGATTGCTTTTGGTAGTAATACCATTTTGACAATATTAATTCTTCCAATCCAAAAGCATTGGATATCTTTACATTTCTTTGAATCATCTTCAGTTTCCTTCCTCAGTGTTTTATAATTCTCAGCATATAAGTCTTTCACCTCCTTGGTCAGGTTTATTCCTAAGTATCTTTTTTTTTTTTTCCTGATAAGATTTTAAAAGGGATTTTTTTTTTTTTTTTACTTTTCCTTTCTGATATTTTATTGTTAGTGTAAAGAAACACAACAGATTTCTGTATTTTAATCTTGTATCCTGCTACCTTGCTGAATTTGTTTATCAGTTCTAGTAGTTTTGTGTAGAGTCTTTAGGGTTTTCTATATATTGTATAATGTTATCTGCATATAATGACAATTTTATCTCTTCTCTTCCTATTTGGATACATTTTATTTCTTTTTCTTGTCTGATTGCTGTGGCTAGGACTTCCAATACTATGTTGAGTAGAAGTGGTGAGAATGGGCATCCTTGTTTCCAGATTTTACTGTGAAGCCTTTCAGATTTTCACTGTTGAGTTTTATGTTGGCTGTTGGTTTATCATAAATAGCTTTTATTATGCTGAGATATGTTCCCTCTATACCCACTTTGTTAAGAGTTTTTATCATGAATGGATGTCTAATTTTATCGAAGGTTTTTTCTGCATCTATTGAAATGATTATGTGGTTTTTGTCTTTTCTTTTGTTGATGTGGTATATCACATTAATTGTTTTGCATATGTTGAACCATACTTGTGACCATGGGATGAATCCAACTTGATCGTGGTGTATGATCTTTTTTTATGTGTTGTTGCATTCAGTTTGCTAATATTTTGTTGAGAACTTTTGTATCTATATTCATCAAAGATATTGGCCTGTAGTTTTCTTTTTAGGTAGTGTCTTTGTCTGGTTTTGGTATCAGGGTGATGGTGGCTTCATAGAATGACTTTGGAAGTGTTCCCTCCTATTCAATCTTTAGGAGGAATTTGAGAAGGATCAGTATAAGTTCTTTGTATGTTTGGTAGAATTCCCCAGTGAAGCCATCTTGTTCTGGACTTTTGTTTGCAGGGAGTTTTTCTTATTACAGATTCTATTTCACTTCTAGTGATTGATCTGTTCAAATTATCTATTTCTTCTTGATTCACTTTTGGTGGGCTGTATGTCTCTAAAAACTTGTCCATTTCTTCTAGGTTGTCCAATGTTGGCATATAATTGTTCATAGTATTCTCTTATGGGTTTTTGTAATATTTCTGTGGTATCAGTTGTTATTTCTCCTCTTTCATTTCTTATTTTGTTTATTTGGGTCCTTTATCTTTTCTTCTTGGTGAGCCTGGACAGAGGTTTGTCAATTTTGTTTACCCTTTCAAAGAACTAGCTCTTGATTTTATTGATATTTTTCTATTTTTTTCTATTTTTTTAATCTCTATTTCATTTCTTTCCTCTCTGATCTTTATCATTTCTTTCCTTCTGGTGACTTTAGGTTTTGTTTGTTCTTTTTCTAATTTTTTGGGGTAGTAGGTTGTTTATTTGATATTTTTCTTGTTTCTTTGAGGAAGGCCTGTATCACTATGGACTTCCCTCTTAGGAATGCTATTGCTGCATCCCATAGATTTTGTATGGTTGTGTTTTCATTGTCATTTGTCTCAAGGTATTTTTTAATTTCCTCTTTGATTTCATCGTTGCCCCATTGGTTTTTTAGTAGCATGTTGTTTAGTCTCCATGTAATCATTTTTTTCTTGTTTCTCTTTCTGTGGTTGATTTCTATTTTCATGACATTGTGGTCAGAAAAGATGCTTAAATTGACTTCTATCCTCTTAAATTTGTTGAGGTTTGTTTTGTATGTAGGCAGTCCTAGAGAATGTTCCATGTGCACTTGAAAAGAATGTGTATTCTATTTTTTTTGGATGTGATGTACTAAAAATATCAATGAAGTCTAACTGTTCTATTGTATCATTTAGGATATCTGTTGCCTTCTTGATTTTTTGTCTGGAAGATCTGTCCATTGATGTGAGTGGGTTTTTAAAGTCTCCTACTATTTTTGTTTTCCTGTTAATTTCTCCCTTTATGTCTGTTAGTATTTGTTTTATGTATTTAGGTGCTACTATATTGGGTGCATATATGTTAATGAATATAATATCCTCTTCTTGTATTGATCCTTGTATCATTATGTAGTATCCTTCTTTATCTTTCTTTGTGGCCTTTGTTTTAAAGTCTATTTTGTCTGGTATGTCTGTTGCTACCCTGATTTCTTCATAATTTCTAGTTCCTTTTTTACAGTCATCTGCATTTCTATTGGTAGCTTTTCTTAATTCCTTCAGTATTTTCATTACCTCCTTTTTGAATTTGAGGTCTAGTAGACTGGAGAGGTCTGTTTCATTGTTTGTACTTTCAGAGTAATCCTCTTGACCTTTTAATTGGAAGTGCTTCCTCTGCTTCTTAGTTTTACTTATATTTCTCTGACTCTATGAGTTTAAGAGAAACAGTTATCTACTATAGTCTTGGAGGGTTCTTATGTGGGAACATCCCCATGTAGGCTGCATGAGTCTCATATTTTTGGTGCAAGGGCTGTTTTTAGTATGGATGCCTGCCACATTTTCTCTCAGGGTGTGTAGGCTGTTATCCCCTTTGTAGGGGGTGTGACTGGTGTTGTGGTGACCAGAGCCTGCACTGGATGTTGAGCAGGCCTCCTCTTTGCTCTGTGGTTGTCACAGTCCTGTTGAGTGCAGGATCTTCTCCCCAGTTTTTGGAGTAGATGCCCCTAGATCTGTTTCCGAACTGTGGTGTGAGGTAGGAGGAACTGGAGCACTCCCACTGGGAGAGGAGCCACTGAGTATTCCTCCACAGGAGCTGTCCACTAGGAAGTGTGCTCTGTGGTATCACCTGTCACCTGTTGTGCAGGCTCACCAACTACACTGTTTTGGCACTGCCCTCAGCCCTGCCTCAACCTTGGAAATTCAGGCAGTTGGCCCAGGTGTCCCGCATGTGCTGTGTTCACAAAGCCCTTAGTGCATATCTGTTGGCACAGAACCACTGAGGTCAGGCACCGGGACCACCATAGTCCCACACTTGGACCTGCTCTTGGAGCTACCAAGTCAGCCCAGACCCCAGCCCTACCTCTACATGTGTGCGCTTGCAGAGCCTATAGCTTGCTATCGGCAGACCTGCCCCAGCCATGGGAGCACCAGTAATCATCTCAGATGTCCTGCAGGCAGTGAGTTTACAAAGCCACCTCTGGTGCATAAATCCGCTGATCACAAAGTGACTACTTCTGAAGTCTTGGGGCTCCTGGGGATTGGCTTGGATTTCAGCCCACCTCTGCATGTGGGCAACCTGCAGGTGCTTATGTGCTCCCAGAACTCCACACCCACTGTGAGCATGCTGAAAATGAGGCTGCTCCAGTAGGCCCCACCCTTAGAGCATGCATGTTAACAATGGGGCTTCAGTGGCAGTTTAAGAAAATTGAAATAGTATCAAGTATCTTTTCCGACCACAACGCTATGAGACTAGATATCAGTTACAGGAAAAAAATCTGTAAGAAATACAAACACATGAAGGCTAAACAATACGCTACTAAGTAACCAAGAGATCACTGAAGAAATCAAAGAGGAAATCAAAATATACCTATAAACAAATGACAATGAAAACTTGATGACTGAAAACCTATGGGATGCAGCAAAAGCAGTTCTAAGAGGGAAGTTTTTAGCAATACAATCCTACCTCAAGAAAAAAGAAAAATCTCAAATAAACAACCTAACCTTACACCTAAAACAATTAGAGAGAGAAGAACAAAAAAGAGAGAAGAACAAAAAAACTCCAAAGTTAGCAGAAAGAAAGAAATCATAAAGATCAGATAAGAAATAAATGAAAAAGAAATGAAGTAAACAATAGCAAAAATCAATAAAACTAAAAGCTGGTTCTTTGAGAAGATAAACAAAATTGATAAACCATTATCCAGACGCATTACTAAAAAAAGGGAGAAGACTCAAATCAATAGAATTGGAAATGAAAAAGGAGAAGTAACAACTGACACTGCAGAAATACAAAGGATCATGAGAGATTGCTACAAGCAACTCTATGCCAATAAAATGGAAAACCTGGAAGAAATGGTCAAATTCTGAGAAAAGCACAACCTTCTGAGACTGAACCACGAAGAAATAGAAAATATAAACACACCAATCACAGGCACTGAAATTGAAACTGTGATTAAAAATATTCCAACAAACAAAAGTCCAGGACCAGATGGCTTCACAGGTGAATTCTGTCAAACATTTAGACAAGAGTTAACACCTATCCTTCTCAAACTCTTCCAAAATATAGCAGAGGGAGGAACACTCCCAAACTCATTTGGCAAGGCCATCATCACCCTGATACCAAAACCAGACAAAGTTGTCACAAAAAAAAGAAAACTACAGGCCAATATCACCAATGACAATAGATGCAAAAGTCCTCAGCAAACTACTAGCAAACAGAATCCAACAGCACATTAAAGGGATCATACACCATGATCAGTGGGGTTTATCCCAGGAATGCAAGGATTCTTCAATATATGCAAATCAATCAATGTGATACACCATATTAACAAATTGAAAGATAAAAACCATATGATAATCTCAATAGATGAAGAAAAAGCTTTCAACAAAATTCAACACCCATTTATGATAAAAACCCTCCAGAAAGTAGGCATAGAGGGAACTTACCTCAACGTAATAAAGGCCATATATGACAAACTCACAGCCAACATCGTTCTCAATGGTGAAAAGCTAAAACCATTTCCTCTAAGATCAGGAACAAGACAAGGTTGTCCACTCTCACCACTATTATTCAACCTAGTTTTGGAAGTTTTAGCCACAGCAATCAGAGAAGAAAAAGAAATAAAAGGAATCCAAACTGGAAAAGGAGAAAGTAAAGCTGTCACTGTTTGCAGATGACATGATACTATACATAGAGAATCCTTAACATGCTACCAGAAAACTACTAGAGCTAGTCAATGAACTTGGTAAAGTAGCAGGTACAAAATTAATGCACAGAAATCTCTTGCATTCCTAAAGATGCTACCAGAAAATTACTAGATGCTACCAGAATCCTAAAGATGCTACCAGAAAGCTACTAGAGCCAGTCAATGAATTTGGTAAAGTAGCAGGATACAAAATTAATGCACAGAAAACTTTTGCATTCCTATACACTAATGATAAAAAATCTGAAAGAGAAATTAAGGAAACACTCCCATTTACCATTGCAACAAAAAGAATAGAATACCTAGGAATAAACCTACCTAAGGAGACAAAAGACCTGTATGCAGAAAACTGTGACACTGATGAAAGAAATTAAAGATGATACAAACAGATGGAGAGATATACCATGTTCTTGGATTGGAAGAAGCAACATTGTGAAAATGACTATCCTGCCCAAAGCAATCTACATATTCAGTGCAATCCCTGTCAGACTAACAATGGCATTTTTCACAGAACTAGAACAAAAAATTTCACAATTTGTATGGAAACACAAAAGACCCCGAATAGCCAAAGCAATCTTGAGAAAGAAAAATGGAGCTGGAGGAATCAGGCTCCCTGACTTCAGACTATACTACAAAGCTACAGTAATCAAGACAGTATGGTACTGGCACAAAAACAGAAATATAGATCAATGGAACAGGATAGAAAGCCCAGATATAAACCCACACACATATGGTTACCTTATCTTTCATAAAGGAGGCAAGAATATACAATGGAGAAAAGACAGCCTCTTCAGTAAGTTTTGCTGGGGAAACTGGACAGCTACAGGTAAAAGAATGAAATTAGAACACTCCCTAACACTATACACAAAAATAAACTCAAAATGGATTAAAGATCTAATTGTAAGACTGGACACTACAAAACTCTTGGAGGAAAACATAGGCAGAACACTCTATGACATAAATCACAGCAAGATCCTTTTTGACCCACCTCCTAGAGAAATGGAAATAAAAACAAAAATAAACAAATGGAACCTAATGAAACTTAAAAGCTTTTTCACAGCAAAGGAAACTATACACAGGACATAAAGCCAACCCTCAGAATGGGAGAAAGTATTTGCATATGAAGCAACTGACAAAGGATTAATCTCCAAAATATACAAGCAGCTCATGCAGCTCAATATTAAAAAAACAAACAACCCAATCCAAAAATGGGCAGAAGACCTGAATAGACATTTCTCTCAAAAAGATATACAGATTGCCAACAAACAGATGAAAGGATGCTCAACATCACTAATCATTAGAGAAATGCAAATCAAAACTACAATGAGGTATCACCTCACACCAGTCAGAATGGCCACCATCAAAATATCTACAAACAATAAATGCTGGAGAGGGTGTGGAGAAAAGGGAGCCCTCTTGCACTGTTGGTGGGAATGTATAATTGATACAGCCACTATGGAGAACAGTATGGAGGTTCCTTAAAAACCTAAAAATAGAACTACCATATGACCCAGCAATCCTACTACTGAGCATATACCCTGAGAAAACCATAATTCAAAGAGTCATGGACCACAGTGTTCATTGCAGCACTATTTACAATAGCCAGGACATGGAAGCAACCTAAGTGTCCATTGACAGGTGAATGGATAAAAAACATGTGGCACATATATACAATGGAATATTACTCAGCCATAAAAAGAAACGAAATTGTGTTATTTGTAGTGTGGTGGATGGACCTAGAGACTGTCATACAGAGTGAATTAAGTCAGAAAGAGAAAAACAAATACCGTATGCTAACACATATATATGGTATCTAAGGGGAAGAAAATGGTCATGAAGAACGTAGGGGCAAGACGGGAATAAAGACGCAGACCTACTAGAGAATGGACTTGAGGACATGGGGAGGGGGAAGGGTAAGCTGGGACAAAGTGAGAGAGTGGCATGGACATATATACAGTACCAAATGTAAAATAGATAGCTAGTGGGAAGCAGCCACATGGCACAGAGAGATTTGCTCGTTGCTTTGTGTCCACCTAGAGGGGTGGGATAGGGAGGGTTGGATGGAGATGCAAGAGGGAGGAGAAATGGGGATAAATGTATATGTATTGCTGATTCACTTTTTTATACAGCAGAAACTAACACACCATTGTAAATCAATTATACTGCAATAAAGATGTTAAAATAAAAACAAAACCTATTTTGCATTTCAAAAGAAGAATGTATATACTGCTGCTGTTACACACAGTAATCTATACATGACCATATGTATGTGTTAATTTTGTTTTTCGAATCTTCTCTAGCCTTATTTTTGCATGTTCTGTCATTTACTGACAAAATTCTTTGTCTAGGTATGACGTTTATAATATCGAAATAAATTTCCCAAAGAACTATGGAGATATTTCTCTGTTCTCTAGTCTGATTCTTGTTTTGTTTTAGGGATTGCTTTTATATTTTCTTTCTGAAGTTAAAAAAATTGAATATTTGTGGTTCAAAAGTTTCACCCAATTGTTTCAGATTTTTAAACTTAAAACAATTCCCTTTTGGACTTTTCATAATGACACTTAGTTCATTCTTCTATTCAGAGATATTTTACACTATTTATTTCCCTCCTACTCTTCATTGTCTGTAGTCTATTTATTTTGATCCCTGTTAAAAGGATATTGGAACTATTGCACCCATTTTATGTATCTCACTTATTTTTCTTCTCATCTTTTTATACATTTTCACTGCACTCCTGGAAAATATCTGAATTTAATCTTATGTTTATTAATTACATCTTCAGCTTGGGTCATTCTGTTATTTAGCCAAAATATTAACTTCTAATTTCAATAAAGCTCATGGACATTAAAAATGACTGCCTCTGAGAGATTCGAGAAAGTATAGCATTATAAAAAGTAGAGGATGAGGATGCAGCAATGAGGGTGCAACTTCAATGTTAGAATTAATAGGAAAATATAAAATATTAATTATAAGATTACCTAATGTGTTCACTTTGCAGAATTTTGATGCTTTCAGTTACATCATGTTGGTTTTCTTCACTAGTTGATTCCTGATTGTATATCCATATTTACATATAATGGTTAAGATTGATTCAGATTGGCCACTTTCTTTAGACATAAATAATTCACCTTTTCTCTTTTCATGAATGCAGGTTTGAATTAACAGGTTACCCTTGGCTTGGATAGTTGTTGAGGGGCATATTGTAGTTACTAGGATTCCTTTAGAGTTTAGTTTTTCCTGGGCTTCTGAATTTAGGGAATCTGTGTCCTTTGTGATGGTTGACAGGAAATTAAAGCACTACGCTTATTCCTATGTAAATTGTCATATTTTAGAGTACCCTACTTGTGTTTTTATCCTGTGGTCAAAACACTGAAAACAGCCACTTTAAGAAAGAGGGAATGAAATATTTTTACTGACCTTTAATTACATGGGAAAAGTACCTATGTTCCTTTCAATTCCTGTTGTGATTGTTCTTATAGTTATACACAGTTTCTGCTCGGAGTAATATTTGTGGGGTCCCCTCTTTCTCTCAGTGAGACTGAAAGTTCTTCAGCTCTTTTTGTTTTCATTATTAATCTGTTCTGTCTTCTTTATAATTTTAAAAGTCTCTTTTTTTGTCTGCTGGAGATGTACTTTCTTTCTTAGTGTTATTATTCTTCTATTTTAATAGAATTTTGAGAAGGTGGTAAGGTGAATATATGTATTATGTTTTCAAATTGAACTATATTTCCTATTTACTGATGAATATTTTAAATTCAAAGGCCAACTGAACTCATTGTAATGAGTGGAATAATACAAAAATGCATAAATTAAATCTTAAACTCCCTGCTCACATAGAAAGCACTGATAGACCAGGCTTGACTGCTATCCTTTGTAAGTCCTGCTTACAAGGTTGGTCTTCACTAGCATCTGAGAACTTGGATTTAGGGAAGGTTCCCATCATTCTAACTGGTAAGAGTGGCTCACTGTGCCTACACTGTTTGTATGAATAATGTGGCTTATCCTGCCTTCCTTCTGGGAGTATGCAGTTTTGACACATGATAGGCAGACAGTGCCTAATATGATCAGCCCCCAATAAAATTCTGGGAACTAGGTCTCTAATGAGCTTATTTATAGACAACATTTCATTTGTATTTTCACAACTCATTGCTAGGAGATTTAAGCATGTTTTGTGTGACCCCAAAGGGAGAGGGCTTGTGCCTGGTTTTCTCTGGACTTTGCCCCCTTTGACTTTTCCCTTTGCTAATTTTGCTTTATATTCTTTCACTGTAATAAAACATAGTGATGGGTGACATTATATACTAAGACCTCTTAGTCCTCCTAGCAAGTCGTCAAACTGGGAGTGATCTTGGGGACCTCTGACACACTGCTCTAATTTATTACTACCCTCTTGATTTGTGTATGATGAGCCATACTTGCATCCCAGGGATAGATCCCACTTGGCCATAGTGTATAATCCTTTTAATGTACAGTTGAATTTGGTTTGATTATGTTTTATTGAGGATATTTGCATTTATGTTCATCCAGGATATGAGCCTGTGCTTTTCTTTTCTTTAGTGTCTTTGTATAGCTTTGCTATCACTGTGATGCTGGCCTTCTTAAATGTTTCTATATGTCCCCCCTTTTGTTTTTTGGAAGAGTTTAAGAATGTTTGATAGAATTTACCCATGAAGTCCTCTGGTCCTGGACTTTTCTTTGTTGGGAGGTTTTTGACTACTGATTCAGTCTTCTTATTTGTTATTGGTCTGGTTAGGCTTCCTATTTCTTCTTGATTCTGCTTTAGTAGGTTGTATGTTTCTAGAAGTTTATTTTTTCCCAGGTTATCCAATTTGTTGATATATAATTGTTTATAATAGTCCCTTAAGATAATCTTTATTTCTGAAACATTCATTAGAATGTCTCTTATTTGTTTCTGATATTTTGAGTCTTCTCTCTTTTCTTCTCTCTTTTTTTCTTGTACAGGGGAAGCCATGGTGGAGGGGATTCCTCTTGGCATTGAGTTGTACTGGCAAGGGGGATGGAATGATGCAGGTAAAATCTTTCTACTCTTTCTGTGCTGTAAATGAATATCTGAGTATGTGATTCTTGCATTACCATCTGTAGAAGCTGTTCCACTATCTCTTAATTTTCAATGCAGCAGATTAAAATTTGAGATTACATTGATACCTGAAATTTCAATACTGAAGGGTATATACTAGTCTTTTCTGATTCATATGTTTAACTCTCTTTTCCAACAGTGGTAAAAATGGCTCTCATTATTTATGCATTTACTTAAGCAAGTATACACAGAGGTAGTTTCAGATTTGTGAATCCATAACGCTTCAGAAAGAAAATTTATTAACTTAGAATTCAATATTTCTTTTTTTAAATTAAATTTTTAATTGAATTATAGTTGCTGTACAATCTTATATAAGTTACAGGTATACAATATACTGATTCAAAGGGTCTACTCCATCTATAGTTATTATAGTTATTTATAGTTATTATAGTTATTTATAGTTATAGTTATTATTTATAGTTATTATAAAATATTTGCTCTGTTCCCCATGTGGTACAATATATCCTTGTAGCTTATTTTATGCCTAATAGTTTGTACCTCTTAATACCCTACCTCTATATTGCCCCTCCCCCTTTCCTTTCCACACTAGTAACTACAAGTTTGTTCTCTACATCTGTGGGTTTCCTTTTTTGTTATATTCACTAGTTTGTTGTATTTTTTAGATTCCACATATAAGTGATATCATAGTTATTTGTCTTTCTCTGTCTGACTTATTTCACTTAGCATAATACCCTCCAAGTCCATCCATGTTGCTGCAAATGACAAAATTTCATTCTTTTTTATGGCTGAGTATTATTCTATCGTGTGTATACACACACACACACACACCACATTTTTATCCATTCATCTGTTGATGGACACTTAGGTTGGTTTCACATCTTGGCAATTATAAATAATGCTTTTATGAACATCAGGGTGCATGTATGTTTTTGAATTAGTGTTTTTGTTTTTCTCAGCTATGTATCCAGGAGTGGAGTTGCTGGGTCATATGGTAGTTCTAGTTTTAGTTTTTTTGAGAAGCCTTCATACTGTTTTCCACAGTGGCTGCACCAATTTACGTTCCCACCAACAGTGTACAAGGATTCCCTTTTCTCCACATCCTGGCCAACGTTTGTTATTTGTGTTCTTTTTGATGATAGCCATTCTGACATGTGTGAGGTGATATCTCATTGTGCTTTTGTTTTGCATTTCCCTGATGATTAGCAATTTTGAGCATCTTTTCATTTGCCTGTTGGCCATCTGCATTTCCTCTTTGGAAAAACGTCTGTTCAGTTCTTCTCATTTTTTAATTGGGTTGTTTGTGGGTTTTTGATATTGACTTGTATGAGCTGTTTATATATATTGGATATTAACCCCTTATTGGTCATATCATTTGCAAATATTTTCTCCCTTTCATTAGGTTGTCTTTTTATTGATGGTTTCTTTTGCTGTGCAAAAGCTTTGAAGTTTAATTAGGTCCCATTTGTTTATTTTTGCTTGTATTTCCTTTGCTTTATGGGACAGATCTAAAAAATATTGCTATGATTTATGTCAAAGTGTGTTCTGCCTATGTTTTCTTCTAGGAGTTTTATGGTATCTGGTCTTGCATTTAGGTCTTTAATCCATTTTGAATTTATTTTTGTAAATGGTGTTAGAGAATGTTTTAATTTCATTCTTTTACAAGTAGCTGTCCAGTTTTTCCAGTACCAGTTATTGAAGAGGCTGTCTTTTCTCCATTGTATATTCTTGCCTCTTTTATCATATATTAATTCACCATAAGTGCATGGGTTTATTTCTGGACGCTCTATCCTCTTCCATTGATCTATGTGTGTGTTTTTGTGCCAGTACCATACTGTTTTGATGACTGTAGCTTTGTACTATAGTCTGAAGTCAGGGAGGGTGATTCCTCCAGCTCTGTTCTTCTTTCTCAAGATTGTTTTGGCTATTCAGGGTCTTTTGAGATTCCATACAAATTTTGACATTATTTTTTCTAGTTCTGTGAAAAATGCCCTTGGTATTTTGGTACAGATTCCTTTGAATCTGTAGATTGCAATTCAGTATTTTTTATACCCATTTAATAGATAAAATTACCATACAGTGAAATGTTCTCATTCTTAAAGTTCATTTTGATGAGATTGATATATGCTCCAGAAAGTTTCTTCATATCACTTCGCAGTTAATCTACTCCAGAGGAAATCTTGTTCTTTTTTTTTTTTTTTTTACCTTGGATTAATTTTACCTAATCTATAGTTTTAAATAAAATGAATGCTATACTATGAACTCTTTGTGTCTATTTCTGCTCAGCATGTTAGCAGGGAGATTCTTCCCCATTTATGTATCAACATTTTTCCTATGTATTGTCAAGTAGTATTCCACTATATGAATGTTACAATTTGTTTTTCCATTCTCCTGTTGAAGTATATTTGGATTTTGTCTCATTTTTAGCTATTTTGGATAAAACCTCTATGAATATTCTTGTACAAATCTTTTTAGGGAGATATTTTTACATATCTCTTTAGTAAAGTTTCATCTCGTATAAAAAATATAATCCTGATGGAATTATGATGGATATTATTTTGAAACAGTCTGCTCTATTCTGCTCTATTCTCAATCAGACTCTATTTTGATCCACTGACCTATTTATCTTTGTGCCACAACCACACTGTCTTAATTAGTGTTGTTGGAACATAAACTTAAATTCAAGCAGTTTGTCCTCAAAGTGTGTACTTATCTTTCAATATTGTTTTGGCCATTGTAACACTTTTGTATTTCTACATATAATTTAGAGTCAGGTTCCAGAGTAGATGTTTGGATATATTTTGATTTTTACTCTTAAATATTTTACATTATTCAAAATAGAATTTTAATTTCATTTTGTTTGCTGATAGTATGCAGAAATAGAATTTATGTTTTGTATTGACCTTATATTTTTGAATCTTATTAAATTAACTTATAACAGTAGCTTTTAATTTGTTTAGGAACTTATTACATAGAGAGTCATATTTTGTTCCACTAAAAGAACAGTTTTCTTTCATCCTTTTCAATATTTAGGCCTTTTATTTCTATTGTCTTATTGCAATGACTTGGATATCCAATACAGTGTTCAGTAGAAATGGTTAGAGCAGGAGGATCATAGTCCTTTTCTGGATCTTAAAGGGGAAGCATTCAAAATTTTATTATCATTATGTTAGCTCTAGGATTTTCATTGATACTTTTTTCAGATTAAATAATTTCCACTATATTCTTAGTTTGCTGAGAGTTTTTTATCATGGATGACTGTCAAATTTTGTAAAATAATTTTCCTGCATATATTGATATGATCATATGGTTTTTTTTTTTTCCACACACGCTGTATTTTATTTTTACAAGAGATAAATAGACTGACACCAAGCATTGTACATGGATGACCACAACAAAAGCAACAATGATTGCAATTACCAAACATGAAACACACTCATACTATGTCGTAATATTGACATTCAGTCCAGTAATCTTCCACTGTAACAGCTCCTTTACTTTGCAGTGAAAATTGATTTGTATATTCTTTGCCTCTGAGTCCTTGTGGGATTTTTTCTTTTTTTTAAATTCAAACAGAAAGTCACAAAAATTATACTCATCCTCATCAGTTCACTCAGTCCCATGTAATTAATTTTTTTTTTCATCTTGATCTTTTGTTAGCACTTTTATGAGCTCATCAGTTTTTCATTAGAGTTCTGAAAATGCTTGTTCATTCAGTTCAGCAGTACAGTCAGGTACTAGAAACCTGTACTTGTCAGAGTCTTTTCCATGAATTTCCTGAAGATGAAACCCTTTTATAGGAACATATTTACAAAAGCATCAGAGTACACCCAGAACTGTCTGTAAATGACAAAAGACTTAAAAATGACCACAGTTAAAGATTTGATGAAAGTTCATAATAATGCAGTTGACAAGAAAATTAGTTATTTCTGAGATATACATTTTAAAGTAATAACTAGGATTATGACTTATAACATTATACCAGAACATATACGATTTTTAGAAATTTCATGTAATGTCTGAAACATTTATATTAACATATTTCCATACAAATAACCCAATGAAAGTTTAGTATTAGTGGTTTTGTTTGTTTGTTTATACTGCAGGTTCTTATTAGTCATCAATTTTATACACATCAGTGTATACATGTCAATCCCAATCGCCCAATTCAGCACACCACCATCCCCACCCCACCGCAGTTTTCCCCCCTTGGTGTCCATATGTCTGTTCTCTACATCTGTGTCTCAACTTCTGCCCTGCAAACCGGCTCATCTGTACCATTTTTCTAGGTTCCACATACATGCGTTAATATACGATATTTGTTTTTCTCTTTCTGACTTACTTCACTCTGTATGACAGTCTCTAGATCCATCCACGTCTCAACAAATGACTCAATTTCGTTCCTTTTTATGGCTGAGTAATATTCCATTGTATATATGTACCACAACTTCTTTATCCATTCGCCTGTTGATGGGCATTTAGGTTGCTTCCATGACCTGGCTATTGTAAATAGTGCTGCAATGAACATTCGGGTGCATGTGTCTTTTTGAATTACGGTTTTCTCTGGGTATATGCCCAGTAGTGGGATTCCTGGGTCATATGGTAATTCTATTTTTACTTTTTTAAGGAACCTCCATATTGTTCTCCATAGTGGCCGTATCAATTTACATTCCCACCAACAGTGCAAGAGGGTTCCCTTTTCTCCACACCCTCTCCAGCATTTGTTGTTTGTAGATTTTCTGATGATGCCCATTCTAACTGGTGTGAGGTGATACCTCATTGTAGTTTTGATTTGCATTTCTCTAATAATTAGTGATGTTGAGCATCTTTTCATGTGCTTCGTGGCCATCTGTATGTCTTCTTTGGAGAAATGTCTATTTAGGTCTTCTGCCCATTTTTGGATTGGGGTGTTTGTTTCTTTAATATTGAGCTGAATGAGCTGTTTATATATTTTGGAGATTAATCCTTTGTCCGTTGATTCGTTTGCAAATATTTTCTCCCATTCTGAGGGTTGTCTTTTCGTCATGTTTATGGTTTCCTTTGCTGTGCAAAAGCTTTGAAGTTTCATTAGGTCCCATTTGTTTATTTTTGTTTTCATTTCCATTACTCTAGGAGGTGGATCAAAAAAGATCTTGCTGTGATTTATGTCAAAGAGTGTTCTTCCTATGTTTTCCTCTAAGAGATTTATAGTGTCTGGTCTTACATTTAGGTCTCGAATCCATTTTGAGTTTATTTTTGTGTATGGTGTTAGGGAGTATTCTAATTTCATTCTTTTACATGTAGCTGTCCAGTTTTCCCAGCACCACTTATTGAAGAGACTGTCTTTTCTCCATTGTATATCTTTGCCTCCTTTGTCATAGATTAGTTGACCATAGGTGCGTGGGTTTATCTCTGGGCTTTCTATCTTGTTCCATTGATCTATGTTTCTGTTTTTGTGCCAGTACCATATTGTCTTGATTACTGTAGCTTTGTAGTATAGTCTGAAGTCAGGGAGTCTGATTCCTCCAGCTCCGTTTTTTTCCCTCAAGACTGCTTTGGCTATTTGGGGTCTTTTGTGTCTCCATACAAATTTTAAGATGATTTGTTCTAGCTCCGTAAAAAATGCCATTGGTAATTTGATAGGGATTGTATTGAATCTGTAGATTGCTTTGGGTAGTATAGTCATTTTCACAATGTTGATTCTTCCAATCCAAGAACATGGTATATCTCTCCATCTGTTGGTATCATCTTTAATTTCTTTCATCAGTGTCTTATAGTTTTCTGCATACAGGTCTTTTGTCTCCCTAGGTAGGTTTATTCCTAGGTATTTTATTCTTTTTGTTGCAATGGTAAATGGGAGTGTTTCCATAATTTCTCTTTCAGATTTTTCATCATTAGTGTATAGGAATGCAAGAGATTTCTGTGCATTAATTTTGTATCCTGCAACTTTACCATATTCATTAATTAGCTCTAGCAGTTTTCTGGTGGCAGTTTTAGGATTCTCTATGTATAGTATCATGTCATCTGCAAACAGTGACAGTTTTACTTCTTCTTTTCCAATTTGGATTCCTTTTATTTCTTTTTCTTCTCTGATTGCCGTGGCTAGGACTTCCAGAACTATGTTGAATAATAGTGGTGAGAGTGGACATCCTTGTCTCGTTCCTGATCTTAGAGGAAATGCTTTCAGTTTTTCACTGTTGAGAATGATGTTTGCCGTGGGTTTGTCATATATGGCCTTTATTATGTTGAGGTAGGTTCCCTCTATGCCCACTTTCTGGAGAGTTTTTATCATAAATGGGTGTTGAATTTTGTCAAAAGCTTTTTCTGCATCTATTGAGATGATCATATGGTTTTTATTCTTCAATTTGTTAATATGGTGTATCACATTGATTGATTTGTGTATATTGAAGAATCCTTGCATCCCTGGGATAAATCCCACTTGATCGTGGTATATGATCCTTTTAATGTGTTGTTGGATTCTGTTTGCTAGTATTTTGTTGAGGATTTTTGCATCTATATTCATCAGTGATATTGGTCTGTAATTTTCTTTTTTTGTATTGTCTTTGTCTGGTTTTGGTATCAGGGTGATGGTGGCCTCATAGAATGAGTTTGGGAGTGTTCCTTCCTCTGCAATTTTTTGGAAGAGTTTCAGAAGGATAGGTGTTAGCTCTTCTCTAAATGTTTGATAGAATTCACCTGTGAAGCCATCTGGTCCTGGACTTTTGTTTGTTGGAAGATTTTTAATCACAGTTTCAATTTCATTACTTGTGATTGGTCTGTTCATATTTTCTGCTTCTTCCTGGTTCAGTCTTGGAAGGTTATACCTTTCTAAGAATTTGTCCATTTCTTCCAGGTTGTCCATTTTATTGGCATAAAGTTGCTTGTAGTAGTCTCTTAGGATGCTTTGTATTTCTGCGGTGTCTGTTGTAACTTCTCCTTTTTCATTTCTGATTTTATTGATTTGAGTCCTCTCCCTCTTTTTCTTGGTGAGTCTGGCTAATGGCTTATCAATTTTGTTTATCTTCTCAAAGAAGCAGCTTTTAGTTTTATTGATCTTTGCTATTGTTTTCTTTGTTTCTATTTCATTTATTTCCACTCTGATCTTTATGATTTCTTTCCTTCTGCTAACTTTGGGTTTTGTTTGTTCTTCTTTCTCTAGTTTCTTTAGGTGTAAGGTTAGATGGTTTACTTGAGATTTTTCTTGTTTCTTTAGGTAGGCTTGTATAGCTATAAACTTCCCTCTTAGAACTGCTTTTGCTGCATCCCATAGGTTTTGGGTTGTCGTGTTTTCATTGTCATTTGTCTCTAGGTATTTTTTGATTTCCTCTTTGATTTCTTCAGTGATCTCTTGATTATTTAGTAACGTATTGTTTAGCCTCCATGTGTTTGTGTTTTTTACGTTTTTTCCCCTGTAATTCATTTCTAATCTCATAGCGTTGTGGTCAGAAAAGATGCTTGATATGATTTCAATTTTCTTAAATTTACTGAGGCTTGATTTGTGACCCAAGATGTGATCTATCCTGGAGAATGTTCCATGTGCACTTGAGAAGAAAGTGTAATCTGCTGTTTTTGGATGGAATGTCCTATAAATATCAATTAAATCTATCTGGTCTATTGTGTCATTTAAAGCTTCTGTTTCCTTATTTATTTTCATTTTGGATGATCTGTCCATTGGTGTAAGTGAGGTGTTAAAGTCCCCCACTATTATTGTGTTACTGTCAATTTCCTCTTTTATGGCTATTAGCAGTTGCCTTATGTAATGAGGTGCTCCTATGTTGGGTGCATATATATTTATAATTGTTATATCTTCTTCTTGGATTGATCCCTTGATCATTATGTAGTGTCCTTCCTTGTCTCTTGTAACATTCTTTATTCTAAAGTCTATTTTATCTGATATGAGTATAGCTACTCCAGCTTTCTTTTGATTTCCATTTGCATGGAATATCTTTTTCCATCCCCTCACTTTCAGTCTGTATGTGTCCCTAGGTCTAAAGTGGGTCTCTTGTAGACAGCATATATATGGGTCTTGTTTTTGTATCCATTCAGCAAGCCTGTGTCTTTTGGCTGGAGCATTTAATCCATTCACGTTTAAGGTAATTATCGATATGTATGTTCCTATGACCATTTTCTTAATTGTTTTGGGTTTGTTTTTGTAGGTCTTTTTCTTCTCTTGTGTTTCCCACTTAGAGAAGTTCCTTTAACATTTGTTGTAGAGCTGGTTTGGTGGTGCTGAATTCTGTTAGCTTTTGCTTGTCTGTAAAGCTTTTGATTTCTCCATCAAATCTAAATGAGATCCTTGCCGGGTAGAGTAATCTTGGTTGTAGGTTCTTCCCTTTCATCACTTTAAGTATATCATGCCACTCCCTTCTGGCTTGTAGAGTTTCTGCTGAGAAATCAGCTGTTAACCTTATGGGAGTTCCCTTGTATGTTATTTGTCGTTTTTCTCTTGCTGCTTTCAATAAGTTTTCTTTGTCTTTTATTTTTGCCACTTTGATTACTATGTGTCTCGGCATGCTTCTCCTTGGGTTTATCATGTATGGGACTCTCTGCGCTTCCTGGACTTGGGTGGCTATTTCCTTTCCCATGTTAGGGAAGTTTTCTACTATAATCTCTTCAAATATTTTCTCTGGTCCTTTCTCTCTCTCTTCTCCTTCTGGGACCCCTGTAATGCGAATGTTGTTGCGTTTAATGTTGTCCCAGAGGTCTCTTAGGCTGTCTTCATTTCTTTTCATTCTTTTTTCTTTAGTCTGTTCCGCAGCAGTGAATTCCACCATTCTGTCTTCCAGGTCACTTATCCGTTCTTCTGCCTCAGTTATTCTACTATTGATTCCTTCTAGTGTAGTTTTCATTTCAGTTATTGTATTGGTCATCTCTGTTTGTTTGTTCTTTAATTCTTCTAGGTCTTTGTTAATCATTTCTTGCATCTTCTCAATCTTTGCCACCATTCTTATTCCAAGGTCCTGGATCATCTTCACTATCATTATTCTGAATTCTTTTTCTGGAAGGTTGCCTATCTCCACTTCACTTAGTTGTTTTTCTGGGGTTTTTTCTTGTTCCTTCATCTGGTACATAGCCCCCTGCCTTTTCATCTTGTCTATCTTTCTGTAAATGTGGTTTCTGTTCCACGGGCTGCAGGACTGTAGTTTTTCTTGCTCCTGCTGTCTGCCCTCTGGTGGTTGAGGCTATCTAAGAGGCTTGATGGGAGGCTCTGGAGGTGGGTAGAGCTGACTGTTGCTGTGGCAGTCAGAGCTCCGTAAAACTTTAATCCACTTGACTGTTGATGGGTGGGGCTGGGTTCCCTCCCTGTTGGTTGTTTTGCCTGAGGCAACCCAACACTGGAGCCTACCCGGGCTCTTTGGTGGGGCTAATGGCAGACTCTGGGAGGGCTCACACCAAGGAGTACTTCCCAGAACCTCCGCTGCCAGTGTCCTTGTCCCCACGGTGAAACAGAGCCAGCCCCCGCCTCTGCAGGAGACCCCCCAACACCAGCAGTTATGTCTGGTTCAGTCTCCCCCAGGGTCACTGCTCCTTCCCCTGGGTCCCGATACACACACTATTTTGTGTACGCCCTCCAAGAGTGGGGTCTCTGTTTCCCCCAGTCCTGTCGAAGTCCTGCAATCAATTCCCACTAGGCTTCAAAGTCTGATTCTCTATGAATTCCTCCTCCCGTTGCCGGACCCCCAGGTTGGGAAGCCTGACGTGGGGCTCAGAACGTTCACTCCAGTGGGTGGACTTCTGTGGTATAAGTGCTCGCCAGTCTGTGAGTCACCCACCCAGCAGTTATGGGATTTGATTTTACTCTGATTGCGCCCCTCCTACCGTCTCACTGTGGCTTCTCCTCTGTCCTTGGATGTGGGGTATCCTCCTTGGTGAAGTCCAGTGTCTTCCTGTCGATGATTGTCCAGCAGCCAGTTGTGATTCTGGTGCTCTCGCAAGAGGGAGTGAGAGCACGTCCTTCTACTCCGCCATCTTGGTTAATCCTGATCATATGGTTTTATCATTCATTCTGTTAGTGTGGTGAATGACATGGATAGATTTTCAAATGTGAAACCAACCTTGAATTCTTTGAGTAAACTCTACCTAGTAATGTTGTATAATCCTTTTGGCATATTACTAGATTCAATTTATTAATGCTTTGTTAAGTATTTTTTGTCATAGTTCATGAGGATATTGATCATTTGTTTTCTTTTTTTTTTTTTGTCCTAAAATAATGTCTTTATTATATATATCAGGTTCCTAGAGGCATTCCAAATGTTTTTTTCTGCTCAGGGGAAAGTTGACTAGTATGGTAGGATTGAAGCATTTATTCTTGGTTCTATGAGAACCCTTGATATCCACACAATATCATTACCTTGTTACTTTTTTTTTTCACACACACACACTATTTCATTTTTACAAGAGATAAGTAGACTGACACCAAGCATTGTAAATGGATGACCACAACAAAAGCAACAATGATTGCAATTACCAAACACGAAACGCACGCATACTATGTCATAATACTGACATTCAGTCCAGTAATCCTCCACTGTAACAGCTCCTTTACTTTGCAGTGAAAATTGATTTGTATATACTTTGCCTGTGAGTCCTTGTGGGATTTTTTTTTTAATTCAAACAGAAAGTCACAAAAATTGTAATCATCCTCATCAGTTCACTCAGTCCCGTGTAATTATTTATTTTTTTTCATCTTGATCTTTTGTTAGCACTTTTATGAGTTCATCAGTTTTTCTTTAGAATTCTGAAAATGCTTATTCATTCAGTTCAGCAGTACAGTTACCAGAAACTTGTACTTGTCAGAGTCTTTTCCATGAATTCCTTGAAGATGAAACCCTTTTATAGGAACATATTTGCAAAAGCATCAGAGTACACCCAGAACTGTCTGTAAATGACAAAAGACTTAAAAATGACCACGGTTAAAGATTTGATGAAAGTTCATAATAGTGCAATTGACAAGGAAATTTAGTTATCAATGAGATATACATTTTAAAGTAATAACTAGAATTATGACTTATAACATTATACCAGAACATATAAAATTTTTACAAAGTTCACGTAATGTCTGAAACATTTATGTTAACATATTTCCATACAAATAACCCAATGAAACCTTAGTATTAGTTGTTTTCTTTGTTTGTTTTTTTATAATGCAGGTTCTTATTAGTCATCAATTTTATACACATCAGTGTATACATGTCAATCCCAATCGCCCAAATCAGCACACCACCATCCCCACCCCACCGCAGTTTTCCCCCCTTGGTGTCCATACGTCTGTTCTCTACATCTGTATCTCAACTTCTGCCCTGCAAACCGGCTCATCTGTACCATTTTTCTACTTTCCACATACATGCGTTAATATACGATATTTCTTTTTCTCTTTTTGACTTACTTCACTCTGTATGACAGTCTCTAGATCCATCCACGTTTCAACAAATGACTCAATTTCGTTCCTTTTTATGGCTGAGTAATATTCCACTGTATATATGTACCACAACTTCTTTATCCATTTGTCTGTCGATGGGCATTTAGGTTGCTTCCATGACCTGGCTATTGTAAATAGTGCTGCAATGAACATTGGGGTGCATGTGTCTTTTTGAATTATGGTTTTCTCTGGGTATACGCCCAGTAGTGGGATTGCTGGATCATATGGTAAATCTATTCTTAGTTTTTTAAGGAACCTCCATACTGTTCTCCATAGTGGCTGTATCAATTTACATTCCCACCAACAGTGCAAGAGGGTTCCCTTTTCTCCACACCCTCTCCAGCATTTGTTGTTTGTAGATTTTCTGATGATGCCCATTCTAACTGGTGTGAGGTGATACCTCATTGTAGTTTTGATTTGCATTTCTCTAATAATTAGTGATGTTGAGCATCTTTTCATGTGCTTCTTAGCCATCTGTATGTCTTCTTTGGAGAAATGTCTATTTAGGTCTTCTGCCCATTTTTGGATTGGGTTGTTTGTTTCTTTAATATTGAGCTGAATGAGCTGTTTATATATTTTGGAGATTAATCCTTTGTCCGTTGATTCGTTTGCAAATATTTTCTCCCATTCTGAGGGTTGTCTTT
This sequence comes from Eubalaena glacialis, assembly GCF_028564815.1. NCBI lineage: Eukaryota > Metazoa > Chordata > Mammalia > Artiodactyla > Balaenidae > Eubalaena > Eubalaena glacialis. The sequence goes on from NC_083736.1 coordinate 111,370,065, forward strand.
TCGTCTTGTTTATGGTTTCCTTTGCTGTGCAAAAGCTTTGAAGTTTCATTAGGTCCCATTTGTTTATTTTTGTTTTTATTTCCATTACTCTAGGAGGTGGATCAAAAAGATCTTGCTGTGATTTATGTCAAAGAGTGTTCTTCCTATGTTTTCCTCTAAGAGTTTTATAGTGTCTGGTCTTACATTTAGGTCTCGAATCCATTTTGAGTTTATTTTTGTGTATGGTGTTAGGGAGTGTTCTAATTTCATTCTTTTACATGTAGCTGTCCAGTTTTCCCAGCACGACTTATTGAAGAGACTGTCTTTTCTCCATTGTATATCTTTGCCTCCTTTGTCATAGATTAGTTGACCATAGGTGCGTGGGTTTATCTCTGGGCTTTCTATCTTGTTCCATTGATCTATGTTTCTGTTTTTGTGCCAGTACCATATTGTCTTGATTACTGTAGCTTTGTAGTATAGTCTGAAGTCAGGGAGTCTGCTTCCTCCAGCTCCGTTTTTTTCCCTCAAGATTGCTTTGGCTATTTGGGGTCTTTTGTGTCTCCATACAAATTTTAAGATGATTTGTTCTAGTTCCGTAAAAAATGGCATTGGTAATTTGATAGGGATTGCATTGAATCTGTAGATTGCTTTGGGTGGTACAGTCATTTTCACAATATTGATTCTTCCAATCCAAGAACATGGTATATCTCTCCATCTGTTGGTATCATCTTTAATTTCTTTCATCAGTGTCTTATAGTTTTTTGCATGCAGGTCTTTTGTCTCCCTAGGTAGGTTTATTCCTAGGTATTTTATTCTTTTTGTTGCAATGGTAAATGTTTCCATAGTTTCTCTTTCAGATTTTTCATCATTAGTGTATAGGAATGCAAGAGATTTCTGTGCATTAATTTTGTATCCTGCAACTTTACCAAATGCATTCATTAGCTCTAGTAGTTTTCTGGTGGCATCTTTAGGATTCCTTATGTATAATATCATGTCATCTGCAAACAGTGACAGTTTTACTTCTTCTTTTCCAATTTGTATTCCTTTTATTTGTTTTCCTTCTCTGATTGCCGTGGCTAGGACTTCCAAAACTATGTTGAATAATAGTGGTGAGAGTGGACATCCTTTTCTCGTTCCTGATCTTAGAGGAAATGCTTCCAGTTTTTCACCGTTGAGAATGATGTTTACCATGGGTTTGTCGTATATGGCCTTTATTATGTTGAGGTAGGTTCCCTCTATGCCCACTTTCTGGAGAGTTTTTATCATAAATGGGTGTTGAATTTTGTCAAAAGCTTTTTCTGCATCTATTGAGATGATCATATGGTTTTTATTCTTCAATTTGTTAATATGGTGTATCACATTGATTTGCGTATATTGAAGAATCCTTGCATCCCTGGGATAAATCCCACTTGATCGTGGTGTATGATCCTTTTAATATGTTGTTGCATTCTGTTTGCTAGTATTTTGTTGAGGATTTTTGCATCTATATTCATCAGTGATATTGGTCTGTAATTTTCTTTTTCTGTAGTATCTTTGTCTGGTTTTGATATCAGGGTGATGGTGGCCTCATAGAATGAGTTTGGGAGTGTTCCTTCCTCTACAATTTTTTGGAAGAGTTTGCGAAGGGTGGGTGTTAGCTCTTCTCTAAATGTTTAATAGAATTCACCTGTGAAGCCACCTGGTCCTGGACTTCTGTTTGTTGGAAGATGTTTAATCACAGTTTCAATTTCATTACTTGTGATTGGTCTGTTCATATCTTCTGTTTCTTCCTGGTTCAGTCTTGGAAGGTTATACCTTTCTAAGAATTTGTCCATTTCTTCCAGGTTGTCCCTTTTATTGGCATAGAGTTGCTTGTACTAGTCTCTTAGGATGCTTTGTATTTCTGCAGTGTCTGTTGTAACTTCTCCTTTTTCATTTCTACTTTTATTGATTTGAGTCCTCTCCCTCTTTTTCTTGATGAGTCTGGCTAATGGCTTATCAATTTTGTTTATCTTCTCAAAGAACCAGCTTTTAGTTTTATTGATCTTTGCTATTGTTTTCTTTGTTTCTATTTCATTTATTTCCACTCTGATCTTTATGATTTCTTTCCTTCTGCTAACTTTGGGTTTTGTTTGTTCTTCTTTCTCTAGTTCCTTTAGGTGTAAGGTTAGATTGTTTACTTGAGATTTTTCTTGTTTCATTAGGTAGGCTTGTATAGCTATAAACTTCCCTCTTAGAACTGCTTTTGCTGCATCCCATAGGTTTTGGATCGTCGTGTTTTCATTGTCATTTGTCTCTAGGTATTTTTTGATTTCCTCTTTGATTTCTTCAGTGATCTCTTGGTTATTTAGTAACGTATTGTTTAGCCTCCATGTGTTTGTGTTTTTTACGTTTTTTTCCCCTGTAATTCATTTCTAATCTCATAGCGTTGTGGTCAGAAAAGATGCTTGATATGATTTCAGTTTTCTTAAATTTACTGAGGCTTGATTTGTGGCCCAAGATGTGATCTATCCTGGAGAATGTTCCGTGTGCACTTGAGAAGAACGTGTAATCTGCTGGTTTTGGATGGAATGTCCTATAAATATCAATTAAATCTATCTGGTCTATTGTGTCATTTAAAGCTTCTGTTTCCTTATTTATTTTCATTTTGGATGATCTGTCCATTGGTGTAAGTGAGGTGTTAAAGTCCCCCACTATTATTGTGTTACTGTCGATTTCCTCTTTTACAGCTGTTAGCAGTTGCCTTATGTAATGAGGTGCTCCTATGTTGGGTGCATATATATTTATAATTGTTATATCTTCCTCTTGGATTGATCCCTTGATCATTATGTAGTGTCCTTCCTTGTCTCTTGTAACATTCTTTATTTTAAAGTCTATTTTATCTGATATGAGTATAGCTTCTCCAGCTTTCTTTTGATTTCCATTTGCATGGAATATCTTTTTCCATTCCCTCACTTTCAGTCTGTATGTGTCCCTAGGTCTGAAGTGGGTCTCTTGTAGACAGCATATATATGGGTCTTGTCTTTGTATCCATTCAGCAAGCCTGTGTCTTTTGGTTGGAGCGTTTAATCCATTCACGTTTAAGGTAATTATCGATATGTATGTTCCTATGACCATTTTCTTAATTGTTTTGGGTTTGTTTTTGTAGGTCCTTTTCTTCTCTTGTGTTTCCCACTTAGAGAAGTTCCTTTAGCATTTGTTGTAGAGCTGGTTTGGTGGTGCTGAATTCTGTTAGCTTTTGCTTGTCTGTAAAGCTTTTGATTTCTCCATCAAATCTAAATGAGATCCTTGCCGGGTAGAGTAATCTTGGTTGTAGGTTCTTCCCTTTCATCACTTTAAGTATATCATGCCACTCCCTTCTGGCTTGTAGAGTTTCTGCTGAGAAATCAGCTGTTAACCTTATGGGAGTTCCCTTGTATGTTATTTGTCATTTTTCCCTTGCTGCTTTCAATCATTTTTCTTTGTCTTCAATTTTTGCCAATTTGATTACTATGTGTCTTGACGTGTTTCTCCTTAGGTTTATCCTGTATGGGACTCACTGTGCTTCCTGGACTTGGGTGGCTATTTCCTTTCCCATGTTAGGGAAGTTTTCGTCTATAATCTCTTCAAATATTTTCTCTGGTCCTTTCTCTCTCTCTTCTCCTTCTGGGACCCCTATAATGCGAATGTTGTTGCGTTTAATGTTGTCCCAGAGGTCTCTTAGGCTGTCTTCATTTCTTTTCATTCTTTTTTCTTTAGTCTGTTCTGCAGCAGTGAATTTCACCATTCTGTCTTCCAGGTCACTTATCCATTCTTCTGCCTCAGTTATTCTGCTTTTGATTCCCTCTAGTGTAGTTTTCATTTCAGTTATTGTATTGTTTGTTTGTTCCTTAATTCTTTTAGGTCTTTGTTAAATATTTCTTGCATCTTCTCGATCTTTTGCCTCCATTCTTATTCCGAGGTCCTGTATCATCTTCACCATCATTTTTCTGAATTCTTTTTCTGGAAGGTTGCCTTTCTCCACTTCATTTAGTTGTTTTTCTGGGGTTTTATCTTTTTCCTTCATCTGGTATATAGCCCTCTGCCTTTTCATCTTGTCTGTCTTTCTGTGAATGTGGTTTATGTTCCACAGGCTGCAGGATTATAGTTTTTCTTGCTTCTGCTGTCTGCCCTCTGGTAGTTGAGGCTATCTAAGAGGCTTGATGGGAGGCTCTGGTGGTGGGTAGAGCTGACTGTTGCTGTGGTGGTCAGAGCTCAGTTGATCATTTGTTTTCTTTTCTTGTAATGTATTTTTCTGATTTTGAGATCAAGATTATGTTGTCTCTTTTGGAAAGCACCTAAGGAGGGGGGTAGTTGTCACAGGAACCAACCTTGATTAGACGGTGGGAACTATCAGTCCCACCCACTGATTTTCAGGGAGGAGAGAAGGGCTAGAGGTTGAATCAGTCACCAATGGTCAATGAGTTAATCAATCTTGCTTGTACAATGAAGCCTCTATAAAAACCAAAAAGATGGGATTTGGAGGGCTTCTGGATATCATGAACATATAGAGGTGCTAGAAGAGTGGGGCACTCACAGAGGGCTTGGAAAATCTGTCCCCCCCTTCTCCATACCTTGCCCTCTGCTTCTAATACATTTGGTTATTCCTGAGTTATATCCACTTATAATAAACCAGCGATGTAGTAAAAAATAAAATAGAGTATGTAATCCTCATAAAATGAGTCAGGAAGTATTTCCTCCCCTATTTTCTAAAATAGTTTTGTAGGATTGGAATTATTTCTTATATACATGTTGGATACAATTCATGTGAAAACATCAAGGTCTTGTTTTCTTTGTTGGTAGATACTTAACTGATGATTTAATGCTTTTAATAAGTAAAGGGTTATTCAGTTTTCTATTTCTGCTTGGGTCCATTTGATAATTTGTGTCTTTAAAGGATTTTGTCCAATTTATCTAAATATTTGAATTTATTGGCTTACAATTGTTAATAATACCATTCATAATTTTAAAGCTTAAATGATTTGCACTAATATTCCCTCTTTTTTCCCCCGATACTGGAAATTTGGTGCTTCATTCATTGTTCTTATCTATCTAAGATTGCATCAATTTTATGGATCTTTTAAAAGGACCAACTGTGCTTTAATTGATTTTCTTCTTTGTCCATTTTCTATGTCATTGATTTCTGCTCTTATCTTTTTTATGTTCTTTCTTGTACTTTGGGCTCAATTTGTTCTTTTTGTACTTGTGTAAGGTAAAAACTTAGATCATTTACTTAAGGTAATTGTTGTTTTCTAATCTAAGCATTTAAAGCATAGCTTTTCACCTAAACACTGTTTTAGCTTTACTCATAGGTTATTTAGAAGTATGTTGTTTAATTTCCAAATAATTGTGAAATTTCTAGATATCTTTTATTGACGCTGGTTCCTAACTTAGTTTCCTTGAGTCAGAGGACATAGCCTGAAAAATTATAAAATTTGAAATTGATTGAGACTTGTTTTATGGCCCAATGTATGGTCTATGATGTTAAACATTACATGTTCACTTGAAAAGAATTTGTTTCATGTAGTTTTGGGGTTAGTGTTTAATATATGAAAGCTAGGTGAATATGTAGTTTTACTATCAATAACTGAGAGAGGAGTGCTATAATTTTGCAGTATGATGATGGATTTTATCTGTTTCTGCTGATTTTTGTCAGTTTTTATGCATTATTAGGCAAATTTAAACTATGGTTATATTTGTTTCTTCATGAAGTGACGGGTTTTGTTATTATGAAATATCTCTGAGGAAGTGCTCTTGTCTTGAGGTATTCTTTATCTGCTATTAGTATAACCCTTCGACCTTTCTTATCTTTGATTCTCACATTCATTAGCTTTCTTTTTTTTTTTCTTTTCTTGTATTTAACGTGAATTTCTTGTAGGCAGCATATATTTAGTCTTTTTTATCCAGACTGGCAATATCTGCCTTTTAAATGGAATGTTTAAACTACTGGCATTTAATCTAATTACCTGTATGGTTGGATTAAGTTTACTGTTTTGCTACTTTTTTATTTGTCCTGTATGTCAGTGTTCTTCTTGTCTTTCTTTACAATCTTTACTTTGGATTTTAAAAATATTTTTTAGTATTCCATTTTAATCCTTCTTGTGACCATTTAGGCACACATCTTTGCCTTAACTTTAAAGTTGCTGCTTAAAAAATTAAAATATACATTCTTTACTTATAGTATACTTAAAGTTAATATTGTTTCACTTCATGGTAAAATATAAAAACCTTGCAATAGTATAATTACATTTCATCCCTTGTTATCTGTGCAATTGTTGTCATATATATTTCATTTACATATTTTTAAACCATACAATGTAGTGTTATTATTTCTGTAAGAGAATTTTTCCCCCATTTTCATAATGAAAAAATGCCAAATAATCTATAAAATCATAACTCTTCTTGACACCACCGGAGAACTGAACTCACAAGGCGAATGCAAAAATCTTATTTCCCCAAAATGACAAGACTCTCTCAAGAGTCTTGTGACAAGAAACATAAACTATTTCATGGGAGGAAGAGGAAGCTGGCATAGACGTGCTTAAGAATAAAACAGCTGTAATTGTAACAAATTCTAAATGGTTGAGTGTGGACTAACATATCAGTTTGGAATAACCTGGAGCCCCCTACACAAGGGAAATGAGATTGACTTAACAGTCTTCTACATGGACCTCCACTGGTTACTCACAAGAAAGATTGGGGGCTGGACAGAAGACAAGAGTGAGAGTAATTGTTGGTGCAGGGGTACAGTCTCCAATGCCAGACCAGTAAAAACCCTATACTCTTTCTTGAATCCTTCTCTTGTGTGAAAAAATTGCCTTAAACCACTGGGGGAGGAAAAAACAAACTGTCTTTCCCCCAATACTCAGGCAAAGATTCAGTTCTTCTGAATGAGGGGTAGAACCACAACTCTTCTGACACAGGGTTCAGGTATAACCCCACATTTTGGGGGAAGGGCACAGGAAAGTCCCATCTACCCTTTGAGAAAGGGTAGGGAAACTTCTCTCTAGCCTGCACAATGCAGACAAAGATTCTCTGCTTCTGGAGGAGGGGGTAAAAGCAAAAGTCATCTGCCAGTGGGGGAGGGACATAAAAATGTCTCTCATAAAAGACCTTACCCAGCTGCAGGGCAGAGTTTGCTCACACAAGGTGAGAGGGATAGGCATGATTAGACCTTATCCACAAAGGCAAAGTGTGCAGGTCCTGCCTAAAACATGAGTTTTGACAAGAAAAACTGAGAATCTCTTTTGCCAGCTCTACAAGCCTAGCACCAAATAACAAACAAGAACACTCTGGGTGTGGCAAGAGTGCATAGGAAGACCTCTCTTGTGACACAAGTGGGAAGGCACTGCTGAAAGCTGAGCAGGAATGCTAAATATTACTCCTCAGTAACCAAGCCTCACACTAAGTACAGAGTGACCACTGCTTACCATGGAGAATAAAATGGAAGACTGCGTTATCCTGAATGTAGCAATACAACAACCCAACTCAATTACTGGCTACATTTACTCAACTCCCTCAACTAGTGGCCAGGCAAAAGAAGTGTAACCATTTGTGGCAACAAGTACCACTTGACTCAGTCTTTGTTGTTTTTCTAGATAGTAATTCTGGTACTCAACTAAAAGACACCTAGCAAATTCAGGAAAAAAACATTCATTTTTATGAGATAAAGCAATATATAGAAACAGACTCAGATGAGCCAGAATTTGGAACTATCAGGCAAGAATTTGAAAATAACTACCATGTGATAGATATGTCACTTAGCTTGATTGTAGTCATCATTTCACAATGTATGTGTATATCAAAACATATTGTGCATCTTAAATATATACAGTTTTATATGTCAGTTATACCTCAATAAAGCTGAAAAAATAAAACAACTACTGTTATATGTAAAAGGATCGAGTGGTAAATGTGGACAGCATGCATGAAGAGATGTGGAATTTTAGCAGAAAGATAGAAGCAATGCATGTGCTACAACAACAACAAACAGAATTTATAATCAAACTGCTCAATAACAAAGGTAAAAATAAATTTGGGGGAAGGCAGGTAGGGAAAGGAAACTCAATATAGAGAAACAACAAAAAAATTTTAACCTACTTCTCATGAGACACTTAGAAAACAAAAAGACAGCGGATTGAAATTGTTAAAATATGGAAGGAAAAAAGTCAGCCAAGAATTGTATACTTTTCAAAAATGAAGGTGAAATGAAACTTTTCCGGTGAAACAAAAGCTGATAGAATTTTTTTTTTTTAACCAGCTTGCCTGCTCTGTGAAAAATTAAAATCACACAAATTAAGTTCTCTTACCATAACAGAATTAAATAAGAAATCAATAACAGAAACAAATTTGAAAAATCCCCAAATATTTGGAAATTAAGCAATATACTCTTAAAAAAACTGATGATATTATATAATAATTTCTATACTCATACAACAAATTCTGTCTGTACATAATTACAATGGGCTGTTGAAACTATATACATGATTATGTTTCTGATACATGTATATATATATATACAGTATCTTAAAATATATTTGTAAGTATCTAAATATATTTTTGTTTAAATAAGTATATATATAAAACATATTTAATTGTATATTTATATAATTTCAACCAAATTTCTGTGAGTCCCATTTGTTTCTTTGTCAGATATGTCTGGTCATTCCTGATAATTTCTTATTGCTTGCTCATCTTTGTGACCCCAATCTTTACTTCTTTAAATGTTTCTTACATATTCTGTATCTAAATCTGTTGTTTATAGTTTCTGCTTATTCTCTATTATGGTGGTTTACCTCCTCATGGTCTTGTTGATCTTTGATTTTGAATTTTTGTCTACTTGGTTTCAATCTGTTGGGAGTCCTTCAGTTTCTAAATTTTGGACATTTTCCTCTAAACAGAATCTGTGTCTACTTCAGCCAGGTGTGAGGTAGAAATAAGTACTTTATTCTTCCTTGAGATTCCTAAATTAATCTAGATGTCTTAAATTTCAGCTTCTCCACCTTTTGATACATCAAGGTTTAGTGTCACAATAGCAGTGCTTCCGTTGGCATTTTCCATCATGGTAATCCAGTTTCCCCCTTCTTGCTAACTGATCACCCCCAGCTCAGATTTATTCTTGTGATTTTTACCTTTTTCAAAGCAGGGTAAATTGTTAGGTTTTTGGAGATCTACCTACATCTTGTAAATCCTGTGATATTTTACTAAGTATCTTCTTTCTAAGATAAAATCGTTTTATAGTAGAATTGTCTTCCAAATGATCTAATCTACCATACTACTGGAAACAGAAGTCTCCATCCTCACCCCTTTTAAAACTTTTGTTGAATATTTGCCTGATCTGTGATCTCTCTGTGATCCTTCGGACCAGTGTACCTTCAGTGTTAGACCTAGGGCTTAGATTAGAGTAATAAAGCAATATCAGTAAGGGCTAGAAGCTAGAGACTAGAAATACCTGCTAAGGTATGGCAGGCTGAGAGCCTGCCTGAGATATCAAGAAACAATTAGCCCAATCAGGTAAGTGTTGGGTCTTTGTCAACATGAAATTGATTGAAATCTTGTTAAGCAGATGGTTAGTGAGGCGGTTAAATGCCACCTGCAGTCATACTGGGGAAAGATAAAGGCAATCTATTTCCGTCAAGGAACTGCAGGAGGATTGGAACTCCTGGGGTACAGGCAGTTCATGACAAATGTTCCCTTTAATGATCCTTATCATTTGGTTTATGCTAATGCAACTACAGTTTCTGCTTTTTCCCTGCCAGACTACAAGCTCCATGAAGGCCAGGACCATATCTGCTTTATTCATTACTATTTTCTCATAAATATTTCCATATTTTTGAATGAATGAATAGTTATCAGAGCACTGACTATGTAGAATGCGTGACCAACAGCTATTTTGATAATATATCCAAAGTGACAGATAATATAATGTTCAAAGTCAATTAATATAGTAAGAAGTTTCTAGAAAATTCTTTATTTGAAGATATAATTCACTCTCTGAAATAGATTACTTATTGTAGAATGAGAAGAGGCCTCATATTTTGAATATTCTTTAAATAGCTCTTTAATTTAGAATAATAATAATAAATAATAAACTCAGTGAGATGGGGATATAATATCCATCCTGCTTACTTTTATTGCTGCTACATCTACAGTCCTACTGTGGTCAGGGAAGATGAATAAGAAATTGACCTACCTATACAGAGGAGGGAGATTTCAGAGGGAGGTATAGATTGGGAGGATCAATATAAGAAAGATCTTACTTGGAGAGTAGTCAGTACTCTAAGCCTCAGAAGCAAAGGTCTGAGTTGGAGAGAAGTCCAGTGTGAAAATTCAGAGAGACTAGATCATGTTTGCATGGGTTTTAAAGCATTGTTAGTTTTCTTCTTGAACTACCTAATCTCATCTATTTTATACCTCACTTCATAATTCGTCCATTGTCTCCCCATCACCAAACAGCAATAAATTTTACTATATCTAGGAACACATTCCTTTCATACAGACCTTGCTGCTTACTGTCATATGGAAGTGACTTGATACCAATTCTTAGGGTTGCTGGAAGAATTGAAAAAATAGATTTATGACTCAAATTTATATTAACTTCAAATTTGCTCAGAATTTGCAAGTACACAAAATATGTGTTGAACTTTATATAAATTAATCTAACCTGGTGTGAGGTGCAATATCTTTTTTTTTCTGGGGGACTATTATAGGCACAGTGTTCTAGTAATAAACAATATGTAGCAACAGTTAAATAAATAAATTATATATGTATATATGTGTGTGTGTATATATATATATATATATATATGATTTTAATATCTGTTAACAGTTGAGAAAACCATTTAATCCCAATTATCCCAAGTAAGAAATGCAAACATAGCTATTTTTCATTATACTTTATTTACTTACTAAACAAAACTACATCTTAATTTGCTCTGAACTTCCGAATCTCCAGTTGAAAAGGTTGAATCTTGGATCCAAAATTTTAATAGCAAAGATGGCTCACCTGAGGATTAACCAAGATGGCGGAGTAGAAGGACGTGCTCTCACTCCCTCTTGCGAGAGCACCAGAATCACAACTGGCTGCTGGACAATCATCGACAGGAAGACACTGGACTTCACCAAGGAAGATACCCCACGTCCAAGGACAGAGGAGAAGCCACAGTGAGACGGTAGGAGGGGCGCAATCAGAGTAAAATCAAATCCCATAACTGCTGGGTGGGTGACTCACAGACTGGCGAGCACTTATACCACAGAAGTCCACCCACTGGAGTGAACGTTCTGAGCCCCACGTCAGGCTTCCCAACATGGGGGTCCGGCAACGGGAGGAGGAATTCATAGAGAATCAGACTTTGAAGCCTAGTGGGAATTGATTGCAGGACTTCGACAGGACTGGGGGAAACAGAGACCCCACTCTTGGAGGGCGTACACAAAATAGTTTGTGCATCGGGACCCAGGGGAAGGAGCAGTGACCCTGGGGGAGACTGAACCAGACATAACTGCTGGTGTTGGGGGGTCTCCTGCAGAGGTGGGGGCTGGCTCTGTTTCACTGTGGGGACAAGGACACTGGCAGCGGAGGTTCTGGGAAGTACTCCTTGGCGTGAGCCCTCCCAGAGTCTGTCATTAGCCCCACCAAAGAGCCCGGGTAGGCTCCAGTGTTGGGTTGCCTCAGGGGAAACAACCAACAGGGAGGGAACCCAGCCCCACCCGTCAACAGTCAAGTGGATTAAAGTTTTACAGAGCTCTGACCGCCACAGCAACAGTCAGCTCTACCCACCTCCAGAGCCTCCCATCAAGCCTCTTAGATAGCCTCAACCATGAGAGGGCAGACAGCAGAAGCAAGAAAAACTACAGTCCTGCAGCCTGTGGAACAGAAACCACATTTACAGAAAGATAGACAAGATGAAAAGGCAGAGGGCTATATACCAGATGAAAGAACAAGAAAAAACCCCAGAAAAACAACTAAATGAAGTGGAGATAGGCAACCTTCCAGAAAAAGAATTCAGAATAATGATAGTGAAGATGATCCAGGACCTTGGAATAAGAATGGAGGCAAAGATTGAGAAGATGCAAGAAATGATTAACAAAGACCTAGAAGAATTAAAGAACAAACAAACAGAGATGACCAATACAATAACTGAAATGAAAACTACACTAGAAGGAATCAATAGTAGAATAACTGAGGCAGAAGAACGGATAAGTGACCTGGAAGACAGAATGGTGGAATTCACTGCTGCAGAACAGACTAAAGAAAAAAGAATGAAAAGAAATGAAGACAGCCTAAGAGACCTCTGGGACAACATTAAACGCAACAACATTCGCATTATAGGGGTCCCAGAAGGAGAAGAGAGAGATAAAGGACCAGAGAAAATATTTGAAGAGATATAGTCGAAAACTTCCCTAACATGGGAAAGGAAATAGCCACCCAAGTCCAGGAAGCGCAGAGAGTCCCATACAGGATAAACCCAAGGAGAAGCACGCCAAGACACATAGTAATCAAAGTGGCAAAAATTAAAGACAAAGAAAAATGATTGAAAGCAGCAAGGGAAAAATGAAAAATAACATACAAGGGAACTCCCATAAGGTTAACAGCTGATTTCTCAGCAGAAACTCTACAAGCCAGAAGGGAGTGGCATGATATACTTAAAGTGATGAAAGGGAAGAACCTACAACCAAGATTACCCTACCCGGCAAGGATCTCATTTAGATTTGATGGAGAAATCAAAAGCTTTACAGACAAGCAAAAGCTAAGCGAATTCAGCACCACCAAACCATCTCTACAACAAATGCTAAAGGAACTTCTCTAAGTGGGAAACACAAGAGAAGAAAAGGACCTACAAAAACAAACCCCAAACAATTAAGAAAATGGTCATAGGAACATACATATCGATAATTACCTTAAATGTGACTGGATTAAATGCTCCAACCAAAAGACACAGGCTTGCTGAATGGATACAAAAACAAGACCCATATATATGTTGTCTACAAGAGACCCACTTCAGACCTAGGGACACATATAGACTGAAAGTGAGGGGATGGAAAAAGATATTCCATGCAAATGGAAATCAAAAGAAAGCTGGAGTAGCTATACTCATATCAGATAAAATAGCCTTTAAAGTAAAGAATGTTACAAGAGACAAGGAAGGACACTACATAATGATGAAGGGATCAATCCAAGAGGAAGATAAAACAATTATAAATATATATGCACCCAACATAGGAGCACCTCATTACATAAGGCAACTGCTAACAGCTGTAAAAGAGGAAATTGACAGTAACACAATAATAGTGGGGGACTTTAAAACCTCACTTACACCAATGGACAGATCATCCAAAATGAAAATAAATAAGGAAACAGAAGCTTTAAATGACACAATAGACCAGATAGATTTAATTGATATTTATAGGACATTCCATCCAAAACCAGCAGATTACACGTTCTTCTCAAGTGCGCACAGAACATTCTCCAGGATAGATCACATCTTGGGTCACAAATCAAGCCTCAGTAAATTTAAGAAAATTGAAATCATATCAAGCATCTTTTCTGGCCACAACGATATGAGATTAGAAATGAATTACAGGGGAAAAAACGTAAAAAACACAAACACATGGAGGCTAAACAATACGTTACTAAATAACCAAGAGATCACTGAAGAAATCAAAGAGCAAATCAAAAAATACCTAGAGACAAATGACAATGAAAACACGACGATCCAAAACCTATGGGATGCAGCAAAAGCAGTTCTAAGAGGGAAGTTTATAGCTATACAAGCCTACCTAAAGAAACAAGAAAAATCTCAAGTAAACAATCTAACCTTACACCTAAAGAAACTAGAGAAAGAAGAACAAACAAAACCCAAAGTTAGCAGAAGGAAAGAAATCATAAAGATCAGAGCAGAAATAAATGAAATAGAAACAAAGAAAACAATAACAAAGATCAATAAAACTAAAAGCTGGTTCTTTGAGAAGATAAACAAAATTGATAAACCATTAGCCAGACTCATCAAGAAAAAGAGGGAGAGGACTCAAATCAATAAAAGTAGAAATGAAAAAGGAGAAGTTACAACAGACACTGCAGAAATACAAAGCATCCTAAGAGACTACTACAAGCAACTCCATGCCAATAAAATGGACAACCTGGAAGAAATGGACAAATTCTTAGAAAGGTGTAACCTTCCAAGACTGAACCAGGAAGAAGCAGAAAATATGAACAGACCAATCACAAGTAATGAAATTGAAACTGTGATTAAAAATCGTCCAACAAACAAAAGTCCAGGACCAGATGGCTTCACAGGTGAATTCTATCAAACATTTAGAGAAGAGCTAACACCTATCCTTCTCAAACTCTTCCAAAAAATTGCAGAGGAAGGAACACTGCCAAACTCATTCTATGAGGCCACCATCACCCTGATAGAAAACCAGACAAAGACACTACAAAAAAAGAAAATTACAGACCAATATCACTGGTGAATATAGATGCAAAAATCCTCAACAAAATACTAGCAAACAGAATCCAACAACACATTAAAAGGATCATACACCACGATCAAGTGGGATTTATCCCAGGGATGCAAGGATTCTTCAATATATGCAAATCAATCAATGTGATACACCATATTAACAAATTGAAGAATAAAAACCATATGATCATCTCAATAGATGCAGAAAAAGCTTTTGACAAAATTCAACACCCATTTATGATAAAAACTCTCCAGAAAGTGGGCATAGAGGGAACCTACCTCAACATAATAAAGGCCATATATGACAAACCCACAGCAAACATCATTCTCAATGGTGAAAAACTGAAAGCATTTCCACTAAGATCAGGAAGAAGACAAGGTTGCCCAGTCTCACTACTATTATTCAACATAGTTTTGGAAATTTTAGCCACAGCAGTCAGAGAAGAAAAAGAAATAAAAGGAATCCATATCGGAAAAGAAGAAGTAAAGCTGTCACTGTTTGCAGATGACATGATACTATACATAGAGAATCCTAAAACTGCCACCAGAAAACTGCTAGAGCTAATTAATGAATATGGTAAAGTTGCAGGATACAAAATTAATGCACAGAAATCTCTTGCATTCCTATACACTAATGATGAAAAATCTGAAAGAGAAATTATGGAAACACTCCCATTTACCATTGCTACAAAAAGAATAAAATACCTAGGAATAAACCTACCTAGGGAGACAAAAGACCTGTATGCAGAAAACTATAAGACACTGATGAAAGAAATTAAAGATGATACCAACAGATGGAGAGATATACCATGTTCTTGGATTGGAAGAATCAACATTGTGAAAATGACTATACTACCCAAAGCAATCTACAGATTCAATGCAATCCCTATCAAATTACCAATGGCATTTTTTACGGAACTAGAACAAATCATCTTAAAATTTGTATGGAGACACAAAAGACCCCAAATAGCCAAAGCAATCTTGAGGGAAAAAAACGGAGCTGGAGGAAGCAGACTCCCTGACTTCAGACTATACTACAAAGCTACAGTAATCAAGACAATATGGTACTGGCACAAAAACAGAAACATAGATCAATGGAACAAGATAGAAAGCCCAGAGATAAACCCACGCACCTATGGTCAACTAATCTATGACAAAGGAGGCAAAGATATACAATGGAGAAAAGACAGTCTCTTCAATAAGTCGTGCTGGGAAAACTGGACAGCTACATGTAAAAGAATGAAATTAGAACACTCCCTAACACCATACACAAAAATAAACTCAAAATGGATTAGAGACCTAAATGTAAGACTGGACACTATAAAACTCTTAGAGGCAAACATAGGAAGAACACTCTTTGACATAAATCACAGCAAGATCTTTTTTGATCCACCTCCTAGAGTAATGGAAATAAAAACAAAAATAAACAAATGGGACCTAATGAAACTTCAAAGCTTTTGCACAGCAAAGGAAACCATAAACAAGACGAAAAGACAACCCTCAGAATGGGAGAAAATATTTGCAAACGAATCAACGGACAAAGGATTAATCTCCAAAATATATAAACAGCTCATTCAGCTCAATATTAAAGAAACAAACACCCCAATCCAAAAATGGGCAGAAGACCTAAATAGACATTTCT
Organism: Eubalaena glacialis; assembly: GCF_028564815.1. Taxonomy (NCBI): domain Eukaryota; kingdom Metazoa; phylum Chordata; class Mammalia; order Artiodactyla; family Balaenidae; genus Eubalaena; species Eubalaena glacialis. Next base: position 111,386,142 of record NC_083736.1, read on the forward strand.
CCAAAGAAGACATACAGACGGCTACGAAGCACATGAAAAGATGCTCAACATCACTAATTATTAGAGAAATGCAAATCAAAACTACAATGAGGTATCACCTCACACCAGTTAGAATGGGCATCATCAGAAAATCTACAAACAACAAATGCTGGAGAGGGTGTGGAGAAAAGGGAACCCTCTTGCACTGTTGGTGGGAATGTAAATTGATACAGCCACTATGGAGAACAATATGGAGGTTCCTTAAAAAACTAAAAATAGAATTACCATATGACCCAGCAATCCCACTACTGGGCATATACCCAGAGAAAACCATAATTCAAAAAGACACATGCACCCCAATATTCATTGCAGCACTATTTACAATAGCCAGGTCATGGAAGCAACCTAAATGCCCATCGACAGACGAATGGATAAAGAAGTTGTGGTACATATATACAATGGAATATTACTCAGCCATAAAAAGGAATGAAATTGAGTCATTTGTTGAGACGTGGATGGATCTAGAGACTGTCATACAGAGTGAAGTAAGTCAGAAAGAGAAAAACAAATATCGTATATTAATGCATGTATGTGGAAAGTAGAAAAATGGTACAGATGAGCCGGTTTGCAGGGCAGAAGTTGAGACACAGATGTAGAGAACAGACATATGGACACCAAGGGGGGAAAACTGCGGTGGGGTGGGGATGGTGGTGTGCTGAATTGGGCAATTGGGATTGACATGTATACACTGATGTGTATAAAATTGATGACTAATAAGAACCTGCAGTATAAACAAACAAACAAAACAACTAATACTAAACTTTCATTGGGTTATTTGTATGGAAATATGTTAATATAAATGTTTCAGACATTACATGAAATTTCTAAAAATCTTATGTGTTCTGGTATAATGTTATAAGTCATAATCCTAGTTATTACTTTAAAATGTATATCTCAGCAATTACTAATTTTCTTGTCAACTGCATTATTATGAACTTTCATCAAATCTTTAACCGTGGTCATTTTTAAGTCTTTTGTCATTTACAGACAGTTCTGGGTGTACTCTGATGCTTTTGTAAATATGTTCCTATAAAAGGGTTTCATCTTCAGGAAATTCATGGAAAAGACTCTGACAAGTACAGGTTTCTGGTACCGGACTGTACTGCTGAACTGAATGAATAAGCATTTTCAGAACTCTAATGAAAAACTGATGAGCTCATAAAAGTGCTAACAAAAGATCAAGATGAAAAAAAAAAATTAATTACATGGGACTGAGTGAACTGATGAGGATGAGTATAATTTTTGTGACTTTCTGTTCGAATTTAAAAAAAGAAAAAATCCCACAAGGACTCAGAGGCAAAGAATATACAAATCAATTTTCACTGCAAAGTAAAGGAGCTGTTACAGTGGAGGATTACTGGACTGAATGTCAATATTATGACATAGTATGAGTGTGTTTCATGTTTGTTAATTGCAATCATTGTTGCTTTTGTCGTGGTCATCCATGTACAATGCTTGGTGTCAGTCTATTTATCTCTTGTAAAAATAAAATACAGTGTGTGTGTGTGTGAAAAAATAAAAAAAATAAAAAATAAAAAAAAATAAAAAAAAAAAGATGGCTCACCTGTACAGACATGTATAGAGACCAGAGGAGAAGGATAAGACAAGTTGAGGTCATGGCATTCTTTTAAACTTAATTGCATATGAGAACTAGCCCCCAACTTCATCTCCTTCTTAAAGAACAAAGAGACTGACAGGGATAGCTCTCTAGGGTTATTTCCCAATTATCTTATTTATCAGAAATAAAACACAAGTAGAGAAAACTGCATATTTCCAAAACACAGATGGCAAAGACAGAGAATTTTGTAGAAGTACAGAATAAAGAATGGATATTTATTTCTGCCTTCCAAAGCACACATACAGATCATCCAAGATCTCTTTGCTTCAAATAAAAATTGCATAAAGGCTATTGTATTGTAAATAATGGATTAGGGATAAGGCTCACTGCTTTAAGGTTCATAATAACTTTAAAATAATTTTTAAATGAGTACATATACTTAGTAAGAGATAAACAATGTTAAAATCATCTGGAGATTATGCTCTACCAACCAAGGTAGAGCATAGGGCTGACAGGTTGCTTTCAAGAGAGTGGGAAATAATTATGTTTAGTTTTCATGGTGGAATAGTGGCCAAGGTATCTAGAAAACATAATCAAGACTGGGATTCTGAGTAGATGGTCTTGGTTTGGCTTTCAGAAACTGAAACTGGCTATGGTCAACAGATTTAGATGTGAATTATGTGTAGAGAGGGTGTGTGTGTGTGTGTGTGTGTGAAAGACAGAGGGGGACAGAAGAGAGAATTGGGGTTCAGTGGGGGTGGCAGTAGTCACAGTATACTGAGGTTGCAACCAAGAAGAAATTAGTTACAATAATTCATGATTGTTATCAGGATTCACGACTGTAACCTGGGCAGAAGGTATAGAGTTGAGTTAGGAACTATGGTTTAAGCCAGGCATAAAGATACAGGTAGGGGCAGTTTCAGATCAGGTGACTCAGGGACCAGGAAAGGAGGCATATAAATATATTTGCCAGTCATTATATGCCCACAAAGTTAAGCTCCATGAGGCCAGAACAGGAACCAGGTAGTACTTCACATTGTGGGTAATGTAGGGTGATTATAGCAGAGGATTAAGGCTATACCTGGGCCTTTTAAAGAGGAGTGGGTATTGTTCCTATCTTCATATTGGAAAAGGCCTAACATTCAAAATCATAAATTTTCTAACAATCTATGAGATAATGGTTCCCATCACACAAAGGATTTTTTTCTCTTTTCTTTACAAAATTTACCACAGGATTCATTTGAATATTATATATATTTTTTAGTTTGGCTAAGCAACTTTTCAGCAATAATCCTCTGTTTTGAACTTTGATAGAGCTTTGTAATTTTCTTGTAATACTTGCATTCTGATATGTAATAAAGTTACTTGTTTATCAATTTGGTCTACAAAAAAATTGTTATATGAGCTCCATGAGAATATTAATTTATTTAGTTATTGTAAATGAAATATGTTTGTAAACAGTATATATTAATAAATTTTCATAAAAATTGAGACAGTACTATAAATTAGTAACCATAAATAACTTCACCACCAAGAAAAAACAACTGAAATAAAGGAAGTCTTACATCTGTAGACTGAGATGTCTTACCATATACAAGGAAAAATTAAACAAGAATGATCCTTATATGTCAAAACCTGATGAATTTGTTGGACTACAAATGTAAATAATTCCACTGGCATCCAAAGAGAATAAAAAATAATTTACTAAGTGAGGAGAATCAAGAATATCCCCTAATTTGTATCTTTTGATTTTTTTTTCTCCTGGTTAGACTAGGGTCATTTGTTTCTGTTAGGACTACAGGGATAAGGTACCATTTTACCACATAATATCCAGGGAATTATACAGTCAGTATGACTTATTACTGTTGATGTTCACCTTGATCTCCAGGCTGAGGTAGTATTTGTCAGTTTTCTCCACTGTAAAATTACTCTTTTTCCCCTTTTCTACACTGTACTCTTTAGAAGTAAGTCACTATGTGTAGCCCACACTTAAAGAGGATGGGAGCATAACTATAAAAATTATTTGAAATTCTTCCACATGGGAGATTTATCTCTTCTCTCCAGTTTATTTGTTCAATCCTTGGTTTATATAAGTATGGACTCATGTATATTTATTTTATATTTGGGTTATAATTCTATACTACTTGTTATATTTTGTTGCTCAAATTGTTCCAGCTTGGCCAACTGAGCTCTTTCAGTTGAATCCTGATTCCCTTTAACATATTCACATCATTGTAGGCTTTTTATTTGTTTGTTTGTTTGTTTTTGTTTAGCACTTTCTAACTGTCTAGCACACAAGATATTCCAGATTTATCATGAGTATCTCCTGTCCTAGTCCTAGAGTCAGCTGTTTCTCTAAGGAGTCCTGGTTCCACTGTTGGAAAATAGTATAAGAAATTAAAATTTGGGTGCTAGTTGTGCTCATTACTGTTGTGATATCTAGGTCCTCTCAGCTGATAGAGCGAGGAAATACAAGTGCATTTAGTTACCTGTGTACTAATTACCCACTGTGTACTAGTATACACCTGTGTACTGATTACACTATTATGAATCTATAATATTTCTGTATGTAACTATCTGTTTATATATTAAGCTAAGCCTAAATTCATACCAATGTCTCCTACTCTAATCTATTACATGTAAATGATTCTAGCCTCCTCTCATTACAATATCATACAGAATAGATTCATCACCTTAAAAAATTCACCACATGTTATGACTTTATTAATGTTTGTTAAGTGGATCACAGAGTGCCAGATGATGAGCTGCAGTTCAACAATAGTCCATAAGAGAAATTGAAATAGAGAAGTATATTACTCACAGGTCACTCAGTTTTTGCTTGTCTGAGACAGTCTTTATTTCTCCTTAACATTTAAAGGATAATTTCACTGGACATAGAATTCTAGGTTGGTATGTTTTTTTTTTTTTCTTTCAACACTTTAAGTATTTCATGCCACTTACTCCTTGCTTGAGTGGTGTCTGAAGAGAGGTCAGTTGTAATTCCTATCCTTGTTCCTCTATAGTTATTGTCCCCATCCCCTGCTGTGACTTCTTGCATGATTTTGTCTTTGGTTTTGTGCAGTTTGAATATAATATACAATATGTTGGTCTTTATTCTACTTGTTTTTTTCTGAACTTCTGGATCTGTGGTTTGGTGTTTCTCATCAATTTTAGAAAATTATCAGTTATTATTACTTCAAGTATTTCCTTTCTCTATTTTTTCTTTTCCTTATTTTATTCCAAGTACACATATGTTACACATTTAAAAACTTATCCCACTGATCTTGGATGTTCTGTTCTTTTTTAAATTCTTTTTACTCTTCTTATTTTAGCTTGGGAAGTATCTATCGACCTATATTCAAGCTCACTGATTCCATCCTCAACTATGTCCAGTTTACAGATTAGCTCATCAAAGGAATTCTTCATTTCTGATACAGCGTTTGATTTCTAGCATTTTATTGTGTTTCTTTCCTAGAGTTTCCATCTTCTGCTTACATTACTTACCTGTTCCTGCATGCTGTCTACTTTTTCCTTTAGTGTCTTTAACATATTTATCATCATTAAGTTCCCTATCTGATAATTTAATCATCTGTGTCATATCTGAGCCTAGTTTGATGCTTACTTTATCTTTTCAGACTATATTTTTTCTTGCTCTTTGGAATGCCTTTCAGTTTTCTTGTTGAAAACTGAACATGTTGTATCAAGTAATAGGAATATGCTTTAGTATGAAAATTTATGTTAATCTGGCTAATTATTGGACTTTTTAATATTTTATGTTTAATGTTTTTTGTAGCTCTATGTGCCTAAGGCTTCAAATTCCTCTAGTGTTCTTGTTTTGGTCTCCCTTGTTTATTTTGGAATTCCCCAAGTACTCTTACTCACAGAGAGTCTGTTTGCAATCTTTCATCAGCAATCCCCTATTATTACACTGGAGCCCTCTTGGTGTGGTAAACTGTGAGAGAAGGGAAGTGTTTTGTAAACGTCAGTAATTTGTAGGCCCATGTCTCTGGACTCAAACTTTCAAACTTTCACAAGTGTTTCTTCACTGGTATTGCTTTCTCCCTTTTAGATAACACAGGAAAGTTACAGAGGGCTAGGGCAGGAGGAATGTGCTTTCCCCAACTGGGAAAAGGTTCTGGTAAAGTCTTTTTCCCTGAGAATAGGCATTTGTTACAGAGAAGGCTCTGGATGTATTTCATAATGATTAATCTTCCCCTCTCCATGCCAGAATCATGAGGGGATCTTTCTGGAATTTCACCGTGAGAACCTAGTAGGACTACTGGAAATAAAACCAATGAAACTGTGGGGCTCCTCCTTGAACTGTGGCCCCTGGGAGTTTCTCACTCACACATCAGTCAACTCTCAATTTCCAACAGTTTGTAAAAATTACCATTTAAGTGTTCCTACCAGTTTTGGCTCCAGCAGCTTCTGTGTCAAGCAAGCATATCTTGTTTGTGACTTTCTGGGTCTGCCTGACTCTCCAGATATCTGGATAGAGGTTTCTTCTGCCATTTCAGTTGAAAGTCCAAGATTTTAAGATTTTCAGCTTATTTTTGTAAGGATGAGATCACAACTTCTAAGCTCTATATATTGGCGCTAAAGCTAGGTTTTACCTTTATTTTTAATATAAATTAAATTGTAAGTTCATATAAATAAATGGTTTTTATCATTTGTGAATTTAAAATTATATATATATTATTAAAATATATGCATTTTAATTTTGTTAAAATTATATAATATATATGAATGACATGGAATTTACCATTGTAATCACTTTAAGTGTGCGATTCACTAACATTAATTACATTTACAGTGTTGTTATAACCATCACCACTATCTGAAAAAGTTTCCAAAACTTTTTCATCAACTCAAAGAGAAACTTTTTGTACCCATTAAGCAATAATTCCACATTCCCCCTCCTCCAGCTCCTGATAGCCTCTATTATAATTTCTGTCTTGATTAGTTTGCCTGCTCTAGATATTTAAAATAGGTGGAATCATACAATATTTTCCTTTTGTATCTGGTTTATTTCACATAGTGTATTATTTTTGAGTTTATCCAGACTGTAGCATATATCAAAAGTTCATTCCTTTTTACGGCCAGATAATATTCCAGTGTATGTATATAACAATGTATGTATATCCATTCATCTGTTGATGAACATTTGGATTGTTTTCATCTTTTGGCTATTGTAAACAATGCTGCAATGAACATTGGCGTACAGGTACCTGAATCCCTGTTTTCAGTTCTTTTGGGTATATACCTAGGAGTGGAATTGCTAGGTCTTATTGTAAGTACATGTTTAAGTTTTTTGAGGAAGTGCCAAATTCTTTTCCACAGTGGTTGAAACATTTTGTATTCCAACCAGCAATACATGAGGATTCCAAGTTTTAGGTATCCTTGTCAACACTTGTTATTTCCTGTTTTTTTTTTTTATCATAGCCATCATAGTGTGTGATAAATGTTGTATCATTGTGGTTTTGAATTGCATTTGCCTAGTGTCTAAGGCTGTTAAGAATCTTTTTATATGCTTATTGGCCATTTGTGTATCTCCTTTGGAGAAGTATCCACATCATTTTTCCATTTTTTAATTGTGTTGTGTTTTGTTGTGGAGTTGTAGGAGTTCTTTATATATTCTAGATATTAAACCCTTATAAGATACATGCTTTGAAAATATTTTCTCCCATTCTGTAAGTTGTCTTTTCAACATGGATTATGTTTTTTCCCTTTTGGCAATATGATATTGTTTCTCTTTGTGGATCCCTGAGTTTATCTTACTTGGAGTTTGCTGAGCTTCTTAGATATATAGATATATGTCTTTCATCACATTTGGAAATTTTTCATCCATTACACTTTCAAATATTTTTTCTGCTCCTTTTTCTCTCTCTCTTCTCCTTCTGGGACTCCTATAATGCATATGTTGTTCCATTTGATGATGTTCCATTGTTCTTTTAGGCTCTTTTCACTTTACTTCATTTTTTCTCTTTCTGCTCCTCAGACACAGTAATTTCAACTGCCCTGTCTTCAAGATTGCTGATTCTTTCTTCTGCCTGATTAAATATGCTGTAAACACCTCTAGTATTTTTTTTTTTTCACTTCAGTCATTGTACTTTTCAGCTCGAGAATTTGTTTGGTTACTTTTATAATTTGAATATCTACGGATTTTCCTATTTTGTTTTTACATCATTTTCCTGATTTCATTTAGTTTTTTTCTTTTCATTTGACTATTTGGACGTATTTAAAACAGTTTTTATAAAATCTTTTTCTAGTAATTCCAGTGTGTAGGTTTCCTCAGGGATGGTTTCTGTCAGTTTATTTTGTTCTGTTGAATTGGCTATGTGTTCTTGATTCTTTGTTTGCCTTGTTATTTTTTTGTTGAAAACTGGACATTTGAATATTATAATATGGTAATTCTGAAAATGAAATTCTTTCCCACCCCTCAGGTTCACTGTGTTCTTTAATTGTTGAAGATTGTAGTAGTCTAATTGATTAATAACTTTTCAAGATTATTTTTGAAAAGTCAGTATTCCTTTTTGTGTGTGATTACTGAAGTGTCTGTTCATTTTGGTTGTGTTCAGCTAGTAGTCATAGAAATTTCCTATGGAGCTAAAAAGAGAAAAAAAAGCACCTCGCTCATTCTTTGCAGACTGTCACTTTGAGTTCTCTAATAGTTATTCAGGCTTGTGCTGAGCCTAGGGATTAGCCTGAGGTAAAAGTCTAGGGTCTTCTAAGTTTTTAATGTATGCATGTGTCTTACCCTGTTCTTGCTTGTGGCTTTCTAAATTTCCCAATAAACATGGGTATTTTTGAATGACCTAATTTTTCAAAGAAATTCTCCCTAGCTTTTCCTTCCAGACTTTAGGTGGTCTGTTATATGTCTCAGCTTTAATCTTTCTTTGCAGGCTTCTGAGGGTTCTTTGTTCACCTTGCAAAGCTTTCAAGAAATGACTGCCGGTGTTCTGGCCTGTTAGTTCTGAGTTTGGTGAAACAGAGACAAATGCCTAGTATCAGTACTTCACATAACCCCTAGACAGGTCAAAGCCAACATAAACAATAATTTATGAGTAAGGCCTGATCTGTTCCTTCTGTAACTTGAGAGACGATGCCACACTGGGAATGCAGGCTGTCATCTTCAAGACTGCTGTCAAGCCAGGGAGGGATGGGGAGGAGCAAGTAACATGCTACAAAGATTTCCTACCATTGTTAAGTTGCTTTTTTCTTGATTCAGTGTTTGTTTGATTACTGTAAACCTTTAACTCTTTTCCAGGATTATGACAAAGTTGGCTCTGATGGTGCTTGTATTTTGGTCTTGCTGTGGAGGATGAGAGCTTGGAGCTGTCTACTCTGCCATTTTGCTAATGTAAGTCCTATATAATTTGATTTTAAGTAATGGGAATATGTTCACAAATTTCCTGAAAATTTACCATTAAATTCTCATGACCTGATTTGAACTAGCTCTAACACATTTTTGAGTTTAAATTCTTTTAAAGGTGTATTATCTGTACTTTGAATTACATCATGCTATCCAAGCAAAACCATGACTTTTGCCCTCAGAGAATTTCTACTCTGAAGAAAGTTACTCCAAGTAGGACAGTGTGATACATGCATTGAAGAGAGATTTCCAGGACATTTGGTCTGGTTTTGATATTTTCATAAACCAAAATTCTCATGATGATAGCATTCTGATCCCTGGTCCCATTATTTTATTTTTTATTTTGAAAGGTTTTTTAAAAAATTTATTTATTTTATTTATTTATTTTTGGCTGCGTTGGGTCTTAGTTGCTTTGTGCAGGCTTTCTCTATTTGCAGTGAGCGGGGGCTACTCTTTGTTGTGGTGCACAGACTTCTTATTGCAGTGGCTCCTCTTGTTGTGGAGCACAGGCTCTAGGCGCACAGGCTTCAGTAGTTGTGGCTCGTGGGCTCTAGAATGCAGGCTCAGTAGATGTGGCACATGGGCTTAGTTGCTCCACGGCATGTGGGATCTTCCCAGACCAGGGCTTGAACCCGTTTCCCCTGCAGGTGGATTCTTAACCACTGTGCCACCAGGGAAGCCCCCTGGTCCCATCTTTATTGTGTGTGTGTGTGTGTGTAATGGTTCTGTCATCTCTTCCTAATTATGGCTTTGTCTCTCCACTGTAGAGAATTTAAATGGTTCCCTGGGTTTTGCAATGCTTAGCTAGATGCTGCTAATCCTCTGGTCAAATAACACAATGCTTCTGAGCATAGCATTGAACTTTCTTTCAATTTTTGTACTCTTACTGAAATCCAGTAGCACTGCTTTTATATCATCTCTAAAATTAACCATTCTTAAATGGCTGAAATACACCCTACTGCAATTTTCAGTCAACAAAAAAGTTTAATAAAATCTGTTATATATTTTAAGAATTGCTGTCTCATTATACCAAAATACTAATTGCTCATAGTGGGGGATTTATAAAGTTAATTTATATATTGTTACATTGAAAAATAAGATCCTTTAATTTTTAAAATAAACACTTCCCATATGTTATATGAATTCCTCTGCAACTTACAGGAAAAAGCAAAGCTGTCCCTCCTGTACTGTTCACATTCCAGTGCTACAGTACAGATATGTTAAATAACAGGAGGAAATGATTCTAGAACTGAGTTTGAATCAGATGCAATCAATTATCCATTAAATATGTAAAGCTTGGCTATGTAATAATTTTGGTTTCCTAGTTAATTCGACATTACAATAGAAAAAAAATAAAAGATTATATAAGAGTAAAGCTACTTACCATAGAACCAAGTTTAGGTTCTCATATGATTTCAAAACTTAAATAGGTTGATTTATATAATACATATATAAAAGTCTAAAAATAACTTTAATTATTTCCTTCCATCCTCCAATGACTCCTGTCACTATTCTTTTGATTCAGAGACTTGCCAAAATTTATCCATTGGCACAAGCTTTATTTTTAGGTGTGTTCTTTCTCAACTAAAAGTCATTGATGCATAGAAATTTTGCATTTGTTCACTGATTTGAAAATAATAATACATAGTATTTAGTGGCATGTCAAAGGAGAATACAATGCAGTCATTCTCTAAGCTGTAATTGCAGGCAGTGGCTTAGTGTAAAGTAATTTGCTTTTAAATATGAGAGAACATATGGCCTGAGGAGAGAAAGTCAGTGCTAGAAGGTATTATTTCTATTATTTATTTTGGAATTTCTCCAAAATCTTCTCTATATTGCTTAAAACAAGCAAGACATTGACCACAAAGTTACCATAGATCAATATGTCCAAGTCGACAAGATCACCTCAAAATGCATTGGAAAATAAAAAATATAAAGGGTTTATGATATCAGGTGGTTGTAAAAACAAACACAGGAAGAATATTTTGGGTCATAGGAGCTTGAACACTTGCTCAAATGCCCAAGACACACATAACTACTCCTATTCAGAAATATCCCAAACGGAGGGGAGAACTTCAAGATGGCAGAAGAGTAAGACTTGGAGATCAGCTTCCTCACCACAAATACATCACAAATACATCTACATGTGGAACAACTCCTACAGAACACCTACTGAATGCTGGCAGAAGACCACAGACTTCCCAAAAGGCAAGAAACTCCCCACGTACCTGGGTAGGGCAAAAGAAAAAAGGAAAAACAGAGACTAAAGAATAGGGATGGCACCTGCACCTCTGGGAGAGAGCTGTGAAGGAAGAAAAGTTTCCACACACCAGGAAGCCCCTTCACTGGTGGAAACAGGGGGTGGGAGGGGGAAGCTTCAGAGCCATGGAGGAGAGCACAGCAACAGGAGTGCAGAGGGCAAAGCAGAGAGATTCCCACACAGAGGATCCATGCAACCAGCACTCACCAGCCTAAGACACTTGTCTGCTCACCCGCCGGGGTGGGTGGGGGCTGGGAGCTGAGGCTTGGGCTTCGGAGGTCAGATCCCAGGGAGAGGACTGGGGTTAGCTGTGTGAACACAGCCTGAAGGGGGCTAGTGTGCCACAGCTAGCCGGGAGGGAGTCTGGGAAAAAGTCTGGACCTGCCGAAGAGGCAAGAGACCATTGTATCAGGGTGCGCGAGGAGAGGGGATTCAGAACACCGCTTAAACGAACTCCAGAGATGGGCGTGAGTCGTGGCTATCAGCACGGACACCAGAGATGGGCATGAAATGCTAAGGCTGCTGCTGCAGCCACCAAGAAGCCTGTGTGCAAGCACAGGTCACACTGTCCACACCTCCCCTCCCAGGAGCCTGTGCAACCTGCCACTACCAGGGTCCTGTGATCCAGGGACAACTTCCTCCAGAGAACACACGGCACACCTCACACTGTTTCAATGTCATGCTGGCCTCTGCCGCCACAGGCTCGGCCCACATTCTGTTCCCCTCCCTCCCCCTGGCCTGAGTGAGCCAGAGCCCCCTAATCAGCTGCTTCTTTAACCGCCTCCTGTCTGGGTGAAGAACAGACGCCCTTAGGCAACCTAAATGCAGAGGTGGGTCCAAATCCAAAGCTGAACTGCAGGAACTGTGTGAACAAAGAAGAGAAAGAGAAATTTCTCCCAGCAGCCTCAGGAGCAGCAGATTAAATCTCCACAATCAACTTGATTTACCCTGCATCTCTAGAATACATGAAGAGACAACGAACCATCCCAAAAATGAGGCGGTGGACTTTGGGAGCAAAGATATATTTTTTTTTTCCTTTTTCTCTTTTTGTGAGTATGTATGTGTATGCTTTGTGTGATTTTGTCTGTATAGCTTTGCTTTTAGCACTTGTCCTAGGTTCAGTCTGTTTTTTTTTTTTTTTTTAGTATAGTTCTTAGCACTTGTTATCATTGGTGGATTTGTTTTTTGGTTTGGTTGCCCTCTTTTCTCTTTCTTTCTTTTTTTGTTTTTCTTTTCTTTCATACTTTTTAAATACTTTATTTTTAATAATTATTTTTTATTTTTTATTTTAATAACTTTATTTTATTTTTTTCTTTCTTTCTTTCTTTCTTTTCACTTTTCGTCTGAGCTCTGTGGCTGACAGGGTCTTGGGGCTGCGACTGGGTGTCAGACCTGTGCCTCTGAGGTGGGAGAGCCGAGTTCAGGACATTGGTCCACTAGAGACCTCCCAGCTCCATGTAATATCTAACAGCAAAAGCTCTCCCAGAGATCTCCATCTCAGCGCTAAGACCCAGCTCCACTCAACGACCAGCAATCTACAGTGCTGGACACCCTATGCCAAACAACTAGCCAGACAGGAAAACAAACCCGCCCATTAGCAGAGAGGCTGCATAAAATCATATTAAGGTCACAGACACCCAAAAACACACCGCCAGACGCGGACCTACACACCAGAAAGACAAGATCCAACATCGTCCACCAGAACACAGTCACTAGTCCCCTCCAATAGGAAGCCTACACAGCCCACTGAACCAACCTAAGCCACTGGGGGCAGACACCAAAAACAAGACGAATTACGAACCAGCAGCCTGCAAAAAGGAGACCCCAAACACAGTAAGTTAAGCAAAATGAGAAGACAGGGAAACACACAGCAGATGAAGGAGCAAGGTAAAAACCCACCAGACCAAACAAATGAAGAAGAAATAGGGAGTCTACCTGAAAAAGAATTCAGAGTAATGATTGTAAAGATGATCCAAAGTCTTGGAAATAGAATGGAGAAAATACAAGAAAAGTTTAACAAGGACCGAGAAGAATTAAAGAGAAAACAAACAAAGATGAACAACACAATAAATGAAATTAAAAATTCTCTAGAAGGAATCAATAGCAGAATAACTGAGGCAGAAGAAGAAATAAATGACCTGGAAGATAAAATAGTGGAAATAACTACCACAGAGCAGAATAAAGAAAAAAGAATGAAAAGAATCGAGGACAGTCTCAGAGACCTCTGTGACAACATTAAATGAAGCAACATTCAAATTATAGGGGTCCCAGAAGAAGAAGAGAAAAAGAAAGGGACTGAGAAAACACTTGAAGAGATTATAGTTGACAACTAACCTAATATGGGAAAGGAAATAGTTAATCAATTCCATGAAGTGCAGAGAGTCCCATACAGGATAAATGCAAGGAGAAACATGCCAAGACACATATTAATCAAACTATCAAAAATTAAATGCAAAGAAAAAATATTAAAAGCACCAAGGGAAAAGCAACAAATAACATACAAGGGAATCCGCATAAGGTTAACAACTGATCTTTCAGCAGAAACTCTGCAAGCTGGAAGGGAGTGGCAAGACATATTTAAAGTGATGAAAGGGAAAAACCTACAACCAAGATTACTCTACCCAGCAAGAAACTCATTCAGATTCGACAGAGAAATTAAAACCTTTACAGACAAGCAAAAGCTAAGAGAATTCAGTACCACCATCCAGCTTTGCAACAAATGCTAAAGGAACTTCTCTAGGCAGGAAACACAAGAGAAGGAAAAGAACTGCAATAACAAACACAAAACAATTAAGCAAATGGTAATAGGATCATACATATTGATAATTACCTTAAATGCAAACGGATTAAATGCTCCAACCAAAAGACAGAGACTGGCTGTATGGATACAAAAACATGACCCGTATATATGCTGTCTACAAGAGACCCACTTCAGACCTAGGGACACATACAGGCTGAAAGTGAGGGGATGGAAAAAGATTTTCCATGCAAATGGAAATCAAAAGGAAGCTGGAGTAGCAATTCTCATATCAGAAAAAATAGACTTTAAAATAAAGACCATTACAAGCGACAATGAAGGACACTACATAATGATCAAGGGATCAATCCAAGAAGAAGATATAACAATTGTTAATATTTATGCACCCAACATAGGAGCACCATAATACATAAGGCGAATGCCGATAGCCATAAAAGGGGAAATCAAAAAGGAATAAAATCATAGTAGGAGACTGTAACACCCCACTTTCACCAATGGACAGATCATCCAAAATGAAAATAAATAAGGAAACACAAGCTTTAAATGATACGTTAAACAAGATGGACTTAATATTTATAGGACGTTCCATCCAAAAACAACAGAATACAATTTCTTCTCAAGTGCTCATGGAACATTCTCCAGGATAGATCATATCTTGGGTCACAAATCAAGCCTTTGTAAATTTAAGAAAATTGAAATCATATCAAGTATCCTTTCTGACCCTTAACGCTATGAAATTAGATATCAATTACAGGAAAAAATCTGTGAAAACTACAAACACATGGAGGCTACACAATAAACTACTTAATATCGAGAGATCACTGAAGAAATCAAAGCGGAAACCAAAAAATACCTAGAAACAAAAGATAATGGAAACACGATGACCCAAAACCTATGGGATGCATCAAAAGCAGTTCTAAGAGGGAAGTTTATAGCAATACAATCCTATCTCCAGAAACAAGTAACATCTCAAATAAACAACCTAACCTTGCACCTAAAGCAATTAGAGAAGGAAGAACAAAAAAACCCAACTTTAGAAGAAGGAAAGAAATCATAAAGATCAGAACAGAAATAAATGAAAAAGAAATGAAGGAAACAATAGCAAAGATCAATGAAACTAGAAGCTGGTTCTTTGAGAAGATAAACAAAATTGATAAACGATTAGCCAGACTCAAGAAAAAAAGGGAGAAGACTCAAATCAAGGGAATTAGAAATGGAAAAGAAGTAACAACTGACACTGCAGAAATACAAAGGATCATGAGAGATTACTACAAGCAACTCTATGCCAATAAAATGGACAACCTGGAAGAAATGGACAAATTCTTAGAGAAACACAACCTTCCGAGAATGAACCAGGAAGAAATAGAAAATATAAACAGACTAATCACAAGCACTGAAATTGAGACTGGGATTAAAAATCTTCCAACAAACAAAAGCCCAGGACCAGATGGCTTCACAGGCGAATTCTATCAAACATTTAGAGAAGAGCTAACACCTATCCTTCTCAAACTCTTCCAAAATATAGCAGAGGGAGGAACACTCCCAAACTCATTCTACGAGGCCACCATCACCCTGATACCAAAACCAGGCAAAGATGTCACAAAAAAAGAAAACTATAGGCCAATATCACCGATGAACATAGATGCAAAAATCCTCAACAAAATACTAGCAAACAGAATCCAACAGCATATTAAAGGGATCATACACCATGATCAAATGGAGTTTATCCTAGGATTGCAAGGATTCTTCACTATATGCAAATCAATCAATGTGATAAACCATACTAACAAATTGAAGGAGAAAAACCATATGATCATCTCAATAGATGCAGAAAATGCTTTTGACAAAATTTAACACCCATTTATAATAAAAACCCTCCAGAAAGTAGGCATAGAGGGAACTTACCTCAACATAATAAAGGCCATATATGACAAACCCAGAGCCAACATCGTTCTCAGTGGTGAAGAACTGAAACCATTTCCACTCAGATCAGGAACAAGACAAGGTTGCCCACTCTCACCACTATTATTCAACATAGTTTTGGAAGTTTTAGCCACAGCAATCAGAGGATAAAAAGAAATAAAAGGAATCCAAATCCGAAAAGAAGAAGTAAAGCTGTCACTGTTTGCAGATGACATGATACTATATAGAGAGAATCCTAAAGATGCTACGAGAAAACTACTAGAGCTAATCAATGAATTCGGTGTAGTATCAGGAGACAAAATTAATGCACAGAAATCTCTTGCATTCCTATACGCTAATGATGATAAATGTGAAAAAGAAATTAAGGACACACTCCCATTGCCATTGCAACAAAAAGAATAACGTATCTAGGAATAAACCTACCTAAGGAGACAAAAGACCTGTATGCAGAATACTGTAAGACACTGATGAAAGAAACTGAAGATGATACAAACAGATGGAGAGATATACCATGTACTTGGACTGGAAGGATCAACATTGTGAAAATGACTATACTACCCAAAGCAATCTACAGATTCATTGCAATCCCTATCAAACTACCAATGGCATTTTTCACAGAACTAGAACAAAAAATTGCACAATTTGTATGGAAACACAAAAGACCCCGAATATCCAAAGTGATCTTGAGAAAGAAAAACGGAGCTGGTGGAATCAGGCTCCTGGATTTCATACTATACTACAAAGCTACAGTCATCAAGGCAGTATGGTCTGGCACAAAAACAGAAATATAGATCAATGGAACAGGATAGAAAGCCCAGAGATAAACCCACACACATATGGTCACCTTATGTTTTATAAAGGAGGCAAGAATATACAATGGAGAAAAGACAGCCTCTTCAAAAAGTGGTGCTGGGAAAACTGGACAGCTACATGTAAAAGAATGAAATTAGAACACTCCCTAACACCATATAGAAAAATAAACTCAAAATGGATTAAAGATCTAAATTTAAGACCAGACACTGTAAAACTCTTAGAGGAAAACATAGGCAGAACACTCTATGACGTAAATCACAGCAAGTTCCTTTTTGACCCACCTCCTACAGAAATGGAAATAAAACCAAAAATAAACAAATGGGACCTAATGAAACTTAAAAGCTTTTGCACAGCAAAGGAAACCACAAACAAGACGAAAAGACAACCCTCAGAATGGGAGAAAATATTTGCAAATGAAGCAACTGACAAAGGATTAATCTCCAAAATTTATAAGCAGCTCATGCAGCTCAATATCAAAAAAACAAACAACCCAATCCAAAAATGGGCAGAAGACGTAAATAGACGTTTCTACAAAGAACATATACAGATTGCCAACAAACACGTGAAAGGATGCTCAACATCAGTAATCATTAGAGAAATGCAAATCAAAACTACAATGAGGTATCACCTCACACCAGTCAGAATGGCCATCATCAGAAAAGCTACCGATAATAAATGTTGGAGAGGGTGTGGAGAAAAGGGAACCCTCTTGCACTGTTGGTGGGTATGTAAATTGATACAGACACTATGGAGAACAGTATGGAGGTTCCTTAATAAACTAAAAGTAGAAGTACCATACAACCCAGCAATCCCACTACTGGGCATATACCCTGATTAAACCATAATTCAAAAAGGGTCATGTATCACAATGTTCATTGCAGCTCTATTTACAACAGCCAGGACATGGAAGCAACCTAAGTGTCCATCGACAGATGAATGGATAAAGAAGATAAAAAAAAAAAAAAAGAAGAAGACGATGTGGCACATATATACAATGGAATATTACTCAGCCAGAAAAAGAAACGAAATTGAGTTATTTGTAGTGAGGTGGATGGACCTAGATTCTGTCATACAGAGTGAAGTAAGTCAGAATGAGAAAAACAAATACCGTATGCTACCATATATATGGAATCTAAAAAACAAAAATTGGTTATGAAGAACCTAGGGGCAGGACAGGAATAAAGACGCCGATGTAGAGAATGGTCTTGAGGACACGGGGAGGGGAAGGTTAAGCTGGGACTAAGTGATAGAGTGGCATGGACATATATACACTACCAAATGTAAAATAGATAGCTAGTGGGAAGCAGCCACATAACACAAGGAGATCAGCTTGGTGCTTTGTGACCACCTACAGGGGTGGGATAGGGAGGGTGGTAGGGAGATGCAACAGGGAGGAGATATGGGGATATATGTATATGTATAGCTGATTCACTCTGTTAGAAAGCAGAAACTAACACACCATTGTAAAGCAATTATACTCCAATAAAGATGTTAAGAAAAAAAAAGAGAAATCTCCCAAACGAAATTTGTTCAAAGCTGGAGTTGTCAATGTAATGGTCCTTTTTCCTTGTGGTCTGAGGTTTTATGCAATCATAGAGGATGATCAAGATAAGCCACAGACTATACATAGTCTTCAATTCCTATGGTTTAAAGTGAGTCTAGTAGAGTTTGGCGTAATTCCAGATAGCCAGTTACGTTATAGTCATGAAAATTTAGACCAAAGAGGACATATATGAGCAGTGACGTTTACCCTGTGTAAAGGAAATTTTTATCAAAGCATGTTTTATTTTAATGAGCAAAGAAATATTGACATTGCTTTTCTTTCTATCCCGGTAAGTTTTGGAGTTATCACTTAGATGTCTCCAGCGAAATGAGGAGCAGATTGGGCATACAAAATAATTTTCTGTGAAGAAATTTTCTAAAATAGTTTGTTAATGTCATCACATCTGTCTAACCAAGCTGGAGCTGCATATCTCTTTTTCAACTAGACTCAGAGTAAAACAGGAAGAATCATTTGACTCAAGTAATTAAATTATAAATATCACCCCATTGTGTGAAAATTATCAGATTGCCTGGCTGACTTAGTTTTTTTCTTTTTCTATCACTTGTTAAGCCGTATTAGTGACATTATACAAAACAAACTAGAAGACACGGGCCACAGTTACCCAAAGTGTTGTTTACATGATAGCAGCAAAATGCTTGGCAACTGAATTATTGATGAATTTGTAGTTCATTGGTGGATAGAAAGCCCAAAACATTGGCTCTGAAGATGGAGGTTTCCATAATACAAAAGCACAGGAATGAAAGAGTAGGCAATAAAACTGGCAAAAATAGTTTGATCTGCTGTTTAGAGAATCCTACCACAATGAGTTTGCCCACAGCTGTTGATCAATTCCCAGTATACTCTAAAGGGAATGAATTATGTGGGAATATGATGATGAATCTCAAGCACTCTCTATGTAACTAAAAGTACCTCTGCCTGAGAATGCTCCACTTATGATTTGATCCTAAACAACTAGTTTTCAAACTACAAATGAGCTCATCTATCAAATAGTGTCTTGTTCTTTAGCTTACCTTTCTTGTTACGTTATAGATGGAGGCAAAAATCTGTTTGAATCCTTCAGTTTGAATTGTGGCCTGTATATAGGCAGCTTTACTCTGAAAAGGGGCATTTTCCTCATTGTTAATAAGAAATGCCACAGTTCATACAACTGATGACTAGAAAGCACTTGACCTTTGCTATGATCACAGTTATGTATCTCCAAAGATCTCCCCTAAGGTGTCAAAAAAAATTAGCATTAAATTGCCTAACTTGCTTTCTTTTTCAGCTGGTGTGACATAACCTTTAAATAAAATGGTGTTTGTTTTAGAAATAAATTAATAAATATTTATTTCATTTCTTCACAAAATGCACAATGTTTTATATTTATCAAGCACTATGCTAAGTCCTTTCATATGCATAATGTCCTAATTCTCACAAAATCCTTTTTTAAAGAGGAAACAAAGACATAGAGAGGTTCTATAACCTAATTAAGGTCACATATCTAGTAAACAGGCAAAACAATTATATGACGTATTATCTAAATTTTTAAGTCTGAATATTTGCCACTGTTTTTTCCATTTTTCATCCAAATTTTCAAATTTATTTGCATACCATTATTCATAATAGTCTCTCATTCTATTGTATTACTATTTTATCATGAAAAAATTGCCACTATTTTTTATTATTTTCCTCATTATAAAAATCTATCCCAGTAAAATTACAATATTTTAAATATACTGTTAGTTATGAAGAAGTAAAAGTAATACAGAAACTTCTAAACCAGGGTCTCTCAACCTGGTCACTCTCAACATTTTGTACTAGATACTTTTTTGGCAAGGGAGCATCATCAGGGGAGGACTGTACTGTGCATTGTAAGACGTTTAGCAATATCCCTGGTTCTAACCATTTAGATGCCAGTGGCGAACACTACCTACTCCTAGTTGTGACAACCAAAAGTGTCTCCAGACAGTGTTAAATGTCCTGGTGGAAGGAGGGAAAATAACCCCTCCTTCTGTGAACTGCTGCCCTAGAGAAAACAATGTCATGTTTCCTCTTTCAGTCATTAAACTTATTATCTAGTTTTATAGTTTTTAATAGCCTTGTAGAATCAGAAGTCCATTAAAAAATAGATACACTTATTTTCTTTAATGTTATTTCCATGGAAACTAGGAGAAGGTCGACTGCTATTGCTGTAGTCTCTTGGCTGAAGTTTTAAGCTTAGTCCTGTGTAATTATAATAATTTTTTGAACAAGATAAATTTAATAACTTGTTATTGTGACAAATTCTAAGCTCCTTTTGAAAAAAGTAAATACTGCCATATTCTGGTAGGTTTTCAAGTGTGATCCTGGGCAACAGTTATCACACTGCTGAACTTTTCTTCAAAGGTGGGATCTGAAAGGAAGTCTGTAGAAATCTCAGGCTTTAGAGCATTCTTGAAGTTCATGATACAATCTAAAAGGTAATATTAAAACTCTGCTACATTTAATTTTTTATTCTACAAGCATCATAGTCTTGACTTAACCTTAAAAGATCTCAAATATTTATCTATAAATTATAATAGTATGGGGTTCCATGAGGTAACAATTCATACACATAGAGATATAAGTGAATGTGTATATAAAGAGCTACCTGGGTATTATAATTAGAATAGTTCCTTCTCCCTCAAAATGTGCATATTTCCTTTAGGCGTCGTCAACTGTTAACCTTATGCCAAATCCATAGCGTAGTTTAGCTATTTTCATTATGCACTATCCATTCTATCTTCACTTTGAAAGTTATTCCTTAGTCTCAACACTCATCAGATATCTCTCTGCCCCAAGGAGGTCAGTCTGCTCATGAGTCTCCCAAATGCCTTTATGAAAGCCCCAAAAGGTTTTGAAATGAAACAAATTTCTCGACAAATAACTAAGTGACCATCTCTGGTAAATTATAATATTTGGTATTTATTCAAAGACCACTTGCTCCATTTTTAGTGACATAAGCACAGTCCTAGTATTATGGTACCCAAGGCTGCTTCATTGCTTGGCTAACTTATACATTCAGAATTAAAAAAGGTACAAAGATTGTGTTTCTAAAATAAGATGCCATCAGTAAAACATATTTTTGAGCCATTAGTCTTGTCTAAAAAATTTTAATCTCTACTCAATCCAAATCTACTTCTGTTAACTACTTCTACATGGAAGAAGACTTGTTTATATTTTACAGTAAGAGAAATGTGAACCAAGGAAACTTTCTGGAAATATAAACTTGACCTATGTTTTATTTTTTTTTAATATATATTTTTTAGTTATTTCTGAGATATACATTTTAAAGTAATAACTAGAACTATGATTTATAACATTATACCAAAATATATAAGATTTTTAGAAATTTCATGTAATGTCTGAAACATTTATATTAACATATTTCCATACAAATAACCCAAAGAAAGTTTAGTATTAGTTGTTGTTTTGTTTCTTTGTTTGTTTGTTTATACTGCAGGCTCTTATTAGTCATCAATTCTATACACATTAGTGTATACATGTCAATCCCAATCGCCCAATTCACCACACCACCATCCCACCCCACCGTGATTTTCCCCCCTTGGTGTCCATACGTCTGTTCTCTACATCTGTGTCTCAAGTTCTGCCCTGCAAACCGATTCATCTGTACCATTTTTATAGGTTCCACATACATGCGTTAATATACGATATTTGTTTTTCTCTTTCTGACTTACTTCACTCTGTATGACAGTCTCTAGATCCATCCACGTCTCAACAAATGACTCAATTTCGTTCCTTTTTATGGCTGAGTAATATTCCATTGTATATATGTACCACAACCTCATTATCCATTTGTCTGTCGATGGGCATTTAGGTTGCTTCCATGATGTAAATAGTGCTGCAATGAACATTGGGGTGCATGTGTCTTTTTGAATTATGGTTTTCTCTGGGTATATGCCCAATAGTGGGATTGCTGGATCATATGGTAATTCTATT
The DNA here is from genome assembly GCF_028564815.1 of Eubalaena glacialis. Taxonomy (NCBI): domain Eukaryota; kingdom Metazoa; phylum Chordata; class Mammalia; order Artiodactyla; family Balaenidae; genus Eubalaena; species Eubalaena glacialis. The sequence goes on from NC_083736.1 coordinate 111,408,386, forward strand.
TTTTTGTTTTCTAAGGAACCTCCATACTATTCTCTGTAGTGGCTATATCAGTTTACATTCCCACCAACAGTGCAAGAGGGTTCCCTTTTCTCCACACCCTCTCCAGCATTTGTTGTTTGTAGATTTTCTGATGATGCCCATTCTAACTGGTGTGAGGTGATACCTCATTGTAGTTTTGATTTGCATTTCTCTAATAAATAATGATGTTGAGCAGCTTGTCATGTGCTTCTTGGCCATCTGTATGTCTTCTTTGTAGAAATGTCTATTTAGGTCTTCTGCCCATTTTTGGATTGGGGTGTTCCTTTAATATTGAGCTGCGTGAGCTCTTTATATATTTTGGAGATTAATCCTTTGTCCGTTGATTCGTTTGCAAATATTTTCTCCCATTCTGAGGGTTGTCTTTTCGTCTTGTTTATGGTTTCCTTTGCTGTGCAAAAGCTTTGAAGTTTCATTAGGACCCATTTGTTTATTTTTGTTTTTATTTCCATTACTCTAGGAGGTGGATCAAAAAAGATCTTGCTGTGATTTATGTCAAAGAGTGTTCTTCCTATGTTTGCCTCTAAGAGTTTTATAGTGTCCGGTCTTACACTTAAGTCTCAAATCCATTTTGAGTTTATTTTTGTGTATGGTGTTAGGGAGTGTTCTAATTTCATTCTTTTACATGTAGCTGTCCAGTTTTCCCAGCACCACTTATTGAAGAGACTGTCTTTTCTCCACTGTATATCTTTGCCTCCTTTGTCATAGATTAGTTGACCATAGGTGCATGGGTTTATCTCTGGGCTTTCTATCTTGTTCCATTGATCTATGTTTCTGTTTTTGTGCCAGTACCATATTGTCTTGATTACTGTAGCTTTGTAGTATAGTCTGAAGTCAGGGAGTCTGCTTCCTCCAGCTCAGTTTTTTTCCCTCAAGACTGCTTTGGCTATTCGGGGTCTTTTGTGTCTCCATACAAATTTTAAGATGATTTGTTCTAGTTCCGTAAAAAATGCCATTGGTAATTTGATAGGGATTGCATTGAACCTGTAGATTGCTTTGGGTAGTATAGTCATTTTCACAATATTGATTCTTCCAATCTAAGAACATGGTATATCTCTCCATCTGTTGGTATCATCTTTAATTTCTTTCATCAGTGTCTTATAGTTTTCTGCATACAGGTCTTTTGTCTACTTAGGTAGGTTTACTCCTAGGTATTTTGTTCTTTTTGTTGCAATGGTAAATGGGAGTGTTTCCATAATTTGTCTTTCAGATTTTTCATCATTAGTTTGTAGGAATGCAAGAGATTTCTGTGCATTAATTTTGTATCCTGCAACTTTACCAAATTCATTGATTAGCTCTGGTAGTTTTCTGGTGATATTTTTAGGATTCTCTATGTATAGTATTATGTCATCAGCAAACAGTGACAGTTTTACTTCTTCTTTTCCAATTTGTATTCCTTTTATTTCTTTTTCTTCTCTGATTGCCGTGGCTAGGATTTCCAAAACTATGTTGAATAACAGTGGTGAGAGTGGACATCCTTGTCTCGTTCATGATCTTAGAGGAAATGCTTTCAGTTTTTCACCATTGAGAATGATGTTTGCTGTGGGTTTGTCGTATATGGCCTTTATTATGTTGAGGTAGGTTCCCTCTATGCCCACTTTCTGGAGACTTTTTATCATAAATGGGTGTTGAATTTTGTCAAAAGCTTTTTCTGCCTCTATTGAGATGATCATATGGTTTTTATTCTTCAATTTGTTAATATGGTGTATCACATTGATTGATTTGCGTATATTGAAGAATCCTTGCATCTCTGGGATAAATCCCACTTGATCATGGTGTATGATCCTTTTAATGTGTTGTTGGATTCTTTTGCTAGTATTTTGTTATGGGTTTTTGCATCTATATTCATCAGTGATATTGGTCTGTAATTTTCTTCTTTTGCAGTATCTTTGTCTGGTTTTGGTATCAGGGTGATGGTGGCCTCATAGAATGAGTTTGGGAGTGTTCCTTCCTTTGCAAATTTTTGGAAGAGTTTGAGAAGGATGGGTGTTAGCTCTTCTCTAAATGTTTGATAGAATTCACCTGTGAAGCCATCTGGTCCTGGACTTTTGTTTGTTGGACGATTTTTAATCACAGTTTCAATTTCATTACTTGTGATTGGTCTGTTCATATTTTCTGTTTCTTCCTGGTTCAGTCTTGGAAGGTTATACCTTTCTAAGAATTTGTCCATTTCTTCCAGGTTGTCCCTTTTATTGGCATGGAGTTGCTTGTAGTAGTCTCTTAGGATGTTTTGTATTTCTGCAGTGTCTGTTGTAACTTCTCCTTTTTCATTTCTACTTTTATTGATTTGAGTCCTCTCCCTCTTTTTCTTGATGAGTCTGGCTAATGGTTTATCAATTTTGTTTATCTTCTCAAAGAACCAGCTTTTAGTTTTATTGATCTTTGCTATTGTTTTCTTTGTTTCTATTTCATTTATTTCCGCTCTGATCTTTATGATTTCTTTCCTTCTGCTAACTTTGGGTTTTGTTTGTTCTTCTTTCTCTAGTTCCTTTAGGTGTAAGGTTAGATTGTTTACTTGAGATTTTTCTTGTTTCTTTAGGTAGGCTTGTATAGCTATAAACTTCCCTCTTAGAACTGCTTTTGCTGCATCCCATAGGTTTTGGATCGTCATGTTTTCATTGTCATTTGTCTCTAGGTATTTTTTGATTTCCTCTTTGATATCTTCAGTGATCTCTTGGTTATTTAGAAACATATTGTTTAGCCTCCATGTGTTTGTGTTTTTACGTTTTTTTCCCTGCAATACATTTCTAATCTCATAGCATTGTGGTCAGAAAAGATGCTTGATATGATTTCAATTTTCTTAAATTTACTGAGGCTTGATATGTGACCCAAGATGTGATCTATCCTGGAGAATGTTCCGTGCGCACTTGAGAAGGATGTTTAATCTGATGTTTTTGCATGGAATGTCCTATAATATCAATTAAATCTATCTGGTCTATTTTGTCATTTAAAGCTTCTGTTTCCTTATTTATTTTCATTTTGGATGATCTGTCCATTTGTGTAAGTGAGGTGTTATTGTCCCCCACTATTATTGTGTTACTGTCGATTTCCTCTTTTATAGCTGTTAGCAGTTGCCTTATGTATTGAGGTGCTCCTATGTTGGGTGCATATATATTTATAATTTTTATATCTTCTTCTTGGATTGATCTCTTGATCATTATGTGGTGTCCTTCCTTGTCTATTGTAACGTTCTTTATTTTGAAGTCTATTTTATCTGATATGAGTATAGCTTCTCCAGCTTTCTTTTGACTTCCATTTACATGGAATATCTTTTTCCATCCCCTCACTTTCAGTCTGTATGTGTCCCTAGGTCTAAAGTGGGTCTCTTGTAGACAGTATATATATGGGTGTTGTTTTTGTATCCATTCAGCAAGCCTGTGTCTTTTGGTTGGAGCATTTAATCCATTCACGTTTAAGGTAATTATCGATATGTATGTTCCTATGACCAATTTCTTAATTGTTTGGGGTTTGTTTTTGTAGATCCTTTTCTTCTCTTGTGTTTCCCACTTAGAGAAGTTCCTGTAGCATTTGTTGTAGAGCTGGTTTGGTGGTGCTGAATTCTCTTAGCTTTTGCTTGTCTGTAAAGCTTTTGATTTCTCCCTCAAATCTGAATGAGATCCTTGCTGGGTAGAGTAATCTTGGTTGTAGGTTCTTCCCTTTCATCACTTTAAGTATATCATACCACTCCCTTCTGGCTTGTAGAGTTTCTGCTGAGAAATCAGCTGTTAACCTTATGGGAGTTCCCTTGTATGTTATTTTTCATTTTTCCCTTGCTGCTTTCAATAATTTTTCTTTGTCTTTAATTTTTGCCAATTTGATCACTATGTGTCTCGGTGTGTTTCTCTTTGTGTTTATCCTGCCTGGGACTCTCTGTGCTTCCTGGACTTGGGTGGCTATTTCCTTTCTCTTGTTAGGGAAGTTTTCGACTATAATCTCTTCAAATATTTTCTCTGGGCCTTTCTCTCTCTCTTCTCCTTCTGAGACCCCTATAATGCGAATGTTGTTGCATTTAATGTTGTCCCAGAGGTCACTTAGGCTGTCTTCATTTCTTTTCATTATTATTTCTTTATTCTCTTCCACAGCAGTGAATTCCACCATTCTGTCTTCCAGGTCACTTATCCATTCTTCTGCCTCAGTTATTCTGCTATTGATTTCTTCTAGTGTAGTTTTCATTTCAGTTATTGTATTGTTCATCTCTGTTTGTTTGTTCTTTAATTCTTCTAGGTCTTTGTTAAACATTTCTTGCATCTTCTCGATCTTTGCCCCCATTCCTTTTCCGAGGTCCTGGATCATCATCACTATCATTATTCTGAATTCTTTTTCTGGAAGGTTGCCTGCCTTCACTTCATTTAGTTGTTTTTCTGGGGTTTTATCTTATTCCTTCGTCTGGTACATAGCCCTCTGCCTTTTCATCTTGTCTATCTTTCTGTGAATGTGGTTTTTGTTCCACAGGCTGCAGGATTTTAGTTCTTCTTGCTTCTGCTGTCTGCCCTCTGGTGGATGAGGCTGCCTAAGAGGCTTAATGGGCGGGACTGGTGGTGGCTAGCACTGTGTGTTTCTCTGGTGGGCGGAGCTCAGTAAAACTTTAATCCACTTGACTGTTGATGGGCGGGGTTGTGTTCCCTCCTTGTTGGTTGTTTGGCCTGAGGCAACCCAACACTGGAGCCTACCTGGGCTCTTTGGTGAGGCTAATGACAGACTCTGGGAGGGCTCATGCCAAGGAGCACTTCCCAGAACTTCTGCTGCCAGTGTCCTTGTCCCCAAGGTGAGTCACAGCCCTCCCCCACCCCCGCCTCTGCAGGAGACCCTCCAACACTTGCAGGTAGGTCTGGTTCAGTCTCCCCTGGAGTCACTGCTCCTGGGTCCCGATGCACACACTACTTTGTATGTGCCCTCCAAGTGTGGAGTCTCTGTTTCCCCCTGTCCTGTCGAAGTCCTGCAATCAATTCCCACTAGGCTTCAATGTCTGATTCTCTAGGAATTCTTCCTCCCCTTGCCGGACCCCCAGTTTGGGAAGTCTGACGTGGGACTCAGAACCTTCACTCCAGTGCGTGGACTTCTGTGGTATAAGTGTTCTCCGGTCTGTGGGTCGCCCACCCACCAGTTATGGGATTTGATTTTACTGTGATTGCGCCCCTCCTACCGTCTCATTGTGGCGTCTCCTTTGTCTTTGGATGTGGGGTATCTTTTTTGGTGAGTTCCAGTGTCTTCCTGTCAATGATTGTCCAGCAGCTAGTTGTGATTCTGCTGTTCTCGCAAGAGGGGATGAGAGCACGTCCTTCTACACTGCCATCTTGGTTCCTCTCTCTCTTTTTAAAAAAAATTTTTTTGGAGTATAGTTGATTTACAATGTTGTGTTAGCTTCAGGTGTACAGCAAAGTGAATCAGTTATACATATACATATATCCACTCTTTTTTAGATTCTATTCCTATATAGGTCATTACAGATAATTGAGTAGAGTTCCCTGTGCTGTACAGTAGGTCCTTGTTAGTTATCTATTTTATATATAGTAGTGTGTATATGTTAATCCCAATCTCAAATTTCTCTCTCCCCGCCCCTTTCCCCACTGGTAACCATATGTTTGTTTTCTACATCTGTGACTCTATTTCTGTTTTGTAAATAAGTGCATTTGTGCCATCCTTTTAGATTCCACATATTAGCAATATCATATGATATTTGTCTTTCTCTGTCTGACTTACTTCCCTCAGTATGACAATCTCTAGTTCCATCTATGTACAACCCTCAGAATGGGAGAAGATACTTGCAAATGAAACAACTGACAAGGGATTGAACTATCTTTTATTTTTTATTTTTTAATGTATTTATTTTATTTTACTTATTTTATTTTTTCCTGCCTTGGGTCTTTATTGCTGCCCACGGGGCTTTCTCTAGTTGCGAGCGGGGGCTACTCTTTGTTGCGGTGCATGTGTTTCTCATTGTGGTGGCTTCTCTTGTTGTGGAGCATGGGTTCTAGGCACGCAGGCTTAAGTAGTTATGGCACATTGGCTCAGTAGTTGCGGCTCGCGGGCTCTAGAGCTCAGACTCAGTAGTTGTGGCACGCAGGCCTAGTTGCTCCACGGCATGTGGGATCTTCCTAGACCATGGATCAAACCCGTGTCCCCTGCATTGGCGGGCAGATTCTTAACCACTGCACCATCAGGGAAGTCCTGACATATCTTTTAAAATGGACAGTTTCCAAGAGGTGGCTGGGCATTAGTGATGAATTGCTCTCACATGACTGATTCCTTATTCCCTTTGATTGAAATTTAAACTTAAATGCTACAATGTAGCCGTACCCTTCCTTACCAGCCCTTCTCAGGAAGGCTCCATTTTATTTTGCTAGCAGTGCTAATTGCTCCCTATTACTCTGCCATTATGCTCCCCTTCCAAAATAAATAATATTTATGAAACATTGGAACAATAAATAACCTGTGTGTTTATTGTGTTTATTCAACACTGAGGCTTCTGTTCCAAATTGCATGGCTCAGCTCTGACTACTGTTCAAGTAGAGCCATCATGCTTTCCAAACTGCCCTGCCAACTTGTTTTTGCATACAAATTTTTTTCTTTGAGACTTGGAGAATAGCAATTAGGCAATTCCAGGTGGTGTGGTTACCAGAAGATAATCACATTTTAGAGCCATCAGATGCTTCACACACACTGAGACTTTGTAACTCTCAGCGGTATGATTATCTCATCCCTGCTCTCCTTCATGCCATGTCAGTATCCCCTTCTGTTTTCACAGTACTAACTTACAGATTCTTCAATCCCTTCCTCCCAATTATGTCCTTTCAACCATATAATCATAATAAGAACAGTGTCAGAAAAAAACAACCATCACAAAAACTAACACAACACTGTACTAAGCCAACATTCTGGGGTTTTTTTCAACATTTAATTGCAGTATGTGTCATATTTTTCCAGTAATTCATTGTTTTTGGAAAACAGGGAAATTTGTAGACATCCAGAATCTAGAGGGATCAGATTTTGACATCCAGCTTTAACCATATCTCATTTTTTCTCCATACTCACAACTCATCCTATTCCATACTTCCCCTAACATTTAGCACAGAGCATGGGCTAGAGTAGGTACACAGTAATTGCTTTGTCTTGCAAGTGTTTCCAGTCACTTAATGTAATACAGCAATGCTTAAAATAGTAACTCTAAGCCTAAATGTCAATTATTTTCAGAAATATTTTCAAATGAGTCTCCATTTTATAACTGTTTCCTAAACTATATTCCATTATACCATAGTGTGCCATAAAATGTTAATAGATAGACTGTACAAAATAAAGTTCCATGGTTACTCAAGTTTTAAAATGTCTGGATTAAATGAATTCCATTAATCTGTTAAAGGTTCTGAGACATTCTACAGTCCTGCATGTTGGGACTTCCAAGATTGATTTTTTTTTCTATGAAGGGTTTCTAAAATGTATTTAGCTACAGAATCCTTTTTACTTTACATGTGCATTATAGGAATAGGCCTAAAATATTGTAAAACCCAATGAAATTTAATAGCTGAAATAAAATTGCTTAGTTTAGAGATTTATAGCCTGAGGTCCATACATTGGCTTCAGGGGATCAATGTTAGTATCTGTATTTTTCTGGGCTGAAACTTAAACTATTGATTTTTTGTGTTTGTACTCCTATAGGATATATAACACAGATTAGTAAGAAATTAACTTCAGCTGGATGAGGGAAACCTGGGAAGGCCTAATTGGAGAAGGTGTCATTTATGTTTGGCTTTGAGGATTTCAGAAGTCAGAGATGATAAAGAACATGACAGCAACAGTAGACAACTTAAGTGTATCAGAACAGTAAAATGCTGGATATATTTGGAATATAGTGAGAGATCCCATTAGGTTTGAGGTTAGGATGCATTACGTTGGAGCTTAGGATGCATGAGTGGTATAATGGGAAATAATGTTGAAAAACCACATTGGATCAGATTAAGAAGTCTTTGAATCCTATAAACAAGATTTTGGATTTTGATATTTCCATTTACTCGTCTATAACCTTCAGTGGTCTCCCATTTTCTATATAATTTCCCATTTTAGAAAGTAATCTGGTAGTGATATGATAGATTAGGGGAAGAAGAAAATGATGACAGTAGTATCAATTCAATGAACTCAGAAGTTTAGATGTAACGTGATAAGGGCTCTAAATTTGGTAGTGGCAGTAAAACCAGAAAAGAATGGCTTTAGCTTTTGTAATGGCAAGTATAATTGACTATTGAGGATCCAGTACCATTCACTTTCCCTATCTTAACACACACTATCTAGACTTGTGCTGTGTAATATGTGACAATGTATATTTAAATTTAATTACAATTAAGAAAAATTAGAAATTCAGTTCCTCAGAACTAGTCATATTTCAGGTGCTCAAATATCTTCATGTTACCATATTGGAAAGTACAGATAAAAACCATTTCTATATCTGGAGACTGTTCTATCAGAAAACTCCAATCTAGTCTATAAAACCTATGCAGAAATTTAGCAGCCTGAAATGAGTGATTTTTGGATAGCATAATTTCTGCCAATATTGGCCCTCATTGAATTCTGAAGCAGGAAAACCTGGTATTTAGTATCTCCAGCCCGCACTTTCTGCCAAGTCAGTGCTTGCTTTCTCACTCCTGCTCTCATGCTACATGTCCCTTTCCTCTGTGTTCCCACAGCACTCTGTGCTCATCTCTTGGAGCACTTTTGACACAGCTGAAACATTGATTTACTTGTCCTTCTCCTCCATGGTATTGTATCCCCAGCATCTAGCACAGTGGGTGACCCAAAACTTACAGAGGAGTTGCTCCATGAATTTCTGTGGATGAATGAATGAGATCTCAAAGCAGCATCATAATACATCATTAACAGGGGCATGGCATAAGATATTTTTAATTAGGGTGGTCTGTTAATTCTGCTTCTTAACATATTTCATGAACAACTTCTTATACCTAAGTTTTGTTTGCTATAAGTACTAAGTACCTTCAGAATTGGGTTTGAGGGCTTCCCTGATGGCCCAGTGGTTAAGAATCCGCCTGCCAATGCAGGGGACACGGGTTCGAGCCCTGGTCTGGGAAGATCCCACATGCCAAGGAGCAACGAAGCCCGTGCACCACAACTACTGAGCCCGCATGCCACAACTACTGAAGCCTGTGTGCCTAGAGCCCATGCTCCGCAACAAGAGAAGCCACCGCAATGAGAAGCCCGCGCACTGCAAGGAAGAGTAGCCCCCACTTGCCGCAACTAGAGAAAGCCCGCGCGCAGCAACAAAGACCCAACACAGCCAAAAATAAATAAATTAAAAAAAAAAAAAGAATTGGGTTTGAGTGGAGCGGCAGTATGGAGTAGGTATAGTGTCCTTCCATAGGAAGGAGTTTACAGTCATAACCATTTAGAGATGAAGCTTTCCTGGAAGTCTGACAGACACGTACGGAAGCGGGAAAGTGCAACTGATTTAGCATCTGGAAAGGCATGATCCATTCTTTTCCTACAGGCTATGAAGATGTATCAGATTCAGTTTACTAGATGGGACAGAAGCAGGGCTTGCAAAGCAATGCATTGTAGCTAAACATCCATATGGCTTTGTATTAATTAATTTCCTAGGATTATCATTTTGATTCTCCTTATAATGAAATAACAAATGTACAGAGATCAACTGAGTTGGGAAATAAAGAGATCACAAGCTTGGTTCCATAAAAGTGGAACTGGCTGACAAATGGAGAGGCTTTGGCACCTGGGATTACAGGTTAAACAGCAGAGCAAGTATGTGGACAAGGTCGCTGTTTTTGGTAATTAAAGCGGGCCTGTTTAGTACTGGGCGGAACAAAGATGCCCTGCTTAGTTCTTTCATGTTTCCCTGAAACATAAAAAGCTCTCAACTTTTTTTCTCCCTGTAATCTGGTAGGCTAGCAATGCTTTCCCTGACAAATGAGGCTGTGTCTCTAGGTAAGCCTGAGTGTGGCTTCAGAATCTGATAGAATAATGGTTCTCCTCTTTGCTGGTCTGTTTCCTGAAATGCTTCCTCATTTTAAATCTCCAATTCTTGCATTTCCGTTCCCCCTGTGAGAGCTCTATTCTCACTGTTGTCAGCAGAAGCAGTTGCTCAGTGTGGTGCAGCGAGCCTGACGGATGGCTTTAATTCACTGGTCCCAGACTGCCTTTATGATTGCTCAGGTCCTGGAGAGAGCTGGCCACTCAAGGCAGCAATCACTGCCTCTGTGTTTCAACACCTGCCTCGACAGCCAGAGGGCATGGAGATTGGAGGCATGGAGGAGGAATAGAAACAGATATTTCTCATGATTTCTGCAACGCTGGGGGCTGGCAGAGTGGGAGAGAAGGTCTTAATGTTATATCGTAACTGACCACAATCTCCCATTTGACATCATTTCAAGATCAGGATGAAACAGGGGTGGTCCCCTTGTCATGAAGTGACAGCAGACAGAAAACACAGACAACTCTTCTCCAAATTTAAGTTTAGGAGAAAGTTTAATTTGGATATATAGAGTGGGATATCTCCTTGAAATAAAGGTCTCTGTCAGTTATAATTTCTTTACTATCCTGAGTCTAGGTTAAATTCTCCTCATTTTTATTTCCTTTTATTAATTAATTTTACTTACTTGTGTTACATTATTTACTGCTATACACACCCTTATTGCTACACACAAATATGCCAGGAAAATGACCAACTGGCTGTAACTGGGCCAACTGTATAATACTGGGCAGGACCCTCTACTCACTTAGCTTGTATTTGAAGTGACTGAATTAGTAAGAGTGACAACTTACTCTTTAGGATGAGTTTATTAAACTACCTCCTTGTTGTCTAATTGCATATTACAGTTTAGCTTAGTGACAGCTTAGACATTTGTTATTTAAGAAGAATGTGGAGATGAGAGCAATTCATGACTAAACCAGAGTAGTGTTTATCATAAATTGGATCATCATAACCAGGCTATGGAGAGCACTTCATAGTTTACAAAGAATGTTCTCATCTCTGATTTTCATTGATTCCTCATGAGAGCACTATGGGAAAGATTGGTCTCAGGATTAATATTATCCTCATTTTACAGTGCAAGACTTGTGATTAAAAAAGTAGATCCCAGGATTTGGATTCAGTATTTCTACAATTTTAGTCCTTGTAGCATTTCCAGCAGTTACACTGTGCTTTCCTAAGGGACAAACTTATAAATGTGGCTATATTGGCACTAGGCAAAATCTGGACAAAGAGCAAATTGAAGAATTCAGAGAGCTATCTCAGGCTCTTTCTAGCAGACCTTGTCTGGCTCAAAGTGTTTGCTTCTTCCTTGTCAATTGCTGTGACTCATGGCTCTGCAGAACTGCAGGCTCAGCATTGCCCCAAACTCTGGAACTCATCTGACCACAGGACAGAGGAGTTTCCATAGCTACAGGCAAACATTCTGGGACAATCATATTGCCCTTCTTGCTGTGCCAGCCTTGATCTCATGCCACACTTACAATAACTAGGCCTTGTTTCTGAAACAGCTACTCCCACCATTCTCCAGTTTTGTTTCAGAGCCTTATCTTCTTATTTTTAAGTTCCTGTTGTATAACCTGCCAAGCACTTCCAAGACCTCTAGTGGTCAACTCCTTTTTTGAATAAAGTTCTTTTGGGGAACACAACTCTGCCCATTCATTTATGTATTGTCTATGACTGCTTTAATGCCACAAAAAGCACAATTGAGTAGTTGCAACAGAAACCATATGGCCTGGAAAGCCTAAAGTATTTACTGTCTGGCCCATTAGAGAAAATGTTTGCTCACCTTTGCCCTAGGACTGTACTATGCTTTGCTCTTCCAGTTTACATTCTCTGGTACTTGAGTCTTATCTTAAGCCTAGCACAGTGGCTGGGATGCTGAAGCCCAAAAGAGATTTCCCTTATGTCTGTTTGTATGCTGGCTTGCCTGCTCTAACCTACACGTACCATCTATCCCTGGATTCCCACTAACTGTATTTGGCCCTGCTCTAGGCAGGACCCCATCACCTTATGTTTGTTTCCCTCTTCCCATGCTCACTGCTTGCCTGGGACACCATTTACATTTTTAACTGCCATTTAATAAAACAAGTTCTACTTGTGGAATTAGGCTTCCTCCCCTACTCTGCATCTGTGTCTATTCTATCCTCTCAGAGCCTACTATTCAGTGTCCTGCAAGTCTCAATGGATAGATCGGTTTCCAAGTCCTGTCTCCTTCTGGTATGCTCATTCCAAATGAAGTCAGCTATATTCAAATTTCTCTGGGTCACTCTTCCTACTCATTTCTGGGAGAGAGCAGGACAGATTGAAGTTAGTTTAGACAAATTTCTCTTAGAGCCGGTACACCAGTATCTCCAATATATATAGGTCCAGGGCTTCCCTGGTGGCGCAGTGGTTGAGAGTCTGCCTGCCAATGCAGGGGACACGGGTTCAAGCCCGGGTCTGGGAAGATCCCACATGCCACGGAGCAACTAGGCCCGTGAGCCACAATTACTGAGCCTGCGCATCTGGAGCCTGTGCTCCGCAACAGGAGAGGCCGCGATAGTGAGAGGCCCGCACACCGCGATGAAGAGTGGCCCCCGCGCGCCGCAACTAGAGAAAGCCCTCGCACAGAAACGAAGACCCAACACAGCCATAAATAAATAAATAAATAAAATAAAATATATATATATATATATATATATATATATATATATATATATATATATATAGCTCCAATACGGCAGGTTCTTGGGACCATAGGAGACGTAGAGTCACATGTGCCTTAAAAAATCCAGTTAAATTGAGATCTAAAAACATAAGGACCTGACCATCATAGGTGCTAGGCATACATGTACTTCCTTTTGGCCTTTTCTCATGGATGAGTATCATTCTCCACCTTCTATCCTCCCCGTCCTTATTCCTGGGAATGGAACTTGATACTTATTGCACAGGATCACCAAAGCTCCTCACTGAAAACAAACAGAAGCACAAAAGTTTATAATTCAAAGCATGATTTGAGTTTTACAAGTAGTTTTCTACAACCTCACGCATCTTCATAATTGTGTGATGAAGCACATTTGTATCCTAGTAGAAATTCTAACAATGAGCTGATTGTATAAAGTTTCCATGGTAGACAATCTTGAATTCATCAGAAGTAAATAATGTTCCCAGTGCCCTTAAATCAATGGAGTTGATTTAAAAACAAGTGTGTTTGCCCCATCATCCCATTAAAGATGACTATATAGGTGACCACCATCTCCCCAAATCTGACACCGTACTGATTTTCCCTCCTGTTGGCTGCACACATGAATAGATGACATGTTTGCTCAGTGTGAAAATTAAGTTTCACTAAGGTAACCATAGTTTCATTGTCTCTTTTGTGCATTTAATAACTTGGTGACCTGGTAAAGAGATTCAGATCACTGGCCTTTGTTCTCCTTATCACTGGGCTATATATCTCAATCTAACAGTATTTCTGAACACCTTTATTTTCAACACATTTAGAATTTAAAAACACCCTCTCCCCCACATATAACTTTTCTAGTTTGGTTTGGTAAGAAAAAAAAAATTGTAGCTCCATAAAGCAGAATAATATGTTATCTAAGTAAGAATGATATATTTTTTCTATTTCCCAATTTTGTGGAAAATTTAGGCAAATCAAAAGTAGGCTAAAACATCATTTGTGAACCAGAATGTTTGGCACCTTTAAGATTGCTGAAGGTTTCTCTGAACTTAGAAATCATACTGAGGTGGACCAAGGCTTTGTAAAATCTTAAACAAAATCCCTGAATATTTGTATTATGTACAGATCTTTCTGAACTACTTGGCATACATTTCTTCTTCCTATAGCAGATTTTGGGAATATTGAGCAAAGATCAGGGTTGGCTACTTATCAAACACTTCTATATAACTGTCTCTGAGTTGTAATGAGAACACAGAATTTGATTTGTGGGGTTGTGCCCACAGTGAGGTGTTTTGCCGCAGGCCATTTAACATATGAAGAAGATTATTTTACAATCAGGCTTTTAGTTCTGATAAATACTGTGTTTGTTTGGAGATAGCTAGATGGAGAGACTTAGTAGCACACACTCAAGTCCTTTTCCTTTCTTGGATTGTAGATGTATTAGATATGGGAAGGGATTTGGAGATTTTGCAGATGAGGGAACTGAGGCCCAGAGACAGAAAATCACTTGCCTAAGACAATCATTTGGTAGACAGCCAAGAATTGAACCCAATTTAGTAGTTTTTCATTAGTACCATTTTACTTCCCTTCTTTTTTGTCCACTAGATTTTATTTTGATAAGGTGATATGGCAAGTAAGAAATCTCTAAAGACTGTGTACTCTATCTGAATATTTACCACAGGATGTGGATGAAATTACCTCATTCTACAGACAGATATTTGCCAGATCTCTTTCTATGGACTGGCTATTCTGGCCTTCCAATAACTTCTTTGATCCAGTCCAGAAAGTATTAAACATTGGAATTCTTATAAGTATTCTGAACCAAGATGCACTTTGTAAGTTCACCTTTGCTAGAATGCAAATCAGTGCAAAATGGCTCACTTAATTTATGTTTCTGTCAACAGTGTGTTTCTCCTGATTACCTGCCCAGACTATGTGAGGAGACAGTTGAGATTCTGAGTAGTCTCTATTTGTGTTGAAGAGGCCACTGGTAATTGCATACGTGCCTCCCTCTATCAACAGTCTTACTTAGTACATCACCTAAGAGAAGGTCCAAGATTATGGTTTGTGAATTTCAAGCACAATCATTTTTCTGTTTTATTGGGCTGGCCAAAAAGTTCATTCGGGCTTTTCCATAACATAAAAAACCCAAGCAAACTTTTTGACCAACCCAATATTTGGAGAGAGGGCACCAGGAACATTTTGCTTTCTTTCTATTTTGTGTCTAAAATATGTATCTGCATGGAGCTGTACACTAATTTGTTTATTAAATATTTGCAATAGGAATTACAGAAGTAGAAAGGAACATTTAGATGGCTGGTTTTCAAAAACATTTATTTCACCAGTAGCCCTTTTCTTACATACAGTGATAATGTGCAATATAGATTACTTGAAACATGGGTTGGGAATCTGGATTTCTGCCTGCTTGCTCTCCTAATGTAAACATAATTTGTAAGTTTTACTGAGCTTTGAGATTTCTATGAAGAATGATTTTACAAATCTTTGTCTTATAGATTGGAATACTAAGGAACAAACTGGTCTAAGGCCTACCATGGGGTTAAGAGCACATTTGACACTGGGACCCAGGTATGAATTGATAACAATTCAGAGCTCTTTATTCTACTTCTGAACAAGAGAGTGGGATGCCAGTGAAGGAAAACTGAGATATCACATTTTGAATAATTGAGCAACTCAGTGCATAAATTGCTCATTGTTAAATTATTATGTAAAATTAAATAAATGCTGAGCCCATGACAATTACCACTTTCTACCACTATAAAAGCACATATGATGAAACTTTAAATACTTGGTGTCAATGACTTCTTATCTCCTAAAGGAAAAGATGTATGTAACAATACAGAAAGTGGCACGAAACAGATTGTAAAACTACCAAAAGTAAAACTAAATTTTTTCCACATTTGAAAGATTATGGAAATAATTTCAATTTGCTTATATTCAGCCTCATAAAAATTTTACTTATACACTGACTTTCTCCACATCACCAAAATGAGCAGTACAGATTCATTACCATCTTTAATTAATATGTACTTCTTTTAAAATTAATTTTTATTGGAGTGTAGTCGCTTTACAATGTTGTGTTAGCTTCTACTGCACAGCAGAATGAATCAGCCATATATAAACATATATGCCCTCCCTTTTGGATTTCCCTCCCATTTAGGACACCACAGTGCATTAAGTAGAGTTCCCTGTGCTATACAGTATGTTCTCATCAGTTGTCTGTTTTATACATAGTATCAATAATGCATAGTGTCAATCCCAATCTCCCAATTCCTCCCACGCCACCCCTTTCCCCCTTGGTATCCATACATTTGTTCTCTACCTCTGTGTCTCTATCTCTGCTTGGCAAATAAGATCATCTATACCACTTTTCTAGATTCCACATATATGCATTAATATACACTATTTGTTTTTCTCTTGACTTATTTCACTCTGTATGACACTCTCTAGGTCCATCCACATCTCTACAAATGACCCAATTTCGTTCCTTTTTATGGCTGAGTAATATTCCATTGTATATATGTACCACATCTTCTTCATCCATTCCTCTGTTGATGGACATTTAGGTTGCTTCCATGTCCTGGCTATAGTAAATACTGCTGCTATGGACATTGGGGTACATGACTCTTTTTGAATTATGGTTTTCTCAGGGTATATGCCCAGTAGTGGGATTGCTGGGTCATATGGTAGCTCTATTTTTAGTTTTTTGAGGAACCTCCATACCGTTTTCCATAATGGCTGTATCAATTTACGTTCCCATCAACAGTGCAAGAGGGTCCCCTTTTCTCCACACCCTCTCCAGCATTTATTGTTGGTAGATTTTTTGATGATAGCCAATCTGACCGGTGTGAGGTGATACCTCATTGTAGTTTTGATTTGTAGTTCTCTAATAATAAGTGATGTTGAGCATCTTTTCATGTGTTTGTTGGCCATCTTTATGTTTTCTTTGGAAAAATGTCTATTTAGCTCTTCCACCCATTTTTTGATTGGGTTGTTTGTTTTTTTTGATAGTGAGCTGCATGAGCTGTTTGTATATTTTGGAGATTAATCCTTTGTCCGTTGCTTGGTTTGCAAATATTTTCTCCCATTCTGAGGGTTGTCTTTTTTGTATTGTTTATGGTTTCCTTTGCTGTACAAAAGCTTTCAAGTTTCATTAGGTCCCATTTGTTTATTTTTGTTTTTATTTTCATTACTCTAAGAGGTGGGTCAAAAAAGATCTTGCTGTGATTTATGTCAGAGTGTTCTACCTATGTTTTCCTCTAAGAGTTTTGTAGTGTCCAGTCTTACAATTAGGTCCTTAATCCATTTTGAGTTTACTTTTGTGTATGGTGTTAGGGAGTGTTCTAATTTCATTCTTTTACATGTAGCGGTCCAGCTTTCCCAGCACCACTTATTGAAGAGACTGTCTTTTCTCCATTTTATATCCTTGCCTCCTTTGTCATAGATTAGTTGACCATAGGTGTGTGAGTTAATCTCGAGGCTTTCTGTCTTGTTCCATTGATCTATATTTCTGTTTTTGTGCCAGTACCATACTGTCTTGATGACTGTAGCTTTGTAGTATAGTCTGAAGTCAGGGAGCCTGATTCCTCCAACTCCATTTTTCTTTCTCAAGATTGCTTTGGCTATTCGGGGTCTTTTGTGTTTCCATACAAATTGTGAAATTTTTTGCTCTATTTCTGTGAAAAATGCCCTTAGTAGCTTGATAGGGATTGCATTGAATCTGTAGATTGCTTTGGGTAGTATAGTCATTTTCACGATATTGATTCTTCCAATCCAAGAACATGGTATATCTCTCCATCTGTTTGTATCATCTTTAATTTCTTTCATCAGTGTCATATTGTTTTCTGCATACAGGTCCTTTGTCTCCTTAGGTAGGTTTATTCCTAGGTATTTTATTCTTTTTGTAGCAATGGTAAATGGGAGTGTTTCCATAATTTCTCTTTCAGATTTTTCATCATTAGTGTATAGGAATGCAAGAGATTTCTGTGCATTAATTTTGTATCCTGCTACTTTACCAATTTCATTGATTAACTCTAGTAGTTTTCTGGTAGCATCTTTAGGATTCTGTATGTCTAGTATCATGTCATCTGCAAACAGTGACAGCTATACTTCTTCTTTTCCAATTTGGATTCTATTTATTGCTTTTTCTTCTCTGATTGCTGTGGCTAAAACTTCCAAAACTATGTTGAATAATAGTGGTGAGAGTGGGCATCTTTGTTTTGTTCCTGATTTCAGAGGAAATAGTTTCAGTTTTTCACCATGAGAACGATGTTGTCTGTGGTTTTGTCATATATGGCCTTTATTATATTGAGGTAAGTTCCCTCTATGCCTACTTTCTGGAGACTTTTTATCATAAATGGGTGTTGAATTTTGTCAAATGCTCTTTCTGCATCTATTGAGATGATCATATGGTTTTTATTCTTCAATTTGTTAATATGGTGTATCACATTGATTGTTAATATGGTAAATCACATTGATTGTTAATATGGTGTATCACATTGATTGTTAATATGGTGAATCACATTGACTGATTTGTGAATCACATTGATTGATTTGAAGAATCCTTGCATCATGGGATAAATCCCAATTGATCATGGTGTATGATCCTTTTAATGTGTTGTTGGATTCTGTTTGCTAGTATTTTGTTGAAGATTTTTGTATCTATATTCATCAGTCATATTGGTGTGTAATTTTCTTTTTTTGTAGTATCTTTGTCTGGTTTTGGTATCATGGTGATGGTGGCCTCGTAGAATGAGTTTGGGAGTGTTCCTTCCTCTGCAGTTTTTTGGAAGAGTTTGAGAAGGATGGGTGTTAGCTCTTCTCTCAATGTTTGATAGAATTCATCTGTGAAGCCATCTGGACCTGGACTTTTGTTTGTGGGAAAATTTTTAATCACAGTTTCAATTTCATTACTTGTGATTGGTCTGTTCATATTTTCTGTTTCTTCCTGGTTCAGTCTTGGAAGGTTATACCTTTCTAAGAATTTGTCCATTTCTTCCAGGTTGTCCATTTTATTGGCATGGAGTTGCTTGTAGTAGTCTCTTATGATGCTTTGTATTTCTGCTGTGTCCATTGTAACTTCTCCTTTTTCATTTCTAATTTTATTGATTTGAGTCCTCTCCCTCTTTTTCTTGATGAGTCTGGCTAAAGGTTTATCAATTTTGTTTATCTTCTCAAAGAACCAGCTTTTAGTTTTATTAAACTTTGCTATTGTTTTCTTTGCTTCTATTTCAATTACTTCTGCTGTGATCTTTATGATTTCTATCCTTCTACTAACTTTGGGTTTTGTTTGTTCTTCTTTCTCTAGTTCCTTTAGTTGTAAGGTTAGATTGTTTATTTGAGATTTTTTTGTTTCTTGAGGTAGGCTTGTATAGCTATAAACTTCCCTCTTAGAACTGCTTTTGCTGCATCCCATACGTTTTGGATTGTAGTGTTTTCATTGTCATTTGTCTCTAGGTATGTTTTGATTTCCTCAGTGATCTCTTGGTTATTTAGTAACATATTGCTTAACCTCCCTGTGTTTGTGTTTTTTACATTTTTTCCCGTATAATTGATTTCTAATCTCATAGCATGTGGTCAGAAAAGATGCTTCATATGATTTCAATTTTCTTAAATTTACTGAGACTTGATTTGTGACTCAAGATGTGATCTATCCTGGAGAATGTTCCATGTGCACTTGAGAAGAAAGTGTAACCTGCTGTTTTCAGATGGAATGTCCTATAAATATCAGTTAAATCTATCTGGCCTATTGTGTCACTTAAAGCTTGTGTTTCCTTATTAATTTTCTGTCTGCATGATCTGTCCATTGGTGTAAGTGAGGTGTTAAAGTCCCCCACTATTATTGTGTTACTGTTGATTTTCTCCTTTATAGCTGTAAGCATTTGCCTTATGTATTGAGGCGCTCCAGGTTGGGTGCATATATGTTTATAATTGTTATATCTTCATCTTGGATTGATCACTTGATCATTATGTTGTGTCCTTCCATGTCTCTTGTAACAATCTTTATTTTAAAGTCTATTTTATCTGATATCAGGATTGCTACTCCAGCTTTCTTTTGATTTCCATTTGCATGGAATATCTTTTTCCATCCCCTCACTTTCAGTCTGTATGTGTCCCTAGGTCTGAAGTGCGTCTCTTGTAGACAGCATATACATGGGTCTTGTTTTTGTATCCATTCAGCGAGCCTGTGTCTTTTGGTTGGAGCATTTAATCCATTCTCATTTAAGGTAATTATTGATGTATATGTTCCTATTGCCATTTTCTTAATTGTTTTGGGTTCGTTTTTGTAGGTCATTTTCCTCTCTTGTGTTTCCCACTTAGAGACATTCCTTTAGCATTTGTTGTAGAGCTGGTTTGGTGGTGCTGGGTTCTCTTAGCTTTTGCTTGTCTGTAAAGCTTTTGATTTCTCCATCGAATCTGAATGAGATCCTTGCTGGGTAGAGTAATCTTGGTTGTAGGTTTTTCCCTTTCATCACTTTAAGTATATCATGCCACTCCCTTCTGGCTTGTAGAGTTTCTGCTGAGAAATCAGCTGTTAACCTTATGGGAGTTCCCCTATTTGTCATTTTTCCCTTGTTGCTTTTACTAATTTTTTCTTTAATTTTAGTCAATTTGATTACTATGTGTCTCGGTGTGTTTCTCCTTGGGTTTATCCTGACTGGGACTCTCTGTGCTTCCTGGACTTGGGTGGCTCTTTCCTTTCCCATGTTAGGGATGTTTTCGACTATAATCTCTTCAAATATTTTCTTGGGTCCTTTCTCTCTCTCTTCTTCTTCTGGGACCCGTATAATGCGAATGTTGGTGCATTTAATGTTGTCCCAGAGGTCTCTTAGGCTGTCTTAATTTCTTTTCATTCTTTTTTCTTTATTCTGTTCCACAGCAGTGATTTCCACCATTCAGTCTTCCAGGTCACTTATCCATTCTTCTGCCTCAGTTATTCTGCTATTGATTCCTTCTAGTGTATTTTTCATTTTAGTTATTGTATTGTTCATCTCTGTTTGTTTGTTCTTTAATTCTTCTAGGTGTTTGTTCTTTAATCCTTCTAGGTCTTTGTTAAACATTTCTTGCATCTTCTTGATCTTTGCCTCCATTCTTTTTCTGAGGTCCTGGATCATCTTGAGTATCATTATTCTGAATCCTTTCTGGAAGGTTGCCTATCTCTACTTCATTTAGTTGTTTTTTTGAGATTTTATCTTGTTCCTTCATGTGGTACATAGTCCTCTGCCTTTTCATTTTGTCTGTCTTTCTGTGAATGTGGTTTTCATTCCACAGGCTGCAGGATTGTAGTTCTTCTTGCTTCTGCTGGCTGCCCTCTGGTGGATGAGTCATCTAAGAGGCTTGTGCAAGGTTCTTGATGGGAGGGACTGGTGGTGGCTAGAGCTGGGTGTTTCTCTGGTGGTCAGAGCTCAGTAAAACTTTATTCCACTTGTCTGCTGTTGGGTGGGGCTGAGTTCCTTCTCTTTTGGTTTTTTGGCCTCAGGCGACCCAGCACTGGAGCCTACAGGCTCTTTGGTGGGGCTAATGGCAGACTCCAGGAGGGCTTATGCCAGTGAGTACTTCCCAGAGCTTCTGCTGCCAGTGTCCTTGTCCCTGCGGTGAGCCACAACCACCCCCTGCCTCTTCTGGAGACCGTCCAACACTAGCTTGTAGGTCTGATTCAGGCTCCTATGGGGTCACTGCTCCTTCCCCCGGGTCTTGATGTGCACTACTACTTTGTGTGTGCCCTCCAAGAGTGAAGTCTCTGTTTCCCCCCAGTCCTGTCAAAGATCTGCAGTCAAATCCCACTAGCCTTCCAAGTCTGATTCTCTGGGAATCCTGGGAGGAGGTATCTTGAAGAAGATAGAACTAAAATAGGGGTCTCCATATTCTGTGTATGAATTAATCAAGTCCGAGGCACATCCCCAATGTTCCCCTATGCATACATAGAACAGACCCAAAGAAACATAACAAAGCCTTTAAGGATGGAACTGCAATACACAGTGCCACCCAAGTTCCAGACTAACCACTGAGATGTTCTTGTGCAGGATAGATCTGAAGTGTATAACAAAGGCTTTGAAAACCAAACAGACATTGGAACCATTGCCTACATAAAATGAGAAACAACTTACAATGTAAACATAACCAGCTTGATTGCCAGCTAAAACAAAAACAAAACCAAAATCAAGAGTCTCCAGAAATCTTTAACAGGACCCAGAGTCTTACAACATAATATTCAAAATCTAAGTTATAGTCCCAAATTACTTGCCATAAACAGCCAGGACAAGGTGGCCAGTTCTGAAGGGAAAAGAAAACAGATGCTAATCCTAAAATGACCCAGATGATGGAATTATAAAATAAAGCCTTCAAAGCAGCTATTATAAGCATGCTCCATGAGGAAAAGGTGAATACTCTTAAAATGAATGGGAAGAGAGTAGTTCTCAGCAGAGAATTATAAACTATGAAAAAAATGGAAATTTCACAGCTGAAAACGGATCTGTTACTTACTAGGAAAAAAATGAGTTTCTTGGCAGTATGCTTAGAAAGTTATTTTATGGTAAATTCCACTTTCAAAATTTTCAGTTTGTAAAAGAATATTATAGTAAGTTAGTCATCAACACTATGGAGGTGAACAGTGAGGAGAAAGATAATGCAGCCTTGAGAGAATTGCCCTGGGTTAGGCTTCTGTTTTGGACAAATTAACTTGCAGTGGCCTATTAGCCATAAACTAGAGATGTCAAGCATGAAGTTTTATGTAAAAGTATGGTGTTCAGAAATGAAGATATAAAAAGAAGAGTCCTTGGTATGTAGTGCTATTTAGAGCCATTGGGTTTGTTGAAATCACATAGTATGAAAGTATAGACATAAATGAGCCAGCATTCTAGGAATGAGTGCGGGGCACTCAATTAGAGGAGGCAGAACAAGGAAAGGAATCTGAGGAGAAGCTGGAGAACTAGGAAGGAAGCCAAGAGTGAGGTGTCATGGAGAACAAATGAAGACTGACTTTCAAGGACGAGATAGTGATCAACTGTTTAATGCTGCTGAGAGGTATAGAAGATGAGGACAGAGAGGTAGCCATTGGTTTTCATAAAACGTAGGTCATTGTTTCACCTTGACAAGAGTAGATTCAGTGGAATGGTGGGAAGAAAACCTCAACCGAAGTGGGTTTGGTGAAAGACTGGGAGGTGAAGAATATTAGCTACTATTTTAAGAAAATAGTGAATATTAGCCCAGTTTCGAGAAAAGTTGCTGAGAAGCAAAGAAATGAGGAAGTAGCTTGAGAAAAACTTGCAGTCAAGGGAGGGAATCACATATTGCTGGATATGGAAGGACCCAAGTGGAAAAACTGAGGTCAAGATAGGGAAAGTGACTGGTTCAAAATTGGATGGTGGCAGTTGACTTTATAACTTACTGTTGATTTCCTTCCTAATTATTTCTTTTTTTTTTCTAATTATTTCTTAAACAAGAATTGAAAAGTTAATATATTTACTTGTATATTTTTCTGCACACTCAAATAAACAAACTCAGAAAATTTAAGTTACACCACAGATTGTAGCATCCCTATAAAGAACAAAACAGCCTTCTGTGGTGTTTTCAAGAGCACACAATTAGAGTGCAGTTTACAATTCAATGGATATTTATTAACAGCCCGTTATGTGAAAGGCACTGTTGGAAATCCAAAATAAGTATAATACCCATCTTTTGGCCTCAAAGGGTGTAAAATGTAGTTCTGAGTGGGGTTAATAAGATATACATAGATAACTCTACCATAAAAAAAGACGTTTATTCCATGTCATGTTTCGTATTCTCGTTTACAGCATTTCTTTCATTGTGCTTTCTGTAACAATGAGTTGAATGTCTCTTCCAATAGACTGTGAGCTCCTGGAGGGCAAAAACTATGTCTTGCCATCTCTATGCATTTTCTTTCACTCACCCTCAGTACTCAGTACATATTTGTACATAATAGGAACTTACTGCATTCTTATTGACTTGAGTTCATCGATGAATTAAAATTACAATAAACATACAATGAAACTGTGTTGATGGCCAGATTAAATAACGCTCTTCCACAAACACTTTTCATTATAAGTATAGAATTTACCAATAAATAATTTTTTAACACACTAACAAGTAATATATTTTTTCTAGTAAGTGCCAGACCTGTAACTAAAATCCAACACTTTTGACTCCAGTGAAAGATGAGACTTAAAATATGGTTTAAGAACTTTCATCATTTAGATGTCTACCCACCACGATCAGTAGACCTATTCAAAAGTCTCTACATAGATTCACATACCTACCCCATCCTTATGACATAGGTGGATGATATGTTCACAGTTCCCCTCACTCACTGTAGTATGTTTCTTTAATTAAGAATCTCAGTTAGATAATTATACTATGTTATACACTTTAAAATCTAGTAAGAGGGTAGATCTCATGTTATGTG
Source organism: Eubalaena glacialis (assembly GCF_028564815.1). NCBI lineage: Eukaryota > Metazoa > Chordata > Mammalia > Artiodactyla > Balaenidae > Eubalaena > Eubalaena glacialis. The sequence continues at coordinate 111,432,512 of NC_083736.1, forward strand.
TTCTTAACCACAATAAAATTTTTACAAATTTAAATAAACTGTTACTCGGCAGATTGGTTGGAAAAGTAGGTATTCCTTTTGCTTTTTTCAAACCATTCCTCCAAACTTTCACCTGCTTCCAATCAGTCATCTCACATTTCTCACATATCTGTTTCCTAAAACACAGAGATTCATGTCACTCATTATTTTCTATCTGATTTACTGGGATATTGTATGTATAAAGCAATCGGTGAATGTATTGATTTTTTTTTTCCAATTTTGGCCAGTTGAAGTGGTGTCACATGAAAATAGCCTACAACCCACCTCTGAGTTTAGTGAAAGTTATTGGTTCAGGAAGAAATTGGAAATTTATAATGAGGCTCTCTCTTAGTGAATAAAGACAGAACTTATTAAAATGTCCTTATTCTGAGCTATGCATTAAGGAAATTATATGAAATGGGATAAAATACAATGATATAAATAAAATAAACATTATTTAACTATTGTTGACATGAATTGGTAAAGAGGCAAAAAGCGAATTTATTTGAAGAATTGAGGCAAATCTTCCCTGTTACTTTTAACTGCTCTGAGACAAAATACGAAGATTTCTTAATCCTCTTACACAAATTTATCTGTGAAACAGCATGCTTACTCATGGTGCTCTCAGATAAGTGAATTTAAAGACATATGTTAGGAAGTGGGCAGGAGAATGGATTTGGAATCAAAAGAATTCTGTTTCAGGATGGAATCTGACGAGTTGCTATTTACATAAGTGCTTCCTGGTGCTTATTTGAGTCTTTAGTGGGGGAGGGGTGGGAATGTAAGGAGAAACTCCAAGTGCATGAGAGCTAGAAACTCTTCTGCAGGATGCTAGCGGGAGGATTGGGACTGGAGGCAAAGGTAGTTTCCAGATGGGATTACTCAGTATGAATGAATCTGCTGCCTTTATCAAGCAAAACCAGGTTGGGGATTTCATATGTCTTTCTGGGGGACTAGTGAATAGAGATGACTAGGAAGATTCCCACTCTCCATATAACAACTTTTATATTTAAACGTTCACAGAGAGTTGTGTTTCGTATCCTTGGAGTTTTCCATGACTTGAACTTTACTAAGGTCAGAAAGAGCTTTTAGGTCAATTTTTTAAAAAAGGAGCCCTTGTAGCAAAACCATTTCCCCTTTTCTGTTACCCAGAGGTGAGTACTTCTTCTTTATTCAAATACCCTAAATTATTCTCTGCTCAGAAATTTAAACTATGGCAAAGAAATACAGCATATGAAAGGAATAAGTATGGAAACATTTTATCAAAATAGCTGAGTGGGAAATGGTTGTAACATTCATTGATAGCAAAGTTTCTTCCTTCTGAATAAATCAGTTTAATCTTGGCCTTGCAAAGATAGTAAAATTCTAATTAATTAGAGAGCATTTAATAGAATATGTTAGTTAACTAAGTTTGAGAGAATTTTAAGCTTTGAAAGGAAGAGGCAAAGCATAATAAAACAAGCTCATGGTAGACTGTTCCAGAACACTATTGAGCATTTTCCCAGGCTTAGTGGTAACATGTACTTTTACAAAAATATAGTCAAAGTAGAAATAGTGATATTTAACTTTTTCAAAGATCAAAATGGTGACATTTTGCATGAACAAGCATTTAATACCTAACTTACAAATTACTTGTGCTCCAGAATTTCATTTATAATGGAATGGTTTGTTTCTATGGCAAAATGAGTTCTGAGTTCCAATGTTCTAAGTGCTTGGTGTTTAAGTTTTAAAGATTTAACCAACAATATACTCAATATATCTAGTTAGAGCAATATTTCACCAATACACTGCCAGTGTGATTTATTTCTATGGTAAAGCCAGTTTGAGTTACAATTCAGGATATCACAAATGCCTGTGGCCAATTCTGAGAATAACAAATAGCCCAGCCTGACTAATGCCATGGCTTGTGTAGGATGGTGTTGGAAAAAACATTTTGGACATGTAGAATTGGGTGAAGTTTTAAAGAGTCTTGGAGCTGTGATCAAGAGATTTGCTGGTAAATTCATCTTTTAAAAAATTCCAAACTCTACCCTGTATTGTCTGTCAAAACCTTCTCCAAGTTTCTGTAATATATTGGTTAATCAAGAGACTGTATGGAGGGCACAAAAGTGTCTATACTAGAATGATGGTAGAGAGTATAACTCTAGAGACAGGATGACAGCACTAGTCTGTAAACTTAAGGAGACCAGAATTTTATGTATCTTGTACACTACTAAAAACCCAGCATCCAGCACGGTGTTCAGCAAATAATCTATGAAAAAATGAACTTGAAGACTGACTAGATTTGAGACTTGTCCAATGAAGAGGTGGAGAAAAGAGTATCAAAGGGAGATTCCAGAGTTCTGAGCCAGGATGGCTTTAAGTCAGTTGACAATCTGGGTCTAATTTCTGAGAATCCCTCCTACTGGGGAATATAGAATGATCTAACTGAGGCCCTTGGCTGAGAGTGGAACCCACACCTAATCCCCATGAAAAAAATTAGGTGAATGTCTTGAGCTGTCATTTGAGGAAGCTGGCACTCTCTGTTCATAACTCATGATGTTCTTATCTGGTGACATAATATATTACTGTTTTTAGTTTCTGTGAATTAAATATAAGATGATACAAAGTACTTTGGAGCTGTGTCTCTATGATAAATTATACAGAACTCCAAAATAGCTGGTCATTTTAGTAAATTGCATATAAAATTCAATAATGCTGAATATGTGGGATGGTATAGAGAAAACATTCAAGCAAATAATTAAAATTTGGTTAAAAGTTAACAGGTGCTTCAGCGTCAAACACAATGCAGATATCTCTATTTGGAACTATCAACATAAATAAGTAAATTAGAAACTTTTAGTGTCCTTTATATGCTATAATAGGAAAGAAAGCAAGATTCCCAAACTTTCAAGTAGAAATGTATCATTTTGAGAGCAGAGGCTATAATATATTCTATTTGTTTATTTGATATCTTCTTTTACTTAAATATATTTATCAGGATGCTTGTAGCTGCATTTATAAAAAATACTGTAAGCAGCTAAAACAGTAAGGACATTTTACTATCTCACTTAAGAAATATGAAGCTATGAGCTGCCAAGGATTTGTTAATTAAGAGACTCTATAATGTCAGTAAGAACCCAAGTTCATTCCTTCTATTCTGCCATCCTTAGCAATTTGGTTACTGGTATTTGCAAAATGGTTGTAGTATTTTGTGATCCAGGAATCGCATTCTCACATATTTGTTTTGCAAATCCTTTTTTGTAAGTAAACCTATCCCAGAACACCTACCCTTACATTTCTCTGAGAAGAGAAATAGGATTACCTTGATTGGCTTAGACTAATCACAGTGTACCCCCTTGAGAGTGGAGAGGGCAATCCCTGAAGCATTTGGCCACCCAATAGCTGAAAAAATTGGGAATGGGTAACAAGAAGTAAGAAGAGAATAATTGCTGGGTAGGCAAAACATAGATTACTAGTAATACATGAGATTGCATATTGTGTTAAGTACTCGGATGTTTTGTATAGGCATTGGTTCTGTTTTTAAAGAAAGGCCTGAGGCTAGCATAGTATTTATATTTGGTGGTTATGCCTGAAAATCTTTTAAGTCACAAATCCATCAGTTATTAAGCAAGAGTACCTATGCCAAAGAAAAAATAGTTAGATTTCTTTAAATATCTTAAGAGGAATCCTCCATTTAATGAATATAAATGCTGGTATTTAGAATTGATGCATGATGAAATTGAATGGTTTATATGACTTAACCTTAGTGATGTCTGTCAGCTCCAGTGGACATTTGTTTTGTTCTTTTTTGACACACTGATCAATTTATTGATAGGACTGAAATTAGTCTGGATTTGCTTTTTAGCATATATGAAATCAGTGTGACGATAAATTTTTAAATGTGAGCAGTGGATTTGGCATTATGTCAAGAGCATGGTTTATGCTCAAGCAAATGGAAATAGAAATATAGAAAAAAGACAAAAACTGCTGTATCACTGTTTATTCTTTTATTGTTCTTTCTTGTTGTCACCAATACCAAATCATTTTTGAAAAGAATAAATTACCTATCTAGCAGTAATGTAGTCACTCAATACTGATTTTGAATGTTAAACATATAGGCTGTGAGAGGAGAAATTGAAATGTCCCTTGTTTCCAGAAAGTTGGCACAGGCTCCATTCAGGATGGCCTTACATAGAAATAGCAAAAAATTTTCATATATATTTGACCTCTGTAAATCCCTATATTCCTCAAAATACCGTCCTTCACAGAGCTTCTACGGCATTACTCTTCTCTCTTCCTTTGTCTTAATTTTTCGCAACTAGAGAATTCTTTATTCATATGTCTATTATATATTGTTTCCTCAGAACATAAGGAAGAATATAAAAATGAGTAGAGAAGGAATGAGTCAAAAAGAGATGAAGATTGAAAGTATTTGAGCCCAAGGAACAGAGAAGATAATCCTAGTGTCATAAAGAGAAGTAGTAGGAATGATGTACTTGAATCCACATCTTTTAGTTTACAGGTGAGGAGAGTGATTATTTAGAAGGGACGAATGACTTAGTAAGGCTCACACATCTAATTTGCAAAAGATCTAGTACAAGAACTCAGGTCAACCTGACTCTGAGGCGTTTATTTCACTTTTTTCACTGTTCTACCAAGGACTTTCTGAGTATCTAATACATATTGCTACTGCAGTAGCATCTCAGCTTTTATAGAGGCAGCCCCTCTGCATGAAAAAGCAACAGCTGCAGGAATCTAACACCAGCAAGCAAAAACGCACTGCAGTAACCAAGCCCAGAAGGAGTCCTTTCTCCAGCAAAGTTCCTTGGCAGGCTGCAGAATTAGCTAGTGGGAATGAGTCATCAATTGACATTGGTGAATAAATTGCCACCTATAGATTTTCTTTTCTCTTCCCCCCCCTTTTTTTTTTCTTTTAGCAGATTCACTCATTATCTTTTCATACGCGTAGTGGGGCAGTGACAGTAATATCTACCTTATTAGTGTCTTTTTCACACCTGAAGTGTCAAGATGATCACAAATAAATTTGTTATTCCCAGAGAAGATTTAGAAAAAAATAGAAAGCAAAGATTTCAAATGAAAGTTTGAATGACGTGGAGATTTATGCTTTCCTTTTATTCTTAAACAACATGTGATTATTATAAGTAGCACAACTCATGTATTTAAAATTGTCAGGTACAGGAGAAAAAAGAAAGTCATATACATTTTAAAGCAACAATAATAAAAATGTGTTTCATTTTCATTTTTTCTGTAAGAAGACTTATCATTGAGTTTTTTTAAAATTTGTTTACTATAATTATAAATAAAACTCCACTTCATTAATAGCTCTTAGGTCTAAATTTCAGTTTTATTTTATACATTGTCTAGCATCATTTGCCAAGTCAAAGAAGCTGGCCGGTTTATAGAGGAGCATGCATTCTCCTTAGGGTTTTAACAGCCCTTAAAACTCTCAACCCCTGAAGCTTCTATGGGAGTGATGCTTATTTGTAGATCCAGATCCAAAATTTGCAGCATAAGTTCTCACATCCTAGAGCAACCAAAGCTCAAAATTATGCAGAGTGTCTGAGAATTACTTTTTTCATACCTCTATCAACTAGCTGAAAATTTCCTAGCTAGTTTCAGTGGGCTAGCCAATATTGTAGGAGCTAATCTCCCATTACTTAAGCAAGATTTCTGAGAAGCCATGCTTTTTAGAGGAAAGAAGAAAAGAATATAATAACTAACTAAAGGCAAGGCAAAAAAATTGATGAACATAATTGAATTCTTTAAGTATAAATTATTAGAACTAGTTTAGACATGAAACATGTTGGCAAGATCTCTATCTCACATTAAATGTATGAAACAGCAAATTTATTGAAACCTATTTTATTAAAAAATTGAGTCTACACTTGAATAACAAGTAATTTCAGGACAAATAAGTAAGTATAGGGCGTTATGGGTTGAAACTTAATTAATGCATGTCTCTCAAGAAACGGTACTAGCTGAAAATACACATTGTCCATTTTGGTAATATTCCTAACCTTGAGATTTATATTATTGATAAAGGCTACAAACTACCACATATCTTTTAGAACAACTGTGTATAAAAAAGGAATCTGAGTTGAGTGAACCATGACTTATAGTTAATACCACAAGCAAGACCTCTATTTCATATGTTAAGTCACACATGTAGAAATCTATACATTGTCAAATAGCTATGCCCTGCCTTAAATGACTGGATGGCTTCTGCCCGAATTCAAAGAATAATTCATTATCACTCAAATGCTAATTTACCTTAATTTTGATCACAGAAAAATAAAGCAGTGAATCCATTAGAAGGATTACAGTGGATTGTGAACTTCCGCAGAGTTGATTTTGAAAGGCAGAAGAACTGGTTTTCATTTGGCTATGAGTTTTTGTATTCTGCTTGGCTTGAGCCTGAGGTTAATTGTTAATCCCTTTACTATTAGCTCTCTTTTATAATATGTTCAACACTTTGGTTCATTTTGAATGGGTTTAAATGATATTCTACAGTTATACTAACTCTTTCTGGTAATTTGTAGGAAGAAGCACCTATTTGCTTGCAAAGATGCAGTGTTTATAGATGGGTCATGAAGAATAACTTTTCAATACATAGTGAAAAGCATAGAGATACAAATTAAATGATAGTCTCTTATATGGGTGAAAACAGTCACAAACAACAACTAGAAGGATCAGCACTTTTTAATGGGTTCCCTTTCTTTGGCTCCATGGAGAGAGAGAATTTCAGTCAGATATTACCAGCATTAAAATCATTACCCAGTGTAAGGGCAGATGGCCAGCCGATAATTGTTTATAGGGACAGATGGCAGTTCCTTGTACTCTTTCTAGTTTCTGTGTTTTTAAAACTCAGCAGTTGCAATGTGAAGCCTTCATAGGACCATAAAATACAAACCACTTTAAATAACTCTGAACCAGAATTTTGACTGATGTGCTTAAAAGAAAACTGTCACAGTTTGAAACTCAATCTGCAGAGAAATGCTAGGTATATGGCCCTGAAGGTTATAATATATAGGAATAGCAGGCTAATTTGGGCTAGGTCTATACACAGACACACAAACTGGCATCAGTAAAATAAAGAATTGAATCCAATCAAGAATTTTACCCTAAACCAGACAAAGACAAAATTTTGGTAAATCAAACACCAGCACGTGTTGAGTACTTGGCTAGTGTTCACATGGGCTACCAAAGAAGTGCCAGTCCTTTTCCTGACCTTAGTTAGCTGACAATCTAAATGGGGAGTGAAATGATACCCCGAGAGAGATCATTTCAATATAAGGCAGAGGATGCTAATTGCAAGTAACACAGAAGATAGCACTACAGAAGACCAAATAGAGTGATCACTGTGGACATGAGCACTGGGATGGGTAGGCATACGCAGAGCAAGGAAAGGATCAATGATGGTTTTGCAGGTGGAAAAAATGATATAAGCAAAGACATAGGCAGAGAGGCACTAGCCTGAAAATCCTATATTCTTGTTTATTGCATAATATTTTTATTTCTTTATCCTATTTCAGTCTCCTCTTATAGTGTGATAAGGGATGGTAAACAATATGCCTCTTTGATTAATGTAAAAGAGTAATTTAAAAGAATAATAGCTGAGCCTGAATTTGTGGGAACTTGATTTCTGGGTTATAGGTTTCAGTCACTGTTCTTAAAATAATTGGGAGTGCCATTGAAGGTTTTCAAGAAAATATGATGTGTGCAAATATTATTTTCACTAGAATTTGTCTGGTAGTGTTTTGTGAAGTAGGTTTGAAAGGGAGAGTTTGGATAGAGCCCATTTAGGAGCTTCTTGCCATACTTCAGGCTAAAGATGATAAATCTCTAAAACAGAGTAGAAACCATGAGCAAGAGAAGGAAGATGATAGCCATGGTGAAGAGAGTCAACATCATGAAATGACTGGCTACATGTGAACGACCAAAATGAAGGGCAAGAGATCAAATGTTTACAACTTGCGTGAGTAGGAAAGCAGTTTTCCTTTACAGTAGTAGAAATAAGGAAGACTTAGAGGAGAGGGAGGAGTCCTACATTTGAACTTATTTTTGATATGCTATTGAGACATCAGGGTAGAGACTGCAGAAGTCAGGTAGAGATGATTTGTAGAAAAGACACATATAGGGGAGTAATGGTTGAAATGGTAAAAGTGGATGATATCACTAAGGGAGAAGTCTGTAAAGGAAATAATAGTGTAATGAGGACCAAAGCTTGGGAGCAATATCCAGATTTTAAAACTAGATGTTAAATATCTGTTTTCAAAACATTTTAACTGTTTTTCTCTCCATGCACATGTGTGTGTGTGCACATATGCAAATCTTGTGGTATCTGTGGGTGAAAGGTTATATTTCTGTGTGCTTAGTGAATATAGAATCTTTTTTTTTCTTTTTCTTATTTTATTATCCTTGGAAAAAATGGCATAAAGTCTGCAGGAAAAGCATTCCCTTGACTAGATGTTACATTAAGAAAAAGCTGCCAAAAAGAAATAAACAACAACAATCCACAGCAAAGAAAAATACATAACTGTATGCTTGCAACAGCAGACAAATGTAGTTTTGATTCAACTGAAAATTTTTTCTGCATTTCAAATGAAGCAAATGCAGAAGTAGTAATGTTACGTCAAGGAGTTTATTTTCCCTAAAAGGTTCTTGTCAGGGTCTAAAATAATAAATTTTATAGTGATTTTGTATGACTCTTATTTGTTTTCAAAATAGTTTAATTCTGTTCCAAATCCCCAGAATCATTGCCAGATATCAAATTTAGGGTATAAGAACAACCCCCCCCCCCAAAAAATCACAGAGACATTTGGTATATTTTAAGCTTTGGAACTGAACACATTGGAGGAGAAGGAGCCTAACAGCACTGTAGACTTCTTGACATGGAGGACGATGCTACTATTTGTTCAATGGGCCCTGACCCAAAGCGATATGCAGTGCTCAAACTGGACGGGGCAGGGGGGAGATAGAATGGGCTCTGTTATTTTATTTAAATATAGTCATTTTATAGAGTTTGAAAGGGCATTAGACATCATGTCATCCAATCTCCACCTTGTTTAGGCTCTAAGCAAACAAACACACACTTATATTTGATTATTCAAAGTGATAGAGAATCACTCTATACTTATAGCCCATTCTATTTTCAGAAAACTGAGCAGGAGAAAGTTCTTGACTATGTTGAGCTGAAATCAGTACTTCAGCTATGAGTGATGGTTTGACTTTACAGAGAGACAAAAGATATCAGATCGTTTTGTGCTTTTTAAGTTGTCTTTTAAATTTGGGTTATGTGTCACTTATCCGTGCCCTCTTACCAACCAGTGCTTACTGCTATAATACACTTGCCTAACAATCAGTTAATAGCGATGCTGAGGAGGTGTGTAGACAATAGACTGTGACCTCTTTGAATGCAGGGATTATAAATTACTCTTCATTGTATCCCCTGTAGATAGCAGCTAGCACAGTGCCTGGCACATAGCAAGTGCTCAGTAAATGTTTAATAAAGGCAGAAGGGAGGAAGAAAGGAGAGGAGGGAAAAAGGAAGAAATATATAGAAGGAGAATGATTCATATTATCTTTCCCAATTCTTACCTTTAATATGGCAGAATCATTGATTGAGTGCAGTGTGTCTTGGTTGACACACTTTACATATTTATATAAGTATTGGGTTGGCCAAAAAATTTCATTTGAGTTTTTTGGTAAGACACTGGAATGAACTTTTTGGCCACCCCAATTTATGTATATATTTATATATATATAAATTTGTTGGAATTATTCTTACAGGATTTCTAATCTAAACTTATCTTGATCTTTTGTACACAGGGATGCATTTTTCTTTGAATGGCAGGTCTTTGTGTGAACAAAACAATCTCTGGAAATGCTTCAAACTCACCTTTAGGGTCCTATCACCAAATCTGACTACCATTATTCCACCTAAACACATCTGATCCTAAGTGTAGTGACCTGAGAGAGTTGTAAGAAATCCTAAGAATTCATCATGATGCCATGAGTCTTGAAGGGATTACTCTGATGTTAACAAACACATTGGTGCCCTCTGTTACAATGTAGCTACATTATTTAAAAGGGAAATGTGAAGAAGATTTAATCAATCAGTAATGACCAAGTTAAAAAAATTGGATCCTTATTTTCAGTCTCCTAAAAACAATCTGAAGGAATATGGGGATGCTTTCCTGGGTTGGTAGAACTTTGACATATCTTTGTACAAGTGGGGAGGACTATGGTAAGGAAGGGTAAGGAAGCTAACTCCTATATAATTATCATGACTGCCTTGATTTTCATTTTGACCTAGGGTTTCACTGTCATATATCAATTCCAAGATGGTGGAAATGCTTATTAGATTTATATCTTGATCCCATTTGAAGTCCTGATAAACAGAGAAAGTAACTTTAAGCCTGATGCAGAATCAGATTGGCTGGCAAGATAAGGTATTAAAGTCTCTCTTTGCTATGTGTCAGCCAGCACAGTAGAAAGAGGTTATCTTCAGGACATTGTACTGGTGAGAAAAATCAACCAGGAAGCCATCCACTTTTAGGAGGTTTAAAAATTTAGTACATAGGGAATAGTGCAGGCAGTCTCTTTTATAGCAAATACTTTAAGGTTACATAAAATGATAAGGATATTAGGCTATTGCAAAGAGTATTAGGAATAGTAATCAAGGTGGTAGAATATAGATGGCAGCTGGACACTCAGGTAAAGAGTTTGCAAAAAAAGAAGAGCTCTGTTAAAGCAGAATACGCAAAATTGTGCCATGTAGTATTCAATCATGTCCAAGTACAATGTGATTTTGTACCAAGTACATACATATTCCCTCCTATACATAGCCCTCTCCCTGCCCATGTATACGCATGTGCACCTAAACTCCCACCAACTCAGCCGTACTGTAGTCTTCATGTGTACATGAATATGCAAATGTGTATTACAAATATGTTTGAAATCACTTTTGAGAAGAAAGCCATGGAAAAAATGGCCTGATTCAGTCTTCAACTGGTAGGATTCCTTTTCCCTCTTTTTTTAAATTGTTGTTACACAAACAATTATAGTGCTTATTGGGTATCAGGTACGCTTTCATATATGAATTTGTTTCATTCTCACATCAGTCTGTGAAGTAGGTAGTATTAATATGATTTTCCATTTAAGAGATGAACAAACACCATTCCATCTCCATGTTTATCTCTGAGGTGCTATTCTGCCATCCTACTTAGGTTACTGTGATATCAACTCTTGGGATGTTTAGGATGCCCTTTGGAGCCTTCCATGGGAAAGAGACCTACTCAATTAAGACAGATGGAGTGAAACTAGTCATTAGCTAAGCTTGTGTCTTCTTCTTGCCTTTCACAAGTACTGTTTAATTTCCCATCAAGTAATCTCAAAAGTCAAGTTGGCTTCCTCCTTTAGAACCTGCCTCTTTTTTGTCTTTCTTCTTTCTCCTCTCAGAGTCCAGAGCATATGCTCTCTCCTCTATTTTCCTGTGCAGGTTGGTGTAGTATACATTTTTGTACATTGAAGCACCTAATTAAGGAATATTTCACCACAGTTTAACCTATTCTTCTGCCTGGCATATCTCCAAATGTCACCTTAGTAATAGTCCTTGCTTAGAATAGTTCCACAGGTTTTAAGAAGATAGCAAACCCTAATAACAACAGTGTTCATATTAAGATAGAAGATGACCTTTCTGATTTTGAACGACTCATCCTGTATCTCAGCTGAAACAGTGCAGGGCAGGAGAGGTGCCTACAGGAGCCCAAATTTGGGAAATGGCTAACTCTGCTGCCTTTCCCATTACATTTCAGAAGTGTTGGATCATTGGGAATAATAAGAAAACCCACCCAAACTGCTGCAACCCCTAAATACTAAATTTGAAGCTTATAATAATTAAAATACATGAAACATAGGACATGGTCAATGAAGATTTTTTTGGATTGGAAAGAGCCTTAGAGATGCCATAGTCCAATGGCTTCAATTTTCTTCTTTGTATAAGAGAAAGAAAAGGACCATGTCTTATTTATCTTTGTCACTGGAATACCTGGCATAATGCCTTCCACAGTTGGTGTTCATTACATGTCTGTGGGGCTGTTTTATACTGAGAATTGTGAGTGACCTGCCCAAGAATACATAGCCAGTAATGGGGAAGACCAGATTAGAACTCTCATTTTATGCCTGTGACCTATGTTTCTAGCCACTTACAAGACAGGGCCTATTCTAAAGGTCACATTTTGAACCCTTAGAACATTACCCTACACAGCAAGAGTCTGCTCAGATGGCTATTAAGGTGGATATTAGTCGTGCCCTCTGAAAAACTGCAGTGGTAAGAGAAGTTGGGGCATTTACTTCTAGCCACTCCTCTTAGCCTTTGTTTTCAAAATGGAAAGGCCTCATGACTCTCCAATCCATAGCTGTGAGACTTAATTTCTTTTCTTCAGGGATAAGCAGTTTTAAAAATGTATAAACATAAGCAAGTTTGTCCAGAGAGGACAATGTCCTCATATTCGCATTCTCTAGGAGTTCAGGCTGGGAAAATACAGCTCTTCATTTTAACCATAATTAATTACTTTGAGGTATTACCTATTTTACCTGAGGGACCACAAAGAAAGAGTAGAAAGCAGGCCAAGTTATAACAAGGCATCGTTCCCAGCATATCGCAGGCAGCAAGTGACACATAGGGAATAGCCACACAGCCTCAGTCAAACAGTGCATTCTCTCAGGTTAATATTATTGGAATTATTAACTTCTGAATTGCTTCTAGGAGGAGCTACTTTGTATATGACAGGACCCCTGTGTTTAAGTGAAAAGAGATGCCAATAAATTACCAAGCAGCATACATGATTAAGGAGTGGAGCAGGGAAAGAAAAGGTTTGAGGTGTTTTGAATGTGTGGTCAGCACAGGGATAAACTAAGCAATATAAAAAGATAACCAAAAGCCCATGTGTACCAGTCTTTGCCTGCCCCAAGCCCAGTCAGCTGCAGTACTGAGAATTTTCCACTAACATCAGGATCAGCAGTGTCCTCAGCGCTTGAGACAGTTCTGACAAAAGCAGCCAGAAAGTCATTAATAACAGAGACTTAGGTGCCCAGTATTGTTCAAAACGCTTGTAAAGATGAACTCTTTTAATCCTCACAACCCTTTGAGGGAGAGACTACTAACCATTTTACAGAGGAGTAAATCGAAACACACAAAGATGTTAAATAATTTACCCAAATGTCTTAGTTAAGATAATTCTAGCTGCTGTAACAGCAGTCCCCAACCTTTTTGGCACCAGGGACCGGTTCTGTGGAGGACAATTTTTCCACGGACTGGGGGTGGGGTATGGTTTCGGGATGATTCAGGCGCATTACATTTATTGTGCACTTTATTTCTATTATTATTACATTGTAATATATAATGAAATAATTATACAGCTCACCATAATGCTTACAGGAAGCAGAGCTCAGGTGGTAATGCGAGCGAGGGGGAGTGGCTGTCAATATAGATGAAGCTTCGCTTGCTCACCCACCACTCGCCTCCTGCTGTGCGGCCCGGTTCCTAACAGGCCACAGACCATTACTGGTCCATGGCACGGGGGTTGGGGACCCCTGTGCTATAATATTAATAAGTCCTCCCCAAACTCAGGACTTAACCAAATAGAAGTTTATTTCTTGCACACAAAATTTTGCACAGCTTGTAAATGGCAAAGTACCTTACTCAAAATCAGTTGCCTCATAATTGAATTAATTTTCCAATTCACCATTATTATTCCAAAACAGACACTTTAACATATTAGGGCAATGGCTAGTTACATCCCTGAAACAAAGAATGAATACATCACCTCTATGGTTGTCGTAAGGGTGAGTTAACAAATGTGTTTGAATTGGTATTGTAACTGTGTAGATTTATACATTAATTTTAGGATCAGAAATAGAACATGCCCTGATAGTAAGAACTTTAGACATACCAGGCACGTCTAAGTGCTTCGTATATACTTTTCACTTAACTCTTACAATCTTCCATTTAAGGTACTACTAATATTGCCATTTTAAAAATTTTGTGAATGCACTTCTCTCCTTAATTAGTTAATTTTTAATGTTCTTATTGTAAAATAAAACATAGATTATGAAAACACACTGAACAAATATATAGCATGAGGAGTTACTATAAGGTAAACACATGTGTACCCAGCTCAGGTCAAGAAACAGAAATTGTACCTGCCACCCTGAAGCCCTTCCATTTTCCCTGTCAAGTCAAAAACCTCTCCCTTTCCCCTCTAAAATAACTTCTATCTTGGTTTTATAGTTATCCTTTCCTTGTATTTATTTACAGTTTTTGTCTATTTTTATGAAACTTGTTATATCTAAAAATTTTATTTTAATCTACAGATTCCCCTTCCAACTGTTTGCTTTATTAATATTTATCTGACAAAGAACCCAAAGAATATGTTGCATGCTCATGGTGTAATTAAGCATGTTCCTCTGTCCTAGTATTTCCTGCAAATTGGCAGGGGGATCTGAAGCCTGCAGCAGACTCAAATTTGTTCTCTTTAGTGAACTACAGTCAGAGTTGTGTTCTTTAATCATGAGACACATAATTGTTTGGTTCTATCTCTTTTTGTGATGTTAGCAGCTGTTACTGTTCAATGCGTAGATCAAGTAATTAATTAGGGATTGAAAATGGTAAAAATTCTACTTTTATTATTACTTATAGATAATATACTTACAAACAGATGTATCTTCTCATCTACTAATTGACTGAGGGGTAAAATTTACATAGAAGAGGCAGGATAAATGCATTATCTTTCCTTTTATTTACCCAGTTCAGTATAAAGAAAGGTTAACTTCCAAAGGTGAACATATCATTTATTGGTTAATATCATTATGTACTCATGGATTTGACATATTTAATAGATTTCAATCCACTGTATCTTTTTGAAATTTTAAATATATATATATTTCACATAGGATTTGCAATTTTAAACATTTTTAAGTGTACAATTCAATTCAGTGGCATTATATTCACGGTGTTGTGTAACCATCATCACTATCTACTTTCTAGTTATATGTATGTTTTTATCCTGACAGAGTGTTGCTTTGTGTCAAATGTCTTTTTTTCATCAATTGAAAAAATAATGTGTTTTTTTCCTCATTCTATAATGTAGTATACTACATTGATTTCCTTATGTTGAACCACCCTTTTCTTCCTGTGAGAAATACCACTTCATAATGGTGTGCAATCATTTAAATATACTGTTGGAATCAGTTTGCTAGTATTTTGTTAAGAATTTTTGCTTCTATATTCATAAGGAATATTGGTCTGTAATTTTCTTTTGTTGTGATGTCTTATTCTGGCTTTGGTCTCATAAAATGAATAAGCTATTGGTTCCTTCTCTTTTACATTTTGGAAGAGTTTGAGAAGAATTGGGTTATTTCTTCTTTAAATATTTGGTGAGAATTACATGTGAAGCCATCTGGTCCAGTTCTTTTCTTTGCTGAGATATGTTTGATTACTGACTTATCACTTTACTTGTTAAAGAACTGTGAGTTTTTCTACTTCTTCTTGAGTCAGTGTAGGTAATTTTTGTGTTTTTAGAAATATGTCCATTTCATCCAGGATATCTAATTTTGGTGTACAATTGTTCATAGTATTTTTCTTACAATCCTTTTTATTTTGTATGGTTGTAAATAATGTTCCTTCTACTTTCACGTCTGATTTTAGTTATATGTGTCATCTCCCTTTTGTCTTTGTTAGTTTAGCTGAAGGTTTGTCAATTTTGTTGATCTTTCAAAGAACCAACTTTTAAAACAATCTATATTTTTCTATTCTCTATTTTATTTATTTCTACGGCAGTCTTTATTATTCTCTTCCTTCTGCTAGCTTTAGTTTTAAACTACTCTACTTTTTCTAGTTCCTTAAGGTATAAAGTTAATTTTATCTATGTTAGATCTTTCTTCTTTTTTCATGAAGACATTTACAGCTATGAATTTCCCTCTGAATACTGCCCTTGCTTCATCCCATAATTTTTTTTAACTACTTTATTGGAGTATAACTGCTTTACAAAGGTGTGTTAGTTTCTGCTTTATAAGGTGAATCAGATATACATATACATATATCCCCATATCTCCTCCCTCTTGCATCTCCCTCCCACCCTCCCTATCCCACCCCTCTAGGTGGTCACAAAGCACAAAGCTAATCCACCTGTGCTATGCGGCTACATCCCACTACCTATCTATTTTACATTTGGTAGCATATATAAGTCCACCCCTCTAGGTGGTCACAAAGCACAAAGCTAATCGACCTGTGCTATGCGGCTACATCCCACTACCTATCTATTTTACATTTGGTAGCATATATAAGTCCATGCAAATCTCTCACTTCGTCCCAGCTTACCCTTCCCCCTCCCCGTGTCCTCAAGTCCATTCTCTACATCTGTGTCTATTCCTGTCCTGCCCCTAGATTCTTCAGAACGATTTTTTTAGATTCCATATATATGTGTTACCATATGGTATTTGTTTTTCTCTTTCTGACTTACTTCACTCTGTATGACAGACTCTAGGTCCATCCACCTCACTACAAATAACTCAATTTCATTTCCTTTTATGGCTGAGTAATATTCCATTGTATATATGTGCCACATCTTCTTTATCCATTCATCTGTCGATGGACACTTACGTTGCTTCCATGTCCTGGCTATTGTAAATAGAGCTGCAATGAACATTGTGGTACATGACTCTTTTTGAATTATGGTTTTCTCAGGGTATATGCCCATTAGTGGGATTTCTGGGTCGTATGGTAGTTCTATATTTGTTTTTTAAGGAACCTCCATACTGTTCTCCATCATGTGTGTATCAATTTACATTCCCACCAACAGTGCAAGAGGGTTCCCTTTTCTCTGTACCCTCTCCAGAATTTATTGTTTGTAGATTTTTAGATGATGGCCATTCTGACTGGTGTGAAGTGATAACCTCATTGTAGTTTTGATTTGCATTTCTCTAATGATTAGTGATGAGCATTCTTTCATGTGTTTGTTGGCAATCTGTATATGTTCTTTGGAGAAATGTCTGTTTAGGTTTTCTGCCCATTTTTGGATTGGGTTGTTTGTTTTTTTGATATTGAGCTGCATGAGCTGCTTGTAAATTTTGGAGATTAATCCTTTGTCAGTTGCTTCATTTGCCAATATGTTCTCCCATTCTGAGGGGTGTTTTTATGTCTTGTTTATGGTTTCCCTTGCTGTGCAAAAGCTTTGAAGTTTCATTAGGTCCCATTTGTTTATTTTTCGATTTATTTCCATTTCTCTAGGAGGTGGGTCAAAAAGGATCTTGCTGTGATGTATGTCATACAGTGTTCTCCCTAGGTTTTCCTCTAAGACTTTTTTTTATAGTGTCTGGCCTTACATTTAGGTCTTTAATCCATTTTGAGTTTATTTTTGTGTATGGTGTTAGGGAGTGTTCTAATTTCATTCTTTTACATGTAGCTGTCCAGTTTTCCCAGCACCACTTATTGAAGAGGCTGTCTTTTCTCCATTGTGTATTCTTGCATCCTTTATCAAAGATAAGGTGACCATATGTGTGTGGGTTTATCTTTGGGCTTTCTATCCTGTTCCACTGATCTATATTTCTTTTTTTGTGCCAGTGCCATACTGTCTTGATGACTGTACCTTTGTAGCATAGACTGAAGTCAGGGAGCCTGATTCCTCCAGCTCCATTTTTCTTTCTCAAGATTTCTTTGGCTATTCAGGGTCTTTTGTGTTTCCATACAAATGGTGAAATTTTTTTTTCTAGTTCTGTGAAAAATGCCAGTGGTAGTTTGATAGGGATTGCATTGAATCTGTAGATTGCTTTGGGTACTATAGTCATTTTCACAATGTTGATTCTTTCAATACAAGAACATGGTATATCTCTCCATCTGTTTGTATCATGTTTAATTTCCTTCATCAGTGTCTTAGAGTTTTCTGCATACAGGTCTTTTGTCTCCTTAGGTAGGTTTATTCCTAGGTATTTTATTCTTTTTGTTGCAATGATAAATGGGAGTGTTTCCTCAATTTCTCTTTCTGATTTTTCATCATTAGTGTGTAGGAATGCAAGAGATTTCTGTGCATTAAATTGTATCCTGCCACTCTACCAAATTCATTGATTAGCTCTAGTAACATCTTTAGAGAAAGACTGCAGGCAACAATGAAGACCCAATGCAGCCATAAATAAATAAATGAATAAATGAATAAATAAATAAAAGATGTTGGCTGTGGGTTTGTCATATATGGCCTTTCTTATGTTGAGTAAGTTCCCTGTATGCCTACTTTCTGGAGGGTTTTTATCATAAATGGGTGTTGAAGTTTGTCAAAAGCTTTTTCTGCATCAATTGAGATGATTATATGGTTTTTCTCTTTCAATTTGTTAATATGGTGTATCACATTGATTGATTTGCATATATTGAAGAATCCTTGCATTCCTGGGATAAACCCCACTTGATATAATGTATGATCCTTTTAATGTGCTGTTGAATTCTGTTTCCTAGTGTTTTGTTGAGGATTTTTGCATCTATGTTCATCAGTGATATTGGCCTGTAGTTTTCTTTCTTTGTGACATCTTTCTCTGGTTTTGGTATCAGGGTGATGGTGGCCTCGTAGAATGAGGTTGGGAGTGTTCCTCCCTCTGCTATATTTTGGAAGAGTTTGAGAAGGATAGGTGTTAGCTATTCTCTGAATGTTTGATAGAATTCGCCTGCGAATCTGTCTGGTCCTGGGCTTTTGTTTGTTGGAAGATTTTTAATCACAGTTTCGATTTCAGTGCTTATGATTGGTGTGTTTATATTTTCTATTTCCTCCTGGTTCAGTCTCAGAAGGTTGTGCTTTTCTAAGAATTTGTCCATTTCTTTCAGGTTGTCCATTTTATTGGCATATAGTTGCTTGTAGTAGTCTCTCATGATCCTTTGTATTTCTGCTGTGTCAGTTGTTACTTCTTTTCCATTTCTAATCCTACTGATTTGAGTCTTCTCACTTTTTTTCTTGATGAGTCTGGCTAATGGTTGATCAATTTTGTTTATCTTCTCAAAGAACCAGCTTTTAGTTTTATTGATCTTTGCTATTGTTTCCTTCATTTCTTTTTCATTTATTTCTGTTCTGATCTTTATGATTTCTTTCCTTCCGCTAACCTTAGGGTTTTTTGTTCTTCTTTCTCTAATTTCTTTAGGTGTAAGGTTAGGTTGTCTACTTGAGATGTTTCTCGTTTCTTGAGATAGGATTGTATTGCTATAAAATTCCCTCTTAGAACTGCTTTTGCTGCATCCCATAGGTTTTGGGTCATCGTGTTTTCATTGTCATTTGATTCTAGGTATTTTTTAATTTCCTGCTTGATTTCCTCAGTGATCTCTGGATTATTTGTAGTGTATTGCTTAGTCTCCACGTGTTTGTATTTTTTACAGACTTTTTCCTGTAATTGATATCTAGTCTCATAGTGTTTTGGTCAGAAAAGATACTTAATATAATTTCAATTTTCTTAAATTTACCAAGGCTTGATTTATGACCCAAGATATGATCTATCCTGGAGAATGTTCCATGAGCACTTGAGAAGAAAGTGTATTCTGTTGTTTTTCGATGGAATGTCCTATAAATACCAATTAAGTCCATCTCGTTTAATGTATTATTTAAAGCTTGTGTTTCCTTATTTATTTTCATTTTGGATGATCTATCCATTGGTGAAAGTGGGGTGTTAATGTCCCCTACTATGATTGTGTTACTGTCAATTTCCCCTTCTATGGCTGTTAGCATTTTCCTTATGTATTGAGGTGCTCCTATGTTGGGTGCATAAATTCTTACAATTGCTGTATCTTCTTCTTGGATCGATCCTTTGATCATTATGTAGTGTCCTTCTTTGTCTCTTGTAACAGTCTTTATTTTACAGTCTATTTTGTCTGGTATGAGAATTGCTACTCCAGCTTTCTTTTGATTTCCATTTGCATGGAATATCTTTTTCCATGCCCTCACTTTCAGTCTGCATGTGTCCCTAGGTCTGAAGTGGGTCTCTTGTAGACAGCATATATATGGGTCTTGTTTTTGTATCCATTCAGCCAGTCTTCGTCTTTTGGTTGGAGCATTTAATCCATTTACATTTAAGGTAATTATCGATATGTATGTTCCTATTACTATTTTCTTAATTGTATGGGGTTTGTTATTGTAGGTATTTTCGTTCTCTTGTGTTTCCTGCCTAGAGAGGTTCCTTGTAACATTTGTTGCCAAGCTGGATGGTGGTGCTGAATTTTCTTAGCTTTTGCTTGTCTGTAAATGTTTTAATTTCTCCATCAAATCTGAATGAGATCCTAACTGGGTAGAGTGATCTTGGTTGTAGGTTTTTCCTTTTCATCTCTTTAAATATCTTGCCACTCCCTCTGGCTTGCAGAGTTTCTGCTGAAAGATCAGTTGTTAACCTTATGGGGATTCCCTTGTATATTATTTGTTGTTTTTCCCTTGCTGCTTTTAATATTTTTTCTTTGTATTTAGTTTTTGATAGTTTGATTAATATGTATCTTGACATGTTTCTCTTTGGATTGATCCTGTATGGGACTCTCTGCTCTTCCTCGACTTGATTGACTGTTTCCTTTCCCATATTAGGGAAGTTTTCAACAATAATCTCTTCAAATATTTTCTCAGTCCCTTTCTTTTTCTCTTCTTCTTCTGGGACTCCTATAATTCGAATGTTGATGCGTTTAATGTTGTCCCAGAGGTCTCTGAGACTGTCCTCAATTCTTTTCATTCTTTTTTCTTTATTCTGCTCTGCAGTAGTTATTTCCACTCTTTTATCTTCCAGGTCACTTATCCGTTTTTCTGCCTCAGTTATTCTACAATTGATTCCTTCTAGAGAATTTTTAAATTCATTTATTGTATTGTTCATCTTTGTTTGTTTGCTCTTTAGTTCTTCTAGGTCCTTGTTAAACACTTCTTGTATTTTCTCCATTCTATTTCCAAGATTTTGGATCATCATTACTATCGTTATTCTGAATACTTTTTCAGGTAGACTGCCTATTTCCTCTACATTTGTTAGGTCTGGTGGGTTTTTACCTTGCTCCTTCATCTGCTGTGTGTTTCTC
Source organism: Eubalaena glacialis (assembly GCF_028564815.1). Taxonomy (NCBI): domain Eukaryota; kingdom Metazoa; phylum Chordata; class Mammalia; order Artiodactyla; family Balaenidae; genus Eubalaena; species Eubalaena glacialis. The sequence goes on from NC_083736.1 coordinate 111,453,606, forward strand.
TGTCTTCTCATTTTGTTTAACTTACTGTGTTTGGGGTCTCCGTTTCGCAGGCTGCATGTTCGTAGTTCCCGTTGTTTTTGGTGTCTGCTGCCAGTGGCTAAGGTTGGTTCAGTGAGTTGTGTAGGCTTCCTGGTGAAGGGGACTAGTGCCTATGTTCTGGTGGATGAGGCTGGATCTTGTCTGTGAACTTATTATGATTTTAGGCAGCCTCTCTTCTAATGGGTGGGGTTGTGTTCCTGTCTTGCTGGTTGTTTGGCACAGGGTGTCCAACACTGTAGCTTGCTGGTTGTTGAGTGGAGCTGGTTCTTAGCATTGAGATGGAGATCTCTGGGACAGCTTTTGCCGTTTGATATTATGTAGAGCTGGGAGATCTTTGGTGGACCAATGTTCTGAACTTGGCTCTCCCACCTCAGAGGCACAGGCGTGACACCCCTCTGGAGCACCAAGACCCTGTCAGCCACACGGCTCAAAAGAAAAGGTAGAAAAAAAGAAAGAAAGAAATAAAAAGAAATAAACTTACTAAAATAAAAAATAAAAAAAAGTAAAAATAAAATTTTAAAAATTAAAAAGTAATTAAAAAAAGAAAGAAAGAAGAGAGCAACCAAACCAAAAAACAAATCCACTAGTGGTAACAAGTGCTAAAAACTATATTAAGAAAAAAATAAAATAAAATGGACAGACAAAACCCTAGGGCAAATGGTAAAAGCAAAGCTATACAGACAAAATCACACAAAGAAGCATACACATACACACTCACAAAAAGAGAAAAAGGAAAAAACAATATATATATTAAAAAAAAGGAAGAGAGCAACCAAATCAATAAACAAATCTACCAATGATAATAAGCTCTAAATACTAAACTAATGTAAATGTAAAACCAGAAATCAGTCAGTCGCATACAGCAAACCCCAAGTCTACAGGTTCTCCCAACGTCCTCTGCCTCAATTTTGGGA